>NC_132908.1:65080300-67580300 GCF_047675955.1 Chlorocebus sabaeus | reverse complement strand
AATAATATTACAATTTGCTTTGCCCCATTGTTGGTCAATTGCTAGTCTAAGGTTTCCACAGTTGTTTATAATCTCTTGATTAAAAATATCTTAATTTCTTTGCACCAATCAGCTCTTTTCCTTCAAAATCACTTCCACCCTTGGGATGGATAACTTTGTCCTTCAACATGGTTTGATTTTCAAATGTTTAGTGGAAATAAAGACTAATTTTCTAGGGCTTTTAAGTGCTATGTTAAAGAGTCCCCTAGATGCAGATATCTTTACATTTGGAGATTATGGTTATCATTTTCAATGTTACATGCTTTGAAATAACTATTCAGAAGAAAGAGATCAACAGGAACAAAATATCACAATAGCCTTAACCACATGGGACAATACTTTCTATGTTAACCATCATAACTATGCCTGCTTCGGAGAGAACAAGTATTTTCTCTTTACAATGAAGTTCCATAGGCAAGTAATGAGTTACTGCATAATATTAGAAAATAGTGAGGAAAATAAGTCACAGTCTAGTCCTTTTTTCCAAAGTGAAGCTTGCAATGTCTTAGAAAAGACTTCTGGCTTGGCTTCCTGTTGGTTTCTGGCTTTGGTCTCAATCTCTATTGTTCCCTACTCAACATGTAATCATCATTAAGGCATGTGACACTGTGCAGCCAAAACCTAGCTATAAAACAGCATGTATGGCATGATTCCCTTTCAGAACATAAATGTAAATACAGAGTGTGCGTATATGCATAAAGAGTTTGGAAGGATTTTCAAGTTATTGTCTTTGGGTATGATTATAGGTATTCTCTGGTCTCTTTGTTTTGCTTATTTATATATTCTGATTTTCTATAATGAATATGTATGAGTTTTATATTTTAAAAAATTTTAATAAACTCATTTTTGTTCTACCTGTGCACTTACTCACAGAGAGTTTGGGTCAGCAAATCCAGTGCACTGCATTTCCTAGCTAGTTAGATTCTTTGTAACATCTTCGAAAAATAAATAAGCTTACCTAATGATGAATACTCAAATTTCTGAAGCCAGAGGCAGATAGCTGGGCAAGCCCCAGGAATATCTCATGTCTAATGGTACTCAACATGGCAATAATTCATAAGAGTCCAAAGGCCAAAGGAGGGAGGTAAAATCAAAAGGGCAGTTAGGATAATTCTGACCCTGGCAAGAGGGCAAGAGAAAATCTACATATGATTGAAAGCACGGGTGTGGTTCAGATAGTTCTGGATGTGAGTCACAGCTCTAGCACTTGAAGAAAAAAAGTTGTATAATGATAAACAACTTATTTATCTGTGCGTCAGTTTACTCGTTTTTAAAATGAGAAAAATAATGGTAACCATATCTTGTGAAGACCATGGTTCCCAAAAAGTTGGAGTAAAGATCTTAAAATGGCAGGCTTTGATCATATACCTTCTGTCCATAACTCTCAATTTTCTCCCAAAGTGGAATAGCAGGACTTGTTATTCATAACCTGAATCATGGTTCAAATAAGAACCTTTAAAGTAGCTACTTAAGTATCAAAGATCTGAAAACATAGCAAAAAAATTAGCTCAAAATATCAGAGAAAGCAGAAGCCCAAAGATGGAAGCAGAACACTAAAGCTTTTTTTGCCCTAGGTGTATTTTCCAAAAGGAAAAAAAGCAAACTTCTCCAAATTAAATGGGAATCTCAAAGACTTACACCCTCAGAATAAGAGTAAACCCTACCCAGCCCTCCTTCACTCTCAGGGGACTGACTTAAAGTTGTCTGAGCACTAAATAGAGCAGAGTGAAAGAAATGGTATCAAAAAACCTATCCTCACTTAGATTTGCAGAATAATAATTCCTTGATTAGAAATATTCTAATTTATTTGCACCAATCAGCTCTTTTCCTCCAAAATCACTTCCGTCCTTTGGATGGATAATTTTGCCTTTCAACATTTTTTAAAGCTATGTAATCACATTAGCTAAGCAATCAAAAACAAACAAAACAACAATAACAACAAAAATTAAGGTAACAAATTCAATTTAGGGTGGTCTTGAACGTAATTCTCTTAGGTGCCTGGCTAAGAAGATTTAACTCCTGTAGGGAGGGAGTACCTTTATCCTAGGTCTCAAAACCCACAGATAGTGATTTTCAAGGACATTAAATAGCTCAGAATAAAAAGAAATGCAAGTATGTTAGGGAAAAATGCAAAAGAACAAATATGGCAGGAAGAAAAATAGAAAAAGACAAATGACCAAAACAGACCTATACACAGGAATTATCACGCACAGTTTATAAAACACTTATGATTATCAAGGTGTAATAAACAAAATAAGAATAAAAATTAAGCTTTAAAATATATGCAGGACACTATAAAAATATATTCTAACAGATAAAGTACAAAAGAGAACCTCTAGAAATAAAAAATATAGAAATTAAAATTAAAAACACAATAAATCCCTATAACAGCAGATTAGGAATAGCCAAAGAGAAAGTAGGCAAATGGGAATATGAGTCAGATGAAATTATTCAGAATACAGAGGAGAAAAAATTTAAAAAGCAGGAAAATAAAGAAGTTAAGACTCAGGGGATGATACAGTGAGAAGGCCTATTTTATGGGAGTTCTATAAAGAGAATAGAGAGAATTGGCAAGAAGTATTTAAAGAGAAAATGAGCATTTTCTAGAAAGTGATAAGAAACAACAGTCTACAGGTTCTGTTCGAGAAGCTCTTAAGATCGAAAGCAGTATTAAATAAAAAAGGAAGAAAGCAACACACACGTAGAAACATCACAATGAAACCACAGAATACTAAAGAAAATATATACAATCTTAAGAACAGTTATAATACAATAAAAAGACAAGGCCGGGCACAGTGACTTATGGCTGTAATCCCAGCACTTTGGGAGGCCGAGGTGGGCGGATCACAAGGTCAGGAGATTGAGACCATCCTGGTTAACACGGTGAAGGCCCGTATCTACTAAAAATACAAAAAAAAAAAAAAAAAAAAATAGCCGGGCATGGTGGTGGGCGCCTATAGTCCGAGATACTTCAGAGGCTGAGGCGGGAGAATGGCGTGAACCCGGGAATCTGAGCTTGCAGTGAGCTGAGATCGCCACTTCTCTCTAGCCTGGGCAACAGAGCGAGACTCAGTCTCAAAAAAAAAAAAAAAAAAAAAAAGACAAATTGATTGGACATCTGACATCTTGATGGCCACAATGGAACTCAAAAGACAGTAGAATTAAATCTTCATTATGGTAAAAGAAAATACTTTAAAAATTATAATTCCATATCTTTTCTTTTCCAAAACATTTTTTCACCAAAAATCTGGTTTGGTTGTTGAGACAGATGACATCATACACACACCAAGGTGTGAAAAGGTGTATTACTTATGTAATTGAGTCTTTTCTGGGGAGAACAAGGAAAGTCTCCCAAGCTGGTCCACAAATGACTTTAGAGAGCAAGGAAAGGAGATTGGCATGGGGCTTTTATAGTGGTAAGGTGGACCCAAAGTGAGGGCTTCCACATTTGGGCAGGAGCTTATATGATACCACTTGTACCAAGGAGAGAGCACTTTGGCTTTTTTATAAGCTTGCCCAGTTGTGGATCATAGGGAAAGAAAGATAAGATGAGGCTTAAAAGCAGTCAGCAGTTAAACATCAAAAAATGAAGTTAGAGTCCGTTTTACAAAGAGTAATAGAGGAAATAAAGACTTTTTTTTAAACAAAGAAAAACTGAAGATTTGCCACTGGAATATTCTCACTAAAGAAAATAATATTTTTTGAGAAGGCAGAAGGAATCTCAAGAAGAAGTTCTTAGATACAAGAAGATATAAGAAAGAGCGAAATATGTGGACTCATTTAATGAATATTGACACAAAATTAATGACAATTTTTAGAAAGAATTTAGACACATGTATGACAAAATTTTGTATGTTTGAAAGGGAGTAAATGAAGTTAACGTGTTAAAGGTATTGATTAGCTGGAGCAAGTGTCTGGAGAAACTGTAAAGGTACTGATTAGCTTTAGATTTTGATAAGTATACCTGCTGCAATTTCTAGGAAAAATCAATGAAAGAATGAAAATAAGGTATATTATTTCCAAATGAATATAAAAAATAAATAGAATGATGAAAAATAATTAATGCAAAAGATATCAAACAAAAAGAAAGTAAACATATCTGGGAAGACAAATAGAGAATACAAAATATGATGGCAAATTTAACACTGATTGCATTAAACACAAATGTAAATGAACTGACAGCCCCAATTCTCCAATTAAAAAACAAATGGCAGACTGAATAAAAACAAAATCAATTCATATGATGTTTGTAAAAGACATATCTACAAAATAAAGATACAAAATATTGATACTAAGAAGATAGAAAAAGATAGAATGTGAACATATCAACCAAAAGAAAAGTGGTGTAGCTATATTAGCAAACGTATAGATTTTAAAACAAAAAGTATTGATAAAGAATGTTACTTTATTGTGATAAAGATTTAATCTACACTTGTTTTGCTAATTATTGGATGGACTGAAAAAAAGTCAATGAGAATAAAGAAGATTTAAATAACATGATTAACAAACTTGACCTAATAACCTATGTGGAACATTATACACTCAGCAACTACACAACACATTTTTTCCCCAAGCACACACAGAACAGTTACAAAAATTCGCCACATGTTGATCCATAAAGCAAGTTTTAAAAAACTTCTAAGAACTGAAATTATACAGAGCATTTTGTCTGATCAGACCTCATTTAAACAGAAATCATTAAACAAAAATATAACTAGGAAATCTCCCACTAGTTTGGAAATTAGAGAAATATTGTTCTAAATAACTATGGCTCAACAAAAGAATCTACTGGAAACTGCACATCTAAAAATGCATGGTAATGAAATACACTACATATAAAAACTTGTGAAATATAACTAAAGCAATACAAATTTATTAGTGAAAATTTGGGAAAGTTATGAAGGGTAATGACTACTTTCCCATTTCTAAAGTGGTATAAAAATAGGAAAAAAAAAAACCACCCAGAACAAAACAAACAAAAGGGAGTGAAAGTAAAATAGTATATAAACTAGATTTAATAAAATAGAATGTGTTGAAAAACTAAAGGTGGTTCCTTGAAAGGAGTGAAATTGTAAAACATTTAGTGATAAAGAATAAAGAAAAGGTAAAAGGCATTGAAGAAAGAAATATGAAGAATGAAATAGAACATGACTGCAGATGGTGCCATCATTAAAAAGATAAAAAGAGAATGTTAGAATGTTACAAAAAACTGCCCCTCAATACATTTAAATATTTAAATACAATATTTAACAAAATTAGCTAGATACTTTAATAGTCTAATAACGATTGAGAAAAATTGAAACGATACTGAAAAATTTTCCCACAAATAAAAGTTCAGGTTCAGATAGCTTCACCAGTGAGTTCTATGACACATTCAAGAACAAAACAAAAAAAAATATGATCTTATAAAAACCTTCAAAATAGAAAAAAAAAAAAAAAAAAAGGAGCTCTTCTTCAGTTCTTTTTATGAGGGCAACTTTACCTTGATACCAACCCCTAATGATGACATACACACAAGAAAAATTACAGGTCAATGTCATTCATGAACATCAATATAAAATTCCTAAAAAAATTTATTACCTAAACAATTTCAGCAATTTAAAAAGGTAATACAGCATGAATAATTTGGTTGTATACAACGAATGCAAGGTAAATTTAACATAAGTAAATAATTAATATATTTTACATTGATAGATTAAAGGAGAAAACATATAATTATTTCAATAGGAGGTAAAAAATTGATAAATGTGTAACAACTCATTCATACTAAAAGACGATAGCAAACTAGAAATTAAAATAATTTTTTTAAAAAAACAATAGGTTATCTCTCTTCTAAACTATAGTAATCATCTTTTTTTGTTTTTTGAGACAGACTCTCACTCTGTTGCCCAGGTTGGAGTACAGTGGCGCGATCTCGGCTCACTGCAACTTCCGCCTCCCGGATTCAAGTAATTCTCCTGCCTCAGCTTACCTAGTAGCTGGGATTACAGGCACCAGCCACCATGCCTGGCTAATTTTTGTATTTTTAGTAGAGATGGGGTTTTGCCATGTTGGCCAGGCTGGTCTCGAACTCCTGACCTCAAGTGATCTGCCCGCCTTGGCCTCCCAAAGTGCTGGAACTACAGGCATGAGCCACCACACCCGGCCATAATCATCACATTTAATGATGAAATACTGAGATTTCATCATTTTGCACCTTTGAGATTTTCCATCTTTGAGACTGGAAAAAGATAAGGATAATCATTTTCACTTCTACTAAGCATTGTTTTAGAGGTCACAGCCAGTACAAGGCAAAGCAGAAGAAATAAAATATAAGGGTTAGAAAGAAGGAAACTAAACTGCCATTATTCTTATATTTATATAATTGCACATGAAGAAAATCCAAACTAATCTAGTAATTATTAGAATAAGAGACTCTACCAAGTCCCCTGATGCAAAATTGACATACGAAAATCAATTGCATTTCTATACATCAGCAAAAGAAAGTTAGAAAATAACATTTAAAAGATACTGATTACATTAACGCCAAAAGTGTTGAATAACTAAGAATAAATCTAACAAAAAGTTTATTCCAAAATTTAATACATGAAAATACAATCTCATTAATAATTATGGTTATGCAAACAATTATGATTATGCAAAATTTAAAAATGCAAGTGATATCATTTCCACTAAATTGGCTAAAACTAAAAAGCCTGATATTACCAAGTATTGAGGAAGCTGCTGAGTAATAGGAATTCTAAAACACTTCTAGTGAGAGTATAAATCCAAAAAACCACCTTGTAAAACCATTTGACATTTAACAATCATGCTGAAGATGTCATACCCAGTGACCCATTATTTCTACTCCTGGGTACATCCACTCTAGAGAAATTCTTGTACATTTGTGCCAAAATATTTATGCCATAATGCATACATAGAAGCATTTTTGCAAAATGCCTAACTGAAAACAACCCAAATGTCTGTCAAGAATAAAATACATAAATAAATGTTGGCATAATTATAGAGTGGAGTACTATGCAATGATGAAAATGAACAAACTATAGCTACCCAATCACTTAAATCAGGGATTGGCAAACTATAGACCCAAATTTGATCCGTTTTTGTGAATAAAGCTTTACTGGGACACAACCATGCTTATCCATTCACACGTTGTCCGTGGCTACTTTCAAGCTGCAATAGCAGAACTGAGTTCCTGCCACAGAAATCCTATGGTCCACAAGGCCAAAAATTTTCACCAGGTGGCCCTTAACAGAGTAAGATGTCAACTCTTAACTTAAATGAATCTTGCAAGCATGATTTTGATCCCCCAAAAAAGTAACAAAGAGAATATATACCAAATTATTTCATTTGCATGAAGAACCTGATGAAACTACACTGTATTGTTTAGGGATGCATACATATGTTGTAGAATTTTAAAGCAACACAAGGAAATGATCATCTCAAAAGCATTCAACTAAGTTACCTCCGGGGAGGATCAAGGATTTGGGATGGGAGAAGAGATCAAAGGGAATTGGGAGCTAACAATGACCCATTCCTTAATCTGGGCAGGAGATACACAGGAACTTTATCCAATAACCTTAGTGTATGTGGGGGTGTGCCTGTGTTTTGCATAATTTTCTGGTTGTATGCTAAATTTTTCACTTAAAGAAAGTAAAAGACAATAAAGTACTTCCACCATTATCTAGTTTATAATTTTAAAGCAAACTGTAAAGTAAAATGTTTCAATTATATTCAAATTTAAACATGAAAGACTTAGTCCTATATACATAAAAATAACAATAGACTCAAATTCTGGTTACCCTTTTCTCATTCTTTCTAAATTTCAAACATGATTTATATCAAAATGTTAAGAACAGCCAATGTAAAGACAATCGTTTGCTGAGCTTCAGTCACATAATAAACTATTTTTCTTTTCTGGAAATGCAAATCCTGGGATAGAAAGCCAGTGTGTATAACATATTAGCTAGTGTTAACACAGAAATTCCACTCTTGCCAAAATAGCTTTAAGAAAACAATAGTTTTCCTTTTCAAAAGTAACCATATTTTTCCTTTGCTCATTAGCATTTAGTATATAAACATACAAAAATGACTCCTAATTATTTCATAGCAGCTTTACTAAAATGTAGTCCACATACTATAGAATTCACCCATTTAAAACATACAGTTTGGCTGGGCACAGTGGTTCACACCTGTAATCCCAGCACTTTGGGAGGCTGAGATGGGTATATCACAAGGTCAGAAGTTCGAGACAAGCCTGGCCAACACAGTGAAACTCCGTCTCTACTAAAAATACAAAAATTAGCCAGGTGTGGTTGTGGGCACCTGTAATTCCAGCTACTTGGGAGGCTGAGGCAGGGAGAATCACTTGAACCCAGGAGGCAGGTGTTGCAGTGAGCTGAGATTGTGCCATTGCACTCCATGCATGACAGAGTAAGATCCTATCTTAAAAATAAAATAAATACAATAAAATAAGTAAAATGTACAATTCATTGGATTTTCATATACTCTCAAAGTCATGCAACTATTACCACAATCAATGTCAGAATATTTTATCATCTCCATAAGAAACCTAGTACCCTTTAGCTATCACCCACTCAAGTCTCCCATCTTCTTTCTCCCCCAGCCCTAGGCAAGCACACACTATTTACTTTATATAGGTTTGCGTATTCTGAACATTTAATGTAAGTGAAAGCATATGACGTGTGGTCTTTTTTGTCTGGCTTATTTCCCTTTGCATAAGGTTTCAAGATTCATCCATGTTGTAGTATGTGTCAGCACCTCATTCCTTTCTATGGCTGAATAGTATTCCATTATATGGATATACCACATTTTGTTTAGCCATTCATCAGTGGACAGACATTTGAGTTGTTTCCACCTTTTGACTACTATGAAAAATGATGCTATGAAGATTTGTGTACCAGTTTTTATATGAACACTTATTTTTCTCTTGAGTACATGTTGATGAATGGAATTAATGCTAATATTTTAATATTTAACTGTAAGTCAGAAGACAAGTTATAACCCTCCATTTTTATAGAGAGTAGATTCTGTGAAATAAATTTCTATTTAGTTTTCTAAAGCTAATTATCACACCACTGAGAAGTACATGTAGCTTTTACTGTGATAATACAACATTACAATTAACATTACATTTTATTCTTGTGACCACTATAATCAAACCTGTTTCACTGGAACATATGAATTTCAGGAAATGCTAGTCTTTTGAATTCATGGAAAGTTTTTTTTGGTTTTTTCTTTTATACTTTAAGTTCTAGGGTACACGTGCACAACGTGCAGGTTTGTTACATATGTATACTTGTGTCATATTGGTGTGCTGCACCCATCAACTCGTCAGCACCCATCAACTCGTCATTTACATCAGGTATAACTCCCAATGCCATCCCTTCCCTCTTCCCCCTCCCCATAATAGGCCCCAGTGTGTGATGTTCCCCTTCGGGTCCAAGTGATCTCATTGTTCAGTTCCCACCTATGAGTGAGAACATGTGGTGTTTGGTTTTCTGTTCTTGCGATAGTTTGCTGAGAATGATGGTTTCCAGCTGCATCCATGTCCCTACAAAGGGCATGAACTCATCCTTTTTTATGGCTGCACAGTATTCCATGGTATATATGTGTCACATTTTCTTATTCCAGTCTGTCACTGATGGACATTTGGGTTGATTCCAAGTCTTTGCTATTGTGAATAGTGCCGCAATAAACATATGTGTGCATGCGTCTTTATAGCAGCATGATTTATAATCCTTTGGGTATATACCCGGTAATGGGATGGCTGGGTCATATGGTATTTCTAGTTCTAGATCCTTGAGGAATCGCCATACTGTTCTCCACAATGGTTGAACCAGTTTACAATCCCACCAACAGTGTAAAAGTGTTCCTATTTCTCTGCATCCTCTCCAGCACCTGTTGTTGGAAAGTTTTAAAAAATATTTCTCATGCTTTGAGAATTTTCTAGGCTAAAATAAAAATCCTTCTAATTTTCTTTATTTAAAAATAGAAATAGCTTTTTGTTTGTTTGTTTGTTTGTTTTAGATGAGGTCTTACTCTGTTACCCAGGCTGGAGTGCAGTGGCACCAACTCAGCTCACCACAACCTCTGCCTCGCGGGTTCAAGCAATTCTCCTGCCTCAGCCTCCTGAGTAGCTGGGACTATAGGCATGCACCACCACAGCCAGCTAATTTTTGTATTTTTCATAGAGACAGGGTTTTACCATGTTGGGTAGGCTCGTCTCAAACCCCTGACCTCAGGTGATCTGCCCTCCTTGGCCTCCCAAAGTGCTGGGATTACAGGCATGAGCCACTGCACCCAGCCAGAAATAGAAATTTTATGACATATCATCCCACATGTATAGTCAGAACCCAACAGCATAACTCCAAACATGGTTACCATTTTTTAATAATACCAAGTCTTCTGTAATTTAAAATGATTTTTAAAAGCAGGCTAAAACAAATGGATAACTTGAAAATTTAGCACAAAACAATTAACTAAGATTTTCTTAAAAAGTGTTCTGTAAAACTACATCTTTGTTCGAGATTAATCTATTTGCATAGCAGTGTAACAACCGAAAGTTCCAATTCTGGCATTATCATTAAGACTTAAAAATAAAAATAAATGGTGGATGCATTATTTACCAAGAACTACTTTAATCAGGTGGCACGAACTTCCCCCCAAATCCACCACCTACCTACTAAGATAGGTAACCAAATAAAAATGGAAAAATTAAGAGTTGATGGGAATTAAGGAGAAAGAGACAACAAAGATGGCAAGAAAGGAAAAACAACAGAAAGGAGATGTGGTTGGATTTCATTCTTGCTGAGAAAATCTACCGAAATATATATGGTTCCCACAGTATGCACTTTGGAGGGATATGTAAGTAATGGACGAAAGACCCAGAAGGGTGACAGGACAAAACCAAGCATCACATTTGGCCAATCGACCCTGATGACAGACAGAATTCACATAACATGTCTGCAGCCAAAAATGTACATATGTGCAAAAACAACCTTGTCTGCTGAAGGACTTAGGGAAGACAAGGACCCTGAAGTAGCTTCAAAGAACATCAGCATCCTTCAATCTGATTAAAACCTACTTTTATTTCATTTATATAAGGGTGTCAGGTTCGATTAGAAGCCACATACGATTTGGCTCCGAGAACGGTACCTTTTTCTCATGAAGGAAAACAAGGGAAGAGAAGTAATTCCCAAATGTTAACCTCAGAGGTTCCCAGGGCAGCATGCCCACTCACAAGGTCTTAATGTCCCCGGGGAGGGGGCTACAGGCTCTGTTGTCAGCTGTATGGAGAGCTTTCAGGCTCCCCTGAAATAGAAATACAGTATTCTTAGTTAACTGGATACACAAATTCAGTCAGCAAGCAAAGAATGGCAGTCTCTCCTCCGTCTGCAGTTCTGTGCCCCAATGGGAGAAGTGTGTAACTGTACTCCATGTGGTTTATCTGTGCATACTCATCTGGGTGTATATCGTGTACATACCTTCGTATTGCATGCGGTTCCAAAATACTTCGTTCAAGTTTCCTTATTAGCAGCAAGTGGGTCTCTCTGTTGAAGCTTAAGAAAGCTATTTAATAAAAATAGAGCCATCCAAATGAACATGGATTGAAAAAAAATTTAGATTGATGGAGCGAGGTTGGTCACTGTAATTACGGAAGGTGTATCATTTCCTAAGCTCTCTTTGCATTAAGTGTATGCCGTACATACATCAGACATAATTAGCACTTTAGGTGACAATGATTTGATTTCTTTACTTGTAATGAAAGCCCTCTGTGTTGGCATATACATTCAGAACGGGAAATTGAACACAGTTGCTGTTTATTCACCCGAGGCAAAATTTAGGACGAACTAGGGAAAATACGAGGAGGGCTTACAGAACAGCCCTTTGTGAATTTTGCAAACAGAAAAAGAAAATAGTTCAATAAAAAGCTTTTAAGGATCACAGTCAAACGTGT
Organism: Chlorocebus sabaeus; assembly: GCF_047675955.1. NCBI lineage: Eukaryota > Metazoa > Chordata > Mammalia > Primates > Cercopithecidae > Chlorocebus > Chlorocebus sabaeus. The sequence goes on along the minus strand of NC_132908.1, from coordinate 67,568,281 downwards.
GCTTTTTAAAAGCGAAGGATTTCTGTGGAACGTTTCTCTACTTTTAAAGTCAGCATTTAACTTTCCTTTAGATGTGAACAAACCCACACTAAATTGATTTGTAGGCACAACTGCAAAACTGGACATATTTAAATTACTGTGTATGAACCAGAAAAATATTGGCGCTGCCTTCTCTGAGGGCACAGAAGAAAATGGTTTTCAAAATTATTTCAAATAAATATCAATCCTTCCTGTTCCTTCACTGCCGCAATTAAGAACCATGTTAATCCACATTTCTGTGGATGAAACCATTTATATAAACATGAAAGATTTTTTATAAGGGAAAAAGGAGAAACTGAAATGCAAGCCGCTGATCTATTGTATATGGCTCATAAGGGATACTACATCCTCTTGAAATGTGTAACCCCAAGAGAAACACCAAGAAAACATGCTTTTGCATTTAAATCTTCTTGAAAAGTCATTTTTTCTCTTTTTCATCAAAAACAAAATGTGACAGGTGGGTTAGTTAATTCCTTTGATTGCATAAGTTTATCAGAAATTAAGTCATAGATAATGATTGTTAAAATAAACATTTCTAAACTAAACCTAATTTTGTTAGTTAACTTCATGCAAACCTTCCCACTTATGTGGAACTTGCTGACCTTTTGCTTTAATCCTAGGATCTACCTGTTCTACTAATATGCTGATCTACAGGTATCTACTGATCGGTTGGAGAGTGAATTGCACACCCACATCTACTCCAATGATTCTAAAATCCTCACAGTGTCACAAAAGTGAAGACTGTATGAGAGATGCTTAAATTGCACATAACACAGCTGTTCCTAAGGATCTTCATTTTACATTTTCTTAAACTTCTGTGGATCTTTTACTGACTTACTAAGAATATCTGAAAATAAAGGATCCTGTTTTTTGTGTGAGTTCCTATTTCAGAAATGTATAAATAATAAACCAAAAACAAAGAAGCCTTTGAAAAGTCAGTGTGAAGAGTAGGTTATGATGTAAACACATTTTGCCTAAATTGTAAAAAACAAACAAACAAACAAAAAAAACAGAAAGAAAATGAAGTACCTGCTTAGAGCTTTGCAGAGTTAACTCACTGTAATTTGGAATATGTAAGCATGAAAGGAGTTCAACAGTTGGATGCATCATATACTTTTCCAAGCATAGATTTTAAATAAAGGGTGTATAGCCGGGCATGGTGGCTCACACCTATAATCCCAGCACTTTGGGAGGCAGAGGCAGGCAAATCAGTTGAGGTCGGGAGTTTGAGACCAGCCTGGCCAACATGGCAAAAACTCGTCTCTACTAAAAATACAAAAAATTAGCCAGGTGTGGTGGTGTGTGCCTGTAATCCCAGCCACTCAGGAGGCTGAGGCAGAAGAATCACTTGAACCCGGGAGGTGGAGGTTGCAGTGAGCTGAGATCACACCTCTGCACTCCAGCCTGGACAACAAAGCAAGACTCTGTTTCAAAAAAAAAAAAAAAAAAAAAGGGATGTGTGAGGCATTAGCAGTGGTTTCAAACAATAATTTTCTCTTATCTAAATTTTAACTTGAGCCAGATAGAGTTTAAGGCCACAGACAATAAAAAGTACTATTTATGTAATCTCCCAGATGATTGTATATTATTCTGTTTTCTCAACATAAGAAAGATTTCACTTAGAAACTAAAATCTGATGTTTGCAGGTTTGCACCTGTAACGTAGGTCATTTTCTTTTTCTTTTTTTTTTTTTTTAAGGCTAGACACAAGGATCAATGTTTTTTAAATTTTTTAGTTATTTATTTTTTTGATTTTTTTTTTTTTTTAAGAATGAATCATGTTACACAAGAACTCAGGGTTGCCAGGCCGGGCTGTATTCTGTACTTGACAAAATGCTGTGGCAGGTGACAGCCGAGGTGCAATCTCCGACCATATATTATTATGTGAAAGAGAGTTATGTTAAAACCCTAATATTACAAGGTGATATAATCACCTGTTACAGAAATATTTGTTAAAATCAACTAGTTACTAAATAGCATTACAACCAATTATTAGCCCTTTTGCACAAGTGTAAACCCTTTTCCCAGATTTTTTTTTGGCTTCATACACAGAATTTTACATCTGTGACATGAGATTTTTTTTCTCTCTCATGCAAAAATATTAAATATCCATGACCCACGGTCACAGCATTTCTCCCTTATTTCTGATTAGATGGATATCTTTCACCTTGATGAGACACATGCACGTATATACATAACATGCATATGGGATGTCAGAAAGCACTTTCGATTTTTCTTCCATACCCCCCTAGGACGATGTGGGAACCTCATGTCAAAAACCCTCACTTCAGAACAATAAATAAATAAACCAGCCATAGCCTTCCTGAAGCTGGCCAACTCTAGCATAAGTAATTCAAGAGGCTGAGAGATGCCAGATAAATTTGATTACTATAAAAGATGGGAATATGTTTCCTTCCTTTGAGAATTCACAAAAAGGGGTCAAAAACAAAGCAATGCTGAAAGCGAACAATTTCATTTCGCCTGCAATTCAAGGCGAAAATTCAAAGGCAATTTTGCAAGAACATTTTATCACAATTTTATAGACCCTCATTTCCTGCACACATCACAATCTTTAATTTCTAAAAGAAGAAGGCAAGAAAAGGGGAAGTGGGCGGGGGGGAAGAGGTGAGGAGGCAGAGACCAACCGTGAGGGGCTTTTTTTTCTTCTTCTTTAAGATATAAATGCAGATATTTATAAAGCAGTGAGAGATTTGTAAATCTTTCTTCAAAGCTGAACCTACTGCTGGGATCGTGATTTGCTAAAAGCTGCTATAGGCATACTCCAAAACTCAGCGGGGTCATCTCTCCCCTTCCAAAAAATAAAAATAAAAAATAAAAGAGGTTGGGTTGAGTGGGGGAGGAGAGAAAGCCATTCTGATTAGTAGTGTCTTGATAGACATGTTTGAGAAAACTGTTTGTGTTTCATACCTTCTCCTTGACTCATTATTTTTGCTTTCCAAAGACACAACAAGAACATTTAAAACTCAATAGCTTGCTTCCCATCTTTTTGTCTAATTGACTCTCCTTGATGCTGTTTGGAAATGGCAGGTCATTTCTCAAAGCCAAACTGTCAGGTGACCCTTTAGAAGGTCACAATCTAAAGACAAATGCAACAGGCATCCATCCAAGGGCACCTTGACCACCTCCACTCCCCACCCTGCAGGTCTTGCCAGGTACAATGAAGGGCACAGTTCACGTGGAGCAAAAAGATCTAGTTTCCAGTTCCAATTTTGCCAACAACTTCCTGTGTGATCCAAAGGAAAGCCACAAACTCGCTGTCTTTTCCTAGTGGGAATGAAAAATAGAAGTTCTACTGGGTTTCCAAGAGAGCAAGGATAACAGAAAGCAACAAGAGTATGAAAGCACTTAGCTCATTTTGTACATCAATGCATCCCCAAGACCCAGAATGTGTCTGGGACAGAGGAGATGCTGAATAAATATTTGTTAACTAAGGAAAGAATGCATCTGGGGAAGCATAAGCCATGAAAAAGAGAGTAAAACTGTCATAGTAGATATGAAAACGAAACCAAGATGGGTAGTACTAAGAATCCACTCTCTCTGAGAGGGAAATGGACTGACTTTAGGATATGGCAGGTACTTCTTTCTCATTGGGGCAATTAACCTCTACGAGCTGTAACCACCCCCACCTGTCTCATGCACTGACACATTTACAACCTACACTCAAAGCCTCAGCAGGCCATGGAGCTCAGAGGGACTTCAGGAAACACCACCCATTTAGAGATGTGGCAGAGTGCCTTCAAACTTTTCTCTAGATAAATAGTTTCCAGAGAAAACTGGATATAAAGTAATTTTGCGTTGGGAAGGGAATGTCATTTTTAAAAAAGAAAAGGAAAGAAGTGTGAGAAAAAGAAAATCCTTTTGCAAGTCATTGTTTTCCAAACTGAACCAGTCACTGCTGTCGCCCAGGAGGGCAACGTAACTTTGCCAGACAGTATTGCTGACCTATTTCTGCACATCTAGAAGCCTTGTTTTCTAGAGGGAAATCTTGAGATGTGCTAGCACTGTTTAGTGCTGACCTAACTCCCATGAAAAACAAAGAACTACCATAAATGGAGAAACCGGGCTTGGACAATTGCATCAATATCTAATATAAAAATCGAAGATGGTTTCAGGTGAAAGGATGCATACCCAGCATAGTGCTATATGCAGTACATATATTCATTCTATGTAACAACCACATATTTATATTCTTTCAGAAACTTTCTTTTTATAATGCTAGTCCCCGATTCAGTGATTGCAAGTGATTTAGAAAAATCAATCCATATCCACAAATAGTCACTAACCTATATTGAAATTTGTAATCCCATAGTATTTGCCATTTTGGACTTCCCATCGCAAGAAGCAACCATATTCATTCACCTACCAAGAGATCACCAGCAATATATCTGGTGCCATTTAGATGTCCATTAAGATGAGATACAGCACAAATTACAAAAACACTCCTTTGGAAGAGCTACCACCTGGTTACAACTGGACCAAAAGAGGCAGACATGTATACGGTGTAACAAAGAGAAAATTTTAACAGAGCATTCAGATACACCCAGAGGAAAGTAATTGTAAATGACAATAACTTTTCCTTTCCATACCAATATTTTTTTGCACACAGCTAACACTTAGTTAATGCATTTCCATAGGAGTTTTATTCCATTTAAAATACGGAATGGGATAAACATAGTCAGCAGCACAGTCATGGTCCATTAGGGAAGGCAGATGCCCTACATTTATTCATTTATTTAACAAATATTGTGTTAGTGCCTCTTGTCTACTAAAGAGTGCAGAGTGATTAAGAGCACTATTGTCCCTGCTCTCACAGAGTTTACAGTCTAATGTAGAAGATGAATAAATAAGTAAGTAATTAAATATAGTGTGACAAATGCAATGAAAGTGGTCATAACAGGTGCTTGGGGACCATTGAAGAGATGATCTTTCTGATCATCATTGCACTTTTTTTTTCTTTTTTTTTTTTTTGGTGAGACAGAGTCTCACTCTGTTGCCCAGGCTGGAGTGCAGTGGTGCGATCTCGGCTCATTGCAACCTCCACCTCCCAGGTCCAAGTGATTCTCCTGCCTCAGCCTCCCGAGTAGCTGGCATTACAGGCTCTAACCACCATGCCCCAGCTAATTTTTGTATTTTTAGTAAAGACGGAGTTTCACCATGTTGGCCAGGCTGCCCTCGAACTCCTGACCTCACGATCCACCCGCCTTGGCCTCCCAAAGTGCTGGGATTACAGGCATGAGCCACTGGGCCCGGCTGACTTTTCTTCAATAACTTTTAAGCAGCCTGAGTGGCAGTTTCTGGGCTTGAGAGTTTGATCGGATGTGGAAAAATGGATATACAGATTGGTTTAAAGGATTTAAATCTCCATGTCCTATAAAGCCAGTGGAATCATTACTCACATAGCAGAGAAGTTACATGGGATTCCATCATGTCATATTCATGTGTCAAAAGAGTTACCTATTCCCATATGAAACAGTGAAACCTTTTAAAATTGTGTTTCTTTCTTCATATACAAAATACTTGTGTTTCAGAGAGCTCTTATTATCAAATATAAGGTCTTTGGCCATCTCCAGAAAAATACTAAGGGAGTTTTAAAGATTCCTTGAAGGGATGATGGAAAGTTTCTGAACAAAACCTCCTGAGACAGAAAATGCTACCATGCCTTGAAGTTTCTACTACAGGAAATGTGAGGCCATCACATCAGATATGTGAATCTCAGACTGCTGGACCGTTCTCTTTACAGTCAGGCTTGCTGAAGTATAATTGACATGAAATAAAATTCACTCTTTGTAGTGTACGGGTGTATGAGTTTTGTCAAATGCACAGTCATGCCACCACCACTACAACCGAGATACTGGAAATTTCCATCACTTCTCCCAAATCCCCTTGTACTCTCAAGTCAACCCCTCTGCCCTGTCCTGCCCTTAGCAACCACTGATCCATTCTCTACACCTAGTTTTGCCTTTTCCAGAATGCAATGAAATGAAATCTGCAGCATGGAAATGTTTGAGTCTGGCTTCTTTCACTTAACACAATGCCTATGGGATTCATCCTTGTTGTTGAGTTTATCAGTAGTTCATTCTTTTCATTGCTGAGTAATATTCCATTGTACAGATATACAACTTTTTTATTTATTTATTTTTGAGATGGGAGTCTCGCTCTGTTGCTCAGTCTAGAGTGCAGTGGTGCGATCTCAGCTCACTGCAACCTCCGTCTCTCGGGTTCAAGCAATTCTCCTGCCTCAGCCTCCCAAGTAGCTGGGATTACAGGTGCCCACCACCATGCCCAGCTAATTTTGTATTTTTAGTAGAGACAGGGTTTTGCCGTGTTGGCCAGGCTGGTCTTGAACTCTTGACCGCGTGATCCACCTGCCTCAGCCTCCCAAAGGGCTGTGATTACAGGTGTGAGCCACCACACCCGGCCGGATATGCAACTATTTATCCATTCACTAGTTGAAGGACACCTGGATGGTTTCCTGGTTTTAGCCATTATGAGTAAAGCCACTGTAAATGTTAACATACGGCTTTTGTGTGAACATAAGTTTTTATTTCTCTTGGGAAAATCCTTAGGAGTGGGTTGGCTGGATCAAATGATACTTATATGTTTAAGTTTATTTTTAAGAACTACTAAATTGTTTTTCCAAAGTGGCTGTACCATTTTGTATTCCACCAGCATGTATGACAGTTTGGTTGCTTATTTGCCAAGAGATAAAGAGCTGCTAAGTAGGAATGAGTTAAAGATGCTCAAGAAGATACTGGTCCCTACCATTTGGAGCTATAAGAACATTTAAAAGCACTATACCAATAGGAAGGATAACAATCAGTAAAAGTTTAGCACTAAATTTAGTTGCGCATAATACAGACTGAACCAACACATAATCTCATTTTGAGATTCAGGTGGGAACTTATTTGAGAAGCCACAAAACCTACTACACTGAAGTTTTGCCATTATTGGATGGTAGCCTTGCTTGACTTGCACCATCTCATCTTCCCTCACTTTCACTTCCCTTGTCCAAATCTCAGGTTTCCTGAAGAACCAGTTCAAGTGCCACCTTCTCTTGAGCATTCTGGTGAATTAGCAATTTCTTTTTTGAGACGGAGTCTCGCTCTGTCGCCCAGGCTGGAGTGCAGTGGCCGGATCTCAGCTCACTGCAAGCTCCACCTCCCGGGTTTATGCCTTTCTCCTGCCTCAGCCTCCCGAATAGCTGGGACTACAGGCACCCTCCAATTCGCATGGCTAGTCTTTTGTATTTTTTGGTAGAGACAGCGTTTCACTGTGTTAGCCAGGATGGTTTCCATCTCCTGACCTCGTGATCCTCCCGTCTCGGCCTCCCAAAGTGCTGGGATTACAGGCTTGAGCCACTGCGCCTGGCTCAATTAGCAATTTCTTTGAATTCCTACAGCACTTATAATTCCTCGTTTAAAGCTTCATTACATATGCAATGGTTTGTGTTCTATTTATAACACATATTAACATATTCATGTTTCCTTCTTGAAAATGACAAGCCACCTCTACGAAGCTTGCCAAAAGAATGGACTCATCTGGACCACCCTTTAAGCCAATGCAGATCTGTGTGTGCCAGACTATTCTGCGGCACAAGTGTCTATCATGGTCAAGAGAAAGGGAAATGTACTAGCCATTGTAAGTATCCAGGAAGACAAAGAAATGTACAACTCTAGATTCATTCATGTCTCCTAGACAGTAAATGCACATACCTTAAGCTGCTGATCTTTGTATTTTCTTTTTTTTTTTTTTTAAATTATACTTTAAGTTTTGGGATACATGTGCAGAACATGCAGGTTTTTTACATAGGTATACATGCGCTAAGGTAGTTGGTTGCACCCATCAACCCATCATCTACATTAGGTATTTCCCCTAATGCTCTCCCTCCCCTAGTCCCCCTCCAACCGACAGGCCCCAGTGTGTGATGCTCCCCTCCCTGTGTCTATGTGTTCTCATTGCTCAACTGCCACTTATGAGTGAGAATATGTGGTGTTTGGTTTTCTGTTCTCGTGTTAGTTTGCCAAGAATGATGGTTTCCAGCATCATCCGTGTCCCCCGAAGGACATAAACTCATCCTTTTTTTTTTTTTTTTTTTTTTTTTTGCAATCTATCCATCTGACAAAGGGCTAATATCCAGAATCTACAAATAACTTAAACAAATTTACAAGAAAAAACCAAACAACCCTATCAAAAAGCGGGCAAAAGATATGAACAGACACTTCTCAAAAGAAGACATTTATGCAGCCAACAAACATACGAAGAAAAGTTCATCATCACTGGTCACTAGAGAAATGCGAATCAAAACCACAATGAGATACTGTCTCACGTCAGTTAGAAGGTCAGTCATTAAAAAGTCAGGAAACAACAGATGCTGGTGAGGATATGGAGAAATAGGAATGCTTTTACACTGTTGGTGGGAGCGTAAATTAGTTCAACCATTGCGGAAGACAGTGTGATCTTTGTATTTTCTTCTACTTCTTTCTTTTTCTTTTTTTCTTTCTTTTTTTTTTTTTTTTTTTTTTTTTTGAGAAGGAGTCTCGCTCTGTTGGCCAGGTTGGAGTGCAGTGGTGCAATCTCGGCTCACCGCAACCTCCACACCCCAGGATCAAGCAATTCTCTTGCCTCAGCCTCCTGAGTAGCTGGGATTACAGGCATGTGCCACCGTGCCCGGCTAATTTTTGTATGTTTAGTAGATACAGGGTTTCACCATGTTGGCCAGGCTGGTCTCGAACTCTTGACCTCAGGTAATCTGCCCGCCTCAGCCTCCCAAAATGCTGGGATTACAGGCGTGAGCCACCGTGCCCGGCCAATCTTTGTATTTTCTAATGTGGATCTGGTTTAACTGAATTCAACTGGAGAAACCCCCATGTGATCTCTAGACGACCTTCTAAAGGGAAGTAGAACACACCACCATATATTTCTGGCTGGCGCTCCCATGCAACCAAAAGACTCAGGGAAGCTTGTAAGTTTTTAAGATAAAAAGGGGTATCCATTAAAAGAAGCCAACCACCTGAAAAGGGTTAGGAAAATCTAATAGGGAGAACTATTTCTATGAATTAAAAGTCATGCAAAAAACTGAACATGAAGACCTGGAGGCCATGAAAGTGAAGAACACTCTTTTTAGAGGCTCTGCCTGCTTTTTCTCTTCACTAGCTCCAGGATGTACAGTAACTGCTTTCACTTTAGTTTCAACTAAGCTTGTTTCTTGTTCTCTCAGATGCCAGCTCAGTGCTACTGAGACCGTGGCAGCATTATTGGGAAATGTCCTAGTCAAACCCCAAACAGCTTTGCTGGGGTATTTCTTTTAAATCTCAGAAAATCACCTTTTATACCTTTATTTAAAACTGATCTTGAGCTAAGCTGTTGTACTTGACTGTGTCCCTTTAACCTAGGGAACTTGCTGCCAAAAAATATTATTGAGGCCAACAGCTTAATAAGTTTTATAGAAGATTAAATATTTATATGAATAAAAATAGCACCTGCAGCGACACCAGGAAGGATAAAATTACAAGGGCTATGAAATCTTCATGCTTCAGGGCATAAATTGCTTACCAGCTGGATGAGGGGGTTTCCTTCGCAGAACAACACTGCACTGCTAAATATGTCTTCCTGAGAAGTATCTCAACACGCCGACCACTTCCAGGACCAAAGACGACAGCAGAAAGACCTTTACATTGTTGGTTTGCATGCAGCCCAAGTTTTTACAGAATTCAGAAAGTGTATGATACCACACCAATCTAAAATCTGAAAATAATGATGCAAGACAGAGGCCAACACCTCCATTCACAAGGAATGGGAGTAAAATGGGATAAAATTATAAAAGATGAAATGGCTCAGGAGGGAAATGGTTCCTAACTTTGTTGGCCAATATGGATTATTCGTAGTAAAACACTCAGAGCTGCAAATCTGAAATCCAGTTAAGACAAAATTAGAAGAAAAGTCATCAATCGACTACTTTAAGCTTAATTTTTTTTTTCTTTAACATGTTCCCCAAAGTAGAAATGTAGCATGAAGATCATCAGTAAGACCCTGTTCTTCTAACCTTGCTAGAGCAAAGACCATTATTTGACTGCAGGAAAAAACAATGGGGAAAACATAATGAAATAAGGAGTAAAAACAGGAAAAACTAACAAAATATATCCACCAAATTTTTAGATGCTAGATTTTACTTCTCCCAGCACCAAAGTATACCATGACATTTGCAAATGACTCCTTTTTCCTTAAGGATTATGGGAATAATGGTAAATATCAATCAATCCATTTTATAAATAAAATATTCAACAAAGTAAAGAGTAGCATCCAGCCAGGTAAAGTATGCTAATAAGGTTAATAACTGTTAGCTTTTGTTGAAAATTCACTTCAAGTTTGCAAGTTTAGATAACCCAATGTGCACAAACATTCTACAGTTACTAATATGACTTAATGTTCAGTTGCATAATTAGTTGGTTTCTCCAGAAGGATTATTTAAGAAACAGCTATGGGCTCCAGGAGGATGCTCTGGTTCAAAACAGTGTATGGAAGTGCATGGTGGGTGGCCCTCACAATGACTACACAAACAAAGGACTCCTGTGGATTTTAATAACACTGATCCACTTATGAATCATAAATCAAATGGGAACCCTTTTGCAGTTCGAAGATTTCCAAGATTTCTGGGGAGAATGCTCCAGCACAGCAGCGTGTTATCGGCCAGGATTAACCATATTTGCTCACATTCTTTTAAAAATAGTGTTTTGCATCCTTGGATGGGTGCTGGCAGGGACCAGCAAAAGCACAGCAATGGAAACAGGGAGGAAAGCAGAGCAAAGCCAGCATCAGTGGCCTCTGTGCAAAGCTCTGCACAGAGACGACCAGAGCTGAGATGAGCAGAGAAACACAGGCAGATAGAGGTGAACCATCACCACCTCAGCCAGAGAGACAAATACATGGTTGGTACCAACAGGAGCCTTTTCTGATTATTTTTAGAACACCTTTAATTTAATGCATATTTTCTTTGCTGAAAAGGAAATAGTGATATTAACAAATTGGTTTTATTTCTAACCTGGCAGGGTGCCTGCAGTGAAATGTAAATACATGTACATGGGAGCTGGGATTAGCATTTACTGAAGAAAAAGAGTAGTCAATATTTTAATGAGGAAGCCTAAGAAAGCAATTGCATGAAACACACTCCGATGTCACAGGGGAGCTTTTTAAGTTAAGCCAACTAGTTCCAAATTACTACTTTTCCTGGCTTTCCTTTAAGGGGACTTTAGACTTACTTAGGAAAAAATACAACTGTGGCATTTAGTTTTAAATATCATAAAATAGCTGTAATATTCCTCTCTATAAATACATATATTAACCTATATACATCTCTCTCATTATATATATAGAAAAAGAACGTCTCACATGCCAATCTTCAGCTAAATGGCCCATTTAACAGTGTCATCTTTCTGCTTTTTTATGAAAACAGAGATATTAGGCAAAGCAAATTGACACTACCCAAGAATGAGGGACAGATCTGAGGGGAAAAAATACATAAAAGGAAACACAGGTAACCAAAGCAAATAAAAATCAATGATAGTTTAAGGACGGAGTAGTGTATATAAGACAGATTCGGAGAGCAGATCAAATCAATTAGAAAAACACCATCTATTATATAATCTTTACTCTGACACCCCAGGAAGCATATTTCCATCTTAGAATCAAATTTCCTCAACAATCAGGAAAAGAGGAAGAAACGAGATCACTCTGGAACAAGGCAAGATATACAAAACCAAAATATATCACCAATATTCACCCTTAAATGAAATCAAACGCTCTGAAGATTTGAAGCCTTCTGTGTTACCATTTCTGAACTCCAGGGGACCCAATAGGACTAACTACTTCAAAAATGCACATTAAAACAGCATTTCCTATATTCTGATGAATGCTCTCAAGAACATTTCATGTCTGACAAATATTTAAGCATTTTTTGGCCTTATATTGGCCAAGTTGTACCTACCCTTCCAAACTCAGAGCCAACATCAAATAATAAAGAGCAGAAATCAGTAATATAGAAACTGAGCATCATATAAAAGGATCATGACAATCAAAAGTTATTATTTTTCAAAAGAATAATAAAATTGACAAACACACGATGACAGAATAATAGGAAGAGAAGGCACATAGGATCAACACTAAGGTTCTGTGGACATTAAAAGGATCAGAAGAAAGGCCATATGCTCTTTTATACTTTATACTTTTATACATTTATAATTTTACACTTTTATGAACATGAGGAATCTGCATATCCAAAAGAAATTCTTACACATGAAAACTGGAAGAACTATACCCAAATATTGAAAGCGACATTATTTTTATTAGATAGATTGTTTTTAATTTAATTCATAGATTACAAAAACATGATGCATTTACACAAAGGCCTATTATACAGCAGTGGATATGAATGAAATACATTTACTTGCAACAACATAAATGGATCTTGGAAACATCATATTGAGTGAAAATTTGTCACTCCCATCAGTCTGCACTTGGTGTGACACAGTTTTTATAGTACTCAAAAATTAGAAAGATCTAAACAATATATTGTTTAGTTCAAATTAATATATTAAATAAAACTGTTTTTTGAAAGGCAAGGGAACTGTGAACATACTGTATTGAAAATAGTGGTCTCCTCTAAGTGGGGAGGAGGATATCAAGATAAGGATAGGGAAGGGGCACACAGATAGAGGCCTCTCTCCTATTAATTTTCCTACTTTTAAGCTGGGTCATAAGCTTATGGGTATTCATTTCATTATTTTGCTGTGTAACCTACATATATATTACATAGTTTTTTTCATATGTATGAAATATTTCTAATAAAAATAGTCCCCCAAAAAATATAAAATCACACACAGAGAGAAGATAGGAAAAGATCTTACATTTCTCCTGCTGTTAAAGGAACCTCATTCTCTTCCCCCTCCTAGGCTATCACCAACAAGTAAGAGACTCCTTGGGCTCTCACAGTCTGCCACCTGAGATAAAAAAGCTAGCAGTTGTCTCAAGATTAGGCAATAACTATTTCATTAGAAACTAGACTATTTTTCCACAAAAATATATCTACCGACCTACATGCCATCCATTCGGAAATACCAACCTTAGAAAAATTAAAGGAGGAAGAGGGTATGGCATTTCCCTGGGAAAGAGCCTCAAAACTGAAGTGCTGAGCTGGATTTGGGGCAGAACAGGGAGAACAGTAGGGCAGACTGGAACCTGAGTTTGTTATGTATTCTAACTGAACAGAGATTTAGACTACAGGGGCAATGAAGCTCCATGAAAACTAGGAATTGATCTAGAAGGTATGCACATCACTACACCCTTCTGATACAGATCCAAGAACGAAATCGGACCACCACACAAGGAGACAGATATGAGAGCAAACCCTAAGTCAGGTGATGAACACCAAACAAAGCATCTGTGATTGGCTACTACACAAAAAGGAAACAAAAACATCTCCCAAACTCAGAGACAGATCATTGCCTCTGAAAATATACTTGAAGAAATCAGAAAACTTACTCAACTCTAATTCCTTGAAGGAAGGGGCCAAATCTTGTTTGCTATTGTGTTTCTAGTATTAAAGCAGTGCTTGGCACAAAATAAGCATGTGATGAATATTCTTAAATAAATAGTTTTGCATCTACAGAAGACTGCAAAAAAGACCTCACTATAAAAGATATAGAAAATTATAAGAAAAAAATAGAATACAAAAAAAGTAATGGAATGAAAAAAGAAAGATGAATGAGAAGAGAGGCTGTGCACAACCAAAAATGCAAGGGCAGAATGCAAATTCACATTAAAGGCAGTAAATACAGAATGCTAAGGTAGAAAGTGCACAGTGTGACATTTCAGGAAGACTAAAAATCAATTGGAAGAGATCAAACACACTGTGTAAGCTTAGATTAAGTTTCAATTTAATTGGCCAAGAGGGCAACACAGTCAAGAATAGACACCACTCAGCATGAATTCCCTTGGTTTTCAGAGTCCCTAATGGAAATGCAGTGAATTGTAAAGATGGCCTCACATTTGCCCCATTTCTGTATCCATGCCCTTGCAATAGGACATGACAGTTTCTCCAATTAAGACCTAGAGTCTCTTTCTCCACCTTTTGAATCTGGGTTGGTCAGGTGGCTTTCTTTAACCAATGGAATCTAAACAAAGTGATTAAATCAGTCTTGAGAAGTGCTTATGTGTTGACGTTTGCCCTCTCTTGCTGCTTTAGAAACCCTCAGATATGTGGCTCCAACACCAGACATGTGCAGGAGGCTACCAGGAAAAAACCAGCTCCAGCTGACTTATCAGCTGACTATAATCACATGAATGACACATACTCACATGTGAGACTTACAGAAGAACTGCCCAGCTGAGCCCAGCCCAAATTACTGGCCTACAGCACCATGCATGCCCTAATAAACGATTGCTGTTATAAGCTGCTACATTTGGGGTGGTTTGTAATGTAGTAAAGCTCATGGACACAGAAGCAAGCCAGCTGTCAGTGACACTCTGCCCAAGACGGGGCTTTGGGTCTGAGCTAATTTCCAGCACCAACACCTCCTTCTTATGCTTGAAATTAAGCATTCCTTGCAAAGAATTTGAACTAGTTATATGTTAAGAGGGAATGTTTCAGACTTGTGAGACTTTCCTGGTTCTCAAGCAAAGACAGTTCTATTAAAGACTTATTCTCAGAAGAAGGCAGGGGAGGGGGACCAGGGAAGCAAAGTCATAGTCCAAGTACCCTCTAGCAGTATCTTGGCCTTCAGTTTTATGGTTAGAGAGCTCATTTGCCAAAACCTCCCTAAAAAGAAGAAAACATGTAAGATAAAAATTACGAGCAAGGAAAGACACATATAAAATCAGATATGGGGTTTATCTTTCATACGTTCATTCATTTGTTCATTCATCTATCCATTAAAAATGGATTTACTGAGGGTCTAGAATGTGTTGGGCTCTCTGTCTATACACCCAGGTAAAGCGCTGTGAATGAAACTGATAGGATTTCCGTATCAGTTTCACTGACTTTATAGAACTTATTGTTTCAGCATCTTAGATTAATGGGGTTCCTGAAAAGAAGAATAGGATAAATGGAACCAAGTGAATAAATTAAGCTAAAACAGATGAAAATACTTATCAACTGAAAAAGTTTCATGTAACAGATAAAAAGAATGACCATTATCAAGGCAAACTCATACCTGGATCTGGTCAAAAATTCTGAGTTATACAAAAATAAAGTCTCACAAATATCTAGGCATAGAAAAATAACAATACACATACACGCATGCATATGTGCACACACACTCACACAGCCTTCAATTATCTAAAAAAAATCAACCTTGCCTCACATATGAAAATTAATACAACAAAATTATAAAATTTTTAGGGGAAATGGTACAACTCCAGAACTGCACATCTAAACAAAGAATAAAAAAAACCTCACAAATGTGTGAAGTCAGAAAACATACCAACCATGCATCTTTCTTGAAAAATTATCTAAAGCCATATTCAAACTCACTGAGAAATTTAAAAAAACTAAGAACTCAAAAATAATAAAGAAAAAGTATAAGAATCACATCGAGAATAGTGAAACCAATTAAATATAACAATAACTAATTATAGTAAAAATTTTAAAGCTAAATAGAAATTATAAACTATTTTCTATTATTTTTGACTATAAATTATTTTTGAAAATAAGCATATACATTAAGACTAATGATTTTTATTAAATAACACTTTTTCTAAAACCTGAGGTTATAAACAAAGACCAAGATACAGGGCTGGGGAGAGTAATGGAATGTATGTTGCAGGGTTGGGGGAGATGAGAAGTATGCTAAACTCTTCCATTTAAATAAAAGACATAATGCTGTTTTTTCCCCTTAAATTTGACAGTTGGAGATATATAGATTAAATATTGCTTTTGAGACATTAGATACAAAGAAAATTGAATACCAACATATACTTTATGAAATACTAACAAAGAACCATACAGTATATGCCCAAAGACAGAGAACGAAAAATAATAAATGACACCCAGAGAATCAAAATGAAAATATAAAGAAAGCAGTAAGGCTAATATTTTATTTATAACAATGTATGTAAATGGCTTAAATTTCCCTGTGAGAAGACAAAGACTAGAAGACTGAGTCACAACACCAAATCCAATTATGTATCAATTGGAAGAAATACACCTAAGACAAACGAGTACAGAAAGGATGACTAAAAAGATAAGTGCAGATATATTAAAGATATACAAATAAAAAGAGTTTTAGTATTAGTATTAGAGAAATAAACATGCAAGGCAAAACACATGAAGTGGGCAAAGACACACTTTATATGAAGGGAATACAATTCAACACAAATATGCAATATTCATGTGTCAAATAATATGACACTGACTCTCAGAAAGTGAATATCTCTATAAGTAAAAGTTAAAGACTAGTAAAAGACTTTGACATTCCTCACAGTTGATCAAAGAAGACCAAAGGATATAGTGGAGCTTTATAATTAGTAAATTCCCTACCTTAAGGAAAATAGCCTTCATTTCCATCTTTTCCAAAGATGATTAGATATACTATCCCCAAAATATGTCAACAAAATTCAAGTAAAAGTCATCAAAGGTATATTTTAGGAGGCAATTAAGTAAAACTATAAATTGATAATAACAGATGATGTCATAAAATCAACCACTTTAAAATTTTAAATTACTCTTAGAGTAATTTAGATCTTAGAGGCTGATCAAAATATCACTTTAGGTTATTAAACAATGAATAAATAAGAATATAACAGTAAAAGTTATATAATGCAGCTAAGTTAAAATCATAGGAAAGTTCATAGTTTTAAATATTTTTTATTAATAAACAACAACAACAAAAAACAATGAATTAACTAAGCATGCAACTTTAAAAGCTAGTAGGAAAACAGAACAACTGGAAATAGTAAGTAAACTTTAGAGCTGGCTCTTCCATACTACCTTTGGCACAGCCAATCAAGAAAAAAAGATATATTAAGACTAAGAAAAGTGATTTAACAATAGATTTCTAGAATTACTTTTTAACTATAACACAATATTTTGTATGCATCTATGAAAACAAATTTAAATGAACTGATATTGCAATAGGAAAATATAAATCATCAAACTTGATTCAAAGAGAAATAGAAAACAACCTGAACAGGTCAATAATCTTGAAAGAAAATTAGAGGCTTCAAACAACTTATCCTCCAAAACAAAGATGGCACAAAAAAAGAATTACACTAGCACACATAATACACAGAAACCTTAAATAAAATACTCTCGTGACTTAGAGAGGTTTATTTCTGGTACATGAGGATGAATTCATGTTAGAAAATTTACCCATAAATAGAGACACCCTATGTTCTCCAATAGAATTACTCAATATTACACAGATACCAATCTACTCCAATAATTTATAAATATAATCCAGTCATTGTCAAAACCGAACATGGAAAAACAAATGCAAAAGTAAAGAAAATTTTGTAAGAGAAGATCAGAGACAAGCTTGGCATTACCAAATATACACCAAAATTACTGAAATCACATAAACATTACAGTAGTGACACAGGAAATTATTTATATTAGCAAAATTAGAAAAAAACTAAATATTCATTATTCAGTCATAGGAATGAGTAAAACCTCTCTGTGTTACAAGCATGCGTGAACAGCATGCAGTGAGTAAAATTTACACTGTAGAAGACCATTGGGAGACGTTCAAGCCCTATTGGTTATTGGGAATTAAAGTGTAAAAGAAGTGCATAGGATAATTTTTTTAAAGAGTATATTCTAATTACAGTGGGTAAAAAATACCTTAAAAAATATATACAGAATGTAAACAATGGCTATTTCTCCATAATGGCATAAAATGATTTCCAATTTTGCTATTTAGGCTCTTCAGTATTTCCCAAATTTTTCAGAACAAAAATGTTGATATTGTTTTCATAAAAATATTATTTTATAAAGGTTAAGTCCTCTAAAATCTGGTATTGCATTAATTCAGGTACACTTATACAACACTGAAATTTATTTAAAATATATGTAACAGAAATCTGAGCTATGTGCCAATGGCAAGTGTCTGGATATGACTCACCAAAAAAACTGCTACATGTCTGAAGGAAATATTAAAACAAATAGCCCAGCACCACAGTGATTACACAGAACTGTATATATTCACTCTGTGCACTGGACAGAAATTTTTCATTTCATACATCATTTACAGCTTGCTGCAGTGATTCTGCAAAATCAGTCCATACCATTAGCACACACCAAGAGAAACACCTAATGTTCTCGTTGTTGGAAAATTCAAGTGTTTTGGGCTCTGATGTGCATCAGTGCTCTATGTATGCAGATGTGGTTCTGCTAACAAGGATCACAACACCAGATGACCAAGAATCACAAACAGGGATCAAATATCTAAGGTCAAGCACATTGACTTCTAAAAATCTATAGTCCAAGCCTGATTTGTGCTCGTAGATATACTTAATTTTAAAAACTACTTGAAATAAATGAAAACAAAATTGTGAAAGTCATAAGTCAATCCCTCTAGAGGGACTTTTTTTTTTTTGTTTAATGGAAACCAGCTCTCATTTCCAAAATATTTTATCAAGGCATTTGATACCAAGCATCTGGTCTACTCAACACTTCATCAAAATGAACGTCTCATGCATTCACCACTGTACCCAAGTCCCTGCTCTTTTTTAACAATGTCGCCATTTTCAAATCAGAGCATCAAAAAGTATATTTCTAAGGCTACACAAAAATTTGCCTTGTATATATCAGGCCAGTGAGAAAGATGTTTTTGCTGGACAATGGAATGCTCCTAGGATTGAAAGCGTTTTGTGAACACTTTCTTCCTATGGGGACAGCAAAGAGGCTCCAGAACAGCAAATGGTAACTTGGTTCTGCCTCCAACAAACCTTGACATTCAAACTCTTCTCCTTTTTTACCTTCTTTTCTCTTATATAAAAAACAAACAAACAAAAAAACCAACCAAACAAAAAACAAACAAACAAACAAAAAACTCATAGCACAATTTTCTGGTGCGCGAATTTGCCATATCCTCATCTACCTACAGCCACAGAAATGAATTCCAACAAACAACATTCCTATTCTACTATTCTGTGGATTTCCTTACCATTGTATCTCATTCATTTGTAGAACAATGAGAATCCAGAGTTGTGCTCAGTTTCAACAAGGAATGCAACTATGACTCATCACATGGTACTTTATCAAGACCACAGCCATACACGAAGCACTAAAATTATCAAAGTTCATGACTTACACAGCCAGCACCTCCTGTAGCAATCGTTCTGCTGTGGACTACCTACCAACAAAACCTTTAGCAACTGGATTCATTTTTTCAAGACCAAGTATTAAGTAGTACAACACCTCAACGTGCAGAGGATATCAGAGCTGTGATGACCAAAGTCAAATTCATGCCAGAAAGATACACAGGCATTTTGGAAGTAAAGTCATTAATGTTTAAGTTCCTCATTTTTATGTCCTATGTTTTCCAAATCATCACATCTCAGTAATTAGCTGAAATCAACCTTTAACGTTGAATGAAACAGAACACTCTGAAGAAAATTCCATGGATAACTTTTAGGCCAACCAAATTGGAACACGTCTACATACCAAAGTAAGAATTCTTCGACTTATTCTTCTTTTGGTTTCAGAATTCAAAAAGTCCAGAAGCCTGTAAATATGGAAAAAAAATAGTTTAAGGAAAATATCTAGAAAAATATCAATCAAAATGATGATCAAAGGCAATTGAAAATTGTAACGTGTGTGCTTGGCTAAAAATATGGCACATTCTGAGTGGGAAGTTGCTAAAAAATTTTCAAAGCCATGGAGGTCACAGCTCGAATGAATGTTGACTGTTTCAGCTCATCTCAAAACAGAAGCACTGTTTCCAATGGCAAAGAAAGCCTGTGCTCTTGCCTTCCAAGAAAGTGGTAGGAGATGGCGACGGAAAACCATTTCACATTAACCAATACATTTTTAATACTAACCGGTTGCATTTTAATTTATCACTAAACACTATTTAGGAAAAGACTGAAAGGAATTTGGGATTTTCTTATCAGTCTGCATCTGGGAAAGTACAAAGAAAGTGACAGGAAATTTCTTCTCCCAGAATAATTAGACAAAGGTTCTAAGTTGAGGATGAAACTGAACGGTAGGTGTATATTGTGGAATTTGCCTAATGCTAACGTGAAAGTTTTATATAAAAATGGTGAATCTTAAACTATATCTTTTTGGCAAATGATTTGGATTTAATTGTACCTTTGCTTCATCTGTGTGTGTGAGTGGGGTAAGTGCCTTAGATATTGTGTGGAAGCCATTATTCATATACAATTAATAGCTTCCAGTAAGCAGGATCACACAGAGTATAGGCGAAAGACACTATATGCAAAGACTGAATGCCAAGAAGGAAATTAAAAGTCCAGAAATCTAGCAAGAATAGCACCAGCACTAACTGATTAGAAAGATTTTAGTTATTTTATACAATGTTAAACCACCTCTCAGTGGATGTCTGGTCTTGTGGGAGAGAATAAACCATTATTATTTAAGTAAAAAAGTGAAAGTCGAGGTGGTCAGAAATGACGGAAGATGGGTTCATGCATAAGCATCTTGTTATTATTTCCAGACTATAATGGATACACAAATTAAGGCAATATGGGAAAGAAAGGCATTTTAATAGGTGACAATTGTTTTTAGAAGAGTGATAAACAGTGATTGATCCAATTACTGGTTACTCTACAAGCCAGATTTAGGAATGATTATCCAAAACGAAGGCAGAAGTGTCTCTCCAAGTGAATGTAACAGGCCTAGAGTAAATTTTGAAAGTAAAAGGTGAACCTTAAAAGAATTGTCTCATTAAAATTATAGTTATCAGAAACATGGCAAGATTAAGATGAGAAAGGGCAGGGCTGACCCAAAATGGGGAGAAAGCCAAGACATAAAGAATGAAGTTTAATTCGAACAGTCATGAGTCTAGAGCACGTTGAGCCTTGGGCTTCTGGTTAGCGTTTCTAAGCCATTGTAAAGGGAAACACCTTGCTAACAGCTAAGTCTGGCAAGACTTAGAATCAGATCATCTAACATACATTCCCTAAGATAGGAGTTGTCCGAAGATAGGCACCGATCCTGTTCTCCAGGCTTAATATCCAATGCTTCCCTCCATGTGCAAACTGCATTCAAAATTACAGTTTTTAGAGTATTATGTAAGCCTATGCATTGTTGCTAGAAAATCTGGAAACTATAACAATGGAAATGGAAGGGTAAGTTTGCATTTCTTCCTAAGATAAGCCACTGTTTGGAAAATGAAATCATATCTATGTATTAGTGACTTCCTCTATTTGTAATCATCAATTTTAAATTTCCAATAAACGCAATTCCCCAAAGTGGGTATCTAATAAATAGGGATAATGATATATACATATCTAGCTATGAGGATCAAGTGAGCTCACGTACATAAAGCCCTTAACAGAGTGTCTGACGCATAATGGATGCTTAACAAATAAAGGCTAATATTACCTACAGAAAATTGCCACTGCAAAGCAGTAGTGTACTTATTCAGAACTTAGGCTCTGAAGTCAGGCAATCTGGCTTTGAAAATCATTTGCCATTGCTCTTATGAGGATAAAATAAGGTAATACTTGGAAATTGTTTAGCAGAGTGTCACTCTAATAGTGAATTCAAAATACATGTAGTTTGCTGTGCTCAATTACCATTATCCTGAAATATCTGTATTTATTCTATTAAAATTATATATTTTTTGACAACAAAATAAAACTCCTTATATACAAAAATTAGGGTTTTTAATCATAAGGCACATGGGAACGTTGTTTTGGAGAAAGATTACTCAAAATGAAGTAACCTTGAGAAGAAAATTCAAATCCACTTCCGCTGAAATGGTCAAGAATGTCACTATCTACACAAATCATAATGCATCTATTACACACTGATCTAAAAGAAAGGTAGGCCGGGTGCGGTGGCTCATGCATCTAATCCTAGCACTTTGGGAAGTCAAGGCAGGTGGATAACCTGAGGTCAGGAGTTCGAGACCATCCTGGCCAACATGGTAAAACCCTGTCTCTACGAAAAATACAAAAACTTAGCCAGGCATGGTGGTGCGTGCTTGTAATCCCAGCTACTCAGGAGGCTGAGGCAGGAGAATCACTTGAACCTGGGAGGCAGAGGTTGCAGTGAGCCAAGATCGCACCATTGCACTAGAACCAAAGAAAGAAAGGTAAACAATAATTGCATGATTTTTGGAGATAAACTATACACCAGAGATTTCCAACATTACTGTCACATGTCTAGTAAAGAAATGCTGTTTGTTAACATGTTGTATTTTAAAACCATCTACAATGTATATTATGGTAAATGTACAGTTACCACAAGTCTTGTGAAATAGTAGACTAGCTCGAAGCCCATTCACTTCCTTCTCAGATTTAGAGGTTGAGTGAAAGAAAGCAGGGTGTGTGTGTGTGTGTGTGTGTGTGTGTGTGTGTGTGTGTTGGCAGGGATGAGGGATCAGGTTGGTAATCACTAATAAATAAAATTAATGAGATACTTAAGCCAGGAGATAACCTTTTGTAAATATGTAGACATAGTCTGTCTTAATAAACATTGTATTTTAAGTGACTGTGATTAGGGCCACACTGTCTCAAATCCCCTGGGTAACTTTCCAACCCTCTACAAAAGCCAAAAGCTAAAAGTAACAAATGACCTAACTATACAACATATTTCAAGGATTTTTTTTTTTAGATGGAACTTCTCTCTTGTTGCCCAGGCTGGAGTGCAATGGTGTGATCCCAGCTCACTGCAACCTCTGCCTTCTGGACTCAAGCGATTCTCCTGCCTCAGCCTCCCAAGAAGCTGGGATTACATGTTTCAGGGATTTTAGGTAACTCATCATCTCCCTTTGCAGCAAAAGATAGCAGCAGCCATTAAGCCTCAGAGTTGAAACTGAGCACAAATCTGGCTTCTCATTGTTCTAGAAATGAATGAGATTTACGGTAAGGAAATCCACAGAACAGTAAAATAGAACATTGTTTGTTGTTCAGAGAAGGGTCATACACTTTTTCTATAAAGGGCCATGTTGCAATATTTTTTCTTTGTGGGCCGTATATACAGTCTGTGCCAAACTACTCAACTCGGCCCTCGTAGAAGGAAAGCAGTAGCTGTGTTCCAATAAAACTTTATTTACAAAAACATTGCCAGGCACAGTAGCTCAGGCTGATAATCCCAGTACTTTGGGAAACCAAGATCAGAGGACAGCTTGAGCTCAGGAGTTTGACACCAGCCTGGGCAGCATAGCAAGACCCTGTCTCGACAAATAATTTAAAAAGTAGCTGAGTAAGGCGGTGGGCACCTGTAGTCCCAGCTACTCAAGAGGCTGAGGTAAGAGGATCTCTTGAGCCAAGGCAGTCAAGGGAATCCAGACTTAATCTATGAGTTGTAGTTTGTCAATTCCTGCTCTAGGGGTCCATTATTAATATGATTACTTTGATTATATTTTGATATGGTGTGTGTGTGTGTGTGTGTGTGTGTGTGTAATGACATAAACTTTAGGAGCGAATTAGACACTAGGAAATAAAGGAAAATAATGCTAAAAAAATATGATGAAGTCCTGTACAACTACTAGATAACTCTGAGCATCCTAGAAGCCAAATCAAAAAGAGCAATGTGCATCCTTGATTAAGGTAGGCAGAATAATGGCTCCCCAAACATATCCACATCCTATTCCCCTGAACCCATGAATACGTTAGGTTACATGGCAAGGGGGATTTAAGGTTGCAGATGGAAATAATATTGCAAATCAGCTGACCTCAAAATAAGGAGATTATCCCAGATTATCTGGGTGTGCCCCTGTAATCACAAGGGTCTTTTTGTGTGTGTGTGGTTTTTTTTTTTTTGGAGATGGAGTCTAACTCTGTCACCCAGGCTTAAGTGCAATGGCACAGTCTCGGCTCACTGCAACCTCTGCTTCCTGGGTTCAAGCAGTTCTCCTGCTTCAGCCCCCTGAGTAGCTGGGATTACAGGTGCACACCACCACACCTGGCTAATTTATGTATTTTTAGTAGAGATGGGGTTTCACTATGTTGGTCAGTCTGGTCTCAAACTCCTGACCTCGTGATCTGCCCACCTCAGCCTCCCAAAGTGTTGGGATGACAGGTGTGAGCCACTGCACCCAGCCCAACAAGGGTCTTTTTTTTTGATATGGCGTCTCGCTCTGTCACCAGGTTGGAGTCCAGTGGCCCAACCTTGGCTCACTGCAATCTCTGCCTCCTGGGCTCAAGTGATTCCCCTGCCTCAGCCTCCCAAGTGGCTGGGACTACAGGCGCATGCCACCATGACCCCGGCTAGTTTTTTGTATTTTACTAGAGACGGGGTTTCACCGTATTGGCCTGGATGGTCTCTATCTCCTGATCTCGTAATCTGCCCCCCATTGGCCTCCCAAACTGCTGGGATTACAGGTGTGAGCCACCGTGCCCAGCCCACAAGGGTCTTTTAAACATGGAAGAAGGAGGCAGAAGAGGGAGAAACAGAGTTGGAATCACGACAAAGATAGACAGGCTATTACTAGCTTTGAAGACTGAAGCAGGCTATGAGCCAAGGAATACAGGCAGCCTCTAAAAGCTGGAAAAGGCAAGAAGGCGAATTCCCCCTTGCAGCATCCAGAAAGGATCACAGCCCTGCCAGCCTCTTTATTGTAGCCCAATGAGACCCTTCTCAGATTTCTGACAGCCAGAATGGTAAGATGATACACGTGTGTTGTTTTAAGCCACCAAGTCTGTGGTAGCATGCATCAGCAACCACAGGAGTCTAATATATCGGTTCATAACATAGAGTAGAAATTTCTTTGTGGGTCTTTATAATGGGCTTATTATGTAATAATCAACAAAATGCCCACAGTGATTCTAATGGCAAGTTTCCTGTACCTCTTCCCTAAAACATCCCTTGAGCAGGCTGAGAGCAAATAGCAAATCATAGAAGAACAAATGCCCTTCTATGAGCAGGTGACAATGTGAGATCCAGATGGGCTGTTCTCTAAGAGTCTGGCTTAATGTGAGAATAAAATGTTGAATATCTAGAGCAACATTATCAGAAGTGTGGGATGTTATTCTGTTTCAGGAGAAAAAGAAATGTGCTCATGTATGTGTAGGAAAAGGTGGCTTAAGCAAAATTAAACAGTTGTCTTTATGTTGAGCTCTGAATCTTCAACATGCTTATGTGAATTTCCAAGAGGGTAATAGTATATTCAGACATTTCTTTTTTATTGATTGATTGATTGATTGAGACGGAGTCTCACTCTGTTGCCCAGGCTGGAGTGCGGTGGCACGATCTCGGCTCACTGCAACCTCCACTTCCTGGGTTCAAGCAGTTCCCTGCCTCAGCCTCCTAAGTAGCTGGGATTACAGGTGCCCGCCACCATGCCTGGCTAATTTTTTGTATTTTTAGTAGAGACGGGGTTTCACCATAATGTTCAGGCTGGTCTTGAACTCCAGACCTTGTGATCCACCTGCCTTGGCCTCCCAAAGTGCTGGGATTACAGGCGTGAGCCACTGCGCTAGGCCGTACTCAGACATTTCTAACTATGAATATGCTTTTCTTTTTCCTGAAGTATCATGAGTTGGGTGCCCTGCATAACACATTTTGCAAAACTTGGAACTATAGTGATGAACAAACTTAACTGAGTCTTGGGGAATTCTTGCATGTTCTCTGGATGTTAAGGAAACTCATGCTCAGAGAAGTCAAGAGGTTGATCTCTGGAGCTGCCCAGCGTGATGAGTCCATAATTGTCTCAGCCTCTTATCCATGATCCAAGCAAGCAGGCTGTATCCCCTCTGGTTAGAGTGGGTTCCAGGGTTTCCCCCCAACAGACTGAACCCATTGTACTAACTATAAAAGCAGGCAGGTCTAGACTTGCATGAGACCCACTAGAATAGCTACTAAGTTTGTAGCACATGCTTCTGGGTTGAAACCCTACGTAGGAGAGTTATAAAGTCTACAGCCTAAGCTTAAAGGAAAGGATTATAACACAGCCAAGTTGTTTGGGGTGCACTGGTCTTGGTTTGCCCTCTATTCACCACCCTTGCCAGAATAGAACCTTTCTGTACACCTTCCAGAGAGGCAGTGCTTAACTGGTAGCACCATCATTTAGGAGAGAGAGAGAAAAAAAAAAAAAAAAAAATGTGTGTGTATATATATAAATATATATATATATATTTGTACCTTTAAGTCTTAATTTTTATTTTAAAACATTTCCAGGCCATTTGCAGTGGCTCACAACTGTAATCCCAACAGTATGGGAGGCAGAGGTGGGCAGATCACTTGAGCCCAGGAATTTGAGAGCAGCCTGGGCAACATGGCAAAATCCCATCTCTAAAAAAAAGTACAAAAATTAGCTGTGAATGGTGGCACATGCTTGTAGTTCCAGCTACTGGGGAGGCTTAGGTGGAAGGATCACTTGAGCTTGGGAGGTGGAGGCTGCAGTAAGCACTACTGCACTCCGGCCTGGGTGACAGAAAGAGATCCTGTCTCAAAAAAAAAAAAAAAAAAAGAGTTTCCAAACGACTGGGTCATTTATTACTAGATAAATTTATCCTGTGTTGTTACATGTGGAAAAATAAAAGCTAAGCTACAAAGTGGCCCCACAGTGCATTTTTCTGTTGGTGTACATCAGAAAGGGAAATGTCATCATTAGCATCCCCTTAAGATTTAGCAGCTATTGACCGGGTGCAGTGGCTTATGCCTGTAATCTCAGCACTTTGGGAGGCCAAGGCAGCTGGAACAAGGTCAAGAAATCGAGACCATCCTGGCCAACATGATGAAATCCCATCTCTACTAAAAATACAAAACTTAGCTGGGCATGGTGGCACATGCCTGTGGTCCCAGGTACTCGGGAGACTGGGGCAGGAGAATCTCTTGAACCCAGGAGGCAGAGGTTGCAGTGAGCTGAGATTGCGCCACTGCACTCCAAACTGGTGACAGGGCAAGACTCTGTCTCAAAAAAAAAAAAAAAAAGATTTAGTAGCTATTAATATTGACAATCGCTGTGCTCTTTACCTCAAAATTTCTACAATACCTGTAATTTTATCTTTAAGACAATAATTTTTTTCCAATGTAAGACCCAAAATTCACAATAGAACATGCACATTTCAGTGAACATGGGACATTATGGCTACTATGGTCTGAATGTTTGTGTCTCCCCAAAATTCACATCTTGAGCCTGGGCACAGTGGTTAATGCCTATAATCCCAGCAATTTGGGAGGCTGAGGTGGGTAGATTACCTGAGGTCAGGAGTTCAAGATTAGCCTGGCCAATGTGGTGAAACCCCATCTCTACTAAAAATATGAAAATTAGGCATAGTGGCACATGCCTGTAATCCCAGCTACTCAGGAGGCTGAGGCAGGAGAATCACTTGAACCCAGGAGGTGGAGGTTGCAGTAAGCCGAGATCACACCACTGCACTCCAGCCTGGGTGACAGAGTGAGACTCCATCTCAAAAAAAAAAAAAAAAAAAGAAAAAAAATATATCTTGAAATTTAATCCCCAAGCAAGTATTAAGAGGTGGAGCCATTGAGAGGTCATTAGGTCATGAGGGGAGACCCTCAGGAATGGAATTAGCACCCTTATAAAAGAGACCCCAGAGAGCTGCCTCACCCATCCCACCAGGAAAGGATACAGTGAGAAGGTGCCCTATATGAAGCAGAAAGCAGGCCCTCAACAGAGGGCTGGTGCCTTGATCTTGGACTTCCCAGACTCTAAAACTGTAAGCAACACATTTCTGTTGTTTATAAGTTACCCAGTCTAAGGTATTTTTTCATAGCAGCCCTGATATGGTTTGTCTGTGTCCCCATCCAAATCTCATCTTGAATTGCAGCTCCCAAAATTCCCACATGTTGTAGGAGGGACCGGGTGGGAGATAATTGAATCATGGGGGCGGGTCTTTCCCCATGCTATTCTCATGATAGTGAATAAGTGTCATGAGAGCTGAAGGTTTTATAAAGAGGAGCTTCCCTGTACGATTTTTCTTCTCTTGTCTGCCGCCAAGTGAGATGTGCCTTTCACCTTCCACCATGATTGTGAGGCCTCCCCAGCCACATGGAACTGGGAGTCGATTAAACCTCTTTCTTTTGTAAATTGCCTGGTCTCGGGTATGTCTTTATCAGCAGCGTGAAAACAGACTAATACAAGCCCAAACAAAGACAATGGCCAAACAAAACTTACTGGGTTTAATGCAAACCAACCCATTTAAAATGATCCAAAATACTTGCAAAATGATTGATATTGATTGAACTTAAATTCTCTTGATAATCTCGTATGTCTTTCAATTCAAAATATCAAAATAAGATCTAGTTACCTGAAACCTCTAAAGTTCCATGTCACTATCAGGGACACTGCTATGATTTTACATTATGCTTTGGGGACAGGGGGGTTTTAGGAAGCCCCCAAATTTCTAAATTCACCCAAGACATCCCAGAGAAGTAGCCACATGGTCCCTTGGGTTAACTTCCTGGAGTCATTGATTTTGCATCATGCCTGAGCTACGTGGTCAAAGTAAAGAGGGCTGAGAGGGACTATAACAGCTACATTTTCTGATCCAGCAAGTGAAGGAGCAGCCCAGGCTCCATTCAGGTGCTTCCTTCGCTGTAGGAAAAATTAGACCTCTGGTCCCATCTCCCTCTTGCCCCTCCCCTACTCATTCCACATCTAAACAGCTGCCTGACTTTGAGGGAGGGAAGGGTTGGCGCAGCACAGCAGGTCGCCGAGAAGGCCACAGAGGCAGTTCTATGTTACAAGTCAGATGGAATAAATGAAATTTTTGAAAGTTTCCTGGGGTTATTAATTTTCTTAAGAAACCATGGAAAACATGACTATCAGGTTTCATTAGCAAAGCTTACCCAGCTCTCAAGACATACAGTGTTTTTTTTGTTTTGTTTTGTTTTTCTTTTTTTGAGATGGAGTCTCGCTCTGTCACCCAGGCTGAAGTGCAGTGGTGCACGCTCACTGCAACCTCTGCCTCCCAGGTTCAAGCGACTCTCCTGCCTCAGCCTCCTGAGTAGTGTAGCCCAGGCTGGAGTGCAGTAGCGCGATCTCGGCTCACTGCAACTGCCATCTCCCTGGTTCAAGCAATTACCTTGCCTCAGCCTCCTGAGTAGCTGGGATTACAGGTGCACACTACCACATCCAGCTATTTTTTTTGTATTTTTAGCAGAGATGGGGTTTCACCATGTTGGCCAGACTGGTCTCGAACTCCTGACCTCAGGCAATCCGCCCACCTCGGCCTCCCAAAGTACTGGGATTACAGGTGGACATACTATATTTAAGAAGCACAAACAAGGTTTTACATCCACCCCAACAATCCCAGACTAGATTTGCAGACTCACATCTGCTCATATCTTAGCATCCATGTATGGGGCCCATGCATTCGGGCTTCTGTGATTACCAGCTAACATGGTATGGTCCCCTAGGAATCTGCTTGAAGCAGCTAGGTAAGAAGCACCTTTCAAATCAGTTTTGGGCCACATGCAGTTCTGAGCTGCACACTCATTAAAAACTTTTCAAGGAATTGCTTTACACCTTGCAAACATGAACTTGAAAGTATCTTTCACACTGTGGCAATTGTTTACAAAGACAGCTGCAAAGTTTCCTCCCATCCCTTCATGCACACGCTTTGCAATGTGACTCTACAGCTTCCTGATCAAGAAGAAGTAGTGTCTATTTCTTCACCCCTTGAATCTGGGCATGGCCATGCAACTTTGTTTAGCAAATATGATGCAATTCGAGGCTTGAAAAGCATTGTACATGGTGAGTTTTCCTCTTTTGGCTGCTGCTGGAATCCTGAAGACTTGATGTGAATAAACCCTGCTAAATACTGGAAGACAAGTGACCCAGCCGACAGTCATCCCTAGCACCAGACAAATGAGGGAGGTTACCTTACACTATCTGCTCACACTCCAGCCATCTAGCCCTAGGTGACACCAATAGCACTGTCCAGACAATTCCAGTCCAAATCTGGTGAACAAATTAAGGGGTGGTTGTTTTGAGCCTCTATGGTTTGGAGTAGTTTATCATTCATCAACAAATAAGAGACACACAGACCAATTTTTCCGCCTGCATAAGACTGGACACTGTGAAAATAAAAGGACGAAAGGAACTGTTGTCCATAAGCAATTAAACGTTTCTCGCTTGCTCACCAACATAGATTACACAGGGTCTCTTGGTTATTAACAACAAATTGGAGTGAGCTCTCGCTGCTGCTGCTCTTGTTATATAAGTTCACCAATCAAAACAAGTGTTTTCTAAAGACTGTCCTGGTGGTATTATTTTCTACCATTTTCTAGGAACTAGTCTAAAAAAATCTTCTAAATCAGCAAACCTCCAGAAGCCTCACAGTCTTCCTCTACAACTGAATAAAAAGCTTAAGACTTGGTAAAAAGAAAAAAAACAAGTGTTATCGTACTTCTGTCAAAATATTGACTGAAGGAACTCAAAGAGCTTCAACACTGCTGTCCATGAAAGAGTAATATTACCTCCAACCTTGAAGGAACAGAAGGTGGGACCATCGGCATTATTTAGAATAAGACAAATATGGATTTAAATCCTGGCTCTACCATGTTTATAGCTGGAAAACTTGAGTATTCAAAATAGTTGTGATAACAGTTAACATTTATTAAGTGTTTATCATGTATCAACTATTGTACCTGATAACCGATATCATATAATCTGTACAACAAATCCATGGGAGAGGTTCTATAAATATTCCCATTTTACATCAGGCTTACAGAGATTAAGTAACTTCCCAAGGAAAATACCCAGTATATATGATGGGGCCTGAATTTGAACCCAGGCAATATGATTCCAGAAAGCATCTTCTACAATATTTCAGCACGCTGTCTTTCAAGTTATATAAGGTAGTAACTTGTTCTTCATTAATTTTTAAAATTTATTGAGTTACTGATTCATTGATTCAGTCCTTCTAAAAATGTTGAAGGAGCACCTCCTATATGTGAAAGATCTGAAGAGCTGGAGGACATCAATGGTAATATTGCTGTTGACTTCATAGGGTTTCAAATTTAGAAGGTAAAGAAGATTATAATCAAATAACTCAGCCTCTCCCTACATCAGCACACCGTGAACCCTGTTTTCAGATTGACCTTTTCCTGTTGGAGATCGATGTCACTCCTTTGTCTGAAATCCTCCTCCAGGATTCTGGTGGTTTGAAAATATGTCCACAAATTATTTGATATTCCTCTCTTCAAGAAGCAGACCTTAATTCTCCTCTCCTTGATTGTAGCCTGGACTTAGTGAGACTTCTAATAAATAGATTGAGGTGGAAATGATAGTGCATAGGAGGGCAAAAGTGTGGACAGCAGGTAGGAAGTCTCTCCTTAATGAAACTCTAAGAGTTTCATTTCTTGTTTGAAATCAGTACAATCTTCAGATAGGGAGCTACAGAGGAGAACGCAGGGACCAGGCTACGAGGCGTTTAACACCCTTTTTATATGAATGAATACACCCAGATGTACTGTCAGATGCCAATGACACTGGGCTTCTATTTCCTTTCTTAACTATGGCATTCCTAGAGAAAAAGGAGGGAATTAAAGGAGATAACTATTTTCAAAGAGTCAAGAGATTCCAACAAAGTAACAAAGGTTGCCTCTGTATATTTTTAATTGCAAGAATTACTCTTCCCTAGGAAAAAGAAATTACTGCCATTTCTCAACGAATTATGGTGTTGCATCTTTGCCCAAGTGCAAATACTTTGGGGTCGATACGTTAGAGTTCACAATGGAACAATTTACCCATCCAATTCTAAGGGGGAATGTGAATTGAAGTAGGTATTTTTGTAGGTGAGAGTTTTAATGAAAATATGCCATCTCATTTCTAGAGCATTGACACTTAATCGCCTAATTATTCCTGGCATGAAAGAAACAAAGTTAACATCCAATCAAGGCAGAAAGAGGAGCCAACAGAGCTCCGAATGAAACAAATGTTTTGAATTTTATAAATAGTTTTGAACTATGCCATTTTATTTTGGCTGGCAAACAATACGATTCTTAACACATGACATTAGACCCATTGAAGAAACGAAAGAGGATCGCAGACGAATGCCAAGTTGTTCAACAAGAAATCATGAAAATCTTGGCAGCAGCTACGACTCTCTTGGGGACACCACAGGTCTCTAAAAGTAAAGTTAGCAGTAACTACTTGGCAATCAGGAAAAATAAGAAGGACTTCTACAAGGACAGAGGGCCCTTGGGCTTCATCAGCTTATAATAAATAGCATTTCAAAAGTAGCACTTTTCAGAGATAATATATAAATATTTTAAGTAGCAAATATAGGTGTGGGCTATTTTTTCCGGTACCATGTCCAGAAAATTTGCACATACACATCAAACTCTGCATCTGGGGAATCTGTTTTATTGTGATGTTTGCATTTTTAAACAATGTGCCTGACCTATTTGAGGGTTAATATAACTAAATGGAGCCTATTTGCTGTTTATTATTTATAGAAGATTCACTTTGGATTAGGGCTTCTCAAGACATTCGAGACATTTGCGTTTGAGCTGCACTGAGAAGTGTTCCCGGTTAGCTCCCAGCACCACGGCAGGCAACAAAGTGACAAGTGAGAATATAGACCAATCTATGTCCTGCACTTTTATGAAGGGTAAGATGAAAGTTGGGTTCTTTCCTCCACATAAAGGCCACAGGAACGAGAGAGAAGAGCTTGGTACTGGCCTCTGTCTCATAAGCACAAACGAGGGTTCTTAGAGTACCATAAAGGAAAGCCCGGAAAGTCAGTGTAAACAGTCCCTCTGTTCGGTTAGGATTTCAATTACCTTACACAGAATAAAATATCCACCTTCCATTTACAAGATTTTCTTTGAAATCCTTTGCCTGCCTTACAACTGCTAAAGAAAGTAACCTGTGAGTTTCCACATCTCATGATGGATTATCAAACACCTACAAATGGCTCTCGGGATAAGAGGAAACAAAAGGAAACTATATAAGAATTAGTACCAAAATCAGGTCTGCTCTCAAGCCTGTCAGTTTCATGGTCCAATTCTGGGCAAACGTGTCTCCAACTCTGCTGACTCAAATAAACATGATGGGGTATTTCGTTTTAGTCAAAAAAAAAAAAAAATTGCCAGGCACAGTGGCTCATGCCTGTAATCCCAGTACCTTAGGAGGCCAAGGCAGGGAAATCACTTGAGGTCAGGAGTTCAAGACCAGCCTGGCCAACACGGTGAAATCCCGTCTCTACCAAAAATACAAAAATTATCCGGGGGTGGTGGCGCATGCCTGTAGTCCCAGCTACTGGGGAGGCTGAGGCAGAAGAATCACTTGAACTCTGGAGGCAGAGGTTGCAGTGAGCCAAGATCATGCCATTGCATTCCAGCCTGGGCAATAGAGTGAGGTTGTCTCAAAATTTTATTTTATTTTATTTTATTTTATTTGAGGTGGAGTCTTGCTCTGTTGCCCAGGTTGGAGTGCAGGGGCATGATCTCGGTTCACTGCAAGCTCCGCCTCCCGCGCTCAAGCCATTCTTCTGCCTCAGCCTCCTGAGTTGCTGGGACTACAGGCGCCCGCCACCATGTCTGGCTAATTTTTGTATTTTTAGTAGAGACATGGTTTCACCATATTGGCCAGACTGGTCTTGAACTCCTGACATTGTGATCCAACTGCCTCAGCCTCCCAAAATGCTAGGATTACAGGCGTGAGCCACTGCGCCCGGCCAAAAATTTTTATGAAAAAACATCTGTTTTCAGGTTCTTTTCATTGAACAGGTAAGAGTGGATGGCAAGAATGGCCCCTCTGTGCATTTTTCCAAGTCTTTGTGCTGAGAATATGAACTTCTCTCAGTGGCCATTGGCCCGCTCTCCACAGCACCTCTCTCCTTTTTTCATTATGGTAATGAATGTTGGAAGCTCTCCAAAATGCAAATTCAAACTGACAGTGACAAATATGAAGCAAAAGGCCAAATGATGATTAAACCATTTACCGACCAATGGAAGAAACAGCCATGATTGACCTGAGAACTCAAAAAGCCAAGTGCTCCACTAAGCTGAGGCAGTTGAGAGCCATGGTGTGGCTAACTCCAAGCCAGGCCAGGGTAACTTGCTCAGAGGCACAACGCTGCCTCCTTATTGCAGACCTGTTTACATAAGGGATTACAAAAGAGCTGTATATTTAAGAGCAAGCTACTCCTTCTATCCCCCAATAGGGTGGTACCAGTCAGTAAATATTTTTCAATAGCTCTTTTAGCCAAATATATCTACACTATTTTTTTTCTTTGCTTAAAAATGACGATCTCAGAGCACCCAACTGGCTGAGACTAAATAAAATGTTTTATAATAATCTCCTCTTATTTGTCATTTCCTTCTTGATAGATGAAAAAAACAGCTTTGAAGAAATCAAATTGCTTGCCCAAGACCACAGAACTAGTCAACAGAAGGTCTAGGATTCAAAGTGAGGTTTTCTGGCTTTGAGTCCTGGTCTTTCTCTAGAAGGGGAAAAGAACAGGGAGAAAAGGGCATACGTTTGGGGTCCAAACCTAGTTCCATTTATTAGCAGCTTTGTCATTTCGCCTGTCATTTCCAAAATAGGGATAATATGACCCACTCCCTTTCCACCCGGGGCTGCCAAGAGAATGCGAGAAGATGGCCTTTGTGAAGGTCTGAATACAGGGCAGTGCCTGGCTCACAGCAGGTGTTCAGGAAGTGCCTGATCCCTCTTCCCTGTCTGATTCTAGGGTACCCATCTGTCTCAGTATCTCCACTGCCTTCTCTCCCACTCACACCCAGGCTCTGCAAGAAGGAATCAGCTGGGTAAGGGGCCCAAAGGACAAAGCAGACATAGGAGCAACAAAGGAGAGGGAGTAAGGAAGGTGGAAACTGTCTTATGCCAAGAGATAACTTAGACTTGTCCTGACTATAATTTGGGTTCTCCACAAAAAAGGGTAAGAGGGAAACTGCAGCTCAAACCCCCTGGGGACTTTGAGAGATGAAATATTTCATGCCCCAGAGTAATTCCAGCCAAGGGCAGAGGTAGAGTGTGTCCGCTAAACCTTCATTTGTCATTGGTTGAGGGCTTTCAGTGGCATCAACCCACTGCCAATTCAGGCTTGTCCTATGCTGGCCAAGGACATGCAGCCAGAAACAAACAAACAAAAATGAGTAAGTCAGGCAGAGAGTTAGTAATGAGCAGACTTCAGTGGAGAGAGGTGAGTTCCCCATCAACTACAGGCAGAACACCGTCAGGGTCTGCCACAGTAACTAAAGATTCCTTTCAAGTAGTAAAGAGGTGGATATAAGAGTCATACCTACAGACTCATCCTGAAGCTGGCACTGTGACACATACACTTTTGTGGAGGCTGTTGGGATAACCTTGAGCCAAGGAAACAGTGTGTTGGGTTGGGTCAAGATTCTGAACCAAAGAATCATACATAAAAGGTATGTTAAGCTACCTCTAACTCTCAACCATTCAGCCTAGAAAGCTCTTCGTACAATTTGGTGGTGAAGATGCACCAACAGGGCCCGAAAGTGGCGTGTTGCTCAGCTCCAGATTCACTGCTTTCCCTTGTGTGGGTTTGTATGTAATGTCAGCCCCGTCAAAGCCAGCAGATTTGTGACCCTGGTAAGTGGCAGTCTGATTTATTCTCTAGCCCTTTTCCTTCTTCCACAGCAATCCCCACACAAAAATCCTTCCTTAACTTCCATTCCATCTGCTTGGCTGTGGCTTTCATATCTTTGGTCTTCCCTGAGACTGCTGGAAAGTGAAGAGGCTATTTAAACATAGGTTGTGAGGTAGAAATGAAGTGTTGATGAACTCCAAGCTTAAATTATATAACAATCAATAGTGAGCATTTTATCTAGCATGTAGCAATTAATTCTAATAGCATCTGCTTGCTTACAGACCATCAAAAAGGGATACAATAGTTAATTTAGAAAAGAAAGGAGAAAAAATTTAGAAAAAAGAGAAAATGGGGCAGTTTCATTATTTATAATTTTTGTTGTTGTTGTTGGAGAAATTACAGAAATGCAGAATGGGAAAAAATATTTTAAGTGAGTTAGTTCTTAGAAAGACCAATTCTGATATCACTTATTCCTGGTTTATTTCAAGACAAATGATTCTGTGGCATTAGGAAAACATCTATCATCTTTCTGAATTCTAACCTCTTTTTTAAAAAAAATTTTTAGCAATAATAAACAATCTGGAAAGTAGATATCATGTGAGTGTCATGACAAATATAAGGTGCTTAAAGTATTTGGAATGGACAAAGTTTTGGAAAATAAAGAGTTTTGTCATAAATTCAGGTATAAAGAGAAATGAATCACAGTTTCAAAACACAGATGCAGGCTGCTTCATTTAGTACATATACTGACCTGTTACTGAATTATTAAAATATGTTCCCAATTATTAATTACATTTTTACTGGATAAATCACTGATTCAACACTGTTCCCAAGTTGCTATATACCTGACAATGAAATTCAGGGTGAGTCATCCCCCAGTCTTCAAGTCATTGATATGCAAATACAGTGAGGAAGTTCTTGTTTTTTTTCATATACCCAAGAATCAAGACTTGGCTTAAAATTCTACATTAAGTTCACAGTCCTGACCTGGATATGTGCTAAATTCCAGTTTTAAATTTTTCTGCTTTATTTGTCTACGTACTACATGTCTTCTTAAAAATGTTTCACCACTTTTATTCTGTGGTCACAAAAAAAATAGAAACAATTCTGAATCATTTATGGATCTATAAACACATACTGTTATGGTTGTATGCATGGCTGGAAAACACATGTTTATTTCCAAGCTCTATTTGTGGAGACAGCCTATAAGCAATGGTACTACTGTAGTGAACACACCTAGAGCCCAGATTTTGTTTTCTACAGAATCATTTATCCAATGAAAGGCACCAGGGCTCCTTAAATCCAAGATGAGTGTGGGGTATCTTGTAGTGCCAGAGCATAAGAGACAACCCAAAAAGAACATAAGCCATATCAAAAAAAAAAAAAAAAAAAAAAAACAAAGGAAATGATAAAGTTTTAAGTTCAGTTAATTGTATTATACCAATGTCAATTTCTTAGTTTTGGTAATTTTACCATAAACATGGTACAATTACCATGGTCATGGTACAATTCCCAATGGCCAAAACCGGAACAATTTGAGAAAAAAAAATTAATAGTATCTATAGAACAAAATAAACCTCCATGAATTCATATTGCTATGAATTAATAACTGAATAAATAAAAAATAGAAGAGAAAGGATAGCTCTTATTTTCAGAAGAATGCCAATTACTTAATGTGGAAGAAATAAGAGAAATAGAAAATTGCCATTAGAACACCATATTAAGAATTGTTGGAGGTAAGGCCCACTGATGGATGCTAATATCAGTGGGTGAAAATTTGAGTCTCAAGAACTCAAAATATTTGATATCACCAAGGGAAAATTAATAGCTCTGCAAGGGAGAAACCCAATAGTTACCATCTTAACCAAGAAACCAAGATAACGTAATCAGTAATAAGACATATTGCTGTCACATACCCTATCATATGATAGACTAAGGATGCATCACCTCCAGGTGATTATATGAGCTCAATGTAATCATGGGTAAACACTGAAAGAACCCAAGTTGAGGAGGCATTCTACAAAGTAACCGATCAGTACTCATCAGAACTGTCAAGGTCATGGAAGTTAAGGCCTGAGGAAATGTCACAGATAGAAGGAGACTAAGGAGTCATGGCAACTTAATGCAACGTGGGGTGGGGTCCTGCACTGGGTTCTGGAGCACAAAAAGGACATTAGTGAAAAAACCAATGCAATTCAAATACAATTTTTTTTTTTTTTGGAGATGGAGTCTTGCTCTTTGCCCAGGCTGAAGTGCAGTGGCACGATCTCGGCTCACTGCAACCTCTGCCTCCCAGGTTCAAGCAATTCTCCTGCCTCAGCCTCCCAAGTAGCTGGGATTATAGGCACCCACCACCACACCTGGCTAATTTTTGTATTTTTAGTAGAGACAGGGTTTTACCATGTTAACCAGGATGGTCTCAATCTCTTGACTTTGTGATCTGCCCGCCTCGGCCTCCCAGTCAAATAGAGTTTTTAGTTAATTGCATTGTATCAATGTCAATTTCTTAGTTTTGGCAATTTACCACAATTATGCAAGATATTGAGAGGAAGCTGATAGTGGGGGTGTGTAAGGAAACTCTCTGCTATGTTACAACTTTTCTCTAAGTCTGAAATTGTTTGAAAATAAAAAGAAAAAATAGATATAAAATTAAATATAAAATGACAGATGAACATATTTCCCAAATATAAAAGAGCAATGTTTTATGGACTGCCTGTCTGTCTCAGTCACGTCCCCTAGTGGTGTGTGTTTCTGCATTGTTTTTACTTTGAAAAGTTTTTCATACAGGGCAAAATTTAGATTGCCAAGTTTTTTATTGCAGGACTTCAATTAAAAATTTCTGCCAATATCTATCCAGGGAAAACAGTCATATGGTCTATTTAAGAAAACAGACGCACTAGCTAGCATTTATTAAGTGCTTACTCTCCCAAATGCCATTGTATGTGTATTAATTCATTTAATCTGCTCAACAACCCTATGAAGCTGACACTATTATTATTCCTATTTTCACAGATGAGAAACAGTTAAATCACTTGTTTTAACTGATAGATCCCCAGGTGGTACCTCTTGCTTGCTCTTGGACACACCAATGACCCTGCCTGTATAACAATGTCAGGGCCACCCTAACAGTTCCAGTCTGCCTCAAGTTTGGAAGACAGAAAAAGACTACAGGATAAGAAATTTGGGGTTAATATTAAAATGATAACAAGGATGTTGTTACATGGCATATACTGAACATTAAAAAGCATTCCTGGCTGGGTGCAGTGGCTCATACCTGTAATCCTAGGACTTTGGGAGGCCAAGGCAGGAGATCGCTTAAGCCCAGGAGTTCGAGACCAGCCTGGGTGACACAGTGAGACCCTGTCTCTACAAAAAAATTTAAAATTACCTAGACATAGGCCGGGCGCGGTGGCTCACGCCTGTAATCCCAGCACTTTGGGAGGCCGAGATGGGAGGATCATGAGGTCAGGAGATCGAGACCATCCTGACTAACATGGTGAAACCCCATCTCTGCTAAAAATACAAAAAATCAGCCGGGTGGGAGGCTGAGGCAGGAGAATGGCGTGAACCTGGGAGGCGGAGCTTGCAATGAGCCGAGATCGCGCTACTGCACTCCAGCCTGGATGACAGAGCAAGACTCGTGTCAAAAAACAAAATTAGCTAGACGTGATAGCACACACTTATGGTCTCAGCTACTCGAAAGACTGAGGTGGGAGGATCGCTTGAGCTGGGAGGTCAAGGCTGCAGTGAGCTGTGATCACGCTACACGCTCCAGCCTGGGCAACAGAGAGAGGGAGACCCTGTCTCAAAAAAAAAAAAAAAAAAAAAAAAAAGCATTCCTCTCTTGTAAAAAGTTGATGTTACTGAGAATCCTGTTCTCACCTAAAGTATATTCCAACACCTGCCAGCCAGATTTTAAGAAGTAAAAAAGACAAAACTTACTAAGTAATCAGAGACTTACAAACCTTAACAGGGCTTTGTAAAACGTGTTGATCTTTCATACAATTATAAATTTAGATAATTCCTCAAGTGTGTGTTACTTAATGAATGGCAACAATTTCTGCTATTAAAGAAAATATATTTAAAGAATTTGTAGAATACATGTTATTTTCTTAATACACCTAAAGTCTATTATGTAAATACATGGTACATTTTCTGAAACACACATTATTTACCCAATAGATTAGGTGTTTAGTGAAGAAGCTATTACAGACTATTGGATAAACAGATATGTAGACCATTTTCAATCAATTATTTAAAACACATGCCATTAAAAGTTTATTAGCGTGATTATTTTTAAAGAATCACCACTACGATTATTAAAGCAATCAAGGTTC
This sequence comes from Chlorocebus sabaeus, assembly GCF_047675955.1. Lineage (NCBI taxonomy): Eukaryota > Metazoa > Chordata > Mammalia > Primates > Cercopithecidae > Chlorocebus > Chlorocebus sabaeus. The sequence continues at coordinate 67,528,212 of NC_132908.1, read as the reverse complement.
TAGGGAAATAATTAAAATGTAACAATAAGTAAACAATTTGAATTCCAATACATGTAAGGATCACATCACAAGTGCAAGATGTACTTTTATTTTTTTAATAACTCAAATGTTTAATCTCTCTCCTCAAAACACCAGTTGACTTGGCCTTATTGTGAGCGTCATCTTTGGTCAAAATTAGTTTTCTAAAATTGCTGATTTCATACCAAAAGCTTGTGAAAGGTCTTTTCTTAAGCAAAGGACGCCGTTCTTTTCAACTTGCCCTTATTTATTTCACAACAGAAGAATGAGTTTTATCCTGCAGCCTCTCTTCTGGTTTGTGTGCTCATATAGATCACATCCCATACCACACCCAAGGGAGATGCAGAAGTTTAAATGGAAGGGAAAATAATGAACAAATATCAGAGGTCCACCTTCATGAGCATAAGCCTCGACAAGAAACAAGCAAAACAAAGTCATCTGTGATTTTAAAATAAATAAATCAAGTGATGTTGGCTATCTTGTTGCTGTTATTGTTATTACAAGACAGTATTCCTTCAATTTCAGTAGCTTTTAAGCAAACTGGCAAATGTTTCTAAATGTATTTGCGAACATTAACAACACAAACAAAAGATTTTAATTATATTGCTTAAAGTCTTCAAAAATGTCCTAGACATAAAACTCAAAATTCCTGTACCGTGTTTTACCCTCAAAAGAAAATTAGAGTTAAATTGGAAAACCATGAAACAGAGGATTGATAATGAAAATGCCCACAGAAGGCAGGCTGCAATTGTTCTGCCACTGTAATACAATCTATTCCAGAATAATTTTTCTTTTTATTATTTCATTAAGTTGTATCTCACTAAAGTTCCTCTTAGGATCTCTCAGCAGCACCAAATTTTTCATTGAGAAAACGATAAATCACTGGCCTAAATTACAATTTAATTATAAACGCCTTTGCCTTCTAATGCTGCCTAGGACCTTTTACCCTTCTACATAATTCTAAAAAATGACCCCTGTCATAATTTCCTTCACTAGAATAATATGGAGAGATCTAATCCTGAATCCTGCTGTCTTATAATTTAATATAAGAGGTAATTATTATTCAAAAGATAATGTTGCAGATATTGAAAATATTCTGAAGTTTGAGTCGTAAAAAAAAAAAAAAAAAGCAGAAGAAATCTTAGGTATGTGGGCGATTTCTATCACTGCATCCATAAAAAAAGCAAGGAGAAGAGAAGTAAAAGGGTTTTTAATGAAAAAATATTAGAATCTATACACAGCTGATGTTTTGCACCATGTGAAATGCATTTATATAGTCTTCAAACCATGGTTAGAAATGAAATGCCTCATTTCCCAAATCAAGGAGGTGGAGAGTGCAGTGATGACATGAGCAGCAATTTCTTTAAGTTCAGAGTCTGCTTTAGTGCTATGGATAATAACAACTGCATGCCCCGTTCACACTCACTATGGAAGAATTTGGGTGGCAAAAGACTGCTATAGCAAAAGGGGAGGATAGACCCAAGTGACGAAGTAGAAAAGTCCCGAGCTGAAACGTAAGGACACAGCAAAGAGAAGGGGCTGCCTGGGGGCTGCAGGCATGGGGACATTTGATTGGCAGCATCAGCACAGCCCAGGTGGGATTACAGCAGACAATCCTGACCTCCCCAGCAGTGTTTCAGAACTGTGATGAGTGGCGGTGTTTTCTTCCAGGATTCACAGACAGGTAAACAAGAGCAAAGAACAGGTCCCTGTAGATTTGTGGAACCTTCCTCAAAATTGACATACTCTTTAAGCCCAAATGAGCGGGAATAAAACTCGCATGAGATTAGTGCCCCTGAAATCTCACCTGTGCAGTTATCAGCCCCTCCACAGTGAGCTGCCACAGCACAGGTGAAAAGTCAGTGGGATTGGTGGAAGATTCCTCGTTATATGTGGCCTGAAAAGATGAGACAGCACAGAATTCAGGGGCTGGGTCCCATAGACGACTATAAGGTAGGACTTCAGTGGAAAACTCAATTGAATTTTCTAATACCTGTACAAAAAGAGGGGAAGACAAAGAGTTTCTTTTAAATTACAGATGTTCTTGAGATCACATATCTAAGAGCTAATTCCACCGTGCCAAACTGTAGGAAATAAAGAGAGTCCCCTCTCACCTTGTTTCCACCAAAAAATTCAAGTGATGGTGAAATGAACCTCATAACCACCTAATGGTGTAGGTATAATTATGGAAGGAACATTTCGATAGCTCAGTAGAGGCAGTGATGACAGTGATGGTGGTGACAGCAAAAGAGGAGAAAGAGCTGAGAGAAAACAGAAAACAAAAAAGTGATTCAAACGGAATGACACCTCTTGCCACCCAAACTTAGACTAGTCAGCAATCCCCTATGCAGCTCAATAAACATCAAACTAAACAGGAACGCAGTGGCTGCTTTCCTGCCTCTTTTGTTTTGCTTTGTTTTGTTTTTGCTTTGGGAGCCATTCGTTTAAGATGTAATAAATTGGAAGGGTGCCTCCCCCTCCCACTCCTGATCCCTCCATAAATCTCAGGACAGTACAAATGAGGTATGTCTCATTATGGACAGAAAGGGCCTCCCTAGGTAGGGACATCCGTGACTACCATTAAAACAATCATTAAAAATAACAACCCAACTAAAGAAAAAAGTAAGTCATTTTTTTAAAGGATATGTATTAATTAGCCAATAATATTAAAAAATAGGTTTGGTTGAATTCAATTCCACAATGCAAGAGAAAGCAAAAAAAAAAAAAAAAAAATTGATGTGGGAAGGGGAAGGTTTATAGGACAAAGGTCTATAATTTCCTACAGCACCAGCAGAGAGAGTCATGAAACGGTACCCATAACGAACCAGTAATAAAGAAGTGTGCAGAGATCGGTAGACTGTGCCTACCTGAATCATTTCATGAGTAAGAAAGATTTAAGAGTCCCGGGAGGTGCCTGGCAGACACTGGACTGGACTTTCCAATAACTAAACAAAAGTATATTAAGGTGGACACACAGGTAGATGGATAGGAAAGCACAGACAGGCAATCTTCAGGTTTAAGATGCACTAACAGTTTTCTGCTTCACTGTGGTACATTTTCGAGGGATCTGAGTCGTAACGAGGCCTGCTGAGTGTGTTAAAAGTAGGGGAATAAAAAGCAAGGTGAAAGAGAGCATTAGGGAGCCCTGTCAACGAAGCCAGTTCTATCTCTGTGGCTACCTCTCATCATGCCCACCCATATTTCAAATTATTTAGCAGCGTTAACATCAGATTGCAAAGTGTACACATCTGTAGATGTGAACTACGTACAAATGTGTCTTCTCATAGCAGTCACAAAGAAATGGAAATTATACAATTTCAGACAAGATCGGGCGCGTTCAGGGTGGTATGGCCGTAAACAGAAATTGTACAATTTCAGATTGAACAATTCCAGACTGAAAGAGTGAGCACTCTTTGGTCACTTCTTCTACCACATGAATCCCAATATTAAATAAATACATAAACATCTACCGTTATTAAATGACTTTCTCCCTGCAACACTAAGGTTGGAGGGATTAGAAGTCATAGTTCCTGAAGAATGAATAACCATTTTTTCACCATACTACTGTTCTTCAAGGAATAAACAAGAAATTGCTTTCACAGAGCACTTCAAACATAGAATAAAGAAAATGCAAGATTAAAAAATAAAATGAGGTTAGACACCAATTGTTTTAAAGTCATTATGGCAACACTTCATAGAGAGAAGCTACCCGTTGGCTAATTTCCAGCATGTTACCCAGACAGCAGCACTGTACTGCACATAAGATACTGCTACTGACAGGCTGATGTATGTCTGTTGTTCCTGCCTTGTCATTTACCCTTATGAGAAAGAGGCACCATTCTTATTATTTGCCTTAATTTTGGTTGTTCCAGAAGCAGATCTAGGAATAAGGATTTAATTGTAAGTAGTTTATTTTAGGACGATCCAAGAATTCCTGGTAAGGAAGTGGGACAGTAAGCCAGAGGAGCCGGGGGTAGCCAAGAATGATTTGTGATCAAGCCAGTTACCACTACAGGAAACTGAACTTCATTCCTGCTAGGGAGCTCTGGGAGCCAGTGTAGAAATGCACCTCTGCAGGCTGTCCCACCTGAGAGGTGAGGAAGCTCCAGCACTTATTTAATCGTTCAGTAGTGTGCTGGCAACATGTTCCCCAGTAGGAAGTCAAGGGAGTCCTGATTTGTAGCATTTGCCAATGACCATGGTGTAAATACTCCCACTATGGCTGATTTCAATCTAGCAACATACATCATTGAGTATGGAGTTGGGAAGAGAAGTGTAAATACCATTCAATAGTATTTCCGACTTACAAAAGACGTAACCTTAAGACAAGAGCATACAGAATAGTAAAATGTAGTAAAATAATTACAAAGTGATTGTTGATTATCTTTGCTTTTAATATAATTTAATTATAAATGTATGTCACTTAATGTTTAATAATGGCCGTGTTTAGCAACCAACATGCAAAATTCCTGAAAATGTAGCAATCAGAGCATGCAAGCCAGTAAGAGTGGGCTCCAACCCATTATTACACAAGTTCCCCTCAGTCATTGGTTGCAGGAGTCTCCCAACAGGGGGTTTCAATCCCTGGCACTTCTGGTCCAGGGTGAAAGCAGCAAAGGGAACCCCAGAGGCCAGATGAAGCAGGAGCTGGCCACTGGACCTTGGGCCAGTATACTCTGATGCTGTAAAGGTGAGAAGAAATGGATAAGCCCCGGCAGAATTTGCTACTACCTTGAATTCCAGAGTGGCCATATTTCCTATAAGGCCTTGAAGTATTTCCTTATTGTTTTCTGTGGAGTTGCTTCTTCTCACCTGGAGCAATTGAGTCCTTGGCTAGACACACATTTCCTCCATGCTTATTAAGTTCTAAACCCATAATCACTGAGTTGCCCGGCCCTGTGCTTTAACATTGAGTGTGCCCCAACAATTCCATCCACTCTCCTCTCTCCACTCCATAAATCATGACTCTTTCTATCTTCCTTTTTTTTGCTGAGGAATCACTATTTCCTAATAAGCCTGCCTCAGAATCCCTGATTTCCAACCCTTGTGAACCCATATCCAGCTCATGGCCCTATACATTCAGCCTCAGAAAGGCTCCTCTCAATTGCTTGCCACAGTTCCTCTGACACTGTAATGGTCTGATTCTTGTTATACCTCACAGAGACTCTTCCAAGGACCTTCTGAGTGGATTCACAGCTTCTATTGTCCTCTGTGTCTAAGCCACCCAGAAATCATTTCTGGAGTTGATCAGGCACAGTGACTCACACCTGTAATCCCAGCACTTTGGGAAGCTGAGATGGGAGGATTGCTTGAGTCCAGGAGTTCGAGACCAGCCTGGACAACATAGTGAGACCTCATCTCTACAAAAATAAGCAGAATTATTTTTGTAATTCTGTTTATTTTTGTAATTTTGTGGCATGTGCCTGTAGTCCCAGCTACTTGGGAGGCTGAGGTGGGAGGATTCCTTGAGCCTGGGAGGTTGAGGCTGCAGTGAGCCAAGATCATGCCACTGCCTTCCAACCTGGGTGACAGAGTGAAATTTTGTCTCAAAAAAGAAAAAAAAAAAAAAAAAAGAAAGAAAAGAAAAGAAAGAAAAAAAAGAAAAAAGAAAAAATCATTGTCGGGCATGGTGGCTCATGTCTATAATCCCAGCACTTTGGGAGGCCGAGGTGGGTGGATCACCTGAGGTCAGGAGTTTGAGACCAGCCTGGCCAACATGGTAAAACCCCATCTCTACTAAAGATACAAAAAATTAGCTGGGTGTGATGGCTCACTCCTATAATCCTGCCACTCGGGAGGCTGAGGCAGGAGAATCACTTGAACTTGAGAGGTTGCAGTGAGCCTAGATCGCACCACTGCACTCCAGCCTGGGTGACAAGAGCGAAACTCCATCTCAAAAAAAAAAGAGAAAAGAAATCATTTCTGATCATTTCTGGAATCATCTTTCATCCATGCCCTGAAAAGCATCACAGGGGCTACAATGGAGAAATCTTGAGAGAATATTCAAGGTTCTCTGTGGTGTAGCCCAATCTCTCATCACAGCCCTTCCCACCTATTCCTCTTCATGCCCCAGAAGATCTGATGAACTAAACTTGCTGGCCCCATAACAACGTCTAGAGCTTTTCTGCCTCTGTGCCTTTGCCAAAGATGTTTTCTTTATGAGAAACATAGTTCCCCATCCTTCAAAAGCCATCTCCTATGCCAGTTTTTCAATGTATCATCTTCCGTTCCCCCACCCTCCACCCAGAACCCTGCTTCAACGAGCAAACTGCTTTGCCACACAGCCTCTGTGTTGCTTATTCTGACTGCTCTGTGACTTACTTGTCTTCTGCTATTCTTACTTTACCAATTTTTCTCTCCTTTGGGGCTCTAGCAGTGTATTTCACACAGTAGGAGTTTAATATTTGTTGAACTAATGTTTTGTCTTTTTAAATCAAATAAGTTGGATAAAACTAAATTAGGAGATAACAAGCTAATTGAGCAACCAGTACATTTTATTATACAGCTCACTATGTATTGAATTCATCAACGATTTTTAAAAGTTTACCTCAATATATTTGAAGTCATCAGCCAATTTTTACAAGTCCCTTTCTGGCCAGCTTCCTCAGTATTTGCTCTTCCCCCGTGATTTAAGCTGAAACCACTCCAGCCAGGGTAACCCCTTTCCTTAGAGCCAAGCAAAACATTTCTACCCATACTCTGAGGGAATGATGGTAAATTTACTTAGAAAACAGGCCTTCGGAATAGTCTACATAGTTCAAGTCTTAAACATATCAACATGGGTATATTTTTAAAATGTAATGAGGACTGAAAAAAGCAAGTTGTAGATGGAGACCTAGATTATGATAACATTTATGTAACATTAAAAACAGGCGAAACAAAACTACATGCCATTTAAAGTGGAAAACATGGGCAGGAAAAAAAAAGCAGAGAATGACAAATAGCAGATTCAGAAGAAGGATTAATTTTTGGGAAATGGAGGAGCAGGGAAGAAGGAACCGAGAGCTTGAAGAGGCACACACAGGAGATTCTCAACGGACTTGAAACTTTTTATATTATAGAAAACAACAGTCTGAAACAACTGTGAAAAAATGTTCAGATTTGGCAGGGCTGGGTGGTGGAGATAGATGTTAATCCCTGTGTTTTTTTGGTACGTTTGAAATGTTTCATAATTTGGGTGGGGGAGGAAGTATTTACAAGTACTGGAAGAATTCCCAAATGGTTGTGCACGAGATTTGTAACTTAGCAAACAACCCTTGAGTGACCATATGGCAAGACACGGAAAGCAGAATTACCGGAGAAGTCATTGAAGTCTCTGTTTTATCAATACTTTTTGATCTTTTAATCTTACTAAATTGATGACAATCATCTATTTTTAGTTTATTATTCAATATGCACTTTAACTGAATCACTCACTTCTCAATTAAGAATACACAGCTGATGTAAAGCAACAAAAACTCAATGAATTGGAAGGTTAATAACATAAACCCCAAATGATGTTGTATAACATAGTTTCATTAAAGGAAATCTATTACTCCAGAAATAATTACTGGGGGTAAAAGAAATATTTCTCACAAACTCTTCTTCTATAGCATGGTATTGGCCCAAGAAGAATGTTCTAGCTCATTCTCCTAAGTAGTAGGATTACCATCAGAACTGTTAAACATTCCATTCCCTCAGTGGAATTATAATAAGAAATAAGGAATTTTTTCCTCTACCCTCTGAGAATTCTGTAATTGAATCAATGAAATAAACTCATAGCAGGCAGATGAATAGGAGAAGAGGTATACAGATTTATCATGTGCATGGGGGCAGGACAGAAAAAAAAAATGTGAATGCCCCTAACCACAGTGAGATCTAGAAACTTATTTATCCTCTTTGTAGGGGAGAGGAGAGGGGGATGTAGGTAACTCAAGGGAGAGGAAATAATGTGGGAAAAGATGAATGGGCTCTCAGAATAATACGAGAAAGCGCGTGGCAAAGCCTGCCAGGACATGGCGCTCACCTTCCGCCTCCTCTCCCACAATACGAATTTATCTTCCCTGGTTGATGAGGTGCCTGGGGAGGGAATCCATGACAATTACTTTCCTTTGGAGGATCTGCAAAGTGGCATATTTTGGGGCTGGCATTTCCTGACCTTCTTCGGTACCTACCTCCACAAGGTTGTTTTGGATTAATATACAGCCCCCATGTTCACTGCAGCGTTATTCACAATGGCCAAGATATGAAATCATCCTAGGAGTCCATCAGCAGATGAAGAAAGAAATGCCAGCCTGCACAAGACCCTCATCTCTACAGAAAAGAAAAATTAGCCAGGTGTGGTGGGGTACACCTGTAGTCCCAGCTACTTTGGAGGCTGAGGTGGGAGGATCACTTGAGCTCAGGAGTTGGAGGTTAAAGTGAGCTATGATTGCACCACTGCACTCCAGGCTGTGTGACAGAGAGAGAGAGAGAGATCCTGTTTCTAAAAAAAAAGAAAAAAAAAGAAAGAAAAGGAAAGAAAAAAAGAGAAACAGTCTATATACACAATGGAACACTATCGAGCCTTAAAAAAGAAGGAAATCCTCTCATTTGCAACAACATGGATGAACCTGGAGGATATTATGCTGAGTGAAATAAGCTAGGCACAGAAACACAATACACATGATGTTGCTTATATGTGGAACCTAAAAAAGTCAAACTCATAGAAGTAGAAAGTAGAATGGTGGTTACCGGGGGCTGTGGGTGAGGATTTAGGGCGATGTGGGCCAAAGGATACAAAATTTCAGTTAGGAAGAATAACTGCAAGAGATCTATGTACAACATGACGACTATAGATAGTAATAATGTACTTTATTCTACAAAATTGCCAAAAGAGTTGATTTCAAATGTTCTCACCACACACAAAAAAATGTTAAGTATGTGAGATAACATCTATGTTATTAGGTCAATGGAGCCACTCCACGATGTATACATATTTTAAAATGACATGTTATACATCATAAATATGTAGTTTTTGGCCGGGCGTGGTGGCTCATGCCTATAATCCCAGCACTTTGGCAGGCTGAGGCAGGTGGATCACCTGAGGTCAGGAATTCAAGACCAGCCTGACCAACATGATGAAACCTCATCTCTACTAAAAACACAAAAAATTAGGTGGTGTGGTCGCAGGCACCTGTAATCCCAGCTACTTGGGAGGCTGAGGCAGGAAAATGGCGTGAACCCGGGAGGTGGAGGTTGCAGTGTGCTGTGCCACTGCACTCCAGCCTGGGCAACAAGAGCAAAACTCTTTCTCAAAGACAAAACAAAACTACATATATATAGCTTTTGTCAATTAGGAAATAAAAATTAAATAAATGAATGGATGCATTAAGCATTTAAATCAGAACCTCCCATTTAGCTGTTATACTTATTAATGATCTGTAAATAGTAAAGATCATGTGGTCACTTTAAATGAGAGTTAAAGGTTTTAGGAAAAAGCCACAGCCTCCTTCTTATCCCTTTTTAACTATGTCCAAAGCCTGTAACAGAAGCTCATTTTCATTCCCAAATCTGTCTTTCTCAGATTCTATTCTTTCTCACCCATAACTCCAGTAATTACCAAAATCAAAGTTCGGTCGTCAACTGTTGTCCTGCACAGAACAGGAGAGAGGCTGCACCGCTTGGGTTTTTACCCCTTCCCTAAAATAAAACTAGGCCACTGGAATGGGTGAGCGTCAGTTCTCTGAACCTCCACGGAATGTAGAGAGAGCCCCACACCTGGCTTCCCACACTGACGAAGGTGGCTTTCCAGCAGGATCTGCCGGCACCTGCCTCCCGTTGTCTCTCTGGCCACAGGCTCACAGCCGCTGTGTCCTGCTCAGTAACTGGGCATCAAACAAGAATAATTGACAGCTTCCCCCTCGACCCCCAGCCTCCCTTTTCAGAGCAGCAGTTTCCCAGGAGTCGCCTTGTACAACCTCACACACTTTATTACTGGTCAATTTGGGTTTCCTGCCCACTTTAAGTGGCCGTGCTGAGGGTCTCCAACTCTCTCTAGCCCTCACTGATCAATATTAACAGTCACTTCCACAGCATTTCCCTGCTACTCACCAAGGCCAGGGACTGGCTGTAAATTACTGCACAGCCTGGTCATTATACTGAAAGACGTGCTGTAATTCAAAAGTTAGAGCTAATTGTGAAAGGAATTTCTTTCACGCTTTTCGGTACCCAAATCAAAGAAGGCGAAAGAACACAGACCTTGTCCATTTGGGGGTTGGTTTGTTTAACCCAAGGGTTTAACTGTATCCATTCCCTCTCCCCAAAATGCACTCTCTGTCTGGTATTTATGTATATGGGTCTGATATTTCAAGTCCCCACACACAGATGGACATTTAGCTGTCCAGAGAGATGGGCCAAAAAAACTATCCTGTAAAGTTTAAATTGGGCATTTATAGTCAACGCTTTATCGGTATAAGAAAATAAAAGGAAGTCAGGATTTAAGAATTATTGGCTGGGACTCCCGTAGTAATATTTGTTTACGAGATAAAACTTAACAAGAAAAGAACAGCGAGCCTTGTTATAAGCAAATAAGGCAGAGAGAGACTTTGTAAATGCAAATCTCTGAATCTGGCAAAATCATTGAATGGAAATGGCCTGCTGCTAGCAGCTGACTCCACATGTTGGAGGTGACAGGGCCAAAGGGTCACCAAGAAGCAGCCTTCTGAAGTGGGGGTGCAGATACACGATTGAGGCAGACACCACTCAGCCAGAAAATCACACTGCACCTCTAGATTTGGAAGCAAAACTGAAATGCAAGTACAGCAGACACAGAGAGAGGAGAAAAAATAAGAGGCTGATGGAAAGAAACAGTAATTATTTTCAGACCCAAGAGGGCCCTTCCTCTCCGAAGATGGATTAGGTGTGTCACCTACAGCCACCTCGGCTGGGCTGTTTTCCCGTTACCTTCCAAGAGTCGCCACGGGAGGCTCAGAAGGGAGCCCTTTCTCTGGCTGGAAGAGAGCTCACAGCAAAACTACAAGGGGGCCCTCCAGCCCCACCTACAGCCCCTGAGGCCCTGGCCCTGGCCACACTCTCTGGGAAACCCTGAGCCCAAACAGCCTGGGCCGGGAGAGAAGCAGAAGCAAAAGAAAGCAGGAATGCATCAATTACTTAAAATCATCGAGTCACTGAACAAACAACCATTCTGCTCTCTTTCTTTATACCTGGGGCTCATTTGGAGGACGGAGAGATGAGGGAGGAATGGTGAGGACTGGTCCTGAGCCTTAGAAAACCCCTGGTTCATCCCGGGCCTCATTTTCCCCAGCTTTGTTGCCATCAAGTTTGTGAGGTTGAACTTGTGCTCCACAAACCAGCTGCAGTTTTAAAAAAATGAAGGCCCACGCCTGGGCAGAGATATCCCAGGTTGCCCTCCGCCACCAAGCTCTGCCTGCCTCCTGGTCGGATGTCCAAGCTGCCCTTCTTCCTTGGGGACAAAGGCTATCCTCTCCTTGGGGCCTTCTCCTCAGTGGGTCATCAAGGAACATCTCAATTCCAGCCTAGGCCTCTGAAATCTCCGGCCCTTCCCCAGCGCCTGCCCAGGTTGTAGGCTAATCCTTCTCGGGTGCAATTTTCTTCTGCGCAGGGAGCACAAGCCCTGGGTGACTCTTGATTTGGAGGGACATGCCTACCTCTTATTAGCCTCTCAGACCCCAGTTGGCTTCTTTGAGCATGGGAATCTGGTGGCCAGAGCAAAGGCAGGTGGCTGTGTCTGGGAGGCAGCTGGCCTCCCCGAAGGACTGCCCTCTTTTGTACCGTGGGGCGTAATCTCTCCACGGTACAAAAGGAAACCAAGTCAGGGCTAAGAATCAGCATCTGTGTTCTCCAAAATCAGCTTCATTCACCCCAGGTATTTCTTTCATTGCTTTCATCATAAGAAGGGGGATATGTAATCTTGGCTGCCCAGAAAACACAATATAAAGGACACCCCAGTCTGTGGCCCAGCAGTAGGCAATAACTTTGCCTCATGCTGGAGAGACTACAGGCCATTTGTGCTAGCTTGAGGTCCTGAATATATTGCAGGGTGGGCTGTTTGCTGATGGCAGCTCCGCATTGCTCAGAGCCCTGGACTTTCCCATATGCAGGAGCTGGCCCACCAGCCTGGTAACGGGCTGATCTCCAGCTCCAGGACCTGGAGTGGAATTAGACACCAGCCACCCCATGCTCTCTTTTGTTTAGAAAAAGAAGGGAAAGAGAGAGAGTGAAAAATAAAATCCTCAATCGTTTAGTACAAGTCATTTTACATGCTGGGATAATGAAGTATAAAAATGCCTTCAAAGAACTGATTTCCTACTTTTAACTCACTACCAGCCAAGCTTTTTGTGAGGCCTCTCCGGAACACACATTCCCGTCCCACTCAAACAAAAGAGCTGCGAATTCATTAAACTATTTAATTATGCCTTTTTATTTTTCTCCATTAGCCAAGTCCTACCAGCACAAAGTAAATAAAGCCACCGTGGTCTTTCCCCAGCAGACACACTGACTGTTTTTATTCTTTATTCAGTTTACAATATAAAGGGCTATTTTTCCTCCTCCTCCTATTCTTGGCGAGTTTCCTAGCACAAACCCTGCAAATAGAAGCACCCAACTGTACATGCAATGCATGAAGCTGGCGCAGCAGCATTCGGAATTGCAGGCACATACTCCAGACAGCTTTCAAAGTACCCGCAGCCAACGGCAGCCAAACAGCACTTTACAGCCAGGCGCAGAAAAGATATTAGCTTTTTTTTTTTTTTATACTCTAGTAAATTTGCTTTTTACATCTATTTCTTTTCAGAAGGGCTTGTTATTGAGCTTACTGTCCACAAATTCCATTGATCTCAGGCTGTGACTCAATCCATATGCTCACGCTTTGACACCAGCACAGCAAGCGAGCGATACAAATCCTGTTCAGGCTACAAACTTATTGATTTTATAGATTTCCCCCAAAGTTGTGATAATGATATATCATTGTTAAATTTGGTAGAACAAACTGCTTTCCCAATCTGTCAATGCGAGCATGAAAACCAATTCACAGCCTTGTTTAGAAGGCTTTCGCATCAGAAGAATAAGTACAGCCAGAGGAAGCAGATCACCGATACCCACTGGCTGGCACGAGCTTGATGTATGATCCCTTCCTCACTGCCCTTTTCTGACCTGCGGCACACTGGGCTGCCAGACTTGTACTTACTGGCTACAATTATCCACAGTGATTCCTCCCTAGGATGCTCAGTATTAATTATTAACAACTGGGAGCATGCTGTTTGGGTGACCCACATCAGTAGGTTTTAAAAGACAATTTTGGTAATTTTCATATGCTATTCAGATGCAGTTGGATACATTAGGATCCTGGGCTTATTGACTTTAATAGGTCAATTTTTTTTTCCTGCAATGGTTCGCTCTCCCCCATCTTTAGGAAGCAAGGCAGCTGCTTCCAGCAGGGGGCAGACGTTAGACAATGTTTCCCTTGGAAAGGACACATCTCCACTCCCAAGCGTGGGTTAGGGGACTCCATTTGCCTCAACTTCAGACGCTTTCTCTACCGAGACTGGCTAGATCTAGATCTGGGAGTCCTACCAGCATGGTAGGATTCCACTAGCTTCGTGCCTTCCTAAGGTATTTGTGTCCTCAAGTCTCCATCCAGCCGAGTGTCCTCCGAATCACCCCACCTCCCGATTCTCTTCCTGCCTGGGTATTCAAATGCTTTATGGCACGAAGACGTCTGCACATGCGTGTTAACGTTTCAACATGCGTTTTAGCATCTATTCCCAGCTTCCTGATCAGCTGGAACACGCTTTCCACCATTACTGTGTGGTTACATTGGGTCATGAAGATTACGATTATTTTTGATGTTTTCCAAAATATCCACTTCCCCTTCTTTCCAAAACTTCAGTCTCAGTGTAGTCTCCCTTTTGTCTCATCATCTGTCCCTTGCTGCTTTTCACTGTCCTGCTCAGAAATTCATACCAGATCTTCTCACGTGGTAATCTATTAGTCCTTCTCCCACTCATTTAAACTAAAACAGGTTAACAAAGCAACTGCAAACTATGCTAGAGTCCTATCTCGTGGATAAAGCCCAGGTCTGTCTCTCTAAGAATTGTTCATTGCCTTCTAAAAATGTTTCCTGTGTCTCTGCCCTCCCTACCCCCATGAAGTTGTAGCTACCTCTCATTTGAGGATATAGCATCTGCTCCCAATCTACCTGCTTGGGTCAGGCTGGTAGACTGGAAACAGTAGTTGTATCAGATGATGATTCTCAGCTAAAATTCTGACGGCCGGCATCTCTGCAGTTTCATTTCCCATCACGTGCCTACTTAATCTCAACCTGAGTTGAGACCTCGGTTTCTTAGAGCCTCATGCCCCATAGGAAATTGGCCTCACTGAAGAGCATCAAAGTCCAAATGAACTCAAACATGCTGATAGTATGGCTATGAACAGACCCATTTGACCATCACATTCAATTACTACACAGACCTACACTTGCTTATCTTCTTTAATGCCGATAATAATTTACATTCTTATAACAACTTCATGCCAGCAATGGATTTTCATATAACTTCCTCACAACCTGTGAGAGAGCTTATGGAGGTGTCACCATCCCATTTTATAGATGAAGACACTGAGGTTGAAACTTATGATCCTCAAGTTAGCAAGTACCATAGCTAGTCTTTTTTTTTTTTGAGACAGAGTCTCGCTCTGTCACCCAGACTGGAATGCAGTGGTGCAATCTCGGCTCTCTGCAACCTCTGCCTTATGGGTTCAAGCAATTATCTGCCTCAGCCTCCCAAGTAGCTGAGATTACAGGTGCTTGCCACCACGCCCGGCTAATTTTTTTGTATTTTTAGTAGAGATGGAGTTTCACCATCTTGGCCTGTCTGGTCTTGAACTCCTGACCTCGTGATCCACCCACCTCAGCCTCCCAAAGTGCTGGGATTACAGGCGTGAGCCATTGTGCCTGGCCCACAAATAGTCTTTAAAGCTCTAGGTCTCCTGGCTCCAAATCCAGTGGTCTTTCTAACAGAGCACATATCCTCTACATCTTAATTAAAAAAAAAAAAAAAAGAAAAAAAGAAAAACCACCTGCATAAAACCTTTGCATTCCAGGTGCTCCATTTCCCTAATCCAACACATTGTTTGAAAAATTATTTTATTGACATCTTTTGTTTATTTCTATCAATTCGTGTTTCATGTCAGTAATTAAGTTTTAGGCTCCTCCTGCTAAGAAAAAAAGTAAATATAGCCATGGCCCATAAGAACCATCATTATGGAAATGTCTCCCATTTCTTCTGCAGTTTAGGGGTGGGAATGGGTGACTGGGAAGGAGTCATAAATTACAGAAAAAAAAATGTCCCTCAAGGGACTTGTGATATATTATCTTTCCAAAGATCAGGAAGATGAGAGATTTGGACTGTAAAGAAAATTCTAACACGGCCCAAACATACAAGATTGTTTACAGCCGCAGATTCAGCATGTAATTTCCACAGTCAGGGTAAGGGAGTTTCTAGAAAAGCACTACAACAATTAAGTTCCCAGTCAGGAAATCACAATTAAACAGACAGGCTATTTTCCTTAATCCACTCATCGCAACTTCCAAAGGATTTTCTAGGGTTTCTAGGACTCAGGGCCTCCCACCTCTGAAGGACCGATGGAAGGATGCACCTAAGAGAACAATTAAAATTTTATGATGAATAAGTTCCTTCTCCCCCAGAATTCTTACTCTGAACACACACACACAGAGACACTCACGCACAGACCTAACCGCCCTCCTGTTCATAATTGCACCGGTCCGAGCGTGCAGGGCCTTCACACAGAATGATGGCTTCCCCTGTCTTCTGCATTTGTTCGGCTCCTTTGGGAGGAGCAATTTACAGAAAGCATTATCGATTTTTGCCATAATAGGTACAGAGATGCCTCACCGTCCCTACTCAGCCGGCTCGCTCTCCGCATCACAACTGTCAGGCCAGTTTGTGAAGCCCCGTCATTATTTTTTTTCAAGTAAATCCATCATAAGGTTGGGGTAGGGGGAGGTAAGGGAAGCGATGAAAATAAAATTATTTTCACCTTGCCATATGAAAGAATGTTCACATCCTTCGCTGGAAATGAGTGCAAGCACCATAGAACAGCAGAAAAATAAAAGAAGGGAAAGGAAATTTGCAGTATCTCAAGAAGAAAACCAGATGAAAGACAGAGATGCAGTTGGGACAGACCTGAACTATTCTGAATGCAGTTATACCTGGGCTCTAGCTTGCTGTCACTTCTCCCAAGGGGGCTAAAGCACCTGCAGATACTGTCTTGAGTGTGGAATAAAAAGAAAGAGGACGTATATTTATTTGTTTGCTTATTTACTTACTTGTATGTGTGCATCACAGGATGGAATCTGTCCTGAAACTCCTTTCTCCAAAGACCACCCACCTATAACAGAGACCACTGATTCCCATTTGACTTCTTCCCTTTGTGCCAGAAGTTTCCTGATACTCCCTGCCCTGGTGCCCTCCTCACTGATCAGTGGAGACCACCACCCTTTGGTTACTGATCAGCATGTGAATGTCAATATACCTAACCTCAAATATTTCTTAAAATGAGAACAAGCCTCTTAGAAATCACATGGAAAACAGAGGGGAAAACTACACTGAATGCATTTTTGACGCTCAAACAAGCCTTTTGATATTCATGTCCCCACTTGCTTGGTCCTTGGTGAGCTCTTCAAGCAGGTTGCTAGGCTCCGAGGAGCGTTGGAGCTTACTGTCCTTCATCTCTGAGTTCGGACCTCTCTCTTCCCCCCAGTTCCTAAACATAGCCTTGTTTGAGCCTCAGAAGATTTAAGCCAAGAATTGGCTCTAGATCTCATTCCCAGTTCCCCAGTTCATTAGCCATGAAAAGTGATAGCCGCTTAAGAATTTTACGAGACATAGTTCCGGAGGCGGACCACAGAGAACTGCACAATTACCCACACTTTGCATGCAGCCCTCCAGCCTGTGGCTCTGGTGTAAAGAGCACAACAGCCATCACAGTGCAGAATGAAAAGTGGCCTGTTTGCTCTTGGTTACAGGCGAGGATGTGGTGATGCTTTGTTCCAAGTGGCGCTTCCTTGAAAGGATGTTTATTCTCATACAAATTCAAACCCTAACATGTTATCCTTTCTCCACTCCTCCCAGGCCCTCCATCTCTCCATTCTCCAACTACAAGAACCTACTTTTAAAAGCACAGCAGTGGGCCGGGCGCGGTGGCTCATGCCTGTAATCCCAACACTTTGGGAAGCCAAAGTGGGTAGATGACTCGAGGCCAGGAGTTCAAGACAAGCCTGGCCAACATGGCGAAACGCTGTCTCTACTAAAAACACAAAAATTAGCCAGGCATGGGGGCAGGCACCTGTAATCCCAGCTACTCAGGAGGCTGAGGCAGGAGAACCACTTGAACCCAGGAGGTGGAGGTTGCAGTGAGCCGAGATCATGCCACCTTACTCCAGCCTGGGTGAAAGAGCGAGACTCTGTCTCAAAAAATAAAACTAAATAAAAACAAGCACACAATTCTCTCCCTCCCTGCTCCTGCTTGGCGGGGACATTTGCAAATGGACAAATTTAGAGGGACTGAAGTCTAGCTGAGGGTGGGAGACCTGGAATTCACAAGGTGCTAGCCTTATGCAGCCAGCCCAGAAGCTGAATCATGTTTGTTTATGTATTTATTTTTTGAGACAGAGTCTCACTCTGTCGCCAAAGCTGGAGTGCAGTGGTGCAATCTCAGCTCACTGCAACCTCCACCTCCTGGGTTCAAGCGATTCTTCTGCCTTAGCCTCCCAAGTAGCTGGGACTACAGGCGCATGCCACCGCGCCCAGCTAATTATTGTATTTTTAATACAGACAGGGTTTCGTCATATTTGCCAGGCTGGTCTCAAACTCCTGACCTCATGATCCACCTCTACCTCCCAAAGTGCTGGGATTACAGGCGTGAGCCACCGCACCCGGCCTGAATCATGTTTAAAAACAAAAATCAGCCCTCCTCTGTCAGATTATATGAAATATATTACATCTGGGTAAGGTTTAAGTTCCATTAAACTTGTATTTCTGCTTAAGGTGGCCTGATTCTTTGTCACCCTTGATGTCACATGTTCAGCTACAACATGGCAGTGTGCAGTGGATTCAAATCTCAATGTGTATCAAGAATGATAAATAAGAATCTTGGTCACTTTGAACTTTCACTTTCTAATTGTGCTTCAATGATCCCATCTAAGTAGAGAGTCTGAGCGATGCCAGTCGAGCACTTGATACCCATCCCACCCAGAGGAAGGTGAACCATGAAGTCCTGGGAGAGACCACGGTAAGAATCTATGTTTGATCAGGCTGCTGTCTCTTCTCACGCTGGCCCAGTTATACCTCCCTTTATGTCAGGTGGCACCTGCGTGGTCACCAGCATTTTGGAATCTGGTTACACTGAATTTGGCTTTTGATAAATGTATTTATATGAGGTTCACACACATGCTTAGGAACACCTGGGTCATTGCTAGCCAGCTGAACAAAACTTCTAGAAACAACCTGCTCCCAAAATAGTAGCTGATACTACTACTATAAGACTCTTACAGCTACACCAAGAATGATGGAGAATAACTCGCTGAAATCTTGTATGTGTTAGGCAATACAGTGTTAAGGGTATTATAGGCATTATTTCATTTAATTCATTTTGTTTCATTTTGTTTGAGGTAGAGTTTCACTCTTGTTGCCCAGGCTGGAGCACAATGGATGGCACAATCTCGGCTCACCGCAACCTCCGCCTCCTGGGTTCAAGTGATTCTCCTGCCTCAGCCTCCTGAGTAGCTGGGATTACAGGCATGCACCACCACGCCCAGCTAATTTTGTATTTTTAGTAGAGACAGGGTTTCTCCGTGTTGGTCAGGCTGGTCTCAAATTCCCGACCTCAGGTGATCTGTCCGCCTCAGCCTCCTAAAGTTATTTCATTTAATTCTTTAAACAACAGATGTTTGCTGTTTTTCTCATGGCTATCTTCCACTGCTAGAACAGTACTGGTTACATACAAACCATGTAATAAATATCTGTGAAATTGATGAGTAACCCATAGAATAACAGGCAATTTCAACAAAATAAGGTTCACAAAGGAGAAATATAATAGACCAATAAGTACCAATAATCAATGAAATGGAAAATAAGGCAAAATTATAACAATTTCTTTTTAACACACTGGCAAAGTTTCATGTTTCATTATTTAATGACAATCTCTAGTGTGGAAAAAGAGCTGTGGACACGGGCTTTAGGGGTATACATTGGAACACCCTTTCTGAGTGACAATCTGGCAATATTTATCAACACTCTTGAAAATATTTATACTCTTTGACAATATACTTCAGTGTTAAGGAATTGATCCTAAACATCACAAAAATTACCTATAGATGTATGTATGAAGAATTTTATCTCGCTATCATTTAAAAGGGAGAAAAATTATATAGAACCCTAATGTCCATTTCCATAGTTAACTGTTAAATGGTGACATAAAATTTGGTCCATTCATATGATGTCATGTAGCCCTTTTAAATCATGCTTTCAAAGTAGCATTTATTGACACAGGAAAATATACTATAATGTTGAGTTAAATGAAACAAATTGTATGGCACAGACTCAATTTTGTATAATTCTGTGATGCCCATATGACTATATGGATACATTGGAAAAACTGTAAGAGAGTGCTACTTATAACCACTATAAAAATGGGTTATCCCTGTGTGATAATGGTATAGTTAGTTTTGGTTTCTCTCATACTTTTCCATTTTTTCCAAATTTTCGACAATGAGTCATTTCTTTCAACAAATGTTTATTGATAATTATTAATACTGTAAAAAGC
Organism: Chlorocebus sabaeus; assembly: GCF_047675955.1. Classification (NCBI taxonomy): domain Eukaryota; kingdom Metazoa; phylum Chordata; class Mammalia; order Primates; family Cercopithecidae; genus Chlorocebus; species Chlorocebus sabaeus. The sequence goes on along the minus strand of NC_132908.1, from coordinate 67,508,352 downwards.
ATGAAAACATCTAGGAAATCTAGGGTATAAGGTTCATTTTTGTTCTCCTTGTTCAGAAAAAAAACAGATTACTTATCTGTTATCCTTCTAAGTTAATATCCTTGACTTTTTCATCAGGAAAATAAGGCACTGGATTTAATCGGTGATTGTAAAGTGACAGCCTCGGGGCCATGTGTGGCTGACAGATGTGTTTTATTTGGCCTCGTGATATTTTTAAAACTTGAATTTGAATGGTTCTGGGCAGGGTCTATGTTTCCCGGTTCACCAAAATTCTTCTTCCTCCATATTTTCTTTTTCTTTCTTTCTTTCTTTTTTTTTTTTTTTTTTTTAAGAGTCTCACTCTGTCACCAGGCTGGAGTGCAGTGGCAGGATCTTGGCTCACTGCAACTTCCGCCTCCCAGGTTCAAGCAATTGTCCTGCCTCAACCTCCCGGGTAGCAAAGACTACAGGCGTGCGCCACCACATCCAGCTAATTTTTGTATTTTTAGTGGAGACGGGGTTTCACCACGTTGGCCTGGCTGGTCTTGAACTCCTGACCTCATGTGATCCACCTGCCTCGGCCTCCCAAACTGCTGGGATTACAGGTGTGAGCCACCGCACCTGGCCTTCTTCCTCCTCTGTATTTTCTTACATCATCCTGTCCGGCCCTGTGTCAGCTCTTGATTCCTCAGTCCTTGGATTTGCTGACCATTTATCTATATTAGTTCGCTAGGATCTCGATCTGTGATCAACAGAAATCCTAACTGAACTCTGAAGGCCACCCAAGCCCTCTTCCTCACTGGCATGCCCACCCGTGCACCATCTGCTCTTCAGCAGTCCCAAAGATGCAGGCAAGGAAGCGATATTTGGTTCTCCTGCTATAGACCCTGTCTCCATGAGAACAATATCTCAACTCTGGAATCTGTTCATGCCTAAGGGAAATTATTATTAGCAGGTATAAAAAATACCACTAGTGGGCCAGGCACGATGGCTCACACCGGTTATCCCAGCACTTTGGGAGGCTGAGACAGGCAGATCGCTTGAGCCCAGGAGTTCGAGACCAGCCTGGACCACATGGCAAAACCCTGTCTCTACAAAAATTACAAAAACTAGCCAGAGGTGGTGATGCATGCCTGTAGTCCCAGCTACTCGGAGACTGAGGTGGGAGGACCGCTTCAGCCTGGGAGGTAGAGGCTGCAGTGAGCTGTGACTGTGCCACTACACTGCAGCCTGGGCGACAGAGTGAAATCCTGTCTCAAACAAAATAAGACAAAACAAAAAAAACTATTCCTCCATTTGCTCATTCAGTAGCTAGTAAGCACTTCCTATATGCTTAGTGCTCAACTGGGTACTGGGCCTATAGCTGTTAACAAAATGAACAAGGTCCTGCCTTCATGGAACCTACATCCTAATGGAGCAGTGGACAATAAGTAAACCCTCCCGTTCTGGACAGAGTCAAAGAAACCAAGGAGGGTGATATGGTTGCTTGATTGGTTGACGATGCCTTGAACATTGCTCATTTGGACTTGTGAAAAATGAAGAGTGCATTAAATAGCTTCCAACTGTCAGAATTCAATTTCAAGCTATCTGAGACACCAGCACTATTTTCCTAAAATTAACCTTGACTTTATGAACCAGGAAATCTTCTCACTCTTGGCTCTGATTTGTAGGCAGCAAAATTAAACTTCTTTCAAATGCAGAAGTTCTTTTCTCTCATCTCCCATTCAGAGAAGATAGCTCAAAATACAATAGACAGCATACTCTATGAAATACACTGGCATGAAAATTAGATATGCCCAGATCTTTGGAAAAGTGCATTTATTTTTCTAAGGGAGAACTAAATTTTAAAGGTGAGCTATTTGGAGAGAAGATTCTGAGTGGGGATATAAACCATGACACATTTAATGAAACTGCCTCCAATGATATGGGCAAGAAGGGCTCACAAAAAAAGTTTGCCATATTTCTGTGCAAACCGGATCTTACAGAGATCCTAAATTTCTCTGGAAAGGGTACAGTATATAATTTTTAGTATCTATTTAAATAATGCAGGAAGATGTAAGCAGATAGTAACAGAGCTAGTCATTTCCCATCTTTTTCCTAGCAGACAGGTAGAATCAGATGGTCAATTCCAAACCTTTTCCTTACATTTCCAGTCATCTCAGTATTGAGTCCATTGATTCTCACATGGCTTCCCAGTAAGTGTGTGGTCTTCAAGCTAAATGCTAAGGCCCCACAACATAGTGCAAATGTTCTCCTTTCCGTTAATGGGACAACACTTGCCATCCATTTTACCAAAGTAGCTCAATGCTACTTCAGACAGATTACCTAACAATATCCACTATAAGAAACACAACCCCATTGGCCACAGACTGATCTTTCACTGTTGATTCTCTGAACACTTTACAAATGGCTAAGGCTAGGAGTACAGGTGAACCAAACTTGGATTTCTGTGTAGAGACTTTAGTAGGGATCTCGGGAAGTATTACAAAAAAAAAAGGAATAAGAAAAATGGGATATTCAGAAGGTAGATTCTTCAGCTATAATGATACTGATTCCAGTGCTGTTTAGAAAATTCAAAATGAGAAATAATATGAATTTATGACCATAAACATTAAATTATGCCATAAAATTTAATGCTGCTCTGTGATTAAAACATGTTCTTGAAGATTATTGAGTAAAGAAAAATGTTTACAATGTATTGTTGACATGAAAACACAGATTATGAAATGGCACAGACAGGAGGATTCCAAACAAAACACAATTTGAAAAAAAATGAGAAGGGTATACACCAAAATGTTCATAGTAGTCATCACATAAAAACAAGACTGGGGAAATATTTACTTTCTTTGTTTTGCTTGTATTATTTTTGTAATTAAAAAAAATACTTCTCTCATGTGTGACATAAATCATTATAGGCCTAGTTATTAAGCCAATGAGCTATATGACCCATGAAACAATTTCTTCAAATGCAGGATAAACTGGGTGAATTAAACAATCTTTAAAATTCTTCCAACTCTAATGATCTCTGCTTCTAGGGGTCAAAAGCTACCGACAGCAAGAAGAGTGAGGAAGAGGATGAAACCCAGAACACCCTGATTATTTCAGCATTGAAGAAAACAATCTATACTATTATTAATAGGTGAAGCAGCTTTGGCAGTATAGTAGATCGCCTTTGGTCTCTGATAAGATGTTCATTGGGAAATTTGAAAAGAAATGATAATTCAATGATATTTTCATAAAAGTACGGTGATTCACCTTAAAAAGCTGTCCTTAAGTCTGAGACAGTCTCCTTCCTGTTTTTTTTTTTTTTTTTTTTTTTTTTTTTTTGCGGAGGGATGAGTAAGGGTAGGTGGAGAATATTTAAATGTCCTTTCTTTTATGAAACAGGTTGGTGATAATAAATAGTAGCTCTGTCTGTTTAATACCCTCACATAACCAAATAAAAGGCTGACGACTCCTGTGTGAGCTGCCAAAATTTAAAACTTTTACTAGTCTCAGCAATTCTAATTTGGAGACTACTAATGTATACCTGACTTATTTCTATTTATGCACTTTTTACTGTAAGAAGATTTGCAAACCTATGGTCATCAGGCAGAAAATATCCACAGATGAATTTTGTTTGCTAACTAGGAGATACCTCTTTACAAAGCTCACATCCCCATGGGGCAACCAGGTGTCATCATTAAGAACCCCACTGTTCCTTTGGTGAGACTTGGGGTGCCTAGTTGGCCACAGTGGGCTGTCTGGCCTAACTTGCTCACTTTTGCTATTTGCCCAGCCCTGCTAGGCATTTGAGTCGGGTACTGAGAAACACACGAATGGCCTGTTGTCAGGAGAGAACTACTGGAGAAAACTAGCCCCAATTCCTCTGCCTAGCAACTTCCTTGGTTTTGGCTCAAGACCTTGGCATCATTAATCAAAGTTCTAGCAGTCTTTCAGCTTCAGCCAGTAGCTGTGGTTGGAAAGCAAACCAAACAGAAAGAATTCTTAAAAGCACAACTCCAGGAGTGTTTAACAACCCTCAGCCATTCCATGTGTCCCTCCTCCAGCCCTACCCCTCACCAGGCCCCCTTGGGGGATGCCTCATTGAAATATTTCCTTGCCCAGGCTTTCTCCCTCCAAAATCACTCATGCCATAAAAGTAAAGCAAGAAAACACCAAGAATTTTAAACACCTCAGTCTGTAATGGGATTAGAGCATCTGTAAGGTGTAAAAAATGATTTCATTGTTTCCTATAAACTGGCTCCTTCCTCAGCAGAAAGGGCCTCAGTCAAGATGTAGAAAGCAACTTTTTAACCGGCGTATATTAAATCTGACAAACATCTGGTCAATCAAATTTACAGCAATACATAGGGTCTAATAAAGGTTTATTTCTTCTTTAAGAACAAATTTAAAGATTTTAAAAAAGACTTTTATATATAAAAAGAAAACTAGCCCTGCATTTCTTGGCCCAGCCTGATTTCAAATGCACCCTGCATTGCCAAGTCCTGGCCACAAAGGGCCCTGTTTCCTTGAGGCAGCAGGGAGGGAGACATGTGCGGGGGCCTGGAGGGCCACAGTTCCTCTGCATCCCATGCCGAAGGAAGAGCAGGAAGGCCCAGGAGGTGATAAGCTTGGAGCCAACTGTGGTCATCAATGGGAGGCGCAAAGCGAGCAACTGAGAACTCCAAGGAGGCAGGGGTCTTATTGTCACTACCTCCAACAGAGTGTGAGTGTGAGTGAGTGTGTGTGTGTGTTTGTGTATGCTGAGGGAGGAATCAGGGAATAGGGTGGAGTACAGACTGCTTAGGGCCTGGGATAAGAGAACAAAATGGAAAAGCATTGAGGAGCTGCCTAAGTCTTCCCTTTGACCCCTACTCTAATTCTCTCAACTCAGCAACTGTCTAGAACAGCATTAAGAACATGATGTAAGCCACTTGGAAGTAGGGATGGACAGCGCTTTCCCCTTCAAACCATGAGTGATTCAAGTTACAAAACAGGACATCGACCCAGCCACCGTACCTTTATGCCAGCCTGACATGCCTGGCCCCATATGCTCGCCAACCAACTCTGTAGTCACCGCATTAAGCCACAGCATTATGGGGAAAGGAGATATTTGGAGAACATCAAACCCTTTAATTTTTGTCCTTATATGGATTCCTTTCACTATCCATTAAATAAATAGATTTTGTTGCTTTAAGGGGAGGGTAGATAGGTAAAAGCTCCTTGTGACAGAACCAGGCTTGGGGGCACCCAAATGATTAGCCATGGAAAGGAATACATGTAGACTGATGATAAGGGAAAGAGGCGACAGATCAGATGCAAATGTCTTAACTTATCTTTTGGGGTCAAAACTCTAGAGAAAGTCTAGGGGCGAGGGGTGATAGAAACCTTCACATAAGTGTATAGTTCCTTCCAGCATAGTGGGGTTTGCTCTTAAATTGTCAGGGTAAATGTGTAACACAGTGCAAGTCTCCTGAAATAGTACTCAATGTAAGCACAGCACCCAGAGGACATATTGCTGCCAAGGCACTTGCTCTTGGCACTTGGAAGTGGTTTAAAGGGGTATCTACAAGGATGGACTCGAAAGAGGTTTTCAATCTCGGCAATGTGGCATTTTGGGCCAGACATGCCTTTGCTGCGGGGGTTGTCCCATGCACTGGGGGTTTGTCCTATGCATTGCAGAATGTTTAAAGCTACCTGTAGTAGTCCATTCTTGCCTCACCATAAAGAAATACCTGAGAATGAGTAATTTACAAAGGAAAGAGGTTTGAGTGGCTCACCATTCTGAAGGCTATATAAGCGTGGCACTGGCATCTGCCCAGCTTCTGGGGAGGCCTCAGAGAGTTTCACTCATGGCAGAAGGCAGAGGCAGAGCAGGAGCTGGCCTGTCACACACAACAGAGGGAGCACGAGGAAGGAGGAGGCACCATACTTTCAAACAACCAGATCTTGTGGGAAATCACCCACTATCACAAGAACAGCACTCAAGCCGTGAGGGACCCACCTCCCACCAGACCCTACCTCCGACACTGGGGATTACATTTCAACATGAGATTCAGGGGGACAAAGATGCAAACTATATCTGCATCCTGGGCCTCTACCCATTAGATTCCAGGAGCACACTAGCACACCCGCCTCCAGTTGGGACCACCAAAAAATCTTCAGACATTGTCAACATTCCCTGGGGAGAAGGCAGAATCACTCCCTGTTGCGAAGCGCAGGACTAGAGGTAGGATCCTAATTCTCACAGCCTGTGTGAGAATACAGGCCATCCAGGAGGACTAGGGGCCTCCACAGGGATAGACGTGGAACCAGTGGCAGGGCTGGAGGAAAAGAAGACTCTTTCCACAGAGGGTACCAGATGCAATGATGAGGCCAATGCAGATCCTGAAAAGACCAGCCAGATCCAGTTGAATCCTAGCAGGCAGCAGAACTGAACAACTGGGGCCTCCCACCTAAGCCAGAGAGGAGCCCCCAGAGACAGCAGGCACACTGGCGACCCTCTCCTTCAGCTACCATTGAGAAGAAATATTCTTTCCCTGCATGCAGAGGCTACTGGGGTAACAGAGTATGGTGGGATTAGATGGTTCAAGAGGAGAGAAACAACCCTCCATGAAAGGGTGCTCAAATCTTTCAGTAACCCAACATTTACCCTAAACACAAGGAATCTCACCTAGAGACTGTTTTAAACTAGAAAAGATGGGAGTTATCTTGAGGTGACAAGTTTCCATTTTTCTTCTACCATCAAGGATTGTGGCAACTCAGGAATAAGATGAGACCAGTTCTAATCAGAGTTGTAGCAAGTGTCCAGGACTCGTTATGCATTTTTCCAGGTTTTCTTCTGATCCCATCCCATTTCTAGGTATCTGACTCCATCTCTGGCTAATGGTTCTACTCTTTACCTTCAACCTCAGGGATCTTCTTTTGTCTTCTCCAGCCTTGAATGTCACTGTTTCCCAAAGAGTTATAGCTCATTCTGATGTGAACAACTACCAGGACACAACTCTCTGCCTGGAGTTCCAGTTGAACCATGCCTCTGGTGGTCAAGGAGAAACCCCATTGCTATGGACTTTTCTGGACTCGTGAGAGAAAAGCTAATGGGTAAATCTTCCAGGGCTACACCATGTAATATGGTAGCCACTGGCTACATGTGGTTATTTGAATTTAATTAAAATTAAAAACTCAGCTCCTCGGTACCTTTTATGAGCTGAATTGTGGCCCCCCCGTAATTCATATGTTGAAGTTGTAACTCCCATCATCTCAAAATGTGACTGTGTTTGGAGATCAGATCGTTAAAGAAGTAATTAAATTAAAATGAGGTCCTTAGGATGGACTTTGGTCCAATCTGACTGATGTTCTTATAAGAAAAGGAGATTTGGAGAGAGAGAGAGAGGTCAGGGATGTGCATAGACAGAGAAAAGACCACATGAGCCAGAGAGAGGTGTCTGTGTACAAGCCAACGGGAGAGGCCTCAGAATCAAAGCAACTCTGCTGACACCTTGATCTAAGACCTCCAGCCTCCAGAACTGAGAGAAAATAAATTTCTGTATTTTCTTATGGCAACTGGCACTAACTAATACAATCGCAATAGCCACATGTAACTAGCAACTACTATATTAGACAACCCAGATAAAGAATAGTCCCATCCTTGTAAAAAGTTCTATTGGACAGTGTCGTTTGCTGTTCTAGGGCTAATGGTAGCTGATGTAATGTGTAGCCCACAGCTCAGTCTCCTATACAATAACTCTTGTGACTTACTGGCGGCCAGGCTGTTCAATTCGTCATCGTCTTGGCTTTTGCATTCAGTTAGAGCTAAAACAGCCCAGCTGAGGACCTGGGAATCTGTAGCTGCTTGCTACTGCTTGTGAGAATTTTCCGTCTGTATCTAACAAGAGCCGCCAGCCTCTGCTCGAGAGTTGTAATGGTAACGCTGCCCTCATTGCATGTAATACTTTACCTTAGTGCTAAGAATAACCCCCTACACACACACACACACACACACACACACACACACACACAGAGTTAAATGTAACTGCACCTAAGTCTTTAAACCATGAAAACCATGCATACCAGGAGCTGTTGGTTCCTTTACCATATTCTCCTGTGGCACCCAGAAGTAACCAGGAGACAGTTCCCATCCACGCTGCCTTCCTCCTCTCCTCAGCTGAGGCAGTGTGTTCAGCCAGGGAAGAAGGTAGGTCTGAAGTTCTGGGAATGACTGTCAATTAATAAGGGTCAGGACATAGAGATAAACATCTTTCTTGTCCCTCAACAGATCCATTCTGAAGGGTAGTCTGCCCAGTCTCTGACAGGGCCTTCAAGAGGAAGAAATTCCAGTTGCTCATGGTGCTAACCCACTTCACCACACCCACTGCTGGCTGCCTTTCTTCCCTGCTACCTCCCTTACAACACACCTGAGCCCTCAATGGCACGGTGACTCACATCTGTAATCCCAACACTTTGGGAGGCCAAGGTGGGTGGATCATTTGAAGTCAGGAGTTCAAGACCAGCCTGGACAACATGGTGAAACCTTGCCTCTACTAAAAAAAATACAAAAAATTAGCTGGGTGTGGTGGTGCATGCCTGTAAACCCAGCTACTTGGGAGGCTGAATCTGGAGAATTGCTTGAACCCGGGCAGCAGAGGCTGCAGTGAGCCAAGACTGCACCACTGTACTCCAACCTGGGCAACAGAATGAGACTCAATCTCAAAAACAAACAAAAAACAAACAAATCAAAAAAAAAAAAACAACACCTGGGCCATTTCCCAGGTAAATGACTTACATCAAACCCTTGCCCCGAGGTCTACTATTGGGGAATCCCAAACTAAAACACCACGACATCCTTGCCAACCGCTCCCGCAATCTTGGCATACACGAAGGACAGAAACTAGAACCATGACATGTCAGTTTTTAATGTCTTCTGACATCTCTTAGACCTGAAGACTTGAGGGTGGTTTCCTTTGTCACAGGTTCTATTAGGTCCCATGAGGCTCTGTGGGGTCCCTGTTCTCAAGGAAGAAGAGTCTAGATTTGCTTCCATGGTGTAATCTACAGGCTGCCTCAGTAACCATCTCTACCAATTAAGTCAGTGTAAAAAATATGTACAGCTAACTAAATAATATTCAGAGTAACTTCAAGTTTGATCATATCAAACCAAACCAAATGGGATTAACTCTCCTAAGAATGGTATGGAAGCCCTTTCAGGACAACCAGACAAACAGGGTGATTTCTGCAGACAAACTGGACAGACAAACTGGACATTGATCCATGCACAGAAGCCTGACTCTTCTGCATGGTTAATAGAGAAGACTGCCGTAGAACAAGTTGCTACTTTTCTGACTCTCCACAATCAATGTGCCGAAAAACTTGATGACCATTTGATGGAAACTTACTTGGTGACAAATGCAGAGGACAGGATATGGAACTGAGAATAAGAAATAACTTTGCCTGCACTGGATCAGACAGTGGCACTCATTCATGGTTTTTTTTTATGGCTCAAATTCCTTTACAACAAAATCACTGAATCATCAACCCTTGAATAACACCCTCTCCTCGCAAAAAAATAAAAAAGAAAGAGAGAGAGAGAATCCTGTATCTCCGTGGACAGCTCACCTATGTCATATACAAATCCAGTGCATTGTACATAAGGAATCAGACCATTCCTTTGAAGAGGTTTGGCTCGTGGAAGCTGAGAAGAGCAGGCAAGTACCCGGAGACATCTAAATTCCATATGGTTCCCGTCTATCTTGGAGAGTTGGCATCAGGCTCCTAATTGTGCTCTTCCCAAGAGGCTCACTCATGTGCGACTGAAAAGAACTTAAGCCTCATTTATGCTAATGAAGTCCTTTATTGGTCCAACAGGACGGAAAGAACTTGAAAGCGTGATATTTCCGGCCATTTTTTCAAACAAAGAGAACAAGTGCCAATATGGAGCTGGGGAACAACATCCATGGCCACCATTTTTGTCTCAAGAGTGCAAATAAGACGAAGGAATTCTAAGGAATAAGAGCTTCCAGCTCTACACAGCCTCAAAAGAGACCCCGGACTCTCTCCGTAGGTGTCGCTGTGGTCCTGTCCCGGGCTTAGCGGAACATTCCCTATCTTCGAGAGGAAAGACAGCAGAGGAGGAAAAGTGAAGACTTGAAAATCAATGATGTCAGTCTATCTTCATATGTCAAACTAATTTGAAAGGGCTTTAATTTTCTTAAAGGATAAAAAAAGGTTTCTTTGCTAGATTAAACTTGCGATTGTCATTCATATATTGTTTATAAGGTAGTCATCTTTGCGCTCTGTATTTTTTTGTTTTTGATTTTGTATACTAGTTAGCAGTGAAGACTTGTCTGCGTGTATCAGAAGGAATAAAGAGAGAAACGTCCTTAACTGTCAGTTTTAATAAGAGGAGTCAACATGCCTCTATTCAGGTTAAATATTGTCCTGTCACATTTCAATAGAGTCAACAGATTTTTTTAAAAGAAAAGTCAAAAGCACTGTGTATGCAAAAAACCCACCCTGTCATAGAATGTCAAAGCCCTTCTTTATCTGGGGAGGGGCGTGGAGGTAGGACAGAAAAATCTTTTGTAAAATGTGAAAAATTACTACTCAATTGGCGCTGACATAAAAAGGGTATTTTTTTTTTGTTAGAAAAACAAAGAAAATCTCTAATTTAATAATCACCTGCAAAGTGTTATTGTGATGGGAACAAAAAACACACAATCAAAGTCATCTTTTTAAAGTAACTGTAGTGTTTTTTAAGCAATCACTGCACTTTATAGCAGCTCATACACATAAACCAGTGATGGTTGGGGTAAAAAACAACCCATTCTGAACTCCTCAAGAAAAGTTTCTGAAATAATAAGTGACAGGCTACAATAAGAAAAAGCAAATGGGACATTATGTTCAAAATAAAACCAAACAAGATTTTTTTAACCCAAAACATTTCAGTAAGCAGGCACCATTTAGGCTTAAATTGCAAGAGAAGAGGCTTTCTTTATAGAAGGACTGAGGTGTTAAAGACACACGTTATGGAAGGATAGACTGGAGAGAACTCAGCATATTCTGAATGGATAATAATTTGTAAAATAGACCAGCAGCATAAAGTCACTTTTTTGTTGCAAGTACCTGCTGATTTGTTCAAAATGTGAACGCTACTTGGAGTTTTCAGGCTTTGGCGTGTTTTTATTTGTAGCAAACGCTATAATTTTGAAATTACTCTAACTCGGAATGAAACTCATTCCATTTAATAAGAATCTCTACCAATTAAGCCAGTGTGAAAAAAAGTACAGTTTTCTAGACTATGTAATATTCAGAATAACCTCAAGTTTGACCACATCAAACCAAATGGGATTATCTCTCCCAAGAATGGGAAGGAAGGTTGACTCAGAATTTCAACACTTACTATTAACACCCAGGCTTTGTTATTGAGAAAAGAATACTCCGAAGAGTGCTACCTTCTGAAGGTTTCACCAAAGGCCTAATGATCTCTGGAATTATCTGCTGGCCAATAGAGAAGGATCAGAGTTCAGCAAATCTGCTTCAGGTTCTTTAAATAAACAATGAAATACAAACAGCAAAGAAATACTGCCTTTGAGTACGGTGGCCACATGTCTGGATTTGCCCAGAACAATTCCAGATCACTCCTGTTATCCTGGTATTTCATATGTTTTAGGATTTGTCCTGGATTTCTCTCTTATTAATGAAGTATTATTAGTCATAGTTACATTTTTAAAATCCAGAATGGATCTAATAGACCTTCACTTTGTGCTTCTAGCTTCTGCTACGGTATTTGTCTAGTTATGGACGACAGAATTCACAGTTAAATCTGAAAAATGACCAGTGTTAGCCCATATCTCTTTTCTAGACCCTTTCCAAGGGCAACTCATGCCTTTCTTTAAAGGACAACTGTCCTCTTAAAGGATAGCTTGCAGGGCACTCATTGATAAAATATGCATTTCGGGAAACCTAGCTCCAGTAGTCTATGGTGGTGGTGAGAGAAGTATTTGTCATTGCCTTTGCTGGTTTCTTGTGTCATGATCCATGCCTATAAGCTGCATTAAGGTGGTGGGTTCAGCAGGAGAAGTGGAAAATTACAGCAGTCCTGTCATGGATCATATATAAAGAAGTCTGTGTACTCTTGCTGTTGGGTTTTGTCCTTTAGTGTATGGTGAGGATCTACAGCAGTTTATTTATTTTAATGTTAGGTAATGCTTTTTTCTATGTAATAAATTATTTAGGCAGCAATGACCTCAAAGCCACAAAAATAAAGAAAATTTAAGTTCTGAATTTCTACTTCTCAAGAAAGTTCATAAAAGCTTGGAACTTGCACAAACTGTATGTTGGCATTTACTATCCACCATGGAGAAACCATAATGATATCACTGACTATGTGAAAAGCAAAAGACATAAACCTGCTGAAGAAGTATTATCTTCTACTAAAAAACTTAATGGTTATTCTTATACAATATACCAAAAAAATGATGATTTAATTCATAAAGCTGCAGAGGTGCAAATGCATATCACTCTGTTAACCATGACTTTTCATTTAGATCAAATGACTTGTTTTCTAAATTAATTTTACTCATTTTAGGTTTCAGTGAAAACAGGATGTTAAAATTTATATTTTTATATACCCCCAAATTACACTAATTGAAGTACAAAAAATTTGTGACTAAGCTGATATAAAATTAATTTTTGAAAAAAGACTTCAATATAGCTGTATGAATTTTCTTTCTTTGTTCATCATTAACTTTTTGCTATCATTGGGGATTAGATATAGAATTGTGTTGACTACTTTAAAGTCAACCTAAGTGTTTTATAATATTAATTTTGTAAATAAATGAGTCCTCTAAATTTTAGTTGCATTTTGTTCAACATTAGTCAGAAAACTTTAAGTCCTCAACAAATGAATACTAAAAAACTACTGCGGAAGAATTCAGTGAATGGCAATTATTTGAAAAATTTTTATACAAGAACACATTAAAATACATCCACAAAAAAGCAAAAAGGATATTTAAACATATTAGTGATGAGAATTCAAATAATGTACAAAATTTTATTTAGAAATTCTTTATGCCTGCTAACAGTGGTCCCCAATTTTGTGGCACCAGGGACTGGTTTCATGGAAGACAATTTTTCCATGGATTGCGAGGTGGGGGATGGTTTCAGTATGAAACTATTCCACCTCAGATCATCAGGCATTAGATTCTCACAAGGAGCATGCAACCTAGATCCCTTGCATGCGCAGTTCACAATAGGGTTTGTGCTCCTACTAGAATCTAATGCCACTGCTGATCTGACAGGCAGTGGAGCTCAGGTGGGTATGCTGGCTGGCTGCACTCGCCCTCCCACTTCCTACTGTGCAGCCCAGTTCTTAATAGGCCACAGACCATTACCAGTCCATGGCCCAGGGTTTGGGAACCTATGCATTGGAATATCTCAAATTGCCAAAGAATATTCTGATGGAGCTACTCTTTAAAAATTATATAAATCCATATTCTTACCAGAAAAAACTGAAATTGAGAAAGCCTATGATTTTGTAGCATCTTAATTTTGTAAAATATTCAAAAGAATTATGAAGAGATGGATAATTTTCTGAGTTTTATCTCATAAATTATGTATCACAAAGAGTTTCCCTGAATGACAGCAATAAGATAGTATCTGCAAAAATATTTTGGCTGAAATATTTACATAGTACAGTATGAAAAAAACAGAACTGATAATATATTCCATTTATAGAATTATCTCTGAGTCACTTGATATGCTAGCATTTGTAGAGAAAATAATTTCGCACTTAAAAGTATGACGGCTTACAAAGATTCATCAATTAAATGTGTCCATAGTGTCAACCAAAATGTGAAACTTTGAAAAATGTAGAAAATTTTGTGAGATATTAAAAATAACAAATTTGAAAAAAAACTTTCTAAAGAATACTAGTGATGCTTTATGAGAAATGTGCTAAGAAACTTATTACAGTATGTGAATATGTACCAAGAATAATTTATTCTGTGCATGTTATTTTTAAATATCTACATAGTAATATAAAAAAGTTGTTCTTAGTTTGCTGCAATACACACTGATATATATTATTTTATTTTCCAGGAGGAATGATATTTTTAAAAATAATTTTTAATAGAGCCATTTACAAAACTACCAATACAACAGACAACTTGAAAAATATATACAGATTTTATTTTTTAAAATGGTGAGAAAAGACACATCAAATTTACTATTTTAACCATGTTTAGGTATACAGTTCAGGAGCATTAAGCACATCGGCATGGTTGTGCAACCATCACCACCACCACCCACACACAAAACTTTTTTCATCTTGCAAAACTGAAACTCTGTACCTATTAAACAAGAACTCCCCAATCTCCCCTCTCCCCAGTCCTTGGCAACCACCATCATACTTTGTATGAATATGACTACTCTAGGTATCTCAAATAAGTGGAATCATATGGTTACAATAAAACAACTTTTAATAAATAAATGCCAAACACAGCCCTCTCTCACTCTCAAAAATAACCTGGTTTGAAACGCAAATGTATATGTGATCACTGTACAGTTGAGAACACCACTGTCACCAAACAATGACATCTCACTATTCAGCAAAAAGTAAGGTTCCTGAAACGGTGCCTTTCTCCCAAGTGTGATGCTTCCACTACATGCTTGCATCCCCATAGACATTCCTTTTTGAGCCATCTCATCCCATGTCTTTGTACGGTGCCACCTTAACTAAGCAGGAGCTGTTTCTTATCATCCCCTTCTTTGTAGGGTTTTGAATTAGTGTTGCCCATAGGTGACATTCTGTGCAAGATTTGGAAGGCAAAATGAAGCAGGAGCCATTCCTTTTTTTTTTTTTTTTTTAATGCTCTGAAGATTGGTGCACCTGGTTGGCCAACGGACATGGTGACAGCTCATATATGTTATTGGGGGGTCTCCTAGCTCCCCCAGGGTAATATGCACCGGACTCACAGCTCTTCCTGCTAGATCTGCTCCTTCAGCTTCTCAGTCCTGGGCCAGAGGCACACACAGCTCCTTGAGGCAGGATGCCATCTTTTCTTTCAGGTCACCATGGTGCTGAGGTCAGAAACGGTCAGAGGTAGATGGGGATTTTAGTTTGTGCTCACAGATTCAGTGATCCCTGTGGGTTTCTAGTTCATCCTCACCCTTGTACATTTTCAGCATTTCTCTCCAACTGCAGATCTGACTCACCAATGGCTACTTTAGTTTCAACACTAGATGCAGGGGCAGCAGCCTGCATGGACCAAGCTTCCAGCTCCCACAACCATGAAAGGTCTACTCTCTGCAACAAATCCGTTATTCTAACCACTCATGATGGTTCTGCTTCTCTGCTCAAACCTTGAAACATCATCCTCATTCCTCAAATGCAGGTGGTTCCTGAGTTTGATTTTATAAGCCACCTGCCAGATACAAACACTGAATTTCATAGCCACTTTGATGTTTATGAAATTGCTTTCAAATGATATCTGGCAAACAGAAATAAAAGGGACTGAAGAAAATACAGAGAGGAAAATCAGAAAATGCCCTGCTTTTCTCTTTCGTAAAAGAAACTTCATTCCTAAGTGGAGAGTACAGACCAAAGGGAAAGAGTCTCTGGCTCCCTTGCAAGGATCACATCAGATGTCAATTCATTTTTCTCCGTTCATTCACCTAATTTCACCTATGCACACTTTATCAGCCACTCCATTCATTTAGGGATGCATTCTGGCACAATGGGAAGACAGTTGGCCATCGTTAGCAGGCACTCACCCAAACAGGAGTATTGTTACAGGTCTTGAAGAATAATGCAAGTTGGGAATTTCGAGAGATCAACATATGCTTTATTCATGGTCAATGCTGCCAGATTCCCAAAGCATAGAGGATATGGAGAAGTGTGGGAAGGTGCACTGACTGGATTTGCAGCCAGCTACATTCAGGTCTTTTTCTATGGTTTTCTGTGACTTCATTCTTTTTTCTTTCTTTTTTTTTTTTAAGACAGGATCTTGCTCTGTCACTCAGGCTGGAGTGTAGTGGCACCATCACAGCTCACTGCAGCCTCAATCTCTTGGGCTCAAGGGATCCTGCCACTTCAGCCTCCAAAATAGCTGAGATTACAGGTGCATACTACCACATCCAGTTATTTTCTTTTTAACTCATTGTAGAGACAGGGTCTCGCTGTGTTGCCCAGGCTGGTCTTGAACTCCTGGGCTCAAGCAATCTTCCTGCCTCGGCCTCTCAAAGTGCTGGAATTACATGCATGAACCACTGCACTCAGCCTGTGACTCCATTCTTGATAACAAATATGTTTGACAAACCCCAAAACAGAACAAGGAAAAACAAATTTAACCTGCTCTCCAAGTTGTGTCTTGTTTGTGATCATCCTTTGTGGGATGAAGACAGCATCAACAACTCAGTTGCTCTGAAGTTGTCTAACAAAATGCCCGGATATTTTACCATCATGAAGAGCAATATCAACACCATGTATAAAGATTAACAATTAAAAATCTTTCCCTAGAAAATGAATTCCATACAAAAGCTGTGCTATTCAAAACTTCAAAGCAAGGGTCTGTGAAGGCCCCATCTACCTGGCCCATTTTAGTCATTCAATTTACTTCAGGAAAAAAGAAAAAAAAAAAATCCCACAAAGCTGACATTATACAGCAAAGTTTCAGGGATACGGGAGCTATTTAATCATTTTGTGTGTTAGCCTGGCTTTTCTGCAGTCTCTTTTTCCTGTGGTTTTGTTCTTTCGCTGCTCATTAGCACCTCCCCCAGAGAGTGGGCAGGAGAAGGGAAAAAGAGATAAAACTCAAATCAGACAATTTTATCAGTCAGGCTGTCAACAAGTTGAATATATTGAGAACCCAGGGGGTGTAGAGGTACTTTTTAGCAGCTCTGATAAAAGGTTTGGTGGGGGAGGAGGTCAAAACTAATGGAAACGTTGAGATTTTGGGGGATTATCAAGGGATTTTATTGATTTATGCCCTCTGCATCTCCATTAGTGCAGCTAATCAAAAGTGGGGCAAAAATAATTAACTATCTATGGAACTTTCTTAAAGAAGACACTCTTTTAAATCAGTCGCTTTTATCCCTGTAAGTTTGGGGATCTGTTTGGCAGTTCAAATGGAAAACAAATAAGTTAATTTCCTTTGCTTTGTCTAGATGCTGCAAATTGCACTGTAAGGAAAAATAAAACCCTTGCAGCAGGCTCTCTAGTTCCCAACAACCTTGTGCTTTCAGCCTGACTTCAGCTTAGAGAGGGGCAGAACTCATGAAGAGGACACATCTAAGCAAAGCAAGAAGCAAGATCGCCGCGACTCAAATGAGCTGAAGCCTGACAATGAAGGATCAAGTTTGCCGCAGACATAGCAAAATTAACAACATGCACTGTGCACATTAACATGGTTTTCCATTCAACCTTGCTGTCTGCACAGAGACATGAAACTCTTCATTAAGTCATGAGGCCACTCAACACATGGTGTTTGCTAGTTCTAAGGCTGAATGAGGAAGGAATGATTGGGTCTGCCCTTTCTCTCTCAAGGACTAGGATATTCTTTTATGCTAGAGTTCCAAGGTATAAGAAAAGGGGACGTTTCATGGTGGAAGAGTACCAGACATAACGCAGAACTCTCATGAAGGTTGCTCAAAGACACCATTGTTCTGTTGGTTCTGGTGCTCTGGGGAATTCACAGGCTGAAGTCGTTAGCCAGTTTGCACTCAAATTCATTCCTGCCCCCTTCTCTACAGGGTGTTTCCTGGGCTTCCGTGTCAGCTGGATTCCTGCTGAGGAGGTACCCATGGGAGATTACAAGATGGAAGGAAGCAAGAAAACAGGGTATTTCTCCCTTTTCCTCTGATGTACTTCCAGAAGCTTCCTTTCCTTTGTAACCTCTTCTCCTCTGTGACTCCAACTCCCACCAGATAAGACTGTGGTTCTAATCCATAACCCCTAGGCATCAGCAATGCCATCTCCTTCCTCTGTCCCTCGGACAAGGAGTGGTTGAGGCTTCCTGCTGTTGCAAATCTTTGCCTGGCTTCACTATTCTCCCTTTTGCTCAGCCTCTCCAGTGCCTGGACAACTAAATCTCTCCATTGTGCTTGCTCCCTTCCAAGCACCAAAGCAGTTTCTGCTTTCCTGGTTAGCCTCTGACAGATACACAAGAGTTGTGCATTTTACAAATGATTTTCTGTCTTGACTGTTGACTCAGTGGTTGGAATCCATTCTTCCATGATCTCTTGATTGCTGCATGATTGGCATTTTGAGCTGGTTCTTCTTTGTCATGGGGACTATCCTGTGCATTACGAGTTATTTAGCAGCATCCCTGACCTCTCTCAGTAGATGCCAAGAGCAACCCCCACCCCAGTTATAACAGTCAAAAATGTCCCCAGATATTGCAAAAGTCCCCTGGAAGGGAAATGTCTCCCCAAATTGAGAACTGATGCTGTAGGAGATGAGGTGGCTGGAGGTCCATGGGCACACCTTGGTTGTTCCAGCTTCCATGCCTGGTTAGTGAGTCACTGCCAGGGAAGGAAGGGATTGTGATCAGTGAGGTGCAGGGTGGACTCTTCTGTCTGCTGACTACCAGGAATTCCCAAAAGGGTGGGAGAAAGGGTGACACAGTTACCCCAGTTATCCTGAAGGCCAATCAGTTTCTCTTCTCACTGGGTCCACTGCTGGTCTAGGCTGGTCTGGGCAGTGACAAGGCCCAGGGAGGGGCACTCACCATTTTCTCCTCCTTAAGGACATTTAGAAAATGTGGAGACTGGAGCCCCCAGGCATGAGGAAAACAGTGCTCTTCTCTACCCACGATGACCTCTTTCATGTCTGCCTCCACTCTGTATTCTTAACTGCAAACCAGCCAACTGTGTGTACTTGGTGACCATCAGCATTTCCTTCTCCCAGTCCCTCTCAGGGACATCATCGTCTGATTGTCATTTCATTCAGGAAGGGCACAAAGGTACTGCCAGCACCATCAGCACAGCATGCCAGCCTGGTTCCTTGTAGCCTGGAGGTAGCACTGTAATTTAATTAAATGTCAACCCCCAGGTATTATATTTCAAATGCAAATAACTTGGGTAATGTAATATTGTGGCTGAGACTTTAAACTCAAGGAAATCAAGAAAACCAAGTTATGGTGGCTCCTAGAATTAACATTCCTCAACACACTCCTTGGGCACTGGGCTTGCTTTGTGTCATTAACTACCATCAGAAACACACCAAAAAGTGACTGAGCAGATAAAAGGCAGGCTAGGGAAGGCTGGCTCCCTAAAGGTTGAGATCTTTTCTGTTAAAATGAACATCCTTTCAATTTCACTCTGATCCTGAAGTGGGGACTGTTGGTCAGGGCTACAGATGGCAGGCAGGTGAGTTTTCTTCTAGCCCAGATCCGTCATTAGCTAATTGTTCCACATCTCTCTTTGGCCCTTTGCTTCTCAAATCATAAGAAAAAGAAAAAAAAAACATGCCACTTATTTCCTTCAGCAAGATATCATCCATAATAGCATGGTACTCATTTTACCATGCTTTGAATGCCCTACAAAAAAGCAAAATACAAATACAAAATACTTTGAAAGTTACTTCATCTTAAAGACTAAACAACACGTTGCTGTTGCTCTTCTCTTGGGGTTCAGATCCTGAGATGATACTCAGTAGACAAAGACCTGCCAAGGTCGAGATTCTCGAGTCCATGGTAAATGTGTGAAGAAAGCAGTACCCCTGCCTTCCATCAGGGGCTTCTCATTATGCAAGACAGTTGAAAAGTCAAATAATAGGGAAGAAAGAAGCCTCCACTTGAGGGACACCCTGAGGTTACCTCCTCATATACCCAACTGATTAGGAGATGGCCAAAGTATCTATGTGAATAGACTCTGCACATTTTTTAAGTGAGAAATTAAAAGAGGTTTCCATTGTACTGGTTACCTGAATCAGCAAAAATGGGCCTTTTCTTTTTTTTTTTTTTTTTTTAGATGGAGTCTCACTCTGTTGCCCAGGCTGGAGTGCAGTGATGTGATCTCGGCTCACTGTAAACTCTGAAGGTTCAAGCAATTCTCTGCCTCAGTCTCCCAAGTAGCTGGGATTACAGGCACCTGCCACCATGCCCAGCTAATTTTTGTAAAAAATGGACTACCTTTTATAATAAAATGGGCTAACTAGAAAGTGACCACATACAGAAATACAAGCTTTAAAAAAAACATCCACTTCACAAGTCAAGTTGGGATAAAAATGGACAGCAAGAGCCAATTAGGGAAACGCTAAGACATGAAGTCTCTTGAGTCTCTGAATCCTCAAGTTCATGCCCTACCTGAAGCAACTCCTCCATGCTCCAAAAGCAGGTCCACAATTCCTCTTACAAATGGTCTCCATAGTTTCCTCCCTCTCATGCTGCATGTGTGCTTAAGACATGGGTGGAAGAGGTGGAAGAAATTGTCTGGGTTTTTTTTGTTTTGTTTTGTTTTGTTTTTATTGTACCTCAGCCAACACCAAGCAGCTCTGGGAAGCCAGGAAGCTTTGGAATCTCTTTCAACAGCCTTGGACTCTCCAGTTAGCCCCACAGAAGCTTGACCTCTGAGCCTCATCAAGTAGGAGACAAAATACCATCATTTCCAGACTACCTACATTTATTTACTTATCTCCACTTCTTTTATATCCTTTTTTGTTCTTCAGGAAGATTCACAGCTGCTTCACAATTACACAAACAACATAAATTGGAAATTAGGAGGGAGAGGAAAGAAAGACAAACATAAGGGGTATAAAATGCATCCAGAAATGGTTGAAAGCAAAATAGAATGTAGTCTTAGACATTTGTTTAGAGGGACCACTGATTTTATTCTAAGTCTTTCCAGCAATAAAGCCAAAAAGAGAAATCTCAATCATTTACAAAGTCCCCAGTGTTCACACAATAAGAACAAACCAGAAGTCCAGCTACTGCTGCTACTGACATTAAGCAGAAATTTCTTCTGCAGATCCACATTTCAAGGGTGCATATCATCAATACAGTGGTCATCAACTCATAACCACCTCAAATTTCCAAAGCATAAACCCACAATGACATTTCCACATGGAAATATTTGAAGAAGAAAGCTATTTATACCTTTCTAAGACCATCTTCACACTGAAGTTACAGCCGTTTTTAAACATGTCTCTGAACACAAACATATTACTTTCTATCATACCTTTGTCTAATTCACCCATTTTAAACACCTATAAAAATAGTGTCTTCATGGAATATCTCTAAAAGGATAGACAGCCTCTAAGTTACTTACAAAATGTGTTTGACACCAAAAGCAACGGCAACAAAAGCCAAAATTGACAAATGGGATCTCATTAAACTAAAAAGCTTCTGCACAGCAAAAGAAACTACCATCAGAGTGAATAGGCAACCTACAGAATGGGAGAAAATTTTTGCAATCTACTCATCTGACAAAGGGCTAATATCCAGAACCTACAAAGAACTCAAACAAATGTACAAGAAAAAAACAAACAGCCCCATCAAAAAGTGGGCAAAGGATATGAACAGACATTTCTCAAAAGAAGACATTCATACAGCCAACAGACACATGAAAAAATGCTCATCATCACTGGCCATCAGAGAAATGCAAATCAAAACCACAATGAGATACCATCTCACACCAGTTAGAATGGCGATCATTCAAAAGTCAGGAAACAACAGGTGCTGGAGAGGATGTGGAGAAATAGGAACACTTTTACACTGTTGGTGGGATTGTAAACTAGTTCAACCATTATGGAAAACAGTATGGCGATTCCTCAAGGATCTAGAACTAGATGTACCATATGACCCAGCCATCCCATTACTGGGTATATACCCAAAGGATTATAAATTATGCTGCTATAAAGACACATGCACACGTATGTTTATTGCGGCACTATTCACAATAGCAAAGACTTGGAATCAACCCAAATGTCCATCAGTGACAGACTGGATTAAGAAAATGTGGCACATATACACCATGGAATACTATGCAGCCATAAAAAAGGATGAGTTTGTGTCCTTTGTAGGGACATGGATGCAGCTGGAAACCATCATTCTTAGCAAACTATCACAAGAACAGAAAACCAAACACCGCATGTTCTCACTCATAGGTGGGAACTGAACAATGAGATCACTTGGACTCGGGAAGGGGGACATCACACACCGGGGCCTATCATGGGGAGGGGGGAGGGGGGAGGGATTGCACTGGGAGTTATACCTGATGTAAATGACGAGTTGATGGGTGCAGCACACCAACATGGCACAAGTATACATATGTAACAAACCTGCACGTTATGCACATGTACCCTAGAACTTAAAGTATAATAATAATAAATAAATTTAAAAAATAAATTAAAAAAAAAATGTGTTTGAAGAGGGTGTATGGGTATTAATAGATTGGCTACTGTTTCCATAGTTTCCACTAAATTCTCATAAGTGTTGACCATCCAAAATGGCCAAGACCTCTTCTACCACTGGTAGCATTTAGAAGATAACTGGATGGGTGCTGGTCTTCTATTAATATTAGCCCAGGGCAAATATTCCATATTGCACAATTTTGATCCTTTAGTGATACATAAAAATTACAAAGACTTCTTGGAGGGGCGAGGTTAGATGTGGTCAACCTGGTTTATATCCATTTAGAATGTGAGTTCTAGGGAACATATGTATATAGCAGCACCTTGTTAAAATTTGGGTTTAAGCATACAGAGCAAGTAATCACTGCAAAAGATTGTGGTCACCATTATTTGGGAAGAATCAGGGTTTCCCTTTTTTCTACAGAGCTAGGAATTAGTTCATGGATGGTCTCAGCACCCAGTGTGAGACTGCAGCTTCTTGCCTAGGTTATACACCTTTTCATGAGAATTCATGATCTAATGTGACCAACCGAAACTCCAAATGCACTTTCAGTAAGGAAATTGGCAGGTTTATTTCTAATTACAAATGGAAAAAGTTGTCATTATTTATGTCATCATCAAATTTTTTTAAACTACAGTAATGTATGAGGTAGGAAATGACAGTCCTTTATAATCTCATCCTTCAGAGATAACCACAGGTTATTCAGTGGCAGTTATTCCTACAGACTTGTTTCCGCACATAAAGTGAGTGTGTGCAATTTTCATTTACTGAATTTTTATATAAATGGGATCATATTCTACATATTGAACTACAACTTGCTTTTTTTCTACTTAATGATATAATTCAGGTTGGTTCTTATAAACAGATAGGTTTGCTACTCTTGCTTGCAAATGTGGCCAACTGTGTACCAGCCAGGCAATATGCTTCACTCTTTGATCATTTCATAGCATTCTACAGCACAAATAGACATTCTACACTTGATTTCATCAAATTCGCACTTTGGGATGCATATAAATATCTGACTGTCTTTGTCATTACAAATTACAATACACAATACTTATACATATATTTGAACACTTATGGAAGCATTTCTGTTTGGTCAAAGGATATGAGCATTTTCATGTAATAGCTAGCTCCAAATTTTCCTAAAAGTCAAAAGGCTCTAACAATATATGCTACCAAATAAGAATTTAAGAGAACACCTATTTCTCTGTCCTCTAGACCACACTGACAACTATCTATACTTTAAATATATGGAAGTATGACAGCTAAAAATTTATATCTAATTTCTTATTAGAAAATCCACACATACACGTAACTACTATATATATATACAAGAAAAAGAGATACCATATTTGTTCTCAGAATGACTATAAATCCTTGCTGCAAACCAAATTCTTGTTAATCCAGTGGAATATTACACTTACCATTGGTATTCCACGCTGTCACCTGGAAAGAAAAGATGGACAGAGCCCTCAGAAGCTTAAGGAAGCACTGCAAACAGCTAGGGGGCGCCATGCATCTAGACCAGAATCTATGTGAATGTGAATACAGCCTGCACGACCCTACTGGGTGACCCCATGAAAAGGTGAGTCATTAAGGATCCAGAACGACATCCTCTTTACGTAATAGTCTTTATGATCAAAATTAAAACTCTTCCTCTTTTAATTCCACAAACCAATCCCCACCACAGACCCAACAAATCAGACCACATTGCATGTGATGTCAACTCAGCAAAAAGTTGGGCAAATTAATCCTTGTAAGACACTATTCATTAGTATCTAAAAGATCTTTGTCCCATTTGTTCACCCAAAGGGCATAACATTAAAATGGCATGATCTCTCATGACGTACAAAAGTAGTTATTAATTTACACTCATTATCTAAAGATGTTTGCCAGTAGCCTTTGGATATGTCTCTGGTGTGCACAGATGGTGCTTGACAGAGACAATCCAGGGATTGTCAATGACTACAGGTGACACCATTTAATCGGAACAACTCATCTAGAGATGGAGTTTACTCGGGGCTTCAGATGCAATTATTCAGCTGCCAAACTGACAGGCTAGAAGTGGAGCTTTCAATTATCTATTTCAGTAAACATTTTCTCCTGCCTCACCGTGGTATTTCTGAAATTCTCTCCTTCAGGCCAGATCACATGCAAGGTCTAGACAGGTATAATAGTGTGATGTCTTGCATAAGAGTGACTACTAACCAAGGAGCAGGCATAGATTTATTTTCCTCATTCTACTTTACTATGCATATCTGGTTGGCATATTTGCTGCCCCTCTTTTTGGAGCCTCTGCAGGAGCTCTGCATAGTCTGGATGACTTCCTTGTCTCATTACCACCTTGATGCACAAAGCAAAACCCATTTGATTCAAGACCAGTCGATATTTCTGATAGCTTTTGCATTCTGAATATTACTATTTCTCTTTCTTTAAAAATTTCCTAGTGTTATTTCATCTTCGTGACAGAATATTTGATACTGACCCATGAAATAGTGCGGCAGGAACCCAATTTTTCAAGAACTGTCCCAAACGAGATTGGATTAAATCTTGCAATTAGCCCACAATTTGCATCTCACAACAGGAAATTCATTGTTGCAACCACAACTTCAGTGGACTTGGTAGAATAAGCTACTGTTGAAGTAATTCCTATAAAAGGTCATATATTTAAACCCTTCAATTTTTTTTGACAACCTCTCAGAAATGAGTGATACAGTTGCTCCAGTGTCCAAAAAAGCAATAATGTCCATACCACTTTTCTTTATAGGCAGGGTGGAATATTATTACCCCATTCATCACAGACTATTCTGGTTATAAAATATGTTTCTTGATACTTGAGAGACCTTTTTCCTTCACTGTCTTGAAAAAGCTGAAGGTCTCTTGTGCTGGGTGTCAGCACAGTAGTTTTTTCATAATATGTTAACTTCTTCAGTGTCTCCTGAACAATGGTGACATTTAGCAATTTCCACTGAATTCCATCTCCTTAAGAGCAGAGGACAAGGAGGCTAGTTTAAGATTTCCTTTTCTTTTCAATCAAGAGTGACTCATGGTCCTGCAAGGAGCAGGGGATAGACTCCTGGGTTGGATACAAAGGCCCTCATGGGTCAGGAACTAAAGTTTATATGCACAGAAATAACAGAAGATAATAGGGAGAGGTGAAGTCCAGTGCAGTAGACTATGAAAATCTCCCTTGAAGGCATTAAAATTCAACTTTACAAAATAGTGCTGTTCAAACCAAATGCGTGTATAGCCAGATTTAGCCTTCCACCTGCCATTTTGAGACAAAGATTAAATGACTTCTGAAAATCTTTCTTTTTATCATGAACATGCCCTATGGATCCCACAGTTTTCAAAGCATGATCTAGTTTTCAGTCTAAATTTCTGTTTTCCTGCCAACTCTGACCCACTGGTGTTGTTGTAACTCAAGTTATCGACACCCTCTGATTATGTCTCTGGTGTCCTGACAACTCAGGCTTGGCCTAAGAGTGTGGCAGCTGGAATAGTCTTCTCTTCCTCTTAGGTTTCCCAGATCCAAACCAAAAATTTAGTTGAAATGTGTTTATGGCCATGTTCCTTATTTTCATTTACCCTTTTGGCACAGGCCTCTCATACTTTCTGAATGAATGTTGCTTGTGGAAATTAGGAGTCTACCCCTGCCAACCTATTCGATTTCAAATTCCCTCTATTTAGTTTTTTATTTTTTTTAAGTGCAGGTGGGAGAAAGAAAGGGAGGGAAGGAAATGGGAGGGGAATGGATGGGAAGAGAGAGACAGGGAGAGCCCAAATCAAGCATATCATTTGATTATTGCGTCAATCCTGCCGCTGTTGCTCCACAGTCTAATAAACTTTAGTGGCCTGGAGTCACTCAGCTGAGCACTATGTTACTCTTACCATTATCTAGGGGAGGATTTGTCAGATTCATAAATTGTTCTATCACTGAACAGGGAAAAGCAAGCAGAAGGAAAAAGAAACTTCAGGGTTCCTTTGTCTCTTATTTACGATTTTTATTATAAATCTCTTTCTTATATACGGAACAAAAGAAGTCTTGATAGCACTTAGTTTTAAACCATTCCCAGGTATGAAATAGAAATACAGCACCTTTGTAGTCTCTTGACAGAATACTAAATACAGAGTCATCTTCCAGGGCCAACGGATTAGAAAAGTCCCTCCGGGGAGCCCAGGGGCTTATTTTCAGCCCCCTTGGGACTTTTGCCCTGGGATGAGTGGGAGTTCAGAGATGAGACGATTTCCTGTATAGAGGGCCAATTTTCTTTAAAAATCAAAACAATGGAGCTAACAGCCATTTAGATAATGGCATGATTCTGTTTGGGCTTCCCCAACATCAAGATTAAATTAACCAAATTATCCAGCAGTCTGAATCATTCCTTAGGTAAGATAACAAATGCCCTGAAATTATCATTTATATGAAAACAAAACAGACCAAAATCTCCCATATATTTAATTAACCAGAGTCTAAACTTTCCTACTATTAAGAGATTAGTCTTTTTTTTTTTTTTCTGATTGCCCAAGTACACACTTTTCAAAATAAGGACTGTGTTTTAGATTATTAACATTCCATGAATTCTAAAGTTGAGTTTAAATTTTTTATCAATCTTTTTAAAAAATAACAAAAGTAGTAGAACTAATAGAAACCAAATGGAGCACATTTGTTTCACAAATGAGTTTGTCCAAGTAGATCTGCTCTGCTACTGGTAGCATCCTACAGTGGAAGCAGCTCAGATATCTTACATGGGTGAGTGCAACAGCTCACACTTATAATCCCAACAGTTTAGGAGGTTTAAGTAAGAGAATCACTTGAGGCCAGAAGTTCAAGACCAGCCAGGACAACAGAGGGAGACTCTGTCTCTATTAAAAATATAATAAAAATTAGCCAGTCATGATGGCTCATGCCTGTAGTCCCAAACACCTAGAAGCCTAAGTTGCCTTCTAAGGATTCTTTAGAATCCTTAGATTCTAAAGAGGATTGCTTTAGCCTGGGAGGTTGAGGCTGTAATGACCACTGCACTTCAGCCTAGGTGACAGAGTAAGAATCTATCTCAAAAAAAAAAAAAAAAAAAAAAAAGATTCTTTAGATCTTTGCCTAAAGAATGACCTACCCAGAAACATTTGCATCTGTCTCTGAGTGAGCAAGAAATAAATCTTACTTGGTTAAGTCACTACAATTTCCAAGATTTGTTTCTGCAGCAGAACCTAGCATACCCTGACTAATATACTAGGTGATCTAACGAGTCCTATGGATTTAACAACAACAACAGAAAATCTCTCTGTTGATTAGTCCCAAATTCATTTCCTGAGAGAAGCCTCCCTCACATAGATATAAGTATAGGTATAGGTAATGTACGTATGTGTAGATATATTCTTATTGTATATATACAACTTGATCTCTCCATTTAGATGGCCAATAACCAACTCATCTCAAATTTAATACTGCCAAAAAGAATTTCTTCGACCAAACACACACACACACATGCCCCATAGTCTTTTTCAAGTCTTATTAAATTATATCAATACCACAACCAGTTGCTTAGGCTCCAAAACTGGTAGTCACCCTTTATTTCTCAGAGAATAATCTGGAATCAAAGATCTATACCCTCGTACATAAACTGTCGATTTTGTTATCATAAAGCTAAATGAAACCTGTCAAACACCTCCTATGGAAATTCCTGTGCTTTGTTTACAAATACATGCAATAAAAGCAAAAGATGTTGGGGATAATATTCTATCAAGTGAGTTGTAGGAACTATTCCAAATGTTTCAGAATCTTCCTGAGAAAATGTAGAATCTAACATTTTGAAATTTCACAGGGAATTTTCATCAATGAAATGGAAAAAGATGAAAACATCACAATATGCAAAAATAATAATATTTATAAGGTAGGGACATTGACATTAAGTCAAAAATCCAAACTACAAAACTCAAAAGCTAACTACATATCATACAAAAGAAAAACAGGTCACTGCTTCTGTTCTAATTGCCTCCATCTACCATAAACTTCTATTACATCTTCCTAAAATCATACTTCAACTCATCCCTTTTAAAAAAAAAACCTAATGTTGTTTCACAATATCATGTAAATAAATTTCAGATTTCTTGATCTGGCATTCAAGATCTCTTTCCAACTTCATTCATTCATTGACATTCTCCAAATGTTTTTGAAGACTTACACTCTATTTCTTTGATACAAATGCACTTTATCTTCCTCCCTTATGCTGTTGCTCATGCTATACCCTCTGTTTAGTATATTCTTCGCAACTTCTCTACCTTATACCTCTTTCAAAACCAATCACTCCTACCTCCAGGCTCATTTACATTCATTTTTCTGCCTAGCTACCTTTTCTAAAATCAGATTATATCACCGTCCCATTTAAGAGCCCTTGGTCCTATAGAAAAAAATTGAAGTGTCTTTGCCTAGTAGAAATGGATGCATAATCTTCCAAATTCACCTTTCTTTTATTTATTTATTTTTGAGACGGAGTTTTGCTCTTGTTGCCCAAGCTGGAGTGCAATGGCACAGTCTCGGCTCACTGCAACCTCCGCCTCCTGGGCTCAAGTGATCCTCTTGCCTTAGCCTCCTGAGTAGGTGGGATGACAGGCACCAGCCACCACACCTGGATAGTTTTTGTATTTTTAGTAGAGAGAGGGTTTCACCATGTTGGCCAGGCTGGTCTTGAACTCCTGACCTCAGGAGATCCACCCACCTCAGCCTCCCAAAGTGCTTGGATTACAGGTGTGAGCCACCGCACCTGGCCCCAAACTCATGTTTTTAAACTACCAATCTTTCAGTCTTCCAAATACACTACATCCTGCCATATTGGACCACTTCCCACTTCCCACATGCACTTTGTATTTTTACCTGGCCTGCCCTTTCCCTAAAATATCCTTATTGTTTTGTCTGCCTGGTGAACTTCCCTCGTCCTTCAAGGGCCAGACTGAGGATGATTCCTGTGCTTATCCTGTTTATATCACTCCCTTCCCACTACCCCTGATAATATAACAACCACCAGCACCAGCACCACCACCACCACCACCACTTCCAGGTAGGAACCCTACCTTCCAGGAAGGTTTCCCTCATCTCTGGAACCATTATAGACTCATCTCATCTGTAGTGCTTTCTCATAATTTATTATAGCTATTTACTATGCAAGTCTTGCCTGATAAACAGGAAGACTTTTGAAGGCAGAGTTCATATCTTCATCTTTATTTTTTTATGTTATTATGAAATATTTAAAACACCCCAAAAGAGTTATAGAATAACACAACAAAGACCAACCAGTGAGAAAATACAGCACCAGGTAACCCTTCCTAACACTATACTATGTATAACTGTGTGGGAGTGTCCCAGGGAGGAGATAAGGCAGGACACAAATACAAGATGCACCAGAATGCATCACAAAATGCAATGTTTGACTTTTCATGCAGTGGATAAATGCAAAATCTGAGGAAGTGAAAGCATGAATACAAGGTTTGATTTAGAAGATGTCAAAGCTCCCTACTTGAAGGGCAGCCTGGATGGCCCTGAATTGCACCCAAAGTGGAAGAAGACTGGATTACTCAAAGAACATTACGATATGCATGAAACCAGTGGTAAGTAACTGTCTCCTTGGCCTCGCAAACCATACTTACTAGCCTCAGAGCAGTAAACAAGCTAGTGCCTGAGTGCCTTATGTATCTACTCACCTGGCCACCCAACTACCCAACCATTTATCCATCCGTCCAAAGGCTAACAATCTATAATCTCCTCTGGAGAGTCAAAGAATGCACCTTACCTCTGAGATGGAACTGGAGAGAAAGGAACTCAATAGGGAGAAAGAAACCAAGGCTGACAGCTTCCCCTAGGTTTGGCAAGTTGCATTTGCAGAGTCCTTCCATAAAGGGAAGTCTGGATGGATCTTTTTTTGTATCATCACAGGAAGAAAAAAACAGATCCTAAACCAAGCTCAACAATGAGTGGAAATTGACAGAGTTGTGAGAAGCGGGTCTGGAGTGTACGATCTGCAAAGACAGCTTTACTCTACCAACTTTATTAAGAATCAGGAAAGAGAGGGGAAGATCTTATTACTATTATCATGATAATCGCATTCGCAGATGACACTAAATTGGGAGGTGTTCCTAACAACAGTGGAAGACTGGCACACAATACCAAGCTATGTGTGGATCTTAGTGACATATGTCAAAAATAACACAATGAGGCACTGGTTGAAAAAATGCAGCTGATCTATCTGGGGATGAATAAACTTTAAGACGGAATTTAACTTGACGGGGATTCCTGGATGGGAGTAATCAACAAAACAACAAAATAATGAGCTAGTGGAAAAAAGCCATGAGGAGGTAAGGCGAGCACTGCAGCTCAGCAATTCTCTGAGCTAGTAAAATTTTCAGCCATGCACACAGGGGCATCCCAAACCATGGCTAAGAGAGCCTGTCTCTGTGTCAGCAATGAGACCAGACTCGGAACACTGCAGGCAATTAGGGGTAATATGATGCCTTGATGGGAATTTAGAAAAGAAAAGAAAAACAAATCAAAGAGAGTGAAATATGAGGAAAAGCACAGGCGATAAAATGAACATAATTTGACTAAATAACAACCTAGGGGACTATGATAACCATCTACTGAGCACAAAAATCCAAAATGGGGCCTAGAGGTCTACCGGCCTGGGCATTGTTCTGAGAAATATCTAGAGTTGCATCCATTAGAAAACTCAATAGAAAGGCAGCATTTTGCATCCATTTAATTGACGTGTAGTGACTCTGTTGTGGGGAATAAACAGACCCGGGTTCCCAGAAACCATGTATGTCTCAAAACTGTTTTTCAAAATATACAGACAGAGGACCTCTGGGAAGAACCCAGGACCTATTGCAAGAAGTCCTTGAATCCATGGGCACAAAATCATTCACTTGTGCATTTGACAAATGTTTATTGAACAAGTACTCAGTGCCTATACTCCACTTGGCACTGAGGACAATGTTTTGAATAAATAATACATAAACATATAGTCATAAACTACATTAGGGAGCCATGAGTAGAAAAAACACAGTATGCCAGAAAAGTATTACAGGGTTTTAAGAAACAGTGTCATCATCCATTCTAGTTTTTAAAAATATGCATGTAAATTCTCAATCATTGGACAACACGGTACCTGCAAAGATTGCAAATGAATGTCTAACCATGTACATGGTTTTATGTGTATATATATGTGTATATATGTTTATGGACATATATATGTTTAAATGCATGTTTCTGCATGTATTAATGCATGTATTATATACATCCATGGATGAGCTCATCCGTGGTGACATGTATTTTTAAATAACATTTTTAAAATAAAAATAAAATGATTTTATTAATACAAATGCATATTTTTATAGCCCTATCTTCTCATGATCAGAAATTGGAAGTTAGGGGTCCTAAGAGAAAGATAAAGGAGGAGTTATTTTCTGAGAACTCTATCTTCCTGCTGGCACAACTTCAACTCCAAATGTGCCTATCTAAGTTTGGACACTTCCTCAGATCCAGCCTCCCTTGTGTCAGTGATGCCTGCTGACTGCATTCCTACAGTCACTACCTGATGCTTCACAGTAACTGGATCTGAGGCAGGAACTGATCTGGGGAAAGAATCTGCAGTCTGCTCTTATGAGAAAAGAAGCCAGGTCAATTGGGTTATTCTCTGGGGGATTTGGAACAGGGATTCTGAGAAACTGGGGTGGCTAAGACAAGGGGAACAATGTTAAAACTCCAGGGCACAGGCTTGGCCCTAAGTAAGATCTGCAAGCAGAGAAAGAGAGAAAGGAGGATGGAGCTGTGGTCCACAGAGAGACACAAAGATGAGCTCATCCGTGGTGCCATTTATATGTAGGAGAGTAACTCCCAGCTTTCACTTTCCAATTCCAGTTTTCCCAAGGCCCAGGTAAATGTCTTGAGCCTGAATTCCATGTGCATCTCTGTGGTCTGTAATGACCTCCTTTTGATTTCAGCTAGTTTGAGAGGGTGTCAGCTCCTCACTCAAAATCCTTTGACTGGGAGATCTATTTACTGTCCCAGTCTTTTGGCTGAAACCCAACTAGGATTATCTGAGGAAATAAAAATGCATGAAAATGCATTGGCTCACACGATCTCAAAGTCCAGAGTTTCCTTCAGACATGGCTGCACTGAGGCATGTTTTAAAAATGATACCCAGTCTCATACTCTGTCTGTGTTTACTCTCTTTTCTTCTCTTTCTCCCTGGGTTGGTTTTATTCTCAGATGGCCTGTCTCTTCCTGGACCCCAACAGCTCCATGTTTCATCTTTTGGCAGCTATCAATCCCAGCAGGAAAACACTCCCAGAGGTGAGTCTCCTTGGTCAACTCCTGAACAAAACAAACGGACTGGCCACACTTGGATCAGTCTACCCACGAAACTGGGGGAAGAATCAGCCCTAACCAAACCATGTCGACTGAGTGAGTGTGTTTCCTGCACAAAGATCCAAGGGATACCAGGACAAGGGGAAATTAATACCAAGAGGTCAGGGTGACAAATACCCAAGGTCATCTCCCAGTACTCCCCAGTATGCACACTCTTTCAGAAGGTATGTCTCCTCACATCCTCCTGCAGTGCCAGACAACTTTTGCAGGTACTCCAATAAAACTAGATACCATTTGCAGGTACAGTGGATCCTCATTATTTGAGAATTTGCATACTTGCTACAATATATTTGTAACTCCATACTCAATACTTAAGGCACTTTCTTGGGTCATTTGTGGACCTGTGCATTTTTGTGTGTATTGTCGGTGATCTTGCTGCTTAAAATGACCCCTAAGGGCAGTGCTGAAGGGCAGGTTAGCGCTCCTAAGCACAAGAAGGCCATGATGTACCTTAAGATGTATGTTTCATAAACTATATTCAGGCATGAGTTACGGTACTGTTCGCCGTGAGTTTGAGGTACGAGGCTGGCAGGACTTGTGTTCTGGTCGTAACTCTGCTGACCAAAACAGGATCTGGCTCAGACAGGGTAAAGTGAAGAAACTGGAGGAAACCAGCAAATGGTGACCAAAGCAATCTCTAGCTGCCCTCATTGCTCACTTGCATGAGACTCTCCCACCAGCACCATGACAGTCCACAAATACCATGGCAATAATTCAGAAGCAACCACCCCTTTTCCATGGCAATGACCCAGAATTTGCTGCTCCTTTCCTAGAAAGTCCTAAATAATCCTTCCCTCAATTTGCATTAACCCACCCCTTAATTTTCACGTAATTAAAAGTGGGTTTAATTGGGTATAAACAAAGTTGCCAACAGCCCAGGTGCTGGCTCTGGAAACACTGCCTGTGTGTTAGCCCTGCTCAGCAAGGTAGCAGTACCATTCAATGAAAGATTGCTGTCTGACACCACCAGCTCACCCTCAAATTCTTTCCCGGGCAAAGACAAACCCCCACCGCCACTGGGCTAAGCCCCAATTTTAGGGATTGCCTGTCCTGCATCAAGTTCAATGCTAATTGATCAACAATATACATTCAATAAGGTGTGTGGTTTTTTTTTAAGAGAAACACTCACAAAACCAGGTTACATATTGATAGGTTGACAAAATATTGTGACCAGAGATGGACAGGACTCTCTAACCCTGTAATTCCCCTAGGAGAAATAATGCAGTATCTACTAATTCAGTGGTTGTTGTGCCTTTATAGAATGTAACTGCTGCAAATAGTAATAAGAAAAATAGAATCAGTGTGTGTGTGTGTGTGTGTGTGTGTGTGTGTAAAATCTGATTCAATTTTATGCTTTCTTGGACTGCCTCCCAAATGCCTTGTGTATTTTGTCTTTCCATCCACACTGCAAACTCCTCTGGAATTCATACCATGTCGGCAGACAGCTAGGAACACAGTAGGTTCTCCCAAACTTACTGACTCATGAATATGTTGGTCAGTTACAGAACTCACATCAACCAAGCTACAAGTGTTTCTACTCAAAAAACATCCACAGCCTGATCTACTAATTTATTGCTTTTAGTCTTTCCCCTCTGGGTGTGTTGTAGACCTATCCAAATATGGTCTCAATTCAAAACTGTTTTTCATTTTAAAGGCAAAGGAGCGTGACACAGGCTAGAGAATTCTGTACTGAAACCAGTTCTTGACTCCGGGTAGAGAAAGGTTTGCACGTTTTACATCTCAGTGGCCACGGACCACTAGTGCATTGCAGGTACCTCTCTGGCACCCCCGAGAATCATGGCATACACCGGCATCTCTGGTTTTCCACTGTCCTTGGGCTGACCTTGCAGCCACAGCTGCCACATACTCTCCTCTGCACCAGAATATTGTTTGTAATAAGACAGAGGTATCTTAGTAAACAAACAAATGTTTCTTACATCCCATTCTGGGTGCTCACAAGAGGCTACTTCTTTTTCGGACCTTTATTTCTGGCCAGCCTTGGATTTATGAATCTGAATTGAGACAGGCTTTTCTACACATGCTTTGTTTCAGTTGAGGGAAGACACGAACTTTACATGAATAAAAAAATAAGGAGAGATTAATGAAAATGACATAATATAGGTAAAAGGAGGTGCACTCAGGGTCTTTCTGCCTATAGCTCTGCATTTCTGGGAAACTTCATAGATTTCTCAGAACCCCCGTTTCCTTTTCTCCCCACTACTTGCATACTTGCTACAATATATTTGTAACTCCATACTCAATACTTAAGGCACTTTCTTGGGTCATTTGTGGACCTGTGCATTTTTGTGTGTACCCAAGAGTTTAAACAACATGATAATAACAATAAATTATTGAATGTTTACTATATGGACACTTTATAAATACAATTTTGTTTATTCTTCAAAATATCCCCCTTACAAAGGAGATGTTTGTGTCATTTCTACTTTACGTACAACAAAATTGAAATTCAGGGAGTTCCAGTGTGGATGAATGATGAATTCATTCATCATTTGATGATTTGAATCCAGGCAACTTGACTTTAGATCCCACTTGCTTAACCTCCGTACTCCTTGATTAATCTCTAACATCTCCTTCTACTCAAAGATCCTTTGTTATCTCCTGACATTTTCCCCTTTTGCCAACCCAGGTTCCATTTCTAAGACTCTCACCTGTTTATGTTGGATATAATGACATATATTAATCTGAATGAGAGAAAGAGGAGTAGAAACAAGAAAAAAAAGACAGAAAAATCCTGGAGTTTAAACTCCCTAACAGCCTTAGAAACTCTGTAATCTATCCTCCTAATCCAGTTTTAATTATATCAATAAGTAGATGGCTCCTGGACTGTTTTTCATGACAGTACATAATGTGCGAGTCATTCTCCATGCTATGTCTTCCCTTTAAAAAGGATTCTACAAGAACTTATTAGTATGAACAAACCAAACAATTCAATTTTTTTTTTAATGCAGTATCCTTATAACAAGATTCAGTGGGATGGTCTGTGAAGCTTAGGAATCCTGCAGGCATGAACTGGGAATTGTCCTGACAGTTCACAGTCGTCCCAAGCCTCTGACTTCTGCCAAAGGCAAGGAATCGAATCTCCGGTGAAGAAAAGCAGGAGCTTGGGGCTCAGCTGCTTATCAAAATGAGGCACTGCACCCCCCACCCATGATATCAGCAAGAGATTAATCCATAAATCAGAAGCAATTTTAATTTTTAAAAAGTAGAGGATGAAAGACCTACTTGGGGCAGACAAGCTGCCTCATCATAAAATGATGGTGGAACTTGTCATCGGTGAGGCACTCGCCCCTCTCCCACGGCCGGGTGACAGTGGCTGGCTCCTGTTGTGTCCTGATAGCACATGCCAAGATGAACTTCTGACCACTCTCTACCGCTTAGAGAGGCTCACCAACAACTAAAATTAGATTGGCTTCTATTCCAAGCCCAGGGTTCCTCCATGGCTGACTTTCTTTTGTAAGAGTCTGTGATGGCAGCTTGTTTGATTTAAAGAAAATCAATGAAGAGTTACATGAGAAGGAAGAAAACAGAAGACCAGGTATTCCCAGGTTAAGATAAAAGTCCAAATAAAGGACACTGCACATGCTCTCACTCTCTCTCTCTTTCCCTCAAAGCAAAAAGAATAAGAAGCTTTTGAGTGTAAAGTGGAATCCGTTTTTGTTGGAGGGGTAACGTTTTCTTCATCTTTAGACTATAATCTGATAGGCCTAATCCGGTAAAAATTGCAGCTACTCTCAATGGAATGACTGACACGGGCTAGAACGGATGAGAAAAATATGTGATCGCAAAAGGTGGCTTTTGGTCCATGCCGGGCCTGAGATCATTCACACAACATGAATTTGCTTCTGTCTTCTTCCCCTTCCTGACAATAACAGGGGGTGTGCAGGACAAGAAAAATGCACAGGCAGATTGACCCTCCTCCCGCCCTTCACTGGGCAGGGAGACCAAGCTGACCCTGGCCTCTGACCAGGTGCAACCCCTTGGCTGCACAATTAGTTTAGCTGAATCAGAAAGAGTTGCAAGAATAGGATGACTCTTCTAAGCTTGGGTCTGGAAAGCCCGGCCTTTCCTAGAAACCACCCACCCCCACCATCCCCGCCCCACCTCCACTCCTAACATCAGGAACCCACTCCTTCTCCCCCCAAGGCATTTTGCTGAGTCTCCTCAAGCCCCTGTTGTGTGTATTATTTACGATCTTGGTGCCTTTTCTTTTCAGGGTATTGGTCCATAATAGTGCCGTCTATGTTATTTATGACGCAAGGAATAACTTAAACCACATTAGGAACCTCAGCATTATGGGGACTTTAGAGAGCTACATTTTTCTAGTTATGGTTAAACTACTGCAGTGATAAATCCAGTCGTAAGAGTGCAAGAGGGAATGCACGGGACAGGTGTTACCCATTAGTCACCGTAAGGAAATGCAGGAACAAACGTGGGCTTACAGATGCTTCAGTGTCTCTTCCGAAGAACAGCTGTGGGAATCTGAAACGGTGAGGGGCAGGGGCTTCTGAAAGCCAGTAATGAGAAAAGATGGGTATGGCTGGGGTGGAAAGGGAGGGAAGGGTTTCCTGTAATATGCAGAGGACAGAGAAACAAAGAGCAGAAGTCTGTCTATTTCACACTCTCATCAGGAATTTCGTGGGGTCCCTCGTGTCTGTGAGCGAGCTTCCACTGCAGACGGGATAGCAACCCTAA
The DNA here is from genome assembly GCF_047675955.1 of Chlorocebus sabaeus. Classification (NCBI taxonomy): domain Eukaryota; kingdom Metazoa; phylum Chordata; class Mammalia; order Primates; family Cercopithecidae; genus Chlorocebus; species Chlorocebus sabaeus. The sequence continues at coordinate 67,470,909 of NC_132908.1, read as the reverse complement.
CTCTGAAACACCACCACCCATTAGGAATAAGGACCCCTTTGGCCTCCATAAGAAGGCCAAGTCAGAAGTCAGATTCTCAGAACATCAGCTGTGGATGTCAGTACTGCGGCAAACTCACTCTTTTTCTGCAATTCAGTGTTTTCGTCTATGAAAATTAGAAAAGTATTTCCCCTTTCCTCTCCCCATGAGGACGGTAGGGAATGTTTTTTTAATTCAGTAAATATTTATTGGGCACCCACCAAGGCTGAGCAATGTGTTAGGCATTGAGATAAAATGGGAGTAACACACCAACAAGATAGTCAGAGTTTAGTGGAGGAAACAGACCCCAAACGATATTATTATAATGTGAGGGTGTTTGTGATGAAAATATGTAAACAGTATTATTATTGGAGCACAGAGTTGGAGGGTCCCTGCAGGAAGCACCAGCATGAAGTGATCAAACCTAGACCATGTGTCTGGTCTCAAGGTGGCTGCAACAACCTCCATATGCTCTCCTGTGTTCGAGAAGCCCAGGACACCTTGATGCCATTCAGATTTTGTGACTCATTGGGACAGAAGTCAGCCTTCAATTTATCTTTATACTCCATAAAGCTCATGTAAGCAACTTCAAAGCACAGACAGTATTTCAGTAAAAATGCCTAAAGCTCCTTAAGCATAAGTTTCAAATACCCCAGGTACAAACAATGCACATACACTCTCAGGATTGGCAGACATTTGGAAGACATGGCCGGTTGTTCGGAACGTGATGTCCTTTCCCAAAATCCTGAACAATTCTCTCGAATGACTCTGAAATAAGGAGCTCAGTGCTTCCCAAAGGGGCCCACTCCACCTTTGCACAGCCCTGGTTGTTAGAATGGTCATCGTGTTGAGATTTCTAACAGTGGGAACTGAAATGTTACTAGAAATTCATTCATTCATTCATTTATTCAACAGATATTAAACACCCACTCTAAGTGAGGCATTGTGCTTAGTGCTAAGGATTCAGTAGTCAATATTAATGATATAAAGCAACTTCATCACAGAGTTCTCAGAGATAAGAGTTTTCTAACCTAGTTCCAATTCAGTCTTCTTTGAAGATAACACAACTAAACCTCTGTTAGGAGATGTGCAACCCAGGCTTTAATTGTTTAGCCATTCTTTACTCTGCTGATAACAGGGTGGCTCATAAGTATAGCAACAAGCAAGACACACATAGACACTGCCTTTGTGGGGCATACCATCTAGTTGGTGGGACAGCCCACCCAAAATTCAAGTATGTTAATTACAGCTTTGTTAAGAGCTAGGGGAAGGATAAGCAGCCTGGTCTGAATATATAGGCGGATCCAACAGGGTCACAGGGACGCATTATTCAAGGTTGCTTCCTTTTCACTGGACTTGACTGCTGTTGGAAGTCCTCTGCTCATTATTCTCCTTTGCTTGTCCACAGAACTACCTACAATTTGGAGTTACTTATGCATTTGCTTAGTTCTGTATCTTCCCCTATGCACTTTGAGTTCTACAGAAATGCAGACCATATCTATTTTGTATATCATTGAATCTTCACCTCTTGGTTTTATACAGTACACTGTAAGGCAGATACTATTATCCCCATTTTACAAAAGATGAAACTGAGGTTCAGCCATAGGTGTGGGTGGTGCAGGGACATTACAAGTTAATCCAGGTCTACCTGATACCAAAGCCACACTGTTAACCACTGTGCTTTCCCCTGATGCCACTGGTGATTCCTACTCGTTAAGCTGGTACATTCATTATGACATAGGTGAGGATGATTTAACCAAGAGACTAAAACTAATACTGACTTAAACAAGACAGAAGTCAATTTCTCTCTTACGCAAAAGTCTAGGGTAGGTGTAGCAGCCGCACATTTTTATTGGCACTTAGGATCCTTCTCTCTTGATGCTTTGCCATCCTTAACACATGACTCCCATCACATGAGCCAAAGTGGATGATCCCTCTTCTACCCACACCATCACATTCAGCCAGTGAGAAGGGAATAAAGCAAAGGAGGGACCTGTCCCTTTCCTTTAAGGACATGACCTGGAAGTTGCACATATCACTTCCATTCACAATTTATTTGGCCAGATTGTAGTCACATGAACATAACTAGCTGCAAGGGAAGCTGAGAAATGTATACTGGGAAGTCATACACCCAGCTAAAACTTCTTGTTAAATAGGAAAGACAGAGAGCTATCTCTGAAACCTGGCTTTAGGAATTACAGAGAAGTATGAGGAAAGAAAAGTTAGAAAGAGGAGGCAGAAATAGAAACTTTTTTAGGTGAGATAAACTCTTTAAGGACTCTCTACTCATTCCAGTCTTCTAAATTCCTTTTCCTGGGGCTTTATATCTGAAATGGGATCCTTGACTCTCATAAACCCTTAAACTGGAGGATATTATGGTTTCCAGTCTTATGGGCCCGATTCTATAAGTTATGCCCTTTGAGTTTTGTGAATGAAGGAAGAATACCAAAGGGAGAACGAGTCCAATTTCTGAAGGCATAATTTTGCTTACCAAGAGCATAACTGATATTTGGGATTTTCTTGGTCTTACAGGGAAAAAAAAGTAGAAAGTGGGATTCCCAAAGCTATCAGAAGACAAGAAATAACCAAGATCAGAGAGGAATTGAAGGAGATAGACACTAAAAACCCTTCAAAACATTAGTGAATCCAGGAGCTGTTTTTTTGAAAAAATTAATAAAACAGACCACTGGCTAGATTAATAAAGAAGAAAAGAAAGAAGAATCAAGTAGACACAATAAAAAATGATAAAGGAGACGTCACCACTTACCCCACAGAAATACCATCATAGAATACTACAAACACCTCTATGGAAATAAACTAGAAAATCTAGAAGAAATGGATGAATTTCTGGACACATAAGCCTTCCCAAGACTGAACCAGAAAGAAATCGAATCCCTGAATAGACCAAGAATGAGTTCTGAAATTGAGGCAGTAATAAATAGACTACCAACCAAAAAATGCCCAGGACCAGACAGATTTACAGCTGAATTTTACCAGAGGTACAAAAAGGAGCTGGTACCATTTCTTCTGAAACTATTCCAAACAATAGAAAAAGAGGGACTCCTCCCTAGGTCATTTTATGAGACCAGCATCATCCTGATACCAAAACTGACAGAAAAAGAAAACCACAGGCTAATATGAACACCAATGTAAAAATCCTCAACAAAATACGGACAAATCGAATCTAGCAGCACATCAAAAATCTTCTCCACTATGATCAAGTTGGCTTGATTGCCGGGATGCAAGCCTGGTTCAAGATATGCAAATCAATAAATGTAATTCATTACACAAACAGAACTAAAGACAAAAACCACATGATTATCTCAATGGATGCAGAAAAGGCCTTCAATAAAATTCAACATCCCTTCATGTTAAAACTCTCAGTAAACTAGGTATTGAAGGAATGTACCTCAAAATAATAAGAGCCATTTATGACAAATCCATAGCCAATATCATACTAAAAGGGCAAAAGCTGGAAGCATTCCCCTTGAAAACTGACACAAGACAAGGATTCCCTCTCTTACCACTCCTATTCAACATAGTATTTGGAAGCTCTGGCCAGGGCAATCAGGCAAGAAAAAGAAAAAAATGTAGGCCGGGGGGGGGGGTGGTATTAAAAGAGGAAGAGAGGAGGTCAAATTGTCTCTGTTTGCAGATGACATGATTCTTTATCTAGAAAACCTCATCATCTCAGCCCAAAAGCTTCTTAAGCTGATAAGCAACTTCAGCAAAGCCTCAGGATACAAAATCAATGTGCAAAACTCATAAGCATTCCTATACATCAACAACAGACAAGCAGAGAGTCAAATCATGAATGAACTCCCATTCATAGCTGCTACAAAAAAAAAGAATAAAATACCTAGGAATACAGCTAACAGGGGAAGAGAAGGACCTCTTCAAGGAGAACTACAAACCACTGCTCAAGGAAATAAGAGAGGACAGCTGGAAAAACATTCCATGCTCATGGATAAGAAGAATCAATATTGTGAAAATGACCATACTGCCCAAAGTAATTTATATATTCAATGCTATTTCCATTAAACTCCCACTGACATTCTTCACAGAATTAGATAAAACTATTTTAAAAGTCATATGGAACCAAAAACAAGAGCCCATATAGCCAAGAAAATCTTAAACAAAAAGAACAAAGCTGGAGGCATCATGCTACCTGACTTCAAACTATACTACAAGGCTGTAGTAACCAAAACAGCATAATACTGGTACAAAAACAGACACATAGACCAGTGCAACAGAATAAAGAACTCAGAAATAAGACTGCACATCTGCAACCATCTGATCTTCAACAAACCCCACAGAAACAAGAAATGGGGAAAGGATTCCCTATGTAATAAATGGTGCTGGGATAACTGGCTAGCCATATGCAGAAAATTGAAACTGGACCCCCCTCCTTATGCCTTGTACAAAAATTAACTCAAGATGGATTAAAGACTTAAATGTAAAGCCCAAAACCATAAAAACCCTAGAAGAAAATCTAGGGAATACCATTCAGGACATAGGCACAGGCAAAAATTTCATGACAAAGATGTGAAAAGCAATTGCAACAAAAATCAAACTTGACAAATGGGATCTAATTAAACTAAAGAGCTTCTGACAGAAAAACAACCTATCATCAGAGCAAATAGACAACCTACAGAATGGGAGAAAATTTTTGCAATCTATCCATCTGACAAAGGTCTAATATCCAGAATCTGTAAAGAACTCAAGCAAATTTACAAGAAAAAAAAAACACCATTAAAAAGTGGGCAAAGGACATGAATAGACACTTCTCCAAAGAAGACATTTATGCGGCCAACAAACATATGAAAGAAAGCTCAACATCACTGATTATTAGAGAAATGCAAATCAAAATCACAAGAAGATACCAAGTCATGCCAGTCAGAATGGCAATTATTAAAAAGTCAAGAAACAACAGATGCTGAAGAGGCTGTGGAGGAATGCTTTTACACTGTCAGTGGAAATGTAAATTAGTTCAACCATTGTGGAAGACAGTGTGGCAATTCCTTAAAGATCTAAAACCAGAAATACCCTTTGACCCAGCAATCCCATTACTGGGTATAGGCCCAAAGTAATATAAATTATTCTATTATAAAGATACATGCACAAGTATGTTCACTGCAGCACTATTCACAATAGCAAAGACATGGAATCAATCCAAATACCCATCAATGATAGACTGGATAAAGAAAATGTGGTACATATATACCATGGAATACTATGCAGTCATAAAAAGGAATGAGGAGATCATGTCCTTTGCAGGGACATGGATGGAGCAAGAAGCCATTATCCTCAGCAAACTAACACAGGAACAGAAAACCAAATACCACATGTTCTTACTTACAAGTGGGAGCTGAACAGTGCGAACACATAGACACAGGAAGGGGAACGACACAGATTGGGGCCTGATGGGGTGGAGCAGAGGGAGGGAGAGCATCAGGACAAACAGCTAATACACGCTGGGCTTAATACCTAGGTGATGGGTTGATAGGTGCAGCAAATCATCATGGCACATGTTTACCTAAGTAACAAACCTGCACATCCTGCACATGTACCCTGGAACTTAAAACAGTAATAAAAAAAAATTTAAAAGGAAAGTGTGATTCCTTCCCCTAAATATCTCCCCACTAACGTATTAGAAATAAAATATTGCTTAATCTCTTTACCTTGTCTTAAGTTCTCATACATTAAGTCCTTAAAAATTAAGATTTTTACAAAAACAAATTAGGAGTCTTCAGTGTACAGGATAGTGTTATAAAATATAATTTCCTAATAAAAAAAATTATCCCTCTTTGAAATTGACCTATCATGTATTAAAGGCCTTGACCTATCATGTATTAAAGGCCTTTGGCAAGCCTTACCAAAACTTTAAAAGTCTGGGGCACTCACAAAATGAAAGCAATTTGGAAAAACAGAATGTAACTAATGGGCTTGAGTGAGGTGTGTAATTGTAAATCAGTTCTAATTAATGTCTTCCCATTTCTTGGTTATTATCTGCATGAACCCATTTATGTGAACTCACAAATGATTCTGCCAAGCAGGAAGGAACTGTAAGCTATTCTGAAAGACACTTCTTTTCCCATTCCTTTAACCACATTTAATAGCTTAAAATAATAGGGTGGAGCTAACGGTGAGATTTTTGGGGACCCTGGGCATCTTGGAGCATTGATGAGGTATGGAGGACACACCCATAGGTGACACTCAATGAGTCACACTCTCATATAACTCCCTCCTTTTGAGTGGGTGTGGAACCTGTTACTTGCTTCTTATTGAGAGAATATAGCAATGGTGACAAGGTTTTGCAGATATAATTAACATCTCTCAGCAGGTGGCTTTAATCAAGAGATTATCATTGGTGGGCCTGACCTAATCAGGGAAGTCCTTTAAAAGAGGGTCCTCGGTCAGAGACTAAGCAGCAAAGATTCTCCCTCTCCCTCGCTGGCTTTGAAGAGGGAAGCTGCCATAAATTCTACAACAGAAGAGGAAATGAATTCTGTGAAAAACCAGTGGCGGCGGGCGGGAGGGCCGTGCTTGGAAGTGAATCCATCCCTAGTAGATCCTCCAAATAAGAACACAGCCCAACCAACACCTTGATCTCAACCTTGTGAGACTCTGAGCAGAGAACCCAGCTCAGCAGGGCCCCAGACTCCTGACCTTCAGAAACCGTAAGATCATAAATGGGTATTGTTTTAAGTCACTACATTTGTGATCATTTGTTACACAGGCACAGAAAACTAATACGCAAGCTGTGCCCGTGTGTCAGACTCCAGAGGGAGAGAGATATAGAGCTCTTTGGAAGCAAATTTCCAATCCCTGCTCACTTCTCGCCCCCAACGTTTTTGCTCTTTGACATTGCTTGCTGCCATCCTGCCTTCAACCTCAAATCAGGTTTCTGCCTGTGATTCAATCTCTGGCTCCCTATGAGAAATCTTTTTTATATAAAATTAATATATAAATAAATTTGCTCTTGGAGCGATGCAGTGTGGAACAGAACCTGCCAGGCTCTCTAACGTCCATCACAAAGAAAGACTGCAGAGGGGAGGGGGAAGGCAGAGCTTTAGCCTCCATGGGGAAGCAGAGAATTCATAGTGATCTTATTGCAGATGTAAAATTAGGTCAGTGGCTCTATAAACTGATTAAAGCTCACGCTTCACGCTTCCAAGGAAAACAGCCAATACAAAAGGGAATGATCCCTGGCTCAAGATGAGAAGGCAGGAGAGCTCTCTATGTTCACAGTCCAGCCATGTGGGATGCTTGGCCAAAATGAAGGTATAGAAAAGGAACAACCAAAGAAAGAGCAGGTGGGAAATTTTCTAAAAGCTAACACAGTAGACAGCCTGTGGAATACTGCCACGTAAACACAAACCAGTGACTTGAGGTCCCAAAGTTTAGGAGCCTAAGCCACCCCGCTTCTCCCTAAAGTCATCTCCATCTCCAGCTCTTAACCCTCTGATACCTATGCGTCTTGGATTTGACAGGCGGCCAGATTTTAAATCTTCCATTTTGTGTCCTCTAGAAGTCAATGCCTTACCAGTTCAGGATTATTTCAACGTCTGGATCAGGAAAAACAGTCTACACAGTTTGATCTAAAGAGTCTTCTCCCATCCCTATTTTTCTCTAGGGTATTACCCCAACTTTATTTTTTCCTCTTTCCTCTTCCCTGAAATATCTGCCTTTCATTTCCTTCTCAAAGTTGCTAAAAGGTCACCTTCTCTTCCCTTAAATCCTAGCCTTACCCTCCTGCTCCCAGGATGATACTTAAAAAAAAACAAAACAAAACTCATTCACATTGATTGATCTGTCTCATGGGTTACCCAAGCAACCGAAGTCACTACCTAATGGTTAAAAAAAAAAAAAGATGCCTTAGAGCAAATGGGTAGTGGTTGTTTTTGCAATGCTAATTTGTCTTGTTTGAATGGGAAACATTTTGAGTTACTAAAATATCTTTACCTTTTTTAAAATGTGTGTATATGGAGGAAATATCACTTGGTGAAGCACGCAGTAATTCTGATCTCATATACTGATCTAACTACCTTCGGAGACAATGTTCTGCTTTCGTACTTGATTGACACAAGATAGAACAGAAAGAATTGTGAGGCTAGTTAAGGCTGGGCCAAATGCCTCCATTTAGACTTTAAATCAAACATCAGGACAGGATACCTGGGGCTTGAGTCAGTTATATTTTCATTTCAGTAGTGACCAGAGTCATTCAGTTCATTTTTGGTTCAAGGCCAGTTACCAGTCCAAACTAACTTGGGAAAACACTGCCCAAATGCTTTGCTCCACACAGAACAGAAAATAGCAGGTCTAGTTTTTGAGTTCCACGAAAAATAATGGGCTTAGTTTAGATACAACTGTGAAAGAAGTTTCAATGCCAAGTAAAGGTGCTCTGTTCTCCTGGATGGAGATGAATGTTCTGAAATCTGGTTCATGCGTTTCTGCCCCAACCCTTGGCCATACCACTGGCTCTGGCCAGGAGGCTCATGTAAGACTGGCTGCTGTGACTCAGTTGTATGGATAATAAGTAGAATAAAGCCTGAGGCTTACTCTCAGTTCATTTCAATACAGTTTCAGGTTTTAGGAATTGGGGAGAAAAGAAAAATTAAAGCTTCTGACCTATCTAGTCCCTGGAGTAGAATTTTTTTCACACAGATGCATCATATGACATTGAAGAAAAAAGTTCTCCCAATCCCACCCCTTGCCCACAATAAACTCCGTTACGGAAAAGGAATTCCGTTCCAATGTCACTTTAGTCCCCCCCAGTGACAGCATGCATAAAATCCAGCTTTATAAAATTAGCTAAAATAAAACCATGCAGCAGCAACTTTTTCTTAGGTAATGTAACCCCTACCTGTCCTCAAAGGCCTGCTGGCTCCTTGTATCACAATTTTAAGACATTTTAACTTAAAATCTCTTGTTTCTTCTGCTGAAATAAATGGCTCAGCTATATCCCCTAGGGCATGCTGGATCTTTCTGGGCATCATCAAATTTCTCCATCCAACAATAAGGGATAGCAGCATCTCTTTGACATCCATAGCCCATTTCTGCTTTGCCAGTATCACTCGTGCATCTGGGGCCACCAATGGATCCTATCCTAGCAAGTATCAATGGGAACGAAGAAGAAACTTAGAAAGTGTCAAAATTCAAGAAGAGCTGATGCTCTGGAGCTAGCTTTGGTGGAGAAAGAATGATGGGGGATGGTGGAGTAAGCGAGAAATGCGTAAGAGGGTGAGTGGAAACGTAACAGTCAGTCCAGCTGTTTAAAGCACCCATCACTCAGGGCAGGACTGCAGACCAGAAGTGACATGGGTCCCCAGGAGTTGTCACTACTCACTGTGCTCAGGTTAGCTGGCACGAAAGGAAGCTCATGGAAAATGGTCTGATCTGAGAAAAGTGACTTAATTCCAAGCCATTCAAAATCATTATCTCAGAGGACATTTATGGTGCTGAGTATTAGATTGATGCAAAGGTAACTGCGGGTTTTGCCATTACTTATTTTTTTTTTTCTTTTTTTCAGATGGACTCTCACTCTGTCGCCCAGGCTGGAGTACAGTGGCACAATCTCGGCTCACTGCAACCTCCACCTCCCAGATTCAAGCAATTCTCCTGCCTCAGCCTCCTGAGTAGCTGGGATTACAGGCTTCTGTCACCACGCCTGGCTCATTTTTTTGTATTTTTAGTAGAGACGGGGTTTCACCATGTTGGCCAGGCTAGTTTCAAACTCCTGACCTCAAGTGATCTGCCCACTTCAGCCTCCCAAAGAGCTGGGATCACAGGTGTGAGCCACTGCGCCCAGCCTTTGCCATTACTTTTAATGGCAGAAACTGCAATTACTTTTTCACCAACCTAATATATCACTCTACTTGTCCATAATAACGCTTTATCAAGAATACATTTACGCTCAGCAAAAGAATCTTCTCTTTATAAGGTAAAATTATATAGACTTGAAGAAAAGTGATGAGGACTACAGGTACCAGAAGCACATGTTGTAAAGTAGAGAGTACTACGTGAGAATTATAAGATTTGGAGATTATCCTTACTGTTTATTTCTCAGTTTTCTTGAGCTAAGAAAGAATAAATACGAAAGAAGAATTCTTTTTCTGACCTTCCCAAAATAGAAAACAAGATATATAATGGATGGTGATGTAAGTTTGTTTTCTTGGAATATTTTCCAGGACAATTAAGAAAAACATATTACATAGATCCAAGACCACGGCCAGATTCCTTGTGGATCTTCCTGCGTCCATTCTCTTCTCTCTTGTTTCTTTCAATTCACCTAGAGGTACTGGGTCTCAGTTCTGCCATTTATGAGCTATGTGATCTGGGAGGGGAGACCTAATCACTGTGAGACCTACAGTCTCATGTAATCAGCTGATAGCAGTACCCATTTGTACCAGTCAGAGCCTCATCAGGAAGCAGATAGCACTCTCAAAATTATTTGAGATTACAACAAAGGGACTAATTATAAAGGTGAGGCAGAGTTTAAGGAAACAAGACAGGATGAAGCACCTTAATGCTAGCAAACTTCGGGAACTTTTACCTACCTAGATCTGAAGAGGCATGGCACATGGGTAATTCCTACAACCTTAGAAGAGTAGCCACATGAGAAGGGTACCAGAAAGGACCCAGGGCCTTTGGTCAAAGTGATGCTACCAACCCTTGGCCACTTACTGTGGAATAAACACCCCAACCTTTCCCTCCTCTCACTCTCTAATCCAGTCTTGATCCCAAGACTGTGTTTCTTCTGTCTTAGATTATAAATTTCAATCCCTTGATGGGACTTTTCTTCCATTTGTCAAATCCAGCTGGAAACCACAAAGCAATGACACCCACTAACATGGTCCACTCTGGTCGACCTCCTGGGCACAAAGGAGGGTAAGAAAGGATGGGAGCAGATGTGGAGACACCAATGGAAAATACCAGAATGCTTAAAAAATTGAACTTTTATGTTATTACTCAATGTTACTTTTATATTATTAACCAGTATTCACTGAGCCCGACCTCTCTGATAGTTCTGCAATGTATTACTCTTCAAATCTAAGCTAGACCTAAAATCCTACCTTCTGTTTTAAGCTATTACCTTTCAATAGGAAAAGAGAGGTGTTGAGTGTCACCTTAATCCTTCCTGAGATAAACATTCAAAGCAATCTCTCTACAGTTTGCCTATAACCTTTTTCTTGTCTGTATTAATACATTCCTGTTGTTTGTCTTTATTTCTATTTACGCTATGTAAATGTTATAAAATCATCAAACTTTAGAAATGGACTTGAGCTAACAGATTAAGTTAGGGATAGCAACTACTCTTTCATTCCACAGATATTTACTGAGCCTGGATTTTATCATCCATGCCAACTATAAGTGATGAGTAGCGGCGACCTACAGCAATGCATTGAGAGAAACTGAAAGCTGTACTCATACACACTAGGAAACATGTCTATTCTGGCTGAGGGAAAGGGAGAGTGAACCCACATACCAGAAACTTACTTTATCTCGCCAAGCACAAATATGGGATGCCTAGTTTAGTTTGAAGTTCAGATAAACAATGAATCATTTTTGGTACAAATATGCCCCATGCCATATTTGGGGCATGTACTTAAAAAAGGATTCATTGTTTATCTGAACTTCGAACTAAACTGGGCATCCTGTATTTTTACTTGCTGAATCTGGCAAGCCTGACCCTGACCTTGGATGAAGTTCCTGGGTAACCTTTCCACTTGGTAGACTGGGAATCTAAGACTCATAGATATCAAGAAACTTTCCCAACTTTACACAGCTAGTTAAAACAGAATCAGAACTAGAAGTACTTTTCTGCTGTCACATACGGTGTCCCCTCTGACTTAGATCATAAACTTCATGAGGATTTAAGTAAATCTGTAAGCCACCTAGCAAACCCTTGCAAGCTGCTAGGCCCCTAACGAGCTCTTTCAGATTGATTGAAAATACGACCTGGAAAATGTCATAATGACATTTCATAGTAGTGCTGTGTTAGTTTGTAATGTACACTATATTACACAAATTCATCAAACGCTTGCAGAATTAATAGCACCATGTTACCATTCTTATTCAAATTTTAATAGGCATGAACATCTGTATTTATATGCAGGAGTTCCAGATTAGGCAGTTATTTGGTTTTCTACAAATACAGAAAATCAATGACAATCCAAAAGCCTATTACAGCTAAAAAGTGACTTAAAATGTAAAATGGGAATTTCTACGTTTTCAACCACTGAAACTACTTCTTTATTGAACTGAAAGATATTTAAAAGGAAACCCATGTTTTATGCCAGAGATTTATTGTTATATCAACAGCCCAGTTATCCTACATATATACCCAGGGTTCAGGACATGGAAGAATCCTAGGGTTATTATCTATAATCCCTATCCCTTTGAATTGCGCATTATTGAACCATTTAGTTGGCTCCAGTGGTCAACAGAACTCTCTCCCCAGTGCACAGCTACAGCTCCAAAGGAAAAGATGGCTTAGGTGAGTGATTAAAGAAAGTAGTGATATTATATTGTTTATGATAATAGTGCACTCAGATGTGATGAGTGATTACCATCCATGGTAGGCAGAATAATGGTCCCCTAAAGATATCTACACCCTAATCCCTGAAATCTATGAATGTGTTACGTTTCATGGCAAAGGATAATTAAGGTGGCAGAAAGAATTGAGTTTGCTAATCAGATGACCTGATGATAGGGAGATTATTCTGGATGATTACAGTTGGTCCAGTGTAATCACAAGGGCCCATAAAGTGGAAGAGGGTGACTTAAGAATGAGAGTCAGAGTGATGCAATGTTAGAAATACTCTGCCAGCCATTGCTAGCTTTGAAAGTGGAAGGGAACCATGAGCCAAAGAATGGGGACAGTCACAGAAGCTGGAAAATAAGAAGACACAGATTCTCCCACAGAGCCTCCAGAAAGAAATAATTTTCACCCAGGAAAACCCATTTTGAACTTCTAAAGTCCAGAACTATATAAAATAGTAAACTTGTATTGCTTTAAGCCACTGTGCTTAAGGTAATTTGTTACAACCACCACAGAAATTACACCACCACCTTTCTAGGATGATCAATGTCAATGTCAATGTCAAACAATGATAATGTCAATGTCAAACAAAACATTTAGATAATAATATCACTCTCAAGCATAAGAGTCATAAAAAGTAACTAAGATATTGAGATGATCAACCAAAATAAACAAGAAAATAGCATTGCTGTCTGGAACCAGATAGTAGACATTTTCCAAGGATGAGGCCAAATAAGTGTAAATAGAAGTCCTAACATTTTCTTACGATATCCCCATTGAATTGTCTTCTGCACCCCTCGAGGTGGGCACATTCTGCTTTGAAGATGATCATGCTTGAAGCTACAGTCTGTATCTGATGCATATTTCAACTCGTTCCCCAACATAGCTGCTGAGTTTAACACAGAGCCATATAGAGGGCATTTCTATAGAAGACAATAGATATCAATATGGGATGGATGGATGGATGGATGGATGGATGACTTTTCTCCCCTTGCAAGGTAAGACACTGTCATGAAGAAGATAAAGGACTGGGACTCAGGAGTCTGGTCTAGCTCCTAACTAGCTGTGGATCTTGAGCAAGTCACTTCACATCTCTGGGCTTTGGTTTTCTCACTGTGAAAAATACAAGATGAGCTCTAAAGCTCTTTGGAACACAAAGGTCAAGGATGCTAGAGACTGGGGTGATGATGGGAAAATTCAGGAGATGATCAATTCAGAAAGTCCTCAGCAAACAGGCAAGGGGTGAATTCAAGCATTTTGATGATCCCTACCAGTATAACCACAGCCCTGCTTTATCTGTGTGGATTCAGTAGGGCCAGGATGAATCCTGGAAGTTTCCAAGTGGTACTACAGGATCACCTTCCCCTTAAGCAAGAGATCCTGGTGATGGTGCCCCAACAGCTGGCACCCTGGTCCCTGACTCAGCCTAACTCCCACAGCAGAGCTGGTCAGAAGAAACAAGCATGCAGATGAGGAGGACATGGACAAATGAGGTTATACCACATGAAACTTCTAAACTCAGGGCCTATGTAAAGCAAAGGTCAGCAGGAAATTTTCCTCATTGACCTGACTTCAACAGGTCTGGAGAAATACTAAGCTGAAGTCTTACCTTCCTCTGAGGCTGTGCACATGCGCCACAGCCAACGACAGAATCCAGCACTATCAGACCAATTATTTCACAGGACATAAGCGTCCCTAGTCTGATGTTCCTTTCATTTCCATTGCTATCTCACTTGATCAGCTTCTGAATGTAGTGACAGGACTTGGCTTCCTTCCCTAGAGAACTCTGCTCACCATCCAGTCCTTACGAATTTTTTTTTTTTTTTTTTTTTACTAATGACTACAATAATTTTTTCTCGCTTCACTTTAGGCCATGGCTCTTGGTCCCTGACATCCCAGAAGATGGTGACTAATCCTTTTCTCTTACTGATATGGTTGCCCTGAAAGTATTTATAGACTGTGGTCACCTCCCCCACGGAGGCCTTTCTTCTGGGAGAATATAAATTACTTCTTCAGTCAGTCCACTCAAGTTTGTTCTCCCAACATTCATATCATTTTTGTGGCCTTTCTTTTCTTTTCTCTACATTTTATTTCCCTCTTAAACTGTGGGGATGTGAGCCACAGCTAACTTTCCAGATGTGGTTAGAATCTTCTCGGGTGAGGCAGAACCATCCAGTTCTCCACCTCCACCCCCTCGCCACAGCCGTTTCCTTTGAAAGTGGAATTGGCATTGCTGTGTGTACTAGTCCATTTTCACACTGTTGATAAAGACATGCCTGAGACTGAGCAATTTACAAAAGAAAGAGGTTTATTGGACTCACAGTTCCACACAGCTGGGGAGACCTCACATCATGGTGGAAGGCAAGGTGGAGCAAGTCACATCTTATGTGGATGGCAGCAGGCAAAGAGAGAGCTTGTGCAGGGAAACTCCCCCTTATAAAACCATCAGATCTCGTAAAACTTACTTGCCATCACAAGAATAGCATGAGAAAGACCTGCCCCTAGGATTCAATTACCTCCCACCAGGTACCTCCCACAACATGTGGGAATTCAAGATGAGATTTGGGTGGGGATACAGCCAAACCATATCACTGTGCATACCTCATCTGGCTGGTCATCTACTTTCTGCCTTCGGTGTCTTTCAGATATGTCCATTCTGCAGTTAGCTAGTCTCGTTCTCACTTGGATCTTGGCTGTTTGAATCCCTGCCTGAGTATGGAACTGTGTATTTAGCACAACTGCATCTCATCCTTGGCCTGCAGCTCCTATCTCTCAATGGTATTCTTCACCTGGCCATTTGATTCTATAATAACTTCACATGGGATGTTATACGGATGTGTGTCCGTTTCTGAGCTATCTAACTTGGCTGCCACTAAATACATATGCCTAATTACTACTGCATATCAGACCCTGTTCTTAGAAAATTCTTGCTTCGGGAGAATCTCCAGGCATCTTGGAAGACATGACTCATTTCCCATACTCCCACTACCTGCAAAGATCTCAGAGCATTTATTTCTAAAATCAGGAACACTTGTTTTTGGTCTCAGCTCCAGGACCTGGCTGTGTCATGCTATCCTAAGCAGAGGATTTGGGGTCCCTAGACCCATGCGGATCAATGCAGTGGCTATTAGCTACATGGGGCACTCAAAGTTAATGAAAGTAATTAATCAAGTAAATAAATGGAAATAAGATGAACAAAAATCAAATCAAGTTTAAAACTTGGTTCCTGGGTTTCACCAGCTACATCTCAAATGCTCAATGGCCACAGTGGCTAGTGGTTACCAAGCTGCACAGCACAGATAGGGCACATTTCCACCATCACAGAAAGTTCTAGAGGAGGGTGCCATCCCAGGCAGCTGCGTCCCATAGTCTCCCTTTCTTTATGATCCTCAGACCTCACCACCAGGCAGTAGTTCTCCCCATCCCTTCTGCTACATTTTCCATTATCATCAAACTCTTTGTATCAGTGGAGATGGAGAACAGCTGGTCCTCACCTTTATGCGTCCAACACATGCTTACTGAGTTCCCAGTATGAACCAGGCCCTGGTTCTGTCTCTGGGAATAAGCAGTGAATAAGGCTGTGTCCACCTGAGGCTTCCATTCCAGTGGATGAGACAAACAATTAACAAGTATCTACATAATAATGTTTCCGTGGAAAGCCTGAATGCAAGGAAAGGGACAGAGAGAGGGCCATCTGGGAAGACCTGTCTCAGATGGAGATACATGAGCAAGCATTTGGGCATAGTGCAGAAGTGAATCACGTGACATATACATTTCAGTGTTAGTTACATGAAGATTGTAAACAAAGCCATGGGTGTTGATGAAAACACCTGGGGGCAAATGTAGAGAAAGGAGAGAGGGTTTAGAGCTCAGTACCAGGGGACTCCAACATTCTCTGGTACAACACTTTTAAAAAGTTGAAAAGAGGCCAGATGCAGTGGCTCATGCCTGTAAACCCAGCAATTTGGGAGGCTAAGTTAGGAGGATCTCTTGAGGCCAGGAGCTTGAGACTAACCTGAGCAACATAATGAGACCTTGTTTCTACAAAACCATAAAAAATTAGCCAGGCATGGTGGCATATGCTTGTAGTCCCAGCTACTCGGGAGCTTAGGCAGAAGGATTGTTTGAGCCCAGGGATTGCAGTAAACTATGATTGCGCCACTGCATTCTACCCTAGCTGACAGAGCAATATACTGTCTCTAAAAAAAATAAAAGTTGAAAAGACACTAAGCTTTCATTAATCTCACTTTCATTATTTACTCACAACTCCTTGGTCCAAAAACTCTCCAAATTCATTTTTGTAATGGGTAAGGGTGGACATTGTCTAATTTCTTATTCACTGTAGAATCCCCATGGCCTAGCATGGTGCTTGTATAAGCTCATTAGGTACTTCATGAATGAATGAAGGTTGAGAGAAAGGGGATTTGAGCTCATCCCTTTCATGACCCTCATTGTTGCCTTAACAGTCCATGCTGGCTTTAAAACAACTATACCCATGACTCACCAGGATCCCAGAGTTGGGTGTCCCAGAGGTATTCAAACAAATACTCATATGCTCTATTCTTCCTACATGTAAGCACCTGACTTATCTACAGACTCAATCTTCATACCACTGTATCTATTGATGATGCTATTCCTAAGTAATGAACATGCTTGTCTATGCATGCCCCAAAGATGGTGCCATTTGTGAAGGCAATAGTCATGCACCATTGCGTTCCACAGCTTGAGGCATCCATTACACAAGGAACAGCTGGGCAACATCACTGAGCCACAGATGCTAACTGGCTACAACCTTGGTTTATCAGTCAGAATACGGTGGTTTTCTTAGTGGGAGTGATTTTTCAACTCTGCAGTATTTGGAACTGTGAGTGAGCAGTGCATGTAAATGAATGCATTTGTTCCAGGAAGTTGTTCTTGGGACTTATTTCGAGACCTGAACCTTGCATGAATTACTCCTAATCATATTTAATCTGGAAGTATGTCTGGAACACTCTACCTTCAAAATTCATCTTACATCCTTTTCCATCTCCCTATCTCCATGCCAGGACCCTGGTCTAAGCCCAGATATCATCTCGCTGGACTCTACCGGCAGCCATGGAAACAGTACTCTGCTTCCACCCTCGCCTCCTCTCATTCCATTTTCAAGTATAGACACAGCTTAAGGGACAAACAAGATTCAAAGCATGAGATTTCCAAAAGTAAATTTTCAAGGTACTCCTATGGGAAAGCGCCGTTGAGAATATCCTTCTCAAGTTTAGCACAGTCCCTCAAGGTAAGCACCTCCAACCCTGCTTTGACTGCAAAGAGTTCTTTAAGAAAGTACAACTGAGAGGTCTCCGCTTTTCCTTCTTCCTATTAAAAATGGCTCTTAGATGCTTTTATTCTTAGTGAGGCCATCCTATTGTAGCACCAATATAGTTATATAAGCGCATCGTTTCATGCTCTATTCACCTTCTGAATCTTTTAACCCGACCTCTCTCAGCTGAGAAAAGAAATACTATGGGTTTAAATCTATCCGCTATCAGCTGCAGCACGGTAATTCTTACCCTAGGGCCCCAAACCCTCATTTCAGACGGGCTAATCCAAACGTCTTTTGGAGGCAAGGCTATTTCCTTCACTACCTGGTTCGGCCGTGTGCTGAGCCCCAGTTATATTTAGGCAGTGGAGGGGAAAAATAGGGATATTAACCTCTAACACTGATGAAAATAATAGCCACAATAAAATCGGGATGAAAAACACAGGGGTAGTAATTATTCGGCTCTACCTTACCCCAGAGAAAATAGTTTTCAGATAGAGCCTTAGAAATTTGTAAAAGCCCCCTCCATTTTTTTATAAGGCAGGTGTAGGGGTTTTCTGGAGGCAGAGGGGGGGTTGCCAGAGCCTCAATGTGCCTTTAAGTGATGGAGCCCCCGATGGAACCCTGCTCCTCTCCGTCAATTCTGGAGAGGTTGAAAAATCTGAGGATGTAGACTCTTGGAGCCACTTCCCTTTTCTGATCTATCTGGCAGCAGCCTAGTGTGGAAAATATACTAGGCTATATTTCAAATAACCTAAACCAACTGGCAAAAGGTACTAAATTCTTGCTTTTGTGTCTGGCTCTTAAATTCCTGCAGACCTGACTTAACAGACAAGAGAGGGTCATAAAACTGAACCTGTGAAACAAAAATAGACCTTTCGGGACTTCTCATACACACACAGCAGGGGTGCCAAAATCGCTTTCATTTTTTCATGTTTCAAATCGTGTTGTGCTTCCTCCACATCCTCCTGGGCCGGAGCAGGCATGGGGAGCAGGCGTCTTTCTTTGCATAGCGTGTCTATCACTGAAGTGTGCAGGACTAGGAGAGCTTAAACTGTTAGGGTCTCGTCTTTATGTAAAACAACAACTCCACCTTCCCACAACCTCTCCATTTCCGTAATTAATTTCAGACAGCTAAGACGACATGCCCCGCTTCTATGCGCTACTCTAACTGCTGTGGTTTAAAAAAGGCTTTATGCTTTGAGGTTTCCTCTTTCAGAAATCAAATAATTTAGATCTTTTAAAAAAACACACACACAAGTGCCTTCTGGCTATCGATGACAGGGAGTAGCAATAATAGAAAATAATAATAGTAAAAATATGCAACTGCGTTAATGCCAGGGACCTGGGGATGCAATAGACAGAAATGAAATTAGAGGGGAAATCATGATATTGCTGAAGTGCTCGAATGCGGCTCTCACACTAAGACCAGGGGGATTGGGATAAGGTAAAGTTAATTGCATTTCCAGATGACAAACCTCTCACCTCTGAACTGAATGGCTCTTTATAAAAGCTATCAGTAATAAACTGTAAATCTCAGCCATGATTGCAAATAAAGGTCATCCCTTTCATGCTGCCACTTTCCTAGGCCTTATTACATTCCCGCCTGAACCGTTCGCACTTCTTAAGGTGCGCCAGCTGTCCATATAAGCAATCGGTACGGCCTGCTTGCTTTATTTTTTTTAAGGAACAACATTATCGGATTTACATCCATGCATGTTGTGCACCTGAATTGGGCCAATCCCCTACTCCTGGAAAGAAGGCAACATCCAGAGCTAGGATTATTCTTCATCTTCTCCCACAAACATAAAGGAGGTACTGCATTCCCGTATTTCACAAGCTAGCATCACCAGGCTTTGTAAGAAGGAACACACACCATCTAACACATCGATCCTAATTGCTGTGGTCCTGCCACAATTTCCCTTTCTCCTATGTGCAGGGCAAGGATCCCTGTTCCCCACCACTCCCTGGATCAATGAGCCTCCTTTAGAAAGGTGAGTTAAGGGCCAGGCACGGTAGCTCACGTCTGTAATCGCAGCACTTTAGGAGGCCAAGGTGGGAGGATCACGAGGTCAGGAGTTCGAGACCATCCTGGCTAACACGGTGAAACCCTGTCTCTACTAAAAATACAAAAACAAAATTAGCCGGGCGTGGTGGCGGGCGTCTGTAGTCCCAGCTACTTGGGAGGCTGAGGTGGGAGAATGGCGTGAACCCGGGAGGCAGAGCTTGCAGTGAGCCAAGATCGCACCACTGCACTCCAGCCTGGGAGACAGAGTAAGACTCTGTCTCAAAAAAAAAAAAAAAAAAAAATTAGCTGGGTGTAGTGGCACGTGCCTATAGTCTCAGCTACTCAGGAGGCTGAGGCAGGAGAAGCACTTGAACTGGGGAGGCAGAGGTTGCAGTGAGCTAAGATCAAGATCGCGCCACTGCACTCCAGCCTGGGCGACAGAGTGAGACTCCGTCTCAAAAAAAAAAAAAAAAAAAGAAAAAGAAAAAAGCTGAGTTACATCTAATTTAACAGAATTAAGAAAACATTTATTTATTTCATTTCTACTACATACATGACACTGTCCCCAAATCTTTTTTTCTCAGTGCATCTTTCCAACTGTATCAGTGATAACAACGACTGATATGCAATGAGTACTTACTCTGTGCCAGTTACAGTGCCAAGCACTTAACATCCAGTACCTCATCTAATCCTCACACTTGCTATGTCTGGGTGACATTCCATCTCCATTTTGCATGTAAGGAAACTGAGGCTCAGGCAAGTTACTGCCTCAGGTTCCCAACAACTGCAAGAAGCAGAACTGGGATTTTTTTTTCTTCTTCTCTGTAGCTAAAGGGAGCCCAAAGTATCCTGGAAGGGAATGAGAAAGATGGAATGTCACGAAATAGCAAAGTCAATTCTTGGATGTTAAGCTGACTTCAGAAACTCACTCTGGCTACAGTGAGCCATGTTCATGCCCTTGCATTCCAGCCTGGGTGGCAGAGTGAGACCCTGTCTCTAGAAATAAAAATGCAAAAAATGAAAATGAAAAAAATAAAATCAAACAAAATACATATTTTTAAAAGCTCACTCCCAGGAAATAGAGCAGATGCTGAAAATGACCCAAGCTGAGGAAGAGAAACGGTTATACCAATAATTCTTATGCAACAACTCTCGTCTAAGAGACACCACACAAACCACTACCTTTACTGTTGAAGGAGTGTTAAAAGAAAAAAAAAAGGGCATTAGATTTCAACTCAAAACGAAATCTAGTCCTAAATATACTTTGATGTCACTTACCATTTGGGCATTTATTCATTTGATCACCATGTGACAAGTGAGAAAATTCCTCTGTGAGATTTCAATTTCTCTGTCTGTTAATCACCTTATCCTGTCTACAAAAGTTGTATTGAACAAATGGTGAAAATATTTTGCAAAACAACATATTCTTCAAATGCAAGTTTAAAATCACAGTAATTCCCCCAGTGGTAGCAGCAATGTGTATTAAGCTGCTGTTTTAAGCTGGGTTCTAACTATTTTCCAAAGTCAGACTTAGGAAAAATCCTAATAGGTGAGAACTACCACTGGTGTATTTGCTTATTACCTACTCAAAATGACAATCATTTCCCCTGTGTGTGCCTCTGACCGGCGCTAAATTCTGAAGGATTTAGAAAGGCCTGAAGTGCCTTGCTGTTGCCTTCCAAGAACTTACAGTTTCTTCTGATGAAAATACAATGGTAAGATGGTAATGCAGGATTGATGGCTCCAAATAACACCAGAAACCATATCAACCCAAAAATAATGACTAACAATTTGTGCCCGAGCCGAAGAAAAGTCATGATCACTTCATATTAGGGAGGATCTGGGAAGGTGAAAGTAGGAATTGTTCTTCTGTGAAATATTAATCATAAAGTTTCTAAGTGGAAAATGCACGAGTGGAAAATGAGAAAAGCTAAAACTGTTTTCTCTGAACATCTAGGATTCATCTGTTCTAGAATAAGCCGGAGTGTCCCCAGTCCCGCCCTAGGATGGGGGTGGGGGGTCCAGATGGAAGCCCCACCAGATGGCTCCAGAGTGGCGCACAGAACCCATGTCTTGCATTTGGAACACAGAAACCAGCATATGGCTATAGCATTCCTGAGCCTCCCAACACGTGCCAAAGTATATCTTGGGAATTCTGGGGGTGATTTTTTTTCTTTATCGACTGAGTTCAAATTCACACATTCAAAGACCACCACAGTAAAATTAGTAAATACAATAATGCTATGTTGGAATGAAACACAATTCAGTTATAGTGCTTGCCCAGAAATTAATTTTTTAGTGATGAATAGAATTCATCTGAGAAAAAGATAACAATGACAATGATGAAGAAAGAGGAGGAGGAGGAGGGGGTGGTGGTGTTTCATTCTAGTATGGAATCGAGAAGAAAATCCAAAGAATGAAGTTGCCTATCCCGGGTCCTAAAATCCCACACATTGTTCATTTATTCATTCTCTCATTTACCCTGCCGTATCTGCCACGTGCAAGGTGAAACATTTAAGATCCACAAAGATAAATAAGGTGCTAATCTACTAGGACCACGTGTCATTCCACAAATGAAAATCCAAGGCAGAGAAGCACCGGTCAACAGCAGAAGCAGAAACTCAGTTACACTCCTGTTGTACAACAACAAAGATACCTCGATGAAACAATGATCCCAAGCCTTTCCTTTTTTTTCTTTGAGAAAGAATCTCATTCTGTCGCCAGGTTGGAGCGCAGTGGCGCAATCTCGGCTCAGTGCAACCTCTGAGTCCCTGGTTTTAGCAACTCTCCTGCCTCAGCCTCCTGAGTAACTGGGATGACAGGCATGCACCACCACACTCAGCTAATTTTTATATTTTTAGTAGAGATGGGGTTTCACCATGTTGGCCAGGATGGTTTTGAACTCCTGACCTCATGACCCACCCGTGCTGGCCTCCCCAAGCACTGGATCCCAAGCCTTTTTAAGACTTTTTTTTTTCTCTTTTCACCTAGCCCAGACCATTAAGTCATGACTGGAACAGCTTCCGCCACAAGGGACGCCTTCCTGTAAACCAGCAAAACTCACTGCATTTGAATTTTTTTTTTTTTTTTTTTTTTTTTTTTTTTAAGGCAGAGTCTCACTCTATCCCCCAGGCTGGGGTGCAGGTACAGTGGTGCGATCTCGGCTCACTGCAACCTCCACCTCCTGTGTTCAAGAGATTCTCGTGCCTCAGCCTCCTGAGTAGCTGGGACTACAGGCGCCCGCCACTACGTCTGGCTAATTTTTGTATTTTTAGTAGAGACGGGGTTTTGTCATGTTGGCCAGGCTGGTCTCGAACTCCTGAACTCAGGTAATCCGCCTGCCTCAGCCTCCCAAAGTGTTGAGTTTACATGCATGAGCCACAGTGCCTGAACTTTTCTTTTTTTTTTTTAAGACAGAGTCTCACTCTGCCACCTAGGCTGGAGTGCAGTGGCGTGATCAAGGCTCACTGCAACCTCCAATGCCTGGGTTCAAGCATTTCTCATGCTTCTGCCTCCCAAGTAGCTGGGATTACAGGCATGCACCACCACGCCTGGCTAATTTTTTTATTTTTAGTAGAGCCGAGGTTTCACTATGTTGGCGAGGCTGGTCTCAAACTCCAGGCTGGTCTCTGCCCACCTGGACTTCCCAAAGTGCTGGGATTACAGGCATGAGCAACCGTGCCTGGCCTCATTGCAGTTGAATTCTGATTCAGACTCATCATTCTCTGTTAATTTCTTTCCATTTGTGGATAACTTCATATTTTAAGACTGGATATATGTGCAGAGTGCCTGTCATGAAAGTGCAACATAACTGCCAAGTGCTATTACTATGCAAAGGCTGCTTTTTTAGATACCTATTTGCTGTTTACAGGGAAATCCCTGGGTACACATGAAAGGTAATATCAGTTACTCAATAACAATAATGAAGAAGACTTGCATGTAAAAGCTACAGTTTTGCTTCTTATATATTAAAAGCTTTAGCAGTGATTATGATGAACAAAAGAGAAAGGGACCATTTGCTTGGGAAGATGAGGAAATTAATATAATTTGGGGACTTTCGAGGAAGTTGGAGTGTTAAACCCAGTTACATTATTTAACGCTCCCTGCCTCATGACCTGAGCAAGAGAGCAAGCAACGTAGCTGTATGAATCTGGAATCACGATGCTTTTTTCAGTGAGAT
The DNA here is from genome assembly GCF_047675955.1 of Chlorocebus sabaeus. Lineage (NCBI taxonomy): Eukaryota > Metazoa > Chordata > Mammalia > Primates > Cercopithecidae > Chlorocebus > Chlorocebus sabaeus. The sequence continues at coordinate 67,446,863 of NC_132908.1, read as the reverse complement.
CCATGATTCTCAAACTTCAACATTCATAGAATTTTACCTGAAGGCCTTTGTAAGGCCCCATCCCAAAGATTCTGATTAAGCAGCTCGATCATAAGGCTAGAGCCTGATCATTTACATTTCTAACAAGTTCCCAGGTCATGTTGCTACTAGTCCTGTAATCACACTTTGGGAACCACCAGTATAGATCATGGTTTGGCAAACTATGGACCACTGCTTGTATTTGTAAGTCAAGTTTTATTAGAACACAGTCACACTCATCATTGACATAACATCTATGGCTGTCTCACACTACAGTGGCAGAGTTGAGTTGTTGCAACAGAGACTGTGTGGCCTCCAAAGTTAAAAATATTGACTATTGGGTCCTTTACAGAAGAATTGTGCTGACTTTTGGTATTGGTTACAGCCAGAGTCATAGGAACTTAGAGCTGGAAGAAACCATCTTTAACTTGATCATCTATTTAATAAACAAGGTGCCAGGCGTGGTGGCGCATGCCTGTAATTCCAGCATTTTGGAAGGCCGAGGCAGGCAGATCACGAGGTAAGGAGTTTGAGAGCAGCCTGACCAACATAGTGAAACCCTGTCTCTACGAAAAATACAAAAATTAGCTGAGTGTGGTGGTGCGCATCTGTAACCCCAGCTACTCAGGAGGCTGAGGCAGGAGAATCACTTGAACTCAGGAGGCGGAGGTTGCAGTGAGCTAAGATCGTGCCACTGCACTCCAGCCAGGGTGAGAGAGACTCCATCTCAAAAATAAAATAAGATAAAATAAAATAAACAAGGAAGTCTACCTTGGAAGTTAAGAAAAGTTCAGACTAAAGCCCAGGCAGGGTCCCCATTGCCCATCGCAGAGCCCTGATCTCTATAGAAAGACTCTTTGTCAGGAACCATGCTTTAGATGCTCAGCTGGCTCTGTACAAAGGTAACCGTACATGGAGCTCCTGTCACCAAATGACAAATCTAAATCTTGAGACCTGTGGAGAGATAAAGCTTAAGCCTCTGTTTTGTTGGGTAGGTGAATCCAAGTGCTGATACATTAGGTAGTGACCTACAAGGCAGAGCCTTCTAACTTATTTGGGGTCACAGACCGCTTTGGAGAATCTTTCAAAAGTTACAGACTTTCTACCCTAGAAAAATGAGTAACACATGGAAAATTTTACATGCAATGTTGAAGGGCCCATTATCCCCTAGAAGCCCACTCACGAGCAGCTATTTAAGGTCCCTAATTTAGAGTAGGACTTGAAGGATGCTTCAAGCCTAGCTCTTTTCTGGTGGCAGTTATTCATCTGCCATCCTTCCTCTTAGAGAACATAAATATCCTTGAGTGAAGTGTAGCAGAAGCATGGGCTGCCCACTGATTATCTGTGGTTCCCCTTGTGGTTAGACGAGGCCAAATGAATAGGTCTGAAAAGTGGGCTCTGAGCAGGAGTGACAAGTTTAACTGCTGAGTAGAAACAGGTTGGCACATGACCCTCTGCTTCTGTCCTTCTCTGCAATAAAGGAAATCCTGGGTTCCAGGTTGTCTGCTGCAAGATGGCAGACCTGAAAGACTGGATCCCTGAATCACTACATGGAGCAGACCCTTATCCAACACTGAGCTGAGTGAAATATGCACTGTATATTAGGAATAAACTGTTGTGTTAAGCTTCTGCAAATTGGGAGTTAATTTGTTACCACAGCATAACCTAGTCTATTCCAACTAATACAATAGGTGAAAACTTCAGGATACATAATTCTATGGGATTCTCTTTTTTTTCCCAACTTTAGATGCTGGGGCAGTATGGAAGTGCTAGTTGCCAGAGAGAGAGGGGGGCACTGAAATGGAGGCCATGGTGAGCAGCCCTCTCCCAGCTTCATGTCTAAGGCACTCATTCTCCAGCTGCCCAGAGAGTTGGTTTTGATTGCTTAGAGCTGAGTACCTGGCCAAGGTGAACCACCCCAGGCACAATCTGCAACCAATGACTAGTTAGTGTGCTTATAAAGGCCCAACCCCCATTCCCCAGCTAGAGACAAATCTGTATGGCCAACCCAGCCTCAGAACTCCCTATGGGATCTGCTGAGGCCCCTGCTGCAACTACACCACTGTTCAACTCTTTTCTGTGTCCAATCCCATTTCCTTCCCTCCTTTAGTCATCTTGTTCCCCAGTGTATGTCCCCAAAGCCTCCTTCACACAAATCTCCACCTCATGCTCTTTCTGGAGAACCCAATCTAAGGATGACACCCAGGAAAGAATGGGGGTTAAAGGTGGACAACAGTCAAAATTCTTTGTTGTTTTTTAACCTGGAAAAACCCCAGACGGAAAGGAGTTGTGATTTACAGCATCTGGGACAGTTTCACATTTTATTCTAGGAAATTGATGATTGATTCACTCAGATTCAAATACTTTCTGTCCATTGTTAGTCAACTGTAAATCAGTACTGATTGCAAATAATAACCACAGCTAACACTATGTACCGGTCACAGTGGTAAGGACTTTATATAGATTAACTCATTTAATCTTTGCAACAATCTGATGAGATAGTTACTACTATCATCCCATTTTCCAGATGAGGAAACTAAAGTCAGCTACCCTGCTCAAGGTCATGCAGCTAGTAAGAAGTAGGAAATAACAGAGTTGTCCTCAGCACTGAATTTCACCTTACCCTGGACTCCACCTGTTTCAGTTGGTAGCATCCATACCAGGTTGATGCTGTTCCTAAGAACAGGAACCTGTCAAACCCCGAGTGTCTTTAGAAAACAAGGTAAGGAGACAGAAGGGAAAGCAAGAAAGGGTGTTCTCTAGATGCGATGAGCACAGCCTCACTGAGAAAATGGTGAGGGCAGCAAATCACAGGAAGATGCCTGGCTGTTTTGGAGAGATGGCAGGCAAAAAAAAAAGGAGACAGGGAAGCATTTGGGCTGTGGAATCACACAGAGCTATGTGACTTGAGTAAATTACTTAACCTCTCTGAACTTAAATTCCATCATCTATAAAAGAGGAATAAAAGAGATAACATCTCAGGATGGTAGAAAGGATTAAATGATAAAATACATGTCAAGTGCTTAACCTACTAGACACGCTTAACATGCTTAACACGTCTAGTGCCTGACACCTACAAAGCAATACCAATACATGATGATCATGGGTCTCTTCCTTCACCATGACCAAAAAAGAAAAAAGATTCTCTCTTCCAAAATTGTTTTTAAATTTATTTTTTGGCCAGGCGTGGCGGCTCATGCCTGTAATCCCAGCACTTTGGGAGGCCAAAGCAGGCAGATCATGAGGTTAAGAGATCGAGACCATCCTGGCCAACATGGTGAAACCCCATCTCTACTAAAAATAGAAAAATTACCTGGGTGTGGTGGCACACGCCTGTAGCCCCAGCTACTTGGGAGGCTGAGGCAGGAGAATCACTTGAACCCAGGAGGCAGAGGTTGCAGTGAGCCAAGATTGCGCCACTGCACTCCAGCCTGGTGACAGAGTGAGACTCTGTCTCAAAAATTTAAAAAAAAAATTAAAAAATTTTATTTTTAACAAAATAACTATATACAAAATAAACTATATACAAAATAAAGTAAGTATATATACATACTTTGAAAAAACCAACAGTTCCATAAGTCCTCTAATGAGGAATAGTGGTCTCATGCTTCACCTTCTTCCCACACCTAATTCCTGCTTCCCAGAGGAAACCACTTTCGGCTTTTTTAGTTGTTTCTTCTGGTATTTGTCTCCATGTTTCTAACTAATCTGCATTTACTAATGTTTCCTGATTTTCTCTTAAAATATTGTTTGATTTCAAACTGTGGAAAATGAGGATTCAAATCTCTTACAATTCCTAAGTATATCATGTATGCACACGAACACACATAAAATTCTCATGATATAGTTATATAACAGTTTTTAGTTACAATACTACTTGCTGTATACATTATAATTGTATTACTAATAAACATTATTCACACATAGGCCATGTGGTTTATCATAATTATAGTTCTTTTGTACCAACTTTTTGTTTTTCCAAGAGTTGGTAATATCCTTGCTTTTCTGTCTGCTCTGTTTTCTACATATCTACCAATAATTTATGCCCAAATTCTTCCACATATATGAATTTTCTGTGAATAAATTTAAATACATCAGACAATCTATCCTATATACTCTAGTCATGTTTTGTTTCTCAGAGATCTAGAGCTCTAGTCTTATTGCTGTAAATTAGACTGGGTTTCTAATAAGGCTTCTGCCCTGCAGTCACTCTGAGATGTCTCTTCACCATCATCCTGAGAATTTCATTTGCCTCCTTCTGGTGTTCAATCACCTATTCCCTGAATACTTATGAGTTCTTTTTTTAGGTTTCCATCTTTATCAGTATGAAGGTGGGGTGGTGGGGGCAGGGTAAATCCTACCCTCATGCTTAAGCAACACTTTGGCTGAGTATTAAGTTCTACAATGGAAATAATTTTTACTCAACATTTATTATCTTCTAATTTCCAGAGCTTCTATTGGGAAAGCTGATGCTATTCATATTGGGTCTTCTCTCCTCTCTGAAATATTTAATCCCTGTTTATACAAAATTTCTGCCATATTCACTTGTTGCCTGGGTACTCTGTAACCATTTCTAATCTTGAATGATTTATTTTTTTCATTTTATTATTATTTTTTTTTTGAGATGGAGTTTCACTCTTATTTCCCAGGCTGGAGTGCAATGGCGTGATCTCGGCTCACCGCAACCTCCACCTCACGGGTTCAAGCAATTCTCCCACCTCAACCTTCTGAGTAGGTGGGATGACAGGCGTATGCTAATTTTGTATTTTTTAGTAGAGACAGGGTTTCTCCATGTTGGTCAGGCTGGTCTCGAACTCCTGACCTCAGGAGATCTGCTTGCCTCAGCCTCCCAACATGCTGGGATTACAGGTGTGAGCCACCGTGCCCAGCCCGAATGATTTTTTTCTTTTTTTTTTTAACAGCAGCCTACTCTTATTTCATGGATGTGGCCTCTTCCTTTGTGTCTCTGAATAACTTAATTTTGTTTATATGTTTTCTTCTACTTTTGGCACTGCTTCTGTTTCCTCTGAGTTTTTTCTCTTTTCTTCCCCCTATAATTGTCATAAAGTTTTCCTCAAACGTCTGGATAAGCGTTTTCTATTGATTCGTATTATAAAATGAGACACATAAAAAAGAAAAACTGTTGGAAGCTCTGTGTGGTGTTAGTGGTCTCTGTGTTCAGGAAGGTACTGGATTGTTTCTTTGGGATCTCACCTGACAGTATCTGTACATCTTTTATCTTGGGCTGGTGAATTTCCTTAGAAAGGAATTCTCTCAATTCCATCCTGGAGGGGATAAGCCTGTACAACAATATTCTCTCAACCAAGTGGCAGTGGGGGCCAAGGGGTCTCAACATTTCATATGCCAACCTCACTTCATTCCCACGTGTATGGAATAACATCCCTATTCCATGGGTGCCTGACACACCAAGTCAGAGCCTGTTCAGCCTCTCCAAAGCTCCAGGCTTCTGATGAATTTAGGGAAAGAGGGCTTTGCTTAGAAGGACAGGGTGAGAGAGTTCAGAGGATCGACTGTCTTTTATGCAACTTTAAGCCAGTTGCCCTATTCCTAGCTTTTCCCATACCCATACCCAGAGAGGCAGCCAGCGTCTGCAATAGCTGAGGTTTTCATGTTCCAGCACCTCAGAATGGCTCAATTCTTGGTGTTATCTTTTTCGGGCATGTAGTTTCATCTTTCTATCATCCACTAAATCAGTTACCATCAGCCCAGCTTCTAGAATTTTACTGGTATTTCTTATGTGCCATAATTTCCTTTTCTATGCTTTTTGTCCTCATGATTGTATGCTTTTTCATACTTTATCATTTTAGTAAGGCTTTGGGGGAGAGTAAAGAAACTCATGGGTTCAAGCTGCCATGTTTCTGAGTTACATCTTCTTAGGAGATGCTTTTTGGCAAACCATTTCCATCCTATCATTGGGGTATTTCCTCTCTGGAATGCTAACAAATGATCATCACTGATTTATCCAGTGCAATATCAGAGGGAAAAGCCACCAGGCAGTGTAAACCCTTCAATAAAGCACCAGACACACTGTAATTAAAATGCACTCAGGAATCTGTATGGTGGGTGCAAGCACGGATCAACCTCAGCAAGCAGCCCCATGTGTCCCATTTTGGATGACTGAAGAAAATTGATGGCAACAATATAAGTAGTGTTCAGCTGTCCAGGATGTTCCATGGCCTGGCATGTTCTGTGGCTCCTGGTTGCATCCTCTCTAAAATCCTCATGCCAGCATTAACAATTTGGGTGAGACCTGGATTCATTAGGTATTCAAACAGCATTTGTTTAGTCCTAGGAATGAAGAGAAATAAGTTTCATGTAGCTTCATCTTAATGAAAGTTTATTATGTTGTAAATCTGATGTAATTTCAGGGGCTTGCCGCCTTGAATGATGGATGCATTATCTGGCATAGGAATCATAAGAAGTGACTTCATAATGTACTCACCACAAATCCTAACACTAGATAGGCCTACTCTATAAATTTTCTGCCTAAACACTGTCACTGTTTTCTTAAGGTGTGTGTGTGTGTGTGTGTGTGTGTGTGAAAGAGAGAGAGAGATAATGTGGAGGAATGCACATCATTGTCTAGTCTTTGTATCAGCCAGGGCCCAGCAGGAAGCAATTCACATGCATTCCAATGGGGTAACTGAAGAGAGTTTAACGAAGGGACTGTTTGCAGAGGTGCAAACTGAGTTTAAGGAAACCCAGAAGGAACAGTGGAGCACTCTGGGAGCTAAAAACAACATGGTGCCCTTATCACCCCTAGATCTGAAGGTGCCACCAGAACCTGGCAAGAACAGTAGCTATAGGAGAAGGCTGCAGACAGGAGCTGTAGGCTTCAGTGGAGAAAGACAACCAATTCTGAGCCAGGTAGGGAAGAACAAGAGTAAAATACCATGACCTCACTCTTCCTCCCGCCTTCCATTCTTCTACTGAGCTCTCTCATTGGACAAACCAAAGTAGAAACTGCATGGCAAAGGAAGGTAGCATTCAGTGGATAAAGGTCATCCCCTGGGCTTGGAGAGAATAGTAGAGAGGGTAGAAAACCCAGCACAGGTTTATGTGAGAGATTTCGTGTCCTTGGGCTCCTCAGAAGAAACAGAAGTGATCGTGTCAGGGTTAGGGGTTAGGTGAATACCCGAATTATTAAACGAAGTGACTTCACAACAGACTTCTCTTGTTATCATGCCTCGCATCAATACTCTTGTGTGTTGTATGTCTGCTCTGCCCACTAGGCTGTAAGTTCTGGGAGAGCAGGGCTTATGCTTTTCAGCATCCCCAGCCCAGTGCTTAGCACATGGACACCTAGTTAACAGCTGAATTGAAAGAAATCACACCAATCCCAAATCACCTCAGTTTCTCTATCTACAAAATGGGAATGTGGGGGAATAGGAAAAGATATATATCTATCTAGATCTAACTATCTATCTATATTTTTAATTTTAATTTTAATTTTTTGAGGCAGAATCTCATGCTGTCACCCAGGCTGGAGTGCAGTGGTGCGATCTCAGCTCACTACAACCTCCGCCTCCCGGGTTCAAGCGATTCTCCTGCCTCAGCCTCCCGAGTAGCTGGGACTACAGGCGCGTGCTGGCACACCCAGCTAATTTTTTGCATTTTTAGTAGAGATGGGGTTTCACCATGTTAGCCAGGATGGTCTCTATTTCCTGACCTCATGATCCGCCCACCTCAGCCTCCCAAAGTTCTGGGATTACAGGCGTGAGCCACTGCACCCGGCCAGGAAAATATATTAAACTTCATGACATAACTGATTTCAAAGGCTGTAATCCATAGGTTCAAAACACACTGATGTCTGGAATAAAAGTGCTAGAAGGAATTGGAAATAATATTATTTTTACCACTACTATTACAGACAGGTCAAAATCAGATCCTATGTGTGGGGTGTTTTTAGATCACAGCAGAGGAGCAGATATGTAATAAATATGTTGCCAGGCAGCAATTGTACAGTCAAACCGTATCCAGTCAACAGAATGTGCTTCCTGGGCTTCAAAAATTTCTCTTTCTCTCTCTCTCTCTCTCTTTCTAAAATGGACACTCAAGCCCCGGGCTACATAACCAGTGAGGTTTTATTATAAAATACATTTCAAAATAATGGTTGCAAGTCCTGGAAGCAGAGAAGAAGATGAAAAAGGAGAAGTAAACAAGGCCTTTTTCTCCTACTAAATGATAAATTAAAAGCAGCACTTTGCTGTTCTGCCTCATTTATTATCGCATTGCACTCTCGCCGCTAGAGTTAAGGTTGTGTCAGCGTTTCCATTATAAACCCCTATTTTCAAGGGTTTATAATTCAGCCATAAAAATTTGCTCCAGGCTGAAACTTGCCATGCAAAAGGTCTCATTGTAGGACCAAACTTAGGGACAAATTTAGAGGAGGGAGAATTGGGTTGGCTGTTCTGAGGTTAAAAATAGTAACAAAAAATTGTCCTAATTGTTGGCACATCTCTCAAATTCAGAATGTATCCTGGATCTTACAGGGATCTGAAACATCAAAAGGGGATAAAAAGGGAGTGTCATTTTCTTTTTCATTTGTGGAAACAGTCATTATAGAGAAAAAGTGGCACTAGATACAGGTCTATTAAAAGCCAACTTACAACATATATTCTTGCATCTGCAATTTACACATTGCTACCGGTTTACATAAGTGGGTGTCTGTTCTGTGCTCATTTTTTATAAAAACTCTTGTAAAATGTGAAAAGGTAGATACTTATGACTCAGCCACTGAGAGCTAACCAATTTTGACTTTAAACATTATTTTCTACCATTTCTCCTTTCTACCTCAAAGGGTATAATCTGAAAAGTAACTTTCTTCCTTTTATTGCCCCAACTCCAGAAATGTTCTAGGTGCTTTCTGTGGGATCACTTTACCTTCGCATACACTTTAGCTCCAAACGTAAGGCTCGTGGCCTTATTCTGGTGATGGTTGCCAATCTTCATGGAAATTTTATTTTGCTGGCATGTGAAGCTGCATCCTAACCATCCTTAGATGGACACTGAGCCATGGGCTGTTGAGTTTGGTGCACCAAAGATGCTCAGCAGAAATTACAAAGCTCATTGGAAAACGAGAAACTCAATTTTGCCTTGCATCTTCCACCAGTCACAACTGGAACAGACCCACAATCCTTACCAGAGTAGAGTGGCTTCCTGCGGCCACCAGTTTCAGGTGCACTCTTTGCTGTGCTTACGTTCCACTCCAACCTCAGGTTTTTTGTTGTATTTTAGAGACAGGGTCACATTCTGTTACCCAGGCTGGAGTGCAGTGGCCCAATCACAGCTCACTCTAACCTCGAATACCTGGACTCAAGTGATCCTCCCGCCTCAGCCTCCGAAGTAGCTGGGACTACAAGCTTGCACCACCACACCTGGCTAATTTTTCTATTTTTTGTAGAGACAGGATCTTGCTGTGTTGCCCAGGCTGGTCTCAAATGCCTAAGCTCAAGCAATCCTCCCGCCTCAGCCACCCAAAGTGTTGGGATTACAGGCATGAGCCACCATGCCCAGCCCCAGCTCCTCCTTTGGCTGGCAGAGTTTTGTTGGTTTAACTCCCAAACTTGAAGCCAAATGTATAGATCAGTAGTTCTCAAACTGTAGTGTGCATCGGAATTACTCCACCATCAATTTCTGATTCAGTAAGCCTGACCCAGGCCCAGAATTTGCATTTTTTTTTTTTTTTTTTTTGAGACGGAGTCTTGTTCCGTCACCAGGCTGGAGTGCAGTGGCGCCATCTTGGCTCACTGCGACCTTCGCCTCCCAGGTTCAAGCAATTCCCCTGCCTCAGTCTCCCGAGTAGCCAGGACTACAGGTGCACGCCACCGTGCCCAGCTAATTTTTTGTATTTTAATAGAGATGGGGTTTCACCAAGTTGGCCAGGATGGTTTCGATCTCCTGACCTCATGTCCCATCCACCTCGGCCTCCCAAAGTGCTGGGATTACAGGCATGAGCCACTACACCCGGGCTAGAATTTGCATTTCTAACAAGCTCCTGGGTAACGCTAATGTTGCAGGTCTGGGGACCGCACTTGCAAACCACTGGTTTAGATCTTTCAAATATGTATTAATGAAAATAAATGATGTTATAGTATGCTAAATGGCATAGTATTCTCAAGTATTGTCTTCTCCAGGCCTTTCAAGGTATGAAGCCATTCAAGCTTATAGAGCCCTTATAATAGTATAATGATTCGTAGTTTGCAGATGGGAAAATTAAGAGCAAGAACTTCGTCTAATGCCAGGCGATAAATCAATGGCAGAGCCAGAATGAAGAATCAAAATTCCAGACTCCTAATTCTACCATCCAGGTGTGTTCTGACCTATACTGGCCAACTGGCCATTCTTCATAAGATTAAATAACAACATATGCTGCCCACAGATGATTTTAAATAGAATCATGATGTATTTAATACGCAGCATGAAAACTGAGCGTTTTTATAGCCCTACAGTATAAAGATCTACTTTATGTATTCACCCACTTTTATTTCCGCCATTGTAAAGCATGCCTTAAGAAATGCAACATGAATACGGGGGAATGAACTCATTTCCAGGGGTGGTGACCATGTGAGTCCAATGTCACCACAATAAAGCACGCCAAGAGAAGTGCCACAAAAATATCTAGGCAGCAATGCACATGATCTTATCTCACTGCAGCAACTAAGAAAGGAGCTGGCAATACTAAATCACAGAAATAATGTGAGATGGAAGAGAAAAAGACAACTGCGGACAAAATAAGAGAGGAAAGTTTTATTAATTCTAAATACGCTTTCCCCATTGGGTTTACACTCGCATTTGTCCTAATAGGTTCCAGATGTTCCACCATCCTGTAAGTAGCTACCTAGGATAAAACAGTAGCTTGCCTCCTTTAAGTTAAAAGGGTGAAATCATGGACCTAAGGGCTGATTTACAGTTTAGTTAAATCAGAGCCCACAGCATGAACGAATGGAGAATGGCAAGTGGTGGGTGAAGGTGAAAACGGTTGTTTGAAAAGGCTGGCGGCTCAAGGGTTAATACCAACCTTTTTCTTTGAAGGCAGCCTTCTGTAGTAGCTAATGAAGGTAATGAAATATGACATGTAGTTTGGCCCTTGACCATACAGTGCACCCCCCCTCCCCTCTCTGCTGTGAACAAAGCCAAAACAGATGTAGCAACTTCTGTATGGTTTGGGGTTGACGTTTGTTACACAGAGCAGGTCACCCTGCACATTCCCAGAATGTTCGCTTCTGACACAAACGGCATTATCTGAGAAAGATGCTGCCTTTGTTTGGGAGATGGGGAGAGAAGGGAGGGATGCAGAGAGCAGACGGGGGGACTTCAGCTTGTATGAAAATTAAGCCAAATTTCCCTCCTATTCTTTGCCCTGGTTCTCAGCCCTCCTGTGCCCACCTATTTCTTCCTTCTGACCCTCTGTACAACGGAAAAACAAACAAACAAAAAAGGCATTCCTTCCTTCAGGGGGAGTAAGATGCAGCTTTGCTTCAGCAAGAAAGCTTTCAACCGAGCTGAATTTTGTAGGAAAAAAATTTCTCTGTACATTGACTGCTGACCAGTGTTTGAGATTCAAAGAGAGTGATACCTAAGGATGGCTTAGATTCTTATTTCTGAAAGCCGCCTGTGTTGGTCACATTAGACAATGAAAAGGAAGCATCTCCTTGGCAAACATCATCATTTCCAGGCTTAAATGTCAGCATCTATGCCTGGTACCTTGACGCAAGCCAACGTATTTCCATCGAAAATACGCTCCTTGCAATAAAAAGCACTTTGCTTCACGACACGGTTCATACTAATTGCAGCTGTGCTGTATCCAGCTCCTTCATTCTTGAAGATCACTGGACTATTTGACTGTGTTTCTCCTCCCTGCCAAGGAATCTCATTCAAGTGGCTTTCTTTTAAAAAATATTTCATGAAATCTTGCCCTAATATAACATCTATTTTTTTTTCCAAAAGATCAGACCTTCAGCAAAGTTAGGTCTAGAATGAAGAGGAAGAGGAGGAGGAGGAGTCCTGAGAATTGACAGCCTGTTTCAAATGTTATTTCTCATTCTCGGCAGAGACACTGACATGTGCCTTTTGAAAGGGGATACTGTACCTTTAACCTTGACTCTGAATGCATTCTTAATTTGGGATGCAAGCTGAGGTTCAAAAATGGATAGCCTTTGGGTGGTGATTGGGGGGAGGGGTGTGGCTGGATTTATTTACGAGGTGTGTGGAAAATTTTGACATCACATGCTAGAGCCATTATTCACATGTTACATGACACGAGATTGGCCCTTTTAATGCAGCAACATCACATAAAAAATTTGATTTTGTCCTCTGACAGCAGGCTGGTCCTCGCCTGCTCTCCCACCAGCCCAGCGAAATGTAATCTTTTTAGGTTAAAGGCCACGGGAAAGTGATTGGAGCAGGCTTTCATCAGATCCCAGAAAGCTGGGTTTGGAACGAGCTCCCTCGGTCACCACCAGCTACAGGAGGGTGGGCATCGAGGGCTGGTTGTGAAGGAGTGTCTTCCGTGAGGAGACCCCCCCAGGCCAGCCCAGACCCTGTCCCAGCCCTTCTCCACCACAGCTGCTCCCTGACGGCCAGGTGAGAAATTGGCAGGGACTCCAACCCGCTCAATTTCAAGAAACATTCACTTCTGCAGCATGTATTAGCCCAGCCTTCTGTCCAATCACGCAAAGCCATCTAATCTAATGAGATGCCTAATAAGAACCACCCTAGAGGGTAAAAGACACCCAACACCTTTAGGTTGCATGGTCCTTTATTCAAAGCATTATTGTTCCCATGATTGTGCTTTATAACCATGAGGCGATCCTGAAAGGAAACACAGGGACCCTCCCCTTTGCAAATGACACAACTGAGGCCCTGTAAGAGTAGCCAGTGCCAGACCATTCACACCAAGTGGCTGAACCCAGATCTCAGACTCAACAGCTTTACATCTTTCCTATTTAACCAATTATTCTATACCTTTTCCTGCATCAGATGGGCGTCTATAAAGGGCTATTGATTAGATGCTTTTATCTCATTTAAATAGGGTTTCAATATTACATAGAAATCTCTATGATCATACATCCCCCATCCAAACTTCGTGCCTTTCATTTTGGAATAATGTCATGGGGTACAGAAGTTCTCAGTTTATGTTCCAGGTAAATGAGAGGAGGTGCCTCTGTTCATCACCATTAAAAAAGTATCTAAAAATCCTGCCTTCACATGCTATTCATAAACACATCCAGGACTGGTTGGCTGCACTTTTATCGGCAACAAAACAATCATCTCTTGAAGAGGAAGCTCAGTGCTTGGAATAAGTACTAGCTCAAGCAAACACATACTTCAAACTGACCCCTCTCAGTGTCATGAGCCGCCAGCCAAGGGAGCAGTAGTACAGAGAGGTCTCAGGCTCAGGCCGCAGCCGGGAGTCTGGGAGGAGGATCAAATACCCTGAGCATCTGGCTCTGATACACATGCCAAGAAAACTCTCTCCAGACTCCAAAGACTATTCCCATGACTTTGCTTTGTCTGGAAATCCCATTGCTTGAATACAGCAGATTCATTCTCTTCGTTTTGAGGACCCCACTTACTCAGGCAGCCAAAGCAGGCCGTTTAACAGCTCCTATTACCATGTTGGGGGCCAAGACCTGAGAGGCCCAAGCTCAGGCAGGGTGCAAATGAGTCCGTCTTCATTGGTTTTCAATGAGCCTGGAAATGCTGGCTTGGCTGATGAGAGATGACAAGAACAGAGAACCACTTTTCTATCTCATTAAAACCCTGATTGTTGCTAGGAAGAGCAGTACAATGTGACAGGTGTCCTACAGAATCTTGAAGAACAAAAATTGTGACCTCTGCTGCCCAGTTTCCAGAATGACCTGTTCCCTGATTTGATATTGGTCACCAGTCCCTTAACCAACCCAGAATTGCATTCAGAATTTCAATTCTTTGACAACAGATGTTTAAAGGTGTGAGTTAAGAGGTCCCTCTGGGCATGACTGAAATACAATTCTGCCTGGACAGAGGAGGATGGATTAGATGGCTTCTCCCACTTCCTATTAGATTTCGCCCTATGCTGCTGGTGTAGGTTGGACCCTACAAAATTGCTGATATTTGAATGCTTTTGACCTATAAAATTGGCAAATCCATAAGGTTCAGCCTAATACAGCTCTGAATTTGGTAAATAGTTGGGTTTAACAAACAGCCATTGTGTGAATCATAGCAAATTGGGGACCAGCAGAACTTGGGACAGTATTTCCAGCAGAAAAACGTGTTATATAATGTCATGATTGTATTACGTAACAAGTACCTAATTTTCTTTTGCCTCTAAAATACAAAGCATAACTTTTTTATTTTTCATGCTCAGAGAAAAAAATACTTATTTAAAATAGCACAAAGTATTACCCAAACCATTAAACCTCTTGCACAGCCACTGCCAATTTAGGGATGAAGATGAGGTCTAGAAGACAGATGCAGAGAGACTCGGAAGTATCAAGTCAACAAAACTCTAAACGCCCAAACAGTATGAAAAAATAATGTTGCTGGTAGCAAAGAAATGAACCAATCTTGTCATATTCTCACTGTTTCTTCTTGCAGCCCATCATCCAAGGAAAACAGCCCAGGCAGTGGAAAATTACAGTTTTCCAATAAGAGAGACCAACCACAGCTTTGTAGTTTTCATTTCAGAATGAGTACACATGTCATGTCAGAAGAGAAATCGTGGCAGGATCTAGAAGTCACCCAATGCCAATGAGAGGAGGTGAGGACCTGACAAAGCTATGAGCCTTAGAGGGTCTCTGAGTCTGTGGTCGCCTCCACCTATCGTAGTAATTGGAGTGCAAGGCAGGACAGCAGCAGGTCAAGGTCAGCCAGAGGTCATGGCACCTCTGCTGATGGGCTCCCTAATGGTCCAGATAATGCATGCTTTGGAGAGAGAGTGGGGACAATGACATAAAGAGATGGCAAAGGGGACCCAAAACTGGCTCACAGCTTGTTCATGAAATCCTGGGGTAAAACAGCCCCTTCCTTATTGGGGCTGTAACATGTCCTGGATCCTTTGCAGGGAGCTTCCAGGTTGAAGAAATGTTATGTGGAAAAGTAAAGGTCAGGCGCCGTGACTCATGCCTGTAATCCCAGTACTTTGAGAGACTGCGATGGGTGGATCATCTGAGGTCGGGAGTTCAAGACCACCCTGACCAACATGGTGAAACCTTGTCTCTACTAAAAATACAAAAATTAGCTGGGCATGGTAGCACATGCCTGTAATCCCAGCTGCTTGGGAAGCTGAGGCAGGAGAATGGCTTGAACCCAGGAGGCAGAGGTTGCAGTGAGCCAAGATCATGCCATTGCACTCCAGGCTGGGTGACAAGAGTGAAACTCCATCTCAAAAAAACAAACAACAACAACAACAAAAAGAGAAGTAGTGAAGCACTGTTTACGCAGGCCAGTTGTAGCATCCAAGATGTAGCAGCCAGTGCAGAGGCGAAAATTACTCTGAATTTTAAAGAATCGGGTTACACATTTGCAGCAGTCTCCTGACCTGCTCCTGTAGGACCACAGCCCTCATGAACCTGTGTTTCTGGAACTGCAGATAGCGACAAATGGCAGAGGACCTATGGGTCCAACACAGGCTGCTGGTTGAATGTTTAGGATTGTCAAAATGCAAAAAGTCAGTTCTACAGAGGTGTAGGCCCAGGGAAGTCATTGGAAATTATAAATCTGTGATGGCCAGAGAATGGCTGAAATTTTCAAGTATGATTCATTGTATGACAACGAAATTCACAAGCCAACCAGGGTAGAGGCAGGGGCTGGTAGAGATTTGGATCTACACCTGGCTCTGGCTCTGCATGACCTTCAGTTTCTTCATCTAAAAACCAGAATAACAGGAATTACTTGTGGATAAAACATGCTCATGTATAGGACAAGCCTTCTGAAGATTTTTTTTTTTTTTTTTTTTGAGATGGAATTGCACTCTTGTCTCCCAGGCTGGAGTGTAATGGTGCGACCTTGGCTCGCTGCAACCTCTGCCTCCTGGGTTCAAGCGATTCTCCTGCCTCAGCCTCCCTGGGATTACAGGTGCTCGCCATGACATCCAGCTAATTTTTGTATTTTTTTAGTAGAGATGGGGTTTCACCATGTTGCCCAGGCTGGTCTCAAACTCCTGACCTGAAGTGATCCACCAGCCTTGGCCTCTCAAAATGCTGGGATTATAGGCGTGAGCCACTGCACTCGGTCCTTCTGAAGACTTTCAATAACTGTAAGGTAGTAATATCACTGTTGTCACTACTATAATGTTCAGACCAATTGTGCATTCAAGACTGGGCTTTGGTTTGTTGTGTTACTATTTATTGAAGTAATGAGATGGAAAACGTGGTCTCTGCTGGCATCGGAATTCCTCCAGGGGGCGGGGAGGGGAATCCTCTTTTTAGGGAAGATATTCTTGGTGAGATGCTTGAGGGAAAGGTGAGACCTCGAGGGCATGGTTGAGAAGTTAACAAGGTTGGGGGTAGCTAAGCTGAAATGCATTTAAAAGAGGCCAAAATTTAAGAAGAAGGTGCATGTGAGGAAAAAAGGAAGAGGAGAGAGAAGAAACACCCCAAAAAATAGGAAATGGGAACCCAAAGCATAAAAGGACCCAGATAGTGATCCGTAAATTCTCCAGTCTTCCCAAAGTTTCAGTGCAGTCTACACACAGGCGCACACACACAGACACACACACACACACAGGCACACATCTTGTGGGAATGGTTTGTCTGAAGGAAATTCAGGAAGTTGGCTGAGCTCCTCAGCTCTGTTGTACATCACAGATGACAGAAGGACATCAAGACAATTTCCAACATGAATCGATCCAGCAGAAGCACAAGTGTGGGGCCAGGGGTAACCACAGGGTGCTTAAGCCCTTTGGAAATGTACAAAAGCACCATGAAGGGCATCTCATTCTCATGGGACATGTTTGGAGGGGGATGGAGCTTACCCACCTAGAGATTTTAGGACACAAAAACCCTGCCTGATGTCTGAGTCATTGTACAAATTCTTTGGCGTCTTCAAATGTCCTGCTAATATTAAATAATCAGAAACAGACTCCTAGAATACAGCTTTCCTAAATCCATGCTCCTCAGAGGAAGCTGCTCCAAGCATCAAATGTCATCAAAGCTGCCCCGAACCTGATGTGTCTCTTTGGGTGATAGAGGTAAGACTGGAAGGCAACCCTAAGAAACATTCCCCCTCTCCGACCCTCAATCTCTTTATATATAAAATGCCAATGAGTAATAGTCACTTCAAAGAACTGATACAATGACTAAATATGCAATGTCTACAAAAGTGTTTCTGAACATGGGAAGATGCTACATGAGTGTAAATGATGTGTATCTTATTTAAAACTCCATAGGTGAATTCCTAAGTAGGTCCATATTATGAGAGCGGATGACATCAGGCATTTAGGATGGGGCTACAGAGCATCCAGATAGCAGAGTTGGAATTGAGGCAGGTTTCTTTGGCCTTCCCTTGCAGGCAGCATTCTCACCTGCAAAGGTGGAGAAGGGAAGAGAGATGCTGGCTGTGCTCGGGGAGCTGGTACCCAGGCTCCTTGTACACCTGTTGCTCACATCCCCTGGAAACGGCAAAGATTCCACACTGAGATTCCCATGGGAAGAAAGAAGCCTTCCCCTGCTTCCTCTCAGGAAGAAAGGGATGCAGGAAAGTGACTTCATTTGGGCTCCAGTTCTTCCTTGAAACCTCCTGAGCAGAAGAGGAAATAGGACAGAATCAACCCCAAAGGCGATCTTCTGTCCTTTTGAAATTGCTTCCAGCTAAGCAGTGAAGAATGTGGGAGACAAAAAGCATCTCACTCTCCCATTTAAAAGAATCAAAAGTCCCAATATTGACTTTTGTCTTTCATTACCAAACACACACACAGGACACACATAACACACACGAATAATAACAACAATGACGAGGCCAGGTGTAGTGCCTACACTTTGGGAGGCTGAGGAGGGAGGATCTCCCTGAGATTAGCCTGAGCAACATAGCAAGACCTTGTCTCTACAAAAAGGAGTTAATTTTTATATTAAAAAATTTAATACAAAACAATGTTTAATAATTATTTGATGAAATAATTGTTTAATAAAACAATGACTTCTATATAAATCATCTACAAACATGAGTATATCACAACCTCATAAGCCTCAGACATGTATTTATTAAGGACTGCCATTGTGGTGCAAGACTGCTTTTTGTTGGCCCATAAATTACTATTGTAATTTTTTTTTTTTTTTTTTTTAGATGGAGTCTCACTCTGTCGCCTGGGATGGAGTGCAGTGACACAATTTCAGCTCACTGAAATCTCCACCTCCCGGGTTCAAGCAATTCTCCTGTCTCAGCCTTCCGAGTAGCTGGGACTACAGGCGCACACCACCACACGTGGCTAATTTTTGTATTTTTAGTGGAGACAGGGTTTCACCATATTGGTCAGACTGGTCTCCAACTCCCAACCTCAGGTGATCCACCTGCTTTGGCCTCCCAAAGAGTTGCAATTACAGGCATAAGCCACTGCGCTGGGCCTACTATTGTAATTTATGTTGTGCTTTTTTTCCTTCTTCCTCCTCCGCCTTCTCCTCTTCCTCTTTCCCCCTGTACTGAAGCTTATCCATAAATTCTACTCATGCCAGTTACAGTTAGAATAATGAAACATCAGGGTTCCTCTAAGACCACAGCCCCTGGGGCTTTCTCAATTGGTTTCTGAGTCTGACAGCACCATGGCCGTGTCATCCTTCTGAACTGCCCAACTCCACCTGTCCCTGAGCACCTGACCCAGAGTCAGCCAGGCTCCTCTGGGCTGAAGTTCAGATTCCGTCTACTCCCAAGAGAAAAACAGTGCCCATCCTTCTGTGTGAGAGCAGGCCACGGGGAAGGGACACTCTGCTTTTTGATGATGGTTTCTGACACACTGACTCTGTAAAAGGCCCCTCAGCTCATGCGTCTCCGTTCTTCAGACACTTGCCAGCCCTGGTAGTTATACACACGAGGCTCCTCCCTTCAGAGTGCAATAACTATAACCTCCCCGTAATGAGCAAAACCAACAGCGGTGACACTGCCTGGAAATGAATGCTACCACTTAGATTCTAATAAAAGAGAAGTTGGAACAAGCTGTACCAGGTGCCTTCTATTTGTACTTATATTCAATTATATAGCATATGTTTTTAGTGGAATTGTTAAAAAGGGATTTGTTTACTTTCATTGGCTGCATCTTTTATCCCCACTGGTAAAACAAAATCTTAGTTATTGTGACTCAGGCCCCTATCTCTGGTGCCTGAGCAATTCAAACCAGTTCAATAAAATTCTACAAATATTTATTGAGCCCCTAACACAGGGAATGACCAATAGATATTTTCTGAACAAATAAATGAAACGATATAATCCTCCTTAGGTGGGAGGTGGGTTAAAGGGGTACACACGAAGGTGGTGATCAATCCTTTCCTCTGATAGATACTGGTCCTCCAAAAAGATTGGTTTGCAACTAATTCTGCCAGTCAGGAGACAGCATAAACCAGGAAACAGTGGACTAGATCAAAAACTCAGGGCATGTGAATTTGAGTTTTGACACTGCTGCTAATTACTACGTTATTCCTGGGCATATGATTTCATTTCCCTGTGTTTCCATTTCCACAACCACTACAAAACGGGTGCAGAAGTCTGGACCCTCTTCTTGCTCTAAAGCGTGGCTCTGAATTACCTTTAAAATTCCAGAAGCGGTCAGCATCCCACTGATATGGTGATACATGTGCTGATGGGTCTACTTGACCCTGTTTTTTTTTGTAAGTGTGGTCATTGCTGTATCTACAGTTGTCATATTCCACAAAGACTCTTAGTGTGCGACGACATGCGATGCAACTTGGGTGTGTTCATTTTACTTTCTCCGCCTCAGTTTTCTTGCCTGAGTGAGTTCCCCATAGCTCTCACATTCTGGCTTTCTCTAGCAGCTTAGTCAAAAGAAGGGCAGGGAGATGTGTGTAGAGGTCTACAGATTTGGATCTCTCCTCGCCGTTAGACGAAGAGCCCACCTGAAAGCTTGCATCCTGAAGTTATCTTTGTATATGAAGGACAGTGCGTTAGTCCTGTCAAGGGGAACAAATGCATCAATGACCATGGTGATGTGCCGAAGTCCTTAAAGCCCTGGGCTGTGGAAACTGTGCCTAAACAATATGTTAGATGCAAAATGCATGACTTTTTTTAAAAAATAAGTTGATTCTTCATACAACCTCACTCCCAGGATGATGGTATCAAACTGTCAGAGATATTAGGCGATTCTGATGACCTCTTCAGGAAAGAGGGCCCAAGAGCTGACAAAGCGAAGGCCATCAAAAATGTGACTCCACAGGGAAGGGAGGGGCCGGGGAGCCCCCACGCTACACTCTACATAATTTGTTATGGGTGTTTCCCAGTGTAAGCAATGGCTTGAGATTTTCGGACACGTGAATTTGTCTTTTGACGACCATGACTTTCAAAAGTCTCACTTTGTGGTTGAGAGAATCCCCAGGATTTTCTAGCAGAAGCATCCCAGACATTGATGATAGGACACAAGGTGTTTGACTGGCAGGTGAACCTACACTAAACTCAGGGAAGAGAATGAGAAAGGAGAGACTAATACAGGTCGCAGCTCTGTCTGGGGTAAGTGACAACACTAGACTCGAATGTCACACCGTAGGCACAAAGTACTACGAATGGACACTGCTCTACCCTTTTTTGATGGACACCAGAACTAAAGGTTGAAGAGGGATGTTTTCTAAACAAGACCAAAATAACAACAGACATTATTACAATAAGCAGGTATAGATTACATTTTATATTCTTATACTAAATTATCAACAAAGCATTATGATTTCTTTTTGGTTTTGTTTTTTAATGGAGCCTCGCTCTTTTGACCAGGCTAGAGTGCAGTGGCACAATCTCAGCTCACTGCAACCTCCACCTCCCAGGTTCAAGCAATTCTCCTGCCTAAGCCTCCTGAGGAGCTGGGATTACAGGTGCCTGCCACCATGCCCGGCTCATTTTTGTATTTTTAGTAGAGACGGGGTTTCACCATATTGACCAGGCTGGTTTCAAACTCCTGACCTCAGGTAATCCACCTGCCTTGGCCTCCCAAAGTGCTGGGATTACAGGCGTGAGCCACCATGCTCGGACAACATTATTATTTCTAATATGCAAAGCTCCTATTAACCAATAAGAAAGAAGAACTCAAAAGCAAACAGGCAAAGATACCAGTAGAAATGTGTAGAACAAGAAATGCAAATAGCCAAGAAAGGTACGAAAGATACCCAACTCCAGAGACGGCCCCGCAAATGTCATTAAAGCAACAATGGCACATCAGTGTTGAGGTATGTTGAGTTGAAGTATATTCAGTGTTGAGGTATATCAGCTGTCATTGTTGACAAAACTTAAGACACTGATAATAGCTAGTGCTGGGTACAGTGTTAAGAATGAAACTACTCCCATATATTGCTGAAGGAAATAGAAATTGCTACAAGATTTAAGGAAAATAATCAAGCTGTGCTTATTAAAGACTAAAAACTCACTTACCCTTTGACATGATAATGACATTTATGAGAGCCTACTGAACAGAACAGAAGTAACAGCACAAATACATAAGAAAATATGTAGAAGGATGTTTATTTAATTCTTGAATGTTATGTTTTAAAAATCATGATTCACCTAAAGCCTTATGAATAGGCAAATGGGTGTCTACATTTTGTTAGACCTATTCTGCAATTACAATTACTAAAAAGAACAAGACTTGAAAAGATGTTCTTTATATATTAGTAAGTTTTGAAAAGCACATTTCAGAGTAATATGTGTAATGTCAGTTTTATAAAGTAAAATAAAAGGAACAATTTTTCTGCGTGTGTGTCTGTGAACAAAGATAATGATATAGAAAGATATCCATCAAATTACTAGAAACAGCCAGGCACAGTGGCTCATGCCTGTAATCCCAGCACTCTGGGAGGCCAAGGCACGCAGATGGCTTGAGCCCAGGAGTTTGAGACCAGCCTGGGCAACATGGCAAAACTGCGTCTCTACAAAAATACAAAAATTAACTGGGAGTGGTGGCACACGTCTGTAACCCTAGCTACTCGGGAGAATGAGGTGGGAAGATCACTTTAGCCTGGGAGGCTGAGGCTTCAGGGAGGCGAGATTGTGCTACTGCACTCCAGCTTGGATGCCAGAGCAGACCCTGTCTCAAAAAACAAAAACAAAAACAAAACTAGAAACATAAATTACAAGGGGTAGGAGGAATGAGGATGAAGAGTGGAACATTAGTTATTTTCTATACACATATTTATATACCTTAGTATTATTTCGTTTGCTACAATTAAGATGTAATAAAACAGTAACAACAAAATGAAAATACTGAAAAACAAAAACTACACCAAGTTCTAACAGTTTTACCAATAAGATCCCTACAGATGGCAAGCCACCCAAGGATGGCCGCGCAGTCCAAAATGGCACCTCTCACATAGGTGATGCCCAGTAAATGTTTGTTGAATGGATGAGCATTAAGCATTCAAAAACCCTAATTAAATGCAGTTGAAAGAGGTGTAATTTCAGGGGCCAAGGGAAGCTTTATCCACACCTTTCTTTCCCTTCTCTATCCCTTAAAAAACAACAGCTTAGTATCTGGAAACTCATTTGATATAATTTACAACCCTCAGACGCCCATTAGAAGCTTCTAGCATCATGGCAAATATGAGTCTCTTATTGAAAAATATGTGGATCTTGCACAATGCCTGGTCCCACCTGGGAGACATGCAGCTGCTTCTATTTCATTTGGGGTGAAAACTGTGAATACTTCACCTTTCTGACATACTCTAACATCACTGCAAAGTCATTATATGTTTTCTCTAAACTCTATGAAACCTTCTATGGCCAAAACACTATACACATACTACATACACATTTACCACACCACCCACACCACATACACATACACACACACACACACACACACACACACACACACACACACACCAGAGAGAGAGAGAGAGAGAAAGAGAGAGAGAGAGACCCATATATTTATTATATGATTATTTATGGTTTCAATTCTTAAGCGAGTATACTTCATGTATTACCTGCTGCTCCTCTGACACAATTTGAGAAAATACCACAACTACAGCTGTCATTCCACCTGCAAAACTTTTTCATAAGTACCTCTTTATATATTCTGTTCTATTTTTATTTTTATTGTATTTTATTTTATTTTTTGAGATGGAGTCTCACTCTTGTTGCCCAGGCTGGAGTGCAATGGCACAATCTTGGCTCACTGTAACCTCCGCCTCCCAGGTTCAAGCGATTCTCCTGCCTCAGCCTCCTGAGTAGCTGGGACTACAGGTGCCTGCCATTATTTCTGGCTAATTTTTGTATTTTTAGCAGAGACGGGGTTTCACCATGTTGGCCAGGCTGATCTCGAGCTCCTGACCATAGGTGATCCGCCTGCCTCTGCCTCTCAAAGTGCTAGGATTATAGGTGTGAGCTACCGCGCCTGGCCATTCTGGTATGTTTTTACACATCTATCTTTCCATCAAGACTGCCACCTTCTAGAAGGTAAGCACTGTGATGTTTTCATCTTTGCACGTCATAGATGCTCAGTCACCATTCATGGAATGGATGAATGGGCCGATAGGTGGAAATCACTTATTCATTCATTGATGAAACAAACATGTTAAGTACCAATGATGTACAGGGCACTGCCCTAGCAATGAGACATAGCAATGGACAAAATAGTCAAAATCCCTGCCCTTCTAGAGCTTGTATTCTAGTGGGAGGTCACAAAGAGACGCACATATAATATAACGCTGGGTGGCATGTGAAGAAAAGGATAGCAGAGTAAAGAGACAGAGGGTGATGGGGGTACTTCTGCAGCTCAGGTGGTCATAGAAGGCCTCTTCGAGAAGGTGACTTCCTCAGAGACTTCCATGAAATGAGGGAACATATATTTCTCCATTCTCAGGCTGCTAATAAAGACACCTGAGACTGGGTAATTTGTAAAGAAAAGAGGTTTAATTGACACATAGTTCCATATGGCTCAGGAGGCCTCAGGAAACTTACAATCATGGTGGAAGGCACCTCTTCACAGGGTGGCAGGAGACAGAATGAGTGCCAAGCAAAGGGCAAGCCCCTTATAAAACCATCAGCTCTTATAAGAACTCACTGTCACAAGGACAGCAGGGCAGAAATCGCTCCCATGATTCAATTATCTCCATCTGGTCCTGCCCTTGACACATGGGGATTATTGCAATTCAAGGTGAGATTTGGGTGGGGACACAGAGCCAAACCATATCAGAGCACATCTGGAGTAGAACATTCCAGGCAGAGGCAAGAGCAAGTGCAAAGGTCCAGAGATAGGAACATGACTGGCACAATTGAGGAACAGCCGGAAAGCCAGTGTGACCACAGCACAGTGAGAGAACAAGAGATCAGAGATGGAGCCAGAGTGAGATGTGCAAGGCTCTGAGGTCACAGCTTGAGTTCCACTGAATAGTGTTGGCATTTGGGGCAATATGGGGAAAGTGGGTCAGTCCTTGTACAGATAAACAGTCAAGTTTTTCCAAGAAGGGCTATCTTAGGGGCAGGGTGGGGACAGGGATTAGTTGTCAGCCCATAACATTGGTTGGTGGGGGGTCAAGTAAATCAAATGAACCCCAATGTGCCATCCCACGCTAAGTTCTCAAGGCCTCCCCACTGACATTTTGACCTTTGCTTCCTCATTGTTTGCCCTTTTTTAAAATCATCATTTTAACAGCCTTTATGCAAAATGTTATACTTTTTAAAAATCAGTGAAGCATGCCACTTTTTGAGACCAAGGGGAACCCTCTCCACCTCCCCAAGCCCTCTCCAGCTTTGGCACTGCCCTGACCCTTTTGGGGGAAGTGGTTATTGGCTGTGAACTAGAAGGAATTCATCATCCCGTCAGCAGATCTGAGCCTAACTCAAGGGAATGCCAGCATTCCATCCAGTTCCACCAACCATGTGATGGGGTGAGGAGGCTGGAGGAAATGTCACTGAGCTTCTGGTCTAGAAGCAGGTGCAACAGAAGCAAAACCAAAACTAAAAATAGCTGTCACGGAAATGCTTTAGTGGGTACAAAGAAGCACTGTGAATTCGGAGAAAAGGAGTGGCCACATCCAGCTGGAGCACCCCAGAAGAGGCAGCAGGGACTGCTGGCATTTCAGCTGTGGATGCCTCTATTATCATAGAAGTTGCCCCAGAAGTTGAGTCGTATGAATACATCATTTTTCATTACTCTACAAGCCTGTTCTCCCCACGTGTGACACAAGGCCATCTGACTACCAGTACCTTTTGACCGAGTCTCCCTCCCTTCTTCCCTCCTTTCTTCCCCACTTTCTTCCCTTTTTTTCAGCCCAAGAGCATTCAGATTCACTGACAGCCAAATTTAGGAAAATGCCCAAGATATGTTTTAGAAATATCTATAACCATCAAGCTAATTGCACCAACATAATCTGTTAAAAGTTGAAAACCATCAAGCTAATTGCACCAACATAATCTGTTAAAAGTTGCTAAAAAATGATCCATGGGCTTGTTGTGTCTCTCAGGCTAGGGTGCACTAGCACAGTCATAGCTCACTGCAGCCTCCATCTCCTGGGATCAAGCAATCCTCTTGCCTCAGCACCCCCAAGTAGCTGGGCCTACAGGCACATTCCACCATGCCCCAATTTTGTTTGTTTGTTTGTTTGTTTTGGTAGAAGCAGGGTTTCTCCATGTTGCCCAGGCTGGTCTTGAACTCCTGAGCTCAAGCAATCCACCTACGTCAGCCTCCCAGAATGCTGGGATTACAGGCATAAGCCACTGCACCCAGTCAAAGTATCAATTTTCTAAGGAAAGACACCCCACCTACCCACCCATTCACAGGGGACTCTAACGTCTTTTTTTTTCCAACATACATTTTGGACGGGCATCGTACCAGGCCCTGTGCTAGGTTACATGTATCCATCGAATCTTCCTAGAAATCCCCATGAACTTCGTACCATTATTACCACTATTTTACATTCAAGGATCACTTGCCTCAAATCACATACCTACAAATGGAAGATTCAGGGTTCAAGACGAGGGTGTAATGTCTGTGCTAGGGGGCTGACACTCAGAAACCCTAACTCTCAATATCAACCTTTCTATTAAGGGCGGGGCAGGGGCAGGAAGACGTGGGCACTGAAGAGTCCCGTTTGCTTCTTGAGAACACTCCATGAGGAAGGCTTTGGAAGAAAAAGGGAAAAAAAGGTTAAAACCATCTACTTGGATCATGAGGGCATGCTCATTTTCAAAATAAAACAACTTCTTTGTGAGAATAATTGAGAAATAAATGTGGTAGGGAGGACTGTTGAATTTCATTTTGGTAGAGAAACTGATGGTAGTTGAAATTCTTGTTTTATTGCTATTGTTGTAAGTATTGCTATCCATGTTGAATAGTTTCAAATATCAGACAAAAAGAAGAGTTTGATGTGTTAGAAAGCCAGCCTGTAAGCTTCTGTGAGTGAGGAGTCCTCCTACTTTATGTTTCAGGTGTATAGAAGATGGATGGATACATGAATACAAGGAAAGGCAAGAAATACACACCCACAAACACTCTCCAGTGTGTGGACAATGGCACGCTAGTCAGCATTCGATAAATGTCAGTTGAAAGGAAGTGAGCTGAATGAATCTGAAGGTGGCATACGTAATGGGATGAGCCTGGGTAAGAGATTTAAGAGCTTGAAGCAGACACCCTCGATTACGTGATGTACAACCATTTCAGCATGTTAGTTTAGAGGGGAGGGGAAAGAGGCAGTGGCTTAAGTTTCCAGAGCCAGAGGAACAACTTAGAAGAGAAAGAATTAAGAGTGGAAAGGGAGCATATAGTATGCAGAGTATATAACCTACAAGGATAGTAACCTAGCATTCTGAGAAACCTTAGGATAGAAATTGCTGGAAAAAGGAAGCCAGTCCTGAGGACATTCAGAAGTTTAAGAGTCACAGCAAACTACTATATAGAGAAGCAGCATTGATAACAATGGATTATTGACCCAGTGCTGGACAGATTTTGTTGTCATCTGTGTTGTTTGGTTTGGGTTTGTTTCTGAAATGCACTTGTAGTAAGCAGTAAGTGCAATGTTTTCTAAAACAGGGGTTGATGGGAAGATGGGAGGAGGTGCCAAACCACCGATTCCTGCTCTCCTTTGCTGTCGGAATGGAGGTGACCCTGCCACAATCCCAAGGTGCAGGTAGAGTTCCCGGGAGGAATTAAAAGGCCTCTTTAAGGCTATTCCTGAGGCTGAAACCTCTTTTCAGTGACAAGCATCATCAAAGCTGTAACGCAGGTCGGCTGCACCGGGCAAATGCAGCATACGGTGACGCGGTAACCTCCCTGAAACGGCAATGAAAATGCACCTGACCCAGGGAGGTGCCACTGTGTGGAAGCCTGCCCCTTCCTCAGTAGGGAAAAGATGGCCTGACCTGCAGCTTCATTCAAAGGAGTCCACGTCCCCTCACCTAGGTTGCAGCAGGTCCCGTCATCCACACAGAGACTCCAAAGCCCAAGCTGGAGCTGTCACGGATTTATGAGCTCCTCTCCACATGGTTCTGTCTGTTTCACGGTGCTGCTTCTCACTGAGCCTACTTCATCATTTAAATTATTAACAGTGAAAGTGCATTGACTGGGAGAGTCAGTGGAATACAGGATCCTGAAGAGGGTGGACGGTTTTCAATACAGTTTCATCCCTCTCATGTGACTCACCCTCACCAGTCTCCAGATCTGGGCAGCTGAACAAGCACAGAATAAACGGAGGAGATTTTTAAGGAAGTTTCTCTTTAGGCTCTACTCATTAAAAAAAAAAAAGAAAAGAAAAGAAAGAAAAAGTTCCATTACTTAACCTAATATTGTCTACAGTTTTCAGAAATCATGAGACCATCAAAAATCTACTTGGTCTGATAAAAATATCATCCCCATCCAGTCTTCCCTATGGCCACCTACCTATGCTGACATTTTATTGCTTTGCTTGGTAGCAGTTCAAGGGAATAAAAGCATTTTCTTGCACTCCACATATTGCAGTGTCTAATTCCTCAGCCCTTGCAACGAAGAGGCAAATCTAAAATGCGAAGGTTGGTCACATGTATTTTGGCCTTAGGATGAAGTCCTGGCTGTTACAGTCTTTATATGAGGCTTAATATTCAGTATTTATTTTCCAGGTTGCCCTAAATCCAGGCACAGCCTCCCCGCCACCTCCCCTTCCATTGACCCTGTTAACCCTGAAAAGAAAGTTAAATCCTATGACTCAAGCCTAGCCTTGCAAAACTGAAGCTGTAGCTCTCAATCAAATAGTCTCTTGCCATTTTTAACAAATTGGAATGGGGATTAATCTTGGGAGTATTTGGGCCCCTGATGAAACATTCGCTTTCAGGGAAGATCAAAATTTTCCTATTTGTATAGAAAGTTTACAAATAAAGATTCCTTAACAAGGTAAGTCTTTATTTATTTGGTTATTAACCTAGATAACTTCTAAGTGTTCTGAAATCTAATGATTTCTTTGAGTTGCATTTGTCAAGTTCTTACCATCTTGCCAAATTACTTTAGGCAACAGCAATATCTAATGTTTTTACAGCATTTTATAGAGAGTTTTTAAAGCACTTTTACAGATTCATTATCCTATTTAAGCCTTAATGCAACCCTATACATTATGGTATTTATTATTCCTGTTGCAAAAGAAGAAATGGAAGCTCAAAGAGATTAAAAGACTTAGCCAAGGTCATTAAACAACAACAAAAAAATGGAAGAGCTTGAACTATCAGGGAAATCTTAGAACTGAATTCAAGTCTAGGCTCTGTTACTAAACAGCTGTATGGTCTTCAGTACATCACTCACTATTCTGAGCTTGTCTAGCTGTAAAAGAGGTTAGTTAACTAGCTGATCATCTCCATGGCCTTCCAAAGCCCTAAAATTCTACTACTTTTACTATACACCTACAACGAATAAATACAAATTTACTATATACCTATAATACTAAATTCTTCCTTTCTCTGGGCCTCATGCCTCCATCCAAAAATAAAAGGATTATAGGAACTACACAGGAGGCCTGAGATTAAAAACAATCAGTGTGGCACACTAAGGAACTTTAAAAATACAAAGATATCAAATGGAAAAAAAAATTTCATGATCCAAAGCTCAGTGCATCGTCACATTATAGTGTGACAGTACCAGAACTCTTACCCTCTACTGACATTTCGTTAATATTTTTGTCCCTCTGTTGTGATGAAAACCAAGATAGAATTTGCTTTAGGCTTTAGTTTTTGAGACCACAGCTAGCTCTTACCTTTCTCCTGAATTAGAGCCCTCCATTTGAGACATCTGTATCTACCTTGGCCAAAGCCCCACTAGCCCTTCTTTCTGAGTGATCTAAAAGTGATAGGGGCAGCCTCAATTTCCCAGGTCACATCAGTGCCATAGTTAGTGGCTAATACCCATGAAAGCAAAGTTGATCTTCAGTCCCTTCCTTTTTTTTTTCTTCTTTTGAGATGGAGTCTTGCTCTGTCACCCAGGCTGGAGTGGCAGTGGCACGATCTCAGCTCACTATAACCTCTGCCTCCTGGGTTCAAGTGATTCTCCTGCCTCAGCCTCCGGAGTAGCTAGGACAACAGGCACGCACCAACACACCTGGCTGATTGTTGTATTTTTAATAGAGATGGGGTTTCATCATGTTGGCCAGGCTGGTCTCGAACTCCTGACCTCCTGATCCACCCACCTCTGCCTCCCAAAGTGCTGGGATTATAGGCGTGAGCCACCGTGCCCGGTCCCCTTCCCTTTCTAACACGCAGGAGACTATCTGTCTCATAATGACTTTGTTCCCTCTGTTGTGATGGTATCTTTTGGCAGTTCAGTGGTTTGCCACCATTTGGGAGACATGTCCAATTCCCAAGCCTCACTTGGCTCTGACCATCTCAGAACACAACTCTAGTTGAGTGTTTGTGTGTGGAGACCGTGCTGAACTTTTTTTATTTGCATTTCATCTTTGCAACAGTTCTCTTACTATCACCATTTGCGGATGAGAAAACAGAGGCATGAAGAGATTAAATAACCTACCCCCAAGGTTATATGGCTAATGAGTAGTAGAGTCCAGAATTCAAACCCAAACAGGCTGATTCTGAAGCTTATGGGGGTCTTTACCACCACACTGTTGCCCACTCATTCACTAACCAGGGCAGTGGAGATATCTGCAAAGGGCTGTATTCTCTAGATACATATTCCCCATCACTGAAAGGATGCAAGCATGGGCTGGGCCTCCACCTGGCTTCAAACGCTAAGCTCCCATGGCTAAAAATCTGTCTTGGAAACACTCTCACTTCCCCTTTGGGTATTCTGTCTGCTCCTTATATCCTTCTTCTGTCCTCCTGGCATAAAACATTTATTTTCTTTCCGTGCTCCCATTACACTGCTTGCCCTCCTATATTTACCACAATGCACTATAGAAATTGTGTTCTTCCTCCTCCAGAAAGTCTTGCAAACTGGCTGCCTTCTTTGACCACTGATCATAGACATGTTTGTTTGGGCAGCTATTACGTCATAATAAACAGATGCGACAGGGATCTCCAGCCTGCCACAGTCCCCTCCACTCCCTATTGCCTCATCCCTACCAGGTCACGCATTGGTACTAGCTGTCTGCCCTCTGATGGAATTGAAGGTTTAACCCTGTAAGAACTAGCCCTTTTCTACTATAGACTATACCGTATTCATCTCAGTATCCTCCTAGCATAGCAGCCTTGAATACTACCAGAAAAACAGCTCAATAGATGTTTGATAAATGAGTGAGTGAAAGAACAGATGAACACACGAAGACTGCCAGGCAGCCTAAAGATCCACTGGGCACAAAGGTGACAGATAAGGCAGCAACTCTTTGGGCAAACTCCCAATATGGGAGCAGCCTTAATCTCTTTATGCCTGTTAACTCAATTTATAAAGCAGATATGATAATACTTACCTACTTCTCACTAGGGCACCACATGAAATAATTAGCTAATATCTACAAGGCATTATCTGCACTAAGTGGTAGATATTACTCCTACTGTGAATGCTCAGCTTTGGGCCTCCAAAGAATCTACTTTAAATAGAGCTGGAAAACTAAACAAGATTTAGCCAGTCTTTCCTTCTGGTTCTGCAAATATTCAGATACCGAACTAGGAATATGTAACACCTTTCTCAGAGCAAACTGATTCCTCGCTGTCTCTCTGTCTTCTCTCTCCCCATCCCCCTGCCAACTGTATCATCCCTATCTCTCTCTCTCTCTCCCTCTGTCTCTGTCTCTGTCTCTTTCTCTGTCTCTGTTAAGGTAATGTTTGGACTGGAGACAAAATGCACTAATAAGCAAGCCAGGATTCTCAACTGGGTGAACTGCAATGTCTGAGCAGCACACTAGTTCCCCATAGAGGACAGTGGTCAGGACTGGGGGCCTCTCTCAATTCTGGGCATGTTTCTTCTCTTGATCAGGGAATTGGTTGCATAGGTGAAAATCAGTTGAACTACATACTTATCATTTGTGTACTTTTCTGTAAGTACATTTCCATAAAACTGAAAAAAAAAAAAAAAGGAAAAAGAGTAACTCATGCAGTCTGAAAAACAGTGGGCATTGCATACCCCTTCCTTCATTAAACCTAGAGACATTTACCCACTCATATTAGGATTTTACCAAACACAAGCTCTCTGAAGCAGACACTCCTCTGCAGTCCATCCCACAGCACTCATCAGACAGCCGTAGCTCTTGCACCATGCCAGAAATCTGCCTTGCTAGCCGTGCCAATGGTCATTAGCATAACCTGCTTCCTTTTCCTGTACCTCAGACCCAGTAAGTCCTTTGATACTCAAGAACTCCTTCCAGGAGCGGAGACACAGATCACGGCTATCAGATAGGTCCCTTGGCAGCTCAGCTCCAGGCAAGATTTGTTCCCTTGTTTGTCTGCAGCTTTGGTTTTAATTTGTAATGTTTGCTTAATCTACTATTAGTTGGACTGAATTTAATTTAACTCATTGTAGCAATTCATTTCTTTCAATCTCCTGTTATTGGGTATCACTCTTAAGTTGTAAGTGAGTTTGCCTTCCCTAATCATCATGTAGGAATCTGTTGGCCCAGTTATTTCTCTCTGCGAGTAACATCTGCAATTAAAAATGTATATAATTGCAGAGAGAGTAGAGTGATGAGAATGCTGAATGGGATCTGTATCTTCCATTTTTTTCATTAGCTTTTATATTTTAAGTGAAATCAGGCAAAGTGCTGGTAAGGAGTTACTTCCTCTCCCACCCCCACCATTGTCAACTGCCAAATGGAGAGCCAATAAATGGTAGCCAGACAGATCCTCTTTCTCACTATAAAGCCATAAAGCCAAAACCAAACACATAGCAATGATTTTTTAAAGTTAAAATGAAACAAGACCTCTAGCTTGGCTTATAGCCAGTCCCAGCTTTCAGATGGTGACGATCATTCTAAACTTAGAGGAAAAAGGAATCATGGGTCTTTCTTCAAAATTTAATTTTAAAACTTACTTCACAGGTAGACTTTTGGTAAAGATGCTTTTACATACCAATTTTAAAGTGATAGTGATAGGTGTTTAAGAAAGCTTAACACAATCTTACGTAGTTCACAACTTATTTATTTATTTATTTATTTATTTATTTATTTATTTATTTATTTCTGAGATGGAGTTTCACTCTTGTTGCCCAAGCTGGAGTGCAGTGGCGCGATCTCAGCTCACTGCAGCCTCTGCCTCCTGGGTTCATGTGATTCTCCTGCCTCAGCCTCCTGAGTAGCTGGGATTATGGGCACCCACCACCATGCCTGGCTAATTTTTGTATTTTTAGTAGAGATGGGGTTTCACCGTGTTGGCCGGGCTGGTCTCAAACTCCTGACCTCAGTGATCTGCCCGCCTTGGCCTCCCAAAGTGCTGGGATTACAGGCGTGAGTCATCACGCCCAGCCCAGTTCACAACTTCTTAAAAGTACAGCTCTCATACCACACATACTGAAACACTAGGATTTATCATGTTGCAATCAAGTCAACTTACTCCAGAATCTCTGAAGAGATGTTTTCAATCACCATACCTACAAGTAGGGTGATAATCACCAATATTAGGAAACTTTTCTCCAAATATAATGGGAAATGCTAGATAGTGTATAACATATGGATGTAAACACATGCAAAGCACTTAACCCAATGCCTCGCTTATAGAATGCACTCAACAAGTAGTAGAATAATTAGAACAATGCCAATTATAATAGCATCTATTGTTATTATCCAGAATATCTCATCCAGTTTGACTTCTTCATTTCTGCAGTGAAACAAATTACCAGGCTGTGTCTTTTCAAAGCTCACGCTTCCGGAGTAGGTGTTCCTTCTGATCTAAGTATACCAGAATGTCTTTCACCAAGGTTAGTGACTCCTGTAGCCAAATCTACCCTTAGTGTAGACCTGAACTTGGCAACAGAAAACCCCATGCAGGATATGGCCCCTAGGAGACCATGAGAAGTGACCTTCCAACACTCAAGCTACAGGGAAAATCTTTCCCTTAATTCGAGCTACATTGCACATTATGTCAATTGCGCAGAATGTATCTGGAAGAACCGATATGAACCGAAATCTCACATACTGTTTACCCATTTTCTTTCTGTTTTTTTTTTTTTTTTTTTTCTTTTTGGAGACAGAGTCTCGCTCTGTTCACCCAGGCTAGAGTGCAATGGCACAATCTTGGCTCACTGCAACCTCCTTCTCCCGGGTTCAAGCAATTCTCCTGCCTCAGCCTCTCGAGTAGGTGGGACTACAGGCACATTTCACCACACCTGGATAATTTTTTTTGTATTTTTAGTAGAGACAGGTTTTCACCATGTCGGCCAGGCTAGTAGCAAACTCCTGACCTCAGGTGATCTGCCCACCTCGGCCTCCCAAAGTGTTGGAAGTACAGGTGTGAGCCATTGCACTCGGCCTGTTTACCCATTTTCTAATCTCCAGTGAAACCAACTTCATAATGGCTGTAGCATTTCTTCCGAGACACTATGATGAATGTGACATCATCGGGAGACTTAGGGAAAACTATGACTTTTCAAGTAACTAAAGAGGGTGACCCTCACTATTTTGTGGGCTCAATAGCTGTGTCTTCATCTATAAAAATAAAATGCTAGAGACTGTATCGGACAGGAGAGATCTGGAATATGGATCTAGGTAACCAGCCAGCACAAAAATACCCCACTAATTATGTTACGTATGCATACATATAAATATACGTGCATTGGTGGAGCTAGATCATCTCTTTCAGCTGCTACATTACATTGAAGTATCTGACTAATACTCATTTGTGCAGAAGATATTTAAAGTCTAATTGTGAAAATGACTCAGTCATGAAACATTAAATAATCTTAATGTATAAGTTACGAAAAGGAAGTCTGTGAGAAAGGGTTACTTTTGCCATGTGTGTTCACAGGAAAGTGAGCGTGACTTGAATCTAGGTTATGGATCAGCAAACTAGACCCCTGAGCCAAGTCCAGACTACCCCCATCTTTATAAATAAAGTTTTATTGGAACACAGCCACTCATTCATTTAGGTATCATCTGTGGCTGCTTTCACTCTGCAATGGCAGAAATGAGCAGTTATGACAGAGACTCTATGGCCCATAAAGCTGAAGCTATTTACTATCTGGCCTTGTACAGAAAAAGGTTTTTGATCCAAAAAAGGCTGAACAAAGAAGATTTTAAAAGAGATGGAGGTGAGAGAAAAAGAGTGAGGGCTGAGTCCTAGGCAGGGGTAGGGACTGAATAGGCAAAGCGGCTTTCCAAACAGAGAGAAGGGACTGGGCAATTGAATGGATACAGAACTGGGCATTAGAGGACCCGACTGGATGGTTTGAAGTAACAAAGATGAACTGGATTGAGAGTAGGCACAAGCCAGAGAACTGTGGACGTCCACACCCAGACGACTGGGCTTGACTGGGCTTGACCATGGACAGTCAGCTATTAGTGAGGGTTTCTGAGGAAAGAGTTGACAAAACAGAAGATTTAAAGAAACCCAATGAGGTTGCAGTTTTAGCACAGTTTGAACTTCCTTACTCATACCATTATGTCCAGTCCCACGGCTCCTGGGATGTGGGGACTTTCAACGTCCCAAGGGACTGGACACAATGGTATGAGTAAGGGAGACAGTAGGAAAGATGGAACTATGTGGCTTGTGATTACTGGGTTTGGGATGAGGAATGAGGAGGAGTAATTAGGGCTTACTTAGGGCTCCCACCCTGGGACCACACAGCTGACCACTTTATGTGCAGCCACATGCATTAGTGCATATAATTTCTTGAGCTGATAGTGAAATGTGTGCCTGAAAATTTCATACCATGACTCAAGTCCAAAGCAGTTCTAAAGAACAGGGCCAGTGATTTCAGGGGCTTATTTCACACCCCTGCCTCCCCAACCCTTCTAATCAATGTAATGCATTGACTTATTCAATATATTCTGGAGAGGGCAAAAAGCAGCAGTTTGCTACTTCTCAAAGTTGTTCTGACAGGTCAATATCCTGTCATCACTAATCCTGCAAACCTTTTTAAAGACTTCAAGTAAATAGTCAGCTATTATCATCTTTCAGGGAGTATCTCTACCTATTCTGCTTTTCATGTTATAGACACCCTAATGGCGAGTCTTAAAATCATGGTTCTGACAGGGAGACTGGGAAGTTCGAGTCGATTCCTCATTTTCCTGTTTGGTCTGCAAAGGAGTTCCAATAGCCTTAGGAACATCTATTTGGTTCCCTTGCAAACAAACAGGCCTGGTGCCCATGACTCCTCTGTTATGAGGCTCTCCTCCTCCCTGGAGACGAGCAGCATTCCTGCTGCAGAGCACTGGACGTTGTTCTGGGAACCCTCTGCCCAGATACTCATTAGTACTGCATTAATCTGTAAACTCTGAAAGAAACGCCTAGTTCACCTCGCTCTTACTTGATGTACTTGAAAGGTCTGGTGAATTTATGGCAGGATAATGTGGAGCCCAGCACCTATTTATGAGTTGATCATTTGTACCAAACCCCCCTCCAAGTGCTAAGGGTTACCATTCAACCACGGCCTGCACTCATGCCACGGGAAGGCCAACAAAGCCAAGTGTATGAAAGTTAAAAGCATTAATAAAAGTGTGACTTATAAATTACTTCATCTTTGTCACCCTTTTGGAAATGGGGTGAGAGAGGCCAGGGCAAATTTATTTTTTAAGTGCTTTCTGAGACCCGAACGGGTCAGGCTTGAAATGCTGTAGTCTATAAATCATTCTTTGCAGATCTGGGGGATGCTGCAAGCATCACAACATTAACAAATATTGATTTATTTTATCATTTGCAACTGTTTATAGTATGACAGATCCTACCCCGAAAAAGTAAATACTTAGAGGCAATGTAGCTAATTAGTATCTCTTGTAAGGGGGAAAAAGGGAAAACTTGGCAATAGGATTTCAGCTTGTAAGGAAGTTTGTGGCAAGGTGATTTTCATCAGATTGGCTGACATTAACTCAGCTCCCACCCCAATACCATGGAGATGGATGGATTTCACGCTAAGCAATTCAATGTACAAATGGCATATATGAGAGGTCCTGTCACCAAGGCAGCATCATTATACATGGTATCAACCAAAGCTCCTGTGAAGCTCAAACCTAGAAAAGGGTCAGCGGGGGTTTCAGACCCCCGGCCACTCTGCTAAACTTGGTATCAAAGCATTAAATAAGCAGACACCCACACTCAAATTCAACCTCAGGTTCTAAAGAGATTTATCTGGGGTCCCTGCTGATGCAATGAAGGACAATTAACAAAAATGCCTCCAAGGCAAGGGAAATGAAAGTCTGCATTGTGCTGGAAAGTGTTCCCGGCTCTGCTGCGCTTTCTCAAACTGCACTTTGGATGTGTTTTCAAACTTAAATTGCTCACAATTTGGGCCTTCTCCTAACAGGCAACAAAGGGCTGCAGACCGATTAGTCAAAGAAGTTCAGGGAGCTCTAAAGTTTCATTGAGACAAACAACTACAAAAACACAATCTATTACTAAGAAAACCTGATTTAAACTCCTGACAACAATTAATGCATCTAAACTATGTGGGGAGAACTCAATGCAATAATCATAGATCGGTGCTTTTGTCTGGGAAGCACAATGAAGTTGATCTCTGTGTCCAAGCACATCTTCAAGTCTCTCATACAACTGGGTGCTCTTTACGTGGGGCACTGAGATCAATGGTACACCATGGATCTAGTAATTGCAATGCAGTCAATTACGAATGGCATAGCAATGACTGAGATTCCCTTTTAATAGTGTGGCCTGGGAAAGTATCTCCCAATGGCAATGATAGCTGAGGCCAGAACCAAGATTTCTCAGTCTCAGCACTATCGACACTTTGGGCTAGATAGTTCTGTGTTGAGGAGTGGGGCGAGGGGTCTTGTACTGTAGGATATTTGGCATCATCTCTAGTTTCTGCCTACCAGATGCTGGTAGCAAACACCACCACCCCAGTGTGACAGTCAAAAGTTACAGCAGTCATTGCCAAATGTTGTTAGGAGTAAAATCTCCCTTTGTTGACAACCACTGGGTTAGGCAAAATAACTCAAAGATTTTCTATCAGGCCTTTCCCACCAGAAAATCTTCCTTGGCCACAAACTTTAAGTCTTAGGATTCTAAATGTACAACTTTCGGCCACTCTGTGGTCTAATATTGAACTATATGGCTGTACCTGTTGATCTTAACCACTATGAAGGGAAGGATCAAGAAGAGACTTCCAAGAACTAAAAATCATTGTGTATAAGTCAAGAGGAGAGAGAAGAGAAAAATTAGCCACCATAAGGCAAGAGTGAGATTGGGAAAAACAGTTTCAGTGATGTGGGTCATGCTCCACAGGGATGAGGGCTCGTAGGTAAGAAGAAAGCACATTCAGAATGTCACTTAGTATAACTTAGTACAATGGACTAATGCCAGAGTTGAATCCTAAGACCTTCCCCATATTTAAACCAAAAAAGCCACTGCCCTCTGGCCAAGTGTAAAGTCTTGCTGCATACTGGCTGTGGCAGATCTTATTTTCCAAAGATGGTTGCAACAACATCTCTCATCCCACCAACTCTTCTGCAATGTGACCTCACCATGCCCTTCATAAGGCGTTGAGGTTTATTTCTCCACCTCCTTGAATCTGGGTGGCCACGTCTGACCAATGCAACATGGCAGAAGTGACACAGGGCCAGTACTGGGATTAACTCTTAACTGGCTGGTGGCTTCTGCTCCTTCTTTCTTGGAATGTCTGCTCAAGGAACATTCCCTCTCAGAACCCAGCTACCATACTATGAGATTCATAGTGTACATGGAGAGGCCACGTGGATGATAGGTTCTGGTCAAGTGCACATTGAGTTCGCAGCCAGCCCTATGAGTGAGTCATCTTTGTTACCCAGTCCAATCAAACCCAAACCCACACATGACTCCAGCCCCAGCCAACACCTGAATGTAACCCCCTGAGAGACTCCAAGCAAGAACCGCCCTGCTGAGCCCCATCAATTCCAGACTCATGAGAGATATATAATAATGGTTATTTTAAGCCACCAAGCTCTAGGGTAGTTTATTATACAGCAATATATAACCAGAACACCAACCACACTGATATTTCTATGAAGCTAAAGACAAATGTGTTCTACTCCCAAAGTTATTGAGACTTCAATAACTTTGAGACTTTTGAGACTTTCCCAGGCAACACTATTAAAAGGGAATCTCAGTCATTGCTATGCCATTGGTAATTCCAGAGACTGAAGTCTCAATAACTTTGGCAGTAGAACACACTTGTCTTTAGATTGAGATTGATCAAAAAGAATTAACAGACATCCTCATCACCCTATTTACTAGATGCACAATACTTTCCATTTGCTATCACATTTCATTCTTGTAGTCAACTTAGGAGACAACTACTATTATCCCCCTTGACAAATGATGGGACTGAGGTCTAGAGAGCATGAGTCTTCTTGCCAAGGCGACACAGTCAGGGGGTGGAGAAACACAGATTCAAAAACAGTCTGACACCAAAGCCTTAATTTTACCACTAATCTGTGGACAGTTTTAGCCCCAAGACAGAAGACATGGAAGCAGAGATGAATCGGTAAAATGTTATACTCAGGGAATTCTTTCAGAGAACTCTGTCCTGTGACCTCTGATTTCCAGCGTCATAAAATCAGCTGTTGTTCTTCCCCATGGACTGGCATAGAGGTCTCTTCTGCTTTGGGGAATGTGGTCGGCAGTACACTGAGGAGGCATACGGATTAGGTACCATCTCATGGAATTTCTAAAGGGGCACTAGAATCAGAAAACCCGTCTTTCAAAGAACTGATCCTTAACCTTCTCAGCATCTGTGCAACTTAGCTATGCCTGTGACCTGTTGGGTGGCCTTGGGCAAACCACAAACCCTCTATGCCTCAGAGTTCTCAGCTGTAAACTGGGAATTACCCTGACCCCTCAGGATTGTTGTGGCAACTTGAGCTAATGTAACCAAGTGCTCAGCGTGGTGCTGGCACACAGGGGCACTTAGACCTGGTAGCCTGCCTAGGACCTGTGTCTGACCTGAAAAGTCTGAGGTATGAGGAGGCTAGATTGTGATGTTCACACTTAGCCTCTGTCTAAACATTCGCCTGGAAATTTGCAGCCATGCTGAGCACATGCATCCCTCCTGCAGCCTACAGTAGACATATGATAGACAGGAGACGGTCGTCAGGGTGCTGGGCTCAGTGGGAAGTCAAAGATGCGGTAGTGCGAAATACACACGCACGGGCTGACCTTTGTAAAGGCACTACTCACATGCTCCTGAGATGCCCATACAGCCTAACAGCATGTTAGAACGAACACAACCCAAAGACTCCATGTCTGATCATTTCTGATGCTTAGAGGCCCATTCCAAAGGCATCTCCCCCTCTACATTTGCCTTTGAGCACAGTTGAGGCACTGCCTTCTCAAAGGACCCCATTCCTGCCCCTTCATGCAATCTTCAGTCACATAGAGAGACATCTCCCCTGGCATCATCAGTGACCAGCACAATAACAAGTCACCAGAATCGTCAAGCTGGATCCAATGCCAGCCCAGGTGAGATTTTTCCTTCCTGTGTGTGGCCTTCTGGCACCTGTTTTCTCTTTGAAGCTCTTTTTTCTTCTGGGATGAGAACCCAGAATTGGGGCTCTGATCTCCATTCAGCAAACCATCCCAGTCTAAAGCTTTCTTCTCTGGAGGCCCAGGAAAGGCACGATAGTTCAGTCACATCAGGTTCCTGCCAACTAAGAAGCCTGAGTTTCACAGGAAAAGCCACCATTCATCCCAAATTCACCATGGTCTGACTTTTGCAAAGGCCCTAAAATACAATTAATAACACAATTGCATCTTAACTTAGAATTTTCCACTTGGTAGCTTTTCTCAGGTTGGCTGTCATTGAAAAGGTGCTTTTTGCTATGCTGTTTTTTTTTTTTTAATTTAAACCTAAAGAACACTACAATGCTTTGCTCTTAGTTGCTAATGTCCAGTTGAGTTCTACTCGGCATAGATACTGAAGGTTCCCTAGTAGAAAGGAATCATTCTCTGTCATTTATTGTAAAGTGTGTGCCTGGCAGTTGTAACTGAGTTCAATTTGAAAAGAAATCAAATTTTTGGATGAAAGTGACACAATGATGTAGCGTGAGGC
Organism: Chlorocebus sabaeus; assembly: GCF_047675955.1. Lineage (NCBI taxonomy): Eukaryota > Metazoa > Chordata > Mammalia > Primates > Cercopithecidae > Chlorocebus > Chlorocebus sabaeus. The sequence continues at coordinate 67,406,116 of NC_132908.1, read as the reverse complement.
ATAATCCATACATTTCTAACGGATGCCAGAGGAAGCTCCAGCTAGAAGTCATGTTATTTTTACATACTAACAAGTCATTAATTTGTACTCCTTAAATAACTTATTAAGGCTACATGTGCAAGCTCTTATACAAAACCCAAAGCCAGGGATAAGTGAATGAGTAAATGAGTTCAATCATCCAAGCCTTAGTTCAAGCATTCATTCTTTCAGCAAACTTTCAGTGAGCAACTTACCGTATGTCACGCACTGGGCTATATGCTAAGGATGTAACAGTAAGCACGTGGAAGCTGAATCCCTGCCCTTATGGAGCTGAGACACCAGTGAAAGGGACAGACATTAATTATCTGATCGTAAAAGAAAATAGGAAACTGTATTTGAGCCAAGGTCTACGAGGTATATGAAGCTTTGAGTATTTATAATGAGGAAATCTTACCAAATCCATGAGGTCAGGGAAAGCTTAAGTAGGCTAAGACCTTACACCAAAGTAGGAGTTAATTAGGCAGAGAGAAATAAGGGGAAGAAGTATGGCAGGCAGAAGAACTAAAAGATGGCCAGAGAGGCCACAGTGGAGGGAAGAAAGAAAAACCTGATTAGAGAGACAAGATAGAGACACAAAGCAATCCCTGGGCTCATCCATCCCTCAAGACAGCATCAATGACAGATGAAAGGCAACACAGCCAGACAGAATAAAGCAAGTGCTAAACAAAGGTTCAAACCAATGCAGGAACAGTGGCTGGAACCCCAAGAAAGGCTGCAAGAAGGAGGTCAACTCTTAACAGAGTCTAGAATAGGGGTTGACCAACTATAGCCCCCAGGCCAAAATCTGCCACTGCCTGTTTTTGTAAATAAAGCTGTACTGAAACACAGCCACGCCCATTCATTTACACATTGTCTAGGGCTGCTTTGGCACGACAATGGCAGAATGGAGAGTTGCTACGGAGACCATCAGGCCCGCAAAACTGAAAATATTCAGTATCTGGCCCTTTACACAAAAGTTTGCTGACTCCTAGTCTAAAAGGATAAGCAGGATTTGAAATCAATGGGACAAGAGAAAAAGTGTGCCAGCACCTCCTGCCTTTCACACCTGCAAGAAACAAACTTGAGCATGTCTTTCAGTGGATGCTCTGATGGCAAGAGTCATAGAAGGGAAAAGGTGCACGATAGACATTTTTAATGACATCTTAGAAATCACACTAGGCCAGATTTGTGCATTTGGGCATATTTTGCTTCACGGAATAATTACACTCCAGGAAAGTTGATGGTACCTTGGCATCTCAAGTTGATTCCCTTGGGGAATTATACAGGGATATGATATAGAAAATAAACAAAAACACTGTGCTCAAATTAGCGAGACAAACACTAAATAAACAAAGTTGAATCGGCTTCCCTACTGCAGGACTTATCAGAGCCTTTAATATCCTACTGTGCTTTGGAAATCTCCAGGAGAAAGAAAAAGTTATGTTGCATGTCTCAAATTTATTTCATCACAGACTCCTTGTTTTCCAAAGTCATCTTATCAGGACAGAGTTGCTTGAAGCATAGTGTGAGAAACACTGGTCTGAACTTTTTATAAAGCAAATGCCCTTTTCTTAATATTCTCCAAAACAATGTCAGAAATGTGTTTTCTTTCCAAATAATTTCAAGACTATCAGCAGAACCAAGGGTTAACTTTGGCAAGCTAGAAACCTATGGGTACATGGGAAGTGAAACCGCCCCCCTCCCTTAACCACTGATTCTTCCCACACAAACTCTTTTGTGTGGATTTTGTGGAGGATTTTATTCCCATTTCCTGTGAAAACTCCCATATCTGAGATGCCCTGGCTCAGTATTTAGAGCTACCTGCATTTGCCTCTTTTCTCTTCTACAAATTGTCAACATCAACAAATTGCACTTGGCTCAAAAATTCTAAATTCAAAGCAGCAGTATATGAGGAAAAAAATGAATATTTTTAACTTCTTGAATAAACCGTCCTATTGCATTCCAAATCCTGGACGCCAAATTTCTTTTAAATATTGCCAAAGATGCCCTTCCTCTGGTCATTCAGTAGGCAAATGAACAGTAGCCGGCTAGTTCAAAATCTCAAAAAAATCGGTCACAGACAAGACAGCAAACTGCGCTCACTGTTCCCAGTCCACCACGTCTATTGCACAGAAGAAATGGATTCAGGTACCTGGCAGGCCAGTTAACTAGCTCAAAGACCAACGTTATCCTTAAGAATGCAGATGTTACGGCGGGGCGCATTGGCTCACGCCTGTAATCCCAGCACTTTGGGAGGCCGAGACGGGCAGATCACGAGGTCAGGAGATCGAGACCATCCTGGCCAACACGGTGAAACCCCGTCTCTACTAAAAATAAAAAGAAAAAATTAGCTGGGCATAGTGGCAGGCGCCTGTAGTCCCAGCTACTCGGGAGGCTGAGGCAGGAGAATAACGTGAACCCGGGAGGCGGAGCTTGCAGTGAGCCGAGATCGCGCACTTCAGCCTGGGCGACAGAGCCAGACTCTGTCTCAAAAAAAAAAAAAAAAAAAAAAAAAAGACTCTGTCTCAAAAAAAAAAAAGAGAAAAGAATGCAGATGTTACATATTTCTCTTCCCCTTTAGACATATTCAAAAGACCCAAGAGAAGGCCAATAACCATTTTCAAAACCAACCATAAAAATCTACAAACATTCTGGAGCTTCTCCAGGCAGGCAGCTCCCAGGGTATTCACAGCCCTGGAGAAATGGGCCAAATTTTCCATTCTCAAGGCTAAAGGGATTTGAAAAGGACAACAGAAAAATCACACCACTGATGGCGAGCATCCCTGAAGGCAAAGTCCTATTTCAGAGTCTGGTACTAATGTCCGGAAGCAGCAGGCCATGTGTCCACTCTGAAGTTGTCACACTTTGGCAGAGAATCCCTGCAGGGTCAGAGCAGCCCTGGGGGCTCTGATGAGAGGTGCTAAATAAGTTAGTGCTATCGTTTATTAGAGCATAAGAAACAGATGGGAATGGGCAAAATGACAGCTGGAAGAGTGAGGTTTCGGAAGATGAGTATCTACAGCACTCGGAAATTCATCTACATGACGCCTATTAACATTCACGGGAATGGCTTTCTTAGCACCAGCTACAGATTCTGCAGCCTCTCACAAATTCATTCCTTGGCTTTTTCTCCATCACACAGACAGTTAATCTCATATCGAATTATAAAATAATTGGCAATCTCACAACTTTCTCTCGAAGAACTCTCCCACCAAGAATGATTATTTTCAACTCATTGCTCCTTGTATCCGCAGGAGACTGGGAAGACACAAGAAGGAGCTAAGGGGAGATAGGATGGAAAAGGGAAGGGGTGGAGGAAGTTCACCTATTATGGCCATCCTTCAAGGACAGGGACAGGCAATTGGACATCTATTTGTCCCCATTTGGCCAGGGCTGGCCCTTACTTGACTAGAGTTTCACCTGGTTTGTTCTTTGTTTTTGAAATGGAGTCTCTCTCTGTCACCCAGGCTGGAGTGCAGTAGCATGATCTCAGCTCACTGCAACCTCTGCCTCCTGGGTTCCAGCAATTCTCCTGCCTCAGCCTCCTGAGTAGCTCGGATTACAGGCACATGCCACCACACCCGGCTACTTTTTGTATTTTTAGTAGAGACGGGGTTTCACCATGTTGGTCAGGCTAGTCGTGAACTCCTGACCTGGTAATCTGCCCACCTCAGCCTCCGAAAGTGCTGGGATTACAGGCAAAGCCACTGCACCTGGCCTCATTTTTTTTTTTTTTCTTTTCATTCTTGAAGCCATTGGTTTTTGACCCAGATGGCAGCAATCCACCAGGGCTCTGCTATATGCTGAGGTTCCCAGCCTCCTCACACGTCCTGAAAAGTTCCACCTCACTTGGGGTTGTTTGGACATAAGCCCCTATGTTTACTGTATAAGAAATGGTAACCTAATAGCTTAAGAAACAGTACAAAGACCCATTCCTTAAGACTAGAGGTAGAAGACTGACATAAGCATAAGACAACTGATTCAAGAAATATCCCTTGATAACTAACTTTTAACAAATGAAACTATTTTAAGCAAAATAAGGCCCTTTTTAAGTTTTTCTGTTTTCGTTTTTGTTTAAGAGACAGGGTCTCACTCTGTTGCCCAGGCTGAAGTCTAGAGTGTAATGACACAATCAGAGCTCACTGCAGCCTTGAACTCCTGGGCTCAAGCAATCCTCCCCCTTCAGCCTCCCAAAATGCTGGGATTACAGGCATGAGCCACTATATTCTTTTTAAAAGCCTTTTAAAGCTTTTATCCCGTATTTTTTTCTTTACTATTTGCTCACATGCTGGTATATGTTAAATATATATCTACACACATACACCTTGAACATCTGTCATTTCATTGAGAAATATTACTAGATTTTTTTTCTCACAAATCCTCTTCATCACAGTGGTTGATAAATGTCAGAAATTTGGGGAGGATTTTGAAATCATGAGGCAGGCTGTATGACAGTCACATTTAGTGTTTTGTTTTCTACATGAACATCTATAGCAGCCTTATACACAAAGAATATAACGGAACAGAAGTCATCCTGCCCAACACTTTCAGAATTTCTCAAAAATAGTTGTAGATCAGTTTTACACAGGCTTCTAGCAATTATTTCAAACATTTATTTAGCCTATAATCCCAGCACTTTGAGAGGCTGAGGCAGAAGGATCGCTCAAGGCTGGCAGTTCCAGACCAACCCAGGCAACAGAGCAAGACCTCATCTCTACAAAAAAATGTAAAAGTTAGCTGGGCATGGTGGTACACACCTGTAGTCTTACCTACTTGGGAGGCTGAGGTAAGAGGATTGCTTGAGCTCAGGAGTTTGAGCTCAGGAGTTTGAGGCTGCAATGAGCCATGATCATATCACTCAAGCCTGGGCACCAGAGCTAGACCCCAGCTTAAAAAAAAAAAAAAAAACTTTAGAATCAGTTGCCAATTCCTTGCAAGATGGGAAAAGGAATATAAAACATAGTTCCTGTCCTCAAGAAAGTCACAATCTTAATCAAATGGGACATAAAATTTAAACCATCATTCTTCAGCAAACTAACACAAGAAAAGAAAACCAAACACCGCATGTTCTCACTCATAATTAGGAGTTGAACAACGAGAATACATGGACACAGGGAGGGGAATATCACACCCTGGGGCCTGTCGGGGGTTGGGGTCCACGGGGAGGGATAGCATTAGGAGAAACACCTAATGTAGATGATGTAGTAGAAATACCTAATGTAGAAATACATCATGGCACGTGTATACCTATATAACAAACCTGCACATTCTGCACATGTATCCCAGAACTTAAAGTATAATTTTAAAAAATTAAAACAAACACACAGATAATAATAACTACATCATACAATATGGTGCTTGACATATGGTAGGTATTCAGCACTCACCATAGGTCAGGTACCATATTGTATAATGTGTGTGTGATTTTATGCATATATGTATATGTATGTGTATGTGTATATATATAATCTCAGTTGCTTCCCTCCAAAATAAACAATGAGGGTGGTATGTTTGAAAAAGGATGAAGAAATTAAGACTCAGAAAAATTAAATAAATTATACCATGAAGTGCCATATAGCGTACTGATGCCCTAGAAAGGAGGAGAGATTAGTGATGTGCGTGAGTCACTCAAGTTTCTCTGAAGACCTGGCCAACATGAGCCTCTACGAGTTAAAGGAAACTCAAGGTTGATTCTGGAACGTCTGGACTGACAGTTTATCTGGTTCACTCCCTGCCCCAGGCACTCACTCTCTGATCTTTTGCCATGAAACACAATTCTTCATCTCATGGTGTAATGGGGTTCAATAAATAACACCCTTGCTTCTTGCAAGGAGAGAAACGGTAAGAGCAACAGATGAAGGATCATTTCTTTACTAATGAAAAAGGTTAAGTTGTAGGATGTAGAGCAAACTGTCTGATAAGTAAAGCCCAGAATGAGATACAGATTTTCCTGCAGGGTCACAGCATATGAAGTGTTCTTGAAGGGATGGCGGGTCCCAAGAGAAAAAGGCACACAGCCAAGCCAAAACCTCACTTATTCCTCCCAGATTTACTGATCAGTTAAATCCACATCTGCCATGTCAGAGTTAGGCCAGGAGTTAAACTAGCAGATACTTTCTCACTTGGAAGGAAACATTAGTAGTGGGAAAGAACTACCAGCTGGGCATGGTAGCTCACGCCTGTAATCCCAGCATTTTAGGAGGCCGAGGCAGGCGGATCACAAGGTCAAGAGATCAAGACCATCCTGGCCAACATGGTGAAACCCCGTCTCTACTAAAAATACAAAACTTAGCCGGGCATGGTGGTGCACACCTGTAGTCCCAGCTACTCATGTCACTGAGGCAGGAGAATCCCTTGAATCTAGGAGGCAGAGGTTGCAGTGAGCCAAGATTGCACCACAGCATTCCAGCCTGGCGACAGAGCGAGACTCCGTATCAAAAAAAAAAAAAAAAAAAAAAAAAAAGGAAGCATCTCCCGCAGTGGGGTCTGCCACATATACTACATTTAACAGTGCACAAATGTGACCTAGGTGAGACTTTGCAGACTGTTAGTAGAACAGGGAAGGACTTGAAGGAGAAGAGCAATGGAGGAAGGTGGCCCTCAGAAGTGACTGGAAAAGGTGTTCTGGTAGCAAATGTACCACTCTGTTATGACTCCTCCAGCTACCAAAAACAAAGCAAACAAAAACAACATCTGAAGCAGCTGCTGCAGGGTGGGTGAGGCTGTGAGACAAAGTACTCCCCCGAGAGGGTGCCTGTGAGATGTGGAAGTGAATTGAGCTAGAAGATCCTCTGTGGGGGTTTTCTAAGAGACCTAGGAAGGAAACCGAAAGAATCCAGACATGACCGTTTCTAATTTTGGGGGTAGCGTCTTTTCTAAGCTAAGGAAGAGCTGATACCCTCCAAGTAGTCAAGAAAATTATGTTTCTTTCCCCTTTTCCCACCGTCCCTTTTTCCCCTTTCCCCACCTTTCCTCCTCCACCTACCCTCTTCTGTTTTTTTTTTTTTTTTTTTTTCTTTTTGAGATGGAGTTTTGCTCTTATCGTCTAGGCTGGAGTGCAATGGTGCAATCTCAGCTCACTGCAACTTCCACTTCCCAGGTTCAACTGATTCTCCTGCCTCAGTCTCCCAAGTAGCTGGGATTACAGGCACGAGCCACCACACCCAGCTAATTTTTGTATTTTTAGTAGAGACGGGGTTTCACCATGTTGGCCAGGCTGGTCTTGAACCCCTGACCTCAGGAGATCCACCTGCCTCGGCCTCCCAAAGTGCTGGGATTACAGGCATGAACCACCACACCCAGCCTCTGCTTTCTTTTTTCCTCACCTATTAAGAGAAAAAGGAAAATTATGCTTAAATTTCCTGTTTTCCCTTGAAATAGTCAAGGGTGTTTTTCAGCCAGCCTAGGCTTTAACTAAATGTGCCTTACTCCCTGTCCTCTTACTACTTTTTCCACATCCTGGCCAGGAGCAACTTATAATTCAAAAGGGCCACAAAAGAAAATGGGCTCACGGAAATGAAAAGAATTGTACTCACTTTGCATGGAAAGCAAAATGGAGGAAAATGGAATGGTATTTATTTCAAGTACATGAAAGCTTTCAGTCAAAGTTGAGAACAATGTTTTAGGCCAGAACAAGAGGGGAGAGATTTAAAACGTAGCACCAGGAACTTTCTTTCACTCAAAGTAGGTTGTCTTGAGCGTCCCCAAGCAAACTTAGGAGCCTCTTCTCTACTGCTCTCATTCCACATTGAATCCATCTGCCTAAGAACGGTCATCTTATCTGATTGTACACGTTTGTCTACAAAGTCCACTACTACCGGAGACAGTAGGCAACTTAAGGATAGCATTTAACGTAATGCCTACATCAGAAAAAAAACTGAATATTTATAGGCTGAATCAATTTAAAGTAAGATTCTTAAATACAGAAATGGGTTATTTAACATGTTCATTTTTTGTAGGGGTGGAGAGAAGGAAACTTTAAAAATGCGATAGATTCAGGACTTGAGTCATTTCATAAACACATAAGAGTAACAAAGGATCCTCAGATGTAACTGAAGTAGTCACGGGAGCTATTGATAATGTTCAGTACACATTCTAGGTCATGAAGCGGGATCACATTGCCCCATCTACTCAAAAGCAACTGGTGTTAATCAACAAAATATGACCAGCATTGACTGGTCACATCCAAGCATTCAAGGCTCACCAATCTCTCTTTTCCTTCCTCTGGCATTGTTGCTGCCTGCCGTGGTTTGGATGTGGTTTGTCTCTGCCAAAACTCACGTTGAAACTTAATTGCCAATGTAATGTGGTTGGGAGTGGTTCCTTCCTTAGATGATTAGTTCATTAAAGCTAGATTAATGTCTCTCTTAGGACACCGGGTTAGTTCTTGAGTGAGTGGATTTGTTCCCTTGAGAGTGGGGTGAGGTTGCCTCTCACCTTCTGCCTCCTTGGCAAATCTGCTTCCCCTTCCACTTCTCTGCCATGTTATAACGTGCAGCATGAGACCTTCACCAGAAGCTGAACAAATGCTGACCCTATGGTTCTTGGACTTCCTAGTCTCCAAAATCATAAGCCAAATAAACTTATTTTCTTTAGAAATTACCCAGTCTCTGGTATTCTGCTGTAGCAACACACAATGGACTAAGACAAAGATGGAATCAAGATGGAGCTTCTGACAGATCAGGTCTAGGAATGACAATGATGAACCTGAGCTCAGTGCACCATGTCATGGGCCATATGAATAAATTAACAAGTTAGAACTAAACTTGTGTTAATATCTTTGGAATGGGTGTTTGATCAAGCCTCACTTGCCTTCCATCCCTAAGACCTATTTATCTACTTAGGTAAACCTTGGAAATCCTGGAGACAAAAACTGTTGCAGTAAAGACACAAACCACTTTCAATATGTTGATGGTGTTTTGCTTTTGAAACCTATTCAACTTTTCACAAAGAGCGCTCCATGCCCATGCTCCAGAATCACTGTGAGCACAAGAATTCTTGGACGCACACAGACACCAGCTGAATTCTATTTCTATTTCCACATTCCCATTATTTTCATTCCTTTTTTCAGACGGAGTTTTGCTCTTGTTTCCCAGGCTGGAGTTCAATAGCGCGATCTCAGCTCACCCACAACCTCCTTCCCAAGCTCAAGTGATTCTCCTGCCTCAGCCTGCTGAGTAGCTGGGATTACAATTTATTAGTTTTAATAAAAAATTAAATACACTGGTTAATTTTGTATTTTTAGGAGAGACAGGGTTTCTCCATGTTGGTCAGGCTGGTCTTGAACTCCCGACCTCAGGGGATCCATCCGCCTCGGCCTTCCAAAGTGCTAGGATTACAGGTTTGAGCCACCGCACACAGGCTCCTGCTGTTTTCAAAGGAAATCTGTTCCTCTCTCAGCAATGGTATAGGGATAGAATATTGTCCATAAAGCCCCAGTGTCACTGCCACACATGGTCGGACATGACATGGTCGGCTCATTACAATTTACATGTCTCCATTTCAACATGACCACTTAACACTAAGTGTTTGTCCCACTAGAAATGTCAGAGAGTTGTCGGATTTTGACTGAACTTGGTAAATGACTACTGTATCTGTAGTGCTCCAAATTGGCTCGGAAAGCCTTTCTTCCATTAGGACTTATATGTTGCTTTTCCTGTTTTGGGATACTCTGGCCAGAGCTACAGCCAACATACACCTTAACTTTGTTTTGGAGTTTTGTGAGTTCTATTGAAACAAAATGGCAAGTAAAATATTTTTATATGAGCATATTTCTGTCATGTTTAATGGATTCTAACAAAGTTAGGTACATGGGTGAATTGATGAGAAAATGGCTCCTCTTGCCAGCTCAAAAAATGCATATTGCCAATTTAATTTCTACATAGTGAAATCAGCTACATGAGGTTTGAATAAGGCCCAGCACTTGGAAAACCTCAATGAATCCTAATATAGCTTCCAGATAGTTAAAAAACATAAGAAGTTTGAAAGACCTTTGCAAAGAGTAAAGTATTATTTGAAAGGGGAGTTTCCCATTTGGGAGTCAGGTATCAACAGTCTTTTTCAACCTCATTGAAAAAGAGTTGTTTCTGTACATCAAGCTGTACAGAAAGGAAACAGAAGCACGTGCAGAGGTGTGTGCCAGTAGGTGTGTGTACAGAGGTGTGTGCACAGAGGTGTGTACCAGTAGCTGTGTGTACAGAGGTGTGTACCAGTAGGTGTGTGTACAGAGGTGTGTGCACAGAGGTGTGTACCAGTAGCTGTGTGCACAGAGGTGTGTACCAGTAGCTGTGTGTACAGAGGTGTGTGCACAGAGGTGTGTACCAGTAGGTGTGTGTACAGAAGTGTGTGCACAGAGGTGTGTACCAGTAGCTGTGTGTACAGAGGTGTGTGCACAGAGGTGTGTACCAGTAGGTGTGTGTACAGAAGTGTGTGCACAGAGGTGTGTACCAGTAGCTGTGTGTACAGAGGTGTGTGCCAGTAGGTGTGTGTACAGAGGTGTGTGCACAGAGGTGTGTGCCAGTAGGTGTGTGTACAGAGGTGTGTGCACAGAGGTGTGTACCAGTAGCTGTGTGTACAGAGGTGTGTGCACAGAGGTGTGTACCAGTAGGTGTGTGTACAGAAGTGTGTGCACAGAGGTGTGTACCAGTAGCTGTGTGTACAGAGGTGTGTGCACAGAGGTGTGTACCAGTAGGTGTGTGTACAGAAGTGTGTGCACAGAGGTGTGTACCAGTAGCTGTGTGTACAGAGGTGTGTGCCAGTAGGTGTGTGTACAGAGGTGTGTGCACAGAGGTGTGTGCCAGTAGGTGTGTGTACAGAGGTGTGTGCACAGAGGTGTGTACCAGTAGCTGTGTGTACAGAGGTGTGTGCACAGAGGTGTGTACCAGTAGGTGTGTGTACAGAAGTGTGTGCACAGAGGTGTGTACCAGTAGCTGTGTGTACAGAGGTGTGTGCCAGTAGGTGTGTGTACAGAGGTGTGTGCACAGAGGTGTGTACCAGTAGGTCAGGAAAGAGTTGGAGTTTTCTGAAGCCAGAGGTTCACCAAGAAGCTTCCTATGATGTTTTGTTGGCCTAAAAGGGCAGTTCAGGTAAAAGTCCATAGGAGGAATCTAAAGCTCAAATCCCAAGCCTGGGAGATCAAGGAAGGATGAGGATGTCAGAGACAGCTAAGGAGGAAACCAGAATGATATCCTACCAGGAACAGTCAAAGGGGAGCATCCCAGGTGGCTGCTACTCATGTCAGTGGGTACTTGTAGCTCCCCTTACTGAGCTAGTTCATGTCTGTTATATTGGCCTGGTTGTACTAAAGCAGAAAAAAGTTAGGTCGGCCTGGCACACACCCTGGCTAACATAATGAAACCCCGTCTCTACTAAAAATACAAAAACAAAATTAGCCGGGCATGGTGGCAGGTGGCTGTGGTCCCAGCTACTCGACAGGCAGAGGCAGGAGAATGGTGTGAACCCAGGAGGCGGAGCTTGCAGCAACAGAGCGAGACTCCGTCTCAAAAAAAAAAATTTGGTCTACATGGGCAATGAGTTGAGATTATGCTTTCAAGTATTTGGGTTACAATTTTAGAACTTTTCAAAAGGGAATGTGAGTATATGAAGAGCCAACAGGTTGGAAGGTAATCCTTGCATTCCCCTACCTAAGCAATCACTATGATGAAAAAAATCAAATTGTCTTAGAAAAACTTCAGTTCAGTGGAATACATGTGTACAGTGGAACAGAATAAAATGTTCAAAGGATTTTAAGTGTCCATCTTTGTGAAGTTATCTTGAATCCATAATGATAAATCTACAGAATTAAAGTTCTCTTCACTTCCCTGAGTCAAAGAAAGAAGGAGGCACCCAAAGCACTGAAATGGCTCCTCAGCACCCATTTAGCCAAGATCTCTCAGCGGGCTATTCCTAAGGGGACATGCTGCTGCCCTCCGACATGGGAAACAGGTTCATGACTCCAGCCATCCCCATCACCCTAACCCTATCCCCGGGGACTGTGGTCTACACCAGCCTCTGAAGGAGATGCTCAGTGTGCACCAGGCTTTTCCTGCTGGTCTTGCTACTAACATTTTCCCTGTGTCTTCTCTTCTCCATTTCCCATTCCTGGACCCACCCTCTGTCTCCTCCCATGTTCAATGACTCTCTCAAATCCCATCTTGCACAGGTCAGTTCTCTTGTCTAAGCATCTGGAGTGAACAGGGACCTAATTTTTGTCTCTGCACAATCAGCTCAGGATCCAGTATACAGCAGGCATTCAATACATGCCGAATAGATCAGGGAATAAGTGACGTATGACCCTCATGCTAAAGTGAGGCTGCTAGGCTCTGAGGGGTGAGGATGAAAGTAGCAGGGAGGTAAGATGGGGAAAATGGAAACAGCCAAGAGGAGGAAAAGAAAGAGGGGCAGGAATCCACCCATCTCCTTTTGCTGCTAAAAGGCCACCTTTCCTCAGTTCCAAAAGCTCCCACCACCATCACAGAAAAAGCAGGCAGTGGGACCACTCCTTTAATGGTTCATACACAACCCTCAGCTGAAAGTTCCACAACTACTTTACCTTTACATATGGTCTGAATGTTCATTCCAACCTAATTTCACTCAGGTACACGATGTAATTTCTCCTGGTCCAATCTTCGGGAATAGGCTGGCATTTTCTCAACAACAATGTCCTTTGATATAGAACCTTCTAGTACCATGGTTTGATACAGAAGGATTTAGCATTCCCTGTGTTCCAGAGTGTCGGGCTCTATCGCACATTCGAGGACAGAAGCACTTTTTGTCCATAGCACCTACAGAGCCTCCAGGGCACTGCAGAGTTGTGGTTCTCGACAATTCCTTGTCAATTCCTGTATACCCTAAGTGGTGCCGCATTATGCAACATACCTGTAAGCTGCCTTGTATGCCACAAATTGAGGTAAGACCACGACAGTATTTTGAAAGTAGTCAACTGATGTGATTTCCATTCCTCCTCCCCGTAAAACATGTCCCGTGGCAACCATTTCACTCTTCCAATTGGGAGGGGTTTGAGGAAGAGGCAGGTAGGCAAAGGAAACTGCTCCAAACAACAGGAAGGGGAATGAGAGTGCCTATCCCTTCCACCCCAAAGGAATTGGCAGGACACCAGGAAAAGCAATAAGAAAGCAGGTGGTGAAAAATGCACGTGTGGACCACCATTCTCCAGGCTGGAGTCCCGGCAGTGGAGAGGTATGTGAAATCCGTTAAAGGGGAAAACCCAAACAGAGAAACGTCTTCCTTCTCATGAGGCACTTAGAATCAGCAAAGACTCTATCAAAGAATGACTCCCTTCACCCTATACCATCCAGGGGTGCCCACAACAGAGTTAAACTGGAGAACAGGCAGAGGTCTTAAGACCCTGAGTTTAGCTTTCCCCATCTCCTTCAGCTCCTACATCACAAGGAAAGTATCTGTTGGTTGCTGGGTGTCCTGTGGAAGGACCCAGAAGTAGCTGATGAGCTGGGGACGGGTGGGAGTTGGGTACACAGCAGGGATTCAGTGAACCCGAGAGCCACAGACTGCAGGGGAGACATGGCGGACCAGGAATCATAACAATCAGGGTCCAGGAAGACACTCAGGCTTGGAGGGGCTGAGTCAGTTGGGAGGTCGGCATGACCAGGCTGAGAGAGAAGAGACCATCATCTCGGAACTGTCAACTTCAGCACCAGTGACAGCAAGGCACCTAGCAACCAGGCAGATACAAGATGATGCCACGACCGCAAGAGGGTCCCCAGTGCACAGGCCACTATCTCTTCCCCAAGAGCTGAGATCCCTCCACCACCCATTAGGGACCTCTCTTGGAGAAGAGCAGAGGCAGAGGAAAAATCTAAAAGAATAAAGTTTCACCCTAAAGAAACCTTTGCATAAGAAGCGACTTAAATTATTGAATCAGACCAAATTTCATTTTTCCTTGATACTCAGCAGAGTGGAGGCTGCCAAGGAAGAGTAGACTGGACATGAAACATTTAAAAATACATTTTAGTTGCACATGAGAGCATAGTGTGTACATTTGCAATCCAACTTCATGACCTTTCATACTTTATATGAAAAACGATGATTGCAACCAGGCGCGGTGGCTCACACCTGTAATCCCAGCACTTTGGGAGGCTAAGGTGGGTGGAGCACTTGAGGTCAGGAGTTCGAGAACAGCCTGACCAACATGGTGAAACCCCTCTCTACTTAAAAAAAAAAAAAAATTAGCCGGGCGTGGTGACACACACCTGTAATCCCAGTTACTTGGGAGGCTGAGGTAGGAGAATAGCTTGAATCTGGGAGGTGGAGGTTGCAATGAGCTGAGACTGCACCACTGCACTCCAGGCTGGGCAACAAGAGTGAAACTCCATCTCAAAAAAAAAAACGAAAGAAAGAAAGAAACAACCATTACAAGCCACCTCATCATGGCACTGCTGGATGCTTACTGCCACCAGGGGAAACGGTGGCTGAGAAAGGGTAGGTCTTCGGTGAGCTGCAGGTGCCTTCCAGGACCATGGTGGAAAGGATTTTTAAAAAGCCTTAAGTTCCTGGAGCTGCTATTTCAACCTGCCAACTCAGACAGGTAGACCACGCATGGCCAGGAGCTACAGGCCTGGTCGGCTTTTTTTGCTAGGAGTACAGTCTCCATCCTATGCCCCATGCCTATCCCCACATCTGTCCCCTCTGACTCCACCACAGTTCTCTTCTTGGGATGCAGTCAGATGGCGGCCATAAGTACGTGTTCATGTGCATGTGTATATGCAAGACAGTGACAGCCAAGGCTCCATGCTACTAGTAATAGCGTCAATTACAACAACAACAACAAACTTGCCTCTAATTTTATTCCAGGGACCTAACACTTCCATGCACAGAGGTTCCAGGATAGGGGCTGCCCACCCACCAGCCGTAGTCAGGGTAGATACCTGACTTCGTTTCTCTAAAATGCAGAGGGAGCTCTCCCCTCCCCACCCACTGCCACCTCCCGTGCCCCAGCTCTTATGACCCATGGAAGGCATCGCCTGACCAAATCAGAATTACCTCTTTTCTAACACTTATTTTTTTTTAATTCTCTGCAAATGGAACCCCCACTTCACAATTTTGTGAATCCACTGTTCAACTCCTGCACAAGTTTTCAGCAACACATTACGTACACAATAAAGGACTGTCTGATTTCTTTTTTCCCCATTTTGTTATTTGGATTTCTTTCTTTGTTTTTGCAGAATTTTTCCAGAATAGGTGTCAATTTACTTTGTAAACATTGTGCTTAATTGTTTGCAAGACTGCAGAATAACTGGCACGAAGTGAAGTTATTTTAGACAAGAACAAACAATTTGAATATGGCAGTTAGTGGGGAACAGAGAACAAAGACTGGAGTTTTATTTAAAGAACAAGTCAATCACGCCAATAGAAAGACAATGCATAGACGCCTTCCGTGTGCTGGCTGAAAAGCCCCAAGTTGCTCTGTTTTAAAACGTGTGAAGATATTCAGCACAAAAGGCCTGGTTTTGAACATCGATAAAAGAAATTCAGGAAGAACTACTGTGGTTCACAAAGAAACAAAGCCTTTGCCACTGAGGAAACGGATTGTGTCCTGTGAAACCCAGTAGTCAAAGATGACAGGGTCTGGTCTTATAGCGGTGTAGAGAATCAAGAAATTGACATGGAAGTCTTATGCAAACCAACTTAACACATATTCCATCAAATATGTTAAATGCATCAGACAAGGAACAGGAAATACTGAAAACCCAAGACAACAGCTCTACAAAGACGGCTCTCCTCATATAATCTACCTTCAATCCCCACTTCTCACAGCAAGATACCTCGTATTTTTTCATCTGTGGGTTTACTTGGAATGAGATTCCAAGTCAGCGGTCAGCAAACATTTTCTGTAAAGAGCCAGACAGTAAATATTTTAGGCTTTGTGGGCCACTAGGTCTCCATCGCAGCTATTCAACTCCACCTCTGTCCTGTGACAACAGCCACAGACAGTTTGTAAACAAAGGGGCGTGGCAGTGTTTCAATAAAACTTTATGGACAATGAACTCTGGATTTTGTGTAATCTTCACGTGTCACAAAATATTATTTCGATTCTTTTTTCAATTATTTAAAAATACAGAAATCTTTCTTAGCTGCCCAGCCATAGAAAATTAGGCAGCGGGCTGTGGATTGCCCCCGCTTCCTGTATAACCCAGAAACCCTTCAGTGACCACGGTGAAATATTACCTGGTGCAGTTCTAAGCCACTATACTTTCAAACAAGTGTTTCAGAAGAACAGATGCCTACAACACAGAAACGGGAGTGGCAACCACATGAAATAATAGTAAGGTAAGAAAAAAATGAACAAACCATAAAAAGAAAAGAGGTACAAAATGCAGTGAAATGGATGGGCCCAGGTCCCAGCTATGATGATGTGATGTGTCCAGGGGGCATCGAACAGGACAGCTGTTTTGCTACTGGTACTTGGACTTGGTTGAAGGTAGGGTCTGACAAAAGTCCCAAATAAGAAAGCATGACCCTGTTCTTGTGAGCGGAAGATGAGAAAGGAAGGAGACAAGGAGATCATGAAAATAATGAAGACATCGAAGGCTAATACGATGGAGATTTCCCCTGTGACAGCAATTATTCTAAATGCTAAATATATATCACTTAATCCTTATAACAGCCTTCTAGGCTTTATTGTTAGTCCCATTTTATAGATGAGAAAACTAAGACCCTGAGATGGTAAATAACATGCTCGAGGGAGGGATGGGGGGACGGGAGGATGGGTAGAGGGATGGAAGGATGGACAGACTGACAGAGAGAGAAGGTGATAGATACGATTGATTGACAGCTGATACAGAGAGATCAGATAAGTTGGGCAGACATGTAGATGATAGGTAGATGGATAGGTAAATGACAGTAGATGACAGAGATAGATAATACAGAGATTAGTAGACAGATGATAGGTAGATCAATGGGTAGACAGATGGCAGACAGATAGATGGGACTGATAGATGGATAGGTAGGTAGGTAGGTAGGTGGATGGTAGGTAGATGATGAATAGGTGATAGATAGCATTCCAACTCTAAAAATGGGGCACTCAATCCCACACTCTGCTGCTCTAATGGGCAATGGGCAATTAATAAAAGGCTGCTGGAACACAAAATGGGAACTAAAGAAGGAAGAGGTGGTAGGAGCTCCTCTTTTTTATAAGCAGCCATGCACTGATACCCTCTATTCTTCCAGGAGGTTAGTTGGAATGGAGGTTTCCTGAAGGAAGTGAGTTTGAAGTCATTTTGAAATAAATGAAGGAACTAAATATTGAGACACACACGCGACCACAGGAAGTGCGTTCGTGGAGGACCTGGAACCGGGAAAAACAAAGATTCAGAGGGGATTTGAGAGTGTGAAGATGATTTGAAGAGCCAGACGTTTTTTCCCTCAGATCTAACATGGGAGCAGATTTTCAAAAACACAGGTTCTACAAACTGCCTGTCTTTGATATCCAGGAGGAGCTCGTCGGGAATGCAAAGCAGCTACTACAAGAAGCACCTTCCTTCCTGGGTGGTGAGGCCGGCCCTGTGCACTTAGGGAGTGGATTTTAAATATAAAGAGATTAGTGTCCAGTTATCCAGGTGGCCACTGGAATGACAGTAATTCACACCAAACCACCTAAGGAGGAAACATCATCCATCACCCACATTTTTTAGGAAAAAAAAAAAATCAGCTTTAGAAAACCAGATAACTAGCCCTCAATCAATTCTGAGTCAGCAGATCTATTTACTCTTTTCTGACACTGCATCACTCGATTGAGTCTTGCTGGCTCCGTCAGGATTTTTCCAACATGTGTTGTCATGGATCGAAACCTTCCAGCAACTGTCCTTTCTCTCTCAAAATAGTGTCTTTTCTCATTCCACTCAGATCTGCTCAACTGATTTTGAAAAAGATGCCAAAATTCTTTTTTGTCTTTTTTTTTTTTTGGAGACAGTCTCACTCTGCCGCCCAGGCTGGAGTGCAGTGGCACAATCTTGGCTCACTGCAGCCTCAAATTCCTGGGCTCAAGGGATCACCCTGCTCAGCCTCCTAAGTAGCTGAACACAGGCATGTGCCACTCTGCCCAGCTACTGTAGAGACAGAGTCTCACCATGTTGCCCAGGCTGGTCTCTAACTTCTGGACTCAAGCAATCTTCTTGCATAGGCCTCCCAAAGTGCTGGGATTACAGGCATGAGCCACCGTGCCTGGCCTGCAAAAGCTCTTTACTTTGAAAGTACATTGAAATTGTTCTGTACTTGGCAGTGGTGGTTCCATAGCTGTGTATCTCCATCAACATTCATGGATCTATACACCAAAGTGTGAATCTGACTGTATGCAAGTGATATTTCAATTTAAGTAAGAGTCAAGGGAAAACAAAGGAAATACTGAAATTTCTGTCTGGATATGGAAGGCTTAAAAAACAGGAAGGTCTGTCATCTCTGAGTATCTGCCTGAGTTTTGGAGGGAAAACATATGAATGAGCCAATTAAAGAGCTCATTTCTGGGTGACTGACAAATCACATTTGAGTTACTAAACTAGTTCTGGTTTGGGGATTGGTGAGTTTCACTGTATCAAGCTGTGACTCTGTTTAACCCAAGTATTCCCTCAAGGCCCTTCTTGGCTGTCTCTCTTCAAGCTGAAATTGAGAGGCTTTGCGAGTGGCCCTATAAACACGCTAATGAATGAATGGACAACTAATTACCTTGTAAATATGCATGAATAAGCACAGGCCTCAGATGCCTCTGCAGTAAGCCAAATGTCTGGACGCCCCCTTGCTACTTACTTGTGCATGAGAAAACGCGTGACATTCCTACGGTGGAAGCTCAGGCCTGTCATTCTCACAGGCAAATCTTTAAACGTGGGGTGAAAAGGTTCTGGTATAGGACACTTCAAAAGACACAGTAATAAAAATAACAGACAAATGTAGCCATGAAGGATAACTGATCACACAAGCTCCTATACCCCCATAAAAGAGTAAACTAACCTCTTGATTAAATTTTTCCAGTGAGGAGGCCCCTTTTATTTTTCATTTTAAACTTGTTTTTAAATAGTTTTTTTTTTCTCCTTTGTGTATACATTGTAGGTTATAATGATTCCCCTTGGTGCTCAAAGATTGTAGGGCTTTAAATGCCCTTAAGGGGCCAGGCACCGTGGCTCATGCCTGTAATCCCAGCACTTTGGGAGGCTGAGGCAGGAGGATCACCTGAGGTCAGGAGTTTGAGACCAGTCTGACCAACATGGTGAAACCCCATCTGTACCAAAAATACAAAATTAGCCAGGCATGGTGGTACATGCCTGCAATCCCAGCTACTCAGGAGACTGAGGTAGGAATATCACTTGAACCCAGGAGGCAGAGGTTGCAATGAACTGAGATTGTGCCATTGCACTCCAGCCTGGGCAACAAGAGTGCAACTTTGTCTCAGAGAGAAAAAAAAAAAAAAAAAAACCTTAAGGATGACACCGCTTCCTGTCCTAGGAACGTGAGCATCAAACTACAAAAGCAAGTGTCAAAGGGGGATTTGGCTGGTCCCTGGAAAATGCATTCCCCTCAGACGCTTGGTGGAGAACAGCACCCTTGGCAGGCATTAGTAGACTCATTCTGGGCCAGACAAAATCATCCAAGCTAGTGTGTTGAATCTGTTTGTAGTATAATTGGAGTCAATTATAATAACTAGAGTGACATCCCACATCCATCCTTTGGTGACTGAGCCAACTTTAGCAAGTTATTTAGCTTCCTGGGTCCTCAGTTTACTCATCTGTCTTATGGGATTAATAAAAGCTACCTTGTAGAGTTGTTAGGAAGATTAAATTTGACAATGTATAGGAAGTGCCCAGGTCAGTGTCTAGCATATAGTAAGTATTTGATAAGTAATATTTTTCGTTATTATTATTATTTTGAGATGGAGTCTCCCTCTATTGCCCAGGATGGAGTGCAGTGGCGCAATCTCAGCTCACTGCAACCTCTGCCTCCTGGGTTCAAGTGATTCTCCTGCCTCAGTCTCCTGAGTAGCTGGGACTACAGGCATGTGCCACCACGCCTGGCTAGGTTTTTTGTTTGTTTGGTTGGTTTTGTTTTGTATTTTTAGTAGAGATAGAGTTTCACCATATTGGCCAGACTGGTCTCAAACTCCTGATCTCGTGATGCATTTCGGCCTCCCAAAGTGGTGGGATTACAGGCATGAGCCACCGCGCCCAGCCAATATTTATTATTAGTAGTAGCATTAATAAGGCCCACTGGAAGAGTAAACTAATTTTGTTTCTATAGAGTTTACACCCAATCTAGTCTAGACATGGGCTAATTTCAGTGGGGGCAACATTTCCTTAAATATCAATTGGAGCTGGTTGTAGTCTCAGAACTGAGACAAGGACCAGCAGATGCTAGACTCCCTTAGGAGCACTCAGGAGCTTCCTAGACTCCCTGAGGAACACTCAGGAGCTTCCTATTTCCAGTCTTATTTTTTCCATTGGTCTATGCTCAGGCCTGAACCCAGGCAATAAGCTGTTATGAAACTAGGGCAATGTTACTTGATCTCTAATAGATAAAAGCAAGAGCTGGTGAATCCTTCAGAGCAGTGCTTCCCATAGCCTGGCCCACAGAACAGGCACCATGCAAGATACCTATCAAACGCAATAGTCCAAAGTCAAGTAGGTTTAAGAAACACTCAGAGCCACACAGTCTGATGGATTTCTTTACTGCAGAATCATTCAGTGCTGGAATTAATTGTGAAGTTCATATTAATTCAATGCCCATGAACATCATAAACATTAGGAACATTTTTTAAATCATAGGTTCGTGGATATGTTAGATACCATCTAATCGAATCACCTCCTCAATGCATTCATTCTGTGATAACATCCTGATAAACAATTACCAATTTCACTGTTGGGGATGGAACTCAGTACATCGCCACGAAGTAGATTCCATGTGTAATGGTGCTAAAATTATAGGAAAGTTCTTTCTTATTTTGAAACAGCTTCTGTCTCTTCTGAAGTTTTTACTCATATGTACTTTTTGTCATATGTATTTTGTCCTTTTGGTGCCACCCAGCATGCAACTCCCAGCCACATTCCTTCCAGGACTTGAAATTCCCAAGTGTTTTCTTTTGAGGCTAAACATTTTCTTCGACTGTTCAGTTCATTGCTATTTCTAATTTCCACACACAGCATTGTTCTTGTTAACGACTATTGGATGTACTGTAGTTTCATCCATGTCCTTTCAAATGTTCTTAGATGTAAACTGAACTCATCAGTGCATAGTATGGAAAGGCGATCACCTCCCTTGCTTTGGATGGTATACATCTGCAAACATGGTCAAAGGTTACAGTCACTCCTTAGGCAGCCCCATGGTGTGTGACGTCAATTCACATCCTGATGTTGCTTTTTATACGGACTTCTGCTGTGAAGCCACATCTCACAAAACCTGTAGTCATGCAGTTGAACTTTGAATGTAAATACTGGGATTTGAATTACCTTTATTGCACTTCACTTCACCTGAACTCAGCCTTCTCCCCTGTCATGATTTTTCTTTAGAATACTGGCTCTGATAGCCAATGTGTTAGTTCTCTCTCACTTTGCATACTGGAAAGTATGATTTCTGTTTTTTCATGTAAGTTATCGATTTACAATTTTAAAAAAGAATAACAGGGCCTGATTTAAAATTTTAAAAAGATAAGAGGGCCTCCAGGTTGGGAATGATTATGAAATAAGGGTAATTCTCCCAAGTTACCAAAAGTTGTTGATCATGGTTATTCAACAAACGATATTCCACTAGCCAGTCTACGTTTCTTTACCAAGTCTTCGAAGATATATAAGTGAATTTTTCAACATCCTGGATTTGCTAAAATCTGAGCTGTTGCCTTAATCCACTGATAAAGCATTTATTTATTTATTTTTGAGACAGAGTCTCGCTCTGTCACCCAGGCTGGAGTGCAATGGTGTGATATCGGCTCACTGCAACCTCCACCTCCCAGGTTCAAGCGATTCTCCTGCCTCAGCCTCCTGAGTAGCTGGGATTACAGGTGCGCGCCACCATGCCTGGCTAATTTTTGTATTTTTAGTAGAGGTGGGGTTTCATCATGTTGGTCAGGCTCATCTCGAACTCCTAACCTCAGGTAATCTACCCACCTCAGCCTCCCAAAGTGCTGGGATTATAGGCATGAGCCACCGCACCTGGCCAGCATTTATTTTTAAAACGAAGGGAGGGTGGGGAATGAGTAATTTGCCAAGATTTACTTTTTAGTAAACCATGTTGGCTCCTAGAAACCATGGCTTCCTTTGATGAGGATTTACCATCCTGGTGATAAATAACAAAAGAGGTAGAGCAACACACTTTAGACCGTGGGTTTTGAAGTCAAATGACATCTCCATTAGTTACTAACCCATATGCTGTTGAGCAGGGTGGTTAAGCCTTAAGTTTCCTCAACTATAAAAGATTTTTAAAGTAAAAGAGATAATATATGTAAACTGCTTACAGAGTGCTGGAGACAGAGAAAATGCTTAACACAATGGTCATTATTTTTAAAGTTAGGCTTGCTGGATTTTGGTGGGAAATCAAGATGGCTTCCTTCTGAAAACTGCATCTGTCTCATGTCTGATTTCACAGAAACAACTTTGAGATGGGGATTCTTGAGCACATGAGTTACTGAACAAGAACTCTCAGGGAAAAGGGAGTGAGAGCTGCAGGATGGGGTAGAGAAAGGAGTAAGTTAGAATGTGGTTTCAGATGAAGTCTCCTTTCATTCCCTTCCCAGGGGGAGCTCTGGGGCATAAATTGCCTGTCCTGTGTCCATCCTGGCTTGAGAAAAGGCTTACATGGACCCCGCCCCAACCCACCCAAGTCAATTATGTCTACTGGACACCCAGGGCCATGACTTGAGAGATGGAACTCCCAGCACTTCCTGGCAAAGCTGGTCTCTTCACCCAAAGACACTTTTATGGGGAAGGCTGCAGAAATGAGCAGCTGCTTCCTCAGGGTGAAGGGCACCTAACCAGTACAAGGGACCCCAGGGGTTTGAGTGTCACATTCTCACCAGCATCTGCCGTGGAGACAAGCCAGTCACTCCATCAAAACTCAGAACCCACCAACAAGGGTGATCTCTGGGGCAAAACACATAAAACTGTATGCCACCTCCATTATCTTATCCTCTCTTTTTTTTCCCCCTTCTTCAAAACTTTCCTTTTATTAACATACATTGTGATTAAGCACAATTACAAGAGACCACAATATCTTCACTTCCAAGTTGCAGTCTGTCTCACGGCTGTCAAAACATGGTTACAAACTATTTTTTTCTGCAAAGAGCTCAAATGTAAAGTACAGAACTCAATACAGAGGGGGGAAATTAATAGCTACAACACAGTACATAACAAAGCCTTCAGCAGGGCCCAGCACATAAGAGAATCAAGAGCCCACATGTTCTACCAGAGGTGTGGTCACATTTTAGACACTCCCAAAGTGTATTTTGGGACAATTCCACCATAAAGTTATAGAAAGAGGGACCCGAACAACTGTCCTCTCCTGAGGTTATCTTTGTTAAGATAATCGTCATACTATATCCTCGGAAAGCATATGGACTTGAAGCCAAATTTTACTCTGCAAATTAGTAGCTGAGGAACTTTCATTGAAGTTCTAACCTCCTTAAGTCTCTGTTTTCTCATTTGCTAAATGGATAAAATAACTTCAAAAACTACAGGTGGGACATTAAAGTCGCATATAAAAATTGCAATGTGGTATTTGGTACGTGTAAAATCTTCAAAGTGTAGCGCATCTATTTTGAATTCCTTCAAAAAGTTTTAGAGGGGACTACAAAGCTAAAATTTGAGGAACTACTGAAATCTTACAATAACGAACCATTACTATTGTATCAAAAAGTAGCAACACACATACTAAATTGATATCTCTTGTGTTTAAGTTTGACATCACAGGGCCTTTTTAAAAAAATATTGAGGCATTAGGATCAACAGATTTGTGTGTCTCTTGGGTCCCTCCTCACACCACCATCTTCCATAATGGTCCCACCATTTGGAACTGCTCGGACAGTTTTGATTGTCACAATGATAGGGGAGGTAGGGCATTAATGACATTTAATGGGCAAGTCCAGGGATACCAAACATCCAGCATCATCCAAAACCATCTCTTACCATGAAGAATTGTCTCATCTACCTCCTACATGATTGCCCAAGGTTTCATTGGACATTCACAAAGGTAAAAATTGCTCATAATTATTTGAGACTATAACCTAAATACTTTCACATGTAAACAAACGATTTAATGCTCAGGGTGAATATAAATGGATTTTCCAGAAATGCAACTGCCACGTAAGTCAAGGGATGACTGCAAGCTGTTTTGTTCCAGACTCTATTGTTCACCATGCCCAAAAATCATGACAAAGCCACTTAATGAAACCAAGTCACCAACACAACATGCCTCCATCAGTCCACATTTGCAAATGACCCATTCGTGGTGAGTCTACTCACAGGTGTAGGCATCTGACTTCTCATGTTTTCCATTGTGGTTGTCCTGAGCATTTTCATGTTAAAATGCATATTTCAATATAAATTGTTTTCCTTTCATTTTGTTTTATATTACAGTTGGGGTATTTCAGTGATTTTTTAAAAATTACATGAATGGGTAGGTTATATTGTCTATGTGTGTCTTAGGAGAATAGTAAAGAAGATTTTAACAAAATTTTTGTAATTACAAAGGGGTATCTAAAGGTTTATGAACTGACATGATCTCATCTTTGACAGAGATGAGGGCATTGGTCATGATCACCCTTATAACACAATCTCAGGTCCTTCAGCCCTGACTCCTTTTTCAGACTTTTCTCCTAGGAAGACTGAGCCTCCTCACCCAGGCATGAAAGCTTGGCAAGGATGCTCAAGCGTCAAGGTCAAAGTTGCATGTCCATGTGATCCTGTTGGCTAGGATTAGGTCCTTGCACATTGCAAAGTTTGCTGATGAGACAAAAAAATCTGGAACTTAACTAAAAGGCTCCGCACAGCAAAGGAAATAACAGAGCAAACAGACAACAGAATGGGGGAAAATATTTGCAAATCATGCCTCTGACACAGGACTAACATCCAGAATCTACAAGGAACTCAAACAACTCAACAAGAAAAATAAACAAACAAAAAAACAAACATGAAAAGCTGAGCAGAAGATCTGAACAGACATTTCTCAAAATAAGAAACACCAGTGGCCGATAAACACAGGAAACAATATTCAATGTCACTAATCATCAGATAAATGCAAATTAAGACCACAGTGAGAGATCATCTCACACAGTTAAAATGGTTATTATTAAAAACTTAAAAGCAATAGATGATGGCATGGATGGAGAAACAAAGGAACACTTACACGTTGTTGGTGGGAATGTAAATTAGTTCAAACTCTGTGGACAACAGTATAGAGATTTCTCAAAGAACTAAAAATAGAACTACCATTTGACCCAGCAATCCCACTACTGGGTATCTGCCCAAAGAAAAAGAAATCATTACATTAAAAAGACACCTCTGTGTCACTGCAGCACCATTCCCATTGCAAAGTCATGGACTTAAGTGTCCATCCACCTTAGTACTCATCAACAGTTGACTGGATGAAGAAAATGTGGTATACGCACACCATGGAATACTACAGAACCATAAAAAAGAATAAGATGATGTCCTTTGCAGCAACATGGATGGAACCAGAGGTCATCATCCTAAGCAAACTAACTGAGAA
The DNA here is from genome assembly GCF_047675955.1 of Chlorocebus sabaeus. Lineage (NCBI taxonomy): Eukaryota > Metazoa > Chordata > Mammalia > Primates > Cercopithecidae > Chlorocebus > Chlorocebus sabaeus. The sequence goes on along the minus strand of NC_132908.1, from coordinate 67,380,385 downwards.
ACAGAAAACCAAATATTGCATGTTCTCACTTATAAGTAGGAGCTAAACAATAGGTACAAGGAGCATAAAGATGGAAATAATAGACACTAGAACTCCAAAAGGGAGAAGGGTGGGAGGGAGACAAGGACTGAAAAATAACCATCCAGGTACAATGTTGACTATTTGGGTAATGAGTACACTAGATGCCCAGTCCCCACCAGTATGCAATATGCGCATGTATCAAAAAAGCACACGTACTCCCTGAATCTAAAATAAATTTTTCAAAAAGACTGAAAGAGTTTCCCAAAGTCTCTGAAGATCTGTTGTCACAAGTGATCCTATTGTTGCAAGTGACAATAAGGTCTCCTACTACCACTTGGTCATTCATCTCAATTCTCTACCTCCATCAAGATCACCACAGAAGAGTTTCTGTCTTTGATACTGAAGATTAGACTCTCGCAGGGCCTTTCAGCTAAGCACATACAAAGCATACAACCCAATTTATTTTGCTTGCAAGTAGAGTCAAAGTAGATATCTGAGTATATAAGTAGATATTTTCCTTTATCTCCATTGACAAACCACAAACATAGGTGGTGTCAGGACAAACCTACTTATAAACTTGTTGGAATGTTTAGTGTTTCAGGTTCTCTTTGGTTCAGAAAGTTAAAGAGCATTATAAACAGTACATTGGGCACAGTGGCTCATGCCTGTGTGGGCACAGTGGCTCATGCCTGTAATCCCACAAGTATGGGAGGCAGAGGCGGGTGGATCACCTGAGGTCAGGAGTTCAAGACAAACCTGGCCAACATGGTGACACTTCGTCCCTACTAAAAAATACAAAAATTAGCTGGGCGTGGTAGCAGGCACCTATAGTCCCAGCTACTTGGGAGGCTGAGAAAGGAGAATTGCTTGAACCTGGGAGGCAGTTGCAATGAGCTGAGATTATGCCACTGCACTCCAGCCTAGGCAACAGCAAGACTCTGTCTCATACAAAGAAAAGAAAAGTATTCATCTGTATTTATTTTAGATGGAAAATAAGATGGCTACAAGAATGAATATATAGAATTAGACTGAACTGACTTTTTCTTCTGTGAATTTTGGTATTTTCTCTGGTTAAATAGAAAAAACACGGCAAAATACTAAGTCTGCTGGAGATGACGAGATAAAGAAACTTATCTGCCACCTTCCACACACACACACAAAAGAACCAATTTTTATATTTCTAGAAGGCAACCTAAGACCTTTGGTTCTCTGTCTAGGACATGAAACACTTACCATGCTGCACTTGCATCTGGCTTTTTCAACTAGGTTGAGCACAGAGAAAGAACTACAAGGATGCTACAATTAAAGGGAGTGTGCCTGAACACAAACTCAAGGGGACGTGTATGTTGTTATTACATAAACCAGAATGCAAAGGCCCTTGAGGTTGAATAAGAACTCTAAATCTCCTAGTTTCTACAATCCCCAAACCAGTATTTTTCCAGAGGAGGCACTGGTGTTTCTAATCCAGCATGGAGTAAAATAAAAAACAATAAGGACCTTACGTTTTTCTGAGAAATTAACATGAACAGAAGGAAAAACAGCAATTGCCTCCACTGAAATAACAACCCCTCCTTGCCTGCAGCCATTTGAATCAGAGATTGTTTGCATTAATAAGGCGTTAGCCTCTTTTTTTTTTTTTTTTTTTTATTGTCAAATGCCATTTGTTCAATGTCCCACATTTGCCCGTGAAATTCAGGGCAATGAAGCTGACAAAATGTAATTTACTTGCATTGAAATGGGCCAGATCCACAATTTACTCTCCCAGCCTCTCAAGCTGGATTTCACATTCAGTGGCCTTCCTGAACTCTCAGAGAGGAAGTCAACTTCCCTGTGCCACAAACAGCAAGGCTGTAGCAGGCAGGCAGCCCCAGAAGCAGCTGTCCAGGCCTCCAGTAACGCTGGGGTTTTTCCAGAGGAGGAGGAGGAATGTTCCCATAAATGTCAAACAAGTGCCAAAGCTCTTCCTAAGAATTAGTTCACCTTTACTGCATGTACCTTATAATTAATGCAACTTTATAGACAAGACAAGAGTGAAAAACACAGATTGAGTCATCTCTGGAAAACATAACAAGCTCAGAAAGCATTTGCTAGAACATAGGACTTAACACAACTAAACTTCCCATATAGTCCACATGTAGAAAACGTTTCATCATCATGGAGAATTTTTGAAATGGAAGACAGAAAAAAAAAGTCAGGGAACATTTAGTAAAGGCATCCCAAAGTGTGGATATTTGGGGCAAGGTTTTCCATACAGATAACACAGTATTGTGCTAAAAACTGTCTTACGAGATCTATGTTCAATGTTGTCTATCGTGGCATTATTTATAATACCCAGAAATCCAGAAGAAAATCAATGCCCAGTAAACAGGGAATTGGTTAAATAAATTATGGTGCATCCATGCTGTGGAGCCACTAAAAAAATTAGGTCATAAACATGTACTTAGTACCATGGAAAAATGTTTCCAATACAACCTTACATTTTAAAAGCGGTTTACAAAGACTTATGTACATTTTGATCTTAATTGTGTAACCTACACAAAAGCTTACATATGCATGGGGAGGAGAGGGAAGGCTACATACTCTTTAATGTTGGCAGTGACTACGTGTAGGTGGTGGGATTACACCTTATTTCTTATTTTGTGTGTTATTCCATAGCTTTAAAAAAATGTTTTACACTAAACATGTCTCACCTTAATAAGAAGGAAAAAGAAACAATAAACATTTTAAATTGCCTCATTTCTGAAAAACAAGGTTGGATGCAGTAGCAGTTCTATGGTATTCAAACTTAATTCCTTTAAATAACATCTACTCCCCGCAACCCTCACCCCTTGGTAAGGGGGAAAAAAATTCTTTCTTAGAGGATTTGAATCAAGGATGAGATTAATGGATATCCTCTGCTCCAAAAGAAAAATATGTATTTGCATGTATTTCACATTCATATTTAAAACATATTTTCTCTACCAAAATAAGCCAGCATCTGATTTTTAATGGATTTGGAGAAATCCATTTCCAAATGCCTGTAGCATCTGTGAATACTTCATTTAACAATTAGCAGGATCTTTCTTTTTAGATGGTATTAGAACTGATTTGCAGGGTTATACCATAATCAGGAATGTTCCCACCCTTTGGAAAGCTCTAATCTCATCTTGACCAGCCTGCCCTCTGCTCCCACGGAATAAAAACAATAATGTCTGCAGTAGAGACTAAATGTATAGCTCTCAAAGAAAACTACGACAAGCCCAGAAACTCTGTAAGGCATACAGAAAAAACATTTCCACGCCCCACCGTTGTTTGAACAGAGGTGAGTATAGCTGTGATCAACTGATCAGGAATGAATATCCAACTTGAAATGAACTCAAGCCCAGGGTTTTTCAGCGGTGACCAATCAGAGAGCGGCACAGACAACCAGTGTGCAGAGGTAATTCCTTCAGCAGAAGACAGTCAACTCAGCAAGGGCCTTTCCTACCAATTAAAGGTAGTCAATATTGATTATCTGAGGGATTTCCATGCTCAAGAAGCAAATTAGAAACTCAATACCTGAACTATTCCTAAATGCAGTTATCAACTTCAGAGTTTTATCTCATAAAACCAATTCAGCTTAGAGTTTAATTCTATTAAATTAGGGCTTAGAAATAAGATTTGCTCTAGAATGAATGCATCATTAGTTTTAAAATGCAATATACTGAAACCCAAAATGTGCTGTATTACAGTTTGGAGAATAAATGAGTAAAGATGGCATCTAAATGCACTTTTCCCTAAGTATGTTTATCAGTTGAAAAAGTGATTGTTTATAAAGACGCCAAGTCCTTTGGTAGGAGGGACACATCCCCTCTCTTTAGCATAAAGTAACCCCACTTGTTCCAATAAAAGGCTACAGTTTCCCCTTTGTTCTTAGACCTCCTTATTACACCACTGAGAAATATAAAAGCAGGGAGGAGAGGAAAAGCTACATTTCCCTTGGTATGTTCTACACTGAAGTCTCGCGAAACTTGGGATATGTGTTCCTCCAAAGTAAACGAGGGTAAACCCCAAGAGGAACTGCCCAGTACTGTGTAAGTCACAGCATGCTGCACTTGTGCTAGGGTTTTTGTTCTGCCCCTTTTCAATAAGACAGAGAGCCGGGGAAGATTCTCCTTCTATGTGATGCCAGGAACAGGGTCCTCTGGCTGGTAGAGGCTGACCCTCATTTTTAACATCTTGCAGAAATCAAAAATATGTCCCTGGGCCAGGCACGACAGCTCATGCCTATAATCCCAGCACTTTGGGAGACCGAGGTGGATGGATCGCTTGAGGTCAGGAGTTTGAGACCAGCCTGGCCAACATGGTGAAACCACATCTCTACTGAAAACACAAAACTTAGGGAGCTGGTGGTGCATGCCTGTAGTCCCAGCTACTCGGGGGGCTGAGGCAGGAGAATTGCTTGAACTTGGGAGGTGGAGGTTGCGGTGAGCTGATATCAGGCCACTGTACTCCAGCCTGGGCAACAGAACAAGACTCCATCTCAAACAAACAAAAAAAGAAGTCCCTAATGAAATCTAGCAAGGAAGCTTTTCCTGCACTGCAACGCTTCCCCCATGCACATGAGGGTTGGGGCATCCGATACAAGAAAAGCTCAGTAGGTACAAATCTAGTAAAGAGTGATATTACAAGACTGAGAATCATAAATAAAATAGAAACAGTTTCAGACCATGTCAAAGAACCCCTGGGAAGACCTGAATATTGAAAGATGCGCCATTCTGGGGAGAACAGCTGCTGATCTTGATACAGTCTTAGATGCTCTGATGACAAGAGGCGATTTCCATCCGTAACAATGGCCCGAGCTGAGTTCTTTAGCACTGAAACTACATTTGCCATTTTGAAAGGAAATGATTACGTTTCCATGAATTGCACTGTGTCACACTATATTTTAGGGCCTTGCATAGCATTATTATGCCTTCATGAAATATTGCCACACATTGTCTCATCTACTGTAAAAGAAAGCCAGTGTTCACAGTGTCTTGTAAATAGATGACATATGGGTTAATCTAGCATTTGCATTTGGGAGGAATAATTCAACATTAAACTCTTTCACATATAAAAACACAAAGCTAACACAAAAGATGTCCAGGGAGCTTCAGCAAATGGAAGGTGATCACAGCCCAGTCTGGTTTTAATACAAGGTTTTCAGGTAGATCATATCATGATAATGGGATTCTTAGTACCGTAATAATCCACAACTTTCAGTACATTATGGGACATGTAAGATGTGAAGGAGAGGATCTCGAGATCTACTGTGACCAGCTTTTCCCGAATGAACTAACCACGTACCATCTTCCATCCCTCCTTTTTAGCTGTCATCTATTTGTCCTTACATGATTTGTGCAAGCCTAATTTATTTATTGGAAAAACAAAACAAAACAATACCTAAGGGGATACAAGGAGATGCTAAAGCCCCATCTTTTACCTGGGGAAAAGTAGTTGTACAGCTAAATATGAGGGAACATTTCCAAATTTCAGTCCAACATGGGGAATTAGGACCAAAGTTTCCCTAAGGAAAATTTGCGGGTCCCAGTTGAGGACTGATGTCCTCAGTTGGGTAAATTAAGTTTCTGAAGCATCCCCCAGTTCCTACTTCATAAAAATGATCAATATAATGAGGCACAATGGTAAAAAAAAAAAAAAATCACTAAATTTAAATCTTGTTATTGCTATGTTACCCGGCTTGGGAGTCAGAATTAATTTAATTTTGTGAATGAAAGTCTTGATGATGATCCATTTCAAACCTCTAATGTGCTCACTTAGGGAAAGAAGGGGCCCTCCCTTGACTCTCATCTCTCTCCGCCTATCAGTCACCTGCTACAAGGGAAAGAGATTCAAACGGAAGTCTGTAGATCATTAACTGGGTGCATGACCTTGAGTAAGTCATTTCGCCATCATCCAGTTTCCTTCACTTCTAGAAGGACTGGAGCAGAGGATGTCTAGGTCCAGCCTTGCTCTCAAATTTGGAATTTACAATTCTAACAGCTATTAGCAAGATAATACCTGGCAATTAAACAGAGAGGCAATAACAAAAAAGCAAAAATGACATCACCACCACCACTACCAAAAACCAAAAAAGGAGAAACATGTTCTCTTTTAGCAAGGAGAAAGGGAAGAAGTTGACCAAAATCAAAGACAAGACTGCTTCATCTATTAATAAAGCCTAAATATAAAATTCATACAATGTCAGCAAGATGTACCTGGGTTCAGAGTCTTTTTATAACGTAACACAGTACTGTTTATTTGGGAATGAAGATAACATCCGATGAAGTAAAAGCAGCCCACTGTCTGTCTTTTTCATGCAGCAGGGGCGGCCTGTAGACAAACACCAAGAGACAGGCACAGCTAATTTAAAAAATAAAATGCAAACTCCTGTGGCCCAGTTCAAATTGAGCCTGACAGTGAAGGTCACAGCAACTTTTCACTTTTGTTTAAAGATACTGCCTTGATCATTGCCGGATGTGAACAAAGACACAATAGCAAAGAAGAACCATTCTGAAGCGAGACCATCCTAATGTGCTCCTCCACCTCCAAAAGCTTTCTTTTCTAGTTACGAAAAAACATTGATAAATTACCGAATTCCTAACAGTTTGAAAAATGACAAATATAACGTTCCCCCAAGTACGTCGCTAGCAAAAGTAACCAAAACGTCCCAACCGCGACGGAATCACTGCTGTTTTGAAGGTTCTCCATGCTTCATAATTTCTTGCAACTTTTCAAACTTTACCATTTTGTTTCTGCTTTCCTTGTTTTTCATTCCCTCTTTTTTTTTTTTTTTTTTTTTTTTGACAAGTTTTCTAGTCCCACCAATCACGAGGAGTGGTAGAGCACTTGAGTTTTAAAAAATTGTTCAAACCAGTTGTAAGATTCATTGTCTGCAAAGAAAATGACTTTGGTCTCCAACATGTGTTTTCAATACAAATGCATCGCATAAAAAGTAAAAAGACCTCTTGTCTACTATGGCAATTCTCGCGGAGCCATTTTGGTCTTTATAGAAAGATCTCACTTATATCTTGGTAGAAAGGAAAACGTGAAACAAAGCAGACACTTCACCTTCCTCCGGCCTGTTTTATATTTCTCCCATGCTGTCTCCTAAAGACGCTAGCACTTGATAAAAGTTCAAGCCTTCTCAGTGCAGAACTCTGCTTGTCATTCCTTTGGAAGTGATTAAAGACATTAGCACAGCTTCACCATAAAAGCCTCAACAACAAGTGTCAGGGGCCCTTCCCCCCCAGCCCCACTCACCGCTTTCTCCACCTTGCACCTTCCCAGCAAAAGTTCTATATGGGGAGGGGAGGTAATATTATCTTAATTTACTTTGTGTAGGTTCTATGATAGAAATAACACTACTTGTATATTTTTTTGCAAATTTCTTTTTTCCTTTCTGTTTTTTTTTTTTTTTTTTTTTTTTTTTTGAGACAGGATCAGCCAGACAGGAATACAGTGTTGCAAGCTTGGCTTACTGCAGCCTTGGCTTTCTGGGCTCAAGCAATTCACCCACCTCAGCCTCCTGAGTAGCTGAGACTACAGGCACGTGCCACCACACCTGACTGATTTTCTTGTATTTTTGTACAGATGGGCTTTTTCCATGTTGCCCAGGCTGGTCTTGAACTCCTGGGCTCAAGCGATCCACCCGCCTCAGTCTCCAAAATGCAGGGATTTCAGGCGTGAGCCACCATGCTCAGCATGTTTTTTGCAAATATTTCTAAAGAATTTCACTCTCAGAATCAAAATTGTCTGCGTAACCACTGAGTTTCTAGGTGATGGTTGCTTCCTGAGACAATCTCTGAAGCCAGAGGGGAACAATGCTCTTTAATACAACCAAAAAAGATGCCAAGGAAATATGGGGAGGTTAGAGTCAGACGACTCTAGATTTTAATCCTAATTCTATTTCTGTGTACAAATTATTTGGTTCTCTGTACTTTCTTCCCTAAGCTTAAAACAGGAGGCACTAATACCTGCTTACTAGAGTTTAGAGGAAATCATTCATATGGAAGTAAAACAGTCAAAACGCGCGATTTGTATTTGTTGAGAGGACTTTTGCAGTTGTCAAGTCTCAAAATCTCTGGAAGCTCCTTTCCACATTTTGAAAGTTATCTATAGTTAACCACCCACCTTCCCAAGGAAGAATCCAAGTTACATTTCCTAGCTACCCCTGTCATTTAGATTCTTTAGTTTCCTCAGGGAAAGAGACCAAGGGCTGAGCATTCATTTTGTGGGCACAGATCACTAGATGCCACATGGTTCTCAAACCAGTAGCCATGGCACCAGCTTTCTGACCACAGGAAAGGCTGCAGCTCCCATGGCTGGTCTATTCTGGGGCATGTTTCTAGGTCTCCGTCCTGGAAGCCCAACTTGGGCTTCTCACTGATTATGGGAGCTACCATAGCCTTTAATAAATCCCCCGTGGTTTCAACTACCTAAAGTGAATTCTGTTGTCTGTAACTAAAAACCCCATCAACTACATATTTGAAAGTTCTTGGTTACATGCTTGACAAATAGTAAAAATCTGTGTATGTTAACTTCTTCTCTGTCACCCCCAATGCTTATAATTCCATCCTCATTAGCCAGACGAGAGAAGTATAGAAAGATGTGACGAGGATGGTTGCTGTGACTCACGCCTATAATCCCAACACTTGAGAGGCTGAGGCAGGAGGATCCCTCGAGCCCAGGAGTTCAAGACCACCATAGGTAACACACAGTAAGACCCCATCGCCACAAAAAAATTTTAAAAGTAGCCAGGTATGGTGGCACATGCCTGTTTGTCTCAGCTATTTGGGAGGCTGAGGTGGGAGGATCACTTGAGCCCAGGAGGTAGAGGTTGTAGAAAGCTGTCATCATGCCACTGCACTCCAGCCCGGGTGACAGAGTGAAACCCTATGCAATCAATCAATCAATCAATCAATGTAAAGAAAGTTACCTATACCAAAATCTCAACCCATTAGCCTGACGTTGATACCTACACATCATACAACTTTAGAGTAAGTTATCTGCAGAAGATTCATGGTTCATACAACTGTAACAGATTAATTAGTAGAAGCATAGCCGGGTATGGTGGCTCGTCCCCGTAATCCCAGCACTTTGGGAGGCCGAGGCGGGCAGATCACAAGGTCAGGAGTTCGAGACCAGCCTGGCCGATATAGTGAAACCCTTTCTTTACTAAAAATACAAAAAATTAGCCAGGCTTGGTGGCGGGTGCCTGTAATCCCAGATATTCGAGAGGCTGAGGCAGGAGAATGGCTTGAACCCGGGAGGCAGAGGTTGCAGTGAGCCGAGATCGTGCCACTGCACTCCAGCCTGGGTGACAGAGCGAGACTCTATCTCAAAAAAAAAAAAAAAAAAAAAAAAAAAATTAGTAGAAGCAGTCCCTAGAGGAGTGGGGTATTGAAAGTGAAGATTTAATAGGTAGGCAGTGGGCATAAAGAGGAGGATCATAAACAATGGCCCCAGAAGGTAGACTCAGACGGAGGGTGATCCAGGAGGGATCAGGACTGAAGAGTGTGAACAGCAGGATGCCAAAAGGAAACACCCTTTCTTTTGCCTAAGACTGTGAGATGGCTTATAGAAACCAAAGCCATCCTTGCGTCCAAAGGGAGATAGTCTTCACACAGGGCAGAATACATCGAAGGGCAGTTTTCAATCTCAGAAAAAAATCCGAAAGGCGACAAAAGACATACGGTGATGGTGACCAGCTGCTTAAGTTCTGCTAAGCATCCTCTGAATTCTCAAGTTATTTTACATGGCCTTCTTTCCAATGGATCCTTTTCTATATCATACGATGGTCATGTTGCATATACCTTAGGAGTTCCACTACACCCTAATAATGCATGGAACTTTCCTGCCTTCTTTATGTCTTGCAAAGCGTCTAACCAAGTGTATTGTGTATCTATTAAGGAAGAGCTCAATAGACGCTCTGCGAAAGAATAAGTGCTGAAATGAAACATGTTCTAATCCATCTTCTTACAGTCATGATTTTTTACTAGTTACTGAATTCTGCTTAATATGCATGCAGTCAAATTTTTCTGATAGTGAAATGATCATGCACTTTTCTCCAAGCAATACAAGTACCCATCACTCCCACCTCTCCTCAAAACTTACGAACAATAATTCCAGCTTCAAGTCACAAACGCGCGGCTTTTTAAGTGATCTCACCTTGTACATTTGCCTTATCTAAGCTTTCCAAAAAATTTCCTTCTTTGGTGTGTGTTATATACCTGCCTAATAGATTATTGGCATGTTTACAATCCACTGCCAGAACTCGCAGCTCTGACTTCATGAATTTACACATAACTGATCTCAGCAAACACAGCGCAAAGTCTTCTTTCAGCTTCCAAGTCTGAATTCTATAGCCTCCTCCAGAATGGTTTCCCTATTAATGTAGTCAACATTAGTATACTTGCCCTCAGAGCAATCCTTCATTCACTCAAGGAACATTCATAAACCACGTTGTGACAAGCACTATGCTAAATGCCAAAGATACCATGATAAACACAAGAGTTTAGGGTGGAACAAATATTCACAAAATACTTGGGGAAATTAAAACATGTGGACTGGGCCTGGTGGCTCACGCCTGTAATTCCAGCACTTTGGGAGGCTGAGGGAGGAGGATCACTTGTGGCCAGGAGTTTGGGACCAGCCTGGCCAACATGGTGAAACCCTGTCTCTACTAAAAATACAAAAATTAGTTGGGCATTGTGGCTGGCGCCTGTGGTCCCAGCTACCTGGGAGGTTGAGGCGTGAAAATTGCTTGAACCCAGGAGGTGGAGGTTGCAGTGAGTCAAGATCGCCCCACTGTACTCCAGCCTGGACAACAGAGCAAACTCTGTCTCAATCAATCAATCAATTGATCAATAATAAAGAAAATAAAATAGGTGGACTTGACATAGCCTGGCAGGGGAGCAATTAGGCATCCCAATAAAGTAGTATTTGAATTGGTGTCATAAACTGGAAATGGCCACATACTCATTGCAGCTCCTCTCATTAAGAGGTGACAACCGTTTCCTTACCCCTTCATTATGGGCTGGCCTCACAGCTTGTTTTGACCAATACAATCCATCAGAGGTAACCCGCTGTGAGTTCTGAGCCTTGTTCTTAAGGAACTTTGCAGCTTCTTCTCTCCTGCTGTTGGAACATCTCTGACATCATGACAACAAGCCCAGGCTAGCTTCTTTACACACAAGAGATGACACGAAAGGTAGGCCTAGGCATCACGCTGTCACAGCTGAGGTCCCAGAAAAACAAGTCATCACAGTCAACACCAGAGGTGAGCGTCTTAGATGAACCCCACCAAAACTGTTGACCCACAGATCTGTGAGCAACTTTATGATTGTTGTTAGGGGATGGTTTCTCATGCGGCAAATGCTAATTGATGCAATTGGGATCTGAAAATAAGTCAAAAAAACGAAAGGCCTAGAATCTATGCAAATAGGCCATGCAGAGACATTAAGGCCCCCAAGAGAGTAACATCAGAGAAACTGGAAGACATGTATGGAAAGGGTTTGGGGCCGGTGTGGGGTGGGCATGAGGCACCTCCCTGAAGCCTGCACACCATGTGTTCATTGAGGAAGCTCTTCATACCCCAGTTTCCTGGAACAGAGACCCCTAACCTCCCAACTCTCTTATATCCTAGATAGTTTCTTGACTCTGTTCACAATTACACAACTGCACGTTGTTTATTTTCTTCCTCCCACTCACTCCCAGTTCTGGGCCATTGGCACCATGTCCCAGGTCCTGATTTGGGGTAAATTTGAATTGTCATGGCTCAGAGAAGCATCCAGTCGTCTGTTAAAACATGGTACTGCCAGCCGGGTGTGGTGGCTCACGCCTGTAATCCCAACACTTTTAGAGGCTGAGGCAGGCAGATCACAATGTCAGGAGATCGAGACCATCCTGGCTAACACGGTGAAACCCTGTCTCTACCAAAAATACAAAAAAAAATTAGCCGGGTGTGGTGGAGAGCGTTTGGAGTCCCAGCTGCTGGGGAGTCTGAGGCAGGAGAATGGTGTGAACCCAGGAGGCGGAGCTCACAGTGAGCCGAGATCACACTACTGCACTCCAGCCTGGGTGACAGAGCAAGACTACATCTCAAAAAAATAAAAAATAAAATAAATAAACAAATAAAAATAACTGCCCTAGGAAGGGCTTTGAGAATCCTGTTCTCAACCTTAAAATGCACTTTTGAGCCTCAATCTCCTGGGCTCAGGCAATCCTCCCACCACAGTCTACCAAGTAGCTGGGACTACAGGCACACACCATCACGCCAGGCTAATTTTTTTTTCTTTTTTTGAGACAGTCTCACTGTGTCACCCAGTCTAGAGTGCAGTGGTGCAATAGCCGCTCACTGCAATCTCCATCTCCCAGGTTCAAGTGATTCTCCTGCCTCAGCCTCCCAAGTAGTTGGGATTACAGGTGCACACCACCACGCCCAGCTAATTTTTGTATTTTTAGTGGAGATGGGGTTTCACCATGTTGCCCTGGTGGGTCATGAACTCTGCCTGCCTTGGCCTTCCAAAGTGCTCGGATTACAGGTATGAGCCACCACCCCTGGAAGAATGCACTTTTCTCCAAACAAGACAAATACCCATCACTCCCACCTCTTCTCAAAACTCGTGAAAAGTCCATCGCTTTTCAAGAGTTGGGGCCTCAAATTATTTTTGTCTTTCTTCCTTCTCTCATTATTTACTCCAGGCACCAAAAAAAGAAGAGGAAAAAAAACTGTATTTGTCTGTCTGGAATAGATTTGGTTCTTGGCGTTAATTCTTCCTTTAGTAATTATGTTCCAGTTGGGTTTCCCTCAGAAACAGGATTTGATTCAACAGCACGGGTGCAGGGAGTTGATTTGGGAGGTAAACACAGGAAGGACAAGTGAAGGAGTAGGAGAATGGCAGAAAATAATGGCCTGGTGAGCTGTTGATAGCTACGGGCATCTAGCGCTTCATCCTGCTGAGGCAGCTCTAAGGAAACCACATAGAAAAGTCTCGGAATTATCCCACCAAGGACTGGGGAACTGCAGTTCTTATCCCCCAACTCCCTTTATGTCCCTTCCTGCTTTGGGGTTGCCCGTGAGGGCATTCAATTTCTGGCACCTCATGTTGTCTTGTGCTTGGGCTGTGCTATGTCCCTGGCCCAGAGACATCCCATAGACTAAGAGACAGAGACCCTGGAGAGAGGCTATAGGCAGCCTGGAACTGCCCACTTCAACTACAGGTGAGCTGAGACGGGGGCCAGAGGGCTATGGGATGAGGCATTTACTGCGTCTGCCATGACCCCATTTGCTGAAGACTCTCTCTGAGTCAACTCCAGTGTGAGATGCTTTGCGTGAGCTATCTCATGCAATGTTCAAACCAACACTTCGACATTATCATGAGCTCCATCTTACAGATGAGGAAACCGGGTCTCTGGCCCAAGTAAGTGGGGTACAGCCAGATCCTGAGCTCGGTTCTGCTTCACTCACCCATGGACCTAGGTATCATGTAGCTTACTAAGGTGGATCGCTCACCAATTGCAAAGCTGACACTCCCCAGCATCACGGAAACCACAAAAGGACCGCAGAGGTGACCTTCACTTGGAGTCAATCACAATCGCATACAAAGTCATGGTAGGGTTTCTCCCCAATATTTCAGGCTTGGTGCTTCTTAGTTTGACAACTGACAATAACAGGCTTAAAGACCAGTGTTTTCTTCTCTTTAGTACTAATCCTCATGGTACTTAATACTTTGCAGTTGTGATAGTTAATAAGCATGTTTAATAAGAAGGTATAGTGGACACCTATCATTTTTCTGGGCATCTGATATACCCATTCCCCCTCCCAAATGCACTCTGATCTCCGAAGGTAATTGTATCCCCTCCATTAGGTTAGGCTTGCTGAGAAGGTGGGTTCAGGTGACTCACTGTCATTTGAGAATTGGCAGCGTTTTGGTCCTTCCCAGAGGTGGGCCTGTGGCCTAAGCTTTACCAAGCCGATGTCCTCTCAAAGGACTTTACATCTTGAACACAAGAACAGTGAGAACATGGTGAGTCTTTCATCAGAGCAGCAACGAGGTCCGGCCAGCCAGGCCATTCTCCCTAGCATTGGGTACCAGGCTTCCTTCTTTATACCTCCAGCCCTCGGAGCTCCCTTCTCCTGCCCCTCCCTAAACCTGGTCTTCTTGTCTCTGGTTGATGCTTTTTGTTCTTCTTTTCCTCCCAATAAATCCCCTTTTGTTAAATAGCCCAGAGTTCGTTTTGACATGTATAACAAAGAGCCATAACCAATACAGACAATAGAAAACCTAATGGTGAAATCTACAGCATCCACATCACCCTCTGAAGTCAAGATTTAAACAATGCGGCTAGGTGGGGTGGCTCACGCCTGTAATCCCAGCACTTTGGGAGGCCAAGGCAGGCGATCACCCGAGATCAGGAGTTCAAGACCAGCCTGGCCAGCATGACGAAACCCCGTCTCTACCAAAAATACAAAACAATTAACTGAGCGTGGTGGCTTGTGCCTGTAGTCCCAGCTACTCGGGAGGCTGAGGGAGGTGAATTACTTGAATCTGGGAGGCAGAGGTTGCAGTGAAACAAAATCTCACCACTACACTCCAGCCTGGGCAATAGAGCGGGATTCCGTCTCAAAAAAAAAAAAAAAAAAAAAAAAAAAAAATTTAAACAATGCAGCAGTTGCTGAGTGGCATTCCCACAGTTTCCCTCTGTCCGCCTCTGAAAGTATGCAAAACTTACCTGGCCTTAAGGACAATTCCTTAGACACTGTAAAAAACCTAAGCATATTAACGGAAATTTTTTCACTTAAATGTAAAGGCTATCCCAGTGCAAACAGTACTAAGTGTACACTGAAGGGTTTCTTTCTTTCTTCTTTTAATGAGCAGCTTTTCTTTCTTGTCCTGCCATATTGCCAAGCTCCATATTTTTATTTCAATACTCTGCATGATCAGTTTATAATCTAAAGGCTTTAAAGCAGCTATTGATCTGCTTTTAAAATCGCATTTTTATTCTTCCTCATGATTTCATAATCTTCTTTATACCATTTCCTTGCCTTGGAACTTGTCCCCTTCAAAACTGGTAAATGTTGTCCTGTTCAATTTAAATTAGGACGAAAGGGTCCAGTGCTCTGGTGAGATTTGTCCAGGTCACTGTTCTTTAAGAATATGTCACGTAACCTCCCCAGTAGCTAGTTATGTTTACAACACTCTTTTAAAAACCTTATCCTGGTCAAGGCACACATAAATTGTACAGCTTTGGAAACACAGTCGGGAGCGGAGTTGCAAATTCATGGTAGAGCGACCTACAGGGTGTTTTAGAAAAGACAGCATTTTAAATACGACTCATGAATAAGCAAACAGCCCCGACCACCCAAATCAACTTGAAGAGTAAACACAGAGGGAATGTTTAGCTAAATTTTAGATGCCATTTGATGAAGGAAAAGGGCTAAAACTTATCAGCTGAGAATGAATTATGTCAATACCACAAACGCTAAGCAACTGCAGAGAACTGTCTTCAAGCAAAAGTTACGCAGGCAAAAGGCTAACTGTTTATGCACCACAGATAAAATACACTCCACTACAAAGGGATTGCCCATGCAAAAGATAGCTGGAGAAATGCTTTAGAAAATGCAGGATATACATACATAACTTATTTGTGTATTTGCATGACTGTATTTAAGGATTATCACGGGAAAGAAATAGGCGCTTACATATATACCGGGACAGAAAAAAAAAAAAATTAGGCAGCTTTTAACTTGTTTCAACTATAAGTTCTGGTATGTGACCTAGCGAAGCCCACTACCTCAATATAAGCTGTGGAGATAACAGTATTCAAGATGTATAAGATTTAGAGAGAAACCAAAAGGAACTTCATAATATTTAACCGGGCTTCCTGTTTATTTAGAGGGAGGTAGCGGTCTCTTGCTTTAGCAAGTTTCTTACAGACAGGGATTAAGTCTCTTACATGTGGAATCTTGGGGCCCTAGGACAAAGATTGGAACCAAGCAGTTGCTCAATAAACATTCATTTCATTTAGTCCAATTCTCCTGTATCTTCTCTCAGTGTCAAGCTTGTAACTGGGAATAAAGTAGTTTAATAAAGCTTCTTGAATCTCTAGAAAATAAAACATTTGACTCTTTATTGAGCTATTTTTGAATACAGAGTATACATAGGAAGATCAAAATTTCATCGTTTCCATCTCCCTCACTAGAAACCTAGTTATATGTCATCTTTAGGGATACAGAAAGATAGGTCCCTCATAATCAATGTATATACATTCGAGGTTTGTTGTTTGCATTTTGTGCAATTCAGGGACCTCGAGAGAATCTCGAAGTTCTGGGCATTGGACAAGCCATCCAAGTTATGTATTCCATCTCAACTAGCAAGCCGAAGGCAATGGCAGTAACAAAGCATTGCCTCCAGCCAACCCTGGGAATCACGAACTGTCCCTCCCCACAGTGTCACGTGCCATGCATCTGTTCAGTCCTACGAGAGCAGACAAGCTTCAAGGAGAGAGAAACCAAAACGAGGGCGGAAGGAGGAAAAACCAAAGCAGCTTCACACTAGTCCACGTCAACGCTCAAAATAATCCCCTTTTTTTTTAAGGAACTGAGGAATAGCCAGACAAGCGCCCATTATTCTTTCTGTATTGCTTGGACAAGACTTGACTAGGAAAATGGCATTTGCCATTTGAGAGCACACTCCTCTTCGTTTTCTTTGCTCAAAAAGTCACTCAGAGGAAAGTGCATTCTGAGCTCTAGTCCCCAGTTCAAATTAAGTTCAAAGTCATTTCAGGACTGTGGAAGTGCTGAAGTTTGTTATGGGACCTGGTGGGCAGCACCTGCTCTCCCTGTATTAGCCAGATCTGAGCACAAACATCAGCAGGTATCAGGCAGCAACTCAGGCATGGGTGGAAGAAAGATACATAAATACCTCCCTGCTTTCTTCTTAAAACCTTTCCTTATATTTAGATCACCATAAAACCAACAATGACTCAATGGGCAGTTGTTTGTTTTTTTTTTAATCTGAATCATGTTTTGCATTGACTCAACAATTCACAAATCAATACCACTGCTAGACTCTCATGACCATATCGTACGTACCGGGGGCTGTAGATTGCAACAAAGCCGTGTAACAGAGACTTTCCTGGGTCAAACAGATGAGAATGGGCATCCCAAATCAATAGTGTTTACGAGTTGTAATTGTTTACTTATTGACACAAATTTACATAAAGCTACTCAGTGGGTTGGGTTTGGCACAGCACATGGTGCTCAATTACACTGGATTTTAGCCCTCATGTCGCATCCGGACTGGAAAGCAAGCAATGCTGGAAAGTTGTGCACCAGGAATGAGCAGCCTATTAAGATCTGAAAAGCTGTCATCCACACTGAAAGGACTTGCGTCAGCCACTGAGGATATATTTTAAACCGCCTGTCCGCAAGAAAACTTTAATAACGCAGCCTTGCTCTAATGTCTTGTGAGAGGAGAGGCAATTTTACTTCTTCTATTAACCCAACGTGATTACAATGGCTTATTTCATGGAATATTAAGTTCAAATTTTGCTCCCTGGGAGGACAATAAAAAAGAGAGGGGAGAGAGAGAGAGAGAAAAAGAGAGAGAGAGAGAGCACTTATGACTTTGCCCGAAATAGCCACAGGACCACAGCCCCTTGGTGCTTTGAATGCATCCAAGCAGTCATCTCCCATAATTCGCTAATGGTGAAATAAATTAGTGACCAAATAATAACCTGAAAAGATGACATCAAGATGGAAAGCAAATGTTTATCTTTTGCAAAGGACAGCATAACAAAGCTTATGGCAGTCTCTCATCAATCCCTCTTAAAAAAAAAAAAAAAATCAAGTTCCTATTAGATACCTCTGGTGGTAGTTGTTCCATAGTGAGACCATAGTTAGACTTGCTAACAAAATAAATAATCACCTTGAAAAGCAACAAGCAGACACAGATCCACCTGAACTATACGGATGCTTATGGAAATCAAACTGGGCTTCCTCTTAATAATTCCCAATGAGACATCCTCCCTGAATATTATTTTGAAGAGTAATTGTACTGATGAAAAATGGCAGGTTCACCATAATGAAGGTCACCAAGTATTTTTTATAGGTCTA
Source organism: Chlorocebus sabaeus (assembly GCF_047675955.1). Classification (NCBI taxonomy): domain Eukaryota; kingdom Metazoa; phylum Chordata; class Mammalia; order Primates; family Cercopithecidae; genus Chlorocebus; species Chlorocebus sabaeus. The sequence goes on along the minus strand of NC_132908.1, from coordinate 67,362,243 downwards.
ACTGTAAGACTGTACACCTAGTTTGCAATCAATATTCACATTTTGAATTGTAAGTGAATGATTCGTTGGAATGTGAACCCTAATTATTGACCCAATAATCTCAAAAGCCATAGGCATTCTTCACTTGATTCCCAAAAGCCATGACCAACACTTATTCTGAATGGCTTTCATTCTCCAATATGGCTGCTGTCCTCCAATCACTCTCCATACAAAAGAGAGAACACCCTTTATTATTATTTTTTTTTTTTTGAGACAGTCTCATTTTGTTGCTCAGGCTGGAGTAAAGTGGTGTGATCTTGGCTCACTGCAGCCTCCACCTCCCAGGCTCTTAGCCTCCCCAGTAGCCAGGATTACAGGTGCCTGTCACCATGCCCAGTTAATTTTGTTATTTTTTTTATTATTATTATTTCTAGTAGACACGGGGTTTCACCATGTTGGCCAAGCTGGTCTCGAACTCCTGGCCTCAGGTGACCAGCCTGCCTCAGCCTCCTAAATTGCTGGGATTACAGGCATGAGCCACTGCCAGGCCAGGAGATCTTTTCTTAATATCAGGAGACAAAGTTCATTTTCCTTGGTTCTGCATGTCCTCTGAATAGTACATGAATAGTTGGACAGTTATCTTTAAAAAACTTAAATCACACCTTTCATGGTATGAAACTCTCTCTCCATCTGGGGCTTCCATAAACAAGGTTAATTTCATGGAATGGAAACCATAACTTGGTTAGCTACTCTGGTGGTAGTGGTGGGTGATGGTGGATGGTGGTGAGTGGTAGTGAGTGGTGGTGGGTGGTGGTGATGGTGGTAGTGGTGGTGGTGGGTGGTGGTGGTGGGTGGTAGTGATGGTGGTAGTGGTGGGTGGAGGTAGTGGTGGTAGTGGTGGTGGTGGGTGGTGGTGGATGGTGGTGGGTGGTGGGTGGAGGTAGTGGTGGTAGTGGTGGTGGTGGGTGGTGGTGGATGGTGGTGGGTGGTGGTGGTGGTGGTGGGTGGTGGTGGATGGTGGTGGGTGGTGGGTGGAGGTAGTGGTGGTAGTGGTGGTGGTGGGTGGTGGTGGATGGTGGTGGGTGGTGGTGGTGGTGGTGGGTGGTGGTAGTGGTACTGGTGGGTGGTGGGTGGTGGTGGGTGGTAGGTGGTGGTGGCTGGTGGGTGCTGGATGGTGGTGGGTGGTGTGGTGGTGGTGGTGGGTGGTGGTAGTGGTACTGGTGGGTGGTGGGTGGTGGGTGGTGGTATTGGTGGTGGTGGGTGGTGGTATTGGTACTGGTGGGTGGTGGGTGGTGGTGGGTGGTAGGTGGTGGTGGCTGGTGGGTGGTGGATGGTGGTGGGTGGTGTGGTGGTGGTGGTGGGTGGAGGTAGTGGTGGTGGTGGTGGTGGTGGTGGTGGTGGATGGTGGTGGGTGGTGGTATTGATGGTGGTGGGTGGTGGTAGTGGTACTGGTGGGTGGTGGGTGGTGGTATTGGTGGTGGTGGGTGGTGGTAGTGGTACTGGTGGGTGGTGGGTGGTGGGTGGTGGTAGTGGTGGTGGATGGTGGTAGTGGTGGTGGTAGATGGTGGTGGTGGTGGATGGTGGTGGATGGTGGTAGTGGTTGTGGTGGGTGGTGGTGGATGGTGGTGGGTGGTGGTAGTGATCGTGGTGGATGGTGGTGGCTGGTGGGTGGTGGTGGTGGTGGTGGATGGTGGTGGGTGGTGGTAGTGATGGTGGTGGATGGTGGTGGGTGGTGGTGGTGGTGGTGGATGGTGGTGGGTGGTGGTAGTGATCGTGGTGGATGGTGGTGGCTGGTGGGTGGTGGTGGTGGTGGTGGATGGTGGTGGGTGGTGGTAGTGATGGTGGTGGATGGTGGTGGGTGGTGGTGGTGGTGGTGGATGGTGGTGGGTGGTGGTAGTGATCGTGGTGGATGGTGGTGGCTGGTGGGTGGTGGTGGTGGTGGTGGTGGTGGTGGATGGTGGTGGGTGGTGGTGGGTGGTGGTGGTGGTGGATGGTGGTGGGTGGTGGTGGGTGGTGGTAGTGATGGGTGGTGGTAGTGAGTGGTAGTGGTGGATGGTGGTAGTGGTGGTGGTGGATGGTGGTGGATGGTGGTAGTGGTGGTGGTGGATGGTGGTGGGTGGTGGCAGTGGTGGTGGTGGATGGTGGTAGTGGTGGGTGGTGGGTAGTGGTGGATGGTGGTGGGTAGTGGTGGTGGTGGTGGATGGTGGTGGGTGGTGGTGGTGGGTGGTGGCGGGTGGCGGGTGGTGGTGGGTGGCGGGTGGTGGTGGTGGGTGGTGGTGGTAGTGGGTGGTGGTGGATGGTGGTGAGTGGTGGTGGTGGTGGTGGTAACCAAATTAGCCAGGTCTGCAGCAGCAAATCTTATTTGAAAAGCAATGAGTTCATCAACTACAAAACAAGACTCTTAGATACATGGAAAACACAAATAGAGAAAATCCTCCCACTCATTTTATATGTGTTTCTTTATCCTAAGTGGCATATTAAGCTAAAACGAAGTATAGTGAGCTCACACCAATGGCTCAGAAATGACACATTCCCTTATGGATGTGATTTATCACTGTTTTTACTTTTTACAGCGAAAAAAAAAAAACGCGTTTACCTTTAACATTTTTATTTGAGAAATGCAAATGGTAGATGGCATCATAACCATAAGCCAACAAACCTAAGGAATGTTGAAAGTTAAACATACACGGAAATTGTGCTATGACTCTTTAGAAAGGAAAAAAATTGCATATGAATCAAATAATGCTGATTTTCACTCTCTCTTTAGAGGAGTTCCCTGTTTGTGGCTCACGTGACAAAATAATCTGATAAGAGGAGCAAGGCTAAATGGCAAACGGCAAACATCCCCACCTGATGTATTTCCCTAGCCCTGACCTTCAGATAAAAATCATACAGAAATCTGCAAAAGCTCCAAATATGCAGCACCGCATGCCTCCAACATTTTCAGACACAACAGTCAGGAGGGGGAAAAAAAGTAAAAAGAAAAAAAAAAAGAAACAAAGGTATTGCTACTGAAAACAGCCTTTTCTCTTCAATATCTCGGGATTAGGGTCAGATGAATGCAATAGCTGCCTACGTCATTTCTTCCTCTGTCTGTGAACATTCATATACAGGCACATATGTAATCTACATATGTGTGTGTCTATCATTTTTATGTGTATGTGTACCCAGTATCAAGTGTGTGGGGAGTTCACATAAGATATATTCTATACATACTGTGTGCATATTTAGGAAGAAAAAAGACTTCAAACGGTAAAAATTTATTGCACTGTGAAATTAGCTAAAATTATGACAACTGTAAGAAAAAAAATTATACGGGCAAAATTTGGGTCTGGTGGAAGAATTCTTTGATGTCTGGATTCCAATTTAACCCCCGACTGAGTTCTAAGAATCAAATGAACAAAGTATATCATACACCCCAAGTCTGCCTGTCAGCACTAGTCATCATTTTTTATTTTATTCTTTCCAGCTGCATGTATTTACAAGACTCTGTTCTGACATTTCCTCCCCTCTGAATGTACACACTCACTGCTACGGGCAGTTGCCAAATACATTTGTAAAACAGTTCAACCCTGTGTTTGTTTATTCATTATGCCTCTCTATCAGTCTCGATAAATATGTATCACCCTAATTTTTTACATTTGCTATTACATCAAATCTTTGTATATTTGACTTACCTGTTTGTGTTTGAATCTACACCACCCACGTTTAAAAAGTATCTCAATTACACACGGAAAAGAAAACTGAATATTCACATACAAAAATTCACATATATCCTGCCTTACTGTTTGGGGTGGATTAAAGAATATTTTTAAAGATGAGGATTACAATGATATAGATTTCAAAACATCCCTGGGCATACAAATACTATGTTACTCCTATCTTGATCTGTAATAGCAATGGCATATAACTCCGAACATATCCACAAATGGGTATTTTATATACATACAGTTGACAACAGAGGCAGTTGTATATTCACCACACTGAAGAACAGTGAAGTCTCAACTGCTAGTATACGCTACATACAGAAAGAACTTTTCCCGGGTATATGGCTGTTAAGTGAGCTAAGACTCCGAATACATTAAGGCAGTTATAAATGTTTAAAATGTTAATAATAAATCTAGGTTGTTTAAGGAGGACTTCCAAATAACATAAAATATTTAGTTTCCCCTACCCAACCCATAAAAAGATAAGATTTATCACAAAATGTTTGAGGAATAATCAGCCATTTTTGGCTAATATATTTTAATATTTATACACATGACACATGCTGAATATAAATGATACATCGTGATTTCCCATAGTGTATGGAATTTATACAATTAACTGCAAGATCCAATGGCTTCAAGGCACGTAAGGTGCAAACACACTTACAAGGTTTTGCTGATTATTGTTATAAATCTTATCAAGCATAAAGGCATTAAAGTATATTCTGTTTACACCATTCATTCTAAAATACAGCATATAAAAATATTATTATTTCTTATTAAAAGATTTATATTTTTCTGGCTTTTTTCTTTTATGAGGCAAATTTATTTACCAGTATTCAAAAAATACTTTCTATTTTCCCACTTCCAAATACGTGTTTGAAATATACCCTGAGATTCAATATCAATTTTCTAGTTATTTCTCAAGGGTTATATTTGTTCATAATAATAGCAGCAAACATTCTGGCATTATTCATTTGGTTTCTCCAAAGTGCTTAAACTTAAAAAGAATCAAATAACAAAAGCATGATGAACCGGATTGCTTATTTTACACACATCTGATAGCCAGATACATATGTATGCAGTTATGCATGTATATTTCTGGCACACCATTAATCATCAATGACAAAATCATGTTATCAATCCACCTACACCAAACATTACATATTTTAATACTCATATAAATGGCATCAAAAATATACACATGATTTTGCTTTTTAAATTAAGAGACTTTGGTCCTTAATGGAGATATTTTTCACTGGGCCTTTCCATTCCTTCTTAGCCATAGTAATATTTAAATATACTTGTACATAAAAATCTGCAATAAATTGTACAACACGCCCCCAAACCGTCCAGAGTCTGTATTTTTTAAAAGGAGCTAAAGCCACAGCGTATGAAATGTGAAATGGAAACATCCCAGTCCCTGAATGCGTGATCCTGGGGTTGTCCACCCGTTAGTAAAGAGGGACTGAATTCTGCGTCTGCTTATCAAATCAGCTTTATGTTTCTGGAACGAGTTCCTGCTGCTGAGCCTGAATTTGTAGACAGTCATGAAAAAAAATATCCTCTAAGACTGATCTAGCTCAAAACAAAACCTCTGGACAGACACGTAAGTTTTATCACACCCATGTACACCTAGGCAGCTAAAGGACATGTTAACATGATGAACATCTGTATGCATGCAGACACAGGCTAATAGATTTAATACATTTACTGTATTCAGAGCATACACATATTAAATGTCATGCCTAGGTGTCAGTGATAAGATCCACATACGGGGCATATGTGTATATGTTTGTATCCTATCAGTAACATATATTAATTTGTATGTGTACGTTAGCTAAAGTACATTGTCACTTTTCTCTTTTGCTTTTTGCTAAAATAAGTCTGGAAATCAAAAGGAAGGAAATACTTGAGTATAGAAAGAGTTCCTTTTATCAACTCCCCAGTCGGATATGTGGGGTAGGAATTCATTAACATGAGCTTTTTCCCCCTACTCATTTGTTAAAACCAGAATGCTGGAAAGAACTAGAAAGGACTGCATTTCTCTTACTTTTCTTAACCATGTAAAACAACCCCCTAGAAGAGGTCCAGAATGAGCTTTGTTTCTTGTTTCAAATGGGTCTAATGTCCTGTCTCTGCCACCCTCACACACAGACACAAAACCCACTGTGTGGGTTCACGGTCCATGTCTGGCTCCCATGCAGAGTTGTACATTTGCAAACACATCTTAAATATTGTGAAGCCAATCTGGACTTACTAAAACATCTATGATACAAGTGAGAAATCATGCTAAATATGAGCCCTGGTAACTTTATTTTTAATAATGACTTAAAAAAAAAAAAACAAAAAAAAACAAGGTAAGGGAGAGAGATCAGCAGGGTGAATGTAAAAATTGTTAATCTTAAATTTCTACAAACCCAAGTGTCACAGTAAGCATGTATGGTGCATCAAGCATAACAAAAAGAAACGAGGTGGTTGGGTTCGGGGGGTTGTTGGGGGGGGGGTGTCCCAGGCACTTGCTTCCTTGAATCCCTCTGAATACATTTCACAATTCATCAGTTTTTGTCTTTCCTGCCACGAATGAGGACAATCAGACCAGACACCCATTAGATTTTTCATGCAATTTTTTTTTCTTGTTCATGACATGTTGGCAGGGAGGATGGCAATTCTGAAATCTTACCAAATGAGAAAAATGTCAGAAGCTGAACTGACAGCTAGTGGTTACTATGGTGATTGGTGATATTGAAAAAATAAAATAAAATAAGACTCAGTTAATTCAAAAGGAATCAAGTTGCGTATTTTTAAGCCAGTTGATACAGATGAAAACTTAATCCTGATATTGGGACATTATCTTTTTGAGCTAACAGCCAAAGACACCATTTAGCTTAAATAATAACTAAATACACAGCTCATAATCTTGTGATTAAAAATAATAGAAAGAAACAGTATTGATAAATGGAAGTCAAATATTATTACCAAATGACTATCAGGGAAATATAGATTATATTCAGTGGAAAGAGGATTTTATTCAAAGGAAAATAATTAAAGTTTTAGCAAAATATTTTTAAAAAGAGAACATGGAAGCCTCACAGATAAAAAGGATTCTTCAGGGACAACACAGATTCTATTAAAACAAAGACACACACAAACATGGTGATTTCATCTTCAAAGTCCAACTCCCCCCAAAGAAGAAAATCCATTTCGATTCTAATTGTTAATATATTCAATCTCTTTATTTTAAAAAGATATTTAACAGAGAAAGCTTCATCATGAGATTTTTAGAAATATATATACATATATGTCTTCTCCATACCATCGTTTCTCTTTTTGGTTGAAACCCAGTGTAATATTCTGACTACTCAAAGTGAGGGGCCCTCACTTTATACTAAGCAAAATAATAGTAATAACAATAAAGTACATATTGGTACCTTTTTCTAACATCAGGCAATGACAACTCTTGCTGGTTCAATCGATTAGTGCTATTATTTTTAGGTTTAAGGGGTTTAAATGAAGGAAACAGAATATAATGAAAATCATATTTATAATTCACCAAAAATTATGCAATTGTTCATCCCACAGATAATACACATGCAGCCGAGAGGTGATTACTTTTTATAAAGATAGTTTGAAAACAGTTAATAAAGAAGATGCAGTTTGTTAGGGGTTCAGCCAAGAAGAACATATTGTATCTGAAAAATCTTTGACACAGAGTAAAACTTTTTTAAGCCTTCTCTTCACAATGACACTAAAATGGTATAAGCATAATGGATTAATAGGAAACGTAGACTTAGAAAGACCAGAAACAGCTCTCATTTTGAAATGGTTGCATATCTTATCCATATGCCATACTCCCAGATCTAGTCTATATTTTTTTTCATTTGATATAGGGATATTAAATTATCTACTGTTTCTTTTTTTTCTTTTTCTTAAGTCAAATCTTTTGAGAGTTACAGGTAACTAGCGAAAACAAGATTCTTATTTATAACCTCAAGCTAGTATTTAATGCAAGAGGGAGGGGGGACATTATCAAGGAAGCTGCTCAGAAGAAAAAAAAAAAATAAGTCTTATTGGTTCAAGGAAGCTCTTCTCCACTGGACAGACTACAATGCCATCTACTGGAAAAGTGAAGTTCAACGTCACTTGAAACAGCAGAGCTAGTTTAAAAGGCTGATAGATGTAACTGAAAAGATATCCAGTCCTACATCCTTCACTGTTCAAAAAAGATAAGATATATATATATATATATATATTGTTGTGGAAACATCAGTTCCTATTATAGATCATTATGTTCTTCCTCTGAGATCTCCTCCCAGCATTTTGCTTCTTAATTTCCAGCGAAAGCCTCTCTTTTTTAGCTTCTTCGAACTACTCTTGAGGACCAAGTTAACAACACCCAGAAAAATAATCACCAGCAGCGAGCGACCTTGGGGTCCTTTTCTGCAATCTCGAGCTTGCGATTTTTCACAAGCAGTTTGTGTTAGCATTTGCTCTGCAAAAGGGTTTTTTTTTTTTTTAATCCCTAAAATCACAGTAGGAAAGACTACCATCGTGGTCAGGAGCAGGTGGGGAAAAAAAAAAAAAAAAAAAAAAAAAAGCAGACACAGATCAAGCCCCCGGCTTCATAAGCACAAAGTCTTTTTTTATATGTTCTTATGCGGTATGGGATGGAGAATCTAAGGTCCCTTTTAAGAATAAGAATTCACCGAGGTTTTGCAAGCCGTTCCCACATTTCCACCGGCGTGTCCTTTGCTCGTTTGCACTTTTCCCCTTCATTCTGGTTGGTTTGCCCTGTGATTTTTAAAAGTGGGAAATGGGAAGGAGGTAGGATCACCATTTCCCACTCTCTAGATGAAGCGATCCCAGTTAAGGCAGGCAATATTTAAGAAGCGAGAAGGGACTATTGCTGTAATTAAATAAGAATTTGTTTTCACTAGTACTAGCAAAAAGAGAGTAAGTTCCTGCCTAAAAGCTGCTGCCAATATTTTCCATGTATAGGTATAAGCGTAAGTAAACAGCAGGGATTCTCAGCCTCCACAGTGTTGACATTTGGGGCCAGATAATTACTGTAGGACGGTGAGCAGTGTCCCTGGCTTCTACCCACTACTTGCCACTGGCGTGCCCACCTGCAAGTGCATTAACTCACACACACACTCACACACACACTCACACACACACTCACACACACACACACTCACTCACACACACTCACACACACACACTCACACTCACACATACACACACTCACACACTCACACACACTCCCACACACAGACTCACACACACTCACACACACTCACACACACACACTCACACACACACTCACACACACACAGTTATAGCAATCAACAAGGTCTCCAGACATTATCAGATGTCCCCTGGGGAAGGAGGGGGGCAAAATTACCCCCTACTGATAACAATTGTTATAGGATCCTAATTTCAATTTTATATACATTAGTTCTCACGAGTCTCTATCTGGCTTTAATTCATGGTGGTGTGTGAAACAACATTTTTAAAGGAACTAAGAACATGGTGGAATCGGTGTGAATGGGAGAGTCACAATCTCCATTCTACACGTTCCATTACTTCAGGGCTGATGAGCGTTCCTGACCTTTCCAAAAGGCTCCCTTGAAAGTTCTCCGGGGGGAACAAAAGGGCGAGTTTGGCTCATGGATGGTCGCTGTCAGATTTGCCCCCAAAAGCTAGGGAAAAATTTTGCCATCAAAATGAAATCTTCAGGCAAGCAGAGAGGTTTAGATGGGGATGGGAGAGAGGGCTGAGGAGCTATTTTATTCACAGTGTTTAAATTAAGGGGCTTCACTATTCAAAGGCAAATAATAAACTGAAAAATAGGTCATCTTTAAATGGGAACTCTTTTTTTTCCCTATAACAGGAAATCTGAAAGGAAAGTACAACATTTTAATTTCTGGATTTGACATAATTTGAAACTTCAATGTGGAGCTCTTAAAATGTATCACTCTGTAAGAAAAGATGAGATTGAGATGAAAGAAGAGAAGGTAGAGTCTGGGGAGACATAGGCCTTATATTCAAGAGGGCTAGTGAAGTTAAAATTTTAGTCAAGTTCAGGCTTAGAGCAGTGTAGCTCTGTATTAACCTGAAATACTTCTATCTAGGAGTAAAATCTCTCAAGTCTCATCCCAAAAGGTGTGTGCAGTCTCCATTTAAATGTCTCCAACAGAACACAAAATAATTTTGCAGTAACTGATCTACTGTATTAGATGTGCCTGGTCTATTTATTTCCATTGCTTTTTAACATCTACCAAGAATATCAAAGTTTGCTTGATGGGAAGTTTTCAGTCGGATAGTCATCTTTCCAAAATACATTGAAAAACGTAAACAACACGTCTCTGCACCCCTTATTTACCAACCCTTTGATGATACAGGCGAGAACAATACGAACACATTTTTAACACTTGACATTTTCTAATATTCTGAAATCTTACTTTTCCACGTCACAGGCAAAGGGTATGTGGCATTGGGAAGGAACTCAATACAAAGTACTACATCCGCCCTTCAAATATGCAGTCGCTGGTAGCACCTTCTGTAAGACTGGTGGCTTTTGTGGAGTGCTTCTTTCTTTAAATGAGCTGGACCACACATACTCACTCATTCAGAGTAAGTCTATAGATGAACTGTCTCTGTATTTTTAAAGAAACTCAGCTTGTGCGGTCCGCTGATATCTCAGAGAAACAAGGAACCATTTTCACATAATGGATGGGGCTGCAGGGTGGAGCAGACAAGCCCCCCTGGAAACAATCTGGTCTGTCACGACATGCAAGAGAATTTTCTTACGTTTCTGCATCAGGTTTCCCTAAACTAAGCTGAATTTCCAGGGCAGTATTCATAGATTACGTCATATTGGACCCAGGAAGGTTTGAAGGTTTGCTGGTGATGATCTCATACACACACACACACACACACACTCTCTCTCTCTCTCTCTCTCTCTCTCTCTCCCCCCGCCTTGGAGTCCAAAGAGAAAGTGTCTATAGCTTCACTGTTCCATTTTTATCTGTTTAGGAAATATTGATGGTATTAACCACACTTTTAACTGTTAGCATCTTGATATATGCTGGATATTTGCTAGGGTTCCCATTACTTAGTCAGTGCCTTTTAAAAATATATATATGTGTGTGTGTGTATATATATACATATACATATATATTTTTTAGATGGGGGATGGGATATGTGTGTGTGTGTGTGCTTATGCGTGTATAAAGTTAAAAAAGAAGCTGGCTACTATCTGCTAAGAATGTCCAAGAGTGTGTATCTAAAGGATTTTCTTTCTGTTCTCTGCAGATATTACCTGAGCAGTGTCCCCTAAAATCACTAGCACCTGGTGACCTGCCTCACAGCTCCCCTCCAGTTTCCTTGCCTTTCCTTGATATAGAGGGATTTCTGTGCAGAAAACACTCGTGGAATCTGCCGTCTCTTAGTCTCTTAACTTTTATCGTCAGTTGCTAAATTAGCTAATGATTAATTAGTTAATGTTTTCAAAGCACTTTGAAGATGAAAGGCACCGCTAAGTGCTAAGTGTAAAACGGCATTAGTAATTCTACTCGGCAAAGACTAATTAGCTTTTAAAAAAATGTTCCCCCCAAACTGATCAATAATGTTTCTGGTATTACAGTAGGACTGTTTGTCCCACAGATCAGTAAGACCCACCTCACGTTTTAAGGCTTTTATGCCCCGAGACACGCAGAAATCCCGACTGAGGTTTATTGCTTGGTAACCTCTTGGCTTTCAATGTGGCTGGAGTTGGACTAGTGATGTCATCTATACAAAACGCAGCATTTTTGCTGTCAAAAAAGCTTTAAAGGATTATTTAACAAAGCTAAAAGTAAAGAACTAAACTCTAGGAAAGTGGTACAGAAACATGATCAGTGAACTTATATTTAAGAAGAATTAAGCTTTTAAAGTTTTTTTTTTTTTCCATCTCTAAAAAGCTCTTTAACGGTGGTTCTCCAGGTGGCCTCTGAATTTATTGTGAGATTTCACTTTGATGGCTATGAGTCCTCATGGGGACTATTATGTCAATAATTTCTACAGCAACATTTTATTCCAGGTACAGAAATGACTTAGAAGATAGAGCCAGGGTCTGGAAATTCCAGGATCCTACTTTAAATTACCCACACCAACCACGATTGAATGAAAAAAGATTAGCTTTCACCCATTTTCCCCTTTCCAGCCAGACTCTTAATGTACAGACCTTTTCTTAAGCTTCTTGGGTGCCAAGTGTCCCGAAAATACTACTCAAAAAAAGTTCAGCATTTATTCCATCCACTTTCAAAGACTTAAATAATGTAAAGTTAACGGGAATCATGAAGCCAAAACAGGCAATTTTGCAAGAGGAAGCTGGTGGGTCATTTGTTCCCTGGGCACAAACATACTTGTCCCTGCTGTCTACCAGTGGGCCTTGGTTATAAACACTGGGGATCTGAGTTTTTTTGAAATGCCTGAGATTATTGTTTTTAGTCAAGCTTTTTAAAAAAAAAAAACAAAAAAAAACATAGTCTTTCACATCAAAAAAACAACTACATGCCTTCTATCAGCTTAAGGCTGAGATATTTGTGGTTTGTTTTTTGGTTGTTGTTTTTCTTTTATTAAGGTGGGCAATTTCAGAATGATATTAAGATGCTGCTTTTTTAGAACATCAAGAAAACATTATTAATATGTCATTCAAAATATGCAGTATTAACACATGAAACTCTACATACATAACAAACTGCAGAGACAGCTCAGCTTAGAAAATACAAAGTTCAGCTAAACAAAAGGAATTTGATGTGTGGCAGCATACGTTCTCTGTGTATTCTGTTACTCCAGGAATGAGTTTAGCTGGAGCACAAACACAGTAGCACATAAGCCATATATGTGTGTGTGTGTGTGTGTGTATGAATATGTATTTAAAATGTGGACATGATATATACATACAATCACACACACGCACAATGCAACCACATCAATCAGTTACTAAGATAACAATGACATGTGCACATATTCTTAGAACTTAAGGTTTGCTACCAACCTCAGTACCAGCCTTTCTTTCATGTACAAAAATATATCTGCCAGAAAGGCACGGTAAAAATCACTTGAAAACAAACAAACAAACAAAAAAACATGTTCTGGAAAAGTGTGGCCAGCTACTAGATGATTCCTTTGGGATTTCCTAAGTGAAGATTTTTTTTTAAAAAGGGAACCTGAAATACGAAATAATTTGCACATAGCTATAACCTAGCCCTTATAAAAACTAAAGATAAACAGGAATTAGAAGGACAAGGCGGTCAAGTCAAGGGCGCCTCTTACTACCAAGGTCTCCATAAGTGAGTGGGACACGAAGTACAGGAAAAGAGAAGGGGACCCGTTTGGGGAAAGCTACAGTGTTGATCAGAAGAAGTCACTTTGGAAATTTCAAGGATTATTTGAGATTGTTATCTAAATCAAGTTCCCTTCTGAATTTCTTTTTCTTTCTGATAATTGAACAAGTATTAAACTGTATCAGGCTGTCACAGCTGTTCCAATACACGAGCCACACATAGAGTAACAGCTTTCGTTACACATTTTTGTGAAGTAGTTTCCAGCACACTGTGATCAGAGCTTGCATATTTTTATACTACTCACATATTGAAAATAAACCCAACATTTTAGATTATTTTTCTCATCGTGTATCAGGCCTGTATGGTTTGTGGAAGACAAAGGGGCAATTATGATTTTGTACCTACTGATCTGAATACAACACCTTGTTTTACTTTTGTATATTATGCTCACTGTTTCGGTTAAAAAAAAAAGTTGGCTATGTGGGTCAATAAAGAAGTCCTGAAAAACTGCAGCTTAACTGAATTATTATCCATGGACTAAATGCTAATGCAATTTTTTCCACTTTCAGGACATCTTTATGACAACATATCAAATACCCAAATCTTATAGGAGTGTGGAGGCCATGCCATGTGACTTGGTTGGAGCTGTTAACAAAAGAAACATGGAAAAATCATGCAGTTTAGACTTTTAATTAAACTGTTTGTTTTGGATTCAAAAGCACTTGTTCACTCAGCCCTGAGTACCAGTGGTGCTTCCAACCCCAGGTGACTATTCCCGAAATGACCACGGTTCACAGCTTCAGTGGTTGCTTTCAGAAAGAGTCTTTATTTGCAAAACACAGACATTCCGAAATGCCTTTATTTAAACTGTAATAAAGAGACTATGCTTTGGAAACACTCTACAAAGAATAAGAATCTTTCTGCCTAAGTAAAAATGACTGTGTTTATCTGAATAGTTTTTGAATTAAATATCCACATGCTATTGTTTCAGAAACAATAAAAGTAATGATAGTCGTCTATTGTTTACTGTCCTCTTCCCAGAATTAGAACTTAATTAGCTGCAAATGCCTTATCTTTTCCAAGTCAGCATGATGCACATGTTACCTAAATTTTGCCTCCTGTTGTTCAAGCCCTCTAAATTAGTAGATTCAAAATTAGCCAGTTATAGCAATGCTTTTCACTTTAAATTTTAATAATAAACAGAGACATCCCTTTTCTTTCCCCCCACCCAGACCCTCCCTCTTTTCTGAAAACTGAAGGCTGCTGCTGAAAGGATTGAAAATCTGGAAAGAGTTTGGGGTGGACTGGCCAACCCCCTTTCATTTCCTTCAGATGTTTACAATCTAGCACCTTTCTGAAGACAAAGATGGGGAAAAAACCTATTTTTCCCTTTGACTGAAGGTTGAGACAGGGGGGTATTAAAAACTGATCAATGTAATTTTTTTCTCAGAAGTATTTGCACATCTGTGAAATAATGTAATTTGTTTTTTAAAAACTTTTTATATGACATTCATGATTATAGCCTGATCTGGAGAATTATTCAAATATAAAATTAAATGTTCAAAAACTAGCTGCGCTGTGGATGGCTGAGCTTATCCCAGCTGTGCATTATACTTATGTAATTCTATTAGAAGTATCAAAATGAGCCCTTCTAGATCTCACTGAATCTCTGAAAGGGGGAAGTAGTATTTTCCAAGAAAGTGTGATGATCTACTTCTTTTTGTTTGTTTCATTTTTCCATGGATAAGCCTCCAGGGGTCTAAAGATGCTCCCACCGAATTGTTCAAAAACAATAACAAAAAAGGTATTGGGAGAAGGGCTACTGGATAATAATGAAAACGTTCCGTAAAGTAGATTGTATTTTATTATCACAGGGTTTGGGATAATCTGTGACTTAAAAGGAGGTTACAAACCTTAAAAGTAAATTCTGCTGTTTCAGTGAAATAGCTGGAGATATAATATGAGCCATGTGCAATTTCCCCTTCGCTGGCCTGTGAAACAAGTCACTTTCACTCCCAGACCCTGATGCACCCGCCCCCATCAAAAAGCAGTAAGTACCCCCGCGAATGAGGAAAATTTGCCCTCCAAATGTAGTTTATAAAAACAAACTTTCCCTGACCAAATGTTAGAGCGAAGTTTTCCTTTCCATCCATGTGCCTGTATACTGTCACCTCTGAATACATCTGCCTATAGGGAGGAATTCAATGTAATATTCATCAAATTCAAATTCATCCTGAACCTTACACAATCCATTCAAGGTAACAAATCGTCAATGACTTATAAAATAATTGGAGCCCAGAAAATAAAAGACTATGAAATCTGTTTGAAGTTACAGATTGAAACCCACACCTCAAATTCTGTTACTTCCTTTTTTAAGAAACAAAATGCATTTCTAAAGCAATTATTATAAATTAAATATTTTAAAAAATAAACCAGAATTCGTTTATGGATTAATATTACCAAATTTTAAGGAGGAAGAAAAACACAATTCCCATTATTCGAGGACACAAGTTAACAGTCAGATGACCTCAAAAAAGCTTACATTCGAAAGAAAGGGATCTGCGGTTACCGTTTTTAAACACGGGAGCAAAACAAGGGCGAAGATATTGTTTCTGCTGCCTAAGACAGACGGACTTTAATAACACTTAACAGAATGATGCACATAATATCTCAGAAAGCACTTCTTATGCCTCATCCATCATGCCGAGGAGAAAATGAAGCCTTCGACAGCATTAGGAATTATTCTAGATCTTGTCAGTAATTCGCAGCTCCTCTGTAGTATCACAACACAAATGTGCATGTGAGCGACACTGACCATTAATCTAGAGAGTTTTTTTCACCTCACAACGGCGTGCGGAGAATGTATCAATTGTTTCGCGGAGAAATGGCACATGCAAAGCCACACAAAATAAAACAAGAAAAATCAGGGAAATGTATGGGGAGATAAACAAACAGTGTATTAAGAAATAAAATTGTTTGCTATCACTGTGAAAGAAATCAACACAGTGTCCTTAGCAACTGGGTTAGGTGAATTGGAAACTATAAATGTCCTGGCTGAAGGACCAGTCTGTCACTGATTAAAAGTTTCTATAAAGTTGCAACATACTGTCTGCATCCTTAATAAGCCCTTAGGTGATGAGAAAATGATGGGTTTCCCCTCCTCTCTGGCATGCAAAAAGATCCACCTTCTGCCTTCAGTCAAAAATCAAAATGGTCACCTGAGTTGTTTGTTTCACTCACTGTAAAGTTCTCCTTTCAAAAAAAAGGGGATTGGGGAATGGTAAGGATTAATAAAATTGGGAGATGCTAAGGATTAATACACTCTAAGGATTATAAAATAAATGAATAAAATCTCAGCTTATTCACAGAGATCTCTAGCTTTGACAGCGTGTTGGTGGCAAAGCAAATTTGAACTCCCAGCCCTCGAGATAAAACAAACCAGAGATTTTGGCAGCATCTTCCTCAAAATGAATTCTGGTCTTAATAGCATGATGACCATTCTAAAATGGCCTGTGCACCAAAGAAAACGGTTTATAAATATTTGCAAAACAAACTCTTAAAACATTCCTCTGAGTCTACTCCAAATCGATTTCTATACATGTTCCATAAAGATGAAAGCTAACTGGATGTCTGGTTTATGATAGATTAAAATGGTTTAACTTCCAAAATGATGTACTCCACACAGATGTGTTTCTGTGAAGTTCTGTGAACTACACCACAGCAACAACAAAAAAATCAGGCTCTTGTCAGATGGAATGAAGTGAAGGCTTCTTTAGAGTAGATGAATTGGATCGGGGCCAGGAAGAAACCAAAAAAAAAAAAAAATACACAGGTGAGAAAAGGTAAACACAAACTAATAAATAATAAGTTTGAAGTTTTCTAAAGTAACACACATGCTTTTCTTTGTTAATAAAGTATGTTGGGTAACTTAAAACAGCCCAAAACCACTTAGAAATTCGTGTTCAATGTACATAGAGTTCTATTTCATTTTCAACACTCAAAACGGGAATTTTTTTTTAAAAAAAAAAAACTTTTACACCTCTTTGGAATGATGAGCAAATTTCAAGAGAAGATATAAGTGTTAAGTCCTCAACTTAGGTTGGCCTATTGGACCCACTCCCAGCTGAGAGGAACAGTTTATTATTCCCAAGCAACAAACTCAGCAGCAAGATGAAAACAGCTCCCAGGAAGTGGATGCAACGGGCCCCTCCTCTCCATCTGCATCAGCCTACCTCCATCTTCCTCTCCCGACCACAAGCTATAAAGCTCAAATGTCACCAGGAGCATCACCGAGGCCTGGCAATGGACAGGTATTTATACTGAATAATGCTCACGTCAGGAATGAGTAAAACCAGGTTAGAAATTGAGGTTTTCACAAAATAATGAAGAGGAAATGTCATGCTAGCAGCGGTAACGGCATAAATTGTGCTCATTCATTCATTATCCTTTTTCCCTCCCCTTCCCCCCGATGGAAACATAATTTTTAATTTTCAAACCTAACATGCTTGCGAGGGAATATGGCTTTTGCCATAGTTGCTGCTCTCTCGAAGCCCAAGATGAGAGACAAAGATGATTTGTAAAGATTAAAAAAAAAATAGTAATAATAATAAAGATGGGAGTGGGAACACATTTCTTCTAGATTTCAATTGAAGGAGAAAGGTAAATAGGATTTCCCAAACAAAATTACCTGGAGCTTTAACTTTTACTTTATCTAATTGAACTACAGAGAAAAGATCAGTTAAAAATGTCACCTGCTCCAGAGTGAATACACTGCTCCTAGCACTGGAACTGGAGGAGGGAAAAGAAAAATGTTTACATTTCAATTGTTCACATGCCGATTCTGAAAACGATAACAAAAGAATACTCAAGAAGATACTTCTGTGGGCAGCTTTCCGAGTGGATGTCTGGGCTGGAGGCTGTGATGTGGGGGCTAATTGTAAGCAGAAACAATTCAGGGAGGCTGAGGTCCACCTTGGAGGTCTAGTTAAGGTGCAGACAGATTTCAGGGTAAAAAAACGGGGAAGGATCCCTGTTCCCCCAACGCCCACCCTCCTCCCCCCGACAAAAAAAAAAAAAAATCCTGTAAACCTCTGCTGTCTGGCAGCAAGCCCGCATACTCTCCAGTGCTGAGATAAAGACCCAATCTGCTCATCAAACACCTCCAGGCTCCACCATCTAATAGAAACAAATTGGCAATGACTGCCCAAGCTAGTAACACAGGCCCACTGATTTGTAGATTGATACGGATGCCTAATGATCCCCTTGGGCAGATCAATAGTAACAATCCTCATCCCTGCCTTTCTTCTTTATTGGCATAGAAGACTAAGGCAAGGAGAAAGCGGGTCTTAGAAGAGGCCACAGTGCTACCTGGGGACAGATCCGGAATAAGGATACAGGTGTGGCTGTGCAGGAAGGAAGCCGCGCCAGACCCACACTCCAGAACTTTCCACTGACTGTCTCCATTCATTCCATGTTTTTGGCAGGCAAAGGGTTTAAGAATAGGACACGATATGCTTTTCTATTAATAGTATCCGTGCACAGCGTTGAGACCCAGCCTAGAGTCAGCACAGCTGCCTTCATCTGGGAAGGGGAAGAGAAATGATGCAAACCCCAGTGCATCTCCGAGAGGACGAACTTGGTGGACAGAAAATGCCAGCGATGTGATGACAGAGAATGGAAAAACGCGAACAAATACGGGAAGTTACATCTTAGGAAAACTTAGGGTGAAGTACCGGTGATCGAAGAGGGGCAATAATGATCCGCATTGTTTTAAATATCATCAAGAGGAGGCAGGTGGATGTATGCGCTGTTGTTTGAACATGCTTGAAACACCCACTGCCTCCCTGACCCCAGTGGATGGGTTAATTCTCACACACAGGAGCTATTCTCTGCGCCCTCACCCTTCTCCTGAGTGCAGGTTTTCTTGAAGTTGACAGCAGCTCACTCTTCTACTGACTCTTCTCCTTTCTGTAGGCCAATCCCACCCCCACCCCCAGAGCCAGGGCTTATTTTCCATTTGTGTATTATTCTTGTGAATAAAATTATCCAATTAGGAAATCCATTTAAAGTCCTTAACAATAACAGGGAAAAACTAATGGAGTTGCTTTGGATTTTCTTTTTCAATAAATTAATGTTAGTGATGTTCTGTGGATTCTTAAGTGCTCATTTATATCATCAGGGTTATTGCACACATAACAATTAGTCCTAAATTTCTATACTGATTTGTCTATACTCTAGGAAGTCCATTCTCCCAAAGAAGCAGTAGACAAGACTCATATCAGAAGAAAACTTACTGGCAGGCAGAGCGAATCTGACTTCTAAAATAAATAAATCTACGACATCTAAAAACCTTTGTACTTTGTTGTTATATTTTTTTCTTGTAATTATAAGAGTATTAAAAAAAAAAAAAAAAACCTCTCCCTTCTTCCCCTTTTACAACGACTCTATGCACATTTGCAGGTGTTGCATACAAAATAGCCAAAAGGGGCGGGGTGGGGGGCAGCGAATGTTCCATTTTTACTCCTGCATTCAGACCTGCACCTAGCCGCCTGAGAATTTGCTTTGTTCAGCAATCAGTCTGGTTTGGTTTTGTTATTAAAAAGAGATAACACTGAATGCCAGAGATGAAATTGCATTTTCTTTATTGTCAACGGTTGAAACCTTTGCCACCCAACCGATCTAGCGAAAGATTTCGTTTTTTAATTTTTTGTCATAATGAAAATGTTTTTAATCTGGTCCCCTCTTTTTTTCTTTTGCATACTCAAACACAGAACTGAAGCTACAATGAAAAGCCTTGGTATCCCAGCCCACTGCGTAATATCACAAATTAGTCATCTTCTCTTTCCTGTACGTTACATCGTCCTATTTAAATAAAAGCAAACGTGGAGCGGTGTTAAATTTTGACAGTAAAGGGTTTGCACTGATGGACCAAATAATCACGTGCGCTAGAGCTCTGGCACTGACCACTTAAAATTCAAATTTCACACTAACGGTAAGTGTAATCATCGCAATCAGCATCACCACCACCACCATCACCATCATCACAATAAAGAGATGCATTCTGTGAGCTGGTGACATCAATCAACCGTGTGGTGCAGATCAGAAGCGGCGCTCCCCTCTCCCTCTCTCACTCCGTCTGTCTTGCTGGCTTCCCCCTACCCCACCTCACCGCTCCACCCCCCCAACCTCACCCCCGCTCAGAGAAGTGATCACATTTAATTCATTGCATCATTATGTCATCTCCATACTAATCTCTGCCCTCACACCTCTGCCACTTTGACATGCAAATGAGCTAGAAAAAAGCCACACATTAATATAAAAAAGTCACAGCAATCATGTCATGATTTCCTGCCTCCCAGCCCCACAACACTCCCTCCAATCCCCACCTCTCCCCCCAGCTCTCTTTCCAGCACGCTGTGCTGGTGATCACAAGAAACAACAGCAATCTGTTGAAGATCAGACGCTAAGACAGGGAGGTGGGGAGAAAGATACACACATACACGTGTCAGCAACGCGGCCCAGGCAGTCCTATTTGCATATTCACATGAGTTCCGTTCTCAGATTGCTTAAGCAGGGAAGAAGTTAGGTAGCTCCCCCACCCTCCTACCCTCCCCGATCCATAAAGAAATAGCTACTGAGAAGGAAGGAGAGGGGGAGAGAGGACATACGAATGTAAAGGGAAAGAGAGAGAATATGAAAAGGGAGGGGGCATGGAGAGAGAGAAAGACACACGCAGAAAGAGACAGAAGGAAGAAAAGAGAAGAAAAGAAAAGCTGTCCACATCTACCTTACCTCAGCTAGCTTGCTTTCTGTTGCTCTTAAAAGGAATTCCCTGTGGTTCCTTTAGAATTTTTGAGAACCATCCTTCAGGGTTTTTAGTTCTCTCTCTCTCTCTCTCTCTCTCTCACTCTCTCTCTCTCTCTTCCTCCTCCTCTTTCTGTGTTGTGACTGGGTTTATAAAAAAAAAAATAAAAAAGACAACTCCATGTTAAGCTAGCAGTCAAGGAAGCATCATGAAGTCCAGGGCTACAGGGGGAGGGAAGAAAGGAGGAGGGTCACAGCTTAATGCTTTACAAAGGAGAACCTGGAGTCTCTGTTTTAAAACATCCCTCTCACATGCAATGACTGACAAAGACAAAAATATATGTACTTATATGTATACACAGAGACATATGTATGTTTTCACCAGTAAGCCAGATGTCGAAAATGTTAAGATTGTGGTGCAAGCAAATGTAGAAAAATTATGAGTCATTCTGAAAACCCCATTGCGGATCCACTTTGCTGCTCCCTGATTGCAGAGGGGGCCAGGCAACCAGCTACGGGCTTTATTTGCTGAATCACATTTGTGGCAATACCTGGGTAATAAGGGACTGACTCGAGATGGGGTTTCAGCTACTGCCATGAATTTCCCAGCTTTGATCAGTTTTCACCAGTACTTTCGTGGTAATGAAAATGTGTGAACATGTCCACGAATTTTCTGGCTTTCTTGTTCTTGCAATAACTTAAAAAAAAAAAAATGAAGAAAAAGAAAAATTGCAATTAAATATATATATGCAAGCTGATGTCACAAATAATAGCTCTCTCTACATATTCCTTATGAAGTACACTAGGTATGGATTTAAAACATAGAATGATTGGTGCAAAATGCACCTTATTTTCTAGTGGCCTACTGTATAATATTATTCTAATTGACTTTATTAGCTCCGGTGAAATGTTACTGTCCCTCCAAGGAACCTGCCTTCGAAGACAAGCAAGATGCTGCAACACTGATGAACAGCAGCTGATTCAAAGAAATTAAGTGATGGTCTGTTAAGTGAAAGGAATAAAAACATTTTCCAACTACAATGAATGGCATAGAGTTTAATTCCATTTCTCAACCTGTTCATTTCAACTAGCAAAGACACAAAGACATCTCATGGGCTAAGAAACTCTAATAGGAATATAATTCTAAAACCTGGCCAGAGGGATACATTTACAAATTGGTTTTGAATCCTAAACTTGAATAGTAGGAAGCATGTTTCACTGTAAAAGAGGGAAGAAAAACATTTTTATGGTGAAGTTATAAGCTCCTTAATATTTATGTAAGTAGACATTAAATAACTAATATGGACATTATAAAAAGCACAGTAATTATAAGAGCAATGAGAAAACAGGAATTACAGCATCTATACGTACCCTGCACAAAAACCTAAATGTGGGTCATTATTTAAATCACAGCACATATCATATATGAGACAACACCATAATATATCTACAATTGACCTTGCATGGAAAGGAAGAAAGGAAGGAAGGAGTTAAAAAGATGTTTGCCTTTACACTAATAAAAAACCTGGGGGTCAGTTGCTGAGGGTGGGTTAAGGAAATGCCAAAATAAAAATTGTTTCTTTATTTGAAACAGAACTCTTGGCAGACACACATCAGAAAAATTAATTTCTCTGTGTCTCTCAGAGAAACTATGAGAAGAGAGATGTTTTGTATTCATGACCTGAATCCTGAAAGGAGGGAAAAAGGTAATTTTAAGAATCTGACCCTAGTGCATGAGTTATAGCTCAGTACCCAAAATTGATGAAAAATATCTATGACAAGACTCATCAATGAATCCCTGAAATAAAGAGACAGAGAAAATAACCAAAACATTAGACGCAGGAAAATTATATTTCAATATTATCATATGAATTAAATGTAATTCTTGAAGCGACTAGTCCCTGGGGTCACATATTAGGCCTTTTCCCACTACCCCACCCCCGTCTTTTTTTTTTTTTTTTTTTTTAATAGAGGTCATCCAGGCTGAAAAGAAAAACCCAAATGAAAAGCATCTTCAGTGTGCTTATAACATGAGCTGCAAGGGGTCAGCCAGCGTCTTGTATGGCCTCATAAAAAATACATAACCAGACAGCCTAATAGTATTTCTTTGCATTCATTTTTGGATGGAGAATGGGGGTTGGGGGCTGGGGAAGAGAAAGGGTTGATGTTGGTAGCTATGATGGGGAAAGAAAAAAAAAAACAAAGACAGCAGGAAAAAATATGTGTTTAAAAAGAGGATAGTTAGATCATCTTTTTCTTTTATGAAAACATATTAAGCACAATTCTAAACTGCGATTGATTACACTATTCTATTGATTTACACAATTCTAAAATGTGATCGATCTCACTTTTTTAAGACAGGAAAAGGTGTATCTACGGGTATCTCTCTGCCGTCCTATTTCTCTTGGCCAATCATGTGGACTGGAAGCTTAGCTATGCTGGGCCTCTCCCAGTTCATGTTTTTAGCAATGTAAACACTCATTCAAATACAGATGTATAAATGACACTTATTTTGGAAGATTTCTGAAACTGAAAAAATAATAAGAGGGGAAATATTGCTAGGGCTTCTGCTTCCACTCAACACAGAGGATATAGAGAAACATATTACAGAAGGAGAAGATGGACCAGCTAGGCAAAGAGAGAGAGAATGAGGAGAGAGAGGGAGAGAGGAAGAGAGACAGAATAACACAATTGGACAACAAATAAAAATAAATAGCTCTAAATGCTGGGGAGACGCAAGAAGCACTGAATATATTCCTTCCCCTCCCCCTCACTTCTTCGCTCCCAAATATAGCCCAGAGATGAGTGACCCTGCTGGGAAAGATGGAGGCAGAGAAGTGACCCCGCGCTAACCAGCCTGTTAGAACTAATAAGGTGTTCTCCTAAGCCACTCCACTGACATTAGGGCAGTACGGAGATCACTCTCTTTGTTACTGCCTACCCTCAGCTTGAAATTTACTACCCCGTTGCATTATTAAAGAGACAGCTTGCATTCTCTAGATTTGGTGAAGATAAATAACTCTGCATTATTTTTATTTAAATGTTATGTTTGTACTCAGTAGTTCAGATATTTAAAAACCTACGATATTACGACACAGCCACGTGAATAATCTGCCGTGGGTGACTCCCAATGAGATAGAAGAAAGGCAAGAAAAGCAGCTGGTTCTACATTTCT
This sequence comes from Chlorocebus sabaeus, assembly GCF_047675955.1. NCBI lineage: Eukaryota > Metazoa > Chordata > Mammalia > Primates > Cercopithecidae > Chlorocebus > Chlorocebus sabaeus. The sequence goes on along the minus strand of NC_132908.1, from coordinate 67,338,247 downwards.
CTATTCCCTTTCCTCTCCCCACTCTCCTCACTCCATTTGGGGGTCAAAGAATAAGAAATATTCTTCAGAGGTGCCCGAGTTGGGTAGTAAGTTCAGCATGGCACTGTGTTACTCCAGGTGGGGCATCATCTGTAACTTTTTCAAGAATAAGACTCTGTAACCGAGTTTCCCACTAGAACTTTGTGGTTCTTGGCCAGGCGCGATGGTTCACGCCTGTAATCGCAGTACTTTGGGAGGCCAAGGTGGGCGGATCACCAGCTCAGGAGTTCGAGACCAGCCTGGCTAGCATGGCAAAACCCCATCTCTACTAAAACTACAAAAATTATCCGGGCGTGGTGGTGGCATGCACCTGTAGTCCCAGCTGCTCAGGAGACTGAGGCACAAGAATCACTTGAACCTGGGAGGTGGAGGCTGCAGTGAGCTGAGATCGCGCCACTGCACTCCAGCCTGGGCAACAGAGTAAGACTCCATCTAAAAAGAAAAAAAGAAAAAAGAACTTTATAGCCCTTAATCATGCAAAGGGATGTAAACTTTTAGGGGTTTTACATAATATTGTTTAAGGATGTGTTTTAGTCTTCCCATAATAATTTAGTTTGCTTGAGGAGCTTGATATTAGCAGGTCCTAAAGGGATGGAAGACAGGAGATACCCTCAGCCATCCAGTCCCCAAAATGTACCACCAAGATTCTTGCCTCATGACATAGCCCAAGAGCACACACGCTTAATTAAGATTTGAGGCAAAAGTCTTAAAACAAATGGCTTCAATCAATACCCGAATCAATAAATATATGCTGAATGAACAGTCAACGATCAATCAATTGAAGACACCCAGGGATCCTTTCTTTATAGTCACGAAAAGCAATCATGACCAAAGCAACTGTAGAAATGGACACATATTGTGGCCGGGCATGGTGGCTCATGCCTGTAACCCCAGGACTTTGGGAGGCCAAGCAGGCAGATCACGAGGTCAAAAGACCGAGACCATTCTGGCCAACATGGCGAAACCCCGTCTCTACTAAAAACACAAAAATTAGCTGGGCATGGTGGTACGTGCCAGTAGTCCCAGCTACCCAGAAGGCGGACGCAGGAGAATCACTTGAACTTGGGAGGCGGAGGTTGCAGTGAGCCAAGATCGTGCCATGGCACTCAAGCCTGGCAAGAATCTCAAAAAAAAAAAAAAAAAAAGGACACATATCTTGAATGAATTCTACTGGACTGACCTACAGAGATATCCTACCAAAGACTCTCTTTAATCCTGTCTAAATTTGTACTAATGGTTTAAACAAATTATTCTGCAGTGTTTTAGAGAAATTGTGTTTACTTAGGGTACCCTCCAAGTTCCTTTATTATTCTGTAAACTCATTCAGGCAATGACTTGCCTCCAATAAATGGTGTACTAGTTCAGGTTCAATACCCTTTGTTACCAAGTGATTTCCATGGAATAGGTATTTGCTGTGATTGGACTTAAACATAAATAATTACCATTAGAATACTAGTATATCATAAAGGAAAGCACATTAAGAATTGACATCTTCAAGAGACACCTAGGAAATAAATGGACAGGCTTCCCTCTGCTGAATAACAGCTTTCAAACACAATACATGTTGTTGAGTGAATTAATTTATGAGTTACCAGTTAAAAAGCAGAACCAGTACTACTCTGCTTGCTTTGTGCAGGGCAGAGTACCACTATATAATCACACACAGGCAGGGGCCAAGATGCAAGACGGTATTGTCAAAATATACAAATGGTGCTCTTAGGGGAAGTCCTGAGCTGTGGCCTGGCTCAGCCATTAAGCTACTATGTAAACTTGTGAATATCATTAAACGTCTCTTGGCTCTATTTTCCCTGGACATAAAATGAATAAAATGTGGAACTCTAGTCAATAACATGGTTCCACTTCTTTGTAAGATAAATAAATGAAATAATATTGAAATACTCTTTCCTTTTAAAGTGGAAGAGTTCGAGAGCCTCCCAGCCTAAGTGGAGTGAGCATGAGGTCAGTGGTGAGGAGAGGTGTGTGCCCTGGACCATCCATCAGCCCCATAGGTCCTCAACCATTATTGGGTCATGAGTTATCTTATACCTTGTCATGTGGAGTGCAGTACATAATCATTACGGACCTCTGGTTAATACCAGAAGCCGAAAAATAAAGTAGCGTATTGAAATGAATGGCCAGGCGCAGTGGCTCAGGGAAGTCAAGGCAGGAGGACGGCTCGAGCCTAGGAGTTTGAGACCATCCTGGTCATATAGCAAGTCTCTGTCTCTACAAAATAAAATAAAAATAGCCAGGCATAGTAGTACTTGTGCCTGCAGTCCTAGCTACTCAGGAGGCTCAGGCAGGAGGATCATTTGAGTCCAGGAGTTAGAGGCTGCAGTGAGCAGTGATCATACCAGTGCACTCCAGCCTGAGCAACAGAGCAAGACCTTGCCTATAAAAAGAAAAGAAAAAAGAAATGAAGCTTCATGAGGAGATTAAAATAGTAAGAACTGTGCCAAATTGCTTCCAGATGTTCATAGGAGACATCCATCTGATCAAAATTCTTATATATCAACATATGACTCTATTACTTGAAAAACATTAAAACTAACTATATGTATATATACATATGTATATATACACATACAACCCACAAAATTGTATTTAATTTGGCTGTCACTAGGATTTTCCATCAATGTGATTTCTTTAGAGAAGGGAAACCCCATACTGCCCTGATCGCATTGTTTAAGGCACAAATACAAAAATTTTAAAAATAAATTAATTTTAGAGCATAGTATCTGAGAATTTCAGATATCACATCATGAAAGCAATTTTTGCCTTTTTATACTAATCCACATTTCAATTCCAAAATGACATATGAAAATAATATCACATTCTTTTTTTTTTTTTAACAATTCACACTTTTTCCCTTTATAATGTTTTTGAGGTAAATTTTTAAAGTATTTTTCACTAATTAACTTTAAAAAGGCAATATTTGTTTACAAATGCCATCATTAATGACTGCGCTAAAATCAAATTATAATACAATTCTTAATAATGTACTAATCTAAGATAAAATGGTTTTCACTTAAAATTACCTTTTCATACCATACAAAAATGATGAACTGATTTTTAAAATTCCTAAGAGGGTTGACAAGATTATAAATTACTATGAAAATGGTCTATGGGTCAAAAAAGGTTGGGAAATGCTGATCTCTAAGGTCTACTTTAGCTCTAAAATTCTATATTTTAAATGAGACACCTTTGACTTTTCTAAATTAGTAGAAAGTAAACTTGCAGAGACTGCTAAATCCTCCACCTCTCACACTAGATACTTCCAATTCACCTGAATACAGCACACCAAGCCTAAAAATTGAAACAGATGAAAATCTGGAAATGGGAAAAATAAAGGCATCTAAAATGTGAACTTATCCACTGTGTCTTCTGTTTCCACATTATCTATTTGCTGGGTTAGTACTTCACTTTATCCAACATGCCATTTGAGCTTCAAACATTGGGAGACAGTAGCCTACACACACTGTCATATACTGGTAACCAAGTAGATTTAAAATGTGCCTCAATTTCTAACCAAAATTTTCAGTAACATCACTCAAGTTGCCAATTAAGCCAGTGACAGAAGCAAGAAAAGCAACAAGATCTCAAGACATCCACATCTCCGGACTTACGGATCCAAGGAGAAGGGGTAAGGTTGCCGCTTTATTAACAGAGGCCACCTAGTTCTTTATGAGATAGTTTGGATCTTAAATTATTATCTATCTAGGATGTAGTTTCCCAAAAAGTGGATTGTAATTGGTCCTGGACTTCAGAGGAGTGGCAACATTTTTCTGTAAAGAGTCTGACAGTGAATGTTTTAGGATTTGCAAGCCATACAGTCTTCTTCACAACCATTTAACTGCTCTCATAATAAAACAGCAGTCATAGAATATACATAATCCATGGAGCATGGCTGTGTTCTAATAAAACTTTCTTCACCAAAAAAAAGGTGGCAGGCAGGACTAAGCCTGCAGCTTGCTGATCCAAATCTGTAATAACTTTTGTAATAATGCAATTGAAAGATGGACTAATGGGTGGAGCTGTCCAATAGAAATGAAAGAATTAGAGAATCTCAATGATTCCAAACACATGAATTTTAAATTTTTCTCTGATTTAGATTTGCGGCCTGTGTGTAGTATGATATCAAGGTGTATGCACATCAGTTTCACCCTTTCAAAATGCAGTAAACTCACAACTAACTCCCTAAAGAGGTAAATCAGGTAATATTTGTCCCATTTTATAGATATGAAAATTGAGGCTTAGAGGCCCTGACTTCTCAAAGCTTTCTGATATCATAACTGGCAGAGCTAGCTCTGTCCTTGGGTTCTTAGACAGTTTTGTTTGTCCCTTCAAATAAAATTACTATTTAAACACAGATACACGCAGAGTTTGTTTTCAAGACAAACCAATGCCATAGAGTAAAAATTTATTAATAGAATTAGGGTATTTGTGAGAAGCTTAGAAAACAACTAAGTTAGCAATAAAATGACCTAAGTTATAAAGTACCAATTCTGGCCAGGAACGTGGCTGATGCCTGTAATCCCAGCACTTTGGGAGGTCAAGGTGGGCAGATCACCTGAGGTCAGGGGTTCAAGACCAGCCTGGCCAACATGGTGAAACCCCATCTCTAGTAAAAATAGAAAAATTAGCCAGTTGTGGTGGTGGGCACCTGTAATCCCAGCTACTTGGGAGGCTGAGGCAGAAGAATCGCTTCAACACAGAATCCGGACCGGATGTTGCAGTGAGCCGAGATCATGCCATTGCACTCTAGCCTAGGCAACAGAGCGAGACTCTGTCTCAGAAAAACACAAAGTACTAATTGACATATTTGGTTAGGGTCTCGCCATTGAAGTTTCTTTTGCTGAGCTAGATAATTTGCTAAGTTATCTCAGTTCTTAAATGTTTGGGAATCATTACCGTTTGTAACGAAGATGTCTAGATGTCTATGGTTCAGGGTTTGTTTTTTTTTTTTAAATCAACTCTATACATGGTTAGAATAGCAGATATATCCATTTTGCAGTGAAACTTCCTTCTATTTAAGTTTCCTTTCTCCCTGCCATTCAATTCGTTCCTTTAAAACCATATTCACGTGCTACACTCGTTTCACAAACTTGAAAAATCCAAACCCAAAATATTCATGCCAGGTTTACCATGATAATCATGTGGAATTCTTTACACTATAAAAACAAAATTTCTTTTGTGGAGTAATACTTATCAGTTGAGAGCCATTTTCACAGAATATGATGTCGGTTCTTAAGTCATGTAACAAATCAAGGCTTTGATTTGACATCATGAAAATGACAGTATGGTATATTAACATGTTCCTCTAATAGTTTGCATTTAATGAGAAAAAAAAGCAAACGCCGACTAGATACATAATGATAAGGCCTTGCCAAATGACTTTTTAGGACATTGCAGGTTTCACAAAAGGTGAAATGGAGGAAAATAATGGGAACACTTAATCCTCATACGGCATGCACTAGTTCAGAGAAGCCGAATTCCAAAGAGTACCCTTACCATAACAGACCCACTGTAATATTCCCATTTCAAATTAATCCTGAGACTCCCATATTTATCCATAAGAATTTACGACAATTCATTTTCAATAAATGTGGAAGACAATAGCAAAGAAGTTTTCATTAAAGCACATTTTAAAATTTTTCAATACCGTATTCTGAGTTGCATTATTAAAGTGATGAGCAAAAATGATGGATCAGTGATTTAAAATGAATTCAGGGTGTAAAATGAAAAATAACCATGATAATTAAAATCATTAAAGAGATAATCCCATCAGGCGCAGAATCCAAAGAATCAACTTACGTAAAATATCAAATAAGCAAGTGTATTTCTCTACTATTAAATCCACCATCGGTGCTTTATTTCAGCAGAACATCAAATAGAACATTAAATTAATGTTGTTAATTTAAACTTTATGGTTTTTATAGTAAATTTATACAGTAATCTGTAAATTTAGTTTAGTTTTACAGCTGTATAAAAGCTATATACATAGAAAATTAATGTCTAACTTAATGTTTGTACAAATTTAAATAATATGCCATGTAAAATGGCTAAAAATACTTTCCATTAATACCAGGAGTCCAACAGAATTTCTTTCTTGAGAATTTTTTTTTTTTTTTAGAAAGACCACCTTAACAAAAATCAATTTTGTTGTTGTTGTTGAGACAGACTCTCACTCTGTTGCCCAGGCTGGAGTGCAGTGGCCAGATCTCGGCTCACTGCAATCTCTGCCTCCTGGGTTCAAGCAATTCTCTGCCTCAGCCTCCTGAGTAGCTGGGATTATAGGAGCCCACCACTATGCCTGGCTAATTTTTGTATTTTGTGTTTTTTTGTATTTTTTGTATTATTTTGTAGTTTTAGTAGAGACAGGGTTTCACCATCTCAGCCAGGCTGGTCTTGAACTCCTGACCTCCTGATCCGCCCACCTGGGCCTCCCAAAGTGCTGGGATTACAGGCGTGAGCCACCGCGCACAGCCCAAAATTTGGTTCTTTAAGAGAAGAGCTGGGAATGTACAGCCCCTTCCAATCAGGAAGCTCTGTTTTCTTTCTTTATTATTTTTTTTTACACAAAGTTTTGCTCTTGTTGCCCAGGCTGGAGTGCAATGGCGCGGTCTTGGCTCACTGCAACCTCCACCTCCTGGACTGAAGTGATTCTTCTGCCTTAGCCTCCCGAGTAGCTGGTATTACAGACATGTGCCACCATGCCTGGCTAATTTTTTTGTATGTTTAGTAGAGACGAGGTTTCTCCATGTTGGTCAGGCTAGTCTCGAACTCCCGACCTCAGGTGATACACCTCCCAAAGTGATTTGGCCTCCCAAAGTGCTGGGATTACAAGCGTGAGCCACCGCGCCCTGCCGGAAGCTCTACGTTTTCTTACCAGAGCTGGAATGGAGGTGGAGACAGCCAGAGCTCATGAAGGCTGTTTAACTGAAGGTCATCCTCAGTGTGCTTTGAGCTGTCCTGGTACACGTCTGACCGAGGCCAAACTCTTTCCGTTGTATCCCTCTGCCCCCAAGGATCTCATCTGCCTATTTTAAATTTTTCACATTATCTAATTGTGATGGTTAATAGTAAGCATCAACTTGATTGGACTGAAGGATGCAAAATATTGTTTCTGGGTGTATCTGGGTGTCTCCGGGTGTTGCCAGAAGAGATTAACCTTAGAGTCGGTGAATTAGGGAAGGAAGACCTACTCTCCCAAAGGCCCACCCACAGTGTGGGTAGGCACCGTCCAATCGGCTGCCAGCATGGCTAGAAAAAGCAGGCAGAAGGTGGAAGAAGCTTCCGACCTTCATCTTTCTCCAGTGCTGGATGCTTCTTGTCCTCAAACATCAGACTCCAATTTCTTCGGCTTTTGGACTCTTTAGACTTATACCAGAGGTTTGCCAGGGACTCTTGGGCCTTTGGCCATAGATTGAAGGCTGCGCTTATCGGCTTCCCCACTTGTGAGGTTTGGGGACTTGGGCTGAACCATTACTAGCTTTGTTGGTCCTTAACTTGCAGACGGCCTATTGTGGGACTTCACCTTGTGATCGTGAGTCAGTTCTCCTTAATAAACTCCCTTTCATGTATCCGCATATCCTATTAGTTCTGTCCCTCTAGAGAACCCTGACTGATACACTAATAACTTGGATACAACTGTAAGAGATATTCTTACTATTACCATCTTTTCCAAGTATCTTGAAACACACTCCTTTGCCTCCAAATTTATTTGTATCTCTTGTAATAAGATTTCCAGAAAAACAGGGTGAAATTAGAAACTTCTCCATCTCTTAAACTCAGTTCAATGCAATTTAATATATACCAGCACTCACTATGTAAAAGACATTTACTAAGCATTAAGGATAGAGAGCTGAATTAATAGCCTCTGCAGCAAAGTGCAAAAACTGTTTTACAGAGGTCACATTTCAGCCTCCATCCAGTGACTGTTAGGATATTTCAAGTTACCAAAGGGGGAAAAAAGTAGCTTTTGAATTTGGTGGTGTGAGTAGTCACCCATGAGGCTGAGGGTCCAGGGAGTATTCCTCTCATCACCACTGACCTCATGCTCATTCCACATAGACATTTCACAGTCGAGGAAAAGCGACCTGGAACCGGATACAAAGGCAGGATGTTCCCAGAGAAGAACGAACAAATGACATGCTTACTGACCAGGGTAACAATTGAAAACACGGGGCATGAGGTCTGTATTTCGTAAAGCTGCAGGATCCAAACACCTCTCACTAGCAGCCAACCAAAGGCATTGGGGATGAATAATGAGTATACATTATTCACTCTAAGGTTAGGAATCTCTCGTGATTGACCCTCCATCATGTCTCTCTAGAAGTATTTCTATTGGACCAGGCATGGTAGACATGATAGACAAACACTATGGGTAGTGGTGGTGGTTGTTTTTGAGACAGGCTTTTGCTCTTTTGCCCAGACTGGAGTGCAGTGACATGATCATGGCTCACTGCAGCCTCAGCCCGCCAGGCTCATGTGATCCTCCCACCTTAGCCTCTTGAGTAGCTGGGACTACAGGCACATGCCACCACACCCATCAAATTGTTGTATTTTTTTGTAGAGACGAGATATTACTGGGTTGCTAAGGCTGGTCTTGAACTCCTGACCTGAAGCCATCCTCCCGCTTCAGCCTCCCAAAGTGCTAGGATTACAGGCATGAGCCACAGCACCCAGCGGTTCTTTTTTTAAATAAAAGCTTAATGATGATATTGGGAGTTTATGATCACTTCGCTGTTCTACACAAGTTGCATGTATTATCTTAATCTTCACAACAACACTGAGGTAAGTTTAATTACCTCCATTTTAAAATGCACAAACTGACCACCGCGCCCACGTCAGCATCTACAGTTTTTTTATTTTTTGATTATGGCCATTCTTGCAGGAGTAAGATGCATTGTGGTTTTGATTTGCATTTCCTTGATCATTAGTGATGCTGAGCATTTTTTCCTATGGTTTGTTGGCCATGTGTATATCTTCTTTTGAGAATTGTCTATTCATGTCCTTAGCCTGCTTTTGGATGGGATTGTTTGTTTTTTTCTTACTGATTTGAGTTCATTGTAGATTCTGGGTATTAGTCCTTTGTCAGATGTACAGATTGTGAAGATTTTCTCCCACTCTGTAGGTTGTCTGTTTACTCTGCTGACTGTTCCTTTTGCCATGCGAAAGCTCTTTAGTTTAATTATTTGCCTTTGTTTATATTGTATTTGCTTTTGGGTTCTTGGTCATGAAATCCTTGCCTAAGCCAATGTCTATAAGGGTTTTTTCCAATGTTATCTTCTAGAATTTTAATAGTTTCAGGTCCTATATTCAAGTCCTTAATTCATCTTGAGTTGATTACTGCTGGTGGGAGTGTAAACTAGTACAGCCACTATGGAAAACAGTGTGGAGATTCCTTAGAGAACTAAAAGTAGAACTACCATTTGATCCAGCAATCCCACTACTGGATAACTACCCAGAGGAAAAGAAGTCAATATATGAGAAAGATACTTGCACACTCATGTTTATAGCAGCACAATTTGCAATTGCAAAATCATGGAACCAACCCAAATGCCCATCAATCAACAAGTAGATAAAGTAATTGTGTTATATATATAGATGGAATACTACTCAGCCATAAAAAGGAATGAATTAACAGGATTTGCAGCAACCTGGATGAGATTGGAGACTATTATTCTAAGTGATGTAACTCAGGAATGGAAAACCAAACATTTCATGTTCTCACTGATATGTAGGAACTAAGCTATGAGGACGCAAAGGCATAAGAATGACACAAAGGACTTTGGGGACTTAGGGGGAAGGGTGGAGGGGACCGAGGGATAAAAGACTACAAATGGTGTGCAGTGTATATGACTCAGGTGATGGGTGCACCAAAATCTCACAAATCACCACTAAAGAACTTACTTATGTAACCAAATACCACCTGTACCCCAATAACCTATGGAAAAAGAAAAAAAAATGCACGAACTAGAGCAAGAATGAATGAACATCTATAGCTTGCAGAACAACTCAGGAAAATTAAGCCATAAGACAACACTGCCACCTCTTAGGCCAAAAATAAATGAATTTTGGCAATTATCAACATGCATGATACTTAATATGCAATGAAAAACATTTTATAAGCAAGTTCAATCCAAATACCTTTCCTTGCAGTGTAAAACAGCCTGGCCTCAATGCTCCGATTTCCAGGTCACTAGCCCATACATTAACTTAACCTACTATTGATGGAGATGACAGAGAGTCATCTTCTTTGACATCTTCAGAATTTTCAAGTAGAGAGTGAAAATGGCTTCATGTGTTAATTAACCAGAAAATTTGCAAAAATCTGAACGTATCACTTTTCTCTCCTCAACACAGTCAGAAAGGATTTTCTGTTTCTTATCTCATGAGACCTCCCTTGGTCTGATTAATTCTTTGACATTGTACTCGGCACGAGGAGTGTATATGTGAGGTGTTTTGTTTTGTTTTGTTTTGAGATGGAGTCTTGCTGTGTCTCCCAGGCTGGAGTACAGTGGCACGATCTCAGCTCACCACAAGCTCCGCCTCCCGGGTTCACGCCATTCTCCTGCCTCAGCCTCCCAAGTAGCTGGGACTATAGGCGCCCACCACCACATCCGGCTAATTTTTTGTATTTTTAGTAGAGACAGGGTTTCACTATGTTAGCCAGGATGGTCTTGATCTCCCGACCTCATGATCCACCTGCCTCGGCCTCCTAAAGTGCTGAGATTATAGACGCGAGTCACCGCAACAGGCCCATGTGAGTTTTTAATGGTGAAAAAAATACAATAAAATCTTCATCAATATTACAAGGACAGTAAAGGATATAAATGACACTTTCATGTAAGGCATGAGCCCTCTTTTCCTAAAAACCTTCCCTCACATACTATATATAGTGTCTTTTATACATAAAAAAATTACTTGCAAAGAGCTCATATGCACAAGACAAATACTATAAAACGTAACTTTTAAAATGTACATAGGCAACCTAGAGATCTATACGTGTAACTAAGGACACTTTAATTCCTTGATCAATTTTCAGGTTTTTTAGGTTTTTTGGTTTTTTTTTGAGACAGAGTATCACTCTGTTCCCCAAACTGGAGTACAGTTACACAATCTCAGCTCACTGCCACCTCAACCTCCTGGGCTCAAGCGATCCTCCTACCTCAGACTCCTGAATAGTTGGGACCGCACGTGTCTGCCACTGTACTCACTACATTTTTTTCATTTTCTGTAGAGATGGGGTCTCACTAGCTTGCCCAGGCTAGTCTTAAACTCCTGGGCTCAAGCGATCCTCCCACCTCAGCCCTGCAAAGTGCTGTGATTACAGGAATGAACCACCATGCCTGGCCTTTAATACTTTAAAATAGATTATTCTCAAAAAAGTTGACTAAAAAATTCTCTGACATTTTGGCAGGGCCATCATTTAAGCCATCCCAGGCAAGTATAAAAACCATGGTTGTGGTTTCAAGACTTCCAGAAAATGTCATTTATGTTAGCCATTCATATGCTAGTGTGATTTTAACAATTATTATTTCTGATATTTAGCCTAAATCTCTCATATTATAAATCATACAAATTTCCTGTCATTTCTGTTTTTAGTGGACAAGAATTAGCATTGAATGGGAGATAGACTGTTACTCTTGTAAAAAGCTGCATCTAATGAGAAGCTGTTTAGTGTATATCATTAACCTAATACTTAAACTGTTTAAAAGAGATGTTATAAGTGGGGCACAGTGGCTCGTGCCTGTAATCTCAGCACTTTGGGAGGCCGAGGCGGGCAGATCACTTCAGCCTGGCCAACATGGTCTCTACTAAAAACACAAAAATTAGCCAAGAGTGGTGGCAGGCGCCTATGGTCCCAGCTACCAGGGAGGCTGAGGCAGGAAAATCACTTGATCCTGGGAGGCAAAAGGTGCAGTGAGCTGAGATCATGTGCCATTGTACTCCAGCCTGGGCAACAAAGTGAGACCCCACCTCAAAAAATAAAATGAAATAAGTTACAAAAGCTATTAAAATAATTTATAACATTCAGATGTACTGAGTCATAATTACATCTCACAGTCATTGACCAAAAATCTCAACAGAGAACCTCTACCAAACACTCTTCAGGAAAGCAACCAAGACATAATACCCCCCATTTAGGAAAGTTCCACATATACCTGATGGAGCCTATGTTCATCAAAGTAAGCTATGTCCCTACTCCAACCCTAGAGTAGACGGCATCACAGAGTAGTTTTACAAGAACACTGGCCTCAAGTTGTTAAAAACCAAGAAATCACATGTAGAGTACTCACCTGAGTGAGTCTTTGGAGCCCCAGGACTACAGTGAAATATACTGATTCTGGCATGAAAAGTTAATTCACTACTTCACGGCTCTCCTGCCGGGCAGTTTCCTTGGTCTTCCTAACGTTCTATTGATTTCCATCGATTTAAGCTGCTTAATTCTAAAGTGTATCTTGAAATGGACACTTCATTGGTTTTTATTTTCATTGGTTTCCACAGAGCCTCCTCAAATTGTGGCACAGAATTAAATAACTTAAAGAGCCAACTATGGGTGATCAGACTTTCATTCTAAAACTAGAAGCTCCTGTTAAACACCCTTGAAAATAAAGCTGGTGCCTCATTTCCTGGATCATAGTTTATGTAGCATGGCGACTTGTTAAATATTAAACTTTTGATAAAACATCCATATTCTTTTCTTTTACATGAAAACTTCTGTGCCTGTAAAACGTCACCACAACATCTTCCCCCCATTGTCTTTCTTTGCATTTTGATATGGACAAAATGAAAGTGGGATCATTCTATTTCTGGCACAATGACCACTACCAAAATTATCGAACCCATTCTAAAGCCCTTTCCTTCCAAGTGCTGCCATCTACTTTGTCAAGTACCCTCCTGAAACCACAGCATGTGGGAAACAGATAGAATAAACCATAGTTGAGTAGGAATAGAAAATATATTTCAATGGCAAGCACTAGAATAAGAAAGAAACCCGGGTAGAAATTGGAGTCAAATATCCACATGGGGCAGAGCTGAGAGTTAGAGGAGAACCAAAATCAGAGAATGAATGGGAAAGACGCAGAAGCAGGATACGGAAATGGGGATGAACCAAGATACACAAAATATGATGGTCATTTATCATGGCCATTCAATTTGATAATTTCCAAAAATGAAATTTTATCTTAATACACAGATTGTTCAATGTGTGGGTTCTTTAAATGAAAGTGTCTTAACCTGAACAGTTTTACCTTAATAGGAATACTGATGAGCCTCAGAGACTCTAAGAGTCCTCTGAATTACTTAGCAAAATGTGGGGTATGTATGGGGGGTATGCACAGTTTTTATCAGATTCTCAAAGGAAACTATGGCCCCTAAAACTCAAGAACTACTCACTGCTCTAGAGGATACAGCCACCATTATAGCCATCTCCCTCTGGCAAGGGAGAAATCAGCACACTGACTGCCTTGAGTGACTTCCCCTGCAGCTTTCCTTATGGGTTAGGGAACTTACTTGAATTGCAGGACACCAACTGTGATGGGCATTCATGGCCATTTTCACTAGGATCAATGCTTGCCCTCAACTACTCATAGTGAACACAACACATACAAATAGACATATTCAGGGACATTTTAATAAAAATGTACTCTCTAGGATTGGGGCAGGGTATTTTACAGTCAAGGAAAAGCTACCTGGAACCTGATAAAAAGAGAGAATGTTCTTGGAGAACAAATGAATGCCATGCTTACTGATCAGGGTAATGACTGAAAACACGGGGCATGAGTTCTGTATTTCATCAAGCTGCAGGATCCAAACACTTCTCACTAGCAGCCAACCAAAGATATTGGGGATGAATAATGAGTATATACTACTTATTCTAAGGTTGGGAATTTCTCGTGGTTGACCGACACTCCATCATGTCTCTCTAGAAGTATTTCTATTGGACCAGGCATGGTAGACATGGCATTGGTTTGCTTGTGTTGTACCTGCTGTTGCTTCTGTATCTTTCCTGACCATAAATAGAACTTTGCCCAGTGGCTCTGTCAGCTAAACAAATGTCCATCATCAACAATTTACCATAATTAACACCCACATACACACACACATCTACCTAGAGACAAAAAACAAAAAAATCATCCGAAGGTTTCAAAAACCAGACACAGATATTGAAAATGGTACATTTCTACCAAACCAACTAGGTTATGATTCGGTTTAATGGTGAGCCCTGGAGTAACACAATTCTTTTGTGTTCTATTGAAAGTACTGAAGTTCTCTTTAAAAAAACTCACTTTGTTTCTTGTTTGTTTGTTTGTTTGTTTTTTCTGAGATGGAGTCTCACTCTGTCTTCCAGTCTGGAATGCAATGGTGTGATATTGGTTTACTGCAGCCTCCGCTTCCCAGGCTCAAGCGATTCTCCTGCCTCAACCTCCTGAGTAGCTGGGATTACAGACCTGTGCCACCCATGCCCAGGTAATTTTTGCATTTTTAGTAGAGACGAGGGTTTCACCATGTTGGCCAGGCTGGTCTAGAACTCCTGACCTCAAATGATCATCCACCCATCTTAGCCTACCAAGTGCTGGGATTATAGGCACGAGTCACCACACCCAGCTAGAACTCACTTTGTATTACTCTACAACATATTTTCTGAAGGAACCCCAATGGACAGTAGGGTATGTACACAGCAACCGTATAGATTCATCAGCTGCTTTGCATGCTGAACTAGACTAGTTTTCAACACCACTGGAGCCCTTTCCAAAGTGTGTGCACGTTTTACATGCCTAGACCTTTTGAAATGTTTGAACAAGAGATTAAGCCTTGTATTTCACACTTTCACCTACTTGAAATATTCATGTGAAGATAGGGTGGGTATGAGATGTCCAGGACTTCTCATCAGAAAATATTTGATGACATCATGAAATCTCTGCTAACCTGCAAGTAATTCTTGCCAGGTTTTAAAAACTGAGAAGACTGAAGCTTCAGCCATGTAGAAATACAGATGAAAACCAGCAGGCTTCTGGCCAGCAAAACAAATCTGATTCACACATGAAAGTATTTTCATTCGGGCTCCAAAAATCTTTCAATTCTGATTTTCTACATTTGATTTGTACTTGATCAGAAACTCAACTAAGCCAAATTTGGATCCAAAATACAAAGGGCAGGGCCGAATCAAACAGTCTATTTTCATCTTAGCAAAAATTTTGCCTGT
Organism: Chlorocebus sabaeus; assembly: GCF_047675955.1. NCBI lineage: Eukaryota > Metazoa > Chordata > Mammalia > Primates > Cercopithecidae > Chlorocebus > Chlorocebus sabaeus. Next base: position 67,322,994 of record NC_132908.1, on the reverse strand, counting down.
GATTTGTTTTCATTTAATTCTGATGTTATTTTCATCTTTATACTTTCATTTATTATCTCTATGTCATGTTTTATCTTTGTAGAGATAAACTAGTAACTGAAAGACAGCACCCCTTTTAGAGGTTTGTGAATTTTCAAACACTGATCATTTTTCTCTACTTTATGTAGCCAATTATTGTCCAGATTCCTTTGAAATTTCATTTTCTGTAAGAAGTTTAGTTTCAAATTATTTTCCAAATGGATTTGGATTTTTGCTTTCATGTTTGTCATCCACAAAATTTATTTACTTATTCATTTATAAAGCTTCACAACTAGCCTGAGGAATTCTTAATATTGGCTTCAACAGACACATTTTTATTCATTAGCAGGATCCAAAAATACCTTTTCATATTTACTTCTAGAACCTTCAAACAGTTCCTTCCTTTTATTATTTCTTTGTAGCTTCAATTGTTTTCAACTCTTGGAGGAAAAATGTTTCTTTTCCACTTTAAGAATTCAAATGAGAATCCTTCAGTGATTTAAAATCAAGTCACTGATGCACTATAAAAACTATAAATGTCATATCTAATGGTCACAAGTAGAACTATCCAAGGACTCATGGCAAGAATCCTCCAAAGTTGTTAGTGGTTGGGGGGAGTGTGGCTTGATTTTGCTCCACCTTAATATTAGCACTTCTAATGGAGCCATTCGGCAGAATGGTTTTTATTTTAACAGCAACCAGTAGCATTCATGCTATGGACTGACCCATCTTCAAGTCGGAAATCCTTTCATACACCATTCTGCATGTTGAAGGTGAGCTCAATTGAAAAGTAGATGCAACCAACAAAAAACATACTAAACCACTTTTCACATACCAACAGAGAAGTTAAGAGGTGGGAAGGAGGAGAGAAGAAATGAGAATGGTGTAGAATAGAGGAAGAAAAAACTGGGCAACGTGGCAGAAGACTGAAGCCATCAGAGAAAGGAAGTCTGAAATTTCTGGTGTTCATTGGCCAAACATCTTCCCAGAATGCGTGTATGTAACATTCATTACTGAGTTGTGTCACTGCAACATTTTAAGAAATAAATTACTTTTGAAGTTGCCCACACATGTCTTCTATGAGTGGTTTGGAGGAAAACAGAGGCAAGGCTGACAGAAGTCATTTTCTGAAATGCAGAAAAGAAAGAAAGAAAAGGCTAGGTAGAGTACAATTAATGTGGGAACTGGGAACTCACTGGAACAAGCTTCTAGAGCTGAAAAGAGCCACAAAAACACAAGCCCCAGAATTAAGTGTATTTTTGGTGGGAACTCTGGATTTCCTTGAGGACATGCTATTGAGCCATCCATTTAAATCTCAAAGGACAAAATAACTGATAAAATCCATTGACATCTGGGTAACCTTGCAGTCATCATGTTGGTAAACTTCTCTGCTAGGCTTATCTGAATAAACAACTTCTTCACTACGGCAAAGGAACCTCAACTGACGGCATCTCAGAAGGTCATTTGTGAATTGTGTACTTGCCTCCTGCCACACACATGAATTTCTTTCTTCCCCCAGATTTTTACAGTTTTTAATTTCCCATTTGACAAAGTGGGAAAAAAAAGAAGGGGAAAACAAAACACAACAAAAAAACAATGTGATTCGTGTTGCCTTTGGTAAAGGCAATCATTGATGAGGCTGTCCTTGAATGGAGAAAAATTCCAGTTGCTATGACCTAAAGGAAGCTCAGGTTGGCCACAAACCCAGGCTCCTGCCCCTGGCTCCTCAGTTACGAAACCAAGACAGTGAGGAGGGAAACGGTGATGGATAGCCAGCTTTGTACCCTAGGTATATGCCCCCCCCCTGCTAGAACACTGCAAAACCCAATATTTCTTTTTAATCAATCTCTAGACAGAATTAGGCCCTGGCTTACAGCCGAAACTGAGAAATAAATTTATTGTGCTTCCCGTCCTGTGTATTTCCTACTACTTCTTGCTTATAATAATATGGAGATAAAGATTCATTGTGTGTGTAAAATTGGTTTTCCAACAAATTCTGTTGCTCTTAAAATAAAAATAAGATTCTCAGGGTAAGAAAAAAAAAAAGAATGTGCAAAAGAAAACAAACCAAAGTAGGCAGGAAGTAATAGAGGAAAGAAAACAAACAGTAAAGGACCATTGATAAAACAACGTGCATTACCTGGCTAGATCTTTTTCCCTACGAACTAAGATAGTTTGATGCGTTTAAATTGTGCTGTGACTCCCTTCTGGATAAAACCGTAGAGGAAAGACACAGTTGTGTGCTTGGGCTTCTCTCCAGGCAGCTTACTTGGAAGCTGAGAATGTCAGACAGTCTGAAGTAGGAAATGGGAGCGTGTGTGTGAGAAGCAATCTTAAGAACAGCCGAATGGGCTGGCCACACTTGCACGATTCCTGGATGGCAAAGAAAGTCTACAAAAGATGCCAGACTGTTATGTGGCTGCTGGCAGACTCTGCTCTAAAAGTGGAACATTTAGAGTTTCAGTGGGCAGGCCTGGATACATACGAAGCTTAAGCAGAGTAAGACAGACTATCTTTTTACTGACATAGCCAGCTTACAGGAAACTAGCAAGAGAAAAAAGTATGTGTAAATAGGTAACCAATGGCCACTTAGCAAAGAGGCAGCCCCTAGATGCCTAAAAAGCATATTTGGAGCTCTACCTATGGCTTTTACTTATTTCTTCATCTATGTATATATCCACCCACCTACCCACCTGCCTGCCTGCCTTTCTTCCTACCTGCCTTAATACCTACCTACCTGCCTGCCTTCTTTTCTGCCTCCTACCTGCCTATCTACCTACCCACCTATCCATCTACCTGCCTACCTACCTATCTACCTATCTGCCTTAATACCTACCTACCTACCTGTCTGCCTTTCTGCCTCCTACCTGTCTACCTACCTGCCTATCTATCTACCAACCTGTCTACCTGCCTATCTACCTACCTGCCTGCCCGCCTTTCTGCCTATCTATCTACTTGCCTTACTACCTACCTACCTGCTTACCTGCCTGCCTATGGACTAGAAAAGGATCCTAAAGTATTGCCAAAGCTTTCATGTCTTTTCTACCTTTACTTGGCTTACAGCAGAGGTGAATTAAATGGCAAATAGTTGAGACATAAAACTGTATCTACAATTTGTACTTCTTGAAGACCCATCTTAATTTGCTTTAGGCTGAAGGACTCTAGTACTGAATACATGACTTTACTGTGAATCCCAGCAATTACTGAAGGCAGGCAATGAATATTTGTGGCTTTAGGAAAGCCAGAGGTAGACTCTACTGGTCTTTTCCTTTACTGGAATGTATCAAGGTAGAAAGTACATAGTTCTGGAAAACAGGAAAACTTCCAGGGTGGGGAAGACACTGCATCCCACAGGCCGGCTTCCAGGGCCACTTTTCATTTCCTGTCACTTCCTCCCCTCTGAATCTCTCTGCTCATATGAACAAAGAGTGCTTCCGCCAAGTGGGTGGGGCTCCTATGTGGGGGTCTGCAGATTTTAGGAGGGACAATTGCCTCCAACACTGTTCTCACTATTTGTGTGCATATGCGTCTTTCTGGACTCCCAAAGAAGCTGATGTCCCAAGAAATGTTTAGAACCACATCTGCCAGTCACAGAGGACCTCATCTTGTATGATGTGACTTACAGCCCGTGTCCAGGGGAAACAAATCCACAGATACAGAAAGTCTAGGGCATAACCTATGGATGGGAAGCAGGGAACGGGGGTGGTTGGGAGGAAATGGGAAGTTACTGCTATGAGATTTAGATTAGTTAGGTATGAGATTTCCTTTTGTTGGGTGAAGAAAATGTTCTAAAACTGATTGTGATGATGGTTGTATAACTCTGGATATACCAGAAACCACTGAGTTGTGCACTTTAAATGGGTGAATTGTATTGTATGTGAATTATATCTCAATAAAGCTGTTATTTTAAAAGAAAAAAAATCTATAAAACCCTTACCCACTAGAAATGTACTATTTAGCCCTTCTTGAGTAAATGGCAATATCCAGAGGCTCATCAGACCCTGAAATGACAGAGAAAATGGCAAGGATCTTAAGTATAAGAGCTCCCTTCTTTATCAATGCAAACCTCAGAAAAAAAAAGAAGACTTATTCAGGTCTTTAGTGACTTTGGTTTACATTTTTCTCCATAGCAACTGGGCCAAATACTGCACTAACTGAATACTCCATGGATCAAGTACCTACAAGTTAGTGGACACCTCCGGAAAAGAACGCAGTCACAAAGTAAATTCGGGAAATCCTAGTATGTCAGTAGTTCACTGGACAACTGGCATCTGCTTCTTTGATTATTTTTCTCCCAGTTACCAAATCCCTCATCAGTTAAAGCCAATGAGTTTTTAACATCCTGAGACAGAAATGAGGTTATAACACTCACATAGAGATAATTCTTACAGGGAATATATTTAGCCACATTTTTAATATACAATACCATCCTTCCCTCGTCAGAAATAGTGCAACATTATCGTGCAGAATATCATTTTTATTAAGGCTGAGGTATTTGTTACAAGTGGTGCAATACCCTTCATACCATATGTTTTCCCATGTGGACAAAATTTATTTGGAGTTTGCCTTCTGGAGAAAATTTAAATACCAGTAAATTGATGGTGATTTAAAAAAATAAATACTTATAAACGTTCCTTTTTTAACTAAGCATTACTGACAGAAACCTTAAAATCCAGGGATCTAATTCTCTGGAAGTAGCCACGAAGAGAGGAATTTTAGCAAAAACCTCACAATGAAACTTATAGCTCAAGACTCACTTTCCAGCCCAATGAAGAGACAGGGGGTGGGGGAGGGAGGGAGCATGACTTTTAAAAGCTAGCAATCTGGCAGGAAGTTGAATGAATTTTCCCTCCTCCTTTAGGAAGAGAGGCAGGACAAAAGGCAGGGTTCTCGCAGCAATTTTCATTTTTCAGTCATTTGCAGGAAAGCCCAGCCAGTGTGATTAACATTCAGCCATCTGTCTGAACACAAAAGCCTTCAATGTGCAACATTTAAGTTCTACAGATAGCTTTAATGTGTTATCAATTAAACAAGTTTTCCTTCCACTGTAGTTTTTGGACTTAAATCTGATTTCTATTTATTGGGGTGGGAGAAGATGAGAAGAAAGAGTGGGAAGAGAGAATCTGAATTACGACTTTATCAGACCCAAGTTAAATGTCATCAGGTTACAACTCTGCAGAATTGACTCCCTGGGTCGCCAGGAGACCAAAGGAAGCCAAGATTGACAATGTACAGATTCAAATGCATTTTCTTCATTATCAACCACACAAAAAGAAGAGGGATAATAAAGGACACATGTAAACTTTATATACACAGATATCTTGCTGGTTGGAGAAGGCTGCCTGCTAAGTAATTTATCCTGAAATAGTTCCTTTTAAATGAAAAAAAAAGAGAGAGAGAGACAGAGAAAAAAGAAAAAAAAAATGCAACCAGGTTTTACTGTCCCAGGGAGGGTATGACAGCAACAATTTACAATTTTCCTCCATTTCATTCTCTCCTCCTCCCTCCTCTGCCTCTCCACTCACCATCCATTCTCCATTTCCTGACAACTTCTCATCACGTTAGTTCATGCCTAATCTAAAATGGTGGTGTGTGAAGGAATTTTTTTAAAAAAAATAAGATAGAGAAAGGAAAAGGGAGACAATATGATTAGGAGGAAGACAGCAGAAAGAGAAAGATTGAGAGAGACAGAGAGACTGTCAACACCCAAGTCTGCATTTGCCTATTTAAATGCAATCCTGCAGCCCTGGCCGAGCTGTGCAATAGATGGGCTGCGTTATGAATTTCTGATCAGACAATGATAGGTTATGAGAGGGGATGTAATCCCATTGAGAAAGCTTTTTCTTCCAAGCAGGGGCAAGGGATACCTACCAGGGAGAGACAGCTCCTTGCTTTGCCCTCTGTGTGTATGTACGTATGTATGAAAACGTATATAAATTTCTGCCTTTCTTTAAAAAACAAAAACAAAAAAAGTCAAAATAAGCATTTTATGATGATATATGTGCAGTAGTAATTGACAGTCGCATCTGAAACAGGAATGTTCCCTGGCAAACCAGACTCACCCACCAAATAAACTGCATTTTTTTTGGTTTTTTTTTGAACCTGATTAGAATTCTCTCTTGTGCTTATCTCATTTTTTTGTACCTGTATTCGTGATCTAAAGAGAAAGTGAAAAGATTGAAAACCACCACCAACACTGATGTTTCGAGTATATTCTATGGCTTGCTTCCCTTTCAATATTTTGTATTTACCTAAAAAGAAACTCATATATATATATATATACAATGGATAATATATTTCATGTACAGTACTCACTGGAAGAAACCAAAGTTTTTGTTTTGTTTTGTTTTTGTTTTGTTTTTTTGTTTGTTTGGTTTTGTTTACATTGCCACGCATGTGAAACAATACTTTCAATTGCTTTATGGAGTAATTATAGGCAGTTAATTCCTCTAGCTGTAGTTAAGCATTACACTAACCAAGAGGTTTGTAGGTTAATTGAAACGTGTAATAGAGACAGGGTATTAAGTATCCAAGTCAGGATTTTGCAACAGCTCTTGGCTCCTGTGCGGTAAAAAGTTAGGAACCGTACATCCAGTACATCTAGGATCTGGGGCTGCTGGAGCAAGTATATGAGCTTCCCTGCACCAGATGCAGACACACACAAGAGACCCCATTTACAAGCAGAGAAAGAAGCTACTCCAAGTTATATGAATGTCACGGAAAGAGTAACAGACAAGAGAAGTGTTTATCAATAAAAGCAGGGAAAGCTTAAAATGTAAGAATTGTCATCACATTTAAAAGAAGGCAGTTGGACTTCGTCCCTATCCTGTTTTAAGTGACATCACACAGAGTGAACAGCATCTTACGGTCTTGTTTTTCTTCTTCTTTCGCCAGAAGACATCCCAGGACCTAATGGAAATTCACAGCCAGAGGAGGGTTACTGGTCTACGTTTTATGTAATGTTCACCTTACCACAGGGACTCACTGCAGGCAGAATACAGCATCCCATTTCACCCAGATTCCTCTAAGCCAGTCTTTTGTTTATTTGGGGGAAGGGAAGGGGCGAGGTTGTTTAAAACAACATTTCTTTCACGATTTAGGGATATTTTTTTCTTCTCCTTATAAGTGCACCAATTCTTAATTATGGTCTACAAGAGCAAAATTGCAAAAGCCTATCAGTACCATTCTGCCTTTTGAAATGCCGTGTTTTCTTACGTTCAACTTCTGCTGCACGTACATGACAGGGTAACTTCAGTTCTCTTTACCCTCTAAGCTGTAATAGATCCATTAAGCGAGTGTAGATATGGGGGTGGGTAGTGAGATGGGGGGATCATCTGAGAGTGCAAATTATTTACCTGATTTAGATTCATTAAAGTCAAGCATGCTGTCTGCATTTCACCATCTTTTTAAAACGGGGAACTTGCCCTGAAAGAATATTATGTAAATCTTTCTGTCACAGATTAGTGCCTCTATACATGACTTCCACAATGCGCATCTGCCTTCTGTGCAAGCTTATTACATACACACACAGAGTTTCCAATTTTTAACCTCCCGTCCTGCCCATTCTCCTCCTTCCCCCAACACTCATTATGGGAAAATTACCTCAAACAGGACACTACTGGTTGCCTTCCATTCTATTTACATAATTGCTGTTTTGTTGCTTTTCTTTTTCATAAGTGGAAATTTTGTTCCCCAAAGGAACAGCATTGATGTTGAAGTGATAAAATGGAGTTTCCACTCGGGGTGGCAAATGGAGAGGAGCTTCTAGCAACATGTTCTGGGGCACTCTGTGCTCACCAGGATGCAAGTTGTTCTGAGGCTTACAGGCAGAGGTTTCCGTGATGGTGGCAACCGTGGAAAAAAATTCCTAGGCCAGGGATGGTAAGCTTCTGAGAACCAAGCAAATAGCTGTGCTAGGACCGATGCCTCCTGAGGGTTTAATATACAGCACGGTGCCAAATCTGAAATGAACTGCTCTAACTTCCATTCATAATTAACGTCAACATTTATATACATATGAATAAACAGAAAACTACTTCTTTAAGAAACTTTTATGAGAAAGCAAATTTTGAAAGAGGCAGCTTTGTAGCTTCCATGTTCACACTCTGGTTTCTGTGATTTCCATATTAGGTACTAAAAAACAAATAAAAAATACGTGAGATACACTCATGCGTTTTAAAAAATGCATGAGTTTTTTAAACCATGAAATATATCACATATGCAGAAAAGCATAAAATATGTATGTTCAGTATGGATGTGTGTAATGATCTCTCTTTCTGGTTTTAATTTGTAATACCCTGATTACCAGTAGGGTTAAGCATTTTTTTCATATGTTTATTGGCCAGTAGGGTTTGTCCTTTTGTGAAGGGTCTATTGGATTCATCTTTTTCTTATTCCTTTGCCAGAATTCTTTACGTTGTCCGGATACTACTTATTTGTCACTTAAATGTGTTGCAAGTATCTTTCTCCATGAGATGGTTTTACTTCTCACTCGCTTTATGGTATCTTATGATGAATGTTAAGTTATTAATTTTAATGTAGTTCCATTTATTATACCTATATCTTATAGTTAGTGTTTTTGTGCCTTGGTTAAGAAAATTTCCCCTATCCTGAGATCATGGATATCTTCTCCTAAATTATCTTCTAAAAGATTTATTGCTTTGTCTATTACATCTTTAAGGGCTTTATTTCACTTGGAATTGGTTATTTTGTATACGGTAAGCTAGAGGTCTAATTTCTTCTTCTTCTTCTTCTTCTTCTTCTTCTTCTTCTTCTTCTTCTTCTTCTTCTTCTTCTTCTTCTTCTTCTTCTTCTTCTTCTTCCTCCTCCTCCTCCTCCTCCTGCTCCCTCCTCTTCCTCCTCCTCTTCCTCCTCCTTCTCCTCCTTCTCCTTCTTCTTTTTATATATAGATCACCAATTGTCCTAACATCATTTACTAAAACTTCTCTCCTTTCCCCTCAAGTCTATGTATCAAATGTATAAACATAGGTTGCTCTATTTCTCAGCTTTCTGTTCTGTTCCATTGGCCTGTTTATACCTATACCATGTCTACACTTGTATCAATGTGGTCCAGTGATATATCTTGACATCTGGTAAGGAAGTTCCCAACCATATTTTCTTTTAAAAGGTTCCTGGCAACGCTTCATCCTTTGCATTTCTACCGACATTTCTTTTATCAATTTGGAATTCTGATTCAGAGTGCATTGAACCTGTAGATCAGTTTTGGGAGAACTGCTATCATTTATGAACATGCCATATTTCTCCATATATTCAGATCCTCTTGAAAGTTGTTTAATAAAGATCAATTTTCAGATGACAGGCTTTATACAACTTTGGTTAGACTTATTCCTAGGTTCTTTATATTTTTTACACACTTAGAAATGGTATATATATGAAAATTTATTTTCTATTTGTTACTAATATATAGCAATGCAATTTATATTTCCATATTGATTATGTTTTCAACAACTTTGCTAAGTCTTTACTAATTTAATTAATTTTTCAATTGATTCTTTTGGATTTTCTACGTTCACAATATAATCATCTATGAAGAATGACAGTTTCATTTCTTCCTTTATGATCCTGTACCTTTTATTTCTTTTTCCTGCGTTGTCACACTGGCTAGGACCTCCAGTGCTGTGTTCAATCAAGTGATGATAGATACACATTTATCTTTTTTCCAATCTCAAAGGGAAAGTCTTTTACTGTTTAGCCATTGAGAATGATAGGTTTTGCAGGTTTTTCTTAGATATTAGTTATCAGATAAAAGATGTTTCTTTTTATTCCTAGTTTGCTAAAAACTCTTACATTGGCCATAATACATTTTATCAAATTATTTTTCTGTAACGATTTAAATTATTATATGCTTTTCTCCTTTAAGCAATAATGTATAACTAATTATATATTAATTGATTTTCTAATGTTAAACCAACATTGCATGCCAGGAACTAGGCCAGGTCATAAAACAGTGCCCTTTATACAAATTGTAACCTTTATACAAATGGCTAACATCTTGTTTTTGATTTTGCATCTGTGTTTCTGAGAAAGATGGGCTGTCATTTTCCCTTTCTCACGCTATCCTTGTTGGGTCTTGCTATCAAGGTTGTGCTAGCCTCCTACAATGAGTTTGGTGACATCTTCAACACTTTGTGATTGAAATGAGGAAACTGATGGCAGAAAACCAGTGATGCCTTGATTTTTGTTTTCCTCTGAGATAGAGCCTCACTCTGTTGCCCAGGCTGGAGTGTAGTGGCATCATATTGGCTCACTGCAACCTCTGCCTTTTGGGTTCAAGAGATTGTACTCCCTCAGCCCCCCGGTACCTGGGACTACAGGCGCGCACCACCACGCCCGGCTAATATTTTTGTACTTTTAGTAGAGACAGGGTTTTGCCATGTTGCCCAGGCTGGTCTTGAACTCCTGACCTCAGTTATCCGCCTGCCTCGGCCTCCCAGTGTGCTGGGATTACAGGCACGAACCGCCGCGCCCTGACACCTTGATTATTTCAACACAGTTTCCCCTCCCTGCGTCTTCTTCCTGATTGAGTTAGTCAAGGTTCAGTCAGAAAACATAAACTATACCAGTTAACATAACAGAAAATGTCACATAAATAATTATTAACTGAGTGGAAAGAACTGTTAACCAGCTAACTGAAAAGATAAAAAGAACCCTAATATCTCAAGTAAGTGCCAACTACCCCAGGACTGGGAGAATAAGGAGAAGAGCTTGGAATTATTAAAACTAGGGGTTTTGAAGAAGGAGCCCAACTTGGGGTTCTGAGGAGGGAGTGCTAGGTGGCTGGCACTGTCCTACCTGAATGCAACATGATGAAACTGGTCCTGAAGATGTTGGGAAAACCTCAAATGGGATTCCACTGCCACTGTAGGAAGAAACTTGCACAGACAGAGTGGCAAAATGATGCTGGAATGATGCTCACAAGAAAAAAAAAAAAAAAAAAAAAAAGAAGCTAATGGGAAATCCACAAAGAAAGCAGACCATAAGGGCATGACATTTTTTTCTCTCCACCTTTCAGTATCCTTCTAGTGGACCCTATTGGCAGAGCTTCACAGGGAGCCTGCTGGCCAAGCAAAGATGGGGGTCGCAGGGCTCTAGCCCCCGGGATCACAAAGCAGGGCCTGTAAGGTTGGGTTTGGAGCTGAAAGACAATGGCTTAATAAATGGCCCAATATTAAAAATGGTGAATCACAAATGATGCTTGCCAGAGAAGACAAACATTTTCTTACCAATGATGGAATCCACCTCTACCACTGAGAAACTTACAGCAATGTTGAGAATCTGGATGATGATTCCATTGTGTCACATGAGCTCATCAAACCAACGGACACTTTAGTCAACAGAAAATTAACAAACACGATGCATTCAGAGGCTCAAAACATACTTGCCCTCTCTTGCTGCTGGGTACCGAAACTACCATGTGTGAAATCATGGGTTAGCCTCCTGGAAAATGAGACCACATGGAAAGAGATCCCATTAGACTCAGTATTTCCAGGCATTCTACTGGAGGCCACAGACACGTAGAGCCAATCCAGCCCCAGTCAAGCCAGCAGAGATCACAGGAATTGTCCAGTTAACTTAAAAAAGTAGAAGAAACAATAAATGTTCATTGTTTTGTATTACTAAGCTGGGAGGTAGTTTGTTATGCATCAAAATCTACCTGACATCATATATCCCTTGTATAAACCAAGCGCTGCTCAGTGCTCAACTCGGTGGATGTAAATGAAGTCACATCAACATCAATCAAACCAAGTTCCTACTCTTACCCACAAGCCGACAGAGCATCTTATGCTTCTCTTTCAAAGCCCCTCATCCAGAAAAACATCTGAGGGGACTTCAAGGGAGAGTCTCGGGGGTGCTTGCCAACTATCTGTTCTACCATCACCGTACAGCACCTGACATGTTTTGCACTGGCTTGCAAGTCTGCAAAGCTACCGGGGTGAATATCACTATTGTCACTTGGGGTCCATTATGAGGAAGCGAATACCTGAGTCAAAAGGACTTTCTCCAGATACTCCCAAAGTTGCCACCTGAGTGTTCAGAGAATACTCCGGAATTTCCCTTTCCCTAACTCTACACTGTACTTTTACACCTAGACATTAATGAATACAGATTCCTGGAGACACGGATTCTCAGTATCTCATAAAAACACCATCTTTAACTTATGTTTAGCAACTCTAAAAATAGAGGACACGGCTGGGCACAGTGGCTCACGCCTGTTATCCCAGCACTTTGGGAGGCCAAGGTGATTGGATCACGAGGTCAGGAAATCGAGACCATCCTGGCCAACATGGTGAAACCCCGTCTCCACTAAAATACAAAAATCTAGCCGGGTGTGGTGGCACGTGCCTGCAGTCTTTGCTACTTGGGAGGCTGAGGCAGGGGAATCTCTTGAACCTGGGAGGCAGAGGTTGCAGTGAGCTGAGATCACGCCACTGCACTCCAGCCTGGTGACAGAGCAAGACTCTGTCTCAAAAAAAAAAAAAAAAAAGGACATATGTCTTCAAATTAATAAGCATCAGTTTTCTAGAACAGTGCTCTTTCAACCAACTTACAAATAGAAATGTCTCTAGGATGCACTCTACATATGCTACGGAATAAACATTAAATTATCCAGCAGGATTTCCCACACACCAGACCAGTGAAAATTATTAATAGAACATGGGGTTTTTTTAATAATTAAGGACAAATAGTGAAATTTTATATGGCATACAAAAGTTAAAATACTATCCATTTCTCTCTTTTTCTTTTAACTAAGCTGTGTTTTTGGTAATAATATGACTGTGATAACTGATACTACTGTTTCTGCCTTTTAACATAATTCCTTGGTAAAACTAAGAAGTTGAGCTCTATGTTTATCTCCCCATTTTTTTCCAGGAATATACAATCAAAAACTGTCTAGGAAACACCAATTCAGAATGATTTAACTTGTGGGAGCTTGTGGACAAATATATCTTTGTGTTTATTTAGCCTATTCAGGTGGATATTTCTAGAAAAAAAAATAAAGGTATCAGCATCCAAGTGTCCCTCTCTTGCAAGATAGAGAACTGTGTTCCAAAGTGACATGACATTCCCGTCCCTGGGGACTGAGGGCCAAAAGAAAACCTCTAGGAATGATGGCTCAGCTTTGAGATAAAGAAATGGAAAGAACATTGCCTTTTCTCTGTGGAGTGATTCACATAACACAGAGCACTAGGTCTGTTTCACCCAATAGTGATGCATTAGCCAGGGTTAAGTCAGAAAATAGAAACACTCTAGGAATTTCAAACAGAAGAACTTAATACAGGGAATTGAATATACAGCTTTCAAAATGACTGAGTGAGTAAAAAGGTGGTGAGGTAACCCAAAGACTAGAAACCAACTAGACAAGGCAACTATCATGCCTAGAGCTGGAAAGTAGAGGTGGTTGTATTACCAGAGCCCAGAAGTGCAGAAGAGTACTGAACTGCAGTGCTGGGACTATGAGGAGTACCTGACTAAAGCTGGGTGTTACTGAGGCCAAGGAAAAGGCTCTAGACAGCATGTGCTGGAACTGACACACACACACACACAAATATCACCCTCTATAGCTGCCTGCTGTTGCTGGACAAATGTCAATGGAAGCTGGAAATTTAAAAAAAAAAAAAAGAAAAGAAAAAGTAGCTCCTACCTATATTCTGTCATCCAGTCTCTCCCCAGGATCACCAACTGGCAGGACCTAACTAGAAGGCAGGTGAAATTTGGGAGAAGCCTCTTGCAGGGTTCTGGCGCCCTGACCATACGTAATCATAGAACGCGGAAGGGTGAGAATGACAGCTGAAAGCTTTGAGAGCTAACTAGCAAATGACTGACAGAGTTCCAATTCATTAAGGTATGACTGACATACAAAAAGATGTACATATTTAACACATACAAATTTATGAGTTTGCAGTAAGTATGCACCAGTGAAACTACCACCACAATCAATGCCATAAATATATCCATCACCTTAAAAAGCTTCAACTTGTTTTTTTATTGATCTATAATTTTCTTCTTCTTCTTCTTCTTCTTTTTTTTTTTTTTTTTTTTTTTTTTTTTTTTTTTTTTTTTTTGGAGCAGGGGGCACTGCCTTTGGATTTGCTATCAGGTGCTATCAGTTTCATAGAATGAACTGGTAAGACTGGCAAGTGTACCCTTCTCTTCTATTTTCTGTATAATTATGCAGAATCGGGGTTAATTCTTTAAACATTTGGTAGAATTATGTAGTGAAACCATTGGGGCCAGATTTTTTTTTACAAGGTTTTAAACTATAAACTAAATAAATAATTATGAATTCAATTTTCTTAAGAGTTAAAGAACTACTCAAATTATCTGTTTCATAGTGAGTTTCAGTAGTTTCTTACCGAATTTATGTATAAAGAGTTATTTGTAATACTTCCTTATTATTCTTTTGATGTCTACGGGCATCTAGTGATATCCTATTCCATTCCTGGTATTAGTAATTTGTATATTCTTTTTGCTTTATCAGTATTGCTAGAGGTTTGTCAATGTTATTGATCTTTTCAATGCATCAGCTCTTTATTGATTTTCTCTATTTTACTATTTTTTATTTCATTAATTTCTGCTGTATTTTTATTATTTCCTTCCTTCTACTTGCTCAGTTCATTTTTATCTTCTAGTTTATTGAGGTGGGATTTTAAATTAGTGATTTGAAATGTTTTCCTGCTTCCCGGTATAAGCATTTGTGCTATAACTTTTCCTCTCGGCATTGCCTTAGCTATGTGCCACAAGTTTTGATATGTATACTTTTAGTTTCGTTTGATTTCATGGGGTTTTTTTTAACTTTTTCTTGAGACTTCCTGTTTGACCAATGGATTTACAAAACTGTTGTTAAGTTTCTAAGTGTTTGGAGATCTCCATTATCTATCACTGATTTCTAGTTTGATTCTACTGTCTATCACATTCAGAGAATACACTATTATTTCAATTCTTTTAAGTTGGCTGAGATTTGTTTTACGGCCCAAGATTATGGTCTCTCTTGACATACGTTCCTTGAGCACGCGGAAAGAACGTGTATTCTCCTATTGTTAGGTGGAGTGTTCTATAACACCAATTAGTTCCTGTTAGTGCTTTTGTGCTTTCTTTTATTAATATGTCTTTGCTCATCTTCTGTATAGTTGCTATAGTAATTATCGAGAGAGGGGTAAAGTCTCCAACTATAATTATGGATATGTTTATTTCTCCTTTCCATTCTATCAGTTTTTGCTTCCAGTTTGCAGCTATGTTGTTTGGTATATATACATTTAGGATCACTGTATCTTCAAGGCAGACTGATCTTTTTATCATTACGCAATGTGCCTTTCTGTCTCTGAATTTTATTTGTCCTACAATCTACTTTACCTGATATTAATTTAGCCACTCTTGCTCCCTTTTGACTAATTTTTGCATAGTATGTATTTTTGCATCCTTTTACTTTCAACCTATCTATATCATATGCGACTGAGTTTCTTTTAGAGAGCATATAGTTGGACAATGTGGTTTTAAAAAAATCAATTCTGCCAATCTCTGTCTTTTTACTTGTGTACTCAGACTATTCACACTTAATGTAATTATTGATATGTTAAGACCTAAATCTGCCGTTTTATTTTTTGTTTTCTGATTGTTTTATCTGGGTTATTTTTTCTTTGTTTTCTTTTACTTGCCTTCCTATGAGTTACTTGAGCAATTTTCAGACTTTTCAATTTCTTTTTAGTTTGTGTTTTTTATTAGTGTATCTGCTTGGACAGCTCTCAGTATATGCTATAGGTATTAAACTGCATATACATAATTTATTACAGTCTAATGATAATAACATCAGTATGTTTAGTGATGTTTAGAAACCTCATGTTGCTTTATATCATCATCCCTATGGCTTCTCCATTTGTTAAAAAAAAAAAATCCCTACACACATTAAGACATATTGGACAGCGCTATTATTTTGTTTTTGCTTCAAATATCACACTTAGTTTAGAAAATTCAAGACATTAAAATCTGTTATTATTTTCTCCTTCCTGATATTCCAAGATTCCTTCTTTTTTGATTCCTTTCTATTAAAAACATTATTTTATCCATTCTGTTAGGTCTGCTGGCAGGCAGACCTATTTCATTAGCTTTTCTTTGTCTGAAACTGTCTTGATTTCTCCTTCATTCTTGAAGGATATTTTCAGTGGAAATAGAATTGGAGCTGACTATTCTTTATTTTCAGGTCTTGAAAAATATCCTGCCACTTCATTCTGGGCTCCATAGGTTTTGATGAAAAAAATACTGTAATTTGAATTGTGTTTTCCATAAATAATATATTGTTTCTTCTTTGACTTTCATTTTCAAAAGTTCAACAATGACGTGTGCTGATATGGATATATTTGGGTTTCTACTCCCCAGGGTTCACTCAGCTTCTTGGGTCTATAGGTCCATGTCTTTTGCCAAATCTGGGGAATTTTCAGCTATTATATCTTTGAATACTTTTTCAGCCCCATCTTTATTCTTCTCTCCTTTTGGGACTTCAATGACCTGAATGTTAGATCTTTTGTTATAGTCACATATATCCCTTTATTTTCTTTTCGGTTTTGCTCTTCTCTATTGTTCAGGTTGATTAATTTCTATTGTTCTATTTTCAGAATCAGTGATTATTTCCTGTCTCCTCTTCATTCTGCTAGTGGCCCATCCACTGAGTTTTTAATTTCCATTACTGTATTTTTCAGTTCTAAAGCCTTTGTTTCTTCTTTATATCTTTTCTTTCTGTGCTGAGGCTTTCTTTGCTGAGACTTTCTCCATTTTCATTTGTTTCAAACATTTTGATAATTGCTTGTTGAAGCATTTTGAGGATGGCTGCTTCAGATAATTCTAACCTCTTTGTCAGTTCAGTAGTGGTGTCTGTTGATTGTCTTTTCTCGTTTAAATTGAGATCTTCCTGGTTCTTAGTATAATAAGAACTGTTTTTTTAATACCTGAACATTTTGGACATTGTGAGACTCTGGGTCTTATTGAAATCTGTTTTAACAGGCCTCTTCTGACACCACTCCAGCAGGGTAAGGGGGCATGCTATCTCATTATTGCTAGATGAGGGTAGAAGTACAGCTTCTCTACTCTACCTCCACTGACATCCAGAGAATTTCTTGTTACTGCTGGGAGTGAGTAAAAATTTAGGCTTCCCACTAGGCTGATATCACCTGCCTGGGAGAGGATGGGACCCTCTTCATTTCTTCCCACATGGCCTCCACTGACACCTGGTTACTGCTGAGCACTCATGGAAATCCTAACTCTACGCCTCCTCTGACACAATCATAGTGAGGAGTGAGGAGTGGGGAGTCCACGCTCCCTACATGGTCTTCACTAATGGAAATGGTAGGGATGGATTGGGGACACTTCATTAGAGCCAGGCCAAGATGGAAGAATAAGCTTTCTACTCAGCCTTTGCTGGTGGGACACGGGATAAGACCAGAGTTTTTCTGTGATGTTTGGCTAGAGTACTGCAGGTACTATCTGTCATAGGTTGAATTATGTCATCCCCAGACTCACATGTTTAAGTCCTAATGCCCAGTACCTCAGGACATGCCTTTATATGGAGATAGTCTTTACAGAAGTCATCAGTTAAAATGAGGTCATGAGGGTTGGCCCTAGTCCAACATAACTGGCATCCTTATAAACAGAGGAAATTTGGACACAGACATGCATGCAGGAAAGTTGGTGTGAAGAGAGGTAAGTAGAAGATGATCATCTATAAGCCATGGAGAGATCTGGAAAGATCCCTTCCTCACAACCCTGAGAAGTAACAAACCTGCCAACACCATGATGGTATAAGACATCCAGCCTCCAGAACTGACAATAAACTTGTATAGTCTAAGTTAATCAGTCCATAGGACTTTGTTACAGCAGCTCTATCAAACTAATATCCTGACTCAAAGTTTTCCACCTTGCCAGGCTATTCTTTCCCTGGTCCTCTGGCTGGAGAGCAAAGGCTTTTCCTGGGTCCTTTTTCATGTGTGCTCATTGGAATTTCCAGATTGCCAGTTTCTCTGATACCCAGTCTGGGATATATGGAGAGCAGCAAACATCCAGGAGACTGATTGCTGTGTCCCTTCTTGGATCCCAAGGTCAGTACCTGGTCTATCTTCTTCTTTCCATCTTTATACCAGAAAGAATTAGCTGTACTTAGTGGGATGACTAGATAAAAATATGACTCTTTCATCTTTCCAGAACTGGAAGTTCACAATGTGTTTGTTTGTTTGTTTGTTTGTTTGTTTGTTTGTTTGTTTTTGAGACAAAGTCACACTCTGTTGCCCAGGCTGGAGTGTAGTGACGCAATCTCAGCTCACTGCAACCTCTGCCTCCCAAGTTCAAGAGATTTTCTGCCTCAGCTTCCCAAGTATCTGGGATTACAGGCACATGCCACCACTCCTGGCTAATTTTTGTATTTTTAGTAGAGATGGGGTTTCACCATTTTGGCCAGGCTGGTCTCGAACTCCTGATTTCAGGTAATCTGCCTGCCTCAGCCTCCCAAAGTGCTGGGATTACAGGCATGAACCACTGCACCTGGCCCACAATGTGCTTTTAATGCCTGGCTAATGTGGAAACTATTCAAAAACTGTGACGACTTGGAGAAACAAACTCCAGATCAATAAGAAAATCTTTATGGATACTAAAGCTACTTGAGTTTTTATCTTGGTGAAAATAATGAGGAATGTGTGCATCCCATATCACAAGATGAAAACAGTTGAGATTTAGGGGAAGTCATTAATTACATAAACTATTTTTTCTCTTTAATTCTTGAATCCTACTACTAAAAATGTCTCATATTTATCTAGTACTATTTTTCAGATTCCAAAACCATTTTACCTCTGTCTCATTTGAGCTCACAGATCTGTACAGTAGATGGGGACATTATTCCCAATTTACAGGTAAGACTTAGCGAGGTTGCAGAGTTGCCTAAAGTCACATGGCCACTAAGAAAAAGAAACAGGACTCAAACCCACGTCTTTTGACATTGAAGCCAGAACATTTTCCATTCTACCTCATCAAAACCACTCTTGCTTGTAATAGTGGCCAAAAGTCCCCACATCGTCAATTACAACAAGCTTGACCATGATCCTCTAAAGCTTTCTAAAACCTTCATAATCACTCTGGGAAGGGTTATGCTATCTTTTTCCTCTGGTTTCACATTTCTTAAATTCAGTAAAAACCCATGATAGCTATTTGTTGCACAGACTATTCTAGATAATCCAAAGTAATGGTTTTCAAAATGTTTTCCACAGAGCCCTAAGGTGCCTTGGTGTCTACCATAAGAATCGGATATGGGGTTCAGGGCCTCTCTCTCCTGCTTAGCCATAAAGTCTCTGCTTATATCTGTTTCATATATTGAATTTCCTTATAGGATTTGATTTGAAAACCTAAGACTGAAATAATATAGAGTCTTTAGTTGCCTATCAGAGGGGCCAAACTGTTCACTTAAGAGCAGTCGTTTCTGGAATAGAAGACAAAGCTTGCACTTGGCTAGCTTGATGAAAATAGCAGTAATCAGTAATAAGTAAAGTGGTCTACTATCAGCTGTTCTGGTTTACTCTGACAAGAGATCCCCAAAGTATTTATCCCATCCAATAAGTATATATTGAACACAAACACTGGGAAGGTTTCTACCATAGGGTATAGAAAAGCATATGTTAAACTCCATCCTGTTGGGAAGCTCACAACCTAATGGGAAAACAGAGCACACATCCAAACAGCAGTAACAAAAGGAAGAATACGATGCATAAGAAATGTAAACAATGACTATCAGATCTAGCATACCAGGAAAATCATTTTAAAAATCATAACTGTTATTTATGAAAAGTCAGCAGGGCACAGTGGCTCATGCCTGTAATCCCAGCACTTTGGGAGGCCGAGGCAGGCGGATCACCTGAGGTCAGGAGTTTGAGACCAGCCTGGCCAACATGATAAAACTTTCTGTCTCTACTATAAAATACAAAAATTATCCATGTGTGGTGGTGGGTACCTGTAGTCTCAGCTACTCGGCAGTCTGAGGCAGGAGGATTACTTGAACATGGAGGCAGAGGTTGCAGTGAGCTGAGATCATGCCACTGCACTCCAGCCTGGGAAACAAAGCGAGATTCCATCTCAGAAAAAAAAGAAAATCTACCCTGATCCAGTTGTTCTGCATCCATTAGCTCAAATCTTCACAAGAACTTTGCAAAGTAGAAGTCACTATCCCCATTTTACAAATACAGAGGTTTAGAGGAGTTACGTAACTTTCTCAGGACCACACAGGTAACATGCAGTAAAACTAGGAGTTAAATTCAGGTATATTAGATACAAAAGCCAGTGGCCCCCTAAGGCCTTCACAAAGAGAAGAAAAGTCATTATAAGGACACGGGGGTATCTCACGGAACCTGAAGGGTATAAGGCTGGTAGACTCTGAAAGGAATTGAAATGAGGAAGAGGAACATGGTAAGGGACAGTGGTAGCCCCTTCTGCCCACTGCTTAACTTCTCTGTGAATTCTCTCTTCTCCACATTTCCCATAGTGGGAGCAGATGACCGTGACATAGCTACTGAATTTACATGGTTCAGGTGCACTTGCTTGAAGAGAAAATGTCTAGCTTTACCTGGGTTCTAGTTCCTAATGTTCAGGAAAAAAGCATGTTTAGGTCAGTGCCCACATTCATCCAATCAACAGTTGATAGGGAACAAGCGTTTGGTAGCATAGAGAACTATGTGGTAGCTTGTGGAAGGCAGAGAAATGTATTCTAGAATGTAGGTGAGTTGAAAGTTTTTTTTTTTAAAAAAAATACACATTTCCTATAGAATCTGTCTCAGGCTCACAGAATTCAAGAGCTGATGAGGTTCTTATTGCTAAAGGCTAGCTGTATCTCTTCCTGATCAAGGTAACTGAGAAAAAGAAATTTTGCTAAAAGAAAATTTGATAAACCACACTCCATCACTGTTCCTCTCTGAAATATCCTAACTTCATGAATGTTTGAGCTCTGTTGCACAACTAATTTTACCTGAGGTTAGAATTATACACCCAGAAAGGCCATGTATATATTAATTATAGAGGAACTTGGAAACAAAAAATGATATGTTTAGCTTTGTTATGCTCAGATATATGCACGAATGAAGAATATGCAAACACAAGATTAAAAATTTTATGAACCTTTCCAACCTTTTCTTTGGGTAACCAATATAATCTAGTTAGGACATGCCATAGGGCTATGACATGTCTCAATCTACTCAATTTTCAAGATCAAATTTAAATCTTACAAAGCTCCAAGAATTCATTGCACTGTAAACATACTTACAAATACACACTGCATTAAACATTATACTTAGTAGTGAAACTCAGAAAGCATTCCTTTGAAGACGAGAAACAAGGATGCCCACTATCACATCTTCTTTTATTAATTGTATTGAAGGTTCTTGTCAGCACATTAAGAAAATAAAATGAATTACAAGTTATAAGGATTAAAAAAACCTTGTCATTATTAGCAAGATATATGATTATATACAGAGAAATTCCAAAAAAATTAGAGATAAACTAGTTGAGTTTTTAAAATTTTATGGATTTCTAACATTTTATGGATTTGCTATACTAGCAACAATGTGTTTTTAAAGTAATATTTTAAAAAGAAACCATGTGACATCTCCTTTTAGCATTATGGCTATCCAAAAGCACTGAGGGGGTCCGTAATTCACAACTACTATATTCTGAATGGGACATTCTTAAGGCTTCATTGATCTAACAAGTCATAGAGAGGGTCTCAAAGGATCCAAGACTTCACTCTTTGAATCACAATCATTTTTTCAACACAACTTAAAAAGCTATGTAAATTTAAAAAAAAAAAAGGAAGTCCAGCTTTTATTTAAAGTTCAGGGGTACACGTGCAGGATGTACAGGTTTGTTACATGGGTAAACATGTGCCATGTGGTTTGCTGCATCCCATTAACCTATTGTTAATCATTAGAAAAATGCAAATCAAAACAACAAGTTATCGCCTTACACCCATCAGAATGGCTCCTATCAAAAAGAATATGAAAAATTTACAACCCTGTGCACTGTTCGTGGAAATGTAAAATGGTGAAGCCACTATGGTAGATGGTATGGCAGTTCCTTAAAAAAATAGAGATAGCATATGATCCAGCAATTCCACTTCTGGATATATATCTAAAAGAACTGAAAGTACAATCTGAAAGAGATATTTGTCATCCATGTTCACAGTAGCATTATTTATAACAGCTAAAAGTGGGAGCACCCAAGTATCAGAAGAACCAAGTCAATGGATGAATGGATAAACAAAACATGGTATATACGGAGCGTGGTATATTATTCAGCCTTAAAGGAAATTCTGACATATGCTATAACATGAATGAAACCTATAAAACTGTCACAAGAAAACGAATACTATGATTCTACTTATATGAGGTATTTAGAATACTTAAATTAATTGAAGCAAAAAGTAGAATGGCAGTTGCCAGAGGTAGGCAGGAGGAAGAAAGGGAGAGTTATCTTCTGGGTTCAGACTTTTGGTCTCACAGGAGGAAGAAGTTCTAGAGACTGGTTGCACAACAATGTGAATATACTTAATATTACTAAACTGCACACTTAAATGGTTAAGATGGTAAATTTTATGTTATGTATATGTTTATCAAAATTAATTTTTTAAAAGGATAGGAAACTCTCTTCTTCTAGTATGAATGTTAAGTAGTACAACCATTTCAGGAAAAAAAAAAAAAAAAAAAAAGGTTTGGCATTATCTAGTAAATTTGGTGTCCAAACTCTATGATGTAGGAACTCATTTCTGCATATGCCTTAGAGAAACCCTTGCGTATTTAACCAAAAGACATGTACAGGAGTATTTTTGTATGAATAACAAACAAATTCAAATGTCTATTAACAGTAGAAAGGATAAATTGTGGTCTATTAATAAAATGGGATAACATACAGCAATTAACTTGAGTTATTAGCTGCATGCAGCAACATCAATGAATCTCAAAAATATATCGTTAAAAAATGAAGCACTTTACAGAAGAATACATGCCATGTAATTTTATTTATGTAAAGTGCAAAAAGCTGTGCAAAACCAAGTCATACATTGTTTTTGGATACATATATGTATTATAAAATATATATAAAATCAAAGGAAGAATTAGCGAAAGATACTGGCCACCTCCAGGGGACAGGGCAGAGGGTACACACATAAATAAAATGGATACCTCAGTATTTGTTGTATTACTCATATTTAAGTTGCACATATGCATAATTTTATATGCTTTTATATGCATAACATGTTTCACAATTTTAAAAAGTGCTCTTTTTGGACTTCATTGTGTGTTCTAGTTCTAGTACAGAAAGTTATATTCATGATGTTGCCCAAAAATTACGAACTTTGAGATTAGACAAGTAAGTATTTAAGATACAATCCCTACTCTAAAAGAGTTTGTAATGGGTAACAAACAGATGCCCCCTAACTGTAATATAGCATCAGAACTAAAATAGACAAAGGAACTAGCATAGTTACTTATCTTTAATAGCAGATGAACAATAAATATTTGAGTGGTTTATGGAGGCAAGCTTCTTGGAGGAGATGAGTCTCGTATGACTTTGAAATGGTAATGGGATTTTCTCGTTGATTTTAATGAAAGCGTGCATAAATGGCACTTTGTAAGTTTCCTAGAGCCTTGCTATTCTGTTTGCTTGCTTGCTTGCTTGCTTGTTTTGAGATGGAGTTTCACTCTTGTTGCCCAGGTTGGAGTGCGATGGCGCAATCTTGGCGCACCACAACCTCTGCCTCTCAGGTTCAAGCGATTCTTCTGCCTCAGCCTCCCAAGTAGCTGGGATTACAGGCATGCGCCACCATGCCCGGCTAATTTTGTATTTTTAGTAGAGATGGGGTTTCTCCATGTTGGCCAGGCTGGTCTCAAACTCTCGACCTCAGGTGATCTGCCCGCCTCAGCCTCCCAAAGTGCTGGGATTACAGGCGTGAGCCACCACGGCTGGCCGAGCCTTGCTATTCTAAATGTGGTTATGGACCGGCTATATCAGCATCATTTGGGAATTTATTAAAAACGCAGACTATTGGGTCATGCCCGTAAAACTTACCAAATCAGATTCTGCATTTTCATAAAATCCCCAGGTGATCCACATGCACCTTAAATTTGAAAAGTGCCGCTCTGTGGTACATTTATGTTATATTTAAACAGAAATAGCCATCTAAAATGTTTTCTCAAGAATGTCTAAAATGTTCATTTTGCTGCCTTGTCTCTGTGATTTGATTATACTTTATATATACATATATGCTTCATATAATGTATGTTATTATATATATACACATATACATTATGGAAATATGCTATACCCAATTTTGGCTCCCAGATTCAAATCCTTCCTCCCAACCCTACTTCCATAACCTTTTTACAGTCTGGCTGACCACGAATTTTATTCTTTATTGTTTAAAAGAACACATTCCTTAATTCTTTTTTTTTTTTTTTTTTTTTTGAGATGGAGTTTCGCTCTTGTTGCCCAGGCTGGAGTGCAATGGCGCAATCTTGGCTCACCGCATGCTCTGCCTCCAGGGTTCAAGTGATTCTCCTGCCTCAGCCTCCTAAGTAGCTGGGATTACAGGCATGCTCCACCATGCCCGGTTAATTTTGTATTTTCAGTAGAGACAGGGTTTCTCCACGTTAGTCAGGCTGGTCTCAAACTCCCAACCTCAGGTAATCCACCTGCCTCGGCCTCCCAAAGTGCTAGGATTACAGGCATGAGCCACCGCATCCAGCCGCTACATTCCCTAATTCTACAGAACATAGTCATACATTGCTTACAGATAGGAATATGTTCTGAGGACTTAGTCATTAGGCAATTGCATCATTGTGTGAACATGTACTTACACAAACCTAGATGGTATTGCCTACTGCATACCTAGGCTATATGGTATAACCTATTGCTCCTCTACTCTAAACCTGTTCAGTGTGTCACTATACTGAATTCTGTAGGCAACTGTGAAACAATGGCATTTGTTTATCTAAACATAGAAAAGGTAATGCACTATACTACGACTTTCGGATGGCTAAGACATCACTAGGTGATAGGAATTTTTCAGTTCCAATATAACCTTACAGAACCACCATCACATATGCAGTCTGCTGCTGAAGGAAACATAATGTGGTACATGACTATATACGAGAAGTTGTTGTCTGAGAACTTATTCAGAAGTGACTTGAATATCTCTTCTCTATAGAGCAATCCATCCATTAATTTTTTTCACTTATTAAATGTGACATGTCACAGACCTAGTCCAAGCTCTGGGAAAGCAACAGTGAACAAGACAGACAGTGTCCCTGTCCTCGTAAAGTTGGCATTTGGATGGGGAGTGAAACGCAAAAGAACGTATTATTATATTAATGTTTTATTCAATATGAAGGCAATATTTCAAAACTTAAATTGGCTGAGTTTTCAAAACAGAAAGTTAACAGGTTTGTAGATTTCTGTCTGACATGAGCCCATAGGATCACAGAACCCTGGAGCCAAAAGGTACCTTAGAGAATATCCAATTCAACAGCTTATTTACACCTGATACTTAGAGATGTTAAAAAGCCAGACTGGGGTCCAAATTTTGTGAAATTACTATGAAGTTCATTTATTTAGATTATTAACTGTATATATAAAAAGTCACGTTCAGCAGAATTTCAAGTCATAGCATTAGTAACATTCCAAGAGAATGTGTTAATTTCTTGTTCTTTTCTCTCAAGGAAACCGATTACACTAACTTTGAGTTACTTATATTCACAGCTAGCACTGAAGAGATTTAATAAATATAAATTTGGAAACACAACCAAAAGCCACAGTTTGAAAGAAAAATTAAAGAACACAGAAGGCTCTTTTGAATTGTCAAATCATAAAGAGGAAACATTGTTTTGTTAATTTAAAGCATAGCTCTTTGGCTATATACCCAGTAAAGGGATTGCTGGGTCAAATGGTATTTTAGTTCCATACCATGGACACAGGGAGGGGAACATCACACACCGGGGCCTGTTGGGGGCTGGGGAGAAAGGAGAGGGAGAGCATTAGGACAAATACATGATGCAGGCGGGGCTTAAAACCTAGATGGTGGGTTGATAGGTGCATCGAACCACCATGGCACATGTATACCTATGTAACAAATCTACACTTTCAGCACATATATCCCAGAACTTACAGTAAAATTTTTTAAAATTTTTCAAAAAAGAATACTATGAAGAAAAATAAATAAAGTATAGCTCTTTAAGCTGAGCTGTTTTGCCTTCATTTAAGCACCTCTTTGTTTTTATTGGAAGACTAATGACTACTGGCATTAGAGGAACAGACCTTAATGGGGAGAAAAACAGCCTTGAAATACAAACTAAGCAAGATTTCTTGGGTCGCAGGTTAAGTTCATCACATGCAAGTTCAAGTTCTGTGGGTAAGATTCATTCAAAAGATTGGATGGTATTTTCACATCATAAATATCTGAATTTCCACCTCATATCCCAAGTCGTTCCCAGCACCTGTCTATTTATCAGTTACTACATAGTGCACCCCATTCTTTTCCCTAAGGTGAAATTACTTTGGAGGAACAAAGGAAGAAAATTTACACTAACACAAAAGTTGTGCTCTAGCATTTCTGTTACTCATTCATCACACACAAAAAAAGCCACAGTATTCTGATTTTAAGTTTTCCATTAACAAGAATCTTACATTTTTTATGTTTCACATCACGTGAAACATAAAAAATGTTGAAATCATAATAAACTTCCAATCTTCAAAAAAAAAAAAAAAAGGTTTTTTCATCAGTTTGTAGACATTTTGACTATTATTAGGTCCCCCAGGAACAGTGAACTATCCTATTTTTCTGTGGTTTCTGAAAATATTTATTCCCCTGGTTGGGAAGTATTCAACCCTTGCCATTTTTCTTGGGAAGAACCCATTATATAATAAGGTATTTGTCTTTCCCTCGGAGCTGGCTTCCCAAAAAATAAAGAAAACATGCAGAATGCTTTGAAATGATGGTGGAGCACATTTTTAAGAGGAAAAAGAAAAAAAAAAAAAAAAACACAGATTCTGAGAACATTAGTCTGACCCCAAAAGAGAGAAACACTTGTAATCAATTTTCTTTTCATTAATGCAATAAATGCCGCCTGCACTTTGTGTGCCTAAAGAGAACCATTCTGAGATAAAGGATGTCTCCCCAACCTTTTATACTGAACCGGTGGTTTTCCAAATTTAATATGCATGAAGAGTGCACGTGAGCCCTCTTAAATCCAAGAGCCAAACCCTGCCTGTGCAATAAATCTCACCACTACTCCACTATTAGACAGGGGATTAAAACTAATCTAGCAATCCCCAAACCAAGCAGTGAGTGGATTAAAATGCAAAACGCATGGGAGTAGGAAGATGCTTAATGCTAAATAACAAACATTTCAATCATAGAAATCATTTTTATCTTCTTGTTTATGCTAAGTAGATACTATTAGACTTAATATCTGTATTAACACAAGTGGAGAAAAGAAACAGTATTACCAAGACCCAAGTATTTTAATGCCTTAGAATAGCTGGCCCAAAAAACAAAAGCAAACAAAAATGAGCTTGATAAAAAGACTACACTGTGATCTTTAGATTAATTGTTTACTCCTTTAAGGTCAACTCAACAATGCTTGACCTTTTTAATTTTCCTTTAAGCCAATGCAGTACACGCTATAAAGGTTGAATCAAGAAAGACAAAAAAGTTTCCAGGGTTCCCAGCCTGAAACTGGAGCAGGCTCTCTCTGAGTAATGCCTACGTAATATTTAAGTCAGCAAATGCCTTAAGCATCATCTTCTTTGCCAAATTATCACAGTGCACAATAGAAGAGTCCCTGTTGCAGTGAACCCAGAAGAGGCCCTTATGAGGCCTGCACCCCGTAAAGCTGTAGCTGATTGCAAATGTAGGAAAGTGAACATGTGCAGGCTCTCATTAGCACTGTCTATCCAAAGAACACAATACACACACACATCTGGCATCTCCTAACGGCTGTGGAACCCATTACACACAAAACCAATGACTTCGCTCCAACTGCAATCCATATAATGCTAGAAGGAAATCCATAAAGTTTTATCTGAAATACTGTTGTACCTTTCAACTCTGTCATCTTCCTCAATTTTCCACTCCTGGGTTCTGTTATACCCTCTCTCAGACATCTGCGTTTCAACTTGAATCCCTCCCCGGGCCCTTCCCTACCCCCACTTCCCTATAAAATATTCTTCAAGTCTCCCCTCCTGTACCATGCTATGCGATTCCCACCAAGTCAGGCTCAGTCTTTCTTATGTAGAACAATCGCTACAAATGATTGTAACACTGACATGGAGGTTGGTCCTGGGATGCTTACCTCATCCCCAGCATTTGTTTCCAAACACAAAATCGCGGAGAAAAATTGGACTATTATACATAAGTGCACTATAAAATGGTAGGTATGTACGCAGTGCTTGGACTAGCCTAGGCATTCATAACTTGTTTTCAGTTTTCAAGTACTGGTATTCATTTCATTTCCTCTTAACCAAGTCCTCATGGTTCAGAAAGCCTTACACATTACACAGTAGTGAGGAGTTATGAATTAACACTTGGAGTTATAAAATAGGAATAGGAAGATATCTGATTTCAAGCATTGTGATGCATAAGTTTCTGCAGTGAAATCGCTAAGTCATCTCATGTTTGTAACAACAGAAAAGAGAAGTTTAGATTCGATGTAATTTGTCATATATATGTGTATATTTATATACGTATACATGTATATATGTGTATATATGTACGTTCATATATGTACGTTCATATATGTATATATGTATGTGTATGTGTGTGTGTACATATGTGTGTGTATATACATATATATATATAGAAAGAGAGAGAGAGAGAGACTGGAGTTCGCTCTTGCTGCCCAGGCTGGAGCGCAATGGCGCGATCTCGGCTCGCTGCAACCTCTGCCTCCCAGGTTCAAGTAATTCTCCTGCCTCAGCCTCCCAATCTTTCTTATATTTTAAAGGGTCATAGAATCACTACATCTTAGGGAAACAATTAAAAAAAAAACTAGGTACTGGGAAATTCTTCAAGCATGGCTCATTCAAAATGATGTGAACTTTCATTTATGAGGACAGTTTTGTAAAAATATTCCAATGTTTCTAATTGCTGATAGCATATCTGTCTCATCAGTGAAGATCACCAACGAAGTCCAAGGGATTTTCAGAAATCACCCCAAGCCCTCAAGCAAATGGACTTCTCAAAAAGCAGCTGATTTTGTGGAAGGACTTCCCAAATCCCAATCAGTTGGCCAGGGCTGGTCCACGATGAAACGTTCACCAGTCTTCACCAAGTTATCATAAAGTTAAATATGTTTAGCATGCAGACAATAATTGTTTATTCTAAGATGATCTCCTTCCTATACTTTCAGTATTCAAATCTCTTTTATGAAGAGATGATTACATTAAGTGACAGTTGGTTGATTTATTTTCTGTTTGCTTTCTGGGTTTTGTTTTTTCACTGGGACACATCTTTCTTGGAAAAATTTTAATTGGCAACATTTTGAAATTTAATGATCCATGAAGTCCAAATTGCTGGGACTTTGTGGAATAAGAAAAATGTTCTAGGGACGAAGTTTTCATCTTGCTTTCCAAATACTAATCCATCTCACTGGTCTAGTAATCAGATGAGAGGATGAGAATAAATTGTTGTGTTGGCTTAGTTTTAGCTAACTTGGATTTAATAACCAAGAACAATCACCATGACAGAATACAGTTTTCTCATCGAGATCCTGATTGATAGATGAGTCAGCTCATGCAGGGATTGATTCTGTGATAGGAATAGAGAGAACAATAGGAAAAAGGTATGCAATCCGGGTGCATAAATCCCCACACACAACAATCTTGAAAATGTAGGCCTGCCATTGCCGATTATAAAGTTCCCCATCCTCTTGTTTCCACCTTCCTCATTGTTGCTTTGAGAAGCTGGAAGCTTACTTACCTTCTTGAGGTTGGAGCTGTCTGGCTCCCAAAGGCTTCGAGAATTTCTCCACGTTCTCATCTGCCTGCTGTGAATTTCACTGCACACACACTGCTGCTGACCCCATGTATCATGGATCTAGAAAATATTCACTAGAAACTCAAATGCCCATTTCTCATCTTTATGTGTTTTTTGTGGGTATGTGTATGTGTGTGTGATCTTACAATGCTGTTTATAAGAAGATACCATTTGTCACTTAGAAGCCACGTAGTATTTTATTTTCAGGATCTTCCAAAAAGCTGGGAAAATCTCATCTCTATTATTTTTAGGCACTGTCACTGTCTCTCAAGACAGGTTTTAATATGGTACGATACCAAAAATGATGACAGTGTAGCAATTTGGGGCCAATCTATGGGTATCCTTTATCATTGCCTAGTGCACCAAGTCATTTTAAGTGAGCGCATTCAATACCTACAGGCATTCCTAGTTGAAATTCCAATTAGAAAGGAAAATAAAGGACAATTGTACAGACTGTTAAAAGTTGGACGATTCCAAATAATACAGAGAGAAAGAATGTCTGATGGCTTTTTGGATCTCTTGAGTATTCCAGATGATACTCTCTACTTGCAATATGTTTTAAACCCCTAGGAAAGACCATTTCTATGACCATTGAAGATGTACGTAAAAAATCATCCAAAGAAAAAGACATTATACACATTATACAAAACTGGTCTTAAATACTTATTGGCCACCCTCACCATGCCAAAAATGACATCCCAGTATCAATCAGGATGATCAGAAAGGACCTCTGGAATATGTGGCTCTTTGACGTGGTTTTTAATCAGATGTCCCCAGAACTCGGCGCTCATGAATCACAGAACTGAAAATGATCCTCAGTCATCACAGAATTCATTCACCTCCCTCTGAGAGGAGCAGCACAGAAAGCATTGAAATCAAACCACCTGGCCTTTCCTTTGAAACGCCCTGAGAATGTGCCACAACTCTGCTTTCATCCCGTATCCCAACGTTTCACCGCTCTTGCTGGCAGAAGAGCATCCTCCCCGCACGTGGATGTCTAACCTAAATCCTTCATGCTGCAATGTCCGTCCATTCCCTTTGTTCGAAATGACTGTTTCTTCTCACACCTGCTCCCCATTAGGTGACTATTACATACTTCTGGGTAATCATTCTAGAGGAGAGAAAGGCATAAACTACTGCAGCTGAGGGTAGTAGTGTATTTTTTTTTCCATGCAGATGTGTGAGTCATCATCAAATTGTGAAATCTTTGTGAGTAGGAGCACATGGGAAAGATTGCCTTTTGCCAACTCTTCTCTGATTACATGTTATAAGGAAATAGACAACAGAAGTGCAGTTAGAAACAGAGTAACATTGGACCTACAAACACAAACACATACACACACACAATTTATGGGCTTTAGTTGGAATGAAACAAGAATTTATAAGCTGGTAAGTGCCTTCTGTTCTAAGCACTACTGGGTTTCTGATGCTTGGATACCATTTCTTATGCCTCTGCTATCTAAAGCAGGCTATCGTCATGGGTGCATGAAACCAGTCTAACTTGCTAATTCTGCTAAAACTCAAACCTGTCACTCTGGTTGTTTTATGCCATATGGTCGGAACAACCAGTAAATGGTATGCTTCATAGGTTAACTGTTCTGAAATAATTTAGATATAGCCTTGAGGAGAAAACGATATGGTTTTGCTTCCTGAGGCCATGGGGAAGCAGTGTTATCTAATACTGCTCACTAATGCACTGTGTGCCTAGATAATCCACATCTTAGAAACTCCCAATATGGGTCACAGATTGGCAGCATCAGTACCACCATGAAGCATGTTAGAAATAGAGTCCCAGGCCTCCCTCCAGACCGATGCATTTTTTTCTTTTTTAAAATGGAGTTTCACTCTTGTTGCCCAGGCTGGAGTGCAGTTGCACAATCTCGGCTCACTGCAACCTCCGCCTCCCAGGTTCAGGTGATTCTTCTGCCTCAGCCTCCAAGTGGCAGGGATGATAGCCTTGAGCTACCATGCCCAGCTAATTTTGTAATTTTTGTTTTTTTAGTAGAAACGGGGTTTCACCATGTTGGTCAGACTGCTGCATCTTAACAAAACCCCTAGGCACCTCATGAATACATTTAAATTTGAGAAGCACTGACCTGCTTCACTCCTCAATGCCTCTATTTCCTCATCTATAAAATGGGTATTGGCCAGGTACAGTGGCTCATACCTGTAATCCCAACACTTTGGGAGGCTGAGGCAGGAGGATCACTTAAGGCCAGGAGTTCGAGACCAGCCTGGCCAACATGGCAAAACTCCATCTCTACTAAAAATGCAAAAATTAGCTGGGTATGGTGGCACATGCCTGTAATTCCAGCTACTCAGGAGGCTGAGGCACAAGAATCGCTTGAACCTGGAAGGCTGAGGTTACAATGAGCCATGATCACACCACTGCACTCTAGCCTGGGTGACACAGTGTGACTCTGTCTCAAAAATAAAATAAAATGGGTATCAACTGACACCTGTTACTTACTTTGGAGAAAGAAGGATTAATGTCAGAGGTTTTTTTTCTTCCCTCTCCCAGGAATAGTCTCTACATAAACACAACATGGGGGAGTCATTTCATTTGCTGGAACAGGCAATGACTGAACATTTTTTGGAAGAAGAGCCAGGACTCCTTCCTAGATAATACATCTGTCCTTCATCCAAACTTCTTTCCATGGCCTTATGGCTCCAGAAAGCAGCAGAGCCGTTCAACCCACTGCCTTTGGAGAAACAACCAAGCCTGATCCCAATGAAAACAGCTTTCCTGCTCCCTGTCTTGGCTGTCAAACACAAACACAGACACTCTGTGGGTGAAGTCAGCCCAGCTGGATATCTGCTGCTGAGCCATCTGCAGAACAACTTGCAGACTAGTAGCTTGACTCTGGCTAAGACAAAAGGCAAGGGGGAAGCTGGGGCAGAAAGGCCACAGCCTGACTCCAGGGACTTTCCCTCTCAGTCCTTCCTTAATTCCTTCCCTCAGAAGGGACAAGAATGGAAGAAACACATGAGAACTTCATGCAGCTAGAATGCTTTCATGACTGTCAGGCAAAACCCTAGCCAGATGCCCAAGGGACACTACAGAACATTCACATCACACCACACCCCAAGAGCCATGTCACAGGGACAGAAAGGGGCAGCCCCAATAGCATAAAAATTCAGAAATCAAGAGGGCACTGAGGCCGGGCACGGTGGCTCACACCTGTAATCCCAGCACTTTGGGAGGCCAAGGCAGGTGGATCACTCGGGTCAGGAGTTCGAGACCAGCCTGGCCAACATGGTGAAACCCCATCTCTACTAAAAAATACAAAAATGAACTGGGCGTAGTGGCGGGCACCTGTACTCAGGAGGCTAAGGCATAAGAATCATTTGAACCCAGGAGGCGGATGTTGCAGTGAGCTGAGATCGCACCACTGCCCTCCAGCCTGGGCGACAGAGTGAGACTCTGTCTAAAAAAAAAAGAAAGAAAGTACTGAATCACTCTCTCCAGTCATAATCCCGACCCTCCCCACCCCCAAGTTTGTCCAGACACTAGACAACAAACCTTTTAGACTTACCAAGAAACAAAAACAGATTGAGCCCTTGACCTCCCCGTTACCAGTTCTCTTACATCTAAAGACCTGGGTTAGAGAGAGCACATGATTTCTCTGCCAGAGAGACAGTGGTAGACTCAATTTCTTTAGGTTGAAGTGACCTGAATAACAATATCAAAAAATGTAAGATCAGTCTTCCTGACTTTGGAACCACATAGACAAGATACTGTGAATGTGTCATTTGAATGCACTAGTGAGTAATAAAGGCAACCCTGAATACTAGTAAGGTAGGAAGAAACTAACATGGAATTCTGAGAGTACACACACACACACACAACACAACACAGACCAGGCTTCCAGAGGTGCCACAGTTGTTCCGTTCAAGCCATGGAACAGACCTTAGCATGCTAACCTGCAGAATAACAGCCATCCAGATTTCCTCCCGGCCTGATCCCACTTCATTTATCCTCTTGACCTCCTTACCTCTTACTCTTTCCTTTTCCCTCCTTCATTTTATCCCATCAGATTTCAAGATTGAAAAAGGGGCAGCTTTGCGAAAATGAATTGCTACAATCAACAACCAAAACATCAACAATAAAAGGCTGGAGATCAAAGGAAAACACCCTTAAACAAAATGATCTGAGGAGTTTCAGTGAAAGGAACTATTTCCAGTCCAATGGGTTTTTTAAATAGACAACATGTTGTATATTTATTGTAAACAACATATTGTTTTGAAATACATATTCATTGCAGAATGACTCAACAAAGCTAACATATGCATTACCTCACATACCATTTGTGTGGTGAGAGCACCTAAAATCCACTCTCAGCAATTTTCAAAATAAGATACATTATTAATATCATCACCATGTTATACAATAAGCCTCTTGAACTTATTCCTCCTAACTGAAATTTTATATTCTTTGACCATCTCTCCAACCCCCAAGTAGGCACCATTCTACACTCCAACGAGTTCAATTTTTTTAGATTCCACATATAAGTGGGGTGCTGAGGTATCTGTCTTCCAGGTTCATCCATGCTGTCACAAATCACAGGATTTCTTTCTTTTTTAAGCCTGAATACTGTATACTAGCTGGATATAGTATTATAAATGTACACATCATACTTTCTGGATTAATTGACTCACTGATGGACACTTAGCTTGATTCCATGTCTTGGCTACTGTGAAAAATCCTGCAATGAACAAGGAAGTGCACATCTCTCTTCAACATACTGATTTCATTTCCTTTGGATATACACCCAGTAGTGGGATTGCTGGATCATATAGTAGCTTTGTTTTGAATGTTTTGAGAAACTTCCATCCTGCTTTCCATAGTGACTGTGCTCATTTAGACTCCCATTAGCAGCTCCAGCACAATGTTTCCATTCTGGCCCCACAACAGGACAGAAATCAAGATACAAAGGAGGAGAAACATGGATAGAAGAGATCTTTCCCCTTTCCTCCCTCATTAAACCATGGCTGCCTCCATAAATGGAAAGAAGACTGGATGTGAGCGTTCTGTGATGTTTCAGACGCTCATTGAAAATTACACAGTTAAAATAAAGACCAGAGTTGATGTTACCATTTCTGCCTGAAGCTTATCCTGAAAGTAACGCTGGGGGAAAGAGTTCTCTCTCTAGGATCCAAAAGTCATGGAGGTAGGTTTGATGTCCTACTATGTCCTACTACTTATTGCCTCTAGGTTGGGAATTGTCATGTAGTTTAGACGCCTTAAGATTCTTCCAGTGTGAGATGTGGGAAACTGCTCCTTGTGACTTGCTCTGCCTTCTTCCTGGTGCCCAATACCATCCTCAACCTCCAACCTCCCACTCCGGGCAGCACATCCTGTCTTTGGACAGTCCACCATGCCGGTGTCTGCCATCCAATAGTCGCAGGCCATCTTCCCTCAGGCTCCCAACCACCTGGGAGGCTTATTAAGGAGACAGAAACAGAGGCTCAGAGAGGTTAGTAAAGTTGCTTTCAGCCACAAAAACAATTAAGGGGAGAGTCACGGTGCCTACACTTTCAAGTTCGACGGGCTCCAAAGCTTGTCTTCTAAGCCCACAATGGTATCTCCTTAAAAGGACAGCAGGTTCTCCCTTCATCAGGGGCTCATTCATTCATTTTCTTCCCCTGAAAGCCTCCATGCCCCAGCCTGGAGTTGCGCATGCTGCATGATCTCGCCCCAGTCTCCTGGAGATAGCGTTTCCTCCTTGCTATCTCAGAGTAGGCAGGAGAATATGATGTTTACAAGAAAGTGCTTTTATGGGGGTGAGGAGAAAGCTTGGATTTGAATCTCAAGTCATCTACCTATTTGCTGTAGGACCCTACACTATACCTCCTTATACCCGTTTCCACATCCTTCAAGTTGGCATAATAATATTCTATTTCATGATAAGACACAAAAATAAGTTTTCATTCTAAACCTAGAATCTAAAACAGTGCCTGGCACAAAGAATAAAATATATATACACTTAATAAATAAAAACTACCCTCCTTCTCCCCCAAGATTGTCATGATAGATATGTATCGTCAGGGAGCAAGAATAAAAGACCCCACCACAGTTCAAGATGCCACTCAAAGCATAACACTCAGGCCACTGCCTATTTGGTTTCTACGTTGGGTCTGCCCCACCCACCTTTGGCTTTCACTGGACTAAAGACAAAAAGGGTCTAATGCATTCCTGGCGTTTTTTCAAAGCATGGCAGAAGTGAGTCGGGTTTATAAGATTAATTCTTTTCACTCTAGGCAGTGGGTCAAATCAGAACCTTCACTCAACCAACTCAGTGGATAATCTCCTTTTATTACTTTCAATCAAACTAAGTGTCTGCAATCTGTACAATGGCCACCAATTTAGTCAGAAACAATGATTTGTAGAGCATGATTATAAAAAGATGAGATAGAATGCAAGGTCCAGATAAGCATCCTGTAAGTTTGTTCCTATCTCATTGCATAGAAAGCTTCTATGACCCAAACTACACTGGGGACATACAGCTGTTCTGTTACGCTAAAAATCAAAGAAAGAAATAGACATTGTTCACAGATCAGTTTCTTATTTAAATAAGAGAAACAGCCTATTGGTTAAATTCATATCCTTTGTCACACTCACATGCAGCGATCCATCGCTCATACAAGTTTAACATAAAAAGGTTGCATTGTGTAAAAACCAGAAGCTTCTTTTAAAAGATAATAAAATTCTAGTTACACAACTGGACAACATCACAAAGCCATCTGGATTGTGGAAACCACTCTCTTCCTGTGATGGATAATAAGGCATGGGGTTTTGTTTGCTTTGATTAATTTCAGAATATTGCAGAGAACCCGCATAATCCCTAAGATAGCAAAGGAGAGAAGGAGAAGCGATGGGCAATGATAAAAGCATAGTAATGGAGCAGGAGCTGTATTTCCTCTGCTGTAGGAAAGCTCCCCCCACACCGCACCCCCCCCCCCCCACCAAAATAAAGAAACCAATTTCATTTTGGCAAGTACTAACCACAATAAGAGTCAATACAAAAAATGTCCTCTGGCTCTGGGGCTTAAATTATATGCACCGAGGCTGAGCAATGCAAAACAAAACTATAAGATGTCTCCATGACTGTGATCAGATATATAACATAGCCGGAAAATGTACATTTCCCTTTTTTCAAATCACAGCAGCCATTATTTATACAAGTACTGAATATGGAAAAGGCTCTGACAAATTTACAGTGGTGTTTGGATGGATGAGGATGGCGGATGATGGATGAGGGAGACGGAGGATTCCCTTATTAAAGCATCAAATTCTTCCCTAAATATCAAATAGACATCTTAGCCACAACTGCACTGCTTCTTGCTCAAAATTACATAAACCAACCATGTTAAATGTTTTTCTTTAATAGGAAAAGGCAGGATTTTCTCCTAATAAATATTGTTAATTTGGACTCTGGCATTAAGTACCTTTCCTTTTTTGCATAATGTGGACTTCAAAGTATATGCCTGTCAAACAAGAATAAATGTGACAATTCACAAATATAAATGAATGCCAGCAAAAAACTGAGGTGCATGCAATCTCAAGCACGCTATTTTGTTCTAAAATTTTAGTAAATAATTTCAGTAGATATAATCTTCCAAATGTATTTTTGGTGTCTTTTTGACAGGGCAGAAGCTCTGAAGGGGCGGAAACTCACCATTCACTATATGATTTTTTTTATCCTGTGCCCAGATTTTAAAATATACAGAACGTTAGAAGCACTGCAGTGCCCACTAGTGGACACATTAGAATCACCGCTGCATCCTGTACTCATTCAATGAAAACCAGTCCAAAGTCATTCACCATAGTGGAGTAAAAAACAGGAAGAAAGAGGATAAAATAAAAAGCACCTGCTTTAAAAACCGTTTCCATGACCATTCACTTCTTATTTTATCTTTGCAATGAAAACAGAGGCATGCACAAAGAGAAAAACTTTCTTCTGCGACACTCAACTTTTCTATCATTTGATCCTATTGTAGTCAATGGTACACAGAGATGTATTTGGCGGCACTGAAGATACTTTTTAAACGAATAAAATGCTCTGTGTCTAATGAATCTTGCCCTGGAAGGCGTTAGGATATAACATTTAAAAGTTTGTCTCAATAAAAAGAAATGCCTCTTTACAATTTCTAACCAAATCTATGCCAGTCAAGTTACCCCTTGTTACTTGGGGCAACCCTTGCTCTGTAGCGATTTGTTAGCACAGTCTCCCTTACTAGTAACAGATCCTGTCTACTCATACCCTGTAATGACATCACTAGAAAAAAATCTCTGAGCATTAGCACAACGTACATGTAATCCAACAGCAATGTGATTGTAATTTACCAGCAAACAATGTTTACACATTGTGTTACTGATTCCTTTTTTTAAAAAATGAAAAACAGCCTCATTTTCTATTTAAATGTTTCCGTTTAAAAACAATGGTGATTAAGTCCCATAAAAAATATATTTGACAGATAAACCAAAAGTTATTACTTTAACTTGATTTCTAACTAATTCGTTGATTTTTAAGCAGTTATATGAAGTCTCTTTTAAAAGAAATAGGAGATAAGACATTTATAAAACATCATCCATAAAACTGTAAAACAACACAACATTCCTAATTCAAGTTGACCCAAGACATCTTATTTAAAAGCATGAGTGTGTTAAAAGAACTAACACAAGCCATGGAAGCTAAGGCTATATTTGTTTTTAAGATTCTAGAAGTACATAGAACATAGGCTAGATATTTTATTCTAACACATGTGAACTGGAGATATTATAGTTTATCAGCAAACCATCTGGGCTTTACTGCTTACTTTATCTGATAAAGCACTTTAATAGACTTAATCTGCATTTTGGAGAAATGAGGAAACATTGTAAAGACCAATCACCCACCCCAGAATTTATTCCTCAGATCTAGTCCCCTGCGCTTTGTTTTATCTGTTTCTCTAAAAGGTCCCTGCCCCAGCAGCTTTCACATCCCTTAGAAGCCTACAATGAGGTACCATTCTACTGTAATAAACAGTGTCACGGGGCAGTGGGGAGAGGAGGGAAAATTAAAAAGCGGTCAAAGATAGTTTTGGGAACGCTATCCTAAGAGAGAACCGTTTAGGAAAATTGGCCGGGCGTGGCAGCATGCGCCTGTAGTCCCAGGTACTCAGGAGGCTGAGGCAGAAGAATCACTTGAACCCGGGAGGCGGAGGTTGCAGCGAGCCGAGATGGCGCCATTGCACTCCAGTCTGGGCAAGGGAGCAAGACTCCGTCTCAAAAAAAAAAAAAAAAAAAACTAGCAAGCATGATCACTTTTCCCTCAGCCCTGTAAGAGTAGGGAGGACAGTGATCTTGTGATCCTAGAAAATTCAATAGGGGGCAGGTAGGCGGCGTGGAGCCTCCTCCCCTTTGCCTTGCCTTTGCATTTTGTTCTTGGTTCAAAGCAATTAACTCGTCAGACATTTTCATGGGTTGTTTCTGGTAAGGAATAAGTGTATGGAAATAACAAAACACATATGAGGGGAAAAGGGGACAGGGAAAAGTCAGTGTATCTCCTAACAGCATTCCCCAAATTCCCAAAATACCATTCCCAACTACAATTGCAGTTATGTGAAGAAACAAAAACAGGCAGTAAATAAACTATGATAAATACCAAGAAATGAGTTTTCCTACCTTCAGGAAAAAGTCCAACAGGGCTTCTATGAAGTGAATCAAATTTTGCCTTGGCACCAGGCTACAATATCAGCACCAAAAATAGGACACTTTTACTTTTAAAAAAACTGCCTCTGCTTTTTCAATGGTTTAAATTACCTGAATGTGTTTGCAATTGGTGGCAGCTGTTTGGCTAACGTATGGTATGGATTTTTTGATATACTTAAGGGATTTTTTTTTTTAACTAATCAGAGAATTCCCACCAATACCACTCTCTGTGCTTAAGCTAACCTCTGTTTTCAAACCCTCCATTAAGAATATATCTTCTTGGGATGTCTTCTTGTACTCCAATTCTTCCTGTACTATATACAATTTTTACAAGGATTGTTCCTCAAATTGTCTTTTATGGAATACTAACTGCAGATTTCAATAGGCATTCCTCAAAAAATGAGGGAGCTCCATGGACAGGTGAGTTTGGAAATCATTTGCTTAAACAGTTTGTTTACTACAGGTAAGAGCCTTGAATACACTAATAGAGGCTGTCAACCTCCAACAGGTTAGCCAGAGTATGTCCTTGGACGTTCATTTCAAAATAAAGCACAGATTGGAAATTATCAACTTCAATCCATATAGTTCAATACCACAGTAATAGTAACAATAATAATAGTGATAATAGAACAACAAGTAGGCCCCAAACAGCACAGCACCAGCACTGTTCTCAGCACTTTACTGACCTTACCCCTTTAAATCCTCACCACCCCCCCACCCCAGAGGTTCCCTAGAAATAAAGAAACTGAGTTCCAAATAAGTTAAGCAACTTTCCC
Organism: Chlorocebus sabaeus; assembly: GCF_047675955.1. NCBI lineage: Eukaryota > Metazoa > Chordata > Mammalia > Primates > Cercopithecidae > Chlorocebus > Chlorocebus sabaeus. The sequence continues at coordinate 67,282,445 of NC_132908.1, read as the reverse complement.
TGGCTACTGTGTGGTGGAGATGGGATTTAAACCCAAGCACATTTGGAGACTATGTTCCGAAACACTTAGAACATAGAGAGGAACTGGACACAGGAAATAATTGTACACATACACTGGCTGGCGTTGCCACGTTCTTCTCCGGACCTACTACCTATGTCTTAGCCTCCAATTTCTAGTCCCCTGCTCCACTCTCATGTGAGCAGCTGGACTCCAGCAGCAAAGCCCTCAGTGATGGCTGACCAGAAGCAGCATTGAGGATCCCCACATCCATGGTGCCTTCATCCGCGGCAAGCAGAACAGAGCATGATAAGGGAGGATCTTTGCTGGGCTTAGAGAACTGGTGGGAATGGGAGGAACCAGTGTGCCCTTCCAGAAAAGCATGTTTGACTGATCCCCTCATGCAGCTGCTGGAAGAGAAAGTCTTCAAGGTCCAGTGAAAGACTTGAAGACATGGAGAGCTATACTTTACTCATGGATGGCAAGATTCTATTTCAAGATGAAAATGTACCTTCCAATAATATATTAATTAAATAGAATACCAATCAACACTCCAGTTAGAATGGCAATAATTAAAAAGTCAGGAAACAACAGATGCTGGAGAAGATGTGGAGAAATAGGAACGCTTTTACACTGTTGGTGGGAATGTAAATTAGTTCAACCATTGTGGAAGACAGTATGGCAATTCTAGAACTAGAAATACCATTTGACCCCATAATCCCATTACTGGGTATACACCCAAAGGATTAGAAATCATTCTACTATAAAGACACATGCACACGTATGTTTATTGTGGCACTATTCACAACAGCAGAGACTTGGAACCAACCCAAATGTCCATCAATAATAGACTGGATAAAGAAAATGTGGCACATATACACCATGGAATACTATGCAGTCATAAAAAATGATGACTTCATGTCCTTTGCAGGGACATGGAAGAAGCTGGAACAATCATTCTCAGCAAACTAACACAAGAAAAGAAAACCAAACACTGCATATTCTCACTCATAAGTGGGAGTTGAACAATGAGAACACATGGACACAGGGAGGGGAACATCACACACTGGGGCCTGTCGAGGGGTGGGGAACTAGGGGAGGGATAACATTAGGAGAAATACCTAATGTAGGTGACGGGTTGATGGGTACAGCAAACCACCAAGGCATGTGTATACCTATGTAACAAAACTGCATGTTCTGCACATGTACCCCAGAACTAAAGTATTTTATATATATATATAAAATATATATATAAACAAATATATATACAAATAAACATATATATATATATATATGCTCCAACAGGGCATTTCTTAGCAACTGGCTAGCAAATCCTAATATTCATATTCATATAGAAGCAAAGAGTAAAGAAGAGTCAGGTAACTTTTAGAAAGAATTAATAAGGGAGATGGTCTTTTCTTCTTACCTCATTAGATATCAAGACTTATTAGAAAACTATAATAATTAAACAACCACCTAATATTAACATAAAGCTAGATATGCAAAACTTAGAATAGTCTCATAGACATGTAGGAACCTGTTATATGACAGAACCACACTGCAAATTGATGGGAGAAATTACGGACTATTCAACTACTGGTACTGCCACAATCAGCTCCCATGTACAAAAGAAGAAAATTAAACAACTTTCTTTCAAAACGAAAAAAAATGAGTTGTATATGGATTAAAATTTAAACATGAAAAAGCAAAATCATCCAACATGAAGAATGTAACATGGAAGAACAGCCTCAAGACATCTCAAAGGGAAGAATTTCATTTTTTTTTTTTTCTTTTGTAGAGACAGTTTCACCATGTTGCCCAGGCTGGTCTCCAACTCCTGGGCTCAAGAAATATGCCCACCTCGGCCTCCCAAAGTGCTGGGATTACAGGCATGAACCACTGCAGCTGGCCTAAGAATTTTTTTTTTTTTTTTTGATACAGAGTCTAGCTCTGTCACCCAGGCTGGAGTCTCACACTGTTGCCCAGGCTGGAGTGCAGTGGCGCAATCTCAGCTCACTGCAAGCTCTGCCTCCTGGGTTCACGCCATTCTCTGCCTCAGCCTCCTGAGTAGCTGGCACTACAGGTGCCCACCACCATGCCCAGCTTTTTGTTTGTTTGTTTTTTGTTTTTGTATTTTTCGTAGAGACGGGGTTTCACTGTGTTAGCCAGAATGGTCTCAATCTCCTGACCTCATGATCCGCCTGCCTCAGCCTCCCAAAGTGCTAGGATTACAGGCGTGAGCCACCGTGCCCAGCCCAGCCTAAGAATTTTTTAAACTAGACACAGAAAGCACAAACCATCTTGGTTGCACTAAAATGTAAACTTTCGTACGATAAAACTCACTATAAACAAAGTGAAAAGACAAGCCACGGATCAGATGAAAACATTTGCCACACATATGGTTAACACAGTATTGTGATGCAGAATTTATGAAGAATTCCCACATATTTATAAGAAATACTTGATTTTGAAAAATGGGCAAAGCAAATGAACAGAGAATTAACAAATTTTACGAAAAGATAGTCAAACTCACTAGCAATCACAAATTAAAACAAAAATAAAATGCCAGTTAAGGCTTAACGCCCATTGTTTTAAAGAAGAATAAGTATGCCTAATTACATCAAGTGTCAGTAAGGAAGGAGGAAATGTGAACTTTTACATACCAGAACTTTGCAGGGAGAGAAAATAGGGAAGCATTTGGCAATTCCTTAAAACTAGTTTATTTATTCAATGGAATATGATACAGCAGATAAAATAAACTATTTCTAAAAGCGTAAACATGGATAAATCCCCAAAATAAAATGCTGAACAAATTTTTATTTTTATTTATGCATATTGAAAACATAAAATTTTTTTTATTTATGCTATTGAAAACATGAAAAAATTATAAAACATGTATTATTTCTAGATATATACATTGGTAGCAAGAATCAAAACACCCTTGGGAATGAGAGAGACAAAATTAGAATAGTGGGGACTTCTGGGGGAGAGAGAGGGGATTTGGATGTCTGTAATGCCCTTTTTTTTTTTTTTTTTTGAGACAGAGTCTCGCTCTGTCACCCAGGCTGGAGTGCAGTGGCCAGATCTCAGCTCACTGCAAGCTCCGCCTCCCGGGTTCACACCATTCTCCTGCCTTAGCCTCCTGAGTAGCTGGGACTATAGGCGCTCGCCACCTCGCCCGGCTAGTTTTTTGTATTTTTAGTAGAGACGGGGTTTCACCGTGTTAGCCAGGATGGTCTCGATCTCCTGACCTCGTGATCCGCCCATCTCGGCCTCCCAAAGTGCTGGGATTACAGGCTTGAACCACTGCGCCCGGCTGTAATGCCTTTTTTTAAGCAAAGCAATAAATATGGCAAAGATCTATAAAAGCTAGCTGGTAGGTAATATTTTCTATTTCATATATTTGAAATATTTCACAATTAAAAACTTTTAAAAAGTATTAAATATTCAAGGAAGTGTGGACAACACAATTATCTCTACAGTAGGCTGACCAGGAAAATAATTGTGTTCTTCTAGTCTGAGTGCCCAAAGGAAATTAAGTTTGTTGAGTCAAAAACAGGAAATCGTCTCTCACTAAACTATCTCAGGATTTGATGACATTTGGGGGAGTTTCGATGGGGGTCTTTGTTTCTAAGGGATATCTCGGCCCCTTTGAGAACTGCCAGTGATGATCCCAGGTGGAGAGAAGGCAATCATCTTGTTGAGGGCATGAGAGTCAATGTGAGAAGGAACTTTGTGAGCTCGGCAACCAGGTGAAGAACATGTGCTTCTTGACCCAAAACTGCTCTGTTTCAGCCACAAACTAGCTATATGTTAGTAAGCATGTCACTTAAGCCCTCTGAGCCTCAATTTTATTATATGGAACACGAAGGGTGTGGGAAGGGTGGTAAAAAGATTCACAGAAGATTATTGCAAGAATTAAAGAATTACTATTCTATATATATAATGGCACTAACAGCAGAATAATTTTCCTGAAGATATATTCCATGCCACATGTTATTCTTACAATGTGACATTGACACTGTGCTGGGAGATGAGGTCTATGTCTCTACCCTCTGTCACTCTGGTGGTGGTGATACTGTGTGATATCTAAGGCTAAGTTATAAATGGAAATACAGCTTCTGCTTGGCCTTCCGTCTCAGATTCTCACCCTTAGGATCCAGCCGCCATCTTGGGAGGAAGCCAAACACCACGGGAAGAGACCATATGTACATATACTGGCCACAACCCCAGCTGAGGTCCCAACCAACAGCCAGCATCAACCACCAGACATGTGAATAAGCAAGCCTTAAAAAGATTCCAGCCCCAACCTTCCATCCATCCCAACTGATGTATGAGTGTCACCAGGAAGCCCTGCCCAAACTGTAGATTCATGTGCAAACTAAATGTTACTGTTATTTTAAGCTCCTAAGTATTAGGATATTTTATTTCATAGTAATAGATGACTAGAACAGTGTTCCTAAACCATTATTATTATCATCATCATCATGTATGAAAACAAGAAGGATAGACTACCTTAGAATTCTCCAGAATTTAAAAATCCTGTCATGTTCATGGCTTTGATATAGCCTGTACCATTTAAATGCTACTCAATATTTCTTCTTAGAACAACTCACTTTTTAAAACAATTATTTTTACTAAAATTAATCTTTAGAAAAAAGTTTTAATGTCGATTACACTTGTCTAACATTTTGTTAAATACTATTAACTATTAAAATTTCTGATTTTAGTAGCTGCATTTTAAAATATCAATATTTAAATAAGTCTGATCATGTATTAAGCTAAATATTTGATGGTTAAAATTTTAAATAATGTTTGGCTATAAGCGAGTCAAAATGATCTTGAATCACCAAGAACTAGATGACAGCAAAGGACAGGATTCATTTACCTCCAAAATTCTATGGATCATATCCTGATTCAATCATTCTGTTATAATCTTCCCTGGGTAAATATGTTTTACCTTGATAAACTGCTTTAATCAAGAAGCATACTTTCGGGGTATAACAATGCAGTCAGTGGCAGCAAGACTGCAAGGGAGGAAAAAGATTTTGGAGGTGGCCTCGAGGCAAGAAATGGGTCATAATCCCCTGTCCTACCAATGTCAGGAGCTAGCCCAGCAACTAGAGGACACGGATTTTTCTCCGCAGGAATCAGGATTTCTCTGCCACAGCACTACTGACATTTTTGGACTGGATAATTCTCCGTGGAAGAGTGGATGGGTGCTGTCCAATGCATTGTAGGATGTTTAGCAGCATCCCTGGCCTCTACCTACTAGATACCAATTGTATACTCTTTCTCTCAGTTATGAAAACCAAAATGTCCATAGTTGGGAAGCAGAACTAGTTCCTCCTTGAGAATCAATGACCTTACAATACAGTTGGAGGAGTGTTTCAGAGCCCCACGCCTGTCCCTGCCCTCAGTAGGTACAAGAGAAATTTTGATGATGATGTCAATGATGATAGTGACTTTCTCTTTCTTTGCTTCTTCAAGGACAAACTCAGTCTTTTTTTCTAAAATAAAAGCCAAAGATAATGTTTAAACTGTATCTCGTGTTGTCAGCTCCTTTTTCTTTTTTTTACTTAGGCCTTGGCTAATAAACAGAGCAAGGAAATAGCCATTGGATGATAGGCAGATCTTCCCACAATTGCATACAAAATCTGCATGTGTATCCTATCCACCATCAAAGATTCACTTGCAGATTGAAGGAAGCATAGCAAGGTGCGTGGGTTCCTTGCAGTCCTTATCTTAATTTGCCATACATTGGCTCTGTTGTTTGATGGAAAGTTTGATGGCAAATGGAGTGTCATGGCTACAATTAAGTAATATTTTTCAAAGGAGACTGGAATAACCACTTCCAAAGGTACAGGCACCTCCTTGAAATTGTGTATTCAAGGGGAAAATTAGAAATGACATTTAATAAGGGAAGATCATGCCTCCAAAAAAAAAAAAAAAAAACACCTCAGTTCACAATTGACAGACCCAGGGTCTGGGCTATCCAAAGTGCTGAACATTGTCATCACGGGAGGTTGAAACAGTCAGGGTAGCAGAATCCGCTGACCTCAATATCCCACAGCTCAGTAGCAACATGTCACACGTATGAGGATGTCAATGATACTGAGAGCCAGCATTCATTGGGTATTTCGCATGAGCCAGACACAATACCAAACACTTCACTTGCACTGTCTCTTAGAATCCTCACCACCCCATGAGTCGATACTGCCATCATCCCTTTCTCACAGATTAGAAAACTGAGGCTTAAAGCGCTTAAGTAACTTGTCCACAGTCACAAGTCTAATAAGTTATAGAGCCAGTTATACACACACACACACACACATGTACATACACATACACATACAAATACATCCATACCCATAGACATAATGTTGACCTACATCAGCAAGTAAAAAAAAGTCTCTCTTCCTAGACCAGGGGTCAGCAAAAATTTTCTATAAAGGGCCACATTAGGAAATATTTTAAGCTTTGTGGGCCATATAGCCTCTGTTGCAATTATTCAACTATCATGTATCTGCCAGGTAGGTCCATGCACATACCGCAAAAGCAGCCACAGACAACACAAAGACCAACGAGGACGACTGTTTCAATTAAACTTTATTTACAAAAATGGGCAATGGGCTAGATTTCGCTCACAGGCGGTAGATTCCCCATCCTTGTCCTAGACCAATAGCCCTCCAAGTGTGGCCACAGATCAGAATTACCTGGGCTATGTATATAAACTGCAGATTCCTGGGCTGTAGTCCAGAACCACTGAATCACAACCCACTTCTATTTTAACAAGTCCCCTGAGTAATTTGTGGACAAACAAATCTTTGAGGACCACAGTTCTAGATCCAGTTTTTCCCCAGTCTCCATTAAAGTTGTCCTTCCAGTTATGAAAGATAGAACACCATTCAACAGACAAGCAAGCCAAGTGATACAAACCAAGAAAGGAAAATTGGCTGCTTGTCGCCGCTCACCATCTTTATCAAGATGTCAAAATACTGACCCGTGGCCATGATTCTCCTAGCTGGAAGATATCCTTTAGTTTTACTGATAGAAAAATCTCATAAATCAGAAAAAAAGCTTTTGTTCCCAGTGGAATCACGCTGATCTTTTAATCAACTTGTTGCACACAAACACACACACAAAAGACAGTTTTGCACTGCGCATACCTCGTTTTAAATCTGAAAATTCAGTCGTGCTCAAATGGCTTTCATGTTATTGAGAGGAAATGAACACAGGGCCTTCAGAAATAAGAGGGATGGAACAATACGTGAATTTGTACAGAATTCGCCAGTACACATGCTGCCTGCTTCATGAATACATGAATGCAACTCGTTTTATCTTTTCTTGTTTCAGAACTAAAGGTATTCACATAAATCTGGATCTCCTTTTCTTTGGGGAATTAAGGCTGGCACCATCACTCTGTGCCTTTACCTATATCAGCATGGGAGAGAAAAGGCCAACCCTTCATTGTCTTTTGATAAAGGATTGAAAAAAGTGAACAGGAGTGGAGAGAAATGAATACTAAGGCACACGCTGTAATAGAGCTGACCAGGTCGCCATCCACCTGGGATAACACCCCTTTCCAGCTGGCAGGCACCAGTGATCTGGTTTCAGTCGCCAGCACCCCAAACTTATTAACTCACTCTGATCTTCTCTGTAATGCCAGGAGCCTCCCCCACCCCACCTTGTATCATAAGACTTTAGTTTATAGACCCCTTTGCTTCATCTCACTTTTTATACCTTTCCTCTGATCCTACTCCACCAATGACCCAAATGCCTCCAAGGCACAACCCTGCCAGTGGCGATGGCAGTCCCCCTCTGAATGCTGCGCACAGCTGGGATGTCCAGGCCTGGTTGTAAAGCCTGACTCAGTCCCACCACCAGGGTCCCAGGGGACTGAAACGTGTCTACATATCAAACAGCAGTTGGCTTCTACTGCTTCCTTTTTTTCTCCCACTACTTTGTATCCCATGGCCACCACGGTTATTTTGAAAGCATATTTTAGAGCTGGGTGATGACATTTAAATAAAGTAATCTCAATGAGGAGTTAGGGATTAATAAAAATGTAGCAGAGGGCCCACAAGGTAGCACAATTGTAACAATTGGGGTTAAACTAGCACTGAGCTCATGATGCATTTTTATGTAAGTGAATCATGTCTTGTGTCTACACTGGCAAGTAAAGTGGGCCCTTCAGAGTTGAATTGAACCTGATCTTGGCTGTGTGTAATCATGAGTCAGTTAATTAACCTCTGTAATACCAGACCATTTGAGCTCCAAGGTTCCTTTCAACTCTAAAATTCTAGGCTCAGGTCAAGTCTATTTGAGTAGGCACACATCTCTTACAACCGACTTTTCTGGTGAACTTCCAAAACATTTTTTTTGAGCAAAGAAATGCTAAAATGGACATGGACCAAGAAATTTGGTGGAATACTTTAGCAGGAGCAGCTACATTATCCTCAGATCTTTTACAAAACTGGATCGTTAAAGTTGTCCCAAACTGCAGCCTCTGTTACATGCTTAATTTTAATTGATAATGATTTTTTTAAAATAGACACTGTAATTTTTACCAAATGTTTCAGGACAAAATGGAATCTTTTTCCTAAAACGAAAAGGTGTAGTGATCAAATAAGTGAAGGTCTTTAAAGAGTTGTTAGAGGCAATGCTGACGACCCAAGCTATCTGATTTTCCTAAAATTAGGGCTTCCTGTTAGTCCTTGGGACACAGTGGCAAAGCCACCAGAGGTTCTGTGAATATAAATAAATGCAGAATCGTTATTCATTGTCACAGAGGGCCTTACTATATTCACTGTATCACAACCACATAATAAAATGGGGTGTTATTAAAAAAAAAAAGGCAATAGAGAAAAATCAACAGTAAGTCGACAAGTATTCACAGAATACCTACCAACAGCATTGTGTTAGATGTGGGATGAGTATAAGACTTTGACTTTGACTTTGTCTTCAAGGAGCTTATGATTTAGTTAGAACAGCACAACAAATCTCCACCGAACAACACAACAGTATATACAATCAAACACTAGTGAAATTTTGTAGACACTGTTCCCAACTAATTCTACAAATAAGGAAATCATAAGCAAATCTGCCTGCTTTGCAGATTTAGCTAAAATCTTTTATTTTAGCACCATAGAGCCTCTCTTCCATTGCACAGCTTCAAGTACCTGCATTTAAAAAGAGGATTCTGGCCGGGCACAGTGGCTCATGCCTGTAATCACAGCACTTTGGGAGGCCAAGGTGGGTGGATCACGAGATCAGGAGATCGAGACCATCCTGGCTAACATGGTGAAACCCCGTCTCTACTAAAAACACAAAAAATCAGCCAGGCATGGTGGTGGGCACCTGTAGTCCCAGCTACTTGGGAGGCTAAGGCAGGAGAATGGTTTGAATCCGGGAGGCGGAGGTTGCAGTGAGCCAAGATCATGCCACTGTACTCCAGCCTCGACAACAGAGCAAGACTCCATCTCAAAAAAAAAAAAAAAGGAGGATTCTATGGCTAAACCTATGGCCATCTGCAAAAATAAGCGTGAATACTGCCAGATTCAAATATTCAGTACTAAAAAGCAACTCAGCTGACCCAAAGCCCATTTGTTAAAATACCAAATTTAGACCATATATGAATGGTAACACAACATGAAGGAGACAAAAAAAAAAATGATAAGCCTGTCACTAGTCTTCTGAACTTACACGTTTTAACATTCTTAGAATTCAAACTTACTGGAGCATTTAAACATAGCTATATTATTTGATCCTTTATTATTTCATAATACCCTGTGATTCCTATTCATAACTTTTCTGTTTCCATAAGCCTTCAATTTGCAAGAAAATTTAACACATAGCAACAAAAATATCTTAATAACTATTCAGTGCTTTTGTGAACATTCTCTTACAGAAACCTCAAAACAAACCTGTGACGTATCATTATCCACCTTTTGCAGGTTGCCGAAAGAATCCACAGAAACAGGCCGGGCGCGGTGGCTCACACCTGTAATCCCAGCATTTTGGGAGGCCAAGGCGGGTGAATCACGAGGTCAGGAGATTGAGATCATCCTGGCTAACACAGTGAAACCCCATCTATATGAAAAATACAAAAAATTAGCCAGGCGTGGTGGTGGGTGCCTGTAGTCCCAGCTACTCGGAAGGCTGAGACAGGAGAACTACGTGAACCCGGGAGGTGGAGCTTTCAGTGAGCCGAGATCGCGCCCCTGCACTCCAGCCTGGGTGACACAGCAAAACTCCTTCTCAAAAGAAAAAAAAAAAAAGATAATCCACATTAGAAATAAAAGCTAATGTTTATGGAGCAAGTGCTGTTTTAAACCTGCACTGTCCAGGACAGTAATCACAGTCCCACATGGATATTTAAATTTCTTTTTTAATTTTTTTTTTTTTTTTTTTTTTTTTTTTGAGACGAGGTCTTAGTCTATCAGCCAGGCTGGAGCACAGTGATACAATCACAGCTCGCTGTAGCCTCAACCACCTGGATGGACTGAAGCTATCCTCCCACCTCAACTTCCGAGTAGCTGGGACCACAGACATGTGCCACCATGCCTGGCTCATTTATTATTATTATTATGTGTAGGGACAAAGGTCTCATTATGCTGCCCAAGCTGGTCTCAGACTCCTGGCCTCAAGCAATCTTCCCACCTTGGCCTCCGAAAGTGCTAGGATGACAGGCGTGAGTCACCACACCTGCCTTAAATTTAATTGTCTATTAATTAAAAGTAAACAAAACTAAAACTTTAGTTTCTCAATCACATCAGTCACATCTTAAGTACTCAATAGTCACATGTGGCTTGTAGCAACCATATGAGCAACACAGATATAAAACATTTCCATCACAGCAGAAAGTTCTACCGGACAGCAGTGTTCTAGTCATTCTACAAAGTGCTCTATATGCATTCTCTCATTCGACTATCCCAACAACTGCCTCAAGAAGAAGGTACTATTATTAGTACTATCATGATTATTATTCACTTTACCGATGAATTAAGTGGAGTGATTTGGTCAAAGTGAGAGTGGGGCAGAGATTCCAAGTCTACCCCAGTGCTGCTCAAGAATTTCCTGCCATGACAGAAATATTCCATATTTGCAATATCTAAGATGGGTGCTACCAGCACCATGTGGCTATTGACCATCTGAAATGTAGGAGGTGTGACTAAGGGACTGGAAGTTTGATACTTTTAATTAACTTAAATATCAGTAGCCACACAGGGTTAGCGGCAACCACCTTGGGAAGCTCAGATCTAGCCCCTTTTCTGACCCTTCACCCCCACTGTATCTAATGCACTGGCTATCTCATCATTCCTACTAAGTACATCAGAGGAAAGACGATACAAAAGAAAAAAGAATGAGCCTGTTCAAACCACATAGCTTGGTGAGAAATTCCCTGGAGCTGAGCCTTCTCTTTGATTTCAGGCCCTAAGGCAATCTATGCTGGGAGAGGTAGGATTAAATCTAGAATGGGGCCTGACACAGTGGCTCATGCCTATAATCCCAGCACTTTGGGAGGCCAAGGTGAGAGGATCACTTGAGTCCAGGAGTTTGAGGCCAACCTGGACCTGGGCAACATAGCAAGACCACATCTCTTAAAAAATAAAAATAAAATAAAAAAAAGACTAGGCATGATGGAGTGTGCCTGTAGTCATAGCTACATGGACAGCTGAGGCAAGAGGATCACTTGATCCCAGGAGTTTGAGGTTGTAATGAGCTATGATTGCACCACTGCACTCCAGCCTGGACGACACAGTAATTAATACCTTGTCTTAAAAAAACACAATCTTGCATGGAATCTCTTTTCAATATTTCCTCGATATTCTGGAATTACCTTTTTACACGAGAGCTGATAAAAGTGCACATAGCCTATGTTTTCCATGAAATGCAATTGTTACAGAGCAACTCGATGAATGACAACATGGGTCAGACCACAATTCTCCAGCGTGCTCAGAGGATCAGGCCAGGGGAGCTGCAAACCAGACACACAACTCCACAGTGGTTCCGGCAAGGAAGGCGAGATGGGCTGGCCTCAGTTCTGCAGACGCTTTCCCCAGTAACTTGAAACCTTTGCTTTCTTATGTTTTAAGGTATCTAGAGCCACCTATTTGGCTTCCCTTGGGTCATTTGTTCCGTTATCTGCTTTTTATCTGCTTGGCATTTCACACAGATCTTCTAGAAAACGTTGCCATGGAATATTTAACAAGAAGAGGAAGCAAGCTCAAAACTTTCTACTTACACACGGATTACTGCACGTTTACGGAGGCCCGACAGTGTTTCTTCCTCCAAGTTTTATTATGGGATTGTGATTTTAACTATCCCTCCCAACAGATCTTCTGTCTCTATTCAGCAAATGCCATTCTGGAAATTCACATCAAATTCTAATGATAGCTTATGCGCTTCAAAGCTGAAGAAACAGAGCTGTAGCTGGTAGAACTGAAAGGGACAGGCAGCTCTGCCATGTCAAAGGGAATCTGCTCCTGTCTCTCTAGCTTCCTCTTGGGTTCCCCCCTCAGCAGAATTAGCCACCAACATGAATGTTAGAAGTGAAAATGCCAGCCATCATTTTTAATTTCAAGCATGATAAGGTTGAAATAATCCAAGAGCTCATTCCAGACATTTGGGACGTTACCATTTGGCTATGATGGACCCAACTTTTGGAAGAACAGGTCAGTTTTGCCTCAGAGCCTTGGCATAAACTCCATCCTTATTTAGCCAATTCCAAAGAATAAGCATAGCAACATCTTACAAACCTACCTCATTTCTTAATCAAGAATACCCTCTGAAAGCCAAGATTAGAACAGTTAAATGCAGTGACCTAGCTTGCACAGCGTATGTCTAAGTTGAACAGATCAGGGGGAAAAAATATAAAGGCTTCTTCTCCAATCCTACCAGCCTATTACTTTTCAATAGATGCATACACACACAAAGGGTTTTCTGAATGTAGGAAAACAAGTTTATAATTACATAATTATGCAGACACACCACAATTTTTCTTTTATGTTACCTTTATCTTTAAAAGGCAACAGACAGGGCTGTACTAAAAAGCAATAAAGCATGGGTAATTTAATACCAAATTACATCCATATTGAAAAGTTTACATGCAGTTGAGAGCAGACAGAGGTCAGGTTTTCAACAGGACTGTCTTTAATTGTGGCCATCAGTTTTAGCAATCCCAATCTCCGGATCAAAGACAGATATAATGGGCTTCCTCAACGTTGAATAGTGAAAGCAGACAGCAGGAATGGCACTATCTGGCACCCAAAGGTCATAAAAAAAAATTACCAGAAAGGGAATGTGTCTCATTGTAAAATTATATACCCAAGGTAAAATACATTTTTTAAATCATTCTCCCTTGCCCAGTTTCCAATGAGCTACTTGAAGTGAAGATTTTTTTCTGGTGGGGGAAGGGTCACTCCATCACAGGTGCAAGGTTTTCCCTCCTTTTCCTCTAATAAATGTACAACTTTTGCATAAATCTTTAATATTTTTTTCAGTTACTTTCAATCATGATTTTCTCCAACCTGTACAGCAATCCCTCTTTCTTTGAGGAAGGGTAGGTGAGCTGAGACAGGGTTTTTTCTTCCCCTTTTCCTTCCCTCCACCAAATCAAATGAGAAGTAAATTATCAGCAAATCAGATAGAAACAAGTTTCCTGGATCTGCAGATTTATTCTCTAAATGAAGCAATTTCATCTCTGCTGGCTCTGGGGTGGGAGGTGCTAGCATAGGAGGGGGGATTTTAAGTAGCCAGGGGGGACTAGAACAGGGATGCCGGCTGGCGAAGCATCCCCACGCTTACATGCACAGACCACTCAAATCTGCACCAAGAGACTACTTGAGAGAATCCATCTTTTTTCACTTAACAAGATACAAAATATAAAACACATTTGCCTCTTATTAAACCTCTGCTGTAAGTGGTTCCAGGTCCACCATTTTTAAAGAGAGGAGAGGGGAGCTGAGACCCCCTTGGGAATTTCAGCAGAGTGACTGGAGATGAGGCACAGGCTGTGAGCCTTTATTACTTTAATTTTATTTTTTTTTTCTAAAAGCACAGAAGGAATAACATTTTAAATCATTAGTGTTTGCTTTAAGTAGTTATTTCTTCCAACTGTAAGAATCTCTGCTCCCAGCCTCCCTCCCCATTAGCACCCCTCCCAGATCCTGCACAGAACTGCCCAGATGAAATTTCCCTCCACCGTGCAAATCTGGAAGGTGCTTTTAAAGAATTTCAGGTTCTGAATTAAGGCAGCCATGGAAGAAACTGTAATCACAGTTTTTCCTTAAAGCACTTGGAGAATAAGCCTCTTGTATTTGTGGCACCTGAGACTGAAAGCTAACTATGTCATCTCAAAATTACTTCAGTGGCAGCAGTTACTGTTATGATAGAACACGATCTTCTCTGTTAAAAAACAGAGTTCTCAGTAGTTCCCATTCAACTCAAAATGCTTTGTGTGAGTGACATGCAGAGCGCTTTTAAGTGGTAAAGTGCAATACCTAAAATTTTTTTTAGAAATGAAATGAAATCAGGCACCTTATTTAATTTAAGACGATTTACAGTTTCTATCAAGGGAGCAGCAAAAGGTGAAGAAATTTGCAAAACCAGGAAAAGAATCTCAATTCTATGCTTCTCAAGTTCAAAATGGCAGGAGGCCATATGCAGGCACAGACTTTTTTTTTTTTTTTTAACGTTCAGTGTTCCCTTTCATGATCTGGTGGTCGGTTTGCTGCTCATGACCCAAAGATATAAAATAAATCGCTGATTACTTCTGCATTTCAACTTTGCTCTGCCAAGAGAAAGATCCTCCTTGAGGCAAGGTTATTTTCATCATCAAAAAAGACCACGTACCAAAAGTGCCATGTGACCAGGAAGGCCTTTAGTGATGCTGCACAGTGAAGGCATCCCTTTCAACCATGTTTTCTCTGATACATAAAGGACCCACAAACCAAGCCAGATTTCTACAACAGGTCATCGGGATGGATGAGCTGTGTTCTTTTGGCCAGCAATAATCAGATGCAATTACCAAAAGTGGGGTGTAGTGGTATTTCACACTCATCAAGATTTAACAAATGCAGTCTGGCCTTGCTATACTACCCAAACCACCAGGCTAATGGCACGGATACGCCTCTTGCACCACTCAACTTCAACACCATGACAGAGGGAGGTGATGGATGGCTCTCCGCTGGCCTGCACATTCTCATCAGCATTGGAGCTTACTTGTTGGGCACCAACAGGGCATCCAGCACCATCCAATATGCCCCTGCAGTCATCAGGCCTGAAGCGAGGCATACCTTCCATCTACTGCACAGAGAATGAAGGCCGTTCCTGTTACAAGCAGAGCAGGAGCTAATAAAAAGCGCCAAGCTTGGGTACAGATACCAGACGTCATGCTTGCACAATGTGTGGAAACAAAGAATTGTAATTATTGAGAGAGTGCACAAGGGAAAAGGGAAATAGTTTCTTACAATAGAAAGAAGAGTAACTTTGTATGACAATTTAACAGAATTCAAGGGAAATGGAATTCAAGAACAAAGAGCCAAGAAAGCTGCTCGGGACAAAGCGGCCAGTGCCATAAATGTGGAGGGCTGGGATCAACAATCTGCCTTTGCTCCAGGGAACCCCCAGTTCCTAATTGGATAGGATGGGAGGGATGGCCAAACTCTGTCCCCTGGAAATAAAGACTTGCTTTTTTTTGTTTTTGTTTTAAGCTTTCATTTCATGTTTAAATGACTTGGGAAATTTAAGAGAAATCCAGTCTTGAGAAGCTTAATAATGCAGAATATAGGCTTATAATTTCATGTGATTACTGAGTCCACGCCTCCACGGTACCTGCATTTCTTCATGTTCTGAACAGGAAGAGATCATGAAGAACCAGTGTGTAGTGATATCAAGGAACAAGATCTAATGACTAGGACAAGGACATGGTTTAAACATAAAATACAATCAAGGCAATGAATTAAAGGCAAATGAGTCTGGCAAGCTGGAGGCAGGCTGAGGACTCATTTCAGAGAACCCAGCACTGAGTAAGTGGTTCCTATCTTGGTAGAAGACCCTGCCACGTTCATCATGGTCTTCGGTAAGAATGTCCATGCTGGGATCTGCACTGTCTGAATAACAACAACAATAGTAGTAACTTATAACAGTTATCACTTAGCATGCACATCAAATGCTTCATATTATCTCATTTAATTCTCAAATAATTCTGTCAGACCAGTACAATCTTTATGCTCCTCTCACAAAAAATATAGCAAAAGCTATGATACCATCTGGAGATTTCAAAGACCTCTGTTAAACCTGAACTGACACAAATGAGGTCAACCCATCTGCGGTATTTAGAGCAACGAAAAAGCCAACCTAAATTTATTCCAAAACCTGGCAGATGTTTGTGACACCACTGACTTCCTTACTCCCCATGTCCAATCCATCACCAACTCCTGTTAGTTCTACCTCTAAAGCAAGGTTTCTCAACTTCTTTAAAAGACTGAAAATTACTAAGTTAAGCCTCCAGTTTAAGAAGTGGAAAAAGAAAAATCCAAAGAGAGTAGAGGGAAAGAAACAATACAGATAAATGCAGAAATTTGGTAATATTTTTTAAAATTTTACATCAATAAAACCAAAAGGTATTTCACTGGATATTCTGTAGGTTAGCCAGGTGATGTAGCTACCTTAGCCCAGCTTGGCTGAACTTTGGGGTAAGCTGATGAATCAGCTGAGCCCTAATGGTCTCACTCATATGTCTAGTGGTTGCAGCTTGGGACCCCAGCTGAGATTGCTGGTCTCTGCTCCACGTGGTCTCTCATCCTCCAGCCTGGGCTTCTTTGCATGGTGGCCTCAGAGTTCCAAACGGCATCCAGAGAGGGAAAAGCTTAAACGTCTAAGCATTTTTCAAGCCTCTGCCTCTGTCACATTTGCTGTCACACCATTGAACAAAGCAAGTCACACAGTTAAATCCAGAGCCAGTATGGGTATGATAATGGGAGGCAGGAATATTACTGCAACCATTTGCCACACCCACACCAGGTAGCCGTACCACTGGTTCTGCCTCCTTGCATAGCTATTCAGGGGTGAGGTAAGATCTCTGAGAGTCAGTTATGATCTCTGCCACCAGACCATAACTGTTGCTTGAGTCCAGCCACTTTAGAATTAATCATGGTAAGTATTCTACAATGGAGAGTATAGAAAAGCAAAACAAAACTAGAACTATAATTTTTAACTTGCTGTAGCATTTTCAAGGAAGGGATGTTGAGTTCATTGAAAAAGAGAAATTGGACCCAAAAGTGAAAAATTCAAAGACTCATGGCTGCAAGCCACAAATAAATCTGATACCTCTTTTTGAGGAAGGCTGTACTGGCTCCAACTCTGAAAACAAGGATGAGAGATACAATTATTTGTCCTGGATGCTTTAGGTGTTAGTCCACTTCAGTGTCAAAGGGTTAAGCAAGTACTTTCTCCTTGACCTTCAATCTGATAGCAAAAGGAAGCCTAACCTTTTCAGGTAGAAATAGGTATGATTGCCAAGTCAACCATGTCAATTGCAATATCAAAAGGATGCTTTTGTTTGCCCTACATATTAACTGGACTTTTCTACTTCGGTTCCAATTGTATATTAACATGTTGCTGAAAACTAACTACGTGTAGCTAACATAAAAACTTTTGTATCTATTCAAAGAAGAGGCTACTAAGGATCACAATTTCCTTTTACAAATACCAATGTTTAAGGTCAAGTGCAAGTAGAGAGCTCAGAACTACTGGTAATTCATGGATGATGTTCAATGAAGTCAATTTGGAAGGTGAATTTGAGGAATTTTACTAGGAGTTTTCATTCAACCTGAGTAATTCACCCATCTTTACTCATTACATTGATTATCAACTATCTTGAGTCTAGTTTTTTTTCCCCCTAGTGCTGTCAAATACTCTATTAATGGACTTTATACAGAACAACTGTGACATCAAGTGGCCAGCATACATCTCCGTCTACTGGAAGTTCCATCAAAATGGAATCCAGGTTCAATTTTCTGTAAGCAGAAAACTAGACAGATCCTTGAGTCACCATCAATGGTTTTCTCAACTAAGAAAGAGGGTAACATGATGTTAAAAATTTTCTCCAAAAATTATTTCGATGGTCAAAAAAAAAAAAAAAAAAAAAAGTCTGCTGTGCTCAAAGAAGCAGCTAATTTGGAACACACATTTTTCTGGCAGATTTTATATCAGCAAGCTTTGAATTTGAATATAAAAAGCCAGGATTTGCTTTCTAGACAGAATGCAATTCTAAAATGTCATGCAAATTTCTTTTTGGAGGAACAAATGCAAACATTTTTAGAAGAGCTCTCAATATGCACATGGCTTTGGGGAAACCATGTGTAAAATACTATTTTGCCTGAGGCAAACTATCTCCCACATTTGTTGAGGAAGAAAATAATAGCCAATATTCTGTATGACTGGTGATGGTATGAATGGTTTTTATCTGCATGGTTCTACAATACGTTGTCAGCTGCTTTTCTGGGAGTTCTGAGAAATCACAGGATCCACAAACCGTGCACTAGAGCATGTCTATTTTTAATATGTACCCTCAAGCACCTGGTATAGAACTGAACATCCTAGGGACACTCAGATACTTACTCCCTAACTACCACGTTTACCAATACTTCCTCCCCACAACCTCCTTCTGCTGCTTTCCATATGCTGAGATGAAGAGATCTTTCCTTTGTTTCCCTCTTCCCCGATGTACAAACACTCAATAATTTGCTACCTCTCCCCACACGTTGAAGTACTGGATTCATTAGTATTGCTTTCTGTTCCACTACCTCATTTTCTTGATTCCTTTTTTTTCACTCTTTGGTATATGCACAGGTAACAAAGGTATCAGACATTGGACGCAGGCTGTCTAGCTGTCCCGTTCAACAGAACCTCTGCAGTGACCGAAACGCTTCACAGCTCCACTATCCAGTGCGGCTGCCACCAGCTACAGGTGGCTACTGAGCATCTGAAATGTGACTAGGGTGACTGTTAGAGAAGGCAGTTAGGCAGACATAAGCGTGCAGGACAGAGCCTCCCCCATCCCAGGAATGTCAGGTGACCATCAGGAGATGGTCAGGCAGTTGTTAAGCTGTCTCTCTAAAGTAATAGTTGGTCACAGCCAGCAACAGGGAAAGGCAGTCTCCAGATAGATAGATAGACAGACAGACAGACAGACAGACAAAGAAAGAAAACAAACACACACGGAAGCGGGTGATCAGCAACCTCCGGATAAGATCTCAGGAGGTGAGTGAGTGGGCTCAAGCATGCGCACTAAGAGGCAAAATGGCAGCGTTTAACTGCTACATGATCTTCCTCTAGGAACACTCAACTGATAAGGGAAAAATGCCGCAAATGAACACGTGCACAACCTGAGTAAACACACTGTGCTCGCTCTCCTCCCACGTGCCAGCAGGCCCCTGTGTGTGCTAGCAGTCCACCCAAAGGGAAGAATGGGAGGGGAAGAGATACAAACCCGGGGATCATGCCAATGTATAAAATCCCCAGGTCGGCCGGGCCCCTCGGTGGCTCACACCTGGAATCCCAACACTGTGGGAGGCCGAGGTGGGCGGATCACCTGATGTGGGGAATTCAAGACCAGCCTGAGCAACATGGAGAAACCCTGTCTCTGCTAAAAATACAAAATTCGGGGAGCATGGTGGCGCATCCCTGTAGTTCCAGCTACTCATGAGGCTGAGGCAGGAGAATCGCTTGTACCCGGTAGACAGAGGTTGTGGTGAGCCGAGATCGCACCACTGCAGGCCAGCCTGGGCAACAAGAGCGAAAATCCATCTCAAACAAACAAAAAAACATGTCAAGGACTAAACAGCACACTTGGATCCCTCAAGGTGCCCACCTGGCCCTCCTCCAAGTGTACGTTACTTCCTTCTGTTCCTGCTCTAAAACTTATTAATAAACTCTCACTCCTGCTCAAACCTGCCTTGATCTGTCACTCTGTCTTACACCCCTCGGACAAATTCTTTCCTTCAAGGAGGCAAGATTCAACTTGCTACATGTGGATTCGCCACTACCAACATGATCAAGGAAATAATTTTTGAATTTCATTTCAACATAATCAGCAAAGTTAAACAGCCATACGTGGCTAATGGGACACCATATTGGACAGCACAAATTTATAGTTTCAGATTAAGAATTTCCAGAAGTTAACACTGATGGTAGCAAGAGTATTAAATTAGAGACTCTGCTCTGCTTTTCTCTGTATGCCCCTGGGCTGGCCACTTAGCACCTGTGAAACCAGTCTTCTCAGTCATAAAATGGCAATAATAAAATATGCTTACATGGTTATTGTGATGGTTCAAGAAATAAATTTTGTAACATGGCCAGCATATAGCAACTGAGCAATAAAAATACTGTCCTTTCCTTTTTTGTAAATCTACAAAATGAGATTCAGAAAAAGATGTTTTTCAGGGTAATCGTAGTAATCATACGAAATCATGAGTACATTTATAAGCCACAAAGCATTAAATACGATGTATTGTTAATTTCCTTAGCTGGAAAAAAGTTTCATGTACATTTTTTATTTTTTTCAATGACCATTATTGTCTTAAGTTTTTCTATTCTTTCTAGAATTTTGGCATCATTTTTAAACCCAAACGTTGTATTTCCTTCTGAAAATTTTAGGGTGTCACCTTTGCCAGAGACGCCATGAACCCTGGTGTCTCCAGCCCTCCCCTGCATTTACTTGCACCTCCTCACATTCTGCTACTCTGATCTTCCTGTGAGTTTAAGCATCTACAAGTACGAGAACTTTCTGAGTCATGTAAAGAGATATCATCCCATAACAACTCATTCAATGCCAAAGATGATGGTAGCAAGATTTCCTAGAACTCATGTATTAGTGCACAAAAAATTAGTATAACATCTCCCCATTTATCCCTAGTGTTCCATTATTGGAATGCTAAGCATGTGGGAGTTATTTATATCCTACTGCTCAAGGTCATTTCCTCAGGCATAAATGGGTTAATCCTCATCTTTTCCATCTGCTGGTTCAAATGTTTCCTCTGTTCTTTCCTAAACTTTAGTTTTCTTGTGTGAAAAAATGGAGCTTCTGAGGTGTACCTCTTAGAAGATGACTGTAATAAGGGTATTTTTAAAGCAACTTGGGAAATGTGGAAAGACTTTTTTGCAAATGGGTCTGCCAACATATAAAGAAAAGCTTCATTCTGAATGTGGAAAATGCCCTGCCTAAGGCAGGGAATAAATATTCTAATTGTCTCATTCAGCTTATAGACAGGTAACCATTGATGAAATAGATAGCCCACCAAGGCAAAGAGAACTACAAAAGACAAAATATGAAATAAATATGGCAAAATGATAAGCTCTGAGGAATCTGATCTTAAAACATAAGAGTTTATGATCCCTTAAACATTTTGGCATATTAGAACTATTTCAGAATTAAAAAGCAGACAATTTATAATGCATAGCTTCTCCCTGTTCTCTCAGAGAATTTGCTCTACATAATAAAGTAAAAAGAATCTTCATTCTTCATTTATTACCTGGCAGTTTGAAAGGGAAGGGTGATCAAAAGTGGGCTGGATATTTCACACTTATTAGGATGGCATCAAAAGAATGGAAAACAACAAATGTCAGTGACAATACAACAAGATTGGAACCTTTGTGCATTGCAGGTGGGAAGGTAAAATGGCACAGCCATTGTGGAAAACAGTAGTTCCCTACACAGTTAAACATGGAAATGCCATAGGATCCAGTAATTCTCAATATCGTGAAAATGGCCATACTGCCCAAGGTAATTTATAGATTCAATGCCATCCCCATCAAGCTACCAATGAGTTTCTTCACAGAATTGGAAAAAACTGCTTTAAAGTTCATATGGAACCAAAAAAGAGCCCGCATCTCCAAGACAATCCTAAGTCAAAAGAACAAAGCTGGAGGCATCACGCTACCTGACTTCAAACTATACTACAAGGCTACAGTAACCAAAACAGCATGGTACTGGTACCAAAACAGAGATATAGACCAATGGAACAGAACCAAGTCCTCAGAAATAGTACCACACATCTACAGCCATCTGATCTTTGACAAACCTGAGAGAAACAAGAAATGGGGAAAGGATTCCCTATTTAATAAATGGTGCTGGGAAAATTGGCTAGCCATAAGTAGAAAGCTGAAACTGGATCCTTTCCTTACTCCTTATACGAAAATTAATTCAAGATGGATTAGAGACTTAAATGTTAGACCTAATACCATAAAAATCCTAGAGGAAAACCTAGGTAGTACCATTCAGGACATAGGCATGGGCAAAGACTTCATGTCTAAAACACCAAAAGCAACGGCAACAAAAGCCAAAATTGACAAATGGGATCTCATTAAACTAAAGAGCTTCTGCACAGCAAAAGAAACTACCATCAGAGTAAACAGGCAACCTACAGAATGGGAGAAAATTTTTGCAATCTACTCATCTGACAAAAGGCTAATATCCAGAACCTACAAAGAACTCAAACAAATTTACAAGAAAAAAACAAACAACCCCATCAAAAAGTGGGCAAAGGATATGAACAGACATTTCTCAAAAGAAGACATTCATACAGCCAACAGACACATGAAAAAATGCTCATCATCACTGGCCATCAGAGAAATGCAAATCAAAACCACAATGAGATACCATCTCACACCAGTTAGAATGGCGATCATTCAAAAGTCAGGAAACAACAGGTGCTGGAGAGGATGTGGAGAAATAGGAACACTTTTACACTGTTGGTGGGATTGTAAACTAGTTCAACCATTATGGAAAACAGTATGGCGATTCCTCAAGGATCTAGAACTACATGTACCATATGACCCAGCCATCCCACTACTGGGTATATACCCAAAGGATTATAAATCATGCTGCTATAAAGACACATGCACACGTATGTTTATTGCAGTACTATTCACAATAGCAAAGACTTGGAATCAACCCAAATGTCCATCAGTGACAGACTGGATTAAGAAAATGTGGCACATATACACCATGGAATACTATGCAGCCATAAAAAAGGATGAGTTTGTGTCCTTTGTAGAGACATGGATGTAGTTGGAAACCATCATTCTTAGCAAACTATCACAAGAACAGAAAACCAAACACCGCATGTTCTCACTCATAGGTGGGAACTGAACAATGAGCTCACTTGGACTCGGGAAGGGGGACATCACACACCGGGGCCTATCATGGGGAGGGGGGGAGGGGGAAGGGATTGCACTGGGAGTTATACCTGATGTAAATGACGAGTTGATGGGTGCTGACGAGTTGATGGGTGCAGCACACCAATATGGCACAAGTATACATATGTAACAAACCTGCACGTTATGCACATGTACCCTAGAA
This sequence comes from Chlorocebus sabaeus, assembly GCF_047675955.1. Classification (NCBI taxonomy): domain Eukaryota; kingdom Metazoa; phylum Chordata; class Mammalia; order Primates; family Cercopithecidae; genus Chlorocebus; species Chlorocebus sabaeus. The sequence continues at coordinate 67,259,080 of NC_132908.1, read as the reverse complement.
CTTAAAGTATAATAAAAATAATAAATAAATAAATAAATAATAAAAAATAAAAAAAAAGGATCCAGTAATTCTGCTTCTAGATATATATCCAAAATAATTGAAAACAGGAACTCAAACAGATGATTGTATGCTAATGTCCATAGCAACATTATTCACAACAGCCAAAAGGTAGAAACAACCCCAATGTCCATCAACAGTGGACAAAATGTGGCACATACGTTCAATTGTAACAAATCCTTTCCAGCATTTGTTATTTTTTCGTCTTTCAGATTATAGCCATTCTGACTGGGGTGAGATGATTATCTCGTTGAGGTTTTGATTTGCATTTCCCTGATGATAAGTAGAGTTGAGCATTTTGGGTGTTTGCATGTCTTCTTTTGAGAAATGTCTACTTAGAGATTTGCCTATTTTAAATCATGTACATGTACTACAACATGGACAAATCTTGAAAACATTGTGTTACATGAAATAAGCCAGGCACAAAAGGATATTATACAATTCTAGAATCAGATACCTAGAATAGGCAAATTCATAGAGATAGAAAATATAATAGTGGTTACCAGGAGCAGAAGATGAGGAGAATGAGGAGTTACTGTTTAATGGTTATGAAATTTTTGCTTGGAATGGTAGAAAAGCTGGATATTCATGGTTGCCTAACACGATGAATGTCCTTACTGTCACAAAATTGTACCCTTAAAAACAGTTAACATAGCCAGGTGCGGTGGCTCATGCCTGTAATCCCAGCACTTTGAGAGGCTGTGGTGGTGGATCACCTGAGGTTGGGAGTTCGAGATCAGCCTGATAAACATGGAGAAACCCCATCTCTACCAAAAATACAAAATTAGTCTGGCATGGTTGCGCATGCCTGTAATCCCAGCTACTTGGGAGTCGGAGGCAGGAGAATCACTCAAACTCAGGAGGCAGAGGCTGTGGTGAGCCAAGATCACGTCATTGTACTCTAGCCTGGGCAACAAGAGCCAAACTCCATCTCAAAAAAATAAATTGTACATTTTATGTTATCTATATTTTACCACAATTTTTAAAGATCAACACTCAGGAAGAAAAAAAAAGAACTAATAGAGAGGCTTCTCTCCCTCTTTGGGAAGCCTGGAATGGAGAAAAGAAAAAAATACGAATGAAGGAATTGATAAAGAGAGAGACAGTGAGCAGCAGCAAACCAGTAACATAGCTGGGCTTATGGTGAAAAACAGCTGGTGACAAATCCTCAGGCAACCTGGGAACATTTATAAAGAGTGAATGTTAGTCTAGAATTCCAACTATTCCTCACTGTGCAATATAATCACTCTCCCTGACCCTCAAACCTCGACTGAGTCTGCCGCACAACAGCAGCCATGTTTTCCTGGTGATGTAGAATGAAAGGAGAGAAACAATGTCCAGCAAATAAGCAAAGTGGAGGCAGGAAAAGGATCAAAACTAGACTGAGGTGCCTCGGAAATTCTGAGAATTAACACTGAGTGTAAGACCTCAAAAACCCTCAGAAAACTTGAATGGACATGTATTAGTCTGTTTTCATGCTGCTGATAAAGACATACCTGAGACTAGGCAATTTACAAAATAAAGAGGTTGAATGGACTTACAGTTCCACATGACTGGGGAAGCCTCACAATCATAGTGGAAGGCAAGGAGAAGCAAGTCATGTCTTACATGGATGGCAGCAGGCAAAGAAAAAGTTTGTGCAGGGAAACTCCCACTTTTAAAACCATCCGATCCCATAAGGCTCATTCACTATCATGAGGACAGCACAGGAAAGACTTGCCCCCATAATTTAATTACCTCCCACCGGGCCCCTCCTACAATACATGGAAATTCAAGATGAGATTCGGGTGGGGACACAGTCAAACCATATCAGGGCATAAGATTTGAAACAGACACAAATTAAGATTTAAGTACAATTCCAGGCAACAAGACAATGACAGAAGAGTAGGACAGAGTGACGCAGGTGTCTGGGAAGTCCAGGCAATGAGTAAACATCAAAACATCTATACAAGATGGGTGGAATAAAGCAGAGACAGTAGCAGATTCAAGGTACTCAAAATTGAGGGAATTTGCCCGTTCTCATATAAAATGGATTAGAAATGATTAATCTCAACCTCAAGGCAACAGTTATGCCCAAGGTAGAAAACAGGCAAACAGGAGACTCTAGCTGAGGTGAAAAATACTTTTTAAGATAAAGTAACCCATTTGGCAGGAAGATCTCAGCCACTAGATCCCTGTGCTAAGCTATGGGCCTTAGAAACAGACACCTTGGTGGAGAATCATTGAAAGGAAGTGGATTGTTCTACAATACAAGCAAGTTGCCAGAGCAGCGAAAAGTTTAATAGAAAGAACCAGAGAAGAGAAGAGGTCTCTTAGGATCACATCAGCTCTGGGGAATGGGAAGCCTATGTGCATGCCCTAGGCTACATCAGCTCAGGGGCAATCAGAGCCAGGCACGAGGCTGACTGGAAAGTACTCCCCAACCTCATACAGACCCATCATCTAGGGAGGGAGTCTCACTAGCACATATGCTTAAACACAACCTTTGACCAAACACCAAATGAACAGTCATCTACTGTAAACCGGGGCAATCCTAAGTAGCCAGGCTAAAGGACTTTTTTTAAGGGGTGAGGAAAGGTGAGTCTTAGCAAGGCCATCAGAGAATACACACTACAAGAGACATAGACTCTGCAGAATTATTCCAGCAAAGTCACTAAACAAATTTTAAAAATGGCCAAGTAAACAACAGCAAGAATCTCCAAGATGAAGGTGTCAATATCCAAATTTGCTCCATTATCTGATCTTCTCCCAAAAATTGTGAGACACGCAAAGAAACAAGGAAGTGTGATCCATACACAGGGGGAGAAAAATCAGGAAATAAAAATTGCTTTCAAGTGCCCCAGATGGTAGACTATGCAGACAAAGACTTCAAAACAGCTATTGTATGTTTGAAATGACAGGAAACCAGTCTTAAAGAACTGTAAGAAGGTAAGATGACAATGACTCATAAAATGGAGACTATTAATAAAGAGATAAAAACCATTACAAAGAATCAAGTGGAAATTCTGGAGTTGAAAAATACAACAATCAAAATGAAATATTTACTGGGGGGCTTAAGAGGGGCTAGAAGAAGAAAAAATGTGCAAACTCGAAGAGATATTAATAGAAATTATGCAATGTGATAAGCAGAGGGGAAAAATGAATAAAAATAAAAAGAACTTCAGAGAAATGTAGGATACCACTAAGTGCACCAATATACACATCGTAGACTATGAGGAGAGGTATGAGAGAGAACAGAAAAAATATTCAAAGAAATAACAGCTGAAAATTTCTCACATTTTGTTCTGGTTTTTTTCATTTTTAGGTGACATATAAAACTTGTATATATTTATAGGATTCAGAATGATTATCAATACACATATACAATGTATAATGAACAAATCAGGGTAATTAGCATATCACATCAAACATTTATCATTTCTGTTATGAACATTCAAAAGTCTCTCTTCTAGTTTTCTGAAAATATATATTATATTATTGTTAGTCATACTCACCCTACAGTGCCACAGAACCCTTGAACTTATTCCTTCTTTCTACCTGTAACTTGTATCCATTATCTAACCTTTTGCTATTCTCTCCTCCCCCAACCCTTCCCAGCCTCAAATAACCACAATTCCATGCTATACCGCTATGAACTCAATTTTCTTTAGCTCCCACTTATGAGAGCATGCAATATTTATCTTTGACTTATTTCACTAAACATAATGTCCTCCACTTTCATCTATGTTGCCACAAATGACAAGATTTCATTGTTTTTTATGGCTGAATAGTATTCTGTTGTGTATATATATGCCATCTTTTCTTTATCCATTAATCTGTTGATAGACATTTAGGCTGATTCCATATCTTGACTATTATGAATAGTGCTACAATAAACACAGGGGCACAAGTGTCCCTTTGATACACTGATTTCCTTTCTTTTGGATAAACACCCAGTAGTGAGATTGCTAAATTTTATGGTAGTTCTATTTTTAGTTTTTTGAGATACCTCTATGCTGTTTTCCACAATGGCTGTACTAATTTACATTCTGACCAACAGTATATAAGACTTTCCTTTTCTCCACATCCTTGCCAGCATTTGTTATTTTTTCATCTTTCAGATAATAGCCATTGTAACTGGGGTGAGATGATTACCTCATTGAAGTTTTGATTTGCATTTCCCTGATGATAAGTAGAGTTGAACATTTTGGTTGTTTTGCATTTTGCATGTCTTCTTTTGAGAAATGTCTATTTAGATCCTTTGCCTATTTTAAATCAAATTATTTAGAAAACTTCTAAAATTTGACCAAAAAACACATTAATCTATACACAAAGAATTTCAACCAACTCTAAGTAGGAACAACTTAAAGAGATCCAAGCCAGACATATAATCAAAATATTGAAATCCAAAGATTAAAAGGAAATCTTGAAAGCACAAGAGAAAAACAACTCCTCATAAACAAGGGAATCTTAATATGATAATGCCTAACTTCTCATGAGAAACAGTAGAGGCAGAAGGCAGTAAGATGACATTCAATTTACTAAAAGTACAAACTGTCGACCAAGAATCTTAAAACCAGCAAAACTATACTTTAAAAACGAAGAGATATTCCCAGATGAACAAAAACTGAAATAATTTGCTGCCAGTAGACTTACCATACAAGGAATACTGAAAGAAGTTCTTCAGACTGAAAGCCAGTGACTGACATCAGACAGAAATTCAAAATTACAAAAAAAAAATTGAATGCCAGTAAAGGTAATTATGTGGGTAATTGCAAAAGGCAATATAATTCCATCTTTCTTGTCTTAACTGATTTTAAAAGCAACTGCAAGTAGTAAATATATCATTGTATTGTTGGTCCTGTAACATAAAAATAACAGCACAAAGGAGGCAGGTGGGAAGACTTTATATTGGAGTAAGAAAATAATATCAGATGGTAAATCAAGTATACATAACAAAGTAAAGAGAAGCAGAAGGAGTAAATAAAAAAATTAACAAGTTCTGTAAACATAATCTTGCCATCCTTCCCTCTCTCACTTTCTTTAAAGGAGATACAATGTAGTGTTGGATTAATAACATGTATAGATTTAATAGGTATAATAACAGCACAAAAAAGAGGAGAAAATGTTCCAAATTAGGAAAAGTTTTTAGAGTTCATTGAAACAAAGTCAGAATAAATCTGAAGTAAATTCTGATAAGATGTATAATTGTAAACTATATAGTATATACAAAATAATGCAAGAAACAGAATTTGAAAGTCTTTAATAGAATTAAAATGTTACACTAGAAAATAATAGTTAAAAAGAACGCATGGAGGAATACAGAAAAAAACACATGAAGCATATAGAAAAACAGAAAAGCAAAATGGTAGATGTAATTTGATGGTCCAAACAGACTGAAGCAAGGTAACAGAAAAAGATACATCATACAAACAACAACAATAAAAGAGATGCGATATGGAATAGCAACCTTAATATCAAATCAAATTGACTTTAAAAACAAAAAAGTTTACTGCAGATAAATAGGCATATTGTATGCGGTTAAAAGGGCCAACCAATAAGGAATATGTAGCAATCATAAACATGTGTGCCTAACAACAAAGCTCCAAAATACATGAAGCAAAGTCTTCAATTTTACAAAATTAAAGGGAAAAATGGACAGTTCAACAACAATAAAGATAATCTTCAATATCTCATTTTCATTTATGCAAAGAAGATCCACAAGGAAACAGATATTTGAACAACACCATAAACCACCTAACAGATTCTTACGGAACACTCCACTCCACCCAATAGCAGCCAAATTCACATTCTTCTCAAGTACACATTCTCCAAGATAAACCATATGCTAAGCCATAAAACGAATTTCCATATATTTTAAAATACTGAAATTATACAAAGTATGTTCTCTGACCATAATGGAATTACATTAATCAATAACAAAAAAATTTGGAAAATTCAAAATATATGGACGTTAAACAGCATGTTCCTAAATAGTCAATAGGCTAAAGAAGAAATCACAAGGAAAATTAGAAACTACTTTGAAATAAATGAAAACAAACACACAACATACCAAAACTTATAGGATGCTGTTAAAGTAGTACTCAGAAGAAATTTATAGATGTAACTACTCATATTATAAAATAAGATAGATCCCAAATCAGTAACCTAGGCCTCCAATTTAAGAAACCCAAAAAAGAAGAGCAAACTACTATGGGAGGCTGAGGTGGGTGGATCACCTGAGGTCAAGAGTTTGAGACCAGCCTGGCCAACACGGTGAAACCCCATCTCTACCAAAAATACAAAATTTAGCCGGGTGTGGTGGTGAGTACCTGTAATCCCAGCTACTCAGGAAGCTGAAACAAGAGAATCGCTTGGACTTGGGTGGCAGAGGTTGCAGTGAGTTGAGCCCATGCCATTGCACTCCAGCCTGGATGACAGACTGAAACTCCGTCTAAAAAAAAAAAAAAAAAAAAAAAAAGAGCAAACTAGACTAAAATCTAGCAAATAAGTGTAGAAAATACTGAAGACTAGACTTAGAAATAGGGAATAAAATAATAGAGAAAATCAAGACGGCCAAAAATTGTTTATTTGAAAATGTTTTAAAAATTGACTTTTAGCTAGACTGGCCAAGAAAATAAAGAAGACATAAATTATTAAGATTAGAATGACAGAAGGGATGTTGCTACCAATCTTAAATAAATAAATTTTTCTTTATTTTAAGGGAATACTATGAACAGCTGTATGCCAAAAAATTAGATAAAATGAACTTAGATAAAATGAATAAAGTCATAGAAAGACACCAATTACCAAAACTGATTGAAAAAAAGATAGAAAATCTGAATAGACCTATAGAAAGTAGAGATCAAATTAGCAATTTTATAACTTCCCACAAATAAAGCCCAGGCCCACATGGTTTTACTGATGAATCCTTCCAAACACTCAAGAAAGATTTAGTACCTATTCTTCACAAACTCTTCAAAACAGAGGAGGGAACACATTTTCACCAATTGTATGAGGCCAGCATTACCCTGACACCAAAATGAAAGACTGTTAGAAAACAAACCACAGACCAACATTCCCTATGATTATAGACACAAAAATCCTCAACAAAATACAGTTGGCCCTCCATATCCATGGGTTCAGCATCCATGGATTCAACCAATCACAGATCAAAAATATCCCCAAACATTAAAAATAACAGAACAACAATAAAAAGGAATATAAATTAGGCTAGGTGCAGTGGCTTATGCCTATAATCTCAGCCCTTTGGGAGATCAAGGTGGGCAGATTGCTTGAGCCCAGGAGTTTGAGACCAGCCTGGGCAACATGGTGAAAACCTGTTTCTACCAAAAATTCTCTCAAAATTTATCCAGGTGGCATATACCTTTAGTCCCAGCTACTTGGAAGGCTAAGGCAGGAAGATCACCTGAGCCCTCTGGGGAGGTCAAAGATGCAGTGAGCCATTATCACTCCATTGCACTCCAGCCTGGGTGACAGAGTGAACCACCTAAGTCTGGGTAATTTAAAAGAAAAGAAGTTTATCTGGCTCACAGTTCAGCAGACTGTACAGGTTGTGGGGAGGGCTCAGAAAAGTTACAATCACGGCAGAAGACAAAGGGGAAGCAGGCAATGTCTTACGTGGACAGAGCAGGAGGAAGAGAGCAAAGGGAAAGGTGCTATACACTTTGAAACAACCAGATCTCATGATAACTCACTATTATAAGAACAGCAAGGAGGAAATCTGCCTCCATGATCCAGTCACCTCCTACCAGGCCTCTTCTCCAACATTGGGGATTACAATTCAACATGAGATTTGGTCAGGGACACAAATCCAAACCATGTCAGCATCTGATAAAGGTCTAATATCCAGAATCTATAAGAAACTTAAACAACTCAGCCGGGCGCGGTGGCTCATGCTTGTAATCCCAGCACTTTGGGAGGCCGAGGCAGGTGGATCACCTGAGGTCGGGAGTTCAAGACCAGCCTGACCAACATGGAGAAACCCCGTCTCTACTAAAAATACAAAATTAGCCGGGGTGGTGGCACATGCCTGTAATCCCAGCTACTCGGGAGGCTGAGGCAGGAGAATCGCTTGAACCCGGGAGGCGGAGGTTGCGGTGAGCCGAAATCGCGCCATTGCACTCCAGCCTGGGCAAAAAGAGCGAAACTCTGTCTCAAAAAAATAAAAAAAAAGAAGAAACTTAAACAACTCAACAAAACAAAAACAAATGACTCTATTAAAAAAGTAGGCAAAGGACATGAATAGACACCTCTTAAAAGAAGACATATAAGCAGCCAACAAACATATTTTTAAAAATGCTCACATCACCAATCATTAGAGAAATCAAAACCACAATGAGATACCATCTCACACCAGTCAGAATGGCTATTACTAAAACGTCAAAAAATTACAGGTGCCAGTGAGGTTGCGAGAAAAGGGAACACTTTTACACTGCTGGTAGGAGCTCAGCCATTGTGGAAAGCAGTCTGAAGATTTCTCAAAGAACTTAAAATGGAATTACCACTCAGTCCAGCAATCCCATTACTGGGTATATACCCAAAAGAAAATAAATCCTTCCACAAAAAATACACATGCACTCATATGTTCATCACAGCACTATTGATAATAGCAAAGACATGGAATCAACCTAAATGCCCATCAATAGTAGATTGGGTAAAGAAAATGTGGTACATATATACCACAGCCATAAAAAAAGAATGAAATTATGTCCTTTGCCACAACACGAATGCAGCTGGAGGCCATCACCCTAAGTGAATTAATGTAGGAACAGAAAACCAAATATCGCATGTTCTCACTTACAAGTGGGAACTAAATATTGGGTACATACAGATATGAAGATGGGAAAAACAGACACTGGGGACTACTGGTGGGGGATAGGGTGAGAGGAGCAAGGGTTATAAGACTACCTGCTCACTACTTGGATGACAGAATCATTCATACCCAAACCTCAGCATCATGCAATGTACCCACGTAACAAACCTGCACATGTACTCCCTGAATCTAAAACAAAAGTTGAAATTATTAAAAAATTAAATAAAGTACACAGAAGGAGGCATGTAGGCTATATGCAAATAATACACCATTTTATATAAGGATCTTGAGCATCTGCAGATTTTGGTATCCACGGGGAATCCTAAAACAAATCCTCCACAGATGCTGACAGACAATTGTACTAGCAAATCTATTAGGCTGGTGTAAAAGAAACTGCAGTTTTTGCCATAATAATTTAGCAACATATAAAAAGAAATATACACTATAACCAAGTGGAATTTACACTAGGAACACAAGGTTGTTTTAATATCTAAAAAATCAATTAACGTAATATACCACATTATCAGAATAAAGGGCAAATATAATCATCTCAATAATAGATGCAGAAAAAGCATTTGACAAAGTCCAACACCGTTTCATGATAAGAACAAACTAGGAATAGAGGGAGTTTATTCAACCTGATAAAGGTCATCTAGAAAAAATCCACAGCTAACATTGTACTTAATGGTAAAAGACCAAATGTTTTTCCCATAAAATCAGAAACAAGACAAGGATATCCACTCTCACCACTTCTATTCAACATCGTACTAGGCGCTCTAGCCAGAGCAATCAGGCAAGAAAAGAAATAAAAGGCATTGTAGATTGAAAATCAAGAGACAAAACAATTTGCAGATGATATAATCTTATATATAGAAAATCCTATGAAATACACTAAAAATTATTAACATTAATAAACAAGTTCAACAAGGTTGCAGGGTACGAGGTCAATATTTAAAAACCAATTGTATTTCCATACATTTGAAATGAATGTTGCAAAAATTAAATTAAGAAAATAATTCTATTTACAATAGCATCAAAAGAATAAAATACTGAGGAATCAATTTAACAGAAGAAATCTGAAACTCAGACTGCAAACTAGAAAACACTGCTAAAAGAAATACTTTTTCTTCATCTGTAAGGGACATGGTCTCACTCTGACACTCAGGCTAGAGTGTAGCGGCATGATCATGGCTCACTGCAGCCTTGATCTCCCAGGCTCAAGAGATCCTCCTACTTCAGCCTCTCAAGTAGCTGGGACGACAGGCACATGTACCCATGCCCAGCTAATTCTGAAACAGAAAATTTTCCTTGACCCCTTTGTGGGCCTCATGACAGGGGTGCCTCACTTACTCAGCCTGCAGCTCTCAACCCCTCGTGGGACGGGGAGCAGGCAAGTGAGCAGGTGCAGGAGCCAGAGTGAGCACTTTTGGGCACTGACAGGAAAAAAACTTCATACAGGTCCCATAGCAGCACGAGAGGGAGTAAGTCTCAGAGGGCATGTGTTACAGCGTTCATTTAGTTTTGCTGTCCACAGATGACTTAAGTATTTAACAGCTCAGTAGACTGACCCTCTGCCTTTCTGTGAGGGCAGGTCAGTGTGACAGCTTTCTGTATCCTGAGGTTTCTGTATCCTGAGCTCTTGTCCAACCTCCAGGAAAAATCAGGATACACAAACAAATTGAAGTGTGGTGAATGTGGAAGATTTTATTGCCAATGGAAGTGGCTCTCAGCAAAAAGGGGAGTTGGAAAGGGGAGGGAGCCGGAAGCTATTCTTTCCCTGAAGTCCCACCGTCAAGCCATTCCTCTGAAATCAAACTGCTTATCTTCAACGTTCAGCTGCTACTTCTCCCCTTCTCTGCTCTCTGGCAGTGAAGCCTGGGGTTTTTATGGCTATGGGAAGGGGAGCAGGGTGGGCCAGGGGTGGTTTTGGAAAAGGCAACATTTGAGTAGGAAAATGGGGATGTAAAGTTCTCACCTTGGGCTGCAGTTCTAGGCTTGAGGGTAGGGCTTTGCCAAGGACCCTGACATTTTCTACCTAGAATTTCCCTACTGCCTGTCCCTATCAATTTTTCTTTTCTAAAGACAAGGTCTCACTATGTTGCCCGGGCTGGTCTTGAACTCCTGGCCTCAAGCAGTCCCCTCACAAAGTGCTGAAACTACAGGCATGAGCCACTGTGCCAAGCTCCTGGAAATGTTTTAAAACCTAATGAAACGATATTCCATGTTCATGGATTGAACAATACTGTTAAGATGGCAATGTTAACCAAATTCATGTACAGATTCAATATGATCCATATCAAAATCTCAGCTGGCTTTTCATAGAAATTGATGAGTTGATCCTAAAATTCCTATGCAAAAGCAAGAGATCCAAAATTGTGAAAACAATCTTGGAAAAGAAAAAGTTCCTACTTTTTCTTACCTACCCACTTCCTAATTTCAAAACATATAATGCTCTACTAATCAAGATATTGTGATACTGATAGAAAGATAGATACATAGATTAGTGGAATAAAATTGAGCATTTAGAGATAAACCCTGACATTTATGGTGTCAAAACAATTCAGTGGGGGAAAGAATGGTCCTTTCAATAAATGCTGCTGGGACAATTAGCCACACCAAAAACACTCAGAAAGGGGCTGGGTGTGGTGGCTCACGCCTGTAATCCCAGCACTTTGGGAGGCCAGGGCAGGCAGATCACCTGAGGTCAGGAGTTTGAGACTAGCCTGACCAACATGGAGAAACCCCATCTCTACTAAAGATACAAAATTAGCCGGGTGTGGTGACGCATGCCTGTAGTCTCAGCTACTCGGGAGGCTGAGGCAAGAGAATCGCTTGAACCCCGGAGGTGGAGGTGGAGGTTGTAGTGAACCGAGATCACACCATTGCACTCCAGCCTGGACAACAAGAGCGAAACAAAAAAACCTCTTAGAAGAAAACACAAAGAGTAAATTTTCATGATCTTGGATTGGGCAACATTTTCCTGGATACAAGAAGAAAAGCACAAGTAATAAATTTTTTACTCAGCCTATGTAAGTGTTGCAACTCAATAATTGAAAGGCAGCCCAATTTTTAAAATGGGCTGGGGATCTGAATAGACATTTCTCTAATGAAGGTATACAAATGATCAAAAACACATTAAATAATGCTCACCATCATTAAGGGAAATTCTAATTAAAACCAAAATTAGAGACCATTTTACAGCCACTAGGATGGCTATAACCAAAATGACAAAGTAAGTGTTGGTGAGCATGTGGAGAAATTGGTGCCCTGATACCTTGCGAGGGAGAATATGAAATGAAATGGCGCACCCACTGTGGAAACAGTTTTACAGTTCCTCAAAGGTTGTCATATGGAGTTACCAAATGATCCTGAAATTCTACTTCTAGGTATATATTCAAGAGAAATGAAACATTTCTATTATTCTCTCAAACTTTGCCTCAAAACTTCTTATTTCATGGTCACAAGATGGCCACCTCATTTCTTGACATCACTTCCATATTCCAGGATAGAAGAAGGTAAAAGCAAAATAACAAACTTCAAAACATGCTTACTAGTTAGGTATGCCACCTTTTTCTTTTCCCCAGAAAAGTTTCTGGTTAACCAGAAACTTCTGTGTGTCCATTGAGTAGAATGTCCATCATATGGCCACCCTTGGATAAAGAAGACTATGGAAAAGAGGGTGTGGGTTTACATTGGGGCAACCAAGCAACACTGCCACCATAACTCATTTATGCATTGCTTTATTTAGCACTATCTTATACAGGTTACTTCTCCACTGGACCTTGCAAATTTACACAGAGTTTGGCTTTGGTGACAACCACGTGTGGGGTAGGGTTTTAGATATCATCTGGCCTAATACGCCCACCTCATTATGGGCAAGGCATCATTCACGTATCACTTGAACAACTTTACAAATCACCATCTCATCAGGGAGTCCATCCTGGCCATAGACAGCTCCCATTACAAAAGTCCCTGTTTGTTTTCAGTTTTTTTGGTTTTTTGTTTGTTTGTTTGTTTTTCGAGATGGAGTCTCACTCTGCTGCCCAGGCCGGAGTGCAATGGCATAATCTCGGCTCATTGCACCATCCACCTCCTGGATTAAAGCGATTCTCCTGCCTCAGCCTCCCAAATAGCTGGGACTATAGGCATGTGCCACCATGCCCAGCTAATTTTTTGTATTCTTAGTAGAGACGGGGTTTCACCGTGTTAGCCAGGATGGTCTCGATCTCCTGACCTCATGATCCACCCGCCTCGGCCTTCCAAAGTGCTGGGATTACAGGCTTGAGTCACCACGCCTGGCCAAAAGTCCCTCTTTAAGCTGTACCCAAGCTATATCCACGTGGGTTCATTTATCAATAATATTAGTAATTACAGGGCCATAGTAATTAAGATATAGTTCTATCTCATTTAAACCTTGGAACAGCTATTTAAACTGATAAGCAGACATCACTCATCTCATCTACCCAAATGGGAACCTCAGCCTCAGCAAATTTCACAGGACTGTGCAATACTGACTCTAGGCCAATTTCTTTCTATGAGACAGCACTTAACATATTCCAAACAGGGGTTCTTAAGTTGGGGTTCACAACCAACTCATGGATCAGTTTCAGATGGTCCATGAAGCTCTGAAAATGATACTCAATATTACATATGTGAGCCTGTTTTTATAGAGAAGGTCTAAAAGAACCTGTGACTGACCGAAGAGTTAACGACAATTGATTGAAAGATGATGGGGGGGCGGAGCAAGATGGCCGAATAGGAACAGCTCCAGTCTCCAACTCCCAGCGCGAGCGACACAGAAGACCGGTGATTTCTGCATTTTCAACTGAGGTACTGGGTTCATCTCACTGGGGAGTGCCAGACGATCGGTGCTGGTCAGCTGCTGCAGCCCGACCAGCGAGAGCTGAAGCAGGGCGAGGCATTGCCTCACCTGGAAAGCGCAAGGGGGAAGGGAATCCCTTTTCCTAGCCAGGGGAACTGAGACACATAACACCTGGAAAAACAGGTAACTCCCACCCCAAGACTGTGCTTTAAGCAAACAGGCACACCAGGAGATCATATCCCACACCTGGCCGGGAGGGTCCCACACCCACGGAGCCTCCCTCATTGCTAGCACAGCAGTCTGTGATCTACCGGCAAGGCAGCAGCGAGGCTAGGGGAGGGGCGCCCGCCATTGCTGAGGCTTAAGTAGGTAAACAAAGCTGCTGGGAAGCTCGAACTGGGTGGAGCTCACAGCAGCTCAAGGAAACCTGCCTGTCTCTGTAGACTCCACCTCTGGGGACAGGGCACAGTAAACAACAACAACAGAAAGCTCTGCAGACGCAAACGACTCTGTCTGACAGCTTTGAAGAGAGCAGTGGATCTCCCAACACGGAGGTTGAGATCTGAGAAGGGACAGACTCCCTGCTCAAGTGGGTCCCTGACCCCTGAGTAGCCTAACTGGGAGACATCCCCCACTAGGGGCAGTCTGACACCCCACACCTCACAGGGTGGAGTACACCCCTGAGAGGAAGCTTCCAAAGCAAGAATCAGACAGGTACACTCGCTGTTCAGAAATATTCTATCTTCTGCAACCTCTGCTGCTGATACCCAGGCAAACAGGGTCTGGAGTGGACCTCAAGCAATCTCCAACAGACCTACAGCTGAGGGTCCTGACTGTTAGAAGGAAAACTATCAAACAGGAAGGACACCTACACCAAAACCCCATCAGTACATCACCATCATCAAAGACCAGAGGCAGATAAAACCACAAAGATGGGGAAAAAGCAGGGCAGAAAAGCTGGAAATTCAAAAAATAAGAGCGCATCTCCCCCGGCAAAGGAGCGCAGCTCATCGCCAGCAACGGATCAAAGCTGGACGGAGAATGACTTCGACGAGATGAGAGAAGAAGGCTTCAGTCCATCAAATTTCTCAGAGCTAAAGGAGGAATTACGTACCCAGCGCAAAGAAACTAAAAATCTTGAAAAAAAAGTGGAAGAATTGATGGCTAGAGTAATTAATGCAGAGAAGCTCATAAACGAAATGAAAGAGACGAAAACCATGACACGAGAAATACGTGACAAATGCACAAGCTTCAGTAACCGACTCGATCAACTGGAAGAAAGAATGTCAGCGATTGAGGATCAAATGAATGAAATGAAGCGAGAAGAGAAACCAAAAGAAAAAAGAAGAAAAAGAAATGAACAAAGCCTGCAAGAAGTATGGGATTATGTAAAAAGACCAAATCTACGTCTGATTGGGGTACCTGAAAGTGAGAGGGAAAATGGAACCAAGTTGGAAAACACTCTTCAGGATATCATCCAGGAGAACTTCCCCAACCTAGTAGGGCAGGCCAACATTCAGATCCAGGAAATACAGAGAACGCCACAAAGATACTCCTCGAGAAGAGCAACTCCAAGACACATAATTGCCAGATTCACCAAAGTTGAAATGAAGGAAAAAATCTTAAGGGCAGCCAGAGAGAAAGGTCGGGTTACCCACAAAGGGAAGCCCATCAGACTAACAGCAGATCTCTCGGCAGAAACTCTTCAAGCCAGAAGAGAGTGGGGGCCAATATTCAACATTCTTAAAGAAAAGAATTTTAAACCCAGAATTTTATATCCAGCCAAACTAAGTTTCATAAGTGAAGGAGAAATAAAATCCTTTACAGATAAGCAAATGCTTAGAGATTTTGTCACCACTAGGCCTGCCTTACAAGAGACCCTGAAGGAAGCACTAAACATGGAAAGGAACAACCGGTACCAGCCATTGCAAAAACATGCCAAAATGTAAAGACCATCAAGGCTAGGAAGAAACTGCATCAACTAACGAGCAAAATAACCAGTTAATATCATCATGGCAGGATCAAGTTCACACATAACAATCTTAACCTTAAATGTAAATGGACTAAATGCTCCAATTAAAAGACACAGACTGGCAAACTGGATAAAGAGTCAAGACCCATCAGTCTGCTGTATTCAGGAGACCCATCTCACACGCAGAGACATACATAGGCTCAAAATAAAGGGATGGAGGAAGATTTACCAAGCAAATGGAGAACAAAAAAAAGCGGGGGTTGCAATACTAGTCTCTGATAAAACAGACTTTAAACCATCAAAGATCAAAAGAGACAAAGAAGGCCATTACATAATGGTAAAGGGATCAATTCAACAGGAAGAGCTAACTATCCTAAATATATATGCACCCAATACAGGAGCACCCAGATTCATAAAGCAAGTCCTTAGAGACTTACAAAGAGACTTAGATTCCCATACAATAATAATGGGAGACTTCAACACTCCACTGTCAACATTAGACAGATCAACGAGACAGAAAGTTAACAAGGATATCCAGGAATTGAACTCATCTCTGCAGCAAGCAGACCTAATAGACATCTATAGAACTCTCCACCCCAAATCAACAGAATATACATTCTTCTCAGCACCACATCGTACTTACTCCAAAATTGACCATGTAATTGGAAGTAAAGCACTCCTCAGCAAATGTACAAGAACAGAAATTATAACAAACTGTCTCTCAGAGCACAGAGCAATCAAACTAGAACTCAGGACTAAGAAACTCAATCAAAACAGCTCAACTACATGGAAACTGAACAACCTGCTCCTGAATGACTACTGGGTACATAACGAAATGAAGGCAGAAATAAAGATGTTCTTTGAAACCAATGAGAACAAAGATACAACATACCAGAATCTCTGGGACACATTTAAAGCAGTGTGTAGAGGGAAATTTATAGCACTAAATGCCCACAAGAGAAAGCAGGAAAGATCTAAAATTGACACTCTAACATCACAATTAAAAGAACTAGAGAAGCAAGAGCAAACACATTCGAAAGCTAGCAGAAGGCAAGAAATAACTAAGATCAGAGCAGAACTGAAGGAGATAGAGACACAAAAAACCCTCCAAAAAATCAATGAATCCAGGAGTTGGTTTTTTGAAAAGATCAACAAAATTGACAGACCACTAGCAAGACTAATAAAGAAGAAAAGAGAGAAGAATCAAATCGACGCAATTAAAAATGATAAAGGGGATATCACCACCGACCCCACAGAAATACAAACTACCATCAGAGAATACTATAAACACCTCTACGCAAATAAACTGGAAAATCTAGAAGAAATGGATAATTTCCTGGACACTTACACTCTTCCAAGACTAAACCAGGAAGAAGTTGAATCCCTGAATAGACCAATAGCAGGCTCTGAAATTGAGGCAATAATTAATAGCCTACCAACCAAAAAAAGTCCAGGACCAGATGGATTCACAGCTGAATTCTACCAGAGGTACAAGGAGGAGTTGGTACCATTCCTTCTGAAACTATTCCAATCAATAGAAAAAGAGGGAATCCTCCCTAACTCATTTTATGAGGCCAACATCATCCTGATACCAAAGCCTGGCAGAGACACAACAAAAAAAGAGAATTTTAGACCAATATCCCTGATGAACATCGATGCAAAAATCCTCAATAAAATACTGGCAAACCGAATTCAGCAACACATCAAAAAGCTTATCCACCATGATCAAGTGGGCTTCATCCCTGGGATGCAAGGCTGGTTCAACATTTGCAAATCAATAAACATAATCCAGCATATAAACAGAACCAAAGACAAGAACCACATCATTATCTCAATAGATGCAGAAAAGGCTTTTGACAAAATTCAACAGCCCTTCATGCTAAAAATGCTCAATAAATTCGGTATTGATGGAACGTACCTCAAAATAATAAGAGCTATTTATGACAAACCCACAGCCAATATCATACTGAATGGGCAAAAACTGGAAAAATTCCCTTTGAAAACTGGCACAAGACAGGGATGCCCTCTCTCACCACTCCTATTCAACATAGTGTTGGAAGTTCTGGCTAGGGCAATCAGGCAAGAGAAAGAAATCAAGGGGATTCAGTTAGGAAAAGAAGAAGTCAAATTGTCCCTGTTTGCAGATGACATGATTGTATATTTAGAAAACCCCATTGTCTCAGCCCAAAATCTCCTTAAGCTGATAAGCAACTTCAGCAAAGTCTCAGGATACAAAATTAATGTGCAAAAATCACAAGCATTCTTATACACCAGTAACAGACAAACAGAGAGCCAAATCAGGAATGAACTTCCATTCACAATTGCTTCAAAGAGAATAAAATACCTAGGAATCCAACTTACAAGGGATGTAAAGGACCTCTTCAAGGAGAACTACAAACCACTGCTCAGTGAAATAAAAGAGGACACAAACAAATGGAAGAACATACCATGCTCATGGATAGGAAGAATCAATATCGTGAAAATGGCCATACTGCCCAAGGTAATTTATAGATTCAATGCCATCCCCATCAAGCTACCAATGAGCTTCTTCACAGAATTGGAAAAAACTGCTTTAAAGTTCATATGGAACCAAAAAAGAGCCCGCATCTCCAAGACAATCCTAAGTCAAAAGAACAAAGCTGGAGGCGTCACGCTACCTGACTTCAAACTATACTACAAGGCTACAGTAACCAAAACAGCATGGTACTGGTACCAAAACAGAGATATAGACCAATGGAACAGAACAGAGTCCTCAGAAATAATACCACACATCTACAGCCATCTGATCTTTGACAAACCTGAGAGCAACAAGAAATGGGGAAAGGATTCCCTATTTAATAAATGGTGCTGGGAAAATTGGCTAGCCATAAGTAGAAAGCTGAAACTGGATCCTTTCCTTACTCCTTATACGAAAATTAATTCAAGATGGATTAGAGACTTAAATGTTAGACCTAATACCATAAAAATCCTAGAGGAAAACCTAGGTAGTACCATTCAGGACATAGGCATGGGCAAAGACTTCATGTCTAAAACACCAAAAGCAACGGCAGCAAAAGCCAAAATTGACAAATGGGATCTCATTAAACTAAAGAGCTTCTGCACAGCAAAAGAAACTACCATCAGAGTGAACAGGCAACCTACAGAATGGGAGAAAATTTTTGCAATCTACTCATCTGACAAAGGGCTAATATCCAGAACCTACAAAGAACTCAAACAAATTTACAAGAAAAAAACAAACAACCCCATCAAAAAGTGGGCAAAGGATATGAACAGACATTTCTCAAAAGAAGACATTCATACAGCCAACAGACACATGAAAAAATGCTCATCATCACTGGCCATCAGAGAAATGCAAATCAAAACCACAATGAGATACCATCTCACACCAGTTAGAATGGCGATCATTCAAAAGTCAGGAAACAACAGGTGCTGGAGAGGATGTGGAGAAATAGGAACACTTTTACACTGTTGGTGGGATTGTAAACTAGTTCAACCATTATGGAAAACAGTATGGCGATTCCTCAAGGATCTAGAACTACATGTACCATATGACCCAGCCATCCCATTACTGGGTATATACCCAAAGGATTATAAATTATGCTGCTATAAAGACACATGCACACGTATGTTTATTGCAGCACTATTCACAATAGCAAAGACTTGGAATCAACCCAAATGTCCATCAGTGACAGATTGGATTAAGAAAATGTGGCACATATACACCATGGAATACTATGCAGCCATAAAAAAGGATGAGTTTGTGTCCTTTGTAGGGACATGGATGCAGCTGGAAACCATCATTCTTAGCAAACTATCACAAGAACAGAAAACCAAACACCGCATGTTCTCACTCATAGGTGGGAACTGAACAATGAGATCACTTGGACTCGGGAAGGGGAACATCACACACCGGGGCCTATCATGGGGAGGGGGGAGGGGGGAGGGATTGCATTGGGAGTTATACCTGATGTAAATGACGAGTTGATGGGTGCAGCACACCAACATGGCACAAGTATACATATGTAACAAACCTGCACGTTGTGCACATGTACCCTACAACTTAAAGTATAATAATAATAAATAAATTTAAAAAAAAAAAAAAAGAAAGAAAGAAAGATGATGATAAAGCACTTTTTCCTGGAGTCTTTACTTCCCCGCATGAAACACCTCCACTTTCTTCAGTCATGCCTCTTGATTTCCCCTACACTACCCCACTCAGATGTGTCCTTCCCCACTGCATCAAGGGACAGTCACCTGAAAGTCATGTTTGATTCCTCGCCATCTCCCACCCTACCTGCATTTTAACACAAAAGCTGCCAATTTTTCTTTTCAGTATGTATGAATTCATGTGCATTTCTTCATCTCAGCTACCATGACCATTTCCAGCCTGGGCTCATGTAGTCTCTTAATCGCCCCCTTCCTGGCTCACCTTTCTTCAGTCATTCTTCATGTGGGAGCCAAGAACAGTCTTTCTAAAATGTCAAGCAGATCATGTCACTCCCTTGCTTGAAAACCCTCAGTGGCTTCCCATGACTCTGAGTAAATTTCAACCTCCACTTCAAACCTTGAGTGGTATGACTGAAGCCTTCCTCTGTGATGCTACCTCAGTCTCCCTTCTCCCCGCCTTCATTGCATTAGAGTGATAGCAGCCTGCTTTCAGTCCCTAGGGCATGCCAAATTTCTTCCCATCTTAGGACTGTTACACTCTTCCAGAATGCTCTTCAACCTATTTTTCCCATCCTTCCGCCCTCAGTTTAAATATTATTTCCTTCTAGATGTTGCCTCTGACACATTCTAAATTAGGACCCATTCACCCCTACCTGTATATCCCAGCTCCCTCATAAGTTTTCATTAGCTAGATAGATGGCTTGTGTGTGCTTGTTGAATGATTTCATTTTCTCTTTTAGACTGTAAGCTCCATGAGGGTAGTTTTCATATTTGTCTTTTACCACTGTATTTTCAATGGTTGGTACAGTGTTTGGTGCGTGATAAATATTCGAAACTTCACTGAAGGGAGAGTTGGTTTCAAGTCCTCTCACCATCCTGGACATACGCTAATTTGACATATACAACTTAAAATGTGGTCCCCAATATGAAACTCAAATTTGCAGGTGTATTCTATTTCAGAGGGGTCTAGGCATGCCACATTTACCTAATTCTTTTCTCCAGGATCAGGATAGTCCACTTCATGAACCTAAACATATGATCTAATAAGGTCTGTAGCTGTGTGTCTCTGCCATTGATAGATGTGACCATTCACTTATACAGCTACTATAGTCTCCATATCTGTGTCCCTGTCAAACTCATATGTTGAAAACCTAACCTCCAAGGGGATAACGTCAGGAGGTGGGGTCTCTGGGAGGTGATCAGGTCATGAGGGAGAGCCCTCATGATTAGAATTAGTGCTCTCATAAAAAAGGCCTGATAGAAACTCCTCACCCTTTCTACCAGGTGAGGACAGAGCAGGATGGCACCACCTATGAGGAAGCACACCCTCACGAGACACCAAATCTGCCTTGATCTTGGATCCTCAGCTTCCATAACTCTAAGAACTAAGCTTCCGTGGTTTAGAAGCTACCCAGTTTATGGTATTTTGTTATAGCAGCCCCAATGGACTAAGATACCAGCAAATCACAAATTAAAGGATTCTGAATAAAATACCAGCACCAGAACACAAGTCTCTGGCTCACAATTCAGCGCTCTTTATGCTGCCTCCCTGAAGTCAGGTGAAATGTCCTCAATTAAACTTTAAACCCCAAGTAAAAAGTATTTCAATATCTTAGCCATGGGTATGTGTACAATGAAGAACTCTATTTCTATGATCTGCCTCCAAGACACGTGGATGGTTCATCCCATCCATGTTTCCCCTTCTTTCTCCATGCTGCAAAGCACAAAGGCACCAGGAGTCCCCAGTATCCAGGCTGGACACAACAGATTCAGCTTATTTTCTGAGTGACAGGGGTAAATTCAAAAGATGTTCTCTGATTCAGATATGGAAACAAGCTAGAGCTGGAAGAGGCTGCTGAGAAATCGACTTGCCATCTCAGCTTTTTGAGATAAGCAAAACACAAAATCAAACCAGTCTGCTGAAATTATTACCATCTCCACACTCACCAACAATGATCTGGTAGATGGCAGGGGAGCATTCATCACCTGAAAATATCTAATCACAGTAGAGACCTTTGATATTACCATTAAAATTCTGAACTGCCCCCAGCCCGATTTCTTTTAAGCAAAGGCCCACAGGCCTTATACATTTCATGGTTATTTTCTCTGGTTATGGAGGCTGTATTATTTTCCAGTGTCTCGTTTTTGTCCTCCTCATTTCATTCTTTCAGTTCAAATGGACACAACCTGGTTCCTATCACCTAGAGATGAATTAACCTTTCCAAATATCCTGACATTGCCTTCCTAGAAAAGTTCCCTGCAGCTCTGTAGCTGTTGGGGAAGAGAGGCAGCTTAGTTTTGACTTTAATATACATTTTGAAATATCTTTTGCAGGACAGCTGGAAATAAGGAACTAATAACAAAGCACTTCTAAAATTACCGGTACATCTGAAGCATTCCACCTGGTGCACGGCCTTTGAGAGTCTTTAATTCATCAATTAGGTGATCAAAGATCTTGTTCAAGATACGATTACATTTCTTTTGTTCTGTTTGCACAATCGTACTAAAATTGATAGCATTCCGAAAATCAAACGGGTTCCAAAGCTAAAAATAAAAACAGACAAAATGACACCCAAACATTCATCACTTTCCAAAAGCAAGGCTATGATTAGTCCTTAACTATCCTGGAATATGAATGCTAGGACAAACCATTCCACGATGATGACGTCAAAGGAGGAACTTGAAGCTTCCACGCTCTTTAAAGCAGCTACCATGCATTTAGGTTGTAGCCAGGTCCTTTCAGAACCAGGATGTGGGTAAGAGACTAGACAGAGAAGTCCTGGCCACTGGCCAAAGCCAACTGCAAGAGCAAATAATTTCAGTAATATAGAATAGAGGTCTCTGAGTGACTGCCGAGGACCTTTGCCACGTACGCAGGATTAGTCTTCCTTATACCACTAAAATCAAAACAATGCCATGGCCCAAGAATCAGAAGGAAATGTTTCTTAAGTTACCACAATTCTTCTTAATCCTTGTTCCCTGAGGGCCAGTTATTACGATTGCATTTTGTCTGAATATCCTTGATCATCTAAAAGAGGAGTTAGTAAACTATGCCTGTAAAAGTTAAGATAACAAAGAAACTGTGGGCCCCTCAGTCTCTCTTGCAACCACCCCATTCTGCAATCATTTCATGGAAACAACTATAGATGACCTATCAGTGAAGGGGCATGGCTGTGTTCCAATAAAACTTTATTCACAAAAATAGGCACTGGTCTGAATTTAGCCCGTAGTCAGTAGTTTGCTGGCCCCTGCTCTATAACATGGTCATGACTGTAATCCACACTTGGAAAGTTTAGTCTGCATCACTAAGTTTGCATAGACTGCAAGAGCCTTCTCGTTCTCATGCTGGGTAGTGGGAAGGAGGATGTTTGCTGAGTGTGATGGTTTTGGGACAAAAATAGATTTGGTCTGTTAGGGGGAAAAGTTACTGAGCCACCAGTGTAACTTCGTATGATTTCCTCTTCAAAAAGTTCATTTTACTCTCCAAAATTTTAGGCAACATTGTTTCTTTTTAAAGAACATGAGATTTCACATTGCATCCCAGTTATTTATTACCTGAGTTTTGGTCTTAACAAATAGGATTTTGTGATTTTCTGTCATCAACGGAGCAAGCACATGTGGTTCTGATTGACAAAATTGTGATAAAATTCACTGTATCCTTAAAAAAAAAGTGATTGAAAAATTTTCAGACTGCTGCAGAGAATGTAGGGGGGAAACGAGGGGATTGAATTTCAACAAAAGACATGCCAGATTTTTTTTCTTGCTCTTAATACTCAACATTCTCCCACTACTCAGTATCTAATTAGATACTGGAACAATGTAGCGATCATGTGTTTCTCTTTAAGCTTTTGGCACAGTCCATCACACTATCGTTAGCACTGGATACACTGAGGTGTCCCTCCAGAAACCAGCACTGGGTGACATCACGGGCTATGTCACAAACAATGGAACATAAATTAAGTGCGCATGCTCTCAGACATTCAAAACACGTGCAGTCATTTCGGTTTTCCCTCTTTTCATTTACTTCAAATCCACATTCATTTTGATGCTCGAAAACTCTCCCTTGTCTCCCAACTCTTTTTCAGAAACTGTTATCCCTTGCTACCCAGAATATTTTCTGCTTCTCAGAAAAATCACAATGCAACTTATTTTAAGAGTCATACGGGCCACCTAATAGTTATTGTTTGAGCTCCGTGAAAATGATTGGCTTGACTTATGACGAAGAACGAAACACAGTGAATTTATTGCCAACACCATGGCCAGTCACCATGCAACATATATAGGTCCTTATAGATAGTCAAAAAGTGAGAATGGCTATCAAAGCTGTCTGCTATGTGATTGTTTCCTTCACAGACTGACAATATGAGTATCTGAGAACCAACATCCCATCTTCATGCTATACCCTTTCGAATAGAGAACTAGAGAAGGAAATTACGTAACTCATCAATTGCTAGGGAAATGGTGAGGACGCCAAAAAAATACACAGATGTAGTCAGACCTTTCTAAATTTGGAAACGTGTTGTTTGTGAAGAAGCATAAATATCCTAAAACTCTCTTCCATATGTCTGCTTTCCTCCCATTGGGCTACATTCCCAAGAGGCTCTAGTAGTTCCAAGTTTGGCTTCTATGTTTGTATCTAAAATATGAAAAATTAATGCTGAGCAAGCTTTATAAATGGTTTTCATCACAGTAATATTAAAACATTGCATATAATTGTGTTTTAATTTAAATGATGGCTTCAAAAATTTATACATATTTGTACATATTTATGGGATGCATGTGATATTTCAATACATGCATAAAATGTGTATAATGATCAAATGAGAGTATTTAGGATATCCATCCTCGTGAACATTTACCATTTCTGTGTGGTGTGAATATTTCAGGTCTCCTCTTAAAGACTGATTTTAAATATACATTGTTAATTTTAAGATATATGTTGTTAACTATAGTGACTCCACTGTGCTATCAAACACTAGACTTATTTCTTCTATGTAATCTTATGTTTGTACCCATTAAACAACCTCTGTTTATCTCCCATCCCCACCCCACACACACCCTTCCCAGTCCCTGCTATCATTCTACTCCCTACCTTCATGAGATCAACTTTAGCTCCGACATGAATGAGAATATGTGTTATTTTTCTGTGCCTCGCTTATTTTACATAACATAATGACTTCCAATTACAGCCATGTTGCCACAAATGACAGGATTTCATACTTTTTATGGCCGAATAGTATCCCATTGTGCAGATATACTACATTTTCTTTATCCACTCATCTGTTCATAGACATTTAGCTTGATTTCATATCTTGGCTATTGTGAATAGTCCTGCAATAAACATAGGGTGCAAGTTTCCCTTTGGTTCACTAATTTTCTTTCCTTTGGATAAATACCCAGTAGTAGGATTGCTGAATTGTATGGCAGTTCTATTTTTAGAGCTATTCTATTTTCCATAATAACTTACATTCCCACCAACAGTATATAACAGTCCCCTTTTCTCCACATTCTTGCCAGTTTTTATCTTTCTGATAATAGCTATTCTAATTGGAAAGGATTATCTCATTGTGGTTTTGACTTGCATTTCCCTGATGACTAGTGATGTTGAGTATTTTTCTATATACCTGGCTATTTGTATGTCTTCTTTTGAGATATGTCTATTTAGATCCTTTGCCCACTTTTTAATGTGATTATTTGGGCTTTTGCTTTTGAGTTCATTGTATATTCTAAGTATTAGTCCCTTGTCAGATGAATATTTGTGCAAATATTTTCTCCCATTCAACAGGTTATTTCTTCATTCTATTGATTATTTCCTTTGCTGTGCAGAAGCTTTTTAGTGTAATATAGTCCCATTTATCTATTTAAGTTTTTACTGCCTATGCTTTTGGGATCTTAGCCATAAAATCTTTGCCTAGACCAATGCCCTAGAGCATTTCCCCTATGTTTTCCTCTAGCAGTTTTGTAGTTTTGGGTCTTACATTTAAGTCTTTAATTCATTTTGAGTTAACTTTTGTCTATGGCGAGAAACAGGGATCTAGTTCATTCTTCTGCATATTGATTTCCAGTTTTCCCAGCCTCATTTATTGAAGGGCGTGTCCTTTCCCCAATGTATGTTCTTGGCACCTTTGTCAAAACTCAGCTGGCTATAAATTCAATTGGATTTGTTTCTGGGTGCCCTGTACTGTTCCATTGGCCTTTGTGTCTGTCTGTTTTGGTTGCTATAGCTTGGTAGTCTATTTTGTAGTCAGATGGTGTGACACCTCTAGCTTTGTTCTTTTTGTTCAGTATTGCTTTGGCTGTTTAGGCTCTTTTGGGCCCTTCTGATTCCATATTAATTCTACAATTGTCTTTTCTATTTCTGTGAAGAATGTCATTGGTATATTGCTAAGGATTGCATTTAATCAGTAGATTGCTTTATTGTATGGTCATTTCAATAATGTTAAGTTTTCTGATCCATGAACATGGGATGTTTTTTCATTTGTCTATGTTCTCTTCCATTTATTTCATCAGTGTTTTGTAGTTTTCCTTGTAATGGTCTTTCACCTTCGTGGTGACATTTATCCTTAGGTATTTTATTTTTTTGTAGCTACTGCAAATGGGATTGCCTTCTGGATTTTTTGGCTGTTCATTATTGGTTACATGTTTGGCTGTTCATTATTGGTAAAAACGCTACCAACTTTCATACTTTGATGTTGTATCCTGCAGCTTTACTGAATGTATTAGTTCTAACAATATTTTGGTAGTGTCTAGGTCTTTCTTTATGTAGGATCACATCATCTGTAAAGAGGGACAATTTGACCTCCTCTTTTTCAATTTGCACGTTTTCTTTCTTTTGCCTGATTGCTCTGGCTAGAACTTCTAGTACTATGTGGAATAGAAGTGGTGAAAGTGGGCATCCTTGTCTTTTTCCTCTATGAACTCATAGAGGAAAGGCTTTCAGCTTTTACCCATTCAGAATGTTAGCCATGGGTTTGTCACTTATGGCCTTTAATATGTTGAGGCATATTTCTTCCATGCCTAACTTGTTGTCAGTTTTTACCATGAAGGGATGTTAAATTTTATCAAATGCTTTTTCCATATATGTTGAGATCATCTTGTGGTTTTTGTCCTTCATTCTGTTGATGTCATGTACCACATTTATTGATTTACATATATTGAACTATCCTTGCATCCCTGGGATGAATCCCACTTGACCATGG
Source organism: Chlorocebus sabaeus (assembly GCF_047675955.1). Classification (NCBI taxonomy): domain Eukaryota; kingdom Metazoa; phylum Chordata; class Mammalia; order Primates; family Cercopithecidae; genus Chlorocebus; species Chlorocebus sabaeus. The sequence continues at coordinate 67,232,048 of NC_132908.1, read as the reverse complement.
TATATTATCTTTTTAGTGTGTTGTTGGATTCAGTTTGCTAGTGTTTTGTTGAGAACTTTTGCATCTATGTTCATCAGGGATATTGGCCTCTAGTTTTTTGTTGTTGTGGTTGTGTCCCTGTCTGGTTTTGTTGTCAGTGTAATGCTGGCCTTGCAGAACAAGGTAGGAAGAATTCCCTCCTTTTAAATTTTTTGGACCAGTTTGAGAAGAGTTGGTGTTAGTTCTTGATAACTTTGGTAGGACTAGACAGTAAAGTCATCTGGTCCTGGGCTTTTATTTATTGGGAAGTTTTAAAAATTACTAATTTAATCTCATTATTAATTATTGTTCTGATTAGGTTTTCTATTTCTTTGTGGTTCAATCTTGGTAGATTTTATGTGTCCAGGAATTTATCCATTTCTTCTAGGGTTTCCAGTTTGTTAGCATATTGTGGCTTATAATAGTGTCTGATGATCTTTTGCATTTCTGAGGTATCAGTTGTAATGTCTCCTTTTTCGTTTCATTTCTGATATGGGTCTTCTCTCTTTTTCCTGGTTAGTCTAGCTAGTAATTCATAATTTTATTTTTTTAAGAAAACCAACTGTTTATTTTGTTATAATTCTTTTCAAGTTTCTAAGAAAATTTCAGGTCTGCTCTGATTTTTATTATTTCTTTCCTTCTAATTTTGGGTTTGGTTTATTCTTGCTTTTCTAGTTTCTCAAGGTACACGATTAGGTTGTTTATTTGAAATCTTCCTACTTTTTTGATACAGGCATTTATTGCTATGAGCATCCTTCTTAGTAATTTTTTTTATGTCACAGGTTTGGCTATTTTGTGTTTCCATTTTTAATTGTTTCAAGGCATTTTTATTTCCTTCTTAATTTCTTCATTGATCCAATGGTCACATTCAGGAGCATATTGTTTACTATCCATGTATTTTTACAGTTTCCCAAGTTCCTCTTGTTATTGATTTATAGTTTTATTCCATTGTGGTCTGAGAAGATATTTGATATGACCTTTTTTTTTTTTTTTTTTGACTTGCTTAATGGTCTAACATATGTTCTATCCTGGAGAATGTTCCATGTGCTGATAAGAATATGTATTCTGCAGCTGTTGGATTAAATGTTCTGTAAATGTCTCTTAAATCCATTTGATCTACACTGCAGTTTAAGTCTGATGTTTGTTGATTTTCTGTCTAGAATATCTATCCAGTGCTGAAAGTGGGGTGCAGTAACCAATTACTAATGTAGTGAAGTCAATCTTTCTGTAGATTTAGTGATATTTGCTTTATATATCTGTAGCTCCAGTGCAGGATGCATATTTATTAACAGTTGTTGTATCTTCTTGCTGAATTGATCCCTTCATTTTAATGACTTTGCCTTTCTTGACGGTTTTGATTTAAAGTCTGCTTTTCCTGATAAAAGTATAGCTACTCCTGCTCACTTTTGGTTTCTGTTTGTGTAGGACATCTTTTTCCATCCCTTCAACATTCAGTCTTATGTGTCTTTACAGGTGAAGAAAGTTTCTTGTAGGCAACATATAAATAGATAATGTTTTTTAACCCATTTAGCCAATCTGTATCTTTTAAGTGCAGAATTTAATCCATTTACATTCAAGACCATTACTGGTAGGTGAGAACTTATTTCTGTCATTATTTTTTTAATTGCTTTGTATATCCTTTCTCTTATCATTTTGATTTGCTTGGTTTTCCACAGCCTTAACAGTTGAGTCCTTTCTGTCATTTATGTGTCTGTTCTACTAGTGAGTTTATAATTTTTTTTTGAGACACAGTCTCACTCTGTTGCCCAGGCTGGAGTGCAGTGGTGCAATCTCAGCTCACTGTAACCTCTGTCTCCCAGTTTCAAGTGATTCTTGTACCTCAGCCACCCAACCAGCTGGGATTACAGGTGTTTACCACCATGCCTGGCTAATTGTTGTATTCTTAGTAGAGACAGGATTTTGCCATGTTGGCCATTCTTGTGGCAAACTCCTGGGCCTCAAGTGATCTTTCTACCTCAGCCTCCCAAAGTGCTGGGATTACACGTGTGAGCCACCACACCCAACATGTTTTATACTTTCATGTGTTTTCATGATGGTAGGTGTTGTCCTTTCACTTACAGATACAGGACTCCCTTAAGCATTGCTGGTAGGACTGGTCTGATGGTGATGAATTTTCTCAGTTTTTGCTTATTTGAAAATGATTTTATTTTTCCATCATTTTTGAAGGATGGCTTTGCTGGGTACAGTATTCTTGACAGAGTTTGTTTTTTGTTTTTTTGGTTTTTTCCTTTCAGCACTTATACTATATCATCCCACTCTCTCCTGGGCTATAAAGTTTCTACTGAGAAACCCATTGTTTGTCTGATGAGGGCTCTTTTACATGTGACTTGATTCTTTTACCGTTTATAGAATTTTCTCTTTGTCTTGACTTTTGACTGTTTGACTATAGTGTGCCTTGGAGAAGACTTGTAGGGTGGAATCTATTTAAGGATCTTTGAACATCCTGTATCTGGATGTTTATATTTCTTGCAAGACTTGAGAAGTTTTCAGTTAGTATTTCATTAAATCAATTTTCTATGCTTTCACCTATCTCCTCTCGTTTTGGAACACTCAAAATTCAAATGGTTGATTTATGACATCCCATGTCATATAGGTTTTTTTTGTTTGACTGGGTTATTTCAAAAGACCTGTATTCAAGTCCATACATTCTTTCTTCTGCTTGGTCTAGTCTACTGTTGAAGCCTGACTGTATTCTTATTTAGTTCATTACATTCTTCAGTTTTAGGATTTCTGTTTGATTATTTTTTATGATATCTCTTTGTTGTACTTCTCATTCAGATCTTTTTTTCTGGTTTCTTTGTATTGTTTATCTGTGTTATATCTCACAGTTTTCTTAAATCATTATTTTGAATTATTCAGGCATTTCATAGATTTTTCACTGAAATCTGTGGGTGAAGAAGTATTTTTTTTCCTTTGGAGACGTCATGTTTCCTTGCTTCTTCACATTTCTTCTGTCTTTACATTAATACATGTACATCTAGTGTCATAGTTGCTTCTTCCAGTATTTTGGATTGGCTTGCATAGGAAAAGACGTTTTTCCTATGAATTTATTGACAGTGTTGGCTAGGTAGGGAACTCTCACTCTGATTCTGGGTGCGTGTAGTGTGTAGTGTCCATGTGATTTCTCCTGCTGTAATCAGCAGTAGTGATATCTCTTGAGTTTTTCAGTTGCTCCAGCTGTTAGTGGAGGCTGTGGTGAGGCTTTGCTGAGAATGGAGATGCCAGGTTGGACAGTTTTCAGGCCCCACTGGTGGCAGTGGTGGGCTGATCATACCCATCCTTGGGCCCCAGGTGGCATACACAGGTGTTACTATTAGCAGGTCTAGGTGAGCTGATTCTTGGGCCTCCAAGTGGCTTGCTTGGGTGCTGACAGTAGCAGTGTTGGTTCAAGGCAGGTGGGTGTGTCCTCAGGCCCTTGAGCAGTGTGTGTGGCATGGGTAATTGCAGTAGTGTTGTCAAGCCAACCCTCAGGCTTCCAGGGGCACACGTGGACACTAGCAGTGGCATGGGCAGGCTGGGTAGGGCAGTCCCCAGACTCCCAAGTGGTGTGGGTGGGTGGGTGCTGGGAGTGGTGGTAGTGGCAGGCTAGGTGGGCCCATCATCAGGCCCCTGGGAGGAATGTGCAGGCACCAATGGTGGCAGGTTGATCCCCAGACCCCTGGATGGCACGTTTGGGCACCAGAGGGAAGCAGACTGGGCCTGTTGTCAGGCATGTGATAACACATGCATACACCAGAAGTAGCAGGCAGGGCAAGTCAATCCCAAGGTTCCTAAATGGCTCACTTGGTCACTGGCAAGGGCAGTACCAATAAAGGAAGACCTATCCTCAGTCCCACCCCCACCCTGCCCCAACGGTGTGCATTAGCACAGGCTGTGGTGGGCAAAACAGGGCAATCCCCAGGCCCCTGGACAGTATTCTTGGATGCTGGTGGCAGGCAGGCTGGGTCTTCATTAGGCTTCCCAATGGTATGCCCACATACTAGAAGTCGGAAGCAAGGCAGGTCAATGCCCACATCCCCAGATGGCATCCTCAGGTACCAGTGGCAGGCAGATTAGGCCTACTATCCATGCCCCTGATGCTGTGTGTGTATGCCAGAAGCAGCAGGCAAGATGGCCCAATCTCCAGGCCTGTGGCTAGCATGCTCAGGCCCTGGCAGCAGGTGGGCTGGGCCTGCTGATAGTGGATGCATGGATCAGGAGCAGCAGCCAGGGTGAGTCAATTCCAAGGCCTCCAGCTGGCACGTTCAGGGACCAGTAATAGTGTGCAGTGTGGACCTCTCCTCAGCCTTGGGACAGTATTCATCAGACCAGTCTCCAGGCCCACTGAAGGCACATGCAGGTGTCCAGCTGCCCTGCTGCTGGGGGTGGGAGGGGTTCTGTCAGTAGAGCAGCCCCAGGCAGGTAGCTGCCTTTGGCCACCTTTATCCCAGGGGCCGTGTCCCCCATGAGCTGCACTGCCTGTTTTCTCGGCTGTAAGGCATCGTATGGGCCAGAATAGTGGGGACCCCGCTACACCATGGGGTTTACTTGTTATCATGATGCTGTAGCACTCTGGGTAGATACAGCAGGGATGTCAGCAGGGATTCAGAGATATGGAGATACAGGGGCTATTGGGCCATAGAACAGGATGTGGTCTGGTGTGGACTGGACTCTCAAAACGCACCATACTATAGCTGCTTTGGTCTCAGGTGGGTGTGGGACTTGGAACAAACTCTCCCTCTGGAATGACATTATCACACGGACATCAGGCAGCTCCCTTTACTAGCCTCGGGATCGATCCCTCAAGCGCTCAGGGGCTCTCCCATAGCTAGGATTGCAGAAGTCTGCAGTAAGAATGTGGACAGCTGACGATCTCTCACTTATCTTTTCCATGTACTGCAGAGCTTCTCCTGGCTCCCAGTCTATCCCAGCCAGGCTGGCTACCTCACTTCTTTCTGTGCCTCATTTCTTCACTGTCACTTCCCTGCTAAATTCCAGTGTTCTCTCTTAGATGTTCTAATTGATGTGTGATGGTCTACTCACTGTTTTGGTCCTTTTTTGCAGAGGAGGCAAATGCCAGGTGGCTCTACTCAGCCATCTTGAAGCCCCTTTCCATTAAGTTGTTTTTAAATTAATTTACCAACAATCAGAATTTCTTGGATCATTCCTGATTTAAGATATACTTTGAAGAGCCACTTATCAGATGATCTTCATCTACTGGTATTAAGGAATAAGAACTTTAAGATTATACCACTTAACAACACAAAACATCTATTTAGTAATATTGCCCTACAGCTACAAATATTGGACTATTAATAAAAATTCTTGACATAATATATTAAACATTTTATATTTGATGACCTCTTACAAAATATCCTTTTCACAGTTGAAAACAACAATAAAGTACAGAACCTTTCACTGGGTCATCACCTATATGCAAAATATTATGGTATATTATGGTCCTGCAATGCACATGCATTCTGGTATCAGACGTCTTTGCTTACCAACACCAGAAGGTAAAGCCATATAACTTACTTGGTTTATTCAAAAATCCTAGTAAAGTGACAGTCACCCCGTATGGTTCCCACAAGCCACACTGACCTGTTCAAGAGACCTACCACTAACAAATCACAGTTCTCCATTTCTTACTTGCTTTTCAATAGTTCTTTTCAATTATTTTCTCTTTTTCTCTATCTTTATTTTATACTATTTCATACTATCTCCAAAACAAAATGCGGGCTTTGAGCATTTAAGAAAAACCATGTCAAAACTGTATGAAGTAAATTCAACTCAAAGGATGGGCATAGTTTTGGTGAAAATATAAAGACTTTTGATCCTTTCTATCTCAAAAGACTATTGCCAAGTCAAGTATTTAGCCAGGGCCTGATTCAAAGCAAAAACACAGTAAAAAATGATCTCAGCTCATCTTCATCTCTCTGGTCGAAGGAGCAATAATAGCTATATCCAATTTTTATAGGAGTCAAAGAGATGCATGTAATGATTCTCCTATATATATAAATTAACAGTGTTTTAAAAGGGAATTCATTATGTTATAAACAACTAAAAATGTATATAAAGCAGCTTTCTTCGGTCCAGAGTTCTGTCCTGTGAGTGGAACTACCAATCTATTATTTTAAAGTTTGCCTTTATATTGAAGTTTCTCAACTGCTTTTAATTATTTTCATTTTTCTTCCCTGAATCTTTTCTAGGTCCATTACACTTTTACTCAATTACAGCAAACAAAGCAATATAGGATGGCTATTCTGGCAGCAGATACATTACGGTCTTAAAATAGTATATTGTTATATGCTAAAAGGCATAAGTCTTATATACGAGTTTGTACAAAATCTCAAGTTGTTTTCTGCCACAATTCTCAGCTGCAGGAATAGGTGTAGTTTTCTCTCGCTGGCTCCTATAGTAACTGGCAAGAGTCAAGATGGAAAAAGGTTTCTTTCCCTCCTCATTAACCCAGAGAATGCTGCCAACTACTGTTTTGTTTAAGCTATTATTCTGGTCAGCTTTGAAAATTAAAAAAAGATATAGTAATAAATGCTTTGGGAAAAAACATGGTCACCACTTATAGAAAATATATAGCATATATTGCAAAACTCTGCCTCAAAAAAAAAAAGCCGATGAAAATTAAAATGAGTATGCTAGTCATGATTCAAAAGATAGGAAACAGTGAAAATACATTCTAAAAAGCTCCAAAAGAAATCAGAGTAATATAGATTAAGCTATCAATCACAATTATACATATAAATAAGTTATACACTGAGACAAAAATTATTACATTTAAAGAAAAAATACAATTTACCTAAGCACTTACAAAGTGACACAGAAAGCTGAAAAGTAGAAGGATAGAAAAAGATATGGCAGACCAACATAGACCAAAAGAGAGTAATACTTTCTATATCAGTAAAAGCAAAAAACAAGGCCAAAAGTGTTCAATGAATAAAAGAAGTATTTTCTTCACAAAAGGTACAATATATATAAAGCTGTAATAGTCATTAACATTTATACATGGAAAAACATTGCCCTGAAATAGAAAAATAAGTTTATAAGAAGGAAAAATTAACAAACATAAGAAACACCAGGGTATAAATTTGACACATTAGTCAAAATGTAAGTAATCATACCTTCACACAAATCAAACATTTTAATAACCATGGAATTTAACACTATTTTGCCATATTACCTATAAAGAAATACTGACTAAATTCCAAACAGTAAAAATTACACAGGAAGCATTTTCCATTTTCTGTCCGTAGTATAATAAACATTGAAGCATAAGCAAAACCAAACAGAACAAAACAAAAACCTTCAGCAACCTGAACACTTTTTTAGACCTCCTAATAGAAATTCTCAGATTATTTAGGAACTAATTACAATGATCATACCACCGCAGCAACACTTAAGATGCACCTAAAGCTATGCCCAGAGGCAAATTCATAGTCTAAATTGTTAGCTTATTAGACATTAAAGACTCAAAAGAAATGACCTAAAATATTCAAATCTAAATATTATGTAAGTGTGTGTGCATGTATTTAATGCATATGGTATAATTTTAAAGAACCCCATGTGCTAGCCCATCACAATCAACCAATACTCACACGGGAAATATTAATACTTTGTGGTCAGCTGCTATCTACTGTCTGTGGATGGAGAAAGGAAGACCTGCCAATAATATACCACTGATATGCTTGGAGAACACTCTAACAAGAAAAAAATGAAAAGAAAAAAATACCACTGAAGCCAAAATGAGCCTACACTAGCTATAAATACTAAAAAACCTGCATCAGAAGTTCCCAAACACTGTTCTATACAAATAGTATCAAAGTATTGGGTACCTATGGTAAAAAGTAACATTTGCATGTCTTTCCCTGGAACTTTCAAATTAGAATCTCCACGGGTAGTCGAGGTCTGTATCATAGTTACTTTTGGCAACCCACTAGATAAGATCTTAATTTGTTAGTATCAGGCAATAAGGAAAATTTACCTCATGTTAATGCAGGAAACAATAAAGAACATTTCATTTCAAGTCTCACTGAGATGAAAGAGGCTATTTCATCACTGAAGAAGGAGTAGAATAGAAAAAAGGAAAAAGGAGAAGGAGGACGTGCCGCCATCATCTAAGAACAAAAATGAACTCTTTGAAATAAAAAAAAGGATGGGGCGTTTAATAATGGCAGTGAAGGGCAAAACAAAACTTATGAAAACAAAATAAGTTTATCAGAGGCCAGGAAGAATTCTCCAAACATAAGAGTTCTTAAAAGAGCAACTAGAAGAGTGTGATGGCTTTGCAATGTGTTGGTTTGGCGAGACTGAACTACATTTCCCAGAATTTCATTTCTTATATATATGTACATCCTAATTATGTACCATTGTTCTAAGTAATTACCCATCTAATCTTCACAGCCATCTTACAAGCTTGATTCCATAACCATCGACATTTTATAGGTAAGGAAACAGAGGCACAAAAGTTTACATGGTTTGCTCAAGGCGTAACAGCTAGTAAGTGTTGGAACTGGATTTGATACCACCTCCACTGACTCAAGGTACATATTTTTAATTACTAGTTAAACCAGTAAAACTATTCATTGTCTAAATACTTGTTGCTAATGTGCTCCTGAAATTTAATGTATTTAGTCATGAGCCACATTATGACATTTTGGTCAAGGACAGATGTCTTATGGTGGTTCCATAAGATTATAATGGAGGTTGGACATGGTGGCTCACACCTGTAATCCCATTACTTTGCAAGGCCAAGACAAGTGGATTACTTGAGGTCAGGAGTTCCAGACCAGCCCAGCCAACATGGTGAAACCCCATCTCTACTAAAAATACAAAAATGAGCCAAGAGTGGTACCGCATGCCCGTAATCCCAGCTACTTGGGAGGCTGAGGCAGGAGGATCGCCTGAACCCAAGAGACAGAGGTTACAGTGAACCGAGATTGTGCCACTGCACTCCAGCCTTGGCAGTAGAGACCCTGCCTCAAAAAAACAAAAAAGTTAAAAAAATAAAAAGATTATAATGGAGCTGAAGAACTATCACCTTGTGATGTCTTAGGTTGGAACATAACCTTTTCTATGTTTAGCTACATTTAGATACACTAATATTATCTTTGTGTTACAATCATCTATAGCATTCAGTACAGTAACATGTGGTACAGGTTTGTAGTCCAGGAGCAATAGGCTAGACCATATGGCCTAGGATTACAATAGGCTGTACCATCCAGCTCTGTGTAAGTACACCCTATGATGTTCACAGGACACCAAAATCACCTAGTGAGGCACTTCTCAGGGCATATCCCCATTGCTGGGCAACACATGACTGTATATAGCAAGTCTACTGTGTGTGTGTTTTCCAATTCATTAATTTCTATTGCTGCAATGTAAATAACATGGTTTGTCATTTTCATTCCTAAATGTATTGTTTTTCCTAAATGGAAAAAAAAGTATACTCCTAAAAAATTCAAACTACAAAGAAATGAAGAAAGCGAAAACACCCCATCATTCCTGCCTCTGCTATCACTTTGTTGTGTGTAATTCCAGACATTTTTTATGCATACCGCTAGAAGGAAGGCAGGGAAAGAATTTGGGGAGAGTTACACAAGAGAATTCGTTTGAATGATGAGTATATAGGCATTCGTTTAATTATTATTTATACCCTCTATGTCTAACATTCCTTTGTAAAAATAATTTGATTGAAAAAATAAACAAGCTGCCTTTCACCACAAATGGCATGCTTATTAATATAGTCGCTGGGTTTATTAAACTTTCTAACAGTGATCAGATACAAAAGTACATCTTGCTACTCTGCAATTCCCAGGATTACCCTTAGAAATCTGAACTGTATGCTACGGAAGTGCTTAAAACAATAAGTAAAGAATGCTTGTACTCAGAATTGCCAATTACAACTCCATAACTTCATGCACTCCCAGGAACAAAAAAGACAACATATTCTTTTCCAGGACATTTTAATAAAAATAATAAGAAACAGTCATATGCTATGATAAAAGCACAGTTACTCCATGCTCAAACACTGAATATTCCCATTGTGCTGCTTATTTAAAACAAAAACAATAAAAACAGGATGTGACAGGCACAGATCTAAGAATCTTCACACACATTAGCTCATTTAATCTTTACGCTAAAAAGCTGAGGTGGGGAACATGATTCCCATTTTACAGATAAGGAAGCCGCGACTCAGAGAGGTTAAATCATATGCCCCACGTCACATGGCCACTAAGAGACAGCTCCTGTTTCCAACCTAGGCTCCTGCCTGCAAGTCCAGTGTTCCTTCCATTACATCATTGAATAGGTTGGTTTTCCTAGTGGGAAACAACAGAAGCCAACCCTGGCTGATGAAAAATGAACAAGGATAATAGCTAATGCAGAGAACTTGGGCAATAGAGACAAAAAGACCCCAAATCACACCACAGAGCCAGTGGAGAGAGGGCACTGCTGTCACTGCTAAGCACTAAAGAAGGTAAGCAGGGAAGGCAGGATGTTCTCACTAATGCACCAGCACTGCTGTTCCAGGAACACAGGCTTCCTGCAGCCACTGCCCCTACCAAAGAGATGACCTTGAGGATGTGCCTTCCTGTGACTCTGGGGGTCACCCCTGGACTCTAGATGATGCCCACTTGTACTCCAGCTGCAAGAGGGCCAAAGGTGATTTGGTAGGAAAACAAATAACTGGCATTTTCAGCAAGAGGTAGACACCGCCTGCAATGAGACTCAGTAAGATGAGAGAGAACCCAAAACATGGGAAGGAGACCCAGATACTAGGCAGGCAAAAAAGATGCCAAGTGCTCACTGAAAGACTACCCTTTGATTGGTTCACATCAACAAACACTTTTCTTCCTCATACTTTTTCTCCCCATCTCCCAAAATAAAGCTCTTGCCTAACATAATACAACTACCCTTATCTAATCTAAAAGCATTCCTAGCTGGGCGGTGTGGTGGCCCTTGCCTGTAATCCCAGTACTTTGGAAGGTCAAGGTGGGTGGATTCCCTGATGTCAGGAGTTGAAATCAGCCTGGCCAACACGGCAAAACCCTGTCTCTACTAAAAATACAAAAATTAGCAGGATGTGGTGGTGCACACCTGTAATCCCAGCTACTCAGGAGGTTGAGGCAGGAGAATTGCTCGAACCCAGGAGACAGGGGTTGCAGTGAGCTGAGACTGCCCCACTGCACTCCAGCCTGGGCAACAGAGCGAGACTTCATCTCAAAAAAATAAAAATAAAAATAAATAATAAAAGTATTCCTTCCTTCCTTCCTCCCACGATGAAAAACCCAAAGGCCTTTCAGTTGATGCCTCCAGCTATAAGTCCAAGATCTTCTCTGGTACTCTCACTCTTCAATATTCTATTATCTATACACTCAGCTGTAAAGTTAATCCCTAACATACAGTGTCAGATAGTAGAGAAAAGAAACAGGAAGAGAGAAGAAAATGTGTTAAGATATAGAAAGAAACATGAGACATAGCGGGTAGGAAAATATGGACAGATGCTACTGTCATCTGCAGATGGATGTGATGCTGTAATGGGGGGCTTCGTCCCTTCCCCTCTTTTCCTTCCACGTTCTCTTCAATTTCATTCTGCTACTCAGCTGACCAGGTTTACCTACCCAATATGATGACCTGATCTTCATTCCCGAGGGATTTGAGATATTGATGTGTTCTTCTATTAAATTTTAATTACTGGAACAGTACAAGGCGGCATCCCAAAACATCCCTTGGGTTCCATATACCTCGTTGCTATTACATAGTAGTAACCTTATTGACCACAACAATCTCCCATGCCAACCCGGAACATCCTTTTTCACAGATTTGGCCAATGGCACGAGAAGTCTGAGATAGCTGGGTGAGTTGGTTCACCCTCTCATTCAATGCAATCACTGCTGTTCCCTGATAGAAGCCATCTTCCTTTGGGTATTAAGCCTCTAAAGCAGCAGATCGCAGGGTTTCTGAGATGGGAAATGTCCCAAATATAATTGCTAGGCATTCACCATTCCAACCATTTCTTTATTTCAACTACCTGACTCCAGAATTTTATCTACATGGGGTTTTCTTGAACTTAACTCTTCTTGAAATGACTGACTCTTACTTCTCCAGTCTTCTTTTTTTTTTTGAGACAGGGTCTTGCTCTATAACCCAGGCAGCAGTGCAGGGGCATGATCATGGCTCACTGCAGCCTCGACCTCCCAGGCTCAAGCAATCCTCCCACCTCAGCCTGCTGAGTAGCTGGGACCACAAGTGCATGCCATCACACGCAGCTAATTTGTTTTATTTTTTTGTAGAGATGGATCTCTCTGTGTTGTCCAGGCTGGTCTCAAACTTCTGGGCTCAAGCAACCCTCCCACCTCAGCCTCCCAAAGTGCTAGGATTGCATGCATGAGTCACTGCACCTGGGCTCCAATGATTTCATAAGCATCCAGTTACCTGCATGAAAGCCCTTTCTGCCTAAAATACCTGAAGTGATTTTTTGTCTCCTGCACTGAACCCTGACTAATACAGAAAGTAACTTTTGTCAGCGGGTCATTAGCTGTACTTGTGAGAGATACCATTGCCTTTTTCTCTCTGTTGGTTCCCAAACTTACACATTCGTTGTATGACAGGCACAGGATCACATGCTTATCACTAGTTCAAAGCACGCATCACGTCCCACAGGACAGCACCCCAACTTCACAAGGTAGTCTCTAATCTGAAGCTCTAACAGAGTCATCAATAGGCCTTTCTACCATTCTGGATGATTGCATAAATTGCAGGAAATGGCTGATCAGTCCTTAGTATCCATTCCTACCATTTCAAATATGCTTTCCTAAGCTACAGAGGTTAGAAAACTAAAATTTTATTTTACAGACTCCACTCCAGCTTCTGGGAGACTGCATGAATCTTATGTGTTATATCTGCTGCCTTACTTCTTTCAATGTAGAGAAACTATATTTAGAAACTACGTGCTGGCCGGGCACGGTGGCTCAAGCCTGTAATCCCAGCACTTTGGGAGGCTGAGGTGGGTGGATCACGAGGTCAGGAGCTCGAGACTATCCTGGCTAACATGGTGAAACCCCGTCTCTACTAAAAATACAAAAAACTAGCTGGGCGTGGTGGCGGGCGCCTGTAGTCCCAGCTACTTGGGAGGCTGAGGCGGGAGAATGGCGTGAACCCGGGAGGCGGAGCTTGCAGTGAGCCGAGATCGCACCACTGCACTCCAGCCTGGGAGACACAGCGAGACTCCGTCTCAAAAAAAAAAAAAAAAAAAAAAAAAAAGAAACTACGTGCTGTGGGACACCAGCATGGGAAGTAAAGCCTTCAATCTAAGAATGGTAGGCTGGCTAAAGCATGGCAGGCAAAGAATGCAAATGCAAATTCAAATTCAAAATTACTTTTGCTCCTTGATGATCTCTACTGATGAATAGTTAGGTTCTAGATGGTCCCCAGTGGGCATGGTACCATATTGGGGGGCTACAGCTAGCAGGTTGAGCATTCATTAATGGCAGTTGACAATGGTGGTTAAGGTAAAGTTTACAAGTTGAGGCCAGACTACCACTAAATGTATTTACAATGCTAAAATAGTCCTCTTTGTGTTGGTACTAATTTATCATGCAAAACCAGGGGTAATTAAGTGTTCACTTCTCCCCTTAATCAGTCATAGGAACCTCCCCTTGAAAACACAAGTGTAAGTTGAGAAAAATCTCCTTGAACTAGATGCCATATATGGCACTGATATGATTTGGCTGTATCCCCGCCCAAACGTCATCTTGAATTCCCACCTGTTGTGGGAGGGACCTGGTGAGAGGTAATTCAATCATGGGGGCAGGTCTTTCCCATGCTCTTCTCATTTTAGTGAGTAAGTCTCATGAGATCTAATGGTTTCATAAGGGGGAGTTTCTCTGCACAAGATCTCTTTTGCCTGCTGCCATCCATGTAAGACATGACTTGCTCCTCCTTGCCTTCCGCCATGATTGTGAGGCCTCCCCAGCCATGTGGAACTGTAAGTCCATTAAACCTCCCTTTCTTCTGTACATCACCCAGTCTCAGGTATGTTTTTATCAGCAATGTGAAAACAGACTAATACAACCACCTCTACTTGAAAACCCATTGCAGTTTAGTATACCCAAATACATGGCTAAGTGACTCATGTGACATGCATCATGGGCAGCTCAGATTGAATAGTTACCTAGTAGGTCATGGTTAAACATTTAGTCTCTGTAAGACCCTTGAAGCACGGGGAGAGCTGTTTCTCAGTAGACTAGTTGCTTGACTAAGAGAAAATGGCTTCAATCCCAAATCCCAGGGCTTTTACTATGCTTCTCCTAATGAGACTTAATACAGTCTTCATACAGCATCACAATATGTCAAGACACTTAGAGTAATAAGCAATAAGGTATGTTCTAGCAGTTAGAGAAATCCCTCAGGAAAAAGAATTTCAGTTCTGGAAGTTGCAGTTTTGAAGTAGTGAGGGGTTATGGGTGACGCCCTGACAGCACTGGCTATACCTAGTAAGTAGCTTCAAGCAACATAGCCCAATGTGGGATATGCTGCCTTCAAAATGAAAATAGACCCATTAGGTGCTGTTTCTTTGTTAGTGGTAACAGTTTCAAACTGCACCATATATTGTGAAATGTTCAAAACCAATGAACCCTCAGAAACTTCACTAGCAACTATATCCTTGTATTTTCAAGAATACACCTCTCATTCTCTGGCATGCATGTGTGTTGCCAGAGTATCTAGAGTGTCTACCACTTCTATTCTCCTGATCCCATCAGCATAGTGTCATTGGTGTCCTGGACTAATCTGATATCTTTTGGGATAATGAGATGATCAAGTTTCCTAGAGATTACATTATGGCTTGAGGTCAGAGAATTTACATAACTCTGAGGCAAAGTGGCAAAAGTATATTGTTACCCATGTCAAGTGTAAGCAAAATGCTACTGATGCTCTAAATTTATTGTGATAGAGAAAACAAGATTTGCAAGATTAGTAAAGGCTATGTTCTTTCGCTTCAGTAAAGATACCACATTTGGAACACCTGATTTAACGGAAGTCACCACTTGTAAAGCTTGTAATAATCTACCAGCATTCTCCAAGTATAGTAGAGAGTTGGAATCAGTATCTCCATCTCTTTCAAGCGACTTCTTATGACATTTGTCACTATGGTTCCCCCAGGGATGTGGTATTGCTTTTCATTTACTCTTGGTATTGAGAGGAATTCCAGAAGTTCCCATTTAGTCCTTGCTACTATAATAGGTGAGAAGCCAGTATGGGGTTCCACCATTGTTGATGATATATATTCCAATGGTACATTCATGAATTAAAGAATTACAGTATGTATTCAAGGTCCTACTGGGCCTACAATGAGACAGATTTGAGTTAGATCTCCATCATGTAAATTCCATAAAACCCATACTCAGAACCACAGAAGAACCACAGTGTGTGTTGAGTCACCAGGACTTAGTGCTAGCCCAGAGCTAATGTCTAACACTTTCTGAAAGGTCTGAACATTTCACCTCTCCCCACCAAGTTCGCATTTACTCAGGTAAATGGCTTAGGTCCCTTTGTAAAGGATAAGAAGATGTATAGCCACTAACTGAGATGTTATTGTAGTTTGCTCTCTCTCAAGGGTATTTGACTTCCCCTTTATTTAAAGAAGTCTGGAACTGTAAACTTTTATAGATTAGGGACTTTGTTGAGAGGTCATGACCATTGTGGTAATTCAAGTCAGGCCTTGATTTATCAAGTATGCAATTTCTGTTACTCTTATTGAGAAGAACCTAATTGGGCTGACCATCTATTCTAAATCTAGCTACTTCCAAATATTAAAGTTGATCAAACCATTATCCCACCAGCTATGATGCATATTACGATAACCATAGCCACCTTGTCTCTAATGCTTTGGAGCTGCCACTTAGCCTCTGCGGCCCTGGGATCCAGTAACCTCCCTGAAATCATGGAACCTTTTGCTGTATCTCTCACCAGCATCATTAGCTTACAGAGAACGGCCACTTTGGCCCTCTTCCAAGACCTGGAACACTCTCATTCCTGTATTTCTAAATAACTGAAGAGATTGTCTTCTGAATCCTCTTAGAGGACGTGGTACAGTTAGGCAAACATGATAAATCCATTCCAATGTTTCTAACTTCCTGAGGAATTGAATGCCTAGTGTGACATCTAGCACACTCACTCACTTGAGCTCCCATATTGAATCCAGAATCCGTGGTAAGTCAATCCATTTCAACAAATTCAGCCAAATTTAAAACTATACTCCTTTTCCTTGTTCATTTGCCTTCAGAATCCATATATCAGATTTTTGCAAATAAAAATTATCAACATCTTGCAGTGTTGACTTTGCAGTTGGTATTCCAAGACATGCTGAGATCTGTCTTTAGATAGGGATCTGGGGATGGTGCCTGATATTAAGAATGGGCCACAAGGAGGATGGACTTCCCTTTGCAAAGGGGGTCATTCTGGTTTTTGAGTAAGACAGACAAGAAGGCTGCTCCAGTCAACAAATGAGACTCATGGGGCTGGGATCTCATCATACTCTGCTCCTTCCCAATATCTCTACCCCAGTTCTGAGGTTCTTCTCTCTCAATCAATACTTTCACATCTGGCTGTAAATTCAACTGACTTGGTAGCTCAGCAACCTTGGGATTCAAATCTTAAGTTTACTTTTAATTTCTTCTGCTCTGTGCCCGCAAGAGAAGATATTTTTTTGGTGCTATAATAGAAAGTCTCTACCTAAGCCAAGAATTTAGGACTTCGAGCTTATTCTTTGTTTTGTTTTGTTTTGTTTGTTTTGATACAGAGTTTCGCTCTGTTGCCCACACTGGAGTGCAATGGCGCAATCTCAGCTCATTGTAACCTCCGCCTCCCAGGTTCACGCCATTCTCCTGCCTCAGCCTCCCAAGTAGCTGGGACTACGTGTGCCCGCCACCATGCCCGGCTAATTTTTTGGTATTTTTAGTAGAGACGGGGTTTCCATGTTAGCCAGGATGGTCTCAATCTCCTGATCTTGTGATCCACCTGCCTCAGCCTCCCAAAGTGCTGGGATTACAAGTATGAGCCACCATGCCCAGCCTGAGCTTATTCTTTTGCCTTTAACTGTCCAGTATATTAGAAGCAACGAGGCTTAGTACTACTTATTTATTTATCCATTAATGTCTTAAGTTGCAAGTAACAGAAACCTATACTGACCTACTGGAGCAAAGATGATGCTCATTAAAAACTATTATCTAGCTCACAGAATGGTTGTGGCAGTTGAAGATCCAGGTTCGGAGATACGAAGCTAGGTTTAACGCTAGCATCACAGCAGAGAACTCTTCTAGTGAGAACATCCCTGCTGCCACTGCTGAGTCCTGGTCAGTACAGTCTGCACTGCAGACACACCCATCAGTAGACACTAGATGCCATGATCAGCACTATCGCTTCTGCTCCCCAGGAACTCAGTCTTTCTACAACTCACCTCAACTCTGAAATGAGGGTGTCTTATGAGCAAAACCTGGGAACATACCTGTATTCTCAGTGTCAGACAGCTTTGAAAGTGTCATTTCTCTAGTGGGAGGCGAGCGCCACTAAGACTCATAACATCGCAGAATTCCCCCAAATAGAAAAGAGATCCTGATAATAGAGATTTATCAAAACACCAATTATATCCCACAGAATAAAATGAAAACAAAAAAATTGTTAAGGGGTTTCTAGAATTGACGATGATGCATGAAAGTAATAATTTGTCCATAAAATTGACAGATTTAAAAAATTAAAACACTCAATGCTGGTAAAATGTGGGGAAATGGCATTCTTACACCCTATAGAAGTGGGAGCTTTCTGGAGTCATAAAGCAGCACAGTGCTGACCCCAAAGCCTTTCCATTCCTTCTTTTGTGCCCATCTGTCATCTCCATACATTTTCTACCAAGTATTATTTAACCCCAGAGAAC
The DNA here is from genome assembly GCF_047675955.1 of Chlorocebus sabaeus. Classification (NCBI taxonomy): domain Eukaryota; kingdom Metazoa; phylum Chordata; class Mammalia; order Primates; family Cercopithecidae; genus Chlorocebus; species Chlorocebus sabaeus. The sequence goes on along the minus strand of NC_132908.1, from coordinate 67,214,086 downwards.
ATAATGTATTATTACTCAAAAATTTAAGAAACATTACCAAGCATTCAGGCAACACAAAGTTCACATTCGGAACTTCTCTTTTGGAGAAACCTATCAAATACTATTTTTTTCTTTTTTTTCCCTTATATTCATGCATGCATTAAGCAAGTACTTATTGAGCACCTGTCCATCTACCTCGTATCAGCACGTGGTGATTGTGAAGATATCGTTTTGTCAACTACATTTTTTAAATTGGTGGAGAAACCAGGATGCAAAGTTGACAACTTCACATTCTCAGGTTGAACTTGAGTTGGCATCTCAAGTCCTAAACATTTTTAATACACTCCAATTGCTCTGCTACAAATTAAAGTGACAATGAACGCTGGATATTTGTATAGCGTAGATCCTCCCAAGTATTAGGAGCTGAAGCCCCAGAGATCTATGCATTTCTAAGCCCCAAATTTATTGTCAACAACAGCAAACTCTACTCAGGGTATATCTGATCACACATGTGAAGTTCCTGACCTATTGTCCTTAGACAACACAAAAGGTCAGTTGCAACGTAAATACTGTATTTTAACGGAGACTGATTTCACCTCTAGCCACCACCCTCCAGGTAGTGGGTTCGCTGGTGTCCAGCGGTGATAGAATAGCTCCACGTTAAAGAACTCTGTAAGGAATGTTAAGAGTGTGCTTACCTGGTCTGGGGCTTTAATATTTTTTGTGTGAAATTGTTGAGTTCTTGATCATTGTTTTGTTATTTGAAATTCTTTTTGGAGAATTCGAAATTTGGTAATAATTTCAAGGAGGCTTCCTGGCATGTGTTCTAGATGGCTCTGCACATGAAAATGATAAATCAAGAGATTTATTTCCTCCATAGGTCAAAATCATCATTACCTTCCCCTTGCCTTTTGGAAGAAAGGGACTTTATCCTTCTATGTGATTTATTCTTTTCATGGGCATCCTTTCAGCACAGAGCTATTGTTTCAGAACAGGGAAAATGTATTCCTTTTACAGGTTTATTCCTCCAACTGGAATTTGTTTAAGTAGGTTCCACTGCACAAACACAAAAAGCCCTAATACATGCAGACTGGGTCGGCCTCATGCCATCAGATGTCACCGCTGATGGGTGATGGCACTTATATAGATTTACACAACAAAAACTACATTAAAAACGTTAAGGTGATGAGACAAAGGCACAAAGGCCTAGAAATTCACAGCTCAGGATTTAAACATACTATATCTAAGAGGAATGGAGTGCATTAGGGTAATGGGAAGGTGACAGCGGCCCTATTATACCTACAGTATCAGACACTTAATCCCTTACTGAATTTCCTGGTGGTGCTGGCTTTGTCTCATTCTTGGGGTCTTATGTTTTTTAATGACATTATTGTTGTGTAAATGTTCTTGTTTTATAAAGTAATTTCAGGTTGATTATCATCTGTTTATGCAATTAGTGTAATTACCCCTAATTACAGAGTAGAAACAAATATATAATCAGTTTATTAGAGGTATAACTGTGATATGTAATGATTTTTAAATCCTTATGAAACTTTGTTAACAAATATTCCACGCATGTGAAAGCAAAATATTGAGATGTCAAGCTCTCTTACCTTATATATTTTTTTCATATGCTTGGTAATCATTAGATTTATTGCTTGTCAAATTTAGTGTTAAAAATCATAGCGCCATATTAGAAGGAATACAAATGTTAAAACTGTGCTTAAGAAAATTAGAAACACTCTCGTGTTTTCCTTATGGTCTGGTTTGGTAAATGTCTCTTCCATTAAGATTTCTTACCTACAGAGCATCACCCTCAGGTGAATTTTGATGGTAGTTAAAAACCTAGTAAAGAGGTTTATATATAACATCATGACATATAATACACACATGTTCTATTACATTCCTAACAAATGAAGAATGTTACCCCTGATCCCCATATTGGATTTCTTCCTCTGCCTCTGAACCAAAGGAGAACTAGCTGATGAACCAAAAATGCTTTGACATTAAATAAACACTGAAGAAACAGATCATGAAATAAGATGATACATGCTTCCAAAATCAGTCAAGAGTGCTATGAAGGAAAGTTGAATATAATTGCTGAAAAACTAAATTCAAATATAAGAAATGCATATTAATGTAGGTAATCACCATTTATTTCCTGATTACATTCATTTCTCTGTTATTGGTCACTTAAGAGAATATTATTTAACCATTCCTTCACTCCTCAAAATATTGAAACTAAAAAATGCACTATAAGTAAACTGAATGCAGAGATCAGCTGCTTTTGAATTAGGCAGTACATTCTCCCATGTGGATAAAAACCATCAAATATCCTCAATTATTGCTTACTGCTGAGACAAGGATTAGAAGGTCTAATTTACACCATTGGAAATTTCAGCAATAATATCAGAAAAGAAACACTAAACATTAGCAGCACATTACTGTAAAAACGCTATGCTTCTTTTGGATGCAGCGTAACTTTCTGAACAGTGAATTCCATCTTTATCAGAAGGCAAATACTCTCAGCATTTGGTCTACAAACAAACTTGCATGAAAATGGTGCCTGGGCCTCAATTATTATTGAAGCAAAATATCAACTTAAGATTTTAGTCTTTTAGCTAAGACAACTAACTTTTTAGAATCACTCTAAGCATGTCCAACACATAAGTTTATTTAATGAATGGAACACAATTTCTTAAAAATTGAATGTCAAAAGTTTTTAATTTAAGATTAGTGGGGACAGTTGGGCACAGTGGCTCATACCTGTAGTCCTAGCACTTTGGGAGGCCAAACTGGAAGTTTGAGCCCAGGTGTTCTAGACCAGTCTGGGCAAGATAGTTGTCTCATAGTGAGACCCTGTGCCTACAAAAAGTAAATTTTTAAAAAATTAGGTTGGTCGCAGTGGCTAACGCCTGTAATCCCAGCACTTTGGGAGGCCGAGGCGGGTGGATCACCTGAGGTCACAAGTTCAAGACCAGCCTGGCCAACATGGTAAAATACCATCTCTACTAAAAACACAAAAAATTAGCTGGCTGTGGTGGCATGCGCCTGTAATCCCAGCTACTCAGGAGGCTGAGGCAGGAGAATTGCTTGAACCTGGGAGGTGGAAGTTGCAGTGAGCCAAGATCAGGCCATTGCACTCCAGCTTGAGCAACAAGAGCAAAACTCTATCTCAAAAAAAAAAAAAGAGCTGGGTGTGGTGGCATGCACCTGTAGTCCCAGCTACTTGGGAGGTGGTGGTGGGTGGTGGGAGATCACTTGAGCCCAGGAGATGGAGGTAGCAGTGAGCCATGATCACACCATTGCACTCCAGCCCGGGCAACAGAAAAAGACCCTATCACCAAAAAGAAAAAAAAAAGAAGAAGACAAATGTTTTCATTAGTTTCTTGATCTCTCTGTCAAAACAAAAAAACCTCTTGATCTAGAAATTTTAGTTAACATATATGAAAATTACAACACATCCATAGAAATGATGCATATTAGGGAATACATTTTATGAGGATAAGGACCATGACTTGCAGTTCTTTTTTTGCTGTTGTTCTTGTTTTTTGTTTGTTTGAGACGGAGTCTCGCTGTGTCACCAGGCTGGAGTGCAGTGGCGCAATCTCGGCTCACTGCAACCACTGCCTCCTGGATTCAAACTATTCTCCTGCCTCAGCCTCCAGAGTAGCTGGGACTACAGGCACCCGCCACCACGCCCGGCTAATTTGTTGTATTTTTAGTAGAGACAGGGTTTCACCATGTTGGCCAGAATGGTCTCAATCTCTTGACCTTGTGATCCACCTACCTCAGCCTCCCAAAGTGCTGGGATTCCAGGCATGAGCCACTGCACCTGGCCTGACTTGCAGTTCTTTTATTCCCCTGTGATACTCTGTATGAACATCTTGCATAAAGGAGGTACCCACTATATAGTTATTGAATGAAAAAATGAGTAAAGGAATGAATAGATCAAAACATCCAACCATTTTTTCATAGAATGAACTAGCTGGCAGTAAGCTTTCCTTCTTTTATTTTCTTCCTACTCTTCTTTTTAGAAGGATCAACTTGGTATTTTAAAAATCAAATACTCAGATTTTTCTCCCCTCAAACACATGAAATCGTATAAAGTAAAGCAAAATTCTAACAACGTGTCTGGCATAAAACAATCATCAAGAAATGTTAGTCTATGAAAGTTCATAAAGAGACACCAATTCCCTGAAAAGTTCTTAAAGCAGTCAACAAAAACCCCTTCTAACAAAGACACGATCACAACGGTTCAAAAAAAAAAAAAAAAATGAGTACCATTTGGTCCTGGCAATGCCTGGCCATTAACAGGTGCTTAGTAATTATTCATTTCTTCCCATCCTCCTCGGACTTTACAATGGGAGGCAGAACCCATGTGTTGGGGAGAGACTACCTGGTTAAAGAAGGTAAATTCATACTTTTATGAATTTAAGCCCCCAGTGGCTCTCTTGAGCCCTCCTTAGCTCAGAGTCTCCCTCTGTACACAGTGCGCTAAGAAAGTGAACCAGGCAAGGAAACACAGAGAATCTCTGCCTGCCACTGGAAGGAGGCAGCAAAAGCTTGGGAAAGAAGGACGAATGTGACTATGCAACAGCTAGACCCAAACATAGTTGTTTTTACTTTCCTGCTATACCCATAAATGGTTAAAAACGTAACAATCAACCTGCAGTTGGCATTAATTTGTAAAAGTTGACATAGATCAAGCCCAAAGAAAAATGTCTTTTCCACCTGGACTTTGGAATCCTAGGACGAAGTTAGCAGAATAAGGAACGGGGTATGCAAGACCCGCCCTCATTTCTTCGCCTAGGAAGTGGATATTCCACAGTCGTGCCTAGGCCTACCATACAATACACTACCCTCTTCCATCCTGTGGCCCAGACTTGAACCCTGTTGTGCAGATAAAGGAGGCATCAAATGCATGCTTTTCAGACAAAAGTAACACAGCCAAAAGTTTGCTGACTTGTTTCAGCTGTGCCCAACTTCTGGGGAGGTGGAGTTACCCCAACTTAAAATTTGCACAAGGCCTAAGCCAGATGGGATGGAATTCACAGATAGTACTGACAGCCAAGCGATTAAACAGAAGCTTCCATGATTCCCCACATAAGAACTGCATTTAGAGTGTGTCTGACCAGTTCAGTGATTTAAAAAAAAAAAATCTTGCATGATGTCCTAAGAGATGAGGCAAAAAAGGGCTAATACTCACTGGATCACATTAGGTCTTTTTATGCACTTCAGATGACAAATGTATTGCTTATCTTTGTTCTTTGAATTAGATCCATAAGTGTGAAAATCCTAACAACTTCTGGAAGGTTTGTTAGTTTCCACCTGGTTCTGGAAGTACTGCCCCTTTCTGTCTTGTTCCATCATTACTTTTTGAAAGATGTCCATTGCCCAGGACAGCAAGATATTAAACTTTGAAAAATGCCTTTCCATATTTTCTCCCATAAAGGATCAGTTTAAAAATTGGAGATTAAAAATGGAAACATTTTGCCGGCTTCATTCTAATGTGGCATTTACACATTCTTCCATACTATTTAAACGCACTCACTAGACTGGCATCCATTCTAAGCACAGTGTAAAGCCCAGAAAGACATTTTATTCTTTCCAGGTGTGCTTGACTGGTTTATTTATGGTCTGACTTCCTTTCATAGTGTGAGAAACTTTAGCCTTCTGCCAGCTGCAAAGGATTGTTCAGAAGAAGCATTTTTAAGTTAAAAAATATAGAGCAACACTTTTTTCTCCTGCCGCCCTCACCTCCCCCAACCCCCTGTCACACTTCATGCACCTTCTTGCATTGGTTAGTCCGTGACATGTCTAAATAGGCATTTAACTGTACTCTCCATCAAAGAAGGTGCCCCATGCAGGCAACAGTATATTAACTTAATGAATACCAGAAAGGATAAGAAGGAGGGTATGGAGCTGTTAACTCCAGCCCAAGTTATCCTTCCTGAAAGCACTCATCACATTCAGTAGAAACACACACACACACCCACACACACACGCACAGAGAGACAGAGAGAGAGAGAGAGAGAGAGACTTTTCTCTCATTCTTCAGTTCTGGAGAAGCTGGGATGATGTCCCTAAAGCACAGCTGAAAGGCACAGCCCAGATTTGCAAAAAGGCTGTGTGATGTGAGATGCTTCTGTTCTCTGCACACAGCCACACAAACTAAGTCTAAACGTTTCTCATTCATGACTAACATCAGAAGGTCCCCGGCAGTATTACCTTGCCTGACTCCATAAGGAGGTCCAATGAAAGACCATTGTTTACCTCTTTGGTGGCCACATGATGCTCCAAAGAAGTAGGTATAAAAAGATAAAGTGATTCTGAAAGATTTTTTACAGCATAAAACGGTATTTCCTAATTTAAATAATTTTCCACTTATTTGCAGAGCTAAATAATTTGGGCTGAAATAACTGACTCCACCCTCAAAAAATTGTACTCGATACAGACAACTTTCTAAATGTTTCTGAAATGACTAGGGTTTTTCAAAAAATTATTTGACAGAGTCATTTATGACAACTATGACTTTAAGAAGAAGAAAGCATGTGAATGACAGCAAAGATGAGACATAATTGACTCTTAGCAATAAAAAGGTTGACAGGACTTGAAATTTTTAAATAAAAAATTATTGAATCCAAACAACATAGATCCCAGGAAAATTTGAGTGCTTCAATAATAAGATCACAGAGTAGGTATGTTTCTTGGAAAAGAAAACTCACTTTTATTGGGTAGGCGTGGTTTTGAAAAATTACCACATAATTTAGAGATCCACGGGAATCTCTGGCATTTCAAAACTTGAGTGGAGCCTTTGGAAAAAGCTCATCACAGCTCTTTTTAATCTTTGAGGAAGCTGGCACTCTGCGATGGAGTTGTTAAACAGCCTGGCCATGCCAAAATTCATCATAGCACTGCCCCAGGGAGGCTGCTGGCTGCCTGACCCCAGCAGTTCAGAGTGGGACTGGAACAAAAGGCTAGCATCCATTTCAAAAAGAACCCCAGGAAGCATCTGCGGGAGGATGAAGAGTGTTGAGGTGGAAGCCAGAAGACAGTGGGAGTGAGGAAAGCACTAGCTAAGGAAGCAGAGAGGGCCGAGGAAGGAAGGAGGCTGAGCCAGCAGGTTTATTGGCAGAAGTCACACACATGATTGCTAGGCAATGGTCAATTTCCAGACAATAACACAGAGTAACAACAAAGCAGTAAAGAGGAGAGATGGTGAAGAATGCACCTTCATACAGAGAAACGACAAAGAGAGGAAAAGGGAACAGGGAGGAAGGCACGGAAGGAAGGAAGAAAACGAAGAAAGGGAGAGAGAGGGAGGAAGAAAAGGAGAGATAAGAAAGAGGGAAGGGGAGGAAAAAAACAAGGGGAGGAAGGAAAGAAAAAGGAAAGATGAGTAAGGGAAGAGAGGAAGGAAGCGAAGGAAGAAAAAGAATATGAAAGTAGCAAAAGAGACATTTGAAGAAAATAAAGTTTATCAAAATGAATGAGCAGGAAATCTTTATATTTACAGATTGTAGAATTTACCTAGGCTGGCAAATGGCATGCTATTCCTTTTTTTGTGCTGTCAAGAAGTGTTACCACTTGTTAATAGCATTAAAATCTTTATCACTTAATTTATTTTATTAATCCCATTCAGGTTTAACATTACTAGCACATGACTGTAAATAGCAATAGTAATGCCACCGAGGCTGGTATCAATGATGCTGAAGATTATCATGAAAAATCCAGCCTACCAGCAGCGAGAAAAGCTCTTGCAAACTTTTACATTAAGGAAAAGCCTTGCACAGATCCACAAAACTGTGATCTTAATATGATACAGCCTCCCCTGTCCTCTGATGAATTATTTGTCATTCTCCAATATTTAAAAAACAAATCTCAACATCCAAGAAGCATCTCAAGAAAGGGTTAATGTATATTTAAGTAATGTAAGATCTTTAACCCTTTCCTTCTGTTCCTGCTCTTCTTCCAAAGTCAAAGTTTTTTTTTTTTTTTGCATAAAACGTTATCAAATACATTTTTAAAACAATAATGCCAGTGTAAAATGGGGTTATTATTTTAGATAATTATTTTCATTGATTGATTGATTGATTGATTGATTGATTTGAGATGGAGTCGCCCTTTGTCACCCAGGCTGGAGTACAGTGGCATGATCTTGGCTCACTGCAACCCCCGCCTCCCAGATTCAATCGATCCTCCTGTCTCAGCCTCCCAAGTAGCTGGGACTACAGGCGCATGTCACCATGCCCAGCTAGTCTTTGTAATTTTAGTAGAAATGGAGTTTCACCGTGTTGGCCATGCTGGTCTCAAGCGCCTGATCCTAGGTGATCTGCCTGCTTTGGCCTCCCAAAGTGCTGGGATTACAAGTCTGAGCCACCGCACCCCTCCTAGATCATTTTTTAAATTGTTCACTCCAGTATTTTATAGTCACTTAAGTTCATGCAATTAAGGACTTGAACTGTCTTTGGGGGCCAGGGGCAAGGGCTGGGATCCCTTCAGGACACCTTCAATCCCTAGTCCAAACAAACTGGGGCAGCCATTTCAGCACAACCATCACCCCAAAAAGGTCATTCTGCTTTTTTCTGTCAAACTTGCGGAACTTCTCTGAATTTTTATACATCTTTCTTCATAGATGAGACTTGTAAGTGAAAGCCATTCTGATCAGTTCCATGGGTTTTATCTAACAGGCTGCATCATAGAACGTGTACAGCTTCCTTCATTCTAAAAGTGAGGCTGCAGGGTGATTTTAATAAGATAAGTAAATCGGAGGGTGGGAATTAAGAAATCAGCACGGTTGCAAGCAACTATCTGGACAATTAAAAACTTCAGCTGTGGTGAGGTTTTGCTAAAACACAAAGTTTACAGAAATTCGATTTGGGGAAGTGAGGTGATTTCACTTAAGGAAGGCTCATCTGTGATGGAGAGTAGCAAATAAACCCTGAAAGAGAACACTCAAGAGGTGTTCAAGGCGGTCCAATTAAGTTGGTCAAGGTATCTGAGAAAGCACTACTAAGGAGAATCAGTTTTTTAAAATGATGAATCTGCTATATAAACATTCAAACTGCGCTAGGGAATCATTCACTTAATTATTTTATAGTTTGCCTCAGCACTGAGTTTTGGAACTGAGGTTAAATTCAGATGTGACTTCTACAGAGAAAGGGAGAAAGCTCTATCTGGCCATTTAAAGCTGTTTCAGGTGACTTTTAAGTCTAGCACTGTCATCTTCCAACATATCTTCTAGTATTTATCCAGAAGTATCTCTATTTTTAGGAGCCTATCCTAAACGATACAACTCCCTTGAGAAAACAGCTGCTTAGGCTAGGCTTATTGTCATTCAACTGAGGCCTCATCAACCAATGCTTATGAGTAGAGACTAGAGGAATTACAGCTAACATTGCTAGTTTATCAAGTGCTATGATAGGTTTTTATTTTATTACATTTCACCAGACTCCAGGTGGATTTTTGTCCCCAAAATTCTAGACAAGTTGAGGCTCAGCTTAAGTATAAGAGTTATCAATTTCCCTGATGTCACACCAACTCAAGAGGCAAGATTGGACTTTGAGCCGGGCTCCAGCACCAAACCTTCAGATCTCCTGGGACGATACGAAGCAGTCCAAACCAGGGTTCCAGGGTTTGGTGACTAACAACCAGGCTGTGAAAAGAAATATGGTAAACACTACATAACATGAGATGTAAATCACACTGCAAGGCACAATACATGTCAAAGCACTTTGCATCCACTTTGAAACCAAACACCACCACTCCACTGGAAACAACAGTCTTCCAGTCCATCTATTTTACTTAAAAGAAAAGGCTGAATAAGTAAACAAATGCCAACAAGCATTGTTTGGCTAATGCAGGGAGGTGGCCTTAGAAATTGCCTAGCCTCTGAAATGTTGCTAATTGTTTTACCAAGAAGAAACTTAAGTCTCTTTCTAGCACCATCTCGAGTAAGTATCGCCACGGGAAAGCCTGGGTATGCCACTTTTTATAGCGGTTGCACAGCTACTGTAAAGTATGCAGAGAGGAATTTTTGTAAGCAGCTGCCAACCACACCCTAACCCCAGGCAGGTGTCTCACTTTATGAACTACTGGTCATGACAAGAAGTGTGAACGGTGGATAAACCATCACCGTTCAAACAATGCAAAATAAGTTTTCCCAAATATGGGCGGAGGTGGACATAGGGTTCAGGAAATTATATATAGATCCACTCTTGCCATCTAGGAAGATAAATGCCAGGGATTCATACACATATGCTTACTTAAATGTCATTCTTCAACAGACTAGTTAATCAAATGATCCTGTTCAGCAAATCATAATGAGGCACACACGTTCCAAGTGTAAAGACGGAGCGAGTTATTTGCCCTTTGTCCTTCTAAACATATCCTAAGTGCTGTGGCCAGAAAGCAAAGGGGAGAAGCAAGGGTAGACTCCCAGCCACTCTGGTAAAACCTTCCAAATCACCAATGCAACCTGAATCTTCATTCACCAGTGCCCCATCAAAGCACAAGGTTGGGCAGGGGGCAACCTCTTGCAGGACTCCAACAGTTAAGAAACAAAGCAGGAATCCTCCGTGGAATTTAGGACTCCTCCCTGGAATTCAGGAAGGCACCTGGGTAAAGCTGTTTGAGAGCCCGGAATTCCTAGTCACATCTTAGGGCAGAGTGCCCAGGGGCCAAAGGGCTATGTCTGGCTTGGTGCACCTGGGCCAGGTGATTTACTGTCCTCACCCCTTGATTTCCAGGGACTTGGGGAAAAGGAGTCCAGGCTGTGAAATGCCTTTCTGCTCATTTGTCTCTGCCACAGCATCAGAGGTTACCAAAGTCTGTAAGGACACAGAACGTAAACAAAAAAGGGTTTCCCGCTGCAGATGTGGAAAGCTGGGCCCCTCGAGTCCTGCCTGAGTGGGCCATCGTCAGAAGCCCTTCTCCTTTTGTTCCATTTGCTAGGCCTTCCTCGAAAGAACTGAATGAGATAGACGGGAAGGGGAGGGGGTGGGCCGGGGTGGGGGAGGGAAGGCTGGCTGGTGCAAGAATATATTTTCTGTGTCTGGATAAGGGAACAGGATTCTAGGTAATTGCCTGGTTTTCTCATTGTTCTCGGCTGCCATGCGGAGATTCATAGAGAGGCTGAAAGGATCTCTTATTTTTTTTTCTTTCCCTCTAATTCTTCACTCCCCCAACACACACACACCCTCCAAATCACTGCTCCCCCCCTTAATCCTTTTCCTTCCCCTCTCTATGGTGCTTATTCCATCCTAGAGAAAAAAAAAGTAATTTGTCTGTTTTATTTATGATGCAATGAAGGTATGCTGCTCTCGTCGGGATAGCCTGACACTGGTCAAACTATCTGACAGCCGAGAAGAACTGCCTTCATACTCCAATGAGTGTATATTTTAACCATTTGTCCACCAAACTACACCACGAGGTTTTGTCAGGATTCACAACACACTCTCTTTTGTTGTTTAAGTCTATTTTGTTGCATCCCAGTTAAAAATCAGAACATGAAGTGTGTTCATGGACTATCGGGTCTTACATTTGTACTCTAAAATACAGAGATGCTATATGTCATCTGGCAAAAAGGAAGATTGTCTGAATATTCTAGGGGAAGACAGACCACTGGGGATGGTCTTAGAACTACTCTAAATTCAGAAACCTAGAACAGTCATGCTCCAAGTCTTAAATCAAGACACCCCATTTAGTTACCACGTCCATAAAGTGGGATTAGCTCAAATGAAATTGAAATTCCAATCTCTTCCTTCCAGAATTAAAAGTAAAAGCACAGGTCAAAGAGCTAGGGTAGTCCTGTTATGAACAAGGTTAGAAAAAAGCACACGTCTAAGTAAAAAGTCCTCAAGCACGTAAAGACTTGTTTCCCAGGTGGGACCGAAGTTGCTAAGTAGTTGATATTCCGTCTTCTAAGTTTTAATCAGAAAGTTGTATCCACCATTTGCAAATTGGGACTTTTGAGAAAGAATCTGAGAGCAGCAAACACAACAGCCAAAGAGACGGTGGTTTTGTATGTAATCCTTCTCGATTCTCATTGCACCGTCCTCACCAGGTCCCATGATCTACCTGCCAAATGTACAGTCACTTGTATACACTCTGAAGGGTATTCTCCTTTACTTTCAACCACAAACCCTCTATTCCAGAGGGCCTGCCTCACATTCTCTCTCTCCCTCCCTCCCATTGCCTTGCCACCAGCAATTTAATTCTCCTTTTCAGACATAAAAGGACACACCGGGTTTTAACAATTATACTTTTGATTTCCTCATAAAAAAACAATGCTCAGAATTAGGCCCCAGACAATCTGTTCTTGTCCTGCAAAGGCCTGTGAGGCAAGATTTCCAGAAGAACCAATGGGATTTCTGCTGACTGAAAATATTTTTAATAAACTACAGAAGAAAAATGCTAAAAAAAAAAAAAAAAAAAAAAAGAAAGAAAAAAAAAGAAAAAGAAAAAAAAACCCTCACAACAGGTTCAGAAATGTAATGTAATGCACCCAGCATGAAACAGAAACAAAGACCCAGCAGACAGGGAGTGTGATGAATGGTCCTAACCATATCGTATTTATTTATTTTTTTTTAAATCTGCATTTGTCTTTCATCTGCAAATGAAAGGAATAGGGAGAAAGTGAGTAGGCATTCCAAGGAATTTCTTCGGTGTAATAAGAGCAAACACAAATATTATAAACTCAGGCAGAATTAGAGTCTAGCAGCAACAAAGATATAGAATGGCTGAAAAAAATCAGAGTTCCCACTGTGTTTTTTTGCACTCAGCTGCGGAAGGTGGCAAGAAAACCCAGTACAACGCAGACTCAAGACAGAGCAGTGACCACAGTGCTGGATGCTTCTGCTTTTCCCATCAAATGTGAAAGTTAGTTAAATTGAATTTTCATGAGAGGACAGGAAAAAAAAATTTAGAAATATTTATGAAATGCTTTTTCATAATGTAAAGGTATACTTAAAATTCTCAACAGTTCTTTTTAAAAATTAACGTGGTAAGATCACTCAATAACACATACATAAACGAGTTGGAAGATTCTGTAAAATTTTCAAGCCATGTAAAAGTCACCCACCTCCTCCTCTGTACACATCGTTCCCAAGGTGTCAGGAGGCACCGGGTGAACCCAGCTGTATTATTTCATAGAGTGCATGGTACACTTGATAGACCGTAAAAGTTAACATATTTTGGCAAGGGTATTAATTTATAAATAGTTGATTAAGTGTACTTCATTAGCCATGGAAGAAACTAAGCATATGTTTTGGTAGCAGAGGGTGTTATGCATTATATATGTTCAAGCACACATACATTCATATAGATACACAGAGAGTAGACCCTTTTCATCAGTTGTATCAATATTCATAACAAAATGCACATGAATTTCCCAGGCTGGAAGTCTTCCATTTTTAGTGAAAAATAACCAGTTTAACTTTATAACTCTTTAAATATCTGGAAAACTTAATACTTTACACGTTTGTTATGATATTTAATTTTTCATATTCAAGGAGTTTTAAGCAGTGTTCATTTCAAACAAAAGGATATGGCACAAACAACTTTTTAAGATTCGTTTAGATTAAAGGGCAAAAGCAATGTTTAACTGTTAATGCCAGCACAGGAAAACATATCCCTCAAAGATAAGCTAGTTTGGTGTATATAAACATTTTATAAATATTCTATAGTTCTGGAAAAGAGTTATATGTTGGGCTTGGCAATGATGATAGAACAATGTCAACATCAAGATCAAGAATAGGCTAGTTGATCATAATAAACTTGATAAAATGAAATTCTTTCTTAATAGTTGGCACTAACAGCCATGATTGTATGTGCAATATCCATATAACATAGAATGGGTCATTTGGTTAAAATAAAGTTGCTTATATGAAAATTCATGGCAGCAAAAATAAACATCTGGATGGTAATATATGCAGTTCTGACTCTCCCTATGTTTTACATTTTGAGAGGTTTATAATTTATATTTTCAAAATAGTTTCAGAACGGGCTAACAAGACAGATCACATCACTCTATGTAACCTGATTAAATTCCACGTTGGAAACTGACAGAGACCTCTCTATGATCCTTCCTTACAGTAATTGTCCTGCCATTTTGCGGCTCCTGCTCCACCTGGCTCAACTGCAGCCGTCATAAATCGCAGACTACAAAGCTGCATGATTTGAGAGCCAGCTCCAAAAATGCAAGTTTCAAAAACTGAACCACTCACACTTCCTCCTCGTCATTTTGAGACAATAAATTTTGTGCTTGCGTTATCTTGTTATATAATTGCCCATTAATAAATCTAGGTAGTGAGAACCAAATAAATAAATGGTATTTCACAAAATCATCTACACACAAACACACTCTGTCCCTCTCTCACACACACACACATTCACATTTTCAAACTGCTTTGGAAAAGAAATGGAGAAAATGCTTGCAAGTAAACAGGCAGGTAGGCAGCAAAAGAAATTCTCAAAGGTATTTCCAAACTTGAGTTCACAACGTGAAAATCGGCGTGAGCTGCAGATTCCTGGAGTATTCCCAAGATAGAAGTTTTTGAGCATCATCCCCTTATATTAGTTATTGTATTTTTAAGGAGTTATTTTACACATTTCTTTTTTGTTGTTGTTGATTTTCAATAAACAAAAAACGCTTAATTTGGGGGGGGTTATGAATTTCTACAACAGGAAGCTGATTTTTTTTTTTTTTTTTTTTTTTTTTTTGCCCATTGAAGTTGATGTATTGAAATGAGCATTTGCAACTTGATCACTTTTTTCATGTGCCCTTAGAAGAAACCTTAACAATATCTCTAAGCACTTTTTCCAGGGTCAGCAGAAAGTGGGACGTCTCCTTTAAAGTCCTGGAAAACCACGATTGAACTGTTTGGGAATTCTGTTGTCGCGTATTTATCTGTGCATCAGTTATAGGCATTTCAGCGCCTCTTCTTGAAAAGGTCCAACTCTCCTCTGGACTGCTTGCCTGTATTTAATTCATTCCTCTCTCAGACAGAGATGTACATCAAACAGGAGAGAAATATTACTGGAAGAAATACCTATTTTCTCTCCCTGTTCAGATTAAATATCTCCAGCCACAGATAGAAACCTCCTTAAACTGAAATTAATTTCTGTATTTAAGAAAATATATCAGGAGGTATGTTTTACTTTCATTGCGTTTGTGGTGCAATTGGCAGACCCTCAAATTCTTACTATAAATGCATTTTTAATCTACAACCCAGCCTGATGTTTCTCTTATTCTCCCGATTATCATTTCCCCTTGTGTGCGGGACCTTGTTTTTTATCTCTCTTGCTCAACGCTTATTCAAAAATGCCTTCAATCTTAAAAAACTGGTCAGTAAGACAATATATAAAAGGCTGACAGGAAAACACACACATAAAACTATACACAATCTATAATTTTCTAATATTAGGAGATTTTTTCCCCATAGCCTTATCCAAAAGAAAACAAATTATTTACATTCACAGCTTAAAAAATAATTATACATACTTGTTCTCTACGCTCAAATGCTGCCGGGGACTGGGTGTATTTTATAGAGGCACACTGCCCTCTGCAGGGAAAAACAGCTTTTTAACAACTCTTTGGGGTAACCTCAAAAAAACAGTATCACTGTGGGACTGAAAATAGAAACAAATAGTTTCTTAAATGGGTTTGCTTATAAGCAATTAAACTGTATGTATTCACCCTAAAATATACTTGTTCACACTCTTATTTTTCTTAAGTGTTGGCTTATCCCATTATACGTCTAGTTACACAATAGGGAGAGGGCAACATTTTTTGTCACAGCTGAGCCACTTATTGAATGGAACACAGAATCGTTCCAGTTTCATTTCTTTCCCAAATTACAGTAGACTCCAAAACATTTAATAGTCATTCAAGTGCCTTGTGAACGGTGTGCAATAGGGCCATGAATTTTTCAAGGAATCTCTCTACATTTCTGCTCTGGGCCTGGGCTGTGGGGGGTAGAATTTCATGATTCTTAAATCCCTAGGTAACTGTTTTGTGGTTCTTGTATTTTCACTTTAATACTTTGGAAAATAAGATGAGCTGATACTGATAACGCCTCATTGTATGTATTTTGAACAATAAATTAAGATGCTAGTCAAGAGAAAGTTTGATGACCGAGTGATAACTACTCAAAACTTAAATGTTATGGTGGAAGTTAGCAATAGTTAGGAGCTACTGTATTAAGTTCATCGAGGCTTTCATTCTATCTTGGGTCTGCCTGTCTTTGCCAAATACCGGAAAACCTTTTCCAGCAATTAAATGAGAAGGGTTATCTTTTTTTAAGGATTATTTTTAAGGTTGTCATGGAGAAAATTCTGTAAATAGAAAGTGGGTGAAAAGATATCACCGTTTAGCGGCATTTCCCAATTCCCAATAAAGTCTTAAGGGGTAATTCCTTCCACCGAAAAAGACAATTGTGACTTCTGCCTTCATTGTTCCACCTCCTTTCCACCACACAGCTCTGCCATCCCCACAAGAGCACACTTCCTTCTTCCAGTCTCTAAATGTGACCAGCAGGGGGGCTGACGAAGTGCTCATTTTTTACATCAGTCTTATAAATTGCTTTCCCCATTAATTGTGTCCATGGAAACAATACATTTGGCTGGTAAGGGACCCCTGAATAAAATGTAATGGGATTCTCAAAAAAAAAAAAAAAAAAAATCGCAGGCTGGGGGGACATGCTATGGCTGGCTATTTGAGCAATCTAAGTTTTAGCCCAGTGCATGACTAATTTCTTGTCTTCAAAAACTGTAATGAAAATGAACTGAATCCCAATTAAACTGAAGACTAAAAATGTTCCTTTACCATCTGGAAAGGAAATTTAAAGAAAAGGGCAAATAAAAATTACACAGCAGTTCTGGGGAAAAAAAAAAAAAAAAAAAAAAAACAGCACTGAAAGAAAGAATTACCAAAACCTCCTAGCAAAGAACAATTGTCAGTGCTCGCCATTCAGGCGATGTTTAGTACCCGAGTCCTGGTAATATAAGCATGGTTTGTTCAGGATAACTGATCAGATCTCCTAAGCAATCGTCAGGCACTTGCAGTATTCTAAGACCATCCCTGCAATCTCCTCCCTGTTCTCCCCTAAGTGGACATTCTACAGGGTCACACACATTCTCTCTCTGTGGCTTTTTTTATTCTCACCTCTCCCTCAGTGCTTATAATCCTTAGGGCAGTTTTGATTTTTTTTTTTTTTTTCCTTAGCAGGAAAAGTGTCTGTATTATAGGATCTTAAGCCAAGCCTGCGTATACCCATATTTAATTTGGAAAATATGTGGGTAAAATACCACTCGTTATGGGATTAGTTAACAGCTGCAAGTCTACCACTGTGAAAAGCCGATTTGTTGTTGTTGTTTTTCTTAAGTGTCATTTCTTTACATTAAAAAAAAATAATAATTCAAACTCCTTGGATGTTTCTCCTAGAATTAGACTGATACGATCTAGATGAAGAAAGATTTGACTTTAAATAGAATAATAATGCATGGATTTCAAATTACCTGTCATTTTTTTTTTTTTCTGTGCCTCAGATCATTTCTGCCTCTGGGTAAATAGGTTAAAATTTTAAATATATAAAAATTCTATTTCAACATTTCCTTTTATGCAAATTATCCTTTCCCTGAAACCAAATGATGATCTCACTCTATGAAGCCTTTCTGCACACATGAACTGAAAAAAGGTTTGTTACTGCTGTGTTCAATGTTAAAGGCTGTTTTCCTCCAACCAGAACCCAAGGTTAGCCTGTGAGAAAGGATATGGGTGCTGGTTCTTGAGTATATCCCTGGCCAACTTCTCTGTCCCTTTCTCTTTAGGGAAAGGTCACATGCAAATGAAACTCAGGACATGTAAATCTGGCAAGAACCAGGGATACAAAAGGCCCTGCATGACAGAATCTCCAAGGAGCCAAGACCCAAGATACAGTGTGTGAAAGCCAATTCTCTTAAACAGCATGGTGGCCTGGCTCTGTTATCCACCTGATTTGATTAACCTAGTGGGTTTTTGGTTTGTTTCTGCTGTCATCCAAAATTCTTTTTCTCAAAAAGGAAAAAAAAAAAAAAAAAGAGTCTTGGTCTGTCACCCAGACTGGAGTGCAGTGGTGCAATCTCAGTTCACTGCATCCTTCGCCTCCTGGGTTCAAGTGATTCTCCTGCCTCAGCCTCCTGAGCAGCTGGGATTACAGGTGACCGCCACCACATGCCCAGCTAACTTTCTTTTTTATTTCTTAGTAGAGATAGGTTTTTTTATTTTTTTATTTTTTATTTTTATTATTATTATTATTATTTTGAGGCGGAGTTTCACTCTTGTTGCCTAGGCTGGAGTACAATGGCACGATCTCGGCTCACCGCAACCTCCACCTCGCAGGTTCAAGCAATTCTCGTGCCTCAGCCTTCCTAGTAGCTGGGATTATAGGCATGTGCCACCAGGCCCAGCTAATTTTGTATTTTTAGAAGAAACGGGGTTTCTCCATGTTTGTCAGGCTGGTCTCAAACTCCCGACCTCAGGTGATCCACCCGCCTCGGCCTCCCAAAGTGCTGGGATTACAGGCATGAGCCACTGCGCCCGGCCTAGAGATGGGGTTTTGCTATGTTGGCCAAGCCAGTCTCAAACTTCTGACCTCAAGTGATCCACTGACCTCGGCCTTCCAAAGTACTGGGATTACAGGTGTGAGCCACCACACCCGGCCCAAAATTCTTAATAGAAGGATTCATTTTCTCAGCCATCAACAATGATTCAACTGCAACTAAATACATATTTCTTCTCCACGTTCACAGGTACATTTATAAATTTATCTCAAGCAAAAATATACCAAGGACCTTGAAAATGTT
Organism: Chlorocebus sabaeus; assembly: GCF_047675955.1. NCBI lineage: Eukaryota > Metazoa > Chordata > Mammalia > Primates > Cercopithecidae > Chlorocebus > Chlorocebus sabaeus. Next base: position 67,195,261 of record NC_132908.1, on the reverse strand, counting down.
TGTACCTTTAACATAGTACTTCTTAAGGAATTTACCCTAAATAAATCTTTGCACAGTTGACATATCATATGCAAAAACATCATAGTATTAGTAATGCATAGTCTATAAAAGCAAATTAGAAATTACATGGCTAACAATGGGTTAAATAAACTATGGTACTTTCATAAGACGAAATCGTTCACAAAGCAATTAAAATTGGGTTTATTAAAACTTTTTGCGCCAGGCGCTAATGGCTCACTCCTGTAATTCCGGTGACTTGAGAGACTGAGGCAAGAGGAGAGATTGAGTCCAGGAGTTGGAAGCACAGTGAGCTACGATGTTACCACTATGCTTTAGCATGCATGACACAGCGAGAGCGCCTCTCTAAAAATAAATTAAATATAAAACTTTGTCATGGCAAAAAAAAAAAAAGGCACCCACAACATGTTAGGGGAAAAAAAAGCAGGATTTACAAGTCGTTTATATAATATACACAGAGAAGAAAGACTGAAAGGAAATGCAAACTTTTCACAGTGATGATTCTCTTTGTACTTTTCTATACTTTCTAAATTCCTACAATGAGTATCTATTAATCTTCTGCAGTAACAGAATCAAAGTTACCATAAATGGATATGAATGTATACACTATTGATCTTATGGCCCACCCTTAGCTTAGCCTTTTATAAACTGAAATGATCAGAATGAGCAGAGAAATATTTCCTGGAATCTAATACAAATTCATTTGGTAGATGCAATGTGGAGGAAGACTGCCTTGGGAAACTCTGTTGTTCTAAAGATGGGACAGCCATGTAACAATAAAACAGAGTTCCTAAATCTAAATTTCAGCACCAGAGATACAGACATAAACGAGACACAATCCCTGCCATTCAAGAGAGACCGGAAAGTTATCAAATAATTGCTATGTGGTGTGAGAAGTGTTGCAAAAATGACTTTCAGAAAGCAGTGGTCTTCAAATTCAAGCTGTGCAGGAGTATTTCTGGAGTTACAAAAGCTCTTATTTTAAAGTCTTCCTTTAAATAGTGCTTATTTCTGAGACGGATGTTTTAAAACATGCATACTCGAGATTATAGGTCAGTCTTCACATTTCTGAAACTTTCAATACATTAAAGTGTACAACCCAATTAACTTGCTTTTCTGCAGACATTGAATAAAGGTTTTTTTCATTCTTATTTAGGATAAGAAACTAAAGATTGCAAAGCCAACTGCATAAGCAAACAAGATCCTTCAATTTGCAACTATTTATCATGAATCAGAATTCTTTCAATATGGGAATTTTTGTTAAAAAAAAAAAAAAAAAGCTAGAGAAATGAGTCACTTGCTACAGATGACCTCAAACTGCAACAGACATGCATCTCCAATTACAAATTTAAAGTTACAAAATCAGCTTAATCTAATATATTATGACATTTTGGCAGGAGAAATAGGTGTTATTTGGATTTTTTTATTTTTTTCAGACAGAGTCTTGCTCTGTCGCCGAGGCTGGAGCGCTTTGGCACGACCTTGGCTCACTGCAACCTCTGCCTCCCAGGTTTAAGCGATTCTCATGCCTCAGCCTCCCAAGTAACTGGGGAAATAACATTTTTTGAAGCTTGAAAGTAAGTGAGGAGCAAGACACAGCCAAGGCACAAAGGGAAAATTTCACAGAAAAACAGCAAAGGATAAAAGCTGTCACTTCACATTTGAAAACAAAGTTTTTGCTTTTCATTATGTTTGGCCCCAAATGGTTTTTATTGTGTTTTTCCCCTAATTTTCATGGCAAAGGAATTGAATAGGAAATACATGGATTAGTATTATGTGCTAGCAATAGTCTTCTTGGTTTAGGTCATTCGAAAATCAGCTGGGAACTCTATATTTAGGCTGAGAAGGGAGCACTGGAAAGAGATTGTATATATACGAATGCAAACATCCACTTATTCCAGTAGCTGTCCAAAGGCAATAGACAGAAAAGCAGCCCAAGTCACCTAGAATCTTGTTTGCACCTCTGCATGAGGCACCTTAGTAGGCTTCAGCCTTTGTCCTGAGGCCACAGTAGAATCCTAGGGTACAACTCTGAAGCCTCCCCAGCTTACCTTCTGCATCAGTTAGGAAGATTTTGGCTTTGGGTAATAGAAAACATAATTCAAACCATGTGGGCATTTATTATCATAGTGTTTTAACGCAGGGCAGCCTTCAAGTTCCTCCCTTCCCTCTTAAGGTTGCCTTCTCCCATGGGTTGACATTAGCCCAAGACTGATCACAAGATGACTACAATGGTTTCAAACACAGCATCCAAACCCAACAATGGCCAGTGAATAAAGGACCTCCCATCTTTCCCCTCCTCTAACAGTGAAGACACCTTTTCAAGAAACCCCTCAAGAAACTTCAATGTACCTCTTTTTTGGTGGGGGTACAGCACTCAATTCACAGCATAATTTTTTCAGCAATATTTTCCTCCTGCCTCAATTACATCACGTGTCTCTATCTAGAACAGTCATGAGCAACAGGAATGCTCTGTGATTTGACTTGGAGTCACTGGAACCACAAAGCAGGGGATGGGCCTAGCTTCCTCTGGAGCATAGGGCCATGCATAGGAGGATATTGGAAAACCGGAAGAATGGCATTTTCTGGTGGGAAGAAGAAAGGAGGGAATGACTGCTAGGGTGTGGCTGCTGTTAGGAAGCTAGAGAACAACATTGGTAGTGTTGTTCTGGCTGTTCGCGTGTTGACAAACCATTTGGACTGGGAGTGAGCCCTGGTAAGAGGCCATCCACTTCTACAAGGAAATTCTTGTTGCGATAACTATACTCACAAAATTCTTAACAGAGGCAATTATTCCTCCTATAACCATGTATGTGTTCATGTGTCGCTTAAGCTTTGTGTGTGTTTCATTTTACAGGTCAATCATCATTTGATATATATCGTTCTATCTCCAATTTGAGTAGATACTTCTTTCAGATCTCACATCACTTTCTTGTTACCTTTAGTAGATACTTATTTATGTCTGTCTTTTTATTCGTTATTTGTACTTCTATTTATCTTCATTGAGAGTTCACCTTTACTCTTCCAAAGGACAGTAAGCATGACTTATTCAAGATCCCCCCACCCATTCGTTATTACACTTGACATAATGTCTAATACTTGTATGAATGAACTAAACGAAAAGAGATTTGAAGCTTGCAATTTATAAAGTTCTAATTTGTTGCACTTTCATCCTCTTTTTACCTATCGTCTTCTTAATGTTTGGAATTCACATGACATACCCATTTCATACACACTATTACTGTTTCAGTCACTCAAGTTATGGAGCTCCTATCCTGCTATATGGTAATTTTTTTCACTTCCAAGAAGACAGTCCTAGCAGAGATGCTCACAAAGATATATAAAGATGTTCACAAAAGCATTATTTATAATAGCAAAAAATGGAAACAACTAAATATGCAACAGTCAGATTGCCTAGATAAATGATACACTCATTATGTGGAAAATAACTACTAAAAAGTTCTGGTTTGATTAATGATGAAAGACTCGCAGTAAATTCTTAAATGGAAAAAAATAACATATATATTAGCATCCAAATCTAATGAAAAGAAAATAACACAATAAAAATGGGAGGCTCTTCTAGCCAAGATAGCAGATTGAGGTGAGGTATAAAGTCTCTCTTCCCACTTTAAACACATCTAGAAGGACTAAATAAAATTTAAGGAAAATTTTTAAAGCCCATAACTGGACTTGAAAATAAGAAAAATACATTTATAGGGGCCACAAAAATAAGCCTTTGTGTCCCTCAGAGGAAGTAGTGGAGACAGATTTTAGCCTAGACACAGAAAATCAAGATGACAAACCCTGGCCAGGCGCGGTGGCTCACGCCTGTAATCCCAGCACTTTGGGTGGCCCAGGCGGGTAGATCACAAGGTCAGGAAATCGAGACCATCCTGGCTAACACGGTGAAACCCCGTCTCTACTAAAAATACAAAATTAGCCGGGCGTGGCCGGCGCCTGTAGTCCCAGCTACTCAGGAGGCTGAGGCAGGAGAATGGCGTGAACCCTGGAGGCGGAGCTTGCAGTGAGCCCAGATCGCACCACTGCACTCCAGCCTGGGCAACAGTGCGAGACTCCATCTCAAAAAAAAAAAAAGAAAAATAATTAAAAAATAAAAAGATGGCGAATCCTGGGCTTCCTCCCTGAAGCAAGACAAGGTGGCCAGTGTAACTGGAAGGCCTCCTCCCATTATCCTAAAGACAAGACTTACTTTAAGGAAGCAGAGTCAACTATAACAATTTGAAACTCCCCACCCTGCAAGGCTTGCAAGTACAGGGCAAATTTTGAGCCACAAAAAAACCTCAAATCCATTAACGTAAAAATTGGCCCAAAGCTGGGAAACTGATACATCCATAACAGAGTAAAGAACAAAACGGCCCCATAAGGATTCTTGCCACAAGTCAGCACATAACCTATAAATATATAACTACTACTGAACCCAAATGAAAACATTGCAAAGAAATCCAATACCGTGAGAGTTTGTAAGCGCAACAAAAGGTTATACCCAAATAACCTGTGATAATAAAACCACCTAAAAATAACTTTAAAATAAATGTTTCTAACCATGGAGGAGATGAAAAAGATAATAGACTACACATAGTAGAGACAAAGTGTTACAAAAAATAGAAAATTTGACAAAGAATTGTGGATTTAAAACCCTATCAGTGAAAGATAAAACAAGGATATATTAAGCATCCAAGATGTAGAAGAAACAATTTAATAAACTGGAAGATAAATCTAAGGAAATAACCTAAATATATCACAGGAAGTTAAAATATAGAAAATATAAGAGAAATTTAGATGGAGAGAAGAAAATGAAAAATCTCAACATACGATAGAGTCATCTGAGAAAAGGAGTCTAAAGAGAATGAAGAAAGGGATAAATATTGAAATTCTCCAGAACTAAAGATATAAATCCTCATACTGAAAGAATTCATCAACTCTCACACTAAATAAGACAAAGTCAAAACAAACACTGTAGTGAAACTGCACAACACCAAGAAAAAGGAGGAAATAATTGTGAAAGCTATAATAGGAAAAAGATTATCTTCTAAGGAACAAAAATCAGACTAACAGGAGTCTCACCATCAGCAATAATATGTACACAAAGACAATAGTAGCCTCCAAGTACCAGGGAAAAGTAACATAACCTAGAATTCCATACCCAGCTAAACAGTCACCTAAGAGTTAAAACAAAAGACTTTCAAAGATATAAAAACTAAAAGCTCACTAAGCACAGACCCCCTCTGAAAGAACTACTAAAGGATGTAACCAACCAAAAGGAAAATGAATACCACAGGGAGGAAGAGGGTACAAGAAATGATCAGAAGAACAGAAATTGGTAAAATGTGTTGGTAAATCTAAGTCAATAACTAATTTGGGAGAATTTCAAATCACAGTGGAATTCTTGATAACGTGAGGTGGAAAATGATTGTTAGCTTCTAGGACTATTGTGTTATTTAAGAGCAGGACAAAATTTTCAACTCTCTACTTTGCTATGAAAATCAAAGTTTAAGTATGCATCTTAAATATTTTAGAGTAAATACTGAAACAAATGAAATAGAATGCAAATTTAAAATTCAGTAAAGGAGAGAAAATGTGCAAGAGAGAAACAATTCAACTAAAGGCAGGCAAAGAGAGGGAAAAAAGCAAAGAAATAATATAGAAGATATAAAACACTTTTCTATTTTCTAATATTTCACTAGTAGTAAGATACTAAATTCTGTACTACTAAATTAGTAACATAAAAAAATTAGGTACCATTATCAAAATAAATACAAATGACTTAAATTGTCTTTTTAGAAGACAGAGACTCTCAAATTGAATCAGAATTAAAGTACAGTTATATGATATTTACTTGAGAGATTCCATGGCATAGCCTGAAAGATTAAAAATAGGGTGATAAGGAAAGGTGTGTGAGGCAAATGCTAACAAGAAAGTAGAGATGCTAGGAGAGAAATGACTTATAAGCAAATGCTAATAGTGATTATCTCTGTGGGTAGTGCTAAATGACTTCTATTATGTTTTTATATCTTTCTGTATTTTTCAAAATTCTTAAATGAAAATATATTTTATAACTGAAAAAAATGCATGTATCTTTAATTATTAAGGAGTTTACTAATATGGCATAATTTAGAATAAGCAGGACCATATATCATTTTAATCCCTTTACTAGGTAACATATATTAAGTCATTTTATCTTTATAACAATTTAATGAGAGAAATACTACTTTTGCTTTATTTTGTAGATGAGATAATCAAGCAAAGAGAGATTTCAATAATATATGTAAGTCAAAGAGCTAGCAGAGACAAGAGTAGGTAAGAAATATCACCAGTTTTATGTCCTGGAGATATTAGATATCTACACACAGGATAAGCATGGGATCCTAGTTATAGACCTATCCCAAGTCCTATAACTCAGAACTTACAAAAATTACTCTTTTATGTGTATAGGCAATTATTTTACAATAAAAAATATTTCAATGACAAAATATATTTAGCACTTACTACAAATAGCAGACTTCACAGACAAGATAGAGAAAATTCCTTTCTATAATTTTGGTTCATGATTTATATTCTAGGACATCATAACAAAAATACCATTATGTCTACCAATGTATACGTCATGGTTTCTTCCAGTATGTACCATTTTTATAATAGATATGATCCTATTTTTGTATCTTGATTGCTTCCAGGTGACATTAGCAAAGTGAAGTTTGAAACATATTAATCAGCTTTTAATAATGAAGACTTAGAGAGTATTTCCAATCATGTTTTGAAATTGTGCCTATATAATTCATGCCTAGAACTATATTCTATTTGTATATGGTTGTCTTTCTCAGATTATACTTCCCTTTTCTTTTAAGCAAATATACAGTTTAGAGTAAATTTTAAGATAATACATAGTGTATTTTGAAATAATTTCCACAGCTACAAAAATAGGAAAAAAAAAACCCACATTATTAGAAATTACCTTTTACCTGTATTTACAGTAGCCAAAAAAAGAACCATCATTTATAAGTAATGGATGCATTTCTAACCAAATGGATTTTGAAAGAAAAAGGGACATTTTGCAAGCTCTATCACAAAAGGCCTTGCAAATAGCATGTAGACAATTACATTTCTGGGAACATTCAATTGGCCACCTATCTTGGCTGAATTACAATAATGTGCATTTTGGCAAATCATATCATTTTACTAAGTCATTTTAAATGTACACTGTACATTTCCTCTCTTACCTCTCAAAATACTTCTCTAGAATGCTTCAAACTTAAAGGAATAGACAGATACACCCTGGATACCCCATCACAACCAGGCCTGCTTTGTAGGAAGCCATAGGAAGCCACAGTATCTTTCTCCAGCTAAACCTCATATTCCTAGAGGGCGCTACCGAAGCTAAGAGCCACCTCTGCCTACACTGTCACTGCCAGGGGAGCATGTTAAGCACATTAGAGTGAATGGCATTTGTCAGAGGCCCTATTTAATGAAATAAAGACAGTGGTAAATGGTTGATCAACACCTCTCCTTCCGTTGTCTTAGGCTGTCAGGAAATTGTCCCTTCCATGTCAACGAGCTCGGTTTATCATTTTCAAAAGCTAAGGGCCTTTTGTACAATTGCATTCGCTATATAATACTGGTTCATATTCATTTATGATATCACATTATAATGTATGAAAAAGTGATTTTGAGAAATGGGGATGGAAGCATTCAAACGCATAGCTATAATAGATGTGCATGAGGCCCTGGAATATAAAACTAATGATTTCATTTGTCTACTCTCGATGTTGTTGAAGAGTATTATCTTATGCATAATTAACGAGGTTTTGAAAGGTTGAATATAAAACATTACAGCGTTTGGCAGCTTACATCGGGAACTCTGCTGTGACCGATACAAATAACCTATAAGTGCTTTCTACCTAATCTGAAAAAATGATAAATACTATTCTTTACTGGTGCATCTTTATTTTCACAGGTACATGCTCTCTCTCCATGAGTAACTATAAAGAGTGAAATAAAATCTATCTGAACACTATTATAAACTCTGGTTCACTTATATTTCACAAGTGGCACTGTCTATTGACCTTAAAATTGTAGAAATTAAATTATTGGCATGACCATAGGAATGTCACGTGCAACTATCCAAAACCATAAGCGTCTCGCTCACCAGCAAGGGTCTCACCACGTATGCCATTGGATCAGCTGAGTAGGACTTGGTAAAAACATCATCAACCACATAAAGCGTATTCATAATAGATGAGGCGGCTCATGAAACCTTACCAACAGCCTAACTTTCATTCACAAATATGGTCACCCAAAAATACTACCTTCTGTTTCTTTCTATTCAAACTAGTCGACGCTTTCAAGTCTTATATCTTGCAATTATTACTCTTAAAACTGCTCACTGTGGGCGAGACAGTAACAAGCAGATTGAATGGTCTGGGTCAAGTTGGAGCAGAAGCACCAAGACTGAAACAAAGGCCCAGGGAGCAAACAGATGGCCAAGGAGAACGGGAATTAAACTGCTGGATTCTTGAGTCTGGGACTAGGGCACACCCAGCGTTCAACAAATGTGTATGCCAGGCACTGTTCTACATGCTGTTTTCAAACATTCGAATGGGGTAATTTAGGAGAATTAGACTTCCTGTAATTGTACATAAGCCAGTATTTTAAATCAAAACATTTTCAAAACCTGAAGTCAAGGATGACTCTAAGATGAAAGATGACTTACGCAAAACAATTAAGCCTAAGCTTTTAATTGGAAGAGATGACAAATTTGTAGCAGTGGAAACATTTTGATTCATATCTTGTCCCATTTTAGAAAGTGAAAAATAGGAATATTCTATAAAAACCATCTTAGTATGGCACAAGTTTGCTTTAAACCTACTTTTTTTCAAGAACAGGGTTTGGCACTTAGTAAGTAGTTGTTAAGTGAATTTAGTACGTAGTTGTTGAGTGAATAAGCACATGTTTTAGCAACTTTTTATTTATCAAAATAAAAATGTGACATAATGTTCATTTCAACGGACTTCTGAGCAGGTAATTATTGGATGTGGAAAACAAATTAGGACACAATTTTACTACCAATGTTTAGGGCAAGACAGACAGCATAACATCTTTTAATTTCAAAATACCCCTGTAGCAAGAAGGCTGTTCAATCACGATGTTGTGAGAATTTCAGGACAAACTTCTGTTGCCTAAATAAAAGTCATTAAAAGGAAGGATGTTTCCTATTTCAGTGAGAAAACATTCATTTTTGTAACAATGTGTAACCTTTTTGTAACCCTGGGTGTGCAGAAGATAAAGATTACTCCCCTAGTTTTGGACATGGCCCTGAAAAACTTTTAAAAATAACAGGTATACCTCATGAGAAGTACTGAGCAGGCAATGATACAATAAGAATCCACTTATGCCACGCATAAATCACAGAGATGACCAACTCACACCTTTCTAAACCATTCACAACAATTTTATTTTTCATTTTATAAAGCCACACAAAAGAAATTCTAGCTCCTAACTGCATAAAAATGTGAGGTATTTGCTGGAGAGCTGACAACATTGAGGGTGAAAAAAAGTCAAACATCCTTGCCTAGTGAAAAAGCATGAAAAAAAAAAAAAGTCTGACTCTTACAGTTACCTTCAAGGTAAAATTAATTATTAATTGGAAACGCCTGGATATGGAATGATTGCTATCAATATTTTAATACTTTGAGTGCTAATTTCATTCTCACCATCATAGTTTGTCTACTGAAGAAGAGAGGTCTGTTTACTTTCAGGGAGGCTTGCTATAATGATCACCTTAAAAAGGTTTCCAATATTTTGAAATGCTTTGAATCTTCATCTTCTTTAATTTCTAATATTAAGCAAACTGAAAAAAAAAACTCACTTCATTCACACAAATGAACAATTCTACCATTCCTAGCTGGCTCATGAAATATTATTAGATTGATGATTTCTGAACAACATTAATTTTTTAATTCCCACCCACCAGTGCTGCAATTCACATTGCATTCAGATTTCTGCTTTCTCATAGAGGTTTTGCAGTGGTTCATAAAACTTGAACTTCGTGAAATTAGAAGGTGAATGTATCAATTAGCTGAATTCAACCTAACTCATCTCCAGAGTCAAGCTCACAGAAAAGCCTAGCTAAAAATGCACTTTTTAATGTAGCAGAATGATTTAAAAGAAACCTTCACATGTTGAGGATTGGATGTGTCAAAAATGGGATGTGGACAAGTAGGAAGAATTAAGCACTCTCCACTTTAGCTCCTCAGGGTTCACTGCTACAGAGGGAAAAGATGCTGAGGAACATCTTTGAAACCTGGAGGTATCAGCCCAAGAAAATCTCAGACTCAAGGGTGAGGTCCAATTTTCCTTGGGGATAGAGCCACTACCCTAACCACTAATACCAAGATTCCAGGGCAGATAAAAGGAGTGTCAGAGATTTTTTGAGACAGGGTCTTGCTCTGTGGCTCAAACTAGAGTCCAGTGGTGCCATCACGACTCACTACAACCTCAATTTCCTGAATTCCAGTGATCCTGCTGCCTCAGCCTCCCAAGTAGCTGGGACTACAGATGCACGCCACCATGATGGCTAATGTTTGTATATATTTTTTTTCGTAGAGATGGAGTTTCGTCATGTCGCCCAGGCTAATCTCAAATTCCTAGACTCAAGTGATCCACTTCAGCCTCCCAAGGTGTTGGGATTACAGGTGTGAACCACTGCGCCTGGCCTCACGAAAGTTGGCATTGCCTGGGGCATTTAAAGACTAGAGGAGTTTTTCCAGAGATAACACTACTAGAAAAGTATCATACTAGGATTTTTTAAAATTAGAAGGCTGCCTAGTGCTGCACAGAACCCCATGAGTGTGGGGGCAATGTCCTGGGCTCTCCTGGACACCGGCCCCAGATTTGCCTTCATCTTCTATTTTTGACAGCACGCACGTGTTGCTTCTACACACCCTCCTGTCGTGCAGCCTGTGACTAAGTACCTCAGTCTTACCTGAGATGCTGTCTTCTTCCAGACAACAGCTTGTCTGACCGCATTACTCCCGTAAGTCCGTGGTCTACCACAACACCCAGCACCTGTCAGGGAGGGAGGCAGCGTCCTTGTCAGCCACTGCCAGCAACCTGGCCATCATGTCCAGCACTCACCTCTCTTGCCCACCACATCTCAACAACCACTAATTGCTACTGATTCTATCTGCTTAGTGGGTTTCAAATCTGTCACTTCCCTATTCCCATCAGCATGCTAACCTGGGGCAATCTGGTCACCATCAACCTTGACCCTTTTATTATTATTTCAATAGTTTTGGGGATACAGGTGGTTTTTGTTACACGGATGAGTGGTTTAGTGGTGAATTCTGAAATTTCTGTGTACTCATCACCCAACCAGTGTACACTGTATGCAATATGTAGTCTTTTATCCCTTACCACCGCCTAACTTCCCCCTCCGGCCCCTGCCAAGTCCCCAGCGTCCATTATCTCTCTCTGTTTTTGCATCCTCGTTGTTTAGCTCCACTTGTAAGTGAGAACATATGGTGTTTGGTTTTCCATTCCTGTGTTACTTTACTTAGAAAAACCGGCCTCCAGCTCCATTCAAGTTTCTGCAAAAGACATTTCGTTCTTTTTACGGCTGAGTAGTATTCTGTGGTATATACATTCCATATTTTCTTTATCTACTTGTTGATCACCCTTGCCTCTTCACAGCCTCTTGACTCACTTCCTGTACCTGTCAAGGCCCCTCCAATTTAAAATCCTTCAGGGCCTCCCCTTCTGCCCTCAGGACAGGGCTAAGCTCTCTATCATGCATTGAAGATTAGCCCCAGCTTACTTACCCAGCTTCACCTCTGCACTCCTCAACCTTGAGGCCCCTGCCCTCTCTCAACTTTAAGCTTTTTGTGCTTAGTGTAACCTCACCTTATGAGGCTAAAGTAAGACTCTTCCAAGACATGAACTGCCAGACACACACATAGCTCAAGTTTTGTTCATCTGTTTGTTTGAGACAGTCTCACTCAGTTGCCCAGGCTGGAGTGCAATAGCACAATCTCAGCCCACTGCAACCTCTGCCTTCCAGGTTCAAGGAATTCTCCAACCTCAGCCTCCTGAGTGGCTGGGATTACAGTGGTGGACCACCACGTCCAGCTAATTTTTTGTTTTTAGTAGAGATGGTGTTTCACCATGTTAGCCGGGCTTGTCTCAAACTTCTGACCTCAGGTAATCCACCCACCTCAGCCTCATAAAGTGCTGAGATTACAGGCGTGAGTGACTATGCCCAGCCAGCTCATTACATTTTGTTTATGCACTAATCTTGTTCGTTACAGTACTCTACTATTGCCATGTCATTGGAGCTAAAAGTTCTTAAGACAAGAATATTCATCATCTATGCATAGAAATTCTAATTAAAATTTATCGAGCACCTACTATGTTCTTGTCATGATTCTAAACAGTTATTTATTTGCATTAACTTATTTATTCCTTTGAGCCCTACAAGTTGATGTAGTTATTCCCATTTTATAGATGAGGAAACAGACACAGAATGATTGAGCAAAGATGGCACAGCTAGTAAGTGCAGAAACCCAGATTCCAACGAAGGTCAGAGGCCTCCAGAGTTAACTACAAAACTTGACTACTACTCCAGAGACAGTCGAGGAGTACAAACTATGCTTGAATTCATGATAGACAATGACAAATATATGTTAACTGACAGTAATAAAAATCTTTGTGTCCTGGCTGAGGATGGTAATGACGACCTGAATGTCTAGGCTGCAAATCTCTGTAAGAGTTACTTCTGCAAAGCAAACATTACATCCTCCTTCCTTAGGGCACACCTCACCAGGGTATATTTTTCATATAATATTAACATTTTAGGGCCGGACGTGGTGGCTCACGCCTGTAATCCCAACACTTCGGGAGGCCGAGGTGGGCGGATCACAAGGTCAGGAGATCGAGACCATCCTGGCCAACACGGTGAAACCTTGTCTCTACTAGAAGTACACACACAAAAAAAAAAATTAGGCGGGCATCTTGGCAGGTGCCTGTAGTCCCAGCTACTCGGGAGGCTGAGGCAGGAGAATGGCGTGAACCCGGGAGGCGGAGCTTGCTTGCGGTGAGCCGAGATGGTGCCACTGCACTCTAGCCTGGGCGACAGAGTGAGACTCCGTCTTAAAAACAATAGATAAATAAATAAAAAATAATATTTTAGGCCTATTTTGAAAAATAAAGTACCAATATCACACTCTAGAATTATGTTGCTACCCAAACTAAAAACTACATAATTAATGTTACAGAAACGTGGGTTCCTGGTGCTTTGAAAATCTAAACTATATGTCTACCATTTATAGTTTATTAACAAAATTAGATGCAGCTTTTTTATATTAACTGCTATACATTTTTCTGATGTTAAATCAATAGAGTTTCCATTTTTCATCTAACAGAAATTTAGAAAATTAAATACATCAGACAAATGGTCATAATGTAACCATAAAATGAAATCTGAAAGATTAAAATGATGGTTATTATTCATCATGCATATTTGCATCCTCAAATGCAAAAGTCCTAATTGCTTGCCTTAGGTTTTGGTACGTATAAAAGTAAAATATGGATTAACAGATTGGCCTTTTCCTTCTTCCAGGAAAAAAAAAAAAAAAAAAAAAAAAATCCTGGGCACAGAATACGTGGTCGATAAATAAATGATTGATTGATTCCTGTAATAAGCTTGTTTAGTTGCTAGAACATCTGATGATTTTAAGCAATGGGGGGAGAGGACACAAACTACTTATATCTGGTTATAGTGAACCATAGTTAAAAACATTTTAATGTTACAGGGAAAAAAAAAAAGAGCAGTTTAGAAATTAACTGAAAACACGGCTATGGTAGTACAGAGAAAAACATCTTTATTGAGCACATACCATGTGCTGAGCATGGGACTAGTTGCTCGACAAACACCAGTGAGTGAACAGACTCTGTCTTTGCAGAGTTTATGGTCCAGTGGGAGATTTTACCATCACACAGTGAGAATGTCAACATGGTAGGTCACCACCTTGAGGTGAAACTACCGAACCATGAAGTCACTGGAATATGTCTTCCTACCTTCCCTTTCTGAAATTCCAAGTTATACTCTAAGCACAGCCTAATCTCCTTTACCGGGAGTTTCTACTCCAAATCCATCTACACAAAATGGATTTAAATTCCATTCTTTCAAAGCTCAATTCTGGACTGGGAAGGAACCACAAAATGATTTGCATCAGGGTATGAGTGACTGACAGCTACTTGCATTTTTTCTAATGGGGTTTGCTAAAAGGAATGACTCACTAAAAAATGTAGGCAATAGTAGCAAATGTTATGGGCAAAATAGAGCTATTTGGGGAAATGGGTTTTCCGGATCCTGCAACATCTAGCTAGGAATTTGTTCTCCCTCTGGCTATGCACAGGTTTACCTTGAAGGGCATCATCTTTATGAAGAGGCTATAACCCCAAATGTCCAGGGGAAAAAAAAGCCATCAGAGAATGGGAATAAAGAGTGAAATCCCTAATGAGTAAGATAGGAAATGTGGACAAAGCAGACCATAATCACCAGTAACAAAACAAGCCCAGAATAATGTTTCCACTTATTTGAAAATTATGCAGCCAGGCCAGGTGGCTCACGCCTATCATTCCAGCACTTTGGGAGGCCAAGGAGTTTGAGACCAGCCTTAATAACATAGGAAGACACAATCTCTACAAAACACTTAAGAATTAGTTGGGCATGGTGACATGCAGCTGCAGTCCCAGCTACTTGGGAGGCTGAGTGGGGAGGATCACTTGAGCCGGGGAGGTTGAGGCTACAGTGAGCCATGATTGCACCACTGCACTCCAGCCTGGGTAACAGTAAGACTTGTCTCAAAAAGAAAAGAAAATCATCCAAATATGCCTCTTGGTCCTAACATTTGGCTTTTCAAGCATCCCTTAAATCCATTTTATTTTATTTATTTATTTATTTTTGAGACGGAGTCTCGCTCTGTCACCAGGCTGGAATGTAGTGGCGTGATCTTGGCTCACTGCAACCTCCACCTCCCAAGTTCAAGTGATTCTCCCACCTCAGCCTCTCAAGTAGCTGGGACTATAAGTGTGTGTCACCACGCCCAGCTAACTTTTGTATCTTTAGTAGAGACAAGGTTTCATTATGTTGACCAGGATGGTCTTGATCTCCTGACCTCTGATCCGCCCACCTTGGCCTCCCAAAGTGCTGGGATTACAGGCATGAGCCACCGCGCCCGGCCCCTTAAATCTATTTTAATTTACTATCAGGGTCTTTTAATCCCAAAGATTTGGAAATCAGTAAGAGAATTTATTTAATGCTCTAAACTGAAAGCGGGCTCTATTTAGAGGACAGGTGTTTTTCCTTCTGTTGAAAACTGAACATGTGACTCTGAAATCCTACCAGGCTGACAATGGTATTAAATCTTCAGGTTGCTCAGGTGCCATGAATTCAGGGGATGGATAATAAGTATAACGTATTTGAGATGTGTCAGCCACCAAAAGAAAGTTCCTTAACTGTCATCCTATGGCTTCCTGACTGTTTACAACCTTGCCAACTACCACAACAGCATTACTATTATGTCCAGAATTTTCTTTTTCCTACAATTAAACTAAGTTTTATTGTAGAAAAAAGTTAGGGCAAAGTCACCCATTGAGCCCAGGATAACCACTGGATAAGCTACCAGCACTAGCTTTTCTAAGACTCAGCCTTTTTCTCTTAAAAAATGAGTTCCAGGAAAATGTTCTATTTCACAAAGGCAGTTTTCCTCCAACTCACTAATGTTTGTTGATCTGAACAAACTCATGCTTTGTTAATAAATTAAGCAAAAATGCTTTTAAAATTCAACCACAATGAAACATTTCATCCAGACCTCATTATTTGCCATTTCCATGCCTCGTCAGTTTCTGAGAACTCCCCCGTGTGCACCTAAGTGACAGCAGAAAAATCTGTTCTCGAGCTACTTTTAGCCAAGTAAATACTTGGAAATTCACTCTGTAGCTAAGAAAGCATATTATTATGGCCTTTCCAAAGACATCTGGTAAACATCCAGCACCGAGCACAGTAGACAAGCTCTTATAGAAAAGAGGCGAGCCCTACTTTCAATTGCAGTGAAAGCGTAGCCACTGAAAAGAGCCTCCTGTATCTTCACCCTTAACTATCTCAGGGGAATACTCATCTTTATGTATGTTAACTGCCCTCTCAATTACCTGTATAGTCTACTAGATTGAAAGGCATGGGCTTCAGGGTATGAACTATGTCTTGATCACTATCGGGAACAATGTACCTAGCACACGGTAGGCACTCTATAACATTTGTTCTGTGAATGAATACCTCCCATAGGGGCGATGGAGAAAATTACCATCAGGTAAGATTTAAAGGCACTCTAGAATCCAAGCTTTCTGGACCTCAGGGCCCTTATCTTCTGGGGCCGACTTCCTTTTAGGGCATCAGCAAATTAGTGGGGTTGGCTTTCTGAGGGGTCAGAGGCTGGTGATGACTCTTGGCAAGCCCTCAGACCTGTTGGCAGTCATGGTTTTCTTAGCAGATACAAGACGCTGGTTTTTTGGCTAAACCAAGGCCTAGGAGTAGAGACAGATAAGTAAGAAAGGAATAGATCCATTACTCAAAATCTGAATTCTCAAATTTAGAGGCCACATGTGTTGCCAGATTAATTTTATAATTCTGAAGGGCCAGATAGCCTGTGGGCTTCCCACATCTATCACTTGGGGTTATTATCACAACGTCTTCTTCCTTTTGAATTTGTAATCAAGAACTGACTCTGTAACATATGCTAAATTAGGAAAGGGTTTAGAAAGATTTTAGATAGGAGGATGAGAAGGAAGAATAAGAAAGGGCAAGAAGAAATAAAAGGGGCAGGAAGAAGAGGCAGCAGTAGTAGAAGGAAAACAGGAAAGGTGAGAGAAAGGAGAAGAAATCTCAGTTGCTTAGAGGGTGACGTCGGCCATAATTACATTTTTTGCAATGTCCTCCAATCTGGTGCTGAAGATGAGGTTGGCATTTACTTTGCCAAAATCATAAAATCTTAACAAGAGGCCAAACCATGAGCTCAAAGAGTAAGAAAAGAGTAGAAAGCTTCTAAGAATATGAACTGTGGCTATTAGAAGATCACCAAAGACTCAATCTTGCCGAACAGAGGATTGACTGGGTAAAGGAGATGATCATGACAGTGATGGTGCTTTGGTAACCATGAGCTTACCACAGCCAGGTAACCCCTTTGGTTCTCACAACTACCCCCATCAAGTAGGTTTTATTATTGTTATTCCCATTTTGCAGTCGAGGAACAGAGAGGTAAGTTAAATGTACATGGTCACACAGCCAGCAAATGGTAGAGCCAACCTATTCATCCAGGAAGTCTTGATACAATGCTCTCACACATTGTATTCATTTCTTGTAATCACTGTAACAAATTTCCACAAACTTGGTTGCTTAAAACAAAGCTCTTCTCTCATAGTTCTGGAGGCCAAAAGTCTGAAATCAGTATCACTGTGCCAAATTCAAACTGCTGGCAGTACCATGCTCTCCAGAGTCTCTCTCCAGAGTCTCCAGAGGGAAATCCATTCCTCACTCCTGGCGGCTGCCAGCATTCCTTGGCTTGTGGTCGCATTGCTTCAATCTTTAAGGCCAACATCTTCAAATCTCTCCCCACTCCAAATTCACATGCCCTTCTGCTCTCAGTGTGTGTGTATAATCTCCCTCTGTCTCTGTCTCTTCTAAAAACACTTGTGATTGCATTAAGGGCCTACCCAGATAATCCAGGATATCTCCCCATCTTAAAATCCTTGACATAGCCACATCTGCGAAGACCCTTTTTCCAAATAAGGTAATACTCACAGAGTCCAGGATTAGGACGTGCTATCTTTTTAAGAGGGAGGGCATTTTTTAGCCTACCACACCCATTCTGCTCTGCTGTAACAGTTTTTAATGGCAGGTATACACTTTTTTAAAAATGCCTATGGTTATTGCCAATAAATTAATAAAGCCTCCATTATGGCAGATAAAAAGGCAAATATGAAGCTGGGGTGATAACAGTTTTTCAAATTATGTCAGCATTCTGAAGACTCTGTACTATAATGCAACACTCTCCTTTAGATCGCCGATTTGTCCTTTAAAACCTCAAATATGGATGATAGTGATAGGTCTTAGGAAAATGTTATCTCGGCTCCATCCTTAGCCACTGTGTCAATTAGCAACTGCCATAATAATACCTCGATAGCATTTATCATATAATCCAGGACTCAAAACTCTTCAGGAGCATCCTAGGATGAACAGTGTAGTAAATGCCTCAGCATGGGAAACACCAATGGTGATGAATGACCTCATCAACAGGCACCACCTACTCCCCTCTCTACTACCTTACCATCCCCTTTCCTTCAACACCATCTCTTTTTCTCCCCATTGATATGTCTTTTTCCCTGTTTTTCTCATGGCCCTTTGCTTACTTTGGGATACCTTTTCATCAGTTCAATTCCATGATCTTCTGTAACCTTAGCTTAAAACTTACTTCATATGAAAAGATTTTCAATATCACTAATCATTAAGGAAATGCAGATGAAAACCATAGTAAGATATCACTTCACTCTCATCAGCATGGTAGCAATGAAAATAACAAAATAAAATAAAATAAAATAGAAGCCAGGAACAGAGGCTCACACCTGTAATCCGAACACTTTGGGAGATCGAGGTGGGAAGATTGCTTGAAGTCAGAAGTGTGAAACCAGCATGGTCAACATAGGAAGACCCCATGTCTACAAAAATAAAAACTAAAATGTTAGCCAGGC
Organism: Chlorocebus sabaeus; assembly: GCF_047675955.1. NCBI lineage: Eukaryota > Metazoa > Chordata > Mammalia > Primates > Cercopithecidae > Chlorocebus > Chlorocebus sabaeus. The sequence continues at coordinate 67,176,427 of NC_132908.1, read as the reverse complement.
ATGGTGGTGTGTGCCTATATTCCCAGCTACTTGGGAAGCTGAGGTGGGAGGATCATTTGAGCCCAGGAGTTCAAGGCTACAATAAGCTGTGATTGCACCACTGCACTCCAGCATGGGTGACAGAGAAAAATCCTGTCTCGGAGGCGGGGACAGGAAGCACTGGTAAGGATGTAGAGAAAAGGAGAAATTGGAACCCTTGTGCACTGTTGGTAGGAATCTAAAATGGCATAGCTGATATAGAAAATATGTAGGTTCCTTAAAAAATAGAATTACCACATGATTCAGCAATTACACTTCTGGGTATCCAAAATAATGAAAGCAGGGTCTCAAAGAGATATTTATACACCCATGTTTATAGCAGCATTATTCACAATAGCCAAAAGGTAGAAACAACCCAAATGTTCATCAACAGACGAATTATGAACAGATGAACAGACCAATTATGGTGTGTACACAAAATGGAATATTGTTTAGTCTTAAAAAGGAAGGAAACGTTGGCACGTGTTCCAACATAGAAAAAACTTGAGGACACGCTAAGTTAAAAAACAAGCAATCTCCCAGCACTTTGGGAGGCCGAGACGGGTGGATCACGAGGTCAGGAGATCGAGACCATCCTGGTTAACACGGTGAAACCCCATCTCTACTAAAAAAAAAATACAAAAAACTAGCCAGGCGAGGTGGCGGGCGCCTGTAGTCCTAGCTACTCAGGAGGCTGAGGCAGGAGAACGGCGTAAACCTGGGAGGCAGAGCTTGCAGTGAGCTGAGATCTGGCCACTGCACTCCAGCCTGGGAGACAGAGCGAGACTCCATCTCAAAAAAAAAAAAAAAAAAAAAAAACAAGCAATCATGCGCACACACACACACACAGACAAATAGTATATGATTCCACTTATATGAGGTACCTCGAGGAGTCAAATCCTTGGAGACAAAGCAGAATGGTGGATGTCAGGGGCTGGAGGGAGGGGAGTTACCATTTAATGAGTATGGAGTTTTTTTGTTTTTTTTGTTTTTGTTTTTGTTTTTTGAGACGGAGTTCACTCTTGTTACCCAAGTTGGAGTGCAATGGCACAATCTCGGCCCACTGCAACCTCCACCTCCCATGTTCCAACGATTCTCCTGCCTCAGCCTCCTGAGTAGCGGGGATTATAGATGCACGCCACCACGCTCAGCTAATTTTTTGTAGTTTTAGTAGAGATGGGGTTTAACTGTGTTAGCAAGGCTGGGTCTTGAACTCCTGACCTCAGGTGATCCTCCCGCCTTGGCCTCCCAAAGTGCTGGGATTTTAGGCATGAGCCACCACGACCAGCCGTGGAGTTTCATTTTTATGAGATGAATAAGTTCTGAAGATTGGTTGCCTAATAAAATGAGTGTACTTAACACTACTTAACTGTACATTTAAATGGTTAAGGTGGTAAATTTTGTTATGCATATTCTACCACAATCTTTTAAAGTTAATGCAAAGAATATTGATTTCATTCAAAAAGCTCGTTTGCCTAATTCAGATGACTCTTCCTTGTTTATGCTGTTTCACTTTAATTGTAGAGAAGAAATTTGAGGTCAAGGAATTGATGCCTGCCTGAACAGGTTTTCCTCTTTCTCCCTAAGGAGAAAGATCAGGTTTTCTCCTTCCTTGTTCTCCAAAGTACTCAGTGTGGCACTCTTCACATGGAAAATTGAAATGTTACAAAGTGATCGAGTCAAAATAAAATGTTATCATGCCTAAAGACAACAGGAGACTGGACGACGACAAAATTGGCCAGGAAAAAAAAATTCCTAGAGGAATGCAAGTGTTAAAAAAATGATATAAAAACTAGGAACACTCTTTTTCCCACTGCTTACCAATGATAAAGGAGCAAAAAAATACTTGATAAGTGGTTATGCCTATGGAAGTGCCTAATTTGTGTTTACAAAGGAAAATTTGGTTCAATACTGATACAGTTTAGCTCTTTGTCAGGGAACGACCTGGTGGGAGGTGATTGGATCATGGGGGCGGTTTCCCTGATGCTGTTCTCATGATAGTTCTCACAAGATCTGATGATTTAAAAGTGTCACTTCCTCCTTTGCTCGCTCTCCCTCTCTCTCCTGCCACCCATGTAAGACATGCCTTGCCTCCCTTTCGCCTACCACCAAGATTTTCAGTTTCCTGAGGCCTCCCCAGGCACATGGAACTGGGAGTCAATTAAACCTCTTTCCTTCATGCATTACCCAGTCTCCAGATACGTCTTCATAGCAGTGTGAGGATGGACTAATACAAATACTTAATGGTATAGTGAGATCCGTTCTCAAATTTTGCCTGCCTCAGAATCACCAGGAAGATTTGTTAAGGCACAGATGGCTGAACCTGACCCCTAGAGATTCTGATTCAGCAGCACTGGGGTGAGACCCAAGAATTTCTAGTAAGTTCAAGTGATACTGATCCCATTGGCTCGAGGACCACAGCTTGAGATCACTGGTTTGGATATGTATTTTCTTGATGAGGACACCAAAAAACATGAAACTGGAAATGTCAGTCCAGACTAGGCTCCATGCAAACTCAGAAGAAGACCCTTTGCATCTCAGTAGGCTCTTTCCTCCATCTACATTTTTTCTTTGGCAAAGTTTGGAATTTTAAAAGCAGCATAATATATTTACCAGTTGCAGTTTCAAGTAAATCAGAGATGGTTTTATTCAAGTAAGTACAGTCCTTCACTTTTAAAGGAAACTCAAAACAGGACTTCAGCTAGATTTAACTGCAATGAGATGCATTTAAGTGAAAAAGGATTGCAGCACCTCTCCCAGGATTAAAGGGAGTTCAGGACAGCAGGACCATTATGAGAAATTAAAACCAGATACCTTGATACCCAGAAATTGGTGATTTTCCACTTTGATGGCTCCTAAGTCAGAAATCATGCACTTAATGATACTTTTCTTAAAATTACCATCATGTCGGCTGGGAGGGGTGGCTCACGCCTGTAATCCCAGCACTTTGGGAGGCCGAAGCGGGTGGATCATGAGGTCAGGTGATCAAGACCATCCTGGCTAACATAGTGAAACTCCGTTTCTACTAAAAATACAAAAAAATTAGCCAGGCATGGTGGTGGGTGCCTGTAGTCCCAGCTACTCAGGAGGCTGAGGCAGAAGAATGGTGTGAACCTAGGAAGCGGAGCTTGCAGTGAGCAGAGATGGTGCCACTGCACTCCAGCCTGGGCGACAGATCGAGACCCTGTCTCAAAAAAAAAATTACCATCATGTCTAAAATAAGGCTGGTTGTGGTAGCAATAAAACAGAATAATACTATATTTAAAAATCAGGAACAAAACTAACTTTGAAAGAGAAACTACTCTCTTCAGCATGAGAAAATAATTCAATTCATAGGTTAAGTGGTACATGAAGTCACAAAATATGGTGCATACATTTTTATAGAATATATAGTGAGTTCATGGACACCATCATCTATTGAAATCTATATGGGTATACCTGGACACACACAGCATGACTTAAGAGTACAGTACTGTATATATCAACAAAATTCCAGTTCATATTATCATAGCTAGAGAGACAAGACTGAGTAGTTTATGGTTACATTAGACTCTTGAGATGCGTCCATCTTTTAGTCACCATTTTCTATGATTTATTACAGTGAGTACAAGTATATAAACAGGTTCCTACAGAATTGAAAATAAAATGTGGGGCTTCTATTAAAACTCAAGTGAGAAATACACCCGAAACCAACGACATTAATCTTTTAATGGAAGATTTCACTTTTGGGAAACTCTTTGCCAAAAATATTAAATCTGAAGTTTATTTCCTAGAGTAGTTCATATATGTAAAAGCAAACAAAATTTACCATGTATCTTACTGTTGCAAGGATTCAGTTAGAATGAATCAAGTCACATGCCACCAAGCTTCCCATTTACACACAGCAACTGTCACACCGTAACCCAGCAAGTCCATGGCAACACGATGAAACCCCGTCTCTACTAAAAATTTAAAAAAAAAAAAATTAACCAGGTATGGCGGTGTGTGCCTGCATTCCCAGCTACTTGGGAGGCTAAGGCAGGAGAATCGCTTGAACCCAGGAGGCAGAGGTTGCAGTGAGCCGAGATAGTGCCACTGCACCCCAGCCTCGGCAACAGAGTAAGACTCTGTCTCAAAAAAAAGAAAGCTACTTACAAACAAGGATGTGAAATACCAAGAGAATGAATGGTTGACATTGAAATTTGGCTAACAAGAATGACACATACTTGCTCTAGAGCATACAAAAATTGCCTAATAACAGCTTCCCAATAAAGGGAAAGGATGACTAAATAGACCAGTGAAGACCAAGAGAATGCCTAGAAACAGATCCCCACATTTATGAAAACTCGATAAAAGGGCAGGTTCTACAGGCCAGTAGAGAAAGGATGGAGTATTTAACAAATGGTGCTAGGTTAATTGATTATCCATGCGAGGGGGAAATGAATTTGGATTCCTACCTTATACCATACACAGGCACCACTCTCAAGATGATTAAAGGTTTTACCATGTGATATAGTTTGGATCTGTGTCTCCACCCAAATCTCATGTTGAATTGTAACCCCTGATGCTGGAGGTGGGCCTTGGGGGAGATGATTGGATCATGGAGGTAGATTGCTCATTAATGGTTTAGCACCATCCTCTTGGTACTATACTTGTGAGATTGAGTCAATTTTTTGAGATCTGGTTGTTTAAAAGTATACAGCATCTCCCCACCCTCTCTCTCTGTCACTCCTGCTTTTGCCTCGAAACATGCCTGTTCCCCCTTCACCTTCCACCATGATTACAAGTTTCCTGAGGCCTACCTAGAAGAGGAGCAGGTGCCCGCATCCATGCTTCCTGTACAGACTCCAGAATCATGAGCCAGTTAAATCTCTCTTCTTTACAAATTGTCCAATCGCAGGTATTTCTTTAGAGCGATACAAGAATGGCCTAATATACCAGGAAAGGCACAACTTTAAAATCTTCAGAATTTAAAACATTTCATAAAATATGAGAGACTATTTTTATGAGTTCAGTGTAGGGAAGGATTTTTTTTTTAAACAAGATTCTAAAAAATCCAAACCAGAAAGTGAAAGATTGACACTTAAGAATGTATTAAAATTAAAAACTGTTCTTTATCAAAACATATAAAGAACATGAAAAGGCAAGCAACAGAATAGATAAAGACATCTGCACACACACAACTAACAGAGTTAATATTCAGAATATGTAAGAAAATTCTACACAATGGTAAGAAAAAGACAAATAACCTCGTAGAAAAATGGGTAGAAGACATAAACAGGCCCTTTTCAGAAGAGAAAACATATGGCTAATATTCATATGAAAAGATTCTCAACTTCACTAGTACTCAAGGAACTATAACCACAGTGAGATACAATTTTAGATCACCAGACAGACAAAAATTCAGGATTCTGATGGTTCTGGGGCTGGCAAGGATATGGAACCGTGACAACTGTTATGTAGTGCTAGTAGGGATGTAAACCGGTGCTACCATTTTAGAAAATAATTTGACATTATCAAGCAAAGTTGAAAATGTGCATATCCTACAACCCAGAACTTCTCATGTGAGACACATGCGCTGAAGAAACACTCACACTTGTGCAAGAATGTTCCTTGCGGCAATGTTGTGAATAGCAAAAAATAGAAGCAACACCACCGTCCATCAGCAGGGGACTGGATAAATAAATTGGGCCACATTCATTAAATGAAATACTTTCTAACAATGAAAATAAGTGAAGTTAGCAATATGCAACAGTATGGATGAATCCTGGAAGTATAAATTTCCATGATAAAAGCAAGTTGCAAGAGAGTGCCTAAAATAGGATACCATATAAAGTTTCAAGATAAGCGAAATTAAATGAGGCTTTTAGGAACACATGCATATCATCCCTATATATCACATGGTTGTACTGTGTGTGTGTGTGTGTGTGTGTGTGTGTGTGTGTGTGTGTGTGTGTTAAGGGGCAATATCATAAGAAAAAAGAATTCAGGATGCTAGTTACTTCTGGCTAGAAAGAAAAGATAATGAGTCCCCAGGGAATTTTTAATATGCTTTGCTTCATTTAGATAGAAAGGGTTTTTTAAAAAAAAAATCAAACGTGGTTTTTATAAATCTAATTGCACATATATAAAACCAGAGGTGGTGGAAGACAACCCTGGGGCCACACAAGGGGAACTTTTCTTGGCTGAGCTGATACCAGCATGAGAAGTCTAGCCTGTCTTCACTCTATCCTGATAAATCCATGCACGAGCCCCAGGGACGCACCCCTTGCAGTCCACGGCTGCGAGAGAAGTCAAAGCTCTGGAATATGGTTACACTCTGTAATGGTGTCCAGGTAAGAGAGGGAGCCAGGGTCCCTCACTCCCACCCAAGAGTCTCATCATTCTTATCGCTATTGAAATCAAACTTTCAGTCACTGCTGGCTACTCAGAATGTCAAACGCAGCAGGCATCCATGGTTTCAGGAGTTGGGGAGGGAGAGAGAAATACCAGAATACACACATAGAGATGCCGTGACGATTACAAGTGGGCAAACGGGAGAGAGATTAGGACAGTCAACCATGATTGAATGTTATATTTTCATTCTACCATCTAACCCTTGTCTCTGGCCCCAGAGTCATTTTATTCCATTCTTGTCCTTCGATTTTAGTCGGGTCATCTCTGAAACTAGATACCATGTCAAATATATTTTAGCTCCTTTCACATTGATGCCTATTTTCTTTGGAAAATACTTGAATTGCATTTCAATGTCAACTATTTAATAGAAATGGACATTTCTGGGATGATGCTGGAGATGCAGAAATGAATCAGACATGGTTCCTGCCCTCAAGTACCTTAATAGTTTAGCAGAGAATGGCAGACAAGTACCAGCAACCAAAGTATTGAATATGGTATACGAGAAACACACGTGGGGTTGGGGAGGAGTACTCAGGAGAGCATGTCGGGTCTGTATATGAAATATGAGTACAGAAAGAAGAAAATTGCAATAAAAAGAAAGCAAATTCTGAAAGTCAAAAATATAAGCCAGTAATGTGGAATACGCTGACATTAGGGATCCCTAAAAATATCCTGTACCTTTGCTAGGATTTATTCTGCAAAAATGTTAGCTACATTATTTACTCTTCTGGATCCTAATACCAACAAACATTTGGTGGATTAAACTTGAGTGATCATCTTCTATCTCTATTAAATGAACGGATCTAATGAAATCAACAGTTTGTGTCTTTACACATCAGACACTACACTAAGTATATAAAAGCACACAAGTCATGGTTCCTGCCCTTAGAGAGTTCACACTAACACACCCAGCATTTTAAGAAAAAATATACCGTACAATGGGGTAAAAACGTATTTATAAGAACTACATTGCCTCTACTAGACTCAAGACGGCACACAGATGACTCAATTCTTTAAAATAATGCCTTCTAATTCACGGCTAACTCAAGGGGAAGGAGAAACGTGTACACACACACCACACACACTCTCGTTTCAAATCTCTATATGACATGGCAAACCATCTACCAATTATTACTTATATTTGAACCTGCTTTCAAATGATTAGGTTCCCAACTATTTCACTGAATATATACTTTTAAATGGTAGGTCCCCAAACATATCTTATTTTGAGCTCTATTTTTAATGTTACAGAAGCAGCAGGGGGCAATCTAACTAAGGAAACCTGCTGTGAAAGTGATGGGGAATAAGCAAGCCTGCATCCTAGAGCTGCTCGGGGAAAAAAAAAAATCTCCACTTTGCTGAATACAAAATATGGTGTAGAGGGAAAGCTGAAACATACATTGGAGAGAACACATTCAAGGCAGTTAAAAGACCAGAAGGTGAAGGGTCTACTCTGGGATAAAATACGATGAAACCAAATGAAATGAATATAAAATAAAATAATTTAAAAAAAAAAAAAAAAAAAACCTGCTACAGGCTAAGAGAAATCTATGAAGGCATATAGACATACTGGGATTTTTGTTTTAACTTTGCCTGCAGGCACTTCAGAGCCCAAATAACTGCAGATCTGGGAATAACAGGTGTTTATTGATTTCTTTGTGATTTTTCTCTTTTTTATTTCTTCCCCCCCCCCACACACACACACACCTTTTTTTTTTTCCTGTGGTACTGGAACAGAAAGACATATGTATTCCATATGTAACACTTTAGAAAATGAAAGGCAAGAGAAACATTGAACAGATGTATGGAGCGGGAACCCACTTTCCCCAGTGCAGCTTAATGTCAATATACCAACGGCTTTCCCTATCTTACCCTAAAAAGAAAAGGCACCCAAAGTTCCCCATAAAATATTAACCGACAAGAAGCTTGCATGTTAGCGTGGACATCAGTACTAATCAGAAAGTAGTAACTTTATCTTTCTCAGTTTAATTCTTCTTTTTAAAAGGCTTACATGAAATACCATGGAATCCTTAAAGGGCCATCGCTAGTTTGGTTTTACATGTGTTCGAAGCTTAAAAGAGAAAGACCAGCGGGCCTCCAAAAACGTCCATTTTTTTAAATGTTTGATTGTTAAGTTGAGCTACAAAAATCACACATCAAGGTTGATTTAGTCTGATATGTACCAAAAAGTTCAAAAGATAAGAAGTTCTCTAATTGATAAATTATCGACCATAATCTAGTCTTTCTAAAATTTATCTGCAGGCTGCAGCCTTCCGTCTATCAAATCAAGATGGGTCCCTCTTATAATTCAAGTATGCAGTAATGTTTACAGGACAAGTCAACATACCCAAACAAAACACATCTATTTTTATTTTCCCCCAAAATTTAAATAATCTCTCTGGGCACTGGGTTTAATTTTAAGAGCAAGGCAAATTATCTATTTTTATTTTCCCCCAGTTTGGGGAAAAACTTCATCATTTCTCTGGTTACTGGGTTTAATTTTAACAGCAAGGCAAATTACATCCCATGAGAGAACAAAAGCTACTGAAACTAAAAAAGAAAGGAGAAATTGGAAGTTTAATGCTGATATTTTGCAAAAGATGAAGAGGTTTGAAATAGAGGATGGAAGGAGGGAACGAGTAGGACATGGTGTTTTCTGAACCCAGTTTGGGAGACAAATGGAAATCAGTGTAGAGGAGCTAGTCACAAAGTGAAGAGGCAGGTGGGGGTAAGCACAGACAAGCAGCTCACAGGAAAAAAGGAGGGCAGAGTGCGAGGGGTCCCATGGAGTCAGCAGGAAGCCCTGTGCTTCCAAAGATGAAACAAACTTCTCTAGGGGGAAAAAAATTTTTTTTTGTTTAAATATTCCTACATATGTCAAATGGTGAACTTAGGCAGCAAACAAACCGCAGGGAAGACTAATGACAGACGGTGCTAAACAGCAGTGGAAGAGTACAGTGGTCTGTGAGGAAGAATTCATTGTTCAGGAATTACAGTTTCATAAGGACCCAGATTTTTTTTTTCTCCAAAGGCTACGGCAGCTGCAGTCTGCAGATGTGGTTAAAAAAAAAAAAACCCTGAGCAGAAAGTACGTTCCCTTATGGCATGACCGTATTTTCTATAGCAATAATCTTCTGTCCACAAAAGGAACAAGAGAATAAGAGAAGACCACAGGAGACAGATACAATTTTATTCAAGGGGAAAAGCGAAGGCTGTACAAGCGGATTACACAAAGGCGTGTGCTGGGGCTCTTGTTTATCATGCTTTTAAATGTTGGTAGAGGGTTTATACCCACCAGCTTGTGTTTTGGAATTGGTGGAAGATACTAGAATCTTTGAGGAGCAAAAGAAAAGAAATTGATTTAAACACACGCACACACATTCACAATCCTAATCCGGCTGCAGTTTCTTTAAAAATAAATAAATAAATAAATACAAAAAATCTCCTTCAAATTGTTCAGGACCACTCCAATTTCCTGTGTAGACCTAAACATTTGTATGTTGTTTCTGTGTCTCCTAAGTTACCCAAGTTACCTAATACACGCACAGTATGAAACATTTTTAAATGAGTTAGTCTTTATTGAATTATGATTTCCAGCGAACACGAATAACAAAATTCAAATTGCTCTGGCAGATGAGAATTTTTAGAGTGCTGGGACATAACTGAGATTTTAAGAGCATTCGAAGAGCCCCCCACCAAGTGTGTGTAGTAACTGGGTACCGATTGATGAAATACTTCAAATAGTTCATTAGATTTGCCAAGAAAAAAAAAAAAAAATCAATCGTTAAGAGTCCACACTTTAGGAGATACAGATGATAAAGAACTTATGGGTACACCTAGGGTGTAGTGGAAAGTAAAGCTTAACAAAATAAAGTTTTCAGATTTCCATCGCACCGTCTGCATCAGCACAATGCAATTAGCAACACATCAGAAGGAGGGAAAAGCGACTTTTGCCCCATGATTTCTTTTTTTCTCAGGAATTTCTTTAGCCTGCTTAAAAGGCATTTTGCAAGCAAGGAATAACAGAGACACTCAGATTCTATCAGCGGTTGCATCGCCTGCGAACACCTGCAAACTGAATTTGCTCTGTTTTGCTAACCATTTATTTTGTCTTTACTGGGTTTTCAAAGGGAAATGTGATAACCCCACTGTTCTTTAGACGCTCAACAGGATGTTTAATCTAATAAAGCTATTGCAACAAAATGGATTAAAGCAACATGGCACATTTGTAATTTGGGATCTGTGAAAGAATTTTAACATTCGGGCGCTGTGAGCTCAATCTTAAAAACGTTATTGGTAGATGAAAGCCGAGCATCTAAGTAACATCTGCTTTTCTTCTTTAAGCATCTTCATATTGCTACTGCTTACATGAGGCCAGGACAAGAACGGCTGCTGGGATACCATTCCCTGTGTCTTTGCATCATTAAAAAAATAAAAAAAATAAACACACTTGAAGTCCTAGAATTATCATCTGGCAGAAACATCTAAGAGTAGGAAGAACACAGAAATGAAATAAGAAACAGGAATTTGAATATAAATATGAGGGTATTTTACCCTCAAATTGAAAGTTGTCACCCAAAAAAGGTATAAAATTTACTTACAAATTTTTAAAAATCAGTATTTCCCAAATACGTTTTGCACTGGATATGTCCCTCTGGCTATGAAATGTCTATTACATATTCCACATCTGACCTCTATTATTTAGTGTGTTGGGATTTTTATATTGATGAGAAGGAAATGGTGATAGCTATCACTCTTCTTTGTACCACTTATTTCATAAATGACCAGCTAATATCAAGCAAATCTACCTAGTGCAGGGTAGAGACCAGCGATAGGCAACAGGAATATAACATGAGTGTAATGGTAAATTTTGGGGGGTCAACTTGAACGAATTAAGGAATACCTACAGAACTAGTAAAGCCTAGGCCAGGCGCAGTGGTTCATGCCTATAATCCCAGCACTTTGAGAGGCCCGAGGTGGGAGGATCACTTGAGCCCAGGAGTCAAAGCCAGAAAGTCATGACCAGCCAGGACAACAACAACAAAAATTAGCCAGGCATGGTGGTACACATCTGTAGTCCCAGCTACTCAGGAGGCTGAGGCGGGTCGATTATTTGAGGCCAGTAGTTCAAGGCTGCAGCGAGCTATGATCATGCCACTGCACTCCAGCCTGGGCAACATGAGCGAGACCCTGTCTCAAAAAAGAAAAAAAAAAAAAAAAACTAGTAAGGAAGTACTTTGGAGTGTGCCTGCGAGAATGTTTCCAGAGGAGACTGGTGTGTGAGTCTGAGCTAAGTGAGGAAGATCCATGCTCCCTGTAGGCAGGCACCATGCAAGCTGCTGGGAGCCCACATAGAACAAAAACAGAGGAAAGGCAAATTGGTCTTTCTGTCTCCTGGACCTGGGATGCACTCTTCTCCTCCTGCCATTGAACCTCAGAACTCCCAGCTCTCTACCCTTTAGAGTATGGGACTTAAACCCAAGCTCCCTGGGTTCTCAGGTGTTTGGACTTGGACTGAGCCATGCTACTGGCATCCTAGGATTTCCAGCTTGCACGCAGCCTAATGGTAGACCTTCTTGGCCTTCATAAGTAAATCACCTCTCATATATACAATATATCCTTCTGACTCTGTTTCTTTAGAGAATCCTAATACAGTGAGTCAAGTATTAATTTTAAATTTTCTAGTAGCCACATTCAAAAAGTTAAAAAAGTGAACTTTAACTCAATATTCTAAACTATCTTTTTAACACAACTGACATGAACATATTAGATTTGTATACACTAGTTTGCACTAAGTCTTTGAGATTAGGTATATATTTGAGACTTACAGCCTATCTCAATTACAACTAATAATATTGCAAGTACTCAGTAGCCAATATGTGACATAGTGGCTACCATAATAAATAGCAGAGCTCTAGATACATAAAAGTGACTGTATATAAAAGGGACAGTAAAGGGAAGGAAGTGAAGCAGGCACGGAAAGATGTGCTAACTGGGCATGAACAGCAGAAGACAAGTGCCCAAATCCCCTTCTTGTCTCCCTCCTTTCTGTCCCCATCTCCTCCTATGGGGGTTTCCCAAAGCCCCAGGCTTCATCCACTGCCCTTCTCCCTTTAGACGTTTTCTCTTGGTGAGCTGAATCAGTTATTCACTTATTCATTCAATCAACCTTTCCTGGGTGCCTACGATGTGCCAAGTACACTGCTAGGTGCTGAGGTTACAAGGACAAATAAGATAAATATACATCAACGCACACTCGGGGTATGCATTGTGCTACAGTGGAGGATGCTAACAGGTATGTGTTCGGGCATAGGAGTATGGGGCAGGGGCAAGGAGAGGGGAGGAAGGTGGCTTACAGCTCAAATGTTATCTCCTAGAAGGATTTGTCCTGACTGTTCAATATAGAGCAAAGGTCCTTACCCCCTCTCCAGGCATCCTCTATTGCATCACCTTCTTTCATTTTCTTTAGAGCACATATCCCCATCTGACACTTATCTTCATTTATTATTTATCATTGCCTTTCTTTCTAGAAAGTAAGTCCCATGACAGTAGGACCTTGTGTATCTCCTTCACCCCATGCCTTTGACAGACTAGGCATAAGTCAATAGTGATCCATCCATCCATCCCTTCCTTTCTTTCTTATACTGCCGTCTCCAACTGGACATCTTATTTTAAGACTGATGATAACCTGTTCTATGTAACAAACAACTCTATGCTATCTTTCCTCTAATTTGTCCTAAACATGACTAGATTAACCACTGTAATGAAACAGTGGTTTCATTACATCGATCCTCTGTTCAAAATTCACCATACTTTTTAGGAAAAAGATCTCAACACCCTAATGAAGGCCATCTAAGTTTTCTATAATGTGGTAATAAGGTTTTTCCCTAATCCTGCTCCATTCACACCTTCCCTCATTTACTCTACAAACAGAGACTCTCATTCCAGGGATAAGGAGAAACTGATGGGTGCCAACTATTTTTCTACTATCAACTCATCAACAAAACATAAAAGTAAAAAATAAAAAGGCATTCTTCTCCTCTGCTTTCATTCCGCGAGGATAGTCCGCCCAAAATTCTGTTGTCCAGTCTTATTTTACCCCCTGGTGAGAACTGTTTCCAGGACAGAGAGCAGGTTCCACGGGTAGCAGCACCTGGCAGATAACAGAATTCAGATGGCAGTGGCAGTGTGAAGATCTACGATCCACACTCTGTGTCACAGCCTTGGGAGCCACGGATAGGCTGGGTGTGAACACCACCCAGAGAGTGGACCTCCTTTGAATGGCCCCAGAGCATGTTCTCAGTAGTGCCTTTGATGGATTTGACCAAAGATCCCTTCTCTATTTGTCCTGGATGGCAAAAGTCATGATCTCCTGATATAATCAAAGGAAAGTTATGTGAAAACTTACATTGAACCTCTCACCATCTGTGGCCAGTAGAGAACCTGATTTGATATGGACATGAAATAGTCATCCTATTTATACCGCCTGCTAAGAAGCCATCAACACTCCCAAATTCCAGGGGTTTCCTCTAACTCCTTTCCCTCTTTGCCCTTGAAATGCCTGGGCATTGCAGGATACTCAGGCTTACTATCCTGTTAGAATAAGGGAACAGGAGAAGAAGAATGCTTTTATTTATTTATTTTGTGCGGATGACTCAACAGTAGGAGAAAAAAGTTAAGACACGAGTAGCGTGTTCTATCATTCCCTGGCTCAACAGGGAATCCCACATCAAGTACAAAATAAAAAGTAGCTTTAAAAAAAAACAACCGGGAGGCCGAGATGGGCGGATCACGAGGTCAGGAGATCGAGACCATCCTGGCTAACCCGGTGAAACCCCGTCTCTACTAAAAAATACAAAAATCTAGCCGGGCGAGGTGGCGGGCGCCTGTAGTCCCAGCTACTCGGGAGGCTGAGGCAGGAGAATGGCGTGAACCCGGGAGGCGGAGCTTGCAGTGAGCTGAGATCCGGCCACTGCACTCCAGCCTGGGCGACAGAGCGAAACTCCGCCTCAAAAAAAAAAAAAAAAAAAAAAAAAAAAAAAAAAAACCAACACTGAAAATAAAGGATTAGGCTCCAGTAACTAGGAGCAAGGTCACATTCCCACCCCTTGCCTGGGCTTTACGCTCTAAGTATAACACTAAATACTGATTCTAACTAGACTGAACCATGTAAGAATATTAAACTAAGTGGAGGGACTCTGCATAAAATGTTCTTGGCTTCAGTATCTGTAAAATCAAAAGAAGGGACTGGATAATTTCTAACCACATTTATAATTTTGCTCTATTCACTTCAGGCTCCAGACCCCAGAGGACCCACTTTCAGCATGTATAACCCATTCTGTTAATTATTTTTCTTAATTAAATAACACCTCTAAGAATTACTTAACTACTGAGTGTATGCCTCGCCTCCATAATTAGAATGTAAAGTCCTCCAGCATAATTCAACAAAAATATATTAAGTACCTACTGGGTTCAAGTCATAGTACAGGGACAGGGATTTCTCCCTAGGTGGCTGGTACATTCCTTCACACTTAATAGCAGTCACTCTCAATATGAAAGATTTCCTGACTCAGCTCCATTGCAGTATTTGTTTATTATCTGCATAAGTATCTCTCTTATCAGCAGAATACCTGGTATAACAGACAGATGGGGCTTGGAGAGATTCCAAAAAACAAAAGAACGTGTGTGCCATCCCAGACTATCTCTAGAGATTTCCGAAATCTGTGATTTGTTGTGGAAATCACTGGCCTACACTGCCAGCTGTTCTCCTTATTTTTCTTTTGTAAACAAAACCGATTATTATTATTTTTTTCTTTTTTTGAGATGGAGTCTAGCTCTGTCACCCAGGCTGGAGTGCAGTGGCACAATCTCGGCTCACTGCAACCTCTGCCTCCCAGGTTCATGTGATTCTCCTGCCTCAGCCTCCTGAGTAGCTGGGACTACAGGCATGCGCCACCACGCCTGGCTAACTTTTGTATTTTTAGTAGAGACGGGGTTTCACCATGTTGGTTAGACTGGTCTCGAACCCGACCTCGTGATCCACTCACCTCAGCCTCCCAAAGTGCTGGGATTACAGGTGTGAGCCACCACGTCCTGCCAACAAAACCAGTCTTGAGCACGCTCTAATGTGATGGAATGCAGCACTCTTGCTTCTGCCTTAAGAGTTCTTTGGAATGAGGCTAGGTAGGCACTGTCCTAGCTTGTATTCCCCTGAAATCAAGCCCTGAGCCACCAAAGACTTGAGCACAAGTAGTTTATTCAAGGGATGATCCAGGAGATACAATTGCAGGAATGGAGGAAAATGAGACAGGAAAGAGAGAAAAGCCCTAAAAGCTGTGCTCACAAGAGCTACTGCCATGGGCGACTGCAGCTCAGTTCCACTGGGGACCCTGTGAGCTTCCATGTCAATCAGAAGTGCTCCTGTCAGGGATGGAAAGGAAGGTGGGAGCACTTATCCGCTGACTCCTGTCTCTTAGTCGCTGAGGTCATTCCTGGGAAAGTTAAATCACTGGCTTCTGGGCAGCTCTGCATGGAGCTGGAGAAAGTTCACAGGCAGAAAAGCAGAGACACACAGAACTGGATGCTGTCACTGTGCACAGGAACCAGCCATAGTAACCACAAACAACTCAGCTGCCAGTCAAGGGGACGCAGGGCAGGGTGTCAGCTGCATTTGCCACGTCGTTCATTCGTCTTCCTCAACCATCACAGCCAGGCCAAAGGCCCCCAAAACCTGGTTTCTAGTAGGGGTCCTATCAGCATCTCCCGATTGACTTGGGATTGATGTTACTTACACCCCTCTATCTCAGAGATCTGTTCTCCAAATGGGAGATGATGAGGACTTTTACCATAAGGCGCAAGGAGGCAGAGATGTGACTGAGCTCTTATGTTTGATGGGGCTCAGGTCAGGGGTCACAAACGCAAATGCCTTCAATGGCTTTGGCTTTATGAGTATCATAAACAGGGATAAAGGCACAGTGAGAGGGATCCTGATGGCTCCAAGGGCAGGGTGGGAGGAGCCACGGGAGTCGCAAGGTGGGGAGCGTTGAAGGAGGGTGGGTGGGGGTCTTGCCAAAGGCGCACAGTTCTGGAGCTGCCACATAACTCCTGCCAACTCCTGTCATTCAACCGACACCGAGTGTCTAGCAACACTCCAGAAACCAGGCTAAATACTCATCATACAGCTAGTCACGATCCCAACCCTGGGGAATGAGAAGCGAAATCGTATGATAAATGCTCATGAAAAAAGTCCTTCACCAGCTTGAAGTCTATTCTTAAAAATCTATTTTATAGTGGAAGTGACACGTAAAACACCTTATAGAAGTTTACATATGGAAAAATAAAGTCAGAGAACAAAAGCACCAAGTTAACGTATGGGTGCCCTTATAAATATTTCTTATCACTTCTAATTTACTAATAATTGAGTCCCCTAAAAATGTTTAACTTGCAGATCACAGATTGGTCAAAACTTAAACTCAAATAGTTCAACTATAAAAGCCTACACTCCTCATGCATAATCAATGTGATTAAAATGCAACAAAGACAGCAAATCAAATGAACAGAGTATGAACTATATTTCATGTAGCAAAAATATATGGAGGTTACTATATTCTTAATTTCTGGTACAGAACAAACCACCTCAGAACTTAGTGACTTACTGCACACATTTATTATTCCTCATGCCTCTGATCTGGGCTGTGATCTGGCCACAGCTAAATGGGATGAGATGGCCTCACTCATGTCTGTAGCCTCAGCTGGATGGCTTAGACGGTTGGCATCTCATCCTCCAAGAGGCTGGCTGGTCTTGGTCACATGGGGGCAGAAGGGTTCCCAGCAACTAGACATGTTAATCCTAATC
Source organism: Chlorocebus sabaeus (assembly GCF_047675955.1). Classification (NCBI taxonomy): domain Eukaryota; kingdom Metazoa; phylum Chordata; class Mammalia; order Primates; family Cercopithecidae; genus Chlorocebus; species Chlorocebus sabaeus. The sequence continues at coordinate 67,159,179 of NC_132908.1, read as the reverse complement.
ACAAGTACTTTTCCAGGCTCTGAATCATCTGTTTTATCCCAAAAGCAAGTCACATGGCCAAGACTAGAGTCAGTATGGGAGTAGAGCTGGGGAGGCAAGAACAAATTGGGAGTAATCTACCACACAATTCCCTTGTGAGTTCCATGAAATACTTGTCAATTCATTTTGCTTTGCAGCAGATGTATGAACAAAGGGACTACATTCCCTGTCAGTCATTCATCCAAATATTCAATCCCTTCCCAATTTTATAACTCAGAATAAATTCTTTCCAGGTCCCACACAGTAACCAAGTTACAGAATGACTGCACTAAGAAGGTGATGAGGAAGAGAAATAGGAAGAAGGGGAGAAGATGAGGAAGCAGAGAAGGAGCTACCACTGCTGCTACTACTGCAGGTAACATTTATGTAACCTACTCAGCATGGTGTGTACTTCTGAACCTCCCCACAACCCTTAGGGATTGTCCTCCCAGGCTGATTGTGTGCCCTCCTCCCACAGCACCAGGGATGCAGCCTTAAGACTCGGGGTACTCCCTCCTCAGCTTCCCTTATGTCTTCGAAGTTTTACTGTTCACACTTGCTACTCCCAAGCCCCGGTTTCCACTCTTTCAAATACCAATAACAAGAATGATTCATGGCTCATATACTGGAAATGCTCATGGGTGCTAGGAGTGATACAGAAGTATAACTCTTATACTAGAACTTTCCAAAGGGAAATGGGAAGGGATGTGTACCCAGATGGCTTTAGAGCAAGGTGGAAAAGCTGCTCAATGTGCCAGGGAAGGGAGGACAGGACTCTCAGGCAGGTTTCATGACGCAGATGAAACGAGCTGCACCAGTGTGTGACTTTGGCCAGTGACGCCTTTATGTCCTTCAGTTTTCTCATCTGAAAAGTAGAGATGATCAGTAATAAGGAGGTAATACACTGAAAGCATTTGTCTCAGCCCCTGAAAACGGCAAGGTAGCTGACAAACACCGGGAACCACCACACTTCACTCTGAACTGCACATGGTTTCACATTTAAGTGCCTCCAATTGAAACAGATCTTTCAATACATACCAAAAGAAACTTGATGGTCAGACTAAAGGGTGAGCTGTTATCAATATCTTCCCAGGCTGTTTCTGCACCATGTTAATATGTAGAACCCTCCGGCAAGGTCCCTAAGCCTAGGTAGTAACTTCTATCCAGCAGCTTCCCAGGCAAGGAGGAATCTCTCCTCCCCTTCCTTCCTCCTCTCTTCCTGTGGCAAACTCCTCTAGTACAACCATTTCAAGAAAGCAAAAGCTAGGAAGAAAATCATTAGCACACACGTGCCCATATGCACATGCACACATGCACATGTGCACACACACTTCTGTCTCTCTGTTTTTTGCCCATAACTCCAACCTCCCAAGGCAAAGGAGAACAAAGAGGCCTGGTTACCATCCCTGCAAGAATATAGGGAAAAGGTCTCAATTAACTATGAACTGAGGGCTTATGTCCCTCCAAAATTCATATATTGAAATCCTAATACCCAATGTGATGGTATTTGGAGATAGGGGTCTTTGGCAGATGATTAGGTCATGAGTGTGGGGCCCTAATCAATGGGATGAGTGCCCTTACAAGGAGACACAAGAGAGCATGCCTCCTGCTTTCCTTCCCCTCTGCCCCTCCATCCATCCCCCCTCCACCATATGAGGAACAATGAAAAGACATCTGTCTGCAAACCAGGAAGTGAGCCCTCACCGAACACCAGATCTGTAAGCACCTTGATATTGGACTTCCCAGCCTCGAGAACCATAAGAAATATGTGATTACTGTTTAAGCCACCCACTCTATGATAATTTGTTACAGCAGCTCAAGCCAACTAAAACAAAAAACAAAACAAAACAAAATCCAAATGGATTTCTCAAATGTTATTACTGCCCAGGACAAGCCAAAGAGTTTGGACACCATCCCATGGGTGACTGGGGATCATTGCAACATTTATGCAGGGCATGAACACATGCGTGTTTGCTTTGAAAAACTAGAGTGTGTGGCAGTGGGTTGAGGAAGTCGAAAGCAGTGGTTCTCAAAGTGGGATCCCCAGACCGCAGCATCAGCATCACCTGGGAAACTTGTTAGAAACAATTCTCAGGCTCCACCTCAGACCTGCTGAGTCAGAAACCGTGAGTGGGACCCAGCGCTGCTGTTTAACAAGCCCTGCAGGTGATTCGGATGTGCTGAAGACGGAGAACCCAGGGTGTAGAAGGAGGCAGACCAAATGGAGTTGCATGGAGCATCTCTGAGTAAGACACCTTATCTCTGCTCCTGAAAGCCTGTTGAAGTGATACTAAAGAAATATTTAATTTTTTTTTTCTTGAGATGGAGTCTCGCTCTGTTGCCCAGGCTGGAGTGCAGTGGCACCATCTCTGCTCACTGCAACCTCCACCTCCCGGGTTCAAGCAATTCTCCTGCCTCAGCCTCCTGAGTAGCTGGAACTACAGGTGCCTGCCACCTTGCCCCGCTAATTTTTTTGTATTTTTAGTAGAGACGGGGTTTCATCGTGTTAGCCAGGATGGTCCCGATTTCCTGACCTCATGATCTGCCTGCCTCAGTCTCCCAAAATGCTGGGATTACGGGCATGAGCCACTGCACCCAGTCAATAAATATTTAAATATTTTAAGATACTGATGAGAGCAAAGAAAATGAGTAGGGAGAACACACACAAAAATGAAAGATGTCATGCAAGTTTGGAAGGTGAAAGGAGGATTGAACAGTGAATAGCAGCACTGTAGGAGCTGAAACAAGGGTCTGCAGAAGCCAAGAGAGGGAAGTGAGATGAGCCATCCCTCAGCTCCCTGGATAGGTACAAGAATTGGTGATGAAGAGGTTCCTAAAGAGAAGTCATATTTTAGCATCTGCCCAGAGTATGGAACTTGGAAAGGAGAGAGATCTCAAAAGACAAGCGTTAGAAAGCTTTGCTCAGGGTCTGTCTGTGCAAAATCCTCTATCGTGACCTCTCTAGGAAACATCTCATAAATAAAGTTACTGCAAATATGACATGTGAGATGGAAAACTGTGCAAACAGGAGAAAGTTTTTCTAGAAATGCTTGTTTCAAAATATTGGTAAAACATGTTAATTTGTTTTTAATTCTTCTATCATAGACTGCATAATATTTGAATTCAGTTTTGCTCAGATGATAGATCATGTAGGTTTCCTGTTATATTCACTCCAATTACCTTGGGTTATGCCTAAGATCAGCAGTAAATAGGACTGAGGACCCAGCTGGGGAAGTCTCCAGTTTGCCTTAGGCTTAGGGGTACATAGATGATCATAGAACATATAAAAGACTTATATGGTATCTTTTCCAGGGGTGGATTCAAGTTTTGTGACGCCAAAAGCTTACAGAATTTGTTAAGAAAAGAGAATACAGAATTATCAATAGAAACTGCCCCGGGCCCTCAATGTAATTTGAATAAAAACATTTAAAGACAAGCAAGACCTAAAATTATTTAGCTCCTGTTCACTGGTTCTCAGGAAGCTACTGGAAGTTATGCTCCAATACAAGAAAGGAAACCTAGATGGAGGGAGACACGGTATCTAGAAAACGGGATGACCCAATGAGATATCACTTTATACCATCTAGAATGGCTAACATTAAAAAGTCAGATAATAACAAGTGCTGGTGATGATGTAATCAGAACCCTCCTACACAGCTGGTGGGAATGCAAAATGGAGCATGCTCTATGGAAAACAGTCTTGCAGTTCTTCAAAAGATTAAACAGATTGCCATATGACCTAGCAATTCCACTCCTTGGTGTCTACCCAAGAAAACTGAAAACATAAGTCTACACAAAAACTTGTACACAGATATTCATAGCAGCATTATTCTTAGTAGCCAAAATGTAGAAACAACCCCAACGTCCATCACCTGATGAATGGATAAACAAAATGTATATATCTACACAACAGAATATCATTCAGCCATAAAAAGGAATGAAGCGCTGATACATGCTACAACATGGATGAACCTCGAAAACATGATACTAAGTGAAAGAAGCCAGGCAAAATAGCACACATTATTATTCCATTTATATGTAATGTCCAGAATAATCAAATCCATGCAGACAGAACGTAGGTGATTGTAGGTTGGGGGGACATCGCAGGGAGTGAAACAGAGCAGAGGAGTAATCACTAAAGAGTACAGGACTTCTTTTTGAGGTCATGAAAATGTTCTCAAATTGACTGTGGTACTGGTTGAATGTACCTGTGAACAAATTTTAAAAATTAATTGTGCACTTTAAATGGGTGAATTACCCTGGAATACTATGCAGCTATAAAAAGAATGAAATCATGTCCTTTACAGCTACATGGATGCAGTGGGAGGGCCATTATCCTAAGCAATTTAATGCAGGGACAGAAAACCCAGTTCCACGTCTTCTCACTTATAGGTGGGAGTTCAACATCGGGTACACAGGGACATAAAGATAAGAACAATAGAAATGGGGGGCCTGTGGGAGAGGCAGGGAGAGGAACAAGGGTTGCAAAGCTAACTATTGTGAACTATACTCACTATCTGGATGATGGGATCAGTCATACCCTTCGCCTCAGCATCATATGATATATTCATGTAATAAACTAACACATGTACCCCGAAAAATTGAAATTATAAAAGGAAGTTAAAAATGAGTGAATTATATGGTATGTGGCTATGTCTTAATAAAGCAGGAGGAGGGAATGGAGGATGGGAGGGAGAGAAGGATGGAGACACGGAAGCCAGGAGAAACATAGTAGCAGGGGTGAATGACACCAGGACATGAGAGAATGTAATTGGCACGGTATGTCCCTCCCTCCCTCCCTCCCACTGCTGCTCTAACGTTTGCAAAAGCATCTCAACACAGACAGTCTCCCTGAAACATGTTACTCTGCCCACGGCCAAAAACCAAACCCCCTCCCCATGACCCCAAGTCGAAGGAAATTCCTAAGAAGATGGTGAACGTAAGTCCCTGAGCTCCCAGGCTGAGCATCTGGCCTAGAAAACAACTGGCTCAGGTAGAGCCAAGAGAAAGGTCAAGGCCAGGAGAACCACCTCCCTCCCAGCCCCTACTCCTTCCCCGGTCATCACCATCACAAAGCCGTTAGACCACTTGACATGTTTGGCCATGTTCAGAGGAGTTTGGTAGCTCTGAAAGAAAGCTGGTGCAAAGATTTAGTAACGCATACCCCAGAAACATAAGCACAAAACAAAAACAAAACAGTCAGTTAATATCTCTAGGAAAACCAAAATGTAGCCCCAGAAAGGCAATCCAATCGCCAAACATTGTACAGCTCAGCTGAGAACAGTATTTACAGTTAATATAAGTAAGTCTCAATGTCACCAAAATTATGGCACCACTATATTTGGAGAAGAAAGAAAGAAATGAGTGGGTATCAGATGGGGAGGTGAATAGTTTAATAAGGCTAAAAACTCATCTTCCTACTATTAAATCAAGGATAATGTCTAAAAGTTGGCCAGAGAAAGGGGGGAGTGGTAGCGATGTATAAAAATGATCGAGAAGAAAAATCCTGAACAAAATAGCTAAAAGAGTTGGAAGCAGCTCCTTTCAAGGGGTGGAAATGGGGAACGCAGAACTACTTACAGCTGAACAAATTTATAATCCTAAAAATACAGAGTTAGACCCTTAAAAAAACTGTATGCATTATACTTTGGGAATCCGACTAGAAGCCATAGCTGGTGGCTTTATTAGCATTTAGTTGCAAAAAAAAAAAATTACAAGGCATCCCGTAATGGTCACGCATGGAAACATCAGGGGGCAAAAAATTACCCAACTGTTTTCCCATATGTATCTCTCAGGAATGTGCTTTTCCAACTTTGTTGCTTATAGTGGCTACTTTGGAATGTTTAATCCAGAAACCACAGGACTACTAAAGTTAACCCATTTATCAGAAGTTACCTGCACACCTCTGAGTCCAAATAAGAATCCTGGATACGTCTGAAGTTTGTGCTAAGATTTCACCACTACAAATTTTCATTGCCTATCAGAGCATGAATCTCATGAGGCTATTCCAATAAGAATAAATGAAAGAATTTGACAACGGCCTAAAAGTCAGATTAAATTTCACAATATTAATACTCAATACTCATTGCAAGTTTTAAAGAGAGTAAATATCCTTCACTGCAACTCACAGAAATTTCTCATCAAAAACAATGAATTTCTGTCAGTGTGCAGAACCATAAATCTTCATAATACTGTCAACTCTTTAGGGTGACACAGTATTTAATTTAAGAAACGTTTGTCCTAGAAGGATGGAAAAATTCACAAACTCACCCTTCAAAGATCTTTCTTTTCCGCTGGAAGACAAGGAGGTAATGCTGTTTTTCCTTTTCCTGGCTTTGAAATAGCCTACTTAAGTTCTCCTAGAGATAAGTGCTTGCTACCTCTTCTCCAGTTTGCAACAATTACTAAAAGATGTGGAATTAAATACAAGTGTGTTTTGTGACAGTCAATCCAGGCTGGAAATGGTACAGATGAAAGCAATAACTATCAGCAGTTAGTTATTTTCCCCCTTTTGTGGGTGCAGAAAGAGAAACGAACAAGTCAGTCTTTTCATTCAGATTACCTCTAGCGAGTTTATCCATCGAGAATTGGTGCCATTAAGTGAAATTCTCATGGTTAACTTGAGTTAGTTACAGTTTGGAAATCATAAGACAAATTACTTTCATCGAAGGCAACGAATGACCACTTAAGCATTAAATTGGGGGAAAAAATGGTTTGAGAAGGGTGTACTGTATCCATTCCCTCTAAATAAGTGCAAATCCTAATTCTTCAACTATTAACAGTTGAAAACCAGATCCACGACAGGAGTTTCAGAGGTACGAGTGAACACAGGGGGAATTTCTATGAAGAGCAGCTTTTCTGACACCTATTTGCAATCAGAGAACCACTCTTTCAGATGAGAGATGCTCCCACCTTCGTGTGTTTCAGGATCACTGTGGGCTTTTTAAAACACACGGGGCTGGGCCCCACCCCAGAGTTTCTGATTAAGTAGGTCTAAGGCAGGCTGGGTAATCTGCATGTCTAAGAGGTATCCCAGGTGATAGCAATGTTACTGATCCGGAGAAAAACACTGAGAAACACCGCTTTAGATAAATGTCTATTTTAGGTACATAATTTTAATCCAGCTCTAATGAGCTTTCAAAGTAAGTCATAGGAATGATTTCCTTTAAAATCTTTTATAAGACAATTCAGACAAACGTTCATAAGCAAAAAGATAAGTATGGCTTAAAATCCTTATGTTCAAATGTCATTGTTTGTGAATCATTTTGAGAAAATGAGTCATTATTTAGTTATAGATTTCTGCAAACACATGTATTCAAATATCAGAGATCAAAACCGGAAAACTATGTCATTCAGTAACTAATATCTAATTATAAATGGCATACTCATTATCATGAATACGGTGAATTTGGATTATGTCTGAGAGTAGAAGTATAGCTGCTGGTACTTACGGCTTACTAAATGATCATCTTTTCTCTTCCGTAATGAAAAAAACTGTTGTGATTATTCAAATATTGTACTTGTGGAATAATCACTGTAACTCTTGCAGCTTGCAAACTGTGACATTTACATCCCGAATTAGTATTCTAGTCAAGCCTTTAAAGAAGTAAATTAACTCTCTCCAACCACTATGTCTGTATTTAAAAAACTGCCTCCAGGCAAATTTTTGTGACTATTTACCATAATGTAGTGGGTAGTTGTGCTTCAGATATGAATAACTGAAAGTAGCAGAAATACATGAAACACCCCATCAACTCACCAGACATTTTTCAATGAAAACAAGCCATTTTCCTGAACTAACTGTGTTTTGAACTATGTCTACTTTCACTTATAAATAACAATTCCAGATTAAAACAAAGATGAAGAGCGAAATCCACTTATAAGTAGAAAATGAACATTTTCATTAGTGAAGAGTCCAGCCCACCTGAACTAAATCTTTGCTGAGTCCTCTTCCTGTTCTTTACTCTTTCTCACTCTTCACCTGTCTCGGGTGTTTTCTAAAACCCCTACCTGACTTTTCCAGCTCATTTCATGACCTCTATTCAAACTGAAGCATCATCCCACTAATACTTTGGGATGTGGTCTCTTTCCATACACGAATTTGGGAGATTTGGCTATTTGGAGATTGATTATAAAAGAATGGGCCAGGCACAGTGGCTCACGCCTGTAATCCCAGAACTTCGGGAGGCCAAGGCAGGTGGATCACTTGAGGTCAGGAGTTCGAGACCAGCCTGGCCAACATAGCGAATTCCCCCATCTCTACTGAAAATACAAAATTAGCTGGATATGGTGGAGCATGCCTGTGATCCCAGCTACTTGGGAGGCTGAGGCAGGGGAATCGCTTGAACCTGTGAGGCAAAGGTTGCAGTGAGCTGAGATCACACCATTGCACTCCAGCCTGGGCGACAAGAACAAAACTCCAGCTCAAAAAAATAAAATAAAATAAAATAATGATAATACAACCAAAGAAAAGAGAATGAAAGATTTGCAGTTCTCATTTTGCTCTGACTTTGGATTTAGGAACCTCAGAGACCTGTATGTCCAAATATCACCTGGAGTAAAGCTCACTAAATGAAAGAGGAAACTAAAGAGGAAACTCGGGAAAGAGATGTGACTCCACAGATGATTTTGACAGAATAAATATGCAATCCTGTGCACTCACTTTTATATTAAGTCGGTGCAAAATAATTGCCATTGAAAGTAATGGCAAAAACTGCAATTACTTCTGCACCAACCTAATAACACTTAACTAGAGCGGTGAATTTTTTATGTGTGTGTACAGGAAACATCACCACGTGAGACACTTCCCCTCTAGGTTTTCTCTTTAGCTTTTCATTTGGTGATGTGCATTTAAACACACTCACTTGACTGCTTACTTATTTACAGTTTCAACTGCCTTCTATCCCCTGACCTTTAGCCACAATTTTAGATTTTTTTTTTTTTTTTTGAGACAGCGTCTCGCTCTGTCACCCAAGCTGGAGTGCAGTGGTGTGGTCATATCTCACTGTAGCCTCGAACTCCTAGGCTCAAGGAATCCTCCTGCCTCAGCCTCCCAAAATGCTGGGATCACAGGCAGCCATCACGATCGGCTTGCATATTTTTAAATGAAGACACCATCCTTTTTAAAATTAGGCATAGTTTTAACTGCTGTGACTCCAGCATTTCTACTTCCGCCCAAAGTGGAGTAGCAGTGACTGGATTTACCCTCCCACCTGAGATGACTGTAATTGGGGCACAGTATATGAAACACCAGGGTTTAAGCCATGGGGCATAAGACAATGAGGGACAGTGAGCCCTGACAAATGGGAGACAAACACAGTGAGCGCTCTGATTGCCCCAACTTAGTGTCTGGGGAGCATTTCCAAGCCACAGCACAGGAAGAGGGGGACCCAGGACAGGCCCAGTGACTCCCTGAGTTGAAGCCACAGTGCTGAGAGTCCAGGGAGACCAGGCATCTAGAATTCTCATAGCAGAGACTAGAGAAAAGAGAACTGCCCGGAGAGAAAATTCTAGAGATCTCCAGAGCTCTTTCTGTCACACTTTCAGCAGAAAATGGACCAGTACATGGTCTGAGGAGACTACCCAAGGCTGGAGAAAGAACTACCTGGAAGGATTAGAGGGAACAGAACTTCCGGCTCACACAAGGCCAAAAACAGTGCTTATTCCCACCACCTGAACTAGGAAACTTCATAATTCAAGAGACTGTGCACAGAGTACTCAGAAGAGTCTTGCCTCAGTGGTGTGGGATAATTAGGCCTAGACTTAACACAGCTCTGATCCTGCCCAATGAATCTTAAAAGCAAGACCCAAAAGGATGGAGCAATTTTCAAGCAACTTAACTGTGTCCCAAAACAAACCCCAAGAATATTGATAAAAATACATAAATATCCAGCACCCAACAAAGCAAAATGCATAATGTCCGCATCCAATAGAAAATTACCAGGCAAGGAAGGAAGAAGGAAGAAGAAAAGACAAAGCCAATCAATTGAAACCAAGCCACAATTAAAACCAGTAAGAAAGCTTGTCTTTTTTTTTTTTTTTTTTTTTTTTTTGATACAGGGTCTCACTCTGTCACCCAGGCTGGAGTACAGTGGTACCATCTCAGTTCACTGTAACCTCTGTCTCCTGGGTTCAAGCAATTCTTGTGCCTCAGCCTCCCTAGTAGCTGGAATTACAGGCGTGCACCACCACACCTGGCTAATTTTTATATTTTTAGTAGAGATGGAGTTTTGCCATGTTGCTCAGGCTGGTCTCCAACTCCTGGCCTTGGGTGATCTGTCCACCTTGGCCTCCCAAAGTGCTGGGATTACGGGCATGAGCCACCACTCCCGGACAAGAAATCCTTTCTCTTTTTTTTTTTTTTTTTGAGACAGAGTCTCGTTTTGTGGCCCAGGCTGGAGTGCAGTGGTGTGATCTCGACTCACTGCAAGCTCCGCCCCCCGGGTTCATGCCATTCTCCTAACTCAGCCTCCGGAGTAGCTGGGACTACAGGCACCGGCCACCAAGCCCAGCTAATTTTTTACATTTTTAGTAAAGACAGGGTTTCACTATGTTAGCCAGGATGATCTCAATCTCCTAACCTCGTGAAATCCTTTCTATGTGGCACCAGCAACAACTGAGGGACTCAGACTCAACCCTCACAAGAGTGCCTGCAACCAATTCATTTGCATAGCATATTCTCTTTTTGCAAAAAAACAGAAAACCATCAACAGGTCAAATCTAACTTTGAGTAACATACACTATCACTACACCATACAAATAAGAAGAAAACAAAAAAAAAAAGTGGCAAAACTTGGAAGATCTGCTTCAAAGTACTGGTGAGCAACAGATGCTGAGATCATTCAGAATGGCAAGTGACACCTGCCACTGTCCTCACCTGAGTCAAGCACCTGCAATGTGCTGTCAACTCAAGCAAACAAAAGCAGATTGTTCCTCCTTCTAGAGAAAGGACGTGTCTTGGGCTGCCAGTTAAGCACAAGGAGTCTAGCGTCATAGCTGCTTAGAAATAAACAACTTTAAAATCTTTCTCATAGTCACATTTCCTTTTCTAATAAACAGAATCACCGGTGATACCCTGTATCTCTTTGCTTCACTTTTCCCCCAGATCAGTGGTTTTCTAGCTCTGGCGTGCATCCAAATCCCTGGGAGGGCTCATGAAAACACAGATGACTGGGTCACAGCCTTGGAGTTTCTGCTTCAGTTGGACTGTGGGGGGCCCAAGAATTTGGGTATCTAACAAGTTCCCAAGAGATACTGATGCTGCCGGTCTGGTGACCATACTTTGAGAACCATGACCCTTGAGAACCATGACCCTTGAGAACACAATCTCTCATCTATTGAACCTGGACTTGCAGGAGAGACCCAAGCATCAAAATATTTAGTAAAACTAGATGCTTTGAGGGCTGTGTTCAAGAAGTCACAAGATACCAGGAACTCACTGGAAAAATGTACAAAACTTCCTGATTGAAAAATAAAGGTTGCAGCGGCAGTTGCTTGCTCTCATCTCTTCTGATAATGTTCTCTCCCCCACTGCCACCCTACTCCCCAGGCATGTTGCGAAGGATAAGTAGGGCGCTGTGTTGGAGGAGCTGAAATTGGTAGAAGACTGGGATGTTGTGCTTGAATAAGAAGTTTCTTTGTGGCACGTATAATTCTTGGTCCACAATATACACCTTTGGGAAGCTTGAGGAGCCACACAGGGGCTGGGATCTCCCAAGGATTTCATGAACAAAATAAAATCTGCCAACTTACTGTGTTCTTTTAAATTAACCGAAGACCTACGGGACCACTGACTACCATATTTTATCAAATCTCAGGTTCATCAGATCGTTATTTTATGTAGCACCAAAAAGGAAAAGAAAAGCTACAATCAAATTATGGTATACACCATCAACTATAAGATTCATCTGGATTTCCAAAATGTTCACATATGATCTCAGAAGCAATAAAACACAATATCGAAAAATGTGTCCTGGTCTTGCTAACGTTTGAGACCATTTTTTAATGTGTTACTAACCCTTCCTTACAGCAGCTAATGTACTGCTTGTTTTAATGGTTATGTGGACATATGTGAAATCAAATAGGGTAATTCCAGCAAATCTATAGGTATTTTTAAAGGCAGAACATTTTAAAACTTTTTATTTTGAAGTAACTTCATATTTCAAGTTCCAAGACTAGTATGAAGAAATTCTGTGACTTTTTTTTCTGAACCGTTTTTGAGAGTACACTGTGTACTCTGCCATGTAAATACTTCAGGCTGCATTTCCTAGGAACAAAGATATTCTCTTATATAACTATAGTGCAGTTAATAAATTCAGGGATGTAAGAGTCAAGGTCTCACTCAGTCACCTAGGCTGGAGTGCAATGGCACAACCAGTAGCTCACTGTAACCTCGAACTCCTGGGCTCAAGGGATCGTCCTGCGTCAGCCTCCCAAGTAGCTGGGACTACTCAAAAAGGAAAAAAAAAAAAAAAAAAAAAAAAAAAAAAAAAAAGACATGCGAAGTATCAGAATAATATACCAAAGACATTGCTTACATCTCCTCTCCTGAACAAATTTTAGAAAATTCCTGTGTAGCAATGAGACAGATTTTGGCCTATGGTAAGGAAGAACATATTAGGAGGAACCACATGAAATTGCCATTTTATAGGTCAAAAGTGAATGCATGCTAGCAATATCATACACCTGTTGGCTTCCTGCAATCGCGAGTGTTCAAGTCAGGTGATCTCTGGCCAAGGAGGATGTGACAGAGTAAAGGAATTCATGCAGCATCATGAGGAAAGTGGACTAAATCGCCTCTAATGACCCTTCACATCCCAAGGGTTTGCGTTTTTTTGGTTGATGTACACTTCCCTTTTAGGGTGAGTCAGAAGAGGGATTGCTTCCTTGACATGATGTATTTACCTCTTTCACACTTTTGTAAATGCACTCATTCCTCTCTGTGGCTGCAGAATACTTGAGGGCAGGTCATTTGGGTACAGAGGGAGATGGTGACCCTGAAAGCTAGACAATGTGTAGATGTGCAGCTTAGAGAATGGAAAACTTAAAACTGGTTGCAGGAGCAAATCATTGTTTTGTCTAAATATTGGCTGAGACCAAATGCCTGAGTTTTACTCTGAATATCTTCAGCAATAGGATTTGAGCAAATGTCTGCCTCTGTAATTTTAATATTTACAAGGTTATTATTATAACCCTGACCCTTGCCTTCCTAACAAGTGTGTTATGCGATTAGCTAATTGATCATGATGAAGTACTCTGAGTTCCTTGTAGAAAAATACTACATTAAATAGAGAACCAGTATCCTGCCTAAATGCCTTATCTCCATGTTGAGATTACTAACTTCCCACTTACGAAACTGATCTCTAAATACACATAACAAGCTGTAGTTAGTAAATTCAAACACCATAAAATAAATGATTGATTTTTTTTAATTTAAATTGCGCTGTTGGGACTAATTTTGCCAATTTGAAGGTTATTCCTAAATAACCAAATCCTCATTTACTCTGCTAACTGGCTCTTTAGTACATTTGCAAATAGAACATATTACATTCCTATCATCAAACAACTTTCCCATTAGCTACAGTAAATACTCTGCACTTTGGTCACCCATCAGTTCCCCATAGAGTTATGGGTTATAAGTTTAATCGTTTCATTTGCATATCCAGCTGAGGTAAATTAGAAAAAGTCGCCACACTCATTACACTTTATTGCATTGCAAACACAGATGTCTGTTTTTCCAGACCCGCTTAACCTTGACCTAAAGAAAAAGATTAGAGTAATACAGTGGGAAAATAGACACTGTGTGTTCACTTGGCTTCTCACATCTGAACTCCATTGAATTTCCTAGAAAATAAGAGAATTTTCATTTTTTAATTAACAGGGTAACCTTGAAAAAAATCACAATGATCAGATATTGCTTCCCTTAGTTATGAATTACCTGTTAAAAGGTCTTCAGACATAATTTTCCTGGACAAATAAACATAAACCATCTCTATAAAGAATAACTTCACAACATTGGAAAAAATTCCTTCACTAGGAAACGATAACACGCAACCACCATCTAGCTTAGTGTTAACGCTGGTGAATTCATCTTACCACAAAAGACCCCAAATGGCCAAAGCATTTGGGGAAATGCTTTGGAAATGATAACACCCAGCCACCATCTAGCTTAGTGTTAATGCTGGTGAATTCATCTTACAAAATTACAGGCAAAAGGGCCAAGAAAAAGGTGGCCAAGGGGTCTCTGGAGTTTGTGACTTTCACTCACTGGATACTACTGTTACCAGAAAGGGGTCCTGATCCAGACCCCAAGAGAGAGTTCTTGGATCTCGCACAAGAAAGAATTCAGGGCGAGTCCATAGAGTAAAGTGAAAGCAAGTTTATTAAGAAAGTCAAGGATAACTAACGGCTACTCCATAGACTGAGTAGGTCATTCCCAAAAGTAAGAGGAGGAACGTGCCCACCCTAGGTACAATGCTTGTTTACATCATGGGGAAATGTGCTCTACCACAAGGGTTTGTGATAAAGGATTAATTTTCTTAATTACTGTATTTTGCAAGAATCAATATTATTATCTTTAAAGCAAAATTAGAAATGCTCTTCTTCTCAAGGTATCGGGATATCAGGACATTCCTGAGTCTGGGTCTGTTTAGTAAATGTTATCAATCTGTTCCCTCAACAGTAAACCCCTAGAGGGTAGAAATACCTGACCTGGGAATGCAGCCTCGCTAGTCCCAGCCTCATTTTTCCCAGCCCTCCCTCACGATGGAGTCACTCTGGTTCTAATGCATCTGGCACTATCATCTGTCTCCCTCACTGTACTCTGATAACTGAACGAAGGCCCTCTTCCCCCTCCCTGGTATTGTTCCAGGAAGCTTCCTTATGCACACCTGTGCAAGCACATGGTGCAAAGGGATGGACTTTCTGCGTATGCACAAGTGACAAATCTTTAATTAGGGTCCATTATCCCAACTGCCAAATCTTCATACCCAATGGATAAAAGCCATTTCTACATGTAAATTTTGGGAGCTTTTGCTATTCTTCTTTCATTGACAGACACAGTTGTATATTTTATCATGTACAACGTGATGTTTTCAAGTATACCTACCTTGTGGAATGACTAAATCTAGTTAACATATGCATGACCTCACATAGCTAGCGTTTTTGTGGTGAGAACACTTAACATCCACATTCTCAGCATTTTCCAAGAATTCAATGCATTGTTATTAATAACTATAGCCACCATGTTGTGCAATAGATCTCTTAAACCTATTTCTTCTAACTAAAATTTTGTATGATTTGACCAACATCTCCCCAGTTCCTCACCCAACCACCTCAGCCCCTGGTAACCACCACTCTCTACTTGTATGAGACCAACTTTTTTAGATTGCACATATGAGGGAGATAATGCATTTTTCTCTTTCTGTGCTTCGCTTATTTTGTATAACATAATGCCCTCCAGGTTTAACGATGTTGTTGCAAATGACAAGAGTTCCTTCTTTCTTATGGCTGAATAGTATTCTATTGTATATATACCACATCATCTTTATCTATTCACCCACTGATGGACACTCAGGTTGGTTCCATATCTTAGCTATTGTGAATAATGCCACAGTAAACATGGAAGTGCAGATATCTCTTCAACATACCGATTTTATTTCATTTGGACATGCATAGCCAATGGTGGGATTGCTGGATCACACGATAGTTCTATCTTTAATTTTTGTAGGAACCTCCGTATTGTTTTCTATAATGGCTGTACTAATCTACATTCCCACCAACAGTGTGCAAAGGTTCCCTTTTCTCCACATCTTCACCAATATCTATTTTCTGTCTTTTTGATAATAGCCATAACAGGTGTGAGATGATATCCCATTGTGGTTTTAATTTGTATTTTCCTGATGATTAGTTGTTATATTGAACAGTTTTTAGACACCTGTTGGCCATTTGGATATCGTCTTTTGAGAAATGTCTATTCAAGTACTTTGCCCATTTTTAATTGAGTTACTCATTTTCCTGCTATTCAGTTGTTTGAGTTCCTTATATATTTTGAATATTATTTTCTCTGTTAGGCAGAAGCTTTTTAGTTTGATGTAATCCCACTTCTCTATTTTTGCTTCTGGTGCCTGTGCTTTGGGGATCATATTCAAAAAGTCATTGCCCAGACTTTTCTTCTAGTAGTTTTATAGTTTTGAGTCTTACACTTAAGTATTTAATCCATTTTTGTTGATTTTTGTATACGGTATGAGAGAAAGGGTCTATTTTCATTTTTCTGCATGTAGATATGCAGTTTCCCCAGCACTGCTTATTGAAGAGACTGTCCCTTGCCCATTGTTTGTTCTCGGCTCCTTTGTCAAAAATCAATTAGTTGCAAACGTGGATTTACTCCTGTGTTCTCTATTCTGTCTCATTGGTCTACGTGTCTGTTTTTATGCCAGTACCATTACTACTTTAGTTACTGTAACTTTGTAGTATATTTAAAATTAGGGGCTGGGTGTGGTGGCTCACACCTGTAATCCCAGCACTTTGGGAGGCCAAGGCAGGTAGATCACTTGAGGTCAGGAGTTCGAGACCAGCCTGGCCAACCTGGTGAAACTCCGTCTCTATTAAAAATACAACAATTAGCTGGGCATGGTGGCACATGCCTGTAATCCCAGCTACTCAGGAGGCTGAGGAAGGAGAATCACTTGAACCCGGGAGGCGGAGGTTGCAGTGAGCCAAGATCACACAATTGCACTCCAGCCTGGGCAACAGAGCGAGACTCTGCCTCAAAAAAAAAAAAAAAAAAAAAAAAGCTTTGGCTGTTTGAGGTCTTTTGTGGTTCCATATCGATTTTAGGATTGTTCTTCTATTTCTGTGAAGAATGTCATTGGTATTTTGATAGGAATTGTGTTAAATCTGTAGATTACTTTGGGTAGTATGAACATTTTAACAATATTAACTCTTCCAATTCATGAACATGGGATATATTTCCATTTATTTGTGTTTTCTTCTATTTCTTTCATCTGTGTTCTATACTTTTTATTGCAGAGATCTTTCATCTCCTTGGTTAAATTTATTTTTAAGTATTTAATTTTTTGTAGCTTTTGTAAATGGAATTATTCTCTTATTTGCTTTTCAAATAGTTCAGTGTTAATGTATAGAAATACTACTGATTTTTGTATGTTGATTTTGTATCCTGCAACTTTACCGAGTTCCATTGTCAGTTCTGACAATTGCTTGGTGGATACTGTAGGGTTTCTGTATATAAGACTGTGTCATCTGCAAACAGGACAATTAACTTCTTCCTCTCCAATTTGGATGCTTTTTATTTCCTTCTCTTGCCTAATTGCTTTGGCTAGGACCTCTGGTACTATATTGAATGGAAGTTGGAAGAATGGATATCCTGATCTTAACAGAAAAAGCTTTCAACTTTTCTCCACTGAATATGATGTTAGCTATGGATTTGTCATGCATGGACTTTGTTTTTTTTTTTGAGGTATATTTCTGTAAATTATTAATAGCTAGAATCAAAAATTCAACATAAAATTAAACTTGAAGAAGTGTCTTTAAAGCAAACATGAAAATCAGCAAAAGCAATATGTATATGACATATGTATACATTGTATATATGTATATAACGTTGAAAGAAATTCTTTTAGGGAGCATCTGAAACTCAATCAAAGCATACAAACAATCCATTTTCACGTGCAACCATAAAGGACATGGGAAACACCTGGCTTCATGCTCAAGTTAAAACTGCATAAGAAGGTATGCGAGGTACCTTTACGAGGTATACATATGCCCAAAGAGATGTGCCTTCAAGATAAACATGGATAAGAGGAATTGCAAAAAGAAAAACCAGAAAGAGGAGATAACAAGTAAAGTATGCCAAAACAAATTTAGATCCAAAAATCAACTTAGGTGACATATGAGTTTATGCCCAGAAAAAAACTTACATCAGTGACCAAAAAAAGACCTCAATAAAACATATGAAAGTGTGTTTTATCTTTACAGCTGAGGCATCTTTACAGGGAAGCTAATGAAGTTTAAGCTTCTAGGCCCCTCAATTACACAGCCCTTTCTAAAGCCCTACAGCAGTCCTAGAAATCTGTTTTTGTAAAATTTTCAAACCAAGATTTTCTACCCATCATTAGTTAAGACACTGTCCCCTTTCATTCTGAATCCTCTGACATCTTTTTCTTTGTGTCAGATGGCATGGCAGCAACTGCAGGCATTTTTGATGTTTGGTAAAGGGGAAGTTGAGTTGGAAATAGACTGATTTGGGGATTATGGGGGATAGTGATGGGTTTTCCCATCCTTCCAAGTGTTGTTAAAATGCTACTCACCTTCCCAGAGGAATGCCTGGGAATACTCCTTCCTTCCCACCTTGCCCATTCATCCAGCTACCTGACACAAAGGAGTAGGGTCAGGAGCTACATCATGATCTGCCAAAGTCTGAAAAGTGTCAAGCCAGAAACCAGTCTGTAAAAAAGTCTTCCCATCATCAGATACATATAATTGCAAGCAGAGGATTTAGTGCTCATCAATGCATAGTCAAAATAGACATTCTCTCCTGTCAGAAATGGTATAATGTGTACAATTTGAAACATACCATACATTTATTTTGTCTTTTTAAAATAGGAATGTTTAAACATGCCATTTTTAGTACAGTTTTGAAAGCTGTCTTGTAAGTTTTTAATAAAATAAAAGAAAGATTGTAGACTTCTGATTTGGATGTATATAAAGAGTTTCCTCTTTTAGATGTTTTAAATTTATTAAAGAACTGAAAGTTCAGATTAAAAAATAATGAAATATGTAACAAAAGAGATAAAAATGAGAGTTGAAACCAGTAGATACTACTCTGACATCAAGAAAAGAATTGTATCAAAAATGTTCAAATCATGCCAAAAGCAATAATTCACTCAAGGAGGAGATCAGTGTTGACTAGTAATAATAAATACACTCTTCGATTGTGTGATCATTAAGTTAATAAAGAGGAGGAACTCAAACATGCTGAGAAAAGCTTCAATTTCTTCCTGATTTGACAGGAAGTTCTGACATCAATAAATATAATATAAAACTTACAACGTACAAGGACATTGACAACGAGAAGTGTTGTCAATTCAAAGACCAACACTAATCACTGCCTGAGAAAATCTAAAATGCCTTGAAATTTCAAAGCCTATATAAAAAAGAAACTTGGCCGTGCGTGGTGGCTCACGCCTGTAATCCCAGCACTTTGGGAGGCTGAGGCAGGTGGATCACGAGGTCAGGAGATTGAGACTATCCTGGCTAACATGGTGAAACCCCATCTCTACTAAAAATACAAAAAAAAAAATAGCTGGGCGTGGTGGCACACGCCTGTAGTCCCAGCTGCTCGGGAGGCTGAGGCAGGAGAATCGCTTGAACCCGGGAGGCGGAGGTTGCAGTGAGCCAAGATCGCGCCACTGCACTCCAGCCTGGGCAACCGCGCGAGACTCCATCTCAAAAAAAAAAAAGAAACCTGGTAATTTCCCCAAATTTGAATCCTAAACAATTTTAAAACTTTACATGGCATTTCCAATAACAAATTAGAATGCTGAAACAAATTTTCTTAAACAATAATAAATTAAAATGTTGATCGACCATGCTTAAAAAAACTGAATGATATTTCTGTCCTCTCAATAGAAAGAAATACTAAAAAATCATGTCAAGACTATGCAACCAAAAACTGTAAGGGAAATAGTACCACGGAGGTGTGTCAGGCAGTGAATCACTAAAAATGGAATGTTATTTTCCTGAATCGTATGATATTTGTTGTATTTGTCTGCCTGTTAGGCTTTGTAATTTTCTTTGCTTCTTTCAATCTAATGATTTACTTCTATATTTAATTTTGTATTCACTGTTTTGTATTCTGTTAAAGAGGGCTCTAAAACCTACATAAGCTTTAGGCTCCACAAATTCTGGATATTCTCCTGCCTCAAAGCACCACTCGATTTCATGTGCACAAGAGGATACAATAAGATGTTCACAATGAAACGAAGCCTGCATAATGAGGTTCAGAATCCTGATGGGGCAACAAATTAAAGATCAAAGTGAAAATTCCTCAGGATAATGAAAACTGGCCTTGTATCTCAGTGGATACATGTCTTCCACAAAGAAACAACAGCAACCCTTGCCTTTGCCTAGAAACAGAAAGTCATTTGTGGTCTCTTGACTGTTGCGATGTTGATTCTCAACTAAATTTTACCAAACGTCATGTCAGAAGGACGATGCACAGGCCACCTAGTTCAAGTTATGATTCCCTCTCTGAAGCACCATTTTTCTTTAATAAAGAATTACTACTGCAGGCCAGGTGTGGTGGCTCATGCCTCTATTCCCAGCACTTTGGGAGGCTGAGGTGGGTGGATCACTTGAGGTCAGGAGTTCGAGACTAGCCTGGCCAACATGGTGAAACCCCGCCTCTACTAAAAATACAAAAATTTGCCTGGTGTGGTGGTGGGGGCCTGTAATTCCAGCCACTTGGTAGGCTGAGGCAGGAGAATCACTTGAACCTGGGAGGCAGACGTTGCAGTGAGCCAAGATTGTACCACTATACTCCAGGCTGGGCAACAGAGCAAGACCCCATCTCAAAAAAAAAAAAAAAAAACAGAATTATTACTGCAAAAGAAAGAAAAGAATATACAGGAGAGTCAAGCTATGCAACTTTATTTCCCTAGTTCTATATTTTTCTTTAGGCTAATGAAAACATGGAATTTGCACCAATCTACCCTTCAGTGTTTCCAAAAACATTATTCGGTCCACCATTGTTTATCAGGCCTGTAAAATTTCCTAAGTTGGCACTCACATTTGCTGTGTTATGCCTCCTTCCCTTTGTCTTCCAGAACTTCCTCTCTGGTTTCCTGTATGATAGAACTTAGAGGATACTAACATGTTCTAATAGAAAATTCATTGTGAATTCTTCTGTGAATATAAAATATTTGGAGGATTTAAAAGAAAGAGTTAGAACATAAACTTTACTTTGGGCCAGCTGGTTATCATTTGGCCTGCCTTGAAGTTGTTTAATCCTCAGGAATGAGCCAGTCTTTATCCTCAGAGCAGCAAAAGACTCTCAAACGTGAAACAATGGACACTTATGAGTCCCTCGTTGATCTATTTCTGCAAGAGATTTGGTTAGCTTTTCCAGCAAAGAATCTTAAAACCACACTACTGAAAAGGACACAACGAGGTCATTTTCTGAGCCAGACTGCCAAAAAGGACAGCACTTAAAATAATGAAAACAGATAGTCATTGCTCCAGTTCTTAAAATCTTTATGGGACCGATGCTTCTCTCAAAGACAACTGTGCGCTGGTTTTAGGAGCACTGCGGCTGAATGAAGATCTATAATGCTGGCAAACTCATCAATACCCCCTCAACTGCAACAACAACGTCAAGATGTCTACATCCAAAGAAACAACTGGCTCAAAGGATTAAGGTAATATATATAACTCCCAATAGGAAGGTTTTGCCTCCATGAAACGTTTAATCAAATTAAGCATCAGAAACCATAGTGGCTTACATGGAGAAGGAATTCTTCACCTAACCTTTTAATTAATATCCTTATTAATTATCCATCCAATGGAACTCTGATAGTCATATAGATCAAGTTTTACTGGACTAAAAGGAAATCCTCAAAACAAAGATTCCTTTTGATTGATTTGCCTGATATACTGTAAAGTGTTTTTTGTTGTTGTTTTTGAGACAGATTCACGCTCTGTTGCCCAGGCTGGAGTGTAGTGGCGCGATCTCAGCTCACTGCAACTTCCGTCTCCCAGGTTCAAGCAATTCTTCTGCCTCAGCCTCCCCAGTAGCTGGGACTACAGGCACAAGCCACCACAGCTGGCTAATTTTTGCATTTTTTAGTAGATTTTTAGTAGAGACGGGGTTTCACCATGTCGGCCAAGTCGGTCTTGAACTCCTGACCCCAGGTAATCCACCCACCTCAGCCACCTAAAGTGCTGGGATTAAAGGCATAAGCCACCGCACCCAACTAGTAAAGTTTTTTTAATTGTTTAAAAAGTGCAGAATAATACATACTATGTAGAGTACGGATTGAAAGATTGGCTGCAAATCTTCACCCTTCCTTGCACCTGTACCCTTGCCACGGCCTCACAGTGGTAAGAAATGTCAATGGCAATAATGAAGCTGATGTTCATCTCAACACAAGATTTTAGAAGTGCACTTTCTGCTTTCACAACTCTAAGATAATTGTGTACATTATAACATACTTAGTTAATGGCTATTATTCAGTGTTTCTCAGGGTTTTCCAAAGAAATCGATCCAATAGGAATATATTTTATATCTATAGATATCTCTATCTCTATCTATATTGAGATATATATATATATGTCTATACACATAAGATATAGTTCTCTCTTTTTCTGTCTCTCTGTCTTGATATATATATATATATATCTAGAAACAGAGAGAAAGGGAGAGAGAGATGTTAAGGATTTCACATGCAACTGTAGAGGCTGACAAATCTAAAGTCTGTAGGGTAAGCCAACAAGCTGGAGACCCAAAGAAGCTGATATTTTAGCTCCATTCTGAAGGTAGCCTGGAGGCAGAATTTCCTCTTCTCAGGGGAGTTGAGTCTTTTCTCTATTAAAGCCTTCAACTAATTGGATGAGACCCACCCACACTACAGGAGATAATTAGCTTTACTCAGAGGCTGCTGATTTAAATGTTAATCTCAGCTTTAAAATACCTTCACAGACACAACTAGACTAATGCTTTGTCAAATATCTGGGTTCCGTGGCCTAGCCAAGTCAACACACGAAATTAACCATCCTATATCCATTGATCCTTCTGTTTATTCAACAAGCTTTCATATGATGCAACCATGCCACATGCCACTGACACACAAATGTTAGCTGCTCTACTCAGGTTTGTTGGGGTGTGTGTGTGTGTGTGTGTGTGTGTGTGTGTGTGTGTGATGGAATCTTGCTCTGTCACCCAGGCTGAAGTGTAGTGGCGTGATCTCAGCTCACTGCAACCTCTGCCTCCCAGGTTCAAGTGATTCTCCTGCCTCAGCCTCCTAAGTAGCTGGGATTACAGGCGCCTGCCACCACACCCAGCTAATTTTTGCATTTTTGGTAGAGACAGGGTTTCACCATGTTGCCCTGGCTGGTCTCGAACTTCTGACCTCAGCTGATCCACCTGCCTCAGCCTCCCAAAGTGCTGGGATTACAGGCATAAGCCACCACGCCCACCCTATACTCATGTTTTTATTTACAACACATAATGATAGGTGCTATGCAGGTTTGCATACTTTTCTGACCAACAATTTTGTACATTTCTTATAACTCTCATTGTCTTTACATAGCTTTCCACAACATCAATCAGCTAATATACTTAAGGAGCACATTAGGAGCCGCTGACACTGCTGTTAAGATACGAATAAGAAAAATACCTTCGTCTGTATTTCAAATCACAAACAACTCTAATTTGAATATAAGTCCATGAAATAGAAATACTTTATCTTTTCGTTATTATATAAACCAATTACCTAATTTTTAAGGTAATTTATTTACAATTCTTTTGAAAATAATGCCTTGAAGTAATTTTTTCTTTTTCATGATCAACAGAGCTTTGGAAAGCACCAAATGGTATAAGCAGAAAGGGGAAGAAATAGAATAGATTATTTTTTAAAAAAGAGCGACAGTGACTTACATGGTCACCTAAACCATATGCTGTTCTCTTTGTTATTCTTTTTTTTTCTCAGGTTAGGAGGTTATTAACCTGTATCCTGGAGTGAATGTGTGCCAATTACATCAATGGGACAGAGTAAGGAAATGTGCATTAAAAATTCAACCTATTAGGACAATATTTGAGTCCTAACAGTATTTATAATTTAAAAAAATGTTTTTTGGCCAGGCGCAATGGCTCACGTCTGTAATCCCAGCACTTTGGGAGGCCAAGGCAGGCGGATCACGAGGTCAGGATATTGAGACCATCCTGACTAACACGGTGAAACCCCGTCTCTACTAAAAATACACACACATACACACAAAAGATTAGCTGGATGTGATGGAGAATGGCGTGAACCCGGGTGGCGGAGCTTGCAGTGAGCTGAGATCACGCCACTGTACTCCAGCCTGGGCGACAGAGCGAGACTCCATCTCAAAAAAAAAAGTTTTCTGTTTTAATTTTTGATACACACTGATGGGGGAAAGCAGCTGAATATGTAAGCCAAAGCCAACAGAAACAAAAGATGCTTGTTTTATGTATTTTTCCCAATTCCTTATTTCATACACAGCATTACAGCAAACCCATTTTGGTATCATCCAATTGGACATACTCCTTTAGCCAGTAGTTTTTCTAAATGGGAAATTATTGACCATTCTGCTTCAAACTAGAATGGCATATCTAATGGCCATGTCTGGCTTTTTATAAACATGTAACCACTAAAAAGGCAAAGCAGTACTTTGCACTGATCTTCGCCAGTGATATAACTTAAGAAACCCTGGCTTTTGAACCATTTCACTATCAAAAGTATTTTCTCCTGGATAATTAATTGGTCCTGTGGTCCATGAAGGTCTTGTAGATTCCTGGATCTACCACTCACTAGCTATGTAACCTTGGACACAGATGTCAATCTTTCTCTGCCTCAATTTCCTCATCTGAAAAATCAAGAAATTAGGAAGTTGACATAAATAACAAATGAGTGAAGATTTGTAGAGGATCTAGGACAGTGCCTAGCACATAATAAGCACTATGGAAGTGTTAGCTATTGCAAGTTTCATCAAACAGATTAAGACCAACACTAATTACCCACAATGGTAACATGCATTGAAAGGACCACACGTATTGACTACCTTGCCTTCCTTTTTTCACTTCCCCAACACACTGCCCTGCCCTGCCCTGCCCCGCCCTCCCACTCAGGGTTACTGCTCTTGCTGCTCCTTCTGCCTGGATGTCCTTCCCCAGATCTTCACACAATTGCTACTTTTCATCAAATTAAATAGCACTTCCCAGCGGGGCACAGTGGCTCATGCCTGTAATCCCAGCACTCTGGGAGGCCGAGGTGGGTGGATCACCTGAGGTCAGGAGTTCGAGACCAGCCTGGCCACATGGGGAAACCCCCCCACCTCTACTAAAAATACAAAAATTAGCCAGGTGTGGTGGTGTGCGCCTGTAATTCCAGCTACTCAGGAGGTTGAGGCAGGAGAATCGCTTGAACCCAGAAGGCAGAGGCTGCAGTAAGCCAAAGTCATGCCACTGCACTTCAGCCTGAGCAAGAGAGTGAGACTCTGTCTCAAAAAAAACAAACAAACAAACAAAAACAACAACAACAACAAAAAATTAAATGGCACTTCCTCAAAGACGCCTTCCCTAAACACTCCAGCAAAAGCAGCTACAACCTGCCTATACACACATACAAACACACACACACACACACACACACACTCTACCACATTACCTTATCTTTTTTTATAGTACTTTTTAGGACTGCCTTAGTTCATTCAGGCTGCTGTAACAATAATCCCATAAACTGGGTGGTTTATAAGCAACAGAAATGTGTTCGTCACAGTAAAGGGCTGGCAGATTCAATGTCTGGTGAGGGTCTGTTCCTCATAGATGGTGCCTTCTGTGTGTCTTACACGGAAGAAGGGACACAGCAGCTCTCTGGGGCCTCTTTTATAAGGGCACTAATCCTGTTTATAAGGGTTCTGCCTTCATGATCTGATTAACCCCCAAAGGTGCAACCTGTTTTTTTTTCAGATGGAGTTTTGCTGTTGTTGCCTCCCCAGGCTGCAGTGCAAATGGTGTGATCTTGGCTCACCGCAACCTCTGCCTCACAGGTTCAAGTGATTCCCTGCCTCAGCCTCCCAAGTAGCTGGGATTACAGGCATGTGCCACCATGCCCGGCTAATTTTTGTATTTTTAGTAGAGACGGGGTTTCTCCATGCTGGTCAGGCTGGTCTCAAACTCCCAACCTCAGATGATCCACCCACCTTGGCCTCCCAAAGTGCTGGGATTACAGACATGAGGCACAGCGCCCGGCCTTCTTTTTATTAAATAAAAATGGGGTGCTGTTCCCTCATCCAGGATGGAGTGCAATGGTGCCGTCATGGCTCAATGCAGCCTCCAACTCCTGGGCTTAAGCCATCCTCCCACCTCAGCCTCCCTAGTTGCTGGGACCACAGCCACATGCTGCCATGCCCAGCTAATTTTTTAAATTTTTGTAGAGACAAGGTCTTGCTAGGTTGCCCAGGCTGATCTTGAACTCCCAGACTCAAGCAATCCTCCCACCTCAAACTGTCAAAGCGCTAGAATTATAGTCAGGAGCCACCATGCCCAGTCAAGCCTCACCTCATAATACTATCATATGGGAGATTTGGTTTTAACATATGAATTTTGGGGAGACACAACCATTCAGACCATAGCAAGGACCTAAATCGTGTTAATTATTTGTCTTATTGCCTCTTTGTAGTTTATAATAGAATGTTATAAGTTCCAACTTGTTCACCAGTAAACAGATTGGCACCTAATACTTAATATGTGTTTTAAAAAAAAAAAAAAATTTGTGAAGGCTGAATACAGTGGCTCACACCTGTAATCCCAGCACTTTGGGAGGCCGAGGCAGGTGCATCACTTGAGGTCAAGAGTTTGAGACCAGCCTGGCCAACAAGGTGAAACCCCATCTCTACTAAAAATACAAAAATTAGGCAGGTATGGCAGTGGGCACCTGTAATCCCAGCTGCTTGGCAGGCTGAGGCAGGAGAATTGCTGGAACCCTGGGGACGGAGGTTGCAGTGAGCCAAGATTGCACCACTGCACTCCAGCCTGGATGACAGAGCAAGACACACACACTCTCTATCTATCTATCTATCTATCTATCTATCTATCTATCTATCTATATTTGTGGACTGAATTTGTGCCTGATATTAAACAGTTACGACACATGGGATTATAATTTCTCTGAGCTGATTTGGATAAATATATGCCTGCAGCATTAACCATAAGTCTCTTTTTCTTAGAGAGCAAGAGACTAGATATTGTAGGCCATTTATAATTAACCAAGGAAAAATGCTAACAGGAATATATGAAACGTGATCAAATTAAAGAATCTGATTTTCCCATGTGGATTGTTACATTAGCCTCATTATTCTGTGGTCATGCATTACACGGGGGACTTAACTATTAGGTTATCAGTGGTAGAAAAGAAAATAAAAGATGCCAGGCTGCACCCACGACAGGAAAGGCAACTCCTCTTACTTTTTCTGCCATATCAGAAAGTCTGTGTTCCCATCGCAGGAGACCAGAATATGCCGCTCCAAAACATGACTGTAGGAGACCAGAGTAGGTCACCCTAAAATATGCCTCTTTAGGATAAGGATTATTTTGAGAAACAGCAGCCACAGGAGCAGCACTATATGTTAACTACTGTAAGTTTCATGATACAAGATTAAGACCAAAACTAATTACCCACAATGGTAACATGCATTGGAAAGGACCATGTAGAAGTTACCCTCTTGTAAGGTAACTGACGTCCATAAAGGAACTCTTTACTTGTAAGGCTATCTCCCTCTCAGTACCAGGAAGAAACGGATGACCGTAAATCACTAGAGGCTCTTATCAATGGAAAAGACCTGGACTTATTAAATCTATAGAACAAACCTTACCCTGTTCACTGTTTTTCCTGGCAACCTCCGCATAACTGGCCTTCCTCATTCTTTCTTTGCTTTCTTTGTTTCAGCAGACAATGGTATTTAAGCCTGAATTCAAAGCCAGCACTTGGAGATTTCTCTGGGTATCTGCCATGTATGCATGAGACGTACGTGTTATGAAACTTCTGGGGGTTTTTGTTCTCATTTATCTGCCTGTTATGGGAAACCGTACTTTGACTTTGGAAGCTTAGAAAATGACACCCCGAAGTATGGCCCTTTAGTGTGCTGGGTGCTTTGAACGGAAGGAGATTGAATGGCATCAGAAGCAGACTCAGAAACAAAGTCTGTCTCTGACCTTCTCTTGCCCTCCTGTCTCCCAATCTGCTTCCTTCCCCAAAGTGGATCTTACAAACCAGAATTCCTCTTCCCCAAAGCAGATCCTAGAAATTAGAAACCTTCTCCAGAGTAAGCCATAAAACCTAGAAAGATCATTCTCTCACTTCCTCCTTCTCCCTTGAAGACCCTCATTCTGTCAGAGGCATTTGAACCAGAGCAACTCCATCTTGAGTAGGGGCTGGGTAAAATGAGGTTGAGACCTACTGGACTGCATTCCCAGATCGTTAAGGTATTCTAAGTCACAGGATGAGACAGGAGGTCAGCACAAGATACAGGTCCTAAAGGCCTTGCTGATAAAACAGGCTGCAGTAAAGAGGCTGGCTAAAACCCACCAAAACCAAGATGGCCATGAGAGTGACCTCTGGTCATCCTCACTGCTACACTCCCAACAGTGCCATGACAGTTTACAGATGCCATGACAATGTCAGGAAGTTACCTATATGGTCTAAAAAGGGGAGGCATGAATAATCCACCCCTTGTTTAGCATATCATCAAGAAATAACCATAAAAATGGGCAAGCAGCAGCCCTTGGGGCTGCTCTGTCTATGGAGTAGCCATTCTTTCATTTATTTACTTTCTTAATAAACTTGCTTTCACTTTATTCAATGGACTCACCCTTAATTGTTTCTTATGCAAAATCCAAGAACCCTCTCTTGGGGTCTGGATCAGGACCCCTTTCTGGTAACAATTCCAGAGGGGTCCCGCCCCACACCCGAGAGGAAGGAATGCTACCCAGAGAGGTCAAGAAGAATCTGAATAGACAGGCCTTGCTGGGTTTTCCCAGCATAATCTATCACAATATTAGATCATTCTCTTTTCGTGCAATCACACTTCTACGTGGTTGTCAATTCTTCACTGAGCCTAAGCATAAAAACAGTCTTCTCTGGGTGTTTGGATCTTCATTTCTGAAGGTTCCTGTGTCCTGTAAGACTTTGATTAAATAAATGTGTTATGTGTTTCTCTTGTTCACCTGTCTTTTGTTATAGGAGTGCTGGCCGTGACCCTTATGATGGATGAGAAAAGGCATCATACCTTTTTGCCCTCCCATTCCCAATTAAGAACTATAAAGTGTAAAGAGAAAATTAATTTTCCTCCCCTACATTACCCAATGTTAGCCACAGTAAAAAGCACTAGCCGATGATTCAACGATGGAAAGATATTAGCTATCAAGCCATGAAAAATCATGGAGTACCCTTAATGCATATTACTAAATGAAAATGAAGCCATCCTCAAGGGTTAACAAGAATTTTGAACAGAAATGCGTTATAATTAAGTATGAATTAGGCTGCACTTTGCTCCACTCCCTTGTAACCAAAAGTCACGTAGTACTACACGCTGACCACATGCATCACCATTGTTCTTATAGATAGGATCTCTGATGTTAGAATTATAAGGCTTTTGTTTAAGAATTACTTAACATGTTTCCAGATTCTGATTTCCAGTGCCCCACCCCCACTCCATAGAGAAACTGAATCAGCATGAGAATAGTTTCTTCATCTCCATGTCCCATGAGATAATGGACTCTTTCCAATCAATGATTGCCACGTTCCAGCCCACTCCAAAATCCTTAAAAACCTTAGCCCCAGACTCCCCGGGAGACGAATCTGAGGTTTCCTCCTGTCTCCTCATTCAGCAGCCCTCCAATGAAACCTCTTTCTCTGCAGCAACCCGGTGTCTCGGCGACTTGACTTGCCACGTACATCACACAATGAATCCATCATATTACAAAAGAAGCCAATCTCAAAAGGCGACACACTGTATGATTCCAACTATATGACATTCTGGAAAAGGCAAAACTACGGTGACAGTGTAAGATCAGTGGTTAGAGGGGAGAAAGGAATGCATAGACGGAGCGCAGGGCAGTGAAACTATTCTGTATGATGCTGCAATCGCAGGTACATGTCACGCACTTGCTGAAAACCACAGAATATACAACACCAGGAGTGAACTTTACTGTAAACTATGGACTTGAGTTAATTAATGGTGGATCAACATTGCCTCATCAGTTGCAATAAATGTACCACACTAACGCAAGATGTTAACAGGGGAAACTAGACGGGGAAAGGAAAGGAGGGGCATAAGGAAACTCTGTACTTTCCCCTCAATTTTTTGTAAACCTAAAACAGCTCCAAAAAATAAGGTCTATTTAATTAAAAAAAAAAAGTCGTACAAGCTGTCGTTCTTTTCATGTAATTTGAGAGGCTATTTCCTCAACCCTAAATGCATTAAGACACCCAGAGTCTTACCCATTTTTTAGTTAATTACAACCTGTTTTCTCATCACATTTCTAGATTCTATGTAACAGATGGTGAAAACGTCTATTCTGAAGGCCTAAAACGTATTCCTGTTCAAGAATAGTGGCTATTACCCAGCATCCCCTGCGCAGGGGTTGGAATACCCAGGGCTGGGTGCAGGAAGAGGGGGCCACACATGGGGCTCCAGGGTGGAAAACAGAAAGCAAATCCTCAGGGTGCTAACAGGAATAGAGGGAACTCCTAGAGGAATTAAAAGTAACCCCTACCAGGAACCTAGGGAAATAATCTATACAGAGAAAGAAACGACTTGTTTGAAATTCATTCACACTGGCAGGGTCAATAGAAAAATTTCAATGTAAATAACAGGAGACCTTAAATGCATGTTTGCTGAATGCTAAAGGATCGGGGGCAGAAACTGTGCAGAGGTTTCTGCAGTGGCCAAATGTTGCCTCTTATCACAGCAGAACAGCCATTAAAAGGGAAGTCCTGGGAACACAGTCAACGGAGATGGAGCCAATCAGATACCCCTGCGAGAGATTTTTAAAGATTTTTTTGTTTTTATTCTCCTTGTAGTCCATTTGGATCGGATAAGATTTGGGAGACTGATAATTTGCCATTATCTTAACCTCAAAGTTGAAGCAACATTTAAAGGCATTAATGTGGCTTTTTTCCCTCCCAGGGGCATCTTCAGCTTCACACCACTGACTCTTCATTCGTCATCAGCAAGCTGGGGACAATTACTCAGAAGACAATGGCAGCAGCGCCACAGCACCCTGGGTTTAATGCTATTTCTGTCTCTATAAAATCTTCAATAATTTGTTTACGACTTCCAAAATTCAACAACAGTGTGCAAATGCAATTCTACTTATGTTAATGTGTACCTCCTTTTCTCATATCACATTCTGAATAAAAATTAGGCAAGTACTCTGTTTTGAAAATATATAAGATGTGAACTTGCTTGGGGGGTGGGGGGACCTCCAAATGTACTATCCTATCAACCACATTTTTTTTAACTTAATAACTTAAGTGAACTGTTAGTGAAATTACAACCTGCTTGTGACACAATAAATTTACAACAAAATTCATTCCATAAATTATTCAATTCCAAGACTGCAGTCAAGGAGAGAAATATCACCAGGAGCAGGTGATTAGCATGTGAAAGGAAAAAACCATCTCCCTGCAGAAACAATCACTGTCAAAGCTTCCTATTGGAGTTTTGTAAAAATTACTGTTAAGAACACACATTTAAGGCTTTGTAGTTCCTATAAAAGGGCTAAGTATTTGATTTACATTAGATTCATTTGTTCTTTCTTCAACTGTCTCTTTCTCCTGCAAACCATAACTGCCTCAATAAATGCTTGCTCAATCAAGTGTGCATTAAAACAAAGGAATTTAACTTCAATAAAAGTGATGAATCAGGGCCAGAAGTTAACTTTTCCCTCCTCTGTGTTTCTTGCTACAAAGTAGGCAAAGCAGAAATTTACATCTGATGCTCCACAGGGGAATATCATTGGTTTGTATTGTGTGGTCGGTCATATTTGTAGATTCTTGAAGAAATCATTTGAAGCCAAAGTTGCGGGACAAAAGGGTTTCAACCAAACTACATTTGTGAACATGGTCTATAGACAACCTATCTCTGTAAATGAAACTATCTGCTTTCTACCAACTCAACACACAGAAGACAGTGCTGGTGGACAAAGAAAAGAGTCCCAGGATGTTTTCTGAAATCTGGCACACAAAGCCCCAGCTGGTGGTATTTTCAGCCAGGTCCTAGGAACATTTCTTACCTTCCGTGGTAGTTGGTCTTCAATAAAACAAAGTAGATATTATCACCTTTTTTCTTAATTCAAACAACAATGTGGGCTGTTCTCACATATTAATATATACGCTGTTCAGCAAATGCCTTAGAATCTGCTTTTCTTTAGGGGTTGCTCTTTTTCTTATAGGCATGTGTGATAGGCAGAACAATAGGAAATGTCCACGCCCTATTTCCCAGAACCTGTGAAGATGTTACAAAGCATGGCACAGAGGAATTAAGGTAGCAGATGGAATTAAGGTTGCTAATCAGTTGACCTTAAAATAGGGAGATAATCCTGGATTATCCAGGTGGGTGCAGTGTAATTACAAGGGTCTTTAAATGTGGAAAAAGAAGGCAGGAGAGTGGGTATCAAAGGGACATGATGTGAGAAAGACTTAACCAGTATAGAGACAGAAAGGTGCAATACTTTTTCATATCCATTATAAAGGTCAGAGCCAACACTTGCAACAAAAAACAGGTTAACAAGAGAAGTGCTATATTCATCTGTTCTCATGCTACTAATGAAGACATACCCAAGACTGGGTAATTTAAAAGGAAAGAGGTTTAATTGACTCGCAGTTCAGCATGGATGGGGAGGCCTCAGGAAACTTACAATCATGGTGGAAGGGGAAGCAAACATGTCCTTCTTCACATGGCAGCAGGAGGAGAAATGCCAAGCAGAAGGAGGGAACACCCCTTATAAAACCATCAGATCTTGTGAGAACTCACTATCATAAGAATAGCATGGAGGTAACCACCCCCATGATTCAAATACCTCCCACTGGGTCCCTCAGGATGGGAACTATAATTCAAGAAGAGATTTGAGTGAGGACATATGAAACCATATCAAATGCATAATAAATTTATTTAATCAAAATTGTACAGGACACAGGAGCCGTCAGAAATGAAGACCCAAACACCCAGGGAAAACTGATTTTCTGTTGAGGTTCAATGAAGAATGGCAACCATGTAGAAATGTGACTGGACAAAGAGAAGAATCTAATTGTGATAGACTGAGCAGGGAACACACAAGCCTTGTCTGTGCAGATTCTTCTTGGCCTCTCTGGGTAGCATTCCTTCCTCCTGGGTATGGGGCAGGACCCCTCTGGAATGAGCCCCTTCAAAGGAGAAAGCCGAGAGTGACACTTCTAGGTTTAACGGCTTGCTTTGGATGGGAGGGTTTCTAATTTCTAGGATCTACCTTGGGGAACAGGAATTCTGGTTTCTAAGACTTTGGTGGGGGAACAGGGATTGGGTGACAGGAGGACAAGAGAAGGTCTGAGAGAGACTTTGTTTCTGACTCTGCTTTTGAGGCCTTCCAATGTCCTAGTGTTCAAAGCACTCAGTATGCCAAGGTGCCA
The DNA here is from genome assembly GCF_047675955.1 of Chlorocebus sabaeus. NCBI lineage: Eukaryota > Metazoa > Chordata > Mammalia > Primates > Cercopithecidae > Chlorocebus > Chlorocebus sabaeus. The sequence continues at coordinate 67,125,739 of NC_132908.1, read as the reverse complement.
TATTTTGGGGTATTGTTTTCTAAGCCCCAACACTGGCTGCTGGCTCTGAAAATGGAGGAAGGGCACTGGCTCATGCCTGTCATCCCAGTACATTGGGAGGCTGAGGCAGGCAGATTGCTTGAGCTCAGGAGTTCAAGACTAGCCTGGGCAACATGGCGAAATCCTGTCTCTACTAAAAATACAAAAATTAGCCGGGCATGGTGGCACACACTGTGGTCCCAGCTACTTGGGCAGTTGAGGTGGGAGTAATGCCTGAGCCCAGGATAACAAGGTTGCAGTGAGCCAGGATCATACCACTGCACTCCAGCCTAGCTGAGAGAGTAAGATTCTGTCTCAAACAAAAGACAGAGGAAGGTACCACGAGCCAAGGAATGCAGGTGGCCTCTAGGAAATGGAAAAGAGACAGAAATTAATTCTCCCCTAGAGCCTAGAGAAAAAACACAGCCCCGTGAGATCTTACTCTCAGGCAGAACGATCCCTCTTTGTACTTCTGACCTATCACTAGAGCTATAAGATAAATTTGCATTCTTTTAGACTCCTAAGTTTGTGGTAATTCATTAAAGCAGTAATGGGAAACTAATACAGAGTATTGACACAATACACCTGTTAAAAATCTTAGCAAATTAAATTTAAGAGAGTTTAACTGAGCAGAGAACGAGACGCAAATCGAGCAGCCTCCGGAGCAAAAGAGGTGCAGAGAGACCCCAGCGCGGCCATGTGGTGGGGGAACATTTACAGGCAGAAAAAGGAAATCACATCCAGAAAATGGAAGTGAGGGACAAACAGCCGACCTGGTTTCAGCTCAGCCATTGCCTGATCTGAACACAGTTTGAACACTTGCCCCCTTTGGCGATACCTCACACCCTATTCTGAAAGGTGAAATCGTATGGAGAAAGGAAAGGAATTCGGCACATTGTTACTGTTTGTTAATAAAGGAAATCACAAAAGGAGAGGCTTAAAAGTTAATTTTACTTAACTCTCCCTAAAATTACATAGGCGGGAATATTTGCGGTTTCTGTCTGTTTTTTGAAACACAGTTTCATTCCGTTGCCCAGGCTGGAGTGCAGTGGCAAGATCTCAGCTCACTATAACCTCTGCCTCCCAGGTTGAAGCGATTCTTGTGCCTCAGCCTCCCAAGTAGCTGGGATTACAGGTGCATGCCACCACGCCTGGCTAATTTTTGCATTATTAGTAGAGGCAGGGTTTCACTATGTTGGCCAGGCTGTTCTCAAACTCCTAAACTCAAGTGATCTGCCTGGCTCGGCCTCCCAAAGTGCCGGGATCACAGGTGTGAGCCACTGCACCTGGCCAGTAGGAATAATTTGGATATGCAATTAGGTTTTGTTTTTTGTTTTTTGTTTGTTTGTTTTTGGTTTTTTTGGAGACAGAGTCTTGCTCTGTCACCCAGTCTAGAGTGCAGTGGCACAATCTTGGCTCACTGTAAACTCTGCCTCCCAGATTCAAGCAATTCTCCTGCCTCAGCCTCCTGAATAGGTGGGATTACAGGCATGTGCCACCAAGCCAAGCTAATTTTTGTATTTTTAGTAGAGACAGGGCTTCACCGACAATTGGATATCAGCTAGTATCAACCAGGGCTTCACCATGTTGGTCAGGCTGGCCTCAAACTCCTGACCTTGTGATCCACCCCCATCAGCCTCCCAAAGTGCTGGGATCATAGATCATAGGTGTGAGCCACTGCACCTGGCCAGCAGGAATAATCTGGATGGGCATTATGTTTTTGTTTGTTTGTTTTTTGTTTTTTGTGTGTTTTTGAGACAGAGTCTTGCTCTGTTGCCCAGGCTAGAGTGTAGTGGCGCAATCTTGGCTCACTGTAAACTCCACCTCCCAGATCCAAGCAATTCTCCTGCCTCAGCCTCCTGAGTAGGTGGGATTACAGGCGTGCACCACGAAGCCCAGCCAATTTTTATATATTTAGTAGAGACAGGGCTTCACCATGTTGGTCAGGCTGGTCTCGAACTCCTGACCTTGTGATCCATCCCCATCAGCCTCCCAAAGTGCTGAGATTACAGGCATGAGCCACCACACCCGGCCTGGATGGGCAATTTTGTTTTAATTGCAATTAGACTTCTTACATTTATCAAAAAGATTCCTTAGTGTTTATGGATAGATACATCTTCCACCAGCAGTGGAATACTTCACTCTATCTAAAGCAATTCCTTCCTTCTTAGATAATGCCTCCTTCTCACCTATTGTCTGATTCTCCAGAGCCATCAGCCATTGCCTGGCATGTAGTTTGCGCTTTGATATACAGAAGGCACCTAAAAACCACTTTGACTTATAACAGTAAATTCCTATTAGACTGTTCAGCGTGGAAGAAAACCAACATATAATTGCAGAATAAAGAGCTGAAAAGAACCTTATGTGATCTAGTTTAACCTCTTTATTGTATCAGAAAAGTAATAGGATCCAAAAACTGGAATTCTCTCTGAAGGTCATGCAGTCTGGAGTGAAAGTAGCTTCAAATGCCAGCCCAGGTCTCTTCCCACAATGCATGCTGCTGTCCGCATGGGTTGTTTAAATTCAGTCCTTCATTCATGCAATGGCAATTTACTGAGGGCTTACCTGTGTGCTGAGCACTGCTTTAGACACTGGTTATGCAGTGGAAAATAGAGAAACGAAGGCCCTATTTTTTTGTTTGTTTTGTTTGAGATGGAGTCTCACTCTGTCACTCAGGCTGGAGTGCAGTGGTGTGCTCTCAGCTCAACGCAGCCTCCACCTCCCAGGTTCACGAGATTCTCTGCCTCAGTCTCCCAAATAGCCAGGATTACAGGTGCCTGTCACCACACCCAGCTAATTTTTTTTTTTTAATAGAGATGAGGTTTCGCCACGTTGGCCAGGTTGGTCTCGAACTCCTGGCCTCAAGTGATCCACCTGCCTCGGCCTCCCAAAGTGCTGGGATTACAGGCATGAGCCACCGTGTCTGGTCCTCTATGTTAACTATGTAGTAACTACATAGCGAATAGTCTAGTGGGAGGAAACAGACACTACACAATAAATACACAAACATGTGACAAGTGCTATTGAAACTGGAACAGATTGATGTGATAGAAAAAGACTAGGGGTCCATCTCAGATTGGCTGATCAGCAAAAACTTCCCCAAAAAGACCTGAATAACAAGAAGGAGACAAGCAGGATGTGATCAGAGCCTTCCCAGCAGAGGGAACACAGACACAGACTATAGCACAGAAGCTAGTCTGAACTTTTGGAGGAAGGTCACAAAGGCCCATGTGGCAGGAACCTGGCACGGGAGGGCAACAGGGTGAAGGGGCAGTGTGAAAGGTGGGCGACGGCCCAGGCAAGCTTTGTATACACCTGTATTTATATGTGTGTTGACTTCCGTTTTGGAATGTGAAATGCTCATGGGGACGGATTTGTTTAATACACAAAGCACCTAATTTACCAAGTCAAATGAACTCAGACCTGTCCTGTCTTCATGGGGAAGGATTGGTTTCTTTTTTTTAAAGAAAAAATTTTTATGAGATAAAGTCTCACTCTGTTGCCCAGGCCAGAGTGCAGTGGCACAATCATGGCTCACTACAACCTCAAATCCATGGGCTCCAGTGATCCTCCCATCTCGGCCTCCCAAGTAGCTGGGACTATAGTCGTGCAACACCACATCTGTCTAATCTTTTTATTTTTTGTAGAGATGAGGTCTCACTATGTTGCCCAGGCTGTTCTTGACCTCCTGGCTTCAAGCAATCCTCCCGCCTCAGTCTCCCAAAGCGCTGGGATTACAGGTGTGAGCCACTGCGCCTGGACCAAGGGTTGATTTCAAAAAAACCAAATCAACAAAATGAGTGGATTGTTGGCGTTGTGCTGGGTTTTATGAAGCAAGGGTTCACAAGAGCACTTCAAGATGGGAATGAAATAATTTCAACTAAAGGGAAGTCAGATATTCCCAGCATGGGGGAAGCTATTAGAAGTTACTGAGCGCACACACTATGCGCAGACAATCCAGTAGCTGCTTCCCCTCCATTATCCCAGTTAACACCCTGCTCTACAATGTCATATAAGAAGCACTTGGGGCCGGGTGCGGTGGCTCACGCCTGTAATCCCAGAACTTCGGGAGGCCAAGGCGAGCGGATCACGAGGTCAGGAGTTTGAGAACAGCCTGGCCAACATAGTGAAACCCCGTGTCTACTAAAAATACAAAAAAAATTAACCAGGCATGGTGGTGGGCACCTGTAGTCCTAGTTACTCAGGAGGCTGAGGCAGGAAAATCACTTGAACCCGGGAGGCAGAGGTTGCAGCGAGTCAAGATCGCGCCACTACACTCCAGCCAGGGCAACAGTGTGAGACTCCACCTCAAAAAAAAAAAAAAAAAAAAAAAACCACTTGGATGCTGAGCAACCAACTCAAGCCTGTATGCTGAGTGAGTGAGAGAATGGAAACTACACACTGGTCTCTCTCGCTCCAAGGGTCATTCAAGCCTTTCCCCTTTGACCATCTACCACTCATTTGACCAAAAACTAGTCTGCGCAAGTCATGTCATCTCTAAACAGTCCACTCTCTTCTTGCATGAGATGACAGGTCGGACCAGATGATCTCAAAAATCCCTGTGCCTCCAACATGCTGGGATTACATGGTTCTAATCTATTGGAAGAACTGCCCTCCCTCGTTCTTGCAGGCGTCTGTACCTGGAAATTTCCTCCTCCGTAAGCAGTAGAGCAGTTGCTACCTAACTATCAGAAATGCTTCCTACCGTCCAGAAGTCAGATTATTGCTTGCGTCGCTGACAACAGCAAGCACAAACCTACCTTCCCCTGCTGGCAGGGGAGGATAACAGGGTCATTACTAGCTCATGTTTCCTTTCATTTCCACCTCCTCAAATAAAAATCAACTTCCAAATCCCTGAGTCAATCTCAACACATGTACGTGCCAAGACACTATTGTGAGGAAACTGCATTCCCAAATGAACTTGAAGGACAGCTTTCAGCAGCTTCATTTGCAAAGGCCAGTATTTCCCCTCTCCATAGCGGGCTCACCTTCGTTGGTTCAACATCAAATAGAAGCAAACAGAAACTTTGCTTCTAGAAAGCACAGATTATTTCAGGGGAGTGAAGTTCTCTGCCTTAAAGACTTTTCTACTTAACAGCAATCTCAACAATTTGGGAGGCCGAGGTTGAGAGTTTCGCTTGAGCTCAGGTGTTCAAGAGCAGCCTGGGCAACATAGGGAGACCCTGTCTCTACAAAAAATCTTAAAATTAGCCAGGCGTGGTGGTGCACACCTGTGATCTCAACTACTCAGGAGGCTGAGGTAGGAGGGTCTTTTGAGCCCAGGAGGTCAAGGCTGCAGTGAGCCATAATCATGGCACTGTTCTCCAGCCTGGGGGACAGAGCAAGACCTTGAAAGAAAAAAAAAAAAAAAGAGAGAGAAAGAAAGGGAGAGAGTCACCATCATGTAACATGTCAATAAGTCACATTTCCAGATTTGGTGTGTGGCTAATCATTTCTTCTCGAATTGTAAATAAATGAGAATTGTTTTCATATTCTGGAGCAAAAATTAAATATTTGAATATACAGAGCCATTATTTTTAATATATTAAATTATCAAACTTAAAATATCTCATAATTTGAGTCAATTCTGACTACTCCATAAGGCAATGCTAGGACCAAAAAGACCCAGTCTTCCTATATACACTGCTTTTCTTTATACAGAGAGCAGGTCTTCCATGCCCTGAAAAAGTCATCTGACTCTTCTGAGTTGCCATTTGTTGTAGACAGTTGCTGTTTTTGCCCATCCCACATTCTGCATCTAGGTTTTCCTTTGGAAATTACCCCAGCCCAATCCAGTGTATCCATGGTTCAGGAGGAGTCAAATCCACATCCAGATCCAGGGGCAGGCACATGATCCAGGCCTTGTCAATCAGCCTATCCCATCCCCCTAATAGCAATTATGGCCCATAACACAAGTCTAATCAGAATTAATCTCTAGTTCATTGCTATAGAGTCCAAGATAAAAATGTTCTCTTTCTCCTGGGAAAAGCACATCAACCTGGAGCTGCTGGGAGCCACTTTGCCAACACAGGTGGCAGCTTGCTTGAGAATAAACGAACACAAAGGAAAGCAAAGTAAAGATACAAGATAATAAGTTTAGTCCAATAACACCACCAAAACTCCTGGATCCAACCATGCCTGAAGCCTACATGGACATTTTAGGTATATGAGCCAATTCGTTCATTTTTTTTTTATTAAGTTGGTTTAAGTTGTACTTTCTGTTACTTGCAAACAAAAAATTCCCATTGGATATATAAATATATATTTATTATATATTTATTATATATTTATATATAAATTTACATAATTTATATAAATGTATATAATATATATTTTTATATCATATATTTTTATACCCATATATTTATTATATATAAAAATTTGTATATATGATATATAATATAAAAATTTATATATAAATATTAAATATAAAAATTTATATTTAAATATATTTATATTTATTATATATAAATATATATTTATATTTGTTTAATATAAATATATTTATATATTTATAATATGTTATATATTATATATTAATATCATATATATTATATATTATATGTTTTACATATTTTATATATATTTGTATATATAAATTTTATATATATTTGTATATATAAAATATATATATATTTTTTCCCATTTGGGGGTTGCAAGATCACAAAAATCCTATGAAAATCTACCAAGTGCATCTATAGAACAGAAACACAAAGTCTTAGAGAATTACTGGAAATCTTTTTCGACTAAGAAAAAAAAAATCACTGGTTAGGCATGATGACTCATGCCTATAATCCCAGCACTTTGGGAGGCTGAGGCTAGAGGACTGCTGGAGCCCAGGAGTTCAAGACCAGCCTGGGTAACATAGGGATATCCCATCTCTACAAATAATGATGGTGTGCACCTGTGGTCTCTGCTACCCCAGAGGCTAAGGTGGGAGGATCACCTGAGCCTGGGAGGGCAAGGCTGCAGTGAGCCGTGATCACACTACTGCACACCAGCCTGGGCGACAGGGCAAGACCTGTCTCAGAAAAAGGGAAAAGAAAAGAAAATGTGCTTATGAATGATTTCTAAGAGAAACAATGTAAGAGGATCTATATTCTTATTTCCAGCAGCAGAAGAAAACTTTGGCAATCTGTTTTTTAAAAAATAAGCTCTCCCTAAAAATAGAACTAGCATTTGATCCTGCAACTCCACTACTGGGTATATATACCCAATGGGAAAGAAATCATATCAAAGAGATACCCGCCCTTGTATGTTTATCACAGCACTATCCACAAAACAACGTTATGGAATCAATCTAAGTGTCCAACAACAATGGGGGATTGGATAAAGGCCATGAGGCACCTATACACCCTGGAATACTACTCAGCCATAAAAACAAATGAAATCATGTCTTTTGCAGCAATATAGATGGAACTGAAGGCCATTATCCTAAGTGAAATAACTCAGAAACACAAAGTCAGGCCGGGCGCGGTGGCTCACACCTGTAATCCCAGCACTTTGGGAGGTCAAGGCAGGTGGATCACTTGAGGTCAGAAGTTCGAGACAAGCCTGGCCAACGTGGCGAAACCCTGTCTCTACTAAAAATACAAAAATTAGCTGGGCTTGGTGGTGCATACCCATAATCGCAGCTACTCAGGAGGCCGAGGCAGGAGAATCACTTGAACCCAGGACACAGAGGTTACAGTGAGCCGAGATCACGCCACTGCACTCCAGCCTGGGCAACAAGAGTGAAACTCGAAAGAAGAGAAAGAGAGAAAGAGAGAGAGAGAGAGAGGAAGGAAGGAAGGAAGGAAAGACGGAAGGAAGGAAGGAAGGAAGGAAGGAAGGAAGGAAGGAAGGAAGGAAGGAAGGAAGGAAGGAAGGAAAGAAGGAAGGGAGGGAAGAAGGAAGGGAGGGAAGAGAGAGAGAGAGAAAGTCAAATGGCACATGTTCTCACTTACAAGTGGGAACTAAACAATGGGTCCACATGGGCATACAGAGTAGAGTAACAAACATTGGTGACTGCAAAAGGTGGGAAGGTGGGAGTGTGGGAGGCAGGGAAGGGGGCAAGGGCTGAAAAATCATCTATTGGATATACTGTTCACTATTCAGGTAACAGAGACACTAAAATCCCAGATTCACCACTATACAATATATGCAGGTAAAGAATCTGCACTTGTACCCCTTAAATAGATTTTTAAAATTTTTTAAAAATTTAATTTCTTCTATCCCTGCCCTCATGCTACATTTTTATTTTTATTTTATTTTGTTTATTTATTTTTGAGACAGAGTCTTGCTCTGTTGCCCAGGCTGGAGTGCAGTGGCATGATCTTGGCTCACTGCAACCTCCGTCCCACCAGGTTCAAATGATTCTCCTGCCTCAGCCTCCTGAGTAGCTGTGATTACAGGCACGTGCCACTATGCCTAGCTAATTTTGTTGTAATTTTAGTAGAGACGGGATTTCGCCATGTTGACCAGGCTGGTCTCAAACTCCTGACCTCAAGTGATCTGCCCATCTTGGCTTCTCAAAGTGCTGAGATTACAGGCGTGAGCCACTGCGCCCGGCCTCATGCTACATTTTTAGTTTGAATAGGCCATCAGCAGGTTATTCTTGTGATACAACATATCTGGGATGCCACTAGGGAATAAATATAATGTAGATAAATACCTAAGTGATGAAATACAGTTTTCCAAAAAGTGTAAAAATTATGTGTAAGTATTATACATTGTCCTACGCTTGAACCAAAAAAGCCTTCTCTACTAGACCATGTATGCTTTGTCTTTAAATTATTATACAATTTGGCAAAATTTGTTTTTCCATTCTTCTAGGGAACAAAAATGTTACAGATCAGTAGTCATTAGTAAATCTAACGGTAAAAGCGATCTGAATTTGAAAAGCGCTTAGTGAGCAGTGAGATCACAAGCCATCTGGAAATAGATGGGCTGATAGAGAAATGAAAGCCAGAACACAGTGCCATGAAGGCAAATCCCACGTAGCCCATTCAGGGAAAGTGTCAGGAGATAATGCAGAGAACAGATGAGGAAACAAATAGACATCGCCTGCCTTGATACTCCCAGTAACATTAAATAGATCAAGCAATGACAGTGATGACACCATGCATTCATTAGGCAGTGCTTGTTCTCCAAGAATCTCAAAGTACTTTGCCAAACTCTTACATCAAACAGTGACAGTCATAAGAGATACTGGAAGGCACGATTCCTATTTTTCCCATATGACAGACCCAAGGCGCTCAGATTCTGAGAGGTCCGCCTTGCAGGGGCATGCATTGTGGAACACCTCTGATGAGACATTAAAAGACAACCACCAGGATAAAAAGTGGTGAAAGAAAAAAAACAGAAAATATTAATCCACAAAACAGAGGAAACAATTTTGTTCAACAATTATGATGGTATGCCCTAAAGCAATGTTTAAATGTACTGTAGTGACCACAAGGTATTGTAAAGCTTAAGAAATACTATTGTTACAGAGTCACATTAGAGGTCTTAAGACATTAACCTGCGATGAGATTGGGGTGTCCTGACCTAAATGGCAGTACTCACTCTGGGCGGGTGTGATGGTCAATACTGAGTGTCAACTTGATTGGATTGAAGGATACAAAGTATCGATCCTGGGTGTGTCTGTGACGGTGTGGCCAGAGGAGATTCACATTTGAGTCAGTGGACTGGGGAAGGCAGACCCACCCTTAATCTGGGTGGGCACCATCTAATCAGCTGCCACAGTGGCCAGAATGTAAGCAGGCAGAAAAATGTGAAAGGAGAGACTGACCTAGCCTCCCAGCCTACCTCTTTCTCTTGTGCTGGATGCTTCCTGGCCTTGAACATCAGACTCCAAGTTCTTCAGTTTTGAAACTCGGACTGGTTCTTCTTGCTCCTCAGTCTGCAGACGGCCTATTGTGGGACCTTGTGATCATGAGAGTTAATACTTAATAAATTCCCATATATATATATATTATTTCTGTCCCTCTAGAGAACCCTAATACAGCAGGGAAGGGTATAACATATGGAAATAGGCAGAAAACCTCATTGTGGGAAAATGTAATTAGCATAAGGACACATGATCAAGCTTGGAACAAATGCGGGCTACTGTGTCTGACCTGAAGTTCAGAGTAGGATAGGAACCAGGACTCCTGAGCAGGAAATTGTTTCCTTAGAAGCCAATTTTCCAGGACCCATCTTGGAACCACTTCACAGAAAGCAAAATGGAAAAACAGTGTGACAAGATTGAAAGGATAGAATCCTGAGATTTCTGCTATGAGGGACGATTGGAAGTAATGCTCACTGAAGAGAGATGGTTCAAAATGGATATAAAATGAGGTTATCAAAATGGATGAAAATGATGTTATTAAGATGCACAAGAGGATGGCAAAGGGAGGGCCATTACCAAGGAGGGGTATTAGAGGCTATGTACAAGAACAGCCCAAGTTCAAAATGGTGTGGATGTCAAATTCAACGGCCACAGACAGTGTACCAGAGGCCAGATTTTGAAGAGTTTGTTAATGAACTCAGTTTTATAAATATTTTAGAATACTATCTTATGCACTACTTAGTACAATTCACAGTGACGGTGTTAGAGTTGGGAGAATCCATGTATCAAACACAGTAGCAATTTTTATAAAGCCAAAACTACAAGAGATAACTAGGAAATATACATAGAAAAATACTAACAGCAGTATGTTTAACTGACAATTCTCATCGCAAGACAGATCAAATGGTTAAGTTAAAGTAAGACTATAGACAACTTAGTAAGGTAACTATATGCACATCAGTCAAACCAGGTACTCTGACAATGGAGAATCTACCTTCTCAAACATCCCTGAAACACTCATAAAAAGAGACCACATTGGCACAAAGAAAATAAAACAATGCCCCCACAAAATAGAAAAGATACAGAAGTTTCTGAACATAATGCAGTAAAACCATTATTTTAGCAGCAAAATCAATAAGCAAAAAGGCCTTGATTAACATTCTCTCCATTAAAGAACTGTTTTTGGGGTTTTTTGGTTTTGTTTTGTTTTGTTTGAGACAGAGTCTCACTTTGTCTCCCAGGCTGGGAGTAGAGTGTCACGATCTTGGCTCACTGCAACCTCCACCTCCCAGATTCAAGTGATGCTCCTGCCTCAGCCTCCCAAGAACCTGGGATTACAGGTGCGCACCACAACGCCGGGGTAATTTTTGTATTTTTAGTAGAGATGGGGTTTCACCATGTTGACCAGGCTGGTGTTGAACTCCTGGTCTTAAGTGATCCACCTGCCTCGGCCTCCTAAAGTGCTGGGATTACAGGTGTGAGCCACCACACCCGGTCTACTTCACAGTCTTAAATACTTATGTCAACAAAATGAAAAGACTAAAAGTAAATGAATTAAGTTTCCAACCCACCAAACATACAAAGAACAACAAAATTAACTAGAAGAAAGTATTAAGCCACAATTACTTTTGCACCAACCTAATAGAAAGAATTAATAAAGATTAAAGCAGAATCACTAGGTTAGAATACAGAAAAATAGTCAAAACTAACATATAAATAAGTAAATAAGAAAACAAGCAAGCAAGCAGGTAATTTGAGAAAAGACAGTAAAATAGATAAGTAGTTAACCTACTAGTACAAAGAAGAAAGCAAGAAAAAATTCACAAAATAAATGACAAAAGAGGGGGCAACTATGACAACAGAAAACTTTAAAAATTATGAGATTTTTCCATAACTACGCAAATAAATTTGAAAACCTAAATTAAAAGTATCCTTTCTACAAAAGTATAATTTTTTAACCGAAGAGATAGAAAGCCTAATAAATAAATTTCCACAGAGGAAATACGCGAAGTTGTTAGTGACTCGACACTCAAAAAGGGCCAGGATTAGCTAGTTCTACAGAGCAATTTCACAGGGAAGTTCTACCAGACTTAAAGATCAGATAATTCTGGTGTTAAACTTCCAAATATAGGAAAAGAAGAGAAAACACTCCAAATTCATTTTATGACAGTATAAGCAAACTGATAACAAAATCTGATAAAGATTGCAATAAAAAGAAAATGACAGACAAATCATCCTTAGAAATATCAGTGCAAATATCCTAGAGAAAACATTAGCAAACAGAACCCAATGGCACATTATAACCCGGAATAAGAGTTTCAGGAATGGAAGAAATATTCAACATTAGGAAGCCCACTAGTAAAACTCACTATGCCAATCTAAGAGGAAAGTTCCTATAATCAACTCCACAGACGAAAAACTTGTGACAAAATTCAATGCTAAGTCCAGGTAAAAACATGCAATACAATAGGAATAACTGGTGATTCCTCAAATACCTGGAGTCAGAAATACCATTTGACCCAGCAATCCCATTACTGGGTGTATACCCAAAGGAATATAAATCATTCTATCATAAAGATACACACATACATATGTTCATTGCGGCACTATTTACAATAGCAAAGTCATGAAATCAACCCAAATGTCCGTCAGTGATATACTGGATAAAGAAAATGTGGTACATGCACACCATGGAATACTATACAGCCACAAAAAGGAACAAGACCATGTCCTTTGCCGGGACATTGATGGAGCTAGAACCCATTATCCTCAGTAAACTAACAAAGGAACAGAAAACCAAACACTGCATGTTCTGACTTATAAGTGGAAGCTGATTGATGAGAACACATGGACACAGGGAGGTGAACAACACACACAGGGCTCCTGTTGGCGGGTGGGAGAAGGGAGAGCATCGGGAAGAAGAGCTAATGGATGCTGGGCTGAGTTCCTGAGTGAGGGGATGATCTGTGCAGTAAACCACCATGGCACATTTTTACCTGTGTAACAAACCTGTACATCCTGCAAATGGACCCTGAACTTAAAATAAAAGTTGAAAAAAAATAAAAAGGCAAAAACAATAGAAACGGTTGTATACTTCCCTGTTAGTCTGAGTCCCCCGAGACAAGGATGTGTGTACGAATAGTTGATTTGGGAGGTGATTTTCAGGAGGCACCGTGACGGAGTAGGGAATTGAGACAAGTAAAGCTAATGAGAGGTACATGAGGGGTTAACATTGTGGGCAACTGAGGTTCAGTCCCCCTTGAGATCTTCTGAGAACCCATGTGGAACACACCACTGAGTTGTTCCCTAGAAGGGTGAAAAGTGGGAGTATTTATCCATTGACTCCCAGACCTCATTGGTTGGGGGTCCCTTCTAGGGGCCATAGTTTCACAGGATACCTGGTCTGCCCACACAGGGCCACGCCCTCCCACTGCTGGAGAATGTGCTCAAGCAGCAAGTGGCAGGAAGTTTGCCGTATGGAAAGGAACTATCTACAGGTGACCTCTGGGGCAGCTGCTGGTATCTGGGTGGGCAGGTGCATGTGTGTGCACATATCCATGTAAAATTGGTGCAGAAGCCAGCTTCTGACATGGAGGACAAGCACTAGAAGTATTCCTGCTGCTGTTAGACACAAACATGCTCACAATTGCCACTCTATTTAACACCATATTAAACCAACACAAGTAGACCAGAGAAGAAAACTAGACGCATAAGATTGGAAAGAGGCAAAGCTATCTGTAGTTTGAGGTGATATGATTTTGTACTCATAAGCCCAGTGAAGAAACTGAAATAGCACAACAAAATATAAGATAATTCAGTAAAATAGCAGTATGTAAAATTAATTAAAAAGAAATCATGGCCAGGCATGGTGGCCCATCACTTTAGGAGGCTGAGGTGGGAGGATTGCTTGAGCCCAGGAGTCCAAGACCAGCTTGGGCAACATAGAGAGACCCTGTCTCTACAAAAAATTACAGAAGTAGCCAGGCATAGTGGCATGCAACTGGAGTCGCAGCTACTAGGGAGGCTGAGGTAGGAGGATCCCTTGAGCCTGAAAAGTGGAGATTGCAGTGAGCTATGATTGCACCACTGTGCTCCAGCCTGGGTGACAGAGTGAAACCAGGAAGAAAGAGAGGAGAGGACGGGAGGGAGGGGAGGAGAGAGGAGAAGGAGCGAGGGAGGGAAGATAGGCAGGCAGGAAGGTGATAGAGAGAAAGAGAGAGAGAGAGAGAGAAAAAATCACTACCCTTTATAGAGTAAAACACCAGCGAGAACTTATAATAGGATGGAATATCCCACTTTCAGTTAGGAGCAAACTTAACTAAAAATGTGTGAAACCAAATAATATGAGAAAAAATGTGAAGTATTACGAATGGCTTTAAAAGTATTTAGAAAAAGAAACAGCATGTTCTTGGAAAGAAAGACTCAAAGTCAATTCTTCTTCATTTAAAGCAATCCAACAAAAATAACAGCAGGATTTTTTTCTGGAACTAGGCAAATTGATTCTAAAATTAACATGGAAACATAAAATTTTAAATAGCTAGAAAATGAAGAGAAATGATAGAACAGACCTACTAGGTATCAAAATACACCAATTTAAAGTGTGCAACTGGTATTTGAAGAAACACATAAGCATGTGGAACAGAATAGAAAGTTCGGAAATAGACCCAAATGTATAAAGGCATGTATTATATCATAAAGAGGACATTCCAAACTACTGAGATGAAGAGGGGCATTTTAATAAATTACAGTGGGACAACTGGGTGGCAGTCTGGGAAAAAAAGATAAAGTAAGTCCCCTACTTCATATTGTACACAAGTATAAATCCCAAAAGAATTCAGTGTTAAAAGGTAGAAAATGAAGTGCTAAAAGTGCTAAAGATTAAAAATGGAGTGGGGGAGGCCTTTGCAAGTAAGACTTCAAAATTCAGAAGCAATATAAGGTTGATAAATTCGACTAAAAAAAATTCAAAACCTTCTGCACGCCAAAAAAACAAAAAAAACACACACACACCATAAGGAAAATTAAAAGGCAAATGACTAATGTGGAGAAGATGGGAAGGTTATAATTTATATTACAAAGACTGAGCTCCCTAATTTATAAAGATTACCTGGCACGGCACAGTGGCTCACACCTGTAATCCCAGCACTTTGGGAGGCCGAGGCGGGCAGATCACGAGGTCAAGAGATCGAGACCATCCGGGTCAACACGTGAAACGCCGTTTCTACTAAAAACACACACACAAAAAAAAATTAGCCAGGCGTGGTGGCGGGTACCTGTAGTCCCAGCTACTTGAGGGGCTGAGGCAGGAGAATCACTTGAACCTGGGAGGTGGAGGTTGCAGTGAACCAAGATTGCACCACTGCACTCCAGCCTGGTGATAGAGTGAGACTCTGTCTGAAAGAAAAAAAAAAAAAAAAAATACCTACAATTCAGAAAGAAAACGACCAACAATTTGAAATACAGATGACAAACAACACCAACAGTCCTTGCAGGCGTTGGAGGCAGGATGCATGAAAATGCCCATCAAGCATATGAAAAATGTCTCAACCTTGCTCACAGTAACATAAAGGTCGATAAAACTACACTGAGATACATACCATTTACCACCTATTAGAGTGGCAAAAATCCAAAACTCTGACCACACTCTTGTCAGTGGGGCTGAAGGGAAAAGATACCTAATACACTTTGCTGGTGAGAAAGAGAAAATGGCGCAACTCCCGTGGAGAGCAATCCGGCCATTTCTACCAAAACACAACTGCACTTGCCTTTTCACCTAGCAATCCTACTTCTGGGAATCTATCCCACAGATAGATCTACCCACATTAAACGGCATACGTAGAAGACTATGCATTACAGCATTATTTGCCATAGCACAAGATTGGAAATGATCCAACGGCCCATGAATAGAAGACTGACTGAAGAAACTATGGATATATTAACCCAATCAAACACTATGAAATCAAATGAAAGTATGAACAGTATTTCTACTTAGTGATGTGGAAAGATCTCCAAAATATTTGTTTAAAAAAAAAAAAAAAAACAAAAGTTAAAGCTAATTGTGTAGTATGCTACCTTTTCCATAACAGAAATAAATAAATATACATTTATATTTGCTTTCCTTTGATGAAAGATATACTGAAAAAATAAACAGGAATCTAATAGAAATTGTTATCAGTGGAGGGCAGAACAATGAGGAGGGAAGGGGATGGAAGCAAGAATGCTGAGTGTAACTTTTAATTATTTTTAATTTTGAATTATGTAAATGTATTACCTATAATAAAAAATAACAATCTGAAATATTCCAGAGAGGAAAACATATATAACCTACAAGGAAATAAGAAACAAACTGATTTCAGATTTCTGATGGAACAATATAACACTAATATCCAAAGATGAAAAGATGTGAATCTAAAATTCTGTAAGAGGTAAAAATATTTTTCAAAATAAAGACCTTTCTAACATGCAAAGACTCCGTTTGTCATATACAAAGTCTCTAACAAGTTTCTCGTACTCACTGCAGCAGCACATATACTAAAATGGAAATGAAGGATAACATGCAAATTTGTGAAACATTCCATAATTTTCCAAAAAATATAACTTACATCAATATTTTTTAAAAGAATTTTTAAAGAATGCACTCCAGAAAGAAAAAAAGAATCTGAGAGAGAAACTGGATATAAAAAGCAGGGGTGAGCATAAAACCCAGAAAACTAATTACATTTAAATAAATGTTGATTGCAAAGAAAAATATCTTTTAACAATTTGGAACTAAAGACTTGAAAAATGTTGGAGAAGACAGGAAGTAAAGGAAGTAAAAATACATCAAAGTTTTCACCTTATTCAGGGACAGGGGAAGTCCCTCTATACCAGTCAGGGTTCTCTAGAGGGACAGAACTAACAGGAGATATATATATATAGATATCTCCCCATATATATAGATATCTCCATATATATATATATATGTCGCTCCACATATAGGAGTTTATTAACTTGCACAAGGTCCCACAATAGGCCGTTTGCAAACTGAGGAGCAAGGAGAACAAGCCCAATTCTCAAAACTGAAAAACTTGGAGTCCGATATTCAGGGGCAAGAAGTGTCCAGCCCGAAAGATGTAGGCTGGGAGGTTAGGCTGGTTTAGTCTTTTCAAGTTTCTCTGCCTACTTTATATTCTAGCCACACTGCCAGCTGATTAGATGGTGCCCACCCAGATTAAAGGTGGGTCTGCCTTTCTCAGTCCCACTGACTTAAATGTGAATCTCCTTTGGCAACACCCTCAAGGACACACCCAGGATCAATACTTTGCATTCTTCAATCCAATCAAGTTGATACTCAGTATTAACCATCACACCATCTATGCTGCTATAACAAGATATCTGAGACTGGGTAATTTACAAAGAACCGAAACTTATTTTCTCACAGTTCTGAAGACTGGGAAGTCCAAGATCAAGGCACCGATCAAGTATGCTCGGTTGTCTGGTGGGGGCTGTTCTCTGCTTCTAAGGTGGTGCCTTGAGCTCCATCCTGTGCAGTAGAGAGGCGTGCCATATCCTCACATGATGGAGGAGCAAAAGAAAGTGAACCCATTCCCTCCAGCCCTTTTGTAAGGGTTCTAATCCCATCTGTGAGAGCTGAGCCTTCAAAACCGAACACCTCTTAAAGGCTCCATGTCACATGGGCTATTAAGTTTCAACACCTGAATTTTGGACGGGACACATTCAAAACATAGCAGTAGTTTACATGATGGTGGGAAGTATAACACACGTATAACACACGTATTATCAATACGTGTGTTAAAAGTCTAAGTGTAACTACTAGAAGAATAGGAATGGGAGGTATAACTTAGAAACCTGGAAGAAAAAATGGAATAAAATAGATGATGGGATAATCCAGTCAACCAAAAATAGGCAGAAAGAGGGGAAACTAAAATGGCACAATGTAACAGAAAAATAAATAAATAAGTTCAAACACATTGGTAATAATAATCTGGGTGAAGGATGAATTATATATTAAAATAGAATTTTCATTTTGCAATAAAAAAAATCACAGGCTATTTTTTAAAGGCATACCTAAAGATGACAGAAAGAGAGAAGACAAGAGTATAAGAAAAGATATACCAAGCAATTCTAAACATCAGGAAAAAAGGTAGAATTTTAGGCAAATGCAGTAAAAGGATAAAAAGGGATGTTTGCCAAGAAGATGTAACATATAAACTCTTGGGTACATTTGACAATTGCAGCTTTCAGGAACCAGTAGATAAAACAGATGAACAAAAAGTAAGAATATAGAGTATTTGGCTAATCTAATTAACAAGTTTGATCTAATAGATATAGAATATAACATTGAACACAATAAAGAACATCCTTCTCAAACACTCAGGATGCTCACAAAAGAAAATTGATCATGTATTAGGTCATGAAGAAAAATCTCATCGACTCCCGTAAAGCAGAAATCATAGAAGCCATATTGATTGATCACAATGAAATAAAATTAGATTCATCATCAAAAAGATAGACAAAAAAAAAATCCATAGACTTAGAAACTTTAAAACCCCCTTGAGAATAACTCTTATGTTTAGGAGAAAAATCAATACAGAACTTACAAACTACATTTAGAAATGAATGACGATGAGGCCATCATGATTTAGGTAAAACAGTATTTAAGGAAAACTTAAAAGCACTTCTGGCTCTGCTCTTCCACTTCTTGGTATCTTCCTCAAAGGAACGTTTTCACTGTGCACCAAGACTTGTACAAAGGCTTTTATTGCACTATTGTTTGTCATGGTTAGCCGTTCCTCTATTGATGAACACAGGTTTTTTTCCAAGTCTTTCTAGCACCATGCTATGGAATACCATACAACAGTTAAACAGAATGAAATAGAGTTATGTGTGCTGAAATGGTAATACTTCCAAGGCATAATGTTAAGTAAAACAGACAAAATGCAGAAATAAAGGAGATGTGATACTTATTATATTATGATAATTTAACAAAAATCAAAACTGTTGTAGTTCTACAAGTACATATTCTATTTTACAGAGAAAAATATCAGGAAGGATAGATGTTGAACGGTGTACTGCTTTTAAGGAAGGAAATAGGATAGAAGGAAAGATCAAGGGGACATTCAATTAATTCTACTGTTTGATGGTTTTTTACAACAGGAAGATATTTACTTAATATTTGTGTACTAGCAAAAGAAAGTTCTCTATGTGAATGATTCTAAGGTGATCATATATGAATCATCTCTTAGAGACAAATTTTGTAGAAACCACTCAGTCAGCTTGTATAATAATTTTTGCCCAGGCAAATTTTTACTGATAAAGCTATAGCTTCTTTTGATTTAGAACCTGAAGGGAAAGTAAGGCATTAGATGATTTTCATCGTGTTTTGTTAATTACATCATTTCGCACTTCTAAATTACAGACTAGAAAAATAGCTAAGATAGAAGGGGCAGAAGAACTTAACTGAAGCCCTATTTTACAAACTCTATTTATTGTTTAGAAGTTGTGACGCTATCATCTGTAAAATAAATCTTCAAAGCTCTTACCTTCACCAATATTAACATATTTTACAGCTGTGCATCTTAGGTTCAGCCTTAAACACAGGGGTCTCTTTTAGAGGAAAAACTCATCAATGTCATTAGCGGTGCAAGACAGAAAGCAAAACATAAACGACAAATATGGGAATGAAATAAAATGTTACACGAAGAAAGCACAAGGCAAAAAATGTGTAACCCATTTCACTAGCTGCACAACAAAATATTAAAATAACTCTCAGATACACTGGTTGTTAAATGCGGAGGGGTATGGGTGAATTAAAAAGTTACTCTAATTTAAACAAAATTAATAAAGAAATGTTCTGCATGAGTTTTTTTTCCTGTTTCTACTTCTAATCATTTATCATGCAAATGAAAGCAGTAATGGAAAATGTAAAGAAAACAAATTCTGCAATATACTAAAACTAGTATCCAGCAAGAGATAAGATAGAATATCAGAAAGAAGGAGTCTGAAAATTAGCTGTCTGTACAATAACTGGGAGGGAAAATGGTTTTATTTAGCCTGGAGGGATTTTTTTGTAGCAAACTGACTAAATTAAAATCCAGTCTATTAAATCCAGTATCATACTAGAAAATGCCTTTTCCTTGCACTTTTAGATAAATTTTCATTGATCTCATTTTACGCATGATTACATTTTTAATGAGTTATGCAATATTTCCAGGCTAATTTTAAATCCCCTCTCTCCTCTCCCCCTTCCACTTACTGCTTGCTGGATTAACATTTCTGATAAATTGTTGGACCAGAAAGAAGGAGCATTACCAAGATGAAATAAATTACTTCCATTTTTTTTTTTTTTTTTTTTTTTTGCAGCTCCAGAGTAATAACAGGAGAATACAAATGCCCACTGTTTAATTATGCCACATCTTCCAATTCATTTCACAAAAACAATTATTTTATTTTTATGTAATAGGCATGTTACCTTGTATTCATTATACATAACCCTGCATGGTGTATAGTCTATTAGAATAAAAAAATTTCACCCTGACATTGATCAGGTAAACTTGGTGTATGGACATCCTAAAAAGGAATAGCCAACAAGCAACTCATAATATAAAAAGGATATGGAGACAACTGGAAAGCCTACATGCTGACAAATAGTTATTTTTTAAAAGATTCATACTGTTTAAAATTAACCTTCAAGCAAAATACAAAATAATACTGTGCATAAGTGTCTCAAAGAGATCCATTTCTGTACGGGATGGGAGGCTAGGGGAGTTCTTTGAGTACAATCTCCAATATAAGGAAAGTAAGGTCATTTTTCTCTATCTGCATCTTCAGGCCTACATGGCAAGAGGAGAGATTATTTGATGGGAGTCACTGGAATTCCAGCCTCTGTCCAAGAAAGGAAGTCAGAAACCATTAAAGTTGGGACCTGTGACCAAGACATTTGTAAGAGTTTCTTAAATATCTTCCCCCCATTGTAGTTATTTTTATAACTCCCTGTCTGATTCCTTGAGATGACTAAGAGGAAAACTTTTTAAATAGATTAAACTTTCTAATTCAATGACATATTAGATGATTAAAACAAAATTCAGCTCTATGGTGCTTTAAAATTATGGATCTTGAAAGACTGAAACTAAACATGGGAAAAAATTTACCAGGCAAATACTAACCAGAAGAAAGTTGGTAGATGGTGTAATGATATTAGTAATGTACACACATGCACATATGCACATACATACATACATGCAAATGAGCACACACAAAGCATTAGCTTGTATGTTCCTAATACAATATAGCTTCAAAATATAAAAATTAAAAACTGACAAAAATTTAAACAAAAATGATAGAGGAAATGACAGAGAAAAGATTGAACACATTAAGTGAAGACCTGAAACATATAAAGAAAAAGGACACAAATAGAACTTCTAGAGATGTAAACCATAATGTTTGAGATGAACAATATACCATATGAGATTAACAGGAGATTAGGCAAAGCAAAAGAAAAGATTGGCAAGCTTCAAGACATAGCAACGTGTCTATAAACTAGAACTATAAAATGGAACACCAATTAAAACAAATTAAAAGACAGGAAAAAATGAATAAAACATTAGTGAACTATGAGACAGCCTCAAATGGCCAAATACAATGTAATTGGCATCCCTAAAAGAATGCAGAGGTGATATTTAAATAAATCATTAATGGCTGAAATTTTTCCAAAGTTAAAAACTATAAGCCTATGAATCCAAGAAGCTCAAGCATAAGAAACACAAAATTAAGGCATGTCATTATCAAACTGCTTAATATCAGCAATAAAGAGAAAAATGTTAAAAGCAGCCAGAGAAGAGAAAAACAGACATATTGTAAGTGGAGAAATAGAGAAAGGGGAAGGCAGATTTCTCTCTGGAAACAATATAAGCTAGATAATGGTGAACCAACATCTTTAAGATACTGGCTGGAATACAGGGGAGAAAATCAGTGAAAATTGCTAAAAAATGAAGATGAAATAAAGACATTTTCCAGACATACAAATATTGAAAGAATTAATCACCAGAAGACTGACACTATCAGAAATGATAGATAAGTGCTTCAAAGAGAATACAAGTGAGACCAGATGTGCACAAATGAAAGAAGAATCCTAGAAATAGAAACTATAAGAGTAAACATAATGAATTATTTTTAATTTAAATCTCTTTAAAAGATAATCAACAGCTTAAAGCAAAAATAATAGCAATGTATTATAGATATTTTAACATGTGTAAAAGTGAAATGTATGATCACAGTAGCTCAAAGGCCAGGAGGGGAAGTAGAAATTAAAATATATTATTGTAAGGTTTTTATACTATAAGTAGTACAAAGTCACTTGAAGATACACTATAATATGTTAAAAGTATATAATATAAATTCCAAAGCAACCAATTCTTTAAAAACAGAGCTAATAAGCAAATAAAGTAGAAATATAGAATAATAAAAATATTAATCTCAAAGAATACAGAAATAGAGGACAAAGGGAACAAAGAACAAAAAAGACACACAGAAAACAAATAGCAAGACTTTAGATTCAAATCAATCATCTTAGTTCATCACATTAAATGTAAATGGTCTAAGCACCCAAATTAAAAGGCAGAGATTATCAGATTAGGAGGAGAGAAAATAACACCCACTCTATGCTGCTACTTTTTTTTTTTTTTTTTTTTTTTTGAGATGGAGTCTCGCTCTGTTGCCCAGGCTGGAGTGCAGTGGTGCGATCTTGGCTCACTGCAAATTCTGCCTCCCGGGTTCACGTCATTCTCCTGCCTCAACTTCCTGAGTAGGTGGGACTACAGGCGCCCATCATCATGTCCAGCTAATTTTTGTGTTTTTAGTAGAGACACGGTTTCAACTTGTTAGCCAGGATGGTCTCAATCTCCTGACCTGGTGATCCGCCCTCCTCAGCCTCCCAAAGTGCTGGGATTACAGGCGTGAGCCACCGCACACAGCCTACATTTTTTTTAAGTAAAAAGGATGGAAAAATATATTCTTACTAACGTAAGTTGAAAGAAAGTGAAAATGGCTATATTAATATCAGCCAAAGTAGATTCCAGAGCAAAAATTATTATTGGGGATGAAAAAGGTCATTTTATAATAATATAGGACTTGATTCATCAAGAAGACATAAAAATCATAAATATTTGTGTGTTTAATAACAGAGCTTCAAAATACATGAAGCAAAAACTGAAAGAACTAAAAACGAAAATAGAGGAATCTACAATTATACTCTAAGATTTTCACTCATTTCAATAATTGATGGAACAAGTAGACAGAAAATTAGTAAAGACATAGAACATATGAAAAATGCTATTAACCAACTTTATCTAAATGACACTCATAGAATACTCCACCCAATGACAGCAGAATATACATCTGTTTCACATGCCTATGGTATACATAAGATAGACCATATTTAGGATCATAAAAGAAGTCTTAATAAATTTAAAAAGCATTCAAGTCACATAAACACTTCTCTGGCCACATTGGAATTAAATTAGAAATCAATAATAGAAAGATTTCTAGAAAATCCTCAAATGTTTGAAAACTAAATTATACACTTGAATATAATCCATGGATAAAGGAAGAAATCAAACAGAAATTACACTATTTGGAATTGAGTGAAAACTAAAGCACAACATATTGAAATCTGTAGTTCTATTCTTCACTGTATTTCTTGGAATCAAACATTTCTTCTAAAACAATGATGGAAACTAGGATTACATTTAGGAGTCTCATCCAGTATTTGAGGTCTAAGATGCAGTACCAATTTCAACATTAACTAAAAATCTTCACCCTGGCATTGAAACAACAGAACAGTGTCATCACGACTGCCCAGCCTTTGTACTCATGGTATAAAAAGATGGAAGTTAATCTCCTTATGGTCTTTTTACGATCTTTTTTAGTTATATCTCTATTTGTCCTCTCTGAAAAATAAAAGCAAATTATAATAGGATTATAGTATTTAAACAAATGCCCAACTCTAACCAATTTCTGGATACGTTTGTCATTTCTACCAGAGAAACAGGTTTCAGGGAATTGAAGAGTTACAGTAAAAATCCAAACCTGAGACTAACTATTTTTAGTGATAGTGAACAGTAAATACATGACTAGAAATATAAAATATTAACATCAAAGTGAAACATAGAAAGGCTCAGAAAGTACTGAGAGCCTAAAGGAATGTAGCAGAGGGTTTAACAGACCATAAAGCTCAACAACATAACTCGACAAGAATCTAATGCTCAAAATAGTAAAAGTCAATCTTATATTTGTTTAACTCACTGAAAAATTCTCTGTAGTCTGGACAGCCACAGTCTAAGACTTCAGCAGTGAAAATGTAATTAAGATATGCTAATATTGGACAAAAAAATTAAGACCCAGGAACGTGGAAATGCCTTCCATACCACTCAAGTGGTCAATACTTGAACATGGAATGGTGAGGTTTATTTGGCGGGGTGGAAGAGGATTGTAGAATGGTAGAAGTCCTGAAAAGTGTTTTTGTATTAGAGAAGCAATAAATCTCAAAGCTTGGAAGTAGTTTCCGTTAATGGAGACATCTCATAGACCCTGTCCCAGTCTGCATGCTGAGAACAAGAATAACTATTTCAGGGAAATTCTCTAAGCAAAATTCAGAGAAATTAACAAATCTGGTACAGATGAATTTGACAGCAGCTTCAAATAGAAACTTCATAGTAGGGGGATGGTTAATGGATACAAAAATATAGTTAGGTAGAATGAAAAAGATCTAGTATTTGATAGCACAACAGGGTGACAATAGTCAACAATAATTTATTGTACATTTAAAAATAACTAAAAAGCTATAATTGGAATGTCTGCAACACAAACAAAGGATAAACACTTGAGGTGATGGACACCCCATTTACCCTGATGTGATTATTATACATTGTATACCTGTATCAAAATATCTCATGGGCCCCATAAATAGATATACCTACTATGTACCCACAAAAACAAAAAATAAATTAAATAAAACAAAATAAAAAAGAAACTTCATAGCAGACCTGGAAAAAAACAAAAAAAACAAAAAACTATCATGTTTCAGTGCCAAAAGAAAAAAAACAGGCCAGGGAGGGTGGCTCACTCCTATAATCCCAACACTTTGGGAGGCTGAGCGGGGTGGATCACTTGAGGTCAGGAGTTCAAGACCTACCTGGACAACATAGTGAAACTCCTTCTCTACAAAAAATACAAAAAAATTAGCTGGGTGTGGTGGCAGGCACCCGTAATCCCAGCTACCTGAACCCAGGAGGCAGAGGTTGCAGTGAGCCAAAATCGGGCCACTGCACTCCAGTGTGGGCGACAGAGTGAGACTCTGTCTCAAAAAAGAAAACAACAACAACTTTAAAGTCAGTAACTTCTGGCTTCCAATGCTGGCTCTGCCAATTCATAAGCTGAGCAAGTTGAACTTGAGCAAGTTTCTGGCTTGCTCCAAGACCAAGATTTTTAAATCAAGAAAATAGAGCTATCTTCCTCACTGAGTTGTTGAAAGGATTCGCTCATGTACATAAAGAACTAAACTCAGCACATAGTAAGGCCTGAATAGCACAAATTATTAAGAATAATTAGGAATGCCTCTCCCAAAGGACCAGAAAATGATGGCTGGAACTAGAAAGTGAATATAAGATTGTTTTTGTAAGGACAACTGAAGATACATGAGAAAATATAATTTATGAAATTAAATGGTGCTTCTATTCACAATAGCTAAGGTATGATGGACAAGCTAAATGTCCATCAACAAGTGAATGGATAAAGAAAATGTAGTACATGTACAAATGGAATATTACTCAGCTATTTAAAAAGAATGAAATTCTATCATTTGCAACATTGATGGAACTGGAGGACATTATGTTAAATGAAATAGGCCAGAAACAGAAAGACAAGGCCAGGCATGGTGGCTCAACCTGTAGTCCCAGCACTTTGGGAGGCTAAGGCATTGGATCACCTGAAGTCAGGAGTTCGAGATCAGCCTCTCCAACATAATGAAACCTCATCTGTACTAAAAACACAACAATTAGTTGGGCATGGTGGCACACGCCTGTAGTCCCAGCTACTCAGGAGGCTGAGGCATGAGAATTGCTTGAACTCAGGAGGTGGAGGTTGCAGTGAGCTGAGATCGTATCACTGCACACCAGCCTAGGTGACAAAGCAAGACTGTTAAAAAAGAAACAAAAAAAAAGAAAAAAAAGGAAGGAAGGAGGGAGGGAGGGAAGAAAGGAAGGAGAATGGGAGGGGAGGGGAGGGGAGGGGAGGGGAGGGGAGGGGAGGAAGGGGAGGGGAAGGGAAGCGAAGGGAAAGGAAAGGAAAGGAAAGGAAAGGAAAGGAAAGGAAAGGAAGAAATAATCACATGTTCTCATTCATATGTGGGAGCTAAAAAGATGATCTCATGGAGGTAAAAAATAGATGATGGTTACCAGAGGCTGAGACTGGGAAGGGTAGAGGGGAAGCAGGGACTAAAATGGGTTGGTTAAAGGGTACAAAAACATAATTAGATAGAAGAAATTAGATCTAGTGTTGCATAACAAAATAGGGTGACTATCGTTAACTATAATTACATATTTCAAAATAACTAAAAGAGTAGAATTGAAATGTTCCTGACACAAGTGGATGATAAATGTTTAAGGTGATGGAGATCCCAGTTCCTGTGATTTGATCATTACGCATTGTGTGCTTGCATCAAAATATCACATGAACCCCATAAATATGTATAATTATGATGTACTCATAAAAATTATTTTTAAAAAAAAATTAAATGGTGCTAATTTAAAGTGAATAATGAGGCTGTAATAGGTCTTCTCCAAAGACAGCCACCTCAACTCCTCCTTTCCCTGTAGAAGCATGTCACTCTGCCTATCCAGAAGTGGGGTCCACTTCCCTTCCCTTTAATTTGGGTTGGCCCTTTAACTTGAGTGAGAGTGACACTGTGCCAGATCCAGGCCCACCCTTGGAGAGGGGTGGTGCTACTGCTTTCCCCACTGAACCCCACTGCAGTGTAAGAAGTCTGACCAACTCGAGTTCTCCATGTTGTTAGGAGGCCCAACCTAGGAACTGACAAGCACACGTGGAGAAGCACCAAAGCTGAGACACTGAGTGAAGTTTTCTTGGAACTTTCAGCCTAGCCAAGATGCCAACTAAATGCAGCAACATGAGGAAACCCAGTTGACATATGAGACAGGAAACCCGCCCAGTTAAGCCCAGTCAACCCACAGACCCACAGAATCATGAGGAAAAAACAAAGCTTTGGGCAATAGATATATGAAGCAGAGTCTAAACCTACCAACTATGAACCATAATTATCTATAACCTGAGACCATCAGAAGCTGCTAATGAAATCATCTTTCTTCTCTCTCTCCTTCTCTCTCTCTCTCTGTCTTATTTTTTAAGAGACAGTGTATTACTCTGTTGCCCAGACTGGAAAGCAGTGGCATAATCATAGCTCAATGCAACCTCAAATTCCTGGGCTTCAGTGATCCTCCCAACTCAGCCTCCAAGCACCACCATACCCAGCTATTTTTTTATTTTTTATTTTGTGTAGAGACAGGGTCTCACTATGTTGCCAAGGCTGGTCTCAAACTCCTGGCCTCAAGCTGTCCTCCTTTCTCACATTCTCAAAGTGCTGGGATTACAGGTGCCACCCACGTCCAGCCTTGTCTTTCCTCTCTTAACAGATTATTATTGGTGTAGGTGCACTAGGAGCTGTGATTCCAAGAACAATTTTCTTTGTAGGACAAGCCCAGATTCGCTGGTTAGGGTCTACAAGAAGGGACCCAGCCAGTGAAAACAGCCAGAATGCTTCTGGTAAAAGGGCAATTCTTTCTTACTACAGATGAAAGAATGTTTTATTAAAAATCTTTCTGACAGAGCTCATAGAAAAACAACTTGCAACTTATGTGTCACTTTCAGGAAATCGGAATTTATTACCAAAAGCCACTTGGCTAATATTTTTTCTCTCTCTACACAGAATTGATATTTAAGACACAACCACAGTCAGCCCTTTCAAATTCATAACTTCACTGGGATTTGATTTATGGTTTCAGAACATGTTGGACTCAGGGTATTCCTCCCTTTTGTGAATAATAAATTAATTAACTAGCAGCCAATGCCATGATGGCATAAAATGGTTCAAAAATACAAGATTATTCAATAGACATGGAGTCCTTGAAATGCTTGGCCTTGCCTTTTGTAATTCTCTTTCTTTCCTTAGAGTAAAATCATTCTTAGTCTTTAAATGACTTGGCTGTCTTATAATCACCTTCAACTAATTATGGAATATAAAAAAGTTTTTCACCCCTTCCCACAAATTTTCTCCCTGACCCATTTCCCACACACTGTGGCAGGAGATGGTATGAAGAATAATTCTGGGCATAAAAGCTTTTCAGGTCTTTAATAACATGAACTCACCTCAATTAATTAGGTAGAAATATTTCTCTGATTTGCTGCCCGTGACCTTGCTCTTAATAGCCTTCAATGAAGCCACCGCAGCTTTCCCTCTCTACAATTTCAAGACAGTTATTTACTGGTTTATTCCTTTTACTGCATCATTTATCTTCATAAAATAAAATAAGTTCCAAATTAAGCAAATTTTAAATAGCAGTTTCTAATAGCCAGGCCAGGAAGACTTAACTTTCAATCTCACAATGACCTGTTTTTACATTCAGAGTGGCATTTATTTTCACACACATCTTCCAAAGAGAATGAAATAAATGGGCTTGATTTTTAAAATATAGAGGCCAAAAATTTAAAAAAAAAAAAAACTTAAGAGAAACTTCCATTAAATATTGAGTGGGAGCCAATTATGTTCCAGTCATATCCCGTGTTGTGGGAATAAAAAGAAGAAACAATCTCAACCCTTAGGATGTCCATGGGTTAATACAGGAAATGACTCTCAACAACAAGCTACATCAAACACTGTAGGAAAGGAAAATCTGACAATGAAATAAGTGCCATAAAGGGCTAGGAATAAAAGACTGACTATGCAGAGACGAAGCTGGGGGTGAGGAGGACGAGAACAGAAGCCTGGAAGCACCACACGCCTTCAGGAAATGTTAAGAATGAGCATGATGATGAGCAGGTCTCAGAAGGTGTGATGGTCAATACTGAGTGTCAACTTGCTTGGATTGAAGGATACAAAGTATTGATCCTGGGTGTGTCTGTGAGGGTGTGGCCAAAGGAGATTCACATTTGAGTCAGTGGACTGGGAAAGGCAGACCCACCCTTAATTTAAGTGGTCACCATCTAATCAGCTGGGGTCTGGGTTTATATGGTTACAGCCTAGGGGGTGTGGTGAGCTAAAAGGCAGCTTTTGGATGCACAAACAGGAATGCCTTTCCTCATTTAGGGCCATGGGTATCCAGGCTTGAGGGTGGGGCCTTTGCCAGGGAACTGCCCTCTTCTATCCAGTATTTCCGTATCTTCTGTCTGTATCATCTACACTCAAAGTTGGGGACTATTGAGGAAATAAAATGGGTTCAAAAGAACTGTCATCAGGTTAGTGATGGCAGCAAATCACTAAATATGGTTGCAAAATCTAATTAACCAGAGACTCTGTTGCTGGACAGTGCTAATAACTTTTGGCTTCTTTCACTATCTTCTAGACAAAAGAGAAGAAACTTCGGTGGGCCGGAGAAAATAGCCTTCACTTTCATGTATAACATAGAGGAAATTCTCAGTCAAGGCTCAATCAAGACAATAAAAGTCCATGCCTGGAATTTTAACACATGATATTTTATATAGGGAACTGCTTATAAAGGGGCTGGAAAAACAAATGGTCAAAGAAAAGAATGAGACAATGGAGACATTTGCAACAGAAAGAAACCACTATCCAGTTTTTCAATAAGTTAAATGCAGAGGTGTCATAAGATCCCACAATTCTTCTCCTAGGTATGGGTATCCAAGAGAATTGAAAATGTATGCCTATTTAAAAAAAGCTTGTATATGAATGTTTATAGCAGCATTATTCTTAATAGCCCAAAAAACCCAGAAACAATCCAAATGTCCATCAACTGATGAATAGCTAGATAAGAAAAATGTGGTATGTCCATACAGTGGAATATTACTCAGCCATAAAAATGAAGTACTGGCCAGGCATGGTGGCTCATGCCTGCAATCCCAGCATTTTGGGAGGCCAAGGTGGGCAGATTACCTGGGATCAGGAGTTCAAGACTAGTCTGGCCAACATGATGAAACCCCATCTCTACTAAAAATACAAAACTTAGCCAGGCATGGTGGTAGGTGCCTGTAGTCCCAGCTACTTGGGAGGTTGAGGCAGGAGAATCACTTGAACCCAGGAGGTAGAGGTTGAAGTGAGGTGAGATCATACCATTGCACTCCAGCCTGGGTGACAGAGCAATACTCTGTTTCAAAAAAACAAACAAAAAAAGATGTACTGATACATACCACAACACAGATGAGCCTTGAAGACAGTACACTAAGTGAAAGAAGCCGATCATGAAAGGCCACATATTGTATGATTCCACCAATAAAATGTGCAGAATAAGCAAATCCATAGACAGAAAGTAAATGGTTGCCAGAGGCTTTGGGGAGAGGAGAATGAGGAGAGACTGCAAATGGGTATGGGGTGTTTTTTTGAGGGGGGTGATGAAAATGCTCCAGAATTAGACAGTGATGATGGTTTTACAAGCCTGTGAATATATTAAAACTCACTGGATTGTACATTTTAAAGGGGTGAATTTTACAGACTCTAAATTCTATCTCAAAAGGAAGGGAGGGAGGGAGAAAGAAAAGAAGGGCCGGGCACGGTGACTCACGCCTGTAATCCCAACACTTTGGGAGGCTGAGGTCAGGAGTTTGAGACCAGCCCGCACAACATGGTGAAATGTCATTTCCACTAAAAATACAAAAATTAGCCAGGCGTGGTGGCACATGCCTGTAATCCCAGCTACTTGTGAGGTTGAGGCAGGAGAATTGCTTGAGCCTGGGCAGCAGAGGATGCAGTGAGCCAAGATCACGCCACTGCATTCCAACCTGAGCAACAGCGACAGAGCGAGACTCTGTCTCAAATAAAAAGAAAAGAAGGAATGAGAAAAAGGATCCACGATCATTGATCATCTCTTGGGCAAGAGAGACAAAGAGATGAGGAGGTTTTACCAGAGCTTAAGAGCCGGAGCCCCTAGCAGAAACTGGAGCCACTACAGAAGGAGCATGCGGTGGGAGCTGGCCCCAGGGAGGGGACACAGTCACAGCCAGGCATTCGTTAATAAGCAGAACCCCTGATTTTTCCCCTCCTCCTGCCCACCATTCTCTTGGTATTGGCCAATCCTGGCCACAAACCAGTTAGCAAGGGAATCTGAGAAATGTGGTTTGCAGGTGTTGGCCCTATGATGCAGAGACGAGTAGGGAAGGGCGGGGTATTTGTCTGAAAACAAACAGGCAGACACCTTGCAGAGAAGCCTATCACTTCAAACATGAAACTTTTCCTTGTTGAGATTATGAATACAACCTAGCCAACAGGATGGGTAGTGTCATTTATGAAAACTCAACACAAGCCCTCAATGAATGCTTTTTTGGAGATAACGGAGGAATAAGAGGAGGAAGGGAATAATTATTTCAGAAGTAGTTACAACATGAAAATGGGAGAACAAGCCTTCCTTTAAGTCAAATGGATACTCTCACTGGGTCTTAACATTTCACAAATATCTTTGAGCACCCTAGGAATACAGTGAAAGTGACACTGTCCTTCCCTCAAGGAGATTATTAAGGAACTCTCAGTATATGGAAGGAAAAAAATATTAACCAGGCCTGGTTAACATAAATCAAAAATTCAGGAATCATAACAGAATGGAAAGTGTTTATTTAAACATATATTTGAATAGTGCCTCTCTACAAAATATCTCAAAGAGCTTAAAACTGGAAGGACATCCTTTGGAAGTATGTCGAGGAATCCTTCATTCTCACTGAATTTCAATCTGTCTAAACATCATTACCTCTGGGCACGCTGCAGTTTTCTAAACCATATTCCCACACACCTATCCCCTGCTAACATAATTGCTGCTCATCTTGGCATACTGCAAGGAATAACCTACTTACACACAGAACGAAACTTGTAGCTTAAACTTCCCAATGAGAACAACTGGGGAGAAAACAGAGTCAGACTGAGACTGATCCAAGTTTCTGTAAACCCTTCCGGACATTTAACATTCCCAAGCAGAAATGGCTCCAAACCAGCTCCTGACATTCAAATGGCCAGTTGTTATTCTGACATCTGTGGGCTGTTGCACCTTGCTGTTAATTTCATCCCTAGAAATAGTGTTGGAGGAGAATCGACCCTTATAGACATTAATTTGAACTGAAGCTAGATTCCTGCTGACTATACAAATACCTTTAATCTAGGGCATATGTCATACCTTGAAGAAATCCTAAAACAGAATTATTAAAGATGTCTTTCTTTAAAAAAAAAAAAAAAAAAAAAAGTCAGAAGGTTCTTTTTCCTTTAAGCAAGTGTATCACAAAAGCAAATTTCCTTTTTTCGCTTAAGGCCAAAACAATGTCAAATAAAATAAAGCAAAAGATAAACACATACCTCTGAGGCCATTCTTGTCTCATTTCCACCTTTCCTCTTGGATAATTCTCAATATTAACACAGTTTGAGAGGGTGAGGTGACCAGAATTGGGAAGGGGCAAGAGACAGAATTTAGCAAAAGAGCAAATGAAACTATTACTGCATTGCAAGCTTATGCAAATATTTCCAAAGATAAAATATTTCAAAGCAAATCCATAAATAACAAAGAACCGAGTCACCATTATAGTAAAGTCAGACTTTTCAATAGTTTATTAAAATACACCATTTATTTTAGGCTCTAGCCATACATCAAAGCACAGCACAAAAACTAAACATTTTGCTTCTCAAAATGTATTTATGAAAAGTAGAGTTGTATCAAGCAATAAACACAGCCAGTTTTGTTCTTGGATCTTGCCAGCTGTGTACACCTCAAGAAGTAGTGCATTTGGCTACAAGACTTTGAAGTGGTTTTCCTTCTTTCCAGAGCTCCAAAGGAAAACTATCAACAACTGATGATGTGTGTGTATGAATCAGAATTGCTGATCAACATCTTAAAACACAGAAAAGCACTACCAAACATAAAATTTACCCCAAAAGTGACTTTAAATGCTTCCTTTAATTCAAAATTATAGAAGTTGTGGTACTCCTTATCTCTTGATTACTGACACTGTCTACAGCCCAGCTGGGAGTTTTAAACTAAAATACTTAATCATCTCATTCACACAGAATAATCTGTAAAACACAAATATAGAAAGAACAGTCCACTCTTCTGAGACTATTTTGTGCCTACTTAATATGGAAAGAAAATCAAGAGAATACTCTGGGCAGATGAGGAATCATAAAGTGGAAGGTGGGCATGTTGGCTGGAGTGTCTGTGAAATTACTAAACGTTGAAGATACCTGGTATTCATATGTTCATGCAAATGCACAACAACAAATCATTTGGCATAACCTTTTCCACTAATGTGATAATAAAAACTGACTATGAAACACCAAACTCAGGTTACCATTGATTCTAAAATAAAGATGTGGATTATATCTGTGCACCATATCTGAGATTCTCAGACGTTACTGTTAGCAGTTTCTAGTGGTCCCACACAATTTAGTGACTAATAATACAATGTCTTAGGTTATTGTTTGGTCTATTGATCCCATCTTGATAACTAGATTAAATATTCCTCTACACTCCCAAATTTCCTTACACATATGACAGGCACTCAAATAAATACTTCCCAACTGATAGACATGTCTGTCTGTATTAGAGGTTTCTATCCTATAAATATACTGGCTGATATCCAATTCTCGGTTTCATTTTGTTATTTTAATGGCCAAAAGTTTATGTCTCCATGTCAGGAACACTCATATCAACATTATGCATCAATATTCTTTTATTTACATTTCCCAGATATCCAAGCACAACTTAAATTTTTGTCTTACTCTAGAAAAAAAAAACCTGTTGTGTAAATGAATAAACAGTTCAGGCAATTACTAAGAGGAGGGTTCTTTCCTTTTTCTTTTGTTTCTCACTTTATTTTGATTTTTATATATGAAACATATGTGTAAAGTATAGACTTACAAGTTAAAATACTAATAAAATGAATACTGATAAAATGTTGCTCTTCTTTCTACTCATATTAAGAAATAGAGCATGGCCACTTAGAGACTCCTGTGTCTCTACTATCAAATCACCTATTGTCCCTCAGAAGGTAACTATCCTAACTCTTGTTTTGGTTATTGTTTTACCACCTGTGTGTCTATACCCAGACAGTATATCGTTCCATTTGGCTACTTTGGGTCTTTACAGAAATAAACACATGCTGTATGCATTCTTATAGTGATGTGCTTCTTGCAATGCAACTCTACAAGTTTTATTATGAGTCCATGCTAAATAAGTATGGAAATCGAGGGTGTTTTGAAATTTTTATGCCTATTTGATAGTCATGTTATGTTGCTTGTATACTTTTTGGAATTTCACTTTTCTTTTTATTTTTATTGTATTTAACAAAAGCACTAGTCTACAATGAATTTAAAATTCAAAAACAAACTGGATTTTCACTGCAGTTAGTGTGAGAAGCCACAGATTTGTTTAGACGTCTCAGCCTCCCAAAGTGCCTAGCCAGAACGTGGTAGCACCTGGGGATAGCCGTACTCTAAGCTCAGACCCCTGTCCCAGCCCCTCCTCACCAGGCAACACCTTGCTCCCTTAGGAGCCTCAAGTGCATACACTTGATCACCCAAGACTGCAAATCCAAGCTCCATTCACCCCCAACCACACACAATTACACACAAACAGCTACCCCTTAAGGCACGATAGCATGGTCCACCCTTGAAAGGAGGAACTCAGGGTGCTTTGCATGGGGAATGGTCATGGTTCAAGGCTACCCAGCCCACAACAGATGGCGGGCAGGACAGATTCCATGTAGCCACACCCCTTTGGCCATGCCGACACCTTGTCCCATTGTTAGGAACACAGTCAGAAGAGGCCGAGGGGAGGGCTCTTTAATGCTCAGGGCTCAGCACAGGAACCCTCTTACCCAGTTCAGGTAGGAGACGGGACTTGACTCTGGAGGTGGGGCTCAGACACTGGACCAGATTTAGGACTAGCTGAAACAGGGAAGAGGTGAAAGCACCTCTCCATAAGACATGCCCACCGGTGCGCCTTGTCAATTTACCATTGCCATGGCAACACTCGGAAGTGACCGTCCCTTTCTGTAGCAATGAACCAATGACCTGGAAGTTAACAACCTTTTCCAGAAATGTCTGCAAAATCTACCACTGATTTGCATGTAATTAAAAGTGGGTATAAATATGACTGCAGAACTGCCCCTGAGCTGCTACTCTGGGCAACGTAAGGAGCAGTACCTCTGCTGCCGCTGCTGTATACACCGTGGCTACAATACAAGTTGCTGTCTAACACCACCGGCTCGCTCTTGAATTCTTTCCTGGGGGAAGCCATGAACCCTCCTAGGCTAAGCCCCAATTTTAGGGCTTGCCTGCCCTGCATCACAGTCAGAGGGCAGTCACGGCTGGAGTTGCTGAAAGCAGCTGGAAGCTGGTGCTAACTGTGGCAAGAAGAAGAAAACAGAGAGGAAGTACTTCATCTCCTCCTCCTGAGCCTCCCATCAGGTCCCCATCTGTAGAAACAAACTAGAAACCAGTTGCTCAGAAGTCTGGGCAAAGTGGTTTGTGAAATGTCAGCCCCAGCATCACACAGGGCTTCTCTAAAGTTTCTGGATACAGGTCCTTTGTCAGATTCTGCATAAAATGCCTTCTCCAAGTTTATAGATCTTTGTGTCTGTGAGTGTTGTTCTTTTTCTCTGTGTGCTAGCTTTTGATGAATTCTTATCTTTTTAATTTCATTTCAACTTTTATTTTAGATTCAGGGGGCCATGCACAGATTTGTTACATGGGTATATTGCATGTGTGGGGTGCATAAGGAGTCATCAATCTCTTCCTTTATGCTTAGGGTTTGTGTTTCATGTTTAAGAAATCCTTCTCTACCTTGGGGTCATGAAAATAATCTCCTGTTATTTTCTGAAAGTCTTATTGTTTAAAAACTATAGCTTAAAGACTCATTAAGGACTGTAATGCATCTGATATTGATTTCTGCCTATAGTATAAGATAAAGGTACAATTCCAATTTATTTTCATATCCATACTCCAATGTCCCAGCACCATTTATCCTGCCCTCCACTAATCTGCAATATCACACCTGTCACCTATCAAAGGCCCTCATATGTGTGGATCTCTAACTGGGCTACCTCTGCTCTCCTGCTGCTCTATGCCTATCCCACCACCAAAGCATCTCAATTACTGCAGCTTTGAAATCTTGATCTTGGTAGGCAACTTCCTGAACTCTGTTCTTTTTCATTAAGAATACTGGGGTTACTTTCAGTCCCTTGCTTTGCCATATATACTTTATAAGTAGCTTATCAAATTTCACAAAAGAAAAATAAATCCTGTATGGATTCTAAATAGAATTACATTGAATCTAAATCAATTATAGAAGAATCGACATATTTACCATATTGAGTCTTCTGATCCAGAAGCACGGCTTACTTATCTCTCTGTTTAGTTAGATCTGCTTTAATATCTCTCAATAAAACTTTACACTTTTTTCATAAAGGTCTTGCATATGCACTGTTACATTTCTTCCTCAGTGTTTCATATCTTAAGCTATTACAAGCACTTTGTATTCATTTTCTAAATATTTGTTGCTGGCATGTAGAAATGCAATTGATTTTTGTACATTGATTTTATATTTAACTACATTTCTAAACTCACTTATTAATTCTAATAAATTATGCAGAGATTCCTCTATGTTTTCTACATAATCATATCACCTGTAAATAGTAACAGGTTTCTTTCCTCCCATCCATTCCTGATACCTTTTATTCTTTGCTTTTCTTTGCTGTACTTGTGAGAACCTTCAATAGAGCCTCCAACCTCAGCCTCCCGAGTAGCTGGGACTACAGGCACATGCCACCACACATGGCTAACTTTTCGTAGAAATGGGTTTCTGCCATGTTGCCTAGGCTGGCCTCAAACTCCTGAGCTCATCCACCTGCCATCCACCTGCCTAGCCTCCCAAAGTGCTGGGATTACAGGCATGAGCCACCATATCGGACCCTAATAGATGTTGATTAAAGTAACTATAGGGACATTCTTGTCTTTTGCTAATCTCAAATATAAGGTCAAAGTTTTACTAGAAGTGTGAAAGTGACTTCTTTTTTTTTTAGAAACCCTTAACCAGTTTAAGGAATTTCCCTTCTCATCTCAGTTTGCTAAGAGTATTTCCTAATTATATTCAGTTTCATTCAATGCTTTGTATCTATTAAGGTAATCATATGATTTTTATCTTTTAACATACGAATGTGGTAAATAACAATGGATTTTCTAAAGTAGAACCCACCTTATATTCCTGGGACAAAAACAGTTTGCTCATGATTCTTTACCCTTTATATATATATTACTCGTTTGGGTTTGCTAACATTTTGTACAGGATTTTTACATGTATTTCATTATAATATTGGTCTACAATTCTTTCTTATATTATCTGTTTCAGGTTTTGATATCAAAGACATGCTAATCTTTATTCTATGCTCTGGAATATAGTAAATTTTGAATTTTTTTCTTGAATGATTGATTTTCCTGGGATTGGAGTGGTTTTATGGAAATATTTTTGACTATGGGGTAATTGTTTTAATGATTTTGTTATTGCTTGGGTTTTCTATTTGTTCTTGAGTCAATTTGGGTCCACTGTATTTTTCTAAGATTTTGTCCATTTCTGAACAACTTTCAAAGTGATATGGTTTGGCTCTGTGTCCCCACCCAAATCTCACCTTCCACTGGAATCCTCATAATCTCCACATCAACAGCAGGACCAGGTAGAGGTATTCAGATCACTGGAATCCTCATCATCTCCACATCAACAGCAGGACCAGGTAGCGGTATTCAGATCATGGGGGCAGCTTCCCCCATGCTGTTCTCATGACAGTGGGTGAGTCTCATGAGATCTGATGGTTTTATAAGCATTGCCTGGCATTTTCCCTGCTTGCATTCATTCTCCTGCCACCCTGTGAAGAGGTGCCTTCAGCCATGATTGTAAGTTTCCTGAGGCTTCCCCAGCCATGCAGAACTGTGAGTCAATTAAACTTCTTATTTTTATAAATTACCCAGTCTCGGGTATTTCTTCATAGCAGCATAAGAATGAACTAATACACACAGTTATAGCTTGAAATTTATTATAATCCTTTGTCATTGTAATATCCAGAACACCAATAATTAAGGTTTTTTCAATCATGATAACGATTACTATTCCTTGATCAATATCACTAGGGTGTTGTCAATTATATTAGTCTTTCCAAATAACTTACTTAGCTTTGTAGATTATCTTTATTAAAAGCTTAATTTCTATTGTATTGATTTCTGTTTTTACACTTATTACTTTCTTCCTTCTACTTTCTTTGCATTTAATTAAGGTGGAAGCTTGTTGCATTAATTTTTATCCTTCCTTCTTTTCTATTATAGCTTTTAATGCCATTAAATTCCCTCTAAGTTCTGCTTTAGCTGTCTTCTACCAGATTTGACATTTAATATTTTTATTATAAATCAATTCTAAGTATTTCTAATTCTCATAATTCATTTATTGAATCTTTAAGTGTTATTTTTTCATTTCCTAACATATGCTTTTTCTGATTTTTCCAGATTC
The DNA here is from genome assembly GCF_047675955.1 of Chlorocebus sabaeus. Classification (NCBI taxonomy): domain Eukaryota; kingdom Metazoa; phylum Chordata; class Mammalia; order Primates; family Cercopithecidae; genus Chlorocebus; species Chlorocebus sabaeus. The sequence goes on along the minus strand of NC_132908.1, from coordinate 67,087,144 downwards.
ATTTTAGTTGTTGATTTCTAAATTACATTATACATTTAGTTATTATACATTATACATTTAATTTCATTACCTTTAGTTATTGATTTCTATAATTACATTATAACCCCCAAGCATATTTTCCTTACTTGTACCTACATATTTGTATATATTCATCTTCCTCCCTTTCCCTCATCCTGCCCATGTCTACCTCCCTTTCTGCATCATTTTATTTCACGTTAAGTGGCTAATTTACAATTTAGTCTTTATGTTACAGAATATCCAGGAGGAATTGTTACTGAACTAGAAGAAAAATTAACATCATTCTGAGATGGATTCAGTAATAGGATCACACATCTTCCATGTTAGGGAGAAAGCAACTGCATCCTTGTATAAAAGACATTTTCATGCTGTTAGGCAGAAGCATAATGTTATTTTTATTGTTGTTTTAAATAAAAGACTGCATATATGGGTGCTGAGTAGCCAAAGGAGTGGATTGTGCTGAACAGTGTCTGCTGTCCTGCATGTGCTCTTCAGCCATGTTCTTTCTAATGCCAGGACTGGGAGCCTGCAACCACACTTCCCAGACTCCCTTTCCAGTTGTCCTCCTGTTGGGTCTGCCAGTGAGAGGCACTAATAAGAGACTGAAAGGCAGAGGAAGAAAGAAGCTACTTTCTCCTGTCTGAAACTACTTTCTCCTGGCCTCTACCAGTGCTGCTGGCTGTGCCTCTAGCAGGGATGGCAGTAGCAGCAAAGGCATGACAGTGGCATCCCAAAAGCACATAAATCATCAATTTTGTATAACCATATATTCTATTTTGCTTTTCCAGGCCTTTCAACACCTTTGCAACACATTTTCTGAATCCTGTTTGAAATATCCAAAATGGTTCTTACTAAACATTGATAAATTTATACAAGGTTATTTTAGTTATTTATTATTATTGATTATATTGAGATCAGAGAATGTAAACTATATAATTTGAATGCCTTCAAATATTTTGTGACTTGCTTCAAGATCCAGAATATGGTCAATCTGCATAAATATTCCATATGTATTTGAAAATATATGTATTCTGGAGTTGCTGGATAGAGTGTTTTATGTATGTCTATTAGGTTAAGTTTGTTAATTGTGTTGATCAAATTTTCCATACCCTTACAGAATTTTTGTCTACTTGAGCTACCAATTACTGAGAGAGAATATTGTGGTTTTATCTACTTTTCCTTATAGTTCTCCAATTTTTGCTCTATATATTTTGAGACTTTGTTATTAGGTGAATAAAAATTGTAATTGTTATATTTTCCTGGTGAATAACACCTTTATAGTTACAAAACGATCCTCTTTATCTTCAGTAATATTAGTTGTCTTAAAATGTATTTCATCTTATATTAATATAACTATACAATCTTCCCTTTGTTTCAAATTTTCCTGGTATACTATTTTTCATGCTTTTATTTTCAATCTTTCTATTTCCTTATGTTTCAGATGTCTTTCTTATCAATAACACATTGTTGGATTTTGCTTGTTCTTTTTTAACTCAATCTGATAACTTTTGTCCTCTAATTTAGACCACTTACACTTAATGTAATCACTGATATATTTGTATTTATATCTACCATCTTATTTCAGGTTTTCTATTTATGTTGTCTTTTCTCCCTTCCCCTCCCCACTTTTTTATATTCTTTTGGGTTTTTGTTTGTTGTCTTTCCATTTTTCTCCTCTACTAATTTAAAAATTACATATTTTGTTTTTATTATTTAAGAGGTGCACAAAAACTTATCCAAGTCAAAAGTTCACCAATATATTTACCTCCTAAAAACACCACAAGAGCATTAGAACACTGGACTTTCAGTCATCTACTCCTAACTTATATATATTTAGATTAGGTTAAAGTTCCTTCACATTTAGACAGTATGAATTTAGGCTAGAAAACCCTATGAATATTGACTTGTGAGTCAATGTAGACTACTCTGATGAAAGCACTTGACCTTCCAACCACCCTCAATAATCTTCACTTCTCACTGTGCTCCATCTTCTGTATCCCCGATTCTTTGTATATATTCATCCTTTGCCTGAGACACACTTCTTTATTTGTCATCTGGCTCCTTGTTCTTACACATCACCTCTTCTAAGATGCCTTCCTTGACCACCCCCTCATCTAATTGCATGTTATTTTCCTTGTTTAAATATTCTCATCTTGTAATTCTTCCCATTATAGTACCTATCACACTGTTTTGTAATTGCCCTTTTTCTTAGCTATATAGGTTTTTTGACGATAGAAACTATGTCTGCTGTTTCACTTGTGAATCCCCAGTTCTTAGCACAATGCCTGATTCTATTAATATTTGTTGAACAAATAAGTCCCTTACTTGAAAATCTTCACTGGTTTTCCATTGCCTTCTTACAAAACCTCACAGGACCTGGCAATTATGAAAGTCCCATTTAAGCCTTTATGTTTGGTTGACAGGACACTACTTTTATTGTAGAATCTGGCCTGGCCACTGATCAATGCAGATACCTATATATCTGCCTGGTAATGCATCTCAAGAAAAAAGGGGATTGTGATTATACTAAGGTGGTCCCATGGCATCCAGTGTGAATTATCAGAAGGTGTTCAGAACAGACAGCAGGCTTAGACACTGCCATTTGTCACCTCTAAAGTCAAATGACAAGCCAATGGACCTAGTATACCATGCCATTTAAATGTAGCCAGACTGTGCTAAGCTATGAGGATGCAAAGGCATAAGAATGATATGATGAACTTTGGGGACTAGGTGAGAGAAGGTTGAGATGTGAGTGAGGGATAAAACACTGCATATCGGGTACAGTGTACACTGCTTGGACGACAGGTGCACTGAAATCTCAGAAATACCACTAAAGAATTTATCCATGTAACAAAAAGCCACCTGTACCCCCCAAAACTACTGAAATAAAAATAAAAATTAAAAATCAAAAATAAATGTAGCCAGACCAACATCATCTTGCACCTGAAAGGGAAAGAAATATCCACTTGTCTGCTTAAATAATAGCATTCTTACTGCTGAATGGACACTGTAATTTGAGACTGCTATGACTCAGGATTGTCAGTTCTAGAGCAGTGGGCATTTAATATCTTTACAGCTGCTTGAGAGTACGTCTATTAAAAAGACTGTTCGATATATGCTTCCTGAGTAAGAAATTAACCTTCTATACTCCAATAATATACTATAAAAGACAAAATCATAAAATTCTTGAAGCCAGAAGGAATTTCAATAAGCTAGTAATTCAAATTCCCACCTATGAGTAGGACTTAATCTAAGTCAGTTGTTCAGCAAATGTCTGATATTCCCTTGGCTGGTCCAGTACTTCATCAGACCTATTGTTAGAAAAGTCATCCTTGTTATTCCTCAGCTTTCTCTCCGGCCCTTTAAACCCCCTAGGTGCTTTCCAGCATTGAACAAACCAATAAAAGACAAGATAGGCCAGACAAACTCGTATCTGTACTAGGATAACCCAAGTGACCCAGGGCCACTTGCCTAGAGGTGGCCTTTTGCCACCTGTTTCCATAGCCTGGTTCCATGCTTTGGAATTTGATATCTGACTCTGATTGCTTCACTCATTCAATGATCTATTTGGCCTCCTAGCTTTGGCCTATGAACCTTGGATTTCTGATGAAATCTTACTATGCACACTCCTGATTTCAGCATCACCTGCTGCTTTAGAGGAAATAGCCAATCCATCAGCCAGCCTCTTTCTATGGCCCTCCCATCAGCCAGCTTAGTGTTCTCTAAAACCTTTCTTCTTTTCTTTGCCTGCCCACCCTGCAGAGCTGATTCTGCCCCACCAACCACAGACAGGTACTCAGACAATTTGTCAGCTAAGTCTCATTACTTCAGATGAATTTTGTATTCTCTGATTATATATTCTATTAAGATACAGAATATTTGGAGATCATCCTTCGTAAAATCACATTCCTTTAAAAAAACTTAATAATGTTTTCTTCAAAATGAGAATGGGTTGGAAACATCACTGACATTAATTATATTCCTGTGGATTATAACCATTCAAGTCAACTCAACTGAATGACAATATTTGGAGTAGCAGACCAAGAACACAATAGAAAGGGAAACATAAACTATAATCTTTCTATTAATATAGGGAAATTTAGATAATAGCTTTTATTCTGATTAAGGACAAATCTACGTGCCACAAAATAAAGTAAAAGGCTATGTAACCACCAGATAAAACATACATGACTGAGAGAGAAAGAGAAAAAAAAAATGGCAAAGACCTCATTCCCCTGCCCTCCCCCACACAATTTGATAAACAGGGTATCTGGAGAATTAACCTAAAAATGGAAACCTATCAGAAAATAACAATTATATTGGGTAACGGATGAAATTGTCATTTTAGGCAGAGAACAAAATTAAAGTCACAGAAATCACAGAAAAGGTATAAAGAATTACTTGAACTCAGTAGGAAATGATTCTAAAAAAACAAGCAATACTTTGCCAAGAACCAAAAAATACTAAGCATAATATAAACGTTTTGTGTCCTTTTCAAGAAACGGCTCTCTGTCCTTTTATTCTTTTAATGGCTTCTATTTTCTATTCACTCAGAATTACTCACTCAAAATCCTCTTCATATGGGGTTGTTAATAATGTTGTCCATCTCCAAGGAAAAAACCTCCACATACAAATACACACATTTTGGCTTTTCCTCTTGGTCTTTGTTGGATACATTATAGGTAGATGTCATGATACTGTGCTGCTGGGATCTAACACCAAAGGATATCTTTGTTCATGTACATTTTTCTTTTACTTATTCTTTAAGTAAGACAGTGAATCATGCTGGAGCCACTATAGTTTAAGTTTGTTTGAAATTATACACAAAAGACAGAAATGGAAAGTTGGAAACAGCAGTGTTAATTAAGAAACATATCAAGCATTGGCCTTACAACCTACAGAGATACAAAAATAATGCAATTTACCACTCTGTTTTACCCCATATTTTTAATGGGTTGCATTAAAAATATCACTCAAAGCCTACTACATGTCCTTTCATATTAATTGCCTCAACATTCTACATTGAAAATTATTGTTGAACAGATGGCTTCCTGTACCCTTACAGGAGTGTGAGACCGAGGTTTACTGACACATCTATGAAGCGAAACATGCATGTATCCATAAGAGATTTAGCACTTATTGAAACTAAGTATGATTTTCTTCCTGCAAGTACTATCCTAAGAACCTTTGAGCATTTGAAGTTTGTTACAGGTTACCCGTTTCTTCGCTTTTATTGGCCTTCCTCTTAGGGATATTTCCTGATCTTCTTTTTGCCTGGGTCCTACAGTAGATTAAGAAGGAGACACGGATGGACAACGGTGGAAGGAGACATACACTACCGACTCAACTTCTCTCCACCTCTACCATCACCTCCATAATCCAATCTGCCATTATCTCTTGCCTAGAAACTAGCAATCATTTCCCAATTGCTTCTTACTTTCCCTCTTGAACCCATTCAATGTTCCATCATATCATGTAGCCAGAGGGGTCTTTCTGAAGCCCATGATCTCTCTGCTTAAATCCCTTCTACATCGTCTCTCTGCTACTAGGATAAAGACCAACATCCTCAACAAACCAACAAAGCCCTCTGAGTTCAGTCCTGCCTTTCTTATCCATCTCCTTTTATTCTCCATACTCCTGCCTTACTGGCCCCTTATACTTCCTCATGTGAAACGGGCTCACTCCCAACACAGAGCATTTGTTCTGTCTGCAAGGAAAGTTCAATATAGACTGAAGTATAGAAGAGTCCTACCAGCATTAATATACCTGTTCAGTGTGCCCAAAATTCAATGATTAAATTTATTCCTTTCACCACATTTATTCACTCATACATGTGAGAATGAAAACAGGGAATAGGGCACCAGCCTCATAGCTGATATTTCTGTGTAACATAGTATAGAAGGAGACACTTTGGGTCCATGAATTCTTCAAGTACTGATGTAATAACTCTATTTCTTTAGTATGAGAATTTAAGATATACTTTTAAAAATACAAAAAGTGTTATCTTAAGTAGTCATCATAAATTACACCAGCAACTTATGCTAGTATAATTTTTTACAGATATAATAAAAGATCTGGGCCAGGTGCGGTGACTAATGCCTTAATTCCAGCACTTTAGGAGGCTGAGGCGGGCAGGCCACCTGAGGTCAGGAGTTTGAGACCAGCCTGGCCAACATGGTGAAACCCCACCTTTACTAAAAATACAAAAATTAGCCGGGGGTGGTGGCAGGCACCTATAATCCACCTACTCAGAAGGCTGAGGCAGGAGAAGAGTGTGAAGCGGGGAGGCAGAGGTTGCAGTGAGTCAAGATCGCACCACTGCACTCTAGCCTGGGCAACAGGAGGGAAACTCCATCTCAAAAAAAAAAAAAAAAAAAAAAAAAAAGATCTGAAAGACATACTGACAGAAGGGTAAACATAGCACAGGGAATTTTGGGTAACAAGTAAAATAGGGTAATCCCCCTGGGAGAGCTAAAGATAAATATTAACTGTTTTGCTATTCTGTCAAAAAGCACTCAATTTAAACATGTCTCAGGATTAGTGATCTTAAAATAATTTTATGGGATTTCTTATAAAAGTGCTATCAGCAGAACACACATTCTTTTCAAGTTCACAAGGAAAATTCACCAAAACAGACAGGCTGAGTCATAAAACTAGTCTCAATAAATATCTTAAGATTGAAATTATGTGGCGTATACTCTCTGATCATAAAGGTGTTATATTAAAAATTAATTATGAGTAGCTATCAAGAATATACCCTCAAATACTTGGAATTTGAACAGTATACTTTTGAATAACAAATGACCAAAGAAGAAATCACAAGATGAGAAAATAATAGAAATATAGTTCTTCAAAGCTGTGGGATATAGCCTAACCAGTGCTTAAAGGGAAATGTTTAGCTTTAACTGCTTTTTTATAAATTTTTTTAAAAAAAGAAAGGTATAAAGTCAGTAATCTAAGCTCCATCTTGAAAAACTAAAACAAATAGAAAAAATTGAATGCACAGTAAGTAGGAGGAAGGAGAGAATAAAAATTAGAATGGAAATCAATGAAACAGGAAATAATAGAGAAAATAAATCAAAGTTGGTTCTTTAAAATAATTAATTAAATTGATAAACCCCTAGCAAAACTAATCAAGAAAAGATATAGAAGTTACCAATACGAGGAATGTGACTATATATTCTAAAAATATTAAAACAATAAGCTTTCAATAAATTTAACAACTTAGATGAAATGAAAAATTCCTTGACAAGTACATATTACCAAAATTTACATTGAAAGAAATTGACAATCTAAATAACCCAGTATCTATTTAAAAACTGAATTTAAAATCAAAAACTTCTCCACAATAAAATCTTCCTGAACCAGATAGCTTCACTGGTGAATTCTACCAAATGTTTAAAGAAGATATAATATTAATCCTATATAAACTCTTTCAGAAAATAGAGAAGAGAATACTCATCAACTTGTTTTACAAGGCAGCACAGAAGCCTGACAAAGATATTATAATTAAAAATATATAGATCAGTATCCTTCATGAACGCAGGTAAAAAAAAAAAAAAATGTTTAACAACACGTTAGCAACTTAAATTCAGCAATATATTAGAACAGTAATACACCATGACCAAGTAGGGTCTATCTCATAAATTCAAGGTTACTTTTGAAAATCAATCAGTGTAATATACCACATTCATAGAGTACGAAAAAAATCATATTATCATCTCAAGAGATGTTTAAAAAATCATTTGAAAATATTCAACACCCCTTTATGATAAAACTTCCGCAAATTAGAAGTAAAAAAGAACCCTCTCAATCTGATGAAGAACATCTACAAAACCCATGCCTATCTTTATACTTAATTGTGAAACAGTAACTCTTTTTCCCTGAGATCAGGAACAAGGCAAGGGTGTCCACACTTACCAAGTCTTTTCAATATTGTACTAAAAGTTCTGGCCAGTGCAATAGGGAAAAAAAATGCATAAAGATTGGAGAAGAAGAAATTAATATATTAAAGATTTATTGCAAGAAATGTATGAAAATACAGATACGCAAGCAGATATTTCTACCGCCCAACCTACCACTGTTAATATTTTGTTACACGGCCTTCTGTCTTCTATAGTTTCATAAATATATATGTTTTTTCCCAAAAAAAGATCATAGATTTTGTAGCCTACTTTTTCTACCTAATAAACCATAGTGAACTCTTTCCCATGCCCTTATTTTTAATAGCATCTTTTTCATTGTTAAATAGTATTTCATTGTATGAATATTGACTGTTCAATACACAATTTCATCAAATCCATGCAGTTAGACATTTAAATATTTCCAAATTTTTAGTTACTATAAATGATGCAGCTTTAGTTATATAATAGCCAGATATTTATGTATCACATATCCATAACTATTTGTCAGATACAAATTCCAAGAAATTGAATTTCTGAATAACATTATAAGCACATTTTAAAGTTTTTAATTCATATTGCCAGTTTCATAACAGGAAGTATATGTCAATTTTTATGTCCAGAAGCAATGCATGGATAGTAGACATTTTATGTGGTTCCCCAAAATCTTTTGTCTGTCTCTTGACAGCATCCCCAATTTTTTATGCAGGCATTTTCACCTCTTCTATCCAACACACACACTTTGAGGGAAGGTGGTCCCACTCTTGATCCCAGATGGGAGATGTAGCTCAAGCCTTAACTAAAGTAATGTAACCACATGGATCCAGCTGTTGTTTCAGGGATGAGCATATGTCTCAAGTTGGGCCGATAGGATCTAAAAAAGAAATTGGGATTCTGTCAAAGGAAATTGCTCCCCTTCTAAGAAAGCTTCCAGAATAATCCTCTCATTTACCCTGCAAGTAGGAAGCAGAGAGTCTCAGGAAATGTTGATAATCTATCTTCTAGTGACAGCGATGAGAAGACAGTCTTAGGATGAAGCCAACACTTTAGAAAGCAGAGGAGAAATAAAAAGAAACTAGGTTCTAGATAATATTGCTGAGTCCCTGAAACAAACCAATCCTCTGGAATTCAAATAACAAGAGCCAATAAATTTCAGGTTTTAAGTTATTTGAATTGAGCTTTCTATTACTTGTAACCAAATATATCCTAGTGCAATAAGAGAGTATCTACATTACTCTTCAAAATTAATAACAATAATCTTTTAAAAATATTGTCATTTTATAGAAAGTTATTTTAAATTTGCATTTCTTTGACTACTAGTGAGGTTAAAAATGTTTTCAGAAATTTACTGGTTATATGCATTTCTTCTTCAGTAAATTTGCTGCTAATATATATTTTTTTTTTAATTGGTATGGTTATCTTCCTGATTTGTAAAAACTTTATATATAGAATACTAGCACTTTGGCACATGTATTACAGTTATTTTATGAATTTATTTCTTGTCCTTGTTTTATATAGACAAAGCTACCAGTAATTTTCTTTCTCGTTTTTTGTTTTTGTTTTTGTTTTTTTCTTGAGACAGAGTTTCACTCTTGTTGCCTAGGCTGGAGTGCAATGGCATGATCTCGGTTCACTGCAACCTCCACCTCCTGGGTTCAAACAATTCTCCTGCTTCAGCGTCCTGAGTAACTGGGATTACAGGCATGCACCACTACGCCTGGCTAATTTTGTACTTTCAGTAGAGACGGGGTTTCTCCATGTTGGTCAGGCTGGTCTCAAACTCCCAGCCTCAGGTCATCCGCCCGCCTCGGCCTCCCAAAGTGCTGGGATTACAGGCGTGAGCCACCATAGCCAGTCTTTTCTTTCTAGTTTTATCTTTTAGTAATAAGCCTAGGAAGTCCTGCAGCACATTAAGATTACATAAATAATAGGTACATTAATGGAAGGGTAAACAATCACTGTTGATCCCTGAAATAATGGCATAGCAGTTAAAACAGAAGAAATATTTTAAAATCTAGATAAAAATAGAGATTAAAATCAAAAAGGAAAAGATCTCAGGCCTGAGGAAATAGACACTGGAAATCCAGGAGGTGAATAATAGCAGTTACACAAGGAGAAGAGTAAAACTATACAGGAGAGGCAATAATTAAATAACAGGAGAAACTGTCCCTGAGTTAAAGCCTACAGAGGGAAAAGGTTCATGTAGTTTCAGGTAAGAATAAGAAGAAACACACACTCAAGCATCCTGAAAAATTCCTGAACTCCAAGGATAAAAAGAAAATACGACAATTTTCAAGACAACATGTGTAGGTAAGTTACAAATAGAGAAAAAAGAAATGAGGCTGACATCAGACATTTCATCTGCAACACTGGAACCTAGATGATAATGGAATAACATTTTTAAGATTAATGTGAGGGGGAAGAATGAACACCAAGAATTTGGGGACCCAGCCAAAATATGAAAGAAAAACATTTGTAAACATGTAATGAGTCAGGGAAAATATCACTCAAGATACAACACAAGTTCTGATCATAAACTGGGATAAAGTAGTAAATTATCTCAGCAAAATGTAGGACAATGAGAGTGGAAGAGGAATGAGAATAAATAAAATATCCCTTGTTGTTCCTTGAGTATGAGAAAAAAGGAGAAAGTAGAGAACTGAAAATATTCTTAAGAGTTTATTTATTGGGAGAATAGTGTCTCTTGCAGATACCTTGTTTTAATATGAAATAATAATGATGATAGCTATCTATATAGTGTGTAATGTGTACCACACACTGTTCTATGTGCATTACATATATTGTCACTTAATCCTCATGAAAACTCTGAGTAAAATTAAGAGAAAACAATAAACAAAGTGAGATGTACAGAATATAATTAAGCTAATCAAGTGTTACACCAAGAGACAGACACTGTCAAAATGCATTAAGAAACAATAATTAGTTATATGGTATTTAATATTTATATTTTAAATCTGAAAATAAGTTAATACTGCAAAGTATTTGAACCTAGAAAGCTGTCAGACTAGTAGACTCAGCTGATCAGAGAAAGCAAAACCTAGGCTAGCTGCACAACTTCAGAAAGGTTCAAGAGAGACACCAGGTAACTCTGAAGTTTGGGGTTCAGGGCACTGGAAAGTTTGTATAAAGAGGAATTAAAATCCCTATTCCAATTCAGCACAGCCAAGGTTTGAATCCCAGTAGACACATTGACCTCTCTGAGTTCAATTTCTTCATCTAAAAAATGAAGATGATAGTGATACCTACTTCAACCTAATACAAGCAAAGCCATTAGAAGAGGGTCTGCCATGCATAGTAAATTCTGAATAAAGTTTAGGTATTCATATGAGGTCCAGAAAGAAAAAACAGAGGGAAGGAAATTATCAAAGTTATGATATTTTAAAAATTCATAATTAAAGGACATGAGTTTCCAGCTGGTGTCCAATACAATAAGGAGACTCCCTTCAGAGAACATAATCTGTTTTAAAAATGAAAAGATCTAAAAACTCTCAAAGTGAAAAAATAAGTCTCACACAAAGTATAAGAACTTAGAATAGCATTTGACCTCTCAACAGCAACTCCAAAAGCTAGTGTGTCTCACAAAAATTCTAAAAGAAAAATGAAACGAGACTAAAGACATTTTCAAACATGCAAGATCTCAAAAAAAAAAAAAATTACCTCCAATGTACCATTTCTCAGGAAGCTATGAGATATGACAAAACTGAAAGCTTAAAGCAAGGAAGAGGAAGACAGGATACAAAAATTAGGGGATCCAACACAAAGGACTAGTGACAGGAATTCACAGGATAGTGCTGAAAGAAGTCCCAGGTTGATGACTCTTGGAAAGCAAGCAGTCCATAGTGAAGCACAATGATAGAAGGTTCCAGGAGAAATGCCTATAAGAAAATAAATATCATTGAGAAATTATCTGTAGCTTTTAATTACATTTTGCAACTTGGCAAAGAATGTGAGGTTGAATTGGTAATACATATTTATACACAGGAAATAAAATGAGAAATGCAAAACAATTACCAAATCCAGGAAAAACAAAAGGTTGAACATGCAAGATAATGTTAACATAGCACACAAAAAAAGATATAGCTGTATATGTTTCTGTCATCATGATAATAAAAATTCTGGTTATTGATTGAACCAAACATGACATCTCTTTAACAAGAGGACAGAAGAAATAGAACTGTGTGTGTAGTTGTGAGAGGGGAAAGACATAAGAAAATTAAAACTCATCAACATTAATAGGAAGTCCATTAGTAATGTCTAAAAATGAAAAAAATTCACTCAACGCAGTATTTTTTTATTCTAAAATATCCAAGAAAATAACAGAGAAAACACCTAAAATGTTTTAAAGTAATTGCGACCAGGGAACAGGACTTAAGACTAAGGACACCTGCAATGTTATGTATCACAGACCTTGTAATATTCTGCATTCATTATGTGATATTATGTACTTTGATTAAAATAAAATGTAAATTTAAAACAATAAAACCAAATGATGGGATGATCAAAGAAATTCCAGACAGATAGAAAACAAAATAAAGCAAGCATAGCGATTTTAACTGCAAGAAAATGAAAAATAAATTTAAGTACTAAATAAAAAGCAAAATTATGTAATAAAAAGTTGAATTTTTTAAATGATTCAACATTTATAGATCTGCTTGCATCAAACATACTGGAGGTAAATATATGAAGAAAAAAGTTTAATGCAAATTTATTTACAATCCAATTACAGGGATTTCCACTTCTAACAAAGATGGAGTAACAGGAACTAGATATATCCTCCTGCCAGAAACAAATAAATAACGGTCAAAATATATGAAAAACTGGACATTCGGCAGTGGAAAATGGTGATCCCTATGAGATACAAAATGAATAAAATGAGCCCTATGATTGCCTCAGCTTACAGCCTTGAGAAATTTCTAGACCATGGTACAGGAAGGGGAAACTGAGCCAGCACCCGGAAAATGCCCTGATGAGGAGATATAGAACTCCATGTACAGTGAAAACATCTTTGAAAAACAAAAGTAAATAAAGACTTTCAGATGTATAAAAGCTGGAAGAATGCATTACCTGTAAGACCTGCACTATAAGAAATGTTAAAAGAAGGTCTTCAGATAAAAGGAAAATAATACCAGATGGAAATATGGAACTATACAAAGGAATGAAGATTACCAGAAATGGTAACAACATGGATAAATATGTAGATTTCTTCTTATTATTTAAATCTCTTTAAAAGATACTTGACTGTTTAAATAAAAATAACTACAATATAGTATGGATTTGTGACATACATAAAAGTTAAACATGATAATAGTAGCACAAAGGTCAGGGAGGGAGAAATGGAAATATGCTGTTTAAGATTTTTATACAGGGAGAGCATTAGGAGATACACCTAATGTAAATGACAAGATAATGGGTGCAGCACACCAACATGGCACATGTATACATATGTAACAAACCTGCATGTTGTACACATGTACCCTAGAACTTAAAGTATAATTTAAAAAAGTTTATACTACACATGAAATGATTTTATGTCACTTGAAAGTAAACTGTGATAAATTAAAGATGTACCAAAGTTAAAATGTGATAAATTAAAGAGGTAAAAAAGCAAACCAGAGTTATAGCTAATGAACCAAAAAAGAAGATAAAATGAAATTACTAAAAAGGTTCAATTAATCCAAAAGGAGTAAGAAGAGAAAATAGAGAAAAATGGAACAAATACAAAACAAATAGCTAGATGATAGATTTAGGCCTAACCAAATAAATAATCACATTAAGTATAAATGGTCTAAATACCCCAAGTAAAAAGCAAAGGTTATCAGATTGAAGATAAAAGCAAGACTTAACTATATTCGGCCTACAAAAACATATTTTAAATATAGTCACATATAAGTTAAAACTAAAAGGATGAAAAGAGATACACCACGCTAACACTAATCAAAAGAAATTTGGAGTGATAATATTATTATCGGACAAAGCAGATTATAGAGTGAAGTATATCACAGCTCTATGGGGATCAAATTGTCAATACAACATAATAATCCTAAACTGCTATGCACCTAATAGCACAGCTTTAGTGTATATGAAGCAAAATTCAGAGAAAAATAAATAGAAAATCAGTAAGGTACAGAAGAGTTGAACAACATCACCAACCAACACATCCCAACTGACTCCACTCAACAATAGCAAAATATACATTATGCACCTGTGGTCTAAGACCATTTTTGGGGTCTATCTTGTTTTATTGAGATAAGACAAATCTCAATAAAGTTAAAAGGATTTAAGTCATACAAAATATGTTCTCTGATTACAATGAAAAGACATTAAAAGAAACACACAAAAATAGGATGGTTGTGGTCAGTTGTAACAGTAAGTTCTATGTAACTTAGCCTGACATATGCCCAAGTGTAAATTAGCAGTGAGTATTGTACAATGCTGTACCTGGTATATATGACAGACTAATATTTTCCCCCCAACTCCCCATTTCTAAAGATCACTCTTGCCCTCAACCCCCGACACTTCAAGCTTACAATTGGGTTTTTCTTAGGGTTGTTCCTCTTTGAAGGAAAGGGAGGCATCTTTTTCATGTGCTAGTTGGCTCTCCTCATAGTTCAATCTTTTCTACAGTGTATTTTGCAAAAATCTCTCCAGGTTCCTGAGTGTCAGTAGCATTGCAGCCTAGTTCCTAACATTGGCTTACCTTTTTCTCTAATTTTATATTCCTTCCGTTGTTTCAATGAGCATTTAAAAGGAATTGTTAAATGCATATGCTCAAATAATTTCCTTAAATCATAACCCACATGTCTTTTCTAATAGTTTCTTTAAATTTCAAAGCACATAGAAATACAGAATTTCACAAACGTTTCTTGCCTCTTGAAACTGCATATTTAGTTTTTTCCCTAATTACCTCCAAACATCTAACTAAAGTAAAAAGGCTTCCATATATATTTTTTTTCTGAGAGAGATATATATATCAGAAAAAAATAAATCCATGGAATTAATAGGCATATTCTTCCTTCATAAAAATGGAACTGAAGGATTTTCAGAATTGTAATATTGTCTGGGAAGCTGAAAGGTAAAGGAGGAGACTTGGGGAAAGGAGAGAAAAAAAAAGGATAAAATTAATGACAAACCAAATAACTAAAGTCCTTGTTCAATCATAGCCATAAAATGTGTGCAAGCACACACACAACACACACACACACACATACACACACACACAGAGCCTACTTCTTTATTAAAATGCATAAAGCAGCCAGAAGCAGGAGCACCAATAAATTCTTCTGTATAAGCAGAATTTTTTAATGGCTCCCCGAACACTAATAACCACTTCTCTCTTATGTGTACTTGACTCTGTTTAACCTTTTTCTGGTGCTTTTTAACTTCTCTAAGTCAGGTACTAATATGGAACTAATGTGGGGTTTATTTTCCCTATAGGAATAGCAAAAAGAGCAGTGCACATTATCGTAATCATACGAGTCCTTCTAGCAACGGTAGGACTTTAGATCAAAGCCTATGCATTATAGCCCAGGAAAAGAATTTAATAACAATTGCAAAGCTAAGCAATCTTGTTTTTAACTATCAGATATTTTACTGAATATTAGTCATGGAAAAAAATACTCCTGGCAAGCAAGTGGCCCAGCAGGAGAAAATATGGACATCCTTTCAGTCCTAGTTCAGTTGCTGTTGGCCTCAGCAGCGAGGATACCCATGTAATGACCGACTATCACAGCCTGACATTGATGAAGGATGGCTAGAAACGTGAACCCGTTTTATCTTTGGAAGATGAATTTTTGAGGTGGTTTTCACTGCTGGAAATAATACAATATAAGTGGATGGGGCAGGAACAATGTCACATTTCTAGCCATATCAAGCATGCGCCTCAATATTCCAGGTTCCTTGTGAGTTGCTAATTTGAAATGTATTAAAACATATCCCAGACTCAGCATTTCTGCCTGACCACTTCATCTTCATTTAAGGTTTTTGTGTGTATGTGTGTATATGTGTGTGTGTTTATGACTTTTCTCTCACAAGATACCTCAGAGATGCAGCAAACACTTCCACAGTGGAAATGAACAAGATGCATCAAGATTTTTTCCCCCTGACTTTCAGCTGCTGGATACTTTTCACTTCTTTTATTTTTCAAATACAGAGGTCACCCCAGCATCCTGACACTACAGTAGTTGTGTTCCAGCTGCATTAATCCATTTCCAGCTGATTTTCTGAAGAAAGAGGAATTCATTTGACACCAGCAGAGAGAAGACAAGGGAAAAATTAAGAGATAATGAATAAATATATAATTTAACAAAAGAGAATAACAAGAACACAGTAAAGGAATACATGTGGGTATGTATGTATCTATATAAAAATGGAGAGCCATGAGTGAAACCGTATAGAAAAGGAACCAGCATATATTCTTAAAAAAGAAAAAGAAATGAGAATGCATTGGTCTTGAGTGAAATGTAGCTACTGTAAGGTTTTTATCTGAGTCCAATTTAAATATCACCTTGAAATAAGAATTGGGTTCACACTTCTCTCAGTTAAATAAAGACATGCTTACTGAGCAGTCCATAGCAATAAAATCCATTGCTTCCAATATCAACCCAGTATTTTCATCAAAGCTGTAGTTAGACATGGCTGAGTCAAGGCAAGTTTTTTGTTTGTTTGTTTGTTTTCTTGGTTTTCTGTTTTTTGGGGTTTTTTTGAGACAGAGTCTCGTTCTGTCTCCCAGGTTGGAGTGCAGTGGCACGATCTCAGCTCACTGCAAGCTCCGCCTCCCAGGTTCATGCCACTCTCCTGCCTCAGCCTCCCGAGTAGCTGGGACTACAGGTGCCCGCCACTGCGCCTGGCCAATTTTTGTATATTTAGTAGAGATGGGGTTTCACCGTGTTAGCCAGGATGGTCTCGATCTCCTGACCTCGTGATCGAGTCAGTGCAGTTTTAAACCATCACCCTGACACCCTAAGTATGTTCAACATATTTGGAAATACAGAATGTTTGCATCCATAATAATTTTCAAGCACAAGACCACATACACAAACGAACTTTGGTAAAGTCTATTTCTTTTATCTAAGGTTAGCTGGGAATACCAAAATACCCTCTCCTAAGACACATATCTGCAGAAGGAAAAGTTGAAGCACACTTCCTCTTGATTTGTGAGATAACTAAATACAAGGCAATTAAAATGACTGGAATAAGCAGATATACCTGGTAAATAAATGCTGAAATACTGCTAGAGTAGTTTTGAAAATATGGCCCTAAAGAGATTATTTACAACATGACATCCAAGAAATAACTTGTAATGCAGCATTCATAATGATGCAATAAAAAAAGACGCAGGTATCTGGCTAATTAGCCAATATGCTTTTAACTTACATTTCTCATTTCCTTAAATCATATTTATACAGTGAAAACTTTTATCAAAGCCATATATTTATTTTATGAATAACTTCCCTCTCACCTTTGAAACTGGAGAATTACTTTTTTTTGCACCTTTTTTTTTTTTAAGTTCTGGAATACATGTGCAGAATGTGCAGGTTTGTTACATGGGTATACATGTGCCACGGTGTGAAACTGTCTAGAAGAGGAACCAATACGTTTGCTGCACCTACCAGCCTGTCATCTAGGTTTTAAGCCCCGGGTGCATTAGATATTTGTCCTAATACTCTACCTCTCCCTCCCCTCACCTTCTGACAGGCCCCAGTGTACGATGTTCCCCTCCCTGTGTCCATCTGTTCTCCTTGTTCAACTCCCACTTATGAGTGAGAACATGTGGTGGTTGGTTTTCTGTTCCTGTGTTAGTTTGCTGAGGATGATGTCCATGTCCCTGCAAAGCACAAGAACTGATTCTTTTTTATGGCTGCACCATATTCCATGGTGTATATGTGCCACATTTCCTTTATCCAGTCTATCACTGATGGGCATTTGGGTTGGTTCCAAGTCTTTGCTATTGTAAATAGTGCTACAATAAACATACGTGCACATGTGTCTTTATGGTAGAATGGTCTACAATCCTTTGCGTATGTACCCAGCAATGGGTATTGCTGGGTCAAACGGCATTTCTGGTTCTAGATCCTTGAGGAATCACCATGCTGTCTTCCACAATGGTTGAACTAATTTACACTCCCACCAACAGTGTAAAAGCATTCCTATTTGGAGAATTAATTTCTATGACCTCTCCTTTCTCTCATACTCTAAAGAGAGCAATGGCAGAAAATAAAAGATAGCGATCTGAAGTGTGCAGACACTATATAATTATCTTGGTAACAACTGAGTTAATAGTTGTAAGTACAGTCCTAGGTTAACCTTAACTGGAATCATGGTGACATTTAATTGAGACAATGGCCTCCATGTCTGAGAACTCATCTATGTGTAAGGCACTGATTTTGATGTGATTTCAACATACCGAGTTTATAGATGAAGAAACGGAGGGTTGAAGAAATTAATGACTTTGTTAAGGTCCCATGACCAGAAGTCAAGATTTGAATGGAGGCTAGTTAAATGTCAGAGCTGATCTTCTCAGCTGCTACACTTACGGCCTCCCTAATACTGACACGCCCTCAGTTAAGGTACAGAAGTATATGATTCCTATTCACAGTGTTCCAATATTAACGTAAAACTGTAAATTCTTCTGTACATCTGGGAGTCTGTGTTCATCTGAATCCCAAGAGTCTATGTGTTACAAATTCTAATTTAAAGGATCATATTTTCAGTTTGACCAATAATACCGTATCTAAGCATTGAGATTTTCACTTACATGTTATACCTGGAAAATAATCACTGACAGCATCGGCTTCAAAAATGAAGAATGATAATAAGAAATCTACGTAAGCCATTTTCTTAAAGGAAAATTTTAATAAATTTTTTCTATTACTTAGTTGTGTACATTTTTTTCAAAATATGAAATTCACAGCTCATTCTATGGCAATTCTGCATTCCTTCTTAAATGGCTAGCTTTTACAAAGGGCAGACAGGTTTCCAGCTCCACAGAGCAATAATACTGATAATAATACCTTGTGTTTCTATAGAGCCTGTTCTCCAAGGAACTCCAAGTTATTGGATTAACTCCACCAGTTTCCCTGGCCAGCACACTTCCAAATATAATATTACTTTTTATTGCTGTGCATTATAATGAGAGAAAAAAACATTTGAAGTGCAAATAGTATGCTGAAAAATCAACAAATATAGATTATCCCTAATGCAAACACATTTCAGGAAAAATATATGTATTTTAGCACATATTTAGGCCCATTATTAGAATTCTTTATTTTCCTTCACATTTAACTGAATTGTATTTCCATAGCTAATGGTTACCCATAAAGTTTTAACTACTTGAATGTTTGGTTAAAGCATAAGAAGATAACCAATTTGGCATTTTTGTACCTACCTTCATTATGAAATGGAATACTGAGAAATATTTCTGAATGTAGACAAGTACTTTTCTCTTTTAATTCAATGGCATCTTAAGAAAATATCATTTAATTAAAAGACAAGATTTTTTTTAAAAGACAACTATAGATTCTGGGGCAGCTAACCAACTGTTTTCTTGCTGTAAGCCAAGATTGTAACCTATGAACTTAATAATTACGTGTTTGTTTCTACCACAAGTATCCCCATATCATACTGAAATACTCCAACTCTTTAATTTGCCTACACTGTACTCATTCAAACACCACGACTGCCCACATATCATGAGAGTGAAAGTTATTTAAAGAATCAACCCCCCAATTTTTTTTTTTTTTACTTCTTAGAAAATATTATAATTATGTGGACAACATGATGCTGACTGAGCCACATGGCTTCTTTCTTTCTTTCCAGAAATATCCAGGCAAGTAAGAATCCAGACAGCCAGATGTGGAGTATTTACTTTTGTGATCTCATTGTTTATGACAGTCAAGTCAAACAGAAACTTTTCTGTGAATCAACCCCCGTTTCCCAGTTGCTTAGTTTGAATGCTCCTGTGGACACTTGTCGTAAATAGTTTGACCACATCTGTCACGTGTCTGGAACTCACTTCAGAAGCAAAATGAGAATATGTGGCATATGGGCATAGAATTCACAGAAAGTTCTCTCGTGAGGGGAAGGATCAGAATTTCATGATCACAGCAGAGGAAGTTGTTAACTCAGCAATTCCAGACGGAGTGTTCTGCCAAGCAGTGGAGAGTGAACTGGGGGAGACGGGATAGGGTCAGAAATTAAAACATGAGATGAGGGTGTCAAAAATTAAAAATTATAGTGATAAAGTAAAAGTTACAACAATGGCTAGACTATATTCATATAGTTTGCATATGCCTGTAAGAAAGGTGGTGCCTGGTAAGACCACAGTTACAGTTCATCACATTGTTTCTCCCTTTTTTTTTTTTTTTTTTTGAGATGGAGTCTGGCTCTATCACCCAGGCTGGAGTGCAACAGTGCGATCTTGGTTTACTGTAACCTCCACCTCCCAGGTTCAAGTGATTCTCCTGCCTCAGCCTCCAGAATAGCTGGGACTATAGGTGCCCACCTCCATGCCTGGCTAATTTTTGTATTTTTAGTAGAGATGGGGTTTCATCATGTTGGCCAGGCTGGTCTCTAACTCCTGACCTCAAGTGATCCATCCACTCGGCCTCCCAAAGTGCTGGGATTACAGGCATGGGCCACCATGCCCGGCCTAATCACATTATTTGTTCCCCATAAAAAAAAGTTTCTAGACCAAAACAAGCTGATTTTGTAGATATAATATCCAACAGTTGCAAAAATTTATTCCAGGTTTCCCATGTGCCTAGAAATGTGTTAGAAGTACTTTTTCTTTTATTTTTATTTTTTGTATTTTTTAGAGACAGGGTCTTACTCTGTTGCTCAGGCTAGAGTCCAGTGGTGCAATCACAGCTTGCTGCAACCTCGAACTCCTGGGCTCAAGTGATCCTCCCACCTCAGCCTCCTAAGCAGCTGAGACTACAGGTGCATGCCACCATACCTGGGTAATTTGTTTTTTTGTTTTTTGTTTTCAGAGGGACAAAGTCTTGCTATGTTGCCCACGCTGGTCTCAAACTCCTGGGCTCAAGTGATCCTCCCGCCTCAGCCTTTCAAAGTGTTGGGATTACAGGCACGAGCCACCAGGCCCAGTGGCAAGAAGTACTTCTAAATGTTAAAGAGAAATAATAAATGTATCTAACCTCACTGGAAACAAAATAAATAAATAAATAATAAATTTAAAACCAACTGTATAGTTATTACTTTTGTAATTAGAAAGGCCACTATACCCTAACAACAGGTCAATTTCTAGATTTAGCAGACATGGCAAGATCATGTATTAGTAACACTGATTTTAATGTTATCTTGAATTTTATTCTAATGGAAATGAATGGTAATAATCGCTCTACACATTGTTGTCAAAGCTTCCTTGTGACAAACAGTATAATACCAGTTTCATTGAATCCTGTTGCAAAGTAAAAATATGAGCTACCTACATAAAATATGGAGAATTCAGCTGGATTCCACAATTTAGTTTTTACTCTTTCTTTCAAAAGTGTTATCAATATTGCCACAATTAACAGGAACAATAATGCCTTGGACCTACTGGTGTGCCCAATGAGAAGGGTACTATTCAGAGGTGACACCTTTCTTCAAAATCCAGTACACCAGCAGGGCCCCATGGCTCACACTTGTAATCCCAGCACTTTGGGAGACCAAGGCGGGCAGACCCCTTGAGGCCAGGAGTTCAAGACCAGCCTGCCTAACATGGTGAAACCCTGTCTCTATTAAAAATACAAAAATTAGCCAGGCATGGTGGTGCATGCCGGCAATCCCAGCTACTCGGGAGGCTAAGGCAGGAGAATTGTGTGAACCCAGGAGGCAGAGGTTGCAGTCAGCCAAGATGGTGCCATTGCACTCCAGCCTGGGCAACAGAGCGAGACTCTGTCTCAAAAAAAGAAAGAAAAAATCTAGTACACCAAAGAAAGCCCATAATTTTCAATAGTGTGAGTCTCATCATCTTATAAAGCTCTCTATTCTCTCCTTGTGACGCAGTTATGATGGTTTTTCAGAATGACTTTTGCGGGTAGATTGTGTCGCCAAGGCTGGCTACAACACACATTTTGCGGTGTGACCTCACCACCTCTTTGTCAAAAGGTAGAGTCTACTTCATCTCTCTTTAAGTCTAGCCTTTCCTGGGACCTATTCTGATTACAGGACCAGTCTGACTGTGATGGGCGTGACTTTGTACAACATCATAAGCTGGGCCTTAAGAGATGTGGAACTCTCACCTCGCCTCCGGAATGCCCCTGCTTAGAACGCACTGGCCATGCTGTCAGCAAGTGGGCACAGCCTAACCACCCTCAGCGTATGCTCTTTCTACCTTCTTTCTTGCTAGAGACGGTTTTAAATAACTAGGACTACCACAAATCCCAATGGCTATAAGCTTTAATGCCTAAAGTAATTCTTCACAAATAAAAAGTGTCAACTTCCTTAAAATGCTCAAAAGACTATCTAGATCAAAAGAGCCCACACATCTTTTTATTTGTTTGAAGGCAGCCAGAAGCCCTCTGCAACTAAAAACCTGGGTTTAAATCCCAACGCTGCCACATCATTTGAGTCTCTGTTTTCTCACTTCTGAAATCAGAAAAACGGCCAGGTGCATTGGCTCACGCCTGTAATCCCAGCACTTTCAAAGGCCGAGGGGGGTGGATCACCTGAGGTCAGGAGTTTGAGACCAGCCTGGCCAAAATGGTAAAACCCCGTCTCTACTAAAAATACAAAAATGAGCTGGGTGTGGTGGCAGGTGTCTGTAATCCCAGCTACTCAGGATCCTGAGGCAGGAGAACTGCTTAAACCTGGGAGGCAGAGGTAGCAGTGAGTCGAGATCACACCACTGCACTCCAGCCTGGGCGACAGAGAGAGAGAGACTCTGTCTCAAAAAATATAAAATAGGCCTGGCACAGTGGCTCACGCCTGTAATCCCAGCCCTTTGGGAGGCCGGGACAGGTGGATCACTTGAGGTCAGGAGTTCAAGACCAGCCCGGCCAACATGGCGAAACCCCATCTCTACCAAAAATACAAAAAATAAGCTGGGCATGGTGGCACGCACCTGTAGCCCCAGCTACTTGGGAGGCTGAGGCAGGAGAATCACTTGAATCCTGGAGGTGGATGTTGCAGTGAGCCAAGAACACACCATTGCACTCCAGCCTGGGCAACAGAGTGAGACTCTGTAAAAAATAAATAAATACATACATACATACATACATAAATAAATAAATAAATATTAAAAAATAATTAATTAAAATAAAATGAGAAAAATAATTGTGAAAATTCAGTGTAATCATATGTGACATGTTAGTCAACTTGAGCTACTGTAACAGGATACCATAGGCTGAGGGGCTTAAACAACATTTATTTCTCACAGTTCTGGAGGCTAGGACGTCTAAGATCAGATGGCCAGCCTGCTCCAATTCTTGGTGAAGACTGTCTTCCTGATTTGCAGACAGCCGTCTTCTTGCCGTGCCCTCACATGGCAGAGAACTCTGCTCTCTTCATCCTTTTCTATGAGCACCAATCCCATCATGAGGACCCCACCGCCATGACTCATCCAAATCCAATTACCTGCCAAAAGCTCACCTCCAAACACCACCATAATGGGGAGTAGAGCCTCAACACGTGAGTTTAGAGGGGACACATTCGATCTATAGCATGTGGGAAGGGCTTATAAATCCTAGGACAGGGAACAAATGTGAGAAACTATTATTCAACAGGCCATTCTGCACACCGTAAGATGATAATCCCATACAGAAGTGGCTCTGGCTGGCTCTAGCTGGCTTTTCGGAAGCGTGAATGAGGGCTGTGACTTTCTTAGAACTAGGGCACCAAGTCCAGGTGCAGGAGACTCGACAGACACTGACCTTCATGTATGCATTCCACAAACATTGACTGAACATCTATGGTGTGGCTGGCACTCTCCTCAACACGGAAATGCAGCATGAACAAATCACAATCTACCTTTTTTTTTTTTTTGAGTCAAGAATCTAGCTCCGTCATCCAGGTTGGACTACAATGGTGCAATCTGTGCTCACTGCAACCTCTGCCTCCCAGGTTCAAGCAATTCTCCTGCCTCAGCCTCCCAAGTAGCTGGGATTTCAGGCATGTACCACCATGCCAGGCTAATTTTTGTATTTTTAATACAGATGGAATTTCATCACGTTGGCCAACCTGGTCTCTGACTCCACCCTTCTCCACCTCCCAAAAAGCTGGGATTACAAGTGTCAGCCACTGCACACAGCCGCTCTCTTAGAACTCTTATCTGCATGACTAGAGACATGCTATCATACTAACAAGAGCTAACAAGAACTGAATCCAGATAAGGAGACAGACAGTAACTAGGCCATTTTAGGAAAGGCCTCTCAGATAAGATGAGATCTGTGTGGAAACCACACATGCGTGCAGGAAGATATTCCAGGTGATGGGAACAGCCTGTGCAAAAACCCTGAGGTGGAATCATGTTCGCTGTGCCCAAAGACTAGCAGGGAGGCAGGTGCAGCTGGGTGGAAGCAGCCAAGGGAAGAGTGGAGAGATGACAACAGAGATCTAGAGGTATCTAGACAGATTCCAGCCTGACAGGCCATGGCAACAACACTAGATTTTATTCCAAGTGAAAGGAAACAGCAAAGTAGGCTTTGAGCAGAGGAGAGGCACAGCCGGATTTACCTTTCTAAGAGATGGGTGTGGCTGGCTGTAGAACACATCGGGGAAGGGAAGCAGGAGCAGGAACCTTGATAGAAGGCTACCACGGCAGAGTCCAGGCAAGAGATGCTGCAGCCTGGACTTGGCTGTCATAGTCAGAAGGTGAGGAGTAGCTGCCTCCTGGATCTATTTCAAACTCAGAACCAGGATCTGCCAATAATTGCGGTAGTGGGTGGGGAAAAAGAAAGAAGTCAAGAAAGAGGTGGAAGTACATGGTTTCCAAGAAAACAAAGGGATAATTTGGGTGTTTGTTTTGTGAAACGATAACCCCAAAATAGGTCTTTTTTTTAGCACCAAGTTTTCAATGTCTTGGCTAAAAATAATAATAATAATTTAATGCCAGTAATCTTTTTAGAAACTATTTTACTGTCATATAAATGTACTAATTTGGGGAAATATTATGAGATGCACAAAAGCAACTCCAATTCTATTTGCCTTAGTTAAACCTTTATAACTAAGCACAGCTGCAGATTGCCCAGGCATAATTATAGCTCCACCTGGCAGGCAGACCCTTGGGTTCGAAGCATAGCATTTCATTAATAAAATGAAAGAATGTGTGAAATGGTATTTTTAAACAGTTGAAATGAAAGAAAACCTCATAGGTGGCAGGCTGTCTTTGCTAGGCCACAACCATGTGTTGAAATCTCACGTGAACACTGCCTGTCTCACATCTCTTCTTGGCACCAGTGAGGCTGTCCTTACCGTGGATGTTCAGATAATGCACTGGACCTTCTGAATACAGATACTCTTGGAATTTCACAGCATTCCAGGAAATAAAAAGGCACAGCCCACAAGCATCCTTATTGCATTCAGGTTCTGAAAATCTCTTTATTTTCTTGAGACTACCAGGTTACCAAGGAGTAGCATTCAAAGAAAATGTGTACAACCAATAATAACTATACTGGCCACTCTCCAGGAATTTCTCCTTTATTTATTCAGCCAACTATTTGCATTTCATTATACCATTAATTATTGCATACATGAACTAGCAATCCAACTCCCATAAAAATGACACCTCCAATTCCTCCTAGAGCTACCAAGAAAATCCAAACCCTTTTTTACAACAGCAAAAATCTAAGTTTGTGCTCTGTGTGATCTAATCCTTAATAAAGAGAAGAAAATTTAATTTTATATTGTTTCAAATTATCCAACTTACGATGAGAATAATTAGACTTTCTACCTAGACCCTAATGTTATAAACCCAAATAACATTCCTTCAAAATAAACAAACCAAAATATATTTTTAGAAATAAAGGAATTGGGCACGGTGGCTCACGCCTGTAATCCCAGCACTTTGGGAGGCCAAGGCGGGCGGATCACCTGAGGTCAGGAGTTTGAGACCAGCCTGACCAATATGGAGAAACCCCATCTCTACTAAAAATACAAAATTAGCTGGGCGTGGTGGCGCATGCCTATAATCCCAGCTACTTGGGAGGCTGGGGCAGGAGAATCACTTGAACGCCGGAGGCAGAGGTTGTGGTGAACCGAGATCACTCCATCGCACTCCAGCTTGGGAAACAAGAGCGAAACTCCATCTCACAAAATAAATAAATAAATAAATAAGAAATAAATAAATAATAAAGGAATTGAAAACCACTAGAAGAGCAGTTGTTTTTAACACAGCTCTCTCAAAATTCTACAGAATAAGTAAACAAAAATGAGTACTGTTTATGAATAATTATTAAAGAATTAATTCAATAGCTCTATGGAATTCTTTTCAAAAGTTCATAAAACTTTTTAAATTAATCTAATGATAATTTATAATTAAAATCATGTAACCACATTCTTTGATCACAGGGCAATCAAATGAAGAAATTAACAACAAATACAAATCAGAAAAACTAACCACTTAGAAATCTTAAAACAGGCTGGGTGCAGTGGGTTACTTCTGTAATCCCAGCACTTTGGGAGGCCGAAGTGGGTGGATCAGTTGAGGTCAGGAGTTCGAGTTCTGCCTGGCCAACATGTTGAAACCCCATCTCTACTAAAAATACAAAAAATTAGCCAGGCATGGTGGTTTGCACCTGTAATCCCAGCTACTAGGGAGGCTGAGGCAGGAGAATCACTTGAACCCGGGAGGCAGAGGTTGCAGTGAGCTGAGATCGCATCGTTGCACTCCAGCCTGGGTGACAGAGTCAGACTCCATCTCAAAAAGAAAAAAGAAAAGAAAAGAAATCTTAAAACATTCTTCTGAGTAACTCAACATCTAAGAACGAAATTATAGACTATTTAGAAATTAATGATGTCTCCCAGTAATAAGAACCAGAACGTCTTGGGGAAACAACAGATTCGGATCTGGAGCAGGAACTGTACAAGGTAAGTCTGGGACATCTTCCTGTACCAGAAAGCAAGAAAGCTATCAAAGACCACAAGGGTCACATGGAAAGAACCTAAAGCCCCCAGTGGTCAAAGATGGGACAACATGAACATCAAAAAAGTACTGACTACAATGGACTGAAACACATCAAACACATTAAAATCTATGTATTTGTAATAATACTATAAAAGTGGTCTGTTCTAGAGGTTTCTAGAGCACCAATTCATTATACTGAAAATGTTAAATAAAATATTCAAAAATTTATCCTGCCCTTCTCTGTGAAATTTATTTTAGGATAAACATTTAGTTGCTATAAAGAAATAATAGAATTGGAACTCAGCATTTTGCAACCCTCAATGACATAAACTATCTGGGCAATGATCAAGGATGACTGATAAAACCATCAGGTAAGACTGATGAGGAATCTTATAATGGACGAATCACACTCGAAACATCTACCCCTATTGATCAATGTTAGTATCATAAGAAGAGAAACAGACATTGTGGGTCTCTTAATATGATGTAAGACAAACGGCACAGCACCACCTAATGAGAGATTCTTGCCAAAAATCTTCAACTCAGATCTGAGTATGATCAAGTCTTTAGTTGTAACCACCAGTTTACAGGAAATACAGGGATAGAGGAACATGTTAAACAACACCATGAGGACACAATTAGGCAAGTCCAGAATTGGGAAATTTTACAGAACAAATGCCTTACTTTTTCACACAAAAAAAGTAAAAACAGAATGAGAAGAGGAAAGAAGGACTGCTACAGATGGAAAGAGGTGTGTCAACTAAATGTTACATACAGGCCTTATTTAAGTGCTGATTCAAACAAACCAACCATTAAAAAGACATTCATGAGATAAGTGGGAAAATGTAAATACTGACTGGCTATTAAATGATATAAGAAATTTTGTCACTTTTCCTTTGGAGATAATGTTTACTTAAAAGTCTGAATCTTAGAGATGCAAAAAGAAGACATACCTACAGATAAAATGTCTGACTTTGCTTTAAAATAATCCTGAAAGGTAGGGATAAACAAAATTGACCATATTTGTTGACACTGGTAGAATAAAACCAGGACTTCATTATTCTAGTGTTGTGTACTTTCTATTATGTCATTTCAAGAGATCCACAATTTCTTATTGTGCATGTCTACTTTTGTGTATAAAATTTTCTGTAGTAAAAAGGGTTGTTTTTTTTTTTTTAAAGAAATGAATGACAGTGAAAGCACCGCATATCAAAATGAATGCCACTTTGGCTTTCAGAGGAGGATGCCTTAAATTAATTTTTTAAAAAACAAGATATACCAGAATAGCTATTATTAAAAAGTCAAAAAGTAACAGATGCTGGCGAGGTTGTACAGAAAGTGGAATGATTACACACTGTTGATGTGAGTGTAAATTAGTTCAACCATTGTGGAAGACAATGTGGCAAGTCCTCAAAGAGCTAAAAACAACTACTATTTGACCCAGCAATCCCATTACTGGGTATATACCCAAAGGAATATAAATTGTTCTGTCACAAAGACATATGCATGCATATGTTAGTTGCAGCACTAGTCACAATAGTAAAAACATGGAATCATAAATACTCCTCAATGGTAGACTGGATAAGGAAAATGTGGTACATATACACCATGGAATACTATGCAGCCATAAAAAAGAACAAGATCCTGTCCTTTGCAGGAACATTGATGGAGCTGGAAGCCATTATCGTTAGCAAACTAATGCAGGAACAGAAAACCAAATGCTGTATGTTCTCACTCATAAGTGGGAGCTAAATGATGAGAATACATGGACACAAAGAGGGAATCAATAGACACTGGGGCCTACCTGACAGTGGAGGGTGGGAGGAGGGAGATGATCAGGAAAAATCACTATTGGGTACTAGGCTTAATCCCTGGGTGACTAAATAATCTGTGCAACAAATCCCCATGACATGCATTTGCCTATGTAGCAAACCTGCACATATACTCCGAACCTAAAAGTTAAAAAAAATAAGATAAAGACATATAATAAATAAAACAAACATACAACTCTAAAAGCTAGAATAAAACCAATTTAGTCAAAATAAAGAAGAGAATAATTAATCAAGATAAAAGTAGAAATTAGTTTTTTAAAAAGCACACTTGAAAATAAACCCAAAATCTGTCATTTCAAAACACCAATAAAATAAATCTCTGTTAAGTATAATTAAGAAAATAAGAAATAAACCCCAAATAAACAGGTTGAAATTGAAAAATTGGCCATACTCACAAATATGAAAGAAATTTTAAACATAAAATAATCAATAATATTAGGTTGCAATAAAACCAAACTCTAGATAAAATGAATGACTTTTAGGATAATAAAAATGATTCAACTTAACTCAAGGACATAAAACACAAACCTACTAATAAGCACAAAATAAATAGAAAGGATATTTTGAGATCTAACCCCAAAAGTCATCAGTCTGGATTATTTTATTCATTTATTCTTTTATTGATTCAAAAATATAAATTGAAAACCAATATAACCAGGCACTATTCTTATTCTTATTCTTCTCAATGATGAGGATTCAAAAAGAAAAAAAAAAATCATGCTTTCTTGGAATTTACATTCCAGTGATGATTGGGATGAAGGGGGAATACAGACAATAATAGCATAAATAGGTAAAATATATCATATGTTAGATGGTGTGGAGGTTAAGTAATGCCCTTCCCCCAACTCCCACCACTCCAAAGATGCCCAAGTCCCAGAACCAGTGAATATGTGACTTTACATGATAAAGGGGACTCCTACAGGTGTGATTAAGAATCTTGAACTGGGAAGAGTGTCCTGCATTATCTGGTGTACCCAATGTAAACACAGGGGTCCCTTGTAAGAGGGAGACAGGGAGGTCAGAGTCAGAGAAATTTAAAGATACCGGAAGGGGCCATGAGCCAAAGAATGCAGGCAGCCTTTCAAAACTGGAAAAGGCAAGGAAATAGATTCACTCAAGAGCCTCCAGAAATAACCAGCCCAGTGGACACCTTGATTTTAGGACTTCTGATTCCCTGAACTGTAAGAGAATAAATTTGTATCGCTTAAGCTACTAAATGTGTGTTAATCTGTTACAACAGCAGTAGGAAACTAATACAGATGGGAAAAAAAAATGCCCAGTAAGAGCATGGCCTGCCAGAGTGTGCAACTGACCTAAGTTAGTTAGGGTAAAGGTGCAATTGACCTCAGTTGGTTAGGGTAAGGGTGTAATTGACCTAAGTTTGTTAAGGTAAGTGTCACCTCTAATAAGCCTTGTTATGTAAAGTGTGACAAGGGAAAGAAAGAAAGGAAAGAAGGAAGGAAGGAAGGAAGGAAGGAAGGAAGGAAGGAAGGAAGGAAGGAAGGAAGGAAGGGAGGGAGGGAGGGAGGGAGGGAGGGAGGGAGGGAGGGAGGGAGGGAGGGAGGGAGGGAAAGAAAGGAGAAAAGTAGGAAAGGAGGAAAGAAGGAAAGAAGGAAGGAAGGAAGGAAGGAGGAAGGAAGGAAGGAAGGAAGGAAAGGAGAGAGAGAGAGACAGAGAGAAAGAAAGGGAGAGAAAGGGAGAAAGAGAGAAAGAAAGAAGGAGAGAGAGAGAGGGAGGGAGGAAGGTTGGTTGGTACAATGAACTACTTCATGAGCAAAATTCAAAGACAAACAACAGGAAATTAGGAAAAATGACATACAAATGGCAAATAAGCATATGAAAAGGTATTCAATTTCAATATTAGTAAAAGAAATAGGAATGAAAACAATAAAATGCCACTTTTAACAGACTGGCAAACATTTCAAATGATTATTAACATCCAGCACAGGTGAGTATATGGGAAATGGCAATCTCTTACATTCTTGAAAAAATTTTAAACTAGTGTAATCTTTTTATAGGGCAATCTAGCAATTTCTACCACAGTTTAAAATATGCCTACCTTTTGTCCAGTAACACATTTGTAAGAATTATACTTTTAAAAGTTTGCACTAATGTCTAGGAAATATATGTGGTAGTCACTCTAAAATAATAAAAACAATTTAAATTTTACCCAGTGGAATATTATTATATAAATTGTGATACATCCATACAAAACAATTTAAAAGAACTTAAGACAGATCTATATATACTAACTTGGAAAGACATTTACAGCACATCATTCAGTGAAAAACTCAAGTTGCATATCTACGTATATACTATGATCCATATGGGAGGTAGTCTCTATGATGGCCTCCAGTGATCCCATATCCAAACCTTTGTGTGATCCCTTCATCTTGAGTGTTGGCTGAACCTAGTGATTCACTTCTAATAGAATACGGCAAAAGTAATGGAATATCACTTCTACTATTAGATGTACAAAGAGATGGCAGTTTCTTCTTGCTTCCTGTAATGGAGGCCAGAGAGGCCTGTGTAGCAAAGAACCAAAGGAGGACTTTGTCCAACAGGTAGCATATAACTGAGGCCTTCAATCCAACAGTCTCAGAAAGAATTGAATCCTGCCAACAACCACATGAGTGAGCTCATAAGCCGATCCTTACCCAGTAGAGCCTTCAGATGAGACCACAGCCCTGGCCCACACCCTAAATGCAACCTCATGAGACACCTTGAGGCAGACAATTCCACTAAGCCACAGCCTGATTCTGACTCAAAGAAACTGTGAGACAGTAAATGTTTGTTCTTTTAAATTGCTATATTTTAGGAAAATTTGTTACATGGCAGTGGATAACTAATATGGTTCCATTTTTATCCAAAGAAAACCTGTTAAACTATATCATTTTATGTGTATGTGTAGAGAAGGTTGGGAACAAGGATACATAGATAGGTGCCTGGAAGGGAAACTTACAATTGCTGATGGAGGTCACTTCTGGGGCACTGAATTAGGAGAGAAAAAATTGCAATTCCTACTTTCATATTGTTTGAATTTATTACAGCAAGCCCTAATTACTTAGTATAAATATTTATTTTCTTAAAATTTTTCTGCATAATTTCTTTTATATTACATCCTCAACTCATTAGCAATAGTAAGGTACTGCTCTGTGTTGTTAGCCAAGTATAGTGGTGGATTTTCACCAATCCATTCACACACTTTTTCTTTAGTAACAAATGGCAAGTTCTTTCAGAGACAGAGACCCTCCACATCCCACCAATGAAATAGGGCAAAACTAAGTGAGCCTTCTAGGAACTGAACCCATGGTTTTCCCAGATTAAGGAATAAACTTTTGTTAAAAAAAAAAAACAAAAAACAAAAAAAAAGTGGATTGTAACTACCATTACCGCCAACTTCACTAACCTAAAACCTCAAATGATCAGAGCTACTTCTTCCATATTCTGAATAACTTTAATCCTTCCCAGCTCAGGTAATACATTACCATAGCAAAGAAACCCTAGGGTCATATATTGCTCCTTTCTTTCCATTACCAACCACACATACTCATGAACAAGCCCAAGGAACAATCTATATCACGAATCTGACCACTTTCCTCTACTTTTGTTGCTACTGCGTGAATCCAAGCCACTCTCACTGCTCCTCTAGACCACTGTATAGACCACGGTATAGCTCTCTCACTGGTCCTCCCACTTCCACACTTGCCAGCCTATAAATCATTCCTCACACAGAGGCCAGGATGTTTTCCAATTTTTTTTTTTCTTTTAGATGGAGTCTCACTCTACTGCCCAGGCTGGAATGCAGTGGTGTGATCTCCACTCAATGCAAACTCCACTTCCCAGGTTCAAGTAATTCTCCTGCCTCAGCCTCCCATGTAACTGGGATTACAGGCATGTGCCACCATGCACAGCTAATTTTGTATTTTTTGTAGAGATGGGGTTTTGCCATATCAGCCAGGCTGGTCTCAAACTCCTGACCTCAGGTGATCCACCCACTTCGGCCTCCCAAAGTGCTGAGATTACAGGTGTGAGTCACCATGGCTTGCCAGTAATTATTTCTTTCTATCTCCAACAAATTAACAGTGTAAAAGAATATGCATTATAACCCAAATGCAAGATTACCTACAAATAATTCAACAATGAAGTTCTTCTGATTACAAGATGTGATTCTAAGGACAGGAATCAAAAATTTTAACCAAATATAATCAATGTTCATGGGTACTGAATGCATCTGTATAATAATGTATGCCCTAAACATTGCTCAGAACCACAGCAGCTACCTAGAATCATGAAGATAGTGCCACACAAGCTCTAAAATCATGTGAACTCTAAAAATGAAATGACAAGAAGTGAAGAACGATCATTGCTATTATTTAGGGCTTTATGTCATTTCTCTGTAGTGCCATCCTGTATTGCCCCTACTCCAGGTAGCAATCTCTCTCCTTCCCACACTCAATGACAAGGATTACATGTTTGAATAAAATGTCAACATCACACATTATGCAGGGTAACGGGAATCCATCATCTAAATATTATTACAATCAAGAACTGTCATGTTCAAATTCTCCCTCGCTACTCACAGCTGAAAGAAACAACATCTTTAAGACCTTGCCTGAATTTTCAGCTAACACCCACTTGATTTCAAGGTGACAGAGTGTGTTCTTAAGAGCTGTTACCACCCTGGGTAATTACTAGGTTGGTGCAAAAGTAATTGTGATTTTTGCCATTGAAAGTAATGGCAAAATATAAAGTTAGAGAAAGGCTGTGAGAGAGAATAGAAGTTTAACATCTGTGCCCACTCATGTAGTATAACTGAGTCAGGGCCACCAGCCACCAAGAACAAAGAAAGCTGCTACAGTCTCTGCCAATTGGGAAGAAAATAGAAATAAGGTGGGAGTAAGGAAACCTTTCTCAACAATTAAAAATACAGAGTTTTAAAAATAACCAAAAGAAGCCAGGAGTGGTGTTTCACGCCTATAATCTCAACACTTTGGGAACCCAAGGTGGGCGGATCACTTGAGGTCAGGAGTTTGAGACCAGCCTGGCGAACATGCTGAAACCCTGCCTCTACTAAAAATACAAAAATTAGCCCAGCACAGTGGTGGGTGCCTGTAGTCCCTACCACCTGGGGAAGAGGCTGAGGCAGGAGAATTGCTTGAAGCTGGGAGGCGGAGGTTGTAGTGAGCCGAGATTATGCCATCACTCCAGCCTGGGCGACAGAGCGAGACTCTGTCTCAAAAAAATAAAATAAAATAGAACAAATATAAATTTAAAAAATAACTAAAAGAGTATAATTGGATTGTTTGTAAAACAAAGGATAAGTGCTTGAGGGGATGGCTACCCCATTCTCCACGATGTGCTTATTTCACATTGCATGCCTGCATCAAAACACCTCATGTACCCCATAAATGCATACACCTACTATGTACCCTCAAAAATTAAAAATTTTAAAAAACAAAATACACAAAGTTTGCTTCATCTTTCTGAAAGCCACAGATATTTCTGGCCAAGAACAGACAGTTTTGAATACTATCAAGGTCACAACTGCAAATACTGAGTTGGTTGGCAATATTAAAAAGTACACAAAGCAAAGGGATAAAAGTAAACAAAAAGATGGCTGAAATGCAAAACATAAGGAAATGGGCACAGAATTTCACATTTGGCATTGGCATGTGCATGAGGAATGGAGACACTGGTTAGTAAAGTGCTGGCATTATGTTGCTGTCATTGCAGAAGATCCTGGCCAGTGGAATTTAGAACTCCTCCTTTCAGTTTGGTTCAACTCAGAAAACATTCTCAATCAGTGACCTCCAAATCCTTGCCCCCAGAATACAACAAAAAGACATCTAAACTTTTTATGCTTTTTCTTCTTTTAATTTTTTTGAGACAGGGTCTCACTCTGCCACCCAGGCTGTAATGCAGTGGCGCGATCACGGCTCACTGCACCACTGGCCTCCCAGTGATCGTCCCGCCTCAGCCTCCTGGGTAGCTGAGACCAAGGCACACACTGCCAGACCACTACACCAGCTATTTTTTTTACTTTTTGTAGAGACAGGGTCTCACTATGTTGCCCAGGCTGGTCTTGAACTCCTGGTGTGAAGGGATCCTCTCACCATGTCAGCCTATACTTATTTTTTATCTCATTCTTTTTAAGTTCCGGGGTACATGTGCAGGATGTGCAGGTTTGTTACATAGGTAAATGTGGGCTATGGTGGTTTGCTGCACCTGTCAACCCATCACCTAGGTATTAAGCTCAGCATGCATTAGTTATTTCTCCTAATGCTCTCACTTCCCTCACCCTTCGCCAACAGGCCCCAGTGTGTGTTCTTCCCCTCCCTGTGTCCATGTGTTCTCATTGTTCAGCTCCCACTTATGCGAACATGCAGTGTTTTGTTTTCTGTTCCTACATTAGTTTGCTGAGGATAATGGCTTCCAGCTTCATTCATGTCACTGCAAAGGACATGATCTCATTCCTTTTTATGGCTGCATAGTATTCCATGGTGTATATGTACCACATTTTCTTTATCCAGTCTATCATTGATGGGCATTTGGGTTGATTCCATGTCTTTGCTATTATCTCACTCTTTTTAAATGTCTATCTTGTGTGTGTTATAAAATGTATAAACTACATTCAAACAATATGTAGATTACTAAATACATGAACAAGCATAGGGAAAGTAAATATCAGAAACCTTTTCTTTATGATGAGTAGTATGTGATCAAAAAAGTGCAGAGATTTTGATTCAGTAGCTCTAGAGTGAGGCCCTAGAATGTACATTTTTAATAACTCCCCAGGTAACACTGGTAGACATGTTTTACATATATTCATTCATTTTCATCTTTACAACAATTCTACTATTAGGTGGTGTAATACACTAGCAGCAGGCATTATATTAATAACTGCCCCTATTGTACAGATGAGAAAACTGAGGCATGGAAAGTTTAGGTGATGCCCCAAGTTTTCACAGTAAGTTGGGGAGGCAGAATTCAAATCCAGGCAGTCTGGACATATTCTCAATGACATATTCTCAAGAAGTCAGGAAACTGTGATTGACCCAAAATAAAGTTAAGCAGGAAAGATTGGAAAATTTAAAACCTCAGGTACAAGAGATGTCTGGGCATCCAGGAGGGTGCTTCATCAGTCTGGGTGACCCCTAAGGAAGGGTCATTTCACTCATGAGAGCCAACGTAGATTCAAAAAAGAAAATCCCTCACGTACATTAGTCACATTTGTTTAGCTCTTGGAGATGAGACTATTCTCAAAAGACAAAGATAGGAAATAAGACACAAAGATTGCTTCAATAAAATATCACCCAACCAGAGCAGCTCGTTGTCATTTTTTTTTTTTTATGGAAGCCTTTTACCGTATGGAACTAATTATCACCATCTGCCGTTCCATACTTCTATTTCCTGTCTAGCAGCTCATTCTTCAAAAACTCAGTAGCTTCCTCTCTTTACATTTGTAAATGCTGTTGACTATGGATAAAATCCATGTTTACTTTCTATTCAGAACCCCATAGGAAAGCTTGTTTTAATCACCCACAGATGTTTCATTCAGTTCTGCTTAGCTTGGCACAGAACTTCAGAAGGAAATAAAAGAAAAATCTTTATTTTATATTTCAATTGTAGATTGTTACAGACTAAATAAAATGCCAAATTGTTATTGGAAACAACACAGCCACTGTAATAACGATAGTCGACATCTTATTTTTACAATTATAATTTTTCTGGCATTTGTTTAACTCAAGATGGTTTCCATATTTTACAAAGGGCTTTTCCCCCTTCTCTGAATGAAACTCCATTGAAGCCATAGAACTTTGTAATTTATTTTCAATACATTCTTGTACATTTGAGAAAAATGGAAACTATTGCATGATTTATAGTGATTAGGCTTTTAAATACTTTTCACCCTTCTGGTGTCATGTTTTGATATGTGTTGTCCTTTTGGATTCCTTTAAACCAACTCCAAAGAACACTTCATACATATCTAATATTATATGAGTCAGCTCTTCCTTATTTCCCTTTTATTTTTTTATTTCTTAACTAAAAAAACATTAATGACATATAAACATTCACTGCAAATTACATTTACACTTTGCAATTATTAAATGTAAGGGGAAAAGGCAGATTTTCTGGTTGAGCATTTCTATGAATTTTTAGTAGACTCTCTGTCTCTAAAGCCTGTGACATGATTGCTAAATATCTCATTTCTTTACAATTCTACCCTTCCATTCAAACCAAAGCTAGCTCACCAGATTCACTGAAACCCAGAAATTTCTAATGAGGTTCTTTTGAACTTCTTTTCATTCCACTAATGCCAAGAATCAAACTACAAAAAAAAGAAAGAATCAAACTATACTTCACAAGACCTAAGTCCAAAATTTCCCAAATGTTTGCTTCTTCCTAACTCTAGTCATTCACATTGCTCCTTCAAAAAGCATTTTACTTAAATTATATTTACATGGCAGAACTCGTTTTCAACTTTCTTCTCATCCAATGTGTTAAAATATCACAGGTATTAACTCTGTTTTGTTTTTTATTCAATATACGTGGTTCACATTGAAGAAAAAAAAATCTTCTCAAATAAAGGTAGCCCCAGAATGAACCTACTGGCTTGAAGAGAGATCCAGTTATGGTTCCTGATATAGTTTGGATGTGTGTCTCCATTCAAACTTCATATTGAAATGCAATCCCCAGTGTTGAAGGTGGGGCTTTGTGGAAGGTGTATTATGCCACTGTGGCACTGCTATAAAGAAATACCTGAGACTGGGTGATTTATAAAGAAAAAATATTTAATTGGCTGACAGTTCCATAGACTGTACAGGAAGCATGGCAGCGTCTGCTTTGTCAGGTAGGGGGGGTGGGAGTGGGAAGGCGGGGCGCTCAGGAAACTTACAATTATAGTGGAAGGTGAAGGGGAAGCAAGCACTTCTTACATGGCCAGAGCGGGAGCTGGGGGGCGGATGGTGCCACACACTTTTAAACAACCAGATCTCACCAGAACTCACTCACTATCATGAGAATAGCACCAAGGTGGAAATCCACCACCATGATCCAATCACCTCCCACCAAGCCCTACCTCCCACACTGGGGACTACAATTTGATATGATATTTGGGCAGCCACACAAATCCAAACCATATCAGCAGGTGTTTGGAATATGGGGGTGGGTTTCTCATGAATGGTTTAGCACCATCCCCCTTGGTACAGTCCTCCTGATAGTGAGTGCATTCCCGAGAGATCTGGTTGTTTAAAAGTGTGTAGCTTTTACATGACTGTAAGTTTCCTGGGGGCCTCCCGAAAAGCCCAGCAGATGCCAGCACCATGCTTGCTGTACAGCCTGCAGAACTATGAGCCAATTAAACTTTTCTTTATAAATTACCCAGCCTCAGGTATTTCTTTGTAGCTGTACAAGAGCAGACTAATACAGTTCCTGATCATTGTTTCAATTCACATGTCAAAATTCTGGTTTGAATGTGCTTATTTTGCCCTATCGTAATTTTATCTTGTTGCTCTTCTCCATGTGTCTATTCAGAAAACCTCTAGGTCAAAGAACTTGTGTAATATTGGAGAAAAGAGTGCATACATGAAAGGGAAGGACTGAGATTGTGTCTAAAAGAAGCTACCAAATCAGATGTTTTAAGTCCATGTATGGAAGGAAAGAGTTTTCTTCGCACGGCTGTATTTTCCTCTGTCAGTGACAGTTCTTCAGAGAACAGCTCTGAACTCTGTGTTGATAGTAAGAAAGAATATTTACTTTCCCAAATTATTTGACCCTACCAGCTGTATACACTGGTGATCCAACATCAAAGACAATTAACAAATCCACTAAAGACACAAGGACAGTTTATGATGTCAAAGTTGTGCATATATTTTGTGAAACTAAGATCCTCTGCCTTTAATTAATTAAAGCTATTGGTGGCTATGAATGAGTTTTCTAAACATTATTTTACAAGTTTTTCATTTCAGAGAGGGAAATAAAGCTTATTCATCCTTTGATATCCAGACACTGTAATCAAGACAACTGGGTTCCTATGGGTCAAAGACAACAAATTATAATTTACCATACCATAAGCATAAACAAAACTTTAATGTACAATGAAGCTAAAGAGTTCTTCCTGTTATAGAATTCTGCCACCATTTACATGGTGATGACATCAAAGTCTTGTCCTCCAGACACTTGTCCCCTTTACAGAAAAGGGAGAACCAGAGGACCAAGTGCTCACCATTTATCTATGCTTATGTAATATTGGGTGACCCTTTACAAACAGCAAATACAGGCACTTAGTTGCTGAGAAATTATAGAGGGAATAAAAACTGAGTGGTCAACTTTCTAAAGAGATTATAACTTAAATGAAAAGCAGAGGGGAAAATAAAACTATTATACATATATAGGAATAGAGGCATTACATTTTATGCTATAATTGAAAGTTGGTGTAATTTAGTTCCTTTTAAAAATCCAAATATGGATGTATAAACATCTCAAACACTGGCATGCATCATTCTTTGTGGGTGGATCAGTCTAGGAAAGGTCAAGAAAGCTCCACCCACTTTTACAAAAACAAATTACATGCTTATTAGTTCTTAATCTGTGAAATAACCTGTGTACTACTGTATTTCCTAAAATTGAAGATTCCATCCATTTTAAGACATACTACTATTTTATTTAGTGAGAAAAAGAAAAAGCTATGCCAATTAAGCTATGGCATATGATCAATTTAAAACACATTCCAATTTCAGAGATATTAAAATGTGAAAAAATGTGCATCTTAGATTTGAAGAAATACAGTAAAATCTTGTCTATACATATATTCACATAGAAACAAAACTTGATAATAGTTCTGGAATACAACAGGATACTTCTTAAGAGTATCAAATGCATGATGAATTCTTTAAAGAAGAAGAAAGAGACATCTCACAAGAAACATGGAAAATTAACTTGTCTATACACATTCAGAAATATTTTGTATTTTCCAATACATTTTTTTCCATTATGGTCTTACATATTTATTTATTTAAATGTATTGCTTTTCTACTGATCACATAAGTAAAAAGTGCTTATAATTTAAAAAGTGAAACTTTAGAAAATACACAAAAATAGGATCCTGATAAAGATCCAGCCTGACTTTGATCTGTAATGATGCAGGCACTATTTTTTTAAATAGTCCCTCCTCCTTTTCTCTTGCTTTGTTCCTTAATTCCAGATAGCCTCTTCCCACATACATAGCTGTTGCTGTAGTTGCTGCTAGAGCCCCCTTCAATCTCTACAATGCTTACCCAGCTTCTAGAGCCTTTGCCCAATTTGCAATGGGAGACATTCAGCCTCAATCCTTCCATTCCATTTGATTCCTTTAGAGGAGGGAGAAAGGAAGAGGGACAGGGGTGGGTTTCAATTTTAAGATATTAGGACTCTGGATTCAGAAATAGCTTCAGGGAAGTTCAAGGTTAACACTTAATACTGTTTCAACTATTTCAACTACCTTACAGATACTAAGGAGAAAAGAGTGGTTATGTTTCTCCTCCAAGTTTCTTTTAGTGCTTTCTAGTTGATAGATTTCATTTTGATTAGCACGGTAATACAAACGCACACACATTAAGTAAAAAACTCAGAGTTTCATTGCTACTTAGGATGGTGAGTGCCATAAAAAGAATATTGCTCCCACTCTAACAACCACAAAAGAGTCAGATGATCTACAAAACTGTAACTATTCTCGAGCCCATCAGAGGGCTGAAGTCCTAACGCAGCCAAGTAACCTGAATTCCAAAGGGGGACAAGCTTTCCAAAGGGAGATTGCACACAAAGCTTTTTGCAGAGCAAGGAAGACAGAGGTAGTCACTATTCAGCTAGGTAAGAAAAAAATCAGCCAAAATTTGAATGAATTCTTACAGGGCAAGTGTGGGCTGGTGTGTCAATTTGGAATAGCTAGGAGCCCCAGACACAGGGGAATTTTCACTCACAATCTCAGCTTCAACCTGTTTCATGAGCCTCCCCCGGGTACGCATACTGAAGACAAAGACAGGGACCACAGCAGGGAACCTGGGAGTCATCCTTCAGAGACACATCTGCTGCTGATGGAGACGGGCACTGATGAAGACCCTTTCAAGCAGACACCCTTATCTGTGGAGTTGGGCAGGAAATCTTGGGCCCAGGACTCTGCAATGATGCCAGACACAGGTCAGCTACTGCTAGGAGAGAGAAAAAAATTATCTGCCACCTAAGGCCAACCACAGATACAAGGCAGAATCCAGCTGACATAGAGAGTAGATGAAGGAATTCTGAGAAAACCCCAGTTTCAAGGCCCAGGCATACACGGCCTGCCTAAGACTGAGGCTGGGCCATTACAAGAGAGAGTCCCCTCTGCCCCCACCCAAGCCCAAAACCAATTAACAAGCAACAGTAGTTTAACACTGAGAAGGGCAAGAACATGAAGAGAGATCCCTCTGTGTTTCAGGCAAGCAAGGTAGAACGGGAACACTGAGAAAAGTCATCCAGTACTCCAGGTCCCACTCTAAGCTCAAAGGAATGGCAGCCATCACCAAGGGATTTGAAGCCTGTGATGAACTGATGATAACCATAGCAACAACAACAACAACAACAAAATGCAAACCCAACTCAACTCCTGAGTACATGGATTCAAACTCCACACTGTTTACATGAAAGCAGCAAGCCCATACCAGGCAAAAATACTATTCAACTCAGTCTCTTCAGTTCTTCTCCATACAATGTCCAGCATTCAATAGAAAAGTACAAGACACGCAAAAAAGCAAGATAAAGGATGCTATTGTCAAATGATTGACCAACAGGCGCACACACAGAGATGACTTTGATGCTGGAACTATTGAACAGAGACTTCAAAATCACCATGATCACTATGTTAAATGATCTAGTGAAAAAGTTAGACAACATGCATGAACAGATAGGAAATTTAAGCAGAGTGATAGAAACTATAAAAAGAGTCCAGTGGAAATGATAGAAATTAAAACATTATTAGAGATGAAAAATTCATTTGATAGGTTTATTAGCAGACAGGACAGAGTGAATGTAAAGATAGATTAATAGAAAGTTCCAAACTAAAACACGTAGAGAAAAAAGAATAAAAAGAAATAATTTTAAAAAAAGAAGTAGAGTTATGGGGCAAATCAAATGGCCTAACGTATGTGTAAATGAAGTTCAAGCATAAAGAGATAATGGACAAGAATTTCCCAAAGTTAATGAAAAACAGCAAATCACAGATCCAAGAATCCCAGAGAATCATAAGCAAGATTTTTTAAAAAGGAAAACAAAAATTTAAAACACTGATATATTGCATAGTCAAACTGCTGGAAAAATATTTAAGACAGGCAGAGAAAAAAAAGAGACATTACAGTTATAGGAAGAAAGTCAGAATCTTAAGTAGCATCACTTATTTCATTTAAAATCATAAAATTGTAACCTTCATATGGGGCAACTTAAATTTTATGTTTAATGTTTCCTCATATATTTTGTCTCCCTTATTTGACTGTAGATATTAAGGAAACAGACCTAGTCTTAACACTGTATTAATATTACATTTATCCTCTTCTATGTTGCTTGACAAAGCATGGGTATTCAATAAGCACTTCTGACTTCAGAGCAGATTCACTTTTTACATGTTTTTTTTTTTTTTTTTTTTTTGCATAGGATCAGTAAACTTTTTCTTACAGGCCATACGAAGTCTTAAGATATAAAAGTATTTTTAGATTAACTTTATGAAACTTTTAAAGCTTATATTCTCTACCTTTTTTTTTCAGAAAATTTTTTTAAATGTGTGAAACTGGCTCTACATTTAGCAAAATGAGACCATGGAGTCTCCCCACTCTGATACTTCCTTTCTCCAGCATTTACATATTGAATTTTAGATAATACTGTCACCCACACAATGGGTGGGTTTTATCACTTGGTGGGTGACAGTCCGAAGACCACAACCAAGGAGGATTTAAACAAAGGGATTTTGTTTCCTGCAACAAGTAAGGAGGACAGCTGGGGCAGTTTCCCAAAACAGTACCTCCCAAACAATGGTGAAAACAGCTTTCATTAGGCTGGTTAGCTGAGCCATTGTATGCAGAGGCGGAGTAAAGGCAGAGCCGGTGAAGTAGCTGATCATGCTTCTCCATATGTCACATGTATAGGAAATGGTAGATAAGCTCCTCCCTGGGTGGGGTTTTTAGTACGGTAATAAGGAAAGTTCACAAGGTTCATCTCCAACTCAGAGGTCTCTGGACCCAACCAGTTTTTATTCATCTAGAACTGAGCTTAACTCTGGAACTTTTTGAAACAACTCAAGATGCAACAGTGACAAGTGGGTGCTTTTTCAGGGTGCATGCCCAAAAACCTGGGGATCATGGGTTACAATATCATATTCATCCACCTATTATTTTGTTATCTACTATTCTCTATGTGTAATTTGTCTTTTCCTCCGCAAACAGATTGTCGATCCTTCAAAATAAGGTCCGTAATGTCTGTATTTTATATCTCATACACAACAGACACATAATCAAATATTTGGTTACTAATGTTAAAATAATAAAAATATCTAGGAATGTCCAGCCCTGACATGCTATGTTTAGGTCCCAGGCTCAAAAAGAGGGAGCCTGCAGTAAAAGATGTGGAGTCCATTGCTGAATTCAGCCTTGACCTTCATCCACACTCTCAGCTGCTTGTTCCCCACTGGGCTCAGCTTCACCTTTCTGGCCTCACACACCTGTAGGTGGGGTCAGGTCTGAGGTTCCTGACATATTTATCTCTCTGGTTCCACAACTATCATTTTATCCCCTTCTCATAAGCTGCATACCCAGTTCTAATTCCAGACCCAGGAGTCAGGCTCTGGACAAGAAGTAATCTTGAAAGGTATGAAAACAAACAAATCTCTATATAAAGCCACAGTAAAAAGGTGGTATGATCGGGTATGTAAACCATTCTTCTACTAGGATTATATTTAAGAGAAATGCAGCACATTTTCACACAACAAATATATATAAAATCAAAGAACATAATCCCCAAATTATTAGTTTAGCAGAATGTTTAAATAAATGGAATGTTTAGCCTGCCAACTTCTCATACAAGTAGACTAATTATTCCACAAAAACGTCACACTCTAAAGCCTAGGATTTGCCGGTGTGCTCTTGTAAATACATCTGCGCCTAAGAAAATTCCAAGTACCAGAGCTTCAAAGATGAGAAACACTGAAGTGTCCAATCCATTTCTTTGACCCACCCAAGGTGTTACAATCCATTATTGGTAGTTACGTTCTACCGAACATAACGGAAACACTGAATTAGGGAACACTGAACCATGGATCCCAGGAGAAATACAGAGTTGGGTGCCTGCAAATGTTGATCACAACGTTTCTATCAATCAAGACATAACCTTACTTTATGTGTTCATTT
Organism: Chlorocebus sabaeus; assembly: GCF_047675955.1. NCBI lineage: Eukaryota > Metazoa > Chordata > Mammalia > Primates > Cercopithecidae > Chlorocebus > Chlorocebus sabaeus. Next base: position 67,042,905 of record NC_132908.1, on the reverse strand, counting down.
AAATAAACCTTATTTAACATATTATTGATTCATTAACATTGAACTGAGAACTAAAGCACCTTAACTCCTACCTGAACGAAGCTTATCTAACACACATATTTTCTCTGTAAGACACTTCGCAGCCTTCTGCTTAGGAATACTGGACACTACTTCTATACGAAGCTTCGGAGGAAGGAGGCATTTTAAACAGCAAAATCACTAGGAAATACCACAAAAAAGTGGAAAATATGGCACTAAGCAGATTGCAAATTTAAAAACACTTATTTACGAGGGCTGAAATAAGAAGACAGAGCATTACCTTATTCAACATCATCTGGGAACATCCATGTCGGATAACTCAAATTCTTCATCACTCTATGCTTATCCACAAACGACTGCAAAGGCACCATGAGTACTGATATGCGGGATCTCAGGGATGCAGATTCTAGTGGGATGGGAGGAAAAACAACATTCTAATAGAGCTTTCTAAAAATGAAATGGGCTGACCTAGGAGTGGACTCTCCAATCTTTGACTTGTTGTATGTAATTCAGAACTGTCACTCCCAAATCAGGTACACATCAGAAAATCTGGGTGAGAAGCTTATTAAAAATACTCCAGTGTTTCTGACTTAGTAGATCTAGATGGGGCTCAGAATCTGTACTTTTATCAACAAATTTTTCATCGCTCTATGCATGTCCGCAAATGACTGCAAGGGCACCACGAGTACTGATGTGGAGGACCTCAGGGATGCAGATTCTAGTTGGATGGGGAGAAAAACAACATTCTAATAGAACTTCCTAAAAATGCAATGGGCCTACCCAGGAGAGGACTTTACAATCTTTGGTGTGACTGCAAAAAGGAAATTTTTGCAAATAGGCAATTTCACAAATAGAGAATTCATCATAATAAGCATAGACTTTATCTCCATCTCAAATGTCCTCCTCAATAGCCCAATTTGATACATACCTTGCACATCCTCTCACCTCTCTCAACTTTCCAGCCATTGATCTTGTTACTTGCTCATCAACATCTACCCACCCACCTTGTCTCCAATGCACATTTTCAACCTTCCTAATCATAGAAGCGCCATGCTCAAGTGTGTACATTTTATTGTATGTAAACTTCATCTCAATATGTATGTGACAAAATAAGTATAGTAAAATATCAATAAGAGAATCTAGGTGGTGGGTATATGGGTGTTCACTACAAAATTTTTTCAACTTTTTGTGTGTTTGAAAACATTCCTAATAAAATGGGAAAACAGAATAGGGATCACGTGTTCCAAAAACATTCTAAAAATATATTTAATGAAATGAAATTGAATCTTTCCCCAATCTTCTGCCCAACACCTCACTTCCCTTCATAATGTCTTCATCAGGTGGTCATATGGACAAGGGATTTCCAAATGCTGGTTCATGGACGAGCTGCCTCAGAATACCCCAGGTGCTGATAAAAATATAGGTTCTGAGCCACATCCAGACCTACTAAGTCAGAAACACTGGAGTATTTTTAACAAGCCCCCCACGGATTTTCTGACGTGTGCCTGGTTTGGGAGTGACAGATCTGAATTACATACAACCACACCAACGACTGGAAAGTCCTCTCCTGGGATGGCCCATTTAATTTTTAGAAAGCTCTGTTAGAATATTGTTTTTCCTCCTCTCCAACTGGAATCTGCATCCTTGAGATCTTCCACTCATCTGTTCTTTTTATTTTGGGGGCCATAGACTGAATCCCTCTTCCTCTTTATAATAACTATAGTTCTCATTATTATTATGTTTTTGTAGAGATGGGGTCTCACTACATTGCCCAGGCTGGTCTCAAACTCTTGGACTCAAAAAATCCTCTGGCTTCAGCCTCCCAGTGCTGGGATTACAGGCATGAGCTCCCGCACTCAGCCCACAGCTCTCATGATCATGATCAGTGCTGATTACATCGTATGACGGTACACTCTCTGCTACGCTCTGCATCCTCTCACAGTAGCCTTGTAGATGTCATGCCCCACCCCATCTTCCTACCTTTCCCAATACCAAGCAGTCAGGGCACCTTCACCTTCTGTGAAATCATGACATGACCTTCTAGTGCCTTCACCAATCTTTTCTGAAAACGGTCAAAAAGTAAACCTCAGACATTCTATTCTGAATGAATTTATCTAATCCTCTTTCTTTTCTTTTCTTTTTTTTTTTTTTTTTTTTTTGAGACAAGAGTCTCACTCTGTCACCCAGGCTGGAGTGCAGTGCCGCAATGATCTCAGCTCACTCCAACCTCCGCCTCCCAAGTTCAAGCGATCCTCCTGCCTCAGGCTTTAAAGTAGCTGGGACTACAGGCATGTGCCACCATGCCTGGCTAATTTTTGTATTTTTAGTAGAGCTGGTTTCACTATGTTGGCCAGGCTGGTTTCGAACTCCTGACCTCAGGTGATCTGCCCGCCTCAGCCTCCCAAAGTGATGGAATTACAGGCATGGACCACCGCACCCAGCCTTAAAAAAAAAAAAAAAAAAAAAAATACCGTGTCTCACTCTGTTGCCCAGGCTGGAGTGCAGTGGTGCAATCTCAACTCACTGCAGCTTCGACCTCCCAGGCTCAAGTGATCCTCTCACCTCAGGCTGCCAAGCAGCTGGAACTGCAGGCATGTGCCAACATGCCTGGCTAATTATTGTATTTTTTTGTAGCGACAAGGCTTCACCACATTACCCAGGCTGGTCTTGAACTCCTGGCCTCAAGTGATCCTCCCATCTCGGCCTTCCAAAGTTCTGGGATTACAGGCGTGAGCCACCGCCCACAGCCTGATCTTCTTCTGCAAGTAGATCTTGACAGAAGTAGACGCTAAACAACATAGAAAGGAGAGCCTGCAACCAGCTAGAAAATAACCATTGCCTACTTCACAGTTCTGCACAACACTGGCCCCATTTAAAGGGATATAATATGTTTCTCTATTCCGCTGAATAAAAGATTTCAAGTGATCTAGAAACCAGTTTCTACTATTTACAATTTAGACATGTTTGACTGAAATTTAAAATTAATCCTTTCAGCTGCCATATCCCATGAGCTAAAAAAATATTTGTATAATATCTCAGTGTAAAATAATGTCACCTTGAGGTCTGTTTAATTTTGCTTTTTTGACTAATATGTTCAAACATTCCTGCTAAATGCAGACCTTTAAACAAGCTGGACTGAAAGATTTTTTTAGCAAGATTTGGAGGATGAAATCACCAAGTTACATGGTGTTTTTCAATAAAATTGAGATTTCTCAATTTTTTAATTTTTAAATGAAGTATCATTGCACTCTGCTATGAATCAGATGGACACTCACTGTTCAGTAACCCTCAGCCCAACCTTTACAAATGTTGGTATTCTGGGATGTGACACATTTTTTTATGAATGCGATGTCTGTGTTAATGTATTCATAACGTGTTTTGTTAATACAGCCGTAATGTTTCTGGGATTATAGGTGTGAGCCACCACACCTGGCCCCACTGGTAATTTTTAAATTGGTATTTTCCAAATTTTCCGCATATTTAGCCACTGTTAGGTTGACAATAAAATTGCCATTTTTCTTGGCCAAAATGATTCAATCTAATGCTTACTTAATTTGGGTTTTAAAAGATAAAGCAGAAGTGCTGTCAGTTAGCAATTTTATTTATTCTGCCTCCCATGGGAATAATTTTCAAACGTTTTCCTCTCTACTGTGAACTAAAGTATAATTTTCTACTTGTATGTTCTTTTTCATAATTTTGAAAACTTTAGACCAGATGAGATGGCTCGTGCCTATAATCCCAACACTTTGGGAAGCTAAGGTGGGAGAATTGCATGCGCCCAGAAGTTCAAGACCAGCCTGGGCAATATGGTGAGACTCTTTCTCTTAAAAAAAAATAATAATAATAATAATAGCTGGACATAGTGGCATGCACCTATAGTCCCAGCCACTCGGGAGGCTGAAGCAAGAAGATCACTCGAGCCCAGGAGGTTGGGGCTGCAGTGAGCTGAGTTTGTGCCACTGCACTCCAGCCTGAGCAACAGAGCAAGACCCTGCCACTAAATAAACAAATAAATAAACTTATACCTGTATCTATTTCCAAAACTATCTTTTCACCTTTTTGACTCAGCCATTCTGGAATAGCCAGCACCCATCCCAACTTTGGAAAACCACATGTTTACATGCAAAGTCAAGGATGATATTGAAAAGCAGAATAGAAATAAAGATATTTTGTATTCTTCTAAATATTCTTTAAATTCTACTTCAAGTGACTCTTATAATTTTTATATAGAAAGTACTTAAAATTTTTTCATGATATGGCAGAGAGCCCTAAGGAATCCAGAAAAATTCAGCACCTGTAAAGATCAGAACTCGATGGTATCGAAAGAATTTTAAAGAGTAAGTAAAATCTTCCCAAAAAGATGTCTACTTTTTGAATAGCATCCAAATATCACAAAGAAGATGTGGACAGAAGTTGCAGAAAAGAGTTCTATTTCTTTGTCGATATAAAAAATAAGAAATACTAAGCCTGTAATCCCAGCACTTTGGGAGGCCGAGACGGGCGGATCACGAGGTCAGGAGATCGAGACCATCCTGGCTAACACGGTGAAACCCCATCTCTACTAAAAAATACAAAAAACTAGCCGGGGCGAGGTGGCGAGCGCCTGTAGTCCCAGCTACTCGGGAGGCTGAGGCAGGAGAATGGCATAAACCCGGGAGGCGGAGCTTGCAGTGAGCTGAGATCCAGCCACTGCACTCTAGCCTGGGAGACAGAGCAAGACTCCGTCCCAAAAAACATAAATAAATAAGAAATACTGCTTAATATACAAATGATAAATGCTTATGATGATGGCCATCCTAAATATCCTGACTTGACCATTACAGTGCATTTAAAAAAATATCACAGGTGGCCGGGCACGGTGGCTCACGCCTGTAATCCCAGCACTTTGGGAGATCCAGGTGGGCAGATCACCTGAGGTCGTGAGTTTGAGACCAGCCTGACCAACATGGAGAAACCCCATCTCTACTAAAAATACAAAATTAGCCAGGCGTGGTAGTACGTGCCTGTAATTCCAGCCACTCAGGAGGCTGAAGCAGGAGAATCACCTGAGCCTTGGAGGTGGAGGTTGCAGTGAGCCAAGATCTCACCATTGCACTCCAGCCTGGGCAACAAGAGCAAAACTCTGCCTCAAAAAAAAAAAAAAAAAAAAAAAAAATCACAGGTACCTCATAAATATGTACAAATATGATGAATCAATAAAACAAAATCTTTAAAGTAATATCTTATCTAGGATAATTTATTATGAAAGAGTTTTTAACCAAGGCTCATGACTTATATTTTCCAATTTGTATTAAATGTGTATTTTGAGTCTCCTGTCAGCTAATTCCTTCCCAGAATTCACCAATACTTTTCCCCTTCTGCATTCCATGCTACTGCCATTCACTCAGCCCTCAGGTTGCCTTATTTCATTCATTAGTTTTGATATGCACATACCTGTCACCTATGTAAACACTCGTTAAGAAAAGAGAGTATGTCTTGAACACCTTTGTTTCTCCCTCGGCATCTTGTACACTGGAAACATTCTTGTATGCCAGATCTCTCTTTTTTGTTTAAATCAACTGTTTTTTTCCCTTGACTAACTTAATTACCCAAATCTGCATCTTCTTTCATCCATCTCTATTGCTATTTCTAGAAAGGCAATGGCCCGACAATATACAGTGGTCTAGGCACAGGCACAGACACACAATAGTTTTATTTCAAATGTATGACTCGTGCTAAACAGATTCATGCACTCGAAGCAGCTGTGCTCCATGTACTGTTCCCAGAATGTAAATAAGTACTGCGTTAAAAATTAATTAGGCATTCACTCAAATATCTAATGGTCAATTCAGACATTTCAGGCTTCAATTTTAATAATACAAAAATATTTAATAATGTGAATCTTTCAGAACTGTGTCAATGGGATCACGGATGAGCTGACTCACTTCACTGAAGAAATGTACTCTCTGTAGAAAAATGTAAGCCTAGCAGATTCAAATCGTTTATACAAGATCTAAAGGAATCTCTCTCGGAGATATCTTTCAAATACGCATACAAAATATTTTCTGCCTTAATTCCTATATATTACTTTTGAGTAGAGTATGGACAGCCTTCCAAGGCTCAGATACAAGGCAATTGTTCAGATACCATTTTAAAATCACAATAATCATCTTAGTGATTGAAATAGTCTAGTTATTATCTAGATTTGGAAACAAGGGCCTAGGGTTGAATTCCTGGTTCTGTGACTACCTTAGGCTGGGTGGACTTGGATAGGGCATTTAATCTCTCCTAGTGTGTTTTCTCATATCTAGAGTCAAGAAACTTCTGCTACCTGTTTATCGATTCAAAAGAGATATTTTGAAATCAAATTAGAGCAGAGTTCCCTGAACTTGGCACTGTTGCTGTTTGGGGTCAGATAATTCTTTGTTGTGATTCTGTGCTCCGTACGATGTTTAGCAACAGGTCCAGCCTCTACTCACAATGCCAGTAGCAGGCATGCACACACATGCACACACACACACACACACACACACACACACACACTCTCCCCAGTTCAGCTGTAACAGCCAAAAGTGTCTCCAGATGCTGCCAAATGCTGAGGTAGGGGGGAAGTGACACACATACCCATCCCTCTGCCCCACTGAGAATGAATGAATTAAATGATTTATACGGAAACCTTCATTAATACACTGAATATATACTGATCACCTACTATATGCCACACACTGGCCATGTCAAATCCGATGTGACTCATGCCCTCTAACACAGCAGATGAATAAATCAGTGTTTGTGGTGACTGGAGTTAAGGAGCCCTTGGGGTCAGGAAGGGGGAAGGGAAGTGTAACATTAAGATATCAAAGAATAGAAGCCACAGGAATTGGTGATTAAATGGATGCAGGGGAATGAGTAAAGGGAGGAGAGAAACACAATTCTTACAACATCAACAATGTTGTTGTTTACTACCTAAGTCACAAGAATTTTTCCACAAAAACAGGGACATTTCCCAAAAGAAAACTCATACCACATAAAAGTTCATAAAAGTAAGTATTGACTTCACTGTGGCTGTTTTAATTTTAATCAGTGGAAAGACACACGTAGACAAAGGACTCTGTTCTTCCACTCCATCTGCACTTCTATCTCTGAATTCTCAAGACCAACAGAGGTTAGTTCGTTTCCATGCCATAGTTAGACTATCAAGGTCCACGAAGATGGGAGGAAGGGGGTGACGGACAACATGCATCATTGATGGGATTTTTATTGCATCCACTGAAGAACACATTCTTTTAACATGTCTAAGAGTTCTGTTAGATATCAACTTTGAAAACCCAAGTCAAATGCACTTGTGCCAACACCAAAAGAAAATAAAACCCACTACCAGGGTGAAAAACAGCCTTTCCTTCATGACCCTGGAGATGTATACATTTTCAGAATATTATTTGCATCTGAGGTCCTCAACAGAGGTGACTCTATTACCTCCCGTCGCTGGGGTACAGCAAGGCAACAGCTATCCCATTATCTCATGGCACTTTCTAGTTCGTGTGAAACCAGAAACGTGTAGTTTCAAAACATAGAACATCGCCTTCATTAGAGGAGAGCTAGTTAAAGGTTGCTAATGGGGCCCTTCGGCTCCTGGTCCTGCTGAGGTATTTGGAGGAGGTCCATGTGCCTAACCACATCAATTTCAGATGAAATTCTCATTGCAAATGTATGTTACCCAACACCCCCAAAATATATGAAGGCCTTCCTGGTTTTCAGAACTTACAAGACCCCTGACAATAGATTTCTGTGTGGAAATATCAAAATTCGAGTAACAGAGACAATTTTTGAGAGGATCAAAAATAGAAACCATTATTGGAGTATAAAAACATTTTAGTTACTTAAGAATCCATATTTCTAAGAAAAGCAGCCTCATTAACCGACATGTGCTCAATAGGCAATTTTCCCCATTTAATTTTCACAAATAGATCACTCTGAAATGTATTTCCCCTAACAAAGACTGCACATTAACAACAAATGATACATCTTCAAATTTTAATTAATGTCAAGAGCTTTATTTTGCTTCCAAGCAACTTATAAGAGACATGTTATTAATATAATTTAATTTAAGGGGACAGGCATTTGTTTTCTATTTTTAAAAAGGTGGTTTGAAATTCTGGCCCTGTCAACATCATTTAAACATTCCTGTTCCATGCTTCAATATAATAAATTGAATCAGCATTTTAATTGTGCCCATGCTTTGTGGTTCCTGGCAGTACAAAAAGATTCTCTGTGAGTGCACCACTCCCCCCCAAGAAAACCCCACTGAGTGATTAATTACTAGTCTGGAAGATATAAATATGTCTCTCAATAAAGACAGTATGGACTGCTGGAAGCTCTGGCCTTATACATCTCCATGGGGTGCCTTAACTTAGCAGACATCCTCTTAATTCAAACAAGATTCTGGCTCCAGCATTCACGGACGGCTCCCTCATCATACACTGTTCCTTTATTGAACAGTATATTTCTTTTAATTAGCATCATTTTGTACAAGAATCAAAGGAAATCAGGCTTTTATGTATAAATATATCAAATTTTCAAGGTGCCTCTGTTCCTTAAGAAAGAACTGAGGACAATAGTAAATAACCTTGCATTTTCAAAAAAGTACCATCTTTGTATAAAAATATTTTAGGTTACACCCAGACATTACTCATGCTTCATTCTGAGTTAAAGGTTTGCCCAAAAGACCATAAATTTATAAACGAAAACATGAACCGGCAGGTCTATAAGTCTATTCTTAAGCCTCACACCTATTGTATGAACTGAGAAGCCTCATGATCGCTAGAAGGGAGAGGAGCTTAGACAAAGGACTCACTGGCCACCACCCCTTACTCCACATAGTAAAAACAAGAATTGATGGAATTCCTAGGACTGTTCCTACAAGGCCAGAATTAGGTAAGACGAGTTTATACTAACAATTTAAACCAGAAATTGCAAGCAACATCAACTAACTTGAAAATAAAGATTAACACAAGAAATCAAGACTAGAAGTTGGCTTTTTTAAATTGGAAAATTCTCATGTATAAATTTTTAGTCTAGTACTGTGCATTAATGATCATGGCATTTATTACTACAATTGAATAACCACATCCCAACACCCTTTCATTATGTTTAAAATGAGGGGATGGGGACAGGGGAACAGGATTATCGTAAGTCATTTTGACCAGTCTAGAAATCCAGACATCAGGTTGGGCACAGTTGTTCATGCCTGTAATCCCAGCACTTCGGGAGGCCAAGGTGGGTAGATCACTTGAGTCTAGGAGTTCAAGACCAGCCTGAGTGACAGCAAAACCCCATCTCTACTAAAAATACAAAAATTAGCCGGGTGTGGTGGCACACAGCTGTAGTCCCAGCTACTTGGGAGGCTGAAGTGGGAAGACCACTTGAGCATGCGAGGTAGAGACTGCATTGAGCTTAGACTGAAAAAATAAAAAATAAAAAATAAAAAAAATAAAACAAGGAAATCCAGACATCATGTTCCTAACCACCCTATTTGAAACAGGATGAAAAGAAGGGTTTTCTAAAAAGTTAATATGCATTCTGCCAAGGAAAAATATTATTTGTATACAGACTTCTACTCTCCTACTATTCATATCTTCACCTGGCCTTGCCAAAGATATTTTTGAGCAGAATCATCAAACATAAATGCAAGCATTAAATCAGTAAGCAAACATGAATCTGAATTGGAGTTCTGCTGTAGACTGTAAAAATAGTCATAATATTTAAGCTCCTCCCATCAAGAGGTAGAGTATATTTTCCCACCCCTTTAATCTGGGCTGATCTCATGGCTTGCTTTGACCAATAGAATGTGCACAAATGGAAGCATATCAACCCTGAGCTGAGGCCTTAGGAGACTCTACAGCTTCCATTCTCAAATTCGTGGAACTCTGTGCTCACCATGGGAACAAACACAGAGTGGGCTGAAAGAGTTTCAGAGCCAATGTGGAAAAAGGTCCCAATCATCCCAGCTGTCCCACATGTGGCTATGATAAACCAGTCAGCCCACACAATCTATCAGTTAACTACAAGTACACAAGCAACCTCAGACAAGATTAACCAGGCTTGGCCCACACTAGAAGAACCACCCATCTGGCCGGGCGCAGTGGCTCATGCCTGTAATCTCAGCACTTTGGGAGACTGAGGTAGGTGGATCACCTGAGGTCAGGAGTTTGAGACCAGCCTTACCAACATGGTGAAACCCTATCTCTACTAAAAATACAAAAATTAGCCAGGTGTGGTGGCACGTGCCTATAATCCCAGCTACTCAGGAGGCAGAGGCAGGAGAATTGCTTGAACCTGGGAGGCGGAGGCTGCAGTGAGCCGAGGACCACACCACCACACTCCAGCCTGGGTGACAGAGCAAGACACAGTCTCAAGGGAAAAAAAAGAGAAGAAGAACCACCCAGCCGAGCCCAGCCAAAATTGTCAACCTGCAATATTATGAGCTAAATTAAATGGGTTGTTTTTTTAAACTATGAATTTTGGGGTGGTTCATTACACAGAAATAGAAAGCTAATATAGGTTCTATAACCTCATAACTGAATATTTCCAGTCTTTAATTAAAAGACAGAGACTAGAAGAAAGTACAGAGAAAAAAACTAAAAATCCATAATATACAAAGAGCTCCTGTGATGCAAAGGAAAACTGAGAAAAAGATATAAACTTATGGTATTCAGAAGAACCAATGAAAAAACTGAAAAGATGCTTAATCTCACAGATAATCAGCAAAATGCAAATTAAAATAAAGCGTTTTATCATAAAGTTATTAAACAGTAAAAAGACTAAAGAAGATACAATATTTGTGAGTATATATGGAAGTGGGCTTTCTTGCATACTGTGGATAGGAATATAAACTGGCTTACAGGGGGACAGTTGGGCAATATCTATCAAAATGTTAAAAGGCACATCGCTTGTAACCCAAAAATATTTACCAAAACCTTGTTTTTAGTATTTAAAAACTGAAAAGCTAAGTATCCATCAATACTCTCATAGTATACAATAATTCATCTATATAAAGAAAACTATGCAAAAATGTAAAAGAATGTGACGAGGTGAGGAGCAGTGGCTCATGCCTATAATCCCAGCACTTTGGAAGGCCACAGCAGGGGAATCACTTGAGTCCAGGAGTTCGAGACCACCCTGGCCAACATGGCAAAACCTCATCACTACAAAAAATACAAAAATTAGCCAGGCGTAATGGTGTATCCCCACAGTCCCAGCTATCTGGGAGGCTGAGGTGGGAGGATTGGTTGAGCCCTGGAGGTCAAAGCTACAGTGAGCCGTGATTGTGCCACTGCACTCCAGCCTGAGCAACAGAGCAAGACCCTGTCTCAAAAAAAAAAAAAAAAAAAAAAAAAAAAAAAAGAATAGGATGAATTTTATGTGCTGACATGAAAGATTAAGCAACATTAAGTTAAAAAGGCAGTCTGCCAGCCAATATGGTGAAACCCCATCTCTACTAAAAATGCAAAAATTAGCCAGGCGTGGTGATGGGTGCCTGTAATCCCAGCTACTCAGGAGGCTGAGGCAGAAGAATCACTTGAACCTGGGAGGCGGAGCTTGCAGTGAGCCAAGATCGCGCCATTGCACTCTAGCCTGGGTGACAGAGTGAGACTCGGTCTCAAAAAATATAACGCAGTTTGCCAAAAAATGTGCATAGTGTAATACCATTTTTTAAAAGAAGTGTATAAATGCATAGAAAAAAGTCTAGAATGATCCACACCAAAATAATACTAATTTACTAATTATGTATTTGTATTATTAATAATGATTAGTAAATGGGATGGGTTGAGGGGCACTGGGAGAGTAAAGGAAGACAATAAATTTTATATGCTTATGCATTATTTGGATTTTTCACAAGCATGGATTTATGTGATATGTGTGTAACTTGTTTATACTGCACATACCTGGGCAGCAGAGGACGGCAGAACAAAGATGGATTCCACAGAAGAGCCAAAGAAAGAGTTGGGTCTTCACAGAGGACGTCTTCACTTTTATCCTGGTTCAAACCAGCCGGATGGTCAGCATCGCCACAGACATGAACACATATTAGCACTGGGTACTCCTGCCACATGTCTTCCTCCGTGGCACAGGAGACACCAAGCAGTAAGCTGTGCTGGGGACCCTGTGTGTGGCCTCTCAGGAGCCCGGAGGAGCCTCCTCCTGGAATCTGGAATCAGATACATAAGATGAGCTCCTGGAAGCTAAACTTGAAAATCAGCACAAACTGGATCAGAGGAGAGAGATGAAAGGCCATCTACATCATAAAGAAGCTAGAAGTTACCAATTACCAGGCAACCTCCCTGTGCTAAACACCGCGGACTTTCACACCGTGTATCGCACTTCATCTTCACAATGCCCCTAAGGTTGCTTATTTTTATTATGATTGAAAGGAAAAATAAGGTTAGAGGAGTTCAACAAATTGGCAAGGGTTCCATAGCTTCTAGGTGGCAGTGCCAGGGATTTGAACTCAGTTCTGTTTAATTCCAGTGCCTATGATCTTAACTAACATAGTATGCTCTCTCCCTTAACAGACACAGAAAGGCTTCTGGGTAGGCAACACTTGACTATATCCTTGCTCTATGTGTAACAGGGTACAATGAATCAATTTAAAAAATCATATTGCTTAGCCATGGAAGTACAGAGCCAACAGCTTCAGAAAAGCACATGGTAATAGTGCCGATGCAAATGCTTCCTGGGCAACAGGGACCCTGGCTCAAGTAACAGGCCACCTAAGCCACACGATGTGTACACAAAAATCGAAGTTCCCAGCTTGCCAGGATAAAGGCCAGTGCTTAGACTGTGGATTCACTGAGGTAATGTCATCCCAAGAAGCCTCTTAAGAAACAGACAGCTCATCCACGAGCCCCACGTGAGTTCTTTTCCTATTTGGAATATCTATAGTCCATACTCCCACTGTCTCTTGCTACCTTAGGCCTGTTTCAAATTCACACAGTCTACATGATTGACACAGGCATTGTCAAAGAACATGTTTCCCACAAATCTGTCACAAACCCAGGTCAGTGGATTCCCCTATAGACCCAGAGTTAACACATAAAGAACTAGGGTGGCCAGGTGCAGTGGCTCACATCTGTAATCCCAGCACTTTGGGAGGCTGAGGCAGGAGAATGGCATGAACCCAGAAGGCAGAGCTTGCAGTGAGCTGAGATTGTGCCACTGCACTCCAGCCTGGGCGAAAGAATGAGACTCCATAATTGCTTGAGCTTAGGAGTTTGAGACCAGCCTAAGCAATATGAAAAACCTCATCTCTACCAAAAAAAAAAAAAAAAATACAAAAAATTAGCTGGGCATGGTGGCATGCACCTGTAGTCCCACCTACTCAGTAAGCTGAGGTGGGAGGACCACCTGAGCTCAGGAGGTCAAGGCTGCAGTGAGCTGTGAGCTATGATTATGCCTCTGCATTCCAGCCTGGGCGACAGAGTAAGATCCTGTCCCAGGCTGGGCGCAGTGGCTCACGCCTGTAATCCTAGCACTCTGGGAAGCCGAGGCAGGTGGATCACAAGGTCAGGAGATTGAGACCATCCTGGCTAACATGGTGAAACCCCATCTCTACTAAAAATACAAAAAATTAGCTGGGCATGGTGGTGGGTGCCTGTAGTCCCAGCTACTTGGGAGGCTGAGGCAGGAGAATGGCATGAACCCGGGAGGCGGAGCTTGCAGTGAGCTGAGATTGCGCCACTGCACTCCAGCCTGGGCGAAAGAGTAAGACTCCGTCTCAAAAAAAAAAAAAAGAAAAAAAAAGAACTAGGGGAGGCAGGTGGGAGGGAGAGTGCTGTGTCTTTACGATTGAGAGAGAGATGTGGAATAATTCTGGTAAGGCACACTGATGGAAAATTCATGTCCACGTTTATCTGCTTTATACATTGAAATGGAAAATTCATGTCCATGTTTATCTGTTTTATACACTGAGATGGAAAATTCTGGAAAATTCATGTCCGCGTTTATCTGTTTTATACATTGAGGTTCCATGTGAATTTTTTTGAATAATGAGGACCATAGCTTTAAACAAAAGTGTCTGGACACCAGTGAAGTAGAAGCAAGGGATGGCTGATGCCCAGCTGTGTAATGACTATTGGAAATAGTCTTGGAATTCTTTGGAAACCAATTCCACACATTCGGAGCTATGGCTGATGGAGACATGTGGTTGGGAGTAGCTTCCAACAAGTTCCTCAGAGTGGCTCCATCCAGCGTTCTCTTAAGGGTCTAACTTATAACCATACAAGAGCCCTTATAATTCAAACCCTCACTCCTAACCCCACGAAATAGAGGGAGCTCTTTTAAGCATTATGACAGACACAAAGGGAATGTGGGATTTTCTGGAAATGCTGAATAATCCCTTTGGAATGGAGACCCAGATCAGGAGGCAGAGGTAGCTATCAATACAGCTCCAGACCTAGGCCATGTGAGTTCAAACCCTAGCGCTACTCCTTTCTAGCTATGTGGTCTGGGGGAAGGCTACATGTATTAGTCTGTTTTCATGCTGCTCATAAAGACATAACCAAGACTGGGAAGAAAAAGAGGTTTAATTGGACTTAGAGTTCCACATGGCTGGGGAGGCCTAGGAATAATGGCAGGAGGCAAAAGACACTTCTTACATGGTGTAGCAGAAATCCCTGGTAAGCCCATTAGATCTTGTGAGACTTATTCACTTCAAGAGAATAGCATGGGAAAGACTGGTCCCCATGATTCAATTACCTCCCCCTAGATTCCCCCCGACAACACGTGGGAATTCTGGGAGATACAATTCAAGTTGAGATTTGGGTGGGGACACAGCCAAACCATATCACTATGTAACCTCTCCAAGCCTCAGGATTTTTATATGTAAAAGGGAAACTACAAAGGAGTATGGTGAGAATTAAATGCCCATAAAGTGCTTGGTACTGAGGCTTGCACAGAGTAATCCTCCTGGAATGCTGGCTTACATATTATCCCACGAGAAATACAGGCATGAAGATCAGATGGAAAGTAGTGTGGAGAAGAGAAAGCAGTGGGCACAGTGGGGGCAGGAGAGTGAAGAAGGGTGACAAGGAGCTGAAGGAGCTTTCATGATTTGCTAAGGTTTGTATTTCACTGAATAGGGGATAGGGATCCATCAAGACTTGTTCAGGGCAGGCGTAGTGGCTCATGCCTGAAATCCAAGCATTCTGGGAGCCCGAGGCAGTGATATGGACAGGAGACAGGGAAACACTGGTTAGAAGAGGGCAGTTCCCTGGCAAAGGCCCCACCCTCAAGCCTGAAGACCCATGGCCCTAAATGAGGACAGGCATTTCCGTTTTTGCATCCAAAAGGCTGCCTTTTGACCACCACACCTCCTATCCTGTACCCATACAAACCCCAAACCCCAGGCTCCACAAGCAGACGAGCAGGCGAGGAGACAAGTAGACAGATGGCAGAACAACACAGCAGAGAAAGAGAGAAGAGGAGGAACATCTGAACACCAGGAGGAGTTTGGCTGCAGGCTATCGGAGAGGGGTTTGGCTGCTGGATGGCCAGGCTTCAAGGGTAAGATCAACTTCCCACTCCATCCCCTACTTCCGGCTCCCCATCCATCCCACGGAGAGCCACATCCACGACTCAATAAAACCCCGCATTCATCCTTCCAGTCTCTGTGTGATCTGATTTTTCTGGGATGCCGGAAGAGCTCGGGATATAGAAAGCTGTCACACTGGCCCTGTGCCCTGGCAGAAAGGCAGAGGGTCCACTGAGCTAGTTAACACTCAAGCTGTCCGCAGACGGCAGGGCTAAAAAGGCACACTGTAACACACGCCCCCTTGGGCTCCCGCACCTGTCTGTCTGCGTGCTCTCCCTCCTGTAAGGGGTTTGAGCAGCCACGGCAACCCAACAGACAAGCCACACTCCTGTCACATGTCCTGCAGGGGAGATCACAGAACTCCCATTTCAACAGAAGGATCACTTGAGCCCAGGAGTTCAAGACCAGTCTGGGCAACATGGCAAAACCCCGTTCCTACAAAAAAAATGTTTAAGTTAACTAGGCGTGGGAGCACGTGCCTGTAGTCCCAGCTACTAGGGAGGCTGAGTGGAAGGATGGCTTGAGCCTGAGAGGTCGAGGCTGCAGTGAGCTGTGATCCTGCCACTGCACTCCAGCCTGGGTGACAGAGTGAGAACCCTTCTCAAAGAAAAAAAAAATTTTTAGTAATTCACTTGTTGAAAAAATACATACTAAGTGTTTACTCTGGGCCAAGCACTGTGCTAATGAATGAAAAAATAAGGTAAATAAGTCAAGACTCCTGCCCTCAAGCTTTAGTAAGAGACACAGAAACAAATAATTACCATCATAAAAGATGGAGATTGCAATAAAAGAATACACAAAACGCTATGGGAACACAGAGGATGGAGTGAGTACGTTTGGCAGAGAAGGGAGAGATCTTCCTAAAGCCACACTCAGTCGGTGAGAGAGGGGATCACCCAAAAAAATGAGGAGAGATCTTTAATAAATGTAAGATGAAGAGAATAAAGATCTCCATCCAGGGAGGAAGTTTAGAAAAGCTGAGATTATAACATACGTGTATCTCCAAGCATCTGGCTGAGCCTGAAGGGATGACTCCTAAAAATCTACTTCCTCAAAACTCCACAAGCCTCTGAAAGGCACAAAGAAAACAGCCCCAGTTGCTTAGGGAGCCAGCGCTGAAATAAGTTTGCTCCCTCGAAGCTGATCACAGTTTTGACTCTTAGGGGAATCTTTGGAGAGGATGCAAACAAAACTCTTCTCTCATGTGCATTTAAGAAGTTCTCCTGTCATAGCCTGGCGTGGTGGCTCACAAATGCCATCTCAGCACTTTGGGAGGCCAAGGGGACTGTTTTAGCCCAGGAGTTTGAGACCAGCCTAGAAAATGTAGTAAGACTCTGTCTCCACAAAACGTGATCCAGGCGTAGTGGTGCATGTCTGTAGTCCCAGCTACTCAGGATGCCAACGCAGGAGGATTGCTTGAGCCTAGGAGTTCAAGACCAGCTTGGACAACATAGCGAGATCAATCCCATTCCTACAAAAATTTTTTTTTTAATTAGCTGGGCGTGGTGGTATATGCCTGTAGTCCCAGCTACTAGTGAGGCTGAGATGGGAGGATGGCTTCAGCCTGAGAAATTGAGGCTGCAGTGAGCTGTGAGCACACCACTGCAATCCAGCCTGGACCAGAGAGCGAGACACTACCTCAAAACACAAAGAACCAGAAGTTCACTGTCACTGCCATTTGAGAATGGAATGCTCTGTTCATCCACAAATGGAAATAAATAGAATGAAGATTACAAAAATTTTATTCAGTATAGAGTTGAAGGGCACAATGGTAGGCCAAATAATGTGCCCCCAAAGATGTCCACAGTCTTAATCCCTAAAACCTGTGAATACGCTCCCTTACATGGTAAAAGGGACTTTGCATACATGATTAAAGATCTCAAGAAGAAGGGAACGGGATATAGAAGCAGGGGCTGGAGCAATGCACTCTGAAGATGGGGAAGAGGCCACGAGCCAAGGAACACAGTCTCTGTAAACTGGAAAAGACAAGGAAACCGATTCTCCCAGGGACCTCCCCAGAAGGAACACAGCCCTGCTAACACCTTGAGCCCCATAAGACTTCTGGCCTCCAGAACCATAAGAGAACACATTTGTGTTCTTTTAGGCCACTGAATCTGTAGGAATCTGTTGCAGCACCGATAGGAAACTAACATGAGGGAGGGCGTTTTCTCCAAAGTCCTCCAAGCCCAAACAGTGTTTTATCAATCCTCTCAACATCAGGCAAAGGAGAAAGAAAATGGAGGAAGAGGGAGGTTAAAGCAAGTCATCCAAAACAAAAGCAAACAGCAGAGCAGGCCCAGGCATTTTATTTTGATGATTTATCAAAATTACAAAAAAAGGCCAGGCGTGGTGGCTCACACCTGTAAACCCAGCACTTCGGGAGGTCGAGGCGGGTGGATCATTTGAGGTCAGGAGTTCAAGACCAGCTCAGCCAACATGGTGAAACCCTGTCTCTACTAAAAATACAAAAATTGGCCAGGCATGGTGGCACACACCTGTAGTCCCAGGTATTCAGGAGACTGAGGCAGGAGAATTGCTTGAACCCAGGAGGCAGAGGTTGCAGTGAGCCAAGATCGTGCCACTGCACACCAGCCTCGGCAACAGAGCAAGTCTCCATCTCAAAAAAAAAAAAAAAAAAAAAAAAAAATACGGAAAAAGAAGATGGGGTTCTGTATTTGGTTATCCTCTTTGCCAGCAGGATAACGTCCATCTCACAGAAGTGGTACAGACTGACTCCACAGCCAGGAGGGCGCAGCAAACTCCCCAGATTAAACAAACAACAAAAAAAGCATTAGCCACGGAGATGGAGAGAGAAAATTCTCTCACCCTGCCACAGCAGTCAAAGTTTGTGCTAACGTTTGTGGGAGAAAAGGGAGAAAACAAAGTGAGGAAGAAAACATATCCGCATCATTCGTATCCCCAAGCAAACAGACTCAGGATGCTGGGGAGTGCCAAATTTAGTTACTTGCAACTTTCCCCACTCGCAGATCCCTTGCAAATACATTCAAATGCAATCATCAATAACATCACTTCTTAAAATAAACATCTTTCCATTTATGAATTTTCTCCCCCATTTTGACTATGTGAAACCTGCAAATGTAACATATGCCAGGAGAGGACGGTAACAAGGTAGACAATCTCCAGCTAAGAAATTTGAAAAAATACATATATATAAAGAATAGGGGGGAAAAAATCAACCTTTGATGAAATAATTGCTTCTGCTGTTATTTTTCACTATTAGTTCAGAAATGTTCTGTCTGTCTCTTCCTTTCTTGTCCCCACAGCGAGGAGTCCTGCTGCTGTGCAGACGAAAGGTCCAGTCTCTTTCAAATTTCATGCAGAGCTCTTCACAACATCGAAGCTTTAAAGGCCCATGGCAAATTCAACATATTGTTACACTTGATGGAAGGAGATAAAAATTACATGCAAAATCTACTGTATATTCATTGTCTGGAAATACTATACAGTTACAGCTTCCTCTATTTCACTAACAGATATGGACATGTATTCTGATTTCGATATTTAGAAACACAAAAGATGCACATGGAGTGAGTATTGTAGCAAAAATAAGAATGAAACTCGAATCTTCTGAGGTTAGATTAGGGTCCTAGGATGCGTGAACAGTTTTGTTCATAGTTTTCCTAAATTGCTTAGATATGTGAAACATATTTAAAAGACAAAAAAAGATACAAAGGGAATAAAAAAAGATTTTCTAAACTTTGTATATAGCATGGGGTTCTTTGCCCTAAGTAGTCATTATTTTTGTATCTCTATGAGAAAAATATGGGAATGGCTGGGCTTTTATTTTTATGTATAAAATTATCTCCAAAAAAAAAAATAAAGAGCAAGAACTGCAGACATTGGAATGAAGAACACGATGACCTCAAAAACAAGTTTGTCAATCACTAGTCTTTGAGGTTTAACTCTCACGGGTAAGCCTTATTTTAAAGTTGTTTTTAAATTCACAAATTGGACATCACTAATTTTACATCTAAATTTTAGGTTTGTGCTTTATTGTAGCCGTTTTTATGTGGACCCATTTAGTCAAACTCATTCATTTGTATTCATTCATCCTCTTCTTTCAAACATTTATCAGACATCTACTACATGCCAGGCACACTGCTAATTATTTGGGATGAAAAAACAGGCCAGGTGTAGTGGCTCATGCCTGTAATCCCAGCACTTTGGGAGGCTGAGGCAGGCAGATCATTTGAGTTCAGGAGTTCGAGACCAGCCTGGCCAACATAGCAAAACTCCATCTCTATCAAAAATACAAAAAGTAGCCAGGCAGGGTGGCACCTGCCTGTAATCCCAGCAACTTGGGAGGCTGAGGTGGGAGGATCACTTGACCCTGGGAGGTCAATGCTGTAGTGAGTCGAGATTGTGCCACTGCACTCCAGTCTGGGTGACAGAGCAAGACTCTGTCTCAAAAAAAGAAAAGAAAAGAAAAGAAACAGAAACAGAAAGATGGGATCCCTGACTCCAGGGGGATTATAATATAATAGGAGGAGGCGACCACAGCAAAGGGTATGTGCAATAAAGCTTCAGGGGTCCTACGGAAGTAGGTCTGGGAACATCATGGTGGCACAGAGAGTGTTTGATTTGTTCTTCCTGGAGGAAGAGGGGAAAAAAAATACAGACAGGGATCAGTCCTTGACCAGAGACTGGGAAACTGTCTAGACGCTGACGGAATAAACCAAGGCAGTGGTAGTAGATGGGAAGGGGGATAGAGCTCAGAAAAATCAAGAATACAAAATGAACAGCACCTGGCTACTGAACAGAAAGCAGGAGCTCAGGAGAGCAGGGTGAATCCCAGGTTTCTAATATTGGGATGGTCCACCGGCCCATTCACCGTTTCCAGTTATTTACTACCTAATACGCGCCAGGCACACTTCTGAAAATACTGGAGACACAACAGTAAACAAATCGCAAAAGAACCCAACTCCCTAAACGTAGAAAGGAGAAATGGAAAACTAGTAAACAAATGAGGAAGCGATATTAAAATAGATAAGTGCTCTGAAGAAAATAAAACAGCAAGATGTGAGAAAGAGTAACTCGCGGAGGGCAGCTACTTTCTATTTGCATGGTCAAGAGAGATTTCTCTAAAGAAGTGACCCTCAAGTCAAAACTTGAAGGCTGGAGAGGAGAAAGCCGTGCAAAGACCTGGGGGAAGGGCACTCTGGGAGAAGGAAGAACACGTGCAAAGACTCTGAGGAAGGGACAAGGCTGGCGGGTTCAAGGAACCGAGAGAAGGCAGAGTTGGCTGTGGCACAGTGAGTGGGGAAGTTGCAGAGGCAGCCAAGCAGGGCCATATCACACAGGTTTTTACAGCCCAGGGAAGGAGCTTGGATTTTAAATATGACAGAGTTTAATGTTTATTTTATTTTGAAACAGGGTCTTGCTCTGTCACCCAGGCTAGAGTATGGTGGCAAAACCATGGCTCACTGCAGCCTCGACCTCTTGGGCGCAAGCAATTCTGCCACCTCAGCCTTCTGAGTAGCTGGAACTACAAGTATACACCACCATGTCCAGCTACTATTTTTATTTATTCTAGAGATAGGGTCTTGCTATGCTGCCCAGGTTAGAAATTGTGCAGGTTTTATGCAGAGGAGTAACAAAAGATCATTGAAGAAACAGATCCACGAGTAAAAAGGCATCAGGCCAGCTTAGAGGCTTACAGTGACCTGGACTGGAGCTAACAGTGGCTTGAACCATCATCCAGGAAAGGCAGCAGTGCAGGTGAGAAAACTCGGACACTTTCAGAGTCCCTTTCACAGGTGGAACTGACAGGTCCTATTAAAGGATTGACAGTGCAGAGTGAGGAGAACAGATGAAATGGATCCCTAAGCTTTGGCTTCAGGGGCCAAGTAGATAAAGCAATGGAAATGGGGAAGACTCCAGGGCAGAAGTCAGGTGGGGGAGGGAGATCAAAAACGGTTTGGGACATGTTAGGTTTGAGACACCTCATACATCAAAGTAGAGGTACCGTGTAGGCAGTCAGTTATATGAGACTGAAACTCAGAGGAAAAGGCAGGGCTAGATAATCCTTCAGGAATCTGTCAGTATACAGATGAAAAGTCATGGGACTGAATGAGATCAGCCAGGGAAAAGTAACAGGTTAAAAGACCCCAGAGGCTCCCTCACACTCAGAGGTCAGGCAGAAAAGGCTAAGATCCACAAAAGAGCCCAAGAAGCCACAGCCACCGAGGTAGGAGGGGAACCGGGAGTGTGAGGTCACAAAAGCCAAAGGGACAAATAGTGTTTCAAGAAGGAGGAAGTGGTCAGCTACAGGGAAAGCACTTGAAACATCGAGGAACGTGAGGACATAGAAGTAACCACTGGGGTGGAAATCACTGAGGTTGTTGGCGACATTAGAGTTTCAGAGGAGTGGAGAGGACAGAAGACGGACAACTATGTTAAGAAGAGAATGAGAAGGGAAGGAAGCAGACACAGCTAGCATCAGCAACTTTTACGATTTAAATTTGCTGGTGAGGCCAGGCACCACGACTCATGCCTATAATCTCAGCACTTTGAGAGGCTGAAGGTAGGAGGATCACATGAGCCCAGGAGTTGGAGACCACCCCTAGCAACATAAACAAACACCGTCTCTAAAAACATTAAAAAAAAAATTTTTAAATAGCCACCTATCACCCAGCTACTTGGGAGGCTGAGGTGGGAGAAGCGCTTGAGCCTGGGAGATCAAGGCTGCAGTGAGCCGTGATCGCGCCACTGCACTCAAGCATGGGTGACAGAGTGAGACCCTGTCTCAAAATAAAAATAAATAAATAATAAAATTAAAACTAAAAAAATCTATAAAGGACATTTCCAAGCTTAGGAAATTTGAATATAGACTATAAATTAAATGATATGATTGAATCCACATGAATTTTCTTGGTTGTGAGAATGATAATGTGGTCATGTAAGAAAATATTCTTTTCTTACGTGGGGATGTAAGAATCCCTTATACCTTTGATAAGGGATGAAGTGATCTGCCATCTGCAACTTCCTGTCAAATGATTTTACAAAAAGATAAACAGATGATTGATTGATTGATACAAATGTGGCAAAATGTTAAGCATAGATGAATCCAGGAGAAGTTTCTTTAGGTGTTGGTGCTATTCTTTCAACCTCTCTATAGATTTGAACTTGTTTCAAATAAAAATTGCATGGGGGTGGGGGAAGATGTGGATTATAGAGGCCCGAGACAGCCCTCTCCCCACTAGATGTCCCAGTAATCTGCCTTTTTTTTTTTTTTTTTTTTTTGAGACAGAGTCTCACCCTGTTACCTAGGCTGGAGTGCAGTAGTACGATCTCAGCTCACTGCAACCTCCATCTCCCAGGTTCAAGCGATTCTCCCACCTCAGCCTCCCAAGAAGCTGGGAATACAGGAGTCCACCACCATGCCCAGCTAATTTTTGCATTTTTAGTAGAGACGGGGTTTTGCCACGTTGGCCAGGCTAGTCTCGAACTTCTGGCCTCAAGTGATCTGCCTGCCTCAGCCTCCCAAAGTGCCGGGATTACAGGCGTAAGCCACTGCACCCGGCCAAGTAATCTGCTTTTTATAAAATCTCCTAAGGTGACGCTGATTAGCAGCTAGAATTGTGACTGTATTCATTATCTGCTACCATGTGCAAACCATACTAAAGCTTATCAGTGGCTTAAAACAACCACTATTTTGGCCGGGCGCAGTGGCTCAAGCCTGTAATCCCAGCACTTTGGGAGGCCGAGACGGGCGGATCACAAGGTCAGGAGATCGAGACCATCCTGGCTAACACGGTGAAACCCCGTCTCTACAAAAAAATACAAAAAAAACTAGCCGGGAGTGGTGGCAGGCACCTGTAGTCCCAGCTACTCGAGAGGCTGAGGCAGGAGAATGGCGTAAACCCGGGAGGCGGAGCTTGCAGTGAGCCAAGATCCAACCACTGCACTCCAGCCTGGATGACAGCGCGAGACTCCTTCTCGAGAAAAAAAAAAAAAACAAAAACACTATTTTATTTGCTCACATATTTATGGGTCAAGAATTTGAGTAGCACTCAAGACTGCCTAACTCATACGTGTAGCACTTTGAGGCTGGTTGTGCTCCACGCAGCTTCTCCCTCCAGAACAGCCTGGCCCTCTTTACATAATGGATGGGTCCCTTCCATGGGAAGTGAAGCTACAAGACCTGGGCATGGAAGTTGAGAACATCACTTCCATCCCTTTGCATTATTTAAACCAAGTTGCAGACCAGCCCAGATTCAAGGGGACAGAGAAAGAGATCATTCCTTTTTTTTTTTTTTTTTTTTTTTTCCCTGAGACAGTCTTGCTCTATCACCTAGGCTGGAGTGTGTAGCTCACTGCAACCTCCACCTCCCAGGTTCAAGTGATTCTCCTGCCTCAGCCTCCTGAGTAGCTGGGATGCACACCACCACACCGGCTAAATTTCTGTATTTTTAGTAGAGACAGGGTTTCACCATGTTGGCCAGGCTGGTCTCGAACTCCTGACCTCAAGCCATCTGCCTGCCTCAGCTTCCCGAAGTGCTGGGATGATGTGTGCCACTATGCCCAGCCAAAAGCGACCATTTCTTGATGGGAAGAGTGACAACATCACGTTACAAAGGGGTGTGGATGCAGGGAGCTTTGATTCACTGGGGGCTGTTATGATGATAATGTGCTACAGACACCCACTGCATTAGACTACCAAAGCCCCACCTTAAATAACACAAGCTTTTGTTAGATCATAATTATCTTGTCTGTATGTAAATGGTTCCTCTAAAACGGCTTGAAAACGATTCATTTTCTTCATTTTATAGAGCCTTGCCATTTTCAGGTGCTATTCATTTGCTCAATAGACCACAAGCATTACAGAAAATTCAGTCTCTCCCACTGATGCCCAGCCTCTGGGACCGAAATTTAGATCCCAGCAGTTCTGTAAACTGAGGGACAACAGAAGAGGTTTTAGAAGAGTCTCAGAAAGTTCTCACCAACCTCACAGACAAATGGAGAGCAGAGTTAAGACGGGCGCTCTCTCATCCTCATTCCTGCCCTCTGAGTGATGACAGAGGTGATACCTACCAACTCTCCCCTTCAGTAACTTCCCAAAGGTTCATTCGCTGCTCACCATGTCAACAGAGGTGGCCAGGCCTTTCACTCGGGATCTGGAATGGGAAGACGAGTGGTGGGTCAGGATGTCTCAAAGGAAATGTGCGTGTGTGCGTGTGTGTGTGCATGTGTGTGAGAGAGAGAAGATAACACCCATTGCCCCAGCTCTTGCCCCCATGACCACGGCTTTTGAAGTAGTGGCATCCACATTCACATAGTTTTTATTGTGTACATTTATGAGATTTACTAAAGCAATAGATACACATACATACATGTCATTGTCCAGGCTGGCTCTTAACACAGGGTCCTCACTATGAAAAAATTCTACTCAAGTCAGCCTCCAAATTCAAAAAGCAGTAGTTGATGCTACTGCTAACAAATTATTAAGTGCCTCCTGTTAATCTAGGCTCTATTTACATAAAATACCTTGGAGTGGTGCCCCCTGGAGTCGTGCAATGTGGCAGCCCTGAGTATAGGCGCTAGATTTTACACCCAAGTTCATCTGCCTCAAAAGCCTGAGCTACTTGTACTACGCTAAGCAGTGATGAGACCAAAAAGGTATGAATCTCTAATCACAGAAACTGAAGGACAAAGTAGCTGAGTCAGAAGGCGTCTGACTTTCTGAAGGGCTCCTGAAATCACCCACAGAGGAGGAACAAGGCAGTGAAAATTGCATTAGAGTTCCTTAGGCTCTAGTTGTGCCTGTTCTATCATGAATAAGCTGCGTGGCCTTGAGAAGTCACTTCACTTCTCTGGGCCTCCATGTCCTCAACTGTCATGGGAAGAGTTTCTCTCATAGGTGACAACTGTTAACACCAAGAGTGTTTATATGTGATCATGCATGTTTATACAAAGAGCAGTCTATCAAGTGTATGCACACTTTAAGGAAAGATATGTATGATGAAAATATCGACCGGGCGTGGTGGCTCAAGCCTGTAATCCCAGCACTTTGGGAGGCCGAGACGGGCGGATCACGAGGTCAGGAGATCGAGACCATCCTGGCTAACACAGTGAAACCCCGTCTCTACTAAAAAAATACAAAAAAAACTAGCCGGGCGAGGTGGCGGGCGCCTGTAGTCCCAGCTACTCGGGAGGCTGAGGCAGGAGAATGGCGTAAACCCGGGAGGCGGAGTGTGCAGTGAGCTGAGATCTGGCCACTGCACTCCAGCGCGGGCGACAGACCAAGACTCCACCTCAAAAAAAAAAAAAAAAAGAAAATATCGCCATCAATGTCAATGTACTTTATTAGAACTAGTAGGTTTTGGGTGGGTGGGTGTGTGTGTGTGTGTGTGAGATTAAAAAAAAAAAAAATACACACACACAGCAAGAATTTGTCTCTACAAAAATTAGCCAGGCATGGTGGCGCATGCCTGTAGTTCCAGCTACTCAGGAGACTGAGGTGGAAGGGTCACTTGAGCCCAGAAGTTCAAGGCTGTAGTAAGCTATGATCATGCCACTGAACTCCAGCCCAGGCGACTAAGCATGACCTGGTCTCTTTAAAAATAAATAAATAAATAAATAAATAAATAAAACTTCACTTACGTTATCTTAACTATGAGGTGCTTCTGCCATTTTTGTCGACTCTTTTCTACCCCTATTATAGTTACTGAAAGGGATTATAGGAACTAAATGCCAATCAGTAGTTTTATTATACAAGAGTACAAATTATTACATCTCTAACACCATTTATAAGTATCAATATCTAAGCAGCAAGCAGTGTATGTATCTCAAACCACCTACAGATGAGTGTAGTGTGTGTGTATATGTACTTCTGAGTGGCCTTTTCATGAACTTTCCAAATTTGATCATTCATTAAGATGTCCAGAGATCATCAGTTTAGGCAAAATCAAATGTTATAATTGGTCATAATCAGTAGTGACCACATACTAAAATGATATGATATAGAAAGAGTTTTGTGAATTGTATAAGATTATGCCTGCCCAAGTACTATTATGAAATTTAGGTAAGTGCTATATGGTTCCAATGTTTACTTGATGGATATATCTTTGAAACGTTAAAATTCCAGATGAAAGAACCGAACAGAAGACAAATTTATCTCTAAAACTAACGTACAGATGATCTGAAGGTGTGATGAATTTTCTAATAATTAATAATGGATGCTGGCTTTTTGTTTATTTATTTTTGAGACAGGAGTCTCACTCTGTCACCCAGGCTGGAGTGCAGTGGCACAGTGGCAAGCTCCGCCTCCTGGGTTCATGCCATTCTCCTGCCTCAGCCTCCCGAGTAGCTGGGACTACAGGCGCCCGCCACCATGCCCGGCTAATTTTTTGTATTTTTAGTAGAGACGGGGTTTACAGGCGCCCGCCACCATGCCCGGCTAATTTTTTGTATTTTTAGTAGAGACGGGGTTTCACCGCGTTAGCCAGGATGGTCTCGACCTCCTGATCTTGTGATCCGCCCACCTTGGCCTCCCAAAATGCTGGGATTACAGGCTTGAGCCACCGCGCCTGGCTGGATGCTGGCTTTTATCGAGTAACAGTGAGGTCCCAAGCACAGAGCTAAAGGCTTTACCTTCATCATATACTTTTAATTCTCACAACTCTTTTACCACCTCAAATTTCCCACTATTTAGCACATACAGAAACTGGGTTTGTCCCACTGCTACAGTCCTGGAGAGACAGGGCCAGGAATTCTCAGAACTTTTTTTTTTTTTGAGAGAGAGTCTTGCTTTGTCACCCAGGCTGGAGTGTAGTGTCATGATCTTGGCTCACTGCAACCTCCGCCTCCTGGGTTCAAATGATTCCCCTGCCTCAGCCTCCCGAGTTGCTGGGATTACAGGTGCCTGCCACCATGCTCAGCTAATTTTCTGGTATTTTTAGTAGGGACAGGGTTTCACCCTGTTGGCCAGGCTAGTCTCGAACCCCTGACCTCGAGTGATCCACCCGCCTTGGCCTCCCAAAGTGCTGGCATTACAGGCGTGAGCCACGGCACCTGGCCAACATCTCAGAACATCTGTCTGAGAGGCAGACAAATCAGGGAGGTTCTGCCTAGGAGATAGGTGATCTCCCCATTTTAGAGATGAAGACACTGAGCCTTGAAGCATTAACCAACTTAGCCAAGGTCCCACAGCAGGTAAGACCTGAAGCCACAAAACCCCCAAAGTTGGATTTTAATCACTATACTCCAGTGGCTGGCTGTAAGGGAAAGTTTATCAAAAATCTTGCCATCAATAAATGAAACATTCAAGGAACAACAACTCTTAAAATACCCAGACTTCCTTAAAATAGCCTTTTGAGAAAGCAAAAACATTTATGTTGTTTCCAATCACTGAACTTGGAAAACAATGCTGTTGTCACTTTTTCAGCTCAGGAATCAGGCAGTTTTAAGCCCTGGGATTTGCTGAAATATCCCATGGGGTCCTTGGCTGCCTGATAGTTCCCAAATGATTCCTTGTTCTTATTAGTAAAATATTAAGATGAACAGCTCTGCACCATATGAAGCTAACAACAGAAAGGTAATACGTAACTGATATACTCTGCAAAAGTAATATTCACATGCAAATACTTATACAAAATTATAATTGAATTGGAGAGGTGCAACTGAATAGGTACTCTTTATTCAAAAATCTCCTTGCAGTTCATCAGATAATAAAGAACACACACCAAAAGAATCACAGAAACAGAACGTACCCTCGAGTTACATCACAAGGAGAAAAAAAAATCTCCCTAGATAAGAAATTCAGGTTTATTTTATCTTAAATCAGACCAAGGGGATTTAGGTTGCTTTTTTTAATCTACTTGTGCATAACGATCTCTCAGATTAATCATACTGTTTAATAGAATATTATTATTAATTAGACATGTCAGCGCTTCAGGCAGAAAATTACTGGGAAGTAAAAAGGTCTATATTCCAAAGGCTTGTAAGAGAAAGATTTCCATTTCTATCACGGCACATCTCTTTCAGTTCCAATTCTCAGTGGAAATTCCTCAACGAATTCAGTCCTTGTAACAATAACATTGAGAAGTGTTTCCCATTTAAAAGATAGCTGAAGTAGAGTTTGCCTCGTAAGGTATTTTCTATGTTGTTGGTAAGCCAATTACGTTTTTTTAGGGCACGTAGTTTTGAGGAAAGTCCTTCAGTGTTGCCCAGATTTTCATCATCTCTCATTTGGAGGTCTTACAAGACTGAGGCACAGAGGAGAACAATTGGGTCATCAGTTTTATCCCACGGGCTGGCATCCTCTAAAATGTTCTCATTTCCATCCAGTCAGCTCTTACAGGTCACTGCTGCTTCCTCCTCATCCCCATAAGCCCCATGTAGTACACCTGTGTCACTCTAGCCACATGGGAAAATGTACTGGTCCCCCAGTAGGCCAGGATTCCATGGGGCTTTCTCAGGCACCCACCGACATTTCTTTTGATCCCACCCTGTGCTGCAGGCAAGACACTTCTAAAATCATCTTGCTTTCCAGGGCTCCAACATGGGAACAATGGTGCAGGTATCTTTTTGTCCCCATTTCTCAAACATAATTTGGTCATATTGTCCATCAACCCTCATCCTCCATCCTCTCCTCCGTCTTTAACCTCCTCAGTGTAGACATTCAAGGAAATGACTGAGTCTCTTAACAGTAAAAAGTAAAGACTAGCAGAGCCAAACTCCCTCAACTTCTGGCATGCCTGCCAATGAGTTTTCCCAGCTGTAAAAAGCTCATCTCTTCTGTATCTCATCTCCACCTTCCTCTTCAGGAACCTCCCTCCACCCACTTTCTTTTTCCTCTGTATCTTCCTCCTGTCTCTTCTTTCCCTGCAGCTTATCCAACAGACATGTGACTGTCATTACAATACACAGCATCAACAATCATAAGAACTACCACAAAACCCTCCCTTGACACTTTTATTTTTTTGAGAAGGGGCCTTGCTATGTTGCCCAGGCTGGTCATGAACTCCTGGATTCAAGTGACTCTCCTACCTCAACCTCCCAAGTAGTGGGGGATTACAGGCATGCACCACCATGCCTGGCCTCTCTTGACCAGTTTAACTCTTACCTTCCCTCCATAGCTAAGCTTCTTTGAAAAACAGTGAGGCAAAGAATTTCCAGACAATGGCCATGGTTATAGCCCCTGGGATGGAAAATAACACAGCCCTTCAAAAAAACATAAAGGTTTGGGTGAGCAAAAACATAATGAGCAGGTGGAGGGAACTGACAAACACTAGACAACACTGGTCATATGAGCCATGGAGGATTTTAATCTACTTCGTGGATTTGTTTTGAAGATTAAATAAATGTATGTATATTAAGTGCTCTGTGTTGGTAATAAAATATTATTATTTAAAAATATATGACCTTTGGCCAGGCACGGTGGCTCATGCCTTCATCCCAGCATTTTGGAAAGCTGAGGCGGGCAGATCACTTGAGGTCAGGAGTTTGAGACCAGCCTGGCCAACATGGTAAAACCCCATCTCTACTAAAGATACAAAATATTAACCAGACGTGGTGGTGGGCACCTGTAATCCCAGCTACTCAGGAGGCTGAGACACGAAAATCGCTTGAACCCAGTAGGCAGAAGTTGCAGTGAGCCGAGATCGCACCACTGTACTCCAGCCTGGGCAACAGAGCGAGACTCCATCTCAAAAATAAAATTAAATTAAAATAAAATAGGCAGATGCCACAGCCATCAGGAGCCCCATACTATCAGCCATGGTCAACCCCACTGTGTTCTTCGACATGGCCATTGACAGCAAGCCCTTAGGCCACGTCTCCTTCAAGCTGTTTGCAGACGGGCTTCCAAAGACAGCAGAAAACTTTCATGCTCTGAGCACTGGAGGGAAAGGATTTGCTTAGAAGGGTTCCTGTTTCCACAGAATTATTCCAGGGTTCATGTGTGAGGGTGGTGGCTTCACACGCCATAATGGCACTGGTGGCAAGTCCATCTACGGGGAGAAATTTGATGATAAGAACTTCATCCTAAAGCATACAGGTCCTGGCATCTTGTCCATGGCAAATGCTGGACCCAACAAAAACGGTTCCCAGTTTTTCATCTGCACTGCCAAGACTGAGTGGTTGGACACAAGCATGTGGTCTCTGGCAAGATGAAAGAAGGCATGAAGATTGTGGAGGCCATGGATCGCTTTGGGTCCAGAAATGGCAAGAGCAGCAAGAAGGTAACCACTGCTGACTGTGGACAACTCAAATATGTTTGACTTGAGTTTTACCTTAACCAGCAGACCATTCCTTCTGCAGCTCAGGAGAGCACCCTCCACCCCATTTGCTCGCAGTATCCTATCATCTTTGTGCTCTCGCTGCAGTTCCCTTTGGGTTCCATGTTTTCCTTGTTCCCTTCCATGCCTGGCTGGATTGCAGAGTTAAGTTCATGATTATGAAATAAAAACTAAATAACAAAAAATAAAATATATGACTTTACCTCTCTTCTAACTTCATTAGGGCACCCTCCAAGGCTGCAGAAGTAAGACAAATCTCTCAGCTACTTGGTTTGAGTCTAATTAATGATGTAGGATAAAGATGAAATCTCTCAGCTCTACATACAGGGCTCACTTGGAAGTGTACGGAACCAGTAATGGATACACACTCAACATGCACTATACATAAACAGGCAAAAATTAGAAAGAAAAAAGCTTGCTCTGAAGTGCCTATTCTGGCAGATGGAGACTGGGTATTGTGGAGTGAGAAACTGGGCTAGAATTTGTCAATTAACGATGACTCAGTCTTGCAGGGAAATTAATTCAAAATGTAATCCTGGACTGGGGAGAAAATGCTAAAAAGAACAACATTGGGAGAACTGATGACATTTGAATATGCACTGTAGATTGTACAGAAGGAATGTATCAATGTTAAGCTTCATGAATTTACTGTGATTATGGAAGAGAATGACCTTATTCTTAAAAATACATACACAGAAAGACTAAAGGGAAAAAGAGGCATTATGTATGCAACCTGTTCTCAAATGGTTCAGAAATTAGTAATATGTGCACATATGAAGATAGAGAATGCTAACATGTAAGTGGAAAATTGGTATATCTAAGCAAAGGGTATAGGGGAGTTCTTTGTACTATTTTTGCAACATTTATGTTCAAAGGCTAGACCCTGAGCTGTCCTCCAGGCCCTCAGTGCCCCTGCTGCCTCTTGAGAGATGGCTCTTTCTCTCCTGGCCACCTGCTGAAGTCCTCACCTCGTGGAACTTGTGGTCTGTTCTCCAGGGACTGCTGGAGTCCTGGGGATTCCCCATGTTTGGAGACTGGGCCTCATCTCAGCCCTCGCTTCTTGGGTCCGGATCCTACAAAAGGAGCCTTGAGAAACAGGAGTCCCTTTTCTCTCTCTACAAAGTCTGGCTCTCAAAGCTACTATCTCACTGTCACTTCCAAAAGCTTAATTTGGTAGCCAAAATTTAGCAGTGACTTGGTTGTTCGGCTCTTTCACCTTTCCCCTGACACTGAAACCTGTGCTTCAGTGAGGGGTAGGCCCCAGGGCATCTTGGTTTACAGGAATAAAAAAATAAATCCACTTAATGTTTGTATAAAGGTAGCTCTTACATATATTTTCCATTCAGACAATTTAATTAGTCCCAACCTGTATTTTATACTTCTCCACTTTATTTTCTACTTTAGGTGACAGAATCACAGTTAACACTGTGAGAGTAAAACCCTCAAGATTTTGATAGTCATCAAGTACAATCAAAAATGGCTATACTTGGCCAGGCACGGTGGCTCACGCCTGTAATCCCTGCACTTGAGGAGGTTGAGGCGAGTGGACCACTTAAGGTTGGGAGTTCAAGATCAGCCTGTCCAACATGGTGAAACCCTGTCTCTACTAAAAATACAAAAATTAGTCGGGCATGATGGTGGGCACCCATAATCCCAGCTACTCAGGAGGCTGAGTCAGGAGAATTGCTTGAACCCGACAGGTGGAGGTTGCAGTGAGCCGAGGTCACACCATTGCACTCCAGCCTGGGTAACAGAGCAAGATTCCGCCTCCAATCCATCCCCCACAAAAAAAAATGGCTATACTAAATATAAAATGCAGGTTTAAGTAGAAGAAAGGAGTGCATTTTACACACGCAGATTTTTACTCCTCTCTCTAAATGATAAATTTTACTCCTCTCTCTAAATGATATGATTTGTTACATAAAGGTTTCATTTAAAAAATTCTACCTTGTATGTACATATTACTCACTTTCACAATAATTAAAATGTAGTATAAGCCACAGCTATTGCGCCAGAGCAAAGCATAAAATCGTACCGTGAGTCTGTGGACCTGACCCTCCCCCATCTTCCACTCACAATAATAGAATCAGGATTAAAATATTCATTTCCTGCATAAACTAAATGATCATGACAGTCCTCAATGCGTATGGAAATTGCCTAGTGTTCAACAATTACAAATAGCCTAGGAAGGATTTGAGGTGGCAAAATTATTAAAAATGTACATAAAGAAGTTCAGCTGCCCCAAGGAAGCACACAGCTCTCCACAGTGGAAGCAGATCTGTGAGGCTTTCATTTGTTAGGGTCCTGGTTAGCTATAAAGTCACAACAGGGGCCTGGACACTGAGAGAAGGCAGAAGCAGAAAGACAATTTCCCTGCAACGTGCGTGGGTCTTCACCTCTCTCACTAGCCACTCTTCTGATGACCACATAAAGACAAGGATATATGTATATTTTTTAAGTGTCCTTTTAGGCTTACAAATCCCAGATGCAAAGAGAAAACTAAGAAGAATTTAAAACCTTGTTATTTTTGGAGTAATAAATTTTGGGGTCTTTGATTTCCATGAAATACTTTTTAAAAAAAAGAAAAGATGACTTTGCTTGACTCATATTAGGTGTGCTATTAATGTTGCTAAAAAAGCATTTATCCTTTAAGCACTGTAGATGCTTCTAGAAAAATCGACTTAATAAAGATATAGAAGAAATGTTTACTTTTAGCTTAACTTGAAATATTCCATGGCCTCTCTTTTTGTATCCTACTCATATGTATAATTTTATGTAAGTTTATTGAACATTTTTCTTATGAAGTAACATAAGGCTTGAAAAATCTTATAGAGCAAATAAAAATTCTCTTCCTTTAAAATTAATGTCCCCCAAAAAAGCAGTCCAATATTCTCCAAATGATCATTTTTTTCATAAAGAACAAATTGTGGAAGTTTTTACTGACAAATTTTTATTATTTTTTGAGTGACTAAGAATAAAGAGTTATAATGAAATTTTCTTGGCGCTTTAGCATTGTAATTTATGACGACTCCAAAAATATACCTATGTATATTAAGTCTGTATTTTACAGGATTATGTATTTTAAATTATACACAAAATAGACACATGTGCATACCCTAAGATTATTAAACTTTACAAATCTACTCATATGTATTTTCTTTTTTTCTTTTATAAAATTTCCTGGTTTTGTATTCATACTATACCTGATCACAAGGTAACCTAAAACACATTTACTTTAATAACTTTTACACATTCATAAATATTTTTAAACCCCATAAATGTTTAACATTAGTGTAGTATATCAAAGTACCATTCTTTTCTCTGTAAATAAATCATTTCTAATCTAAAGACTGGGAAGGAGTGGGGAGAGATGTCAAACGACACAAATCCTTCTGGCCAGGGAATCAAAAGGCATTCCCAGACATTAACTTTTCTTTCCAAATATGAAAAACATATTAAATATATATTTTATAATAAGATGTTTTCCTCATGTTTCCTTTAAGTAAAGTCTGTTTAGTGCATTCCTCTTCCCATTGTGCTACGAAATTCTTGGTCAACTTTGTCATTTCTCCCTCTGCCTGCTGGAAGAAAGCCAAAATCACTGTGATATCATTCACTCAACCAAGACTAACCACATTAGGTACAGGCAAAAAAGAGCTATAATGTAAAAGAAAAATGAAAAATATATATAAATTATACATAGGGACACACACATACACATACACACACACACACACACACACACACACATGCACTGCCCATTACACTACTTCTAAAAAAAAACAGATACGTCCCACTGTCTGTGTTTGGAAAAGAAGGCAGGCTGTGAAAACAGACATAAGGCATTCATAGGATTGAAATGAACTTTCAGGACGGCTCAATGTTCTACATTTTACATTTTTTTTCAAATTCATGTGGCCATCTGTATCTGTAATTAGGAGTGAAACCATAAGGGGTTTTTCAAGTGAACCTTTCCTAAAGCTACAAACTGTCATGGTACTTAAAGGAGTGGGTGCCAAATGACTTGTATGCTTCTGGGCAGCCATATCGCAACAAACAGCACATGTGGGTGGCCACGTTGCTTATATTTGAGGTATGCAAGTTAGTGATATTAGTTACACTTGCATCTCACTAGCACCGAAAGTCCTCATATTACTTCTATGATATCTTTCTCACATCTTTTTGCTATGTCTGTCACCAACTGATACGCTATGTCAACTGGATATGTCTGGAGCTGTCAATAATGTTTCTGTATAAACATCCTCTTTGAATCAATCCTTTGCCACCTGAATTGTTCCACCTCACTTCTTTTGAGCAGCACTAACTACTTCAAGAGGACAACCACCACTAAAAACATGACATTGAAGCAATCATTCGTTCTGTGCACACATTTTAATTTCATGCCCTACAGGGGGCAATCGCTATCGGCCTTAAGCAAAAATTGAGTCTTTAATGTTTTATTGTTTTACACAATTTATCTTTCAAATAGTCTATTAGCTGTTTATGAAAAAGAAAAAACAAGAAGAATGGAAAGAAGGGAAAGGAGAGAAAGGGAGGGAGGGAGGGAGGAAGGGACGGACAGAGGGAAGAAAAACTGCATTATTGTTTTACACAATTTATCTTTCAAATAGTCTATTAGCTCTTTATGAAAAAGAAAAAAAGAAGAAGAAAGGAAAGAAGGGAAAGGAGAGAAAGGAGGGAGGGAGGGAGGAAGGGACGGACGGAGAGAAGAAAAAACTGCATTATTGTTTTACACAATTTATCTTTCAAATAGTCTATTAGCTTTTTATGAAAAAGAAAAAAAGAAGAAGAAAGGAAAGAAGGGAAAGGAGAGAAAGAAGGGGAGGGAGGGAGGGAGGAAGGGAGGAAGGAAGGAAGGAAGGAAGGAAGGAAGGAAGGAAGGAAGGAAGGAAGGAAGGAAGGAAGGAAGGAAGGAAGGAAGGAAGGATTTAAGGAGCATCCAGCCCCCAAATTTGAAGCTATAAATATTTTACCAACTGTATTTTTGTGAAAACAAACTGAATTTGTCAAATGTCTCCCCCTTCGCTTGCATATTCCATTGTTACC
The DNA here is from genome assembly GCF_047675955.1 of Chlorocebus sabaeus. Taxonomy (NCBI): domain Eukaryota; kingdom Metazoa; phylum Chordata; class Mammalia; order Primates; family Cercopithecidae; genus Chlorocebus; species Chlorocebus sabaeus. Next base: position 67,006,995 of record NC_132908.1, on the reverse strand, counting down.
CCAGCACAGTGAAACCTAACAGGTTAGGCCAGCCCTGTTGTGACCACCAGAAGAGAGAGAAGCATTGTGTTTTTTGGTATCACAGATTTAAGATGGCTTTTGCAGTATGGCCTATAATGTACATCTCACAGAAGAAAAAAAAAAGGCAAAAGATGTGGGGGTGAGAGGCAGTGGAAAGCAGTGAAGAATAAAAAATAATATGAGCAGGAGAATGTATGAATGTGTATATATGATCAGAACTGGTCTCAAGTCTGTTATGTGAGTTTTGTTTTCCTTTGACACAGGCATTATTTTCTCATTGGCAGGAGCCTCCAGTGAAACACTGGTCTCTTCCTTTTCCCTGTATACACATTAAGGGTGTAAGATCATGAGTCAGTGAGGACAAGCCGCCTCAGTCAATTAACAGGAGCATAGCTACACTAAGTCCTACAGTTAGAAGCTCTGATTTAGAGCTGGAGAAGCAGAGAGTGCTGAGCGATGCTGAAAAGCCACTGCCCAGAAAAATGTAAGAAACTTTCCAAATCATCCACTCGTAGAACTTTCTTTTTCAAGGGGAAATTTTTATATATTTTTTTTAAGTATTCGTGTAGAGTAAAGCACTTCTTCCAATAAAGACTTTTTTTGAAAATTTATATTTACAGCCCAGACTTTCCTGCCCTCTTGTGGAGAAAATACAGAGCTCTCTATTCATATAAATAGGATGATGGCTTTTTAAAACTTGCAGCTGGCTTTTTCAATGGTACATGTGATTTACTGTCACGGTCAGATCCCCCGATATTCACAGAACTTTACTAGCTGTAAAATCTGAATAACAAAGTAGAGCTAAATAGGTATTATACTGCAAGAAACCATCTAACTCCAGACAAGAAAAAACTGCATCGATTACGATCTGTTTGTTTGTTTGCTGGGAGGCAGGGAAGGGCACAGAAAGCGAGAGGGAGAGAGCAATTCGTTTTTAATAGTACTTAGATTTATAAATAAATACATTTTAAATAACTAGCAAAAGAGAGAGGAAGAAAGAGACAGAGAGTTTTCAAAGGGGCCATCAGAAAGCTCTGGTTCTGTTTCCATCTTTCCACCCAGAGAATGGACCAGTGTCTCTCTCTTGTGGGGGCTGCCACAGCACAGTGCCACCTATACAGGACCAGCCTGGGACACAGAACATACGAATCCCTTTGGCAACTCCCATGAAATCACAAAATTCCCCAATTGCTGTAGGTTGTTTTATTTTGTTTTGTTTTGTGACTGTTGCCCAGGCTGGACTTCAAAGGCACAATCATTGCTCACTGCAGCCTCAATCTCCTGGGCTCAAGCAATCCTCCTGCCTCAGTCTCCCAGGTAGCTGGGACTAGAGGCATGTGCCACCATGCCTGGCTAATTTTTTAATTTTTTTGTGGAGATGAGGTCTCACTTTCTTGCCCAGGCTGGTCTCAAATTCCTGGGCTCAAGCAATCCTCCTGCCTCAGCCTCCAAAAGTGCCGGGATTACAGGCATGAGCCACTGTGCATGGCCTGCTTTTTTTTTTTTTTTTTAAGAAAGTTGGTTTAAGTGGGTTTAAATTGATCCAAGGAGGCAGGGGCTGAGGGTCCTGAGCTGCACATTCAACACCTAGCTCCAATCAGTGGCCAACTTATGCATGGTTTAGGCACAAATTTGCTTTGGCTGCCCACCAGAAGATGCTACATTTCATTCTAATCGTTATATGTTCTGAAGTTATCATATGAAAAGTGCTACAGTAGGCGGGCAGTGCGGTGGCTCATTCCTATAATCCCAGCACTTTAGGAGGCTGAGGCAGGCAGATCACGAGGTCAGGAGCTTGAGACCAGCCTGACCAACATGGTGAAACCTGTCTCTACTAAAACACAAAAATTAGCCGGGTGTGGTGGCATGTCCCCTGCAATCCCAGCTACTTGGAAGGCTGAGGCAGGAGAATGGCTTGAACCTGAGAGGTGGAGTTTGCAGTGAGCCAAGATCATACCACTACACTCCAGCCTGGGCAACAGAGTGAGACTCTATCTCAAAAAAAAAGAAAAAGAAAAGAAAAGGGCTACAGTAGAATCCAAAGTGTTTTTTTAATGGTTTTATAATGGTGGAGGAAGGAGAAAAATTCATGATCTTAAGTAAAATTATCAAGGAAATGTCTTAAACTTCAGAAAAGCAGCATGATCTACTGTAGACAGAGCTTTTCCCTAAGCTGGAGACATTCAGAAGTTCACTAAGCATCCCAAGCATGATGCAAAGCACCAAGGGCAACATGAAAGAAACACAAATCATGAGTCCTGCTTTACATCACAAGGTATCTGCTCAAGGTCCAATCACATGCAAGGGCCCAGTCCATCTGGGGAGACCAGGCCTATGCAACAGCTGGGCAGGAAGGCCCAAATGGGCAAAACAGACCCCATAATAAATGGGCCAGAGAGGGGAGGCCAGAGCCTCTGTGATCTCCTGGGAGGAGATAGAACCTGGGGAGAGATAAAGAAGAGAGAAGCCTGCTCCATGCAGCACAAACTGGGGATGGCTGATAAAAACATTGAGCATGTTGAATCTGAAGGAGTCCCAAGGTACGGCTCTCTAAGTAAAAAGTACCTGGCCCCAAAGAAGGCAAGATAGGCTGAACAGGTGGAACGGAACCAGATGAGATTTCAATGCTGCAATCTGGATTTCATCAGTGGGGACCCATGAGTGATGTCTGGGTAGGTTTACTGATGACATTTCTGCAGATGAATCTGAAGAGTGTTTCCAGCACCCTAAGAGTGGGGATGCAAGAGGCAGGGAGGCCATCCAGGTGGCTGTTAAAGTGATTCAGGCTGAGCTAGAGAGAAGGCAATGAATCCACAAGCTACTGTCTAGAAAGATTAAGTATAGTGACTAGGTGACTAAAGGAAAGAGGGGAAAAATATCTGAGGTTCAAATCCTATGGGGATGGTGGGACATGACATTGATGAAATCAAGAAAGTGGGTGAGTGGAAAATTCACATGCGCTATGTTTACTGCCATATGCCAAGTCAGACTCACATGCTGCTGTAGAAGAGTTGTAACTGCACTTTGCAAGGCCAAGGTGAGTGGTTTGCTTGAGCACAGGAGTTCAAGACCAGCCTAGGCAACATAGCAAAACCCTGTCTCCACAACAAATACAAAAATTAGCCCAGTGCAGTGGCGTTTAGTCCCAGCTCCTCAGGAGGCTGAGGTGGGAGGACCGTGAGGCCGGATGGTCGAGGCTGCATGAGCCATGATCACGCCACTGCACTCCAGCCTGAGCAACAGAGAAAGACCCTGTCTCAAAAAAATACAGTGGTAATTTTCCCCACAAAAAAAATTTTAATAAACTTGAAGTCATATAATGGTTTTTTAAAAATAAAGCTTTTCAATATGCCATTTTAAAAAAAGATTCAGCAAAGTCACTGTCTGAATCTCCTGAAAATGTATGCTTTGTCATAATTCAACACCCAAAAATCACATTAATAATTTCTCCATACTACATCTTTATTTAAACATTTACTGATAAGCTAGTGTATGTCTAGTGCTGTGCTAGTACAAGAAATTCAAAAAAATAAAATGTAGACCCTCATCTCAAGCAATTTTTAATCTATTAAAGGAATAAGACAGGTACACAAACTACTATAAATACGGCAAAATGTAGTCAATGCTGTCTTAAGGGAGTATGGATACAGTACACAGAAAATCAGAGGAAAGAAGCCGTTTCAACCAGAAATTAGAGACAGGATTGTATGTTCTGGGTCTTGAAAATCAGAAAGCATGAAGGTTGAAAATTTCTCCCAAACCTCATAGCCCGAGAATCTGTACAAATGAAGGGAAAGCACACTTCAGGTTGAGACAGAAGCTTTTTATAAGACAAAAAGGCAAAAAAAGAAAAAGATAATAAAAAAAATTTTTAAAAAGCAATAGTTCTATTCAGGGTACAAAACACTGCATATAAACCATGAGAGATGAAACTAAAAAAGTAGGCACTGGCCAGTTTTGCAAAAGGTTTTGATTGGCAGATAAACGATCACTACATAATTCTACGGGTCAGGGCAGCCTTTCAAGATTTCAAACAGGATTTTGGCATGATGGAATATGACCTGTATATAATTCAGCAAATGTTCTTTAAGAGCTTTTTTTAAAATAGAGATGGAGTCTCACTGTGTTGCCCAGACTGGTTTCAAACTGCTGAGCTCAAACCATCCTCCCGCCTCGGCCTCCCAAAGTGCTAGGATTACAGGTTTAAGCCACTATGCCCCACTCTTTTAAGTACATTTAACCTGGCAAAAAAATGTGCTTGGGATAGCGGGGGAAAAATGTTTGCAACAGGTGAGTAGGGGTAACAGAAACAATAATCATGTTAGATAATAACTATCAGCATCTTAGAACAAAAGTAATAAACAAACTGAATAATCTAATATCATTTTTTACCAAATACCTATCATAGTTTCAGTAGTAAGTATGAGTGCTGACAGAGTTCCAGAAGCATTTAAATAAGAAACTAGCAGGATGCCTCCAGGTTATACTTTTTCACTGGAATTCTTAAACCCAGACTGATCTTCCAACTTAAGTTGCCAAAATAAATGGATATAACCATTTAACAGAGTTCAAAATTGAGCCACAGATGTCAATTCATGTACCCATTAGTGAACTTTTATTAGTGAATATCGCAGCCCAAACCAACATTTTCATTACTATAATAGCAACTCTTCTAGAAGAATAAACATACTGTTTTGCGGTTGGAATATCATGCTTTCCTGCTCTCTGTCATTCTTCTCTCTACCTAGGATTAAACCCAAAAGATGAAAGTAATCTACTTATTCTTGGTGAGCCTATGCCCAAGGCCACCCACTCAATTCTTAATTATAACCTCAGATTATACTATCAAAGTCATTAGACTCAAGGGATAGTATCACTCTACAAACCCACAATTAATTCTTTCCATGTAAATTTGCTAGATTACGTACAGGTAAAATCCCATCACAATGAATTTAATTATAATAAAAAGATGTGGAAAAAGATCTGTGTCTCAAGAGAGGGATGCCCTACCAATGCAATGATTTCCACAACCAGGGAATTATTACTAATCTTTGATGTGAAATAATCATTTCTTTTGAAGGAATTCTATCTCCTTCCGATAGAAGGAAGAATAAGATTTTCTTCTGCTCTTTTATTCTTCATCAACAAATAACTACCCTTAAAAAAATACATTTCATATGAGATTAAGGTGAAATTTTAAATCTGTCAAAATTAAAAACAGCAATAAGTCACCCATATTTTCCTATAAAATTTGCAAATATCTATTTTGATGATAATAACCAGCTTTAGAGAGAGTGTGGAAGCATGAACTGGAACAATCTTTCTAGAGGGCAATTTGACAATATAGATCTACAGTGGTGAAATGTACATACTCCAATTAAGTAACTCCATTTCTAGAAATCCATCCTAAGATTAAGAAATAATAGTAGATATATGCAAAAATTTAGCTTTAAGGGTGTTCACTGAAATGCCATTCATAACAATATAAAACAAGAGCTTCCTAAATATAAAAATATCTAATTGTTTAAATGAATTATAATACATCCATATAAAAGAATACTATGCAGCTACTTAAAATTATGTCAAGAACATCTTTAAATTACTAAAAGACGTTACAAAACAGCACAGCATGACTCTGCCTTTTTAAAATATACATATTTGAATTTTTAATATAAATAAAAGACTGAATAAAGTATACTAAAATCATAGCTGTAGATTTCCCTGGTCATCAGTTCAGAAGTATTATTTGTTTTTTTATTTATCCATTATTTCTCAATTTTCTTCAACAAATATTGATATAAGAAAAAGGGAAAACAAACGTTTTAGAAACTACTCTTCAGCTGTCTTTTTTCTTCCACTCTTCATCAACCCCCAACCCGCTTCAGGAAAACCCAGGTGAACTCTCAGACTAACCACCAGAAAACAAAATACAAATACTGCACAAACAAAAATACACCAAAACAGAAACATAATCCCATGGTTTTTGTTTTATTTTATTTAGAGACAAGATCTCATTCTGTTGCCCAGGCTGGAATGCAGTGGTGCAATCTTGGCTCACTATAGCCTCAAACTCCTGGGTTCACATGATCCTCCTGCCTCAGCCTCCTGAATAATTAGGACTACAGGTGTGAGCCACCATGCTCAGCTAAATTTTTTTAGTTAAAAAACTCCCATAGAGACGAGTCTTGCTGTGTTACCCAGGCTGGTCTTGAACTCCTGTCCTCAAGCCTTCAAGTGATCCTCCCACCTTGCCTCCCAAAGCACTGAGATTAGAGTCATGAGCAACCTCACCCAACCTCAATGTTATTTCCTAATTTCTCCTGCTCGACTTAGAGTACTTGGTTTCACTGCTCATTCATCACAGTGAGTCTATCTTCCCTATAGTTTCTATTGATAAGCATTGTACTCCTTTGACATGGATTCTTCATAACTAATTCTAATGCAACAAAAATAACTTGGATTGTTCATATTTACCACACTAGAACTCGACTTTAATATTATTTGCTTGTCCAATCTGGATAGACAGAAGGTCACTGTTTAATAAAAACTATGGTAATACCTTTGAAAATTTTGCCTATCGCATAATGGGAAACTGCAAAAAAATTATTTAAGACTGTGAGTTCTTCTTTAAGAGCTTTAACCCAAAGAGCTCATCTTAATGATGCCCCTGGTGGCAGGTAACATTTAATTTTTCTCTGTGTCATTGAAAAAGAATTAGATGTAAAACTCAGGTAAGAGATTAATATTTCACACCCTGAGGCTAAATACTTCAGCATGAATATTCATAAAGCCTATACTGAGTGAAATCTCATGTGGGCGTAGATTTAAAATGCTTGAATCTTTTACATAGTTCAGAGACTGGGCATCCCAGAGAGAAAGGCAAGAATTCAGTCAACTAACAGGCTATTAATGGCAAGTCTGAACATGCTGCTATGGCAAAAAGCATTACACACACTCACACACACACACACACACACACCCCACATGCCTACAGCCTCCTTCTGAAAGTCCAAACCTTTCTTTCTTCTTGGGCTCCTGTAAGTGATGAAGGTGCTGATAGTCACTAGGAACAAAAATCAGGGTTTCTCCTTGGTGCTTCAGATGCCTATGAATGTGTCCCCTCCTAAGTTCCAAGGGACGTTAAGTGGGGGGCAGGGTGTGCTATGGTTTGAATGTGTTCCCTCCAAAATTTATGTGTTACCAACGTGATAATATTAAGAGGTAAGGCCTCTGGCCAGGCATGGTAGCTCATGCTTGTAATCCTGGCCAGGCATGAGCATTTTAGGAGGCCAAGGTGGGTGGATCACTTAAGGTCAGGAGTTTGAGACCAGCCTGGACAACATAGTGAAATCCCATCTCTACCAAAAATGCAAAAATTAGCTGGGCATGGTGGCACACACCTGTAATCCCAGCTACTCTGGAGGTTGAGACAGGAAAATCGCTTGAACCTGGGAGGTGGAGGTTGCAGAGAGCTGATATCTCACCACTGCACTCTAGCCTGGGTGACACAGCCAGACTCCATCTGAAAAAAAAAAAAAAAAAAAAAAAAAGATGGCCTCTAAGAAGTGATCAGGCTATGAGGGCTCCTTCCTTAGGTGTCCTTAAAAAGGGGTTTGATGGAGGGAGTTCATCACTCCTTGCCTGTCCACCTTCTGCCATATGAGGATGCAGCAATCAAGGTGCCATCTTGGAGGCAGAAAGCAGCCTTCAGCAGATGCTGGCACCTTGATCTTTGACTTCCCAGCCTCCAGAACTGTGAGAAATAAATTTCTATTCCTTTTCAAATAGCCAGTCTCAGGTATTCTGTTACAGCAGCACAAAATGAACTAAGATGGGGGGGGCAGCAGAGAGAAGAAACGTGGAAAAGGAAAGGTAGCAATAGAAACTATAGGGAAGATGGACTCACTGTGATGAATGAGCAATGAAACCAAGTACTCTAAGTCGAGCAGGAGAAATTAGGAAATAACATTGAGGTTGGATGAGGTTGCTCATGACTGTAATCTCAGTGCTTGGTGCTAGCTGGAGTCACTTTATTGTAGGTCCACCCACCCATCCCAGGATGACTGTAGGATCCCCCCCAAGGTAAAAGACTCCAGGTGAATGTCCTAATTTATCTTTCCCTGTGACAACATTGCTCTTGGTCCCTGTAGTAATTTCTACCTTAAGAAACAGAAAAACAAAAGGGAGTTGCTAAGGGCTGAATGTTTGAGTTCCCTCAGAATTCAGATGTTGCAACCTAATCATCAAGGGGATGGTGCTAGGAGGCAGGGCCTTTGGGAGATGACTGGGTCTTGAAGGTGGAACTCTCATGAATGGAACTAATGCCCTTACAGAAGAGACTCCAGAGAGCTGCCCCAACCCTTGTGTTACATAAGAACACAAGAAGACACATCTATGAACCAGAAAGCAAGACCTCACCAGACACTGAATCTGCCGGCACCTTGATCAGGAACTTGCCAGCCTCCAGAAGTGTGAGAAGTAAACGTCTGTTGTTTATAAGCCACGCAATCTATGGCGTTTTGTTATAGCAGCCCAAATGGCTCAAAGAACTCTCTTAAGCCTTATGGAACAAAGCCTGACAGTAGGTAGACATAAGCCAAAGATGGAAAAACAATATAAAATAATAAGGGCAGAACTAAAGAGATAAATATAAAAATAAACATTACGAATAAACTGTCTGGCCAAACAACCACCAAGGCAGCTAGGGAGCCATGATAATAGCCAATAAATGCCTTCAAGGTACAAACAGAGGAGGAGAAAAGTTTAGTGTAGTATCCTGAGTGATGAAGTAATAGAACAAAATTTAATCAACGTAAAATGTAGGCCTAGGGTAAACTTCCCAACACATATAGGATTTTATAGCCTATTCTTCCCATGGGGTAAGGTATTTTTCCCTCAGAATAACAAAACATGGCAGGACAAATCAGTAGATAATATTCTTTATGAAAGGATCTGGACTTGACTCTCATATCCAGACTACATGACTAAATAAATGCATAAGCCATCTAAAGATTCTTCTCACATTTAGACCTGAGATGTGTGTTTTCTCAATCCTCACTTCTACCAAGTTAATACTCAATACATGGCTGCTCCTCCATTCATGCCTGCATCCTTCTGCCATCTCAACCTTGTCAACTACTCTGTATCGCTTTACATGTAAACGTCTAGGGAAATAAACTTCAGCAATTGACAGAGGGTCAGATGGCAAAGCAAATGTACCTCCTCTCAGGAGGTCTGCCGGAGCCCTGAGTTCCGTTCTGCATCCTGCCAATTCTTATATCCACCATGGTGCACCCCATGCAGAGAGCAGACAGGCTTGTAGATCTGGTAACACCTAAGGATCTAAACCAGAAGGAATGAGGTCACCTAGAAACACAGAGAAGCAAATCAAAGTACAGGGCTGGGATGATATGGAAAATCAGGGCTTACATTCATTCAACAAACATTTACAGTGTAGCTACTACAGGTGGAACTCAGAATATGCAGAAGCGAGTCTTCGGGCATCGTGTACCAAGAGAGCCAGGGGACATACAATTAACTACCATATAATGTGATTATGATAGAAAAGAGGCAACAGCACAAAGGACTAAAAGTAAGACATGACAGACAACATAAGTGCTAAGCAAAGAAACTAATAAAACACCGTTCAGACGGGCATAGTGGCGTAAGCATCTATAGGTCCAGCTACTCGGGAGGCAAAGGCAGAAGGACCACTTGAGCCCAGGAGTTCAAGGCCAGCCTGCGCAACACAGCAAGATCCCATCTCTTGAAAAATAAAAAAAAAAAACTTATAGTTCAGTTTAAATAATTATTGATTTTAAAATATATAACAAACTAGAACTAAAATCCAAGATAATCTCAACATAGAAACTGAGATGGAGAAAATGAAGTAAAATATGCTAAGATTGTTGTTTCATACATGAATAATAAATATACGATTAATAATTTTAGGCACCGAAGAAAAACATAAATTTGAAGGTGATTACTAAAAGATGACTACAAAAGTTATACATAATTTCCAAAACATCATGGAAAATAACAGAACAGGAAAGAAAATGGAAGAAAAGTCGTAAATTCAACAAACGGAAAAGGGGAAACAGGCATAGTAAATTGAAAAGATATATAAGATGGCAGGCATATGACTGTGTCTATAATTATAATATGCATAAAAAACTTAAATGCCTGATTTCAAAAGATAGAAATTCTCAAATCAGTTTACAAATCTACATACATACAGCTGGAACAGTGGCTGATGCCTGTAATCCCAGCACTTTGGGAGGCCGAGGCAGGCGGATCACCTGAGGTCAGGAGTTCAAGACCAGCCTGGCTGACATGGTGAAACTCCGTCTCTATGAAAAATACAAAAATTAGCTGGGCATGGTGTGGGGCGCCTATAATTCCAGCTACTTGGGAGGCTGAGGCAGGAGAATCACTTGAACCTGGGAAGTGGAGGCTGCAGTGAGCCAAGACCTCATCATTGCACCATTGCACTCTAGCCTGGGCAACAAGAGCAAAACTTTGTCTCAAAAAAAAAGAAAAAAATCTATCTAGATGCTATGTAAATGAAACATTACTATAAAACATACCTAAAATAAATATTCATGATTAGGTTGGGAACAAAGGGATGAAAAAAGATATTCCTAGTAACTGTGGCTTAAACAAGATAGAGGTTTATTTTTTCCTCACATTATTCTGCCTACCCCAGGGTTTTGTACCAGCCTTTAGTTCTGTCTTGATTATTTTCCCCCCAGATCTTAACTCAACCAGCACCTTCTGCTCATTCAAACCTTGGAAAAAAAACAGAAGGAAAGGGTCAGGGTTTGGTATATACAGGTTAGGTATTCCTTATGTGAAATGCTTGGAGTGTTTCAGATTTGGGATTTTTTTTTTAATTTTGGAATATTTGCATATACAATAATGAGATATCTTGGGGATGGAACCCAAGTGTAAACACAAAATTCATTTATGTTTCATACACATATGGCCTGAAGATAATTTTATACTATACTTTTAATAATTTTGTGCATGAAACAAAGTTTGTGTACATTGAACTATTGGAGAGCAAAGCTGCCACCATCTCAGCCAACCATGTGGACAAAATCTGTGTTATTAAGCATCATGATCATTCCTCACTCTGAATTTATATGCTACTAATAAGCAATCATTGTCTTACACTTACTCACACACAAGTACTTAACTGTAAAAAAATACAACATACTGGCCAGGCACAGTGGCTCACGCCTGTAATCAGCACTGTGGGAGGCTGAGGTGGGCAGATCATGAGGTCAGGAGATCAAGACCATCCTGGCTAGCACGGTGAAACCCCGTCTCTACTAAAAATATAAACAATTAGCCAGGCATGGTGGCGGGCGCCTGTAGTCTCAACTACTCGGGAGGCTGAGGCAGGAAAATGGTGTGAACCCGGGAGGCAAAGGTTGTAGTGAGCTGAGATGGCGCCACTGCACTCTAGCCTGGGTGACAGAGCAAGGCTCCAACTCAAAAAACAAAAACAAAAAAAAAACAAAAAACAAAAAAACACAACATACCATTAATATAGTGAAGAAATAATGTGCTCAGGGTAACTAAACAACACAGTAGCATCTCCAGAACTTGCCACTAGCCTATCTGGTCTGCACACTTGCCATTTTCTTACCCTTTGTGGGCATGCAAGGGAAAGATACATTACAGACGAAGGGGGCTGGGAAGGTCTTATTTCCCTGGGGACACTGAATAAATGTTGTGTGTGGCATTGCTGTGTTTTGACTGCAACCTTTCACAAGAGGTCAGGTGTGGAATTTTCCACCTGTGACATCAAGTCAGCACTCAACAAGTTTCCAATTTTAGAGCATTTCAAATTTTGGATTAGGGATGCTCAACCTGTATGACTATGGACTACGTGCTATGTAGTTAAGGGAAAGTGTGCGTGTGTGTGTGCATGCACACACACACGCACATGCATGCATGTACAGATGTGCATATGTGGACTGTAGGTGTAGGGATGGGATGGGGAACTAGAGGCAAGAAAGCCTGATAAACTGCAAACAGAAATGTATCTGTAACAGACCAAAGGCACTAGAGAGGGCACCACACCCCTGAGACACATGATCACAGAAATCTACCAGATAGACTGGGTGAAACCAGAGACCAGAATGACTGAAGATGCTTGTAAGGGAAACAGAAAGGCAAGATTAGTAGACAGGATGGGCTATGGGATAAATGACAAGAAAAAAAGAATGAAACCCAATGTATTCATTCAACAGCATTTACCAAGTACCTACCAACCACCCAGTTCAGTGGAGGACTTCCTTAGAACAACAGAGCCAGGCGTAGTCACAATGGTCTGGGACTGCACTGGGGTGAAAGGGAAGATCTTGGAAATAAAAGGGTAGTAGAAGCATGACACAACATCAATAAGGGATTTTTATGTTGAAGCAGTGCTGCACAGGGATGTAGGAAAACAATGACTAATCTTTGCTTGATTTAGTTACCTTATTCTTTTAAGCTCAAAACAATACAGCCATATGGTGGACTATATTCATTGCACATCTGTATTCCTGACGAGCAGTAGCTTGCTACTCTGATCCAAAGCTTGCGAGACCGAGCGTTGGCTCTCAGCACATAATTCTAGCATGGTATATTTCAATATTGCATTTACAAACTAGGAAAAAAAACACTTAAACATATATTCCATCTTCTGATTCAGATCTTTGGTAAAAGACCACGACACCCATAAATATGCCTACTAAGATATATCATGTCATGAGAAAAATACATTAGAAAGTACACGAGCACTTTATTCATCATCTGAGAAAGGGACTTTTGTGAAAATGCAGTGACAGAAGTTGCGGTCGCTTCCCTTTGTACATGAGCTGACTTCTGCTGTCTGTTGTACATATTTGTCAGGTTTCTTAATGTTCCTCTTAATACCGTGTCTTTATTTAGTTCTCCCAAAGGAATAGCAGCAATTTGTGGGAGCAGGAGGAACACTTGCTGTCAATTCTGCATAATGACCAAAACAGGGTGATTAAATTACTTAATTGATGCTCTGCAGCTTGTAACATGATGCATATCGGGCCCTGTTCATTGTAGAGAGAAAGCAGTGGGTGGGTGTTCACGTAGACAGTATCAACAGAGAGCCAAATCATTTTCATCTTTATGTTTGCTTTATTTTTCTGAAGCTCATACAATCCACAAGGGATTCCCTCCTCAACTTCGTAACAGCCAAAGGGTGACAGGGTGGGAGAGGGCATAGGTAACTGAAACAGGAGCACATAAAAGCTTTGCATGTAGATTAAGAGTTTTATAAACTCATAACAATTTCTCTTAGCCCACAGAATTGCTAGCATCCCTGCCCTCACCTGTTGGCATCACGGCAAAGCTGCAGCTGAGGAACACGCAATTGTATTTACAGAGCGTATGGCGCCAGTGTGCACTGGTCAGATTCTCAAATGTGGTTAATTTTGGGGCTCTCCTAAAAGCTTTCAGCTCCAGAGTCTATGGGTATAAGCTTGTTTGACTGCTGGTGTAGAAAATGTCCCAGGCAGCCTAAGGGGTGCAGATCAAGACCCAGGTTCAAGTCACCTATACTCCTAAACAGTCACAATTGCTCTTGGCCAGTGATGAAATTACTGTGCCATTTAGATGATTTTGGGGCTGAGTCTCCTAATTCTGGATGCCTCTCAACTCCCCTCAACACAGGATCAATAGCACTTTCATATTGTAGAGTACATCTTGAGAAGAATCAAGCCAAGAGGAGCTAGTAAAATTTAGGGTATTTAAGAATACAGTAAAAGTCCTATTATCTGATTCAGAGCTGATGTTTGACAGGTTTTATATCTATGTAATGGTTAAATGTAATGGTTAAATGGTTAAATGCAATGGTTAAATAAATATGTAATGGTAAATGGTTAAATATCTATATGTAATGGTTAAATGAAGGAAAATAATTTTAAATAAGTCTATATCTTAAACATTTTATTTTACCCTAAAATGTAAATATATTCATTTAATAAAATCTAATATTAATTCACTAAAAGACGGATACTATTGTTCACATGTAGTTCCTCCATTGTTTAACTACCACACTGTTGATTTGTATTACAGATATAGGCTGTTGTCTAATACACTGTAAAGGGGACATTTTTTTGGCCATCACATAAGAAATTTTTACTACTAGATTGTTCTTATCATCTTCATATTCAGCTTTATCTTTTCTTGTGGCATATATGATTTCTGCATCATTCAGTTGCATTTACAAGAAATTGTCACTCTTGATCCTTTGTCACACACCATCTTCCTTAAAAAAAATTAAAAACACTGGAACTGATGCAGGACAGGTGAGCCCCAAAATTGGGGCTTAGTCTGGGGAGGTTCTTGACTTCACCCAGGAAAGAATTCAAGGGCAAGGCAGTGGTGTTAGGCAGCAAGTTTTATTGATGCGGCAGTGCACAGCAGAAGCAAAGCAGGGTTACCCCATAGGCAGTGTGCCCAGAGTAGCAGCTCAGGAGCAGTGCTGCAGTCACAGTTATACCCACTTTTAATTATATGCAAATTAAGGGCAGGTTGTGCAGAAATTTCTAGAAAAAAGGTGGTAGCTTCTGGGTCATGAGGTTGTTGTTATCGAAAGGGACAGTAACTTCCAGGTGTTGCCATGGCAATGGTAAAATGAAATGACATGCTGGTGGTCAGGTCTTACAGAAAGCTGCTTTTGGCTGGGCGCAGTGGCTCACGCCTGCAATCCCAGCACTTTGGGAGGCTGAGGCAGATGGATCACGAGGTCAGGAGTTCAAGACCAACCTGACCAACATGGTGAAACCCCGTCTCTACTAAAAATACAAAAACTAGCTGGGTGTGGTGGCGCACGCCTGCAATCCCAGCTTCTCAGGAGGCTGAGGCAGCAGAATCACTTGAACCTGGGAGGCAGAGGTTGCAGTGAGCCGAGATTGTGCCACTGCACTCCAGCCTGGGTGACAGAGCAAGACTCCGTCTCAAAAAAAAAAAAAAAAAAGAAAGCTGCTTTTGCCCCATCCCTGTTGTAGCTAGTCCTTAATTGATCCAGTGTCTGAGCCAAGCCTCCGAAGTCAAGTCTCACCTCCTACCTCAGAACCCCTGATTTATTTCAGATCATCTAGCTCAGGCATGTAATATTTTGGCTTCCCTGGGCCATATTGGAAGAAGAAGAATTATCTTGGGCCACACGTAAAATGCACTAACACTAACGATAGCTGATGAGCTTTAAAAAAAAAAATCACCAAAACAAATCTCAATGTTTTAAGAAAGTTTACGAATTTGTGTTGGGCCACATTCAAAGCCATCCTGGGCTTCATGCAGCCTGCAGGCTGCCAGTTGAACAGGCTTGATGCAGCTAATAAACTATGTCCTTTACTTTCTTCTAGTACATTTGGATTTTCTGCAGTAGCTGTCAATTTCAAGCCAGTTTTCTCCAAGATGGAGTATATGCTGAACTGGAAACTCCACTCCAATACGACTTATAAATAATGTCTATTATGTTGGTGACTCTTGAAAATTTTGTTATCTACATTTTTACATTCTACAATTTGGGGTCTAAGACACAATATCCAGGCAACCCCTGAAATAAAATATTTTTCCTGGAGCTGAGCCAAGAGGAATAGGGTAGGTCAAATCTGTGCTGTTACAGTACTGAGAATACAGTTCCACAGCCAAAGCAATGTTGGAGATAATGCTGGAGTTGAAATTACAATTTTGAGGGAGAATCCATCCAGCTTCAGGACTAGCTATCTCAAGAGCTGAAATAAACCATGCAACAATATGCTAGTGCACTAAATTGAGGAGGTCTGAAAAGCTCCCATACAGAGTTAGAAAATTAAGACCCACATGTCTTCACAAATTAAAGTTGTAGTCACATGAATAGAAATGGAAGAGATCCATCCTGCTCAGACCACTTCAAGGTTTCTGCCTTACAATCAGTTAGCAGGTACAGAATTGTCACATGCCAGGCACCCTATTTAGGACTTCCTACGGATTATCTCATTTAATCCTCACAACTACCCTGCAAAGTGGGTTTTCCTGATGAGAAAAAAGCATCTGCCCAGGTGTACACAGACTAGGGCGAGGACTTGAGTTCAAAGGCCATGATCTTCCACGCTGCTCTCCTGTCCCTCCATAATACATACTCCAACTCACTCAAAGCTCCCTTCCAACATCACCAACAAGGAAATCTCAAACCACCAACGCTCATCTATCAATAAATCAAAGCTATTCACACACATGATCAGCCGCAATTATTTTCAACTTTGGCAACTCTGAAAACTCCTGAATGAAAGATGAGTTTGGGTTTGAAATGACAGGCACAAAGAAAAGATTACAAAACTAATACACAAATGAAAACATTTCTGCGTTCCAAAACAAAAAAGAAATTAGAAGAAAAAGAAACATATATAACAGGAAGAATCCTTACCAGCATTAATATGGACTATTTTCCTGTTGTACAGAGCATTGGATTAACACTAACTCATACTCCTTTTCTGGCCCTTTTTAGCAGCAGTAATCACTGTGGTATCACTTTGTGCTACCATGTCTACATCTATGGAAATTTCCAGAAAGACTTATCACTTTACTTTCCGGATCAATTAGCAGAATAGTTTGAGATACTTTTAAAACATTTCAAAAACAAAAATTGAATTAAAATAATAGCAGAAACCAACAAGGCAAAAGGTAGCTTTACCAGCACTTTTCCTCTTGTATTATTTCAATTAAAATAGACAACAGGCCAGGCGCAGGGGCTCACACCTGTAATCCCAACACTTTGGGAGGCCGAGGTAGGCAGATCACAAGGTCAGGATATCAAGACCATCCTGGCCAACATGGTGAAACACCGTCTCTACTAAAATACAAAAAATTAGCCGGGCATGGTGGTGTGCACGTGTAGTCCCAGCTACTCGGGAGGCTGAGGCAGGGGAATTGCTTGAACCTGGGAGGTGAAGTTTGCAGTGAGTCGAGATGGTACCACTACACTCCAGCCTGGCGATACAGCAAGACTCCAACTCAAAAAAAAAAAAAAAAAGTAGACAACAAAAACACCACACTTCACAAATCAATCCAAAATTATTGAAAGTCAATCTTTTTTTTTTTTTTCTTTAAAGCTAAATTCAAAGAGAAGTTGTTTCTGTATTATAGCAAGGAAAACTCACATGTAAAGATTGATTCCTTGGCTTAAAAATCCATAGAACCTGATTGTATTATTTGGAGTTAAAAAAAAAAAAAAAAAAAAAATTTATGTCTATGTGATGGTATCTTAAGGTTCCCCCAAATTGAAAAGATATAGAAGATGCAGATCCTGAGAAAAGGCTGCAGGTCGTTTGAGAAGTGGTCCCTGGCCTGTTTGAGGGTGCACGAATGAGCAAGTTACCTCTTGAACATCCAGGGCATGGTCCTGCTGGAACCCTCTGAGGCACTCCATGGCACATGCCTCAGAAGTGACACAACTGGGGACAGGGAGGTGGGGCATCTATCTATCAACTCCCATCCCTCCTTGGCTGAGGGTTGAGCACAGAATCAACTCCACTTCCAAACTTCTTACAGGATACACCTGTATTCAGCCCAGCTCCTAGAGGGAAATATTAAGGCGAGAAATTCAGCCTGCCTGGGACTAGCTTCAGCTGCAGGCAAGTGCAGGTGGGCTGAGGGCATAGGGGTCAGGGCCTCAACAGTGCCTGCCATAGCCATAGCTTAGGGGTAGTTTCTCTCGAGCTTCCTCGGCTCAAGTGTGGAATCTGTTTTTCCACTATACTTCACAGACCCAACTGTTCACAAACATTAGTCTATCTAAATTAGACTCCTTGTTAATAGAAAAGACTAGAGACCCTAAGTAACTCTCCCACTGCAAATGACAAAAAAAAATGCTAAGTATAGTAATTTGAACACAACTCAAATGCATAACTGAGCTGATAAAAACAAAAGGACCCCCAGAGATCAACAGCAAAGTGGAAGCTGGAATCTCAAAATACAAACAAGGACCAAAATCTGCTTTTGTTCACCAAACCCTTGCAAACTTGACCATCTGCTTTGGCTACTGTGCAGTGGTGTATAAGCCACAGGAGACCAGACCTAGAGCCTTCCCAACTGAAATGAGATCCCACCCCCACCCTATAACATTAAAATACCAAAGGGCCACTGTCTCTAAGAAAGCGTACCTTGAAATAAATTCACCCTACAGAAGAAAATTTAACTGTGTTGATCTTGGAGCTGGGAATATCTATTCAATATCTGAAAATAAACAGAATCAATTAACCAACTAATTAATAAACTCTGAGAGGCCACATAACATTTGTTGAGAACATTTAAACAATCTGTTCTACTTTGATTTTAGACATTTTAATTAGGTACATTCAGAGTTGCTTACCATGCAAGACTTATAGAAATATCCAAGAAGTTAAAATATTTTCAAATGCAGTTATTAAAATATGTGCTTCAGAATATGAAAGTCTTGGCCAGTGGTGGCTCACGCTTGTAATCCCAGCACTCTGAGAGGCCAAGGGCAGATCACCTGAGATCAGGGGTTCGAGACCAGCCTGGTCAGTATGTTGAAACCCTGTCTCTACTAAAAATGCAAAAATTAGCCCAGCATAGTTCCGTGCACCTGTAATCCCAGCTACTCAGGAGGCTGAGGCAGGAGAATCACTTATACTCGGGAGGTGGAGTTTGCAGTGGGCTGAGATTGCGCCACTGCACTTCAGCCTATGTGACAGAGCAAGACTGTCTCAAAAAAAAAAAAAAAAAGAAAGTCTCCTCTTCCTATCTTAGAAAATGATCACTTAGTCTACCACTAAATGACACAGACCTCAGACTCTTGAGCTCCTCTCTGTCGCAATTACATGTTCCTCATGATGTAGACCTCTCTACAGGACTGCCTGAGTGCCCTTAATATGCACCTAACATGGCAGCTGATTCTACCCAAAGCAACACAAAAGAGTCCCAATGGCTTTTATGACCTAGTCTGAGAAGTCACATACTGTCACATCTGCTTTATTCTACTCATTGGATGACAGTAGCCCACACTCAATGAAAAATGAAACTAGCTCACTTCTTCAAGTGAGGTGTATTACAGAATATGTAGGTATACTTTTGAACCACCGCACTACCCAAACTCTAATACCCCAGAGACCAACGCTTGTCTTTTAGCTGTTTCTTGGAATCTCTACATCTTTATTTCTAACACGACTATCATGTATTCATTTTCTATTATCACTCTTATACCACTATCTACCCACTCACCCCACACAAATATACACACACACTCCACACACACACACACAATTCTTGTTACTTCATCTTCCCAATATAGTTGTATCATAATTTTTGCTTAAATCAATTATCAATATTTAAATTAACATGGTCATGTAAATATTGCTTCCAACTGGGCCTCATGGTACAATTTATTTCATTTCTATGAATAATTTTTAATTTATTTCAAGTTCTGGTACAACGTGTTTTTTCTAGACTTAATAACTGTTGGGGGGTGGGGAGTCATTGTTCTATTGGATCCATTACAAACTTATGAGGAGAGAAGACATTTCTCTTAGTGTCTCCTGTCTCTGAAGAGGAGGAGGAAGTAAAAGTTGAAAAACAACAGGAATGAAGTCAGTGGCAAGACCAGCCGGTGCCACTGATGACCCGGCCTGAGGTGAAAAGAGTAACCCACCCACTCTAACCACACGTGCTCTCAATCTATCACGACCCTTTCATGTGGAACCCCGTAGAGTTGTAAGCCCTTAAAAGGGCCAGGAACTCTGTCTTTGGGGAGCTGGGCTCTTGAGATGCGAGTCTGCCGACGGTCCCAGCCGAACAAAAAACCTCTTCCTTCTTTAATCCGGTGTCTGAGGAGTTTTGTCTGCGGCTCGTCCTGCTACACTTATACCTAAATTTTCTGAAAAAAATCATCTCCTCCCAATATGTTGAAACAAATCAGGCCATCTATCAATTGAATTTTTATATATATTATATATAATTTTTATACATATTATATATAGTTTCTATATAGTATATGATATATAACATATAATAATTTATATATATATAAATTGGAGACATTTCTCCTGGGACTCTTCACCTTCCTGCTCTGAAGTGAACTGGTTACGCCTTAACTGTCATCTTGGAACTTCCCTTCACCATTATCCATTATCCTGGGAATGTCTTTTGCTTATTTCCTGTGGGGCATCATGTTTGCTGGATCCCACATCTTCCTCTTTTGTGATTTTCTCCCTTGTTTTGGTGATACATACTCTCATATCCAAGTGTCTTCTTGAGCATCGGATGCCTTGGAGAAATAAATGTTGTATTTTATGTATGAAAATATCTTCTACCCACATATTTAGTTGATGCGTGCTGGGTATAGAATTCTGGTTTGGGGCCAGGCGCGGTGGCTCACACCTTTAATCTTAGCACTTTGGGAGGCCAAGGTGGGTGGATCATGAGGTCAGGAGATCGAGACCATCCTGGCTAACGTGGTGAAACCCTGTCTCTACTAAAAATACGAAAAATTAGCCAGGTGTGATGGCAGGCGCCTGTAGTCCCAGCTACTCGGGAGGCTGAAGCAGGAGAACGGTGTGAACCTAGGAGGCGGAGCTTGCAGTGAGCCGAGATTGTGCCACTGCACTCCAGCCTGGGCGACAGAGTGAGACTCCAACTCAAAAAAAAAAAAAAAAAAAAGTTCTGATTTGGACATCATTTTCTCTAAGTCTTTTGAAGTGTTATTCCATCGTGTTCTAGCTTCCAAGGCTGCTGTTCAAAAGTCTAAAGCCATCTGGATTCTCTATTTATTTACCTATTTAATTCCTATAGGTTTTAAGGATCTTCTTTCCATTCCTTGTATTTTGAAATGTTATGGTGATGTACTTGTACTTTTTTTTTCTTTTTTTAACATTTTTTTGTTAATCATTGTGTGTGATGGTTAATTTTAGGTGCCAGTTTGACTGGGCCATGGGATGCCCAGATATTTGTTCAAACATTATTCTAGGCATTTCTGTAAGGCTGTTTTTGGTGAGATCAACATTGAAACTGGTGAATTCTGAGTAGGCAGATTTCCCTCCCTAATGTAGGTGGGCCTGATCCAATCCACTGAAGCCCTGAATAGAACAAGAAAGTCATCCTTCCCCCTCCCCAGAGTAGACAGGATTCCTCCTGCCTGACTGCCTTCAAACTGGGGGACATCAGCTGTTCCCTGCCTTCAGACTCAAACTGCACCATTGGCCCTCCCAGGTCTCCAGCTTTTGAACTTTAACTGGAACTCCATCATTGGTTCTCCAGGGTCTCCACTGAGTCACCCTGCAGATTTTGGGACTCATCAGCCTCCAATATTGGATGAGCCAATTCCTTATAGTAAATCTCTTCATATATATAAATATTTTCTTACACACACACGCATCCTATTGATCTGCTTCTATGGAGAACCTGATTCACATATTGTGCTGGGCACTCAACCCTTTTAATCTGAAGTCCAATGTGCTCGGTTTGGGGAGTTTTTCTTCTGTCAATTTTCTATAGCTTCCTCTCCTGCTGGCTTCTCTGCTCCCTCTCTCTGTAACTGCTGTTAGTTGAATGCTGAAGCTCCTGAATATATATCCTGAATTTTTGTTTCTCTTTGTTCTGTTTTCCAGGATATTTCTTCAATTTTATCTTCCATTCTTTCTACTAATTGTTTCTTTGATGTTATGTTTAATTCCCAATAATTCTTCCTTTTTCTCTATTTGTTTTATTTTAACGGAATCATAGATGCAGCATCATCTCTCTTTGGCCATATTAATAGCAATTTGTTTTTTGTTTTATTGGTTTTTATTTTCCTCTCTCTCTCTCTCTCTCTCTCTCTCTCTCTCTCTTTCTCTCTCCCCTGTTCCCCACTGAGTTCCTTTTCACAATAATCTTATTCTCTTTCATTTTGGGGACCTTTCTCGAATGTCTGATGGCTGTTAGTTGTCCATTCACATTTAAGAGTGAGGCACTGAAAAAACAGCTGATAGATATGCAGATGGAAAAGACTTCCTGACTTCAGAGATGATCCAGTGGAGCCATGGCTATTTCATTAGAAGACTCTGAAGCATCATTATTTGCAGCTCTTTTCTTCAGGGCCAGTTTCCCACAGAAGAATCCTCTGGTCTCCAACTAGGAGCACAGACACCTGTCCAGGGCTTTCTAGAAGCTGTGGGGAGAGGAAATGGAGTGTTTTACCCATTGACCATTTAGAGTTCATCTTAATCTCCATTTTCAGTTTAGCAACATCACCCTACCCTCAGTTGTGCCTGGAATCCTAGAGACCAAAGTTACTCTGGTTCAATCTCTCCAGAGAAACCTCCACTTTTCTGAGGATGGAGAAGAGAATGTTACCTGACTGACATCTTGGCGGAGGAGCATCTAACTGCCCCTTTTAAGGACTTTCAACAAATCCCTTCTCTGCAACCTCACATTCAGAGGTCCTTGCTGCTTCAAATGTGTGACCCTTTCTGGGGTTCTCAGTGAGATTTGACTCAATTCCAGCTCTCTCTGATTTTCTCAATTAATTACCCACTTTTTCATCTGCTTTTTAGCCTCAAGGTTGGGATGACAACTCCTGTCTACTGTTGTTCTCTTTGTCCTCATTTATTCCTTAATTGTCATTTTAACAGAGCTGAGAAGGAAACTTTCTAACATTCCACAAATTCTGAGTGCCAAAACTCATCTGGCCGCAAGGATAGGGAATGATATTGCAGTCCTGTGATTTACAAACACCTTTTCCTCCCAGAGTCACCCCAATCTCCATGAGAGTGTGAGGCCATGGAAGCAAAACCCTCAGATTTTAGTCTTTTCTCTATCATTCATTATGTGATGCCAAACAAGTCCACCAAACGTTTTGTCCCTCAGTTTTGTCACCCATCAAATGAAAGCAACGGTCAATAAATCAAAGATTTCATCTAAGAATCAACTTGGGCCATTATCATTTAGAAATGAAAATATACTTTAATCCTAAAATTCCAAAATGTCTTATTCTGAGACATAGGTCTAAAACAATTGGCGGCCGGGCATGGTGGCTCACACAGTGGCTCACACTTGTAATCTCAACACTTTGGGAGGCTGAGGTGGGTGGATCACCTGAGGTCACAAGTTCGAGACCAGCCTGGTCAACAGGATAAAACCCTGTCTCTACTAAAAACACAAAAATTAGCCAGGCATGGTGGCTGGCACCTGTAATCCCAGCTACTCGGGAGGCCGAGGCAGGAGAATCACTTGAACCCGGGAGGTGGAGGCTGCAGTGATCTGACTGCACTCCAGCCTGGGCAAGAGGAATGAAACTCCATCTCAAACAATTTAAAAATAATAAAAATATAAATAAACAAATAAAACAATTAGGCTGAGCATGGTGGCTCACACCTGTAATCTCAGCACTTTGGGAGGCCGAGGCGGGTGAATCACTTGAGGTCAGGAATTTAAGACCAGCCTGGCCAACATGGTGAAATCCTGTGCCTACTAAAAATACAAAAATTAGCTGGGTGTGGTGATGCATGCTTGTCATCCCAGCTACTCGGGAGGCTGAAGCAGGAGAACTGCCTGAACCTGGGAGGCAGAGGTTGCAGTGAGCTGAGGTCAATCATACCACTGCACTCCAGCCTGGGCGACAGAACAAGACTCCGTCTCAAATAAATAAATAAATAAATAAATAAATAAATGAAACAATAAAACAATTGGTGCTATGTTTCCCCCTAGAATTCAGGACAGCTAGAGTTAATAGAAGCATGAATGATATCACGCCAATCAGAGGTTTTGCCCAAGGTAATTCAGAATGAGCTCCAGGGACTTTCTTGACGAGTGAAACTCATTAACATTAATAGTGGCTGCTGAGTTCACATCTAAACGGGAAACATGCCACGTGGAGCGACAACACACTAATCTATTGTATGGGCTACTTTGTCATACTCTCAATATTCTAGAGGAAAGGCAAACTTAGAAAGTACCAAATACATAAACAGTGCATCCTTATAACTGACCTTCATTCCCCTTCTCTCAATCTTATACAGAGGTAGGAGGAGGGAGACTTTAATGTAAAATTTCCATTAAAAGTCTCACTATTTACAGGGGCTTATATAGTACAAGAGGTGTCTTAGATATTTCTATAATAAAACATTTTCTCTGGAAAACAAATCTCTAAAAAGTAATTTTGTTTTACCCTATGAAAAAAAAAATGGCCATTCCAGATTTCTGTAAAATATAATTCATCATTATGAAATTACCAGATTACATGCACAATTAAACTTATTTATTAAACAAGACATATGCCAACAACTTTGCAATAATCCTTTAAACCATAATAGCAGATTTTCAACTTTAATAACAACATCATGCAGCTAATACTCAAAGGACTAATTTTTAAAGTAAGGGCTTTTGGTAATTGAAACTGAAATTATACAATTAAGCACTTGAGTAATTTAAACATGAACGTAAGTGTCCTGACTGTGTTGCTCTTGGCATTTAGTCAAATTTACTAGTGCCAGTTAGACTTTATCACTCTAATTATTTCTGCTCTGTATCAGATCTGGCTAAATAGAAATTGAGAATTACTTATTCCTCTGTCTTTTCTGCTTCAAAAACACATTACTATATTTTTATGATTAAAGCTTCACATAAATCATCAAGAATAACCCCATAATTCTTATCAGGGCTCCACAGAAATTCAAAAAGAGATATTTTATTTGTATACCTATTCCCAGAAAAAGGTGCAAACATTTTAATATAGGGATAAAAGTTATTCAGTGAGTATATTTGCCTCTGAAATGTTTTTGAATAACCACCTCTCCCTTTCTCCCCATCTCCCTTCTTTCCATTTTCTCTATCGAACATAAAACCATATGTTAGCCTCATCTCCTTAGCCTTAGGAACACTCCAAAATAAAACAGCTGTCCCTTGACGATGAACATGAGAACGACCTCTCACTTGGTAGAAATCATCTCTGTGATTTTTTTACTGGATGATTAAGACTTTTGATACTGTAAAATTATAGTAGGATTTAGAGATTATATTTCTTAAGTGAATCATAAAAGTCATCGAATTTTTTAAGGTACAGATTAGAAAACAAGAAACGTTGTGAATATTCCAACACAAGACACAGGCTTTGAAAACAGGAAGAGGCAGGTCAGCTGCCTCTGACCAAGGGAGGGAATAGATACAGTGCAGTCAGACACCACGCAGAGAGGGCACCCGCATCAAGACCTCATTGCCACCACCAAGTACAGAGGCACAGAAATGAGAGAAAAGACATTCCAGGCTCAAGAAGTGGACAGATAAAGGTAGCAGGGATTAAAAAAAAAAAAAAGTGGGCCAGGTGCAGTGGCTCACACCTGTAATTCCAGCAGTTTGGGAGGCCAAGGTGGGAGGATCACTTGAGGCCAGGAGTTCAAGACCCCTCTGGGCAACATAGCAAAATCCTGTCTCTACTAAAAATTTAAAAATTCAGCCAGACATGGTTGCACACACCTATAGTCCCAGCTCCTCAGGAGGCTGAGGTGTGGAGGATCGCTTGAGCCTGGGAGTTGGAAGCTGCAGTGAGCCGTAATCACACCACTGCACTCAGCCTGGGCAACAGAATGAGACTGTGTCTCAAAAACGGCAAAAGGAGCAGATAGGCTCCAGGATATGTGACTGGCGTCTAGGGTAAGACAGTAAGGGCTGTAATGGCTTAAGTATAGCCCAGATCACAAAGAGCCTAGGCTTCTAGGCTAAGGCACTGACTGGGGTTTTATCCAGAAGGTAAGGGAGAGTCACCGCAGGGCTTTTTAAAACAGGAAATAGGCATGGTCAGAAACACTCTTCTGACCATAGGATGAACACTCGATTGAGGCAAGTTAGAGCGGAGGAAAGGAAAGATGCTTTGTTAGACTAGTCCTGTACAGCACTTGGCTGGACTACAGCAGGCTGGGCTGCATTTAGCAGTATTAATGTAGCCCAGAATAGCACATGGCCATGTACACACTATGACAGCCCAGACTGCGAAGGGTGAGAACTTGAATCAAGAGAGCATCAGTAGAACAAGGGAAGAGACTAGAGCTCAAGATATTTAAGAAGAAGATACTTTGTCATGAGGTACAGTTGCATACGGCAGACAGGGTCAGGGCAGAATCTAGTCTCTGACTTAGGAGATTCTGGGAAGGGGGTTCCTCCTCTGGCCTGTGATACTGACACCATCACCACCTGCCTCCCCAGGACGCTATCCCATCAATTACTCTTTTTCACTTCTGTGACTCTTTCACCACAGCCTATAAGATTCTCAAGCTTCTCCTGTGCCAGGAAGCAAAGATGTGTTGGACACCTGCTCTGTGCCAGTCAGTCCCCAAGTTAGCTGAAGGAGTTAAGAGCAAGAAGAAGTCATTTATCCCAATCCCCAAATCCATCTTCAGGGTTGATCGAATAACATCAGGTCATTTCGGAAATGAAGGCTTTTTGTTTAGAACTAGTGATGCCAGCCACCTGTAGGAATATTCTATCTAGCAAGGTACATGGTTAGTGACAGATGACTTGCGAGTGATTCTCCTGGGCTATGACATGGTGCTGCAGGTCCCTGTCAAAGGTGCTCGCTTTGGAAAAGCCAAGGGGTCAAGGAGAGACATCTGAGCAGGCTGAATGTGTCATGCAATAGGCCCCTTGTGACTCAGGGCTTAGCTCTTCAAGTCAGTCATTCAGCAAATATTTGTTATGGGATCATCACACAACAGGTGCCACATTAGGCTCCAGGAAAACAATAGCAAGCAAAATGGACCCAATTCCTGCCACCACGGTACTTAGAGCTTAGTTTCCACATCGATACTTATAGTTGCACCATCACAAGCAAAAGCACACTCCCGGGGTGTGGGGGAGTGGGGCCTCTGTCTTCTGCCAGGGGAGAACATCAAAGCAGGAATTTCACACTAGCTCATTTCCTCCTAAGATCCACTCCTTAGAAATGGAGCCCCACAAGAATAACAGGCATCATTACTTTTGTAAAACTGGGTTGAACCTCACACGCTGTTTTGTAATCTATTTCTAATTAGCCATAAAGATATACTAAAGCCTAACATCAAAGTTCAGAAGGAAAGAAGAGGTTGATTCTCAGTGGCTCAAGGTTTACTAACACTGGGAACTCAGTCAAATTAACAAAACCCAGCACACGGCAGAAGAGATGGAAAGACAGACAAGCAGAGTTCAGGTTCTGACTGACATGTATCAGCATTAGGAAATCAAGCTAGGGCCAGGCGCAGTGGCCCATGCCTGTAACCCCAGCACTTTGAGAGGCCAAGGCGGGACGACTGCTTGAGGCTAGGAGTTCAAGACCAGCCTGAGAAACAATGCAAGATCCTGTCTCTACAAAAAATAAAAATAAAAATTAGCTGGGCATGGTGGCACCACCACCCCCTGTAGTCCTGGAAGGCTGAGGTAAAAGGATAGCTTGAGCCCAGGAGTTTGAGGCTGCAGTGAGCCAAAATCATGACACTGAACTCCAACCTGGGCAACAGGCCAAGATCCTATCTCTAAAAAAGATTTTTTTAAACAAAGGAAATCAGGCTAAGAGAATGGGGAACAGAAGGAAATGAATATGGGGCAATATGAACTAGAAGAGATTGGATTTAGGCAAAGGATTTGAGAAAGAAGCATAAGGAATGAACAGCCAAAAAGAAAATGTGATACCAATAAAAACATCATGTGAAACAGCTGCTGCTGCCCCAGATCTGAATCATTCTAAGGGCAGAGGCAGTCAGGGCCTCTGGTAAATAGTGATCCCTTGTTAGAGATACGAAGGGAAAAAGAAAGGGAAAAAATAAACCTTTGCCAAATTATGCCCTTGGACAGTCATGGGCAACTTTTATAGGCTGGGATAATTTACGAGACATGAAAAGGTTTATGGGTTGCTTTTTTTAAAGTACAAAATAAAAATAGCTGTATTTAGTCCTGGGGTGGGAGTTAAGCACAAATTCTTGAAGCTTCAATTACCTACTTTGCTGAATAGAATGTCAAGAAAAACAGCTCTACTTCTCAAGCACTACATTCTAACATTTGTGCATATTTGAGAAGTGGGGACACAGAGGCAATGCTCCAATCTTTGCATTTTGCAGTGAGAATGAGAGCCACGTGGCAGAGCCAAGGAGGTCTCCAGCAGCCCTAAGGCTGCGAGTTACCTCACCATTGTCCCAGCTACTGTGCTAGGCAGTTTACAGACATTATCTCATTTAATCCCAGCATGATTCTAAATATTGGTTCAGCATCCCGTCTATGCCACTGGCTAAGTAGGTGAGAAAAGATGGAATACCTAACAGTCTATTTATTTGTAGCCTGTAAACACTTGTTGTTCCACATAGATAAATCATTAGCTTATTTCAAATACCCGTAGTCCACCTTGCTCAGCAAGTGAACAACATCCGCTAAAATTAGCATATAAACACATAGGGTGCCAGGATGTTACGTTTAAAATTTTTTAAAAAAAGAAATCCTTTGGCCATAGAAGCACCTTCAAAGATTTCAGTTGTCCAGCCAAGAGGGGCTTCAAACCACTCAAATTTATTACCAAGCAAAATTGGTGGAATCATTTTCAGAGGCACATTAAGAAACTAAAGTCTTCTATGATTAAATATCCTTTCAAAAAATCCCTTCCAGGATTAACATCCTCCAACATTTTCTGTGTTGCGACACTAAGAAAATTAAGATCTAAAGGCTTGATCCTAGCTATTTTTAGAGGAGAGACCAGAGAGTTAATTTATTTTAAGAACCCGGATCAAGATCCACACAATTTGACATTCACTTCTTCATTCAAAGGTCACTAAAATGCATACGTCAGACATCTGCTGCTTTTTTTAAGAATGCTGAATTTTAAACCCAATAAGTCTAAATGCAGCTCTAATATAATCTACAAATGACCTTACTAAGTCTTTCTACATCCCATAAAAGTATATTAATTGTATCATTTTATTTAAGTTCCCAACTTGCTGTGATGTATTAGCATATTAAAATTAACTCTGCAGGCCCTAATCATTTCACCTTCTGAGCCAACTTACCAGGACAAATTTGATAAAATTATAGTACCCCCTTGTGGTGTTACCTTCATACCCTACTAGGATGGTTTGCAATATTATATTTTTAAAAAATCTTCTCCCACTAAGATCAGTGGATAACAAATTAACCTTTTCTAAACTCTAATAAAATCACGGGAAAACCAAAGGAGCTACCTCCAGATTGTAAGAACAATGAGACCACGTATCATTTCACGATAAAGAATATTTGAAGCCATACATATTATTTTTAATGGAAGGCAAACACTTTTAAGAACTATTTTCCACAGACTGATCTATGTAGCCAAATTAAAGTACCCAGCTCTGAAATCATTTTGCTTTGACAGCAAATTCAAATAACTGAAAGGGAAGAAATGGTATTTTTTTGACTGGTAAACCAATGATAAATTCTTCTTCAATCAAGAAGGAAAAGTAGGTAAAATTGAAATGATTTTTTTCCTCATAATTTATCCAATTTTCTTCTAGCAAGTCCAATTTGACTACATATTACTACCATTGCTTCCAAATACCCTTTATTATTTTATTGTTTTATTTTGTTAAGGTTTATAATGTCATTTAGCAAAATGAGTAAGACTTTTGGGCATATACTCAGATACAAAGGTTTTCCTGGCTTTATTTTTTTTCCCCTATCTTTAGTTTGCTATTCTGTGCCTCAGAAGATCCCCTACTCCTATATCCTGATTTCCCCACTAATTGATTTTCATCTTATTCTAGGATAGGTTTTTGTCAATAAGGTAAGGAATCATGGAATAGATGAATGATATAAGACTATCCTCAATATTCTGGAGATCTCTAAAATAATTATGCTCAAGTCAGAGGATCTCATAAGAGGTCCTTTTTCTGTTTCTCACTTGAAGAAACAGGAAAAGATCTCATCTATGAGTTAATCTATTCACTGTCAACAAAATAGTAGTTTCATATTCATAGAATGTCCAAGTACCTAACTAAAGAATCAAACCAGTTCATTTTTCAGATTAGTACTACTTTGAGTTCAGCAGTCCTGCAGTTTATCTCTGGCTCAAGCCAATAAGCAACCAATTTACAATGAAAATATCAAGAAGCTTTGTTTCAATTTAGTTCAAGTTCAGGTTTAATAATAATTCTAGTTCAGTTCTGGGAATGTGGAAATATACTTACTGGTTTCTGATTCACATTCCATTGGCTTCCTGATTATAATTTAAAATAAAGAACATTGAACTGTACTCAATTAGTTATTCAGGCAACATTTTTGAAGCCCTTGCTGTGTTCCAGGGACTGTCTTGAATGTGAAAATAAAAAAAGGAATAGAGCAAAATTCCTGCCTTGAATATCATAGTCAGCTGGGCACGTTGGCTCACTCCTGTAATCCCAGCACTTTGGGAGGCCAAGGCAGGAGGATCACTTGAGCCCAAGAGTTTGAAAACAGCCTGGACAACACACCAAGACCCCAGCTCTACGAAAAAAACTACAAAAATTATCCAGGTGTGGTGGGACCTGTGGTCCCAGCTACTTGGGAGGTTGAGGTGGGAGAATCGTTTGAGCCCAGGAGGGGGCTGAAGGGAGCTGGGATCACGCCACCGCACTCCAGCCTGGCAGCCTGGGTAACACAGCAAGACCCTATCTAGAAAGACAGACAGACAGACAGACAGAAAGGAAGAGCATTGCCCTAAGAGCTACAATAAGAATTTCTTATGAGGGAAATCACCTGGGTTTAGAAAATGACTTGGTGAGCCACTAGGAATATGAGTCTACCAAAGGACATCCTAAAATAACAAAAAATGCTCACTAAGCCTTCTGAAGTCGGTTCCTATATTCCCTCCTCTGGGTTGAGTGCTGCAATGTTGTGGAGGAGCTAGCCAAATTGTTACACATAACAGAAAACAGAGATTGAGGGTTCCGAGGGTGCAAGCAGGTGTGCTAGAGAGAAGACACAACTGACCCAGGGCCACAGTGCGCAACTCCAAGGGACACTATGCACATCAGATTCTAGGGAGTGAACAGCACCCCTGCACAGTACAATCCAGCAGCCCTGCAAAAGCCAGAGTGACTGGACATTGCCAAGCAGTCAAAGAAACCCCAGGGGCCCAGAAGAAATTTGGGGAGAGAGCAGAAATGTCAAGAAGGGATTTCTGTAGTTATTTGCCTTGGAGTATGACATAAACCCTTCCTCCACCTCCCCTCCAAAATCAACTTCTCTTTTAATACTTTTATATAAGTGAAACTGACTTTGTACTCTTGGTTTCTGTTTCCATCTAGCAGGTGCCAATGGCGGCATCATTTGGGGTTTTGTGGTGGTGACCAAGCAGAGCTGAACCTCAAATCCTCGTGGGCCCAGGGCATAAACTGAGTGTGATGATGTTGGACCCAGAGGATGGGGGGAAAGTTGATTTCTGAGTTACACAAAGTTATAATTTAAAAAGTAATAAAAGCTGATACAGAGAAGCTGTGAGAGAACAGAAAAGGAAGTACCTGCTTTGCCTCAGGGTAAGAGAAGCATCACGGGAAAGTGACCGTTAAACGGAGTCTTGAAGGATGAATAACAATTATCCACAGAAAGAAAAATGGGGAAAGGTATTCAGCAGAGACAACAGCATGAGCAAGGAGCGGGCATTTAGGAGCAGCCAAGGAGCCCAGTGTGGCTGGAGGGGAGGGGCAGTCCTGTTCCATTCCATCCCATTGGCAGGTTTCTTTTGGGGAACTGTCGAGGAAACCCTTCAGTTACACACCATTGACATGTTGATGGGAATGGGTGTCTCTGCATGGCTACTAGCCCATCTTTCTACATTTATAAAACTTCTTGGCCAGATGCAGTGGCTCACACCTGGAATCCCAGTACTTTGGGAGGCCAAGGTGGGCAGATCGCTTGAGCCCAGGAGTTCAAGACCAGCCTGGGCAACATTGTAAAACCCCATCTCAACAAAAAATACAAAAACTAGCCAGGCATGTTAGTGTGCGCCTGGAGTCCCAGATCCTAGAGAGGCTGAGAGGTGAGAGGATGGTTTGAGATGAGAAGGTCAAGGCTGCAGTGAGCCATGGATTGCACTGCACACCAGCCTGAGCAACAAAGCAAGATCCTATTGGGCTTGGTCATGTGACCTGTCTTAAGCAATAGATTATGGACAGAAGGACAGAGCTAGGTCCAAGCTGAGGCCTTGAGCAGCGTCACATCTTTCTTCCTGCCCCTCTTGGCACATCTGCCCTCCGCCAGGAGAAGAGTATGCCCCACTTAGCCTTAAGTCCCAGGAAGAGGAGAGAGATTGTTACGAGATGATTTGTGTCTCCCTAAGTTCACAAGTTGAAGTCCTATGCCCCAGTACCTCGGAATGTGACTGTATTTGGAGATAAAGCCCTTACGAGGTGATTAAGTAAAAATGAGGCCTTTAGGGTGGACCCTAATCCAATCTGATTGGTGTTCTTACAAGAAGAGGGAATTTGGACACGCACAGAGACACTGGGGACACATGGGCACGGCAAGAAGGCACCACCTGCAAGCCAAGTGGAGAGGCCGCCAAAGAAATCAACTCTGCCAGCACCTTGATCTTGGACTTGTAGCCTCCAGAACCATGAGAAAATTAATTTCGGTTGTTTAGGCCGCCCACTCTGTGGTATTTCGTCACGGCAGCCCTAGAAGCTAACACATGTGTAGAGCAGACCTAAGCCCAACTTACAGCCTAAAGCAGAGCCTCTTCAGCCAAACCACAGATCCATGAGCAAAAAGTAAGTGTTTATGGCTGTAACCTACCAACATCTTGCTTGTTATGAAAGTAACGAGCAGTTGCTTGTTAAGCAGTATTATGGCAGCAAAACCTGACCAATACACTTTCATGACTCAGTTCACAGCCGTTTGGCTTCGGAACACCTGCAGAATTGTTCTTGCTAAAAAAATACCATGTGGTGTTGGTTCAAAAATTTAAGAATAAAAGAAATAGACAAAAATAGAGAACATCAATCACCTAAATACCAACCGAGACAACTTCTTCATCCTTATTTATTCTGATTTTGCTATCGTGTGTCCTTGGAGATTGTGAGATCTAGAATGAAATTATCTAGGTTCAGATTCTTCTGGTTTTATCATTTACTAGCTTTGCCACCTTGGGCAAATTACTTATCTTCTTCATATGTCAATTTTCCCATCTGAAAATTAGAAGCAGAACACCACCTCCTTAAGAGCTGTCAAGAAGATTAAATGAGTGAATGAATGTTGGAACACATAGCATATTTTCAATCACATTCACTATTGGTATCACTCGTCTGACTACACTAAGTAATATCTACTAACTCATTTTGCTCTGTCCCTTTCCAGCTCACTCCAAAATCTTAACCATCCTCGAACTCCATGCCAGAAATCTGTGCCAATCCTTTTTTTTTTTTTTTTTTTCTTTTCATTCTGAACATCCTTCCAATGGAATCTCCTCCACACCTCTGGTTTCTGCTATACCTACTCAAATCTATACCTTTACTCTCAACTTCTTTCCTGAATTCCAAAGCGCACCTTCTGCTGCCTGTTAGGCATCTCCAGGCTTTCCTCTGGAGGCTCCTGGTGTAGCCCTACACTGGTTGGAGATGACCACCAAAGAGACTATGATCTCCCGAGGAGAAAAGAGACAGAATTTCACCCAAGTAAATATTTCCAGGTCTTCTATAGTATAGGTGCTATACTAGATCAGAGGCAGGATACAAAGATAAGATTCACACTGCCTGGCCAGGCGCGGTGGCTCACACCTGTAATCCCTAAACTTCGGGAGGCCAAGACGGGTGGATCACTTGAGGTCAGGAGTTTGAAACCAGCCTGGCCAACATGGTGAAACCCCGTCTCTACTAAAACTACAAAACTTACCTGAGCATGGTGGCAGGCGCCTGTAATCCCAGCTAGTCAGGAGGCTGAGACAGGAGAATCGCTTGAACCCAGGAGGCAGAGGCTGCAGTGAGCTGAGATCTTGCTACTGCACTCCAACCTGGGTGACAGAGTGAGACTCTGTCTCAGAAAAAATAATAATAATAAAGAATCACACTGCCTCTAACTTGCAGGGCCCACTATTCCTGGAAAGACAAAAGGCAAGTTCCTAAATAAGTTAGTAAAGAATACATGGTAACAAATAGAGCACGCACAGTGGCTCACACCTGTAATCCTAGCACTGTGGGAGGCCCAGGAAGGAGGATCTCTATTTTATTCCATGAAGTGTGTGCAGGGATTTGGGAAACATTCTCCGAAGCAATATAATATGATCTGGTCCTTACAGAATGATAGGAGTTGGCATATTCCATAAGACAGCCCAAGCAACGGCACAGAGGCAAAGTGCTAAAGGGCACATTTGGATAAGAGCAAACAGTCCATCATGGCCAGAAGATGCATTGGGGGAGAAGAAGGAGAGGGGAGGAAAGATTACTGGATGAAATCTGGAAATGCAAGCTGGAGGAAACCTTAAATGTAATTCCAACTGAAAAAGCATCTATAATCATAACAATGAACTTCAAAAGCAAGTCTGCTAATCATCGCCCTTAAAAAGGACAATGATATGTGCTAAGTATTTGGTTTTAATAACAGATTTTTAAGGTCAACAAGGAAGACCCTTGAAAGATCACATCCCTGCCTTCAAAAATACCACACATACAGGCCGGGCGCAGTGGCTCACGCCTGTAATCCCAGCACTTTAGGAGGCCGAGGCGAGTGATTACTTGAGGCCAGGAGTTTGAGACCAGCCTGGCCAACATGGTGAAACCCCGTCTCCACGAAAAATACAAAAATTAGCTAGGCATGGTGGTGCACACCTGTAATCCCAGCTACTTGGGAGGCTAAGGCAGGAGAATCACTTGAACACAGGAGGCAGAGGCTGCAGTGAGCTGAGATCGCACCACTGCACTCCAACCTGGGCGACAGAATGAGATTCCGTCTCAAAAAGAAAAAAAAAAAAAAAAAAAAAATACCACACATAACCCTGAGGGGAAAGACGGAAATGAGGCACCCAAAGTAAAGGCTGGAGGTTAAACAAACCTTTTCCCAGCCAGGAGCAATGCCTTTGCTCGCCAAAAATGTCTCTCCAACAACTTCACCAGTCCCATATGTGGCCTGACCCCAATAACAGCCTCTTTCTACGCTCTCTTGCACAAGCAAGGATAAAAATGGTGGCCCATCAACCAGCACACGCACTGCTGCAGCGGTACTGAAATCTGCCTCTCATTTTCTTACCACTTCTCTGAAATTCCAGAGGAAGGGGTTATTGTTAAACAGCAGCACACGTTACTCTCACAGCAGTGCGCATTCATAACAATTCGGTGCAGTGTCATGGAAGCCTGTAGGCTCTTAGCAGAATTTATTTGAAAAATAAAGTTTGTTTTTTTCTTTCCCCCTGAAGATCTTTACTTAAGTCAGCATGAAACTCTTGTAAAGATAACTACCAATAAGTCACAACTACCCAAGGAGCAGTCTTGTTATTTTTTTAATTCACTGCTCACCATGACAACATAATAAACACACCTTTAGAGGCTCATACACGCCCAACTATTGAAAATGTCATGGTTCCTCCTCCACGGCGCTCCCAGGCATAAACTTCAACTCTTTTTTTTTTTTTTTTTAATCCTCTGAAATTCCGGTAAGTAAAACATCAATTTTCAACTGCAAGTTACTACTAACAATTTTGTGGTAAGTTAGCAAAGCAAGCCTTATTTCATAATCCACTAATAATTACTAACCTTTTTTACTTAAAAAAAAAAAAAAAGCAAACCATCAAGCCAATATGGTTTCAACATCTGTTTTTTCAATTTTTGTTTGGAGTTCTGTTAGATGTTCCTGTATCCTTTCATAAAAGACTAATAGGAAAGATACAAGACTAATAGGAAACACAACTTTATGTAACTTCATTGACGGTTGGTTTCAGTTAACAGCTGGTCTTTAAACTACCCAACATGAAAGCATACGTTTTAGGGGAAAAAAATTGACCCCAAAACTCCTTCATAAAATAAAGTATTTCATTTTTCAAAGCTTTAGGATTATTCGAGAGGCTATAGGACTAAAAAGCCCCTAGAGTTCTGTTGTTTTTTTTAAAAGAGAGAAAGTTAAAAGTTTCCACCTTTAAATATCAGAGACTAGAGATTTTACAATACAATAAGTGTCAGAAATAAAATGCAATTCCCTTCAAAGCCATATAAAAAAAGTAAGCCTCTGTAAAAAGTTTTTCCTTCCTTCCAACAGTGAAGTATGAACCTAAAATCATAGCAAATGGTTATGATGGTCTTTCTGCAATGGTGCCCAGACATCTAAATTAGCCAGAACTTTAGGCTTGCATGTGCTGAGGTTAGTAATGATGCTTCCCTCTGACCCGCAGTGGCTCCCTTAGGTTAAGGAAGTACTGTAAGAAGTGCACCACGGGCCGGGTGCAGTGGCTCACACCTGTAATCCCAGCAATTTGGGAGGCCAAGGCAAGTGGATTACTTGAGGTCAGGAGTTTGAGATCAGCCTGGCCAACATGGTGAAACCCTGTCTCTACTAAAAATACAAAAATTAGCCAGGCGTGGTGGTGCATGCCTGTCATCACAGCTACTGAGGAGGCTGAGGCAGGAGAATCACTTGAACACAGGAGGTGGAGGTTTCAGTGAGCCAAGATTGCGCCACTGCACTCCAGCCTGGGCGACAGTGAGACTCCATCTCAAAAAAAAAAAGAAGTGCACCATGAAACAAAGCGTTCAATTCCCCATCCTTTATGCACTCCCTTCCCAATGTACAGAGTCCACAACACAAAATCCATAAACTATGACTTCTTTATTCAAATGATTGGGCTTTTTTTTTCCTTCTCCATTCTGTGTCTTCTATAGCAACAAATTTGTTTTAAAGGCAGGGGTGGAGGTGGAGGACAACTCTGCTCTGAGAAAATGTTAGCGGGTTGAAGAATGTCTAGGTCAGGCACAGGGGCTCATACACATAATCCCAGTGCTTTGGGAGGTTGAGATGGGAGGATTGCTTGAGCCCAGGAGTTGGAGACCAGCCTGGGCAACATAGTGAGACCCTGTCTCTACAAAAAACAAATAAATAAAAACAAATTAGCCAGGCGTGGTGGCATGTGCCTGTAGTCCTAGCTACTTGAGAGGCTTCAGTGGGAGGATCACTTGGGTCCAGAAGCTGAAGGCTGTTGTGAGCTATGATCGCACCGCTGCACTCCAGCCTGGGTGATAGAGTGAGACCCTGTCTATAAAGAACAAAACTATCTGCTGCTCAGTGTCTCTTGGAGAATAAAACCCCATCTCTCACTAGAAGCTGCTTGCTTGGACTCATCTCTCTCCATGAAGCACGCCAGGTCCTCACATACCAGGGATGGTTTGCTTTCTCTCCAACAGGGATAATGGGCTTTTCAGCACTTTCGCCAAATTACTGACAGAAGGACTTATTTCCCTTCCTGTGAAAAGAAACTGATAGTGACAGAAGAAAGAGAATAAGTTTAACCACTAAATTATACATTGCAAAGAATGGATGGATAAGTGAAACTCCCACATACACTGTTCCAAATTCCTCCCCAGCCAAAACTTTATAAGAATGGCCAAGAAGTCACAAAAGTACCCAATCTGAATTTTTGTTTCCTGGATTTTTTATAGCTTCTGCCTTACTACTCTCTTTGGAACATATTATTTTTCATTAAGACACCAAGAAGGAGCAGAGTTAATTATTGTATAATTGGGACATGTCAAGAGATTTTACTTGACCACACTGTCTCTTTCGGAGACTAAATTAACTACATAATTTGCCCCATTAGGAATAACAATCACAATTTAACATTTGTGTTCATTTTCCCATAAGTGTAAACACTACCATTGTCTCTGTTTCCAAATAATCGGCATTTTTTACAGTAATCTTTGGGCCTGACATGTTGTCATGCACAGGTGAGTACTTAATAAATACGATTGGATGATGGATGTACTCAATTATAGAATATTTAAAAATGCTCCATTTTTAAAGTCTCCCAAACAGCAAAACTGTTGTGGCTTTTATGTCCAGCTTAGCTCAAAGCCTGCCTAATTCATTTCAAAAACCCACAAATGTGTAATCAAAGCTCAGAGACAGCTTAAAAGCATCTCTGCGCATCACACCTGCCTGCCTAAAACACAAAACACAAACTCAAAATCAAATACAAAGTGAACTGAAAAAATGTGTACCAGAACTGGTTTTGCTTTCCCACATCAAAATTCAGATGAGGCATTCTTTGCTACCACAAGAAAATCGGGATTCAAAATTTCAATGTTATGATCTTTACTAAACAAAACAAACCTCTTCACATTATTTAACATTCCCTTCCCTTCTCTTCCAATATGAAAAAAAGCCCATACACAATGTGTTATTCAAAGTAAACTGGGAATTCACAGTACAAATATGTTGGCGACTAACTATTGTGTGTTGAAGGTAAGCACATCGCACTGTTCACAGCCAGGTGTTCCAGGTGTTCCATCAATGTTTTTGTGCTAACAATTTATCATTCAGTATGTATGGGGCAGTGCCAGGCTGCCACTAGAGCAGCCTGGTGTGCCCAAGTTTAGAGAACAGGGAACAGGGAATGTGTCTTGGTTATAGAACAAAAGAATTCGTTTTATCACTTGCCTTTACCACTGGAGAAAATGGCTCCTGGTGTGCAGAACTCCATGATAAATGTGCCCCCTCTAGTTCTTTATTGCCTCTGTAAATCACAGGACTGACAGCAGTTAATAAGAAAAGCTTTTGAGTGGTTTTGAAGTTTTGCTTTGTACAAATAAAGTCTCATATTAAAGATTTTGCTAGTCCTCAAGGTGTAGAAAAAGCAGCACGGGTAGACCTTCCATACTTTTAACTGTTTGTTTCCTTTCTTTAATTTTCAAAACAAAAAGAAAGAAAAACCTTTCAGACATGCACATTGGAAAAATAAAAACAGATCATAGCTTAAATGGTTTTGTGTACTTACAGAGTTGCTGGTGCTGTTGAAATGACAGTCTCTTCTTGTTTTTATAAGCTGGATATTTAGATAAATACCAGCAAAGATATGTGGTGGAAAGAAGGTTGTTACAGTAGATTTAT
The DNA here is from genome assembly GCF_047675955.1 of Chlorocebus sabaeus. Lineage (NCBI taxonomy): Eukaryota > Metazoa > Chordata > Mammalia > Primates > Cercopithecidae > Chlorocebus > Chlorocebus sabaeus. The sequence continues at coordinate 66,967,929 of NC_132908.1, read as the reverse complement.
TATTATGTTTCTGACCATAATTGTATGCTTTCCCTCTTTTGCCAAAGAAAATTCTGGTTCAGTGCCGAGAACAAGAACTCTAAATTCCACAGAATTGATCAGCTGCCGGTTCAATCTCAGGTCCCAGGATCCTGAAATTCTGAAATCATATTTCAGAATATAATTGACGTTAACAGGACTAACAATGCTATCTTACTGAATAGCCTTTTTCTCCAAGGAGTTCAAAATACTTTGCCATAACAGCCTTACGAAATCCTAAAGGACAGGTCTTATTATTTGTACTTTCGTGGGGGATGAAGCTGAGACACAAAAAGTAAGGAATGTCTTTCTCTGATTATTGCTAAATCCTCCACAGAGTCAAAAACAGGACTAGAGTCAGTATTCTTCTCACAAGACCCAACTCATTTTACAGTTCACAAAGTAAGAATTTTGAATGCATTTTCCTGACAATATTGCCACAGCAGAGTGAAGAAGGGTTAGTAATCCACATAAATTGGCTGAATAACTGTCTATACACCAGAAATTGGCTAGTTTACAATCTGGGGTTCAACTTCATTTTGCCCCAAGCAGCAAGAGCAAATAAAAGTCAGGCTTTCAAATTATCTACTTGTGGCAGTTTGCTGCTTGGCAGGCATAAAGTTAAAGGGGCAAGACGCTAGCTAATTTTAATGTAGATTTTTACAGCATTCTGATTAAGTCTACACATCCTAGCAGTATATGTAGGGCCAAGCTTGAACATTAGGATTTCATTAAACAACACTTTACTGAAACAAATTAAGACTAATGTTCCGGTGGTTTTGTTTCCTTTCCATGGCTTGCCTTATCCTAGTCTATTTCTGGCCAATTCTTTCCAAAGCAGATTTTCTTAACCCACCATTCCACATAAATTAGAATGAACAAGAATCTGTATTCTTCCAGGCCCCTCTGCTGAGATGGCCAATCTGAACAGGTCGCCCCGGGAGTCCTCTGTGGCAGTCGGCATCACAGAACTTTAGTGGGTAAACCTCGGTGCCTTTTCTTGAACCAATGGAGGCAAGAGACGGACGTGTGGTTATCTCCCCACTGTCATCTCTCTCCATCCCAAGATTGTTCCCTGAGTCCCAGGATTTCACATGTGACATGAACTCCTATGAAATACTGAAGCATAGTATACTGGCAGGAAAACCCAGGATCTATCTGGATTCTTAGGATGAATTTCCTTGAATCTAACTGGGTTCACCAGTGGAAATCTGGCCAAGGTCCCTGGAGGTGAAGGACTCATGTCGAGGAAGTCAAGTCTGTCCAGAAGTCATGTAGGTGTGGTCAAGTCAAAGTGCCCAAAAGAGCTTCCCTGCAGACTGACAGCACACTTGACACTCAAGAGACTGACAAGGCTGGGCGCGGTGGCTCACATCTGTAATCCCAGAACTTTGGGAGTCCGAGGCGGGTGGATTACCTGAGATCAGGAGTTCAAGAACAGCCCAGACAATATGGTGAAACCCCATCCCTACTAAAAATACAAAAATTAGCTGGGTATGGTGGTGCACGCCTATAGTTCCAGTTACTCAGGAGGCTCAGGTAGGAGAATCACTTGAACCCGGGAGATGGAGGTTGCAGTGAGCTGAGATCACACCACTGCACTCCAGCCTGGGCGACAGAGCAAGACTCCATCTCAAAAAAAAAAGAGACTGACAAGATAGAACAGACACTAGGATCCATGGGTATTCACCAGGTTTTCTGGGGTTTAGAACAATAAGCCCCATGTCTAAAGGACCAGAGACTCTATCATTGGAAACAGCTGGATACAAATCTTAACCACTTTCTAGCTTTGTGACTTTACAAATAACTTTATGTGCCTGAGTTCCTTTAAATTCATATCATTGGTGTATAATGAGGTTTATAACGCACTTGCAAACTGCCTCACAGAGAAGGCACCCAACAAACCATTCATTCATTAATTCGACAAATACGTGCTAGGAAGAGTGCTTTACATGTATTATTTTATTTCATCTTCACAATTGTATGATTGGCCCTTATGTAACAGGAGGGCAATCGGGAGGACATTTTAAAAGAGATACCCCTAATAAATAAATAAAAGAGATCCCAATCCAGAAGAGTCAGGGCACCTCTGCAGAAAGAGGAGATGGACCCTGGAATGCAGCCAGAGTAGAAACATGTGGTCTGCAGTCAGCCGTTCCCAGAAGGGAATCCAAAAGTGCCTCTAGAGAGTCAGGACTGAGCATGTGCCAAGCCCAGAGAACACAATCAGCCAATCAGGATAGGATCTGACAAGGAAGCCTTTCCTATCCCTCTCCCTTCCTCTCTTGCCCCTTGAAGCTCCAAGCCTGTGGTGGGATGATGGAAAGGGGAAGCACCAGGAGGGGAAATGGAGAAGTCAACCCCTCCCCATCCCCTACTATAGGCTTTGCAGCCTGAAGTAATACCCAGCTTGGGAAGAAGAGTGGCTTGAACCCTGAATGAAGGTCGGAATATGACCCTGGACTGGTCATTTTTTTATTACACAAATTGGATCATTCTATGGCTACAAACAACCAGGGTGTATTTTCTTAAGTCTAAAAGAGGCTGTAAAAGCTAAGATATGCATCTGATATTTCGCCTAGAGACAGGGAAAAACTGGCCCACAGAGTAGATTTGACAGGAAGGGAGAGAATAGCTTGTTTATATACTGTAGAGTTCCACTCTTTCAACAAATCATTCCCTATAATATAAAAGATATTCACCTGTAGTCCCAGCTACTTGGGAGGCTGAGGTGGGAGGATCACTTGAGCCCAGGAGGTTGAGGCTGCAGTAAGCTATGATCACACCACCGCATTCCAGCCTGGGTGACAGAGCAAGACTCTGTTTCCAAAAAAAAAAAAAAAAAAAAGTTCACCTATTGATCCTATGAAATGTGGAAAATGAAAATGGGGGTGGATGGAGGAGAGCATGGCCATCAGCCAAATTAAAAAGTCAGTCTGAAAATACTCGTTGCCAAGCTTAAAGATGACTATTCCATGCTGATATGGAAGTCTATATGCATGAAAATAGTCCCTGAGTCTCCATAGCACCATATGTGGCTCTACCACAACACACTGGGATTAGTTATTAGTTTAGTCATTCAATCTGGACAGACTGGACAAAGAGCTGTAAAGCTCAAAGTGGGCCAGGTACAGTAGTTCATGCCTGTAATCCCAACAATTTGGGAGCACAAGGCAGGAGGATTGCTTGAAGCCAAGAGTTCAAGACTAGCCTAGGCAACATAGTGAGACGCTGTCTCTACCAAAAATTGTAAAACTTAGCCAGGCATGGTGGTGTGCGCATGTAGTCCTAGCTACTTGGGAGACTGAAGCAGGAGAATCACTTGAGGCTGCAGTGACCCATGACCGCACCACTGCACTCCAGCCTGGGCAACAGAGTGAGAGCCTGTCTCAACAATAACAACAACAGTAACAAAGCTCACAGAGAAGCAGGAGCTATAATTTGAAGAAGTCAGACTACTTTCTGATTTATTCATATTAGATTGACAGTAACTTAGGTTATCTAGGACTCCTCTTCCTCCCCACCAAAACAAGAGCTTTCCACATTGTCTGAATTCACCAGACACACATCCACCCATTCCTTTACTTCATCTTGCATGGATCTAACCAATGAATAAAAGGGTTGTGGGTCTTGAAAGATCCATATGCTCACGTGCTTTGCAACTGGATATAACAATATTAAATAACGTCGGCCAGTCGCCGTGGCTCACATCTCTAATCCCAGCACTTTGGGAGGCCGAGGCAGGCAGATCACTAGATCAAGAGATCAGGACCATCCTGGCCAACATGGTGAAACCCCGTCTCTGCTAAAAATACAAAACTTAGCTGAGTATGGTGGCACATGCCTGTAGTCCCAGCTACTTGGGAAGCTGAGGCAGGAGAATTGCTTGAACCAAGGAGGCGGAGGTTGCAGTGAGCCGAGATGGCACCACTGCACTCCAGCCTGGTGACAGAGTGAGACTCTGTCTAAAAAAAAAAAAAAAAAAAAAAAGAATATTATTAAATAATTTCAAGTATTGGCAGGGCAGAAGGGCACGGTTAGCCAAGAGCCCACCAGGGCTTCAATGTACTGGTAATATTCTGTATCTCAGTTGGGAGGCAAATGTATTTATTTTATTGTTCTTATACACACGTATAATGGTATATTAAAATTACATAATCAAAATGGAAAAAAAAAAAAAGGAAACAACAAACTAGGTCTTTTTTTTTCTTGAGACAGAGTCTCGCTCTGTCACCAGGCTGAAGTGCAGTGGTATAATCTTAGCTCACTGCAACCTCTACCTCCCAAGCTCAAGTGATTCTCCTACCTCAGCCTCCTGAGTAGCTGGGACCACAGGCGCATGCCACCACACCTGGCTAATTTTTGTATTTTCAGTAGAGACCCAGTTTTGCCACATTGGCCAGGCTGGTCTCAAACTCTTGACCTCAAGCAATCCGCCCCCCTTGGCCTCCTAAACTACCAAGATTATAGGAGTGAGCCACTGCACCCCACCAAGGTCTTTATTTTTTAAAAACTCACTCACAATTTTTCAAAAGCAGATTATGCTTTAGTATTGCCAGTCTACTTCTGCATGCCCATCTCCAACTGTTCAAGTTCCATTTCAAATGACAGCCTGGTGAGGCCTTCCCTGACATGTCCTCTTCCCACAGAGGAGCCCACTGTTCACATCTATGTGGCCACAGCGCCTGATCACTGTCCCGTGAGATGCACACTGCACGTGTCCCTCTTTCTGAGGGAAAGGAAGACATCATCTTGGTGTTCTTTATATTTGAAACACCTACACAACGGTGTCTCGCATATAATAGATGCTCAGGACAGCTTAAATTGTTTCTTAAGATATCTCCTGAAATTACAAAATAACATAGAATAATCATTAATGTTACAACTGAATCTGGTTTTCAACCTCAAATAGATCAATGCTATCCAGGTGCTTCCAACATCGCCAATATATTTGAAATGCTGCCTATCAGTATTTTTAGCTAGTTGTCTTTCCTTGCCAGTGAATAATTGCCACAACTGTAGATATGAGCTCATTTGAAGGAATGAAAAGAGCTCTCCCTAAGATCATTTAATAGACCTATGCATAATTATCAATTTCCTCTTGAAGCTAACATTTGCTAAAAGAAAAGGAAAGATTCTATTAATGATCAAAATACTTGACTTTCTGGACCTATTCCATTTAATGGGGAAAACTCAGTTCTCCAGTCTTGGGTTACTGCCAGGTGCTCTTTTACCGGGAATTATTCTAAACTTCTAATCACAGTTCAACAACCATCTGCCAAATCATATACAGGTATTGATATTTGCCACTCTACAGTTAAATTACATCAGATGTCAATGCAATCAACTCATTAGCTGGCTCATATCGAGCTTCAGTACTCACCACCCACTTTTGCGACTCTTTGATTAAACAGTGTATAGACCATAGTCCCTCTAACCAGCTGACCAGCTCAGTCCCACTGCTAATACGAAATCAAATGAGCAGGAGAAGGAAGCTGTAAAAGACCCCTGTGAGCACCCTGGTCCCCTCTTAGGCCGAATATCAATATACTATAGTCTAGCAAGAAAAGCAAATGAAATTACAAAATTGCTTAGAGAATCATTCCAACAGAAAGTCACAAGAGGTCATTTAAAAAGCACTGTAATTGTCCCGAGATCACATTTTGCTAGCATTCTTCCACCTTCTCTGCTACCTGAGATTTTAAATCTTTCTTGCTGACGTAAAAACCATAAGCAAACCCGGAGTGTGACTGACATGTGCAGATTCTGAATGCTGGAGGTCAGCACAGCTTACTGGTAAGCTGCCCCCACTGCTCCAAATTTTATCTCTCTTCTGTCCCTCAGTTATTGCCTGACATGATTTAACAACTGTAATTCCTTATTTAACGATGTCAAAGGTTTTTAGGAAATTGACTGTATTTCACCAACGATATATTTCTTCTTGATTACGGAGTGGTTAAAATGATTTTAAACCAAGACAGCAAAATAAAGCAGTAATAAAATCAATAAAAGGTGCTTAAAACATTCCTTCTATTAGGTAATGGCATTTAAAATATCCGTAGCTTGTAATGGCACTTAGGATATGCCCAAAAATCAATGAGCTAAATTACTTATTGAACTAGTTAATTTGAACATTGAGTTTTTTATGTATATTGATAAAATGGGCTTACAGAATACTGGCAAGTAGCAATACTGTGTCCACGGTCAGATGTCTCCCTCTACTGGAATAAAAAAAATTAAACCATTTATTCCAGTTATGGAACAAAAAGATAAAAAATTACAAGCTGTAGCCTCAAAAAGTCCACAAGAGACTTCTTAATCTTAAAAATCTCCAGAAATTCATGACAATAATATGAAATCATTAAGGATTAAAAACACAGTTTCCAAAAACTTTGCCATTAACCTGGAATGTGGTATTTATATCCAGTATCAAATAGCAGATGAGAACCAGCATTTAATTATTTCAAAACTCTTTTCCTAATTTTCTAAACATTATCCTAGGGGTTTGGGGGGATATATTATTAGAAATAAGATTCTAAAAGCCTTGAGTCCTCTCTCTTTGATGTCAGAAGAAAGGGGGTTTGAATTCTAAAGGAGAAAGTATAAATCTATGCTCAAGGAAAAGTCTGCTTTCTCAGATGTTAAATTTGATCAAAATCAAGTTGGAACTATCTCTGTAAATGAAGGTTTTTCAGAACTCAGTGTATGAATCCACGTAACAGCTTCACATGCCTCTCCCTGCATGGGGTGGTATAAGAGTTTCCAACACTATTGTTATCTTTTTTTTTTCTTCCAAACATCTACTATTTAAAATGCTAAGTACTTTGCTGAAAAGACTCTTCACCGCTGTTCAATTTCTCCCCCTGCCAGTTGAGCCCTAAGCAGGTGTTAGAGTTCTGAAGAGCTCGCCTCAGGACTTTTAACTCTTAACTACAAAAAGGAGCTTCTGAAATTATGATAAAAGATATTAAGAGAGAAATGAGGGTGCAGAGGTATCTGACACACACCTGAAACTGTACATAGTACCGTTCGAAAAATTACAGCTACCCAGAACAAATAATTTTGGTTGTAAATGGTTTCATCAACAGTAACCCATATATTTTTGCAGTCATATTTCCACACATTTCATTTACATTCAAAACAATGAGCACATGTAAAGTTACATGCTCTGACAGAATTTTTTAATCAAAGAACTTTGCTCATTCTATATGAGTTTGGCTTTGTTTTGGGGTTATTTTGTCTTTATGCGGGATGAAAGAGGAAATTACACAGAATAAAGTTTTTTTTTGCATACTGAAACATCATTGGCAAGGCATTATGGATATACTGTGTAACCTAGTGCCCAGGTTCCACAATACAGTTAACCAATGTCTAACTCCTGCTAGATGTGAATGCTAAAAAGATGACTAAGCTGTGGTTCTGGCCTTCACACGTACCCCAGTACAAAAAAGATACACAGCAAACGAACCATTACGATCAAACATGATGAGTACTGTAATAGAAATATGCACATCTGTAATCCCAGCCAATCAGAAGGCTGAGACAGGAGGACTATTGGAACCCAGGAGTTCAAGACCAGCCTGGGCAACATAGCAAGACACCATCTCAAATTTAAAAAAAAAAAAAAAAAAGAAAGATGCATAAAGTGTTGTGAGGACCCAGAGCACAGAAGAACCAACTCCACCTGGAGAAGGCAAGGAGAAAGCTTCTACAGAAAAGATGACCTTCTGAATGAGTCCTTGAGAAAGACCTAGGAGTGCTCCTGGTGTATAAGGAGTTCCAACTAAATTAGCACGAAGAAAAGCAAATTGTTGAAATAGCTGAACTCATTGGGATTTCAGGTAGGTCTGGCAGCGGGTGAGACCAGTAGCAAATAAGTTTCATAAAGGTTGGTTGAGGTCAAGTTGGGAAGTCTTGGATACCTTCCTAAAGTTCAGATTTTATCCTGTGGCACTAGAAAGGTTTGAAGGCTTTTAAGGAAGTCATATCAGTGTCATCCAAAAGACCACCAGGATGGCTAAATAGTAGAAAGGAGAGCTTTATTGGCAATATCAGTTTGCAAACCGGGAAAGGATGGACAGTCTCCAGCATGTGCCAAAGGTGCTGTCTCTTCAAAGAGGGTAAGAAGCTGGGTTTTATGCCCTACAGGGCCTGCAACACACAATAGAGTCATACATATTCAGCAGGTTTGGGGAAAGCTATACATATTTATGAGGGAAGCTGAGTGCATGCACAATGGGCAAACATATATGTAACATACATCCCGTCTTCACGTCTTCACCTTGGAGAGAGGTTTTAGCATTAAAATGAGGTGGAATTTAGCTGTTTACATCAAAAAGTGAACTATGGGACACAAAGGTGCGTAGCCTCCTCTATAAGCCAGCTGAAACTGGCTTAAGGCCTGCAATTGCTTATCAGAAAAGCATGTTCGTAAGGCCAGTCTTCTGTCCAGAGTTGTAGAGGTCTGGGTTGTAAATCACACTTAGGAAGGGTCTCATAGCTCCTATTGTTAGGGAGTTTAGCAAGTGTGGTTTTCTTGTAGTCATAAGAATTGAGAAATCTGCCATGCCAGCTGGGGCCTGAATGCTCAACCCATAGGTTTTGTTTTGTTTTTTGAGACAGGGTCTCACTCAGTTGCCCAGGCTGGAGTGCAGAGGCACAATCACAGCTCACTGCAGCCTCAACATCTTAGGCTCAGGCGGTCCTCCCACCTCAGCCTCCCAAGTAGCTGGGACTACAGGTGCATGCCATCAGGAACGGCTAATTTTTGCATTTTTTGCAGAGACAGGGTTTCACCATGTTGCCCAGGCTGGTCTCAAAATCCTGGGCTCAAGCAACCTGACTGCCTTGGCCTCCCATAGTGCTGAGATTACAAGTGTGAGCCACTATGGCCGGCAGGTAACTCTTTGTTTCCTTAACCTTAGGGTCCATCTTAGTTGATAAAGGGACGTCTATTTTGATCTGTCAGATCACATCAGCACTACACTTTGTGGGAGGAAAGAACACCAGCGATGTGGAAGATCACTTGAAGGTTCTGGTTGGAAGCAGTCAAGAGATACCCGCAATAATCTTGCTGGGAGCCAATAGAAGGCACAGCAGAGGACTACTGAGATAAGGAACAAACTACAGACATTAAGAAAACACAGCTTCAACCAGATCAAGTATGTGTGCCTGTGCCGATATGGAAGGGACATACAAAACTGAAACCAGTGGCCACATTTGAGACAGGATTATGGCTGATTTTATTTTCTTCCAACAACTGTTATTGAATATTGTTGCTTCAGCTTTCTAAATTAAAAAGAAATGCTTCTTTGATTTAATGTCTTGAAAAAAACAAGGAAAGGAAAAAACATCTCTGTCTTTAAAAAGATAAAGAGCTTCAGTGGGGTGCAGTAGCTCACACCTGTAATTCCAGCACTTTAGGAGGCCGAGGCAGGCAGATTGCTTGAGCTCAGGAGTTCAAGACCAGCCTGGGAAACATGATGAAATCCCACCTCTACCAAAAATACAAAAAATTAGCTGGGCATGGCAGCACACGCCTGTAGTCCCAGCTACTGGGGAGACTGGGAGATGAGAGGATCACTTGACCCCAGGACGCAGGGGTAGCTGTGAGCTGAGATTGCACCACTGTACTCATGCCTGGGTTACAGAGTGCAACCCCATCTCAAAATAAAAAAAAAAAAAAAAGGAGCTTCAGCCAAGTGCAGTGGCTCACACCTGTAATCCCAGGAATTTGGGAGACCAAAGTGGGTGGACTACTTGAGCCTAGGAGTTCAAGACCAGCCTCAGCAACATGGCGAAACCCTGTCTCTATAAAAAAAATGCAAAAAATTAGCCAGGTGTGATGGCATGCATCTGTGGTCCCAGCTATTCAGGAGGCTGAGGTGGGAGGACCACTTGAGCCTGGGAGATCGAGGCTGCAGAAAGCCATGATCATGCCACTGCCCTCTAGCTAGGAACAGTGAGACTCTGTAAAAAAGAAAAAAAAAAAAGTAAAGAGCTTCAACTGTTTTCAAACGTTGTTCTTGTTTTGATGCTACATCCATCAATCTACATCCAAAAGTCAAGTAAAACAGAGAAGAAAAAAAAAGTTTCATTTTTACACAACCATGAGGCGTGGCTCTGAAGAGAATCAGAATGGCAAGGTAAGGGTGAAGGGAACCTTCCTTCCACCCTCTGGAGTTGCAGTAAGTTGAGTCTCTGGAATAAATTGGCCGTAGACAGATTAACAGGAGAAAAGGCTTACAAATGTATTACATGCACATGCATGGGGGTCCCACAGAGTATGAGACTTGGAGAACATCTACAACCACCTGACAGCCTCTTCCTGCCTGCTGCACAAATAAAGACCACGGCATTGCAGTGAAGAAAGAGTTTAACTGACACGAGGCTGGCCATGCCATGAGGGAGACAGAGCTGTTACTCAAATCAGTCTCAAAGGCTGGTGGGTTAGGGGTTTTTCAAAGGCAGTTTTGGGGGAAGGGATGGAAGTGGGTAGGAAATGGGTGCTCGCTGCTGATTGGTTGGGCTAGAGATAAAATCATAGTGGGTGGAAACCAAACTGTCCTTTTTTTTTTTGAGATGGAGTTTCACTCTTGTTGCCCAGACTGGAGTGCAATGGTGCTACCTCAGCTCACCACAATCTCCACCTCCTGGGTTCAAGTGATTCTCCTGCCTCAGCCTCCTGAGTATCTGGGATTACAGGCATGCACCACTACACCCAACCAATTTTGTATTTTTAGTGGGGACAGGGTTTCTCCATGTTGGCCAGGCTGGTCTTGAACTCCCAACCTCAGGTGATCTCCCTGCCTCGGCCTACCAAAGTGCTGGAATTACAGGCGTGAGCCACCTCACCTGGCCAGAAGCTGTCCTCTTGAGCTGAGTTGCTCCTGTGTGGGGCCACAGGAGTGGTCTGGCAGTCCAGGTGGAGCTGTTAGAGGTGTTCGAACCAGAGTGACTCTATTTTGAGTGAGGGCTGGGAAAATGAGGCTGAGACTTGCTGGGCTGCATTCCCAGAAAGTTAGGTATTCCTAACCTCTAGATGTTTATGGTTAAGGGAACGAATTAATAATGTTTACTAAACAGACCCAGACTTAGGAGTATCCAGATATCCCAATGTCTGGAGAACAAGTGCATTCCTAATTTTGCTTTAAAGATAATAATATCGATTCTTGTAAAATATGGTAATTAAGAAAATTAACCCTTTATCACAAACCCTTGTAGCAGAGCACATCTCCCCATATATATGACTATCCTACCTAGGGTGGATGCATTCCTCCTCTTACTTTTGGGAACGTCCTACTCTGTCTATGGAGCAGCTGTTCTTTCACTACTTTACTTTCTTAATAAACTTGCTTTTCCTTTGCACTGCATACTCGCCCTGAATTCTGTCTTGCACAAGAACCAAGAACCCTCTCTTGGGGTCTGGATTGGGATCCCTTTCCTGTAACAGAGCCATCAGGTCCAGTGGGAGCCATGGGTGTCAGACATGCAAAAAAACCTGAAAAGATATCTCAAAGAGCCAATCGACCACAGTGATGTTATCTGTCGGCACAATTGGGGAAGCTGCATATCTTGCGACCAGCCTACACCTTAGCAGAATTCAGGCTCCTCTCCTCCCGCTAGCCTGGTAGTCTCTATTAGCAGTGGTTGAGTTTTAGGGAAGGGCTACTATCATTTAAACTATAACCTAAACATCTTCCAAAGTTAGCTCAGCCTAAGCCAAGGAATAATTAAGGCAGACTGAAAGCTAATGGCAAGAGGGGGGCATTGGCCAGATCAGATCTCCTCACTGCCAAGATTTTCTCACTGACATAATTTTTGCAAAGGTGGATTCAAGTCCAGATGGTGGAAGTTTATGTAGTATCCTGAGCTACAGAAAGAAATAGTGGGTTGGGGCTGAGCATGGTGGCTCACACCTGTAATTCAAGCACTTTAGGAAGCCAAGGCAGATGGATTGCCTGAGCTTAGGGGTTTGAGACCAGCCTGGGAAACATGGTGAAACCCCATCTCTACTAAAATAAAAAAGTTAGCTGGACATGGTGGCACATGCCTGTAGTCCCAGCTACTGGGGAGGATGAAGCATAAGAATCGATGAACCTGGGAGGCAGAAGTTGCAGTGACCCAAGGTCGTGTCACTGTACTCCACCCTGGACAACACAGTGAGACTCCACCTCAAAAAAAAAGAAAGAAAGAAAGGAAGGAAGGAAGGAAGGAAGGAAGGAAGGAAGGAAGGGAGAGAAATGGAGGTTGGGGTTTCTAGGGGGTGATGATGGCAACAGGCTACAGGAAGTTGAGGAGAGGAAACACAGGAGGAACAAAGGCTGTCTTGTTATGCAGATAAAGTCTCTCAGGTACTGACCTTTTTAGTCTCCTTTCCTGTGAGTCAGTCTTTGCTGTTTGATGAGATTATAGGCAGAGGGCTCATGACAATTACATCCCTCCTGGAGGAACTTTCCCTTAGTCAGATAAGGAAACTTCAGAAAAAGCCACTCCCACAACTTAGAGAGGGAAAGAGGGGCAAGAGACTGGGGGTGGGAGAAGGTCAGAGAGACCTTGGCTCTCCTTTAGTTCAAAGCTCTCAGCAGGCCAAAAGCACCATACTTTTTCTGATCCCCAACAGCCACGAAAACAAAAGTAGCCTCAAGACATCTTAAAATATTCAAGAGACTAAACTAGTTGTTTGCTTATTTATGTTAATTTAATGAATTCTTTTTATTAAAGCAGAAAGCATGCATAATCAAAGAGGAGGAAAATTCAGAATAAAGGTCTTATGAGACTGAAACCAAAGTAACTCCCAAGGCTGAATCTGACCTCCTGGGTTTTCTTTTTATCATCAACAGTTATAAGTCTTCCTGTACCAATCTTAAAGTGTCCTGTTTTAATCTCAGCAGCCTCTAACACAGATTCTGAAAGAAAATTAACTCTTCAGATGGGAGGTTTCCTGCCATCTACACACCACAGTCCCTCTGGGCTTCATCCAAGATAGGTGAACTGTGCTCCATTGTGATGGCCTCACAGGCTCTCAAAGCACAATGGAAAGTGATTTTTTAACATATTTGTACCATGCAAAGGTTCCTGTGGAGAGTTCCATTTCCTGGATATGAACTAGAAATTGCTGCAATTTTTCCAGTTCTTTTTAATTTGCAGCTAAATGAAATATGACAACAAGAGGAATAACAAGCAGGTAGATATCCAAGGCCAACACATAGGGTCATCACTTGTGTCAAGCATAAAACAAGGAAAACCTCTTTAAACAAACCAGGTCTTTCTGTAACAATTAGCCATGGGAAAAATGAAAATGATCATAAATACATTTTAGAAACAGGAGTTTTTTTTAAAAAACACAATTTCCTTTTTTTTTTTTTTTTTTTTTTGAGATGGAGTCTCTCTCTGTAACCCAGGATGGAGTGCAGTGGCACAATCTCGGCTCACTGCAACCTCTGCCTCCCAGGTTCAAGCAATTCTTCTGCCTCCGCTTCCCATGTAGCTGGGATTACAGGCGTGCACCACCACACCCGGCTAATTGTGTATTTTAGTAGACATGGGGTTTCACCATGTTGGCTAGGCTGGTCTCAAACTCCTGACCTCAGGTGATTCACCCACCTCAGCCTCCCAAAGTGCTAGAATTACAGGCATGAGCCACCATGCCCAGCCAAAAAACACAATTTTCATAAACAAAAACACCCAAGGCAAAAGACAAGGATAAAGAAATTGTACATACAAAAGTGAATTTCAACTCTTATTCTGCTGGGTTACATAAATACAAATACCAGGAAATAAAAGTACGATTTTTTTTTTTTTTTTTTAATAGAGATGAAGTCTCACTATGTTGCCCAGGCTGGTCTTGAACTCCTGCGCTCAAACAAATCTCCCAGATAGGCCTCCCAAAGTGCTAGGATTACAGGCATGAGCCGCTATGCCCAGACAAAAGTACGAAATCCTTATAACCTGTTATAAAATGTAATGATGATAACCCTACAATATAATGACAGCCACGTCTAACATCTGTTAGGTTCTTACCATGTTCCAGCAATTGTGCTAAGTTCTTCATATCACAGGATACTTGTTTTGGCCTGCCCAGCACCCATTCCCCCTTTTGGTGACAGCACCATCTCTGTCCTTCCCTATTTCAGGTGATCCTGGTGAGCTAATCCATGACAGTTTCCTCATTTCCAGGCTGATCCCAAACTAGACACAGAGAACTCCATTCTCCTAGGCACAGTGGTTAGTTCAGGGATGGCTGCTAAGAAATAAAAATAAAATCCTAAGCCACTGAACTGAATTAATGAACCCCTTCTTAGCCAAGGGGATCCCAGAGAGAAACCTTAAAACCTAAGCCACTCATGATGGGACGATGGCTCAGACACCCCCTCATTAGACCTGCTACCTTGTTAACTGTCATTAGACTTTCTTTCCTAAGGGTTAAACAGAAACCAGCCCTTTCAAAAGACTTGCTCCATGGATTTCACTGGACTCCCTTCCTTTCTGCAGTTCCAACACAACCCACATTCCTTCCTGATAAGAGGCCACCAATCGTGGACTGTTTCTGGCTGGACACGGGATGGCTCTGGGTCCTCCATTTCACCCTTCGACACAGAGAGCCTAATTTTAATGGATTTAAATGCTAACTCCCAGTTGGGCACAGTGGCTCATGCCTACAATCACAGCACTTTGGGAAGCTGAGGCAGGAGAAGTACTTGAGCCTGGAAGTTCAAGACCAGCCAGAGTAACACAATGAGACCCCATCTCAAAAAATAAATTAAAATAAATATTAATTCTCCACCCAAAGTATACATGGGACATATGTAACACATTTGCTTACCATGCATGCATGCATCCCCCACTTCGAGAATATTCATAGCTCCTCCTAGAATCTGTTGAATATGGACATTTAACCAATCCATTTGGCATAAATGCATTCCACCCTTCCCTCCCTCAAAGTGCTGGCTTTTGGTTTCTTCCAGAGGCTATGTTTCCCAGCCTGCAAGACAGCCAGCTGTAGGTTGCAACCCTTTATAATAAATAAAGTTCTCCTTTCCAAATTTATAGATCTTGTGATTTTTAAGTTGACAACCTGGGTCCTGCAAAGCCAAACAAGTTTCCTAAATAAGGATTTTGAGTTCAAGGTATACTTTTCTTTAAAGATGTAAATCTGGGACTGTCTAGCCATCTGTTTCCCAGTCACTGGTAGGACACTGGTCTGAAAATGGAGCCAAAACACAAAAGGATGCTGAAAGGTGGCGAGAGAAACACCATTTCAAATCCTGGAACCATCAGGGCCCTCTGAATTGCCTGTAACATGAGATAATAAATTTCCCTTTGTGCTTCAGCTGGTAAAAGTAGGATTACACCTCCAGCAAGCAAGAGTGGTCTAGAATACTTACCCTTTGCATTATTGTCTCCTTTTATAGATGAGGAAACTAAGGATGTTAAAATGTACAAGTCTGTCTGCTTGTAGAGACTGCACTATGCTCTACTGCACTGCTAATATGATAACCTATTCTTCAGTGATTTCCACTAAAAAACAATAATAGTAATAATAAACTATAGAAAAAAACTGAAAAACATAGAACAGCAAAAAAGTGAAATACACTCTACTCACTGTCGTTACTCAAAGACAACCACTGTTAACAATTTGGTGTATTTCCTTCCAGGCTTTTTTCTGAAGCATTACTCTAGTATTACATCACATTAACAGTTGAGTATTCAGAGTACTTTTTAAAAATTCTATATTAAGTCTTTGTTGTCTTGCTATAAAAAAATACCTGAGACTAGGTAATTTATATGAAAAGAGGTTTAATTGGCTCACAGTTCTGCAGGCTGTACAGAAGGCATGATACCAGCATCTGACCTGGGGAGGCAAAGAAAGCTTTTACTCACAGCAGAAGGTAAAGCAGGAGTAGGCATTCCTATGGCAAAAGCAAAAGAAAGAGAGACAGTGGGGCCGGGAAGGTATGACACACTTTTAAATGACCAGATCTCACGAGAACTCATTCACTATCACAAAGACTGCACAAAGTCATGAGGAATCCATCCCCATTTATAAAGAAATGAGGTTTAATTGGCTCATGGTTTTGCAGGCTGTACAGGAAGCATGAGGGTGGCATCCGCTTGACTTCTTAGGAGGCCTCAGGAAACTTACAATCATGGCGGAAGGCAAAGGGAGAGCTGGCACCTCAAGTGATCAGGAGCAAGAGGAAGAGAGAGACTGGGGAGGTG
The DNA here is from genome assembly GCF_047675955.1 of Chlorocebus sabaeus. Lineage (NCBI taxonomy): Eukaryota > Metazoa > Chordata > Mammalia > Primates > Cercopithecidae > Chlorocebus > Chlorocebus sabaeus. Next base: position 66,951,690 of record NC_132908.1, on the reverse strand, counting down.
CTACACACTTCTAAACAACCAGATCCCATGAGAACTCTATCATAAGAATGACACCCGGGGGGAGATCTACCCCCATGACCCAATCACCTCCCATCAGGCCCCCCTTCCAACACTGAGAACTACAACATGACCTGAGAACTGGGTGGGGATACAGAGCCAAGCCATATCATGATTCAACATGAGATTTGGGTAGGGACAAATATCCAAACTATATCAAACTGGTACTTCGTATTTCTTACACGTATTAGGATTCCCATATCACTGTACTATGTGTCACAAAACATAAGTCCCACCTTTAAGGAGGTTACACTGAAGAAGACAGATTGAGGGCCATGTGTGCAGTCATTGAGGCTTGCTCAGAAGTACGAAAAAATTTAAAACATTCAGACCCAACTGAAAGGTGAGCACCGTGTACACAAAACCTCTTAGCAATACAAATGTTCACTTACCTACATTCCTGGAAAGAATCAAAAGTAAATTATAATAATCATAAAATTATTAGAAGTTTTTAAAAACATGGCTTTGAGAATTTCATTCCTTCAATAAGCAATTAAAACTGAGAGCTATTATGTGCCTAGCACCGGCCCGCCTTGAGATACAAAATGAATAGCCCAAAATCCCCACCCTCCAGGGCCCCTCATTGTACCATGGGAGCCTGAGAACAAACAGGGACTGATAACACAGTAAGTACAAGAAGAATCCATGTGCAAAATGCTTGAGTCTCACTGTCCTGGGGGCCAGGGTCTTCACAAAGACTCCTGAGCTGAGACTAAAGAATGGGTGAGGGGTTCTTCAAGCAGACAACAGAGGGAAGGACCCTGCAGGCCTAGAGAAAACATGTGCAAAAGGACCAGGGCAGGAGCAAGTGAGCACAGCAGGGAAATCATCCCCGTGGCTGGCATTTAGGTGGCAGGTAACGAAGCTAGAAGAACAGCCAGGGTCCAGAAAGTGACAAGCCTCTTAAGCCACTTGCAGGAGCAGGTGCTCACGGACCAATCAGATTTCTTTGGAAAAGGAGTGGAATTTCTAGAATGACATCAACGTGCCTGACTAGGTCCCTTCAATGGTGGGAGTATCTGCTAAGCTCAGGAATACATAAGAAGGAACAAGTCTGGGAGGGAAAATGACAAGTTCAACTATGTCCTGGTCAACTTGAAATGCTTATGGCACATAGAAATCTGGGTGGGGAGATCCTGTAGGCAGAAACCTATCCAGATTGGAATTCAGGAAAGAGTTTTAGGCTTAAGATATTTTAATAGAGGCCAAGGTAGGAGAATCATTTGAGCCCAGGAGTTCAAGACCAGCCTGGGAAACATAGTGACACTCTGTCTCTACGAAAGAATAAAAAATTTAAAAATTAGCCAGTCATGGTGGTACATGGCTTGTAGTCCCAGCTACTCAGGAGGCTGAAGTGAGAGCATTGCTTGGGCCCAGGAGTTTAAGGCTGCAGTGAGCTATGATCACACCACTGCACACCAGCCTGGGTGAAATAGCAAGACCCTGTATCAAAAAAAAAAAAAAAAAAAAAAGAAAATGAACTGACTATTATCATCATCCAGATTAGGCACAACCACAGAAAACGCATAAAAGACTCTTAGTAACTCAGGGTGTCTTGCCTAAATTTCCTACAGAAATTAGAGTTCTCGGGTGGGTATGGTGGCTGACTCACACCTGTAATCCTAGCACTTTGGGAGGCTACGGTGGGTGGATCACTTGAGGTCAGGAGTTCAAGACAAGCCTGGCCAACATGGTGAAATCCCATCTCTACAAAAATATAAAAATTAGCCAGACATGATGACAGGTGCCTGTAATCCCAGCTACCTGGGAAGCTGAGACAGAAGAATCGCTTGAACCCGGGAGGCAGAGGTTGCAGTGAGCCAAGATTGTGCCACTGCACTCCAGCCTAGGCAACAGTGCAAATCTCTGTCTCAAAAATAAATAAATAAATAAATAAATAAATAAATAAATAAATAAATAAATAAATAAATAAAATAAAGAGTTCTCTTCCTCTGACCCAAGGTATACTACGCCTAGTTTCCTCATACAGTGTTCCCCAAGGAAAAGAAAGTGCAGTGGCTGGGCACAGTGGCTTGTGCCTGTGATCCCACTACTTTGGGAGGCTGAGGCAGGCGGATCACCTGAGGTCAAGAGTTCAACACCAGCCTTGTCAACATGGCGAAACTAAAAATGCAAAAATTAGCCGGCTGTGGTGCCAGGCACCTGTAATCCCAGCTACTTGGAAGGCTGAGGCAGGAGAATCACTTGAACCCAGGAGGCAGAGGTTGCAATGAGCCGAGATCGTACCACTGCACTCCAGCCTGGGTAACAAAGCAAGACTCCGTCTCAAAGAAAAAGAAAGAAAAGTTTCCATCCCTGGCTGGGCGTGGTGGCTCAAGCCTGTAATCCCAACACTTTGGGAGGCTGAGACGGGTGGATCACAAGGTCAGGAGATCGAGACCATCCTGGCTAACGCCATGAAACCCCGTCTCTACCAAAAAATACAAAAAACTAGCCGGGCAAGGTGGCGGGCGCCTGTACTCCCAGCTACTCAGGAGGCTGAGGCAGGAGAATGGCGTAAACCTGGGAGGCGGAGCTTGCAGTGAGCTGAGATCCAGCCACTGCACACCAGCCTGGGTGACAGAGCAAGACTCTGTCTCAAAAAACAAAAAAGAAAGAAAATAAGAAACGTTTCCATCTCACCCAGGCATGGTGGCTCACACCTGTAATCCCAGCACTTTGGGAGACCAAAGCAGGAGGATCACTTGAGGTCAGGAGTTCAAGACCAGGCTGGCCAACATGGCAAAATCCCGTCTCTACTAAAAATATAAAAATTAGCTGAGCATGGTGGCACGATCCTGTAGTCCCAGCCACTCAAGAGGCTGAGGCAGGAGAATCACTTGAACCCAGGAGGCTGAGGTTGCAGTGAACCAAGATTACGCCACTGCACTCCAGTCCACCAAAGCGAGACTCCATCTGAAAAAAAAAGTTTCAGTCAGGCATGGTGGCTCACGCTTGTAATCCTAGCAGTTTGGGAAGCCGAGGTGGGCAGATCACCCGAGGTTGGGAGTTCACGACCAGCCTGACCAACATGGAGATACCCCGTCTCTACTAAAAAAATACAAAATTAGCCAGGCATGGTGGGTGCATGCCTGTAATCCCAGCTTCTCAGGAGGCTGAAACAAGAGAATTGCTTGAACCTGGGAGGTGGAGGTTGCGGTGAGCTGAGATCGCACCATTGCACTCCAGCCCAGGCAACAACAGTGAAACTGTCTCCAAAAAAAAAAAAGGAAAAAAAAGTTTCCATCTCTTAGTGGCATCCTCCTTTCCCTCTCTTTTGTCCCTAAGGAGTACAGGCACATGGGGTGAGAGGGATGGGGTTTACGTGACTCAGTGGCCATGAAGGAAAGGGGCCTGTCCCCACACTCGTCCTTGGTATGCCGTGGCTGATGTCTGATGGTCTCTGATGCAATGTCTCTTATGGCCTGGTCGCTAGGGGCCTTGCTGGCCTCCCAAGTCTGTTCAGGGCTGGTGCACTCGAGACCCTTTCCTGGGGCTAGGCTGTTCCAGGGTGCTCTCAGGACAACCAGTTCCACCTCAGTGCCTCTGAGGTGTACCTGTGACTCCAGTTCGGGCCTATTCAGGCATCCTGTGCTATGGAATTCAACACAGAGCAGAAGTCTCCCCCACCATTACAGCCTCCTCCTGCTGCCACTTGTGGTCCTGTCCATGTCATAGCAGAACCAATGGTGGCTCAGGCAACCAAATCTGAAAGCCCCATTCCATAGCCTTCATTGGGCTATCAACTGTGCCACCATGACCAGCTAATTTTTGCATTTTTAATAGAGACAGGGTTTCACCATGTTGGCCATGCTGGTCTCAAACTCCTGATGTCAGGTGATCCACGCGCCTTGGCCTCCCAGAGTGCTAGGATTATAGGCGTGAGCCCCCACGCCCAGCCACTCTCTACATTCTGGATCACACTCTGTTAGAGAAATAATATGAGCAGTGCTACTACTTGTGCCCAAATGTTTCACAGAGCTTTTATGAAACAACTCTTTACTTAAAGCTTACCAACGTGGCTTTCTGGACTCAGATATAAAGGGCTGAACTGACAGCCAACTCTGAGTGGTAGATTCATACTATCCCATGAATCATCATTTTCTTTCCAAAAACTGAGGGTGTGTTTCTGGGCCAAACCAGTGTATCTGACTCTTCTCTTAAGATGAGTGCCATTGCGGGTCTCTCAGCGACTCATACAATTAGAGATCTAGTGGGCCTACCTTAGTTTGCCAGACATTCCCAAGGATGTCTGAACCCAACAACACATACAGCCTAGGCTAAAGGTGGTATCTCTGCTATGTATTCTTTTTTCTTCAAAATCTCTTAAGATGATAAATAGAGGCTGCAAATTTCAAGGTGTTGCTGAAATGCTGGTAAGACCGTTATTCCTCGTTCTGGAATTAGCAAAAATAACAACTCTTTTAAGATGCTGTAGTCTGTGGAGGCTAACTCCCTAAACTGAGAGATAAAAATGATCAAAGGAGAGGAAAATGTATTATCCTTAGACTCCCATCAGGTTCCCTCAAAGTTAAGTCCAAAATTCAACGAACAAAAGAAAATGGATTTCTTATACCTCCCTTCGGCATTCCTCTGAATAAATTCAGCCCCCATCAGTGGCTACAATATCAGAGATGATTTTATAAGTCAGTTCTATTTTTAAAAGGGGAGTGGTAATGTGGAAAATGCCTTCTTTATGATTTCCAGTGGTCTTCTTTATATTCTATGCATTTAGTCAAAATGATGTTTCTGTCAGACTCCAATTCTTTTTTTTTTTTTTTTTTTTTTTTTGAGACAGAGTCTTGCTCTGTCACCCAGGCTAGAATGCAGTGGCACCATCCTGGCTCACTGCAAACTCCATCTCCCAGGTTCACGCCATTCTCCTGCCTCAGCCTCCCCAGCAGCTGGGACTACAGGCACCCACCACCACACCCAGCTAATTTTTTTGTATTTTTAGTAGAGACGGGATTTCACCGTGTTAGCCAGGATGGTCTCCATCTCGTGACCTTTTGATCCACCCACCTCAGCCTCTCAAAGTGCTGGGATTACAGGTGTGAGCCACTGTGCCCAGCGGGACTCCAAATCTTAAATCTTATGTGACACATAAGAAAAATCAAAACCAATCTTTGATCATCTGATAGCCATTAAATCCTTAATTACAAATTAGAAGGGAATCTCCTTCACACGCTTCTCATAATAGACACGTCTACCCCGTGTCGAATGGCATCATGTAAGAGATGAAATAACTTCTACTTTGAATCAGACACTAAACACCAGCAAGCAGGCTTTATTTAACACATGACACCATACGAGCTGACTTAAATATTCTTAACCTAAAAGTTTTGTTATCTTAGAATGTAGGAGCAGTCATCTGATAGTCAAATCAAAAATATTAAAAGAAAGAAAACCCAAAGCAATGTTCCCAAAAGTAAAAAGAGTACACGAAATGAAAGGGATTGATAGGACTCAGAAAGAATATCAAAAGCTCCCTGATTACGAGGCGGAGCTTGCAGTGAGCCGAGATCGCGCCACTGCACTCCCGCCTGGGCGACAGAGCAAGACTCCATCTCTAAAAAAAAAGTTCCCTGATTACATTGGAAGAAGGCTAAGACTCAGAGCAAAAGTGTCCTGGTCATTCGTCAAATATGCAGAGCTTGAGGGCTCCTGAGCAATTGTGGGACTCAACCACAAAATGTGTAACTAATTATACCTATAATTAGTTATGAGCTTGGGGGATAAAAATTAAAAATGAGACGTGTTATTGAGTAACCCCAAAACAAAGACTACTACTACACTCTGAAAGCAGGTTCTTCAAAACTTTCAAACAAACATTTCATCTAGAAGAACACACACCAAACTGTTAGAGGTGATTATATGTGGGTAGTGGGATTATGGGAGATTTTTGCTTTATATGCTTTATATTTCTGTACTGCTTGGAGTTCTAACAATGAGTGTGCATTACTCTTAGGAACAGAAAGCATGCTTTTAGATCTTTTTGGCAAGTATATTAACATTTTCAAAAATTAAAAAAAAAATTATGAGCCAGTAAGAGTTTTCATTTTTATTTATTTAAGAGACAGTCTCACTCCGTCACCCAGGCTGGAGTGCAGTGGCACAATCACAGCTCACTATAACATCATACTCCTGGACTCAAGCAATCCTCCCACCTCAGCCTCCCAAGTAGTAGCTGGGACTATAGGTCTGTAGGTGAATGCCCCCATGCTCAGCTTTTTTTTTTTTTTTTTTTTTTTTTTTTTTTTTTTGAGAGACAAAGTCTTGGTATGTTGCCCAGGCTGGTCTCAAATTCCTGGCGTTAAGCAATCCTCCCACCTTGGCCTTGAGCCATGCCACCCAGCCAGGGAACTTTGAAGTAATTTTTTATTCATCCATTCCTTCATATTTCACAGGCAATCAATGACCCATTTTCTGTCCATTCTTCTCTGAAATGCATCTCCCTGTTTCTTTTTCTGTTCCCTCTGCCACTCAGGGTATTTGTCACCTCATACAGAATTATTTAAAATCCTCCTAACAGGGCTTCCCTGATTCCTAGTTCTCTTAAATAAAAAATAAAAAATAAAAAAAAATTTTCCTTTCTTTTTTCAGAGACAAGATCTAACTATGTTGCTCAGGTTGGTCTTGAACTCCACTTCAACCTCCCAAGTAGCTGAGACTACAGGTGCCACCACCACGTCCAGCACTAGCTCTCTTCCTGTTAATCTACTTAATATACTACTACCAGATTAACCTTCTAAAAATGTCACTTCTTTCATATCACTTTCTGACTTACAATAAAAATCCTGTGCCCTTTATAACCCGGTCCTACCCAACCAACGTAAACTTATTTCTCACTACTCTCTTAAATACGTCTCTGCTCAGTGCAGCCCAGTCATCTCCCATCCCTGGCTCCCCTCACCTGAGTCAGGCACTATTATCATCCCTCTTTTACATAGAGGAAATTCAGGTGTAGAGAGATTAAGTGACCCATTTAAAATATCCTAGCCAGTGAATAGGAAAGGCAAAATTCAAATATAGATCTGACTCACAGCCCATGCTCTTCTCTACTACCTTCACAGTAGGAGATGAAAGGGAGAAAGCTTACAGGGAAGGGTGCCAGAGGCATCAAGAATTTATTCTCTACCACGCTCCAGTTTCTCCAAACTCTCAAACTCAGTCCTGCTGGGATGCTTCCAAAATGCTGCCTAGCTTTAGGAACTTCTTCAGACTCTAATCATATCACTTGAGCTGAGCAATATTCCATGACAGCCCTAAATAACCCTCAAATGAAAGAGTAAACGCAGCAAATGACACTGAGAAAGTAAGTGACGGAGCTAACATTTAGGGAGCAGCTACATAACCAAGCACTGAGTGACAGATAATTGATTTACCAAGAACCTTATGTTCACGAAGAATCCACAAATTGCGTAGTTTTCTGTTATCTGTTGCCGCACAAAAAACCACCCAAAACTTAGTGACTTAAAACAGCAACGATGACTTATTATTTCACAGAATTTTATAACCTGGGCTGGGCTCAGCTGGGTAGTTCTTCTGTTCCACATGCTATCTACTACAGCTGGAATATCCACAATGGTTTTTTCACTCATTTCTTGGGACCCCATCTGGAATGGCTGGAATAACTGGGGAATGGCCAAGCATTCATCTTCTATTCCATATGGTCTCCCCTGTAAAGCAGCCAGATTTCTCTACGTGACTCAGGGTTCCAAGAGCAGGCATTCCAAGAGAACAAGCTGCAACATGAGTTTTACTCAAGTCTCTGTTGGTATTACACTTGCTAATATCTCATGTGCCAGAGCAAGTCACATGGACAAGCTCATAGTCAATTTTGGAGACAACACCAGGGCATGAACGCCGAGATGCATGATTCATGGGGACCTGCCACATTTGATCAAGGCGAGCAGGTGTGACAGGCTGAGCACACTTTCTGATACCATATGGGATATTATATGGGATTTGTATTTATTATTTGCTTCTAGTCTATCTCTCCTAACAAGACTGTAAGTTCAAAGAGGGCAAGAGCTTTGTTTTGTTTATTCCTATATAAACAGTATTTAGAACAGTGGCACAGAGTTAGTGCCCAACAAATTGTTAAATGAGTATTGAGAAAAACATCAGAGATACTGGTTATAGAAGACTGCCAAAGTCTACAGTGCAAAAGAGTCATTATCTCAGTGGAAAAATTAAAGATTCTAGAAACATTATTGGCACAGCTTTTGCCCTTTCCAGGCCTACAGAGGCTGATGGAGAATGATGTTGTAGCCGGGCCTCTGAGTAGATGAAGGCATCTATTATGAAGAAATCAAATCCATTCTATGCAGCTATTAATGATGATGTAGACCTAGATTTGCTATAAGGAAGTGTATTAATGACACATTATTCGCTCAAAAGGGCAAATTTCAGAACTTTATATACAGTTAAATTCCATTTGTGCTCTTTTTTTTTTTTTGAGACAAAGTCTCGCTCTGTCGCCCAGGCTGGAGTGCAGTGGCAGGATCCTGGCTCACTGCACCCTCCACCTTCCAGGTTCAAGCGATTCTCCTGCCTCAACCTCCCAAGTAGCTGGGATTACAGGCGCCCACCTTCATGCATGGCTAATTTTTTTTGTATTTTTAGTAGAGACAGGATTTCACCATGTTGGCGAAGCTGGTCTCGAACTCCTGACCTTGTGATACACCCGCCTTCGCCTCCCAAAGGACTGGGATTACAGGTGTGAGCCACGGTGCCCGGTCTATTTGCATATTTTGAAAGCTCTGCACATAGATGCCAAAAGGTACATCTTTAAAAAACTTTCTGAAAGATTCGCCAAAAACTAGTAACCAGTGCCTACCTTTAAGGAGAGGGTAAGAAAAAAACCTAGGGTTCAGGTAAGGAAAGTGAGGAAGACTTGAAGCTCAGTAATAGGTTCATGGGCTTTATTATACTATTCTCCCTACTCTTGCACAGGCTAGGGATTTTCCATTAAAAAGGGTGTTTTAAAAATATGTCTGGGCCTGGGTACCATGGCTCACACCTATAATCCTAACATTTTGGGAGGCCAAAGCAGGAGGATCATTTGAGACAGGAGTTCAAGGCTTCAGTGAGCTAATGACTGCGCCACTGCACTCCAACCTTGGTGACAGAGACCCTATCTCTTGAAAAAAATAATAAATTTAAAATGTTAAAATAAGGCTGGGCATGGTGGCTCATGCCTGTAATCCCAGGACTTTGGGAGGCCAAGGTGGGTGAACCACCTGAGGTCAGGAGTTCGAGACCAGCCTGGCCAACATGATGAAACCGTGTCGCTACTAAAAATTCAACAATTAGCCAGGCGTGGTGGCGGGCACCTGTAATCCTAGCTACTCGGGAGGCTGAGGTGGGAGAATCGCTTGAACCCAGGAGGTGTAGGTTGCAGCGAGCCAAGATCTGGGCAACAAGAGTGAAACTCAGTCTCAATCAATCAATCAATCAATCAAATAAGTCTGGCTGCAGAGTGGGGGATGGAGATGGGAGAAGGTCAAAACTGGAAGGCAAAAAGACAAACTAGGAAGCTAATGCTGAAGTTCCTTAAGAAATATAACACTTTAGGCCAGGCACGGTGGTTCACGCCTACAATCCCAGCACTTTGGGAAGCCAAGGCAGGCAGATCACGAAATCGAGACCATCCTGGCCAACATGGTGAAACCCCGTCTCTACTAAAAATACAAAAAAATTAGCTGGGCGTGGTAGCATGCGCCTACAGTCCCAGCTGCTTGGGAGGCTGAGGCAGGAGAATCACTTGAACCTGGAAGGCAGAGGTTGCAGGAAGCCGAGATTGCGCCACTGCACTCCAGCCTGGCGACACAGTGGGACTTCATCTCAAAAAAAAAAAAAAAAAAATAGCACTTTGGGCCAGGGTTAATCTTAGTTTTCTGTATGTGGTAAGATTTCAGCTGATTGTAATTTATTTCAATTAATTAATTTATTTGTGACAAGGTCCTACTGTTCAGAAGGGTCATGAACTCCTGGGCTCAAGTGATCCTCCAACCTCAGCCTTCCAAGTATCTGGGATTAAAGGAACAGGCCACCATGCCCAGCTCTATATTCATTTTTATTTATCTGAACAATGTCATTTTTCCACAATGATCATGTGTAACTAGAATAACTTTTTAAGTTCACAGTCAATTCCACACTGCTTCAGTGAGTCAGGATTGGAGACACCCAATAAGCTTCGAAGCAGCTTACTTAGTCTGTACAACTGCAAAGTGCACTCAGTGTGAAATAAAACACATTACTTTCTAAAGTTTGAAATTTAGTATCTTAATAAAATTAACGCAATGATTTTGCCTAAGACTGCTGCAAGCAGGCGCACCACCCAATTAGGAACTGGGGTCACAGAAACCTGGCTTGATCCTGACTAGCAATGTGATCTTGGAACGATCCTTCCCAATGTCTGAGCCTTATTGTCATCTTTCATTTCATTACCATAACTATTTATTTATATAGTAATCACTGAGTGTCTCCTATGTGCCAGGCACTTTTCAAGACACTGAAAATATAAAAGTAAACTAGGGGCCAGGTGCAGTGGCTCACACCTGTAATCCCAGCACTTTGGGAAGCCAAGGCCGGCAGATCACTTGAGTTCAGGAGTTCCAGACCAGCCTTGCCAACATGGTGAAACTCCATCTCTAACAAAAATAGAAAAATTAGCAGGGCATGGTGGCACCTCACCTGTAGACCCAGCTACTCGGGAGGCTGAGGCATGAGAATCGCCTGAACCCGGGAGGTGAAGGTTGCAGTAAGCCAAGATTGTGCCACTGCATTCCAGGCTGGGTGACAGAGCGAGACTCTGTCTCATTTACCAAAAAAAAAAAAAAAAGTAAACAGGAGTTTACGAACTAAATAAGAGCTTGCATTCTAATGAGAAACAAAGACAATGACAGAATAAGTAAATTCCACAAACCATTCACAAGTGGTAAAAACTATAGAGAAAACTAAAGCAGAAACACGTAAGTACGGGGAGAAAGATGAAATTTTTTCAAAGTGTCAGAAAAAGCCCACCTCGAGAGCAACATCTGAGCAACAATTTTCATTTGTAATGAGAAAATACCAACTTTGTAAGGTTGTTACAAGCCTCGTTAACACATCACAGGCCTCACCTGAAAGCATGTTAGAAGCGCAGAATCTCAGGTCCCATCTCAGACCTACAGAATCAGAATCTGTATTTTAACAAGGTCCCCAGGTGACTTGTAAGCATATCAAAGTTTGAGAAACATTAATTAAAAGAATTAAATATTTGTGTCTGAACCAGGGCTGGCATATTATAAGGCACTCAATAGATTCAATAACTCTTAGTTTTCTTTCCCCATTAACAATACCCTTATATCTTTCTAGTTACAATTAAGAATAAACGGCCTGGCACGGTAGCTCATGCCTGTAATCCCAGCACTTTGGGAGGCTGAGGTGGGAGGATTGCTTTAGGCTGGGAGTTTGAGACCAGCTTGGATAACACAGTGAGACACCAACTGTACAAAAAAATTAAATTAAATTAAAAAATAAAAATAGCATTGAGAGTCTCTTCAATTAATTACGAATATTAAGCATATCCTGCCATTTACTTCCTTGTGGATCTAGCAGAAAATCTGAAAATAAAGCCAAGTTGCAGACAGAAGACAAATTCACATGCAGACAAATTAAAACTCCTGACTACATTAAAGTCTCTCATTGGTGGCCAAATTTCAGTATAATCTTTGCTAATGTTCTTCACCACCCACAAATAAGAGAGACTAAGTGTGTCCCTTGACATTTGGAGATAAGGAAGTCCACCTTAAAAAACAAGAGGCCAAAATGTTGGGAAAATCCTCTGGTGATAAACGGAAAGCAAAATTTGTTTAAAGACAGAACAAAAAATAAGTAAATAATTCAGGTTGCTGAAGTATTGTTTTCATTTACAAAAACAGCAACTTGAAACGATATACACCTGTACAATTTTTCTTATAATTTGCCTTCTGCAAATAAGCTTAAGTCCTTGTCTCCTTTAGTTTCCCAGGTCGCCGTCCTCTTCTCTTTCCTAGCTAAATATCACAACATACTTCCTTACTGCCTTCCATCTTTTCTTCAACGCTTACGTATATTTTGATTTCAAAAGCTAAGGCACAACTGCGTTCTTCTAGCCCCAGTTACGCAGTAATATAAGGACCCGTGGAAACCTGCAGGTTGCAACGTTCATTGCAAAGTGTCCACAGTAAAGATAAAGGAGAAATTCCCCCGGCAATGAAAATGAGAATGAGATAAATTACCAAATTACATTAAAAGCGTGCTCTAATCTTAGAGATTTAAAGTTCCTCTCAGAAATCCCAGAGGATTTTGACTTGAAGCAAAAGTGAGCTTCTTCCGGGTGGTGGAAAAGTAAACTGCTAACTATTTACTTTAGTGATGGTGGGTGCTGGGAAGGAACTGAGGCGAAATGCCTCTGCAGGTGACGGTGCAGGCCAATACCAGGAGGTCAAGTCACCAGTGTCCCTTCGACCCTTAACTCCAGGGAAACGCAAGGCAAGGGACCAGGGGCCACCCCCGCCTTTCTCGAGCCCTTTCCCCGCCCACAAATGGCGGCGGTGGCGAAGATCCGGGCCCGCCGCGCGAGGCACTCTGGGAGCGGAAGAAGAAGGCCGCGCGAGGGCTGGCGAACCGGAAGAAGAGGCGCTGGCCCCGAAAGCGCCCCGGTAATCGCTATAGCTGACGGTGTTTGCGGAGGCAGGGAACCAGGCCTGGCGAGCGGGGTGTGTCGCGATGCCGGAGCTGGCGGTGCAGAAGGTGGTGGTCCACCCCCTGGTGTTGCTCAGTGTGGTGGATCATTTCAACCGGTGAGAGAGCGGCCTATAGCGGAGCCGGCGGCGCAGCCGCTGCTGAGTCACGGGCACGCTGGGGTGGCGCGGCGGCCGCGGGCGACCTGGGGATGCAGACAGGGCGGCTGGTGACCCTTACTTGTTCAGGAGCGCAGACCAGCCTCGGCTCACGATGCCGGAGTCATCCAACCTCCGGCCCCTGCTCCAGCCGCCGCCACTCCGGGACCTGGGCTCCCTGTTCCGTTTACCCAGTGTATTTTACAGAGTTCTCTTTCCGAGTTCGTTTTGCCGAAGTTCGTTTTACCGAAATCTGGATGATGCCGGGGGTCGGGGGATGCGGCTAGCTTTAGTTGGCCTTGACCCCCGCCCCCAAGCTCGTGTCTGTCACTTCGTTTTGCCGAAATCTGGATGAAGCCAGGGTGGGGCGGAGGCAGGCTAGCTTCATTTGGCCCTGACCCCTGTCCCCCAGGGTCGTATCTTCGTTTGACCCAGTTGGTTTCACTGAAATGTGAATGATGTCTGGATGATGTTCGGGTGGGGCGGAGGGGGCTAGCTTCATTTAGCCCCGCCCCCAGGCTATCTGTGTTTATCTTCGTTTGACCGAGTTAGTTTCACCGAAATATGGATGATGCTGGAGTGGGGCGCAGGGGGGCTACCTTCATTTTGCCCCGACCCCCGCCCCAGGGTCGTATTTATGTTTATCCTCGTTTAACCAAGTTGATTTCACCGAAATGTGAATGATGCTTGGATGATGCTGGAGTGGGGCAGAGGGGGCTAGCTTCAATTTGTCACTGACCCCCGCCCCCAGGTTCCTATCTATGTTTGTCTTCACTTGACCGAGTTCCTGTTGTCGAAATCTGGATGATGCTCTGCACCAGGAAGGGCTTCCTGGATCAGCTGTGGTTTTAACCCATTAACATTTTTAAATGGGAATCTGATTAGACTCCGTCTCAAAAAAAAAAAGTACATATGTATATATAATATATATGTATATATAGTATATATGGATTATATACAGAAGTATATATATTATATAGATAGATAGATGAGGTTTCCGTTTTTTTAAAAAAAAAAAAAAAACATGAGGCTGGGCATGGTGGCTCATGCCTGTAATCCCAGCACTTTGGGAGGCTGAGACGGGAGGATCACTTGAGCCCAGGAGTTCGAAGCTGTCCTGAGCTCAGATCATGCCACTGCACTCCAGCCTGGGTGAGAGTGAGACCTTGTCTCCAAAAAAAAAAAAAAAGAGAGAGACCAGTTGGAGATTTGGACCGTAATGAATAAGGTAAGGAAACATCTCAGAAGTCATCTAGTAAGCTCATTGTTTGAGGGTGTACATCCACCACCCCTTGGCTTTGGAGCTGTTCATCCTGCTAGACCTGTTGCACATGCTTCTAAGTTTTACAAGATTGTTAGTTGAACTGGCAAATGTAAAGACCCAGTTCAGAGCATCTGCTATAAAGCCATTATTGCAGAGTGTCCATTCTCCTGCGACTTGCTCTGTGCAACTAATTCAGCTGGAGCGGTAAAAGGACCCTCAGCCTAGGATATGTTGGCTTTTCTACAGTAGAGGAATTACTATTTTTCTCCCATGGGATACTAGGGGCAGGCACCATTTCAGTTCTATTCAAGCACTTGTGAAGAGCACTAGCTTTTAGACTGGCCTGGTAGCACATGCCTCTAATCCTAGCACTTTCGGAGACCGAGGTGGGTGGATTGCTTGAGCTTAGGAGTTCAAGACCAGCCTGGGCCACATGGTGAAAATCCCTTCTCTACAAAAAAAAAAAGAAAAATTACCCAGGTGTGGTGATATGTGCCTGTAGTCTCAGCTACTCAGGAGGCTGAAGTGGGAGGATCACTTGAATCTGAGAAGTAGAGGCTACAGTGAGCCAAGATTGTGCCACTGGACTCCAGCCTGGGCAACAGAGTGAGACCTTGTCTCAAAAATGAAGAAGAGCAATAGCTTCTCTATCAAGTAAGTGTAGGGTTTTAAAAACACAAATGGACTTCGGTAGACCAAAACAAAAGCCCATGAGTATGGAAGTTTCCCTTGAAGTTGGAAACTCAATTTCCCCCTTACCGCCCCCCCCCCCCGCCCCTGAAAATTAGAGGCACCAGAAATACAGAATCATTAACTTTGTTTGATTCAAACCCAAACCTAGTAACCATTTATAGATTTGCCAACTATATACTAAGAAAAATACTACAATTAAACCAATGTGAAACTGGCAGCTATTAAGAAAATATAATTAATAGTGACTTTTATCTTTCCTAAGCATAGAGTTGTGTTTCTGTGATACACATTTGCTAGTGGGTAAAGAATGCTTCCAGAAGACCAAGGAAATGAGTGTATGTAAGTGAAGCACTTGTAACTCCTTAGGAGAAAATGACTGAGGAGGCTTGAAATGGAGATAAAAATTCTCAAGTAAAATCTTTCTCATTCAGCCCTCCCCTTTTATTCATTTATTTTGAGACAGGGTCTGCCCAGGCTGGGATGCAGTGGCACAATCTCGGCTCACTGTAGCTAGCCTCAAACTCGACCTTCTGGGTTCAAGCAATCCCCGCTTCTCAGCCCCCCAACCCCAAGTAGCTGAGACTACAGGCACACCCCCACTATGTCCAGCTAAGTTTTGTATTTTTTGTAGACAGGTTTTTGCCACATTGCCCACGCTGCTCATGCTAGTCTCAAATTCCTGAGCTCAGGTGATCTGTCCACCTCGGCCTCCCAAAGTGCTGGGATTACAGGCATGAGCCAGCGTGCCTGGCCTACTCTAGCATCTTTATTCCAAAAAAGATTTCAGGCTGGGAAAAGTTTAAAGGAGAAAGAAAGCTGCAAAGAAAAAGTTAAATGTGGTGGCGTGGCTTAAATGTGTTTTCAGACTAAGATCTGGGAAGTTTTCATTTTCTACATTTTAAATGTCTGTGAAGTCTGAAATTTTCCCAAGCACGTATTACTTCACAGTCAATGTTAAGTAAAAACTGCCAGTGTGTGTCAGCACCAAGTTTGTGAATTGCCCCTTATAGTTAATATCTACCTAACCCTATTACATTGGTTTAGAGAGATTAGTTCCTAGGTAAACTAAATTGTATCTGTGTCATTGATACTTCCCATTGAGTATCTTATTGTTGGATCCATGTTTCTGTGCTAACCTATCCACACTGACCATCTGTTTTCTCGTTCAGAATCGGCAAGGTTGGAAATCAGAAGCGCGTTGTTGGTGTGCTTTTGGGCTCATGGCAAAAGAAAGTACTTGATGTATCGAACAGTTTTGCAGGTAAAAGACAAATTTTGTGTTTTTCTGAGCATGATTAAAATGTCAGTTGACTTTTTAAGAAAATAAACCTTTGTTACCACTTTTGACTACAACCCAGAGATTGTCTCAGAATTGCTGAAGTATAGAAAAGAGAACCTGAAGACTGAACACTAGATCAGGCAGTAAATACTTTAGACTTGCAGGCCATGTGGTCTCCACTGCACCTGCTCCTCTCTGCTGTTGTAGTGCAAGAGCTGCTATAAACAACATGTAAACAAACGATGAGAGTGGCAGTATTGCAGCAACCCTCTATAAATACAGGCAGCTGGCAGTTTGTCAACCCCCACACTAAACTGTTCAACCATGCTTCTTATAGGTAGAGTAAGGGGAGAGATGGGGAACTTTACCCCTGTGTGAATCCTCACAAGAATGTATCCATGTATTACTTGGATGATTAAAGCAACAACAATAAAGAACATGCTGGATGACCTCTGGACTAGAGGTCACTAACTCTGATGTCTAAAATGACCAGCTAATAATGTCATTCGCCAAATGGAAAATGCCAGGAAATTACTGGGCTTCTAAAAAACTGAAAAGCATGAGTCTTTTTTAAAGAGCTGCAACCTCTACCTGGCTGTAGCTGGTAGTTGCCAGGTATTCCAGTTTTTTAAGAGAAGCTGGAGGTCTGGATTTTTCTGTGAACTCTCCCAGTTTTTGAGGACAGCTCAAAAAAAAAAAAAAATTTAATATCGTGTTGGGCAAGTGAAACACGTAAGTGAATCAGAACTGGCCTGAGGGTCTTTACTTGTGACTTTTGTTCTAGGTTTCTACCAAGCACCCTAAACTAACTTTTTTTTTTCCTCTTTAGTTCCTTTTGACGAAGATGACAAAGACGATTCTGTGTGGTTTTTAGACCATGATTATTTGGAAAACATGTATGGAATGTTTAAGAAAGTCAATGGTACGTCTTGATGTTCTAAGGTGTTACAGCATAGAATTGATTTGTGTGTATGGGGCTCTTCTGTTTGCTTTTCTTTAACATCAAGGCCCTTTCAGTTGGCTACACTTAGTTAAGACTAGTGGGAGTAGAAGAATAAGGTAGAATAAATGAAAAACTAGAGTAGCAATTTAAGGCCAAATAGGCCACCTGGGTTTGGGTAAGAGGGGAAATAACGCTCTAATTGCGGCTGAAAAGTGAAGAACCGTCCAGTAAAATCAGTCTTCCATTAGAGTTTTAGTACCACCAGGGTAAATATGTCTGGAATTTTCAAAGAGGTAAAGGACATAACTTCTTATCCTTTTTGAGGGAGTTGTATCGAGCTTCATGAAATAGTTAAAGCCCACTAATTTTTTTCCGTCCTAGCCAGAGAAAGAATAGTTGGCTGGTACCACACAGGCCCTAAACTACACAAGAATGACATTGCCATCAACGAACTCATGAAAAGATACTGTCCTAATTCCGTAAGTGCTCTCTATTTTTAAAACTCTTGAATGATTTTTTGCCAGCCAGCTCAAGTAAGAGCATCCAGGGAAGAATTTGAGTAGCAAATCTGCTTACTGCTTTATCTCCATAAACTTCTGTTAATTTGTAGTGCTCTGTGAAGTATACTGTAACCTAATACATTTGATAAATAACAGGTTACACCTGCTAAGTACCAGGTGTATGAGTTATGTAATCCTCTCAGTAACTATATCCTCTTTAGGAATGAGAAAACTGAGGTTTAGAATGGTTAGGAAGGTCTGGTAAGGGGTGGGACTGGGATTGAAATTTTAGCTGTATTGACTCTAATGTCCTTGTGCTAGGCACTGTACTGCCCCTCAGCTTGTTAATGAAGGGGATCAAAAAGCAGAAAAAACGATGAGATCATTTGAAGTATAAATGCATTTTTGCTGAAAATTCTGGTTCATTTCTAATTGAATAGAAGAAATAGCTTTAGTAATTGTGAGAGGAATGCCTGAAATTACCCCTTTTGTGCTGGGCGTGAGATGATTTGCTAAGATGTGTTTCTCGGCCAGGTGTTGGTCATCATTGATGTGAAGCCGAAGGACCTAGGGCTGCCCACAGAAGCATACATTTCAGTGGAAGAAGTCCATGATGTGAGTCATCTTGCCATGAACCTGGGGGGTTCGACTTCCCGCTTATTGGGTGATGGGCTTTTTTTTTTTTTTTTCTTTTTTCAATTTTCAGGTCAACAAATCCTTTGTCTCTATAACAAAAGAAGGTAGTTAAGTTTTTTCCCCTTTGACTTTTTTAATCACTACATTTTAGAAATGGAGAGGAACATAGAAATCTAAATTCCATCCAGGCACAGTGGCTCACCCAGTGCTTTGAGAGGCAGAGGTGGGAGGATTGCCTAAGCCTAGGAGTTGAGGACCAGCCTGGGCAACATAGCAAGACCCCTACAAAAATAAAAACATGAGCCAGGCATGATGGTCCATGCCTGTATTCCAGGCTACTCAGGAGGTTGAGACGGGAGGATTGTCTGAGCCCAGGAGTTCAAGCTTACAGTGAGCTATGATCACGCCACTGCATTCCAACCTGTGCGACAGTGAGACCCTGTCCCCCCAAAAAACAAAACAGAAATCCAGATTCCCCTTTTACAAATGAAAACTTTAAGGGATGAATTACGGTCTCCTTTTGGGTTTAGATTTGCAGTATTTATCCTTACTTTCAGTTTTAAGATTTGGAAAAGGATATTTTAGGATAGCTTTGTGCAAATGTTCCTTGCATCGAGTTCTGTCTTCCTGGAGCTTTTCTCTCTGCCTGGCTACCAGGGAACTTACATCCAATGTATCACCTAGTTGCAGTAGGGCTTTCATCCCTGTTTTGACCCAGT
Source organism: Chlorocebus sabaeus (assembly GCF_047675955.1). NCBI lineage: Eukaryota > Metazoa > Chordata > Mammalia > Primates > Cercopithecidae > Chlorocebus > Chlorocebus sabaeus. The sequence continues at coordinate 66,932,727 of NC_132908.1, read as the reverse complement.
TGTTTTTAGTGAATTTTTCTCCTGCCTCTTTAGAAAAGGAATTGAGGTTGCTCATACACACGCACCCCAATGAAGCAAGATTTTTTTTTTTAGTAGGGGATAAAGGGGATATACGGGTCATGTTACCAGATGAAACTCAAGAAGAATTAGTGCCTGTAAAGGTTACCAAGAAATCCTACAAGACCGTTAAAGGTTCTGACCATCTTGGCATGCAAAGCAAAGAGAATGCCCCTTGCAGGATTAACCCTATCCTGAATAAAATAATCACAGCTCACTTCTGTAGCACTTAGTGTGAGTGGAGTGACTTGCCCAAGGTCTCGGAGCTCCCTTATTACATACGTGGCGGCACCAGATTTGAACCCAGCTAGCCTAGCTGTGGAGCCTGTGCTCTTACCACTGTGCTGTCCTCCCTTGCACACAGTTTACAGCCTTTTGCAAGAGACGTACAGCCTCTTCTGGCACAGAGTCTGAGAAAAGTATCTTCCGAGTCCCTTCAGGATGTCACTGGGTGCCCACCAGGACCCATGTCCCCAGTGGATCCTTTGATGAATTCAGACCGCCAGAAAGCCAGCTATTCTGATTGCATTGGTTTGGGCACTCTGGAATCGTTTGATCCAAGAGACAAAAAAGGGCTAAACGTTACATTTTCTGGCATGAACTTGCTGCAGTAGAGATACTCTGTATATTGTCCATTCTAGAAAGAACTATATACTTTTTTTTTTTTTTTAAGATAATCTCGCTCTGTTGCTCTGGCTGGAGTGCAGTGGTGTGATCTCAACTCACTGCACCCTCCACCTCCCAGGTTCAAGTGATTCTCATTCCTCAGCCTCCAGAGTAGCTGGAATTACAGGCACCCGCCACCACACCTGGCTAGTTTGTGTGTTTTTTTGTAGAGGGCTTTTTGCCGTGTTGCCCAGGCTGGTCTCGAATTCTCGGCATTCCAAAGTGCTGAGATTACAGGTGTGAGCCACCATGCCCAGCCAGAACAATACACTTTTAAGAATCAACCTGAGACTTCCCTGTGTGTCCATCCCAAGTGTGGGCTTGAGGGAATTTCCAGATTTTCTCAACTCACAGTGCCCCAGCAGACTGCATCACTGAGCAGCACCACAGTGATGTCAGCTTTGAAGGCTAAACTTTCAAAGCAAGCCTTACCCACCCTGGCCATAGAAAATTCTCAGTCATGCACCCATTAAATGAGCTGACGTAAAGCAAAAGACTCAAGGTGCGAAAAGGAACACATATCAGTTTGTTTCTGGAAAATAAATAATTATAGTTAGGCTTCCTCTCCCAGGATGGAACCCCAACCTCAAAAACATTTGAACACGTGACCAGTGAAATTGGAGCAGAGGAAGCTGAGGAAGTTGGAGTTGAACACTTGTTACGGTGAGAGCCTAGTACAGCATCAAAATAATGCGCTGCCCGAGAGGCCACACAGTGCAAGGAAGAGGTTTGTGTCAAGAGTACGGAGACCTGGGTTCCGGTCCTGGCCATCCACTAACAAGTCTGCCATTCTGAGCAAATCACAGTCTCTTTCCAGACCTTTGTTTTCTTGTCTGTACATTGAAATGTTTGAACTACATCAACTGTAAATGTCTTGAGTTACAATTTATGACTCTGTGGATCGCATACCTTGTCTGGAAACTAGAATGTTGACTGTGAGGGGAGAGAGGTGTGAGAATGCAGGCCTGCACTCCACTAGATGTCCTTCTCAACAGATGTAGCCCATTTTCTAGAGAGAATCTTCATCTCGGGGTAGCTTTTGTTTTAAAATCCTATGTCTATATTATCCTTATTTGAAAGGGGTCGTAGTTTTATCAGTCAGTGAAGTTCCTTCCAGTTCTAAAAATTACCATCTCTTAAATTTAAGCTTCTCGATATTCTGGAGATGCAGGCAGAGAAAATGCCATCCTTTTAAGAACAGGAAAGCCGAGATAGCGTCAGTACAAGGCTACCCAGAAAGTTACTGGCAGATCTAAACTGTTCATGTAAACAATCTCGTTTTTTCTTAAGTGAAAATGGTTTTATTTTAGCTCTCTTTTCTAATTATTTTTTGAAAAATGTCCTGTGATGAGACATGTGGCTCCGAATAACAATTTCGTCATTGATAACTAAATCTTTATCAAATGGAAAAGTGACATTTTTCTTTTAAAAACTTGCCGCACCCAACAAAGCTAGGTATTTTCTTAGAATGTAAGAACTTGCGTGATAACATGGTACCCGATGCCTTTTCCTGCCCTTTCTAACTGCGGGTTATTACAGAGACATCAAAGACACGACGGTGGGCACTCTGTCCCAGCGGATCACAAACCAGGTCCATGGTTTGAAGGGACTGAACTCCAAGCTTCTGGATATCAGGAGCTACCTGGAAAAAGTCGCCACAGGCAAGCTGCCCATCAACCACCAGATCATCTACCAGCTGCAGGACGTCTTCAACCTGCTGCCAGACGTCAGCCTGCAGGAGTTTGTCAAGGCCTTTTACCTGAAGACCAACGACCAGATGGTGGTAGTGTACTTGGCCTCGCTGATCCGTTCCGTGGTCGCCCTGCACAACCTCATCAACAACAAGATTGCCAACCGCGACGCAGAGAAGAAAGAAGGGCAGGAGAAAGAAGACAGCAAAAAGGATAGGAAAGAGGACAAGGAGAAAGATAAAGATAAGGAAAAGAGTGATGTAAAGAAAGAGGAGAAAAAGGAGAAAAAGTAAAACATGTATTAAATAGCTTTTTTAATTTGTAAATTAAAATCTTACAAACTAAATCAGTCTGCTGCTAGAGGGTTCTTTTCCACTCGGCGTGCTTGTTAGGAAGCTGGCCCGCCAAGAGCTCTCTGCCTCCGGCCACTCTTGCTGTGGTGCTACATGGAAGCGTATGGAGACTGAGCTCAAACCTGAACTGCAGCTTCAGCTGCTGTGAGCTGGGGATATGATAGTCAGCTCAGGCTTCAGATTGTGTGAGAAAAATGAGGAGAAATCAGCAAAGCGTTTTGGTACTCTTCATTCGTTTCTCTGTAAAACCAGAAGTTGAATTTTCCCCATGTTGAAAGATTCTTGGGGTGTGTTTGGAATTTTACACAATCGCTAAATGGAATGCATGAATTCCATCATGTTTTCTCCCTGGTAACACGTAGAGTCCAGACCCTTCTGAACTCTGCTGACAATACCACACCATGTTTTGGACCCATAGCTCTGGCATTCTCAGGGGTTGTGATCCAGCTCCATATATTGTTTACCTTCAAAGACACAATTAAATGACTTGATTTTTAAGGCTGTGTTCTAGTCGTTTTTGACTTTGGGAGTAGTGATCCGTTGTTTCCAGAAGCAGCCAAGACAGCCTTCGATTGGAGCTGCCTTAAGGAGTTCTCTTGGAATTGGTATCATTTACGAAAGAGCATCTCGTTCCCCTAAATGGAAACAGGCAGTCTGCTGTAGTGAGGAGAGTTCTCTGAGCCCAGAAGACCCAGGTTCTAGTTTGTACCTCAGATCCGTCATTTGTGAGGTGATAGGTTGCAGTCAGTCATCTCTGAAGTCCCCAGAACGGTGTTTCAAAAGGGACACATTTACCACTGTAGCAGCTGTAAGTACCTCAGACCACAGGCCAAACAGGCATGTTACTAAGAATGGAACGACGTTTCCCCTAAGATAAGTGCAGGGGACTCCTAGAGGAACTAATTAAACAAGGCACTAAATCATTTGACATACACTAGTCACAGATATTAAATTTCCTTTCTTGAACAGGTAGAACCTCTCAAATGCACTACATGGATTATTCATCTTGAAAGATTTAAGAATACAATAAAATAGCACAAAAATTCAGTTGCATCTCAGAAACCACTCCATGAGGTTATAATGCCTTAAAGTAATCAGAAGCATTGATTTTTATTCCGTAGACCTGCCAAAGAGCTAGTTAGTGGAAATTTGGAAATAGGTACAGCTTGAGTATCCCTTATCTGAAATGCTTGGAACCAGAAGTGTTAAGGATTTGGGAATTTTTTTTTTTTTTTTTTTTTAATATTTGCATTATACTTAACAGCTGAGCGTACCTAATCAGAAATGTACCAATGCACATTTCCTTTGAATACCATGTAAGTGCTCCAAAAGTTTCAGATTTTGGAGCATTTCAAATTTTTGGATTAGGGGCACTCAACCTGTAGTAAAATGTAAAATGACTATCGTTCAGCATAAATAGAGGCATGCCCCATCAGGGTTCGTTTCAGAGTTCATCACGATTCTGAGATAAAAAGGCATGGTAAAGTGAAAACAGAACTAAATTGACTTTTCTGTTTCAGAAGCCAAAAGTCAGATGGTTGTATCTAATTGAATAAAAGAAACTTGAAGTACGTAGATTAAAACTGGAGGTGTATCCCAAACCACGGGAGCGTTGAAGAAGCTTTTGAGATTTGGGTGCCGTGTTTGGAACACACTGATGTGACAGGGAGCCTGGACCACAAACCCTCTCTAGGAAATGGGCAAGAACAAGACTCGGGCGTGGGAGGAGAGCCAGGTGCCATGGTGCTGAGGTTCTAAGCAAGGGAACGCGGCGTCATCCTGCGGAACGGGTCCTGTATGTGAGGCTCGGGGGCAAGTGCACACCTGAATTGACACGGCACAGGATTCAGGTCTGCCTTTAAGAATATAATGCAGGGTTGGGGGCAGTGGCTGGTGCCTGTAATCCCAACACTGGAAGGCTGAGGCAGGAGGATCACTGGAGCCCAGGAGTAAGAGACCAGCCTGGACAACATAGTAAGACCCATCTACAAAAAATTTTAAAATTGTCTGGGTGTGGTGGGATGTGCCTTAGCCCTAGCTACTCAAGAGGCTGAGGCAGAAGGACATGGGAGCCCAGGAGCTCAAGGTTGTAGTGAGCTGTGATCGCAGGCCACTGCACTCCAGCCTGGGCAACAAAGCAAAATCCTGTCTCTTTAATAAAAAAAAAAAAAAAAAAAAAAGAGTATCATTTGGATTTAACAGACTTTCCCAGGGTCCAGTGCACTAGCACAATGCCACAGCCTTTTAAGTTGGTCACAGTTTGATGAACTGAAATGTTCATTGAGCATCTAAGAACGTGGGAATCCCTAGGCCTTATTATTTTTTAATAGTTTGGCCCACATACGAACAAAACTGACTTCTACCTTCCTAACTGGAATCTTCCATTCCTACTTATGAAGAAAATAGCCTGTAGCCTGTGAAGTCACTTAGGTACATTTTCTAAGGTCAAATTGCTGCCATCATGTAGAAGAGGGGGAGCCCAGTAGAGCTACCGATGAAGTCTTGCTCATACAAATAGCAGCTGACTTGACCGCAAAACCCAGGGCCCACCCCTAAAATAAAGCCTTACCTCTGTGTAGTCTGGCAGTCTGGAGATGAGACTTCTAAATGGCTTTTGCTGGTTTTGGAAACACTGAAAAAGTATTCTGGAAAAAGCGTGATCCTGAGCCTGGATCTCATCTCCATAGCTGCAACATTAGCTTCCCTTCCATTTCACCACAGCTTCAGAATGACTGCCTAATAGATTTCAGGCTGCTCCTGGGACACATCTTACAGAGGATGGTGTTTACTCCTGAATTACGGTTTTCTGTTTGAAAACATGAAACATGTGAGTTATAGACTGGGGATAAATGTGGAGAGGGTCCTGAAGTCAAGGAGAAGATGCTACCGAAACTAGAGCACTTTAATGCCAGAAGTAGGCCAGATGTAGTGGCTCACACCTGTAATCCCAGCACTCTGGGAGGTCGAGGCGGGTGGATCACTTGAGGTCAGGAGTTCGAGACCAGCCTGGCCAACATGGTAAAACCCCATCTCTACTAAAAATACAAAAATTAGCTGTGCGTGGTGGCATGCACCTGTAATCCCAGCTACTTGAGAGGCTGAGGCAGGAGAATTGCTTGAACTGGGGATGCGGAAGTTGCAGTGAGCCGAGTGCCACTGCACTCCAGCCTGGGCAACACAGCGAGACTCTGTCTCAAAAAAAAAAGAAAAAAAGAAAAAAATGCCAGAAGCAAATGAAGGACAACTACAGGTTTAAATGAAAACAAGCTGAAGCAATGCAAACTTTTTATATTAGATATTTGACTTTAAAATATCTCAATAAAGTGTTGATTTTCTCAAAAAAAAAAATTGAAAAAGAAAACAGGAACTAGCCCTCAACTTATGGAAAACAATGAAATCTCCCATTCACTGGGAAGTTATGCAAAGGCATTTTCTTCTACCATTTTCCGTTAAGCAAAATAAAACTTGAGAATGAGTTAGGATTGTTTGTCAGACTATATAACACGCTAACAAAACCACTTTCATCTGCCCTGTCCGGGAAAAGGGGGTGGATACAGGACTGTGGGAAGGCAGAGGAACATTTGATTTATATGGCCCACAAGAGAAAATGTTTACAACTTCCCTAAGCAAATGTATTGCAAATTATTACACGTAATACCTGTGCACGTTCCTATGCCGTTCAACTCTTGGCATTACCGATTTTTGCCTGGTAGCAGTGCAAAATTGAGATCTTTTTTTTTAAAAAAAGTAAAGCCTGTTTTTTGGCCAGGCACGGTGGCTCACACCTGTATTTGGGAGACCGAGGCAGGCAGATCACGAGGTCAGGAATTCAAGACCAGCCCTGCCACCGTGAAGAAACACCATCTCTACTAAAAATACAAAAATTAGCTGGGTGTGGTGGCGGGAGCCTGTAATCCCAGCTACTCGGGAGGCTGAGGCAGGAGAATTGCTTGAACCCGGGAGGCGGAGGTTGCAGTGAGTCGTGCCACTGCACTCCAGCCTGGTGAAAGAGCAAGACTCTGTCTCAAAAAACAAAAAGTCAAGTCTGGGCCGGGCGCGGTGGCTCAAGCCTGTAATCCCAGCACTTTGGGAGGCCGAGACGGGCGGATCACGAGGTCAGGAGATCGAGACCATCCTGGCTAATACGGTGAAACCCCGTCTCTACTAAAAATACAAAAAACTAGCCGGGCGAGGTGGCGGGCGCCTGTAGTCCCAGCTACTCCGGAGGCTGAGGCAGGAGAATGGCGTAAACCCGGGAGGCGGAGCTTGCAGTGAGCTGAGATCCGGCCACTGCAGTCCAGCCCGGGCTACAGAGCAAGACTCCGTCTCAAAAAAAAAAAAAAAAAAAGTCAAGTCTGTTTTTATTGGCGGAGTAAATAAGAATTGACTCAGTACAGACATGGAAGTGAGGAAAGAAAATATGTGAAGAGAAGGAAAGAAGAAACTGGAAGTCGTGTTTCTAGCGCCCAGATCAAGAGGAATCTTTTGCTAATCGTTGCTCTTTGGAGCCAATCTGTTCCTTCGTCACTAGATGGCGTCATTCACTCAGCTCATCTCATCTCTTGTCGAGAAAAATTTGATTCCCAGTTGGGCATAGATTTGGGAATCTGCCCCAATTACTTCCTGCCATTTCTGCTTTCGGCTGAAGCCACCCAGGCAAAATTGTGAAGGAATTTGAAGAGACTATGAGTACAAAAAGACTGGGTTAAGCCTCCACACCTCCACCCTTACGTCCTTTTACACACTGCTGCTGGGGGATGAACACAAGTAGATAGTTCGTGCTTCAATTTTCCTCACTGCTGGTATTACTCTTCTAATTTTTTTTTTTTTTTTTTTTTTTTTTTTTTTTTTTTTTTTTTTTGAGACTGGGTCTTGCTCTGTCGCTCACGCTGGAGTGCCGTGATGCGATCACAGCTCATTGCAGCCTCAACCTACTGGGCTCAAGCGATCCTCCTGCCTCAGCCTCCTGAGTAGCTGAGACGGCAGGCACGAGCCACCACACCCAGGTAATTTTTTAACTTTTTTGCAGAGACAGGTTCTCACCTTGTTGCCCAGGCTGGTCTTGAACTCCTGGGCTCAAGCAGTCCTCCTGCCTCGGCCTCCCAAAGTGCTGGGATTACAGGCATGAGCCCCCGTGTCCAGCCTCCTAATTACTTTAAGGATCCTACTCAGTGGTGTGCTGGTAAACATGTAACAATCAGTTCTCCAAAAAAGGGATGAGGGGCATTGATTTGTAAGCCTTTCCTAATTTCCCTGGTATAAATACTTCCACGGTGGCTGATTTCACAACAACCTGAGTTGGGAGGAGAGGCGCAAAAGCACAGTGCTATACAGTATTTCTACCTTACAGATAAGATAGACAAAAATAACCTTAGGAGCACACCTGATAGTAAAATGTAGTAAAGAAAGTAGAGCCGGCATGATGACTCACGCCTCTAATCCAAGCACTCTGGAAGGCCAAGGCAGGCGGATCACCTGAGGTCAGGAATTTGAGAGCAGCCTGGCAAAACATGGGGAAACCTTGTCTCTACTAAAACTAAAAAAACTAGCCGGGCATAGTGGCATGGGCCTGTAATCCCAGCTACTTGGGAGGCTGAGGCAGAAGAATTGTTTGAACCCAGGAGGCAGAGGTTGCAGTGAGCCAAGATCGTACCACTGGGCAACAGAATGGGACTCGGTGTCAAAAAAAAAAAAAAGAAAAGAAAAATATTTTCTTAATATAATCTATTTAATTGTAAGTTTATACAATTTAATTTTTAGCAATGGTTGCTTTTAGCCTCCAGCTCACAAAATTTCTGAACATTTAACAATTGGCTTTTGCAAACCTGTGCAGCCTGGCTCCAAGCCCACCCTTTCCAGTCCTATTTAAATATCACTGCCTTCATAACTGTTACTTAATCCCCAGTTGTTTTCATTTTATACCTGTTTCTGTTTTTTTCAAGAAAACTAACCAAGACTTGGGGGTTCATTCAAAGTGGCCCTCTTCACACAGGGGCAGACAGTTGTAGGTGACAAATCTTTGTCAAATGCCTGGGACTTTTCCAGAAGGGGGTGGTGCTGATTGGTTGAGTGATTCGTTTCCACTTACTAGGACCTCAGCTGGCCGTTCTCTAGCAGTTATTCAAAGCACAGAACCAATGACAGCAGATTTCACTATGATGCTTGTTAAAAATTCAGGTTTCTGGCCAGGTACGGTGGCTCACGCCTGTAATCCCAGCTCTTTGGGAGGCCAAGGCGGGCAGGTCACTTGAGGCCAGGAGTTCAAAACCAGCCTGGCCAATACAGTGAAAGCCAGTCTCTACCAAAACACACAAAGCTGCCGGACGTGGTGACACGCGCCTGTGGTCCCAGCTACTCAGGAGGCTGAGACCGGGAGAATCTATTGAACCCAGGAGGCAGAGGTTGCAGTGAGCTGAGATTGTGCCACTGTACTCCAGCCTGAGTGACAGAAACGCTGTCTAAAAAAAAAAATAAAAATTCAGGTTTCTGGGCCCAACCCCAGACCTGCGGTATTAGAATCTCTGGGGATCTGTGTCTTTAAGATGGTCTCCGTATGGCTCCTGCCCACATGAAAGTTAGAGAACATTTATTTTGATGTAGATCAATCTTATCAATTATTTTTTTTTAACAGTCCAGGCATCTATTTTGTTTTTTTGTGCCATTTTAAAATCATTTATTTATTTATTTTTCATAGAGATGAGTCTCCCTATGTTGCCCAGGCTGGTCTTGAACTCCTGGGCTCAAGCAATCCTCCTGTTTTGGCCTCTCAAAATGCCAGGATTACAGGTGTGAGCCACCATACTCGGCCTTTTTTTTTTTTTTTTAATAACACCTATAAAACCATGAATTCAAGAGGATCGGGTTCCAGAAGCTTAGGTTCCTTTTCCCTGTTCTCACAGATTGTGCTTCTCTGACTGGAGCAGGCTGGCACTTCAGTTGAACCCAGGTACTCTCTGGCTGCCTTCTCTTTTTTTTGAGACAGAGTCACTCTGTGTTGCCCAGGCGGGAGTACAGTCTTGGCTCACTGCAACCTTTGCCTCCCAGGTTCTCGAGATTCTCCTGCCTTAGCCTCCCAAGTAGCTGGGAATACAGGCATGGGTCACCATGCCCGGCTAATTTTTATATTTTTAGTAGAGATGGGGTTTCACCATGTGGGCCAGGCTGGTCTTGAACTCCTGACTTCAGGTGATCCGCCCACCTCAGCCTCCCAAAGTGCTGGGATTACAGGCGTGAGCCACCGCACCTGGCCTCTTCCTCATTTTCTTTTCTTTTTTTTTTTGAGATAGAGTCTCGCTCTGTCACCCAGGCTGGAGTGCAGTGGCACGATCTCGGCTCACTGCAACCTCCACCTCCCAGGTTCAAGCAATTCTCCTGCCTCAGCCTCCTAAGTAGCTGGGATTATAGGTGTGCGCCACACACCCTGCTAATTTTTGTATTTTTAGTAGAAATGGGGTTTCACTGTGTTGGTCAGGCTGGTCTCGAACTCCTGACCTCGTCATCTGCCCGCCTCGGCCCCCCAAAGTGCTGAGATTACAAGCGTGAGCTACTGCACCTGGCCTCTCTTCCTCATTTTCAATCCTGACTCCATCCCCACCTCTTACCCCTCGGCATATAAACCTCAGCTCCCTCCCATATTACAGCTGCACACCTGCAGCCCCTGCTGTAGCCTCCCTCCATCCTTCTTCTCCCAGTTAACCTTCAGCAAATGGCTCACCTATGTCTGTTGCCTTCTCTTCTTTGTCTTCCAGGCATTTCCTTAATCATCTGCAATCTGGCTTTTGCCCCCCACCATTTCACTAAAGTACCTCTCACTAAAGTCACCAATGGCTTCTTTGTCCATCCTGTTGGCCCTTCTGAACCCTTATGTATTAGTCCGTTTTCACACTGCTGACAAAGACGTACTTAAGACTGGATAATTTATAAAGAAAAAGAGGATTAATGGACTCACAGTTCAAGTGCCTGGGGAGGCCTCACAATCATGGCAGAAGGCAAGAGAGAACTTGTGCATGGGAACTCTTCTTTATGAAACCGTCAGATCTTGTGAACCTTATTCACTGTCATGAGAACAGCATGGAAGAGACCCGTCCCCATGATTCAGTTGCCTCCCACTGGGTCCCTCCAATGACATGTAGGAATTGCGGGAGCTACGATTCAAGATGAGATTTGGATGGGGACACAGCCAGACCGTATGACGTCACCTCCCTGGCTTGATCCCTGGCACTTCTATCACGGTACTCTTACCCGCTTCCTAGAGCCTCCCGAGCCCCTTGGGCTCCATTTTCTCTAGACCTGCATTTGACTCAACCTGTGTCTTATATTTTAAAGAATCCCGCATCGTTACCTGATGCCTCTGATTCCAATACTCATTCCTCCTCTTTCTTCCAGACCCTGGCTGGTCACGCCACCACACGCCACCAGAACACAGGAGTCATACTGGCCGCCCTGCTCAGCCTCAGCTGCTGCATTCAGCCACCAGGTCCTGTGGGTTCTACCACGTGGACCCTCTCTGACACCTGCCCCTCTGCATTCCTCCCGCCCCTGCCTATGTGCAAACGTTCATCTCCTTTCTGTTCTGCTGCTACAGTTGCCCAACAGCTCTTTCTGCCTACTTTCTCACCTTCCCCCTCCTCCTCATTCTATTCCAGTGCCAGAGTTACATGGCTGGAGGAAGAACCTCAAATGTAGAGAGTGGCAAGACTCTTAATCCTCAGTTCATGACTGCCATCATCATCACCATCATCATCAAACGTGTCCTTTCTTTGGTATTTTTTACCTGATTTCCCCAAAATTCTAACCACCCATCCTTCTCACACACATAAGCTATAGCCACTTCAATGTGTTTAATAAACGTCCTTAGATATGGACGGATCCGCAAAGAACATGCAGCGTAATGTTCTAGAACTCTTGACCTCAGGTGATCTGCCCTGAGGCCTCCCAAAGTGCTGGGATTACAGGCGTGAACCACCACACCTGGCCCATGCAGCGTAACGTTCTATGTGCATGTGTTTTAATTTCTGTAAGTTTCCCTTTAATTTCATTCTTTCCTACCTTTTTATAAAACTTAAAACTATGTTTAAAGACCTGTCTTCATGGCTGTATGTATAGATTCATTCAGTTCATAGCTTGTAACTGCTTGTGGCAGCAACAATACTATGTGTTCCCAAATCCTGTTCCACATTCCTCTTTCCTGGACATACTGCAGACTACACTTGCCACCCCTTTTGCTCCAGAGAAGGCAACGAGATGAGTCCCGGACAATGAAAAAATATAAGCAGGCCGGGCGTGGTGCCTCACGCCTATAATCCCAGCGCTCTGGGAGGCAAGTGGGGGGCGGATCACCACCCAGGAGATCGAGACCATCCAGGCCAACATGGTGAAACCTCGTCTCTACTAAAAATACAAAAATTAGCTGGGAGTGGTGGTGCGTGCCTGTAATCCCAGCTACTTGGGAGGCTGAGGCAGGAGAATCACTTGAACCAGGGAGTCGGAGGTTGCAGTGAGCCGAGATCGTGCCACTGCATGCCAGCCTGATGAGAGAATGAGACTGAGAAAGTGAAAAGCCCCTTCTGTCTCTCTCACCCCCTGCCTGGGCGATAGAGGAGGGACATGTTGAGATGGCAAGTCACACAGGGTGCAGCCTGACTGCTGAGTCCCTTTACAGAGAAGAGATGTCCTAGAGAAACACGTGCCTTGCATTTGATTTGATGTAAGCTGGAAATAAAACTTGTGTTCAGCCACTGAGATTGGAGGGCTGTTTGTCATCACGATGACGTAACTTTGCCTACCCTGCTAGTCCACTAAGGTGGGGATACATTGTAATCAGCCACCTTGGTTTACTTACCTACCTCCTAGTGATGGACACCTGGGTTACTTCCAGTTCTCCACCACCACAAACAAAGCTACCACATGTCCTCATAAGGACCTGAGTAAGAGTTTCTATGGAGTCCATGTCCAGGAGTTTGCAGGAACATAGAATATAAGCATAGTTCATGTCTCTTAAGTACAGCCAGGTTGCACGCTAGAGTGGCTGCAGTCCTTATGCTCCTACTCACGGTGCATGAGGTTACCGTGTCTGAAACCACAGTATATTTTAGCAGCTTAAAGTGTGGGCTCAAGTCAGATTGCTTGACTTGGAATCCAAGATGTATAAACTACTAGCTGTTAAGGCTATTTGGCCAGGCGTGGTGGGGTCACATCTGTAATCCCAGCACTGAAGGAGGCTGAGGTGGGGGTATCACCTGAGGTTAGGAGTTCGAGACCAGGCTGGTCAACATGGTGAAACCCCGTCTCTACTAAAAATACAAAAAAATTAGCCAGCATGCGTGCTTGTAATCCCAGCTACTGGGAAGGCTGAGGCAGAATCGCTTGAACTTGGGAGGCAGAGGTTGCAGTGAGCCGAGATCACACCATAGCACACCAGCCTGGGTGACAGAGCAAAAAAGACAAATCTCTATCTCCATTTTCTCATCTGCAAAATGGGAATAGTTTTATTACTACCTGCTTCATAGATTTGTTAGGAAAATAACACAAAGTATTACTTATAAGGGCTTGGAGCAGAGCCTGCACACAGTATATCCCGTGTCAGTGTGATTGTGACAGTCCTTACTAATATGCTTGCCAACCTAACACTGCGCATGATCCAACTTCCCAATTTTTATAGATCTTAGGAGAGCAATAGTATTCTGAAGTTATTCTGATAGAGCTTCTCCCCATGGCCATGTCTATTGTCCCTTCTGTGAATTGCTACTTCTGTCTTTTGCTCATCTTTTTTTCTATTGAGTTTCTTTTCTTTTTCTTGTTGATTTTCAGACATCCTTTGAATATTCAGGAAACAACTCCTGTTTCGGTTTTTTGTGACAGCTCTTTTCAGTCAGTCCCATCTGTCTGTTACTTTATCTTTGGGGAGCTTTGTGGAACAGAAATCCTCTATTTTGATGTAGACAAATCGATCCATTCTCCCCTATGGTTAGTGCTTTGTGAATCACACTTAAGAAGCCCTTCCCCAGCTTAAAGTCCCAAATCTATTCTCATACTTACACATCATTAGCTTTATATTTTCACCTTTCACATTACATCTTTTCATTCACTTCAAGTTTCTTTTTTATTTTTGCTTTTTGAGAGACGGGTCTCACTCTGTCACCCAGGCTGAGGGTGCGGTGGTACGATCATAGCTCCCTGCAGCTCGACCTCCCGGGTTCAAGCGACGCTCCCACCTCAGACTCCCAAGTAGATGGAACTACAGACGTGCACTACCATACCCAGCTAGTTTTCTGTCGAGACGAGTGTCTTGCTCTGTTGCCCGGGCTGGTCTCCCCACCTTAGACTCCCAAGTGCTAGGATTACAGGTGTGAGCCACCGCACCCAGCCTCCACTTCAAGTTGCAAGACTTCTGTTTATCTGACAATTTTCAGCTCTGCACCTCCCCAGCCTTCTGTTGTCCCTCAAATCCCCAAGCCTTGAGCCTGAATACACTTCTGGTCTGCAGCAGTCGGGGAACGGGCAGTAGCTGAGTTGCATGGGGTCTGGGAGGGGAGGTGGGTGTCCAACTCCTCTGTATGCGGATGCTTAACTACTCCACTTGTTTTTGTTTTGAGATGGAGTCTTGCTCTGTTGCCTAGGCTGGAGTACGGTAGCACAATCTCAGCTCATTGCAACCTCCCCCTCCCAGGTTCAAGTGATTCTCCTGCCTCAGCCTCCTGAGTAGTTTGGACTACAGGTGCACACCACCATGCCCAGCTAATTATTTGTAGTAGAGATGGGATTTCACCATGTTGGCCAGGCTGGTCTCAAACTCCTGACTTCATGATCCGCCCACCTCAGCCTCCCAAAGTGCTGGGATTACAGGCATAAGCCACTGCGCCCGGCCTACTCCAGTTGTTTTTAGGCCCTAGTATCACCCTTGCCTTCTTGCTGCCCCCAAACCCTAACTCAAGTGGTCTACTAGACAGAGTGGCTCATTTCTCATCGGCCTCCCCTGCAGTGCAGCTTCCGGCTCTGCTTGATCAATTACAATCCTCCACCTGCTATCTGCCTTGTAAAACTATGTTAGCCATCCTCATCTGCCACCAAGTCCTCTTATGTTCTCTTTGCCCTTGTAGGTTAAGACTTTTATAAAACTTTCACCTTGTTTATGGTAAGAGAGAGGAATTCAACTTTGTTTCCTCCAGAAAGTATTCATCCCTGGCCCCTGCAGCTCCCCTGCTCCAGTCTTTTGCATCAGATTAAATGGTATCATCCTCTTCCCAGTTTCTCAAGCCAAAAATGAAGACGTCATCCTTGACTTTGCTCTTTCTCTCATGCACCATTTCCAGTCCACTGGCAAAATCATGTCAATTGCACCCCAAAGACAGCATGAGTCTTTCCATTTTCTACTCCGTATGAAGTCAACACCTAACCCAAAGCCATTGCCTCTCCTGGATATCCATGGTGCCTCCTAACCACCCTCCCTGCATCCCCTCCAGCTCCAGGGGACCCACGCTCCATGCTGCCTTTGGGGTGATCTTTCTCAGGTGTACCTCGGGGCACACCTGTCCTGTGCCTGAGCCTGTGGCTTCCCACTGCTGTTAGAATGAAAACTGAAGCTCTTCATCAGGGCTCATGGGTCCCTGCATGACCTGGACCTGTGCCAACCTATGGGTCTCCTCTTATGCTGCCCCTGCTCAGTCACCCCAGCCTCAACCCACTCTCAGAACAGGTCAGCCTCCTTCCCACTCAGATGGCTGCACTGGATGCTTCTAACTCTGGACATTCCTCCTCCAGCTCTTTACTTGACTGGCTCCTTATTATTATTATTATTTTTTTTTTTTTTTGAGACAGTCTCACTCTGTCACTCAGGCTAGAGTACAGTGGCACGATCTTGGCTCACTGCAACCTCTACCTCCCAGGTTCAAGCAATTCTCCTGCCTCAGCGTCCCGAGCAGCTGGGATTACAGGCACCCACCACCGTGCCTGGCTAATTTTTGTATTTTTAGTAGAGACAGGGTGTCATCATGTTGGCCAGGCTGGTCTCAAACTCCTGACCACAGGTGATCCACCCCCCTCAGCCTCCCAAAGTGCTGGGATGACAGGCGTGAGCCCCCATGTCTAGCCCTCTGGTTCCTTCTTACCTTTCAGGTCATTAGGCTGAAACACCTTTTTCAGATGCTTTCCCTAAAATCCTATCTAAAGTAGACTCTTTCTCTTGCACTCTTCTCTGCCATATATTTATCAAGAGGCATCCTGTGCCCCTTGGCAGAAAGCTGATGTTTAGGGGTGAGTACCACGTATGGAGTGCAGGGACAGGTTAACAGTCAACATTTACCACTCAGGCTACTTCTCATGTACCCCACACACAGACATTCCAGATTTTAACCAGTGTGGACCAATTACAGAGAGTTGGCAGATCTTGACTATAAAATCCGGACATTCAGATCAGGCGCAGTGGCTCACACCTATAATCCCAGCATTTTGGAAGGCCAAGGCAGGAGGATCCCTTGAGGCCAGGAGTTTGAGACCAACCTGGGCAACATAGTGAGACCCTTGTTTTCACACACACAAAAAATGTTTTTAATTAGCCGGGTGCACTGCAGCCTGGGTGACAAAGTGAGACCCTGTCTCAAAAAAACAAGACAAAATTAGCCAGGCATGGTGGCATGTGCCTCTAGTCCCAGCTACTCGGGAGGCTGAGGTGGGAGGATCGCTTGAGCCCAGGAGTTTGAGGCTACAGTGAGCCTAGATCGTACCACTACACTCCAGCCTGGGCAACAGAGCAAGACCCTGTCTCAAAAATAAATAACACAAAATAAAATCCAAAGGTTTGGGGGTAAAATGGATATCCTCCCAGAAGCAGCACTGCTTCTGCACCCACAGCCCACCAGGCCCCAGATACTCATGGGAGGCCGTCAGGGAGGCGAGAGCTTTGCCCTGAGCCAGCCTCCGTGGGAGTCCTAGAGCTGCAGAGGCCGCCCTTCAGGCTAATTTGCTGCTGTAATAGCACCATCTACCCTGCTGCTCACCCTATAATTACACAGGAAACGGCCCCAAAATTGTCCTTGAGAGACTGGACATGATTCTTGCCAACTATGTTTGGCTGGAGGCCCAGACAAGAACTAACGACATCTCAAGGCAGAGAGCCGCCGTCGCAGACAGGGCCAGACCTGAGGGCCCCAAGACCATTGGCACTGCCGGGCAAATGTTGTCAGGCTGGAAACTGGGGTCTCGGGGAGGGATTACAATTACTGCCACTTCCCAGAGGAAGACGGGCAATCGGCCTGTGTTCCTGGTACGATTTTTGTTGATTTACAGATAATCTCCCTGCCATGGCTCTTTCATGTATTAAAAATCATGGCCACATTCAGGAAGCAGGCAATGGAAGGGATGCTAATCTGAGGACATTTAATCTGACCTAGGATGGTGTACTGGTTACCTATGGCTGCCTAGAAAATTACCGTAACAGTTAGCTGCTTACAACACGTGTTGGTTATCTCACAGTTTCTGTGGCTCAGGGGTCCAGGCATGGCTCGCCTGGGTCTCTGCTTTGACTTCCTCACCGGCTGCAGTCGGGGTGTCCGCTGGGCTGTAGTCACCTCCAGCTCAGCAACAGAAGGATCCAGCTCCAAGCTCACATGGCTGTTGGCAGGATTCAGTTCCTCGTGGGCTGTGGGCCTAAGGGCCTCAGTTCCTTGCTAGCTGTTGACATAAGGCTGCCTTCAGTCCCTTGCCACGTGGGCCTCTCCAGCACAGCAGCTTGCGCCATCAGAGCACACAGGCCAGCAGGCAAGGGGACAGTCAGTGAGACAGATTGCAGCTGAATCACAGAAGTGACATCCCATCACCTGGGCCATGTTCCACTGGGTAGAAGCAAGTCACTAGGGCAGTCCACTCTCAAGGGGAGGGGTTTTCACCGTGAAGGTGGGAATACCAGGAGGGGAGCACTGGAGGCCACTTAAGAAGTCCACCTACTAGGCCAGGCACAGTGGCTCACAGCTGTAATCCCAGCACTTTGGGAGGCTGAGGCGGGTGGGTCACCAGAGGTCAGGAGTTTGAGACCAGCCTGGCCAATATGGTGAAACCCCATCTCTACCAAAAATACAAAAATCAGCTGGGCGTTGTGGTGGGTGCCTGTAATCCCAGCTACCTGGGAGACTGAGGCAGGAGACACGCTTGAACCCAGGAGGTGGAGGTTGCAGTGAGCCGAGATCGCACCATTGCACTCTGGCCTGGGTAACAAGAGCAAAACTCTATCTCAAAAAAAAAAAAAAAAAAAAGGTTCCCCTACTGTCAGAAGGTGTGCGAACCAGAGTGACTCCATCTTGAACAGGGGCTGGATAAAATGAGGATGAGATCTGCTGAGCTGCATTCCCAGGAGGTTAGGCATTCTCAGTCACAGGACAGAGGTTAGCAAGACTGGTATCACAAAACACAGGTCATAAAGACCCAGCTGATAAAACAGGGTGCGGTAAAGAAGCCAGCCCAAGCCCACCAAAACCAAGATGGCGACCAAAGCGACCTCTGGTCATCCACACTGCTCATAATACGCGAATTGTATTACATTTGCATACTAAAAGACACTTCTACCAGCATAGGACAGCTTACAAAGGCCATAGCCATGTCCAGAAGTGACCGTGCATGATAGAAAAGGGAAATTCCCACCCCTTTCCTGGAAAACTCATGAATAATCTACCCCATATTTAGCATTTAATCAAGAAATAACCCTAAAAATAGCCAATCAGCAGCGCTCAGCACTGCTCTATGGAAAACCATTCCTTTTGTTTCTTTACTTCTCTCATAAACTTGCTTTCACTTTACTCTGGGGACTCGCCCTGAATTCTTTCTTGCATGAGATCTGAGAACCTTTTCTTGGAGTCTGGATCAGAACCCCCTTTCTGGTAAACACTAACACAGATAGGAAGAAGAATTCACCAGGGTAATCAAGAATAGAATACAGTGGGGTTTTCTGAATTTGGTGCCTAATTAATGTCTTAGAATGAGAATACTGTTAGTGGAAAATGCAGAAGTAAAAAATTCCCCCTTTCTTTTTTTTTTTTTTTTTTTTTGACAGAGTCTCACTCTGCCACACAGGCTGGAGTGCAGTGGCACAATCTTGGCTCACTGCAACCTCCGCCTCCTAGGTTCAAGCGATCCTCCTGCCTCAGCCTCCTGAGTAGCTGGGACTACAGGTGCCCAGCACCATGCCTGGCTATTTTTTTTTATTTTTAGTAGAGATGAGGTTTCACCATGTTGGCCAGGCTGGTCTCAAATTCCTGACCTCAGGTGATCCACCTGCCTCCGACTCCCAAAGTGCTGGGATTACAGGCGTGAGCCACCATGCCTGGCCACCCTCTTGTTTATAAACAGGACTACCTATTGCCACCACTGGCTTTGGAGATAAGAAAGCAAAGCAAAACCATCCCACCTACTCCCCTTCCCCCGCCCCACTTCATCCACCTACCTCCATCCCATGCCCTTCACCTTCCACCCTCTCCCAGCATAAGGAAACCAGTCAGTGCTCTTGGGGAAGTGGGCGCAATGAGGTTCATCTTGGCTGATGATCTGGGTGCGGTGTTTCACACCTGTAATCCCACTTTGGGAGGCTGAGATGGGCGGGTCACCTGAGGTCCGGAGTTCAAGACCAGCCTGGACACAATGGTGAAACCCCATCTCTACTAAAAATACAAAAATTAGCTGGGCATACTGGCGGGCGTCTGTAGTCCCTGCTACTCGGGAGGCCGAGGCAGGAGAATCGCTTGAACCTGGGAGGTGGAGATTGCAGTGAGCTGAGATCATGCCACTGCACTCCAGCCTGGGCGACAGAGTCAGACCCTGTCTCAAAAAAACAAAAACAAAAACATCTTAGCTAATGAGCAAGAACTGCATTCCGAAATGTGTTTCTGTTTTCTTCCCCCCAAGACCCCATCAGAATGGCAGTGAAGGAATATTAAAATTTTTCCATTTTGCTCTACCCAGTTCGCCCAATCTGAGGGGTAGCATCTGAGAGGTGGACCAGAGAGTTCAACACATTTCTAGGTGGTGTCAGGCAGGAGGAATGGCCAGGCAGAGGGAGCCCTCGCCAAGAATTCAGGCAGAAAGAGCTTAGCCAAGGAGGGCTCTGGTGAGCCCTGCAGAACCTGGAAAGGCTCAGGACTGAGAAAGGAAGAGGCAGCAGCAAGGTTAGTTGAAAGTCAGTATAATAAAAGCAGACAAGCCCCTTCAGGGCCTCTATGCACAGGCTGCCATCTGCAAGCTGTCCCTCTTCTGCCCCCAGGCGCATCTATCAAAGGAGAGGAAGCTAACAGAGAGCAGATCAAGCATCTCTTCTTACTAGAGCCCCAAAAGTGTGTATTTATTTAATTTTGAGACAGAATCTTGCTCTGTCACCCAGGCTGGAGTACAGTGGCATAATCTTGGCTCACTGCAACCTCCACCTCCTGGGTTCAAGCAATTATCCTGCCTCAGCCTCCTGAGTAGCTGGGATTACAGGCGCCTGCCACCACGCCCAGCTAGTTTTTGTATTTTTAGTAGGAACGGGGTTTCACCATGTTGGCCAGGCTAGTCTTGAACTCCTGACCTCGTGGTCTGCCTGCCTCAGCCTTTCAAAGTGCTGGGATTATAGGCTTGAGCCACTGCGTCCCGCCCAAAATTATTTTGTACCCTAGAACTTAAAGTATAATAAAACAAAACAAAACAAAAAACAGGCCAGGTGCAGTGGCTCACGCCTGCAATCCCAGTACTTTGGGAGGCTGAGGCAGGAAGATCACTTGAGACCAGGAGTTTGAGAGCAGCCTGGGCAACATAGTGAGACTTCGTCTCTACAAAAAATAAAAAAAATAGCCAGGCACGGTGGGGTGTGCCTGTGGTCCCAGCTACTCAGGAGGCTGAGGCAGGAAGGTCGCTTGAGCCCAGAAGGTCAAGGCTGCAGTGAGCTGTGATGGCACCACCACTGCACTCAGCCTGGGCAAATGAGGGAGACCCTGTCTCAAAAAAAAAAAAAAAAAAAAAAGGCAGGGTGTGGTGTCTCGCACCTGTAATCCCAGAACTTTGGGAGGCCAACTCAGGAGGATTGCTTGAGCTCAGGAGTTTGAGGCCAGCCTGGGCAACATGGCAAAAAACCGTCTCTACAAAACATTTAAAAATTAGCTGGGTAGTCCCAACCACTCAGTAGGTTGAGATGGGAGGATCACCTGAGCCCGGGATGTCAAGGCTGCAGTGAGCCTTGATCGTGCCACTGCACTCCAGCCTGGATGCCCTGTCTCAAAAAAAAAGAAAAAAAAAAAAAAAAAAAAGAAAAAAAGAAAAAGAAAAAGAAAATGAGCCCTGCAAAGCTCGCAAGAGACTGAGAACTTGGGGGCAGCAGGAAGCAGGAGTGAGGTAGAGAGCTGAAAACTGAGGTAGCTACAAGTTTCTCTACAAAAGGGTGGGACACCCAGGTCCTCTCCAAGCCCCACACGGCCTGGCTACCTGCCCACTCCCAGCTGCAGGAGATGAGAGATGGAGTCAAGCTCCAGGACTGAAGACCTGAGTCCAAGCTGCAGGCAGGGAGAAGGAGCAGGGCAGGAAAGCAGGAGAAAAGGTAAGGCTAGGGGCCTCGGCTCTGAAAGCTCGGTTCCTTCCTGCTGTCTGTTCCCAGGAAATCTACACGCAGGTGTACCCTGTCTCAGGCACGTCCTCCTCCCCAGGCGGGAGACCGGAGGAGTCATCTCTAGAGAAACCAGCCACCCTGGAATAGACAGCCCCGAACAGTCACATCTGGGGCCTCAGTGAAAAGGCCCACTTGCCACCCAATCCCTTTCCAGCAAAGGCCAGCAGGTGAGAGAACCACTCCTGTGGTGTCTTCCATGGAGAAGGCAAAGATGTTCACGGGGGAGCTGCTCCTTCGCCGGCTCTCCTGTGCTCCCATACTCTTCCCTGCCTAATGCCTCTGCAGCTACCTGTTCCTGTGCTTCTGGGCACCCACACTTCCAGGGGCTGATCTTCAAATGGCAGTTTGGGACCCTGGCCTGGGTGACCTAGGAAGATCACACAGACCCTGTTCAGAACCCATGAAGTGGGTTTGGCTAGGTGAGTTTCCATCTCCTTAGTCGTTTGTTCTCAAAGCCATAGCCCAGGTACACAGCAGCGGCAGTTTGCCTTCGTCTCTGCTGGTTTGCATGAAACGGGAGGAAACAGTGAGCTGGCCCTGTCCCCTCTATGCTGGAGTTTATTCAGACCCCTTCAGCCCGCAGCAGCTGAACTCTCAGCCCCATTGCCAGGCAATGCAAGCAGGCAACAAGCCCACAGCTTCATTCTCGCCCCACGTTTTGTGCTTTTGCTCTGTTTCTGGCCTGTGGAATTCTTTATCTTGTTTTTGAACCCGTTCTTTTGTTTTTTCTCTTCTTGTAGTTTGTTTCTTTATTTGGAGCAGAGATGTGATCAAATCATGAATTCAGCGTGCTATTTTGACAGAACCCCATGTTTTGAATTGAAATCATTTTTTTTACACCAAAAGAACAAACGCAGCTAGTAGAGTAGTTAATTCTATGTTTTGGGCAAGACAACTAAAGCTGGGAATAGAGTATCTTGTAAGCCAGTGGTCCCCAACCTTTTTGGCACCAGGGACCGGTTGATTTCATGGAAGACGATTTTTCCACAGACTGGGATGGGGGTATGGTTTTGGGATGAAACTGTTCCACCTCAGATCATCAGACATTAGATTCTTATAAGGGGCGTGCAACCTAGATCCCACACACGCGCAATTCACAATTGGGTTCATGCTCCCATCTGAGAATCTAAGGAGGCTGCTAATCTGACAGGAGGCAGAGCTCAGGTGCTAATGTCAGCAATGGGCAGCAGCTGTAAATACAGATGGAGTTTCACTTACTCAACTGCTGCTCACCTCCTGCTGTGCAGGCCAGTTCCTAACAGACCATGGACCCACAATGGTCTGTGGCTCAGGGGTTGGGAACCCCCGTGGTAGACCATCAAATATACTGAGAAAGATGGCACCAGAGTCCAACTAAAGAGACCAAAATTATAGCAAGCATCAAAAAGAAAACCATGATCACAAAGGACTGGAATACACAATTCTCCAAAGAAGATATACATTTGGCCAATGAGTACATGACAAGATGCCCAACATCACTAGAGAAATGCAAGTCAAAGCTACAATGAGATATCACCTCACACCCATTAGGAGAGCTACTATTAAAAATGAAAACAAGAAAAGAACGAATGTTGGTGACGATGTGGAGAAATAGAAACCCTTGTGCATTGTTGGTGAGAATGTAAAATGGTACCACTACTGTAGAAAACACTACGGAAGTGCCTCAAAAAATTACAAATAGAATGACGCTGGGTGTGGGTGGCTCACATCTGTAATCCCAACACTTTGAGAGGCTGAGGCAGGAGGATCACTTGAAGCCATGAGTTTGAGACTAGTCTAGGCAACATAGGAAGATCCCATTTCTACAAAAAATAAAAAATCAGTCAAGCATGGTGGCATCACACCTGTGGTCCCAGCTACTCAGGAGGCTGAGGCAGGAGAATCACTTGAAGCCAGGAGTGCAAGGCTGCAATGAGCTATGATCATGCCACTGCACTCCAGCCTGAGTGACAGCATGAAACTACTCTGTTTCTAAAAAATAAACATAAAAAACAGAATTACTGGCCAGGCCTGGTGGCTCATGCCTGTAGTCCCAGCACTTTGGGAAGCCAAGGTGGGCAGATCATGAGGTCAAGATATCAAGACCATCCTGGCCAACATGGTGAAACCCCATCTCTACTAAAAATACAAAATTTAGCTGGGTGTGGTGGTGTGTGCCTGTAGTCCCAGCTACTCGGGAGGCTGAGGCAGGAGAATTGCTTGAACCCAGGAGGCGGAGGTTGCAGTGAGCCAAGATTGTGCCACTGCACTCCAGCCTGGTGCCAGAGTGAGACACTGTCTTAAAAAAAAAAAAAAAAAAAAAATAGAATTACCATATGATCCAGAAATTTCTTTTTTTCTTTCCTTTTCTTTTTTTTTTTTTTTAAGACAGAGTTTCAGTCTTGTTGCTCAGGCTGGAGTGCAGTGGCACGATCTTGGCTCCTCTGCCTTCCAAGTTCAAAGCGATTCTCCTGCCTCAGCCTCCTGGGTAGCTGGGATTATAGGCACCTGCCACCACACCCAGCTAATTTTTGTGTGTTTACTAGAGACAGGGTTTCGCCATGTTGGCCAGGCTGGTCTCAAACTCCTGGCCTCATGTATCTGCCCGCCTCGGCCTCCCAAAGTGCTAGGATTACAGGCTTGAGCCAATGCACCCAGCCCAGAAATTTCACTTCTGAGTATATCCCCAAAAGAACTGAAAGCAAGGTCTCAGGGGTATTTGTCCATGTGTGTTCACAGCAGCGCTATCCATAATGGCTAAAACATGGAAGTAACACAAGTGTCCACCAAGGGGTGAACAGAGAAGAAAAAAGATACAATGGAATCTTCTTCAGCCTTAAAGAGGAAATTCTGACCCATGGATGAACCTTGAGGACATTATGTTAAGTGAAATAAGCCAATCACGAAAAGACAAGTGCTAGATGATTCCACTCATAAGGAGGTAGTTAACAGGAGTCACAATCAAAGGGACAGAAAGGAGAACAGTGATTACCAGGGGCTGTAGGGAAGAGGAATGGAGGGTCAGAGTTTCCATTGTGCGAGATGAAGAGAGTTCTGGAGGTGGACAGTGGTGATGGACACACAACATTATGAATGTATTTAATGCCACTGAATTGTGCACTTAAAAAAGATTAAGATAGTAAGTTGTGTATTATGTGTATTTTACCACAATAAAAAACAAAACGAAACAAAAACAGTCAGGTGTGGTGGCTCATGCCTGTAATCCCAGCACTTTGGGAAGCTGAGGCAGGAGGATCACCTGAGGTCAGTAGTTTGAGACCAGCCTGGCCAACATGGCGAAACCTTATGTCTACTAAAAATCCCCAAAGTGCTGGGATTACAGCTGTGAGCCACCACACCTGGCCCCGTTGGGATTTTTAAAGTATATCTGGAAAGATCTGAGAGAAGCCAGCAGTGACGGTTGCCTCCGGGAAGGGATCAGGGTGGCCGAGGGACAGAAGAGTAAGGGAGGCCTTACACAGCAGCTCCTTTGCATCTTTCAACGGAAACTTCACCAAATTTTAAAATAAAAATAAAGATGCATGATCAACAATCAAACTTCTAGGACCGCCCCCTAGCAGAAGAGCAGCAGCCGCAGCACACAGGCCTGCCCGAGAGCATTTCCCAGAGCTCCACAGCCACCAGCAAACTGTGGGACACAGGTGCCACTCCCTTTAGGAAGGAGATGAGCATATTACAGAACTGCAGGAATACAGAATGTCACACAGTGGCTAAAGAATTAAGTAGTATCTACCTCGACGAACATGGAAAGGGGTCCATAACATCTCATTTAATGAAAACAGTGAGTTGCGCAGTGTGTACAATATTCCATTTTTGGCATATTTAAAAATCCTCTGTGTAAACGATGTGCCCACCGACACAGAAGTGTCTGGAAATGCCACCGCCAACTGTGAGCGGTAGGTCCCTCTGGGGACAAGGGTTGGGGGAACGATTTCCACTGGGGCATGTCTTATTTGAATTTATCATGAGACATCTGGACCTTTTCCAATAATTTTGTCAGAGTACAGCCTTGGCCTGTTGCCTGAAAATAAGGTTTTGGAGCCGGGCACAGTGAGTCCAGCTGACGAACCCAGGAGGGAGACCGCTCTGAACACCTCTGCCCCACTGAGCATCGGAGGCACAGTCGGGGCCCTGCTTGATCCATGACAAAGTCACTTCCTTGTCAAATGCATCAAGACCCATCAGCATGGTGATCTGTCAAAACCAAAAAAAGTGGGTGGCAAGCCCTTACGTGACCCTGAGGTCAAGATCACAGAGTGCCTTGACCATCGACCATCATGGAACTTGTGAAACCTGAGTATTTCCTGAATGAATGACTACCTAGAACACTCTCCCTGCAAGCCAGTTTCGGAAGCCCCAACCTGCAGCTGTTATTGTTCTGCACCCCACAGCAACTGCTTGGAGACCCCCGGGTCCGGCAGGGGGAGGCAGAGGGTGCCGAAAGGGTGCAGTGAGGTGGCCGATCAGCGGCTGAAGCCGGTGATCCCTGGGCCAGGACTCAGCTGCCCAGCCCAGAAGTTGGGGGCTGCCTCGGTCCATGACACACAGGCTTCTCAAAACCAGCGAGGTCAGGGAATTTCCACCCCTATCCAGGCCTGGAGGGTCTGTGAGGACCAGAGTCCTCTTGACTCGAGGACCGTAGGTTTGTAAACATCCACACCAACACCACCCACAGCTGCTGATTGTTTATTGCACAAGAAACTGGCAATATCAAGGCAGGGGGCGGGTATTGCAAAACAGTCTGGTGACCAGCCCATGGCTAGCAAAGGGCATTCCGTACAGACACTTCAGTTATATACACGTACGCACACACACGCACGAACACACATGAACACCCGTGAGCCTGATGCTTCCAAACCTCACCAGCAGCTTGCACCCTGACCCACCCTAGAGCGGCTTCCGTGGTGACGTGCCGCAGGGAAGTACGGCAAATGACTGAAAGGGACAGAAGAGGTTGCGCTGTGGCAAGCTGAGCCACTCAAATCAGCACACATGACACAGGCAGACGCAGGCTGCACCTCCCCGGCCAGGAAAAGGTCGAGAATCTGGGAGCATGGAGACTGTGCTTGGAAGGTACCCGGGACCAGGCCAAGGGGCTGCCTGGGGTCCTAGAATCCTGGGGGCCCGGGTCTGCCATGATTACTGCCTCAGCATCCTGGGGGGGCATGGTCATCTTGAAGATTTCAATGTGACCTGTGAAGTTTCCAATTATGGCAGAGTCCCCGGGTTGGAGGCTGGTGGGAACTGCAGAAATCAGACCGGGCTATGCAGCAGGTCAGGGCCTTTCTGCTGGTTTCCACGTCCTGTGTGCAGATAAAGCACCTACACAGAATGGACACTTTCCGCTGGCCGGGCCGCACTCCATTCTGAACAGGGGACCAGCAGGCCTGCCTGGAACTCCAAGGGCTGGCGGGAGAGCTCCACAGCCGGATCCCTGTGTCCCGCCACTGGGGACTGCCTGGGGGACCCTATCTAGCAAAGGGATTTCTTCTCTATTGAAGGCAGCAAGGCTAGGAGTGGCGCTCGGGACCTCAACCCCTCCCACTCTGCCAGGCTCGGGGACGAGATCCCTGCCAGGCTGCGCCGCTGGGTCAGGCCCGCCTGAGCTCACGGAACCACCAGGCAGGTTCCTGAGAGGCGTGGCTGTTTAGGAAACTCGTGGACCCAAAGGCCTGGGTCCCTCAAGGTCTCAGAACGCCTGGGGTGCCAACTCCTGGACAGAAAGTGACAGCAGCATAACAAAAAACCTGCAACCCTACAACACAACCGCTTCAAGTTTATAAATGGAAAAAGAAAGTCTGAGGGAGTCTGCTGTTTCTGTCCCATGGATACCCAGGCAGCTTAGACAAACCTTCATTTGCTGAGAATGAATTAACTGGCCAGCATGCGTCCTGCGACTCAGCCTCCATCGCTGCTGCCTGCTAGGGAGGCAGGTGGAGATGGCCTCGCCCCAGGGCCGTCGCCCTCAAACCTTCACTTCATCTCGATCATCAGAGAGGCTCAATTACAGGCAGAACCTCCTTTGCTGGCAAAGACCCTTGGCTCTCAGTCCAGAACAGCCCACCCCACCCCCAGGAGCCGGTCTCCTGGCCAAACTAGTCCGGGAGGTCTCCAGCCTCTGCGACTGCCCCTGGGGATGCAACACCTTCCCTTGCACACACACACCCAGGGTGGGGTCTAGGGGATGGGGGAGAGTTTTGCAGAGAGGGTCACCCCTCTGGAACTTTGCGAAGGTGGGGCCAAATGCAACTAGGGGGCTTTATTCCAGACTGCCATCCATGGGTGGGGGGAACTGCAGGGCCTCCTGGGATCAGGCTCTTCTGCCAGAAGCGAGATGATGGCGTCGTCCCACACAGGGCCACATCCACGGGGGCCTCCCAAGGGCTGCAGGGCCGGTGGCCTCCCAGGCAGGGAGGACTCAGGACTATGTGTGCACTGGGGGGTGTGGGGGGGCGGCCTCAGTTACTCCTGTCCAAAGCCCTCGGTCTCCTCAATGGCATACAGCAGCTTCTCTCTCAGCTGTTCGTAGCTCTTGTAGGGAGGAAGATCCAGACGGTTGAAGCTATCGAGAGTGGGGAAAGCATAAGAGTCAGCCCCAGGAGGCCAGGGCCCTGACAGCCCCGCCCTGCCTGCCTGCAGCAGGGCCACAGGGCTTGCGCCACACTGGCTAGGGCTCAGGGGCTGCCAGTCAGGCCTTTACACTGCAGGTGCCTGGACCATGGGGTGTTAAGGGAGGGGCCAGGACAGCTGGAAATTGGTTGGGGGGACACTTAGGGCAGTAGCTCTTGGACTACTGGAACAGAAGCGCTTCATATGTAAAACCCAGCAGATAAGATGCCCATCACAGCCCCATCTCTCCAACCCAACACCCCAGGGCCACGCAAAAGCTGCCAGACTCGAGGCTAAGAAGCTGCTACACCCACTGGGCTGTCCCAGGAGCTCATCGGGTCTGAGGCCCCCCGACGTCCCACTAAAACTAGAAGGCTCACCAGGTGTGGCTTCTGGGCAGCCAGGTTTCCTTGCCAACTTTGTCAATGCAAAACTTCTGTGGTCCATTGCTACCTGTGATCCAAGGTAAAACACACCCATGTCAACAGAGACAAGCCTTCCCAAAGCAGGACCCTCCAGCTCCACCCACAGATGGGCTCAGCCCAGGACACAGAGGCCTCAGCTCTTCTCCATCTCACTGACGTTCTTCCAGGAAGAGACTAGGTTCCCCCCTCCCTCTGAGCTGTCCTCACTGCCAGCCAGGACACCAGAGGGTGAGAGAAAATGTACCAATGAGTTCAGCAAATCCCCCGATGGGCAGGCGGCAGGTCCCGGTGACAAACTGCAGCAGCCGGATCCTCTTCTCATTGTCCATCTCCTTCACCACCTGGAAGTCCGCAAGTCAAGGCACAGTCAGGCGACCCACGGGCCCAGTACTTAGCCTGAACGTGGAGCTCTCCAGCTCAGCGGGGGCCCTCTTTGGGGCTGAGGACACAAAGCCAGGTTGGCCAGGGGATGACAGCCTCCAACCTGAGAAAGCCCGGAAGTGCTTCTGCTAAGAGGCTGTGTCTGCAGAAGATTCCCACCCGTCCATGGGACATCTCTGGGTTTCAGGGACACTGAGTATTCTCTTCCCATCCAAGTTCTGCTTTCAGAAATGACTAAATAGGGGAGTGACTGCTTAATGGGTATAAGGTTTTTGGGGAGATGAAATGTCCCAGAATTCGATAGCGGTGACAGGTGCACAACACTGTGAATATACTGGAAGCCCCTACTCTCTCGCCCGGGCTAGAGTGCAGCGGCCGGATCTCGGCTCACTGAGTGCAGCGGCACGATCTCGGCTCACTGCAGTCTCCACCGCCCAGGTTCAAGCGATCCTCATGCATCAGCCTCCCGAGTAGCTGGGATTACAGGTGTACGCCACCACACCTGGCTAATTTTTTGTATTTTTAGTAGAAAGAGGATTTCACTATGTTGGCCAGGCTGGTCTTGAACTCCTGACCTCAAGTGATCCACCCACCTCGGCCTGGGTGGGAAGCCAAGGAAGCCAAAGTGGAAAGCCACTGAATTGTGTATCTTAAAAAACTTAAATGGGTTGGGCACAGTGGCTCATGCCTGTAATCCCAGCACTTTGGGAGTGTGAGATGGAAGGACTGCTTGAGCCCAGGAGTTCAGGACCAGGCTGGGCAACATAGCAAGACTCTGTCTCTATCAAAAAAAAAAAAAAAAAATTTAATAGTTAATTGTAGGTTATAGAAATTTCACCTCCACAAAAAATCTGTACACATACATATGCATACAGACATATACTAAGAATATCTGTAATCGTTATTTTTTTTTTATGCTATACTTCATAACGACAACGACAGCACTTTCTGTTTTCTGGAGCCAAGCCCCTGACTTCCTGTCCCATCTGGCTGGCAGGGGACCTCTCAACCAGGGGCAGCTGCTGTCTGCCTGCAGGTCTGTCCCTGCACACCAGCTGGCCCAAGGCTGACCACTGACGGCCTCCTGTCACGTGCACTGGCCACCACTCAGCTGGAACTGTCCCTGTTCATCCCAAGGCTGATCTATCGTCTCCTTTTGCAAGTTGTGGGAGGTGAGGACAGGGTCAAAGCTGAAGGTCCTTGCGTGTGAGGTCTCCTCAAGACCCGTTTCCTTTGGCTGATGGCCCAGATGTCCCTGCCAAGGCCTGGGCCCAGGACCCACCTGCCAGAACCACTGGATCTGCTTGCTGTTCTTGGTGTAGTGCCGGTAGATGGTGCTCTTCTGCCAGTCGCTCATGTCTATCTCCTGCATGCCGCACAGCATCAGCTGGGGAGAGGCAGCAGTCAGCACCCCTGGCAGGCCCCTCCCCACGCATCGTCCACTCGCTAGCACATGACATTGCCCCAGACATGTTCAACTAGCCATTTCTGGTGTCAGCGTTAATAATATGGGTAATGTAAGTCCCTGTTTTCTTGAAACAAGTATCTGGGGAAAGGTGGGTCCTGAGATCCCAAATCAAACCCATCTGCCCTGCCGCAGTGGGAGTTTTATTGCTGAGTGTCTGTGGGTGCACAGTGAGCGCATCACAGAGCAGGATCACCCCAGAGGCAGGGGCTCAGGGTCCCAGCAACCTCAGACACTCACCTCCAGCTCTTTTTCATCAAAGTAGCGCAGCCACTCCAGCGGGGCCACCTCGTTGAAGCCATCCAGGAAGGCTTTGGTCTGCTCTTCCACGCCTCGGGTGAAACGCCAGTCAGTCAGCAGCCTGAGACCAAAGATCAGCCATGGGTGGAGGATGAGACCCATTGCTCAGAGGCAGCTCCTGGCCAGGCCGCGTGGCCGTTACCATGCAGGACCACCAGATCAGAAGAGCCCACTTCACACACCCAGACCCAGCCTGCTGGAGGCCCTAGAGTGCGGCCCTAAAAACCTCACAGTGACCTGCAGACACCAGAGTCTTTGAAATCATCCTCACCACCGCCACCTCCTGCTCCTGCCCACAACGCCAACTGAACCTCAGACGTATGAAAGTGTGGAGATAAAAAGACTAAACCAAGGGGCCTGAGGAACAGGCATGGAGAACGGGCACACGTGAGACGGTGGGTCTAGGCACGCAGGCCACAGAGATCCTTTCGGCCTGGAGAAAGATGCAGACGTCTAAGCTTGACGCGACTTCAAAGAAATTCCACCCTGGAGGCTTGAAGTCTCCCACATGGGGAAAAAGTGCAGCCAGGAGTCGGTAACTAAGGACCTCGGCTCTGGTCCCCCAACTCGCGCCATCACATGACGGCCCATCAGCAGCCACCATCGAGGAAGATGGAGATGGCATCCACAGTGACCGATGGGCCACAAGGTGGGGGCCCATCTTGCTCTGCAACCAACTAGATCTCCACACCGCCCCTGGAGCGGAGCCCCCGGCGCCTGAGACTCACATGATGTACTCTTCCTTGTTCTCCTCCGTGACCCGGATGCTCTCGCCGCCCTCCTTCAGTTCGTGGGTGGTCACCTTGCCCAGGATCTCCATGTCCTGGATGAAGTACAGCTCCAGGCCACATTCTTCCAGGTTGTTCTCTCTGGGGGCACAGCAGACCAAGTCGGGAGATGTCTATCGTGGCAGGGTCTTTCCTGGATCCTGCTCTGCTGCCCATGGGACACCAAGGGTTCACAGGTGGCCTAGAATCCTGAACAGTGACATGGGACAGCTTCCTGACTCAAGGAGAGGATTCTAGAACTGTCCACGGGGGACCCAGAGGACATTCCTCTCCACTAGCTCTTTTAAAGGCTAGACAAGAGCTCAGGGGCCACACTGGCAGACAAAATAAAAGCCATCGGTACCTGCTCCCTGCCCAGAGATGTCCCTCCTATCAGTGCGGTGGGGTGAGGGGGGAGGGAGCTCACTTGATCCAGACAATGGAGTTGTAGAACTCAGGGTCGACGGACTCCAGGTCTTTCAGGGTTGGTCTCTTGTTGAGCATCCGCTTATAGAAAGGGAGGGTGAAGCCCGTGTCGATGAACTTTCCGTGGTACAGTGCCTGGGAAGGAAGAGGCACAGCACAGAGCTTGGGCCTTCCCTGGGCACTGCCAAGACTGGCTCTCGGATACTCGGTATCAAACTCCGCTACTGCCACCCGCCTTTCCTGATACAACCGCAGCAGCGGCTGCCTCGGACGCAGCGGGAGGGCCTCGGGAGCAAACAATGCCTTTGTCCTGACTTGCACCTACAGAGGGACTCCCACCCTGCCCTGCAGACCGCAGGGACTGGGCAGAGACAGCCGGCGCGGGAACCCACGTCCAGGCCCGCATCTGCCCCTCACACTGGCCGGCTGGCTCCCAGCCTAGCAAAGGTCTGTCCCACGCTCACAGAAAAGCCTTGCTCAGAGCAGCTCCAGGTGGCAGCCCTGACTCACTGGCGCTCAGGGTGGGTGGCAAAGGCAGCCAAAAATAATGCAGACACCGCTGACAGCGAGAGCTGGCGGCCAATGGTGAGTAATAGTCTAGGGTTTTACCGGTCTGTCCTGTTGGCTGCTGGGCCAGGCGGGTCTCTAGACCTGGGAAGAATGTGCCCACTTCCAGAGCCCAGCACCTTGGCCAAGAGCTCCCCGACGATGGGAAGGGCCATATTTAGTCACAGGCTCCTGGGGCACTTGGGTCCTCCTAAGAGGGGAGCTCAGGAAGGCAGGGGAAGAAGCGAAGGAAAGTGAGAACTGAAACTTCTCAAGCTATGAATGTGGCTCCCGTGCTGGTCCCCGCTTCTCAATCCGGGTTCTCCACACTCCCAAGACCCTCAACAGGGGGCACGTGGCAGGACCTCCCTTTCCCTATTCACACCGTGTCCTTCTTTCCAGTTAAACACAGATGCTGGGAAAGTCCCTCCCCAGAACTGGCCCACTTTCTGACATACGTCGCTACACCCTGCACCAGCCAGTTTACGGTTCACCAGGAGGCAGTGTGGCGTGAACAGCAGCCCCCGTGGACTGGCGCGCCCTCTCTGGGCTCCACCCTTCGCCCCCATAGAGCTCGTAACCTAAAAATGCAAAAAGCTAGAGAGAGTTCTGGAGAAACCAGAGCTTTCTCAGTGGCTGTCCTGTAGGTAGTGAAGAGTTTCCACGCTGCTTGTATAGGACTTGTCGAGAGGAAGCCCAGGGTCTCTGGGCCACAGACTTTAGGGTTTTGTTCTAAGCTAGCGTTGACTCCAAATGTCCTTCCAGAAGGCTAGTGTCTCAGTGGGACGTTCCCAAATGCCGTGACAGTGTCACCTCCCAGAGACAGGCAGCAGGTGGGCAGCTATGTTTTCACCTGGCCCTGTCATCCCAAGGCCCTCAACAGAGCACATATTTAATGTTCAGTAAAGTCTGTGGCCCAGAGACCCTGGGCTTCCTCTCAACAAGTCCTATACAAGCAGCGTGGAAACTCTTCACTACCTGCAGGACAGCCACTGAGAAAGCTCTGGTTTCTCCAGAACTCTCTCTAGCTTTTTATATTTTTAGGTTACGAGCTCTATGGGGGCAAAGGGTGGAGCCCAGAGAGGGCGCGCCAGTCCACGGGGGCTGCTGTTCACGCCACGCTGCCTCCTGGTGAACAGGCCCAGGGCCTCCTCCAATGCTGCCCCTTCCTGGAGGTCTCAGAGAAAGAGCAGATTCCCCTGGTGCCCCTGGCACACTTCACCAGGAGAGGGAAGAGGAGGGAGAGGAGGGAACTAGGCAGACCCCTGGGGCCCCCTTACCATGGCGATGAATCTGCCTATAAAGCGGAAGTAGGTGAGGTGGTCTGGGTTGATGGAGGAGGCAGGGTTGATCTGCAGGCAGTAATTGTTCTTTCCCGCGTATTCAAACAAACAATACATAGGGTTGAGCACCTCGTGAGACAGGAGGAAAAACCACTCTCTGTGAGGGAAGAGAAAGAAAAGACAAGAATAATGGGTCCCTTGGTGCACATCTGCACAAGAGCTGTGACTCTCCACCGTTGTGTTTCAGGTAGTCTGGGGACACATGTCCCAGGGAGTCAAGCCCCGTGACAAGCGCCCGGGCTAACCTATATGAACAGCTGGTCAGTGAACAGGGTGGGCTCTGTTCTACACAGAATGGCAACTGCATTTGAGGATGATGTTTGGGAAAACGTGCCCATCGGCTCCCAGATGATGTGTTCCGAGACTTTACATCAGAATATCCAGAGCTTCTAATGGTAAAGGGGGTCCTTGTCACCATGCTCAGTTGCACAGGCTGTGCACTACACAAGGGCACGATGCATGTTTATTACAATAATTTTTCTGCAAAGGTTCTGTTTGAATAGCAACTACCCTGTTTCCGCTCTACCTGGGTGGGCAACATAACGTAAATACAGAGCACCACATTCCCAACCCCGATCCATGAAAACGTAATCCATGCTGCCTTCAGATTAGAAACCTCACACCCACCAGCTATGCCACACTCTTGCGCTTTGCCCTCCCTTTACCCCAGACCCCAACACCATCCCCGTTCCCACACTTCCACACATTCATCTGAATCAACACCCGTGCCCTGGGTGCGAGCCTCAGGCATGAATTCAGAGTCCTTTTGGGCTTGAGCTAAACCAGCAAGGGGACGTCCCAAGGGGGCCAGTCCCCGGCTGCTGGGCTGTTTGTGGCTGGGCAGACGAGGAGTCCTTCGACGCAGAGGGTGCCCCGGTATCCTGTCCGTGGTTCTACCCTGTGGTAGAACAGCATGACGTAACCTACCATAGGGTAAAACCACTGGCAGGACACAGAGAGAGACACACACAGGGCGCGGCCACACCAGAGAAGCCCACCAAGCAGAGCCTGGAGAGGAGGTCACCACGGAAAAAAGGAACAGTCCATCCACGGGGCCAGCGCAGAAGGCCACACCACCACCAAACAGAGGACCAGAAGCAAGTTAACCCAACACCAAGCGAGAAGACATGCCCACACCGGGAGAGGTCTCGAGCGGAGAGGTCACCGCAGGCCAAGGTGCTCCCTCTCTCTGCCGGGGCCCTTCTGCCCTGCCGTCCGAGGCAGCATTTCCCAGAGGGCCTGTTAACTTTTATGGGTGGACCAGGGTGAAGGCAAGACAATGCTTTGGACTCTTTTTAGGGTGACATAAGCTGTTACAGTGTTACTGACCCCAGACACGTGACATGCAGCTGAGCCCTGCTCAAGGCCCTGTGGATCCTGACACAGCTTATCCACATGGGGACACCTGACTTCACCTGCCCTGGCTGCCTTATGTGGAGGGGACCCCAAGGTCAACTCTAATGGATGACCACACAGCCCTGATATTCAACTGCCCAGATGCTGCTGGTCTGGTTGTTAAAATACAGAAACATGACACACTGGTAGATAACAGAGCCACTGTACTGAGCTTTCACCCCTCCCGGGAGTCCTCCGTCGCCTCATGACCCAGTTACTAAAGGCTTAACGCCCAGCCCATCAGGACCCCAGGCCCCTGTTCCAGGCTCAATGGACTGGCCACATGGATTCATGTATTTTGGTTTTTCATTTGTTTTGTTTTTGAAATGGAGTTTCGCTCTTGTTGCCCAGGATGGAGTGCAGTGGCACGATCTCGGCTCACCACAACCTCCTGCCTCCCAGGTTGGAGCGAGTCTCCCACCTCAGCCTCCCCTATGAGCTGAGATTACAGGCATGTGCCACCACACCTGGCTAATTTTGTATTTTTAGTAGAGATGGGGTTTCTCCATGTTGGTCAGGCTGGTCTCGAACTCCCGAACTCACTTTGGGAGGCCTTGGCCTTGGCTGGGATTACAGGCGTGAGCCACCGCACATGGCGGATTCACGTATTCTGAATGCCACACTGTGCCCACTCCTGAAGATGCATGAGAACTTTGGGAGGGAATGTGAGCAGGGGGCAGGCAGCTTTCTGGCCATGGACGCTGTAGCCTGGGGAAGCAGGGTACAGGGGAGCCTCCCAGGGCACTCAAGCTCACCTGGCAATGCCCCCATAGTCCAGGCCCTCCTCGCCACGCATGATGATGTAGAGCCGGCGGCGCAGGTCATAGGGTTTCATGTTCATGATCTGGGAAGACAGAGCATCGGGCCGGCCTGCCACTCTCCCTTTCACAGCAGGCAGGGGCGGGAGGGACGGGGCTCTAAGGCCTACTCTCCAGCAGACAGAGTCACCAAGACCCATGCCGTGGAAAGTCTGCAGTGTGGGTTTAACAGGCCATGCGATAGGAGATGGGGTGCTGGGAGGAGGGCGTCGGCCTGGCCCTGGTTTCAGGCACCATGATCTAACCTGTTGGAAGGAATCTTCAAAAAGCGTCTGCCTGGAAACACTGATCTTCACGTGGCTGGGTAGGGCATTTGACTGAAAAAAAAAAAAAGAAAATAACTTCAAATTGAGCCTCAAGTGATCATCTGTTCTCCTGTCTGTATGAACAGGCAGCCCCCAGCCCGATGGGCCAGGAGGGGACAGCACGTCCCCTAGGAATGAAAACTCGCTTCCTAGAGACAGCCAGTTCGGGGTTAGACAAGTGTCTGGCCCCCACCTAAGACACAAACATTCCGATACCTGCTGCTGTGCCGGGAACTCACACCGAAATAACTCAATAACCCCAGCTGCCACAGGAGCCCCAGTACCAGAACTCACATGGCAGAGGAAACGGAACTGGTGATACTTCCACCGAAAACTGCGGTCATAAGCACCAGGGGAGCCTTGCTTCGTCCTGGGAAGAGCAAAGGTGTTCGGTGGTTCATGCCATTTCTCAGAAAATGAACAACTTGTCTTTGTCAACCCTAAGGAAAGCTGGTGCTATGTTAATTTAAAGATGAGTAATATAAGGTGAGGAAGTGACTGTCATTAAGATCCTTGAAGAATAAAAAAGAAAATCTAGAAATAAAGCCAGACTTCTTGTTTTTAGAGAAACAACACTAGTGTCACTTGGAACAAACAGGATAGTCCCTTCCTCCCCATCCCATCTTATTTATTTGTTTGTTTGTTTTCTAGAGACGAGGTTTTGCTCTATTGCCCAGGCTGCAGTGCAGTGGTGTGATCATGGCTCACAGCAGCCTCGAATTCCTGGTCTTAAATGATCCTCCCACCTCAGCCTTCCAAGTAGCTAGGACTACAGGAGTGTGCTACCACACCGAGCTAATTTTAAAAGTATTATTATTTTTTAGAAACAGGATCTCACTCTGTCACCTGAGCTGGAGTGCAGTGGTGCCATCATAGCTCACTGCAGCCTCAAACTCCTGAGCTCAAGGGATCCTCCCACCTCAGCCTCCCACATAGCTGGGACTATAGGCAGGCACCACCACATCCAGCTAATTTTTAAATTTTTTTTGTAGAGATGGAGTCTTGACATCTTTCTCAGCCTGGTTAATCTTTTTTATTCTTGTAGAAACAGGGTCTCACTATGTTGTCCAGGCTGGTCTCAAACTCCCGGACTCAAGCTATCCTCCCGTCCCCTTTAATATGACATCAATATTGGCCACTAGAGGGCAGTAAGGGCAGTAGAACGCACTGCAGGGGCCACCCAAAGTGGGCCTCTCAGAGCCAGAACAAGGACGGCCTGGGACTCGGCTCCTGGATGCTGCTGCTACCTGTACAAAGTCCTTACCCCGACTCAAACCCTGGGCGAGGATCCTTAAAGGTGGTGGTGCGGGTATTGTGGTCCACAAAGTATCGCACCCCCTCGCTGGTGTATTTCATCTCCCATCCTGGGGGCAGAGCTGGTTCCTGGATCATCCTGGAAACATGGGAAGAAAAGGGTGAAGGGCTGGCCCCACCTTCTGGACCTTGGTGGTTGGAGGCTGGGTCCTCAAAGTGTGGCTTTGTCTCTGCAGAGTCCATGAGGGACCTTGAGGACATGCACCCAAGAAGCATGACCCAAGTCGTGAGGACAGTTCTGCAGCACAGAGAGGTCATTTAATATCTCATGGCCAAAAACGCAGCCCTGCATGGATGGCACTGGACTGAATGGCCACCAGCAATCCTGAGACACTCCATGCCCCAGTACGGCTTCACTTGGGGTGTTGGGAAACCAGGATGCCCTCAACCTTTTTGCAATTATCAGCAGCCTGTACAATCAGTATGGAGACCAGCAACACCTGCCAGCCAGGCCACCCTCCATCCACCAGGAAGGTCTGTTTAAGAAATCACTTTTAAGTTGTCATCAGGCCAACAGTGTATCTGTGTAGTGAGAGTCTCAAGACACTTGTGTGTGGCTACAGGTCCCTGACATCAGCCCTCTGGGACGATGCAGTCCAAAACCACCTGCCTAATGCTGGAGCTGCACAGAGACCCAGCCTGGCCCGGCCCCCCTCTCAGCCCAAGTCCTTACCCCTGGGTCCGGGGGTCCTCCCACTGGGTCGTGCGAGTGTTATGGTTCACGTAATACACCCGTCCATTGTCTTGTCTCTTCTCTGCCACATGAGAAGAAAGAAAGAACCATCAGATTCAAACATGGAGAGCCGGTGTCCTTTCCCCGCGGCTCCCACCTCCTGGATGCTGGGTCTGAGTTTCTCTCCCTGTTGTCAGCCTGTTAGAGAAGAACCAGCCAAAGCCGAGCTCACTCACACTTGTCACTGGGAAAGGGACAAAGAGGGTCCTTCCTTCTTGTTGTTGGTGGTGGCGAGGGGGGGTGTGTGACACATTTCCAACTCGAGATGAAGCACTTCTTTGGTTGGTTGGTCAGTTGGAGGGAGGGGGTGGTGTGGCCACCCGGAGGGAGCAGCACAGCTCAAACCAGAGGCATAATTGCTCCCAGCTGTGTGCAGCACGGAAGCCAGGCAGTCCCCAACCCGCCAGGCCCGCCACCCAAGTCCCTCACGGCTGATCCCTGGTCCTGGGACCCTCTGCACTGCATGCAGCTGACCTGGGTGCCTCTGTCCCACAGGGCATGGTCCTTATGGGGTAGCTGCATCTCCCTCGCATCTCTCTGATCAGTGCTCTGCACCCTGCGCCCCTGCACCCTCCAAGTTCTCCCTCTTCTCCCACTTACAGACTAAGTCTTGTTCTAAAACTCTCATACCCTGGCACATCTCCTTCTTGCTTATGAGCAAATAAATGCTATCTGGGGCTGAGGACACTTACACTGCCCAGCCTCTTCTTAGACATGTACCTTTTTTTTTCTTTTTTATATAAAGACAGGGTCTCGCTATGTTGTCCTGGCTGGTCTCGAACTCCTGGCCTCAAGTGATCCTCCCGCCTCAGCCTCCCAAAGTACTGGGATTACAGGCAATAAGCCACCGTGCCTGGCCTGCCTATCCTGTTCTTACACCTAAGTATGTGCTTTGAGACAGGGGAGTGTTCATAGAGTGGGGCTGGGCCACAAATATACTTTTCCTCTGCTCTCAACAATCTCTGTTGTCTTGCCCTTTACTGATACACTGATAAGGGCTCTGGGGTCCCCAAGGGAGGAGTCTGGGCTCCAGGGGCAGACCCAACCCGAGCTGGCGATTCTGGACCTTGAGAGGGATGGAAAGGGGTAACCTCTCAGCTCCAGGTAGACAGGGGGAAAAAAAAACTAGGGGGTAAAGCTCTTGGCCCAAAAGAGGTCACCTTTCCCAGGAAGTTCCTGAGCCTTCAAATCTGTTTCTCTCCTGAAAACAAATGATGCTAATGGCTCTCCTTTTACAAGACAGAGTAACATTAAAGAAATAAAAAATAATCAGTTCCAGAAGCTACAGGGAACCCGAAAGCTGAAAAAGGAGCAGAACAGGAAAGAGCAACAACCCCCTCCTCACTCCCTACCAAGACTCGAGCTGCAGTGCTCCCAACACCAGCCCAGGGCCTCAGTCTCCCTCCCACTCTCTGCCTTACCTGGTATCTATGACTCGTCTGAAATTTTACAAACAGACATTATTTGTCAATCATACGTCGATAAAGCTGGAAAAACAA
Source organism: Chlorocebus sabaeus (assembly GCF_047675955.1). Lineage (NCBI taxonomy): Eukaryota > Metazoa > Chordata > Mammalia > Primates > Cercopithecidae > Chlorocebus > Chlorocebus sabaeus. The sequence goes on along the minus strand of NC_132908.1, from coordinate 66,893,018 downwards.
ATAAATACAATAAAATAAAAATAAAGACAGGCTGGGCACGCTGGCTCACACCTGTAATCCCAGCACTTTGGGAGGCTGAGGCAGGAGGATCGCTTGAGCCCAGGAGTTTGAGACCAGCCTGGGCAACACGGCAAGACTTCATCTCTTTTTTATAAATACAAAATAAATAAAAGGAAGACAAAAGGAAAGAAAGAACAGGAGGTGCCCAGAGCTGTCAGGGAGCCACCACCACCTCAGAACACACAGAAGGAAGGCTTCCCAAGAGGTTTCCAGGGGAGGGGGCCGCTCCCAGCCCAGAAGCTACTGCTTTGAACTAGATCCTCACGTCTGCCCTGTTAAGGGCCAAAGCCAAGGCTAACCACAGGGCCAGGGGGATCTGTCCAGCGGGCCTGAGGCCTGTGTCGTCATTTCTGGCACTGCTGCTGCGTGGAGGCCTCCCAAGGCCAGCTGACTGCCTCGCAGCCTTCAGTCTCAGCGGGGGGGCTGGGAAAGACCTTGAAGGAACACCGGCTCGACCTCATTTTAGGAGCAAATGGACTCAGACGTATTCAGCCACAGGCCCAGGGTCAGGGCCACCGAGGGCAGATGTGGATCTCAACCCGAGGTGTCCTGAGTCCCACAGCAGTGTGTGGGGAAGATGTGGGGTCTCTCCTGGGGCAGCAGAGAGGGACACCAGCAGGCTTGGTTAGCAAGCTGCCGCTCAGTGCCATTCTCACTTGGTCTGGCTGTTCTTTCTGTTCATTCTCGGCGAGCCCTGGGGAGGCGGCCCCTGCCACAGCCCTGGGGCAGCCAACACAGATCCCCAAGGATCTGCAATTCAGAAGGAGCCCTGGCCTTTAGCCAGAATGTTCTTCCTCTTAATTTTGGACTGTAACAGTTTTGTGGGCTTTTTTTCTGATTGTTCATTAACAGCATCGACTCTGACCACGGCTCCTCCATTTCCATCTCAAAAATTTCCACACTTAGCATTCGAGAGCTGCTTTCAAGTCTCCATCAGCTGTGCTTACCTGGTGACCATCACTCAGCAGAACTGGCATGAAAACCCACTTGACTGGGCTACACCACCTGCCTCTACAGAGCCTGAAACACACTAGAAGTCCCCGGCTTCTAGGCCGCTGGCCACCAAACAGCAGTACAGATTCTTGTTTAATCTGACGCATTTTCCCCTGCCTACTGATGAGGCAGGGTCTTCAGAGTTTTACTCTCTCACATTGGAGCTGCTGCCAATCTCTGAGATACCAATGACCTTTCTTTGGTCCAGGGAGCCATGTGGGGCAGCTATCTGCATACGGGATCCCTGAGCTGAAAGTCAACAAATATGTGGAAGCTTCACTAAATGATATCTCCAACCAGAAGGACCAGAAGGCCCTTCTAGGACACTGGACTGCAGTGCTCATTCACTAAGTGGTACCCTGCAGGTATAAGAGGGTTGACACAACCTCTTAAATGACTACCCGAGAGCAGATGTGTCTGCACCGAGAAGGTCCAGCTCCAAAGCTACACGTTTCCAGGCATCAGAAGCCCATCCTATCATTGTCAACTTCCCAGGATGCACCTCTCCATCTTTGTTGTCGAGTGCACCCCCTCCCAGTTTCACACCATCTGTCAACACCACCATACCAACGTTTACCGTCTTCTGCTGGCCTAATCCATAAATGAAACGCAACACATGCTGGTTCCCGCAAAAACTGCCTTCTTCCGCTCCCAGTGACTCTTACAAGATTAAATAAAACTCTGCCCCAGCTCTCTCTATCAAATGCGCTAAGTCTCATCATCTCTAATGACCCTTTTTGCATGGCTACTCCTTCCTAGAATAGCCATGAAGCCTATAATCTCTCCTAAGTCATGGGTGTCCATCCCTTAACTCACTGTTAGCAAATCACGTCAAGGACCTGGGATAGGTAAGAGGCGGCTACCAAGGGCGAGGAGAAATCTACACGGCGTTATTAACTAGCAGCGATGCGTTTCCAGAGTCACCACCTGGCATTCAACTCTCGTATCTGCTTGCCTCTGGCCTCTTTCACAGCTACGTCAGAAGTAAAAAGGTGGCTTCTATTAGTCAAAATTAGACCGAAGTCCGCCAACATCTCAGCTGCAAAGAAAGATGTGTTAAGGTGGATCATTCCAAGCATGTGGTCACAGACCTGAAACAAAATTTGGGAGTTAGGCAGTGTCCAAATATCTTAGTGGTAGCATGGACACTTGAGTAGACACCTTGAAACTCAAGACCAAAGCCCAATAGTCCCCCAGCTGCTTGGGGACATCTTTCTTAGGGTCCCACTCCTTTAGCCATGGTGGGTTTGGTGGATGCTCCGGTGGTTCGGTGGAGCTTGGTTACTTTCCCAGCCGCCAGGCTCCATCACCTGTAACTGCTGTGGCGGGGCATGCCCAGAGAGTGTGCTGGAGAGGGGAGAGACGGAAAAGAGACGGACAGGAACAGGGAAGGAGGACACGCGGGAGGAGAGGACAGAGCACCGTGGCTGACGGAAGGCCGAGGGCCGGGAAGAGAACTCAGTACTTACCCCAGCCAGGAGGGAGGGGGCCCAGGGGATCATGGTCAGTCGAAGCACTCGAAGACTAAACACAAGAAACACAGCAGAACACAGAGGTTACAAAAAGCCACTGGTGAAAAAATAAATCAATCGATAAAAAATAAAAATGCCAACGACTCGCTTCCGCATTGGAGCGCTCTGCAGGGAATGCAGTGGGACTTTAGGTAGCATCTGCTCCTCTCAAAAGTCTCTAGTTTTTGTTTCGATTTTTACAGAAAAACCAAAAAAGAACCCTGTGCACGGAGGGCCCAAGTGAGTTTTGGAAATGGTAGAGCGATGGGGAGGAGGCAGCACGCCGGTGAAGGTGTGCCAGGGTGGCGGAGGCAGGGAGCAGCCGCGGTGGGGCAGAAAGGCCCGGGAAGCAGGCTCGGCCCAGTGCCTCCGCTCAGCTCCGGCTCGAGGCGGCCAAGGCGACTGAAATCACCACCACCTCCAACTTTCTCCAAGAACCACACGCAGGAGGGGAAAAAATATCGCAGGCCTTTCCAATGAAATCATTCCCACAAGCCCTGCCCACGCCCAGAGCTTCCTGGCTGGGGCCTGGCCCTCCTCCCTCCACCTCAGCGTCCCCCCCAACCTCCCATCTGGGTGTGCAGCGTCCACCCAGACTGAGGGCACATTCATGCCCCAAGCCCTCACCTCCCCCAGGAATGTTTTCCTTCCCCTTCACAAAGCACCTTTATTCCTCCCCTGCCTGAACCTGAAGTTGCTCAGTGTTCTGTGTTTGTCTGGGGGGGGTTGGGGCTGGGGGTGGGGCAGCAAGACAGAAGGGGAGACAGGGGAAAGGGGCAACCGGCTCCAGGACTTCAGGGTCGCTGTTTACATTAGAATCCCCCCCCCCGGACCCCCTTCAGCCAAATTCTGCTTCGAGGTCCCTGGGGATGGACTGCAGTGGACCAGGAGTTCTCATATCCTGCAGGGAAGGGGGGTGCTGTCAAAAAGTTCTGGTCATTAAATAAAACAAGTATTGTTCCCCTCTTTCTTCTTTTCTTTTTTTTTCTTTCTGAAGCATTTTTATTTTACTTACTAAAATGTGATCGTTATAAGAGGGGATCAAGTTCTAAATGCGGACTTCAGGCTGCTGGGCTGGCCCCGTCTGGGGGTGCCGGAGCCACACACGGGCAGGAGGATGAATGGGCTCAGTCTCGGCTTGAGAAAACATTGGTGGAACTCAACTGCCAGCAAGCCCCCTTCCACAGCCCTCCCTCCACCCCCAGCTGAAAGGACAGTGAAACTTTCTTTCCAAGGTGGCAACACAGGCCCCTCTTCCAAGCAAGTTCCAACAAAGATGTTTAAGTCTTGAAACCATAGGCTCCTTGATAGGACGGAGCCCCCTTTCAGGGCAGGGCCTCCTGCCCACACAGAACGCAAGTGCATGGAGGTGGGGGAAGCTCACCTTGATTTAGGGTCCCTTATCATTTATCTAGAGCTTAAAATTCTCCATCGCAAATCATATTGAATCATTACTGAAAAAAAGCTCCCGAATTCACAGAAGTCATGTGGGCGTGTGTCTGTGTGTTGGGGGGTTGGGGGAGATAGGGTACAGTATCTCATAAAATCCAACTCTGTTTTGTAGTTAACACATTAAAAACATTCAGCAACAGAGGCATGGGAACAAATGTGAAAACACACGTATTCTACATCATGGAGCCAAAGGCACTTGGTAAGTGCTGAGCTACAGCAATGACCTTGCAAAGGGGAAGGACTATAGAAAAGGTTATTTTAAGACATTAAAAGAGGACGCATTTGGTGTAAAAGTGTTTGCTGCTTCAGGTCTTGTTTTGGAGTGAGTAGATCATCTATAAAGTGTTCAGGGCTCTCATGGGAAATCGACAACCAGCTGGTACCAACCTGGCTTCCACGGGGGCACGGTCATCTTTTGCTTAATTCTACAAATCAACAGACCAAAAAGGTCTTTACCAACAGCCTCCCTGACTAGCACTGAACTAGGATCAGAAAATACTGATCAGCCCCTTTCTGAATCCTTGCCTTTTAAAAAAAATCTCAGGCTTCATGCAACGTAGGCTCTTTTGTTAAAGTGTTTTTTAAAAAATTTCCTTGGTATCCTGATTATTATTCTATCAGAACGCCCCCCGCACCCCTCCACCACACACATCTATAAGAATTGAGGAGAAGAGGAGGCAGATAGGAAAGGGAGAGACACCAGAGACTGATAAACACAAACAACACATATTAGGTTGGTGCAAAAGTAATTGTGGTTTTTGCCATTAAGAGTCATGGCAGCTGGGTGCCGTGGCTCAGGCCTGTAAACCTGGCACTTTGGGAGTCAGAGGCGGATGGATCATTTGAGGTCAGGAGTTCAAGACCAGCCTGGCCAACATGGGGAAACCCTGTCTCTGCTGAAAATACAAAAATTAGCCAGGCATAGTGGCAGGCACCTATAATCCCAGCTACTCAGGAGGCTGAGGCAGGAGAATCGCTTGAACCCGGGAGGCAGAGGTTGCAGTGAGCTGACATCACGCCACTGCACTCTAACCTGGGTGACAGGGCGAGACCCCCATCTCAAAAAAAAAAAAAAAAAAAAAAAAGGAGTCATGGCAAAAATCACAATTACTTTTGCACCAACGTGATAAAATCAGAATCAATGGGAGCTGATCCTCACAACAATTTACTTCTTATTGTTAAATCGAAGCACTTGACGATTTTGGATACATCTTTCCTCAGGCACACAGTACAAGTTGAAAAAGAAAGAAAGCCAGAAGGGAGGACGTGAACAAGGAGAAATGAAAAATAAAAACTATGCATCATGGCCAGAAAACCAAAAGCCAAAAACCTCACATCTCCAATGAGCGAAACAGCTCCCTCCTCTTCTACCACATTCCCCTAAAATGAGAGATGTCAAGGTGTTACGTGGAGCAGAAAAGGATGTAGATGGGGGAAAGCAGGCCTCTGTGGCCAGAAGGGAGATCCTGGACATTCTCTATCACTAGGAACAGAAAAGAACACTGGAATCCTCTTCCCGTGTAATGGTCCCTGGGTTGGGAGATCTGGGGTGCAGGCCATGAGCCAGAGAGCTCATGAGAGTTCAAGTCCCTTGGGAACTAAGCACGAAGTTCCAGTAATATTTTAAGATACAAACTCAGAAATAAAGAATGTCTAGCAAATACAGCTGAGAGTAAGAAAGGTCTGGGAAGGGCATAAAGGTTGCAGCGTGGAAGGCGGGCATTTTTTTTTTTAAGGATGCACCAGACGGACGCAGAACAAAATCCAGGTGCTTGAGAATTAAATGCAAAGGGCTCTCTGCAGAGTAAGAAACAAGTTGTCTGTTTCTCGATAATGGACTCCACACCCTAAGAGCCACAAAATCTGTTTCTTTTCCTTTTTTTTTTTTTCTGGATGGAGTCTCACTCTGTCGCCCAGGCTAGAGTGCAGTGGCGTGACCTCAGCTCGCTGCAACCTCTGCCTCCTGGGTTCAAGCGATTCTCCTGCCTCAGCCTCCCAAGTAGCTGGGACTACAGGTGCCCGCCACCACACCCAGCTAATTTTTGTATTTTTAGTAGAGACGGGGTTTCACCATGTTGGCCAGGATGGTGTCGAACTCCCGACCTCAAGTGATTCGCCTGCCTTAGCCTCCCAAAGTGCTGGGATTACAGGCGTGAGTCACTGCGCCCGGTCAAAATGATCTGTTTCAATACTGCAGAGAGAGATGCCCCAGAAGTTGCCGGCCATGTGATGGTCCCGTCACAACAGCACAACGTGCAAGGCTGTGCCGGGCATCTTCAGTGAGTCCTAGCAGGAAAACGACACAAGAGGGCAAAAGGAAACTGCAAGGGTGAAACAAGCAAACGAAAAGATACATGATGATCATGGGCAACATTAGCACATTCGTGAGTTAGGAAAGGGAAACATGGCAGAAAAACTAAGAACTAGAATTTAGAGGAACTGGAATAGGTGTGTGTTGAGGCAGACAGCAGGAAGGAATTACAGGAGACTGCAATCTGGGATTCCCTTGATTTCCATTTTGAACTCTATTTCATGGTCTCTGCAGTACAGCAAAGAAGAACAAGGTCTCAGTTGAAGCCCAGCAAGAGGAGGAGGGGAGGCCGCTAGTCTGGTATTGGATCTTAAGTCTTCCGAGTCAAACTCTGGGCCTAAGCCAAACCCCAAAATAACTATATGAAAGCAACCCTTCTTACTTGTAACCAGGACATGGCACCATAGCAAACAAGAGGAGAAAACCAATGCCAGAGGGGGAGGAAAATCAACAGAGAGACATTGAAAGCAGACCAAAGAAAGATTCCTGCCACATTTTTCAATATGAGTCTTGTTTCATGGAGAAAAGGTAACCATCACCTCCATGCAGAACCTTCCCACATCCCCAGCGAGGCTGAGAAAACCATTTTAGAGTATTCAGAAAGAACAATTTTTTAGTGTTCAATTTTTACTTCTAGGGAACCCTCCAAGTCAAAGTTCTACCTCTAAAAACCCAGAATAATGTTGCTAAGAGAGGCAGGCAAAAGGAAGGAAGACTCCAAAAGACCAGGCAGATGTGAGCTCCAGAATCTGGGACTCTTCCCTTTCACACACCAACATCTTGATCAACCTACAGAACCTAATTGGTGGCTATTAAGGGGAAAAAAAAATTGCTTTAATGCATCTTATTTTATTCATTCATTTATTAAGGCAGGATCTTACTGTCATCCAGGCTGGAGTGCAGTAGCACGATCATAGGTCACTGCAGCCTCAGACTCCTGGGCTCAAGCGATCCTCCCACCCCCAAGTCTTCCGAGTTGCTGGGATTACAGGTGTGTATCAGAATACTCAGTTCAATTTTTTTTTTTTAATGAGAAAAGTTGGATAATCAGGCAGACAAAAACCATGTGAAACTCCTAAAATATGTCCTTGTCTCTAAGTCAAAAGACAGATAGGTCAAAGAAGAAAGATGCCCCAGACCTTCCCAGTTTTGCAGCCACAGCCACCCAAGAAAATGGCAGGCAAAATCTTTGGGGCCCAGCTCAAAAGGAGCAATCACTAAAATGTGGTGAAAGACGAAGATTCCATCCAATTCTGAAACATGCCAGTATTGGATGTCAGGCATGTGTGGCAGGCATGGGTGGGAAGCCTGGCCCAAGAAAGTGTGCAGTGCTGCACTGGGCTAGACAGTGGGGCCCTGGCTGGAGACAGGCATGACCATCGACCCTGGAGGCAACTTACTAAGACAAACGCCACACTTTCTGCTCACCCCTGCTAAGGAAACTGAGGCCCTCCATGGTTTCCTCCCTGTATGACAAGCAATCCATCCCCACAGACAGAACTAACCAAGGGAGATGCTACAGTGACTTATGGCTGATGATCAAAAGTCGGAGGTCCATCGGCTGGGTGCAGTGACTCACACTTGTAATCCTAGCACTTTGGGAGGCCAAGGCAGGTGGATCGCCTGAGTCCAGGAGTTCAAGACCACCCTGGGCAACATGGCAAAACCCCATCTCTACTAAAAGTACGAAAAATTAGCCAGGTGTGGTGGTGCATGCCTGTAGTCCCAGCTACCTCAGGGGGCTGAGGTGGGAGGATCACTTCAGCCCAGGAGGTCAAGGCTGCAATAAACATGATCATGCCATTGCATTCCAGCCTGGGTGACAGAGAATGAGACCCTGTCTCAAAAAAAAAAAAAAAAAAAAAAAAAAGTCAGGGGCCCAGCTCAAAACATTTCCAGCCTGGAAGGCACCATCATACCCTGTGTTAGTTCTGCTGTAGATCCCAACCTTCACACCTAAAGTATTCTGAGAAAAGATAATCAGCCAACTTGGCAGTCCCACGTCTCCCTACCAAAGAGGCTGTGCGGCTGGGCTTCCCCAAGTCCAGGTCACTGTGGACCCTCTAATGGGATGGAGACTCCAGCAGGTGGAACTGGGAGGGTTCCCAAAGGGACACAGTATGGGAGACTGTTCAGGCAGTTAGTTTGAAACCAGAGCACCCAGAATTCTGGACTAGAAAATATAAATGTGGGTCGGGCGTGGTGGCTCACATCTGTAATCCCAGCACTTTGGGAGGCCGAGGTGGGAGGATTACCTGAGGTCAGGAGTTTGAGACCAGCCTGACCAACATGGTGAAACCCCATCTCTACTAAAAATACAAAAAATTAGCCAGGCATAGTGGCGTGCATCTGTAATCCCAGCTACTTGGGAGGCTGAGGCAGGAGAATCACTTGAACCCAGGAGGCGGAGGTTGCAGTGAGCTGAGATTGTGCCACTGCACTCCAGCTTGGGCAACAAGAGCGAAACTCCATCTTGAAAAGAAAAGAAAAAGAAAAGAAAATTTAAATGTTGATGGGAATGGTGACTCATGCTTGTAATCCCAGCACTTTGGGAGGCTGAGAAGGGCAGGTCACTTGAGGTCAGGAGTTCAAGACCAGCCTGGCCAACATGGTAAAACCCCCATCTCTACTAAAACTACAAAAATTAGCCAGGTGTAGTGGCGGGCACCTGTAATCCCAGCTACTTGGGAGGCTGGGGCAGGAGAATTGCTTGAACCTGGGAGACAGAAGTTGCAGTGAGCTGAGACTGTGCTACTGCACTCCAGCCTAGGCAACAGAGCAAGACTCCATCTCAAAAAAAAAAAAAAAAAGAAAAAAGAAAAAGAAAAGAAAATTTAAATTTACTCTTTAGGTAATGACCACAAAAGGTTTTGAGCCAGTAAAATGGATGCAATGACAGTAACATCTGAAGACTGCTCTGGAGGAAATAGGCCAGATGGACTGGAAGAGAGAGAAGGTCAATGGAGAGAACTTAGAGGCTGCTCTAGCAGTTCAGATGGGAAGGGGCAGAAGATGATCAAGCACCAGACAGGAGGCTCAGCTAGACTAAAGATAAACTTTTTCTGCAAAGGGTCAGACAGTAGGCTTAGGCTACTTTAGGATTTCTGAGTTACAGTCTTTATTGTGATACTCAACTCTTTTGTACCACGAAAGCAGCCACCATTAATATGTAAACTGCTGGGTGTTCTTATGTTTCAATGAAACTTTATTAACAAAATGAAGTGGCAGGCCAGCTTGGCCCATGGACTATTATTTGCCAATCCCTGATCTAGATGAACCCAAGGATCTTTCATCCTTGAGAATCTGTCAGATAATAAAGATCTAACAAAAAACAGTAGCTGTTTTTGTTTTGTTTTTAAGAGACGGGGGTCTCGCTATGTTGCCTGGTGATTGCTTTGATCTAGAAAGGTGAGGGATGGGAGAAGTTAAAGCTGACTTTCAGGGTGCAAGTCAGGGAAAATGGACTTGAATGAAGGGGGCAGAAATGAAAGCCGGTCTTGGAAGAAAGATGGGCAACTCAGTTTTAGACATGTTGATTCCTTAAACACAGAGGCTAGACACGGAGCTGCTGAGTGAGGAACGCTGGAATTTGAGGAATTTCACTGTGATGAGTAAAATCTCCAGGGGCAGAGCGCTGACGTTGCCAGACGCTGTTTTCCCTGCTCACCAAGCAGGTCAACAGAGAACGCGGTGAGGCTGCACATGTGCAAGGGCAGGGAGGCGCCCCCACCTCAGGCCAAGCGCCTGCCCTCTCACCTGGTAGAGGAATCTTTGGCTGAAGTGCTGCATGGCCCCCTGGAGCTGATTCCGCTGCGACTGCCACTGCTCATAGTTACGCACGTACTCCGCGGTCGGAGGCTGCCAGGTGGTGGTCCTAGTATTGTGATCCACATAGTAAAACCTGCCTCGGGGATCTGTGCGTTTTTCCCAGCTGGAAACAGGAACCTCAGAATGAATATAATGATGACCCCATTCCCACCCCCCAATTCTAGAAAAGTCTCAGAATGCCTAGCACAGCCGGGCAGACCCTGTCACAGAGGCTGCTGGGGCTTAGCTAGTGATAGCAGACATCTGTGGTTGCCTCCGCAGCACCCAAACCCTCCTTGCCATTAGCTCTCAATTTCTAATTTGGGGATCCATGTGGTTCTGGGGAAGCTGACTCTGTTCCCAACCTCAGAGCTGCATGGTTGCCTGGACCAGAAGTGCACATGTGATGTATGCTGAGCCAGCCACAGCCAATCTCAGGACTTCTGCTAGCAAATCTAGGAAAACTAACAGTCGCTCATCTTTTCTGAATATGACTGAGTAAGCATGCGGTCCTGGGGGTCACTGGCTATTATTTAGGACCCAGAGACAATAGGAAGTTGACCCAGTGGATGGCAGAGCAGAAAAATGGGAGAAAAGCCAATTCCTTGGTGATATTGTTGAGTAGCCCAAGCTTCGCTTGGAATCAGGATATCTAGAATTTTCCGTTACATGAGCCAATACATTGCCTTCATTATTTAAGCCAACTTTGATAACTTTTGTTACCTGCAACTGAAACTCTCCTGATATAAGGCGCCAATGAAAACGTGTTGTATGGTCTTTGGCTTTGTTTTGTTTTGAAACAGAGTCTCACTGTTTATATTTTTAGTGGAGATGGAGTTTTACCATGTTGCCCAGACTGGTCTCGAACTCCTGGACTCAAACGATCTTCCCACCTCGGCCTCCCAAAGTGCTGAGATTACAGGCATGAGCCACTGCACCTGGCCTCGATGATTTTTTTTTTTTTTTTTTTAACTCAAGACCTCCCTAAAAAGGGTTTTCCCTCAAGTGGTTCCTAGGACCCACAGTCAGTTCCCAGGTTTTGTCTGGATTCTGCCTGCTGGAGTGCCTCACCTTCATGACTGGCTGTCACCCTTCATTCAATTGAATGCCACAGCTCTCTCCCCACACCCAGGCCTTTCCTCAGTTTCCTCGTGTCAGTTCTCCTCCCAGGGATGAAACCAGGCCAACATCATTCCCACTGCTATCAGTCAATCACTCAGCCTGACTACTGCTTTTTCACTGTCTCCCTGCCCCTGAATTTCCATTTTCCATTCCTATGTCCAGATCTGTATCACCTCACCCCTGGACTACTGCACCTACCCTGGAATTAACCTCCCCACTCCATCCAGCCTATAAACGGCCATCAGAGTAACCCACTAGACTGAGCCCTTGGGTCACACTCCTGCTCAAAAACTTCAATTGATCAGCCAAGGCAACAGAGGGAGACCCCCATCTCTACAAAAATATTTTTTAAAAATTAGCTGGGGGTGGTGGAGTGTGCGCCCTTGGTCCCAGCTACTTGGGCGGCTGAGGCGGGAGGACTGCTTGTGCCTGGGAGGTCAAGGCTAAGGTGAACTATGGTTATGCTGCTGCACTCCAGCCTGGGCCACAGAGTGAGATCCTGTCTCAAATAAAAACAACAACAACACTTCAACTGACTCCCCACTGCCCTTGAGTCAAAATCCTTTAGTAAGTACGCAAGACACTCAAAAATCTGGAACCTTCCTAGCTTTCTCATAATTTGTCTACCCCAGGCTGGAGTACAGTAGTAGGATCATGGCTCACTGCAGCCTCACCTCCCAGGCTTAAGCAATCCTCCACCTCAGCCTCCTGAGTAGCTGGGACCACAGGAATGCACCACCACACTCAACTAGTTTTTTAAAAAAAATTGTTGTAGACATGGGAGTCTCCCCGTGTTGCTCAGGCTAGTCTCAAACTCCTGGGCTCAAGCAATCCTCTCACCTCAGCCTCCCAAAGTGCTGGGATTACAGGTGTGAGCCCCTGCACCTGGCCCAAAGCCATATGTATATAGTTTTGAAACACAAACAGGACTGCAGGGAATATAATGAAAAACCACGATCTCTTGCCCCATTGCTGACTCCTGTTCCCCAAGGACAACCACTTTCAACTTTCAATTGCTTCTACTAGTATATGTGTACATCTGTGTCTCTAAATAACATGCCTATTTCATTGCTTTTTGTCTTTCCTTTAATACAGAGACAGGGCCTCACTATGTTCCCCAAACTGGATTTGAGCTGCTGGGCTGGAGCTATCCTCCAGCCTCAGCTTCCTGAGTAGCTGAGTAGTCTCAGGTGTGCACCACCAAGCCTGGCTCATGATTTCTTGTTTGTTTTTTTTTTCTTTTTTTGCCCTATTTGCTATCGCTTATGGACTTTCCACTACCAAAGATGAGGAATGAGGATGTAGGTATTGTACTCCATCCCTCAACTATCTCCTCCCCTCGTCCCCTCAATATGGAAAATCACCATTAAATCAATATTCAGAGTTTGGATTATGACAATGTAGAATACTGTAGGTATATTTCCTTACTTGTAATAACTTTTTTCTTTTTTCTGAAGGTAAGAATGTCCTTGTTGCCTTCTGTGTGGTTTTCAAGAACCTGTCACTGACGCATCCCCAGATTCTCAGACGGGACAGGTGGCCTGGCAGTGGCCTTCCTCTCTCGGCCACATTTCTCCCTCAGCTGACGTGGACAGTTGTGTGTCCACCTTACACCTGCTCTGTGTCCTTGACCTGACTCGCCTTCCCTTCTCCTCCTCCTGGGAGATTCCACGGCCTTGGGGTTAAGTTCTCTGTGTCTTGCATCCCATTCATTCTTCTTTCTTGGCTTCCTGGTGGGATTTGGTGGTGGGATAAATCATGGAGTAGCTTCCGAGAAAGGATGTATCAAGGTTAATTTTTTGAAGCCCAGAATGTCTGAAGATGCCTTTATTTCTACTCTCACATTCAAATATTAAAATAACTCAAAGTTGATTTCTAGACAGGAAATCATTTTCTTTTTTGTTTGAGAAAGGGTCTTGCTCTGTTGCCCGGGCTGGAGTGCAATGGCATGATCACGGCTCACTGCAGCCTCGACCTCCCAGTTTAAGTGATCCTCCCACCTCAGCCTCCCAAATAGCTAGGACTACAAGCACGCACCACCACGCTGGGCTAATTTTTTGTTTTTCGAAAAGACAGTGTCTCACTATGTTGCCCGGGCTGGTCTTGAACTGCTGGACTCAAACGATCCTCCTGCCTTGGCCTCCCAAAGTGCTGGAATTAGACGTTTGAGCCACTGCGCCTGGCAGGAAATCATTTTCCATCGGAGTTGTGAAGGTCCTGCTCTACAGCTGTTGAAAAGGATGGTACTCTTGGTTCCTGACCCTTTCTAGGTACTCTGTTTTTTCCCGCTGGAAGTTCTGAGGTTGTCTCTTGACACTTGGAAATTTAATCAGATGAGCCTTGGGGTGAGTCTTTTTTTATCCTCTGGGCTAGGCATGTGGTGAGCTGTTTGAATCTGGATACTTGAGTTCTGGCAATTTTCTTTTCTAATCATTTCCTATTGCCTATTTCTCTGTTCTTTCTTGCTATTCAGCAAGTTCTTGCTAAAGAACTATTCTTCAGATATTGAATGCCTTGGTCACATCTTCTCATCTTCTTATCTCCAAATTTTTTTTTCTTTTTCTTTTTCTTTTTTTTAAGACAGAGTCTCACTCTGTCACCCCAGGCTGGAGTGCAATGGCATGATCTTGGCTCACTGCAACTTCTGCCTCCTGGGTTCAAGCGATTCTCCTGCCTCAGCCTCCCAAGTAGCTGGGATTACAGGCATGCACCACCATGCCTGGCACATTTTTTGTATTTTTGGTAGAGATGGGGTTTTACCATGTTGGCTCGGCTGGTCTCGAACTTCTGACCTCAGGTGACCCACCTGCCTCGCTCTCCCAAAGTGCTGGGATTACAGGCATGAGCCACCATGCCTGGCCCAAATTTATCTTTCAACAATTCTACTGAATTTTCCATTTCTGTTGTCATACATATTAATTTCTAAAAGCTCTTGTTTTCTGCCTGGTCCATTTCATGGCCTCCTGTTCTTGTTGCACAGATACCATTATTTTCTTCCAAATCTTTGAGGATATCACTTATAATTTGATTTTCCTTTCCAAAGTTGTTTTTCAGCTTCCTATATTCTTTTCACCAAGTCTCTTTTTTCTGTCTGCTAATCTTTGGCTGTTTGGTCACATTTATTTTTACTTATTATTATCATTTTTTGAGACAGGGTCTTGCTCCGTCACCCAGGCTGGAGTGCAGTGGCACAATCACGGCTCACTGCAGCCTCAACCTTCCAGGCCCAAGTGATTCTCCCACCTCAGCCTCCCGAGTAGCTGGGAACACAGCTGTGCGTCACCACACTCAGCTAATTTAAAATTTTTTTTGTTTTGGCCAGGCATGGTGGCTCACGTCTGTAATCCCAGCACTTTGGGAGGCTGAAATAGGTGGCTCACCTGATGTCAGGAGTTCGAGACCAGCCAACTGGCTTGGCCAACATGGTGAAACCCCATCTCTACTAATCTCTACTGAAAAAAAAAAATTGCAAAAATTAGCTGGGCATGGTGGCATATGCCTATAACCCCAACTACTTAACAGGCTGAGGCAGGAGAATCACTTGAACCTGGGAGGTGGAGGTTGCAGTGAGCCACGATTGTGCACTGCACTCCAGTCTGGGCAACAAGAGCAAAAATTCTGTCTCAAAAAAAAAAAAATATTATTTTCTTTTTCGTAGAGACTGGTTCTCCCTATGTTGCCCATGCTAGTCCCAAACTCCTGGACTCGAGTGATCCTCCTGCCTTGGCCTCTGGAAGTTCTACTATTACAGGTGTGAGCCACCACGCCCAGCTGTGTTCAGTCACATTTAATAGTGAGCCACTAAAACACTAAGTTCTGTATCCTCAGCTGGGGGCCACAGACTACAGAGTGACCAGGAAGAGTCTCAGCTATTTCACTAGAAGGTTCCCAAATATCATAATCTATGTTTCTTTCTGTTAGACTGACCACTTTCCCCAGCAAAAACAAACAAACAAACAAAACTACCCTCCAATTTTCAGCCTGGGGAATGGAGATACCATCTGCATTTAATCTCTTGTTTCTGAGTTCATCCTGGCCTTCAGCTATAGCTTGTGTCCTCAGACCTGGTCCTCCAGCTCTCTCTGCAGCTTCTCAATGTCAGAGGCAGGCATGAGGCTGTGTGTGTGTGTGTGAGTGTGTGTGTGACTCTAACTCCCTGCACAAACTTCCAACTTATCTTCCCACTGATCTAAAACCAATGAGGTTTTTGTTTGTTTGTTTGTTTGAGATGGAGTCTCGCTCTGTTGCCCAGGCTGTAGTGCAGTGGTGCAATCTCAGCTCACTGCAACCTCCACCTCTCGGGTTCAAGCAGTTCTCCTGCCTCAGCCTCCCAAGTAGCTGGGACTACAGGTGTGTGCCACCACGCCTGGCTAATCTTTTTGTATTTTTAGCAGAGATGGGGTTGCACCGTGTTAGCCAGGATGGTCGCAATCTCCTGACTTCGTGATCCACCCGCCTCGGCCTCCCAAAGTGCTGGGATTACAGGCGTGAGCCACCGTGCCCAGCTGAGGTTTTAATCTCATTCCACACCCATCCTTGGTGCCTCTAATCGCTGAGGCTTTCCAGGGCCCCATGGTGCAAATAAGCCGGCTTCTTGGTGGATTCCTCATCCTGCAGGTGTGGGTTTCGGTTCTCTCGGCTCTGCCATTTATCTACCAGAAACTAAACTTTGATTAACATCTCCCATATGCTATTTCTCCTCCTCCATTCCTTTACTGTTGAAGGTTTATGCCTTTTTAATACCTTTATTACTATTTTAGTGGGTTTTCAGGAAGAACAGAAATGAACACATGTTCAAGCCACATGTTTAACTAGAAGTGCTCTGCTGTGGTGAATTTCTACTTCTAAGCAGCACGACTGTACTCTTTATTTCAGTTGAAATATCGCGCAGAACAGTGACTGGAGGCCCAGTCAGCCCTTCCACCCTCTTTGGCTCCATTGGGCATCTTCCCCAAACCTGAGAGCCCCTCCAGGCACACTCTGAGCATCTTTACTTCCTACAACCCTTCCACTCCAGCATAACCGCCCCTTACATCCTTCCCCAAACATATCCTTTCCATTCCCACATGCACGCAGCCACCTTCACTGTCCCCCAACCTGGATCATCTTCCTGCAAGAGTTGGAGCCACTTCCCTCTGTGAGGCCTCCTCAATCCTGCTGTTTCGCAGTGATCACTCTTTGCTTACCTCTGGTCTGAGCATTGCTTAAGAGTGACTGATGAGCAAATGGTTGCATTCACCCTGAGCTACTAGGTCCAATACTTATTGTTCCTGGATAGAAGGACCCATTCTCATACGAGTTTCCTGTGGGTTTCCTATATAGGGATGGCCATGATAAAGTGAATCGTTGGTTCAATCTTGCTCCCCGGGGACTAGCTCTGTAGAGATCATGGCTCCATCTGTAGTTTCAAAATTGTTTTCATCATGGTTAATACTTCCCTGGAGGCAGGACTTCTGCCATTAATGAGAAATGAAAGCTTAAGTATTCGTTCTGTTCTCTCTGGATCCCCTGTGATTACAGAGCAGAAATGAGAGCTAGAGGATCAAAGTTCTTGATCTAAAACTCAGGAAGAACTAATAAACTATGCAGGGTGTACAGGTGAGCCATCTCCCAGGAAAACATGAAAACTACCCTGGAAATAAGACAGCATGATTAGTAGTGTCCCACCTCAACACTGGGAGGAGAGCAAGTCCCCAGCCATCCTTAGAAGATATCACCGAATATCTTTACTTAAATTCCATGCAAATGCTCATTGGGTCAAGGCCTATGTCCCTCCTAGACCAGTGAGGTTAAGAAGAAGCCACAGTAGGCTGGCCGCGGTGTCTCACGCCTATAATCCCAGCACTTTGGGAAGCCGAGGCAGGCGAATCACAAGGTCAGGAGTTCAAGACCAGCCTGGTCGAAATGGTGAAACCCTGTCTCTACTAAAAATACAAAAAATCAGTTGGGCATAGTGGTGGGCACCTGTAATCCCAGCTACTCAGGAGGCTGAGACAGGAGAATCACTTGAACCCAGGAGGTGGAGGTTGCAGTGAGCCGGAGACCGCACCACTGCACTCCAGCCTGGGCAACAAAGCAAGACTCCGTCTTAAAAAAAAAAAAAAAAAAGCCACAGTACACAGAGCTCCTGCTGTTTTAAAGTGCACGTTATAAAGTACACAAAGTATAAGTATGTAATACATACTGTTAAAGTCAATGTTTAATTTGTGACACAATTATAGAAAGTCAAATATTGACTGGGTATTTGATAATATAAACAAAATACCGCTAATGATATTGGAGCTTTACTTTTAATAAAATAATATGTTTTAGAAATATAGTGAAATATGGAAAAATGATGTGTTTGTGTGTTTGGGATTTGCTTCAAAATTACCTAGATCAGAGTGTGGCGGATGGGTGGAGGGTTACAGATCAGGAGCTAGCAAATTTTTTCTATAAAGGGCCACACAAAGTAATTATTTTAGGATTTGCAAGCCATAGAGTCTGCTGCAATTACTCAACTCTGCCAATGAAGTACAAAAGCAGCCAAAAACAATAAGTCAACAAATATGTGTGGCTGTGTTCCAATAAAACCTTATTTACAAAAACAGTCAGAGGGCTGGGTTTTGCCCACAGGCCATCATAGTGTGCCGACTAGTTTGTACAGATGAAAGAAAACCCGCCATGAGTTGATAATTTTTGAAGCTAAATGTTGAGTATGTGGGGGTTTGTAATATTATTCTCTCTATATCTATCTGAAATTTTCCATAATAAGAACATTTTCATAATTTTCATAACAAAACGCTCAACCTGTTTTTATTTTTTATTCTTATTTATTTATTTGAGAAGTCTATGTTTAACTTTCATAACTTATTTGACTTCAAGTCAAAGTGGAAAACAGAGTGAGCACTGATGATGACAGGTTATGAGTTTCATCCTCCAGGAGGTACAGAAAAAAGGAAAACTCAAGCATTCTACTGGAAAACTGGAGCTAAAAGCAGCCCATCCACGGAGAATTATGGGACCAGAAGATGAGGTGGGATGTGTGTGGCACACTCCTGACAGCTGAACCAAACAAGCCACGTGGGCTCTCCTGAGAGTCCCCACTTCCGACAGCCTTTCCCTCCACAAACTCAGGGCAGGGGGAAGTATGTATATTTTATACAGGAGCGCTTCATGGCTACTTCACTGGGAGGTGATTCTTTTTTGAAGCAGAATACATTCCCTTTTGAAAGCTCTCGGGACCAGGAGACACATGTGGAAAGAACTTTCTGTCCCTGGCAGACAGGGAACCAAATCCCTTCTCCTTGAACTTGGATAGTCTTCCCTGTCTTGGAAGCCTCTCTTATCCTTTGGTTTTGGATAACTTGGCGGCATTCTCACAAAGCCCTGCCGAATGAGAAGCACTCTGCCTTTAGGGACAGGCGGGACATGGTGAAACGCAGCAACGCTCTATCTTGGCCTTCCATGTGCCTTTTGTTTCCCAGAGATCCTCTAATAATTCTTTTTTTTTTTTTTTTTTTTCTGAGACGGAATCTCGCTCTGTCGCCCAGGCTGGAGTGCAGTGGCGAGATCTCGGCTCACTGCAAGCTCCGCCTCCTGGGTTCACGCCATTCTCCTGCCTCAGCCTCCCGAGTAGCTGGGACTACAGGCGCCCGCCACCTCGCCTGGCTAGTTTTTTGTGTGTGTGTGTTCTTTTTACTAGAGACGGGGTTTCACCGTGTTAGCCAGGATGGTCTCAATCTCCTGACCTCGTGATCCGCCCGCCTCGGCCTCCCAAAGTGCTGGGATTACAGGCGTGAGCCACCGCGCCTGGCCTAATAATTCTAATATGTCCTAAGACATGGGGGCAATATTAAGGTAAGTGGATAGGAAAAGCAATCAAGTGACCCGGAATAAACGTCACTGTGCTATGCTACCTCTGCAGAAAGGGACCATTTCAAGAAGCCATTGGGTGACTCATGGTGTCAGTTCCAGAGTCTCAGGTCTTCTCAGGGGATGACTTACCCTGGAGGAAGGGGCCGCTCCCAGGTGGTGGTCTTGGTATTGTGATCAACATAATAGACACGTCCATTGGGCAGCTCTCGCTGTTCCCATCTGAAAAATAAAGTCAAGGGTAGCATGAGACACACAGTGGAAAGGCATAGGCCCCTGTTAGAAAGGAAGACCTTCACCACTCATGTGGCTAATTTACAGGAAGCATCAAAGATGACATGTGAGGTTGACCCAATGGTGAAGCCGGTTCCTGCGTGGCTGAGGGTGCCAGCCAGGAGTGCTTCTTGAAGAAACTATAATAGCTCCCCTGTATGGAATCAATGGACCAGTATCCACTATAGATCACTCTAAATTTCCCTAAAAGACCCGTAGGAATATATATTCCATGGATTTAAAAATCAATTTAGCATTTCTCCACCATTTCACAATCAAAGGTCCCTTTGGAAACATGATGAAAGCTGAGGACCCTTTCCCTTCAAAATGCACTTATGACAAAAATTTGTATTGCAATTTCTGGGTTTCACAGACCCCTCCAAAAGATCATCTATAGGCCCTCCAGCCTTTTTCATCTACCCAACCTGTTAAAGTCACAGATTCTTTATTTTTTTAATGAGACAGGGTTTCACTCTGTTGCCCAGGCTGAAGTGCAGTGGTGCAATCTCAGCTCACTGCAGCCTCCACCTCCCAGGCTCAAGCAATCCTCCCACCTCAGTCTCCCAAGTAGCTGGGACTACAGGCACACATCACCATGCCCAGCTATTTTTATTTTTTAATTTTTGATAGAGACTGGTCTCACCATGTTGCCAAGGCTGGTCTGGAACTCCTGAGCTCAAGCAGAAGATCCGCCCACCTCGGCCTCCCAAAGTGCTGGATTATAGGAGTGAGCCACCGCACCCAGCTTAAAGTCAGATTCTATGACTACCCCCGTTCTCCAAGCATCATATATATTCATGCTTACATTTATTTTTGTAATATAGGATTCATTTACAGAGTATCTTAGAAGAGATCTGGGTGAATACAGAAACACAATGTATTGTTATTTTTTACTGCTCCACCTATGAAGTCAAGTCTGTTTGTAAGCTAATATAAGCTCAAGGTGCTGAGGGTGGCTCATCTGCACTACTGAAAGAATGCCAAAGTAGCAGGTGATTCAGAGATAAGACACAAGCCTGATCAGTACAAAATACAGCCAAGGACCACCCATTCCCCACATTCCTGTTATTTGCATGATGTCTGACAATAACTCTACTTCCCCAGAACATAGTAACCTACATATAAAGGATGTAAAAATGTATTTATATAATGCTTACCACTTTCTCAAGGATATTAATGGTACTGCAGGCCTTTATGTTTTACACTGAATTTATTTACTTCTATTTTTGGGTACTGTCTAGGAGAAATTGACCTTTTCTGGGAAGCTACTATAGTCAGTTCTGCTGTAATGTTTGTTTTAAAAATGCAAATCTGTTCCAATGCTACTGATACAGAGAAGCGGACAATGTGAGCATAATGGAAATTCTGTTTGCTTATGCATGATTTTGTCTTTGAGAAACACTAGATGAACACAGAAAACTTCCCCCAGCTAAACCAAGTGACACAAGAATACACAAAACCCACAGGTATCTAGCAGCCTCCTCAGTTTACAGTGTATTAATAGGCTACACCGTCAACATCTGAAGTTACAACTCCCATCTGACTTCAGATAGCCCTCCATGCACCAGTTCACAGTAATACTCACAAGCTCCAACTTATGACACCTGCTTCCACAAGCAAACTTCAGGTCTTCTCAAGAGAAAATGCCATATTTACTGTAGTGTTATCTATTTCGTAATCATTTAACATGTGTAAAACTGCTATCATTATTAGGTTCCTATTTTTTTTTAATGTGTCACTGACAAACTTTTTTAGCATTACATCCTACTCATTTTTCCCCATAAGCCCTGTGGTTTTTATCCTCTTAACATATTTTTCTTTTTATTTTTTTAAAGATAGAGTCTTGCTCTGTTGCCCAAGCTGGAGTGTGGTGGTGTGATCATAGTTCACTGCAGCCTCTGATTCTTGGGTTCAAGTGATACCCCTGCCTCAGCCTCCCAAGTAGCTAGGGAAACAAGTGCATGCCACCAGGCCTAGCTAATCATTTTATTTTGTAGACATGGGGTCTTGCTTTGCCCAGGCTGGCCCTGAACTTTTGGGCTCAAATAATCCTCCCACTTCAGCCTCTCAAAGTGCTAGTATCACAAACCAACGTAACTAGCCCCTCTGTGTTTTAACTGCAAAATTTTGCATCACGCGGTGACTTTTAGGGGCACATATGTTAGAGCAGAGCTAACTGTATATGAACAAAAGTGTCCTAACTTCTACTATTAAGCCTGATGTATCTACACTGGTAGATATCACCTGTACTTAATGCCATTTCTCATTTAAACTGGGATGTCTGGTTAGTGGACTGCATTGATCAGCCCCTCAGAAGCTAGTCCAGAAACAGATACATAAGGCCAGGCACAGTAGCTCACGCCTGTAATCCCAGCACTTTGGGAGGCTGAAGTAGGTGGATCATGACGTCAGGAGATGGAGATCATCCTGGCTAACACGGTGAAACCCCATCTCTACTAAAAATATACAAAAATTAGCCGGGCATGGTGGCGGGCACCTGTAGTCACAGCTACTTCGGGAGGCTGAGGCAGGAGAATGGCATGAACCTGGGAGGCGGAGCTTGCAGTGAGCCGAGATCGTGCCACTACACTCCAGCCTGGGCGACACAGCAAGACTCAGTCTCAAAAAAAAAAAAAAAAAAAAAAAAAAGGAACAGATACATAAGGTTTTCAAGGTAAGGAAGAAGCAGAGGAGGCACCATCACCACTGAGAATCTACCATGAGCTACAGGCTTACACCATGTATGCAATCCTTGCCTCCATTCTTTAAGGTGGAATTACCATCACCACTGAGGAAACTGAGGCTCAGAGAAACTATGTAACTCTTCAATGGGATTCAAACTCAGCTCTGCCCCCCAAGCCCATGAATTTCACCATGCTTTGCAGAAAGGAAGAACGGGAAGAAAAAGAAGATGAACTGAAATTTATAGGGGCTCTTCCACATGGCCACCATGTGCCAGATGCCTTCCCAATGTTGATCTCAAAGTGAGCAGCTTTCCTAGCACTGGCATCGAGGTAGGATCAAAATGACTAGGGAGGAATTATACAGGTTGAGTAGGCCCTTCTCTAGATGCTTGGGACCAGAAGTGTTTCAGATTTTGGACTTTCGTTTTCAGATTTTGGAATATCTGCAGAATACATACCAGCTGAACATCCCTAATCTGAAAACCTGAAATCCGAAATTCTCCAGTGAGTATTTCCTTTAAGCATCATGTTAGAACTCAAAAAGTCCTGGATTTGGGGGCATTTCAGCACAGGAACGCTCAACCTGTAATGGGTCCACAGTCCTCATTTCTAGGTTCCATTTTAATCACAATCCTTTGCTCAGATCTGATTTTCCGGACGAAGGTACACATTTTGCACCACTAGGAGGCCTGGCCCTAAGAACAGTGAGATCTGGAGGTTCTATACACCCCTCAAAGTGGACAACTCTTGGTTGAGGACTAGAGCGCTACTGTTTAAAGACAAACATTAGACAAAATAAATTTAACCAAGTTTATTTAAGAATGATCCATGAACTGGGCAGCACTCAGAACCAGGAGAGGTTCAGAGAGCACTGCCAAGCAGTGAGAGGAGCAAGTCTTTAGAGGCTGAACATGGAAGCAGGGTAGAGAAATCATCTAAATGGCTACAGCTGGGCATCTGCCTTAATTGGGCATGGTCTGATCAGCCACCTGCCTGTGACTGGCTGAAACCCAGCTATTTGTTACAAAAAACATACACTCCTAATTTGGGTTTTGGTTGGTTTCCGTAGTAAGTTAGGTTGTAGTTCACTATGTAAGAACTTGAAGTACAGAGACAGCCTCAGGCTAATGGCCTCTTGCTCACTTATTTAACATGGCAAACACCATTAAATAGCACCTAGGGATGTTTTCTCTCCTAGGCATTCTTGCTCAAGGCTCTGACTGATGAGAATCCTGGGGATTTGACCCAGATGCCCTGGTTCCTCCCATTGCAAAAGGGAGATTTTCATATTCCCTTTAGTATTTTACCAAAAGGGCAGGATCTGGCAAAAGTGGTCAGATGAAAATGCACACTAGGGCCAGGTACAGTGGCTCATGCCTGCAGTACCAGAACTTTGAGAGGCTGAGGCAGGAGGATCACTTGAAGCCAGGAGTTTGAGGCCAGCTTGGGCAACATAGCAAGATCCCATCTCTATAAAAAAAAATTTAAAAATAGGCAGATGTGCTTGCATATACCTGTAATCATACCTACTCAGGAGACTGAGGCAGAAGGATCACTTGAGCCCAGGAGTTGGAGGCTGCAGTGAGCCATGATCACACCACTGCACTCCAGCCTAGGCAACAGACCCCAACTCAAAAAAAAAAAAAAAAAAAGAATGAAAGAAAGAAAATATGCACTAGGAATAGTCAAAGATCTTCTCCCTCTGAATGCCCTTCTGATTTGAAGACAAAGGAGTAACAATATTGCCAGCTCAAGAGGCTGGTGTTCCATCTGTGGGGATTTGGCAGGGCCTTCTAGCACAGAAGGCAGCCGACATACTGTAGCTTCACAGCAATTCTCCAAATACCTTCTGTCTGCTCGGTAACAGAGGAGCAAATCTGATACCCTCTTTATTCATCTGAATTTGGAAATGAAGAAAGTCCTGAGAAAGATATTTGGCTTAAGGGTAAGTATTAAAAAATGAAAGCGCTGAGCGCCAATGGCAGCAAACCTCTCTTTTATAACATCTGCTCCTAATGCGATTTAAGTAGCTGAGAACTCTCCAGCACTCCCTAAGAATTTATCCTGCATCCTTCCCTTCCTTGAAAACAGTTCTTTGGGCAGTTTTGTGGCACAAAAGCCCTAATACTAGTATGCTCATTTTTCAGTCACTATTTGGAAAACTCTAATATTTGAGGGGCTGCCCCTTTTATTAAAGACAAAATATCTGTTAAGTAGCAATTGGAGTTTAAAAACAAAACTTAAACACATTTTTCTTTATTCTTTTCTTTTTTCTTTTTTTTTTTTTTTTTTTTGAGATGGATTCTTGCTCTGTCACCAGGCTGGAGTGCAATGGCACAATCTCGGCTCACTGCAACCTCTACCTCCTGGGTTCAAGCAATTCCCCTGCCTCAGCCTCCTGAGTGGCTGGGAGGTATGTGCCACCACACCCGGCTAATTTTTTTGTATTTTAGTAGAGACGGAGTTTCACCATGTTGGCCTCCCAAAGTGCTGGGATTGCAGGTGTGAGCCACTGCACCCAGCCATTTTTCTCTATTCAAAAAATTCTTTTAACTTCCATAGTATCAGCAGTCTCCACTTTTGACATCTTTTATGTTCATTTGAGACAAGGAGAGAAACATTGAATACACTTTGGCTAATGTTTTAGTATGAAGGTAGGGTAACGCTTCAAATTCCATGAAATAAATGTCTGTAATTGACAGTGGTATTCCCACACACTGCCAGAAATGAAATCAGTGCTGAGTCCTCTTCCCTTATATTCACCAGTTTCAGCAGTCTTCAGAGGACACAGGCCCAGATAAGGCCCACCCTTCCATCTTTGATCGCAGCTGATGCTGGAAATCAAAGTCTCTCTTCCAGGGACTATTATTGTCCCACAAAGCTCAATGTCCTTCTATGAACCCCCTCAACTGGCTTAGCGAGAAGAATAGTTACCAGAGGAACAAGAGCTTTCTTCCATCACCTTTTTTGGTATCTACATTTTTCCCTTTTGCAACTGGACCCCTGCTCAGATTAAATGTCCCTGTGGGTCCTCCCTGATCCACGACCTGACCTTCCTTCCTTTCTCACAGAACCTCACTCCTCCCTCACCTGCACGGCTATTCATAATTCACACAAATCTCTCCCCTTCATTCACACAGCACAGTCGGTGGATTCTATCACCAACCAGACGAGCCTCCTGATTCCTGTTCCTCCTCAGTGGCCACTGACCCACATAGATGGAGCCTCCAACGGTCTTGGTTTGGTCCCCCCATGCCAAGAAAGTGACACTGGTATCAACTTTTCATCAGCACATCCCTGTCAGAGGTTACATTTCTGTCCCTTACAAGCAACTCCTTCACACTGAGATTAAAAGGCTTTTCAATCAAACTACCCACAGGTCTCAACACTGCATCTTGGTCACGTGGGTCATCTCCTGTCCCCCTCAATAGCTTCCATTGATGCTCTCAGGAACAGTGTTCAAAGCACCAAGCTTGTTTTAAGTCCCTACCCAACACATTGCTCCTTGGCCTTCAATGAGTAACATTCGGTTGGATCATGGACTACACGAGGTCTTTGTACTTCAAAGTACTTTAAAAGCAGTCTCCAACTGCAATTAATCTTAGGTACTTTTTCTTTTCCCTAAATTACCTTTGCTCTGATGGATGTTAGCTACCTTTGGTTCAGTTGTATATGAACCATGTTCCACTCCCACATCCCAATTCACTCACAACTGCCATCTTAACAGGTTAAAGGCTAAATATCTCCATCTCATTATTAGAACAACATCAACATCTCTCTCATGTTACCGGAAAGGAAGTTGTCTGGTCTTCTGGACCACGTTTTCCTGTCAAAGGTTTCCTATATGTCTTCAGGAAATTAATGCTCAATTACCCATTGTTACAGTATGTGTTCAGCCATTCTGATCACCATATTTCTTGGTCAGATTCACTTGTTTGAAGAGAATCACCATTTCACCAAGAATAGGATTAAGCTAAAAGGGATTAAAGCTGGGCAAAGAGTTCAAGTGAATATTAGAGAAATTCTCTATTTATTTATTTATTTAGAGGCGAAGTCTCGTTCTGTCACCCAGGCTGGAGTGCAGTGGTGCAATCTTGACTGATTGTAACCTCCACCTCCCAGGTTCAAGTGATTCTCCTGCCTCAGCCTCCCAAGTAGCTGGGATTACAGGGACTTGCCACCACACCTGGCTAATAGAAATTCTCTTCAAATGGCCCTTATAAATTGTATACCAAAATGCTCCAAATTTCAGTCTTGGTAAGAGCATTATCAGCTTGTATTATTCATTAATTTGCTTACTTTTTATTGACACAGGCACTGCGTACTATTAGTAAAGCTAACTCAATCAAAATCCACTCTCTCCATTAGAAAATAAGACCACATGAAACTCCGTCTCTACTAAAAACACAAAAAAATTAGCCGGGCGTGGGGACACACGCCTTGTAGTCCCAGCTACTCAGGAGGCTGAAGCAGGAGAATGGCATGAACCCAGGAGGCGGAGCTTGCAGTGAGCCGAGATCGCGCCACTGCACTCCAGACTGGGCGACAGAGCGAGACTCCATCTCAAAAAAAAGAAAAGAAGACCACATCGGAACCCTTTCACACCCTAAAGAAAAGATGTCTTGCTGGTTACTCAGACAAAAATTAAACTTAGGAAGAATACACTGGAAGTACTCAAGTATTCTTTAAGCTGCCTCTTCAGAAGTTCAGCTCCCCACAGGCAAAAGCTACATAAAATCACATTTTCTTATTCTATGCTCCTATAATAAATGTTTCTGAGCCAAGTCCTGTTCTTCCCCCAAGCTTTCGCCACTTCCGGGGAGAACCATAAGATGTATTTCTTCTGTAGGGATGTTTTCAGGCTGTTTTATCAGTCAGAAATCTGTCTGCAATGGAACATACCTCCTATGCACTGTGTTTAGTGCTTCAGTAGGTCCTTTGTAAACTGGGTGGGAAATGTGTTAAACTCAGTCCTTCCCCAAAGGACCCTTCCTGAAATAAGGAACTAGCCTTTAAATCTAAGCACACTAACCTTTTAATAACTCAACAACCAGCACTTTATGCCTTCCAAACACAGGATGGCATGGGAGCAGCTACCAAAGCTCCTGAATTAACTCTTTCTTCCTATCTTTTTTATCTTTGCCAAAGCTCCTCCATAAAGGCTGGCAACACTGGCCAGGCACTCACACCTGTAATCCCAGCACTTTGGGAGGCCGAGGCGGGCAGATCACCTGAGGTCAATAGTTTGAGACCACCCTGGTCAATATGGTGAAACCCTGGCTCTACTAAAAATACAAAAAATTAGCCAGACATGGTGGCACGCACCTGTAGTCCCAGCTATTCTGGAGGCTGAGGCAGGAGAATCGCTTGAGTCAAGGAGGTGGAGGTTGCAGTGAGCTGAGATTGCGCCACTGCACTCCAGCCTGGGTGACAGAGCGAGACTCCACCTCAAAGAAAAAAAAAAAAAGTTGGCAACATTAAAATATATGCATCTATAAAAAATCCTTTTAATTCTCTTTTTGAAAAATAGAGATGGGGTCTCGTCATATTACCCAGGGTGGTTTTGAACTCCTGGGCTCAAGCAATCCTCCTGCTTCAGCCTCCCAAAAGTGCTGGGATTATAGGCATGAGCCACTGCACCCAGCCTCTAAAAAATTATTTTTAACCTTTTGCTGTCCAGGCTGGTCTTGAACTTCTGGGCTCAAGCAGTCTGCCTGCCTAAACCTCCCAAAGTGCTGAAGTTACAGGCATGAACCACCAAGTGTGGCCTGTAACATTTTTATATAACTTCAGAGTAGGGAAAAATTTTAGACAAAACACAAAAGACACATGAAAAAGATCACAGATTTGGCTATTTAAAATTATTAACTCTTGTACAATAAATGGCACCATAAACAAACTGAAAAGACAAGCCACAGACCGGGAGCAAATATTTGCAATGCATATAATTGAGAAGCAATTTGTATCTAGCATTATTAAGAATCCTGCAGATTGGACGGGTGTGATAGCTCATGTCTGTAATCCCAGCACTTTGGGAGGCCGAGGCAGGTGGATCACCTGAGGTCAGGAGCTCAAGACCAGCCTGACCAACATGGTGAATTCCCATCTCTACTAAATACAAAAAAAATTATCTGGGTGTGGTGGCACATGCCTGTAATCCCACCTACTCGGGAGGCTGAGGCAGAAGAATTGCTTGCACCCGGGAGGCGGAGGTTGCGGTGAGCCAACATTACATCATTGTACTCCAACCTGGGCAACAAGAGTGAAACTCCATCTCAAAAAAAAAACAAAAACAACAAAAAAGAATCCTGCAGATTAAAAATAAATATATATACAGACAAATTTTAAAAATGAACAAAAATAAATAGGCAATTTACAAAAGAAGAAACCAAATAACCTAATAAAAGCACATGAAAAGAGGTTCAATCTCAATAGTAATCAGGGAACTTCAAACTGAATCCTCAGAGAGGTACCATTCATGCCCATTAGACTGGCCCACATGAAACAAAACTGACAACACTAAGTTTTAGCAGGAATGCTTTCGCATGTTCACAGGAGTGCGAACTGGTTAGGTGATTCAGGCAATTTGATAATATCTACTACAGTTGAAGATCTTCATTTCCTATAATGCAGAAATTCCAGTTACTGTACAAACCTTTAAGAAATAACTGGCCAGGTGCAGTGGCTCACACCTGTAATCCTAGCACTTTGGGAGGCCGAGGTGGGCAGATCACCTGAGGCTAGGAGTTCGAGACCACCCTGGCTAACATGGCAAAACTGTGTCTCTACTAAAAAAACCAAAAACTAGCCAGGCATGGTGGCAGGCGCCTGTAATCCCAGCTACTTGGGAGGCTGAGGCAGGAGAATCGCTTGAACTTGGGAGGCAGAGGTTGCAGTGAGCTGAGATTGTGCCACTGCATACTCCAGCCTGGGGAACAGAGCAAGACTCTGTCTCAAAAAAAAAAAAAAGAAAAAGAAAAAGAGAAAGAAAAAACTATGTACACAAAAAGGCATGCACAGGAAAACTTTACTGCAGCCACTGTTTCACTGTTTGTTTTGTTTTGATTTTTGTTTTTTTGTTTTGAGATGGAGACTCGCTCTATCGCCCAGGCTGGAGTGCAGTGGCATAATGTTGGCTCACTATAACCTCTTCCTCCCGGGTTCAAGCCATTCTTCTGCGTCAGTCTCCCGAGTAGCTTGGACTACAGGCGTGCACCACCACACTCGGCTAATTTTTGCACTTTTAGTAGAGACAGGGTTTCACCATATTGGCCAGGCTGGTCTTGAACTCCTGACCTTGTGATCTGCCCACCTCAGCCTCCCAAAGTGCTGGGATTACAGGCGTGAGTCACTGTGCCCAGCCTACTGCAGCCATTGTTTATAGCTGTCAAGAAACAAGTAAATGGGTAAATTTTTATCTATTCATTAACAGAATACCGTATAGCAGTTTAAATGCATGTCCCAAGTCCCATGTACCACTGTATACAGGGAATGAGATCAGAGAGTTCATGGAACCTTCAGCTGTACTGGTAACATCTTACACATCAAGGGGTTAAGAACAGGTGGTTAAAAGACCTCTTCAGGGGCTGGGCACAGTGATCACGCCTGTAATCCCAGCACTTTGGGAGGTTTAGGGGAGCAGATCGCTTGAGCCCAGGAGTTCAAGACCAGTCTGAGCAACACAGTAAAACCCCACCTCTACAAAAATTACAAAAATTAGCCTGGCATGGTAGGATGTGCCTGTGGTCTCAGGTACTTGAGAGGCTGAAGTGAGAGGATCACCTGAGCCTAGAAAGTAAAGGCTGCAGTAAGCTGAGACCACGCCACTGCATTCCAGCCTGGGTGATAGAGATTCTGTCTCAAAAACAAAATAAACAAACACAAAAACAGAGGGAGACCTGTAGCAAATGCAGCACAGAGCTAAAGATGGTAAGCCACAGGTATTTCTTACATTCTTCTCCATTTGTATCTGCATGCTTACAATATTTTACAATAAAAATGAATGAATTTTAAAAGCATATATTGGAAGATTATCACATTTTGGTAGATGTGTGTTATATGTGTATCTGCATATGTGGTGCCTGGCAAATTGCTTAAGTTCTCCTCGCTTGCAAGATGAGGATAAAAGTAGCTCTCTCACAGAGGGAAGACTGCATGAAATAATCCACGTAGGAAACTGCGCAGTCCCCAGCACGTTAGAAACACTTATGATACACAATAGCTGTAGTTAGTGTTTAAAAAAAAAAAATACACACAAGGTGCAAAAGAAATACCAATGGTCAGATCTGGGTGGGTGTTTGTTAACTGTTGTTACTATGTATTGTTCTTCTCCTGCCTCCTATTTTTTTCTAATTTTCCATCAATGGGCTTTTATAATAAGATCAAAAAGAAACTTTAAAAAATTTTAAGGGCCACTGAGAATGTGGTATCATTTTCCCACTCATGTAACACATCATTCCCTCTCCTTGGAAGCCAAGTTGTGTGCTGGGTGCAGGGAACACAAAGACGGACACAATATTCCTTGCTCTTGAGAAGCTCTTAAGAAAGCGTAGTAAGGTTGGGCACGGTGGTTCACACCTGTAATCCCAGCACTTTGGTAGGCCAAGATAGGAGGATCTCTTGAGCCTCCAGGAGTTGGAGATCAGCCTGGGTAACATAGCAAGACCTTGTCTCTACAAAAAGTACAAAAATTAGCTGGGCATGGTGGTGCACACCTGTAGTCCCAGCTACTTGGGAGGCTGAGGCAGGAGGATTGCTTGAGCTAAGGAAGTTGAGGCTGCAATGAGCTATGATCACGCCACTGTACTCCAGCCTGGGTGACAAAATGAGATCCTGTCTCCAAAAAAAGGAAAGAAGGTGCAGTAGATATGAAAATGAGTAATTATGTATGAATACATACACATAAGGTGAAGACATTTCATGGCCCAGCCTCCGACAACAGTAGAATCTTTGGAAATAAGAGTTTAAGTTCTGAGACGGTGATGAGGAAGCCAGAAACATGCACTATTCCATGTGACCTAAGCATGTAATAATCCCTGCAGTCCTGAACTAAACCACACTAAGCAAAGAAACAAACTGGAGGAAAGATACAGATGCTCGCAGTGTAATCCTTTAATCTGAAGCTACTCAAAGAATGGCCCACAGCCCAAACTGTTACTGTTCTGCGACCAGAAAAGTACTGAAGTTTCTAAGAACTTATAAACTTTTTTTCTTTTAACTGAGACAGGGTCTCACTCAGTCATCCAGGCTGAAGAGCAGTGACTTGAACACAGCTCACTACAGCCTCGACCTCCAGGACTTATGCGATCCTCCTGCCTCAGCCTCCAGAGTAGCTAGGAACACAGGTGCACACAGCTGATATTTTTGTTTGTATTTTTTGTAGAGACAAAATCTTGCTAATTTGCCCAGGCTGGTCTCAAACTCCTGGACTCAACCAATCCTCCTGACTCGGCCTCCCACAGTGCTGAGATTACAGGCATGAGCCACCATGCCTGGCCCACTTTAGGAACTTTTGTGCCAATCTGACACTACTGTAATATGCACATATGTGCTCAATAGATTTGTCTCATTGAGCAGAGTATAGAATAAAAGGATTCACAATAGACAGAATATTTTAAAATAAATTAAAACAAAACAACAACCAAAAAGGACTGTTTTCTCACAAATAGTTTTGAGAAGTACAGTTTTAAAACTTCTTGGGTAAGGCTGTTTGGCTAGTGCTGAAGTTGAGTTTGGAATGAAATTCAATGGCAGCGCCTGGTTTATAACTTAGCAGAGAAGATCCAAATTCCAACATCTCTTAGAGTGTCCCCACAAACAAACATCCAAGAACTCTTACAAGGCTATCGTCCTTGATAGTGTCTTAAGGGCCATCTCAAGAGAGTGCCTCTGGATATCCATAATTGGGCAGGGGGGTAGAGGAGATGGCAAATCCGAAAGATCTAGAAAACATCCCTCCTCAATTAATTCCACTCAGAGGCAGGAAACAGACGGGGCAGCCAATGGCTGCGGGAGAAAAAGCATGGTGTGAAATGGCAGAGCTGAGGTAAGTCAGCAGTCCAAACACAACGCCCTCCGTTATGTAAGAAACCACAGTGGCGTGCTGGCTGCCAGGGCAAAATAATGTGCCTCTGTGTGTGTGGGACCGAGGGAGCTGCAAAGACTGTAAGGGACACGCTTGGAGTTTATCTAAGCCATGTACACACAGTTGGCTCATTGATAATGAGCGTTGGATCCCCAAAGTGGGCTAAGCACTGAGAAAAAAACAAATACAGGGCTCACAGACCAAAGCAGCCTCGCTTCCCGTTGCCCACGACCTGAACCACTATCTCACCAGGCCCCCCCAAACCTTCCTGGCACCCCTCCTTTCATAGACATTTGCAACCTGAAAACTTCATACCCCTCCAGTTGGCTTCTTTTATGCTAGTTAATTTAAAAGTTATGGAAAGCAGGAGGGCTTACAGATGGGGACAGAGAAAAAGGGATGGGGAGTGCTGTATTTGGACCTCTGCAGCCCAGGTTTCAGCAGCCTTCAGTTCTTAAAATGTTCTGATGCATGTAACCACATATGGCCAAAGTCTCAACTGCTGCATATTTCAAAAAGACAACGCAGCTAGGCGCAGTGGTTCATGCCTGGAATCCCAGCACTTTGGGAGGCCAAGGCGGGAAGATCGCTTGAGCCCAGGAGTTTGAGATCCACACAGGCAACAGAGTAAGACCCTCACTCTACTAAAAAAATTAAAAAATAAAAAAAATAGCTGAGTATAGTGGCATGCGCCTATAGTCCCAGCTACTCAGGAGGCCGAGACAGGAGGATTACTTGAGCCTGGGAATTTGAGGCTGCCATGAGCCATGATCATGCAACTATACTCCAGCCTGGGTGACGGAGCGAGACTCCGTCTCAATTAAAAAAAAAAAAAAAAAAAAAAAAAAAGCAGTAACCTGAAAAATAGAGCCATGAGATCCTCAAGAGAACCTTGCTCCTGTCACTCAGCAAGGGAAATTGGATGAGTTGAGAAGATAAAGTTAGAAAGACAGAGTCCCCTGGAGGGCCCAGAAAGCAATCAAGCTTAGCTCAAATGCCTCAGTGAAGAGGAGCCGTGCTGCACAGTATCCGCCAGTGCAGGAAACGTGATCCTTTATGAACAGAGAAGAGCATTCTGAGGGCTGGGTGCAGTGGCTCACTCCTGTAATCCCAGCATTTTGGGAGGCTGAGGAGGGTGGATCACTTGAGGTCAGGAGTTCGAGCACAGCCTGGCCAACATGGTGAAACCCTGGCTCTACCAAAAAATACAAAAAATTAGCCAGGCGTGGTGGTGCATGCCTGTACTCCCAGCTACTTGGGAGGCTGAGGCAGGACAATCATTTGAACCTGGAAGATGGAGCCTGGACAACAGAGTAACACTCCGTCTCAAAAAAAAAAAAAAATAGTATTCTGAACTACAAGAGATGCATATTTGAACCCAAAGCCAGTCAACCCAGTGAATGACAGCATTAGGATCAACTTTCTTGCCCTTGGGAAGAAAATGCAATATTGCTGTCATAGCTGTTCTTTCTTTGAGGCATCAAAGAAGCAAAAAACATTCATCTAGGTGAAGGAAAGAAAAAAAAAAAAGATGGCATTTAAAAGTATTCATCCATTCATTACAAACAAGTCTTGGGGGCCTACTCTGTGCCAGGCTCCTGGCCACCTTGGTGTGCAGAGCCAAGAACAGCAGAGAGGCAGAAAACAAGCAATGACAGGTGTGAGAAGAGTGACAGAGGAAGGACACGCTTCCTCTTGTCTGCCAGGAATCAGGGAGGGAGTCCCAGAGGATTTACTGATTTAAGTTGACACTTGAGGATGTATAGGAATTAATGGACAAGATGGCAAGGAAGATTTCAAAAAGAGCGACCAGCACAGGAGAGGGTCCTAAGTCCGGAGAGAGCGTGATGCATTTGTCAAATTAAAATTAAGTTATTGGCCAGGCGCGGTGGCTCAAGCCTGTAATCCCAGCACTTTGGGAGGCCGAGACGGGCGGATCACGAGGCCAGGAGATCAAGACCATCCTGGCTAACATGGTGAAACCCTGTTTCTACTAAAAAATACAAAAAAACTAGCCGGGCGAGGTGGTGGGCGCCTGAGGTCCCAGCTACTCGGGAGGCTGAGGCAGGAGAATGGCGTAAACCCAGGAGGCGGAGCTTGCAGTGAGCTGAGATCCGGCCCCTGCACTCCAGCCCGGGCGACAGAGCGACACTCCGTCTCAAAAAAAAAAAAATAATAAAAAAATAAAGTTAAGTTATCATGGCTTAGGCAGAGACGTGGAGTGGATCCCACCGAAGGATTGAGGGGTAGGTGGGGTCATATTACACAGGCCTTTTTAGGCCTAGGATTTGGGAATTTATTCACAAAGACAATATGAAGCCTCTGGAGCATTCTAAGTGGTGAAAGGTAATGATCAGAGTTTTATTTTTAAAAGTTAAAACAGGGCTGGGCACAGTGGCTCATGCCTGTAATCCCAGCACTTTGGAAGGCCAAAGCAGGAGGATTGTTTGAGCCTAGGTGTTTGAGACCAGCCTTGGAAACATAGGGAGACCTTGTCTCTATGCAAATAAACAAAATTAGCTGGGTGTGGTGGCAGGCGCCTGTAGTCCTAGCTACTCAGGAGGCTGAGGTGGGAGGATCACTTGAGCCCGTGAGGCTGAGGCTGCGGTGAGCCAAGATTGCACAACTGCACTCCAGCCTGGGTGACAGAGTGAGACCATGTCTCAAAAAAAGAAAAGTTAAAATAGATTGGGAAAGGGTAAAAACAGTCACTTGAGTGACAGATCATGGTAATTTGGTCTGGAATACTGCAAAAGCATGTGGCCAAGTGGGCAGATGTAAGAGTTGTTTAAGAGAATCATTGTTTCAATGAGAACACACGGACACAGGGAGGGGAACATCACACACCGGGGCCTGTCAGGGATTCGGGGCTAGGAGAGGGATAGCATTAGGAGAAATACCTAATGTAGATGATGGGTTGATGGGTACAGCAAACCACCATGGCACATGTATACCTACATAACAAAACTGCATGTTCTGCACATGTACCCCAGAACTTAAAGCGTCATAAAAAAAATCGTAAAATAAAATTTTAAATAAAAAAAAAGAGAGAACCATTGTTTCATTTAACTATTTCCTGGAGTCCCACTATGTGCCAGGCTAGGTACATATGTGCTAGGTGCTGGACACGCAGAGGCAAATAAGACAGACACAATCCCTGCCCGTATGGCACCTAGAGTATGGTGGAGGAGATGGTCACTCAATAAATTGTATGCAAATTATACCTGTGATAAACGCAAAGCAGGATCAGTATGGGAAGCTGAGACAGCACAGTCTGGAGGCCCAGAGGCAGGGCTTGATGACTGAATGGATGTCAGGGACGGGGAAAGATGTATGGCTTGAAGGTCACCTGGGCAGATGGTGGCACCATTCCCAGGAGGAGGACCAGGTTCTAGCCAGGATGGGATGGGTAAGATGATGAGTTCTGTTGGGTTGAAATACCCACGTGGCACCGGACCTGCCATCTCTTAAATAGTAACAGATATTTGTCTAATGAAAGAATGAACAGTGTAAAACCTCAAATATAGAACTTAGGCATTAGTAGATACTCAATTCAGATGCTGTATTTATATATCCTCATAAAAGATAAAGGCATTTTGCCAACTGAAGAAGATGCAGTTCCTATGAAATGGCACTTCAATCCCCGCGCCACAATACACTCTTTGTTGGTATTGGAATTAGAAATGACAGATTTCATTCTCTCATTGGTCCCCTGACTCTGAACACCAGGAGTAAGTTAATAACCTGCCTTGCCTGGATCTCCTAAACTTTTAAGTAAGCTGGGGTGGGGCTGGCAGGCCTATGAACTGGAAGGATCGCTGGCAGAAATCGTGCTCTCTCTGGCTTCCATCAGCTAACCAAAAGCCTGCCGTGCTCCCTCTTAGACACTCAGCAGTGCTAGTCAGCCTCCAGGTAGGTGGCTGATGATCTCCAGGCCCTGAGTCAGCCCTCAAAGCCCTCCTAGTCATTTAGAAGGGCACGTGGAAGCCATCTGGGCTGGAAAACTGGGTCTCCGACACCCTTCTCTGGGCCATCGTAGATGCTCAAGTGGGGAGCAACCTCCCCAGGCCCACACGTGGGCCTCATCACGTTCTAAATGCCCCAAGGAGAAGATGCTGTTCAGGCTCTACCTCAGAAACATGTTTCAGCCTCTGGCAGGATGAGGGAGGGGAATCGGCTTCCCTGGGCTGCTGGATCTGCCAGACTTAGAATAAAGAGCGTTTTCAGAGCCTGGAGTTTTCCAGCTGCCTGGAAACAGGAAGTGCCCAATCCCCGAGAACAGTAACCCTCACACACGCCCTACATAAAGACATGTTGAGCCATTAGCCCTAATTGCCTGTGACTGACACAGGAGTGAGGCCGGCCTTCCAGGCATTCGCTCAGCGGAAAGAAAACAAACAGCTCACTGGGGACACAGGCGGCCATTTTCTCTCCTTTCTGCCAACATGATTCTGCTCTGTTCCCCCCAAATTATAACATACAGGCTTCAAATTATAAACCAAACAAAGGTCTTTCGAGTATTCCTTACCACATACGAAAGAGAAATATCTCTGTAGGGAGTAGCTGGACACAAAGCAATTGATTAGTGAGCTTTTCACTTTAACCTTCACTAAAATCAAAAACCTCACAAAAAAACATCTCAGAGCTGCCTCTCAATCCTGCCAATTCTCTCCAGGTTTGAGGTACGAAGGAATGTTGAACAGGACTTTCTGAAGAGACGGAGTTAGGTAGCGTGGTGCATGCTGGGAAAACAATACGTATGTGGTAAAGGTCACATATGCCTTCAGGTAAAGGATTTTTGTTTTGACAATTGGGTTTTTGAAAGTGGCTTAAGCCAGCCTGGGCAACATGGCGAAACCTTGTCTCTACAAAAAATAATAATAATTATAGTAGCAAAAATTATCCGGACGTGGTGGTGCAGGCCTATAGTCCCAGCTACTTGGGAGGCTGAGGTGGGAGAATCGCTTGAGCTCAGAAGGTCAAGGCTGCAGTGAGCCAAGATTGTACTATTGCACTCCAGCCTGGGCAACAGAGTGAGACCGTGTCTCAAACAACAACAGCAACAACAACAAAGAAAGTGGCTTAAGAATAACAGAATAAGGAGATGGGATAAGGGAGGGGGAAAAAAAGAATAATACAACACCTTGTAGTCAAGTAAGAGGCCTTACACCCTTCCTTTTTCCTTCATGAGTTACAAGGGTTCACAGGACACACACTGCCAAGTCATCGTCAGCCAGATCACCAGCAACTAGAGTGATACAGATGTGGGTTTCCTCCGCACCAAACTGATAACCAGGAGGGGCAGTGGGAGCTGGCCCCAACTGTGATCAGAGCTGCTGAGAAAGGGCTTCACCTCCTGGTTCAGAAGCATTCCCTTCCTTTAGGGACCCTTCACAACCACTTGAAAAATATCACTTACCAGGTGTAACACCCGCCAGTCAGTGAGGGCTTCATGCTCACCATCTTATTTGAGTCCCTTAACTTCCTGGGGAGATATGTATGATGATTATCTCCACCTTACCAAGAGGCTAAGTAATTTGGCCAAGGTCACATGGTAGGGGGATTTCAAACCCAGAGCTATTTGATTCCCAGGTCCATGCTTGTAATCTCCACTCACAATATAACCAAACTCGAACTTCCCTGTGGCTTACAGGGGCCGTCTTCTTATCATCCAAGGTCTTTGCTGTCAGATTTATATAATTTTTATTTCTGAGACAGGGGTCTCGCTCCGTAGTCCAGGCTGGGGTACAGTGGCGTGATCATAGCTCACTGCTGCCTCTAACTCCTGGCTCAAGCAATCCTCCCATCTTGGCCTCCCCAGTAGCTATGCCTACAAGCACAGGTCACTGTGCCCACATTTGTGTGTGTGTGTGTGTGTGTGTGTGGAGGCAGGATATCACTATATTGCCCAGGCTGGTCTCAAACTCCCAGCCTCAAGTGATCCTCCGACCCCAGCCTCCCAAAGCATTGGAATTGATGGCGCATGAGCCACCACGCCATCCGATTGAACTAAAGGATGGCAAGAGGGCCGGGTGTGGTGGCTCATGCCTGTAATCCCAGCACTTTGGGAGGCTGAGGTGTGCAGATCACAAGGTCAGGAGTTCGAGACCAGCCTGGCCAACATGGCGAAACCCTAGCTCCACTAAAAACACAAAACAATTAGCCAGCGTGGTGGTGTGCACCTGTAGCCCTAGCTACTCAGGAGGCTGAGGCACGAAAATCACTTGAACCCAGGAGGCAGAGGTTGCAGTGAGCCGAGATCATGCCATTGCACTCCAGCCTAGGTGACAGATTAAGACTCCATCTCAAAAAAAAAAAAAAAAAAGATGGCAAGAAAACTTGCAGTTTTTGTTAACTGAAGTCCCAGTTAAGAGAATAACATACAGCAATATTCACAGCCTAAAGCCCAACTCCTGCATGGGCTGATAAGATAAAATTCAAGACAGAAAAGCTGTTTTCTAGGTAGGATCTAGGTGAACACCCTCCAATGATTCAGGAAAGCAAAATGAGCTCCTTGTTCCATAAAAGCCACACTCTTTGAGTCAAGCTGTTCATTTCAAGTCACGGTACAAGGTAGCATTGATTCTGCCCCAGGCAACTGAGATTCTTTTTAAGATTTATGTAGAACAAGCAGTTCTTCCACACCTCCCTTGCTTCAACGCACAGCAGCCTCCCCAGAGGCTACTAGCCACTAGGTAATAAATAACCACGTTGTTTCTGCCCCCGTAAAGGAGCCTCAGTCTTTGGGGAGGAGAGATCTTTATGGGACAGAAGGCTACTCACCCGGCGGGCAGAGCGTCGGGGGCCTGGGCAGCCGCTGGGAGCTGCTGTGTACCCGAAGTGCTGGGTTCCTCTCCTTCAGCCGGTGTGGCTGGGGCAGGGAGAGAAGTCGTGTTGGGATTCGGGGTCACACTCAAGGGTGCAGCAGGTGGGGACGTCACACCAACAACGGAAGGCTCTTCGGGATCTGTGGCTGTTGTGGGTTCGTCATTCACTGAAGATGCACAAATCATACTTTAAAGATCAACTGAGAATGAGAATTTTATTTATACTTGCTAGGTTTTTCACTTAATAGGCTAACATGGTATCTATAATGTCATCCTACATGTATTGGGTGAGAGCAAAAAATTTTACAAAACATGACTTTGGAAAGTACAGTAAAGTCATTAATGCCTGTCCAAAGGAAATCAGGATGAATCTGAAATAAATATATTAACACTACCTTTTTCACATAACTTTATCAAGTTTTTCTAACATACTATGGTTATATTTACATTTATTGCAACAAAAGTGTAGCAGGAAAGACATTCACAGGAATGTGTTGGGGCTGGGCTCGGTGGCTCACGCCTATAATCCCAGCACTTTGGGAGGCTGAGGGGGGTGGATCACTTGAGGTCAGGAGTTCGAGACCCACCTGGACAACATGGCAAAACCTCATCTCCACTAAAAATACAAAAATTAGCTGGGCATGGTGGCGCAGGCCTATAATCCCAGCTACTTGGGAGACTGAGGCAGGAGAATTGCTTGAACCCGGGAGGCAGAGGTTGCAGTGAGCCAAGACTATGCCACTGCACTCCAGTCTGGCAAAAAAATAATTTGCCTGACAGCAAAATCTGTCTCCAAAAAAAAAAAAAAAAAAAAAAAGTGTTAGGGCTAAATGCAGCAAGGCCAAGTTTAAAGGGTCACATCCTTTTCTTTAAATCTGTCATTTGTTTGCTAGACATGACTAGCACCTTCTTTCGAAAAGCTCATACACACTGAAGAGGCAGAAAACTTCCTTTTAAAGGCTCACGCTCAAAGTAGGAAGCAAGAATGGCTCACAGCTAAGGGTCTTCTCTCTGAGATAACAGACAATGAGACAGAAGTGAAACACACTAGTCTCCAAGTCTCCCTATTTCACCATCTCTTCACTTCTTTGATGATCACTTATGTTCACAAGGACCCCAAGGTGTACTGCAATATCCTCTAACTCAAAAAAGGATCAAATAAGGTTTCAAAGAACTGTGGTTCTTTGGAAGTGATAAGCTATATGCAGAGAATTTTCCATACATATGATTGCATATGTGTACATGTAGACTAGAATTTCATAGGTAAACGCTTTAGTCATCACTTAGCCTCATCTTCCTAACGCAGAAATTCTTTTTGTTGTATCCCTAACAGGTGGCTATCCAGATTCTTCTTGAACATTTCTCACAGGGAGCTTACTAAAGAAGAATCATCCCATTGTTGAACAGATGTACTCGCCAGAAAGTTGGTGGGGGGTTGT
Source organism: Chlorocebus sabaeus (assembly GCF_047675955.1). NCBI lineage: Eukaryota > Metazoa > Chordata > Mammalia > Primates > Cercopithecidae > Chlorocebus > Chlorocebus sabaeus. The sequence continues at coordinate 66,852,601 of NC_132908.1, read as the reverse complement.
TTTGTTTTGAGACAGAGTCTCACTCTGTCACCCGAGGTGGAGTGGAATGGCACCATTTTGGCTCACTGCCACCTCTGCCTCTAGGGTTCAAGCAATTCTCATGCCTCAGTCTCCCAAGTAGCTAGGATTACAGGTGTGCGCCACCACACCCGGCTAATTTTTGTATTTTTAGTAGAGACAGGGTTTCGCCATGTTGGCCAGGCTGGTCTCAAACTCCTGACCTCAAGTGATATGCTCACTTCAGCTTCCCAAAGTGCTGGGATTACAGGCATAAGCCAGAGGACCCAGCCCAGAAAGTTGTTTTTTTTTTTTTTCCTCTTCATATGAGGCTGATTGTATTACCTGGTCTGAGTCTCCCCATCTCTATCTCCAAAGCAATTCAAAGTATCTAAGCCAGACACCTAGATACTTTGCCTCTAATTCCAGCACTTTGGGAGCCTGAAGCAGGAGGACTGCTTGACCCAGTAGTTCCAGACCAGCCTGGGCAACCTAGCGAGGACTCAGCTCTACAAATAATTTAAAAGAGTAGTTGGGCATGGTGGTGCCCACCCGTGGTCCCAGCTACTCAGGAGGCTGAGGGAGAATCAGTAGAGCTGAGGAGGTGGAGGCTGAAGTGAGCCATGATTGCACCACTGCACCCCAGCCTAGGTGACAGGGTGAGACCCATCAATCAATCAACCAATGAATGGCCACTGTTTCATGTTAGTATTCTCATTTCTAGTACAGAGGCCTACCATTTCTTCAGTGTTTCTAGGCGGCCCCCCTTTCCCGATCATCTGGCTGCCCTCTTCTAGATATCGTTTACTGCCTCTTCTAGATAATCATATCAGGAACTGAACATAATAAATCAGATACCATGAGGCCAGCAGAGTCAGATTACCAACTTAAATACCAGGTAACATTTCCAGAACACCAGAACGTGCAGGCAAGGTGCAAAGCCCTTTGGATTATCTCATTTAGGCCTTACACGCAACCCCACAAGTTAGTTACAATTGATATCCCCACTTAACACTTAAGGAAACTAAGGCTCAAAGAGGTTACAACACCTCTCAAGGTCATATAGCACCTAATTCACACCATGCTGTCTGCCTCCAGAGCCTAAATCACTTGTCACTACGCTCTACTTCTCCCTCTCTGCACATCCTCTAATTCAACCAAGGATTGTAACTCTTAGCGACCACATGATCCTATTGGCACACATGGGACTCGTGATCAGCTGAAAGTCAAATTTCTTCATATGATGTGATGGATGCCAAGCTAGATCTTAACAAATGGGTAGGAGGCTGATGCTAGAAATTGCCTACGATTTATTCACTTGTTTTCTCTGAAGTATATAAAATATTGCCTTTCACACAGGCTAAATTAGTTGTTTAATAAATGACTAAATCTTGTGCAATTAATGTTTCCCTAACAGAAATGCAAGGCTTGATATTTATATTCTTATTCTATCTCAGGCAAGCCAGTAAAACACAATAGATGGCAATTCACTTTATGCACATCTACACATTTTACTCAATTTAAAAAAAAATACCACGACTTTTTTCAGAGCTAGATGAATTTATTCTAAAATTTATTAGGAAAACTAAATACACAAGAATAGCCATGAACATTCTAAAGAAGAAGAGTGGTGTGTGTGTGTATAGGGGGAGTTTGTAAAAGAGTGGTGGGTGGGTGTGTGTGGGTAGGGGGAGTTTCTAAAGTATTAAAACATACTACAAAGCTACAACAATTAAAACAATGTGGTACTGATGCATGAATAGGTGTGTCAATAAGAAAGTCCAGAAATAGGCTTAAATAATTAAATAATTCACAGAAGACTGTGAAACAGTAATATTCTAATTCTACCACATCTTCTTCATTTATTAGCTAATAATACTTCTATAAAGAGAAACCTCCCCTTATCAACTATTCGGCTACCTAGAGGTTCAGTTTGTAAAGAAAAGGCAGGAGAAATGCTTGCTTCTTTCCCTTTGTTTACCAGTTTTTAGAATGAGTTTATTTTCTTGCATCCTCAAAAAATGAACAATGAGGTTTCATTTTGTTTAAGAATCTTTATGAGGCACTGGATTTAAATATGTTGTAAAATATTTCAATCCATTGTGTTGTTTTTTTTGTTGTTGTCGTTGTTGTTTTGTTTTGTTTTGTTTTGTTTTGCTTTAAGACAGGGTATTGCCCTGTCACCCAGGCTGGAGTGCAGTGGTGCAATTATGGCTCAGTGCAGCCTTGACCTCCTAGGCTCAAGCAATCCCCTTGTCTCAGCCTCTCAAGCAGCTGGAACTACAGGCTCACGCCACCATGCCTGGCTAAATTTTGTTTTATTTTTTGTAGAGACAGGGTCTCACCATGTTGCCCAGGCTGGTCTCAAACTCCTGAGCTCAAGCAATCCTCCCACATCAGCCTCCTGAAGTGCTGGGATCACAGGAGTGAGCCATTGTACCCAGTCTAATATTCTTTTTGATCCTAAAATTGTCCCCATCCTTGGTTGGACTTACTGGGGAAAGGGGAGGTGAACAAAGTTCTTCAATCTAGCTTCAAATACCGTGGGAAAATTCTAAGATAATTACTAAATGAGAAAGTGCAGAACAATGTATACATGTGCTACCATTTGTGAGTTTGTGTGCATACACATATGTGTGTTTTTTCAAGGAGTATATATACAGATACTTGTATATTCCAAGAATCTTTGAAAGAACCAGAAGAAACACAACAGTGGGCCTTGGGGTAGGAAACTGAAGGTTCGCAGAATAGGAAAAAGACATTCTTTATACTGTTTAAGCTTTTTTTTTTAAAGTTTTAGTAACATATATGTACTATTATTAAAAATAATTATTATGAAATAGTTGACCATGAAAAGAACAAAAGCAGAGCCCCCATGGCATGCCAGGGGAGGAGATCCTCCAATGACCACTAATTGGATCTGACTGTTCATGCAGCTGCAAATCTAGTTAGAAGGGTTCCCTCCAGGGCTGTATGTGTCCACAGGCCTAACCAAGAGCCTGTGACTCACCCTAGCTCACCCATAGTAGCTCTTCTGTTTAAGAGTTTGTGCGGGGTGGGGGTGCGGGGAGGGAGAGCATCAGGAAGAATGGCTAACCGATGCTGGGCTTAATACCTAGGTGATGGGTTGATCTGTGCAGTAAACACCATAGTACTCATTTACCGATGTAACAAACCTGCACATCCTGTATATGTACCCCAGAACTTAAAATAAAAGCAGGAAAAAAAAGTTTGTGCTAAACCTTGAGTTCAGATTTGGAAACAGAGAAATATGAAGGCTAGATATCCTAGCATAGACAAGCCTTCTGTGCCCATGAGTATTCACGAATACCCCTCTTCTGCTCTCAAAGAGGGTGTGTGTGCACATTCTTAGAACACGAGAGCTTGAAAGAACCTCAGAAGTCAATCCACCCCATCGCAGCTCATAGTCAGGAGAAATTAAGTTCTAACAACGCATTACTGGCCCAGCGTCACACTAGTCAACCAGTGACAGGGTACCATACTCAACCCCAATGGGGCTTCAGATAGAAAAACTGGGTTGTCAAAGACAAGGAGTTACAAGTCCATCATGCCTTACAGAATTATGGTATTCTTTTTTTTTTTTTTTTTTTTTTTTTTTTTGAGACGGAGTCTCACTCTGCCATCCAGGCCGGAGTGCAGTGACATGATCTTGGCTCACTACAACCTCCACCTCCCAGGTTCAAGCGATCCTCCAGCCTCAGCCTCCCAAGTAGCTGGGATTACAAACGTGTGCCACCACGCCTGGCTAATTTTTGTATTTTTAGTAGATATGGGGTTTTACTATGTTGGCCAGGCAGGTCTTGAACTCCTGACCTCAAGTGATCTGCCAGCCTCAGCCTCCCAAAGTTCTGGGAGTACAGGCATGAGCCACCATACCCAGTCTGCTATATTACCTTTTAACTCTATTCAATATAGCCAATGTTCTCTAACTTTTAATCCTAATTATTTGAGGTACACCTGTATCTCCCCAAAAGGACTGCACCCATCTTGAGAGCCAGGGCAGATTTGTTTCCCGCATTTTTCACTACTTCTACTCTCTGTCTCCTGTGTTCTTGCTTCGTCTCTTTGCCCACATCAGCCATCTTCCCTGGACGCCCTCCCCACCCCTGCAGCCCAGGGAGAGCATTCCACACTGTGAAGCCCACAGTACCCGTGGCCTCAGCTCCTCAGCCACACAAGCCCCTGTGACATGTGCTGTTTTGACTTTGCTGAGGTGTGATTTCAACTTCTCCGGAACGAGATCGTAGGGCAGAGACCTTCTCTTATATTGCTTCCTATTGTCTGTAGTGCTTAACATTTGCTAAATATTTGTTCAAGAAATACTTGTTCAATAACCCCAATAATCTAGCAAAAGAAATATATTTGATTGGATAGAAGAGTTTTAAAGGGAAAAGAAAAGAAAAAAAATACAAAAAAAAAAAAAATTAAAAACTACTGGGAGGCCAAGCCAGGCGGATCACGAGATCAGGAGTTCGAGACCAGCCTGGCCAAGATGGTGAAACCCCATCTCCACTAAAGATACAAAAATTAGCCAGGTGTGGTGGTGGGCACCTGTAATCCCCGCTACTTGGGAGGCTGAGGCAGGAGAATTGCTTGAACCTAGGAGGCGGAGGATCCAGTGAGCTGAGATCATGCCACTGCACTCCAGCCTGGGTGACAGGCAAGACTCCATCTCGGAAAAAATAAATAAATAAATAAATAAATAATAAAAATTTTAAAAATTAAAAATTAAAAAATAAAAAATAAAAGAAAGATATTCAAAATAAAACCACCTGACATTTGTATAACGCTATCATTTATGAAACAGGTTCTTTTGGCCGGGCACAGCGTCTCACGTCTGTAATCCCAGCACTTTGGGAGGCTGAGGCAGGCGGATCACCTGAAGTCAGAAGTTCGAGACTAGCGTGACCAACATGGTGAAACCCTGTCTCTACTAAAAATACAAAAATTAAGCCGGGCACAATGGCTCACAACTGTAATCCCAGTACTTTGGGAGGCCAAGGCAGGCGGATCATTTGAGGCCAGGAGTTCGAGACCAGCTTGGTCAACATGGCAAAACCCCATCTCTACAAAAATTAGGTTGGACACAGTGGTTCACCCCTACAATCACAGCACTTTGGGAGGCAAAAGCAGGGGGATCACTTAAGGTCAGGAGTTCAAGACCAGCCTGGCCAACATGGCAAAACTCTATCTCTATTAAAAATACAAAAAATTAGCTGGGTATGGTGGCACATGCCTATAGTCCCCACTACTCAGGAGGCTGAGGCAGGAGAATTGCTTGAGCCCGGGAATGGGGAGGTTGCAGTGAGCTGAGAGCATGCCATTGTACTCCTGTACTCCAGCCTGGGTGACAGAGCGAGACTTCCTCTAAAAAAAAAAATGCACACACAAACAGGTACTTTTTATTTTACACTAATTTGGATATTATTTTCAGAAAATCTGAAAAGATAGTATGCCCTTCACCCAGTTTCCCTTAATAATACTCTCTTATAGAATCATGGCATATTTGCCAATGCTAAAATAATAATTAGTATACTACCATTAACTAAAGTCCAGACTTTATTTGGATTTCACCAGCTTTTGCACTAATGTTTTCTTTCTGTTCCAAGATCCAACCCAGGATCCTGCATTGCCTTTAGCAAGTTTACTTTTATTAGCTCACTGATCCTCCCAATGCCCTTATGAGGAAGATATTATTATTCCCATTTCACTGCAGACAAAACTGAGGCTCACAGAGGGACCCCTCAGAGAGGCGCGTGCAGTCAGCAAATAGCAGAACCAGTACTCAAACCAGAACACCATGAGGTAAAAACAGTGGGCGTAGGGAGCGAAGACGGCTTCAATGTTTCCCAAATGGGAAGGAAAGTGGGGTACCAAGGACCGGGAAAGTGGGGTACCAAGGAGGGAAAGTGGGGGTACCAAATGGTAAGCAGTAAGATGGCAGTTGCATGGCCTCTGCTTTCTGTAACCTTGGGTATTTCACAAAGTTCCCTCTGTGATGCTGGTAAAACATCCTAACTTTATGAATCACATATTCATTCAGGACTGAGACACACTCTAGTCACAGCCAAAAAAAAGATCAGGAATTGGAAATTCTTTTGCTTAATCCTAGAGACACTGCCAGCCCACTGTGTGTACCAAGATGCTCAGGTGTGCATGGTATATCACAAGCTCGTGGCGGACACTCAGGATTTTTCGGCCCTGCACTCAAGCACGTAGAAAGCCAGCACCAATAACAACAGAAGCTCTGTCTACTGAAGATCAGCTCATACCGTGTGGGCCACCGTAAAGCAGTTGGTGTCTTTCACCCGTGAAACACAAGCAACCGCACTGCCAAGGCAGCTGATCAGTCAGCTCTTCACGAGAGCAACCAAAACCGGACCAAGATTTCGTAATTAGCACGGCATGGGATGACTGAAGCTCATATAAAGAAAAACAGTTATATTACACGGGGGAGAAAGGAGCAAAACTTAAAAATGGACAAAGCCATACTGTGTTACCTGATTGATGGGAAGGTAAAATCCTTCCCCGGTTTATATACGGATGAACACGATTCCTACTTACATCCCACTGTGCTTCAAAGAATTCAAAGTCTGAAATTTGTTTTGAAAATGTATGAACGATCAAAGAACATCATGGAGGGGGAAAAAAAAAAAAAGGCAAAACTAGCGCTTCCAGACATTAAAGAAAATACGAAAACACGTCAGTAATAAAAATCATATGGGACTTACTCAAAACAAGAAACAAATTCTCACCGTATGTAAGAATGTGAAAAGTGATCAACACTAAATAAAATCACAGTAAAAAATGACACTGTTTACTTAATGTCTCTGTGATAATAGGATCCCAGTATAGAAAATAATTTAGACCCAGTCCTCATTGTATATATGTACATGTCTATATAATATATATTATGTATAAATATATATTTATAGTTATATATTATAGTGATACATATATCACTATAAACTCCAATGGGATATTTATTTTGGTAACATAACATCATGAAGAAAGCAAGTGAAAACAGAAGGAAGTATTTATCTCTGCAGATCCAATGTGGCCATAAAGAAAAAAAAAAGTATCGCATTTTATAAACAAGAACTTTTACATTATTGACGCAAAAAGTGAAATTATACACATTTTTTAACTGCGCAGGCCTAATTATTTTTAAAATTCTTAAATCCTTTTCTGCAATACTCACAGAAATAAGATAAAATGCAAAACAGTGATATGGGAAGATTTATAATCATAAATATAACAGATAAAACTTGCAGCTACACATGTCATGCCCATTAGGATGGGCATGACATATTAAATATAGAATTACCATAGTAATTCCACTCCTAGGTATACAACCAAAAGAACTGAAAGCTTGGGCTCAGATACTTGTACAGCCAAGTTCTCAGCTGCATTATTCCAATAGCCAAAAGGTGGAAATGACCCAAATGTTCATCTACAGATGAATGGAGAAACAAAATATGGTATGTATATGCAATCAAATATTATTCAGCCTTAAAAAGGAAGGAAATTCTGATACATGCTACAACATGGATGAATCTTGAAAACACCACGCTAAGTGAAATAAGCCAGACATAAAAGGACACGTTAGTCCACTAAAATGAGGTATCTAGAATAAGAAAATGCAGAAACAGACAGGAGATTAGGGGTCACCATGGGCTGCGGGAGAGGGGCGGGCAGGTTGGGGGGAAATGTTATTGTTTAATGGATGCAGAGAATCCATTGGGATGATGAAAGTTCTGGAAACGGACGCTGGTGGTGACAGTTACCCAACATTGTGATTGTACTCAATGCCACCAAATTACACACCTAAAAATGGTTTAAATGGTAAATTTCATGTTGTGTGTTTTTTACTACAATTTTTTAAAATTGTACCTAGAATATATTAAGAGCTTATATAAACCTCTAAAATAAACTTCTAAATCTTTGAAGGACAAATGATCAAATACTATGAAAAGAGACACAATAAAAAAGAAATAGTTAAGCAACTAGTAAATGAGGAAATGCAACAAGGTTAAACATTTTAACCAATGAGGTGGCACTTAATACTAATAGCAAAAAATTATAAACCAATATTTACAAGGTTGCAGGAAAAAAAAAAACCTCACATACCACTTTATGAACATTTTGGACTACTTTGGATATATGATTGATCCTCTTAGAAAGACAGTCTGCTAATACACACTAGAGCTCATTTTTTAAAATTCACATATTTTGACTTAAGAATTTCACTCAAGAAGAAACAAAGCTGTATGCAGGTATTTACAGCAGAATTTTGTTTTGCAACAGGGAAATACACAAGAATTAAGGAATGGTTAGATGAATTACGGAATATTAACTGCAAAATAGTATGAGGTCACTTTTAAAAAGCAAAGAAGAAGAGCACATAGATGCATGAAACCATGTATAAAAATAGGCTGGACGCAATGGCTCACGTCTGCAATCCCAACACTTTGGAAGGCCGAGACAAGAGGATCGATCCAAGCCAGGAGTTTGAGACCAGCCTGGGCAACAAAGTGAGACCCCCATCTCTACAAGAAAATTTTAAAAAAGAAAAATGAAGTGGAAAAAAAATATATATATATATATATATATATTCATGTTGCCTAATTAAAACTCCATAAAATTATTCATAAAGACAAAAGCTCTGTGCCAGGCACCCTGCCAAGCACTCTGCATGTTTTATATACAGGCATACCTTGTTTTGTTGAGTTGCACTATGTGATTTTTTACAAACTGAAGGCTTGTGGCAACCTGATATCCAGCAAGTCTATTTCTCAACATCATTTTTCCAACAGCATAAACTCCCTTCATGTTTCTGTGTCACATTTTGGTAATTCTCACAATATGTCAACGTTTCCAACTTAAAATTTTTCATAGTTGTTATTTATATCTGTCATGGAGATCTGTGACCAGTGATCTTTGATATGTTACTACTGCCACTGTTTTGCAGTGCCACAAACCGCATCCATATATTATAGCAAATTTGGGCCAGGTGCAGTGGCTCACACCTGTAATCCCAACATTTTGGGAGGCTGAGGCGGGTGGATTACCTGAGGTCAGGAGCTCGAGATCAGCCTGGCCAACATGGTAAAACCCCAGCTTTACCAAAAATACAAAAATTAGGTGGGCACAGTGGCACATGCCTATAATCCCAGCTCCTGGGGGGTGCTGAGGCAGGAGAATCGCTTGAACCAGGAAGCAGAGGTTGCACTGAGCCGAGATCACGCCATTGCACTCCAGCCTGGGCAACAGCATGAGACTTTGTCTCAATAAATAAATAAATAAATAAATAAATAGCAAATTGAATAATAAATATTGTGTGTGTTCTGACTGCTCCCCCGACTGGTTGTTCTCTCTCTCTCTCCTCATACCCTACAATGGCCTCTAAGTGTTCAAGTGAAAGGAAGAGTCACATGTCTCTCACTGTAAATCAAATACTAGAAATTATTACATTTAGTGATAAGGAAGGTGGGTTGAAAGCCAAGACAGGCCAAAGCTGAAGCTTCTATGCCAGTTAGCCAAGTTGTGGATGCAAAGGAGAAGTTCTTGAAGGAAATTAAAAGCGCTACTCTGGTGAACACTTGAGTGATAAGAAAGTAAAACAGCCTTACCAAGAAAAGCTGGTAGGCAGAAAGTTTGAGTAGTCTGAAAAGAAGATCAAACCAGCCTCAACATTCTCTTAAGCCAAAGCCTAATCCGGAGCAAGACCCTAACTCTCTTCAATTCTATGAAGGCTGAGAGAGGTAAGGAAGTTGCAGAAGAAAAATTGGAAGATAGCAGAGATTGGTTCATGAAGTTTAAGAAAAGAAGCCTCAAACATAACGTAAAAGTGCAAGTGAAGAAAATGCTGATGAAGAATCTGCAGCAAGTTATCCAGAAGATCTAGCTAAGATTACTGATGGGGTTGGCTACACTAAACAACAGATTTTTCAATGTAGACAAAATAGCCTTCTATTGCAAGAAGATGCCATCTTGGACATTCATAACTAAAGAGAAGTTAATTCCTTCAAAGCTTCAAAGGACGGGCTGTCTCTCTTCTTAGAAGCTAATGTCGCTGGTGATTTTAAGTTGAAGCCAATGTTCACTTAACATTCTGAAAATCCTAGGGCCCTTATAAATTATGCTAAATCTACTCTGCTTGTGTTTTATAAATGGAGCAACAAAGCCTGGATCACAGCACATTTGTTTGCAGCATGGTTTACTGAATATTTAAAGCCCACTGTTGAGATATACTGCTCAGGAGAAAAGATTCCTTTCAACATATTACTGCTCATGGATAATGCACCTGGTTACCCAAGAGCTCTGATGGAGATATACAAGGAGATTAACGTTGTTTTCACGCCTGCTAACACAACATCCATTCTGTAGTCCATGGAGCAAGGAGTCATCTTGCCTTTCAAGTCTTACTATTTAAGAAATACATTTTATGGCTGGGCACAGGGGCTCAGGCCTATAATCTCAGCACTTTGGGAGGCTGAGGTAAGTGGATCACTTGAGGTCAGGAGTTTGAGACCAGTCTGGCCAACATGATGACATCCTGTCTCTAAAATACAAAAATTAGCCAGATGTGGTAGCAGATGCCTATAATCCCAGCTACTTTGGAGGCTGAGGCACAAGAATCACTTGAACCCGGGAGGTGGAGGTTATAGTGAGCCATGATCATGCCACAGCATTCCAGCCTGGGCAACAGAGCGAGACTCCATCTCAAAAACAAAAGACGAAAAAAAAAAATACAAAAAAGCCCCACAAATACATGTTATAAGGCTATAACTGCCATAGATCATGATTCCTCTGATGGATGGGGGCAAAAACCCATTAAAAACCTCCTAAAGGCTCAGGCCTACAATCCCAGCACTTTGGGAGGCCAAGGCAGGCAGATCACCTGAGGTCAGGAGTTCAAGACTAGCCTGGCCCACCTGATGAAACCCCATCGCTACTGAAAATACAAAAATTAGCTGGGTGTGGTGGTACATGCCTAGAATCCCAGCTACTCCTGGGACTGAGGTAGGAGAATCGCTTTAACCCAGGAGGTGGAGGTTGCCGCAGTGAGCTGAGATCATGCCATTGCACGCCAGCCTGGGCAACAAGAGCAAAACTCCATCTCAAAAAAAATTTAAAAATTTAAAAAAATAAAAACTAAAAACGACTCACCATTCTAGATGCCATTAAGAACATTTGTGATTCATGGGAGGAGGTCAACATATCAACACAACAGGGGTTTGGAAGAAGCTCATTCAAACCCTGATGGATGGCTTTGAGGGGTTCAAGATTTCAGGGGAGGAAGGAAATGCAGGTGTGGTGGAAACAGCAGGAGAGCTAGAATAAGAAGTAGGCCTGAAGATGCTACTAAACTGCTTCAATCTCATGAGAAGACTGGAATGGGTTAGGAGTTGTCTTATGGATGAGCAAAGAAAGCAGTTTCTTGAGATGGAATCGACTTCTAGTGAAGATGCTGTGAACACTGTTGAAATGACAACAAGGATTTAGAATATTCTGTATACTTAGTTGATAAAGCAGTGGCAAAGTTTGAGAGAATTGACTCCAATTTTGAAAGATTTTCTACTGTTGGTAAAATGCTATCAAACAGCGTCGCGTGCTACAGAGAAATCTTTGATGAAAGGGAGTATCAACTGACACGGCAAACTTCATGTTGTCTTATTTTAAGAAATTGCCACAGCCACCCTGACCTTCAGCTACCACCACCCCGATCAGTCAGCAGCCATCAACATCGAGGCGAGACCTTCCACCAGCGAAGAGATTTCCACTGGCTAAAGGCTCAGATAATTGGTAGCACTTTTAGCAATAAAGTATTTTTTAATTAAGGCATATACATTTTTTAGACATAATGCTGTTGTACCCTTTATGGACTACAATATAGTGTAAAGGTAACTTTTACATGCACTGGGAAACCAAAAACTTCATGTGACTTGCTTTTTTGTGATATTTGCTTTATTGTGGTAGCCTGGAAACAAACCCATAATATCTTGAAGTTATATCTATAATTTATTCCTTATAACAACTTATGAGATATACACTTCTGCTGTAATTTTTTTTTTTTTTTTTTTTTTTTTTTGAGACAGGGTCTCACTCTGTCACCCAGGCTGGAGTGTAGTCGTGCCGTCTCAGTTCACTGCAACATCTGCCTCCTAGGCTCAAACGATCCTCCTGGCTCAGCATCCTGAGTAGCTGGGACTACAAATGCATGTCACCACGCCCAACTTTTGCTCTAATTTTATAAACGAGAAAACTAAGACCCAGCGAGTCACTGGGCCTTAAACACATTAAAGATGAAGAACTGGAACCTGACCACAGCTGATGCAACTTCTGACTGATGCGTATGGAAATTACATTTAGGGAAGAAGTAAAATATGTAAATTTGGGGGTAAAGTCTTCAATAAAGAATTAGCAAGTAAATCATTCCATACAAGTCTCTATGAAGGGCTACGCCATTAGTCTATTTCTTGATTCCACCACTTCTAAAACTTAGAAATATAATATTTATACAGACAGGCTGCCATTCACTCTTGTTTTATAAAAATGGATACTTTATGGTTGTGACAACATAAAAAAAACCACCTGGAATCCAGCTCCGGTTTGGCCCCAAATTTCTTTTTCATGCATAACTGCAGCACACAGCCAAAAAAGGCTGCTAAATAAATCTCGCAAGTCTGTGGAGACTCTTCCAGGAGGCAGAGCTCCCCACCACCACCATCTTGGAACTGGTCCTCAGAGTTCTCACAGCAGCAGACTGAGGGATGAAGATGTCCTCATTCACGCCCTCAAACCCCCTCTGGTCCTGCGCTGCTTAAGAGAGGAGCTTCAGCAGCTCCCCACGGCAAAGGTGACACAGTTCTGTACCCTGGGGGCAGACGTTATATCAAGTACAGGCTGCCTGTGAGGTAAAGGTGAAACACCATCACAGCAGAAAGGGGAGAGATGGACATCAAGGCCTCAGCACTGGAGTGGGCAGAAATCCCTAAAATACAACTGCCCTTCAGAGACAGATCTTAGGAACAGGTTTGGGCTTTGAGAGACACCACCATGAAACATGTCCAAGGCAGTCCGAGGTTAGAGACACTCGGCTTCTTGAAGACACAGCTGGCACCTGCCTTGTCTGCTAGAACATAATGTTCCTAGAGATAAGGACAATAAGTAATGGGACCTAAAAATAAATGTAGGGGAAATACAGCTCTATTGAAATGTCTAAGAGTGACTCAAGGACTATCACCAAAGAAAGTCAATTCACCAATAGTTTTTATAGGAAAAGTAGAAGTAGTTGCAGGAAACCATGATCCCAGTAACACAGGCCCCTGGCAGAACAAAGCCACTGGTAGCTCCGCCACGGCACCTGGGAATCAGTTGGTTCCTAAAAGCCAGTCCCCCGTCCCCATTTGTAAACACTGCCCTCCTCCACAGCCACTGAGTTTTCTAAGAGAAAAATGCTCGCAGAGCTGCCTATGGTTCTCTATACCATGGCTCACGGCCATCACTTTGCTGTTGCCTTCACACAGACAGGAAGGCCAGGCTCAGCTACCCCTGGATGTTCCAGCACGAGGATATAGTGGGTGGTCCAGGGGCACCAGGGGGTTGAGATGGCAGCCCCAGGATTCCCCACCTGCAGCTCCTCCTCTTCCCCAAGGCTCAGGGTGAGCTAGTCAGTTCACTCAAGTCCTTCAGGCAGGTCCCAAACTTCAGGGAGGAGGTCAGGCCACCGCACTCACAGTGCGCTTTATAGGACACAGAGCACTCCATCTCGTGGTCCACTGAAGACGACAGGGTATCCAGGCAACAGCAGCAGCCACAGGGACTCTGAAGCCCCCATATGGTGCTGCCAGAGAACTGAAGGGTATTACAAAGGAACTCAAATCAATTTCTTCCACTCAGTAAGTTTGTCACACAGAGGTCATTTAACAATGCCACAACAACACTTTCATGAAGAGCTACGCTGCTCTGAGTCTCCTGGCCTTCACGCCACACCTCTGCTGTCACGAGCATTAGAAAACTATCTCAGGCCGGGCGCGGTGGCTCAAGCCTGTAATCCCAGCACTGTGGGAGGCCGAGACGGGCGGATCACAAGGTCAGGAGATCGAGACCATCCTGGCTAACACGGTGAAACCCCGTCTCTACTAAAAATACAAAAAACTAGCCGGGCGAGGTGGCGGGCGCCTGTAGTCCCAGCTACTCCAGAGGCTGAGGCAGGAGAATGGCGTAAACCCAGGAGGCGGAGCTTGCAGTGAGCTGAGATCTGGCCACTGCACTCCAGCCTGGGCGACAGAGCGAGACTCCGTCTCAAAAAAAAAAAAAAAAAAAAAAAGAAAACTATCTCAGCGTCACCTACCAGTTTCAACCCCAGCATTCCTCTACCTACAGTGCATGGAAGCGAAATGTCTATGTCCCTGCCCAACTGCCCCAAATGAAGACAAACTACCGAACGACCAGCAGTCACTAAAGATTCGACAGTCTTTGAGAAGTTAAGAGAAATGAATGGGTTTGTTTTTTCTTTTTCTTTTTTGACTCTGTCCTGATGAGAGAGAGGGAGAGCAGGACGGAAAATGAGTTGTTCTGAAATAGGTCCTTCCCGTCTCACTTACGGGGAAGCAGAGCCAAGTGTGAGGAAGCTCTGTGCGCACGTGGACGGGACTGTCTCCTCTCAAATGGGGCCCCCGTCGGGATGGCCCCAGCACACCCCCAAGTAGTTACCTGGCTTTGCCCTAGTCAGTATGTCAACCCATTCACTGGTGGTGCCATCATCTGACTCAGCTCTTAGCAACAATACTTAGTCCTATATTTCCTTAGTCTGATAATTCCCTTACGCGAAGGAAATCAAAAATATGCCATGTATAAATGAGATAGCCTCCCCAACATGAAATCTAATGCTGACGAGAAATGAATAGAAAGGCCGGGCGTGGTGGCTCATGCCTGTAATCCCAGCACTTAGGGAGGCCGAGGCGGGCTGATCACGAGATCAGGAGATAGAGATCATCCTGGCTAACACGGTGAAACCCCATCTCCACTAAAAATACAAAAAATTAGCCAGGCATGGCAGCGGGTGCCTGGAGTCCTAGCTACTTGGGAGGCTGAGGCAGAAGAATGGTGTGAACCCAGGAGGCGGAGCTTGCAGAGAGCCAAGATCGTGCCACTGCACTCCAGCCTGGGAGACAGAGCGAGACTCCATCTCAAAAAAAGAAAAAGAAGACAGGACTTTTTATTTCTGTGCAAATGAGTATTTTAGAAAAGCGCAGTCATATGGAGAATAACCATGGCTGTACAGAATATGCCAGAGATAGAAGAAGATGGGTCAGTAGAAAGACTGATGGATTCAAATCCAGTTTAGTCCTAGAGCCTTCTGATGCCCACCCTCTATTCTGACACAGTGGGCAGGATCCCGTGTCCACGTTAGAACGGGTGAGAGCCCACGGCTTCAGTGCAGGCTGGCGTGCAGTGCCATCACTCACCTGTGCCGTTGGCCAAGCCACTGTGGCCTGAGTTCTTGATGGGCTGGCGGTGCCGGCTCCGAGCACCTGGGCTTTGCTCGCCGGTTGCTGGGGTTGTTCTGGCTGCAGTACCTGAATGTCTGTGCGTCCTGGGGGTTCAAAGTAGAAAGCAGACAGACATAAGTCACTGAAAAGGACAGAAGTGTTTCCTGTCTAAGTCATCATATTCCCTTCTCCTGCCATTTATTGGAAACAAGACCTTTAATGGCCCCTCTAGTTTTGGACTCAACAGAAGCTGGTTCCAAGCAGAGAGACCCAGGGAAGTTTCCTTTTTGGTAAAAGCTCAGAAGGTAACTTTGTGTAAACTTTTCCACTTCAAGTAAACAAATCCAGAGTGAATTGCCCCTGCATCTGAAATAATTGGCAAAATATCCTGTGACCATCACATTATTTTTATTGGGCTCAAATGTTACAAATAAACAAGAATCACTGACAGGCTCAGATGAAAATTTCCCCCCTTAGGCAAGAAGAGCTTTTATCCAAAGCAATTTTCTCTATAGCTAGAAAGATAATTCCCTTGGCAATAAAAGTCAAGGGGCATTAAACAACGTTTAGTCAATGCATATGGTGACACTTTTTGTTGTTGTCGCTCACTTGTTAGTTTGTTTAGAGACAGGGTCACGATCTGCTGTCCAGGCTGGAGTGGTGCGATCATAGCTCATTGCAGCCTCAAACTCCTGGGCTCAAGTGATCCTCCCACCTCAGCCTCCCCAGGAGCTGGACTACAGGCACACAGCACCACGCCTGGCTCATTTTTTTATTTTTGGGGAGATGGGGTCTTGCTGTGTTACCAAGGCTAGTCTCGAACTCCTGAGCTCAAACGATCCTCCCACCTCAGCCTCCCAAAATGCTGGGATTACAGGTATAAGCCACTGTGCCTGGCCTAGATATGTTTTATCTAGAAAAGAGGACTCAACAATCCATCCAAATAAATGAGAAGCAATATAGAAATGGACCGAAATCACAAAGAAAACTATGGGATTTAGCAGCAGAAAACCTATCAGGCATCTTCAGAGAACACAAGGCAACAGGCAGCATGTGCTCTCAAGTTCTTTCTGTAGCTTGACTTTGCCCACTCAGTGAAAATGTCTAAGTCTCCCTGTCCTTCGGTTCATCTGTTTCGCCAAAGGAGGCTCTTCTACTACTTAGTAAGCATCTACTACTTTACAACTGTGAGATGCTTCAAATACCATCCAGTGAAGAAAAGATCACCCCTCTCCAGGCAGAGAAACAGAGGCCCAGAGACAATTTGTACCATGCAACATGGGGTGATAAGACTACTCTCACCAATAAAGGTGGTTGGGCACATTGGCTCACGCCTGTTATCCCAACACTTTGGGACGCCAAGGCAGGAGGATCACTTGAGCCCAGGAGTTTGAGACCAGCCTGGGCAACATAATGAGACCCTGCCTCTACAAAAAATAAACAAAATTAGCTGCACTACTGGTGCATGCCTGTAGTCCCAGGTACTCAGGAGGCTGAAGTAGGAGGATCATTTGAGCCCAGAAGGTAGAGGTTTCAGGGAGCTAAGATCACATCACTGCACTCCAGCCTGGGTGACAGAGTGAAAGAGTGTGTCTCAAAAAAAAAAAAAAAGTCAATAAATAAATAAAGGTAATAATAATGGCTATAGAAGTATGTAATATTCACTGACTCTAACATTATGTTCCAGGTACTGTGTGTGCTATGCACGTTACATATATTTTCTCATTTAACATGGGAACACTAAAGGTAGGTTACTATTATTATCCCCACTTTACAGATAAGCAAACAGACACAGAGAAGCTCTACAGAAAGTAAGCCAAAGGATGCAAAGATTCATATCCAGGCAGTTTAACGTCAAGAGCTCAGGCTCTTAAGTCAGAAGATGGGACAGGAAGCCTGAACTCAAGCTGAATTCCTCTTGGGCTATTTTTTTGCTGGTCATTTGGACAACGGTGAAATTAAGAGCTATAATAGAAAGTTCCCCACTGGGAGGACCCACCCACAGCAGAACAACCCTGCTGGGAGTCTTTGGTCCAGCATGTTGGGACGGTCAACAGGAGGCTCCTTGAGGGATATGAACCACCCTCACCAACTACCTTCTCTAAAGTAAGAAACAGAATTTGACAAGATGAACATAAACCAAAATCTTAACAGTCATTATATTTGGATATTGGGAATACAGAAGCCCTTTTGTGCTCTTCTAGATTTTTCCAGCTTCCTTCATTGAGCTTGTATACTTGTGAGTAAGGAAAAAAACATGAATTTTTGGCTGGGTGCAGTGGCTCACACCTGTAATCCTAACGCTTTGGGAGGCTGAGATGGGATGATTACTTGAGCCCAGGAGTTTGAGACCAGCCTGGGCAACACAGGGAGACCTCATCTCTACCAAAAATTTTTAAACATTAGCCAGGTGTGGTACATGCCCCTGTGGTCCCAGGTACTTGGGAGGCCAAGGCAGGAGGATTACTTCAGCCTGACAGCATGGCAAAAGAGTGAGACTTTGTTTCAAAAAAAAAAATTTCTTTTTAAGTTTTTCTTGCCCCAACCCCCAACAAAAAAAAAAAAAAAAAGGAGAAAAATGGAGAAACATAGCAAACTCTGGAGTCCCTCATACCTAAACACTGCGTGGCAAGAGAGACAGTGCACGACAGAGCTGTGGAAATACAGACTCAATGTGGACTCTCTTTTTCCATCTTAACTTTTTCCTTGAGCTAATTTCATAAATCAAAAGCTGTTAGATGGACGCAGTGGCTCATGCCTGTAATCCCAGCACTTTGGGAGGCCGAGGCAGGTCCATCACCTGAGGTCAGGAGTTCGAGACCAGCCTGGCCGACATAGCAAAACCTCATCTCTACTAAAAATACAAAATTAGCCAGGTGTGGTGGTACGCATCTATAATCCCAGCTACTCCAGAGGCTGAGGCAGGAGAATCACTTAGAATCTGGGAGGTGGAGGTTGCAGTGAGCCGAGATCATGCCACTGCACTCCAGCCTGGGCAACGCAGAGGGAGACTCTGTCTCAACAACAACAAAAAAGCTGTCAACCACACCTCAGTCAAAGATGAGTATTTCAAAGTTCCCACTTCATGGGAAGAAATGTTCACCGTAAGCATTTTACCACAGCTCCTCCTCAAAAGTGGAACCAGTACAAATGAGTTCCAAAGGGAAAGGCAGGCGGCCCTCAGCAAGCTAGTGTGTGTGTGCACGCGTGTGTGCATGTATGTGTGTATATTTGTGTGTATGTCCGTGTGTGTGCATATGTGTACGTGTTGAGGGCAGAGAGCTTGAGAGAGAAAATTGGTTAACAGAAGGTTTGTTTCAGCCAAGGATCCCTTTACTAGGACAAAAAGCCTCTCTGATTTGGAACTTGCAGCCCCCAGGAGCAAGTTGGACCCCTCAGGGAGCTGCAGGACCTGCAAAAAGTACACTGTCAGCCCCTCAGATGAACCTGCCCATGATCAACTCCAGCCCCGGGTTCCTTGTCCCTCTGCAGAGCAGCTGGGCATGACAACAGAGTGGGTCCCATTACTCCCTGGCCCCGCCCTCCCTTCCCAGAAAGGGCATGTGGTCAGCGTGGAGAGAGAATACTTTCAGAAACACTTAACCACTAATGATAGCGGCTTACCCTGAATGATGGGCAGGGCAGGGCGGGATCAGCCCTAAGCTAGGGGCAGCTGGGACCACTTTGCATGAACTGCCGCCTCCCCGCCCGCAGCCAGCCACCACCCCCCAACACACATACATGCCACATCCCCTCTCCCCAGATTCCCTCCTTGCCCTAAATCTGGAGTTACTAGTTTTGGGCTCTTGTGCTACCTTAAAAATAAGACACTTAAAGGAAGAGAAGGCCTCAACATCTGAGGCAACTCCTCTCTTTGGCAGTTTCCTCTCTTGGAGAACTCAGTCAACCCATAAAAGATGGGATCACATCGTGATGAAAAGCTGGCCCAGAGGCTGAAACCACACATCATGGACCAAAATAGCACCCAGACAAATGCGGGGTGATAGCTGAGACAGCCGAGCTCGGCTCTGCCCATGGCTTCAACCTTGGTCTGATTCCCCTTATCATTTAGGGGGAGGGGAGGAGTTATACAGCCCCCAAGGCAGGCAGAAAGCAGTTAGAACAGTCGTGCCAGTCAGGCCAAACTCCACAAATGGTTTTAAGTCAACTCATTATAGAAATTCAGCTCTCTTTGTAGCACGCCCTTTTCAGGAGGCGGTGTGTCCTCACCCAAGGTCCTCTCTCAAGAACTGAGGCCTCCTGAAGGAAAGCCAGTCACAACCAGGACCCATGCTCCCCAAAGTGGTTCTGACGCAGATGAGGTCCCCAGGACAGGGCTGCTCACTGATACTTGGCATTTAAGCTTTGACGGTCATAGCTCTGGCCTCCATCCTCAGCTACACCCTGACAGTCAGAGCCTTGGGTGTCATGGGACATCTGGCCTCGCCCTTCATGAGGGCTGCAGAATTGTACTCAGTCATCCTTTTCTGAGTGTTAGGCCCCGTTCTAGAGACAAAACAGAGTCCCTGACCTCAAGGAGCTTCCACCTTAGTGGAAATGCTGTGATGTGTAATTCTGCTCAGACACAGATTTCCATCACAGCACACAATGCTGCTTTGGGGAAGCCAACTGCTGGTGAGTCAGCCTGGCTGACCACGTGACAGTGTCACCTCAGTGCAGCCTTGTTGACTATTGTCACTTTTGCAATGGTTCATGTGAAGTAATTAAATAAAACAGGACTTTGTTTATTTGTTTTTGTTTTTGTTTTTTTCAAAGCCTTGGCCAGGTGCAGTGACTCATCCCTATAATCCCAGCACTTCGGGAGGCTGAGGCAGGTGGACCACCTGAGGTCAGGAGTTCGAGACCAGCCTGGCCAACATGGCAAAACCCCATCTCTACTAAAAACAGAAAAAATTAGCTGGGCATGGTGGCGCATGTCTATAGACACTTGGGAGGCTGAGGCAGAAGAATCACTTGAACCCGGGAGGCAGAGGTTGCAGTGAGCCAAGATTGCACCACTGCATTCCAGCCTACACGACAGAGCAAGACTCTGTCTCAAAAAATAAAAAATAAAAACAGAACTGAAAGCAAGACCTCAGGGGAGATATTTGCACACACAGGTAGACAACAGCATGATTCACAAGAGCCAAGAGGCAGAAGCAACCCACCCTCAACGAATGGATAAAGTATGGTGTATGCACACATATGAGTATTACTCAACCTTAAAAAGGGAGGAAATTTTGACACAGGCTACCACATGGATGAACCTCAAGGACACTACGCTAAGTGAAAGAAGCCAGTGGCAAAAAGAAGAATCCTGTGTGGGTCCATTTAAATGGTACCTGGAGTAGTCAAACTAACTGAGTGAGAAAGCGGGATGATGGTTGCAAGGAGCTAGGGAGAGGGGGAAATAGGGAAGAAATTTGTAGAAAGCAAAAATATCTATTAAAATGAGCCTAGGTGCAGTGGCTCATGCCTGTAATCCCAGCATTTGAGGAGGCTGAAGCAGGAGGATCAATTGAGACTGGCCCAGGCAACGTAGGAAGACTCTGTCTCCATAAATAAATAAATAAATAAATAAATAAAATGTGAAACATTTTTTTAAAAAGCATTTTGTGGCGTCATCAAAAATTTTAAACTCCTGCTCTTCTAAAGACACTGTCCAAAAAAAATGAAAAGACACTCCATAATACTGAGAAATAATAATACAATCCTAAGCCCCTCAACCAACTGAATGGACCCCCTCTTGGCCAAGAGGACCCCAGAGAAACCTTGAAAACCTTAATTCTCAGCCATGACGAGATGCAAGGTCAGACATACCTCGTTACACCCCCTCCGTCCTAGCCATCATGAGTCTTTCTTTCCTCAGTGTTAAACAAAAATCAACCCTCTCAAAAGACTTGTTCACTGCTGATTTCAACCAACGGCCTCATGCTGCCTTCCCTTTTGTGGTTTCCACACAGCAACTGACCAGCATTCCTTCCTGATAAGAGGCCACTGACCACGGTGTAGTTCTGGCCAGGCCACGGAGGCTGTGCACTGAGTATCTTTCCATCCTCTGCTTCACCTTCTGACGGACAGGGCCTAACTATAATACATTTAAATATTAAGTGTCCACCCCAAAGGGCAACAAGGGACACAAGTAACAAACGTGTTAGTTTATGATGCACACATGTGTGTCCCCTTGGTAAATATTTATAGCTTCTCCTATAACCTGATAAATATGTAAACTTAGCCAACCAGTTTAACGTAAATTACTGTCTCATCCTTCCCTCCCTTGAAGTGCCTGCTTTTTGGTTTCAGGCGGAGGCTCCACTTCCTGCCTGCAGGCTATGGTATCCCCCTTTAGAAATGAAGCTCTCTCTTCTAAATTTATGGAGTTTGTGATTTTTATGGTTGATAATATATAGTTGATAAAGGAATTTTATCCAGAATTGATAGAGAACTCTTAAAATTCAGCAATCAGAAAACAACCCCAATATTTTTTAAATAATCAAAAGATTTGAGGCTGGGTGTGGTGGCTCATGCCTGAAATCCCAGCACTTTGGGAGGCTGAGGCAGGCGGATCACCTGAGGTTGGGAATTCAAGACCAGCCTGAGCAACATGGCAAAACCCTGTCTCTACAAAAACACAAAAATGTGCTAGGTACGGTGGCAAGCGCCTATAGTCCCAGCTACTTGGAAGGCTAAGGCAGGAGGATGGCTTGAGCTTGGGGAGGTTACAGTGAGCCGAGATCACACCAGTGCACTCCAGCCTAGGCAACAGAGTCAAACTTCAACTGAAAAAAAAGATTCGAACAGACACATCACCAAAGAAGATCTACAGAGGGCAAATAAGCACAAAAAAGATGCCCAACATCATAAGTTCTTCGGGAAGTGCAAATTAAAACTACAATGAGATATCATTACATATGTATTAGGACAGACAAAGCTTTTTTAGGTCAGACGCGGTGGCTCACGCCTGTAATCCCAACACTTTGGGAGGCCAAGGCAGGCGGATCGCTTGAAGTCAGGAGTTTGAGACCAGCCTGGCCAACATGGTGAAATTCCTTCTCTATTAAAAATCGAACCATTGCACTCCAGCCTGGCCGACAGAGCCAGACTCTGTCTCAAAAAAAAAAAAAAAAAATACAAAACTTAGGCATAGTGGCTGGCACCTGTAATCCCAGCTACTCAGGAGAATCACTTGAACCTGGGAGGCCAAAGTGGCAGTGAGCCAAGATTGTGCCACTGTCTCTCACAACAAAAAGAATGGACAGAGTTTTTGTACAACTTACAGTAACAAGTCCGGGTTAGGATGCAAAGTAATTGGAATTCTCATACATTGATGGCGGGAACACAGCCACTTTGTAAACTGTTTGGCAGTTTCTTATAAAGTTAAATATATACTCAGCATGCAAACTGATAATCCCATTCCCAAGTACTTTTTAAAATTATTATTTTCAGACAAGGTCTCGCTCTGTCACCCAGGCTGGAGTGCAGTGGCGTGATCATGGCTCACTGCAGCCTCCCACCCCATCCTCCCAGGTAGCTGGGATCACAGGTGCGTGCCACCATGCCTAGCTAATTTTTGCATTTTTGGTAGAGAAGGGGTTTCACCACGTTGCCCAGGCTGATCTTGAACTCCTGAGATCAAGCAATCCACCCTCCTTGGCCTCCTGAAGTGCTGGGATTGTAAGTGTGAGCCACTGCACCCGGCCTCTCCTAGGTATTTACCCATGAGAAATGAAAACATGTTTGCACAAAAGCCTGTATGCAAATGCTCATAGATGCTTTGTTTGTAATCGCCAAATACTGTAGGCAACTCCAAGTCCTTCAATTGGTGAATGAATAGACCAACTGTAGTACACATAGTGGAATAAACTCAATGCATAAAAGGAATGAAGTGCCGGTACATGTGGCAACAGAGGTGAGTCACAACCGCATTATGCTAAGTAAAAGACACCAAAGGCTACACAGTGTACATTTCCATTTTTAAGATATTCAAGAAGAGATCAAACTTAGAGAAAGAAAGCAGATCCATGCTTGCCAGCGGTGAGGGGTAGAAGGAGGAGCTGGCTACAAAGGGGCACTGGGGAACTTTCTGGGGTGATGAAACTTTCTGAATCTTTTTTTTTTTTTTTTTTTTTTTTTTTTGAGACGGAGTTTCACTCTTTCACCCAAGCTGGAGTGAAGTGGCACAGTCTCGGCTCACTACAACCTCTGCCCCCCAGGTTCAAGTGATTCTCCTGCCTCGGCCTTCCTTGTAGCTGGGATTAAAGGCGCCTGCCACCATGCCCAGCTAATGTTTGTGTTTTTAATAGAGACAGGTTTTCACCATGTTGGCCAGGCTGGTCTTGAAGTCTGACCTCAGGACTTCACCCGCCTCGGCCTCTCAAAGTGCAAGGATTACAGGCATGAGCCCACAGGCCCAGCCTTTCTGTATCTTGATTACGATAGTGGCTACCTGGCTGTATGCTTTTGTCAAAAGTTACAGAACTATACACTAGTAAGGGTGGATTTTACTATTTGTAAATTATACCTTAATAAAATAATAATTTTAAAAGCCATTGGTGGAGAAAATATACAAGTAAGCAAAAGGTGTAGAAAGCAGGTATGGCGTGAGGACATGCTCCAAAAAACAGCAAGAATGTGGATGGGAATGTGATTCAGGAAAAATTCAAGACCCTACAAACATTTCTGGATTAATACATGTAGGGATTCTATACAGACTAGGGACACATCTCTCCCAAATGTCGAGAATTCATAGCTAGGCTGGGGGTGGCGGCTCACACCTGTAATCCAGCACTTTGGGAGGCCAAGTGCAGAGGATTGCTTGAGCCCAAGAGTGCAAACGCTGCCTGGCAACATAGGAAGACCTCATTTCCATAAAAAGTTGCTTTAAATTAGCCAGGTATAATGGCAAGTGCCTGTGATCCCAGCTATGCGGGGAGGCTGAGGTGGGAGGATCAGTTGAGCCCGGGAGGTCGAGGCTGCAGTGAGCTGTGATTGCACCACTGCACTCTCTCCTGGGCAATAGAGCGAGAGATCCTGTCTCTAAAAAAAAAAAAAAAAAAAAAAAGGAATTCATGGCTGGCTGGATACCAGGCTCTAAGCATACTTTTCTATCTTGGTAAAAGAGGCCCAGAATATGAAAGGGAGGTTCACTGACCCCAGATTCAGACCCACTGATACTCAAGTTCAGCAAAAGAGAAGTTTCAAGGTATAAAAACTGATTATTAGCCAGGCACGGTGGCTCATGCCTGTTATTCCAGCACTCGGGAAGGCCGAGGTGGGTGGATCACCTGAGGTCATGAGTTCGAGACCAGCTTGGGGAATGGAGGTTGCAGTGAGCTGAGATTCTGCTGCTGCACTTCAGCCTAGGTGACACAGCGAGACTCTATCTCAAAAAAACAAAACAAAGGCCAGGCGCAGTGGCTCACGCCTGTAATCCCAGTATTTTGGGAGGCGGAGGTGAGTGGATCACCTGAGGTCGGGAGTTCGAGACCAGCTTGACCAACACGGAAAAACCCTGTCTCTACTAAAAATACAAGATTATCCAGGCATGGTGACGAATGCTTGTAATCCCAGCTACTCAGGAGGCTGGGGCAGGAGAATCGCTTGAACCCTGGAGGCTGAGGTTGCGGTGAACCGAGATCACACCATTGCACTCCAGCCTGGGCAATAAGGGCGAAACTCTGTCTCAAAACAAACAAACAAAACAAAACAACCTGATTATTGATTTTCCTCCTATAAAACAGCTACAAAAAGTAAAATTGCCTAATAAAACTCTTCTCACATTCCAACCCGGGTGAGCGGTATTTGCCTAGGATTACTAGAACCAAGAGGGCTTCCCACCTCAAGTCTGTCCTTCCTCTGAGCACACTCTTAACTGGTCATTGTCTTTTAATAGCTGCATGGAAAAAAAATTCAGTGGAGCTGGGCCAGTTTCCAGTGAGACAGAACCAGAAAGAAACAGGCACTTAAAATAGAAGCATGAAAAATTTTTTTAAAAAAAGGAAGCTGTAATGGGAAAAGAAACAGTGTCCACCACCCTGAGAAGCACCAATAAATAAACCTACTCCCACCTGCACCCCCCTCAATTCTTCCTCCCCACTCAAATGTAGATTAGAAAAGAAAAAAAAAATGGAGAAGGTGGGTAAAAGGAGAAGCGAACCAGGAAAGACACAATTAGAGTTAAAATCGGCCCCTTCCAGTCATTGCAAAGGCAATTTACGGCTCCATTCCACACCCTACTCTGGACTGCCAGCCTCACAAATGACAGGGAAGGTAAAAATAAAACCGCTGCCAAGTCCATTCTAAATTACTGAAAGACTTCCGGAAGACAAACGATTTTCTTTTGCTCACCCTAGAGAACAGAGCAACCTTCTCAAAGGTGGCAATTTTATTAGACTAAAAAAACTCACCTTGAGAGAGAATGTATAGTCAATGGTGACTTGTCCAATCTACTTCCAGGCTGTATGTTGGGCTTAGCTGAGAAGAGTGCGCAAACGCCCTCTCAAACTTGAAAGACAGCTAGAGAGTTCAGAGGGGAAGTGTTCACCTGCTCAACGCGGCCATCGATGGCTTGAGGTACCCTGAACAGAGACAGCAGCCTGTGATTTGTCCTATGACCTGACATCTCCTGACCCTGAATTATGAGTGCATAGGACACTGTCCCTGCTTAGGAGATGAGCATCCCAGCCCATCAACCTCCACTGCACACAGGAGGAATCTCCATGGGGCTGGCCCCCAAGGAATGCAGAGCACAACCTGTCCAGGTGCGCCAGAAAAGCCTCTTCACTTTCTTGCTACCGGCATCAATCCCTGTTTGAATCTGGCCCACTCACTGCCTCCTTTTACTATAGCTCCAGACCAGAAAGGACGACACAGGACCTTGAATGAATGGGGGACTACAGTATATTAGAGTGTTCTTCCTTTTTTTTTTTTTTTTTTAATAGAGATAGAATCTTGCTATGTTGTCCTGGCTGGTCTCAAACTCCTGGCCTCAAGCAATCCTCTGGCCTCGGCCTCCCAAAGTGTTGGGATTAGACGCATGAGCTGGACAGAGCATTATTTCTAAGTGTTCTGACATGACAAATCACAAGGCAGGAATTCAGCAGGAGGGAGGCAGGATCCAAAAAGAGTATGTTCAATGGACATTCCTCAAAATACCTCTCTAGACCCCTACCAAGGGGCAGTCAGACCCTTGGCTGATCTCCTTGCCCGGCATACTCTTCCTGGACTTTCCACCCAGGTGGCCAAACTCCTAGGCCAAATCTCGGTCTAAATGTCACTCATCTCCCAGGCTACAGTAAATTTCCTTTCATTCTCTCATAACATCCTAATCATTCCCTTTATGGCACTGCTGTGTGTCATTACATATTCATGAGGGCAGGGACCAAGTCTTGTTTTGTGAACCTCTGGAGACTTGGCACCTAGTGCGTGCCTGGCCCACAGTAGGCATTCAGGAAATATTTGTTGAATGAAGGAAAGATGCAAGCTGTCAGGTTCAAAATCACTCTTGGGCCTGTAATCTCCAGTACTTTGCATATTCTTTCCAATCCAGTCACTCATCTCCTCCCCGACCCCTTTAAAAAATGGAATCGGACCACCACACCTGGCTAATTTTTTGATTTTTTTTTTATAGCAATGGGGGTCTCGAACTCCTGAGGTGAAGTGATCCTTCCACCTCGGCCTCCCAAAGTGCTGGGATCACAAGTGTGAGCTGCCGTGGCTGGCCCATTTGAGAGAGTCTTTCTACTGTGGGGAGAATTTCTAAAATGACCTCCCTCCCACGCTAGCCCCCCTCCGATGCCTAAAACCTGTGAATATGACAAGGTGCCACACCCTTGAGTATGTCGTCATGTACCACAACGGACCTTAAGAAAGGGGATCATCCGAGGGGTCACCCAGTCTAATTAGCATCACATCACCTCCTGGAAGCAGAGTGCCTTCTCCAGCAGGTGGCAGGAGAGAAAATCAGATTCAAATCACAGGAACATCTGACACTCCTTTCCTGGCTTGAAGGTAGAGGGGGCACCAATAGAAACAATGCAGGGGTCGGGGGGTGGGATGCTTAAGGAGTTGAGAGAGACCCCCAGTGATGGTCAGCAAGGAATGGGCACCTCAGTCCTACAACTACAAGTAACTAAATTCAGCTAAGGACCCCTGAATAACTTTTTTTTTTTCTTTTGCTTTTTTTTGAGACAGGATCTCCCTCTGTCGCCCAGGTTGGAGTGCAGTGGTGCAATCACTGCATCCTTGACCTCCCCGGGCTCAAGTGATCCTCCTGCCTCAGCCTCTTGAGTAGCTGGGATGACAGGCGTGTGCCACCATGCCTAGCTAATTTCTGTATTTTTTGTTGAGATGGGATTTGGCTATGTTGCTCAGGCTGGTCTCAAACTCCTGGACTCAAGCCACCTGCCCGCCTCAGTCTGTCAAAGTGCTGGAATTACAGGCATGAGCCACTGTGCCCAGCCCTGAATGACCTTTGATGCGAATTCTTCCCCAGTGTATGCAGATAAGAATGCTGTTCTACCAGAGCCTTGATTTTGGCCTTGTGAGACCCTAAAGGGAAAAGTCAGCCGTGCGATCCTGGACTTACGACCTACAGAACTGTGAGCTAATAAATGGTGTTGTTTTAAGCCCTGAGTTTGTGGTGATTTGTTACACAGCAATAGAAAATGAATGCAAATAAATGACAACTTGATTTCCACGGTAGAAGATGGAACTCTCAAATACACGTATGGCTAGGAAACAGCCTTGACCCAGTTCTTGCTGGTCTGGTTCAGAAGCGCTCATACGGTTATGACATCACTCTGTGGGATCCATCTCGAAGGAGCAGCATTCCAGTGATCCTAATGTCCTCAAGACACACATTCCTAAGATTCAACAATCACTTGGGAATTTGAACACTAGCTATAAATGAGATATTACCTATTCTTAGAGGGTAACATTCTTTTCTGGCAGAGTTGAAGTACACAGACTTTACACCTTCTTTTCCCAAACAAGACTTATTTATGTGTCAATTCTTCTCTGATTCCAATATTAACCTTAAAAGCTGCAAGGATTTGAAAAGAACAGTCCGTGAAAAGCATTCAACACAGAAATACCAATCATGAAGAAACAAACAGACGAAGCCACGAAGACTGCGCAGGCAGTGGGACCCCAGCACACTCTTGGTGGTTCACCTTGCAAGCACAAGGTGGTTCTGATAAAGAGCACCCCCTCTTCTCTGTGGTCCTCAAATTATGGCATCTCAGGAGTCAGGGTGCCAGGGAATGTGAACCAGCAGCGTGACCCACCCAGAAGTTTTGGCGAATGAAGAGCAGAAACACGAGACTCTTTCAGCTCAGCAAATATTTACTGAGCTGCTACTACGTGTAGTGAGGCACTATTCTAGGTCCTGCTGGGGACACAAAGATGAATGAGGCACACAGAGCCGTGGCCTGGTGTTTGGGTGAAAGCTTCAGCACCACTTCCCCCAAGCCCCCTCCTCCCCAAAAAAACAACAAACCAGGTGGAAGAAATAACTCCTCGGAAGTCTCCAATTCATCATTCTAAGTGTAAAGAAAAATGTATGACTTTACTTAAAAGAAAACTTTTTTTTTTACTGGTTCTAAAGGTAAAATTTCAAAGAAAAGGAACAAAACCAACTGGGCCCTAATCCCCCATTCTCCACTACAAAATAACGAGTATCTGCACCACATCCTACTCTAAGTTTTTACTAATTTCATTATATTTTATTGGTGTCATTTTGTCATTACAGAGTTGTACTGTTAGGCTGGATGCAATAGCTTACGCCTATAATCCCAACACTTTGGGAGGCTGAGGAAAGAGGATCCAAGACCAGCCTAGGCAACACAGGAAGACCCTGTCACTACAAAAAAAAAAAAAATTTAAAAATTAGCCAGGCATGGTGGCACACACCTGTAGTCTCAGCTACCTGGGAGACTGAGGTGGGAGGATCACTTGAGACTGGGAGGTCAAGGCTGCGTGAGCTGTGATGGTGCCACTGCACTCCAGCCTGGGTGACAGAGTGAAACCCTGTCTCAAAAAAAGAAAAAAAAGACTTGACCTTCAAAGGTCATTTGAAAACACAAAACACACAAAGTAGACCCAACATATAGACATGCTGTATATAAAACTCAGCATAAGACCAAACAGAAAATCTTCAGGCCATGAGCCAATCAATGAGCTCTTGTTCTCTTCACACCACTGGATGCAGAATTTCACACTCCATTATCAAATAATCAGGGAGCCAAAGATACCTTCAACCCATCAAGACTTTTCTTGAAAAGGCATACCAAACGCAGGCTTAAAATGGAAAGTTACGCCAGGCGCGGTGGCTCACTCCTGTAATCCCAGCACTTTGGGAGGCTGAGGCAGGTGGATCACGAGGTCAGGAGATCGAGACCATCCTGGCCAACATGGTGATGGAACATGCCCAGCTAATTTTTGTATTTTTAGTAGAGATGGGGTTTCACCATGTTGGCCAGGATGGTCTCAATCTCCTGACCTCGTGATCTGCCCGCTCAGCCTCCCCAAGTGCTGGGATTACAGGTGTGAGCCACTGCACCTAGCCACCAAATGGGTTTTTTAATGATTTTAAAAATTAAGGTATAATTTACATAGAGTAAAATTTACCCTTTCTAAGGGTACAGTTTGGCAAGTTTTACCAAATGTTTATAGTGATGTTACCATCACCACAATGGAGACACAGAACATTTCCATTGCTCCCAAAATTTCCTTGTGCCCCTTTGCGGTCAATCCTTCCTCCAATGCCCCAACATCTTCAGACTGGATTTCTGTCCCTAGAATTTTGCCTTTTTCAGGATGTTATATAAATGGAATCATACATAACTTAAGCTTCTATGTCTGGCTTCTTAAGCTTAGCCTAATACTTTTAAGAGTCATTCACATTGTTAGGTTACTTTTTATTTGTCAGACCAAATAAATATACATCTTTTTTAGAGATGGGAGTCTTGTTATGTTGCCCAGGCTGGACTCGATCTCCTGGACTCAAGCAATCCTCCCAGCTCAGCCTCCCCAGTGGCTGGGACTATAGGCACATACCACTGTGCCTGGCTTCAGACCAAATAAATTTTAAGAGAAAAAGCACTAAAAAAAAGAATGACAAGATAAGGACAAAAAGTTCAATTCATCCGTAAGACGTATGTCAAATTGTACTCTAGATCCAATGAAATAACCTTGAAATACATAAAGCAGAAATTCATCAGAACGATCTGGCACTACCCTTTACCACTGTCATCTCTTCCTGTGACTCCACTTCCCCTTCCTCTCCAGTGGGACTGGCCTCTCCACTGTTCCCTCAATTCCAAAGGCACATTCCTAACTGAAGGCCTTCCCAACAGCCATTCTTCTGCCCAAACACTCTTTCCCCAGATATCCTCATGGTTACATTCCTTGCCTCCTTCAAATCTTTGCTTAAAAGTCACCTTCTCAACAACACGTCTCTTGACTGCCCTATTTAATATTGCAACCGGCTCTTCTATGACACATTTACATGTATTTTTTGAATGAATCAAACTCATTTTTTAAGTAATAAAAATCAATAAAACCAAGGGAAAAAAGGAACACTCTGGGATTCTGCATTATTATAGAAACCAAGGCACAAAATGTTTCTAGAGAGGACTAGTCCATGATGTTAAACTGGCAGACAGGTCAGGGGGTTTTGGCGACTGTCATTGCAGCAGAATGATAGAGGCAGAGGGCAGACTGAAGTGAACTAAAAATTACTTAAGAAATAAGGATGGCAGACCCCAAGAATATTGAGACAAATACCTCCACTATATTTTCAATAAGTTAAGGGTGAAGAAAAACTTCATGAAACCCAGTACATGTGAAGCAGAATATAAATTCTAGATTTTAGTTCTGTTACCATATTTATCTAAAACAAAATGAAAAGCCGGCTGGGCTCAGCGGCTCACGCCTGTAATCCCAGTACTTTGGAAGGCCAAGGCTGGTGGATTGCGTGAGTTCAGAGTTCAAGACCAGCCTGGACAATATGAGGAGACCTTATCTCTACAAAAAAACTTTAAAAATTAGCCTACCGTGGTGGTGCACACCTATAGTCCCAGCTATTTGGGAGGCTGAGGCAGGAGAATCACTTGAGCCTTGGAGGTTGAGGCTGCAGTGGGCCGTGATTGCACCACTGCACTCCAGCCTGGATGACAGTATAAGACTCTGTCTCAAAATTTTAAAAAAGAAAAGGCCAGGAGTGGTGGCCCACACTTGCAATCCCAGCACTTTGGGAGGCCAAGGCGGCCAGATCACCTGAGGTCAGGAGTTCGAGACCAGCCTGACCAAACTGGCAAAAGCTCGCCTCTACTGAAAATACAAAAATTATCCAGGCGTGGTGGCAGGTGCCTGTAGTCACAGCTACCCAGGAGACTGAGGCACAAGAATCGCTTGAACCCAGAAAGCAGAGGTTGCAGTGAGCCAAGATCGTGCCACTGCACTCCAGCCTGGGCAACAGAGCAAGATTCTATCTCAAAAATAAACAAACTTAAAAAAAAAAGAAAGAAAGAAAAGCCTACATACAGAATTGATTCGACGCTTGAAACAAGTCATTCTATTTAGGCTATTTAAATGCCATCAGAAAGGCAGTCACTAAACCAAACCCCAAATCACCACCTCCACAGACCTTGGCGCTTTAAAAGGAGCCATCCAGTTCCAACAGAATCCGAAAGGAAAAGCCGAACCTCATCTCATCAAACCACAGCCACAAACACCACGGCTGAAGCGCCCCACTTTCCTTGCCATCCACGTCTGTCCAAAGCATTTGCAGCCAGTAGTTCTGTTCCAGTCTTCCATCAGCACATGGCCAAGCTGCCAAGCTCTCATGACTAGAAAGTCATTTCTCCAAGACCCATACTCTTTTTATTAGCTTCTCTCTAAACTTTTCCCCTTTCAATCATGATTTTCTAGGACCAAGAAGTCGTAGAATCCAGACACAAATCTGGTTCAAGTACAGCTAGCACTCACGTGCCCTAAATTGTGGTGGCCCTTATTGTGCCCCTGTGGTTCACTGTCAGGAATACAACGTTGTGCTCTGTGTCTCTTCAGTTAGGTTTTCATTTCTCCTCCTATGGGTGCACTTTCAGAGAAATGACTCTGTCCCGGAGCCAGGCAGTACCAATGTTCCATAAAGCCTGCTGAACACCAAAGCCAACCATCATGGCGGGTGTGGTTTTAAAGTGACATCTTCATTAGCTTCCCACCTCTTGCATCTCTTGTCTTCATGAATGACAGCACAGTAGAGGAATCTGGGAGTCCCCCCCACTCACCTTGTCTCATTAGCCAGCCATGCAGTCCTGCTTAATTACACCTCCTAGGTATTTCTCTTGTCTCCTCTCTATTCGCTACTGCCCAAGACTAGTCATCAATTGCAACCTCACCAGTTCCTGCAAGAGTCCTCTTCATCAGTCCCTGAGTCTTGTCTCAGCCCCACTGTGTCAGACATTCCCACCCTCTTCTATCCTATATGCCCACCCTGACTCATTGCAGGGCCGAGAAGACTTCCAGACCCTCCTGCAGATAGTCTCTGGGTGTGATTTAGGTTGCACCAATGAGAAGTTCTTGCAGGAAAGTTGGAAAGCAGAAGAAAGGCAGAAGCCATTTGTCCTATGGTGGTGATGACTGGCAGGGGCTCCAGCAGACTCCATGTCTCATCGCCTGGATACCCGCTTCATACATGTAAAGCGGTCGCAAGGGCACGGCAATTTCTTGGCATGTGAACTGGAGCTGCAAGGCTGTGAGCCTGAAACCAAAGACCTCAGGGAGACCCCTCACTCCTATTGCACCAGCTCATCCAGTGACTTTTATAAGCATCTAATTCCCCATACTAAATCCTTTTCTGCTCAAAATACCTAGAGTGGTTTCTGTTTCCTGCAATGAACCCCAACTGATACAGTTCTAAATTCATCCATTAGACTACTTTCCTGAATAATTCACCACAGAAATAGCATTACCATACCCTTAGCTCAAAATCCACTGGTTCCCTGTCTCCAAAGAATAAAATCTACAGTCCTCAGTAAAACACAAAAGGCCCTTTGTGAACTGCTCTTGCCTTCAAACCATCTCCTACAGCAGGGACTGGCAAACTTTCTGCAAAGAGCCAAATCATAAATGTTTTAGGTTTTGCTGACCATATGATCTCTGTTCTAACTACTTAACATGCCATCGTAGCATGAAAGTAGCCACAGACAATATGAAAATAAGTGAGTATGGCCATATAAAAATAAAATTGTATTTCCCAAAACAGATGGTAAAGAGAACGAGAAGACAAGCCGCAGACTGGGAGAAAATATTGGCAAAACATATATCTGATAAAGAATTGCCATCCAAAATATACAAAAAATGCTTAAACTCAACAATAAGAAAATGAACAACCAGATTTTAAAAATGGGCAAAGGACCTGAACAGACACCCTGCCAAAGAAGATATACAGATGGAATATAAGCATATGAAAAGACTCTCCATATCATAGGCTGGGCAAAGTGGCTCATGCCTGTAATCCCAGCACTCTGGGAGGCTGAGGTGGGCGGATCACCTGAGGTCAGGAGTTCAAGACCAACCTGGCCAACATGGTGAAACCCAGTTTCTACTTAAAATACAAAAAAATTAGCTGGGCGTGGTGGCAGGTGCCTGTAATCCCAGCTACTCAGGAGGCTGAGGCAGGAGAATCACTTGAACCCGGGAGGTGGACGGTGCAGGCAGCCGAGATCGCACCATTGTACTCAGCCCGGACAACAGAGTGAGGCTCTGTCTCAAAAAAAAAAAAAAAAAAAAAAAAGACTCTCCACATCATATATCATCCAGGACATGCAAATTAAAGTGAGATATCACTAGATACCCATTAGAATAGCCAAAATCCAGAAAACGGACCACATCAAACACTGGTGAAGATGTGGAGCAACAGGAACTCTCACTCATTGCTGGTGGCAATGCAAACTGGTGCAGTCGTTCTGGAAAACACTTTAGCAGTTTCTTACAAAGCTAAGCATACTCTTACCATATGACCCAGCAATCATGTTTCTTTGTATTTATGCAAGTGAGTTAAAAACTTTGTTTTGTTTTGTTTGAGATAGAGTCTCACCGCTCTGTCGCCAAGCTGGAGTGCAGTGGCATGATCTCAGCTCACTGCAACCTCCACCTCCCAGATTCAAGCTATTCTCCTGCCTCAGCCTCCCAAGTAGCTGGGACTACAGGAGCGCACCACCACGCCCAGTTAATTTTTTTTGTATTTTTACTAGAGACGGGGTTTCACCATGTTGACCAGGATGGTCTGGATCTCTTGACCTTGCGATTTGCCCACCTCGGCCTCCCAAAGTGCTAGGACTACAGGCGTGAGCCACCATGGCCAACAGAGTTGAAAACTTTTATCTGCACAAAAACCTGCACACTAATGTTTATGGCAGCTTTATTATTCATCATTGCCAAAACCTGGAAGCAACCAAGATGTCCTTCAGTAAATGAATGAATAAACTGTGAAGGAGGAATGTAAAAGTGAATGGATAAACTGTGGTACACGCAGACAATGAAATATTATTCCGTACTCAAAAAATCAAGCCATGAGAAGACATGAAAGAAATGTAAATCTCAATTACTAACTGAAAGAAGCCAATCTGACAAGGCTATATACTCTATGAGCCAACTATATGACATTCTGGAAATGACAAAACTATGCAGACAATAAAAAAAATCAGTGGTTACAAGGGGCTGGGGACAGGAGGGAGAGGTGAATAGATGAAGCACAGGGGAGTGAAACTACTCTGTATGACACAGTAATGGTGGATACATGTCAGTGCCAAGGCACGTGGATCACTTGAGTCCAGGAGTTCAAGACCAGCCTGGCCAACATGGCAAAACCCCATCTCTACTAAAAACACACAAAAAAATTAGCTGGGCATGGTGATGCATGCTTGTAATCCCAGCTACTCAGGAGGCTGAGGCATGAGACACTTGAACCTGGGAGGCAGAGGTTGCAGGAAGCTGAGATCGCGCCACTGCACTCAAGCCAGTGGAATGACAGAGCAAGACTCTGTCCAAAAGAAAAAAATTAAAGAGTGAACCCTAACATAAATTATGGACTTTGAGTGACAATGATGTGTCAATGTAGGCTCATCATTCTAACAAATGTACCACTCTGGTGGGGGATGCTGACAGTGGGGAAGAGGGTATATATGTTTGGGGTCACCTAAAAGTGCTCTAAAAAAAAAAATCACAGCAGATTTCACCCAGCAAAAACAAACAAACAAGAACACCAACAAAAAAGCAGGTGGCAGGCTGGATTTGACCTGCAAACTCTAGTTTGCTATGTTATCATCCCTAATATCTTACACGTCAACATTACTAAATGACTTTTGTTTCCTCAAATATGTCAAGTTCTCTTACTCCTCCTTGCCTTCGCTCATGCTGTACCCTCTGCTTGCAGTGACATCCCTGACCCCCACTTCGTTGGTCGGGCAAACTCCTTCAAAATACAGTTCAAGTGTGGGAGGTCTTCCCCAAATCCCCCGGGGCAGATCTAGGTAATGTCCCACTACATTATTCTTGCATGTGTATATACCATCACCATGGATCCATCACACTAGACTCTAAGTGTCATACATGCATCTGTCTCCTACTAGAGACACTCCCTGATGTCAGGGACCCTGACTTTTCATCTTTTAATCACCACGACCTAGCTCAGAGCCTCGCATTCATGTATATCAAATGAATATTACCTTCAACATCACAGATTTGTCTTCCTTCCTCCTAGTTTATAACCAGTTTTCTGGTGCACACGACATCTGGCGTTATAAACATCTCTCTAGGCTCATACAGAATAAATGCCAAATAAACACCTAGTCAATAAATAAATGTATGACAAGGTACCATGTATCATTTTAATTGATGCAAAATTAATAAACCAATGTATAAATGAAGGTGTAATTAATCTCCATGATTTTTTTTTTTTTTTTTTTTTTTGAGGCAGAGTTTCGCTCTGTCGCCCAGGCTGGAGTGCAGTGGCCGGATCTCAGCTCACTGCAAGCTCCGCCTCCCGGGTTCACGCCATTCTCCTGCCTCAGCCTCCCGAGTAGCTGGGACTACAGGCGCCCGCCACCTCGCCCGGCTAGATTTTTGTATTTTTTAGTAGAGACGGGGTTTCACCGGGTTAGCCCATGATTTTTTTTTTAAGAGACAGGGTCTCCCTGTGTTGCCCAGGCTGGAGTGCAGTGGCACGATCATAACTCATTGCAGCCTCAAACTCCTGGTCTCAAGCGATCCTCCTGCCTCAGCTTCCCAAACAGCTGGGACTACCGGCATACAGCCACCATGCCCAGCCATGATTACTTTTCAATGTCTGGCTTGGAGAATGCAGTGGGATGCCTGATCACTGTCTCAATACTATTCCATATTTACCAATTGCTCAGAAGAAAGCCCTGCCTATAAGCAGGGACTCTGAGCATGGACTATGTCTTAATTATCATTGAATGAATGAATGAATGAATGAATAATAAATCAATCAATCAATCAATAAATAAGATTTATTCCATTGTCTTCCCCAGCTACAGAAATGAGGCAACAGCCAGATTTTAAGCATAAGCTATTACATGAGACGGCTTTCCTGCTGACAGGGCAACATCTCTAAATAACTGCAGTTCCCAATCAAGCAGCCTTTAGTCACCTCAGTGGAAGGAGGGGTGGCAACTGCCAGCCGACAATGACTGTGAGAACGGCCTAGTGCCCAAGGCTCAGATCCCATCCACCCTCCACCCCTCCTCCCTGCTAGCTCTGCTTCCCAATTCTCCCCCGGCCCTCCCAGGACTTCCTGAAGTGTTCACAGTGGACTCACACCCGCCTGAGTTTATTTTTCTTTCCTTTCTGGGATAGGCTGTCTGCAGACACAGTTGATGATCTATTTAGAGCTCACCAGAGACGGTTAGGCTTTATAAGTCTCCGAGATTACAGATCTTTTACATCTTCAGAGGCCTTTAATGCCAAGGCAAGGGAGCCAATAAATGTGATATGTTTTCATCAAAGCAGGGCAAAAAAGAAGAGTACAGGAGGGAGAAAGAAAACTATCTAAGAGGCTCTGAAACTTTTCCATGTAAAAAAATCACTGGGAAGGACAAGTTAAAATGCAGATTATGACCAACATTGGCCACCACTGACAGCTGATGATGGCCACCGGCAAATTCAAGGTCCCCAGCCCTACACGCACACACAAACACATATACACACACACTCTATCTCATGCGCGTTCACATGCACTCTTAAACAAAATAGCTTAAATACATATACACGTTAAGAAAGGAAAATAAATTGTTCAAGCCTCTATATATAGCTTCTTTTTTTTTTGTTTTTTTTTTTGTTTTTTTTTGTTTTGAGACAGCATCTAGCTCCGTTGCCCAAGCTGGATTGCAGGGGCTCCATCTTCGCTCACTATAGCCTCAAACTCCCGGGCTCAAGCAATCCTCCCAACTCAGCCTCCCAAAGTGCTGGTATTACAGGCATGAGCCATTACACCTAACTATAGTAGACAGCTTCTTTTTTATTTTATTTTTTTTTATTTTTTTTATCTTTGAGATGGAGCTTCGCTCTTGTTGCCCAGGCTGGAGTGCAATGGCGCGATCTGGGCTCACCACAACCTCCGCCTCCCAGATTCAAGTGATTCTCCTGCCTCAGTCCCCCAAGTAGCTGGGATTACAGGCAGGCACCACCACGCCCGGTTAATTTTGTATTTTTTTTTTAGTAGAGACAGGGTTTCTCCATGTTGGTCAGGCTGGCCTCGAACTCCCGACCTCAGGTGATCCACCCGCCTCAGCCTCCCAAAGTACTGGGATTAAACCCAGTCCATGTGCTGAGCAATGGTGTCCAGCCAACAGCTTCTACTAAGATCCTTTACATTAATCCCTATTAATGAAAAATTTTATGAACCAAAAAGAAAATTAAATGCATTCTTCTCGTTTTTTGTTGTTGTTGTTGTTCCATTTCCCTGTATGACTATGGAAATTTTACTGAGATTCTAGACAGAAGCACCAGATATTCAAGCCAGAGGAAATCGTGAGGTGCTAGGAGGAGCAGCTCCACTCACAGACAGTCCTGTGGGCTTCGTTCCAACTTGACTCCCTGCTATGGTTTGGATGCAGCTTGTCCCCACCAAAATTCATGTTGAAATTTGATTCCCAATGTGGCAGAGTTGGGAGGTGAGACCTAGTGTTTGGGTCATGGGAGTGGATCCCTCATGAAAAAATTAATGTCCTCTCACGGGGGTGAGTGAGTTCTCTCTGTTGGGAACCCACAAGAATGTGATATTAAAAAGAGCCCGGCCGGGCACGGTGGATCACGCCTGTAATCCCAGCACTTTAAGAGGCCGAGGCGGGCAGATCACCTGAGGTCAGGAGTTCAAGACCCGCCTGACCAACATGGAGAAACCACATCTCTACTAAAAATACAAAATTAGCTGGGCAACTACTCGAGAGGCTGAGGCAAGAGAATAGCTTGAACCTGGGAGGCAGAAGTTGCGGTGAGCTGAGATCACACCATTGCACTCCAGCCTGGGCAATGAGAGTGAAACTCCATCTCAAAAAAATAAAAAAACTAAGAAAAATAAATTAAAAAATTAAAAAGGCCAGGCACAGTGGCTCATGCCTATAATCCCAACACTTTGAGAGGCCGAGGTGCACGGATCACCTGAGGTCGGGAGTTTGAGACCAACCTGACCAATATGGTGAAACCTGTCTCTACTAAAAATGCAAAAATTAGCCAGGCATGGTGGCATGTGCCTGTAGCCCCAGCTACTCGGGAGGCTGAGACAGAAGAATTGCTTGACCCCAGGAGGTGGAATTTGTAGTGAGCCGAGATCATGCCACAGCACTCCAGCCTGGGTGACAGAGCAAGACTCCATCTCAAATAAATAAATAAATAAATAAATAAATAAATAGAGGCTGGCAGCAGGTGTGGAGCCTGGCACACACCTGTAGTGCCAGCTACTTGGCAGGCTAAAGCAAGAGGATCACTGGAGCCTAGGATTTTGAGGCTGTAGTGAGCTGTGAGTGTGCCATTGCACTCTAGCCTGGGTGACAGAGCAAGACTCTAAATATATATTTGGTTTGAAGAAGAATAAAATAATGAACACTTGGGACCCACCACCTAGGCAAAGTAACAACATGATCAGTACCTTAGAAACTTTCTTTGTACTCTTTCCTCATTATACCTGTCTTCCTCCTCCCAAGATAACCACCCTCCTGAACTCAGGGTTCATTATTCCTTTTTTTTTTTTTTTTTTTGATGCAGAGTCTCACTCCGTCACTTAGGCTGGAGTGCAGTGGTGCAAATTCAGCTCACTGCAACCTCCACCTCCCGGGTTCAAGTGATTCTCCTGCCTCAGCCTCCCAAATAGCTGGGATTACAGGTGCATGCCACCACGCCCAGCTAATTTTTATATTTTTAGTAGAGAAGTTGTTTCGCCATGTTGGCCAGGCTGATCTTGAATTCCTGACCTCAAGTGACCCACCCACCTCGGCCTCCCAAAATGCTGGGATTACAGGCATGAGCCACCACACCCAGCCCCATCCATTTTTTACAGTTTTACTGCCTCTGAAGGTACGCATACAACATGTATTGTTTGACTTCACATTTTTCATCTTTCTACATATGACATCATACTACACACTGTTTTCTATGACCTGCTTCTCTTATTCAACATTATGTTTCTAAGATTTTACCATATGGATATAACCATCTTTCACCTATTTTTACTATGAGAGAGTATTCCATTATAGGAGTATATGATAATTTATGATATAAACTCTTTCTTTACACAATCAGACCTCTGATTCCATATTAACATAATCTGTGGGCAAACAAATTTATGCCACATGAATTGTTGGTGGCAGTCTCATGTTGGCTTCCATGTGCCAGACCAGATTTTTTTTTTTTTTTTTTTTTTTTAAAGACAGAGTCTGACTCTGTCGCCCAGGCTGGAGTGCAGTGGCACGATCTCGGCTCACTGCAAGCTCCGTCTCCCAGGTTCAGGCAATTCTCCTGCCTCAGCCTCCCGAGTAGCTGGGATTACAGGTGCACACTACCATGCCCAGCTAATTTTTGCACTTTTAGTAGAGACAGGGTTTCACCATGTTGGCCAGTCTGGTCTCAAACTCCTGACCTCAAGTGATCTGCCCGCCTCAGCCTCCAAAAGAGCTGAGATTACAGGTGTGAGCCACTGTGCCCAGGCTTCACCTGATTACTCTTGAAGAGGAGGCAAGATCCTACTAAGAAATGGAGCCGTGAGACCTTGCTTAGCAAGCAAATGGTGCTCTATGGGATGAGCTTGGAGGAATGAACCCCTTAGACAAAACCCCTTCACAGTTCCAGTTCTACAGCTTTACCAAGCAGGGAGAAGGAGAGGAAAGGGTTGCTCTGACATTGCAGTCTTCACCTTCATGGGCACGTCAGAGCACCTTTGTTTGATCACAGTGAATAGCACCCAAGTCCAAGAAAAACCTACCCTTCAGACAGCAAAAGCTAAATATTTAGTCTGGGAGGCAGCAGGCAGAAGCCCATCATTCTCTCTGCCCCCAGAAAGCAAGGACAGCAAAGGACTGCCCTTGATCCCAAAAGTCTGATTCATCACCTCTCAACTACAGTCCTCGATGTAAATGCACCGGTAACGCCTCACTTCCCAGGCTTAGCGGGGAGGGGGGTAGATGTGCACAAACAACAGTCTCCAGACACAAAGAAAACCCACTGCCACTTCCACCGAGTGCTCCCGTTGTGTAAGGCCCTCTGACTGACATGCCTTATCTCAGTTCATTCCCACAATAACCCTGCAACAACCCTGTGAGGCAGGTGATATCCCCACTTTACACCTGAAAAAAAATGGGCATCTGAGAGGTTTTGTGACTTATCCAAAATCACATAGCAAGTAAATGACAGACCAGGATTCGATCTGCATCTCCTGATTCCAAAGCCCTACACCGTTATCCAACAGACTACTCGGCCACCACCTACAATCATAAGCACGTGTGTACAGTGACCTTCATACCTGCAACAGCAAAGTGGAAAGGGGGCTTTAAGGAGGCAAAGAGACAGTCTTTGGGTAATATTTGCAAAAGTGTTTCCTGCTGAATGGCAACAGGTTCCACATGAGTGCAGAACGAATACTTACTTAAATGGCAGAGGCCCGGGAAAACTCAGACGCTACACGTAGTAAAAGCCTGCAGCAGCTAACAGACTGCAGAGGACTGCGATACGGCTTACACTATCTGGAAGGTACCTTGCTCACCATCTAACTAGCACTGAATGTCTACCACGTGTGATGGGCCAAAATGAATCCGATTTCCTGTTGCAGCCTGGCTGCTGCGACACCAATGACCTGGTGTCATTCTCAACACCAATGACAACAAGTAAGTTTTAACAGGATCTCTGAATTGCAAGGTCGATGAACTGGAGGAATTCAGAGACCAGTAAAAAGGTCAAGAATTTAGATCCAAACTTGTTAAGAGCTGAATCTGACTTTGAGCCCCAAATTAAGTGATATGGGTGTGTCTGAGACAAATTTTCCAACTCAGCTAAAAGACTAAGATGCAGTTACTAGCACCAAAGCTGAGAAGGCATCACTCTCTAAAGAGTGATTTCACTCAAGTATTCTTCCCTCTCTAAAGAGTGAAATGTTCAAGTATTCCTCGCCCACCGCTGTTCTAGCTTAACAAACTGTTTCCTCCAGTTCCAGGTGCCCATCATGGCTTTGTTGACAAAAGATTTGCCAGTTACACTGTCATTCGTCACCCCGTGAGACCCAACTATTGTAAGTCACCTACGGAGACACAGAAAACATGACTGGTCTTTGGGAGCGAGGCAACGCCTTTACAGTGACTTGGAAAAAAGAGAATGGGGAAATGGCATCTCTGCTTCTAATAAGGGTACGGAAAAAAGATCCGAATGTACATCTTGTCTTGCTCCCGCCACCTGCCAGTCACTGCAACCTCATAAGCCCATAAAACAATCAAATCAGGAGAAGCTGACGGCTGTCCTCAGAGGGATCTTTTAAGATGCTGCGGGTATTGGCTAAAATCATATTCCATTTCTCAAAGCATTATTCCCCCTCCCTGGGATCTGTTTGGGAAGTTTTTTGGGGTTTTTGTTTTTTTTTTTTAACCAAACATAGTCTCACTCTGTTACCGAGGCTACAGTGTAGTGCTTTGTTGCTAGCTCAGTGCAGCTGCAGCCTCAAACTCTTGGGCTCAAGCAATCCTCCTACCTCAGCTTCCCAAGTATCTGGGACTACAGGCACACACTACCATGCCCAGCTCATTTTTCTATCTTTTATAGAGACTGAGTCTCCCTATGTTGCCCAGGCTGGTCTTGGAACTCCTGGCCTCAAGTGATCCTCCCACCTTGATCTTCCAAAAGAGCTGGAATTACAGGCATGAGCCACTGTGCCTGGCCTCATTTGGGAAGATTTTTACTGCCAGTTACTTATCTACTCTCTGCAGGTAATAAAGATTTACAAACACATTTATAGTTTGTGCTTTTAAGATTATTTTCCTCAAAATGTCCTTTAAATATCTGGGGATTTTGCACATGCAATAAACAATAAACAAAGGTGCCAACCCTCTCCCTCATCTCTCTATACTTAAGAGTTATTTTCCTGCCTAGATGTTCAGTTACCATGGAAATGAGTTTGCACCACTAACACAGGTATAAAATAGGAATTTCGGTAAATTAAATTATATCATTTGTAAAATGTATAACAAGTATAATATTTGGACTCTAAGTGTAGGAGGTCTTTTTTTTTTTTTTTGAGATGGAGTCTCGCTCTGTCGCCCAGGCTGGAGTGCAGTGGCACGATCTCTGCTCACTGCAAGCTCCGCCTCCCGGGTTCATGCCATTCTCCTGCCTCAGCCTCCCGAGTAGCTGGGACTACAGGCGCCCACCACCATGCCCGGCTAATTTTTTGTATTTTTAGTAGAGATGGGGTTTCACCATGTTAGCCAGGATGGTCTCAATCTCCTGACCTCGTGATCCGTCTGCCTTGGCCTCCCAAAGTGCTGGGATTACAGGCGTGAGCCACCGCGCCCGGCCTGTAGGAGGTCTTAACCAACACTCCAACGGAACCTTGGGCCACCCCCTAAAGCAGAATGCACGACAGAAAATCTCACAAAGAACCATTGCTCTAAGCATTTCTATGTGTGTCCTGGAAGAATAACTGTGGCAGCAGCACCTAACATACAAAAGAGCAGTCGAGTTTCCTGTTTGACGGTTCCTTTGATCCAATAACATACTTAGCTAGTCCCAATCTTCGTCAAGGAGCCTCTGACCCTTCTAAGAATCCTGAATTCTTTCACAGCCATAAAAAAAGAATAAAAAGTAAGCCTATAATCTTAGCTTAT
Source organism: Chlorocebus sabaeus (assembly GCF_047675955.1). Taxonomy (NCBI): domain Eukaryota; kingdom Metazoa; phylum Chordata; class Mammalia; order Primates; family Cercopithecidae; genus Chlorocebus; species Chlorocebus sabaeus. Next base: position 66,808,698 of record NC_132908.1, on the reverse strand, counting down.
GCTAGATTATAGCACAGTGGCTTATGCCTATAATCTTAGCACTTTGGGAGGCCAAGACAGGAGAATCAGTTGAGTCCAGGAGTTTGAGACCAGCCTGGGCAACATGGTAAAATCCCATCTCTAGAAAAATTAAAGAATTAGCTAGGCATGGTGGCACATGCCTGTGGTCTCAGCTACTTAGGATGCTAAGGTGGGTCTGCTTCTTGAGCCCAGGAGGTCAAGCCTGCCGTGAGCCATGATGGTGCCACAGCACTCCAGCCTGGGCAACAGAGCAAGACCCCATATCAAAAAACAAAACAAAAGAATGAAATCACATCATGTCCTTTGCAGCCACATGAATATAGCCGGAGGCTGAAGGCTATTATCCTGAGCAAATTAATGCAGAAACAGAAAACCAAATACCACATGTTCTCATTTATAAGTGGGAGCTAAACATTGGGTAAACATGAACACAAAGATATAAATAATAAACACTGGAGACTCCAAAAACAAGGAGAGAGGAGCAAGGATTGAAAAACTACCAATCAGGTACTATGTTCACTATCTGGGCAATGGGATCATTAGAAGCCCAAACCTCAACATCATGTAAAATACCCATGTAACAAACCTGTTCATGTACCCCCTGAATCTAAAATAAAAACAAAAATTAAAAATCTAAATTCAATTTAAAAAAAAAAAAAAGGATCCTGAGTTCTGGACTCCTCTATTAGCCTCCTTCACCACTGAGTCAGTTACAAGATCTCTGGAAATGTCCAACAGTTTCTACCATAAAATGTTCCCCGCCATGTCCCAACATGTTTTCAGTAGCTCTAAGCATCTTCTCAGCTCTTTCTCATAGCCAAGGGGGGTCTTACCGGGATCTTCCACCAAAGCAGTTTGTGCTGGGGGGCTGGTGCCGGTTCTCTGGAGCTACCGCTGTTCCACTGGAGTCTCTCAAAGGCGGCTGTGATCCTAGAAAGGAATCAATCACAAGAAAAGACAGAAGCATTGAGGAGCTCAACTCATGTTCGAGATTTGACAGCCAGGAACAGAACTCCCTCTGTGTGTTAGAGTTGCCACCACCACAGGATATGGACATCCAGCAAGCTGCAGCCACCAGGAGAGGAACAGGGACAATCACACAGGATCCAATCCATGCCATGGAGCAGTGGGGCTCAAACCTTGGAAACAGCTTCTCTTCTCCAAGACATTCAAGAGCATCCAAGGCACTTACAAGCAAATTGCCTTATCCATTAAATGAATCTCAGCCTCAAAAACATGAGATAGAGAACAAACGCTAACCGTGCAAAGTAGGGGCCAGGAATCGGGGGCATTTCTCCATAACACACCCAGAGAGCTTTTACAAAGCCAAATCAGATCATCATAGTCTTCTGCTAGAAACCCTTCAACAACTTTCTGTTTCTCAAGATGAGGTTCAAAATCCCTACCAAGGGCTTCAAGGCTGCACGATCTGAGTTGACCTGTTTCTCCGACCTCACCTCCTCCATTCTCTCTCCTTCTTGCTCCTAATAATCCAACCACACTGACTGCCTCTGTTCCCATCACAGGCCAAGCCACCCCTTTACCCCACATCCCCACCATGGCCTGTCTAAACTCCTTGTCCTCCAGGTCTCAGCTTCCTCAGAGAAACCTTCCCTGATCCCTCAATTTATATGAGATCTCCCCCAACAAAGTACAAGAATCTCATGCCACCCTGCGGTTTTCACTGATAGCTTTTGTCACAATCACAGCTATGTAATTCCCTGTGTGTTTACTCATTTGATGTCTAACTTCCCCTGCCCTCATCAAGTAGACTGTAAACCTCAAGCAGTGGAGACCATGTGAATTTGGCCCATTGCCATCCGGCTGGCACCTGGTCTAAGACCTAGTGCATACCAGGGATACAATTATGTATATATGTGTTGAACGAGTGAATGACGCATGTTTTTCTCCAAGCACCAAAGCACCCCAAGCACTGATCAGTGCAGTCGAGGGATTTTTCTCCACAGTCAAGGCCCATCCAGCCACTGAGATTCCAACCAACTGCCCTTGAATTGGAATTCAAATTTCACCCCTTTGAAGCTACAGAAATCCTGCTTGGTGCCTGGAAAGTGCCATGATTACATCACATCTAAGAAAACATTTAATGAGAAAAATTAATGGAGAAACCCAACCCATTTCAGACCTCAGACTTCATGAAATAATTTCCTGCTAGATCCAAAGGTGACTAATTTCAGACTAGATCAAAAGAAACAAACTACCAATATTCGGGACAGAGAAGGGGACACTCTCCAAATTCCCAGCTCTGTCTGTATTTTGCTAGTGTGTATCTCTAGAAAAACACAGGGTCCCCTTCCCAACCAATGCCTCTCATAAAAACACCCTCAATCTCCCCAAAAAGTGTAACTGTATTGGGAAGGAAAATGGGCCAAAGTCACATTTAAGATATTTCATTTTCCAAAGTCCACATGGGATGAAAGATGTTTTTCTCTGCTATCACACCAAACAATTACACAATTTACAGAGACTGGACATTTACTGTGGCCCTTGATCAGAAAGTGGCCCTTGAAAATTCATGTCGTGATATTGATCCACGGTGCTAAGAAGAGTCGGGGCTAGCTATGGGCCAGGCTGAGTGGTAATCAAACCAAGACACCTAGTAGAGAACCAAGCTCTCAGCACCTCCTGGCCCCTGCCCAGCCCCACCCCGTCCCGGCACAGCCCTGAGGAGCAGGGCGGCACTCACCGTCTGTCACAGCACTGCCATTAGGCACACTTCCCAGATCAACAGTCGGCCCGTCCAGGAAAATTGTCAGCTCTCCGCCTGAGACAACACTGCCTTTGTTCTCCGTCTGCAGGTTCAGGGTCAGCTGCGTGTTCTCCACTGTGGGGTACAAAAGGCAACATGGATGGGCTAAAGCAAATGCACCCCAAGTTAAGATTCTCTAAATGAGAAGCTCCCATTTCACCTTCGCTGGTTTCCCTGAGAATGCTTTCCCTGCATCTTCAAATTTTGCCTCGTGGCATGGAACAACGAGTGGGAAGGAATATGTCTAATGAAATCACTGTTGTATCAGGTTGGAGGGGAAGGTGTACTCTTTCTAAACATTTCATATCACCAGATCAGCAACATAATTTCCACATTACTGATGTATTAGTTTGTTTACACTTGCAGGACTGTGAGAAAACCACAGGGATACTGATGGTGTACAAATGAAGAAATAGTTGCAAGTAATATTCCCCTGCCCATAGAAACCAAAGAGACCCTAAGGAACTGTCAACAGGAGACATCTCCATCTAGAGAGGGATTGCAGGGGCTTACTCTTTTCTTATTTGTGTTAAACATATTGTTGTTTTTTTTTAATTTTCAATCCTGAAAATGTATTGCCTTGAAATAAGGGAAAAAAGCTACAACAATGAAACTTCAATGCAGGCTAATCGGCCCCATCACTGACTCAAGGAGAGAGAGGTGAGAAGTGGCCCAGAGCACCCTGCCCCCAAGGATACCAGGTAGATTCAGTCCTGTGGATGACTGTAGCAAAAAAAAAACAGAACAAACTGACTAGAGGCAGAAGCACCGAGCCCTAGGCAGGCTAGAAACTGCTGCACACACACCCTCCACCCTGCTACTGAACTTGGCTGTGCTGAATAGCTTCTGTCTAGTTAAGTGTTTAGTCCACACTGAATACTTCAGTTCCCTTCAGTTCAGTCCAGCCAGGAGCTACGGCCTTTAGTTCAGGGCTGTTAAATAATTACCAAAAGGGAATCAGCCTTTATGAGGATTTCCACAGGGTCTGTCCACACCACGCCTTACAAAACCAGACCAGGCAAGTGCCACGTATCTGAACCTCCCTCCCCACCTGCCCCACCCGGTCCAACACCTTGTTTTATTTCTTAGTTGCTACTGCACGATAATAAGCTATCTTACCTGTTTTCTAGAACAAGGTAGAGTATGTATAAATGTCTCCATAAGCACACTAAGGTAAACTGGAGCATTTTCTACAGATAACCCCCCTTTCCTCCACCCCTGCAAAAAAGACGGCTCTAAATCCCTCTACAGATACAACCCTTTGAGAACTTAGCAGAAAATTCTAGATCAATTCAAGGATCTATCATAATAAGATAGAAACCAGTTACCCTTTGGTTTTCAAGCTCTCCTAAGCGCTCTACCTTCCCTTAATTTCTCTTCCCTGCCATGGATCTCTCCAACTCTTTTTTGAGTGAGTCTGCTGCTATTTTCAGCCAGTTCCACTGAGGGCCTTGGTGAGTACTAAATGTTTCTATAAAATAACACTTGTAGTTTCCAAAGGAAATGAGTTCCTTCAAAAGCCAAGGAGTATGGAAAGGAACTGAGGCCTTTCAACCCCCAGCCACCACTTGTCATCCCTGGGAGTGGCCACTTGGGAAGCACCTGCTGCAGCCCCAGCAGAGCCTAACCCTACAGTTTAGTCCACATCCTGAATGCAGCCTCGGGAGAGATCCCAGGCCAGGCTGCCCAGCTAAGCTGCTGCCAAATCTAGCCCCCTGAAACTGTGCGATCATAAATGTTGATTATTGTGGGCTTTTTTTTTTAAGTCAAGGAGGGTTTCCCTACTCCATTATGCCAAGATCCAGTGCCTAAGTCTCTGGCAGTAGGGATATTAAGCACATGGGTTAAGAGGGGGTGTCGTCAAGCACTCTGAGTTTAATTCACAGTCCCTGAGAGCTGTGCAGCATGAAGCAAATGACCTAAACTGAGCATCGGTCTCCCTACTTGCAAAACAGGGGAAATCATGGCACCTTTTTCAGAGGACTCTTGCAAAGAAGTAAATGGCACCTACTGAGCTACTAATAAGCTGTCATTTTTATCATCTTCCTGTTGACTTTCCTGTTTTTAGGCTGAAGAGTCCTAATTCCTCTTGGTCTAACTTCTCATTCACTGTATTTGCTTTTTGTTTTATTTTTTAATTTTTTTTTTATAGAGACGTGGTTCACTATGTTGCCCAGGCTGGTCTCAAACTCCTGGCCTCAAGCAATCCTCCCACCTCGGCCTCCCAAAGTGCTGGGATTACAGGAGTGAGCCACTCCACCCTAGCCTTCATTCATTTTAGTCATTCTTCTCTTGATCCTTCTGGTCCTCCTGAGACATTTTTGGGCTGTGACCACAGAATCTTCCAAGGTAAGCCACAGACCCAACACGCAGACAAACTGTCTTTTTATCTTGTTTTCAGGTCATCTCCTAAAGGCGCCCAGCCTTCTGGCTCCAGTACACAGACCACTGTTGGAAGTGTGCTGAGGGATGAGCATTCCAGAAGGGCTCCTTGATTCCTGTCCTGATACCTCAAAGGTCGTCATTTCATAAATGGAGTGTGGACACTTTTTTTCCTCCTTCCTGGAGGACTGATAATGTTCAACAGGAGAATGGAGGAACCCAAGGCCTCTCACTGCTCATTTCTACCCCTGTGACAGTCACAGTGCCATGGGCCTGGGACAGAAGCCAGAGAGATAGCCTGCATTTTCCTCTCCATGGTCTCGTCCCAAGGATCCAAGTTAGCTCTTCTACCTAGTTTATCTCCTCATTGTCTCCAGTGGAATCATTATATATTTGAAGGCTCAGAAGCCACCATACAACACATTGAGACACACTTTGCCTTCAAAATGTGTCAATGGGCTGGGTACGGCGGCTCATGCCTATAATCCCAGCACTTTGGGAGGCTGAGGTAGGACGGTCACTAGAGGCCAGGAGTTCAAGACGAGCATGAGTAACACAGTGAGACTTTGTCACTACAAAAAAAGTTAATTAAAAGGAGCCAGCCAAGCTCAATGGCTCATGCCTGTTAATCCCAGCACTTTGGGAGGTCAAGGAGGGTGGATTGCTTGAGTTCAGAAGTTCAAGACCAGCCTGGGCAAGATGACAAAACCCCATCTCCAATAAAAATACCAAAAATTAGCTGGATGTGGTGGTAGGCTACTGTAGTCCCAGATACAGAGGAGGCTGAGGTGGGAGAATCACCTGAGCACAGGAGGTCGAGGCTGCAGTGAACCAACATCACGCCACTGTACTCCAACCTAAGCAACCAGAATGAGACTCTGTCTCAAAAACATAAAATAGGATTGGGCATGGTGGATCATGCCTGTAATCCACGCCTTTTGGGAGGCTGAGATGGGCTGAGATGGATGGGTTGCTTAAGCTCAGGAGTTCGAGACCATCCTGGGCAACACGGTGAGACCCTGTCTCTATTAAAAATACAAAAAATTAGCCAGGCCCAGCGGGGTATACCTGTGGTCCCCACTACCTGGGAGGCTGAGGTGGGAGGATTGCTTGAGCCTGAGTTGGGGCAGACATTGCAGGGAGCCAAGACTGCGCCACTGCACTCCAGCCTGGGTGACAGAGTGAGACCTTGTCTCAAAAAATAAATTAATTTAATTTTAATTTAAATAGCCTATAGGGACTTTTGGCTATTTAAAAAAAGGGAGGGCCTTTTTTCTTTAAACTAAACTTTGGAGAACATAACCCTCCTCTGTTCTATTTGAGACCTCTGGCTATCACCATGATAACCAAGTGATCTAATTTACTGTCACCGAGAGCAAGGCAACCTGACGCCACAGGCTTCATGTGAAAGAGGGGGATGGAGAAACGTCAAACGATACCATGAGGAAGCAATCAGACGCCAGAATGTGGGACATCCATACGACAACTGTTCCAGACTCCTGAAAAAGTCAATGTCACTAAATTCATTTAAAGAAAAAAAAAAAAAGAGGCAGGATGGAGACTCCTCTAGATTTAAAGAAAACCAACAAATGCCATGCATGAATTTTTGACTAAACCTTGGTTTGAAAAAGCTATATTCTTGGGATATGTGGAGAAATTTGCATACAAACTGAATATTAGATGATGTTTGAAATTATTGTTAATGTTCTTAGGTTTAATAGCAGTACTACGGTTTCACAGACAGGCACAGTGGCTCACATCTGTAATCCCAGCACTTTGGGAGGCCGAGGTGGGTGGATCACCTGAGCTCAGGAGTTCGAAATCAGCCTGGCCAACATGGTGAAACCCCATCTCTACTAAAAATACAAAAATTAGCCAGGCGTGGTGACACGCATCTGTAATCCCAACTACTTGGGAGGCTGAGGCAGGAGAATCACTTAAACCCTGCAGGCGGAGGTTGCAGCGAGCCAGGATCGTGCCACTACATTCCAGCCTGGGCAACAGAGCAAGGCTCTGTCTCAAAAATTAAAAAAAGGCTGGGCGTGGTGGCTCACGCCTGTAATCCCAGCACTTGGGGAGGCCGAGACGGGCAGATCACGAGGTCAGGAGATCGAGACCATCCTGGCTAATACGGTGAAACTCCGTCTCTACTAAAAATCCAAAAAGTTAGCCAGGCGTGGTGGCGGGTGCCTGTAGTCCCAGCTACTTGGGAGGCTGAGGCGGGAGAATGGCGTGAACCCAGGAGGCAGAGCTTGCAGTGAGCCGAGATCACACCACTGTACTCCAGCCTGGGCAACAGAGCAAGACTCCGTCTCAAAAAAAAAAAAAAAAAAAAAAAAAAAAACATTCACTTTGGTTTTATATGAGAATGTCTTATTCCTGGGAGATGCAAGAGTAGATGAGAATGATACACGCATTTATTTTCAAGTGACTTTTTAGAAGAATAGGGTGAAGTTTAGGGGAGTAAAGTGTCATGATATTTGCAATTTACCTTCAAACGGCTCAGGAAAAAAAATACACCCAGCCATACACCATAATAACATACAGATAAAACAAATTTGGCAAAAAAATGTTAACAAGTGCCAGAAATAGGTGGATGGCATTTGGGTGTTCACTGTATCACTCTTTCAATTCTTCCGTATGTTTGCAAATTTCATAATTAAACATTGGGGAAAGGTTTTTTTTTTTTTAATTGGCAAGGTTATTTTAAAAATTAAACTTCAGAGAACAGAACACCTCATTATTCACTTTTTAAAAAAATTGAGCCAGAGGAGCCCTATAATATACAATGGGACTAAAGAAACTGTTAGCTAATTGAGTGACAGATTCGTGCATACAGGGGAGGCTGAAAGGCATAAGTGTGGCTGGAAAACATATACTAGAACCTTAGTTATAAATCGCAGTCTTAGCCACCTCACCTCTGGGGCCCTCTGTTTTCACTACAGCTGTGCGGACGGCTCTACAGAGGCCCTTTCTCTTCCAGTATGTCTTCCTGCTGCCTTTAGAGGCATTTCTCAAAATCAAGAAACCCATGAAAAAGTAGGTTTAGTGAGTCCATTTCCATAACTGGAATCTGATTTAGCATATAGGAAGCTCACCAGCTCCTCTCAAGCTCATCAGGCCCTGTTCTATCTGCATTCGTGCTGTTCACATCTGTGCCTTGAGTACCTACTATTCTAGTTACTGTGATTCAACAGGGACAAGATAGGCAAAAACCTGTGCTCCTAGAGCATTTACATTCTACTTGGAAGAAACAGACAATAAGCAATGTCTTTTCTTTCCTTCTTTAAAAAAAAAAAAGTAAATTGCATAATCTGTTAGAAGGTGGCAAGTGCAGGCTGGGCACCATGGCTCATGCCTGTAATCCCAGGACTTTGGGAGGCCGAGACAGGCGGATCATTTGAGGTCAGGAGTTTGAGACCAGCCTGGCCAACATGGTGAAACCCCGTCTCTACTAAAAGTACAGAAAAATGAGCTGGGTGTGGTGGCGGGCACCTATAATCCCAACTACTCGGGAGGCTGAGGCAGAAGAATCGCTTGAACCCGGGAAGCAGAGGTTGTGGTGAGCCGAGATTGTGCCATTCACTACAGCTTGGGCAACAAGAGCAAAACTCCGCCTCAAAAAAAAAAAAAAAAAAAAAAAAACTTAAAAAAAAAATTTTTAATGAAATAAAAAAAATTTAAAAAGAAGGTGGCAAGTGCAATAGGAAAAAATAAAAGAAGGGGGATGAAGAATGCTAAGCTGGGAGAGGATGTGGGGTAGAGAAGAAAAACCTCCCTGGGAAGGTGACAATTGAGCAAAGAGTAAAGGATAGGGGAAGCCACGTGGGTATCTGGAGGAAGAATATTCGAGGCAGAGGAAAAAGCAAGCCCAGAGGTGCTAGATGAGAGCATGCCTAGCATGTCTGGGGAATGGCAGGGAGGCCAGGGCAGCTGGAGTGGAGTAAGGGAAGAGAGGAGCAGATGAGGGCAAGAGGTAACCAGAGCCTCCAAGTCAGGCCTTGGGGCAAGGTCCTCACAATTGCTCAACACGGGATGGGGCTCCGTTACAGGGTTTTGAGCAAGGAAGTGACCTGATTCCCGCTGCAGCACAATCAGTCTGGCTACAGGAGAAGGGCTGAGGTACACAAGACCAGGTAGGAGGTCACTGTGGTAATCCAGGCGAGAGCAGATGGTGGTTTGGGCAAAGGCGATGGCAGTGTCTTTAAGAAACACTGTGTCTAAGAAGATTCCACCCTGGCCTCCTCCCTGGCATGAGTTAGAAAGCCCCAGGACTCCCCACCACGCACATCAGCCAGGCCCCGCAGGCCCAGTGATGTCTTGGAATCAAAGCTTTGGGCAAGTCGTAGGCAGGGGCTGCAAACCGTGCCAATTTAGAGCATGGCTAGAGGAAGTCTGATTCAATTAGGACTAAATGGAACATATATAATGAAAATAATCAGCTGGCAGAGGCTTAGGTTTCACCGAGAAAGTCAAAGGCCTGAGCTCATGCTAACTTCAGTCATCAGCAAACATACTTCTTCAGCTATACGACTGAACCTTTCTGTTCTAAGTAATAACTGGTTACCGATACCTTCTAATACTACTTGATGGAGGTCAACAGACGGCAGTAAGGCTGAATATGAGAATCTAGGGAAAAAGACTCTGGGAAGTCCCAGGGACTGTGCCCTTTGAAAGACAGCCCTTTAAAAGCCAGCATACAGATAGCAGGTGCCTCCTGATGGAAACACACATCACCACACCAGAGGAAAAAAATAACCAAAGTCAGTCTCAGCCTCTAAATCTGCCCACGAGGGACAGAGGGACACGCAGAACCACACTTTAGGGAGACACACAGCAAAATCCAAAGTGTGGGAAACTGTAAAGGACACGCTGTCCAGTTTCTTCAACAACACAATGCAAGGAGTAAAAAGAGGGAGGACAACGTCTAGGTTAAGAGAGACTGAAGAGACATATCAATCTTGTTTGGTTCCTGACTCAGACAAACCGATGGCTTAAAATGGCTGAGCACAGTGGCTCATGCCTGTAATCCCAGCACTTCGGGAGGCCAAGGCAGGGGGTTCACTTGAGTCCAAGAGTTTGAGACCAGCCTGGGCAACAAAGTGAGACCCCATCTCTGTAAAAAAAAAATTAAATAAAATAATTGGTTGCACATGGTGGCATGCACCTGTGGTCCCACCTACATGGGGTCTAGGCGTCATGGCTCATGCCTGTAATGCCAGCACTTTGGGAGGCCAAGGCAGGCGGATTATTTGAGGTCAGGAGTTTGAGACCAGCCTGGCCAACATGGTGAAACTCCGTCTCTACTAAAAGTACAGAAAAATGAACTGGGTGTGGTGGTGGGCACCTGTTATCTCAATTCAGATTACATGGGTGGCTAGGCAGGAGGATCACTTGAGCCCAGGAGGTCAAGGCTGCAGTGAGCCATGTTTGCATTACTGCACTCCAGCCTAGGCAACAGAGCAAGATCCTGTCTTGAAAAATAAAAATAAAAAATAAAAAGCTTGGGCCCGGCACGGTGGTTCACACCTGTAATCCCAGCATTTTGGGAGGCTGAGGGAGGCAGATCACTTTTGTTCAGGAGTTTGAGATCAGCCTGGCCAACACGGCAAAACCCCATCTCTACTAAAAATACAAAAATTAGCCAGCTGTGGTGGCACACATCTGTAATTCCAGCTAACTTGGGAGGCTGAGGCACGAGAATCACTTGAACCCAGGAGGCAGAGGTTGCCATGAGCTGAGATCCACGTCACTACACTCCAGCCTGAGTGATGGAGTGAGACTCTTGTCTCAAAAAACATTAAAAAAATTTTAAAAAATAAAATGAAAGGGTTACACTACGACTGGGGAAATGTAAAAACTGCCTAGATAGTTCAAAATATGAAATGATTACCATTGAGTTTTCTAGGTATGAAACTGGCATCATGGGTTGGGTTTTTAAGAGTCCTTATCTCTTAGAGAAATACACTAAAATATTAACATTTGTAGTTGAAGCATGTCTGGGATTTTCATAAAATTAATCCAGTGGGGATGGGATGGGAAGTTAGATGAGACAGGAATGGCCCGTCATAGACGGCTGCTGAACTGGGTAACGGCATATGGGGATTCACCGACTATTTTTCCACCTCTGTGTATGTTTCACATTTCCTATAATAGTTTTTGTTCTAGTAACTGGCCACTAACAAAAAAAAAAGAAGGCAGGGCGCAGTGGCTCACACCAGTAATCCCAGCACTTTGGGAGGCTGAGGCAGATGGCTCACTTGAGCTCAGGAGTTCAAGACCCACCTGGGCAACATGGTGAAACCCTGCCTCTATTAAAAACACAAAAATTAGCCAAGCATGATGGTGCCTGCCTATAGTCCCAGCTACTTGTGGGGCTGAGGCAGAAGAATCACTTGTGCCCAGGAGGTCAAGGCTGCAGTGAGTTGAGATCGGTCTACTGCACTCCAGCCTGGTTGACAGAGTGAGACTGTTTCAAAATAAAAAAAGAAGTTTTTGTGTTTTTCCATGCCAGCACACCCAAGGCACTAACAGTAACTATAAAGAAAAAAAAAAAAAAAACAAAAAACTTGCAAGATTTTGACAAAATATAGTTTAAAATATAAAAAGGTAGAAGACACATCAGTCAAGCTGTTTGGGGAATAACTCTTACTCTTATTTTTCCTCCCTTCAAAGCCTCAGATTTGCAAGTGGCTTCAAGTTAATAATTTCCTACTGAGAAGAGTTTGTACGTGCAGCAAGGATGAGTCATATTTTTCTAAGAGTTACTTTTTCCCTTTCTTGACCTGGATTTTTAAAAATATGTTGTTTGCATGTGGTACTAATAAATATAGACAAATAGGGCATGGAAATTGCCGTCCTTATTCCAACAAAAGAAAAAAAACTACATAAACCGTAACTGCCAAACCATGCTACTATAATGCAATTCCGTTACAAAATCCAGAACTCTTGCCTGGACAGTTTCACTGCAAATGTATGAAAGAACTTTCTAGTTTGGGGTCTTTTCTCATTATTGTCCCTCCCCACCCTATACCATCGAAATGTCTGTGCAGGTCATGTCCACACTTAGATGTTTTAAAAGGAAAAATAGTTCTGTTTTCTTTTTGTTCCTAATTCAGAATACAAATGTTAGGCTTTACCTGGAAATTTGAGAAACATGAAACAAGAAAGGAAGGAGGATTTTTTTAAAGGGAGGCCAAGAACGCCAGGATGAAGAGTCTCTGAAGCCCGACGAAGACGTGACTGATTTGGCCATTCACATAAGTGCTGCTTAGCGGAACAAACCTCCTTCTTCCTGCCTCCCTCTTCCCTCAATCCCACAGGCCCATCAAAAGCAGGTGAGAGTAAGCAGCACCTTCATTAACAGGCCCGTGTTCATTCTACACATAACTGCAAACACTGGTACACAGAGGAAGGGAACCGGGGGAAATTCCAGAAGGGCAGAGAGTCAACAGTCTCCTTTCTATTCCCCAGTTCCCTGAAACTCAGACACACACAGGCTGGAGTCTACCCCAGGTCTCTAGAGAAGGCTCTTTCACATTTCCTTTGCAGGAAAGGAAGCCAGATGATTCCAGGATTTACTGTGACGAGGGCTCTTTGGCTTCCAACCTTAGCCAGAGCCTAACAAGAGAAAGTCTCTTCTACCCAGCTAGGCCAGCAGTGAACACTGGTATTCCTGTTGGGGCAACAATGCTGACTTTGCTCACTCCACCTCCCCACGGCCCCCAACACTCACACTCTGGCAGGGTCTTACTCAGAACGCAGAATGTAATGAGAACTCTGGCTTGGCCTTGCAGTCTCTTCTTTGGGCTACTACCGCTGGGAATCATTGCTAAATGAAAGTTTTGGTCTCCTGGGGGTTGCATGAACTCTTCTAGAGAAAATAGCCTCATTTTTACAAAGCCAGTTTACAAACTCTTTCTCTGTTTCTTGTTCATTTATTCAGGAAACATTTCCTGGGCTGGGCACAGTGGCTCATCCCTGTAATCCCAACATTTTGGGAGGCCAAGGCAGGAGGATGGCTTGAGATCAGGAGTTTGGGACCAGCCTGGGCAACAAAGTGAAACCCTCATCTCTATAAAACATTAAAAAAAATTAGGCCAGGCATGGTGGCTCACGCCTGTAATCCCAGCTCTTTGGGAGGCCAAGGCAGACAGACGGCCTGCGCGCCGGAGTTCAAGACCCACCTAGGCAACAAGGTGAAACCCCATCTCTACTAAAAATACAAAAACTATCCAGGCATGGTGGCATGTGCCTGTAATCCCAGCTACTCAGATGGCTGAGGCAGGAGAATCACTTGAATCCAGGAGGCGAAGGCTGCAATGACCCAACATTGTACCATTGTGTTCCAGCTTAGGCAAAAGAGTGAGACTCTATCCGAAAAAAAAAAAATTAGTTGGGCGTACTGGCGCATGGAACCCAGGAAGTTCAAGAAACATTTGCTGGGTGCCCACTATCTGCCAGACAGTGCTTGAAGCTATGTTATCATGAAGAATGGAAACAGATGTCATCCCTGCTTTTAGGAAGCTTACAATTCAGTGGGAGAAGTGGAAGTAACAAGGAAATGTAAAGTTGCAACTGTAAGAAAAGGTTTCAAGAGATATCAACATACGGTCCCCTGAGCAGCCAGATGCTTGGCCTGGTCAGGACACGAGGAAAAGTTTCTCGAGAAACTGATAATTGTCATCTAAGTTTCGAGAAGACAGCTAACAGGGTAGGGCAGAGCAGGGAGGAAGACCATCCAGGCAGGGGCAATGTTGTGTGCAAAGGCCCTGTGTACAGTGAGCCGGGTGCATTCAGGAAAGTGGGCAGAGATGAGTGGGGCTGGACTGGAATGAGATCCAAATGGGTGGGAGGGCTGAGTGGTCACTAGACGTTGCAGTGGCTTGTGACATGCTGAGTTATAGAGTTTTCCTGTATCCTAAGAGCCACCACACAGTGCTAAAGGGTTTTTTAATTGAGGTGTGACAAGATCAGCCTTGCTGGATTAATAATCATTCTGGCTGTGGTGTGGAAAACAAGTTGGAGGAAAGGAAGGACAGAAACAGGCAGAGCAGACAGGAGGCCACAGATGAAAATTTTGGCGGCCAGGAAAGGACTAAAGCAGGAGAAGTGGAGCTGAAGAAGTGGGCAGACTTGCAAAAGTAAAAATCAAGAGAATCCAAAGAGATTAGAAAACGGGTTGGGTATCAAAGACGGCTCCTGGGTTCCTAACGCACTTAACTGGACAAATGGAGAGTCTACACGATGAAATCTAGAATATGGTAACAGGACCAAGCCTGAGGAGGAGGTGACTTGCACGTGTTGAGGTGCTTCTGACATAACCACAGGGAGACACCAGGGGAGTCGTCAGATATGTGGGAAGAGAGCTCAGAAGTGATTCAAATCTGTGGCTCACCTGCACATGGTGGTTTGCACAGAGAGGAAGTTCAAATAAGGATGAGATCATGGAAGAAAAGGACGGAATGATAGGAAACTCTCATATTTAACAGTGAAATAGATGATGACCTTGCCGAGGCAGGGGGATCACCTGAAGTCAGGAGTTCAAGACCAGCCTGGCTAACATGGCGAAACCCCGTCTCTACTAAAAATATAAAAATTAGGCCAGGTGCGGTGGCTCACACCTGTAATCCCAGCACTGTGGGAGGCCAAGGCGGATGGATCACCTGAGGATGGGAGTTCAAGACCAGCCTGACCAACATGGAGAAACCCATCTCTACTAAAAGTACAAAATTAGCCGGGAGTGGTGGCACATGCCTGTGATCCAGCTACTCGGGAGGCTGAGGCAGGAGACTCACTTGAACCCGGGAGGCAGAGGCTGTGGTGAGCCGAGATCACGCCACTGCACTCCAGCCTGGACAACAAGAGCAAAACTCCATCTCAAAAAAAAAAAAAAAAAAATATATATATATATATAAACATATATTTATAATATATAAATTAGCTGGGCGTGATGGCGGGCACCTGTATCCCAGCTACTCGGGAGGCTTGAGGCCAGAGAACTGCTTGAACCTGAGGCAGAGGTTGCAGTGAATAGAGATTCCGCCACTGCACTCCAGCCTGGGCAACAGAGCAAGACTCTGTCTCAAAAATAATAATAATAGGCCGGGCGCGGTGGCTCAAGCCTGTAATCCCAGCACTTTGGGAGGCCGAGACGGGCGGATCACGAGGTCAGGAGATCGAGACCATCCTGGCTAACATGGTGAAACCCCGTCTCTACTAAAAAATACAAAAAACTAGCCGGGCGTGGTGGCGGGCGTCTGTAGTCCCAGCTACTCGGGAGGCTGAGGCAGGAGAATGACGTAAAACCCGGGAGGCGGAGCTTGCAGTGAGCCGAGATCGCGCCACTGTACTCCAGCCTGGGCGACAGAGCGAGACTCCGTCTCAAAAAAATAATAATAATAATAATAATAAAAAAATTAATAATAGATGACAACCTTGCAAGGAAGACAGAGAAGAATAACTGGAGAGGTGGGAGGGAAGATCAGGAAGGGTTCCTGGGAAGGCAGGGAAGGGGGGGCCTCTAAGCATGGATGGGGCATCTGCCCTTAGCAGGAGGACAGAAAGAAAGGAGGGTGGATTCGGCACTCATGTCCTCATTTCGGTACATAACAGACTCATCAACCACGACCACCCTTTATTTCTCTGGATTCAGGGTCCCAGTACTCTATAGCCAAGACCCATGCAGCTATATGCATTTTCCTTTACTTACAAAAAAAAAAAAAGTACATATGCACACACAAGTCAGCACCAGTTATCCATCACAGTCACCCGTGTAACAAGGCACCCCAGAAGGAGTCTCGGGAACCAACTGTGGATCCCCTTAAAACAGGATACAAAGACTTCACCCATCTTGGTAAATCTCTCAAGCCATAGCATATTTTAATTTTTTAAAAGGGACTTAGGGGAAATAAATACAGATCTGGGAAGGTTAAGTCTTTAGAATAAATTATCAGTTCACATCATTACTGCTGCCTTGTCATTAGCCCTCCTCTTCTCCTAGGGGGAGGGAGAGTCCCCGCCACACCATTAATCGCCATGCCCAGGCTCCAACAGATCACCCATGCTCCGTGCCCTCAGGGAACCGCAGCAGCCACAACCAACTCTCTAAGTTGCCAGGTATCAAAGCCATGTTTATAAACACCTTCCAAAGAACAAACCCCCTTTTAAATGTTCTTTGCAGAGCAAAATGTAGGAGCTCTCTTAGAAAATTATTTTTTAAAGTTACAATTCTGCTTTTAAAAAATTCCCCTTTTTATAAATTGGGTTTTTTTTTTACAAATTATAATTTCAGATAAGGGAGCTATTGTGCCCCAACTAAGATTTAGATTAGTGATTATAAAGAGTGTACAACAACATGGAACATTATTCATACCACAATGTTAAGTTTTTATTTTTTTTGAGATGGAGTCTCTCTCTGTCGCCCAGGCTGGAGTGCAGTGGTGCGATCTCGGCTCACTGCAACCTCTGACGTTATAGAATGCACCCTATTATTAAGACCATGTAAAAATAAGTATACAAAGGGGCAAAGAAATAAATGAACCAGAGAAAAATGATAAGTTGTGTTTGAGCAGTAAGATTATGAAATAAAGATTTTCTTTGTCAATTTCCATTAATTCCATAGTGGAGTTTTTTCCATAATTTCCATGTCCGTTAAACATTAGACATGTATGCGGGAGTGTCAACAAGTGAAATGACACAAGGCATGAGATTTTCTTGCAAATACGTCCCCAAAAGATGGGAGCTAAAGATGAAAGACAAGTAGATGTGTGCTGGTTATCATTAAAGCTGGGTAACCGGTGCTGAATGGTCCATCATTCTCTCCACTTTTTTTTTTTTTTTTTTTTTGAGACGGAGTCTCACTCTGTTGCCCAGCCTAGAGTGCAATGGCATGATCTCGGCTCACTGCAGCCTCTGCCTCCTGGGTTCAGGCAATTCTTCTGTCTCGGCCTCCCAAGTAGCTGGGACTACAGGCAGCCACCATCACATCCGGCTAATTTTTTTGTATTTTTAGTAGAGACAGGGTTTCACTATGTTGGCCAGGGTGGTCTCGAACTCCTGACCTTGTGATCTGCCCACCTCAGCCTCCCAAAGTGCTGGGATTACAGGAACAAGCCACCACGCCCGGTCTACTTTTTTTTTTTTTTTTTTTTTGAGACAGAGTTTCACTCTTGTCACCCAGGCTGGAGTGCAGGGGTGCAATCTCAGCTCACTGCAACCTCTGCCTCCCCAGTTCAAGCGATTCTCCTGCCTCAGCCTCCTGAGTAGCAGGGATTATAGGCACCCACCACCACAGCCAGCTAATTTTTGTATTTTTAATAGAGAAGGGGTTTCATCATGTTGGCCAGGCTGGTCTCAAACTCCTGACCTCAGGTGATCTGCCCGCCTCAGCCTCCCAAAGTGCTGGGATTACAAGCATGAGCCACTGCACCTGGCCACTTCTCTCTACTTTTATTTATGTTTGAAATTTTCCATAACAAAAAGTTTAAAAAGAATTTTCCAGGCAGGGTGTGGTGGCTCATGTCTATAATCCCAACACTTTGAGAGGCCAAGGTGGGAAAATTGCTTGAGCCCAGTTTGAGACCAGCCTAGACAACATAGGGAGATCCTGTCTCTACAAAAAATGTAAAAACTTAGCCAGGTGTAGTGGCATGCTCCTGTGGTCCCAGCTACCTGGGAGGCTGAGGTGGGAGGATCACTCGAGCCCAGAAGGTCAAGGCTGCAGTGAGCTGTGATCATGCCACTACACTTCAGCCTAGGCAACAGAACAAGACCATGTATCCAAAAAAAAAAAAAAAAAAAAAAAAAAAAAAAAAAACCTGCTTCTGCTATATAATATCGTCTTTACAATAAATAATATTAGCTTTCAAAATAAAAAATAATGTGCTCATTTAAAAAATTCAAATATAGAAAGGTAAAATATGACACCTACTCCACAAACACATTCCAAAGCCTTTCCCATGGTATCACTACTTTAGCTTTTGGGGTTTGTTTTGTTTTGTTTTTTGAGATGGAGTCTGGCTCTGTAGCCCAGGCTGGAGTGCAGTGGCGCAATCTCGGCTCACTGCAAGCTCCGCCTCCCGGGTTCACACCATTCTCCTGCCTCAGCCTCCCGAGTAGCTGGGACTACAGGTGCCTGCCACCATACCGGGCTAATTTTTTGTATTTTTAGTAGAGACGGAGTTTCACCATGTTAGCCAGGATGGTCTCAATCTCCTGACCTCATGATCTGCCCGACTCGGCTTCCCAAAGTGCTAGGATTACAGGCGTGAGCCACCACGCCTGGCCTTGTTTAGTTTTTTTTTTTTTGAGATGGAGTCTCGCTCTGTTGCCCAGGCTGGAGTGCAGGGGCACCATCTCAGCTCACTGCAACCTCTGCCTCTCAGGTTCAAGTGATTCTACTGCCTCAGCCTCCTGAGTAGCTGGGACTACAGGCGCCCGCCACCACACCCGACGATTTTTGGATTTTTATTAGAGATGGGGTTTCACCATGTTGGTCAGGCTGGTCTAGAACACCTAGCCTCAAATGATCCACCCACCTCAACCTCCCAAAGTGCTGGAATTAGAGGTGTGAGCCACTGCACCCGGCCAGTATCACCCACTTTGAACAACTTTGTATGAAGTCATTGCAAACACAATCACAAATATACACATAAAAGCTACAGATGCAAGGCCGGGCATGGTGGCTCACACCTGTAATCCCAGAGCCTGAGGCTGATGGATCCCCTGAACTCAGGAGTTCAAGACCACCCTGGTCAAAATAGTGAAACCCCATCTCCACCAAAAATACAAAAATCAGCCAGACATGGTTGCACATGCCTGTAATCCCAGCTCCTTGGGAGGCTGAGGCAGGAGAATCACTTGAACCTGGGAGGTGGAGGTTGCGGTGAGCCGATATCATACCACTCCGCTGCAGTCGGAGCGAGAGAGTGAAATCTGTTTTTAAAAAAAAAGAAAAAAAAGAAAAACAACAACAGATGCAAAGTTGAGGTCATTCTCGGCCCAAAGCTCTGCCCTTTGATTTTTCACTTGTAATCTATGAATCTTTTCAAACATATACAGATGCAATCTATCCATTCATGAGTGTTTGGGGATCCCCCTCCGAGAGAATGAATTCATAAAATACATGTGTTATAAACATTAATTAATTGAAGGAGAGAGGAAAGGGGCAAGAGGAAGGAAAAAAGGGAGGAAGGGAGGGAGGGAGAGAGGAAAGGGGCAAGAGCAAGGAAAAAATGAAGGAAAGAAGGAAGGGAGGAAAGGAGGGCGGAAAGGGGAAGAGGGGGAGGGAGGAAGGGAAGAGGGGGAGAGGGAGGGAGGGAGGAAGGGAAGAGGGGGAGAGGGAGGGAGGGAGGGAGGGAAGGATATTATTTTCTGAGAAGTGTGTGCCTTACTGTCCTGTATGTAATAAACAGCACCCCCAGACCAGGTCAGGCACTGAAGTCAGAGTCCCACTCTGTACCTAACAGTGGCACTAACTGCCCACTTATGTGACTGTGACACTCTTACTCTGGTCCGGGATTACCTTCCCTTTCAACAGACCACTCTCCCACAAAGAATAAGCCTCCTACACTAAGAAAAATACTCCAAGAGTCCTGGTAGTCTGGAGGAAAAGGGAACATCAAACACTGCAAGGAGATAAATGAGGTCTGATGTTAACACGGCTATTCCAGCAGCCGCAGCACCTCCCCTGGGAGAACCTGGAAGGCTGGAATGGACGGTCAGGCGGAAGCCGTTCGAATGACTGGTGCAGAGCAGAGGCCCAAACACCAGATGAAGTGTTTCGGTTTTGTTTTTGGCAAGGGAAAGGAAACAGCTCACATTCAGGCAACCATCTCATTTTCCTGTCACCAGGTCAAGGCCACCATTCCGGGCCTGCAGCAGGTGTTCATTTAGGGCCTGAACGCTACATAGCTGATGAGAAACGGCACAGGCCCTGGAGAAGATGGCCCAATGCCCCTGTGCCACAGGTTCAAGAGGAATGGAAGAAGTTTCTAGAACTGTACAAATATAACCCTACACTAATGGTAACCTGATTTCGAAGAAAAGTTTCTTCTGAAGACAATTTTAACAAAAATTTTTGGCTGGGCACCATGGCTCAAGCCTGTAATCCCAGCACTTTGGGAGACTGAGGCAGTTGGATCACTTGAGGTCAGGTGTTTGAGGCCTGCAGGGCCAATGTGGCGAAACCCCTTCTCTACCAAAAATATAAAAATAAGCTGGGCGTGGTGGTGTGCACCTGTAATCCCAGCTACTTGGGAGGCTGAGGCAGGAGAATCGCTTGAACCCGGGAGCAGAGGCTACAGTGAATGAGATCATGCCACTGCACTCCAGCCTGGGCAAGAGAGCAAGGCTCCATCTCAAAAAAAAAAAAAAAAAAAAAAGTAAAAAGAAAAAATTTAAATAAAAAAATTTGTAAATACAAATAAATAAATAAAAGAAGAGAAGTTTCCCAGTCTTCCTCCAGGGACTCAACCTCTAGACCTGCACTGTCCAACAGGGGGGCCACAGCTACCTGCAGCCACGGAGCACTTAGAAGGTGGCTGGTATGGATTAAGATGTGCTGTGTGTCACAAAGACACACCTGAGGCCAAAAAGTATGTAAAATATCTCATTAGTACTTTTTAAAATACTGAATACATGTTAAAATAACATTTTTGATATGTGGAAATAAAATACATTATTAAAATTAATTTCACCTGTGTTTTTGTTTTTACTTTTTTCTTTTTTGAGACACAGTCTCGCTCTGTTGCCCAAGCTGGAGTGCAGTGGCGCGATCTTGGCTCACTGCAATCTCTGCCTCCTGGGTTCAAGCGATTCTCCTGCCTTAGACTCCCAAGTAGCTGAGGTTACAGGCGCGTGCCACCATGCCTGGCTAATTTGTGTACTTTTAGTAGAGACGGGGTTTTGCCATGTTGGCCAGGCTGGTCTTGAATTCCTGGCCTCAAATGATCCACTGGCCTCAGCCTTCCAAAGTGCTGGGATTGCAGGTGTGAGCCACAGTGCCCGGCCTATGTTTTTACTTATTTTTAATATAGCTACTAGCAAATTTTAAATTATACACACACCTCAAATTCTGTTCTGTTGGACAGCACTGCTCTAGCATCTGCCTCCTGCCTGCTGTTGGCCTCCTGTGTGACTTGACAGCAACCAGTTTGTTCCTGCCTCAAAGCTTCCCACATGCTGTTCCCTCCACCTAAAATGCTTTTCTCCTGTTCCCCTAGACAATTCCTTTTTCTCCTTCTGGTGTCCAGGTGTCACTTCCTCCAGGAAGCCTTCCTTGATAAACACACATGCCTGTACACACACACACACAAACACACACACACACACACACACACACACACACACACACCACCCAGGCCAAAGTCTCCCATGATGCATTCCCAGATCATCCTGTACTTTCCTCCATCACATCTGTCACAACTGGAATACTTTGCACCATTTGTTCAACTTTCTGTTTTCCTCTCTAGAGCCTAAATTCCAGGAGGACAGGGATGCTGTCTGCTGTTCACCACTTCAGCGCCAGCCTCTAGCTCGGAACTCAAAGGTGCTTACTGCATGAAAGTTGATAAATCAGCGTCAGGCCCTGCCCCTGTTGCAAGCAAGTCTCATGATCCTAAGAAAATGCCCTACAGAGGAGAAAGAAACTCTCACACAAAACCCTGACCCAACACTAAGAAACTCTTAAGTCTAAGAAGGAAAGAAAAGCAGGAGCCAGGCACGATGGCTCATACCTGTAACTCCAGCATTATGGGAGGCTGAGGTAGAAGGATTGCTTAAGCCCAGGAGTTTGAGACCAGCCCAAGCAACAAAGGGAGACCCTGTCTCTACAAAAAATACAAAAATGAGCTGGACATAGTGGTGTGCATTTGCGGTCTTGGCTACACGGGAGGCTGGGGTGGGAGGACCTTAAAGTTTAAGGCCAGGAGTTTGAGGCTACACTGAGCTATGATGGCACCACACGCTAGCCGGGGTGAGAGAGTAAGACCCTGTCTCTTATTTTTAAAAAATACATGTATATATAGCCAGGCATGGTGGCTCATGCCTGTAATCCAAGATCTTTGGGACGCCGAGATGGGAGGATTGCTTGAGGCCAGGAGTTCGAGACCAGCCTGACGAACACAGTGAGACTACATCTCTTTAAAGGAAAAAAAAAACAAGAAAGAAAGAAAAGAAAGGGGAGAAAAAATGTCTTGGCCACCTACTGCAGACTAAAACACAAACAGTCACAATATACCTGTAGAAAAGGAGTAAGAGGAACGGCCTTGGCCAGCATTCAGCGTTTGGAGCAGAATCACCCTTTGCTCAAATATGTGTTCCCACGAGGCTGACCAACTTCCAAAGCCGACACCTCACAGAACACTCTGGAGGCGGCAGCCTGGACCAGGAGAAGGTAATCCTGACAGAGAGCTTTTCTTCTCTCTTCAGGTGAGGCTCCACAAGGCAGCCTCTCAGCCAGCACTCAGTGACACGGGGGGCAGGTTTGTTGGAACATTCGTTGCAGGGCCTCCGTGTTTACTTTTCGAGACTTGTAGCTAAAAGGACCTTTTCTTTCCAACAGCTCTCAGCTGATACCAAAGCCAGGAAACGGGCCCCGGCTGTAACTTTGAGAAGCTGAGGGTGTGGGGCTGAGGGAGGGGGTTGCTTTTGGCATCTTCAGGAATTCCTTGAGGTTCTGGCCTGGGCGTATCTGCCTGAGGTGCAGGATGATGGAAAGCGACACACAGAGGGCTTTTCAGAGACTGCTAGAGACAGCCTGAAATCCCAAAGCGTGGCATCTGGTGCCAATCAAAAAAACAGTAGTCGCTGATGTAACTGCAACTCGATCAGGGCAAAAGGAAACAACGGCTTGCATTTGGAGGCTGGAGCCGGGCTCAGCCCACAGCCTCCCCCGAGTGGGCGGCACGCACCACACTGGTCCTGCTGTCAGCCTCCGAGGTAAGCCAGACGCTGGCCACAAAGATCTAAGTCACAGGAAAAGATATGCATCCTCAGGAATCAGAGGAGAAAGTCATTCTTTCAACATCGTGTGTGCGTGTGTGTGTGTGTGTGTATGTGTGTGCATGTGTATGCATGTATTCATGGTTTTGTGTTGTAGGTACACAAAAGTGAACAAAATTCACAAAACGCCTGCCCCCATAGACCTTACATTCTATTTGTGGAAGACAGTGAATAAGAAAAACAAACAAAATAAACAGTAGTATATGGGGATAACTGCTTACAAGAAAATAAAGCAGAGAAGGGAAAGAGGGAATGTTGGGGAGGAGTAGTCACAATTAAGACAGTTTTGTCAAGGCCATAATATACGATACGTGTGATCTTTTTTTTTTTTTTTTTTTTTTTAAGAGACGGGGGCCAAGAGTGGTGGCTCACGCCCATAATCCCAACAGTTTGGGAGGCTGAGGTGGGTGGATCACTTAAGGTCAGGATTTCAAGACCAGCCTGGCCAACATGGTGAAATCCCGTCTCTACTAAAAATACAAAAATTAGCCAACCACAGTGGCACGTGCCTGTAATCCCAGCTACTCGGGACGCTGAGGCAGGACGCTTGAACCCAGGAGGCGGAGGTTGCAGTGAGCTGAGATGCAACACTGCACTCCAGTCTGGACGACAGAGTGAGACTCCGTCTCAAAAAAATAATAATAACAAAAAATAGACAGGGGTCCCACTCTGTCACTGAGACTGGAGTACAGTGGCATGATCACAGCTCACTGCATCCTCGACTACCTAGGCTCAGGTGATCCTCCCGCCTCACCCTCCTGAGTAGCTGGGACTACAGGTGCGGATAACCACACCTGGCTAATTTGCCTATTTTTTGTAGAGGGTCTCACTATGTTGCCCAGGCTACTCTCAAACCCCATCCATCCCCTGCCCCCACCTCAGTCTCTTAATGCACTGAGATCACAGGCATGAGCCACTGTGCCCAGCTGTATGATTCTATTTCTATAAGATGTCCAGGAAAGGTGTATCTATAGAGACACAAAGTAGATTCGTGGTTGCCAAGGGCTGGAGGTGGAAAGGGGAATTCACTATAAATGGACACAAAGGATCTCACTGGGGCAATGGAAAAATTCATGGCAATGATTGGATGACTCAGTAATGTTTTTTTTAAATCACTGAATTAATGATTTTTAAAAATCATGTTAAAATCACTGGATTACATGCCTTTTTTTAAAAGGCATGACCAGGTACAATGGCTCACACCTGTAATCCCAGCATTTGGGAGGCCAAGGCAGGAAGATTGTTTGGGGCCAGGAGTTCGAGAACAGCCTAGTCAATATCATGAGATCCCATCTCTATAAAATTAAATTAAAATGAAGGCAGTATTATCAAAGAAGGCCTCAATGAGGTGATATTTCAGTGGACTGGAAGGGGTGAGTTTCAGGAGAGATTTAAGGCCAGTGCCAAGGGTCAGCGGCAGGAGAGCAGCACTGGGCTGGAGAAACAGCAGGGAGACCTGTGGCCTGAGGGGTCTGGAAAGCGGAGGAGCATGTTTGAGATGAGGTAAGAGAGAGGTAACAGACACACATAAAGGCATCACAGGCGGCAGGTGGGCCCATAGGGAAGGACTTTGGTTTTTACGGAGCAGCGATACGATTGGACTTCTGGTTTGAATTATTCTGGCTGCTGCATTCAGAACCGTTCCATAGGAAGACAACAGCAGACACAGCGAGACCCATTAAGAAGCCTTTGCAGTAACAGTCAAGAAGTGACTTGGACATGGGTGACAGCAGCAGTCATAGTGACAGATGGTTGGATCCCAGAATACATCCTAAAGGCAGTGCAGACAGGAGGTGCTGATGGGACAGAAAACGAAGTCAAGGAAGGCACAGAGGATTTTAGCCTGAGTGACACAGAATTGTCACTGCTTCAAGATGTGGAAAGCTGTGGGAAGTAGGTGACTCAGATTTCAACAGTTCACTTGAGGATGTTAATTAGCCGTAAATACTGTCGTTGGTTGCCAGGGGAGAAGCCCTAGCTGTGAGTTTGGGGCGTATAGGCCAAATTTAAAGCAAGGAGGCCGGATGTGCTCGTGAATGAAAGGGGGGTAAATTAACAAGTGAACACAGGACAAAGCCACCATGGAGCACCCCCATGTTTGCAGACTGGGGAAGAGGAAAACCAGCAAGGGAGACTGAATAAGAGTGACCAGAGAGGTGGACAGAAAACCTACAGAGTGTGGTACCCTGAACACCAAGGCAGAACATATGTCAAGCAGGAAGGATCAACTCATTGTATCCAATCTGTAAGGCCAGTGATTACAGCTTGAGAAGTGACCACTGGGTTTAGCAACACGGAGGTCACTGGCCACCTTGGGACAAGCAAATGCAGCAGAGCAGCAGAACACCTCACTGGAGGTTCCTCAAGAAGAAAAGGAGGCCAGGCACCGTGGCTCACACCTGTAATCCCAGAACTTTGGGAAGCGGAGGCAGGCAGATCACTTGAAGTCAGGTGTTCGAGACCAGCCTGGTCAACATGGTGAAATCCCGTCTCTACTAAAAATAAAAAAAATTAGCTTGGCCTGGTGGTGTGCACCTGTAATCCCAGCTGCTTGGGAGGCTGAGGCAGGAGAATCACTTGAACCTGGGGGGCAGAGGTTGCAGTGAGCCATGATCATACCACTGCACTCCAGCCTGGGCAACAGAGCAAGACTCCATTTCAAAAAAATAAAATAAATAAAATATAAAATATAAAACAAAATAAAGTAAAATAACAAAGAGAAATCACTTTGCCTAACAGACTAAGGTAAGTTAAAAAGACTGACAACACCCAGTGCTGTCGGAGATACAGGGAAACAGGTATGTGGCACCCTTACACTGTGTAAATTGGTACAGATTCTGCCATGGACACAGGCAGCAGGCATCAAAAACTTAAAACACACCCACCTTCTGACCCAGTGACTACATGCCTAGGAATTTACCATAGGAAAAAAAAAAAAAAGGAGCATCAAGGTATCTTTACAAGAATTTAGGCTGGGTGCAATGGCTCACACCTGTAATCCCAACACTTTGGGAGGCTGAGGCAGAAGGAAAATGCAAAAATTAGCCAAGCATGGTGGCACAATCCTGTAATCTCAGCTATTCGGGAGGCTGAGGTGGGAGGATCACTTGAGCCTGGAGGTCGAGAGGTCGAGGCTGCAATGAGCTGTGATCACGCCCCTGGGTGACGGAGCAAGACTCCATCTCTTAAAAAAAAAAAAAAAAAAAAAAAAAAAAAGTTGAACAAAAAGTGCTGCTAGTAATTATAAAAAAAATAGAAAGGTCCGAGAATGAAAGATTGGTTAAACTGTGGGTGCATCTACACAAAACAAAAACAAAGCACCTGGCTGGGCACAGTAGCTCACACCTGTAATCCCAGCACTTTGGGAGGCCAAGGCAGGTGGATCACCTGAGGTCAGGAGTTTGAGACCAGCCTGGCCAACGTGGCAAAATCCCATCTCTACTAAAAATACAAAAATTAGCTGAGTGTGGTGGTGCACGTCTGTAATCCCAGCTATTCAGGAGACTGAGATGGGAGAATTGCTTGAGCCCAGGAGGTCGAGGTTGCAGTGAGCCAAGATCGCACCACTGCACTCCAGCCTGGATGACAGAATGAGACTCTGTCTCAAAAAACAAAACAAAACAAATCACACCCATTACTGTAGCCATTAAAACTGACCTAGTTTCACTGATGTGGAAAAAACTGGGTGAAAAAATCAAGTTACAAAGAAATATGTATAATGAGTTCCCATTTGGGGAAAAAAAAAAGGCATACATACAAATATGAGTATATGCCCCCCAAAACAGTGGCCGTATTACAAAGTATTAACTGGATTAGGTCTGAATAACAGAATTCCAAGTGATTTTAACCTTCTTCCTTGGAAGGCAGAATGTATAGAGGTTACGGGCAGAGGCTCTAGGAACAAAAGACCTGGGTTAAATCCTAACTCTGCGAACTCCTTATAGGACAACTTTGGACAAGTTACATAGCATCTCTCTGCCTCCATTTCTTCATCAAAGGGGATGGCACCACAATCTACCTTGAATGTATGGAGGAAGAATAAATGAGTTTATACATATATGTGTATGTGTGTATATATGTGTGTATGTGTATGCACATGTGTGTATGTACGTGTGTATATGTATACGTGTGTATATGTATATACATATGAAAGAATTCAGAAAAATGACTGATACATACTAAGCACTCAGAATATTGTCTTTTTAGTAACATGTATGAAATAATAATAATCAGAAAAATACTCATAGTAATAATGTTTTTAATTTTATGAGCATGTATTGCTTTTACTTTTTATTTTATTGGCTTGCTCAAGAATGACTTAGTGTGTGTGTGTGTGTATATATATACACTAAATGTATATATTTATATATTTTATATATATTTTTTAATGTATTAATTTATTTATTTTTAATAGAGCAGTGGGTCTCGTTATGTTGCCCAGGCTGGTCTTGCACTCCTGGCTTTAAGTCATTCTCTCACCTCAGTCTCTAAAGTGCTGAGATTACAGGTGTGAGCCACTGCACTGGGCTGAGTAATTATTTTTAATTGTGGTAAAATATACGTGATATGAAATTTTACATAGCTTTTACAGTCATACAAAATATTAATAATGTTCAATTTCGGGAGCAAGAGAAAAACTCTCAGGATCTAGCATTATTGCAATCATTCCATGAGATTGAAATAGTGGTTTACCAGGTTGAAAAAACTAGCTGGGTATGTAGGACTGGGTTAGCAGTTTCTACCATGAAGCCTGTTTGAGGCACCAGGGTCTGTAGCTGCCTTTTACCTTTGTCCCTTGCTGCCTCCTCAGCTGAAGAATGGTGAGTAATTTATCCAATTTAAGTTTAAAATTGCCAGCCTGGGCAACATAGTAAGACCCTGACTCTACAAGAAATTTAAAAATTAACCTGGTATGGTGGTGCACGCCTGTAGTCTCAGCTACTCAGAAAGAAAAGAAAGCAGAGAAAGGAAAGTGGGACCATGTGTTGAGGCCATAATATACAGTATGTATGATTCCACTGCCTTTTTTTTTTCTTTTTCCCCCAGACAGAGTCTTGCTCTGTCACCCAGGCTAGAGTGCAATGGGGCAATCTTGGCTCACTGCAACCTCTGCCTCTCAGGTTCAAGCAATACTCCTGCCTCAGCCTCCCAAGTAGCTGGGACTACAGGCACCTGCCACCACACCTGGCTAATTTTTGAATTTTTAGTAGAGATGGGGATTTCACCATATTGGCCAGGCTGGTCACAAACTCCTGACCTTGTGATTCGCCCACCTCAGCCTCCCAAAGTGCTGGGATTACAGGTATGAGCCACCGCACCCAGCCCCCGCCCTCCCCCCTTTTTTTAAAAAAAAGAGACAGGGTCTCACTCTGTCACCCAGGCTAGAGTACAGTGCCATGATTATAGCTCACTGCATGATCTATGGCCTAGGGTCAGGAGTTCAAGGTTACAGTGAACTAAGATCGAGCCACTGTACCCTAGCCTGAGTGACAGAGTAGGTTCTTGTCTCTAAAAAACTAACAATAAAAATGAGGCCAGGTGCAGTGGCTCACGCCTATAATCCCAGCACTTTGGGAGGCCAAGACGGGCGGATCACCTGAGGTCAGAAGTTTGAGACCAGCCTGGCCAACATGGTGAAACCCTGTCTCTACTAAAAATACAAAAATTAGCCAGGCATGGTGGCTCATGCCTGTAACCCCAGCTACTCAGGAGGCTGAGGCAGGAGAATTGCTTGAACCCAGGAGGCGGAGGTTGCAGTGAGCCAAGATCGTGCCACTGCACTCCAGCCTGGGTGACAGAGTGAGACTCTATCTCAAAAAACTAAAAATAAATAAATATTTAAAAAAAAAAAAAAAAACTAATAATAAAAATAAATTTAAAGTTATTGTTAACTGAAGAGCAACTTCTTAAAAATTTCTTCTCTTCTCCCTCTGACTCAAGTTCCAAGGTTCAGTAGTTTTATTTATCTTCCAGCTGAAAAACTGGAAAAACAGTGCTGTGTTTACTTTAAAATAAATGCGTACACTGTCAGGCACAGCTGCTCAAGACCCACGGCCCATCCACCAGAACACTCTATCCTCACAGAGCGATGAGGGAGGAGGCCCACTGCTCATGACTGGCCCGTCTGTTCTTGGAATGTAAAGTGCTGTAATAACCCTCTGCTTAAAAGATATTTAAATAAATAGGGGGTTGTTTTCTTTTTCTTTCTCTTTTTGAATCTGGTAGACACACATGGGGAAAGAGAAGAAACACACACAGAACATGGACAGCGTAAAGTACGGAGCTTTTCAAAATCAACTTCACCTTTCACGGCAGTGTGGGTACAGCAATTCTCAAATCGCCTTCTGTGCATTACAGATGTGAAGGAATTTGTAAATACATAAATAGTGTTGAGTGCCAGGGTTCTCATGAGAGTGGAGAAAGGTTAGGAAGAGCCCTGTGGAGCTAAGTTGGGATTGGTGGATTGGTGGCTTCAGTACAAATTCATAGTGTTTAATACACCAATTCAGAAGACAGGCACAGGACCACACGCCTGTAGTTCCAGCAACTCCGGAGGCTGAGGCAAGAGGATCGCTTGAGCCCAGGAGTTTGAGGCTACAGTGAGCTATGATCACACCACTGCACTGCAGCCTGGATGACAGAACAAGACCTTGTCTTAAAAAAACAAAACAAACAAACAAAAGACCCACATTTGGGTATGGAAGGTACCTGACTTTTTTTTCTCCCAAGTGGTTAGTTTAGTGGTTCTCAAACGAGTGTGTGTCTGAATCCCCTCGAGGGCTTGTTGGCCTGAGAATTTACACATCTGACATATTTCCTGGAGATGCCTGTGCCGCTGGCCTCAGGATCACACTTCAAAAATCACTGGGTTAGCTGATGATCCTAATGCCACTTGTATGCCTTTCTCTTCTGATTTTAAATGCCATCTTTATCACATAGTAAATTTTATCTATATTGGATTATGTTGGGACAAAAATATATGATGGGGACATGTGAAAAGATACAGCAGCAAGCTTGAAGAGGCAGCCACTGGCCAAGCCAGAGATCATTTTAGCATCAAATCAACACCAGAGGCCAGGCACAGTGGCTCACAGCTGTAATCTTACAGCACTTTGGGAGGCCAAGGCAGAAGGATCACTAGAGCCCAAAAGTTTAAGACCAGCCTTGGGCAACACAGTGAAACCCTGTCTCTACAAATATACCAAAAAAAAAAAAAAAAAAAAAAAAAGTAGCCAGTGCACACCTGTAGTCCCAGCTACTCTAGAGGCTGAGGTGGGGGGATTGCTTAAACCTCAGGAAGCTGAGATTGCACTATTGCACTCCAGCCTGGGCGACAGAGCAAGACTCTGTCTAAAACAAACAAACAACAACAACAACAACAAAAAAAGGCCGGGTGCAGTAGCTCACGCCTGTAATTCCAGCACTTTGGGAGGGCGAGGCGGGTGGATTAACTGAGGTCAGGAGTTCAAGACCAGCCTGACCAACATGGAGAAACCCCAACTCTATTAAAAATACAAATTAGCCAGGTGTAGTGGCACATGCCTGTAATTCCAGCTACTCGGAAAGATTACGCAGGAGAATTGCTTGAACCCGGGAGGCAGAGGTTGCGATGAGCAAAGATCGCATCATTGCACTCCAGCCTGGGCAACAAGAGCGAAACTCCATCTCAAAACAAAACAAAAAAAAATTACACCAGAAATAAGTTATAACCCATGGAATAAAATCTGAACCCACGAGTAGAAGCTGATAATACATACCTACACACACGCATACAGGAAAAGGGAAAGCCCTTCTTTGCACTATGCCAATTAATAAATGTAGAAGGAAGGATGGAGTTCAAAAATAAAAATGTATAGGCATCAGAGTAAAATCACTGGATGCAGAACTAGCAGGTAAAGGTGTGATGAGGAATAGATATTTACATAGTCTCAAAGTATCTCCCTGTAAATTATAATACCTTTTCATTGTCAAGGGGAAACAGTAATTTTGCAGTAGAAAAACCTGGCAGACAGCACCCTAACTAAGTGATGAAAGTTAATGGCATCAATAATAAAACAAGCTGAGTCACGTGCTTCCAGATATGCTGCACTGAGAAGAACACAAAGTCACTCCTGGGTGTTCCTGCCAAGAATGCACACTCTGAATCTAACCATGAGGAAAAGCAGACAGCCCCAAGTTGAGGGGAATCTGCCAAATAATGTTTAAAATTTAGCTGGGCAGGGTGGCACACATCTGTAGTCCCAACTGAGAGGCCAAAGTGGAAGGACTGCTTGAGCCCAGGAGATAGAGGCTGCAGTGAGCTGTGTTCATACCACTGCACTCCAGCCTGGGCGACAGAGCAAGACTCTGTCTCAATTTAAAAAAAAAAAAACAAAACAAAAAACTAAAAAAACAAAGGGGTGGGGGGCAGGGACGGTGGCTCATGCCTGTGATCTTAGCATTTTGGGAGGCCGAGGCGGGCAGGTTACCTGAGGTCAAGAGTTCAAGACCAGCCTGGCCAACATGATGACACCCCATCTCTACAAAAATTAGCTGGGCATGATGGCGGTGCCTGTAATCCCAGCTACTCAGGAGGCTGAAGTGGAAGAATTGCTTGAACCCAGGAGGTGGAGGTTGCAGTGAGCCAAAATCATGTCATCGCACTCCAGCCTGGGTGACAGAACGAGACTCCATCTCAAAAAAAAAAAAAAGCAGTCTGTACTCTTCAACAATGCCAATGTCATGAAAGACATAAATACCCTAAGGAACTGATCCAGATCCGGATTTGAAGAGACAGGACAACTAAACACTGCATCTTGCATGAGGTCCTGGACTGTGACAGCTGGGAAATCTGAATTAGATTAACAATACTGCAAAAATGGTAAATTTCTTAGTTTTGTTAATTGTACTATAGTATCCTTCTCCTTTAGGAACTAGACACATCAGAATTTAGGGATAAAAGAAACACGAGGTTTGTAATTTACTCTAAAATGGCTCAGAAGAACACAGTGAAAGCAAACGCAGCAAATTTTAACAGTTGGGTGAAGGACATTGAGGAGTTCTTGGTTCTATTCTTGTAACATTTCTCTGAATTTGAATTTTTTATTATTTTGAGACTGGGTCTGGCTCTGTCATCCAGACTGGAGTGCAGTGACACAATCACAGCTCACTGCAGCCTCTAAGTCCTGGGCTCAAGTGATCCTCCCACCTCAGCCTCCCAAGTAGCTGGGACTACAGTTGCATGCCACCATAGCCAGCTATTTTCTTCGTTTTTATTTTTGTAGAGACGGGGTCTCACTATAACACTGAGGCTGGTCTCAAACTCCTGGGCCCAAGCGGTCCTCCCACCTCAGCCTCCCAAGTAGCTGGGACTACAGTTGCATGCCACCATGCCCAGCTATTTTCTTTATTTTTATTTTTGTAGAGACTGGGTCTCACTACAATACTGAGTCCGGTCTCAAACTCTTAGGCTCAAGAGGGCCTCCCACCTCAGCCTCCCAAAGTGTGGGGAGGTATGAGCCACCACATCCTGCTATTTTTTATTTTTTGTAGAGATGGGGGATGGCGTGGGTCTCACTATGTTGCCCAAGCTGGTCTTGAACTCCCACACTCAAGCAATCCTCCTGCCTTAGACTCCCAAAATGCTGGGATTACAGGTGTGAGCCACCGCATCTAGCCTGAAATTACTTAAAAATAAAAAAACTGGGGAGGGAAAAAACCTACTTCAAGCTACATTCACCTCCTTGAAAAGAGGAGATTCTGGGAAAGCCAAAGTCTGCAGTGTTCCTGGGGAGAGCTGCAGGAGCTGGGAGCTACAAGAGGAAAATGAGTATTAGACCCTACCTGCTAACAATGTAGGGAGAAATTAAGAGCAGCCAGTGGGTGGGGACAGATGAAACATGCTGGTAAGTCTTGAAGCTGCATCATGAAAATTATGTTTGAAAATTCCAGCCGGGCACAGTGTCTCACACCTATAATCCCAGCACTTTGGGAGGCCAAGGCAGGCAGATCACTTGAGGTCAGAAGTTCGAGACCAGCCTGGCCAACATGGTGAAACCCCATCTCTACTAAAAATAGAAAAACTAGCTGGGCATGGTGGTATGTACCTGTAATCCCACCTGCTCAGGAAGCTGAGGCAGGAGAATTGCCTGAACCTGGGAGGTGGAGGTTGCAGTGAGTGGAGATTACGCCATTGCACTCCAGTCTGGGCAACACAGCGAGACTCCGCCTCAAAAAAGAAAAAAAAAGAAAACAGAAAAAAAAAAAAAAAGAAAGAAAAAGAAAATTCCTCTAGTAAAAAGATGTTAAGGCCGGGCACAGTGGCTCATGCCTGTAATCCCAGCACTTTGGGCAAGGCAGGCGGATCACAAGGTCAGGAGATCGAAACCATTTAGCTAACACAGTGAAACCCCATCTCTACAAAAAAAAATACAAAAATTAGCCAGGCATGGTGGCAGGTGCCTGTAGTCCCAGCTACTCAGGAGGCTGAGGCAGGAGAATGGCGTGAACCTGGGAGGCGGAGCTTGCAGTTAGCCAAGATCGTGCCATCGCACTCTAGCCCAGGGGACAGAGCGAGACTCCGTCTCAAAAAAAAAAAAAAAAGATATTAAAAACTCAATTGATAACATCAAAAACTGGGTTCTACCCAGAGATGACTAGAACCACCTTTAAGAGCCAAATCAGTACTTTTGGGCAAGTCTTCTTTGCAGCCATGGCCAGGGCAATGTCCCCACAGAGACAGTCAGCCCGGGTTGACCATCCACCACTGCGGGAGTTGAGTGAAACCCTCCATTACAGCATCCCTCCACCAAAGGGAGGCAGAAAACAGCCAGCTGAGTTTCCCAGCCAATGTCCAAGTCCACCCAGGGGAAACAAGGGAGCAAATGAAAGAACAAATTCTGTCTGTGGAAGAGGAGAATGTCAGTTAGGGCAACCACTGCCCATCAGGTCCTTCCCCAGGAAAAAATGTTGCGGGAAGACTAGGCCACAGTGAGAGGAGTTACCTAACGCACTGTGACCCACTCACCCTACACAGCTGTATGCACGATTTGACACCACTCTGCAAGCGTTGTCAGCCCCGCAGTTTCACACCAAGAGCAAGGGGCAGGACCTCGGGGCTGAAATGTCCCATGTTAACGAAAGCTTCCCCATTCCACCAACCTCAAAGCTTCTTTCTTTTCTTTCCTTCTTTCTTTTTTCTTTCTCTCTCCCCTCCCTCCCTCCCTCCCTTCCTTCCTTCCTATCTCTCTCTCTCTCTGTCTCTCTCTCTTTCTGTTTCTGACACAGTTTCGCTCTTGTCACCCAGGCTGGAGTCTGATGGCGCAATCTCGGTTCACTGCAACCTCTGCCTCCTGGGTTCAAGTGATTCTCCTGCCTCAGCCTCCCGAGTAGCTGAGATCACAGATACGCGTCACCAAGTCTGGCTAATTTTTTGTATTTTTAGTAGAGACAGGGTTCCACCATGTTGGTCAGGCTGGTCTCGAACTCCTGACCTCAGGTGATACACCCACCTTGGCCTCCCAAAGTGCTGGGATTACAGGCATGAGCCACCATGCCTGGCCACCCTCAAAGCTTCTGCATTTGTCTCATCCTAGAATTCCCTCCTGAAACAATCTCAGAACTGCCTTCCCTTTAGGCAAGACGGTCTCGCATCAGGAAACAGGGTCTCTATGGTCCATCTCTGAGATTCAAACCTTCCCATCTTTGGGAAGATTTGCAATTACCAGAAATAACCTTGCTCTGAATAGAAGACTTTATGAAACATGGCTGGAATGTTAGGTACATGGGCTACATACGCCACAGTCATCCTAGAAGATTTGTTTTTCTAAGAAAAAGCCCACTGCCCTGTTGCGATCCACATTTTCCAACAGACTCTGATCTGATTTGCCTGCTACCCAACCCAGCCACACGCACAATGTGCTGCGGCTGGTGCCAGCAATAGCAGCAATAGCTACAACCAATACCACTAACAATATAACCACTGGAAAACATAGAAAACAACCACTTAAATAACTCTGGGTTTGAAGATAAAATCACAACAGTAATTACAAACGAGCAGAGCACAGTAAAATTTATGGGATGGCAAATTGGTACAATACTAGAAAACTGATGGTGTCTACTAAAGCTAAGCATGCATTCACCTTATGAACCAAAGCTCCTAGATGTGTACATATACAACAGAAAAGCATGTGTGTGTCCTTCAAAATACATGTCCAAAGAGTGTTTATATCAGCTTTGTTCATGATGGCCAAAAACTGGAAACAACTCATATCTACCAGTAGGAGAATGGAGAAATAGATTATGGTGTATTCATAAAACAGAATACTACACCCAAATACAAAGACAGGTCATGGGCAGGCGCAGTGGCTTATGCCTGTAATCCCAACACTTTGGGAGGCCAAGGCAGGCAGACCACCTGAGGTCAGGAGTTCGAGACCAGCCTGGCCAACATAGCGAAACCCCGTCGCTACTAAAAATACAAAAATTAGCCAGGCATGGTGGCAGGTGCCTGTAATCCCAACTATTCAGGAGGCTAAAGCAGGAGAATTGCTTGAACATGGGAGGTGGAGGTTGCAGTGAGCCAAGATAGAACCATTGCACCCCAGCCTGGGCGAAGAGTGAAACTCCATCTCAAAAAAAAAAAAATCAAAGACAGGCCAGGCATGGTGGCTCATGCCTATAATCCCAGCATTTTTGGAGGCCAAAGTGGGAGAATCACTTAAGATCAGCCTAG
This sequence comes from Chlorocebus sabaeus, assembly GCF_047675955.1. Classification (NCBI taxonomy): domain Eukaryota; kingdom Metazoa; phylum Chordata; class Mammalia; order Primates; family Cercopithecidae; genus Chlorocebus; species Chlorocebus sabaeus. The sequence continues at coordinate 66,772,813 of NC_132908.1, read as the reverse complement.
GCAATATAGTGAGATCCCATCTCTATTTAAAAAAAAAAAAAAAAAAAAAAAAAGGACAGACTGTTTACACATGCAAAAAAATGGTCATATATCTTTAATCTCAAAGATAGAAAATGAAAAGCCAGGCATGACAAAACATACTGCATGTTCTCATTAATATGAAATCAATACTAGGCATAGCTAAACAATAGTGATAGAAGTTAGAAGAGTGGTTATTTCAGGGAGGAAAAATTAACTAGAAAGGACAATGGGAAACTTCTGGGGATGCTAGAAATATTCTGTGTCTTGATGTGGGTGATGATTACACAGCTGTGGACCATGTACATATTCAAGTTGTAACACTAAGAATGTTTGGGGGTTTTTTGTTTGTTTGTTTGGTTGGTTGGTTGGTTTCTTTGTGATAGGGTTTTCCTCTGTCACCCAGGCTGGAGTGCAGCATGATCACAGCTTACTGCAGCCTCCATCTCCCAGACTCAAGCCATCCTCCCACCACCGCCTCCCAAGTAGCTGGGACTACAGGTGTGCAACACCACACCTGGCTAAATTTTTTTTTATTATTTCTTTTTTGTAGAAACAGGGTCTTACTATGTTTCCCAGACTGGTCTCAAATTCCTGAGCTCAAGCGATCCTACCACCTCAGCCTCTCAAAGTGCTAGGATTACAGACATTAGCCACTATACCTGGTTGCCCTTTTTTTTTTTTTTTTTTTTTTTTTTGGAAGAAAGGGTCTTGCTCTGTCGCCCAGGCAGGAGTGGAGTGTCACAATAACAACTCGCAGCAGCCTCAGCTTCCTGGGCTCAAAGCAATCCTCCCGACTTAGTAGCTAAAGTCGGCTGGGACCACAGGCACACGCCACCACACCTAGCTAATTTTTTTTATTTTTTGTAGAGATGGGTTTTCACTGTTACATTGAAAGAAAAAAAATTCAATATCCAGGGGTAAAATTCAAAGACAAGTACAAAGCAAACATGTTTCATTATTAAACAAAAATGGACAAAAATAGACCAGGAGTGGTAGCTCATGACTGTAATCCCGGCAGTATGTAAGACTGAGGCAAGTGGATCACCTGAGGTCACGAGTTCGAGACTAGCGTGGCGAACATGGTGAAACCTCATCTCTACTAAAAATACAAAATTAGCCGGGCATGGTGACGTGTGTGTGTAACCCCAGCTACCAGCTATTCGGGAGGCTGAGGCAGGAGAATCACTTGAACCCAGGAGGCAGAGGTTGGAGTGAGCAAAGATCATGCCATTGCACTGCAGCCTGGGCAAAAAGAGATAAACTCCATCTCAAAAGAAAAAAAAAAAGACAAAGATAAATGCAGTAAGCTTTCCACCTGAAAAACTATAAATGAATAAATAAATAAAACAGATCTAGAGCAAATAGTAGAAAAAGTCAATAAAGCTAAAGACAGAAATTAATATTACAAAATATGGTATATCTGACAAATCAAAGAAGTTATTCTATGTAAAATAAATTTAAAAGCAAAAATTAAAACCAAAAATGTTTAAGTTAGTCAAGAAAAAAACTGGGGAAACACACAAATAGCAAAAACTTAAAGAAATATTAGAGACGTTTTTAAACTGAGAATGATATTTAAAACCCTTATTCTAATAAATGTGAAAATCTCATGAACCGATTTTCTCAGAAAAAAATGAGTTAACAAAATTGAGTTAAGACGAAACAAAAAAGCTGAACAAACCAGTAATTATGAGGGGGGGAAACTGAAGAAAAAAGTCGTCAAAGAATTATTTCAAAGCAAGATGCCAGACCCAGTTGGTTTTATGGGTGAGCTCTTTGCTGCACTCATGGAACAGATAATTCCCATGTTATAGAGCCTGTTCCCAAAGTTGGAAAGCACATCAATTTACTTTATAAAATTAGCTTGGCCTTGATTCCAAAACTGACAAAAATAGACCAAAGCTACAGACAAATACCACTAATGAATATAGATGGAAAACCCCAATATAAAATATTAACAAACAATTCTAACAAAATGTTTAAGGAATAGTCTACCTTGAGCGACTAGGTATATTCTAGAAATTGTAAGATAATTACTATTAGGAAATTAATACAACAGATTTTTAAAAAGCTTTTCTAGAGACAGGGTCTCTCACTGCTGCCCAGTCTAGAGTGCAGTGGCACAGTCATAGCTCACTGCAGACTCAGAATCTTGGACTCAAGTGATCCTCCTGCCTCAGTCACCCAAGTAGGTGGGACTACAGGTGTATACCATCACACCTGGCTAATTTTTTTTTTTTTTAGTAGAGACAGGGTCTTGCTATGTTGTCCTGTCTGGCCTTGAACTACTGGCCTCAAGTGATCCTTCTGCTTCAGCCTCTCAAAGTGCTGAGATTACAGGTATGAGCCACTGTGCCCAGTTGTGGAAATTAATATAATAATTTAAAGATGAAAAATCATATAATCATTCCAACAGTTGCTTAACAGATATTTGATAAAAAGTCAACACCCAACCTGGGCAACACAGTGAGATACCATCTCTAAAAAAAAAAAAAAAAATTAAATTAGTAACACACCTATAGTCCCAGCTACTCCAGAGACTGAGACGGGAGGACTGCTTGAGCCTGGGAGGTAGAGGCCACAGTGAATGGTGATCATGCCACTGCACTCCAGGCAAGACCCAGTCTCAAAAAAAACTCAACATCCTTCCTGACTTTTTTTTTTAACCTGCAATGATTAATAAGTCAAAAAGATTCCCAGTCAGAAAGGTGCAAAAAGTAAAATAAAAAAAGAAGAATAAAGGAAAAGGCTACTAACACCCAACCTTACACCTAGAAGTGATTTATTAAAGGGCATTTCTCTATCACCACTAAAACAGAAAGTTTTATGCAAAGTAACTAACACAAAATAGAAATATAATTATCTCTTAGGATTAACAAAATTATCAGTGTCACAACTCACATAAAAGTGTACCAAGCAGGCCAGGCGCAGTGGCTCACGCCTGTAATCACAGCACTTTGGGAGGCCGAGGAGGGCAAATCACCTGAGGTCAGGAGTTCGAGACTAGCCTGGCCTTCATGTTTTGAAGGCCGTCTCTACCAAAAATACAAAAATTAGGTATGGTGTCGGGCGCCCATAATCCCAGCTACTTAGGAGGCTGAGACACGAGAATCGCTTGAACCCAGGAGGTGGAGGTCACAGTGAGCCAAGATCATGCCACTGTACTCCAGCCTGGGTGACAAAGTGAGACTCCATCTCAAAAAAAAAAAAAAAAAAAAAAAAAAAGTCTGCCAAGCAAACTCAAAAGAAACTAATGCAAACCTATACTAAAGAAGTTAGTAAACTGACAGATTACAAAGAAAATGCAGAAACAGCCATCTACCAACAATACTGAGTTAGAAGACAGAATAAGAAAAGATCCCACTGAAAATAATATCAAAGGTTTTTAAAATTTAAAGTGGAATCTATTTAAAGATAACTTCAAAATTATTTGAATTAATTTAGAAACATTCCATGTTCCTAGGTGGGGAGATTCAGTATGAAAATTCCCCATTACATTAACTTTACATATGACGGGACCCCATAAAATCTCAAGAGATTTTTTTGGGGTGCATGGGGAGTAGGAAGAAGGGAGAGTCTGATGAAATTGTTAAGGTTCATCTAGTGATGTGATGTATGCAAAGAAAAGAAGCAAGAAGACTCTGGAAAACAAAGAGAAACTTAACTGCCAGGTATTAAAACATAATTTTACAATAGCTTAGACATAGTGATTTGGAAAGGCTAATAAAACAATGGATTAAGTGGAAAGTCCCTAAGCAGGCCCAAGTACACATATGTTTTTAATATAAGCTGAAGCAACTGAAGTCATTTGGGAAATAGATGGATTATTCAATAAGTAGTGCTAAACCAATCAGTTACATATTAGGGAAAAAAATAAATTAGATCCCTACTCATACTGGGCACAAAAATAAACTCATTTGGATGCAGAATTACATGTGAAAAAATAAAATCATAAAGACCTAGGGAAAAACAGAGGTGACCATTTACCTCATCTCAGAAGGGGGAATGCCTTCCAAAGCATGAAAGAAAATGCTGAAAACATAAAGGGTGACAGATTGGACTACAAAAAGTTAAAAACATACAAAGTTAGAATGCAAATGAAAAATGGGAAAAACATTTACCAATGGTAAGACGAAGAATAATAACCTTAACATATAAAGAGTTATTTCAACACCAAAAGAGAAAAATGCACACTTCAATATAAAAATGAGCAAAGGACATGAATAGGGCAATAAACACTTTTTTTAATCATTCAGTATCCTTCAACAAATCATAGCTTTAAAAAATAGGGTAGAGGCTGCTCTGCCTATGGAATAGCCATTCTTTATTCCTTTACTTTCTTTTTTTTTGGGGGGGGACAGAGTCTTGCTCTATCATCCAGGCTGGACTACCGTGGCACAATCTCAGCTCACTGCAACCTTCGCCTCCCAGGTTCAAGTGATTCCCCCGCCTCAGACTTCTGAGTAGCTGGGATTACAGGCACTCACCACCACACCCAGCTAATTTTTGCATTTTCAGTAGAGACAAGATCTCACTGTGTTGGCCAGGCTAGTCTCAAACTCCTGACCTCAGGTGATCAACCCGCCTCTGCCTCCCAGTGCTGGGATTACAGGTGTGAGCCACTACGCCCTGCCTTCCTTTACTTAATAAATCTGCTTTCACAAAAAAAAAAAAAAAGTAGGGTGGAAGTAGGGGACCTCAGAGATAGAACAATCAATGAATGGACATTCCCAAACCCAGGTTCAAGCAAACCAAATGTAAAACTGCAAAACGACATGTTTGAGAAAAATGGTGAAACTATGAACAGGTTATTGGACATAAATAGGAATTCATGTCACTATTACTAGATGTGATAATGATATGGTAATTGTGTAAGATAATGTTCTTTTTTTTATGTAAATGTTTCAAAGTAAAAAAAAAAAAAATAGAAAAAAGTAGAATTAAAATAAAGAAAATGTCCTGTTTTAACAAGATGCATGCTGAAGAATCCAGGATAAAATGTCAGGACATCTAGAATATACTTTAAAATACTTCTTAGTGAAAGGCCAGGAGATCAGAGCAAAAGAGTAAAAAATAAGAAAATAAAAATAATTCATCCAAAAAGAAAAAGAAAAAGCAAATCCATCATAATGTTGATAGTTATCAAATAGGGAAAAAAAGGTGTTTTTTTTTTTTTACAAGTAATATCCAATATATGCCAAGGTACAATACAGACCAGCAATTTCAGCCACTGCTGATAGGAAGGTAAATTGTACAGGTCTCTTAAGTATCCTTTATTTGAAATGCTTGGGACTGGAAGTGTTTCAGATTTCAGATTTTTTCAGATTTTGGTACATCTGCACATACATAATAAGATATCTTGGGCCAGATGCGGTGGTTCATGCCTGTAAACCCAGCACTTTGGAAGGCCAAAGTGGGCAGATCACTTGAGGTCAGAAGTTTGAGACCAGTCTGGCCAACATGGTGAAACCCCGTTTCTACTAAAAATACAAAAATTAGCTGCGCGTGGTGGCAGGCACCTGTCATAATCCTAGCTACCTGGGAGCTTGAGGCAGGAGAATCTCTTGAACCCAGGAGACAGGGGTGGCAGTAAGCTGAGATCGCGCCACTGCACTCCAGCCTGAGAGACAGAGCAAGACCCTGTCTCAAAAAAAAAAAAAAAAAGAAAGAAAAATCTTCTGATGCGTGTTACAACATGAATAAGCCTTGAGGACATTATGCTGACTGAAATAAGCCAGTCATAAAAGGACAAATACTGTATGGTTCCACTAACATAAGCTACCTGGAAAAGTCAAACTCACAGAAGCGGAAAGTAGAGGGGTAGCTCAGGGCTTGGTGTGACGGGAGGAGAGGCAGTCATGGTTTAATGGGCACGGAATTTGAGTTTCGCAAGGTGAAAGGAGTTCCGGAGATGGATGGTGGTGAAGGCTGTACAACAAGGTGAATCTACTTAACACTACTAAACTGTGCACCTAAAACTTATTAACGTGATTAATTTTACATCATGTGTATTTTATCACAACTAAAAATAAACATAGGCCTGGCACGGTGGCTCACACCCGTAATAACCCAGCACTTTGGGAGGCCGGGGCGCGCGGATCACAAGGTCAGGAGATCGAGACCAGCCTGGCCAACATAATGAAACCCTGTCTCTACTAAAAATACAAAAATTAGCCGGGCATGGTGGTGGGCGCTTGTAGTCCCAGCTACTCGGGAGGCTGTGGCAGGAGAATTGCTTGAACCCAGGAGGCGAAGGTTGTGGTGAGCCGAGATCGCGCCACTGCACTTCAGCCTGGGCAAGAGAGCAAGACTTCATCTCAGAAAATAAATAAATAAAAACAAAGATATATTGATATATTTTTAAAGAGAAAAAGGCATATTGCAAAATATGTTCATGTATAACCTCAATTTAGTTTCACTGATGTCATAAACATCAATATATGTCTACAAACATAAAAGAAGATCAGAACAAGGATCTGAGGGGAAAAAACTATTTAAAAGATAAAATTAAAAAGCTCAAAAATGTATACGTCAAAATGTTAACAATAGTCAGGAATAGTGATGCACGCCTGTGGTTCCAGCTACTCCAGAGGCTGAGGCGGAAGATGGCTTGAGGCTGGGAGTGTGAGGCTACAGTGAGCTGTGACCGTGCCTGTAAACAGCCACTACACTCCAGCCTGAGCAATACAGCGAGATCCCATCTCAATTTAAAAATTAATTAATTGGCCAGACGCAGTGGCTCACATCTGTAATCCCAGCACTTTGGAAGGCCAAGGCAGGCGGATCACTTGAGCTCAGTAGTTCCAGACCATCCTGGCAACATAGTGAGACCTACTCTCTACTAAAAATATGAAATACAGCCAGGCCATGGTGGTGTGTGCCTGCAGTCCCAGCTACTAGGGGGTGAGGGCTGAGGTGGGAGGATCACTTGAGCCCAGGAGCAGAGGCTGTGGTGAGCCGAGATCGCACCACCGCACTCCAGCCTGAGTGACAAAGTGAGAAACCTGTCTCAAAAAATAAATAAATAAAATATAAAAATAAAAAGTAATTAATTAAAGTAAAATCCCTCTTTTTTTTTTTTTTTTTTTTTTTTTTGAGACTTGCTCTGTCACCCAGGGTGGAATGCAATGGTGCAATCTCGGCTCACTGGAACCTCCACCCCCCAGGTTCAAGCGATTCTCCTGTCCCAGAATCCTGAGTAGCCAGGATTACAGAACCCACCACCATCCCCGGGTAATTTTTGTATTTTTTTAAGTAGAAACAGGGTTTTGCCATATTGGCTAGGCTGGTCACAAACTCCTGACCTCAGGTGATCCACCCGCCTCAGCCTCCCAAAGTACTGGGATTACAGGCATGAGCCACCGCGCCCGGCCATAAAATTGCTTTTAAAAAAATATTAAGAATAACTATCAGGCTGGGCGCAGTGGCTCACGCCTGTAATCCCAACACTTTGGGAGGACGAGGCAGGCAGATCACCTGAGGTCAGGAGTTCAAGACCAGCCTGGCCAACATGGTGAACCCTCATGTCTACTAAAAATACAAAAATTAGCTGGGAATGGTGGCACGCATCTGTAATCCCAGCTACTTGGGAGGCTGAGGTAGTAGGGTCGCTTGAACCTGGGAGGCGGAGGTTGCAGTTAAGCCAAGATTGTGCCACTACACTCCAGCCTGGGCAACAGAGTAAGACTCCATCTCAAAAAAAAAAAAAAAAAAGAAAAGAAAGAAAAGAAAAAACAGTACAGTAACTATTACTGGGTGCTGCGCTTATGGGCAAATTTTGTTTTCTTTGTGTATCCATGTGCTTTTCTGTAGCTCACAATTTCTCCGAGGACTTTTGCTAACTGAAAGCAAAAGCATATTGGCTGGGCAAATGAAGAAGAAAAAAGGACCCTCATGCCGGTTGTTGCATCCTAATGTGAGGCTATCCACAAGTAGATTTCCAAATACTGAAATAAATAGAATTCTCCCTGATGATCAAATTACAAAAGGCTGGCTAGGGTTTGGGAAAATAAACACCAACTCAGAAGACAAAGCAATCAGGGAGTTCTCTGCAGGATTAAAGTGGAGGCACATCTCTGATTTTAAACAGTTCCTTGGGCCAGAATGGGTTCAGCACATCTCCATGTGCCCAGCAGAAAAGACAAGACCAGAGGAGGCTCAAAGACCTTTCAAGTGGCCCATTGCTTAAAAGGACAGGCTTGGAGAGAAAAGAAAGACTCTTACATGAATGCAACACGCTCGCTAGGACGCAGTGCTCCCTGCCCCCCACTTCTCTCTTAAGCTACATCCACTTTCAGAAAACACTTTCTAGACATCAAGAGAAAAAGGAGCCTTTCTTAACATGCCATTCATTCACCACATATGGTACCGCTCTGAATAGAGGCCTTATGAAGGAGGATCCAATACCACTGCCACAGGCCATGCCACTGACCACAAACAGCAATAAATAGATGAGGATTTATATGTCTGTGACGTAGAGGCACGTTGGCTAATTCAGATGGCGCGTCCATCACGTTCCAACATCCAGTAAATGTTTACTGAGTGCCAAGTAAGCACAGGGCACTATTTGTAAAACTATCCCAGACACACACGTGCACACAAGCATGCATACACACACATATATGTATATACACAGCTCCTTTGTTCTGTTTTAGGGCTGAGGCTAGAAAAGCAATGATTTAGACTAGAGGCATTTGACAGTTTCATTCAACATATCACACATCTCCTGCAACGGGAAGAGCAGCAAAGGCAGACAGAAAGTTTCCAGTCCCTAAGGAAGGGTCAAGGGCAACACACCACTGCATCCCATTGCTAGAGGCCCTGGACAAAGAGGGCTAAACCCTGCAGTGGAGGCAGAGAGGAGCCCTCAGCCTTCCTAAAACTCCAAATTCAGCACCCAAGGAGAACAGAGGTACCGCAGCCCCAGTCCTGCGGGAAAGTGCAACACCAGGTTGATGTGCCAGGTCCTCCCATCCCCATCAATGAATCACGTCGGCACCCCCTTCATCATACGTACTTTTGCCCCCATTGTTCTTCAAGACATTGGAGAGGTTGACAGACGCGGTGCCTAGCAGTTCATTTCTCAAGGTATGGCAGCTCCAGACCTTTAAATCTAAATGACTCTGGGCCGTGACATTCCTGGAAAACAAATACCGGATTCATTACATCCAAGCAGATCATTCCTATAACTTAGAAGAAAACATTTAAACTAAACTGCTGACATCTTGGGGAGGGGGAACCAAAACAGGCAGACACCCACATATTTCCTTTCCCCCACAAAAGCTGACCCTGTAACCCTCTAGCTAATAATGAACGCTCTATGAGCTCAATGGTGCAGGAATGCCTAAAGAGAGGCACCTTGGGTACCATAGGCAGAAAAAGTAGGAGGTACCACCGGGAATCTGTACCTCCTACAACCCCCTCGGAGCACCCTCTCTCTTTCCCCACCTTGCTGCATTCAAAAAGAATGGGCTTTCTCTTACAAAATGATGATCTCATTCCAGAGAAGCTCAGAGCTCCCAATGCGCTTCGCAGTCTTCTTGGTCTCGCTGGCGAGTCCATCCACCGCCACCTCCACGTAGGAGTTAATTCGAGGTTGACGATTATGCACCTTGGGCTTTGCGGACACCACTGGGAAAGAAAGAAAAAGTCAAAGATGAGTCCCAGGGCTCCCAGATGCCCCCCTGTGGCAGATGTTCTGACTCTTTTTCGTTATTTCTTTAAAAAATAAATCAATACTTTTTTTTTGTCTTGATTCTAAAAACTTTTTAAAGAAACGTGAATACACACACTAAAAAAATATGAAGTGTAAGAAAAAAAAAAAAAATCATCCCTAACCTGATACCACTGGGATAATTGCTGGTGACCATCATTACCAATTCATCATAAACTGCCCTCCAGATTTTCATCTCTTACTGCTTGAATTCTTTAAAAATTCTTTGCCCCCATAAGTCACTCTTAAATGACTGCAATATAAGCTCATAATAGGTATATGTTAACTATTCTTTCATTGTCGAATAGAATGCTTGCAATTGTTCGCTCTGGGGAAATTATCATGAACACACACATCTGCATGCCTTTCTTGAATATTCCTCCAAAGGATATGAACACTTTTTAAAGTTCTTAAAACTGCCCATTCCTTTCCAAGAAAGGTAAAACCCATTGAGCCTCCCATCAGTGCTACAGGAGTATATTCATTTCACCAGACATCACAGAGTGCTAAGGGATATGCTTGTTCACTTTTTGCAAATTACATGAGTTAAAAACGCATAGTGTAAAGATTACAGCTAAGGCCGGGCATGATGGCTTATGCCTAGCACCCCAGCACTTTGAGAGGCCCAGGTGGGAGGACTGCTTCAGCCCAAGAGTTCAAGACCAGCCTGGGAACATAACAAAATTTATAATTTTTTCTTTTTTTTCTGAGATAGAGTTTCGCTCTTGTTGCCCAGGCTGGAGTGTAATGCCGTGATCTCAGCTCACGGCAACCTCTGCCTCCCAGGTTCAAGCAAGTCTCCTGCCTCAGCCTCCTGAGTAGCTGGGATTACAAGTGCCCGCCACCATGCCTAGCTAATTTTTTGTATTTTTTAGTAGAGAAGGAGTTTCACCATGTTGGCCAGGCTGGTCTCGAACTCCTGACCTCAGATGATCTGCCTACCTCAGCTTCCCAAAGTGCTGGGATTACAGGTGTGAGCCACCACACCTGGCCAATTTATAAATTTTAATGGAAATAAATAAAGATAATATTTAAGATTTTATGAGTACTCATTAAAGACCCTCTGCCATGTGCACACATTACCTAACTGAATCCTCACAACAAACCCATGAGGCAGGGAATATACCATCGCCCCATTTTACCCAGGAGAAAACAGACTTGAGAGGCGAGGTCACTGCCCCAGGCTACATAGCCAGGGAGCTACAAGCCACACTGGGCACCCAGCTGGCCTGATTCCACACCATGCTGCATATCATTATTGAACTTTACTTATTTGTTCTATTGCTGTTCTTCAATTACCAGTGAGGTTGAATATTTTTGCCATGTGTCGTTAGCCATCTACATTTCTTCTTCCGCTCATAGCCTTCATGTAGCGACAATTTTGATGTTCATTTGAGACCAGGAAGCCAAAGACTCACGGAGCACAAAGCCACGCAAGCCTCACGCCGAGGAAATAGACAGACATCCTAGTGTATATTACCCCTGATGGAAGCGCCAGGTTGCTACGGTAAAACACATCTAGACGTCTCCCATCCTGCCCCAAATCAGAGATACAACTGATGCTCCCTTGCCCCTAATGGCAAGTCTATCCTAGCCTGAGCGTCCCTGTTTGAGTACAAGCAAATCTATCCCTCCCAGACTCTTCTGAAAGGTGACAGTCCTACAATGGTGTCTACAACTTAGCAAAGGCCAAATTCACCTTCAGATTTTTTATAGCAGTAACTGTCTTCCCCAGGCCCCAAAGGAACAGAAGGGAGGAAGGCAATAGATAAAAAAATCAGCTGTGGCTAAGATTCAGAAGCGACAAAGGAACAGTACTAGCAACAAAGGTTTGTGGTACTGAGGGATGGCCCAGGGTAGAAAAATGAGGTGCAGTGATTTACACAGGGACCAAGGTTAACTGAGGCCACCTGGTGGTAAGAGCATGGATCTACATGCCTTTAAAAAAACAGGGACTACAAATGGTGCACGACTTAGGACGTTTGACTTTACAATGGTGCGAAAGCGATATGCATTCAGTAAAAACTGTACTTTAAATTTTGAATTTTGGTCTTTTGGCAGAATAGTCATATGCAGTACTACTGGGCAGCGGCAGTGAGCTGCAACACCAGTCAGCCACGTGATCACAGGGGCAAACAACTGATATTCTGCCGTGTACCCCTTCGCCAGATGATCTCGCCTAGCTGTCCTGAGCACATTTAAGGTAGGTTAGGCTAAGCTATGATGCTCGGCAGGTTAGGAGCATCAGACGCGTTTTCAATTTGCGGTATGTTCAACTTATGATGGATTTTTCAGGACGTAACCCCACTGTAAGTTGAGGAGTATCCGTGCTCATACACATACACATTTTTTCCTGAAACTCTGACAGTAAGCTATAGACGTTGTGCCCCTTTACTCCTAAATACTTCTGGGTGTATTTCCCAACACATACATTTTCTAACATAACCAATAGCACAATTATCAAAATCAGGACATTTAACTTTTTATAATACTAAGATTTAATTTACAGACGTTTTTCACATTTTGCAAATTGTCCTATCAATGCCCATCATAGCAAAAAAAAGGAAAGAAAAAAAATTTGTTCTGCTCGAGGCCCCAATCTAGGATCATATGTGATATTTAGTACTCTTATTTTGAAGCAGGGCGTCATGGCTCAGGCCTGTAATCCCAGCTCTTTGGACGGCCGAGGCAGGTGGATCACTTGAGGCGAGGAGTTTGAGACCAGCCTGAGCAACATGGCAAAACCCTGTCTCTACCAAAAATACAAAAATTAGCTGGGCATGGTGGGGCACAACAGTAGTCCCAGCTACTCAGGAGGCTGAGGCATGAGAATTGTTTGAACCCAGGAGGCGGAGGTTACAGTGAGCTGAGACTGCACTCCAGCCTGGGTGATGGAGCAAGACTCTCAAAAAAAAAAAAAAAACTCTTATTTTGAAGTTTCCAATCTATAGCAAAATTGAAATAGAATAATAGATACTGTATACTCTTCTACTCTTCACCAATTGTTATCATTTTGCCACATTTGCTTTCTGTTCTATGTGTCTATAGAATCACTACCCAAGAGAACTTCCATGATGACGAACATGTTCCATTTTCAGTGCTGCCCAAAACATTGCATGAGACACACGTGGCTACTGACACTTGAAATATGGCTAGTGCAAATAAGGATATGATTTTTAATTGCTCTATAATTGTAATTTAAGTGTAAATAGTTCTATGTGGCTTCAGTGACTATTCTATTGGACACCACAGGTTATAGATAAATGCCATCTATGTCTTTGTTTGTGTGTGTGTGTGTGTGTCCACACTTTTTTTCCTTGGTAAAACCATTTAAAAGTAAGTTGTAGACCGGCTGGAGTGCAGTGGCACGATCACGGCTCACTGCAGCCTCGACCTCCCCAGCTGAAGCGATCCTCCCACCTCAGCTTCCTGAGTAGCTGGGACTACCAGCGCGCACCACCACACCTGGCTAACTTTTTAATTTTTTTTGTAGAGACGGAGTTTCACCCCATTGGCCAGGCTGATCTTGAACTCCTGGCTCAAGGAATCTGCCTGGACTCAAGCGATCCACCCGCCAGAGCTTCCCAAAGTGCGGGCATCACAAACATGAGCCACTGCCCAGTCCCCAGACATATTTTTAAAGCTATTTTTCCCCCAATTCAGCATCTAATCAATATATACAAATTGCCTGTGGCTACTATCTCCTTAATCTTTTAAAGTCTAGAGCATCCTCCCGTCTTTTCCATGGCAATGATTTTTGTTTGCTTAACTTTTTGGGTTTTTTCTTTTATAATCCCAGCAGCTTTGCCAAGGCAACAATGATTTTTAAAGACTTCCACCAGCTGTTTTAAAGAATGCACCAAATTCTACATTTTTCTGATTGTGAAACTGCCTCTGCAAATTCTACATTTTTCTGATTGTGAAACTGCCTCTGCAAAATTATGAGAAAGAAATCAGACATAGTTGGATCCATCTTACTTCTGATGTCTAAGCTGTCCTTGGTCATTCCTGGGCAAGGGCCAAGCTAATTTTGGGAGAAATTTAGTTTATAGTTTCTTTTTTTTTTTTTTTTTTTTTTTTTTGAGACAGGATCTCCCTCTGCCGCCCAGGCTGGAGTGCAGTGGTGCAATCTCATCTCACTGAAGCCTCCACCTCTGGGACTCAAGCGATCTTCCCACCTCAGCCTCTCAAGTAGCTAGGACTACAGGTGTCAGCCACCATGCCTGGCTCATATTTGTATTTTTTGTAGAGACAGGGTTTCCATGTTGCCCAGACTGGTCTCAAACTTTAAGCTTGAGCTCAAAACCATCCACCCACTTCAGCCTCCCAAAGTACTGGGATTACAGGCATGAGCCACCACACCCAGCCTACAGATTAATCTTAAAGCAAGGATAGCTAGGCATGGTGGCTTACGCCTATAATGCCAGAACTTTGAGAGGCCAAGGCAGACAGATCACTTGAGACCAAGAGTTCGAAACCAGTCTGGCCAACTTGGTGAAATCCCATCTCTACTACAAACACAAAACTTAGCTGGGCGTGGTGGTGCACACCTGTAGTCCCAGCTACTCGGGAGGCTGAAATACGAGAATCGCTTGATCCCAGGAGGCAGAAGGTGCAGTAAGCTGAGATTGCGCCAATGCACTCCAGCCTGGGTGACAGAGAAAGACCCTGTCTCAAAAAACAAAACAAAAAAAAGCAAGGATAATAACAGCCCTTCCCAAAACTAAACCACCTTTGTAAAATTAATCAATAGCCACAAAGTTAGGATTATGGGAGGGGCTTGAATTCTAATAAGAGGTAGGTACAGTTTTTATAATCCCTTACTGCTCAGGAGTCATGTAGCCAGAGGTCACAAGATTTGTGACTTCCCCAATTGCTCCCATAGATAACATCGCTATTGCAGAACCTCAGGTTGGTCTTTTGAGATTTTTTCTGACTTTCTGGCAATCTACTGACCTTGCCTGGGCCCGTGACTTGACTCATGACACAAATTATTCTGTGGCCCCACCCAGAAGTGGACTCAGCACAGGAGGACCGTTTTCCACACTTCCATAATCTCATCCCCAACCAATGAGCAGCACCCATTCCCTAGTCCCCTGCCTGGCAAATTGTCTATAAAAACCCTAACCTCTGAGCCTCCAGGGAGACTAATCTGAGTGATAACTCTGTCCCCCGTATAGCCTATTTTGTGTCAATTAAACTCTCTAATGCAATGCTACAGTCTCAGCGAATTTATTTATTTTATTTTTAAGATAGAGCTTCACTCTGTCACCCAGGCTGGAGTGCAGTGGTGCAATCTCCACTCACTGCACCCTCCGCCTCCCAGGTGCAAGCAATTCTCTGCCTCAGCCTTCTAATTAGCTGGGATTACAGGCGCCTAACACCACACCTGGCTAACTTTTTTGTATTTTTAGTAGAGACGGGGGTTTCACCATCTTGGCCAGGCTGGTCTTGAACTCCTAATCTCGTGATCTACCCACCTCGGCCTCCCAAAGTGCTCTGATTACAGGCATGGGTCACCGCGCCCAGCAGTGAATTTATTTTGTCTGTGGAGTGGGCAAGAAGAATCTACTGGGTGATTACAATTGTTTCCTCATGATTAGACTCAGTTTAAAGGCCAGGCACAGTGGCTCACCCTATAATCGCGGCACTTTGGGAGGCTGAGGCAGAAGGGCCACCTGAGCCCAGGAGTTTGAGACAAGCCTAGGCACCACAGCAAGACCCCAAATCTACAAAAAATAAAATATTAGCCAGGTGTAGTGGCTCACACCTGTAGTTCCATTTACTCGGGACATAGGAGGATCCCCGGAGCCCAGGAGGTCGAGGCTGCAGTGAGCTGTAATTGTGCCACTGCACTCTAGCTTAGGTGACAGAGTGAGACTCTGACTCAAAAGAAAGAAGAAGGCCGGGCGCGGTGGCTCAAGCCTGTAATCCCAGCACTTTGGGAGGCCGAGACGGGCGGATCACAAGGTCAGGAGATCGAGACCATCCTGGCTAACACGGTGAAACCCCGTCTCTACTAAAAAATACAAAAAATTAGCCGGGCGAGGTGGCGGCGCCTGTAGTCCCAGCTACTTGGGAGGCTGAGGCAGGAGAATGGCATGAACCCGGGAGGCGGAGCTTGCAGTGAGCTGAGATCCGGCCACTGCACTCCAGCCTGGGCGACAGAGCCAGACTCCGTCTCAAAAAAAAAAAAAAAAAAAAAAAAAAAAAGAAAGAAGAATACTACATAAGTTATGTCATGTACCTATTATCACATACATTAGGTTGTCCTGCGACTGGGGATACTAAGTTTGAACCCCTGCTTAATGTAGAGTTGGCCAGGCCTCTCCTCTGACACATTTGTAACCTACAGTTAACAGGCAGGGTGATATTTTGAATGTTTCTTGTTCTTAAAAGACAGGCCAAAACAAAGATATGAGCAAGTTTATCTAGAAAGTCTATTTCATGAAATATATCTTTACACACGGAGTCACGACTTTATGTGGGATTTAGCTTTTAAAGTCAACAAATCAGGCGAAAATCACATAATGACAAAATTATACACTGAAAAAGCTCTTAAGGAGGGACCACAATAGAGTCTGGAATCTGCTCTCAGTAAGTTCCAAACAGCTCGTTTTTTGTTTTATTATACTATGCTTTTCAGAGATCAATTTTTCAGTGTTTCTCTAGTAAAATATCAAATAAAATAGCTGGCCTACGTTTAAGCACCTCGACGCATTTAAAAATATACCTTAAAACACCAGGATCACACTGTGGGCAGGCACAAGGGAGCTGGGAACCACGCAGTCACACCCTACAGGTTACACTATCAGCTTTCTTCACGTGGATCACCTGAGGTCAGGAGTTTGCGACCAGCTTGACCAAAATGGTGAAACCCCATCTCTACTAAAAATACAAAAATAAGCTAGGTGTGGTGGCAGAAGCTTATAATCCCAGCTTCTCCAGAGGCTGAGGCAGGAGAATCACTTGAACCTGGGAGGCAGAGGTTGCAGTGAGCCGAGATCACGCCACTGCACTCCAGCCTGGACAACAAGAGTGAAACTCCGTCTCAAAAAAAAAAAAAAAACGCAAAGAAAAGAAGAGAAATGAGTGTGCGTGGCTGAATAACATGGCCCCAAAACAAAGACCTCAGGACGTTACCAGGTCCGACGGGCCGACTTCTGCTTTGACCTAGACTTGCTAATTATTAGCTAAGGTAATAAAGTCTGTAGTCCCCAGTTTAAAACCATATCCATTCACTCTAACTCATCTCCCTACTCAAAAGGGCAGAAGCAGGCAAAAGACTCCAAGAAACATAATTAAAATATTTCAAGACTACAAAAAAAATCAATAACGTAATAAGAAACAGGCAAAGAACATGAACAGGCAATCCATAGAAAAGGAAATACAACTGCCCTTAAATATGTAAGATGCTAAACACCTTTGCTGGGTACAGTGGTTCACACCTGTAATCCCAGCACTTTGGGAGGCTGAGGCAGGAGAATCACTTTAACCTGGGAGGAAGAAGTTGCAGTGAGCCGAGATAGCACCACTGCACTCAGCTTTGTCTGCCTCAGCCTCCCAAAGTGCTGGGATTACAGGTGTGAGCCTCCGCACCCAGGCAATCAACCGTTTCTGTTATTGGCAAGGCTTTCGGTCAACAGTAGGCTGTAAGTAAAGTTTTGGGGGAGTCAAAAGTTACATGTGGATTTTTTTACTGAGCAAAGAATCAGCACCCCGATCCTCATGCTGTTCAAGGGTCAAATGCGTAAGTAAAGAGGTGAGAAATAAAACTACACTAAGGGCCAGGTGCGGTGGCTCATGCCTGTAATCCCAGCACTGTGGGAGGCCAAGGCGGGTGGATCACGAGGTCGGGAGATCGAGACCATCCTGGCTAACACGGCGAAACCCCGTCTCTACTAAAAATACAAAAAAATTAGCCGGGCGTGGTGGCGGGCGCCTGTAGTCCCAGCTACTCTGGAGGCTGTGGCAGGAGAATGGCGTGAACCCGGGAGGCAGAGCTTGCAGTGAGCCGAGATCATGCCACTGCACTCCAGCCTGGGTGACAGAGCGAGACTCCATCTCAAAAAAAAAAAAAAAACTACACTGAGAACACAAGCTTGCACCAATGCAACAGGCAAAAGTTAAAAGTCTGACAACATTGTGCTGGTAAAGATATGGGGAAACAGGCACTCTCGCACATTGCTAGACGAGTATTCCTTCCAAGGAAGGCAATCTGGCTCTCAAAATTACAAAAATGCATCCCTTTTGGTGTATCTTAGAAAAGACACACAAGAAACATACTATTGGTTTCTTCCAAGCAGGAGCACTAAAGGACTGGAGGAAAGAATTTTGAACTACAGGAGGCCGGGCATGGTGGCTCACAACTGTAATCCCAGCACTCTGGGAGGCTGAGGCAGGGAGATCATGAGGTTATGAGTTTGAAGCCGGCCTGCCCAATATGGTGAAACCCCGTCTCTAGTAAAAATACAAAAAGTAGCCAGGCGTGGTGGTGCACGCCTGTAGTCCCAGCTACTCAGGAAGCTGAGGCAGAAGAATTGCTTGAACCCAGGAGGCGGAGGTTGCAGTGAGCCGAGATCACGCCATGGCATTCCAGCCTGGGCAACAGAGCGAGACTCCATCTCAAAACAAACAAACAAACAAACAAAAAGTTAGCTGGGTAAGGTGGCACACACCTGTAATCCCAGCTACTTGGGAGGCTGAGACAGGAGAATCGCTTTAACCTGGGAGGAAGAAGTTGCAGTGAGCCGAGATAGCACCACTGCACTCCAGCCTGGGCGACAGAGCAAGACTGTCTCAAAATATAATAACATTAAAAATTAAGATTTTTGAACTACATGAGTATATCATATAAATAACATTTACATTTCAAAAATACTCAAGAAAAATATTCCCAAGAGACACAATTTTGCCTCTGGAGGACCAGGCTGAGGGGCCTGAGCTCAGATACTGAGAGTCACTCTCCCATCTGTGATGGCTGCAGAGCTATGGAACTCGAAGCAACATTCTTTCATTCAGGCCCTATTGAATGAGGGCCCACTATGTGTCAGGCACTGTTCTAGCGGCTAGGGTAGTTAACAGTGACCAAAGCAGGCAAAAATCTCTTATTGTGGATACATTTTATTGAAGGAGACAGTCAACAAATGAAATAAATTAATTAAACAGGGACAAGGGCTGAGAAGAAAAATATAAAGAAGGGAGGGAAATAGATGTGAAGTCAATGAGGAAGGTGGCTTTGGATCAGGGGATCAGGAAGAGGGTGGCTTTTGAGAACAGGCCTAAGGAAGTAAGGAAGCGAAAAGCATTTCACTCAGAGGGAACGGTAAGTGCAAAGGCCTGGAGGCAGACACCTGCCCAGTGTATTCACTGAAGAGCAAGGAGGCTGGCACAGAGAGAATGTAGACCAGGAACAGGAGATGAGAAATGCGGGGTGGGGAAGGGTCCCATCCCATGGGACCTTCGGCTTCTACTGTGAAATGGAGCACCCTTGAACAGTTTGAGCAGAGGAGTGACAAGACCCAGATTGCTTTTTTTTTTTTTTTGGAGACATGGTCTCGCTCTGCTCTGTTACCCAGGCTGGAGTGTGGTGGCACAATCACAGCCTACTGCAACGTCGAACTCCTGGGCTCAAGCGATCTTCCTGCCTCAGCCTCCAATTTTTAGTAGAGACAGGGGTCTCGCTCTGTTGCTCAGGCTGGTCTCAAACTCCTGGGCTCAGGTGATCCTCCTGCCTTGGCCGTCCAAAGTGCTGATATTACAGGTATGAGCCACCACACCTGACCCCAGTTTACATTTTAACAAGATCACTGGCTGCTGTGTAACCAACAAACTGAAGGAGGGCAAAGCGGAGAAGCAGAGAGACAGGACAGGAGTCTACTGCCTTAACCCAGGGTGGAGACAATGGTGGCCTGGACTAGGCTGCGACCTAGGGGTGGTGAGAAGTGGCTGAATGTTGAGTGACACATTTTGAGGATCGAGTCAACCAGACATGCTGATGGGCTGATATAGACAATGAGGAAGAAAAACCAGGACCTCAGCTATAGACAGGCTAAATTCTAGATGTTTAGTAAATATTCAAGCGAAGGTAACTGGCTACTGGTTATAAATCAGGAGTTCAGAGGAAAAGCCCAGAGGAGTGATCTTCTGTTGGTGGCATTTAAAGCCATGAGGTTGGATGAGGCACCTAGGGAGTGAGTGTAGGTAGCAATGAGGGCCAGGGCATGAAGAGATCACCATTTTATTTTATTGTTTTCATTTTATTTTGTTTTTGGGATAGGGTCTCACCCTGTCACCCAGGCTGGAGTGCAGTGGTGCGATCACAGCTCACTGCAGACTTGAACTCCCAGGCTCAAGCAATTCTCCTTCCACTTCAGCCTCCTTAGTAGCTGGGACCAGCTAGCGTGAACCACCATGCCTGGCTAATTATTTTATGTTCTGTAGAGAGGGCTTCCCTATGTTTCCCAGGCTGGTCTTGAACTTCTGGGCTTAAGGGATCCTCCTGTCTCAGCCTCCCAAATTGCTGAATTACAGGCATGAGCCACTGCACCTGGCCTGAAATCACCATTTTAGATAATTTTAGCCAAAAGTTCCTTATTTTCCTGCTCCTTTATTTTCTTTCTTCTTCAAGAATTACAGCTACAAGACGATAATGACATGAGAATAAATAATTAACACCCGTAAGCTATTTCACAAAATTTGGCTCCCCAGACCAAGGCGTGGTTAGATTCCCCCTCTTCCCAGGCCGTAGACAAGATAAAGACGTTATACAGTGCCACTCACCTTTCAAAGTGAGCTGAGACTTCTCAAAAGGCAGGGCCACTCCTGCCCGGCTAGAGCTGGCAGATGCCATATCATCACCGTGAAGCTGTAAGACAAACAGAAAGAGAAGTGAGAGAATATCTGATAAGAAGACAGAGGAGTTGAACTCAATTTCAATATTTAAGCTTAAAGAGACAGAGGCAAAAAAACAGAAACGTCCAAGCAACTGCAACCAGAGTATAGTTTGTCTAATAATGACTTAATGAACCTGGACCGGTCTTAGGATAGACTAGAAAGGACACAGGACTGTTACAACAAAGTCTAGAGGAGGCAGAGTCTAATAAGACATCTCCGCCAGGCATGGTGGCTCACGCCTGTAATTCCAGCACTTTGGGAGGCCGAGATGGGCGGATCACCTGAGGTCAGGAGCTCGTGACCAGCCTGACCAACATGGCGAAACCCCGTCTCTACTAAAAAATACAAAGTTACCCAGGCGTGGTGGCACATGCCTGTAATCTCAGCAACTCCTGAGGCTGAGGCAGGAGAATCGCTTGAGCCCAGGAGGCGAAGGTTGCAGTGAGCCAAGATCGGCCATTGCACTCCAGCCTGGGCAACAAAAGCGAAACTCCATTTCAAAAAAAAAAAAAAGATTGGGCGCAGTTCACGCCTGTAATCCCAGCACTTTGAGAGGCGGGTAGATTATGAGGTCAGGAGTTCAAGACCAGCCTGGCCAAAATGGTGAAATCCCATCTCTACTAAAAATACAAAAAAATTAGCCAGGCATGGTGGCAGGCACCTGTAATCCCAGCTACTCAGGAGGCTGAGGCAAAGAATTGCTTGAACCCGGAAGGTGGAGCTTGCAGTAATCCGAGGTCGTGCCATTGCACTCTAGCCTGGACGACAGAGCAAGACGCTGTCTCAAAAAAGGAAGAAGAAAAAAAAAAAAGACATCACAGATTCACAGCAGAAAGACAGCTAATCTAGTGTGTTACCTATGGAGCAAGTTGGCTGCAAACACCTCAAGGAGGGTCTCTGGCCAAATGAGTAGAATCTGATAGTAATCCTTGCTAAAAGTATAATGCAAAAAGAAAAAAAAAAAGGAAAGGGAAAAAGAAGACAACTAATATAATTCTTTAAATGGGTAGGCTGGGTGCAGTGGCTCACTTTGGGAGGCCAAGGCAGGTGGATCATCTGAGGTCAGGAGTTTGAGACCAGCCTGGCCATAATGATGAAACCCCATCTACACTAAAAAACAAAAAATTTGTCAGGGGTGGTAGTGGATGCCTTAATTCCAGCTACTCAAGAGGCTGAGGCAGGAGAATTGCTTGAACTCGGGAAGTGGAGGTTGCAGTGAGCCGAGATTATGTCATTGCACTCCAGCCTGGGTAACAGAGCAAGACTCAGTCTCAAAAAAACAAAACAAAAAGGTGTGCAGCATCATTAGCCATGAGGTGTCCCTGTCATTCTGTGTTGGCTAGAAGCAAGTCTATCTTGTACTTTGAATGGATCTTTTGCTTGTATGTGATTTTGGAACATCATCATTTGACATTTGAAAAATATTGGTTCATTGAGTTATGCAGATTTTCCAAATGTTGACACATTTCATTATGCAATATCCAAAAATCACATTTGTGAATGTCACCACTGATCTCATCAGATAAGTCTTTAAGCACTGGGAAGCCATTGAGCTCTTGGTAGTAGATATAAGCATTCCAAAAGTCTGACTTTCACTTAAAAACTTTCACTTAAAAACTCGTATCTGCTCCCCCTTCCTCCCTCCTTCTATCATCTCTGCTACCTTGTCTTTTCTCTTTTTTTTTTTTTCCTTTTTTTTCTTGAGACAGAGTCTCACTCCGTCACCCAAGCTAGAGTGGTACAGTAGCACGATCTTGGCTCACTGCAATCTCCACCACCCAAGTTGAAGTGATTCTCGTGCCTCAGCCTTCTGAGTAGCTGGAATTAGAGGCACCAGCACCACTTGGCTAATTTTTGTATTTTTAGTAGAGATGGGGTTTCACCATGTTGGCCAAGCTGGTCTCGAACTCCTGACCTCAAGTGATCTGCCCGCCTCAACCTCCCAAAGTGCTGGGATTACCAGTGTGAGCCACTGCACTCGACCACTCTTTCTTTAAAAAAAAAAAAAAAAAAAACTCAAATTTTATCATTGGTAGCAAATACTGTGTTGTTTTCCTTGAAGTGTCGGGCTCACTTCATTCGTTTTCAAGAAAAGGCTTGCCAAATACCCAAATCTAGTAACACGTTTGTCTGTTAGACGTTTAAGTAAAAATGGTACTTCACCCAAAAAGCAATTAATTCAGCTCTCAATTCAAACAACCGTGCTTTTTCCCAACACACCATTATACTTCAACAGGAGGCAGAAGAGCTTTTGGAGTACTGCCCATTTTAGCACACAGAATATTTTATTTTCTAGCATTTTCATTTAACTTTTTTTTATTACACTTTACGTTCTAGGGTACACGTGCACAACGTGCAGGTTACATATGTATACATGTGCCACTTTGGTGTGCTGCACCCATTAACTCATCATTTACATTAGGTATATCTCCTAATGCTATCCCTCCCCGCTCCCCTCACCCCACAACAGGCCCTGGTGTGTGATGTTCCCCTTCCTGTGTCCAAGTGATCTCATTGTTCAATTCCCACCCATGAGTGAGAACATGCGGTTTGGTTTTCTGTTCTTGCGATAGTTTGCTGAGAATGATTGTTTCTAGCTGCATCCATGTCCCTACAAAGGACATGAATTCATCCTTCTTTATGGCTGCATAGTATTCCACGGTGTATATGTGCCATCTTTTCTTAATCCAGTCTGTCATTGATGGACATTTGGGTTGGTTCCAAGTCTTTGGTATTGTGAATAGTGTTGCAATAAACATACGTGCCAGCACACAGAATATTAAAAAGACATGCTCAGGACTCAAGACTTCATAAAATTAATGAATTTTACCACTTCATCAAGGACATTCTCAGGTGAACCTGGCTTTTTCTTTTCTTTATACTGAGAGTATGTATGGTGAAGAATACCATGACCACAGCAATAGCCCAATTGGTGCTAGCACCCATTGCTTTACTCACCTTTGCTTCTGGACCACTGGTGCAAATGGGATCACAGTGAAAAGGCAAAGTGTTACTGTCATTATGAAAATAGTTTCAGCCAGGCACGGTAGCTCACACCTGTATTCCCAGCGCTTTGGGAGGCCAAGGTGGGTGGATCACCTGAGGTCAAGAGTTCGAGACCAGCCTGACCAATATGCTGAAACCCCGTCTCTACTAAAAATACAAAAATTAGCCGGGCATGGTGGTGGGTGCCTGTAATCTCAGCTACTTGGGAGGCTGAGGCAGGAGAATTGCTGGAACCTGGGAGGCAGTTGCAGTGCACCGAGATCATGCCACTGCACTCCAGCCCGGGCGACAACAGCAAGACTCCGTTTCCAAAAAAAAACAGAAAGAAAATAGTTTCAACCTTGCAAAACCCTCAAAGAGTCTGGGAGGCCTCCCAATGTCGGAGGACCACACTTGAGAACTGACGCTGTTAAATTATTGTGCCTTTGTGTCTTATGTTTTTTAGAGACGGTATCTCACTCCGTCGCCCATGCTGGGAGTGAAGTGGCGTGAACATGCTCAGTGCAGCCTTAAACTCCTAGACTCGAGCAATCCTCTCACCGTGGCCTCCCAAGTAGCTGGGACTATAGATGTGCCACCACAACTCTACTATTTTGTTGTTGTTGTTGTTGTTATAGACAGGGTCTTACTACGTTGCCCAGACTAGTCTCAACTCCTAGCTTCAAGCTATCCTTCTGCCACAGCCTCCCAAAGTGCTGGGATTACAAGCATGAGCCACCGAGCCTGGCCAAAATTCCTGTTCTATTCAACATCATTAATACCTTCCGTCATTCTATTTGTATATGACCTCTCTCCCTGACTTCCCATTTTCTTTTTTGTTCTTCAGTATTATTATTATTACTATTTAGAAACAGGGTCTGGCTGTATTGCCCAGGCTAGAGTACAGTGGCTACTCACAGGCACAGTCATGGCTCACTGCAGCCTCGAACTTCTGCACTCAAAGGATCCCCTGCCTCAGCCTCCTGAATAGCTAAAATACAGGTTCAGACCACCAAGCCCAGTGCCTGACTTATCTTAATGAGTTGTTCAGCTTTAAAACATGGTTATTAACTCACCATATTACTCTAAGAATGAAAGCCCGTGGCTGGGAGCGGTGGCTCACACCTGTAAACCCAGCACTTTGGGAGGCCGACACAGGCAGATCACTTGAGGTTGAGTTGGAGACCAACCCGGCCAACATGATGAAACCCCATCTCTACTAAAAATACAAGAATTAGCTGGGCGTAGTGGCACACGCCTGTAATCCCAGCTATTCGGAGGCTGAGGCAGGAGAATTGCTTGAACCTGGGAAGCAGAGGTTGCAATGAGCTGAGATCATGCCACTGTACCCCAGCCTCGGGGAGAGAGTGAAACTCTGTCTCAAAAAAAAAAAAATGGACAAAAGCCCCTTATATGAGAATTAAATGTAGCTACAGGAGAGGCACAGTGGCTCACATCTGTAATCCCAGCACGCTGGGAGGCTGAGGCAAGAGGATCATGTGAGCCCAGGAATTCAAGACCAGCCTGGACAATACAGTGAGACCTTGGCTCTGTTTTATAATTTAAATTTAAAGTTAAATAAATGTAGCTACAGCTAAGTGACAATGATTTTGACATTTTCCATAGCTAAAGTCAAACAATTTCATGCTTCAAAATGTTTATCAAACTCGAACAGAATTTGTCTTACTTATGTGATACATCCAGTTTCCAAAAAGATTTAAAGTGGCTAGTTTTTCTAGACTAGTCTGTAATAAGCATTTGACTTCCAGTGGAAACCTCTGAAATGGTACTTAGCAAATGGAATACAATATCAAACTCTTCTTATCAAGAGCTCCAGAGAGACCTCCAGGTTACCAAATCCCACAGCGAATCTCCCTGTCCTCTTACATGACTGACCTATTGGCAGCATCTGACACAACTATCACCCTTTCTTCCTTTAACTGCTTTTCCTTCAGCTCTCAGGAAACCAGTCCTGCCTCATCCTCCTCCTACCCCACCTGAGCTTTCTCGGTTGGTTCCTGCCCCCTCCTCAACCTCAAGCAATCAATGTTCTACCTCTTCTCCATTACCTCATCCTGTCTCAGGCTTTGAATGCCATCCCTTTGTTTGTTTGTTTGTTTGTTTGAGATGGAGTCTCACCCTATCACCCAGACTGGAGTACAGTGACACTATCTCAGCTCACTGTAACCTCTGCTTCCCGGGTTCAAGAGATTCTCCTGCCTCAGCCTCCCTAGTAGCTGGGATTACAGACACCCACTACCATGCCCAGCTAACTTTTGTATTTTCAGTAGAGACAGGGTTTCACCATGTTGGCCAGGATGGTCTCGAACTCCTGACCTCAGGTGATCCGCCCACCTCAGCCTCCCAAAGTGCTGGGATTACAGGTGTAAGCCACTGTGCCCAGCTCCGGAAACTTAACAGCGTTGAGAGGTGGGGCCTTGAGGAGGTGATTGTCATAAGGGCAGATTGATGTTACTTCAGGGCTGGGGCCGTTATCTCAAGAGCAGGTTTATTATAAAAGCAAGTTCAGCCCCCCACGTTTCTTTCTCGCTCTCCTGCCTTTCCTTTCATTTGGGATGTGGAGTACAAAGGCCCTCACCAGGATGTGGGCCCAGCACCTTGGACTTCCCAGACTCAAATACAAAGAATAAATCTCTTCTTTGTAAATTACCTAGTCTCTTTATAAATTATCCCGTTTCTATTACCCAATTATGGAAACACAAAATGAACTAAGACACCGTCTAACTCAGAATAAAAGGCGGCAGGTGCAGTGGCTCATGCCTATAATCCTAGCACTTAGGGAAGCCAAGGCGGGCAAATCATCTTGTGCTCAGGAGTTCAAGACCAGCCTGGGCAACATGGTCAAACTCCATCTCTCCAAAAAAATACAAAAATTAGCTGGGTGTGATGGCACGTGCCTAGGTCCCAGGTAATCGGAAGGCAGAATTGGGAGGATTGCTTGAGCCCAGGAGGTCAAGGCTGCAGTGAGCCATGATTGTGCCACCGCACTCCAGCCTGGGTGACA
Organism: Chlorocebus sabaeus; assembly: GCF_047675955.1. Classification (NCBI taxonomy): domain Eukaryota; kingdom Metazoa; phylum Chordata; class Mammalia; order Primates; family Cercopithecidae; genus Chlorocebus; species Chlorocebus sabaeus. The sequence continues at coordinate 66,746,174 of NC_132908.1, read as the reverse complement.
CAGTGAGACCCTGTCTGAAAAACAAAAACAAAAACAGAGTGAAAGCCAAAAACCTGCAAATGACCTTTGATGCCCTATGCAATACCCTCCCCCCATCTCCACACACCTCTCGGACCTCACAGCCCATTTCCTGCTCCCCAGTATCCCCCCACCCTCACCATGCTCTGACCCTGCCACGCAGGCCTCCTCACTGTTCAACTATCCCTTGAACGTGCAGACAGACTCCCATCTCAGTTTGTTTGGTTTTTTTTTTCCTTTTTTAAAGCCAAATTTAGCACTCGGGGGTTGTATACAAACTTTAGTGACACTAATATTAGTAAGTTCTGATAACCCACTACCATGGGCCCAACCTCTTTTTTTGAGACAGGGTCTAGCCCTGTTGCCCAGGATGGAGTGCAGTGACATGATCATAGCTCACTACAACCTTGACCTCCTGGGTTCCAGTGATCCTCCCGCCTCAGCCTCCTGAGTAGCTGAAACTCCAGGCATGTGCCACCACATCCAGCTACTTTTTTTCCTTTTTTATTTATTTATGTATTTATTTTTTGTAGAGATAGGATCTCACCATCTTGCCCAGGCCAGTCCTGAACTCCTGGCCTCAGGCAATCCTCTCAGCCCCACCTTCCAAAGTGCTGCATTACAGGCATGAGCCATTTCACCAGGACAAAAAGATGATGTTTTGATTCCCTTAGGCTAAATTTGTCTTGGCAAAGCAGTAAAAAGGTCAGCTCTCTTTTTTTTGCTACCCATCAGATTAGAAAGAGATGAGAAGCCTGACAATAAGTGTTGGTGAGAAGTCTTACATGCCTGCGGAGGCAGCGCACATGAGATAGATGGTAACTGACAACCTCCGGCAGAGTTAAAGACACGTAATTCTGGACCCACCAGGATTCTCCTCCTAGGCATTTGCAGAGGGAGAAATTCTCCAACACACACAAAAGAGGCCATGTTCAAGGATGTTCATCATAGCAGTATTTGTAATGGTAAAAAATTATAAACAACTTAAATACCCAACAATGGGGGAATGGATACATTGTGATATATTTCTAAAACGGAAAGCTATGTATATAGTACCTGAAATATATGAATTTAATCCACATGTACAAATCCCAAACGATAATGCCAAGAGGGGGAAAAAAAAAAGCAGGTGGCAGCCTTAGTACAGTATCTATGGTGTACACTTGAGCTTACACAAAACAACTGTATATGTTGTTGTTGTGAACACACAAATGTTTAAAAGTATAAAAGCACGATGGGAAGGAACCACACCAAGTTCAAAACAGAAGTTCCCTCTAGGGTAGGGGAGGAGGGAGCAAGGGAATTGGAGTGAGGAAAGAGACCAAAGGAACCTCAACTGTATCTGCAACATTTTCTCTCTCAAAGAAAAAAGTTCTGGAGCAAATATGGTAAAATGTTCATATTCATTAAATCCAGATGGTGGTTTTTATGACTGTTATCTTCATCTCTGAACCATTTTATATGTTTGATCTCTTTCATAATTGAAAAATAATTTTAAGGGGAGGCAAAAGATTGTATCTTGAATAATGCAGGAAATATTATAAATAATTATAAATTGAGCCTTGGGGCTTTTAGTTAACAGGGGTTAAAGCACTAAAAGCTGGAAATCTATTATTTATAGACTTTAAAAATAAAAGAATATTTTAGAAATCTTTACTTCTATTGGGATTCTTTCTTTCCTAAGGCAACTCAACTAATGGTAGTTTTTAAACTATCTTATTCTCCTGAACTGTAGCAGTTTTGAGCCTTTGGTCCTAACTCTTAAAGAACGAAACTTGAAGCCCATACATGGCCTGTTCAACAGGAAAAAGACCGGATTTTTTCATCTACACTTCATGGCTGCAAAACTAAAACAATCAGATAAATTCTAAAGAAGGCTCAGAAGGAACAAAGACAACTGGGAAGGCAGGAGAAACAGGGTAGATAACATCACCATGTTTTCTTTCTCCAGTGTCTTTTAAAACTGCAGTCCACTGTCAATAAACAGTAATCCATGTTATTCTATAGAGCTTCGTCTGGAGTTCCAGGTTTAATTAGCAAGATACCACCCTGACATTATATACTATAGGCATTTGGAATTAGAAAACCTTTCCAATTGATGCATAAAGAGAAATAACTGGCCGGGGCCAGGCGCAGTACCTCACGCCTGTAATCCCAGCACTTTGGGAGGCCGAGGTGGGTGGATCACCTGAGGTCAGAAGTTTGAGACCAGCCTGGCCAACATGGCAAAACCCCATCTCTACTAAAAATACAAAAAATTAGCCAGGCGTGGTGGCGGGCGCCTGTAAGGCCAGCTACTTGGGAGGCTGAGGCAGGAGAATTGCTTGAACCCAGGAGGTGGAGGTTGCAGTGAGCCAAGATTGCACCACTGCACTCCAACCTGGGTGACAGAATGAGACTCCTTCTCAAAAATATAAATAACCAGCCAGGTGTGATAGCTCACACCTGTAATTCTAGCACTTTGGGAGGCGGAGGCAGGCGGATCACTTGAGGGCAGGAGTTTGAGACCAGCCTGGCCAACATGGTGAGACCCCGTCTCTATGAAAAGCACAAAAATTAGCCAGGAGTGGTGGTGCAATTATATTTCCCAGCTACTCAGGAGGCTGAGGCAGGAGAATCGCTTGAACCCAGGAAGCGGATGTTGCAGTGAGCCGAGATCGTGCCACTATACTTCAGCCTGGGCGACAGAGTGAGACTCTGTCTCAAGAAAAATAACCATAACTATAGAAAGGAACAGATCCCATCCCCATCAAAGTACTTTCAACCTCTTAGCTTTTGCTTCCCATCTTAGACAAGGTTCCAAATGCATATTAGATCCAAATCCCCACTGTCCACTACAAGAAGCTTGGGAAACCTGAGGCCCGGACTTTATACTCTCTCTCAGCAACACATACAGATGACTCTGTACATGTACTCAAGTAATTTCTCCCCTGTTAATAGCCATGGAAAGCAATTGCACCCTAATCACTCCAAAACTGAGTGAGCATAAGCTTGGGGCAGGAAGAGGGAGAATGGGGGGCAATGTTGAAAATATAACTAAAGGTTACCAGATGAACAACGTATTTCATTACTGAAGAAACTAATGGACTTATTGGGAGGGGGACGGGAAAGTCAAAATGTTCCCCTTTACTAAGTCTGGTAGATCTACTGAAATTTCTCAAAAAAAAAATATATATATATATACACACACACATATATATTTATAGCATAAGTGTGTGTGTGTGTATATATGTGTGTATGTAAGTATGTGTGTGTATATATATATATACAAAGTATATATAAAGTCTGTGTGTGTGTGTATATATATATATATTTGAGACAGAGTGTCATCCCAAGCTGGAGTACAGTGGCACAATCATGGCTCACTTCAGCCTCAACCTCCTGGGCTCAAGCAATCCTCTCACCTCAGCCTCCTAAATGGCTGGGACTACAGGCACGAGCCACCAGACTCACCTAATTTTTAAAATTTTCTGTAGAGATGAAGGGGGTCCCTATGTTGTTCAGGCTGATCTGGAACTCTTGAGCTCAGGCGATCCTCCCACCTCAGCCTCCCAAAGTGATGGGATTACAAGCATGAGCCACCACATTTGGTCTCAAAAATATAAATAACATATTTATATATAATAGAAATACAACTAACATATTTCCTCTGAACTCATTCTCTACATAAATCTTGACAAGCACTTTAAAAATAAAATATAGGGCGGGCGCAGTGGCGCAAGCCTGTAATCCCAGCACTTTGGGAGGCCAAGACAGGCGGATCACGAGGTCAGGAGATCGAGACCATCCTGGCTAACACGGTGAAACCCCGTCTCTACTAAAAAATACAAAAACTAGCCGGGCGAGGTGGCGGGTGCCTTAGTCCCAGCTACTCGGGAGGCTGAGGCAGGAGAATGGCGTGAACCCGGGAGGCGGAGTTTGCAGTGAGCTGAGATCCCGCCACTGCACTCCAGCCCGGGCAAGAGAGCAAGACTCCATCTCAAAAAAAAAAAAAAAAAAATACATATCTATATCTATCTATCTATATATATATATAAACAAATAGGGTAGAAAATATAAAAGTTGTATACCAAAGTATAATAAATAAAAAGAAAAGATTTTTTTAAAAGAAAATATAGGCTAAGCGTGGTGGCTCACACCTGTAATCCCAGCACTTTGGGAGGCTGAGGTGGGTGGATTGCTTGAGGTCAGGAGTGGTGGCGGGTGCCTGTAATCCCACTTACTAAGGAGGCTGAGGCAGGAGAATTGCTTGAACCCAAGATGCGGAGATTGCAGTGAGCCAAGACCGCACCACTGCACTCCAACCTGGGTGACAGAGTAAGACTCCGTTTCAAAACAGAAAAGAAAATATAAAAGTATATCACACATTAAGGAAAGCATTATTTCACAAAAAGTTTTAGCAAATAAATGTACATGTATACATATAAAATATGTGCATATATACATATGTGTATATATATACAAACACATATGTATGTATCATATATGCACATATTTTATATGTAATAGATGAGAAGAATGCCTTGATGGGCTCATCAGTAGACAGGACATGGCTGATGGGGTTTAAGATACCTTACCCCAAAACATGACACCTTGGCATTTAAGAAAACAGGAAAAGCAGGAAGTCGCTCTCAGCTTCCTCTCACCCTTCTCCCCTAAAGCAGGTCATAAAGCCTATGAAAGATTTTCTGACCTTCCCCTGAAACAGGTCATATGACCCTCCTTCGAGAGATGCCCTCCTTATACCCCAAAGAAAGGAATATCCTTATCTCTGAAGACAAGAGGACACAGAAAAGAATCTGAACAAATAAGACTTGTTAGATTTCCCCCAGTGTATTACCAGTCAATCATACCCCTTTTGTCCAATCATATTTCTCCACGATTGTCCACTCTTCATCAAACCTAAATACACAACATCATCTGTTTCTCCAGGTCTTAATTTCCTTATAATGCCTCTCGTGTCATGTAAATTTATATTAAATAAATGTGCATGCTTTTCACTGTTTTTTGCATTTTTCTGTTTTGAGACAAAGTCTTGCTCTGTCACCCAGGCTGGAGTGCTGTGGCATGATCTCAGCTCACTGCAACCTCCACCTCCTGGATTCAAGTGATTCTCATGCCTCAGCCTCCTGAGTAGCTAGGGTTATAGGCACATGCCACCATACCCAGCTCATTTTGGTATTTTTAGTAGAGATAGGATTTTACCAAGTTGGCCAGGCTGGTCTTGAACTCCTGGGCTCAAGTGATCCTCCTGCCTTGGCCTCCCAAAGTGATGGGATTATAGGTGTAAGCCATGGCACCTGGCCAAAATAGAAATTGAAAAGGCATGAACAGGAAGGTCTCACTGCGAAGGTGACATCTGAGCAAAGATCTGAAGAAGCTGAAGGAAGAAACTGAGAGTATCTGCAGAACATTCAGGTAGATTAAAGGGTACGATGGCCAGCTGTGGTGGCTCACGCAGGTAATCCCAGCACCTTAGGAGGCCAACGGAGGTGGATCACTTGAGTCCAGGAGTTCAAGACCCGCCTGAACAACATGGCAAAATCTCGTCTCAACAAAAACCACAAAAATTAGCCATGGTGGCACATGCCTGTAGTCACAGTTACTCGGGAGGCTGAGGTGGGAGGATCGCTTGAGCCTGGGAGGTCGAGGCTGCAGTGAGCTATGATCACACCACTGCACTCCAGCATAGGTGACAGAGCAAGACCCTGTCTCAAAAAAAAAAAAGGTATGAGCAAATGCTGTTGAGATGACAGCATATCTGGGGAATATAAGGAAGGAAAGGGGCCAACGTTGGGGAGAAACATAAGATGGAGAGAATAACAATAAGATAACAGATGTAATTGAATGTGTAGAGTTAGGTTAAATTATCCTTTAATGAAGGATCAGATGCCTTGGAGCAGTGGTTCTCCATCCTTTCTAGACATCTGAATTATCTGGGGACCATTAAAAAAAAACGGCACTGACCACCAAACCCCACCCTCAGAGATTCCCATCTAATTGGTCTGGGTTGGGCCAGGGACAGGTGTGTTATTTAAAAATTCCCCAAGTGATCCTAATATGAAGCTGGGTTGAGGACCACTGGTTTAGTGTTAACGAATTTGTTGAAACCTCAACTAATGTGACTGCACTAAAAGGAGTAATTTAGACCTCAGCTAATTTGGCTGAACTAAAAAGATGCAAAAAATTTGCATAGAAAATTGTGCAAATGAAAAACTGGGGCAGCCGGGTATAGTGGCTCATGCCTGTAATCCCAGCACTTTAGGAGGCTATGGGCAGACTGCTTGAGCCCAGGAATTCGAGACCAGTCTAGGCAACATGGAGAAACCTCATTTCTACAAAAAATTAGTCAGACATGGTGGTGCGTGTCTGTAGTTCCAGCTACTCGGGAGGCTGAGGTGGGAAATCACTGGAATCCAGGAGGTTGAGGCTGCAGTGAGCTATAATCACTCCACTGCACTCCAGCCTGAACAGAGGAAGACCCTGTTTAAAAAAATAAATAAAAATTTAAAAAAATTTAAAAAGGAGGCCAGGCACGGTGGCTCATGCCTGTAATCCTAGCACTTTGGGAGGCCGAAGTGGGTGGATCACATGAGGTCAGGAGTTCGAGATCAGCCTGGCCAACACAGTGAAACCCAATCTTTACTAAAAATAAAAAAAAATTAGCTGGGCGTGGTAGTCGGCGCCTGTAATCCCAGCTACTCAGGAGGCTGAGGCAGGAGAATCACTTGAACCTGGGAGGCGAAGGTTGCAGTGAGCCAAGATTGCGCCACTGCACTCCAGCCTAAGCGACAGCATGAGACTCATCTCAAAAAAAAAAAAAAAAGGAGCAATGTGTATCAGTAGGAACAGAATACAATGAAGGAGCTGCCCCATCAGGAATCAGGACTGTTGCTAAGGAAACAAAGTAGTAGCAGCACTTGTGTCTTCCTAGAGGCCAGTTCTTCCCTTAGCCTTCCAGGAGCTCTCAATACACACAGCAGATTACACATACATTTATCTCTGTTCCCTTCTCAAACTTCACCAAAATGACAGGAAAGCAATACAAAAAGGTGAAAACCCACAGAAAGAGGGAAAAAAAAAACAACAGAAATAGCAGCAAAATTTTGGAAAATGGTTCCAGTGTGTCGGAACTGAAACTTAGCTACCCACGAGAGAGGTCAACAGGAGGAAAGCGGACTAGCAATGAAGAATTCCAGAAAGGGTCAATAATTGGTGGTGAGGCAGGAGGCAGGTCTCGGCTCAGCACCAGACTGAAGACTGGCTGAAACAGGGAAGAGGCACCAAAAGCACCTCCCCAAAAGACACACCCACCAGTGCCACGACAGTGTGCCAATGCCATGGTAATGCTCCAGAAGTTACCCCCACTTTTCTAGAAATATCTAATAGCCCACCCCTTAATTTGCATATAATTAAAACTGGGTATAAATACAACAGCAAAATTGTCCCTGAGCTGCTACTCAGGACACACTGCCTATGGAGTAGCCCTGCTCTGCAGGAGCAGTCACGGAGCTGTAACTCCGCTGCCTCAATAAAGCTGTTTTCTTCTACTACCAGCTTGTCCTTGAATTCTTTCCAGGGCAAAGTCAAGAACCTAGCCAGACTAACCCCCCAGTTTTGGCGCTCACCTGCCCTGCATCAGTGGTAACCAGGTACCTCTGAAAGAAAGGGTAAAAGTGAGGCTAAAAACAGGAGGACTGGCAAAAGCCTATCTTGGGAACGATTAGAGTCCCAGAGTCCCCTCCCCACCCAGTTCAACCAAGCAGTTGCCGCTTCCTAATCCCAAGCAGAGACTTTTAGTCCAGCACTTTGGGAGGCCAAGGCGGGCGGATTACCCGAGTTCAGGAGTTCGAGACCAGCCTGACCAATATGGTGAAACCCTGTGTTTACTAAAAACACAAAATTAGCCAGGCGTGGTGGTGCATGCCTGTAATCCCAGCTACTTGGGATAGGCCAAGGCAGGAGAATAGCTTGAACCCAGGAGACAGGTTGTGGTGAGCTAAGATCACATCATTGCACTCCAGCCTGGGCAACAAGAGCGAGACTCCGTCTCGGAAAAAAATAAATAAATAAAAAGACTTTTAGTTTCTCAATAGGCGAAACCAAACTCAAGACTTCAGGCACAGCTGACAATAGGGATAAGGCACCATACTGACCCAGGGAGACAGTGAAAGTCTACATTATAAACTGAAGAGGTCAATTTCCCCCGCCCAACTCACCTTCTGCACTCGCACTGGTCCTAGCACAGAGAGCAGATCAGCCCATGGGTACTTCACACCTAAATGTCAACAACCATTGAGGAACTCCTTGGCCACAAAGCCAGATACAAAAACAAACAAAAAGAAAAACCGAATTGTTTTTCAGCAATTGACAAGCTTACCCTGAAGTAAGGAAATGCAAGGAACCCAGAATGCCAAAACAATCTTGAAAAAGAACAAAGTTTGAAGACTAACACTTTCCAATTTCAAAACTTACTACAAAGCTACAGTCCTCCAGGCTCGGAGGCTCACGCCTGTAATCCCAGCACTTGAGGAGGCCCAGGCGGGTGGATCCCGAGGTCAGGATTTCCAGACCAGCCTGGCCAACATGGTGAAACCCCATCTCTACTAAAAATACAAAAATTAGTCAGGCATAGTGGCAGGCACCTGTAATCCCAGCTACTCAGGAGCTGAGGCAAGAGAATCGCTTGAACCCGGGAGGCAGAGGTTGCAGTGAGCTGAGATAGCACCACCGCCCTCCAGCCTGGGGGACAGAGCGAGATTTCATCTCAAAAAGAAAAATAATAGTAATTCTTAAAGAACTTTTGACAGGGCCAGGCGCAGTGGCTCACGCCTGTAATCCCAGCACTTTGGGAGGCCGAGGCAGGCGGATCATGATGAGGTCAGGAGATCGAGACCATCCTGGCTAACATGCTGAAACCCTGTCTCTACTAAAAAATAGAACAAAAATTAGCTGGGCATGGTGGTATGTGCCTGTAGTCCCAGCTACTCGGGAGGCTGAGGCATGAGAATGGCATGAACTCGGGAAATGGAGCTTGTAGTGAGCAGAGATGGCACCACTGCACTTCAACCTGTGCGACAGAGCAAGACTCTGTCTCAAAAAAAAAAAAAAAAAAAAGAACTTTTGACAGGAGAAAACAACCACACATCAGATTGAGCACGTCGCAGCTCCTGCAATATCTGAAGCACCTGATCACTTTTATTACCCTACTTCAGCAACGACCTTTAACACCTGTCAATCTTCTGGAGGCTAATAAACTGAACCACTCATTTGCCTTTGAGTGATCCTGAGCAAGTTACTTACTGAGAGGATGGAGAGGAAAAAGCAAACTCAGTTTCTTCCTGCTATACTCTCACAACACAGAATACTTTGATTTTTTCAAAAAATATTTAGAGATAGGATCTCACTATGCTGCCCGGGTTGATCTAAAACTCCTGGGCTCAAGAGATCCTCCTACCTCTGCCTCCCAAAGTGCTGGGATTACAAGGCACGAGCCACCACGCCCAGCCCCACAGCATACTTCTGACACCAGATGTGCGGAAGCCCCATACACCAAGCTAGCAATCAATTCTGCAGCTGGCAGACACCAGCTGGTGTCCTCCAATTCAGTTCCTACACTATCCACCTGGAAGTAGCATCAGATCCCACAAGTTTAGTCCCCCAAGACTGCCCCCAACTCGCAATGTCAATTGCAAGCTCCAGGTTGTTTTACCAGTGCCGCCGACCGACCGGCTATAAATCAAAGTTCTTAGGAAGCATAAATTTGCTAGAGTGGCTCATAGGACTCAAGGAAACACTTTATTTGTATTTACGGATTTATTATAAAGGATATTACGAAGGATACAAATGAAGAGATGCTAAGGCAAGGCATGTGAAAAGGGGTGCAGAGCCTCCAAGCCCTCCCTGGGGATGCCATCCTCCAAGAACCTCCAGGTGTTCAGCCATCCAGAAGCTCCCCAAACCCAGTCCTTCAGGGATTTTATGGAAGTTTCATTATGCAGGCATGATCAATTAAGTCACTGGCCACTGGAGATCAAGTCAACCTTCAGTTCCTCTCCCTGTCCCAGAGGCTGGGTGTAGGACTAAAAGTTCCAACACTCTAACCACAAGGCTGGCTTCCCTGGCCACCGGCCCCCTCATCCTGAGACTATCCAGGAGTCCCCAACCAAAGGTCAATTATTAGCACACAAAAAGACACTGGCCAGGTGCAGTGGCTCACACCTGTAATCCCAGCACTTTGGGAGGTCGAGGCGCGTGGATCACCTGAGCTCAGGAGTTCGAGACCAGCCTAGGCAACATGGCGGAATCCCATCTCTACTAAAAATACAAAAATTAGCTGGGTGTGGTGGCATGTGCCTGTAGCCCCAGCTACTCGGGAGGCTGAGACATGAGAATCGCTTCAACCCAGGAGGCAGAGGCTGCAGCGAGCCAAGATTACGCTACTGCACTCTAGCCTGGGTGACACATCAAGATTCTATCTCAAAAAAAAAAAAAAAAAAAAAAAGACACTGATCACTTGGGAGACTTCAAGGATTTTAGGAGTTATAGGTCAGGAAAGGGGAGGAAGACTAAATATATACTTCACAAAATCATACCTACCCTCTCTAAATCTCAGTTTTCTCATCTGTGAAATGAACCCAATAATAATAGTACTTACTTTCTAAGATTATTGTACTGACTACACGAGTTCAGGTAAAGCAGAGGACACAGAGTAAGAGCTCTTCAAATATCAACTCCAAACGAAACCCCTTCTCGGTCCTGAAATTCTAGGCTCTGGCATTATAAGCACCTCAATTCCTAAAATTCTTCACCCAGCTTTGAGTCAAGAAACCAATGAACATTGATCTTGAGATGAAAAGACCTGTGTAGAAGGAGCCAGGGAAAAGCAGAAATTACTCACTAGTATCAAGATTTTATTTCTTGTTTAAAAAAAATTTTTTTCAATATAATCCATGGGTTCACAAAGATTTTATTTCTAATTAACCAGCTCTTGTAGAAACAGGCAGAGCTTCTTTCTTTTTTTTTTTTTTTTTTTTTTTGAGATGGAGTCCCGCTCTGTCACCCAGGCTGGAGTGCAGTGGTGTGATCTCGGCTCACTGCAAACCTCCACCTCCTGGGTTCAAGAGATTCTCTTGCCTTATCCTTCCAAGTAGCAGGATTACAGGTGCCCGCCACCACACCCGGCTAGTTTTTAGTATTTTTAGTAGAGATAGGTTTCACCACATTAGCCAGGATGGTCTCGATCTCCTGCCCTCATGATCCACCCGCCTCGGCCTCCCAAAGTGCTGGGATTACAGGTGTGAGCCACTGTGCCCGGCCTGTACCCATTTCTTGAAAGATACACAAGGAAAAGCTCTGTCCAAAAGATTTTCATTTTCTTCACAGGCTCATGCTACTCCAACACTAATGCTTCTTTCTTGGCCTCCTTCCTCTGCCCAGCATTGAGTTACTACCTTCCATTCTCCAAAGGCCCATATTGAAAAACAATCAAACAGAATCAACTTTGCCAAATGACAGCCTTACAAAGACTAAGCATGGAAAAAGAGAAAACGGGAGGGAGCAGGGAGGTACACTATTGGAAGCCCCGTGGAATTATAAGCTAAGAATAAAAGAGGCCGAGTGGAAAGCAGATCTGAAGACAAAACAAGAAGCAAAAGGCATGGGTGACTTGAGGAAGAGGATGGGCCCTAGGTCAGGACTGCTATGTCTTGGTACTTGTTATTTTTTATTTATTTAATTATTTTTGCAATGGGGTGACTTGAGGAAGAGGACGGCCCCTAGGTCAGAACTGCCATGTCTTGGTACTTGTTATTTTTTTATTTATTTAATTATTTTTGAGATGGAGTTTCACTCTCGTTGCCCAGGCTGGAGGGCAGTGATGCAATCTCGGCTCACTGCAACCTCTGCCTCCTGGGTTCAAGCGACTCTCCTGCCTCAGGCTCCCAAGTAACTGGGATTACAGCTGTCTGCCACCACACCTGGCTAATTTTTTGTATTTTTAGTAGAAACAGGGTTTCATCATGTTGACCAGGCTAGTCTCAAACTCCTGACTTCAGGTGATCCACCCACCTCGGCCTCCCAAAGTACTGGGACTATAGGCGTGAGCCACCATGCCTGGCTGGTATTTTCCTAATAGTTATTATTAGTAGTAATGATTTAAATCACTGACTATTTGCTATAAACTGCGGTGGGGTGAAAAACAGGGAACTGCAACCTCCTAAAAAGATTTTGGTTAGAATCTAACCTGTCACATCATCCAGGGGGAAACATCTTCCCTTTTGTTCCCATCTCTCAGAAATTCCAGAGCCCTAGCCAGGTATGGTGGCTCACACCAGTAAACCCAAACACTTTGGGAGGCTGAGGCAGGAGGATCACTTGAGCCTAGGAGGTCAAGACCAGTCTGAGAAACATAGTGGGACCCCATCTCTACAAAAATTTTAAAAATTAGCTAGGCGTGGTGGCACATACCTACAAGTCTCAGCTACTTGGAAGGCTAAGATAGGAGGATCACTTGAGCTCAAAAGGTTGAGGCTGCAGTGGACCATGATCATGCCACTGTACTTCAGCCTGGGTGACAGAATGAGACCTTGTCTCAAAAACAAAACAAAACAAAACAAAACAAACAAAAAAAAGAAATTTCAGGGTCCATAATGTGGAGTCCTAATAAGATAAGTAAATAGCAAAGAGGAAGGGGCCCCAGGTGGGGGAAAACCATGGACAGTTGTTCTGAGAAATGATTAATCACAAACAGCCCTCAGACACATCGATCCCCACATAGTCCCCTCCAGCACGACCCTGTAAAACTTCCCTCCATCCCCTGCCTCTTTGCAGACAGTCCCTTCTCTGCTGTGCTGCCCATTGCTTTCTTGCAACGTGTTTTCATACTTTAATAAATCTGCCTTTCTTTACCTGATAAATTCCCTTTCTGCCTGTGACACATAATAGTCCTAAGGGACTCAAAGTCACTCAAAAGCAACTCAATGATTTGATCCCAATGGAAGTTTATGTTCATATAGCCATTCCACCCATCTTACTAATGATAAGTGGTAGAAGGACCAGATCTGGACTCTGAAGACCAAGATTCAAATGGCTATCTCTTTCCTTTCTTAGCTACCTGACCTCGTGAGGGTCACTTCACCTCAACAAGGTTAAATGTATAAAATGGTGGGATGCCTGACAACATGCATTCAATACATGTTTGAAAAAACCAGTACATATTTTAAACATAAAAAGCCCATTATCCATCCATCCTGGAGGCCTCTAAACTGGATGCCAACCCAGGAAGCCAGACTAATTACAGAAATTGGCACTCAAATTGATTTCAGGGGTGCTACAAAGATGCACAGTTGGAAGAGTAGCCTCCTTGAGAAAAAAGAAACCCATTAGCTTGTGGTTTTCAAAAAGATTAAAAAAAAAACAAAAACACTATTCCAGCACTTTGGGAGGCCGAGGCAGGCAGATCACTTGAGGTCAGGATTTTGAGGCTAGCCTGGCCAACCTGGTGAAACCCCATCTCTACTAAATACAAAAATTAGTTAGACATAGTGGTGGATGCCTGTGATCCCAGCTACTCGGGAGGCTGAGGCAAGAGAGTCACTTGAACCTGGGAGGCGAAAGTTGCAGTGAGCCAAGATCGTACCACTGCACTCCAACCTGGGCAACAGAACAAGACTCCAAAAATAATAAAATAAAATAAATAGAGGATCTCTAGAAAAGCCTCTCTCTGAAGGTGATGGCTGAGTAAAGATCTGAGGAGGTGAGGGAAAGAAGGGGACATGTGGCTGAATGGGGGCAAAGGGGTCCAGGCAGAGTTCAAAAGCCCCAAAGAAGGAGCACCCCTGGCAGGTTTTGGGACCCGTCAGGAGGCCAGTGTGGCTGGAGGGGATTGAGTGAGCAGGAGTGGAGAGAGGAGGTCGGGGTGGTGGTGGGTGTGGGAGGAGAGATTAGGTCATGGAAGGCTTGCAGGCCATTGTAGGGTATTGGTTTTCACTCCAGTTAAGCTGGGACAATTGGAGGGTTTGAGTTGGGCAGTGGAGTGGACAGGATCTACCCTGCCTTTTAACAGACTTGCCCTGGGTCCTGTGTGGAGAAAGTGAAGGCCAGCCAGGATGGAAGAGGGAGACAAGTTAGGAGGCTGTTGCCATCATCCGGGGGAAAGAGGCATCCAGGGTGTACTCTGAAGTACAGCCAGTAGGCTTTGTGGACAAGCTGAGTTCGATGTGGGGTGTGAGAGGAAGAGATGAGTCAAGGGTGACTCCAAGGTCTTTGGCTTGAACAACTGGAGGAATGCAGTTGTCATTCACTGAGATGGGGAAGGCTAGATGAGGGGCAGGGTTGGAGCTCAATTTTGTTGATGTTGATTATAAAATGCCTGATAGGAATCCACGTGAAGATATTGTGGGCAATTGGATCTAGAAGTCTGGAGACAGGCCCAGGCTAGACATACACATATGGAAGCTGTTAGCAAGTGGATAGTATTTAGAGTTAAGAGACTGAGCCAGGTGCAATGGTTCACGCCTGTAATCTCAGCACTTTGGGAGGCCAAGGCAGGAGGATGGCTTGAGGCCAAGTGTTGAAGACCAGCCTGGGCAACAGTGAGACCCCCTCCCCTCCACTCCCCATCTCTACAAAAGCAAGACGGAGTCTCACTTTGTCACCCAGCCTGGAGTGCAGTGGCACGATCTTGGTTCACTGCAACCTCCACCTCCCGAGTTCAAGCAATTCTCGTGCCTCAGCCTCCCGAGTAGCTGGAATTACAGGCATGTGCCATCAAGCCCAGCTAATTTTTGTATTTTGGGTAGGGATGGGGTTTCACCATGTTGTTGAGGCTGGTCTTGAAATCCTGACCTCAAGTGATCCGCCCGCCTCAGCCTCCAAAAGTGCTGGGATGACAGACATGAGCCACCGCACCTGGCCAGGATTCTCATTTAAACTGCAACCTACATCCCTCTTCCCTGCTTTATTACAACGTAATACATATTCTACTTAGTTATCAATGTGGCCTTCTCTAATCAAATTGAAGATCCGCAAGGGTGGGGATCCTTGCCTTTCTTGTACTGCTATATTCCTGGCATTCAGAACAGGTTTGTCCAATAGAAATAAGATGGGAGCCACAAGTGCAAGCCACATTTATAATTTTTTATTTTTCTAGGAAACACATTTTAAAAAGAAAAAAGTGCTGGTGTCAAGTCAAGGTTAAGTGGGGGAAAAAAAGACAAAAACGTGAAACTTTTTTTTCTTTTTCTTTTTTTGAGACAGGGTCTCACTCTGTCACCTAGGCTAGAGTACAGTGAGTGGCACGATCACAACTCACTGCAGCCTCCACCTCCCCAGGCTTGGGTGATCCTCCCACCTCAGCCTCCTGAGTAGCCAGGCGGGCGCCACTGCACCTGGCTAATTTTTGTATTTTTTGTAGAGACGGCGTTTCGCCATGTTGCCCAGGCTGGTCCCAAGTTCCTGGGCTCAAGAAATCCATCCACCTTGGCCTCCTGAAGTGCTGGAATTATAGGCATGAGCCACCATGTCCAACCAACTATTTATAATTATGTTGCATTTAACCCAATAAATCCAAAATGTTACCATACATGTTTACACATATTATATGATCATTTACTACAACATAAAAGGTATCAGTGAGACATTTTACTTTTTCTTCATGCTAAGTCTTCAAAATCCAGAATGTATTTTATGCTCACAGCATAGCTGCAGTGCTCAACAGCCCCATGTGGCTAGTGTACACCATACTGAACTGTACAACAACGCTTAGCAAAGACAGAGGGGGTACTTATAAATATTCACTGAAAGAAAGAATGTTTTCCCAGGAAGAGGAAGCTATGGTAGTGTACAGCATTTTCTAAACTTCATTTACTCACATTCTACATTCACAACTTTTTCTGTGTGATCTTTTTCCTTAAAATGTCACACTTTTTATTCCTGAAAAATTATGTAAAACTTTCAGTTGGGCATGGTGGCTTACGTCTGTAATTGCAACACTTTGAGAGGCCGAGGTGGGAGGATTGCTTGAGCCCAGGAGTTTGAAAACAGCCTGGGCAACATAGCAAAACCCTTGTCTCTACAAAAATTAGCCAGGCGAGGTGGCACCCACCTGTTGTCCCAGCTGTTTGGGAGGCTGACATGGGAGGATCACCCGAGCCCAGGCAGGTCAAGGTTACAGTGAGCAGTGATCATGCCACTGCACTCCAGCCTGGGCAACAGAGTGAGACCCTGTCCCAAAATAAAATAAAAATAAATTTTTCTATTGTGTCAATAAATGAAAAAGAATGGGTCTAAGGATTAAGGGCCTGGGCTTGAGTGCCTACTCATTTACTAGCTCTGGGATCTAAAGTAAAGACTTCACTAAGCCTCAGTCTCTTCATCTGTGATACAGGGACAATACTGACCACCCCAATTTCACAGGGAAGGTTAAGTGAGATGTTGGTATATGCTCTTTGCAAATGCGAAAGTAATCATGAAGTGAAAGAGACTGAGAAGCCAATCCAAGTCTTTCTCTCGAGCCTATTTTCATATGGACCAGTAACACAGATAATCACAAGCTTGTCTGACAAGAGAAAGAGTAGAAGACTTGGGTTCAAACCCCTTATCACCACTTATGGCAGTGTGACTTTTAGAAATGCATTTATTCACCAGATATTTATCAAGTGCCCACAACATACCAGGCACTAGGCTAGGAGCCAAAGAAAATATGAAACCTGCCCTTGAAGGATATGCAATCTAGCAGGAAGAAAAGAGGCCAGCAAACAAGAAAGAGCAATAAATTGTTTTAAAATATCAAATCGTCTCTCTTAAGTCTGTTTGTTCCTTGTGAAATGAGAATAACACCTTTCCAACCTCACTCATAGAAGCTGCTACAAAAACTAATTTTTAAAGGTTTGTCAAATAACTCCAAAAACTTGAACTCATAATACATTAGGAAAGTACTTTTTCCTACTTGTAACCCAAAACGACGCTGGCGGCTGTGAATGTCCAGTTTGAACATTCGTTCCAGTTACACTGCACTCATGAAACTCCCTTCGCTTCTGCAAATTTTAGTAAACATGAGAAACAGGAGGAAGAACAGGCTTTAACACAAGTATTCAATCTCAAAATCATGATCCAGGTCACAGTTCTAAGGAACATAACACAGACCTCTCAGTCACCCTACCTAGTTACAGTTCATCAAGATAAGCAGTCACACGCTAAGGGAAACTGAATAATTTAAACGGAAGAAAGAGGAAAAGTCATAAAGCAGTCTAGGTAGACACTCCTCTGTCCAAGATTTCAGCAGTCACTATGTTGCTGAGGTAACGCTGGGCTAGGTCAACAGTGTAAGCTAAAAGCTATGTTATGGGCAGAGCAAAGTGCGCACACTTCTTTTTTTAATTTATTTTCTTTTTCTGTTTTTTAAAGCCTCGATGATGGCCTGTTCAGGGAAAATCTCAAAGAAAAATGAGCCGAAGGGCTAGGTTCCCAAGAAGTGGAAACCCTACCCACGCAGGACTAAGTGGGCGCGAGGAAAGCAAGCGACCAAGATTCTGTGATCCCTCCTGAAGTTTAAAAACTGAATGGGACCGTCATCAAAGTCTCGGCAACAATCATTTCCAAAGAGTAAGGAAGGGAGAGACTCTCAGAGGGGGTCCAGGCAGCATCTTCTTCCCTCTGGCTCCACACCATAAACCCATTCTCAGGTACCCACTTCCAGCTCAGTTCCAAGTCGCCCCTTCCCCTGGTCCCGATCCCTCCACAAAGATCGCTCCTCTCCATGCCTGGGCACCTAAGCTCCTCTCCCCTTCCGGGAGGACTCGCTCCAGCTGCACCCTTGGCTGCCCGGGCGCCCATCTGGAAGCAGCCCCCGCGCGGGCCGCGGCGCGCCCACCCCGCTCGGGCGGGAGCCGGGACACCCCTCCTCGGAGGCCGGAACCGCCGCGCCAGGCCCCTCCCACAGGAAGCCGCCGCCCCCCGGCGCCCGGGCCGCGCCGCCCCCGGCCCACCCCGCGCCGCCCGCCGCCCCCGGCCCGCCCCGCGCAGGCAGTCAGCCCGCCGCGCCCCCCGCGCCGGCGCTAGCTACCTGCCGTGGCCACAGAAGCGGCGCCCAACTCCTCTCCTACTTCCGCCTTCCACCGCCCGCACTCGGGCCGGGTCACGTGACCGCGCGCGGTCACCTGACCCGGAAGAGGCTGGCCAGGCTCGCAGGTGCGGGCAACCTAGGCCTGGCCTGGGCACTTCTGGCCTCGAGGAGGCATTTTTAGCGTCTTTGCATTTGAAAGTGGAAGGGCTTTCTCACTTTTAAAGGGCTCACCGGATGGTCCCGGGCAATCAAATAAATTGAGGACTCACTGAGTGCCATTTACTCTGCCCATCAACCTTATGGAGGCAGGGACAGGTACTGGCCCCATTTTACAGGTGAAACGAGACCTTCAGTCTATTAAGTCAACAAACACTTAATTGAGCTCTTTAGTAGGGTTGCCAGATAAAGTACAGGACACTCACTTAAATTTGAATTTCAGATAAACAGCAGTGTAATATGTATGTCACAATTACAGAATGGGATATATTTATACTAAAACAGTATTTGTTGATTATCTGAAGATCAAATTGAATTGAATATCTGTATTTCTATTTCCTGGCAACCTTATGCCTATTATGTGCAGACACTGCTCTAAGATCCAGGACCACAAACATCTCAGCCTTGTGACGTAAAAGTACAAAAGCTTAAAAACTCCTGCTTGGGGCCGGGCGCGGTGGCTCAAGCCTGTAATCTCAGCATTTTGGGAGGCCGAGACGGGCGGATCACAAGGTCAGGAGATCGAGACCAGCCTGACTAACACGGTGAAACCCCGTCTCTACTAAAAAAATACAAAAAACTAGCCGGGCGAGGTGGTGGGCGCCTGTAGTCCCAGCTACTCGGGAGGCTGAGGCAGGAGAATGGCGTAGACCCGGGAGGCGGAGCTTGCAGTGAGCTGAGATCCGGCCACTGTACTCCAGCCTGGGTGACAGAGCAAGACTCCGTCTCAAAAAAAAACAAAAAAAACAAAAAAACAAAAAAAACTCCTGCTTGGATCCATAAAACCCCCCTCCACACTAATCCAATCTCATTCCCTGAATCTACAGGGCGCAGACAACTTAACAAATTACAATCCAGGTAAGTAGGTAGGTAGGTAGGTAGGTAGGTAGGTAGATGGATGATAGGCATTTTTTTTTTTTTTTTTTTTTTTTTGAGATGGAGTCTCACTCTTTAGCCAAGGCTGGAGTGCAGTGGTGCTATCTCAGCTGACTGCAACCTCCGCCTTCCCGGTTCATGGGATTCTCCTGCCTCATCCTCCCCAGTAGCTGGGATTACAGGCATGTACCACCATGCCTGGATAACTTTTGCATTTTTCATAGAGACAGGGTTTCCCCATGTTGACCAGTCTGGTCTCAAACTCCTGACTTCAAATGATCCGCCCGCCTTGGCCTCCCAAAGTGCTGGGATTACAGGCATAAACCACCACGCCTGGCAGAGAAATTTTTTTTTAAGAGATGGGTCTGGATAGGTTGCTTCAGCTGGGCTCGAACTCCCAGCTTCAAGCAATCTTCTTGCTTCAGCCTCCCAAGTTGCTGAGACTACAGGTGAATGCCGCTGTGCCTGCCCAATAACTATTTATTTATTTATTTGAGACGGAGTTTCACTCTTGTAGCCCAGGCAGGAGTGCAGTGGCTTGATCTCAGCTCACTGCAACCTCTGCCTCCCAGGTTCAAGCAATTCTCCTGCCTCAGCCTCCCCAGTAGCTGGGATTACAGGCACCCACCACCACGCCTGGCTAATTTTTGTATTTTTAGTAGAGATGGAGTTTCACCATGTTGGCCAGGTTGGTCTCAAACTCCTGACCTCAGGTGATCCACCCACCTTGGCCTCCCAAAGTGCTCAGATTACAGGTGTGAGCCAATGCACCCAGCCTCCAAGAACATTTTAAATCGACATTCTTGACTGATGTTCTGGACAAGTTGAATGAAGGCTCAGTTCAATCACCATTGATTAAAATTAATACTAATGACATAATTAGCCTCAAAGACTTGTACTAATTATTCTGTTATTTTTGGGTCTTCGAATTTGGATGGATTCTATAATGCATATAAATTAAATTGACTGGTGGGACATGGAGGCTCACGCCTGTAATCCCAGCACTTTGGGAGGCAGAGGCAGGTGGATTACCTGAGGTCAGGAGTTCGAAACCCACCTGGCCAACCTGGTGAAACTCCATCTCTACGAAAACCACAAAAAAAAAAAAAAAAAAAATTCGCTGGCCATGGTGGCCGGTGTGGGTAATCCCAGGTACTCCGGAACCTGAGGCAGGAGAATCGCTTAAACCCGGGAGGCAGAGGTTGCAGTGAGCCGAGATTGCACCATTGCACTCCAGCCTGGGCGACAGTAAATAAATAAATAAATAGGTTGGACACTTACTCTCTACTTTTTCTAGTACCACTCCAAATCCAAGAGATTAACTTTCAAGAAGATACAGTTCTGTCTTTGTACATTAAACCGTGTATTAGTCTCATTTATAAAACTACTATCACTACGGTGGCTCAAACCTGTAATCCGAGCACTTTGGGAGGCCGAGACAGGCGGATCACGAGGTCAGGAGATCGAGACCATCCTGGCTAACACGGTAAAACCCCGTCTCTACTAAAAAATACAAAAACCTAGCCGGGCGAGGTGGCGGGCGCTTGTAGTCCCAGCTACTTGGGAGGCTGAGGCAGGAGAATGGCGTGAACCTGGGAGGCAGAGCTTGCAGTGAGCTGAGATCTGGCCACTGCACTCCAGCCTGG
The DNA here is from genome assembly GCF_047675955.1 of Chlorocebus sabaeus. NCBI lineage: Eukaryota > Metazoa > Chordata > Mammalia > Primates > Cercopithecidae > Chlorocebus > Chlorocebus sabaeus. The sequence continues at coordinate 66,725,354 of NC_132908.1, read as the reverse complement.
GCGACAGAGCTAGACTCCGTCTCAAAAAAAAAAAAAAAAAAAAAACTACTATAACTAAAACTTCTCTAGTTCCATTGATGGCAGTTTTACTAATTCTGTTCTAGACAAATTAGAGACTATTTCCTTGACCTACTAGCATTTGTTGGTTTTGGTTTGTTTTCTTCTTTCATATTTCATCTTTTATCTTGGTTGCTTTTTTTAAACAACCCTGCAGAAAAGACTTAGTAGCATCTGAGTAAGTGTTCACCAAAGGGGAGAAGGGACAGGCAAAGAGCACGCACTGTGCATTAAGAGTAAAAGCTAGCAGGGCGTAGTGGCTGGCACCTGTAATCCCAGCACTTTGAGAGGCCAAGGCGGGCGGATCAGACTGTCAGGGGCTCGAGATCAGACTGGGCAACATGGTGAAATCCCATCTCTACAAAAAAGACAAATATTAACCGGGCATGGTGGCGCACGCCTGTAGTTCCAGCTCAGGGGGAACCTGAGGCTTGAGAATCGCATGAACCTGGGAGGCGGAGGTTGCAGTGAGCCAAGATTGCACACTGGACTCCAGCCTGGATGACAGAGTGAGACTGTTCCAAAAAAAAAAATTGATATGATAAACTAGAAAATGAGAAGTAGCCTCCAGCCATACTCTGTTAGGGCAGGTAACACAGGCACGTTCTAGATGATGAAGAGACTGAGTGGTCAGGAAGGTTGAACCAGGCACAGTGGCTCACGCCTGTAATCCCAGCACTTTGGGAGGCCAAGGCGGGCAGATCACGAGGTCAGGAGATGGAGACCATCCTGGCTAATACGGTGAAACCCTGTCTCTACTAAAAATACAAAAAAAGCCGGGCGTGGTGTCGGTCGCCTGTAGTCCTAGCTACTCGGGAGGCCAAGGCAAGAGAATGTTGTGAACCTGGGAAGTGGAGCTTGCAGTGAGCAGAGATGGCGCCACTGCACTCCAACCTGGGCAACGGAGCAAGACTCCATCTCAAAAAATAAAACAAAACAAAAAATAAAACAGTGTCTATCTCATAGGCGTGCTGTGATAACGAAATTAGGTAATCTGTGTTGATTGACTTTTAACCATAGGAATATATACAGGTTTTACATTTATTTATTGAAGAGATGAGTTGCCCAGGCTGGTCTCACATTCCTGGGCTCAGGCGATCCTTTCGCCTCAGCCTTCTTAATAGCTGGGACTGTAGGCGCGCACCACTACACCTGGCAGGTTTTATCTTCAAAGGTAAAGAAGGCGCTAAACTCTAGATGCTGAAGCGGATTTCCCAGGTGCCCCCAAGGTTTGACCCCGCCCACACTTCTCGGAGTGTGTGGGCGGTGTCGCTGCACATGCGCGCGGGTAAAGCCGGGAGGTGCTGGTGCGGCCGCCAGGAGGCGCAGCCAAGTTGTGGCTGCTCTTCCTGGTTCCCAGAGGCCCAGACTCGGACAGAGGAGCCGTCGCAAGCTCCGTGCGCATGCGCGTTCCCTGCTCACGCCGCCAACATGGCTCCAGTGGAGCACGTTGTGGCGGACGCTGGGGCTTTCCTGCGGGATGCGGCTTTGCAGGTACGGGGAGCTCCCTCCGGGACAGGAAAGATCTGGGCTGACCGCCCCTCTGGGAGTGCGTGGAGTCGGGCGGAGCGTTGCTTGGTGCGGGCGGGTCTGAGCTGGGGCGTTCTGTCCGCAGGACATCGGGAAGAACATTTACACCATCCGGGAGGTGGTCACTGAGATTCGGGACAAGGCCACACGCAGGCGGCTCGCTGTCCTGCCCTACGAGCTGCGGTTCAAGGAGCCCTTACCGGAATACGTGCGGCTGGGTGAGTGCCTCTGCCCCAGCGTTGATGGGAAGCTGGGGTCCCGGGCGCAGATGGCACCCACTTGGGTGCGAGTTGGGGTCTAGCTGCCTTATCAGAGCAGTAGATTTAGAGCCAGCACTTCCTAGGAGATAGTGGTAGGAGACAGGCTTCCTGGGTCTGGAGTCAGCCAGTAACTAGCTGTATGCCCTCGGGGGCCTCGTTTACGTCATCTGCAAAATGGGAATAATAATTGTATCTGTCTCCAAGGTTGCTGTGAGCATGAACTGAGGAATATGGCAGTCAGCACAGTGTTAAACACTTTGCAGACACGCAATAAATTTATTTGGATTTAAAATAAGAGCTTTGATCTTTTGCTACTACTCTTGTACATTTCTTTTCAGTAGATTAGGCTGATAACTGGATATAAAGATCTGCACCTGACAGAGCTTTAAAAAGGGAGTGCTTTTAAGGCATTGTATTAAATGTGAAAGAAAATTAAACTGGGCGCGGCGGCTTACGGCCTGTAATCCCAGCACTTTAGGAGGCGGAGGCGAACGGATCACCTGAGGTCAGGAGTTCGAGACCAGCCTGGCCAACATGGGGAAACCCCCGTCTCTACTAGGAATGCAAAATTAGTTGGGCGTGGTGGCGTGCTCCTGTAATCCCAGCTTCTCAGGAGGCTGAGGCAGGAGAATTGCTTGAACCCGGAGGTGGAGGTTGCAGTGAGTCGCGAAACTCCGTCTCAAAAAAAATAAAAAATAAAGAAAAATAAACAATTGTCTCTTGGCTTAGGAGTCAGCGTTGTTCTCTTGTTGGGAATCAAGGTGATACCCAAGAAAGGCGCCTCAGTGTTTGGAAGTGTTTGAGAGGTTAGAGGCTGATCGTGGAGAGGATGTTACCTCCTCTGTGATTTCTACGATTTTCTCCACCAACTTAATAGCTCTGTGATCTTTGCCAACTTACTAAATCTTTCCCAGGAAATACTAATAGTACTTCTGAAGATTGGCAAAGGACGAAATGAATTAACACGTAAAGCTTTTAATGCAGTGCCTAGTGCACAGTAAGTGGACAGTAAATTGTAGTTGCTGCTAATGTCTGTTTCTTAGGAAATAAGAGCAGTATACCTAGTGTTCCTTGTACCAGTGTATTAGGAGACATCTCTCTGTTAATTTCAGGAAATTTTTTTTTTTTCCCAAGATGGGGTCTTGCTCTATCGCCCAGGCTGGAGTGCAGTGGCGCAATCTCGGCTCATGCAAACTCCGCCTCCTGGGTTCAGGCCATTCTGCCTCAGCCTCCCGAGTAGCTGGGACTACAGGCACCCGCCACCACGCCCAGCTAATTTTTTTTGTATTTTTGGTAGAGACAGGGTTTCACCGTCTCGGCCACTATTTGTCCAGGATGGTGTCATCTGCTGACCTCGTGATCCACCTGCCTCGGCCTCCCAAAGTAGGAAATTTTAAGTGTTTATTATGGATGACTCTGGAGAATAACGGCAGTCGAACAGCTGACATTTATTATGCATTAAGCACGTGCTTTTTGTTTCCTCATAGACTACTACAATTACAAGTTGAGCATCCTGGATCTGAAATCCAGAATGCTCCTAAATCTGAAACTTTTTTTTTTTTTTTTTTGAGATGGAGTCTGGCTGTGTTGCCCAGGCTGGAGTGCAGTGGCACGATCTTGGCTCACTGCAGCCTCCACCTCCTGGGTTTCAGCAATTCTCCTGCCTCAGCCTCCCGAGTAGCTGGGATTATAGGCACGTGCCACCATGCCTAATTTTTGTATTTTGAGGAGAGAAGGGGTTTCACCATATTGGCCAGGTGGGTCTCGAACTCCTCACCTTAAGTGATCTACCCACCTCAGCCTCCCATGGTCACCATGGCATGAGCCACCGCACCCCAACTTTCTTTTTTTTTTTTAAAGGAGTCTCACTCTGTCACCCAGGCTAGAGTGCAGTGGCGCAATCTTGATTCACTGCAACCTCTGCCTCCCGGGTTCAAATGATTCTCCTGCCTCAGCCTCCCGACTAGCTGGGATTACAAGCCCCTGCTACCACACCCAGATAATTTTTGTATGTTTAGTAGACAGGTTTCACCATGTTGGCCAGGCTGATCTCCTGACCTCAAGTGATCTGCCCACCTCAGCCTCTCAAAGTGTTGGGATTACAGGTGTGAGCCACCACACCCTGCCCCAGCCAACTTTCTGCTCCTTCCTCTGCATTTGATAAGGGTGTTACAGTAAACCTAACTGGCATGAGTCTTCGTGGTGGAGAATACAAATTTCTCAACTGCGTGTAGGGAAAGGTCAGAAAATGGATGAAAGTGTTAAGACTTTTCATGACACAGTGATCCTTTCTAAATTGTTTTGATACTTCCATTGTTTTGATCTGTTCTAAATCATTTTGATACTTCCACTGGTTATCCCAGGTCATATGGCTTTTTGCCTCTAACTGAAGATGAAAATCTGTTGTTTACAGTGACTGAGTTTTCAAAGAAAACAGGAGACTACCCTAGCCTGTCTGCCACAGACATCCAAGTGCTTGCGCTCACATACCAGCTGGAAGCAGAGTTTGTTGGAGTGTCTCACCTAAAACAGGAACCACAGAAGGTATATTAAGAGGATGGGTTTGTAGAAGCTTTATATTGTGGGAACAATCAGATATACAAAAGTAGAAGGACTAGTGTAATGGACCCAGGGTCCCCATCATCCCCCTCCAGTTATCTCATAGCTAGTCTGTATTCATCTACACTGATCCACAGTCCTGAGTACTTTTTTTTTTTCAGATGGAGTCTTGCTCTGTTGCCCAGGCTGCAGTATAATGGCGTGATCTCAGCTCACTGCAACTTCCACCTCCAGCGATTCTCTTGCCTCAGCCTCCTGAGTAGTTGGTGGGATTACAGGTGCCCACCACCAGGCCCAGCTAACTTTTGTATTTTTAGTAGAGACGGGGTTTCGCCATGTTGGTCAGGCTGGTCTCGAACTCCTGACCTCAGGTGATGCGCCCACCTCAGCTTCCCAAAGTGCTGGGATTATAGGCATGAGCCAGCGTGCCAGGCCTCAGCCCTGAGTATCTTAAACTCAGACATTGTGTAGTATTTCACTGATAGTTATTTCTTGGTATGTCTCTAAAGATCAAGACTCTCAACTTTAAAGCCATCATTACACTTACACAAAATTAATAGTAATGCCTGTTATCAAATATCCAGTCAGCGTTCACATTCCTCAGTTATTCTGTAAATGTTAAGAGTTTGAGGTTCATATGTTACAATTGGCAAATGTGTTTCAGTCCCTTTTTTTCCCCCCTTCATCCAGGGTCTACCTGTGTTGCCCAGGCTGGTCTCACAACTCCTGGGCTCAAGTGATCCTTCCACCTTAGCCTCCTGATTAGTCTCTTTTGATCTGTAGGTTTTGGGGAAAGGTTTAAATTTGGAAAATGCAAAAATAAAAATAATCTATATATCTGTATATAATAATTTTTTAAAAAACACAGTTCTTTCTGGCCAGGTGCCATGGCTTATGCCTATAATCCCAGGGCTTTGGGAGGCCAAGGCAGGAGCATCACTTGAGCCTAGGCATTTGAGACCAGCCTGGGCAACCCCATCTCTACCAAAAAAAAAAAAAAAAGCTATCCAGGCATGGTGGTGTGCACCTTTAGTCCCAGCTACTTGAGAGGCTGAGGCAGGAGGATCACCTGGGCACAGGAGATTGAGGCTGCAGTGAGTTGTGATCACACCACTGCACTCCAGCCTGGGTGACAGTGAGACCCTATCTCAAAAAAAGAGAGTTTTCTGGAGGTAAAAAAGAAGGAACACTAAGTACGTGCAAGTGTTTTTTCAAACTTTTGCTTCCTTCAAAACTCTGACTCCTGTTGTGCTTTTAGGGTCTTACCCAGTATGGCTAGGTTGAAGAGATTGATAAATTTGTGCCTGTGCCCATTGTCTATTTCTAAGCCAGAGGATTTTAGAAGCCAAAAAGTTTAACCTAATAATAGTTCATTTTCAATAGTGTTGACAAACAATTGCTTAATCTTCTCTGCCTAAAGTCACCAAAACTATGGTGGACTCCTATTTTTGCACTAGTTGAAACTACCTTCAAATTTTTTATTTATTTATTTATTTATTTATTTATTTTTTTTTTGAGACAGAGTCTCGCTCTGTCGCCCAGGCTGGAGTGCAGTGGCCGGATCTCAGCTCACTGCAAGCTCCGCCTCCCGGGTTCACGCCATTCTCCTGCCTCAGCCTCCCAAGTAGCTGGAACTACAGACGCCCGCCACCTCGCCCGGCTAGTTTTTTGTATTTTTCAGTAGAGACGGGGTTTCACTGTGTTAGCCAGGATGGTCTTGATCTCCTGACCTCGTGATCCGCCTGTCTCGGCCTCCCAAAGTGCTGGGATTACAGGCTTGAGCCACCGCGCCCGGCCTCAAATTTTTTTTTAAGAGAGATGGGGTCTCACTGTGTTGCCTAGGCTGATCTCAAACTCCTGGGCTCAAGCCATCCCCGCACCTTGGCCTCCCAAAATGCTGAGATTACAGGAATGAACTACCACACTTGTTTTTTGTTTGTTTTTTAATGAGACAGGATCCTGCTATCACCTAGGCTAGAGTACAGTGGCGCTGATCACAGCTCACTGCAGCATCAAACTCCTGAGCACAAGCAATCCTCCTACCTCAGGCTCCCAAGTAGCTGGAACTATAGCTGTACACCACCATGCCTGGCTAATTTTAAAATTTGTTTATAGAGATAGGGTGTCACTTTTGTCCAGGCTGGTCTCAAACTCCTGGCCCAAAACAATCCTCCTACCTCAGCCACTGCACCCAGCTATTTTTTTATTTTTATTCTCTGATTTTTTTAAACATTGGATGTCAGCCAGGCATGGTGGCTTATGTGTGTAATCCCAGCGCTTTGGGAGGCTGAGATGGGCAGATCACTTGAGGCTGGGAGTTTGAGACCAGCCTGGCCAACATGGTGAAACCCGTCTCTACTAAAAATACAAAAATCAGTGGGGCATGGTGGTACATACCTGTAATCCCAGCTACTTGGGAGGCTGAGGCATGAGAATCGCTTGAACCTGGGAGTTGGAGGTTTCAGTGAGCTGAGATTGTGCCATTGCCTTCTAGCCTGGGCGATAGAGCGAGACCCTATCTCAAAAAAAAAAAAAAAAATTTTTTTTTTTTTTTTTTTTTTTTTTAAGACAGAGTCTCACTCTTGTCGCCCAGGCTGGAGTGCAGTGACGTGATCTCGGCTCACTGCACTTACCCAGCTAATTTTTTGTATTTTTAGTAGAGACAGGGTTTCGCCATGTTGGCCAGGCTGGTCTCCAATTCCTGACCTCAGGTGATCTGCCCACCTTGGCCTCCCGAAGTGCTGGGATTAAAGGCGTGAGCCACCGCACCCGGCCAAAAAAAAAAAACTGGGTATCTTTAATTTTGATAACAAGAAGTAAAATATGTTTTTTGTTTTTTTAAAGGTTAGAGTGAGCTCATCGATTCAGCACCCAGAAACACCTCTGCACATTTCTGGTTTCCATCTGCCCCCCAAGGTAATTTCTTCGACAAGCTAGGCTCTTCATGCTCTTTTCTGAAACATGTCACATTTCTGTAAGTTATGTGTTCACAGTGAACTAAACTTACGTGGACCAATAACATAGTTTGTCCAGCCGTGTCTGATCTCACTTGTTTGTCATACGTGATTTCATCTGTAACCTGAAAGGCTACAGATGAATTTTCAGGTTTTAAAATTGTTTCTTTTGATTTCAGCCTAAATCCCTGCAAGAACCAGAGAAAGGACACCCAGCTTGTGAGCCTGAGAACCTGGAATTTAGTTCCTTCATGTTCTGGAGAAACCCTCTGCCCAGCATCGATCATGAACTGCAGGAGCTGCTGGTGAGGCCTTGACTTTTGGTCTTCGGACGACAGCTCAACGTCTCCCCCACTGCTCCTGTGGGCTGGGAGTTTGAAAGGTCTGTTGATGTTTCAGATTGAGAGAAGTGAGGATGTTCCAAGTGAGAAGGAGGAGGAGGAAGAAAACGGGTTTGAAGACAGAAAAGATGACAGCGATGACGACGGGGGTGGCTGGATAACCCCCAATAACATCAAGCAGATCCAGCAGGAGCTGGAGCAATGTGACGTCCCCAAGGATGTGCGGGTTGGCTGCGTGACCACAGACTTCGCCATGCAGGTGGGTAGGGTGGGCCTGAGCCCACGTGTCACACACGTCATCAGCAGCGGTCCTACCGAGGTGTACAGATGTACACGGAGCTGGTGCTGCGCAGCGCTTGTTTTCCTGGTTCTGGAAACCACCTGTGCCCTTGGTGATTTTTAGTTTTGCTTAGAGGCTAGACAATCGTGATATGATGACAACATTTGTATAGTAAATTAAACGTTTAATGTTTACTATTTATTTTTTTTTTCAGTGTATATAATGTCGTGTGGTCAGTCAGATTCTTAAAACAGGGAGAGAGAGTTTTCAGCCAGCAATGAGTATATTTGCCCCAGACAAAATAAAATGTCCATTGAGAGAGCTTGCTAATGACAGGTCATGGAAAATGACAAACACAGGCTCCAGGAGAGTGTTAGAAAGACACGTGGGTCTTCGTCCTCATTTACACATCTTGAGAGGCCTCCCCAGACTGAGTTTCCTTCACAAAAGCCAAGGAATATGGGCAACGCAGGGTTTGTGAAGTTCCCTTAACTGTGATTACAAAATTAATGTGTAAAGAAAATTGATGACAAGAAAACTGAGTTCTTCTTTAACTTGTGGTTGTAGAATGTTCTGCTGCAGATGGGGCTGCATGTGCTGGCGGTGAACGGCATGCTGATTCGCGAGGCCCGGAGCTACATCTTGCGCTGCCACGGCTGTTTCAAGTACGTAGCTGGTGACCTGGCCCTGGTGCCCTCTGTGGAACACACAGAGTTTCTTTTTTTGTTTTGAGACACAGTCTCGCTCTGTCCCCCAGGCTGGAGTGCAGTCGCGCAGTCTCAGCTCACTGCAACCTCTGCCTTCTGGGTTCAAGTGATTCTCCTGCCTCAGCCTCTCAAGTAGCTGGGACTAGAGGCACGTACCACTGCACCCGGCTAATTTAATCTCTGTATGTTTTTAGTAGAGGTGGGGTTTCACCATGTTGGTCAGGCTGGTCTCAAATTCCTGACCTCAAATGATCCATCCACTTCAGCCTCCCAAAGTGCTGGGATTACAGGTGTGAGCCACCACGCCCAGCCCACTCTTCCTGTTTCTTCTACAGACTTATTTAAAGAGAGCCCTACGTTAATGTATGTTTCTTCCACCTCGTCATTCCTCTGGGGCCTGGGTTCTGTCTCCACCTGGGCACCGAGAACTTGGGGACAGAGGTTGCCAGGGACCTCCCACCTTATCTCAGTGGCATGAGGTTAGGGACATGGGTTCTGGAACAGTGAGCCTCAGTCTTTAGCAGTACATACTGAAACATTTGTCCTTGGAATGTCTGGGATTTGCTTTGACATAATCCACAAGTAGAAGGAGTGGGTGGGGGTGGAGATGAAATAAGATTGGCTGTGAATTGATAGTTTTTGAAGCTGGAGGGTGATGGATACATGGTTTATCCTGTTTTGTCTGCTTTATACATGAGAGATTTTCTGTTTACAAAAAGAAGAGTACATGGGTTCAAATCCAGATTCTGTGTCCTGCTGCCGGTGTGATTTTGCAAAAGCTGATTCACTTCTTTATGCTTCAGATTCTTTTCTTTGAGATGAGGTCTCACTATGTTGCCCCGGCTGGTCTTCAACTCCTGGCCTTAAGCAATCCTCTTACCTTGTCCTCCTGAAGTGGTGGGATTATAGGCGTGAGCCATCTACCTCTCAGATTCTTTTTTTTTTTTTTTTTTTTCTTTTTTGAGATAGTTTCCCTCTTGTTGCCCAGCCTGGAGTGCAGTGGTGCCATCTCAGCTCACTGCAATCTCTGCCTCCCAGGTTCAAGCGATTCTCCTGCCTCAGCCTCTGAGTAGCCGGGACTAGAGGCACATGCCACCATGCCTGGCTAATTTTTTGTATTTTTAGTAGAGGTGGGTTTCACCGTGTTAGCCAGGATGGTCTCGATCTCCTGACCTCTGATCCGCCCGCCTCGGCCTCCCAAAGTGCTGGGATTACAGGCGTGAGCCACTGCGCCCGGCTTCGTATTTTTGTTTGTTTGTTTGTTTTGTATTTTTCTGAGACAGTCTCACTCTGTTGCGTGGAGTACAGTGGCACAGTATAGGCTCAGTGCAATCTCTGCCTCCTGGGTTCAAGTGATCCTCCTGCCCCAGCCTCCTAAGTAGCTGGGACTACAGGCACCCATCACCACATCTGGCTAACTTTTTGTATTTTTAGTAGTGACAGGGTTTCACTATGTTGGCTAGGTTGATCTGAAATGCCTGAGCTCAAGTGATCTGCCTGCCTCGGCCTCGCAAAGAACTGGGATTGCAGGCATGAGCCACCACACCCAGCCCTATCAGATTCTTAATAAGATTGAGAAGGTGGTTGTGAGGAACTAGGAAGACAGTCGTGTCAAGGACTCTGTGGTATCTGGTACATAAGCAGCGTGCCTATCGGGTGAACTGGTAGTTTCTTGACCACTGACCTCTCGTTGCTTTTCTGACTCTTGAGTTGGTTCCTGTGGTGAGGGCTGGTGTTCTGTAGGGAGGCCTCTGGGACCCTGGAGACCGCCTGGTTGGCGTGGAAGAGCCTCTGCCACAGCCTTGCTGGTGGAATGTGGCCTGGGGACCTACTCTAGGGTGGCATCCGCCACTCCGCAGGCTCAGGCTGGGTCTGGAGGCATCACGTAGATCCATCTGGTGGTGCCCTTGTAGAGGCCCATGAGGAACTTTCTGAATCATCAAAGGTGCCTCTCTGGGTCCCCAGCTCTTCCACTGGGCGGGGATTTGCCTGTGTGAAGCCTCATTCCCTGAAAGCCCGAGCATAACCCAGCACTCAGGCTTGGGGCCAGCCCCGCCAGCCAGTGTGGCTCCGCCGCTCCTCAGAGTGGCCCGTACCTTCCTCTGAAGCTTCATGTCATTTTGCTGTTTCAGGCTCATGACAGTAAAGCTCCTGGCTTCATAAAATTCCACTTTCTCCAATGTCCTTTGTTACAGAAGCACTAAATTCACCAGATGAACACTCAATTCTTAGAAACACTTGAAATGTTCTTCATTCTTGTCAGATTAGCCCCGTGACTGCACAGTTTGATGTACAAAATAATTAGGTCCCAACACTTGTTACGAGGTGCTTAGTTCACTCACAAGAGACTTCGGGTGAGGCATTTGGCTTCTCCAGCTATTCCATCCAGCTCTTGTGTCTTGACCATTGGGAACTGATGGAGAACTCCAGAAGAACAGGGACCAGGGCCACTGCTTTGCCGTTGGCAGCAGCAACTTCCTCCTGTCCAGGGTCCACTGTCCACAGGGCTTGAGCGCATAGGCGGGGGAGGCTTTGCGTCTGTCCTCAGCCCTGGTCTTCGTTCAGCCACGGCAGTGCGTTTCCTGCCTCATTAATACGCTCTGCCGCCTCCAGAGCTGCTCCCGAGTTAACACCCAGGCTGACATTTGGAGGGAAGGTGGCTCGTGGTGTGACGAGGTGCCCCTCGAGAAAGTGCCGTGATGTGAAGGGCATTGATTCTGGAGCCAGACTGCCTGGGTTTATCTGCCATGGACCAGCTGAGTGACCTTGAGCAAGCTGCCTTAACTTGCCTCAGTTTCTCCATCTGGAAAATGGAGGTGGTGCCATCCTCCCAGGACTAGTGATGTGAACCCTACAGAACAGGGCCTGGCGGTGTGTAGGAAGGGTTCGGGATTCACCTAACTGCATCCTGCTCGCTTGCACACTTCCTTACCCGCCCCTCCTGTGGTTTATCTATTCCTCAGAGGGACGCGGCGGCCCTTTGCTGACAGCTTCAGTGGCCTCCATCTTTGTGACATGTGTGGTGCGATTCAGCCCTTCCCTGTTTCTTCTGCTGAGGCCCGGGATCCACCTTGTATTCTGGGGAGGTGTTTGCTGCCCGTGGCTTTGGCACAGATCGTCTCCTTTTGTGTCTCCCAGGACAACGTCTGACATGAGCCGAGTGTTCTGTGCTCACTGTGGGAACAAGACCCTGAAGAAAGTGTCCGTGACCGTCAGCGACGACGGCGCCCTGCACATGCACTTCTCCCGCAACCCCAAGGTGCTGAACCCCCGCGGCCTCCGGGTGAGTGGCGCCTCTCCCAGTCCCCTCCCCACGCCAGAGTCGAAAAGAACAGAAAGGACAAAAGAAAACAGTCTAGTCATTTCTGCAAGATCAGGGGTTGAAAGCCTGGGACCTAGGTACCAAGACGGAGCAGGGAGAATGTACACATGCCATCTCCTGAGAAGCGACCGGTCATTCGGGCAGTAGCTGTGAAAGGCGGCAGTGGTGGCTCACGAAGCGGGAGCTCATCTGGAGTAAGGCAGAGGTTAGATTTGTGCAGGACTTGAAGGATGGGCAGGGTCTCGGGACACCCATGGCGCAGGGAGGAACGGGTGTGGAAAGCACAGCACAGAAGAGAGGGCCTGATGGGGTACCTGCGCAGCAGCTGCCAACACAGAGAACCGGGAGGGAAGGATTGGAGGACGAATGAGCGGCACTGGCCTCTCCCAGCAGTAAAATAGCCACGTGTGCATGAAAACCTTTTAATATTGAAATAATTTTCAACTTACAGAAAAGTTGTAAAGACAGTATAAACAATTCCTGGGGGTTTTTTGTTGTTTGAGACAGGGCCTCTCTCTGTCGCCCAGGCTGGAGTGCAGTGGCGCCATCTTGGCTCCCTGAAACTCCACCTCCTGGGTTCAAGCGATTCTCCTGCCTCAGCCTCCCAAGTAGCTGGGATTCCAGGCGCACACCACCGTGCTTGGCTAGTTTTTGTATTTTTAGTAGAGACGGTTTTGCCATGTTGGCCAGGATGGTCCCCAACTCTTGACCTCTGGTGATTTGCCCACCTCAGCCTCCCAAAGTGCGGGGATTACAGGTGTCAGTCACTGCACGCGGCCAACAATTCCTGTTTACCCGTCACCTGGATTTCCCAGGGTTAATCATGTACTTACATCTGCTTTCTCTTTATACGTGTACGTATTTTTTTCCTGAACCATTTGAGAGTAAATTGTGCACATAATGCCCCTTTGCCTTGAAACAAGGACTTTATCTAAATCAAGAAATCAGCATTGCTGCAATCTGTGTAATCTGCAAACCCAAATCCAGATTTTGCCAGTTCTACAGACTTCCTGACAAAAGGAGAGTTTTTGGGTGCATAATCCAGTCTAGAGTGACACGCTGCATTTTGTCATCTCGTCTTTTTTCGTCTGGGGTCCTTTCTCAGTCTTTTGTCTTAGAGGACCCTGACGCTTTTGAAAACTATGAGCCCGTTCCTTTGTAGAACATCCCCCCTCTTGGGTGAGTCTGGTATTTCCTCGGGATTGGATTAGATTGGGGCTATGCAGTTTTGGCAGGAACACCCCAGAAGTGATCCTGCTGTGTCCTTCTCAGGACTTCATTTCAGTGGGTAAATAATTAGTTGTATAATGTACTGGTGATACTGACTTTGATCACTTGGTTCAGTGGCTTCTGCTACCTTCATCCCCTGTAAAGTTATTTATAATACTTAATTTGTAGAAAGAGACTGAGACTATGTATATATAATTTCTCATTGAACTTAAGTTGCCTGAAACAGTTATTATAGTGATGATTGTCAAATGGTGATTTTCTGTTATTCCTTCCGTGTTTATGACCTGGTATTCTACTGTAAGGAGGAACTTTCCTTTTATTCCCATGTATTGATTTCTATGTGTGGTCTTGTGGATCTGTGTTACAGTCTACAGGCTGTGATCTGTCACTGTCATTTTGAGCCTCTCATTGTGCCAACGTGTGGCCAGTGGGAGCCTGTGTTCTTTTGACAGATCCCAGGTACTCTTTCAACACAACTTTGTGGCATAACAAGAAGTTCCCAGCCTCTCAGCCGTCTCCTGCCTGTGCCCCAGAATCTGCCATTTCTCTCAGGAGCTCTGGTTTTTTGTGCAGGAGGGTTTTTGGAAGTAAAGATCTGGAGACTGGGTGTGTCTGTTGTCCTGGGGTATCATTGCGTCTTGGCTCCAATGGACAGAGCTAGGAAATATATACACGTGTGTATAAATACACACTGGAATGTTTTGTATTTCTATTTCTGTATTGTCTTTAGCTGGAGGTATGTAGTCAAAATACCGTGCTCGTTCTTTCATGTGTGAATTGAGGTGGGAATCAGGTGGGAGGTGGCGGCATGTCACACGTAGCACATGGTAGGCAGTCAGTTACCACCCGCTGTCATCTGCCTGCACCAGGATCTGCAAGGTCGGCTGCGCCTTGTGTGACTGTGGCTCCCCTTCTTCTAATGTGGCCCTTCCTTTTCTTATTTCCAGTACTCGCTTCCCACTCCCAAAGGGGGCAAATACGCCATCAACCCCCACCTCACCGAGGATCAGCGCTTCCCTCAGCTGCGACTCTCCCGAAAGGCCAGGCAGAAAACCAACGTGTTCGCCCCTGACTACATCGCCGGGGTGTCGCCCTTTGTGGAGAACGACATCTCCAGCCGCTCAGCTACCCTGCAGGTCCGGGACAGCACCTTGGGAGCTGGGCGGAGACGCTTAAATCCCAACGCTTCCAGAAAGAAGTTTGTGAAGAAAAGGTGAAGTGTGAGTTCCCACAGGCAAACTGGATGGGTGTTCTGGCCACTGTGGAGTTCTGGTGTCCCATTTCCCCAGCTGTGTCATCTCCAGGACCACCCGATGGAATTAACAGGTGGGCTTCACAGTGCAGCTCTGCCCGGCCATGCCCTGCTGGGTCTGCAGGGAACTGGGCTGTCCCATGGCCTGTGAGCGTCTGGAGCACCTGGCCGCCTGCCAAGGAAAGGGAATTGGATACAAATAGAAAGAACAGTGCCCTGGAGCCAATCTTCGAGAAAGGAATTTCCAAAGGATAATATTTTTCTAGTAAATGCGGCTGCAAGCGCCTGTGCATTTTTATTAAATAGGCCAAATTTTTGCTGCTTAGGTCATCTCAAGGCTGACGCTTGAGCTGTGTGCCCGGAGATCATGCATTTAGATTTATCTTTTTGCCAGAAAATACAAGGTTATAATAAAACTAAGAACTACTATTTCTTTCTTTTCGTTTAACCTCTTCTTTTTTTGAGAATGGTTTCCATTAGTCTGGAAAGTGCAATGTGGTGAGCTCCCTGACGGCCTTTCACCTGGATTCCCTACGGTTCTGCCTCATCTTTTTCTGTACACACAGTCACAAAGTATGAGTCGTCTAGGAAAAGGATATTCTTTTACATAACCACGGTAGAGTTAGCAAATTCAAGAAATAACACGTTGGTACATTACTATTATGTAACATGACAGCACTGGTAATCACCCCGTATCAGTTCTTTCTTCAGCTGCCTACTGTTCCATTGCGAAGAGCTATGAAACAAACTGTGTTAACTACTTACTCTACATTAGCCCATTTAATCCATAGAACGTTAGTACAAGGTATGGCTGCTGTTACTTCAAGCAGTCCTGAGCTACAAGAGGTAAGTGACACAGCCTGTGAGTGACTAGACCAAGATTACAGCTTAGTCCATCTGTGCTTTTTTTTTTTTTGAGACAGTGTCATTCTGTCGCCAGGCTGGAGTACTATGACTCAGTCTCAGTTCACTGCAGCCTCTGCCTCCCTGGCTCAAGAGATTCTCCTGTCTCAGCCTCCCGAGTAGCTGGGATTACAGGCAAGTGCCACCGTGCCTAAGTTTTTTTTCTTCTTTTTTCTTTCTAGTAGAGACGAGGTTTCACCATGTTGCCCAGGCTGGTCTTGAACTCCTGACCTCGGGTGATCCACCCACCTCGGCCTCCCAAAGTGCTGGGATTACAGGCATGAGCCACCGCGCCTGGCCCCATCTGTGCTCTTAAGCAACAAATGTACCAGTGGCGATGGTAGGAGGGAGGGTGAACACTGTGCCCGCTTTCTGTCCCCATCTTTGTGAAACTCCTGCGCTTGGGAGGATGGATGGGTTGACACCCACCTGCAGCACAGGGTACCGGAGGAGAGGTGAACAGTGGTTAGAACCCGGGCGACTCCGATGTGCCCTTTCCATTTCTCCACATACTCTGTTCTGTCCGACAGAGGGAAGGTTAGGAGGCCGAGCACGGTGACTCCTGCCTATAACCCCAGCATTTTGGGAAGCCGAGGCAGGATCGCTTAAGCCCAGGACATAGAGAACAGCCTAGGTCAAAAGAATATCTACAGAGAACACAAGAGAGTAAGGCTTTTAGCTTAATTGCACCCCTGTTTCTCACCATCATCTTGGAATTCCTTCCCTTTCTCCTAGTCCCACCCATTTCATTCTGTATTTAGTAGCCATAAGACTACTAAGTAAGACTGGCCAGGATTTGGCCAACAGTCCATATGTAATTTTTTTTTTCTTTTTGAGACTGTCACCCAGGCTGGAGTGCAGTGGTGCGATCTCAGCTCACTGCAGCCTCCGCCTCCCGGGTTCAAGTGATTCTTCTGCCTCAGCGTCCCGAGTAGCTGGGACTATAGGTGTGTGCTACCACGCCCAGGGATTTTTTTTTTTGGTAGATGGGGTTTTGCCATGTTGGCCAGGCTGTTCTCAAATGCCTGACCTTGGGTGATCTGCCTGCCTTGGCCTCACAAAGTGCTGGGGTTACAGGCGTGAGCTACCACGCCAGGCCTCACGTAATTTTAGAAAGTGTTAGATCAGGCACGGTGGCTCACGCCTGTAATCCTGACACTTTGGGAGGCCGAGGTGGGTGGATCACCTGAGGTCAGGAGTTCAATATTAGCCTGAGCAACATGGAGGAACCCCTTCTCTACTAAAAACACACAATTAGCCGGGCGTGGTGGCAGGTGCCTGTAATCCCAGCTACTTGGGAGGCTGAGGCAGAAGAATCACTTGAACCCGGGAGGCAGAGACTGTGGTGAGCCGAGATCATGCCATTGAACTCCAGCCTGGGCAGTAAGAACGAGACTCCATCTCAAAAACAAAAAGTCATGGACTGGGTGCTGTGGTTCACGCCTATGATCCCAACACTTTGGGAGGCCAAAGTGGGAGTATCCCTCAAGTCCAGGAACTTGAGACCAACTTGGGCAACATAGTGAGACCCCATCTCTACAAAATATGCAAAAATTAACAGGTATGGTGATACACACATGTAGTCCCAGCTACTTGGGAGGCTGAGGTGGGAGAATTGCTTAAGCCCAAGAGGGTGAGGTTGCAATGAGTTGAGATCACGCCACTGCACTCCAGCCTGGGTGAGAGAGAGAGACCGTGTCTCAAAAGAAGAAAAACTGACTGCCTGGACGCAGTGGTTCAGACCAGTAATCCCAGCATTTTGAGAGGCTGAGGCGGGCAGATCACTTGAGCTCAGGAGTCCAATACCAGCCTGGCCAACATAGCGAAACCCCGCAAACAAAAATGAGTGAAACAAATTAGTTGCACATGGTGCTGCCTGTAGTCCCAGTTACTTGGGAGGCTGAGGTAGGAGGATCACTTGGGCTTAGGAGGAGGACGGGGTTGCAGCTGAGATCCTGCCACCAAACTCCAGCCTGGGTGACAGAGCAAGACTCTGTCTCAAAAAAAAAAAAAAAAGTCATGGCACAGTGGCTTACTCCTGTAATCCCAGCACTTTGGGAGGCCAAGGTGGGTGGATCACTTGAGGTGAGGAGTTTGAGACCAGCCTGGCTAACATGACGAAACCCCATCTCTACTAAAAATACAAAAAAAAAAAGCCAGGCATGATGGCGCATGCCTGTAGTCCTAGCTACACGGTTGGCCAACATGGTGAAACCCCATCTCTACTAAAAATACAAAAATTAGCTGGGTGTGGTGGCAGGCACCTGTAATCCCAGCTACTCAGGAGGCTGAGGCAGGAAAATCGCTTGAACCCGGGAGGCGGAGGTTGCAGTGAGCTGAGATGATGCCACTGCACTCTAGCCTGGGCGACAGCGAGACTGTCATTCATAGATAGACAGCTGGAGATAAAAATAAGAATAATCAAACAACCAGGCTGGGCATGGTGGCTCACGCCTGTAATCTCAGCACTTTAGGAGGCCAACGCCGGTGATCAGTCGAGGTCAGGAGTTCGAAACCAGCCTGGCCAACATGCTGAAATCCTGTCTCTACTAAAAAATACAAAAATTAGCCAGGCCTGGTAGTATGTGCCTGTAATCTCAGCTACTCAGGAGGCTGAGACAGGAGAATCGCTTGAACCTGGGAGGCAGAGGTTGCAGTAAGCCAAGATGGTGCCACTGCACTCCAGGCTGGGCAAAAGAGCAAGACTGTATCTCAAAAATAAATAAATAAAAATTTAAAAAAAATAATGACCAGCTGGGCATGGTGGCTCTCACCTGTAATGTAAGCTACTTGGGAAGCTGAAGTGAAAGGATGGTGTGAGCCCTGGAGTTCAAGGCTGCAGTGAGCTATGATTGCACCACTGCACTTCAGTCTGGATGATAGGGCAAGACCCTATCTCTCAAATATAAATAAGTAAATAAACAACTAATCTCAAAAACCCAAGATTCTAGCACATGATTATTTTAATTGAATGTGACATAATATTTGGCTGTAATGAAATCTTTGATTTGGGGGTTCAATAGTAGAAAGATACAGACTCTAATCAGGTTCTAAATAGATTGCAAAAACAACTACAGGCCAGGCTCAGTGGCTCATGCCTGTAATCCCAACACTTTGGGAGGGAGGCCTCGGCAGGCAGATAGCTTGAGCTCAGGAGTTTGAGACCAGCTTGGGCAACATGGTGAAACCCCATCTCTACAAAAAATACAAAAAGTAAGGTGGGTATGGTGGCATGTCCCTATAGTCCCAGCTACTCAGGAGGCTGAGGCAGAAAGATTTACTTGAGCCTGGGAGGTCAAGGCTACAGTCAGTCAAGATCACACCACGGCACTCCAGCTTGGGCGACAGAGCAAGTCTCCGGGGAAAAAAAAAAAAAGACTCAATTTGCTACCTTGAATCAAGTCTCTCTTCAGAACAAACGAATGTCCTTTTTGAGAGAAATTTTAGGGTTTTGTTGTTGTGTTTGTTTGTTTTGTGTTTTTGTTTTTTTGGTTTTTTTTTTTCTGAGATGGAGTCTTACTCTGTTGCCCAGGCTGGAGTACATTGGCACAATCTCGGATCACTGCAAACTCTGTCTCCCAGGTTCAAGTGGTTCTCCTGCCTCAGCCTCCCGAGTAGCTGGGACTATAGGTGTACACCACCACACATGGCTAATTTTTGTATTTTTAGTAAAGTTGGGGTTTTACCATGTTGGCCAGGCTGGTCTTAAACTCCTCACCTCAGGTGATCCACCTGCCTCGGCCTCCCAAAGTGCTGGGATTATAGGAGTGAGTCACTGTGCCTGGCAGAAATTTGAGTTTAACCAGAGTGTTCTAAGCCCAATAAAGGATGGTCTAATTTAGGCAAAACATAACGTAAAGAAATTAGAGCAGGACACACTAAAACACAGGAAGCCCAACACAGTGGTGTGAGTGCTATGAAATAGCCATAGCAGTGGTGGGTAGGAGGACAGGAAGGGATGGATAGGGTTTCTAGTAGAAGAATCTCTTCTACCCTAATACCAAGAACCTTTTCCCCCCCAGGAATACTTGGCTGGTATCCACAAGAACCACTGAGGACAAAAGATACCCAGGTCCCCAGACAGGCTCAAAAACGGCTCTGAGCTAATGTATAAAGTCCATCATCCACAGCACAGAGAAAAGGAAAGGGGCTTTGGGGACTTCTCCTTGTGCAGAAAAGCAGCCACCCAGGAGGACATCATGCATTAGCAGGTGGCTCATGAGGATGTTTGTGTTCTTTCATCAGAAGGAGAGAGGACTCCTGAGAATTATCCTACTTCCGGCTTTTAATTTCTAGATAATGAAGACCACAAAGCTTCCTACAGCTCTGAGGTCCTGGCCTGCTCCCTGGGAACAGAGTGGGACCCTGAGGACACTGTTTTCAGTTGATACATAATACCTGGTGCATACTCTTGGGATAGAGGCCTGCTTCAGAAAAGACCAGGGGAAATGTACGGTCTTAGTACTGAGAGCAAATTAAAGCTGGAAGAAACCATGAAGACAGAGAAGAGCATTAGCGGCTGACTGTGAATGAAACTCAAGAATTCTTACTCTAGCTCTGAGAACAAGTTAGGGGCTGGCAGCTGACTGTGGAGCCCAATGGCCTGGGTACAAATTCTGAACAACATCACTGAGTGGCTGTGTAACCACAGACAAGTCACATAACCAATTGTTGTCTCAGTCTCCTTATTTGTAAAATGGGGATGTTATTCCCTACCTCACACCACACACAGAAATTAACTCAAAGGGGATCATACACCTAAATAAAAGAGCAAAAACTATAGAACTCTTATAAAAACACATACATATAAATTTTCATCGCCTTGGGTTAGGCAATGGTTTCTTAAATATGACACCAAAAGCACAACTGATAGAAGGTTGGCCAGGCGCAGTGGCTCAGGCCTGTAATTCCAGCACTTTGGGAGGCTGAGGCGGGCAGATTGCCTGAGGTCAGGAGTTTGAGACCAGCCTGGCCAACATAGTGAAACTCTGTCTCTACTAAAAATACAAAAAAAATCAGCCAGGCCTGGTGGTGCACGCCTATAATTCCAGCTACCCATGAGGCTGAGACAGGAGATTTACTTGAACCTGGGGGGCAGAGGTTGCAGTGAGCCAAGATCGCACCACTGCACTTCATCCTGGGTGACAGAGCAAGACTCCATCTCAAAAAAAAAAAAGAAAAAAAAACAAAGGTTAAGGCCGGGCACAGTGGCTCATGCTTGTAATCCCAGCACTTTAAGAGGCTGAGGTGAGTGGATCACCTGCGGTCAGGAGTCCAAGACCAGCCTGACCAACATGGTTAAACCCTGTCTCTACTAAAAATACAAAAATTAGCCAGGCATGGTGGCGGGCGCTTGTTAATCCCAGCTACTTGGGAAGCAGAGGTGGGAGGATTGCTTAAGCTGGGGAGGTCAAAGCTGCAATGAGCCGAGATCTCACCACTGCACTCCAACATGGGTGAGTGAGGCTCTGTCTTTAAAAAAAAATAAAAAATAAAAAAAATAAAAAGCAGGGGGTAGGGAGCAGGCGCGGTGGCTCATGCTTGTCATTCCAGCACTTTGGGAGGCTGAGGTGCATGGATCACTTGAGGTCAGGAATTCCAGACCAGCCTGGCCAACAGGATAAAACCCATCTTAACTGAAAAATACAAAAAATTAGCTGGGCATGGTGGTAGCACATGCCCGTAATCCCAGCTATCTGGGAGGCTGAGGCAGGAGAATCACTTGAACCCAGGAGGCAGAGGCTGCAGTGAGTTGAGATTGCACAACTGTACTCCAGTCTGAACAACAGAAAGAGACTCTATCTCAAAAAAAAAAAAAAAAAAAAAAGGAGAACATTGATAAGCTAGGACAGACAGAATACAAAGACCTCTGGTGCTTACGGAGAGAAAAAGCAGATCATATCCAAATGGTCAGGAAGCAAGTGGTAAGAAATTCTCCCTGAAAACTAGAGAACATAGATGGATGCCTTCAAAATTCCAAGAGGCAACAATTTTCAACCTAGAATTCTACACACAGCCAAACAGTCAGATACAGGATGCATCAGAAAACTTATTTCCACTTATCCTTTTTTTTCTTTTCTCTTTTGAGACAGTCTCGCTCTGTTGCCCAGACTGGACTGCAGTGGCATGATCTCGGCTCACTCTAACCTCCACCTCCCGGGTTCAAGTGATTCTCCTGCCTCGGCCTTCTGAGTAGCAGGAATTACAGGCATGTGCCACTATGCCCAGCTAATTTCTATAGTTTTATAGTAGAGACAGGATTTCACCATGTTGGCCAGGCTGATTTCAAACTCCTGACCTCAAGTGATCCACCCGCCTCGGCCTCCCAAAGTGCTAGGATTATAGGCGTGAGCCACTGCACCTGGCCTCACTTATCCTTTCTTAGGGAACTACTGGAGAATGTAATCCAGAAAAAAAAAAAAAAAGTGGGGGAGGAGAAAACCAAAGAAGAAATATAAGATCCAATATAAGAGAGAGGCAAAAAGAACCCCAGAAAACAGCAGTGCAGCAAACCTAGAGAACGATGAGCCCACATTGGGAGAGAAGGCTTCCAGGAAGACTTTTTCTAGAAAAATAAAACTGATAAGAAACCTGATGTTTGGCCAAATGAAAAGTAGACCAGGCACAGTGGTGTATACCTGTAATCCCAGCACGTGGGGAGGCAGAGTTGGGCATACTGTTTGAGCTCAGTAGCTCGAGACCAGCCTGAGCAACCTAGGGAGATAACTTCTCTACAAAAGGAGAAAAATGTTTAAATCAGGCTAGGGCTGGGCGTGGCGACTCACACTTGTAATCCTAGCACTTTGGGAGGCCAAGGTGGGCGGATCACCTGAGGTTGGGAGTTTGAGACCAGCCTGACCAACGTGGAGAAACCCTGTCTCTACCAAAAATACAAAATTAGCTGGTTGTGGTGGCGCATGTAATCCTAGCTACTCGGGAGGCTGAGACAGGAGAATCGCTTGAACCGGGGAGGCAAAGGTTGCAGTGAGCCGAGATTGCGCCACTGCATTCCAGCCTAGGCAACAAGAGAAAAACTCTGTCTCAAAAAAAAAAAAAAAAAATCAGGCTGGTGCAGTGGCTCACACCTGTAATCCCAGCACTTTGGGAGGCCAAGGCAGGCTGATCACCTGAGGTCAGGAGTTCCAGACCAGCCTGGCCAACATGGTGAAACCCCGTCTCTACTAAAAATACAAAAAAATTAGCTGGGCATGGTGGTGTGTGCCTGTAATCACAGCTACTTGGGAGGCTGAGGCAAGAGAATCACTTGAACCCAGGAGTCATAGGTTGCAGTGAGCCAAGATAGCACCACTGCACTCCGGCCTAGGTGACAGGGTGGGATTCTGTCCCCTCCCCACCAAAAAAAAAAAAAAAAATTTAAGAATCAGCCAGGCATGGTGGTGAGTGCCTGTAGTCCCAGCTACTCAGGAGGCTGACGTGACAATATCACTTGAGTGCGGGAGTTCCAGGCTGCAGTGAGCTATGATCACATCGCTGCACTGCAACTTGGGGGACAGGGTGTGCTTATTTGTTTTTTACAATTTAGATGGTTTGGGAACAATTAGTGCTGGTGGCAAAGAAGATTAATGAGAAGGCCAGGCGCAATGGCTCATGCCTGTAATCCCAGCACTTTAGGAGGCCAAGGTGGGCAGATCACTTGAGGTCAGGAGTTCGAGACCAGCCTGGACAACATGGTGAAACCCTGCCTCTACTAAAAATACAAAAATTAGCTCGGCATGGTGGTGTGTGCCTGTAATCCCAGCTACTCTGGAGGCGGAGGGAGGAGAAATGCTTGAGTCCAGGAGGCAGAGGATGCAGTGAGCTGAGAGACCATAACTGTACTCCAGCCTGGTGACACAGCGAGACTCCATCTCAAAAGAAAAAGAAACAAGAGGCAATTATTAACCCTAGGAAAACAAAAGGTTGTAGGAAAAAGGAAATGTAAATATAATTCACTGCATGGCTCATTGTTACAATAGCATAAATAAAACCTAAATATTGATTTAGCCAAAAATTTGGATATTGCCATATTGGGAAGAAAAGGAGAAAAGGTGAAAGTGAGGGGGAGTGTTAAAGTGCTTATTCTCATCTTTCATAGTAGATATGAATAATGTCTAAAAATGATAAATAAAAACCAGCATATTACTTAGAAATGTGGAGGTAAATACCACAAGGCACCACTAAAAAGAACGTTGGGGCTAGGTGTGGTGGTTCACCCCTGTAATCCCAGAACTTTGGGAGGCCAACGTGGGCAGATCACTTGAGGTCAGGAGTTTGAGACCATCCTGGTCAACATGGTGAAACCTCATCTCTACTAAAAGTACAAAAGTTAGCTGGGCATGGTGACGGGCACCTGTAATCCCAGCTTCTTGGGAGGCTGAGGCAGGAGAATCGCTTGAACCCGAGATCACACCACTGCACTCCAGCCTGGATGACAGAGAGAGAGTCTGTCTCAAAAAAAAAAAAAAAAAAAAGTTTTGGGAAGGAGACAATTAGGGAAGGTTGGAGTATGGGATGCTGTTTATCATAAGCCTCAGGAAATTATGTGACTCTTAAAATTTTATACAAGCTTTAGATTACATTAAAAATATTTTTTAAAAGATAATTTATCTGTGTATTATTCAATAACCAAAATTAAAAAGTAAAAACAAAACTAATAGTCTCAATTCTCCTTCTACAGATGTGAGAATCAGCAGTGAGACTAAAATATTTAGTTTATTTCATAGTTTTGATAAATGTACATTTCACATTTATGTAAATATTATGTAAATGTAAGCATTCCAATTTTCCTGTAAATTTTGAACTACTCAAAAATAAAATGCTTATTTAAAAACTTCAAACACACAGCCTAGTTTCTTTTTCTTTGTGTAAAATGTTTTGTTGTGTTTTTTTTTTTCCCAGAGTCTTGCTCTGTCACCCAGGCTGGAGTACAGTGGCGTGATCTCAGCTCACTGCAAGCTCCGCCTCCTGGGCTCACACCATTCTGCTGCCTCAGCCTCCCCAGCAGCTGGGACTACAGGCGCCCGCCACCACACCTGGCTAATTTTTTTGTATTTTTAGTGGAGTCAGGGTTTCACCGTGTTAGCCAGGATGGTCTCGATCTCCTGACCTCGTGATCCACCCGTCTCGGCCTCCCAAAGTGCTGGGATTACAGGCGTGAGCCACCGCGGCGGTCATTTCTTTTTTTTTTTTTTTTTTTAAGAGACAGGGTCTCACTATGTTGCCCAGGCTGGCCTTGAACTCTTGGGCTAAAGAGATCTCTCACTTCACCCTCCCAGGTAGTTGGGAATACAAGAGCACACCACCACTGTAAAACTTTTTACACTGGAAAAATTTAAACACACATGGAATTAAGAATAAAATAATGAATCCCCATGTACCATACATTCTGTTTCAATACTCAGAAACATTCTGCCAATCTGTTGTTGTTTTTGAAATATTTTAAGGCAAAGCCATGACATAATTTCATTTTACCTCTAGACACTTCAATACGCATGTTTAATTGATACCTGATTTCAAAAAAAAAAAACAAAAACAATCATACCTAACGAAATATCATCTAATATCTGTTCTGCAATTTTCTCAAAGATATCTTTTTTTTTTTGAGACAGAATCTTATTCTGTCGCCCAGGCTGGAGTGCGGCGGCACAATCTCAGCTCACTACAACCTCCACCTCCTAGGTTCAAGGGATTCTCGTGTCTTGGCCTCCTCAGTAGCTGGGATTACAGGTGTGCACCACTACAACTGGCTAATTTTTGTATTTTTAGTAGAGATGGGGTTTCACCATGTTGTCTAGGCTGGTGTTGAACTCCTGATCTCAGGTGATCCGCCCATCTCTGCCTCGCAAAGTGTTGGGATTGCAGGTGTGAGCCACTGCACCCGTCCAAAGATGTCT
Organism: Chlorocebus sabaeus; assembly: GCF_047675955.1. Lineage (NCBI taxonomy): Eukaryota > Metazoa > Chordata > Mammalia > Primates > Cercopithecidae > Chlorocebus > Chlorocebus sabaeus. The sequence goes on along the minus strand of NC_132908.1, from coordinate 66,700,066 downwards.
TTTTATAGTTTTTTGTTTGCAACAAGATCCAAACAATGTCTGCATATGACATGTGCTTGTTTTGTTCAATCTCTTACATTCTTAACACAATTAACTGATGGTTAATTTTACATGTCAGTCTGGGCAAGGAATGCTCAGATAGCTGGTGGAACATTGTTTCTAGTGTGTCTGGGAGGGCGTTCCTGGGAGAGATGAGCATTTGGATCTGCAGGCTGAGTAAGGAAAATCGCCCTCACCAAGGTGGGCAGGCATCATCCACACTGCCACCAAGGGCCTAAGTACAATAGAAAGGAGGCGGCCGGGTCAACGGGCTCACTCTCTTCTTAAGATGGGACACCATCTTCTCTTGCTCTTGGGCATTGGTGTTCCCGGTCCTTGGGCCTTTGGACTGGGAGTGGCACTCGCAACACTGGCTCCCCTGGTTCTCACTCTTGAGTTTGGACCAAAACCACATCACCAGCTTTCCCTGGTCTCCTGCTTACACACAGCAGATCGTGCGACATCTCAGCCTCCAGAGTCAAATGAGCCGATCCCTCATAAAACATAGCTTTCTTTTCCTTTTTTTTTTTTTTTTTTTTTTTTTTTTTTGAGATGGAGTCTCCCTCTGTTGCCCAGGCTGGAGTGCAGTGGCGTGATCTCGGCTTGCTGCAACCTCTACCTCCTGGGTTCAAGCAATTCTCCTCCAGCCTCAGCATCCCGAGTAGCTGGGACTACAGGCATATACCATCATGCCCAGCTAATTTTTGTATTTTTAGTTGACACGGGGTTTCACCATGTTGGCCAGGCTGGTCTCAAACTCCCGACCTCGTGATCTGCCCGCCTTGGCCTCCCAAAGTGCTGGGATTACAGGCACATGCCACCACGCCCAGCTAATTTTCATATTTTTAGTAGAGATGGGGTTTTACCATGTTGGCCAGGCTAGTCTCAAACTCCTGATCTCAAGGGATCTGCCCACCCCAGCCTCCTAAAGTGCTGGGATTACAGGCGTGAGCCATCGCACCTGGCTTTTTTTTTTTTTTTAGGCAGGATCTCACTCTGCCACCCAAACTGGAGTGCAATGGGGAGATCTTTGGCTCACTGCAGCCTTCACTGTCTGGGCTCAAGCAATCCTCCCACCTCAGTCTCCCAAGTGAGTGGGATTATAGACATACACTACCACATCTGGCTAATTTTTTTTTTTTTTTTTGAGACGGAGTCTCGCTCTGTCGCCCAAGCTGGAGTGCAGTAGCTGGATCTCAACTCACTGGAAGCTCCGCCTCCCGGGTTCCCACTATTCTCCTGCCTCAGCCTCCCGAGTAGCTGGGACTACAGGCGCTGCCACCACACCCGGCTAATTTTTTGTATTTTTAGTAGAGACGGGGTTTCACCGGGTTAGCCAGGATGGTCTCGATCTCTTGACCTTGTGATCCGCCTGCCTCAGCCTCCCAAAGTGCTGGGATTACAGGCGTGAGCCACCGCGCCCGGCCCACACCTGGCTAATTTTATTTAAAATTATGTTTTGTAGAGATGGGGTCTCACTACATTGCCCAGGCTGGTCTCAAATTTCTGGCCTCAAGGGATCCGCCTGCCTTGCCCTCCCAAAGTGCTGGGATTACAGGTGTGGATTAGTCAGGTTTCTATAGAGGGAGATAACTAATAAGATAGACATATGTAGTATCAACTCACATGATCACAAGGTCCCACAATAGGTCATCTGCAAGCTGAGGAGCAAGGAAGCCAGTCCGAGTCCCAAAGCTGAAGAACTTGGAGTCTGATGTTGGAGGGCAAGAAGCATCCAGCACAGGAGAGAGATGTAGGCTGGGAGGCTAGACCAGTCTAACCTTTTTTTTTTCTTTCTTTTTTTTGGTGAGGTGAGTCTCACTCTGTCACCCAGGTTGGAGTACAGCAGTGTGATCGCAGCTCACCACAACCTCTGCTTCCTGGGTTCAAGCTATTCTCCTGCCTCAGCCTCCCGAGCAGCTGGGATTACAGGCATGCACCACAACACCCAACTAAATTTTTTTGTATTTTTAGTAGAGATGGGTTTTGCCATATTGGCCAGGTTGGTCTTGAACTCCTGACTTCAAGTGATCCACCCGTCTTGGCCTCCGAAAGTGCTAGGATTACAGGCGTGAGCCATGGCGCCAGGTCTAGTCTAGTCTTTTCACGTTTTTCTGCCTGTTTTGTATTCTGGCCGCACTGGCAGCTGATTAGATGGTGTCCACCCAGACTGAGGGTGGGTCTGCCTCTCCCAGCCCACTGACTCAAACGTGAATCTCCTTTGGTAACGCCCTCACAGACACACCCGGGATCGATACTTTGCATCCTTCAATCCAATCAAGTTGACATGCAATATTAACCATCACAAGGTTTGAGCCCCTGTACCTAGCAATATATTGCTTTTTACATATTTATACAAATTCCATTGGTTCTGTTGCTCTGGAAAATCCTGGCTGATATGCACTCCTTCGTTTTTCTTATAGCACTGAATCATGGGATAAGCCAGCGTGGCTGTTCTATAGAATGCCCCACACCCTGTGGTTTCACTGATGCTTCCTCATGATTTTAACTTCTGGCTCCTGTGCTTCCCAATCAACCCACTTGGGTTTCTTGGTTTTTTTTTGTTTTTGTTTTTAGATAGGGTGTCACTCTGTTGCCCAGGTTGGAGTACAGTGGCACAATCACAGCTCACTCTAGCCTCGACTTCCCAGACTCGGGTGATCCACCCATCTCAGCCTCCTGAGTAGCTGGGACTACAGGCAGCACCACCATGTGCAGTTAATTTTTTTCTTTTTTCTTTTGTAGAGACAGTGTTTCTCTATGTTGTCCAGGCTGGTCTCCAACTCCTGAGCTCAAGTGATCCACCCACTTCAGCCTCCCAAAGTGCCGGGATTATAGGCCTGAGCCACTGTGCCTGGCCACTAAGTTTTTTTTTTTTTTTTCTTTTGAGACAGGATCTCCCTCTGTCGCCCAGGCTGGAGTGCAGTGGCGCGATCTCGGCTCACTGCGACCTCAGATGTCTGTCTTTACCACTGTGTAGTAACAAATTTGGCCAGGAGTGGTGGCACATACCTTTAACTCCAGTACTTTGGGAGATCAAAGCGCGAGGATCACATGAGCCCAGGAGTTTGAGAGCAGCTTGGGCAACATAGTGAGACCCTGTCTCTACCAAAAATAAATAAATAAAGATCAGCCAGGCATGGTGGCATGCACCTGTTGTCTCCGCTACTCAGGAGGCTGGGGCAGGAGGATTGCTTGACCCCAGAAGGTTGAGGCTGCAGTGAACTATCATCATGCCCCTGAGCCTCTAAATCCCAAATGATAGGAGTGTCCATCTTATTCACTGTGGGCCTCTCAGACCACTCCTGACAGTTTATGCTAATGAGATGACTTGGGGTGGGCCCCTATACAGTTCATGTTAACAAGATGACAGGATGGGAGCTGGCCATGCTGCAAACCAAAGACCGAATATGACACTCGAGGTTTGGGGCTTTGAGCCCCACCTCCAGATGGGTTGGGGAGACTGGAGATCAAGAAAACAATCTCACTAGAAGAGTGGGAGATAGACTAGCCAGCACACTGTGGCCTCGATCTGAACCAGCTCAGCTCTTTCCAGACACTAGTGACAAGTGGCTATCTAAATTTAAATTAAGGCCAGGCGCAATGGTACATGCCTGTAATCCTAGCACTTTGGGAGGCCGAGGTGGGTGGATCACCTGAGGTCAGGAGTTGGAGACCAACCTGGCCAACATGGTGAAACTCGTCTCTACTAATAATACAAAACGTGGCTGGGTGTGGTGGCACATGCCTGTGGTCCTAGCTACTCGGGAAGTTGAGGCACAAGAATTGCTTGTGGAGATGGAGATTGCAGTGAGCCAAGAACCTGCAGCTACACTCCAGCCTGGGCGACACAGTGAAACTCCGCCTCAAAAAATAAATTTTTAAAAAACCAATGTAATTAAAGTTAAAACTTCACTTCCTCAGTCCACTGGCCACTTTTTTTTTTCCTTTTTATTTTTTTAAGTGCACCACTGCGGCCTTGAACTCCTGGGCTCAAGCCATCTTTTCCCCTTAGATCCTGAGTAGCTGGGACCACAGGCGCCCGCCACCACGCCTGGCTGCTGGCCACATTTCCAGTGCTCAATAGCTACTTGAAGCTTGCGGCTACCTTACTTGGGCAGCACAGACAGGAAAAGTTCCACTGGACAGGGCTGCCTAGCCCTTTTTCAAAAGGTCCTTTTATACTATTTTGTCAGATGGGGTCTCACTTTGTTGCTCAGGCTTATTGCAAACTCCTGGGCTCAAATGATCCTCCTGCCTAGGCCTCCCAAAGTAATTCGTAAATACATGTAAATAATACAGTCCTCTCTTGTTGCATCAAAATGAATGCAAAAATGTCATGATGGGGCCCGGCGCAGTGGCTCATGCCTGTAATCCCAGCACTTTGGGAGGCTGAGCTGGTAGGATCACCTGAAGTCGGGAGTTGGAGACCAGTATTCTGGTACCTCCTTAACTTTTGCACTGGAGGGACAATGGAAGGGCCCTGTGTCATCCTCACCTTCCCCATCGGTAATTCTTGTGATGGTTCATTACCACTTTAAAGCTCTAGTTCTTTTTCCTTCATTGACATCTTTAACTTTTACTTTATAGAGTTTTTTTTTTTTTTTTTTTTTTTTTTTTTGAGACGGAGTCTTTGCTTTGTCGCCCAGGCTGGAGTGCAGTGGCACGAACTCGGCTCACTACAAGCTCCGCCTCCCAGGTTTACGCCATTCTCCTGCCTCAGCCTCCCGAGTAGCTGGGACCACAGGCGCCCGCCACCTCGCCCGGCTAGTTTTTTGTATTTTTTAGTAGAGACGGGGTTTCACCGTGTTCGCCAGGATGGTCTCGATCTCCTGACCTTGTGATCCGCCCGTCTCGGCCTCCCAAAGTATAGAGTTTTTTTTTTTTTGAGACGAAGTCTCGCTTCATCACCCAGGTGGGAGTGCAGTGGCTCGATCTCGACCCACTACAACCTCCGCCTCCTGGGTTCGAGCAATTCTCCTGCCTCAGCCTCCCGAGTAGCTGGGATTACAGGCACCCACCATCATGCCCGGCTAATTTTTGTATTTTTAGTACAGACAGGGTTTCCCCACGTTGGCCAGGCTGGTCTCGAACTCCTGACCTCAGGTGATCTGCCCACCTCAGCCTCCCAAAGTGCTGGGATTACAGGCATGAGCCACCGCGCCTGGTCCCGTTTTGGCTATTCTTTAATATGCTTCCCTATAACTGCTATCTCCACGCCAGCCTTGCTTTAGCTCATGGGAAACAAAACCAATTAGTTCCCCCATTACCTGCCTTGAAGAGCAGGGGTGGTGCAGCGGCATGCACCCAGGGAAGTGTGTTGTATGGGCCCCCAAGTGCAGAATCTGAATCTTGCAAAGGAAGAAACAAATTCATCTCCACGGAGCATGTCTCCCCAGTGCTCTCAGCCTTCCAAATCCACAGTCACAGTGACTCAGCAGAATCTGAGGCTGGGGCACCACAGTAATCTGCATCCGGCTTTTTTTCTGCTCCACTTCGTGCCAAGTCTCAAAGGGCAGGCCCACTCGATCCCTGGACTCTCTTGGGAACAACTTCCACCCTGCATCCCCTTGCACCTCAGGGCACAGTGCACAGATGGGCTTGCCTTAGCCCCTCCAGCCAGATTTTTGACTTTTCTTGACTTCCACCAGTTGCTCGGGCGGGGCGGGTGGGAGTGGAGGGGCCACTCCTTCACCCCCCAGGCTCCCTCCCTTCCTGGAGCTGCAGCCTTGGCATCCTCTAGCCCAGCACCCCAGGATCCAGGCGTTGGGTCCCGCCCTTGTTGACGTCCAACTCAAATGAGCCGCGCAGGATATATGAGAGAGACTGCCCCGCGCACCACACACACGACTCCTGCAAGGTTGCCGCTGGAGTCGCCCAGCCCAGTGAGAGCCTAGTCCCGGCCAGGGTCGCCCCGGCAAGCACGATTCCAGCCAATCAGCGCCCTGGACTGCACCAGCGCCATGGTCGGTGAGTGCTGGAAAGGGCCAGGCGCTTGGTCTCCGGAGTCCTGGTGCCTGTGGAGGAGGTTGTATGGGTTTGGCCCTGAGTTTTGTTCCTTGAGTCAAAACCCACACAGGGAAGAGATTAGGGTCCTGGGATGAGCCTTGATCGGACTCCGGGAGAGGGAGAGCTTCTGTTTGTATCCAGAGTCGTGGATCCTTCCTCACTCCACCCCCACGAACTCCAGTGGGCATTTAGGAGAAACTTGACCTTGGAAGCAGAAATTCCCTCCAAAACTGGGGTCAGAAACTGGCCGCTGGAGGCCAAATCAGGCTTACGGTCACAGCCCATACCTCTTTCGTGCTATAGTATTTAAACCAATTTGAATTAAGTTGCAAACATTAAAATGGGTGATTTCACTTAAAAATGTGGATTCCGAGCTTCTGAAGAAAATGAGAATATCTGGTGATTGGTGGACAGGAGTGGAGGAAACTGATACCTTTAAGTTTGACAGAGACCAGAACCGGATCCAGACTGCCAGGCTCAGGTTTTGTTGTTTTGTTTTGTATTGTTTTGTTTTGTTTGAGACTGAGTTTTGCTCTTGTCGCCCAGGCTGGAGTGCAATGGTGGTATCTCAGCTCACCGCAACTTCCGCCTCCCGGGTTCAAGCGATTCTCCCATCTCAGCCTCCCGAGTAGCTGGGATTACAGGAGTGCACCACCATGTACAGCTAGTTTTAATATTTTTAGTAGAGACGGGGTTTCGCCATGTTGGCCAGCGTGGTCTCAAACTCCCGACCTCAGGTGATCCGCCCACCTCGTCCTCCCCAAGTGCTGGGATTACTGACGTGAGCAGCCGTGCCTGGCCTTGGGAGGTATTTTCCATTGAGGCCCTTGGATTAGGCAAACCTGATCAGGTCGTACTGGATCCGTTTCTAGTATTGGGTCCATTTCAGTGATAGAGCCTCCCCACTCGGCCATCAACCCTAGGGGAACTTAGAGGTCACCCCAGCTCCACCCAAGGCATAAATAACCAGCTGAGACAACTGCAGGGACTGAGAGCTGTTTCCCAAATAATCTCACTCTGAGACTGGACAGCGCTAAGATTTAGAAAGCTGTTGCCTCATCTGGGGCACAATCCTGCGTTTCGTAATTTCTTTCCCTGTGAACCTGGTCCTGCCTCTAAAAATGCACCTGCACACACAGAAGCCCATCTTGGTCAAAGTGAGTGGAGGAAGAGATTGCCCTTGCAATTGACCAACTGAAATTATCAGAATCTCTGAGAAAGGGACTAAGCAGTGGATTGGTAGCCCAGAATGAGTTGCTGGCAGAGACAGCAGGGAATAGATTCTTACAGCTGAGAGGCTTGCCGCATACACGGTGGTTGCTATTTCCTTTGTCTTTCTTTCTTAAGCTCCCCGAGGCACAGGCACCCTCTCCTCCAATACTAGGGCAGGAACTGTTTCCTGACTTTCCAGTCTTACAGAATGTTCTGTATTTATGCATAGCTTAAACACAAAAAAGAGAGCTGGTAATGAGGGAAAAAGGGAAGACTTGGATCTTGTATAATTAGTTTTAGCTGTACCCAGCTAACCAAATCTTGAGGTTCACTAAAGCATCCAGGTTTTTTGTTTGCAACTAATAGATGTGTCTGATTCGCACTCATGTTCCCTGGAGCACTCAAGTGAAAAGAGAAGGCAGAAGGAGAATGTATGAAACTGATACAAAGTCTTACCTTTAACATACTTCTTTTTTTCTTTTTGAGACAGGGTCTTGCTCTGCTGCCCAGGCTGGAGTGCAGTGGCATGATCAGGGCTCACTTCAGCCTTGACCTCCTGGGCTCAAGTGATTGTCCCATCTTTGCCCCCTGAGTAGCTGGGACTACAGGTGTGTGCCACCACACTCAGCTAATTTTTTTGGTCAAAGCAGAACTGGAAACCTGGCTAAAAAATATTGTTTTTGGCTGGGTGTGGTGGCTCATACCTGTAACCCCAGCACTTTTGGGAGGCTGAGGCAGGAGGACTGCTTGAGGCCAGGAGTTCAAGACCAAGATTCAGCTCAAATGGCAAGCTCTTCTGAGGGCCTTTCCTAATGGGCCAGCCCCGAAGTCCTGAAAGTTTTCCTCTGTGGAACTTTTTTTTGAGAGAGTCTCACTCTGTTGTCCAGACTGTAGTGCAGTGGTGTGCACTTCCCAGGTTCAAGCGATTCTTGTGCTGCAGCCTCCCCAGTAGCTAGGATTACAGGTGCACGCCACCACGCCCAGCTAATTTTTGTATATTTAGTAGAGACGGGGGTTTCACCATGTTGGCCAGGCTGGTCTCTAGCTCCTGACCTCAAGTGATCCACCCGCCTCGGCCTCCCAAAGTGCTGCGGTTACAGGCATGAGCCACTGCGCCCAGCCCTCTGTTGAACTTTGTCCCTTACCTCTCCTAACACACTAATGCCACTCTACCCTGAAGAGGTTATCTGTGTGTGCATCTTGTGGCCTCTCTCAGGGTAAACTCTAGTAGTGTAACTCCTCCCAGGTCATGTTGCTCAGCTAGTTAAGTGGCAGGAAGGGAAAATGAACCCTCCAGGCCCAGAAAACTTCTTTTCTGTTAATTGCCTATTCAGAACCATCTGTCTGTTTGTTTGAGACAGAGGCTTGCTCTGCTGCCCAGGCTGGAGTGCAGTGGTGAAATCTCAGCTCATTGCAACCTTCGCCTCTTGGGTTCAAGCGATTCTCCTGCCTCAGCCTCCTGAGTAGCTGGGATTACAGGCGCCCGCCACCATGCCTGGCTAATTTTTTTTTGCATTTTTAGTAGAGACAGGGTTTCACTATGTTGACCAGGCTGGTCCTGAACTCCTGACATGAGGTGATCTGCCCGCCTTGGCCTCCCAAAGTGCTGAGATTATAGGTGTGAACCACCGCGCCCCACCCACAACCTTCTTTTGACCATTTTTCTTTTGAGTTGTTTTGGGGATCTGCGTATTCCAGGTACTGCACTTTGGTGGTTATATTTGTTACAAATATATTATTCCTGTTTGTGTGTTGCCTTACATGAAAAATTGTAAAGTCACAGGCATGCTTATAGCTATTAGAGTCTGAGCTCCTTGAAAGATCGAGATGGATATCCTGACGTGTTCATTTTCCGAGAAGTACCTTGACTGTCTTACTACTTAGAAAATGCTTGTTCACGTTGATGAGAAGTCAATAAAATAAAAACTCAGAGCGGTGTTCAGTAAACACTGATAAGACTAACAGCGAGGTAAATTACAAAGAAAATGCCTGTTAGAGCCTGATATGCTCACCTGCCTCCCAATCGTGTTAAATCCATGGGTTAAGAGGTAGGAATTTGTTGAGGTAGCCTCAGAGCTGCCTTTCCCTTTTCCCAGGCTATCCAAAGCAAGTCAGTCATTTCCAGCGCATGTAAATCATCATCAAACACCTACTGCACTGAATCTTAGTTTCAAGAGTCCAAAACCTCAGGACCAAGTTTGGAAATCCCCTGGTTTGGCATACTGGGCCCTGAAAGTTACACTTGGCTGAATTTAGCCCAAGAGGCACCTCCCTTGCTAGGTGTGGTCAATAATAAAAGCAGGAAGAGAGCTTAAGGCTTAAATGCGCCTTTCTAGTTATTTTAGTCATTTCTAGTTATTCATTCATGGTGCAAAAACGTTGCAGATGCCAGCTGGGCGCAGTGGCTCACGCCTGTAATCCCAGCACTTTGGGAGGCCAAGGCAGGTGGATCATGAGATTAGGAGATCGAGACTATCCTGGCTAACATGGTGAAACCCTGTTTCTACTAAAAAAAAATACAAAAAATTAGCTGGGCATGGTGGCACACGCCTGTAGTCCCAGCTAGTTAGGAGGCTGAGGAAGGAGAATTGCTTGAACCCGGGAGTCAGAAGTTGATGTGAACCGTGATGGTGCCACTGCACTCCAGCCTAGGCCACAGAGCAAGACTCCATCCCCCCTCCGCCCCCACAAAAAGTTGCAGGCATTTTCTTCTCCCAGCTGCACCCACTGTTCATGGTAGGGTGTGAAGTAGCAGTGCATGCTATCAGGAGCAACTGTGGAAGTAAGCGTCCTTTCCCTGGCACTTCGCTCTATGCCCTTGCACGCTGTTGTTTGTATTTCTCACTGTTGTTTGTAAGTCTCACTGTCGCCCAGGCTGGAGTACAGTGGTGTGATCTTGGCCCACTGCAACCTCCACCTCCCTGGCTCAAGCGATCTTCCCACTTCAGCCTCCTGAGCAGCTGGAACTACAGGTGCACACCACCATGCCCAGTTGTTTTTTTTTTTTTTTTTTTTTTGGTAGAAACGAGGTTTCTCCATGTTGGCCAGGCTGGTCTCAAACTCCCAGGCTCAAGCAAGCTGCCTGCCTCAACCTCCCAAAGTGCTGGGATTGCAGGTGTGAGCCACTACGCCCAGCCACTCTCTACATTTTTAAATTATTCCAGTTTCACCACTTAATGACTACACACTTGGGTAACTTGCTTCTCTCCTGTGCCTCAGTTTTCTCATCTATAATATGGGGCTACTCATGGTATTGACCTCATAGGGTGTGTCTCAGTCTATTTTGTGCCTCCCTACATAATACTTGGGATTAGGTAGTTAATAAAAAAGAGAAATTGATTTCTCACCGTTCTGGAAGCTGGGAAGTCCGAGATCAAGGTGCTGGCAGGTTTGGTTGTCTGGTGAGAGCTGCATTTGGAGGAATGCTGCGTCCTTACACGGATGGTGGGAAGTAGAAGGTGGACGGGCAGGTGAGCCCGTGCTGGGCAAAGTCTCTTTTGCGAGGGCCTTAATCCCGCCCACGAGGAAGGAGACCCCTTCGCCTAATCACCTCTCACAGGTCCCATCTGTTAATACTTTCACATTGGCAGCACCTGAATTTTGGAGGCGACTTATTTAAAACATAGCAGGTTGCCCTGACAAAGGAAGAAAGTGCAGGCCAGGCGTGGTGGCTCACACCTAAAATCCCAACATTGTGGGAGGCTGAGGCAGGCAAAATTGCTCGAGTCCAGGAGTTTGAGACCAGCCTGGGCAACGTGGCAAAACCCTGTCTCTACAAAACAAAAATTAGGTGTGGTGGCACACACCTGTAGTCCCAGCTACTCAGGAGGCTGAGGTGGGAGGATCACTTGAGCCTGAGAGGTCAAGGCTGCAATGACCTGAGATCATGCCACTGCATTCCAGCCTGGGCAACAGATCGAGACCCTGTCTCAGAAAAAGAAAAAAAGGAATGCAAAGCACTGAGGGCAGTGCCTAGCATATCATAAGGATCCACTAAATACTGTTCTTGCAAATTGAAGCATGCTGCCACTGACAACCTTGTTAATATAAAAGAGGCCCATTTCCCTTCTACCTGTACCCTTTGCCATTTCTTACTTATAAAGGAAGCTGAGCTGTTAAGTTTAATGTGATCTGCTGGGCACAGTGGCTCATACCTGTAATCCCAGCTACTGGGGATGCTGAGGCAGGAGAATCGCTTGAACCCAAGAGGCGGAGGTTGCAGTGAGCTGAGATCATGCCACTGCACTCCAGCCTGGGCAACAGAGTGAGACTGTGTCTCAAAAAAAAAAGAAAAAAGTTTAATGTGATTGTTCCACATTTCTCCCCCTCATACCAATGTGCTGCAAATCTACATACAAATATATGTCATTTCTTTTTTTCTTTTTCTTTTTTTTTGTATTTTCTTTTTCTTCCTTCCCTTCCCTCTCTCTCTCCCTTCCTCTCACTTCTTTCGTTTTAAATAAAAATGGATTCATATTCACTTGCCTTTTTATCAGTTAATAATATATCATGGATATCTTTTTGAGTCACTACATATAGTAAATTCATTTTAATTTTTTTAATTTTTAAAATTTGTTTATTTGAGACAGGGTCTCCCTCTGTCGCCCAGGCTGGAGTGCAGTGCGGCGATCACAGATCACTGCAGCCTCGACCTCCTGGGTTCAAGTGATCCTCCTATCTCTCAGCCTCCTGAGTAGTTGGTACTACAGGCATGCGCTGCCATGCCTGGCTAATTTTTGTACTTTTTGTAGAGAAGGGGTTTCGCTTTTGTCATGTTACCCAGGCTGGTCTTGAACTCCTGGGCTCAAGCAATCTTCCCACCTTGGCCTCCTAAGCAACCGTACCTGGTTAACAGTCTCTAAAAAAATTTTTTTAGTGACAAGGTGTCACTATGCTGCCCAGTCTAGTCTCCAACTCCCGGCCTCAAGGGATCTGCCCGCCTTGGCCTTCCAAGTAGCTGGGATTACAGGTATGTGCCACCACGCCCAGCCAGTTTAACTCATTCTTTTTAAAATATTTTTTTACTTTTATTTATTTATTTTTCCGAGACAGGGTCTTACTCTGTTGCCCAGGCTGGAGTGCAGTGGCACGATCTCGGCTCACTGCAACCTCTGCTTCCCAAATTCAAGCGATTCTCCTGCCTCAGCCTTCCAAATAGCTGGGATTACAGGTGCCCGCTACCACGTCCAGCTAATTTTTGTATTTTTGTAGAGACAGGGTTTCACCATGTTGGCCAGGATGGTCTGGATCTCTTGACCTTATGACCCACCCACCTCAGCCTCCCAAAGTGCTGGGATTACAGGCTCAAGCAACCGTGCCTGGCCAACTCATTCTTGTTAACAGCAAAATATCCTGTAGTGTGGATGTGCCCATAATTTATTAAAATGTTCCCCATAGACAATCAGGTTATAGCTAATTTTTGCCAATGAAAAGCATGATGTAATACACATCCTTGGCTCTTATAGCCTGATGCTTTTACTCTGTAAAACAGATTCCTCCAAATTGGAGAGCGAGATAAAAGATTTATGTGTCTTTGAAGTTTTAAGAGATTCTGCCTGATTGCTCTCCCTAAAGGTTGAGGCAATTCATATTCCCACCAGTAACACGCCAGTTTTTCTGTTGGTACAATCTTAACCCTGGGTATTATTTGTAACATTTTATGGGTAAATGTAAACTCATGGTAAATGTAAACATGGTACCCATGTCAACTCATGGGTAAATGTCTTGTTTTCATTTTGATTTTCCTGACAGGCCACGCAGAGCATCTTTCCATTTGTTTGTTGCCATTTGCCTTTCCTGTTCTGTGAACAGTGTGTTCGGATCCTTGACCCACTTTTCCATTGCACTGTCTTTTCTAATCATTTGTGGGCACTCATTGGGAGTTTAACTCTGTGATGAGAAGTGAGAATTTCTTCTCCCAGTGGGTATCTTTTGACTTTGTTTATGGCGCTTTTTGCTAAACTTTTTTTTTTTTTTTTTTGAGACAAAGTCTCACTCTTGTTGCCCAGGCTGGAGTGCAATGGTGTAATCTTGGCTCACTGCAACCTCCACCTCCCTGGTTCAAGTGATTCTCCTGCCTCAGCCTCCCAAGTAGCTGGGATTACAGGTGTGCACCACCATGCCCGGCTAATTTTTGTAGTTTTAGTAGATATGGGGTTTCACCATGTTGGCCAGGCTGGTGTCGAACTCCTGACCTCAGGTGATCCACCCACCTCGGCCTCCCAAAGTGTTGGGATTACAAGCGTGAGCCACTGCGCCACACCCAGAATTTTTTTTTTTTAAATAAAGGATTCTCTACCCTGAGGTTATACAAATTCTACCATTCTTCCTTTAGTATTTAAATAGTTTCATTTAAAAATTTTGGATCTTTAATCTACTAGAAATTATGGTTGTATGTGATAGTGGGGTAATTAAAGCCAAAAATCTTTTTGGTGACTACAATAGACACATTAAAAAATGCACCAGTTCATTTTTTAGAGACAGGGTCTCGCTCTGGCATTCAGTGGTTCAGTCATAGTTCACTGCAGCCTCGAACTCCCAGGCTTAAGCAATCCTCCCACCTCAGCCTCCCAAATAGCTAGGATTACAGATGTGAGTCACCATGCCCAGCTAGTTTTTTATTTTATTATTTTTTTTTGAGATGTCGTCTCACTCTGTTGCCCAGGCTGGAGTGTAGTGGTGTGATCTTGGCTCACTGCAACCTCTCCCTCCCGGGTTCAAGCAATTCTCTGCCTTAGTCTCCCGAGTAGTTGGGATTACAGGTGGCGCCACCATGCCTGGCTACTTTTTGTATTTTTTAGTAGAGATGAGATTTCACCATTTTGGCCAGGTTGGTCTTGAACTCCTGACCTGAATCCCAAAGTGCTGGGATTATAGGCGTGAGCCACCATGCCTGGCCTTAGTTTTTTGTATTATGCATTTTTTTTGTAGAGACAGGGTTTCACCATGTTGCCCAGGCTGGTCACGAACTCCTGGACTCAAGCAGTCCTCCTACCTTGGCCTCCCAAAGCTCTGGGACTACAGGCATGAGTCACCGCACCCAGCCCTCACAAGTTCTAAGTGGATTTTCTGTTTTTTTGTTTTTTTTTTTTTTGAGACGGAGTCTCGCGCTGTCGCCCAGGCTGGAGTGTAGTGGCGCGATCTCGGCTCACTGCAAGCTCCGCCTCCCGGGTTCACGCCATTCTCCTGCCTCAGCCTCCTGAGTAGCTGGGACTACAGGCGCCCGCCACGGCGCCCAGCTAATTTTTTGTATTTTTAGTAGAGACGGGGTTTCACCGTGGTCTCGATCTCCTGACCTTGTGATCCGCCCGCCTCGGCCTCCCAAAGTGCTGGGATTACAGGCGTGAGCCACCGCGCCTGGCCTCTAAGTGGATTTTCACAAACTGAAAAATTATGTATTCAGCACCCCAACGTCCCTTTTGTGTCCTGTGAGCCACTACCCTCAGACAAGGGGAACCACTTAACTGAGTTTTAACACTTGTGCAGGTTGAGTATCTCTTATCTGAAATACGTGGGACCAGAAATGTTTTGAATTTCGGATTTTTTTGGATTTTGGAGTATTTGTGTTATATTTACTGGTTGAGGATCCCAAATTCAAAATCCTCCAATGAGCATTTCCTTTGTCATGTCAGCACTCAAAAATGTTGGATTTTCCCATTTGGGATGGTCAACTTGTAATAATTTTCTAGGGGAATCATCTTATTTTCATGCAGATAACTCATTAGATATGCCAACACTGTTTTTTTTTTGGTTTTTTTTTTTTTTTTGAGACGGAGTCTTGCTTTGTCGCCCAGACTGTAGTGCACTGGTGCAATCTTGGCTCACTGCAACCTCTGCCTCCCAGGTTCAAGCAATTCTCCTCCCTCAGCCTCCCGAGTAGCTGGGATTACAGGTGCCCGCCACCACACCCAGCTAATTTTTGTGTTTTTAGTAGAGACAGGATTTCACCATGTTGGCGGAACTCCTAACCTCAGGTGATCCGCCCGCCTCGGCCTCCCAAAGTGCTGGGATTACAGGCGTGAGTCACAGAGCCCGGCTGTCAACACTATTTATTAAATCAGCCACTGATTTAAATCCTTCCTTTAATCTTCAGTACTTTTAAGGGGAAAATACATTTCTGGCTGCAGGGGATGGAATGCAATAACCTAATGTCGAACAAAGCCGCCCCCTCCTTTACAGACTGCAACTCCCCTGTAGCTGAAGGCTTGCTGGTTGGTAATGGGGTTTCCCCGGGTGCTTTGTGTGTGTCTCTGTAGGCAGAAGAGCACTGATCGTACTGGCTCACTCAGAGAGGACATCCTTCAACTATGCCATGAAGGAGGCTGCTGTAGCAGCTTTGAAGAAGAAAGGGTGGGAGGTGGCGGAGTCGGACCTCTATGCCATGAACTTCAATCCCATCATTTCCAGAAAGGACATCACAGGTAGGAGTTCCTCCTCCCCTTTTTAATTAGTTCTTTGCGGATCTCCTTGCCTGTGGGTCCTCTGGCCCAGCTTTGGCTCCTCTGGCCCCAGCCTCTCTTTTTCTTCTCTGCAGGTAAACTGAAGGACTCTGCGAACTTTCAGTATGCTGCCGAATCTATTCTGGCTTATAAAGAGGGCCGTCTGAGCCCAGATATTGTGGCTGAACAAAAGAAGCTGGAAGCTGCAGACCTTGTGATATTCCAGGTATGGGGGGACATTGGAAGTGGTGTCAGGGGCATTTGCGTGCTTATTGTCCTAGACATGTCACCTAATTAGCTATGGGATCTTAAACAGTCACCTACTTTACTGCATTCTCTGCAAATAAGGGTGATTACTTTAAAGGTGCAGTATTACATGGATTTCACAGATATTGGGAATCTGGCTGTATTACTGTTGCATATGTTAATGCAACTGCAAGGCCAGGTGCGGTGGCTCACGCCTATAATCCCAGCACTTTAGGAGGCCGAGGCAGGCGGATCACTTGAGGTCAGGAGTTCGAGACCATCCTGGCCAACATGGTAAAACCTGGTCTCTACTAAAACTACAAAAATTAGCTGGACATGGTGGCACGTGCCTGTAGTCCCAGTTACTCTGGAGGCTGAGGCAGGAGAATTGCTTGAACCTGGCAGGTGGAGGTTGAAGTGAGCCAAGATTGTGCCACTGTACCCCATCCTGGTGACATGGCGACAGAGCGAGACTCCGTCTCAAAAAAAAAAAAAGAAAAAAAAAAGAGAGAGAAAGAAATGCAACTGCAGAGATGATGTACAACCCTTGAGCTTGCTTTCTTCCATGTACTTAGTCTCCCCTTCAGTTAGCGATTCCTTCAGTTAGCGATTCCTGTTGGACTCTCTCAAAATTTGCAGTTCTCCTCCTTTCTCCATAAAAATCCCAAATACTTTGTAGAATAATCCATGACACATTGACTTCTCTGCCATTGTAGCCTGCCAGCTGAAGGGGGCTTTGAAACCCTGCTGAATGTGTTCCTGCAGCAAACCACAGCCTTTCTTCTTCGGGAAGCGGCCTTACCATTTAGCACACAATACTGGGATTGTGCGTGAATCTCGTCAGTGATCTTTCCTATAAATGTGACTGTACTCAATGACTTTGCTTTTACCAGTTCCAGCCAGTCTTTTGATATTGAACATAGAATGTATATGATCCTGGAAACCACGAACAGGGTGGTATAGGCTGTGGCTTTTTTTTTTTTTTCTTTTTTCTTTTTTTTTTTTAGTTATTCAATCAGCTACAAAACATCCAATCCTTGAAGTCCTTTATTTTACCCACAGGCCTGTTGCTAGGAATCAAAGCCACATGCCACTAGCCAGTACCCCAAAGGATGCCTTTAAAAAAAAATTAAATTGGAGACAAGGTCTCACGGTCACCCAGGATGGAGTGCAGTGGCATGATCTCCGCTCACTGCTGCCTCAACCTCCTGGGCTCAAGTGATCCTCCCACCTCAGTCTCCTGAATAGCTGGGACTATCGGTGCACGCCACCATGCCATGCTAATTTTTTAATTTTTTTTGTATGGATAGGGTCTCACCATGTTGTCCAGGCTGGTCTCAAACTCTTGGGCTCAAGTGATCTGCCTGCCTCAGCCTCCCAAAGGGCTGGGATTATCTTTAAATCATGAATCAAGGATAAGAAAACCTCCTGGTATAGTCCGTACTCTGCTTTTATTAGGATAAGAGGTCAGACAAGACTTTCTCATGAGAAGTCCCTGATGAACCTTAGTTACACTAATTATTATTTATTATTTTTATTTTTTAACATTTTATTCATTTATTTATTTATTTGTTTATTTATTTGTTTTTGAGATGGAGTCTTGCTCTGTTGCCCAGGCTAGAGTGCAATGGCGCGATCTCGGCTCACTGCAACCTCCGCCTCCCGGGTTCAAGCCATTCTCCTGCCTCAGTCTCCCAAGTAGCTGGGACTATAGGCATGTGCCACCATGCTCGACTAATTTTTGTATTTTTAGTAGAGACAGGGTTTCACTACGTTGGCCAGGCTGGTCTCAAACTCCTGACCTCAAGTGATCCACCCACCTTGGCCTCCAAAAGTGCTTGAATTAAAGGCGTGAGCAACCGCGCCTAGCCACATTGATGATGATGATGATGATGATTTAGAGATGGAGTCTTGCTCTGTCACCCAGGCTGGGATACAGTGGTGATCACAGCTCCCTGTAGCCTCCAACTCCTGGGCTCAAGCAATCGTCCTGCCTCAGCCTCTCACATAGCTAGGACTAGAGATGTGCACCACCACAACAGGCTAATTTTTAAATTTTTTTGTAGAGACAGTCTCACTTTGTTGCCCAGGCTGGTCTCAAACTCCTGGGCTCAAGTGGTCCTCCCACCTTGGCCTCCCAAAATACTGGGATTATAGGCATGAGCAACTGCACTCGGCCATCACACTGATTATTAGTTTGCATTTTTGAGTGATTGTGTTTATTCTAAGTGATACGATTTTTCATCCATGATAACAAGGGACAGTCATAAAAGCAGGAAGGCCTATCTTCATTTTTTTCCACGATGGGGTCTCACTCTGTCACCCAGGCTGGAGTGCAGTGGCACAATCTCAGCTCACTGTAACCTCCACCTCCCAGGTTCAAGTGATTCTCCTGCCTCAACAGCCTCAGTAGCTGGGACTACAGGCATCCACCACCACACCTGGTTGACTTTGGTATTTTTAGTAGAGATGGGGTTTCACCATGTTGGCCAGGCTGATCTCAAACTCCTGCCCTCAAGAGATCCACCTGCCTCAGCCTCCCAAAGGGCTGGGATTACAGGCGTGCGCCACTGCGCCTGGCCAACAGTCATATTGTTGATACCACACCTACTAAAGCAAACTCTTGGGAAAATACTGATTGAGGCGACACCCTGAAGCAAACCTTGTTTGCAATCCTTGCTATTTAGACTTTGCTGACAAATGTGATTTCATACAAACAAGTTTCATATCAATAAGTCTTCTGTGTATGTAGCTTTCTTGGACCCACTCAATATTTGCATTTTCAGGGAAAAAGAAGACTGTCAAATTGGCTGACCAAGGACAATAATGATCTCTTTCCTTAAAGTGCTAACTCCCCAGGAGGAATGGGAAAGGTGTGAAGAGGGGCTCCCCCACAGAGCCATAATGGGGAGCAGCTCAGCACCCCAAGTCGCCTTCTGGGCTTGGGGAGCCTCTGGTCTGAACTTGATGATGTCTTCTGTCCTGCAGTTCCCCCTACAGTGGTTTGGAGTCCCTGCCATTCTGAAAGGCTGGTTTGAGCGAGTGTTCGTAGGAGAGTTTGCTTACAAGCTCGCTGCCATGTATGACAAAGGACCCTTCCAGGTAGGTAGACGGTTCTGAATGCTCTGACAGCCGGCTTCTGGGTGGTCTGTCCTGATGCGGGTTTTGTTTGTTTGTTTGTTGTTTGTTGTTTTTTGTTTTTGAGATGGAGTTTCCCTCTTGTTGCCCAGGCTGGAGTGCAATGGTGCATTCTCGGCTCACTGTAACCTCTGCCTCCTGGGTTCAAGCGATTCTCTTGCCTCAGCCTCCTGAATAGCTGGGATTACAGGCGTGGGCCACCACACCTGGCTAATTTTGTATTTTTAGTAGAGACAGGGTTTCTCCACATTGGTTAGGTTGGTCTTGAACTCCTGACCTCAGGTGATCCACCCCCCTCAGCCTCCCAAAGTGCTGGGATTACAGGTGTGAGCCGCCATGCCCGGCTCTGATGCAGGGTTTTGAGCACAATTAGATCCTAAGCCTAGGCTCCTGGTCCTTTGGGAGAGATGCATGATCAAGTTTTTACAGATGGAATGACATGATATTTGGGATTTGTTTTAAAATGCTCCAGAGGCTGAGCATGGCGGCTCACACCTGTAATTCCAGCACTTTGGGAGGCCGAGACAGGCAGATCACCTGAGGTCAGGAGTTTCAGACCAGTCTGGCCAACATGGCAAAACCCCATCTCTACTAAAAATACAAAAACTAGCTGGGTGTGGTGGCGGGCCCCTATAATCCCAGCTATTTGGGAGGCTGAGGCAGGAGAATTGCTTGAAACCCAGGAGGTGGAGGTTACAGTGAGCCAAGATTGCACCACTGCACTCCAGCCTGGGCAACAAAGCAAGACTCTGTCTTAAAAAAATAAAATAAAAGGCCAGGCGTGGTGGCTCACACCTGTAATCCCAGCACTTTGGGAGGCCAAGGCGGGCAGATCATGAGTTCAGGAGATCGAAACCATCCGGTGAAACCTCGTCTCTACTAAAAATACAAAAAAATTAGCCAGGCGTGGTGGTGGGCACCTGTAGTCCCAGCTACTTGGGAGGCTGAGGCAAGATAATTGCTTGAACCCGGAAGGCAGAGGTTGCAGTGAGCCGAGATCGCACCACTGCATTCCAGCCTGAGTGAGAGAGCGAGACTCCGTATCAAAAACAAAAACAAAAACAAAAACTGGCCAGATGTGGTGGTGAGCACCTGTAATCCCAACTACTTGGGAGGCTAAGGCTGGAGAATCACTTGAACCCAGGAGACAGTTTGCAGTTAGTCGAGAGGGTGCCACTGCACCCCAGCCTGGGTGACAGAGCCAGACTCTGTCTCAGAGGAAAAAAAAAATGAAAAAATAAAATAAAATAAAATAAAATGCTCCAGAGAAAAAGGGGGTCATGGGTCGAGCTAAAACTAGAATGGCAAAATACTGAGAGAGGAAGATGAGTGATAGATGCAGTACTATTTTCTCATTTACGTGTGTTAAAAATTTCCATAATAAAAACAAAAGAAGGCCTGTCTTCATTTTTCGGAGGCCCAAATCCTGCACAGGGAGCCCTTCAAGACCTTCCAGATGAAAGAGCTTGTCCTACGCCATGCCTAGCCCGTGGGAGGATGGATGAGAACACCCAGTAACTCCACCTAGGCAGCCAGCAGCCAGCACTGATTTTGGATGTGGTGACAGCCTCGCCCTGAGCCACACGTGGGGGTTTGGAATCCTTGGTTTGCCCTAGGCCGCTGGTCTGTAGACCGTCTAGGCTGGCACTCCTGCAGAGTCATACTGTGTAGCTCAGGGGAGCCAAAGTATGAAGTAACATAAACAGCAAATAGGACAGACTTGTGTGTTCTTGTCCCTGGAGCTGTTTCATTAACTTCTTGTCACAAGGGGATGTGGAGGGGAATGAAGTTTGTTATTGTTTTTTTCTTTTGCAGAGTAAGAAGGCAGTGCTTTCTATCACCACTGGTGGCAGCGGCTCCATGTACTCTCTGCAAGGGATCCATGGGGACATGAATGTCATTCTCTGGCCAATTCAGGTACCTCATTTTCTTTTCTTTTCTTTTTTTTTCTTTGAGACGGAGTCTTGCTCTGTCACCTAGGCTGGACAGCAGTGGCACCATCTCGGCTCACTGCAACCTCTACCCACTTGGTTCAAGCAATTCTCCTGCCTCAGCCTACTGAGTAGCTGGGATTACAGGCGCCCACCACCACACTCAGCTAATTTTTGTATTTTTAGTAGAGACGGGGTCTTGCCATGTTAGCCAGGCTGGTTCAAACTCTTGACCTCAAATGATCCTCCTGCCTCGGCGTCCCAAAGTACTGGGATTACAGGCATGAGCCACTGCATCCGGCCAGGTACCTCATTTTCAACGAACCTTCAGGGGAATTCATTAATTGAGCCTTCTGTGGGGTTCAGAACCTCAAGATAGCATCTGAAAATAGATCTTGAGTTGTGAAGATGAAAGCGTGGTCATGATCCAGAATGACGGGAGCTTCCTTTAGGAACTTGCCTGCCTTCCCGGGTGCCTGTGTGTGTGAAACACACCTGCGCGTGCGTATGTTCAAACAGCATTCTCTCCCAGCCAAGGACTAGTGTGAATCACTACCCTTGATTTGTTTAGCCGTGGGCCCTGGTCTCGCCAGATGACTGACATCTCTCTCCAGCCTTCCTGTCCTTCTCCAGGTTGCTGATACAGTCTCACAGACTATTAGAGCCCAAGACAATTTAAGAAATGATTTACTGAGAGGCTGAGGCAGAAGGATCGCTTGAGCCCAGGACTTTGAGACCAGCCTGGGCAACATAGTGAGAACTCATCGCTACAAAAAAAAAAAAAAAAAAAAAAATTAGCATACACCTGTGGTCCCAGCTACTTGGAAGTCTAAGGCGACAGACCCAGGAGTTCAAGGCTGCAGTATGATCAGCCTCGAACTATGATCGCACCACTGCATGCCAGCCTGGGATACAGGGCGAGACCCTGTTTCAAAGAAAAAAGAAATAATTTGTCTAGCCAGTTTATACATGGATAAAACTGGATAAAACTGAAGCCTGGGGTGGGCTTATTGGTGTTACCAGACCCTCAGGTCCTAATTTCTATAAAGAGGGAGGTTGGAGAGAAGAGCCAATGAGAGGCCACTTATGAAAATCATTTATCAAGACTCATCTGGGCCTGTAATCCCAGCACTTTGGGAGACCAGCACTTTGGTGGATCACTTGAGGTCAGGAGTTCGAGACCAGCCTGGTCAACATGGTGAAACCCTGTCTCTACTAAAGATACAAAAATTAGCTGGGCATGATGGTACATGCCTATAGTCACAGCTACTCAGGAGACTGAGGCAGGAGGAGAATTGCTTGAACCCAGGAGGCAGAGGTTGCAGCAAGCCGAGATTGTGCCACTGCACTCCAGCCTGGGCGACCGAGCGAGACTCTGCCTCAAAAAAAAAAAAAAAAAAAGAAAGGAAAAAAAAAAAAGACCCATCTGGTTATATGGAGAGGTGGAGAAATGCACCCACTGCAGGTCTTGGTGAGTCACCTGCCAAGAAACTGAGACTCCCTAAAGTAAGAAAACTTCTGGCTTTCTTGGCAAAGGATCCAGGTTGGCACAGTTTCAAGGGTTTATGCATTTAAAGGAGAGCACACCTGAGAAGGCTAAAATTGGTAACGGCTAGGTATAGGGTAGGAGAGAGACGCCAGCTCTGAACTGATTCTCTAGGTGCCTGAGGCCTCCTCATCAGAGTGTCTTACTGGGAAGCCCAGACCAACTTCTGTTGTTTATAGTACAACTGCACGGAATTGGTTGACTTACCTCTCTGTGCTTTTTGTATCCTCAGAGTGGCATTCTGCATTTCTGTGGCTTCCAAGTCTTAGAACCTCAACTGACATATAGCATTGGGCACACTCCAGCAGACGCCCGAATTCAGATCCTAGAAGGATGGAAGAAACGCCTGGAGAATATTTGGGATGAGACACCACTGTATTTTGCTCCAAGCAGCCTCTTTGACCTAAACTTCCAGGCAGGATTCTTAATGAAAAAAGAGGTACAGGATGAGGAGAAAAACAAGAAATTTGGCCTTTCTGTGGGCCATCACTTGGGCAAGTCCATCCCAACTGACAACCAGATCAAAGCCAGAAAATGAGATTCCTAAGACTGGATTTCCTTCTAACATGTTATCAAATCTGAGTGTCTTTCCAGGCTTCCCTGACTTGCTTTAGTTTTTAAGATTTGGGTTTTTCTTTTTCCACAAGGAATAAATAGGAGAGGGAATCAACTGTATTCATGCATTTTGGGATCATTTTATTATTCAATGTAACTGATTCTTATGATTACTATCATGGCATATAACCAAAATCCAACTGGGCTCAAGAGGCCACTTAGGGAAGATGTAGAAAGATGCTAGAAAATGTTCTTTAAAGGCATCTACACAATTTAATTCCTCTTTTTAGGGCTAAAGTTTTAGGGTGAAGTCTAGCTAGGTATCATTCAATTCTCCAATGTTCCATTAATCACCTCTCTGTAGTTTATGGCAGAAAGGAATTGCTCTGAGAAAGAAAAGACTGAATCTACCTGCCCTAAGGGACTTAACTTGTTAGTAATCTAATGCTTGCTTATGATATTTCTTGCTTTCAATTACAATGCAGTTACTAATATGCCTAGCATGAGTATCACTGTTCTTCAACTTTCATTGTTTGTATACAGTACACAGATACCTTGAAAGGAAGAGCTAATAAATCTCTTCTTTACTGCAGTCATCTACTTTATTTTTAATTAAAAAAAATTTTTTTTTGAAACAGTCTTGCTGTGTTGCCTAGGCTGGAGTGCAGTGGCATGATCTCAGCTCACTGCAACCTCTGCCTCCCGAGTTCCAGCGATTCTCCTGCCTCAGCCTCCCTAGTAGCTGGGATGACAGGTGCCTGCCATCATGACTGGCTAATTTTTGTATTTTTGGTAGAGACGGGGTTTTACCATGTTGGCCAGGCTGGTGTCGAACTCCTGACCTCAGGTGATCCACCTGCCTCGGCCTCCCAAAGTGCTGGGATTACAGGCGTGAGCCACCGCACCTGGCCCTTGCAATCTTCTACTTTAAGGTTTGCAGAGATAAACCAGTAAATTCACACCGTACATCTGCAATGTGAATTCAAGAAAGGAAATAGTACCTCCAATACTTAAAAATAGCCTTCCACAAAAAATACTTTATTTCTGATCTACACAAACTTTCGGAAGGTTATCTTCTTTATCATTGCTAAACTGATGACTTACCACGAGATGGGGTCCAGTCCCATGACTTTGGGGTACAACTGTAAACTTAAGAGTTTTATCAACTTTGGTGAACAGTTTTGGCATAATAGTCAATTTCTACTTCTGGAAGTCATCTCGTCCCACTGTTGGTATTATATAATTCAAGGCGAATATGATAAAACACTGCCCTCTTGTGGTGCATTGAAAGAAGAGCTGAGAAATAATGAAAGGTTGCCTGAAAAATGGGAGATAGCCTCTTACTTGCCAAGAAAAACGAAGGGATTGGACTGAGCTGGAGAACCTCCTTTACCAGATGCTGATTGGCACTGGTGGTTTTTGCTCTCGACAGTATCCACAATAGCTGATGGCTGGGTGTTTCAGTTTGAAAATATTTTCTGTTGCCTTCAACTTCACTGCAATTTTGTGTAAATTTCTGAAAGATCCGAATAAATAAAATTCATTTCTACAAAGCAGACCCACACTCATTGGTAACAGTGAAGCTAACAATAGTGGAATCTAGTGGGAGACAGATCAGAGGATTCAATCGTAAACTGCAGCTGGAAGCCCCTTGGTGACGTGGCTTGACAACTCACCCAGCAGGGCTGCTTCCTACTAAATGGTAACAGAACAACCTATTCAGTCCTCTCAGGGAATTTAAAAGAGAGCCAGGAAAGATAGTGGTATAGAAATGAAGAAAAACAGGCCGGGTGCAATGGTTCACGCCTGTAATCCCAGCACTTTGGGAGGCTGAGGCGGGTGGATCACCAGACGTCAGGAAACCCCATCTCTACTAAAAATTTAAAAAATTAGCTGGGTGTGGTGGCTCGTTTTCTGTAATCCCAGCTACTCAGGAGGCTGAGGCAGAACTGCTTGAACCTGGGAGGTGGAGGTTTCAGTGAGCTGAGATCGTGCCACTGCACTCCAGCCTAGGTGATAAGGGTGAGACTCTGTCTCCAAAAAATAAGAGACGTCTATTAAGACAGCCAGGTGAGGCTGACAAGTAGGCAGTTGGATAGGTGGAACCTGGAGTTAAGGCAGAAGTTATGGCTGGAGATGCACATTTGGGAATCTTCAACATATAGATGGTGTTGAAAGCAATGAGATTGGCTGGGATCAATCTCATTGAGTTTTGAGAGAAGAGATTTGATGATTTACCTCTGGGGCTCGACAATGTTAGGAGGTGAAGATGAGAGTGAAAAGCAGTGGTCAGATCCTTTTGTAGTTCCTAAGTGTGATGTTTGAGTGTTCACGTGCATGTGTGAGATGTGCCACCCTTGAACCTTGTTATGATGTCAGTACATTTTCCCATCTGACATGAAAAAACAAACAAACAAAAAACCAGTGTTCAGGGATGCAGGAGAGCTGAGTGTGGTGTCCTGAAAGCCAAGCGAAGAAAGTGTTTGAAGATGCCAGGGGCAGTGGCTTACGCCTGTAATCCCAGCATTTTGGGAGGCTGAGGAGGGTGGATCACCTGAGGTCAGGAGTTCGAGACCAGCTTGGCTAACATGGTGAAACCCCGTTTCTACTAAAAATAGAAAAAATTAGCCGGACGTGGTGGTGCATGCCTGTAATCCCAGCCACTAGGGAGGCTGAAGCAGGAGGATCGCTTGAACCAGGAGGTGGAGGTTGCAGTGAGCTGAGATCACGCCATCGCACTCCAGCTTGGGCAACAAGAGTGAAACTCTGTCTCCAAGAAAAAAAAAAAAAGAGTTTGAAAGAGGGAATGATCAGGTGTGTCAAATACTGCTGACAAGTCAAGCAAGACAAGGCCTGGGAAGTGACCACTGGACTTGGCCGTGTGGAACCCATTCATTGATGACATTGACAAAGCACCATTTCAGTAGAGTGGCGTGATGAAAGCCTGATTTGAATGGGTTTAAGAGAGAATGGAAGGAGAGGAATAGAAATAGTGTGGAGGAGGCTGTGTGATCAAAGAACAAATTTTTAAAAAGAGATCAGAGACATTACAACAAATTTATATGTCAATAGAAATGACTCAGAGAGAGGAAAAGTTTTGATGCTGATGACAAAGGGATATCTTTGAAAAAGTCAAAATGCTATGTTTGTATATTTATCCCCTCCAAAACTCAAGTTGAAATTTAATCCCCAGTGTGGCAGAATTGAGAGGGGGGGGCCTTTTAGGAGGTGACTGAGGGCCAGCATGGTGGCTCACACCTGTAATCCTACCTAGCACTTTGGGAGGTAAGGCAGACAGATCACTGGAGCCCTGGACTTCAAGACCAGCCTGGGCAACATGGTGAAACTCCATCTCTACAAAAAACACATAACTTAGCCAGGTGTAGTGGGGTATACCTGTAGTCCCAGCTACTCGGGGTAGGGACTGAGGTAGGAGGATTGCTTGAGTCCGGAAGAGGCTGCAGTGAGCCGTGATTGTGCCACTGCCCTCCAACCTGGGTAACAGAGTGAAACCATCTCAAAAAAAAAAAAAAAAAAAAAAAAATCATGAGGGAGGGCTCTGTCCTCATGAACAGATTAACCCACTACTCATGGGTTAATGAGTTATCATAAGTGATAAGTGGACAACTGGTGGCTTTAAAATAGGAAGAGAGACCTGAGTCCTTTGCATGCTCAGCCGGTTGCCCACTTATGATAACTCATTAATCCATGAGTAGTGGGTTAATCTATGCATGAGGACAGAGCCCTCATGATTTGTTTTTTTTTTTTGAGATGGTTTCACTGTTACCCAGGTTGGAGTGGGTGCTCAGCCCTCTAGCCGTGAGAGCTTGCAACACCTTGGGATTCTTGGGCATCCTCACCAGCAAGAAGGCTCTCACTAGATGCAGCCCCACCACCTGGACTTCTTGCCCTCCATAGCTGTAAGAAATTCTTTTTCTTTATAATTTGCCCAGCTTCAGGTATTCTGTTAAAAACAACAGAAAACAGACTAATACACAGAAGGATGTGAGAAGTAGTGCACAAGAGCTAGAAGAGCACAGTAGTATCAAGACTAGTAATACTAATACAAGGAAACACTTAGGAGGCACTAACTGTGCCAGGAACTAGGTAATTTTACATGGACTAACTTGCTTAACCCTTTCAACAACTCCACAAGGAAGGTTCTGTTACTGTTTTCACTTTATAGCAAAGGAAATTGAGGAATGGAGGTTATATTGTAGGCAAACTCAAGAGCCTATGCTTTTAAACACTATATTGCCTCAGTAGAAGCAGAGATGGCACCATGAAATAGAGCATGAGAGTCACAACCAACACCTCTTTTTCTGAGAATAAGACCATTAGTGTTGCTGTTGAGCAACTATAGCTATCTTTTGATTTCTAGAGTCCCTACCCTGTTCTCAGCAGGGACAAATGATATTTTGGTTCTCTTCTAGGCTTAGATGGCTGCAGAGAATTTGTTTCTTGTAAGTTAATAGAGTAAGGCTCTTACCAGCTTGGAGTAGAGGAGGACAATTCCTTTCTTATTCTGGACACTGTACTTAAATTATGTAACTGAGATTGCATCAGATTTTCTGGCAGCCCCATACTATTGTAGTCCCATCTTCAGACCAGTATTTTGCCCACATAAGCTGTTTTTTTGAACCGAAATATGTAATTTGATCTTTATACTTACTACATTTCATTTGGTTATTGCTCATTTCCAGTGCTGTTGAAGTCAATAAACACCAAAAGACAATTTTTATTATTTTTTTCCTTTTCTTTTTTTTCAGACAGGGTCTCTGTTATCCAGGCTGGAGTGCAGTGGCATGATGACAGCTCACTGCAGCCTCAAACTCCTGGACTTAAGTGATCCTCTCACCTTAGTCTCCTGAGTAGCTGGGACTATGGGTGCGTGCCACCATGCCTGGCTAATCATTTTATGTTTTGTATATACGAAGTCTCACTTTGTTGCCCAGGCTGGTCTTGAACTCCCAGGCTGGCTCAAGTGGTCCTCCTGCCTCGACCTCCCAAAATGTTGGGATTACAAGCATGAGCCACCATGCTTGGCAAAGAATACTGTATTTAGAACAGCAGCATTGTTAAAAACAAAACAAAACAAAACATATATATAATCATAACAACTCATTTAGAGATATATATATTTAAATGTATTAAAAATTGTCACTCCTTCATAGAATCAACAGATACTGTCTATATTTGATAAGAAGGTATAAGTATACTGTCTAAAGCAATGTCTTTTAAGATTCAGTTAGACACAATTTTCATGATACCCATGTATCTGTATTAGCATTTATTATTTTTCTTTTTAAATATTTTTCTTCCTTTTTCCTTTCATTTAAACATTAAAAAAAAAAGAGAGACAGGATCTTGCTATGTTGCTCAGATTGGTCTCCAACTCCTGACCTCAAGTGATCCTCCTGTCTTAGCCTCCCGAGTAGCTGGGATTACAGAGGTATGAGCCACCAAGCCCAGTGATTTAATATTTTTCTTTAATTTGACTTACTTTTTCCTTCACTCTGGTAGGTAGACACATTATTATTTTTTATTTTTTAGATGGAGTCTCGCCTTGTTGCCCAGTCTGGAGTGCAATGGTGCGATCTCCGCTCACTGCAACCTCCACCTCCCGTGTTCAAACGATTCTCCTACCTCAGTCTCCCAAGTTGCTGGGATTACAGGCACCTGCCACTGTGCCCAGCTATTTTTTGTATTTTTAGTAGAAATGGGGTTTCACCATGTTGGCCAGGCTGGTCTCGAACTCCTGACCTCAGGTGATCTGCCTGCCTCGGCCTCTCAAAGTGCTGGGACTACAGGCGTGAGCAACTGCGCCCAGCCTACATTTTTTTCTATTACACATCAAAACACTTATACATGTAAGTTTAAAAATAGTGTTTATCCATGTACCACAGTTAGTTGTGTACCACACTCTGATATGCACTAATTTAAAGATGTAGAAATACCACCAAAAGAATAAACAGAGATTGTCTCTGGGCATGAGACTGAGGGATGGGGAGACTTGGTTTTCATCAAAAGCACCTCCATGTACATGTATTGCTTTACTAAACATGAAACATTTAAATTAAGTAAAACAAAAATTCTGTCACACTGAGTCACTTATACTCTGCCTGACAAAATGGTAGGCACAAAATAACTACTTAGAAATATGTCGGTATTTCACACCTCCTCCCTAATGATTTTATTATTTCAGCCACATACTCATGCTGCTCAAAACTGTCATTCATGCACACAATTCCATTCACAAAGTTTGAGGAAAAAAAGACAGCTATCCACTGCAAAATGAAAACTTTCAGTGTTTTATTTTTGACTGCAGCTGTTTACAGAAATATAGTTGCGAGTATACAAATGTTCCAATAGAAGCAAAATATCTTTTTAATATTTAACAAGTTATCACAGATAGCTAAAAACATAGATGCAAATGAAATTCCCCCAGAGAACAAACTGAAAATATCTGGTATCAGTGCTCTGAAATCCCTACTATGAAAGCCATATACACAAAAATGTAACCCTTATATCATTGCAGGACAATGGAAGAAGGCAGTTCAGTGGTTGATCAGTGTGCTCAAGCAAATACAATTAAATAAAAATTAAAAATGGCAGAATGGTAGCTAAACCGCTTGAGAACAGGTTAATGAAATTATTGATAGTATATGTAAAACACTAAGTAAAAGAAGTGAATGAAACTCAGTTAAAGTTGTCAAAAAATTAGCAACTACTTGGAGCTTATCAATTAAAAGGAAACAATGTGAGGAGATACATTCATTAGATCAAAAGAAATTAGATCAAGTTCACTGGAATCAGTCTGTAACTACTTAAGTCACAATGACTTCTGTGCAGGAAAGGTTTTTACTGGACACAGAAATCCGATTCCAAGCCCACTCTTCAAACAGCTTTTGTGTGTGTGTATGTATGTGTGTAAGTGTGTGTATATGTTGTCCTGAGGTTCATCAGCTAAAATAATAATAATAAGCAATCCCTACAAAATATTTCAAACCAGGCAGATGACTTCTGGAAGAGAGAGAAAGGAAGGGGAAAGGGAAGGAGAATATGAGTAAGCAAGCAGGGTCATATGGTTAAACACAGAATTTTTTAAAGGAGGTATTACAAGTGGGAGTCAAACAGAACTGTGGTAGAATGTTTTGGGTACAGGAATATATTAGGTAATAAAGTGGGGAAGAGAAAAAGGGAATAAGAAGGGAGGAATGTAGCTAGAGCAGCTCCCAACAGTTTGCCTATGTATTTGCCAGCACCAAAATTTGTAGAGTAAGCCACTTACATTTCCACTGCTAGTATTAAGGAAAGACAGCAGTGATTTTTATAAAGTGAGTATACATTTATTTTTATTCTGAAATGTGAATTTTTCTTTCATGAGTTAACTAACTGGTAATTTGTAAACAGTGGGAAGAAGATTAGAACAATTATGGAGGTACTGAATTACACAAGGAGATTAAAATGAAATGAATCAATCTACCTATCTTGTGGTTAGTTTATATTGATGCATACACTTGAGAAAGGAGAAATGCCCAAATTGTATAATGCATTATCTTGTTTATTATTTATTTTAGTAAATAATTCTTGTCTGAAACATAAGCTCCAAGGATAGCTAAATCTCTACTGATAGCTTAGTTCTTATACAAAGCAAGCTACTTTTGAAGAAGTTTTACCTATTAAAAAAATAAGGTGCCATGTTGACCTGGTCAGTCATCTCGTTTACTATCTCAGATACAAATATAAATACAAGGAATGATGATTTTGTTCTGAGGGTTGGTCTAGCCAGAGCAAAACTGTGGTCTGCTGGTAAAGTACTAGGCAATGAAAAGAAAGCTTGTATTACACTGCCTATAATGTACCCATTTTATGGATAAACAGGAGACTTTAGCACCGGTCAATTATATTAGCTACTTAAATGTCATAACAATTAAACATACAACACTGCACCTATATATTTAAATCAGTCATTTAATGTAAACTTTTTAGTAAGTGGTAGGAAAATGCCAAACTAAATTAACTGAATTATCAAGAATTAGACTAATTGTGTATGTACATAAAATACACTATATATCTCTATAGGCAGTACGGAGAATAAATTATCTTTGCCAATAAAAGATTATAGATAACCAGGTTAAGCTGAATTTACATAAAGAACAATGTATAACTGTATCAGTCTCAGTGGAAGAAAAACTCTCTACATCTCAATAGAGTCTTAGACCAGTGGTTCCTAAACTTTAAAGTGTGCATCAGAATCACCTGGAGGGCTTGTGGAAACAGATTGCTAGGCCCTATTCCAGAGTTTCTGACTCAGTAGGTCTGGGATGGGGCCCAAGATTTTACATTTCTAACTAGTTCCCAGGTGATACTGATACTAGCTGGTGGGCTGAGAACCATACTCTGAGAACCACTGGTTTGCACACACTACATATGTAGAAAAAGATATATTGTAATGTTCTTATACACATGGCACAAAATATATAGAAAGACAACTGGTTTTAATGAATTCCCAAACATGTAGGTTAGCAAGCTGAATGTTTCTAAAATAATCTGCTAAAGCGTAATCATTTCCCCTTATAGTAAATTACATTTCAAAGTCTTAAGTCCCACACAGTCATTTTAGAAAAATCCATATAACATTTATACCAAGTTGGCTATCCAAAAGAAAAGGGACATAATATTCTAAAGAGTTAAGATGAATTCGTTAGGAAGGAATCATTACTATACAGCATTCTTGGCTTCTTTGGAATGATTAAAGTGCATAATATCAATAGGGTATTAAGAATATTGCATAAAAGTTTGCAGTCCTCAGTGCCACTAACAGTCACAGAAATACTAGCATGGGGAAAGCAGCCCTATCTCAAAGGTACAACTATCCTGACCTGTTGCTGATGGCTCTTTCTTCAAGCACCACTACCATGGTAAGGAGCTGGAATACAGGCAAAATTAACAAAAACCAAGGCACTCCATCCAACTTTATCTGATCAAAAGGAATTATCTTAGGTCTGGAGGGACTCAAATATAACTTTTTTCTCATTTCCTTTGACACTTTTTTTTCTAGGTGAATTAACTGAGGACAGACGAGAAGTACACTGACATAAACAACTTTGCCCAGTCTAGTTAAAAAAAAAAGTGACATAAGCAGGCTTTACCTAAACTATGTTTTAGTGATTTATTTCCATCTAATTAACATCAGAGAAAATGCTTTAAACACTTTCTTCCTGAAATTTACACACATCTATGTGCATGGAGTTTCACAGATGCTAAAATTGTCATCAGTATTCAGATAAGACCTACCATTAGCTGGTTGAGATGAAGATAAACTTAATTTATATAAAGCTTGAACAGTCTAATTCTGTAATCTTTTACCCTCTCCCAAAGAAACAATTCTAGTAATGTACCTTTTCTTTCATTCTTAAGCCAAAGGAAAGAAATGGAGAAAAGAAGGTTTAAATGGAAAAAGTGAAAGCTGGGACCTATTGAAACTATTTGTTTATGTGTTTTTGGAAATAGTGAAGAATAAAATTATAAATGATAAAAGGCACTTTTCCATAGCATTTGATCTAGATATAAAATATTCATTTAAAAAATTTCCTGAAAGAGAAAGTAAAAACATAATTTTATTAATAAATGAGGCTAGAATGGCATAAAAATAAATGGGGATTAAAGAAGTAATTAGGCCAGATGTGGTGGCTCATGCCTGTAATCCTAGCACTTTAGGAGGCCGAGGCAGGTGGATCACTGTGTTAGGAGTTCGAAACCCGCCTGGCCAACATGGCAAAACCCCGTCTCTACTAAAAAAATACAAAAAAATTAGCTGGGCCTAGTGGAGGGTGCCTGTAATCCTGGCTACTCGGGAGGCTGAGGCAGGTGAATCGTTTGAACCCGGGAGGCAGAGGTTGCAGTGAGCAGAGATCGCACACTGCACTCTAGCCTGAGAGACACAGCAAGGCTCCGTCTCCAAAAAAAAAAAAAAAAGTAGTAAAGTAACTAGAGCACTGGGACCATCCACAAATGATACTGTAGATATTATTCTGATATTTATTACATCATGAGCATTATCTCTACAATTTTGCTCTAGTGACACTAACAAGCAGAGAAGAAAACCTCTTTTTAATACATGTTATGAGATTCATAGGCAGTTATTTTTCTAACCTATGGTCTTTCTTCATGGAGTCCCTCCACACAGTCTAAGGCATGCAGATATAAGACAGCTGTCTTGGTTAGGGATAAAACCTATGGTCATAAAGCAGTGGAAAGCTAATTAATTTTAAAAATCAATTAGGAAACAGATATTGGAAGAGAAATCTTCATCAGAAAAATGAAAAATTGTAAGATTACTATGTATGGTGAAAATGTATAACCATGGTGACTTTGAGTCTTTAATTATTAAATCATTTTATCCTGGTTATTATTTGTTGATGCATCTAACAGATTCACTTTCCTAAAACAAGCATTTATAAAGGCTTAAATGGTCAAAAAGAATTATCTTAGTTCTAGAGGGACTCAGATACAACTTCCTCATTTCCTTTGATACTATTTTTCCTAGGTAGATTAGCTGAGGTTCTGATGGGCAAGAAATGCACTAGAATAAACTTCCAAACTACAGCACATGTGATATTACAAAAAAATGAAAATAAAAGGCAAGGAAGGATGGATGGAAGGAAGGAAGGGAGAAAGGAGGGAGGGAGGAATAAGGGAAGGAGAAACGAAGAAGGCAGGGAGGAAGGGAAGAAAGAAGGAAGGAAGGGAGGCAGGGAGGGGAGGAAAGGGAGGGAGGAAGGAAAGTCCTTCATTAATACTACTTCTATAATAAAGCCCTTAAAAACTTGTTCTTTTTTTAAAACGATTTGTTTTAAAACAGATTTGCATTGGCTAAATAACACGATACTTTAATCATAAAGGTAACATGATCAAGCTTAGAGGCAAAACATGACTTCGAATGATCTTCACCCATGTTGGTGTGGATATATAATGGAATGACAATAAGGAATCACACACATACACATACACACACACACACACACACACAGAGAAAGAGAGAGAGAGAGAGAGAGAGAGAGAGAGAGAGAGAAGCTCCAAGCGTTAATGTGAGTTGCTGAAAGCTAGAACAATTAAATGTAACAATATAAAGAAGAAAAGGTGGCTCACAGTTTATTTAGGTCCTTCTGCCATAAATACGTTTAATAAATTGTTGTTTCTATGGCCTTTGCTGGCTCACTGAGTCTCTCCCATGTAGCTATAACTTGTAACAGTAATCAGGAAATTGCATTATTAGCACAAATATCAACCACTGAGCTTCAAAGAAGATGAATACTCTTTGTAGCCAAATTGTATTTTCAGAACATTGTACTTAACATTGACCTTTAGGGGTAAGGAACATTTAACAATGTAAAAAAAAACAACAACAAACCTATTATTATTGAACAAGAATATTATTGAACAAGAATAGCATAGCACAGCCCTTGTATAAATAACCACAAAATTTATGAGAATAAAAATCGGGTTTTCTGCCTCCATCCAATCAAACCACTACAGTTCAGGTATATATTCTGTTCTAAACTTAGATATTATAAAACAGAAAATTGGTCCCAGTGACTTGGCATTGCCAATCAGCATTTGATAACAATAAACCCCTTGCTAAACCACAGAAGTCAGCACACAAGCCAGTTGCCACTTCATCCACAGTTCTGTATTAACAATCATCCTAATTAGAACTTGGTGAACAGATAGATTTCTTTAGTCTCCTATGTAATCTCTTAGAAAAAAGTTCAGAAAATTCAAAAATAACTTACAGATTTTTATTTCTACTACTTCTTTTTATACCTGCTGGGTTTGCTTTGTCTGAAATTTCAATCAACCCTACTTTTTAGGGTTAGAGTTTTACATTTTCAAACTGAAGCACTGGATTGTGTGGCTGATCCTCCTCATAACCTGAACTATACTGGGTAATTTTTCCCAATAGGGGCTGGGGGAGAAGAGATACACTGAGGAAAATACTTTTGGTTCAGAGAATTTATAAAGTAGCTCTGGATATTACAAGATGGGAAAAATGTTATTAAAATTACAAACATGGGTTTTCTTAGTGTCTTTATAAATAAAAGGCATAGAATACAGAAAGCCAATTAATAATAACAATAACAACAATAATAAAATATTAAATATATAGTGAGCAAAGACTGAATGGCTCATTCTTGTGAAACACCATTTGACGCAATTGCCTCAATGGGTTTCCTGACTCTAACACTTGGCTGAGTGAAAGCTCCAGCAAACACACAGTAAGCTGCCTTTAGCCCACTACTAACATCAAGGAACTGCCTGATGGAATGGCCACAGATGAACAGGTCATTTGTTTCAAAAGATACTTAAATACTCAATAAAGACATAACAAACCCCACCCCCCCTCACTGTTATCAGACGCCACGTTGTGGTAGAACATCAGACAAACTCACAAATTTACCACAAAAATGTGTGGCAAAAAAGAATAGTTTATATATATGTATATATATAAATTTCTATATTTATGCCAATGTACTCACTCAGTACAAATAGCAAAATAGTATACCATTTCCTAAATACAAAATATAGCTTTCCAAAAAAATGAAACACACATTAGATATAAACCATCCAAAACTTGAACGATTGAAAACTGTATTCAAAATTAAATGACCCAGAGTAGGTCTCTTTCTGAAAAGTTCCCTTCATATCGGCAAGAAGCCTGTACTACTGAAAACGTAATTCAATGCCTCTCAATCAGAGAGAGAAAGAAAGAAAGGGGCAGAGGTGGAGGGAAGAAAACGTGAGAAAAAAGAAAAAGACAAAAGAGCACATTCAAAGAACAAAGGAAGATTATCACAAAAAAAAAAAAAAAAAAAAAAAAAAGAAGGAAAAATCTGGCTGTATAAACAAAACCAACACCACAATTCCACACAGTTCAACTAAATGTACAGGATAGGAAAAAAAAAAAAAAAGAACAGAAAATTAGCCTTCAACAATTAACAGGTTATTTTTTGTACACTTAAAAAATAAATGAAACGGACAAGGATACCAAAACATTATATCAACACATAGAAGCCACACACACGTTGGCCTTACACTGCATTGACAGCTTTCCACATGCCAAAAGGAAAATGAGACATAAGCATGTGTCCAGACACAGGTGGTAGTGAGAAGCAGGCATCCCACGGGTGGCAACAACGCCCAAAACTGTATAACTAATGCTACAACTGCCAAGTTCTGGAGTGTGTTATTTTGCTCTTTATAGATGTAACACAAGTTAATTCTTCATTTTAAGTCAATGATATGACCCTATAAAGCCTAAGGCTTGTGGGAACCATCAGGTAAGTGACCACTTCAAACTGTAAAGCACTGAGGTGACAAGTGAATTTATACTCACTGCAGATCAGGGAGAAGTGATGTTTCAAGAAATTTTAGTTTGCCTTTTTTTTAAATTAAAATTTATACTGTTTCCTATTAGAGGGAAAAATTTGAAGACTTCAGAACAGCACCGTTCATGGGGAAAAATGTGTTGTTTCTCAGGAATTAACTCCCAATAATTCCTAAGACAGTACTTTCTGCCCTGTGCTGCAGGACTGCTAGGTCACCCTAGATTAAAGTGGCCAAAGATGCTACAGGGTCATAAAGCCAGTAGTATATCAATAGTTCTCTAAAGTAAAGTGAAAAAGAGGTGAAAAGTAATATAGATGTATATAAAAAGGGAACACCAGCCTAAGACTGGGTTAAGAATAAAACACTCAAATTTTTCTGTCAATTTAAACTACTGTAGGAGGATATCAGAACATAATTTATCATATATTATCCCCTTCATTTTTTACAGATAAAGATAATTATTTTTCTATGCACAGTTATGGCTAAACCCCTTAGTAGAAACCCAGAGAACTAACAACTCTCTGAAAAAATAAAATCAATGGCATTCCAGCTGTTCCCAGTTTTCTAAGTGTATCATCTGCCTTTGTGTTAAATCAAGAGTTCTTTTATCTGCATATACAGTTTACTTGTTAGAATGTTACCCCTTCAGTTTCTCCAATAAAACTGAAAAAAGATCCTTCACTTTGGCCAACAGCTGTGCCTTTTATGTTGAAAAAAATCACTGCCTTAGTTACTACTGAACTTTACTTTTTCAAAAGCCATTACTTGACTAAAACAATGCAGGAAAGAAAATAATGAAGAACGAAAGTAAACATGATATATTATTTTCTAATAGCAATAATAACTGAGTGGTCCAGCCTTTAATTTAAACTGTACATTTAAGGAAATTGCGCCTAGGAAAATAATAACAATTAATTCTGCCAGCTGGAAACTCAAATAGATTCTCAGTCATCACTGTTATTAGGAATATAAAATATGAAGATGTTAACATTTGTGGTTAGTCACTGCAACAAGCAGCATAGGTGTGCTCTTTTGCAGTCAGAATAAAATCTATCAATTTACTCAAATACAGTTTTTCATATTTTGTTTTGTTTTTAAAATAATAATTCTCATGGAACCACAAGATCTCAGGACATCTTGGAATCAGGATTTTCTTCATGGAATTTCTAAAAAAGAGAAAAAGTTTAATGTAACTTAGAGGGAGGGAAGTATTTATAAAGTGTCTGACACCCTGAATGATCCTAAAGTATATTATGGTACTATAAGTAAAACTTTTTCATATTTGATCTTCCAGACTTTTCTGACTCAATATTTATTTCTGGAGGAAGGGATGATTATATCCAATATATAGTACAGAGGAAACACACTGTGCATACTCATCAGATGTTTTGTTATTCCAAGGCAAAGAAGCTCAGAAGCAGAAGGAATTTCCAATATAGGTTGAATATCCCTTATCTAAAATGCTTGCGATCAGAAGTATTTCCGATTTCTTTTTTGGATTTTGGAATATGTACATACACACAATGAGATATCTTGGGAATAAGACACAAGTCCAAACATGTAATTTACTTCTGTTTCATATACACCTAAAAAGATCTATCACAGCTGAAGGGAGCTGGGAAAATCTTTTTTTCCCTCAGGGACACCAAATCAACTGCATGTTGTGAGCCTGCATTTTGACTATGACCCTATCATATGAGGTCAGGTGTGGAATTTTCCACTTGAGATGTCATGTCAGCACTCAAAAAGATTCGGATTTCAGAGCATTCTGGATTTTGGATTTTGGATTTTTGGACTAGGGATGTTTGGTCTGTATTAACTATAGGACCATAAGCTATCATTCAGAATAATTTTATTCAGAGTAAAAAAGTATCATCTTGTGAGAAAGTCACATTTTAAAAGTTTAGAACTAAACTACTATTACTTAACCTGAATCTGTTAAGAATAAAATTTGATGCTTTCCAATAAGAAGCCAAAATGCAATACTTACATATCCAGTTAAAAGGAGCCAGTCAGGTTGTTCCCTTGGTTTTGCAACGAAACAAGCAAATCAATCTTTTCGATGTTCTGGTTGGTGTTTATAGAGGATGCCAGTGGAGAATTCTCTGGCATTTGCTGAGAAAGAAGTGTTGTCACAGGTGGCTGGCCCTCATTTTGTGGTTGGCCTGGCTGACTTATGGCCATCAACTGATCAGGCAATGTAGCTGGTCCAGAGGTTAAAAGCTGACTACAGTCTGCAGAGACATTGAAAATAGAAGGTATCTGGTTAGTAAAGATTCATGAAAAGATATTAGTTGTTGGGGAAAATTCATTACTGCATTCTCTTTGTACATTACTAAAAGTTAGGCACCTGACAGTCCAAGAAAAAAGTTTTCACAGATTGGCACTGGAATTCATCTTAGGTTTCCTTTAAGCAGTCTAAAAATACAACTTTGCTTAAATATCAAAAGGCCGACATAAATTCCTTGGTATATTAACATTAAAGATGGGTTTCTTTTTTTTTTTGAGACGGAGTCTTGCTCTGTCGCCCAGGCTGGAGTGCAGTGGCTGGATCTCAGCTCACTGCAAGCTCCGCCTCCCAGGTTTACGCCATTCTCCTGCCTCAGCCTCCCGAGTAGCTGGGAATACAGGCGCCCGCCACCTCGCCCAGCTAGTTTTTTTTTTGTATTTTTTAGTAGAGACGGGGTTTCACCGTGTTAGCCAGGATGGTCTTGATCTCCTGACCTCGTGATCCGCTGGTCTTGGCCTCCCAAAGTGCTAGGATTAC
The DNA here is from genome assembly GCF_047675955.1 of Chlorocebus sabaeus. Classification (NCBI taxonomy): domain Eukaryota; kingdom Metazoa; phylum Chordata; class Mammalia; order Primates; family Cercopithecidae; genus Chlorocebus; species Chlorocebus sabaeus. The sequence goes on along the minus strand of NC_132908.1, from coordinate 66,660,793 downwards.
AGGCTTGAGCCACCGCGCCCAGCCTAAAGATGGGTTTCTACCTCCTTAGAAACTACTGACTTCAATTGGCTAAGATATTATCTGTCATTCTTACTTCGTTTTCCTTTTAAGTTTACAGCTTAAAATGGCAAACACACATTTTTATACATAGGCGCCCGGCCTATTATCACCATTTTAAATGAGAGAATTGAGACCCACAAAAGCCAAATAACTTGTACAAGATCTCATAGTCTATAGGTGATAGAGTTCTAACTACAATCTACACTCTTAAAACAACTGTACAGGACGGGTGCGGTGGCTCACGCCTGTAATCCCAGCACTTTGGGAGGCCGAGGCTAGCAGATCACTTGAGGTCAAAAATTCGACACCAGCCTGGTCAACATGGTGAAACCCCGTCTCTAACAAAAATACAAAAATTAGCTGGGTGTGTTGTGCAAACCTGTAATCCCAGCTGCTCAGGAGGCTGAGGCAGGAGAATCACCTGAACCTGGGAGGCAGAGGGTGCAATGAGTCAAGATTGCACCACTGCACTCTGCTTCCTTCTAATAATAATGATGACCAATTAAGTAATGAAAAATTAGAGTTTCTTACTATTTTGAATGCCAAATAAGAACATTCCTGATGTCTGCTGAGATGAGCCAGGAGAATTCTGTAGTTGGTTCATTGTGCCTCCTGCTGTGTTGTGAAATAAAGTAGCCTGTGGTTGAGGCGAAGATGTGGCTCCTTGAATTCCAGGCATGTTGTTCTGAGGGGAATAAAGAGGAGACTGTTGCATATCTTGTTGATTTATACTGGTCTGCAAGGCAGACATGGATGCTGGAGATAAGAAGAGTGTTACTTGCTGCTCTTGAGAACTAGGTGACCCTTGTACCAACTGAATCTGAGGAGAGCTATGGAACAAGGGGGTCTGTGATGATTCCGACTGGGTAGGACCTGGGTTCTGAAGTGAGGAAACTGTGGACTGACTCTGAAATTGCATGGGCTGTTGCTCTTGATTCATTGGGGCCATATTACTTTGTTGGTGAAAAATTGACTGGTTCTGTTGCTCCTGATTAGCCATTGGATTTTGATTTGGGTTGAATATCATGTTTGGTGGTGGTTGCTTTGGAGACGCCATTGTAGCCATGGTATTCTGATTACTGAATAAAATGCCCTGTTGTTGCTGCTGCTGCTGTTGCTGCTGCTGTTGCTGCTGTTGCTGCTGCTCCTGGGATGGAGAGTTACTCTGCATGGCAACTATTGAGTGCTGTGACTGGAACATGGTTCCTTGTTGGCTTTGAGGCATTGGATTAGGTGGAAGGGAGCCCAGGGACACCTGAGGCTGAAATAAACCCTGCTGGGGGGGTTGTGCCTGTTCTTGGGAAAGCATAGGGGTCTGGATGTGTGATATTGGAGCTTGCTGTTGGAAAGCAGCTTGTTGTTCAGTGTTTGATGTTGACTGAAGTGGAGAAATTGAGTTCGGTGCTGCAAAAAATGCTTCTTGGGCTACTGTGTTAGTCTGAAGATTATTCATGGGACTCTGGGAAAGAAATATGTTGGTTGACTGCTGGTCTTGAGGAACTGAAGAGCCCTGTAACACAGCAATGGTACTTTGAGAGTGAAACATTGGAGGCTGCATTTGTTCAGAGGAGGTTGTAGAAGTCTGACTGTGGACAATAGGATTTGGACTATGAAAGAGAGAACCTTGAGTTTCCTGGGAAAGATTCTGAGCGTCGGCAATAGGATTTTGAGGATGAAAAAGTTGGGCCTGTGAATGAGAAGACTGCTGCAAAAAATTTCCAGATTGAAGTGACATCATCTCATTCCCTTGCTGGAATAAACCATTACCTTGTTGCTGGGTACCACTATTCTGAACACTCATCATACTTTTTGTGGATGAAAAAAGGTTAACTTGAGGTTGATTGTCCCCACTATGTTGCATTTGGACCATGGTCTGAAAGACACTGTTCTGAATCTGTTTTGCTTGTGTTCCAGTTTCTTCTCCATCTCCTGAACTTGATGTCTGAAACATGGTAGTGCCAGGGGTTGCAACCTGCTGTGTGGTGGTTGTAGAAGTTTCATTTCCAGAAACTGCAGGAGGAGAAGAAAACAATTCACACTGCATTTGCATATCCTCATTGGTAGACAATGCACTCATCATGTGAGAAGTCTGCTGGTAAACTGGCGATTGCTGAAGGTTTCCATTTGCTGAAGCAGTTGAAGGGAATAATTCTGACTGAATCTGGGCAGCTGCCTGGCAGATACTCTGTTGCATCTCCATCACCATTGCGGCTGAAGATTCCATCACTTGCTGTTGTTGCTGCTGCTGCTGTTGATTAGATAACGTGTTTTCAGACTGTGGATGAACACTTTCAGCTCTTCCAGGTAATAAATTATCTGGTCTGGTATGGACTGTTGGCTCTGTTGAGGAAAACATTCCAGGACTTACACCACTCTGAATCTGACTGACTTGTTGAAAAATATCTGCACTAAGCTGCTCTTGAACATTCTCATTACCATCTGGAGCAGAAAATAAAACTGAAGATAACTGTTGCTGTGCCTCTAAAACTTGCTGGACCAAGTCAACACTTCCACTGCTGCCACTAGCAGTACTGCCTGTAAAACTCCCTGCTTGCAGCTGCTGAATAGTATTCTGAAGCTGACTCACACTATTTGGTGATGGAAAAATATTTGATGAAATCTGCTGCTGTAAAGTCTGTGCTTGTTCTTGTAGTGGTGACTGCTGCTGTTGTTGTGACGCCTCAGTCAGTTGTGACAAATTAACCACTGTGCCATCTGACTGTAATACCTCTCTAGACTGAGTTTCTCTTGTCTGAAACTGTGTAGCCTGCTGCAATAATGCATCGCTGTTGGGCAGCTGACTAGAAGCAGAAACTGCTGGAAAAGTACCAGGCTGTGAGATGTCCTGGGTTTGAATAGTTGTCAGGGTCTCTGGGTTGTATGCCTTGGGCTGAATCTGCTGCTGTTTTTCATTTTCAGAAGGTAGGTGGGAAGATGATGGTGATGAAAAAGAGCCATTTCCTGATATGTTTGAGATGTTTTCTAATGCTTGCTGAGTTGATCCGACTGTCTTTGTAGTCTAAAACATAAAAATCCCCAAATAATATGAATATGTAAACATTAAATAAGTTTGTAACATACATCAAAAATCACTATTGTTTGGCCAGGCGCGGTGGCTCAAGCCTGTAATCCCAGCACTTTGGGAGGCCAAGGCAGGCAGATCACGAGGTCAGAAGATCGAGACCATCCTGGCTAACACCGTCAAAACCCGTCTCTACTTTTGAAAAGACAAAAAATTAGCCGGGCGAGGTGGCGGGTGCCTGTAGTCCCAGTCACTCGGGAGGCTAAGGCAGGAAAATGGTGTGAACCTAGTAGGCGGAGCTTGCAGTGAGCTGAGATCATGCCACTGCACTCCAGCCTGGGCGACAGAGAGAGACTCCATCCGTCTCAAGGGGGGAAAAAAATCACTATTGTTCTAAAAATATATGCAGGACTAGTTTTCCACTCTACATTATTATCATTTAGAAAACAGGTATGGGACTACAATTCTCCATTACATGATGCCTCATTTTCCTTGGGATATATTTTTAAAAAGAACTATAAGCAAAGATAGTCAAACAAAGAAGTAGAATAATCAGCTATTGATATGCTTAGGTGAATTAAGGGTAATCAGAACACATTAATTTTATGGTTCATGAAGAGCAGGTATCAAAATATCTCAATTTTGCGGCTCCTCAGTAACATTACAGGGGAGAAGACAAGTAAAAAAAAAGAAATAGAAAGTTATGGGAAAAGACTGGGAAAAAAATAAAAACACCTCTTAATTCTGAAAATGCTAAAATTAGTACTTTCATTAATATCTCATATAACATATTAATTCCTCCCTTGTCAAAATGTATATTGGAAGTCACTTTGTGGGCAATTTTGCTGAAGAATAAAGCATTCCCTCTTTACAGCAAAATTCATTAAGTACATCCAAACTAAAAGCAATGTGAAAAAAATAGGAAAAGTAAAAGACAGCAATTTTTATATAGGAGGTTAGAAGTTGGAGCAGTAGTCAATATAGCTTACCTTAAAAATAGTGGAAGATCTTTTTTCTGCTGTTACTTCCATTGGAGTAACATCTTCACTCTTAATCATACTGCTTGGTATGAGTGGAGTGATCAGGGCGTTAGGAATGATATTTACCTTATCTAAATTACATCCAGTAGTTTTCATTGCTGCATACACACACAAAAAAAGAAAAGTTTAAAATCACAAAAATTACCAACTATTTCATTCTAAAATTTATTATTAGGCATGATTTAAATGTCTATTTTTTGATGCTATAATGGTAGCATGAGATACAAAACTGGTATATTAAGATGTATCTTCCCTTTTATGAAGTGCATTGGCTGGGGGACCTCTGGAATGGGCCTGGAACTATAGCTTAAATATTAATAATAAGCTTAAGCAGTTCGATTACCAGGCTATATTCCCCAAGACCATTCCAAGTGCCTTGAATCATACTACCCAACCTGACCAGAGTATATTATAGGATACAGCTTAAAAATCTCCAGGAGGATAAAGCTACTCAATTACAACCACTACACTCTTCTCTTAGGATTTAGCTGTCTGACAATATAAAGTCTCAGAACTTCTTAAGGGCTATGAGATTGTCAGAGCACTTCTTTCTTAAACTAAGTTCAAGCTTCTCATTAGAAAATACCACCCAGTGATCAATAAATTTTGCTTTTCTAAATTAAAAGAAAACTAATTAGAAAATTTGAATATGACAAGTTGGCACATGGACACAATTCTCTTTTAGACTGGACTTTAAACATCTTTTTTTTCCCCCCAGAAATAAGGGCTATTTTAGGTTTACAAACCAAATTTCCCAAGCAAAATGAAAAATTATTTCCCACCTCCTACCACCTCCATTTTGAGTAGTTAGTTCTAGATTTGTACCTAGAGGCAACATATAGCAAGATTCTACCACTCCACTATATCTACTTTTCCCCCTTGATTGCTTTTCTTTCTTCTTTTTTGTCTACCTGAGTCTGCACTGGCACTCAGTGGTAGCTACTGCTACTGCTAATGACAATCTTCTGAGTTGAGCACATAGCCAAATCCTGATTTAAAAGTTTACTACCACTTGGAGGCTCTATGGAAAGAGTCTTCAGAAAGCACAGCTGTTAAATGTCTTAATTTGATACCGAGAAGAAATCCTGGCTATAAAGCTTTTAAAAAGGCACATGGTATATAAGTTGGATAGCTCCCTTCATAAATTTTTTTTGGTGTTATTGTTAGTCAATATGCTGCTGAAAGGGCAAGTGTGGTGGCTCATGCCTGTAATCTCAGCACTTTGGAAGGCTGAGGCGGGCGGATTACTTGAGGCCAGGAGTTCGAGACCAGCCTGGCCGACATGGTGAAACTCTGTCTCTACTAAAAATACAAAAATTAGCAAGGCATGGTGGCACATGCCTGTAAATCCTAGCTACTTGGGAGGCTGAGGCACAAGAATCGCTTGAATCCGGGAGAAGGAGGTTGCAGTGAGCCGAGATTGCTCTACCGTACTGCAGGCTGGGCAACAGAGCAAGACTCTGTCTCAAAAAAAACAAAACAAAACAAAAAAAAACTGAAAGTAAATATTTTCATCTAAAAATATATTTGCAATTTTCTTGTCTTCAACTTGCCTCACAGCCATTTGGCTAAAAACCTAATTCCTACAAAAACTGATTATTTTGATAGAGGGGAAAGTGCTCATTTAACTTTTGACATTCCATGTTTTATTATTCTACCTGTTTGAGAAATGAATCATTTATTCATGAGTTCTTTGGACCTATTTTCACCTAAATTCTAATACCAATACAATTCCCCTAACAACCAGATTTTTATTTTATTTATTTTATTTTATTTTATTTTATTTATTTTATTTGAGACAGGGTCTCTCTCTGTTGGTGGGTGTGCAGTGGTACAATCAGGCCTCACTGCAACCTCCACCTCCTGGCTCAGGCAATCCTCCCACCTCAGCCCCACAAGTAGCTGGGACTACAGGCACACACCACCATGCCTGACTAATTTTTTAAATTTTTTTGTAGACACAAGAGTCTCATTACGTTGCCTAGGCTGGTCTTGAACTCCTGAGCTCAAGCGATCCTCCCTGCTAGGCCTCCCAAAGTGCTGGGATTATAGGCATGAGCCACCACACTCGGCCTACAACCTAATTTTGACTGAGACAAAACTTCAGATCATGTACAGGGCAGGTATTTAAAAGTAATCTAAGAATATCCCATAGAACATTTTTAAAACCATTGGTGTTATCTTAAGTTGATCCTGTAATAGTCAACTACTATTCTTGCTTTTGAATTTCATTAGATCATGAGCTCCATGAAGGCAGATGTTGTTATTGCCTGTTGCACAGTAGGTAATCAACAAATGTTTGCTGAGTGAATGAAGAAAAGAATTAATCTTACTTTAGCTTTATCACTGTCAATTTAGTTTGTTGTGGATTATTTGGTTAATCCTACAAAAATAAAAATATGGGCCAGGTGCAGTGACTCATGCCTGTAATCCCAGTAATCTGGGAGGCAGAGGCAGGTGGACCACGAGGTCAGGAGTTCGAGACCAGCCTGACCAACATGGTGAAACCCTGTCTCTACTAAAAATACAAAAAATAAAATAAAATAAAATAAAAAATAGCCAAATGTGGTACAGGGCACCTGTAAATCTCAGCTACTGGAGAGACTGAGCCAGGAGAATCACTTGAACCCAGGAGGCAGAAGTTGGAGGTTGCAGTAAGCTGAGACCATGCCACTGCACTCCAGCCTGGGCAACAAAGCAAGATTCCATCTCAAATAATAATAATAATAAATAAAAATAAAAATATACAGTCTCTATTTTTCTTTTTAAAAATATTCATTCATTCATTCATTCATTCATTCACTCACTCATTTATTCAATTAGAGGCAGGGTCTCATTCTGTTACCCAGGCTGGAGTGTAGTACCTGCAGCCTCAAACTACGGGATTCAAGTGATCCTCCCACCTCAATCCCTTGAGTAGTTGGGATTATAGGCACTAGCCACTGTTCCTGGCTTATATTTTTATTAACATTATTTTTGGTCTAAAAATTTCCATGTTTACAGACAAGATTATATTATAATTCAATTAGAAATTACATAAATATATCACCTATACAGTTACTGCTTAACAGATCTACAATTTTTCTTAAAATGTATTTAGATAGTAATGCTTATTATCTTCTCCCCCTTTCTGGAAAGTGAGACTAGGTAGAGTAAGTTGAGCAAGACTCTTTTATCTATCCTCAGCTGACCACTGACAAGTATGTCTACTGGTAAGACAAACAGTAAAAGGACATTTTAGTCTAATGCTCATGCAAAGATATAAGTCTTTCTACTGTCATATGCACAAAGGTCACAGAGGTTAATTTTATTTATGTTCCAATCCTTTTTTTTTTTCTTTTCCAGAGTCTCACTCTGTTGCCCAAGCTGGTGTACAGTGGCTCAATCTGGGCTCACTACAACCTTCGCCTCCTGGATTCAAGCGATTCTCCTGTCTCAGCCTCCCAACCAGCTGGGATTACAGGCACACGCCACCATGCCCGGCTAATTTTTTATTTTTAGTAGAGACAGGGTTTTGCTATGTTGGCCAGGCAGGTCTCAAACTCCTGACCTCAGGTGATCCACCAGCTTGGCCTCCCAAAGTGCTGGGATTACAGGCGTGAGCCACTGCATCTGGCCTTGTTCCAATTTTATCTAAGTCTGGTCCCACCAAAAACAGTCCAAAATGTCTCCAGGCCAGACATTAAGTTTGTCAGATATGTTCCATCTTGTTAATTTAATAATAATCTTCTAGCCAACTTCAATTTAGTAGTGCATTATAAATGAAAGTATCAGATTAATTTTTTTCTCCTTCTCATTAAGAATTAATTTGCTCTAAGAACGTCAAGCTGGCGTCAATGCATTACAATCCAACACTTGCATTTTTTCTCAAGTAATCTCTATTTACCAAACTATTTCTCATATGTGATTTATATATATTTTTTGAGGTAGAGTTTTACTCTGTCGCTCAGGCTGGAGTGCAGTGGCATGATCTTGGCTCACTGCAATCCCTGCCTCCCGGGTCCGAGCAATTCTTCTGCCCAATCTCCCGAGCAGCTGGGATTACTGGCATGCACCACCACGCCCAGCTAAATTTTGTATTTTTAGTAGAGATGAGGTTTCACCATGTTGGCCAGGCTGGTCTCAGATTCCTGACCTCAGGTGATCCACCCACCTCAGCCCCTCAAAGTGCTGGGATTATAGGTGTGAGCCACCATGCCCAGCCTGATTTAAATTTTTTATCAAAAAGGTACATAAACAAAACAAATTTCTGCTTTGTTTTGTTTTTGAGAGTCTTGTTCCTTTGCCCATGCTGGAGTACAGTGGTATGATCACAGCTCAATCCAGCTTCAACCTCTTCAGATTAAGCAATCCTCCTACCTCAGTATCATGAATAACTAGGATGATAGGTGCATGCCACCATGCCTGGTTAATGTTTATAATTTTTTTTTTTTTTTTTTTGAGACCGAGTCCTGCTCTGTTGCCCAGGCTGGAGAGAGCAGTGGCACAATCTTGGCTCACTGCAACCTCCACTTCCAGGGTTCAAGCGATTCTCTTGCCTCAGCCTCCAGAGTAGCTGGGATTACAGGCACATATCACCATGCCAGGCTAATACTTTTTGTATTTTTAGTAGAGATGGGGTTTCGCCATGTTGACCAGACTGGTCTCGAACTCCTGACCTCAGGTGATCTGCAAAGCTCAGCCTCCCAAAGTGTTGAGATTAAAGGCATGAGCCACCGCCTGGCCTATTTTTTTTTTTTTTTTTTTGAGATGGGAGTTTCGCTCTTGTTGCCCAGATTGAAGTGCGGTGGCACGATCTCGGCTCACTGCAACCTCTGCTTCCTGGATTCAAGCAATTCTCCTGTCTCAGCTTCTCGAGTAGCTGGGATAACAGGCATGTACCACCATGCCTGGCTAATTTTGTATTTTTAGTAGAGAATGGGTTTCTCCACGTTGGTCAGGCTGGTCTTGAATGCCTGACCTCAGGTGATCAGCCCGCCTCGGCCTCCCAAAGTGCTGGGATTACAGGCGTGAGCCACTGTGCCTGGCCTGTTTTAATTTTTTTTTGGTAGAGACAAGAAATCTTCTCACTGTGCTGCCCATATCTGTTCAGCAATAACTATAGATGATGCATTTAATTATTAGCCAATGGATATTTATCATCTCAAATTTCTGGACTCAAGTAATCTTCCTACCTTCGTCTCCCAAAGTGCCGGGACTACAGGTGTGGCCCACCGTGCCTGGCCTTACTTTCCTTTTTTTTTTTTTTTTTTGAGACAGGGTCTCGCTCTGTGACCCAGGCTGGAGTACAGTGGCATGATCTTGGCTCACTGCAACCTCTGCCTCCCAGATTAAAGAGATTCTCCTGACTCAGCCTCCCTAGCAGCTGGGACTACAGGCACCTGCCACCACCCCTGGCTAATTTTTGTATTTTTAGTAGAGACAGGGTTTCACCATGTTGGCCAGGCAGGTCTTGAACTCCTGACCTCAAATGATCTATCTGCCTCGGCCTCCCAAAAAGCTGGGATTACAGGCATGAACCACTGTGCCTGGCCTCATACACTTTTAATATTGGGGAATTAAAAAAACAAAAAACAAAAAAACAAAACTCCACTCCAATGTACTTTAAAAATATATAAACATATTCAGCAAGAAAAATATCAAATTGGAAAACAAGTCTCTACATTTAGTAAAGTTAAACATGTATTTATTTTACAATATGAAAGATACCCTGCAAAGTATTGTAAGTACTTAAGAGAAAATAAAACAGTAAGGTGTGCTAGAGAAAACATACAGGAGCACCTAATTACGATTTTTGAGAATAATCTACTTGGTACCTTTCATGGCCTCTTCAAAGGAGCAAGGTCTTGCTGGACTAGATATTTCCTTCTTCACATTTACATTCAAAGCACCAGCTGCTGCTATTAAAAAAAAAAAAAGATTAATGTATTTATCTACATTTACTCATCCTAAAAACCTTGTATCTTAAATTCTTTAATTAGAATATCTTGTCACACAGTATCATTTAATTATTTGTTTAGCAGAAATTCTAGTTGAGGTAAATTTCTATCCTCTAAATTCTCCAATCTCCAAGTGGGCAGAGCATGCGATCACTTAGCAAAACAAAACCAGGCGGGGTGCAGTGGCTCACATCTGTAATCCCAGCACTTTGGGAAGCCAAGGTGGGTGATCACTTGCGGTCAGGAGTTCAGGACCAGCCTGACCAACATGGTGAAACTCCCATCTTTTTTTTTGAGACAGAGTCTTGCTCTGTTGCTCAGGCTGCAGTGCAGTAGCGCGATCTCGGATCACTGCAACCTCTGCCTCCTGGGTTCAAGCAATTCTCTGCCTCAGCCTCCTGAGTAGCTGGGATTACAGGTGCCTGCCACCACTCCCGGCTAAATTTTTTTGTATTTTTAGTAGAGACAGGGTTTCACTATCTTGGCCAGGCTGGTCTTAAACTCCTGACCTTGTGATCCACCCGCCTTGGCCTCCCAAAGTGCTGGGATTACAGGTGTGAGCCACCATGCCCAGCCTAATTATCTATTTATTTATTTATTTATTTTTGAGACAGAGTCTCGCTAGGTCACCCAGGAGTGCAGTGGTATGATCTTGGCTCACTGCAACATCCACCTCCCAGGTTCAAGCCATTCTCCTGCCTTAGCCTCTTAAGTAGCTGGGATTTCAAGTGCACGCCACCATGCTAGGCTAATTATTTATTTATTTTTTTGAGATGGAGTTTCACTCTTGTTACCCAGGCTGGAGTGCAATGGTGCAGTCAAGGCTCACTGCAATCTCCACCTCCTGGGTTCAAGGGATTCTCCTGCCTCAGCCTCCCGAGTAGCTGGGACTACAGGCGCACACCACCACACCTGGCTAATTTTCGTATTTTCAGTACAGACAGGGTTTCACCATGTTGGCCAGGCTGGTCTCAAACTCCTGACCTCATGTGATCTGCCCATCTTAGCTTCCCAAAGTGCTGGGATTACAGGCGTGAGCACCGCACTGGCTGCCAGGCTAATTTTTGTATTTTTAGTAGAGATGGGGTTTCACCGTGTTGGCCAAGCTGGTCTCAAACTTCTGATTTCAAGTGATCTGCCCACCTTGGCCTCCCAAAGTACTGGGATTACAGGCTTGAGCACCCAGCCTACTATAACAAATTTAAGAATATAAATCAGTTCTAAAAACTAAAGTTTAATAAATTACAAATAAATTGGTTCTTGCTTCAAATGATTACATATTTTATTTGAATACATTTTATTTTTTTTTTCCTTTGAAACAGGGTCTGGGGCTCTGTCACCCAGGCTAGAGTGCAGTGGCATGATATTGGCTCACTGCAACTTTCACCTCCGAGGCTCAAGCCATCCACCCACCTCAGTCTCCCGAGTAGCTGGAACTACAGGTGCACGCCGCCACGACAGGCTAATTTTTATATTTTTGGTAGAGATGGTGTTTTGCCATGTTGCCCAGGTTGGTCTCAAACTGCTGAGCTCAAGCAATCTGCCCACCTCAGACTCCCAAACTGCTGGGATTACAGGCATGAACCACCATGCTTGGCCTTAATTTCTACTTTTCTTTTTTCTTTTTCTTTTCTTCTTTTTTTTTTTGAGACGGAGTTTCGTTCTTGTTGCCCAGGCTGGAGTGCAATGGCGTGATCTCGGCTCACTGCAACCTCCGCCTCCCGGGCTCAAGCAATTCTCCTGCCTTAGCCTCCTGAGCAGCTGTGATTACAGGCATGCCCCACCACACCCAGTTAATTTTGTATTTTTAGTAGAGACGGGGTTTCTCCATGTTGGTCAGGCTGGTCTCTAACTCCCGACCTCAGGTGATCCACCCGCCTTGGTCTCTGAAAGTGCTGGGATTCCATGTGTGAGCCACCACACTCGGCCAATTTCTATTTTTCAATATATTTATTTTATATTTTCTAATATGTCAAATGATATAACGAAAATAAAGAGAGGAATTTGTAGACATCTCCTGTGAATGAAGTTAAATAATTTATCTTAGTATGTTTCACAGTAGGTCCAACAAATAATTTATAGGCAATTGAATGGAAAAAAAATACACATAAAATCTTTATGCATGACATTAATTCTAGTAACAAAAGATTTAAATATATAAACTAATCCTTGAAAAAAATTTAAATTTCTATTTTTAAATCATGTTATTAGTAATTTTAAAATTCTTCTTATTCTTTTTTTTGAGATAGGATCTTGCTCTGTTGTCCAGGCTGGAGTACACTGGCCTGATCACGGCTTACGGCAGCCTCAACCTCTCAGGCTCAAGCGATCCTCTCACCTCAGCCTCCCGAGTAGCTGCGACTACAGGCACATGCCACCATGCCTAGCTTAGTATTATTTTTTCTTTGTAGGGATGGGAGAGTGTCACTATATCGCCCAGGCTGGTCTCAAACTCCTGGGCTCAAGTGATCCTCTTGCCTCGGCCTCCTGAAGTGTCAGGACTACAGATGTGAGCCACCTCACCCAACCAGTAATTTCTTTTTAGAAAAAAAAGATGTTAAATATTACATCCCCATTTATTATAGAAATCACCACTGTGGAGTTACAGCAAATAATGTCTAGTGTGAGTTCTGTGTCTGAATAGGCTGAAGTAAAAAAAAATTTAAGATGTTTTATAATGGCTAAGCAAAGCTTCAGAGACCATCAATAAAACAAAGGTTTTATGACTCGGGAAAGTATCTAAGTGCCTGAGAGCATACACATTTTGATTTCGGGCAGTATGGCCCCATTGGGTGTTAGAAGGTCTGTACCTGGAAGAATGTGTGGAACTAGGATACGTTCACTTGAGCCTTTGCCTTGACCCTACCTTTAGACCATGTAACAGGCACCCAGGATCCCTAGATTTTCTTTTTTCTTTTTTTTTTTGAGATGGAGTCTCACTCTGTCACCCAGGCTGGAGTACAGTGGCGCAATCTCGGCTCACTGCAAGCTCTGCCTCCTGGGTTCATGCCATTCTCCTGCCTTAGCCTCCCGAGTAGCTGGGACTACAGGTGCCCACCACCGCGTCCGGCTAATTTTTTGTATTTTTTAGTAGAGACGGGTTTCACTGTGTTAGCCAGGATGGTCTCGATCTCCTGACCTCATGATCCACCCGCCTCGGCCTCCCAAAGTGCTGGGATTATAGGCATGAGCCACTGTGCCTGGCTGATCTCTAGATTTTCTGTACAACTATCCTAGATTTTGTGAGCACTCTTAGGCATATTAGATGGAAGCACTGATTAAGGTATCAAAAGGCTTCCAAGTATAGGATGGAGCCAAAAAATGTCAAAAGAAGGGTGGCAGGTAGGGATGCTCTCTCCTCATGCTACCACAGCCCAGCTTAGAATTCAAAGCAGTTTGAAAATTCTAAATTCAAATTCAGCCTTTCAGGTTGTTATGAGGGTATTTTGGTCAAAATAGTATAGGAGGTATATTTCACTTAATGATTTGTTAGTTTTATTTATAACTTTTAAGTATTTCAATAAATAGTATTAACAGTTACCACTTCTACTCCAACCCGTAAATATTAGGATGGACCTTGTTGTGGCTGCTATAATTACACACTAATGAGTAATCAAATATTTAACAATAGTCCCTAAATGAACCACAACAGCTATTAGTTTGCCATATTGAGATAGGCCAAATTTTCTGTGCCCAAGTTTTCCTGAAATCATATTCTCTCTCATGGACACTTGAAAAGACTATCCTATTTCATAAAATACAAAAAAGTAAAATTGTGGCTCATGCCTGTAATCCCAACATTTTGAGAGGCTGAGGCGGGCGGATCACTTGAGGTCAGGAGTTAGAGACCAGCCTGGCCAACATGGTGAAACCCTGTGTCTACTAAAAATACAAAAATTAGCCAGGTGTGATGGTGGGCACCTGTAGTCCCAGCCACTTGGAAGGCTGTGGCAGGAGAATCGCCTGAATCTGGGAGGTGGAGGTTGCAGTGAGTCGAGATCGCGCCATTGCACTCTAGCCTGGGTGACAGAGCAAAATTCCATCTCAAAAGAAAAAAAAAAAAAGGAAAACTGCGGGAAGGCTAATTAGCTGTATCACAGAGGCAGAAGCTAAGGCATTAGATTGTATTAGAAAGTTTGCATACCTTATATTTCTTCAAACAAGGTTTTCTAAGAGTGATTGCTATCTGTAACATACAAAATATGTGGGGAAAAACTTGAAAGAGCAAACATATGGTAATGATTGCCTAAGAATGGCCAAAATTAGGCAATTAGTATAGCCTTTGAAGTAGAATAGTTAAAAGCTGTTTATTCAGCAATTTATCAAAGGGCAATTTTTAATAATTAGCATTTATCACTAAGAAATGAGGATTCTTAATGTTGATGCTAAGTACTTCAAAGTCCTGAAGTCTCTATAATTAATCAATAAAAACAAAGAAACAAGTGAAGACAAGAAAATCTCAGTGTTTTCAGGACAGCAAAACCTTTAAGGCTATTCCCTGACATAAACACCTTCCCTTCCAACACAACTGATGCAGAAGCTCATCAGGAAAAAAATCCTATGTATTAATTATACCATCTCTCTTCTCATGTTTGTGCAAGCTCCTGCAAAACATTAAATGTCAATATTTAGTAACTAACAGTTACTAAAATGCTTTAACTATCATTAATTTTCTTTCCCCCCTTTTTCTTTTTGAGACAGAGTCTCACTCTGTCGCCCAGGCTGGAGTACAGTGGTGCGATCTCAGCTCACTGCAAACTCTGCCTCCCAGGTTCACACCGTTCTCCTGCCTCGGCCTCCCGAGTAGTTGGGACTACAGGTGCCCACCACCAGGCCCGGCTAACTTTTTTGTATTGTTAGTAGGGACAGGGTTTCACCGTGTTAGCCAGGATGGTCTCAATTTCCTGACCTCGTGGTCCACCTGCCTTGGCCTCCCAAAGTGCTGGGATTACAGGCGTGAGCCACCGTGCCCGGCCAACTATTAATTTTACATCAAATTTCCTTAGATGTTTGAAGCCTTCCTAGAAAGGAAACAATAAAATATTTGGTCTTTGAGAATAAGCCAATCTTCTTTCTCCTATTTTTGTTGAAGCCAGGATATTATTTCTAAACTTTGCCTTTTTGGTCCAAAGTTTTTACACATGATCTTTAATTCTGAGACAAATATCAAGGTTTTTTTAATTTGTTTGTTCTGTTTTTTGACAAAATCTCACTCTGTTGCCCATGCTAGACTACAGTGGCGTGATCTTGGCTCACTGCAACCTCCACCTCTTGGGTTCAAGAGATTCTCCTGTCTCAGCCTCCCAAGTAGCTGGGTCAATAGGTGCCCACCATCATGCCTGGCTAATTTTTGTATTTTTAGTAGAGAGGGGGTTTCACCATTTTGGCCAGGCTGGTTTTGAATTCCTGGCCTTAAGTGATTCGCCTGCCTTGGCCTCCCAAAGTGCTAGAATTATAGGCGTGAGCCACCACTCCAGGCCTTCAAGGGGTATTTTAACAGTGCTGTACTGTGGCATACCTTTTGCAGCAAATTAGTAGAAAATAATGCTGCAAAATTCAGATATGATTAAAAATAAAATAGGAGGCTGGGAGTGCTGGCTCATGCCTGTAATCCCAGCACTTTGAGAGGCTGAGGCGGGCAGATCACCTGAGGTTAAGAGTTTGAGACCAGCCTGGCCAACAGGGCAAAACCCTGTCTCTACTAACAGAAATTAGCCATGCATGGTGGTGCACGCCTGTAGTGCCAGCTACTCGTGAGAGGCTGAGGTAGGAGAATTGCTTGAACCTGGGATGCGGAGGTTGCAGTGACCTGGTATCACGCCACTGCACTCCATCCTGGGCAACACAAGACTCCATCTCAAAAAGGAAAGAAAATAGGAAATAGAAAAATTAAGTGATAGAAAGCAATTAACTTAAACTAGTTGTAATTCTGTCCTAGCTACTGTTTTCTTCACTTTTTGATGCCAGGGCTTTCTTTCTCTGTCACCTTTCTTGACCTTCTACCTCACTGGATCTTGAACTATACGGAAATAACATACTAATAAACTACAGATAGAGAAGAACTGCTAATTCTGAAGTATGCCTGAGACTGGATTGAACTGAACCAATGGTAAACATGGCAGAAGCCAAGCCTAGGTCAATGGAGCATGCAAAGAGTTTCCATTTCCAAAATGTTCTCCCCATTTCTGCCAAAAGGAGGCTTTTTTCTTTTTTCAGGCATCTAAATGAATGCAGGCAAATAACTTGTGAGACACTTCATAAACAGATATCTTCTAAACTTTTAACATTTTAGGGTTGGACGTGGTGGCTCACCCCTGTAATCCCAACACTTTGGGAGGCCAAGGCAGGCAGATCACAAGGTTAGGAATTTGAAAGCAGCCTGGCTAACACAGTGAAACAAGGAGAAACCCGTCTCTACTGAAAAAACAAAAATTAGCTGGGCATGGTAGTACACGCCTGTAGTCCCAGCTACTCGGAAGGCTGAGGCAGGAGAATCGCTTGAACCCAGGAGGCGGAGGTTGCAGTGAGCCAAGATTGCGCCGCTGCACTCCAGCCTGGACGACAGAGCGAGACTCCGTCTCCTCCGCACAAAAAAAAAAAAAAAAAAAAAAAAAATTAGCTTCTCTAATTTCTACAATATCAGGTTTTTGTTTTGTTTTGTTTTCTGTTTTTGAGACAGTCTTGCTCTATCGCCCAGGCTGGAGTGCAATGGCACAATCTCAGCTCACTGCAACCTGTACCTCCCGGGTTCAAGCAATTCTCCTTCCTCAGCCTCCCCAGTAGCTGGGATTACAGGCACCCGTCACCACACCCAGCTAATTTTTTTGTGTGTATTTTTAGTAGAGACAGGGTTTTACCACGTGGGCAGCCTCGTCTCAAACCCCTGACCTCAAGTGATCCACCGGCCTCGGCCTCCCAAAGTGCTGAGATTATAGGCGTGAGTCACCGCACCCGGCCTAAAATACCATTTTAACACAACCACTTAAAGTTATATTTAAAATATTTATCAGGTATTATGGGGCAATATAGAAGGAAAAAATATTTATTCACCATCAGTCTTTGATGAGATTTTTTATTTTATCACTTGTCACTCTAGTTTATCTCCTCTCTGTCTCAAAATGTACCCTATAAACCAGCCAAACTAAATTGTTAGCAATTTCCCAAAGTTGTCACTTTCATGTTTCTGCACATAAGCAGTAGTCAATGCATGGAAATTCTTACGGAGGAGTAACCTGTAAGATAGTTTCAGAGAATCTGACTTCAGAGCATTGCTGGCTTTTATTATTATAATGTAAGGTAGAAATGATTCCTTAACATAAGAGTAAAAGCAGTATTTGGTGGCTGTCTTAGAAAATAATGCCATTTCCAAAATAAACTAACATCAATTCATCTTAGTGAGCAACTTTCTGTTTGAGATGGCTAGTCATCTTCATATTCTTTCAAAAAACTGGAAATTAACTATTCGTTTTAGTTCTGAATTTTTCATTTTGACATACCTGGGTCTGGAGTGTAAGTGAATGGTTGAACATCATGAGATCTTCCAGCGTTCGTCACTACATATA
Organism: Chlorocebus sabaeus; assembly: GCF_047675955.1. Taxonomy (NCBI): domain Eukaryota; kingdom Metazoa; phylum Chordata; class Mammalia; order Primates; family Cercopithecidae; genus Chlorocebus; species Chlorocebus sabaeus. The sequence continues at coordinate 66,643,170 of NC_132908.1, read as the reverse complement.
TTCCCACTGACACAGGCAAAGTTATATGTTGGTCATGATAGGGGGGAACCTTCACAATAAGATGATTCTAATGTAAAGAAAAGTACAAGAGTTGGAAAAGAAGCAACACTTATATTTAAAATTTTTTAATTAAGTATATTTCCTGTTAGCTGTAAAGTTTAAAAAGTGATTAAAATAAAATAATCTATTTTAATGCTCAGGTTCACAGGCATCAGGATATTAATCTTAATACTGCTTTAAAGGTAAAATCCAAGTGTTTTACAATGGTTTACAAGGTCAAGATCCCTGCCCTGTCAACTTCACCTCATTCCTCCTCTTCTAGTTCACTATACTGTAGCCACACTGACCTCAGTTCCTTCTTTTAACATGCTAAACTCAGTTTTACCTCAGATTCTCTATACTTGCTATTCTCTTCAACTGCACTATTCTTCCTTCACCTCCTCAAATGGTGAGTTCCTAACCCATTATCAGGTCAGATACAAATGTCACCTCAGAGAAGCCTTCCCTGATCATCCTATTTAAAGCAAAACCCTTCCCCAACCTTATAATATAATATTGTTTATCTCCATAACAGCACTTATCATCACCCCTGAAATTACCCTATTTGCTTGTTTTTTGGTCTCTCTCCAAACACAAGAATGTAAGCTCCATGAGGATCTAGGTTTTGTTCTTCACTCTGTCTCACTTGTAAAGAATAGTACCTTACATAACGTACATATTGAATAAAAGAATGAATACATTATTAGAAAAAAATATGCCCACCAAGGGCAAAGTCAGTTACCATATGTTCTCTACAACCTCAATGTGAGATGTATTTCACAATGCAGTTCGCTACTCCTAACAACATAATTCTCATTTTAAGTCAAACTGGATTCAGTTTATCCACATCTCAGTAAACCAAAGATGCTTTTAGTTGCAACAGTGGCGGAAGCATTCTTATAAGAGAAAGGTAGAGTTCTTAATGTTTCACCAGTACTTAACTCAAGGGGACTACATCTTAGAGGGTAATATGAGCCATATTTGACTTTTCTTCTTCTTCCCTAGTACATTATTATAATGGTAGGGGATATCATAGGGCAGTGATTACGCTTTTTTACTAATGATCTGATTTGTAGGAGGCCGAAGCTGACAGCTGAGGGTGATGTGAGTTTGATGACATTTAAAATTTAGTTAGACTCTGTAGTTTGTTGACTCAGTTGAATAGAAAACATGGGACAAATTAGATCAAGGTCAAGGTTTCCATTTCTGAGAATTTAATTTGTTTCTGAGCCATCTTAAAACACTCTCTGAAATACAGTCACATTACAAATAAAGAACTAGGCCGGGCGCAGTAGCTCACGCCTGTAATCCCAATACTTTGGGAGGCCGAGGTGGGCAGATCACCTGAGGTCAGGAGTTCGAGACTAGCCTGGCCAACATGGCGAAACTCCATCTCTACTAAAAATACAAAAAATAAGCCAGCTGTGGTGGCACACACCTGTAATCCCAGTTACTCGGGAGGCTGAGGCAGAAGAATCGCTTGAACCCGGAGGGTGGAGGTTGCAGTGAGCCGAGATCGCACCATTGCACTCCAGCTTAGGCAACAAGAGCGAAACTCTGTCTCAAAATAAATAAATAAATAAACAGAACTAGCTGGGAGGCTGAGGTGGGTGGATCACCTGAGGTCAGGAGTTTGAGACCAGCCTGACCAACATGGGGAAACCCCATCTCTACTAAAAATACAAAATTAGCCCAGCGTGGTGGCACAGGCCTGTAATCCCAGCTACTTGGGAGACTGAGGCAGGACAATCACTTGAACCCAGGAGGTAGAGGTTGCGGTGAGACAAGAGCGCGTCATTGCACTCCAGCCTGGGCAACAAGAGCATAACTCTGTCTCTAAAAAGAAAAAAAAAGAACTAGCTTCTAATTTACGGCATTAACAGAATGCCTCCTAAGTTAGCCATCTCAAAAAAACCACATTTTTTTCAACGAGGTGGAAAAACATGTACAAATATGCATACATCCACAGTTATGAAGCAGGAGCTAAATCTGAACACATACAAGGTCATAAAAAAATGCACTGGTATTGATCCAACTTCTAAGAAACAGAGTTACTGAATCTTGTCTACCCTCATTTTTACTCTGTTGTTTAAACACTACAACTATGTCACAGAAACAGTCTACCTAGAGTTAAGGAGATGGGTGAATGAAGAGCTTGTGAGAGCTTCCACTCTTAAAATTATTTGGCAAACTCCATAATTCAAATTATTCTTTTGAATAAAAATTTGTTTCTTGGCAATTAGTAACAGGGTTAGTGTCTACAAATCAGATGCATATTTTATCAAAATACTTTTACTCTACTTGCTTTGGAGAGCACATTTAAGTAAAACTAATTTTGAAAGCTTTAAAAAACCAAATGAACCTATTTTGCTGCTAATTCTTCAAACTTCCTCAATCTGAATCTAGAAATTCTACAACTGATCTGAATTAAAAATTCAGTAAACTGTGACTAGTGATCAAAAGTTATTTTTAATACCCTCTCATAAATTAGAATCAATTAAATATCACTGAGCTAGGAATACAATACATACAAAACATACAAAAGGTTGGGAGGCCTTGGGAGCAGGTATAATGCTCTTCGGGATAAAAAGAGGAAAATAATTGAATTTTAATTTCTTAGAAAAATCTGCTTAGATTCAAAATAACTTTTTCCCTAGCAGATAATCTTTTTCAGAGTGTACCAGCAATGGTGCTAGATATCTTTGATTCTTCTATGAGATACTTTTTCTTTTGTCACATTAATTTTACAGTTGGGAATATATATAATTAGACTATCTACAATTAGACTTAACTAAAGACCCATTACAAAATTACTCTTAGAACCAATTTGAAAAACATAACCTCCAAGCTTTCACATCTTTGTTTAGTTGTTCCCACAGATTCTTCTGAGGATCATTTTTTTGTACTTCTTTCAAGAATTTTCTTTCCACATTTATACCATCTTCCCTTGAGCTATCCTTTTATGTATATTTGTATATATAGATTGAATATCCCTTTATATACATATTTTAATAGGTAATTAATGTTATATATAACTCATCTACAGTTGTTAAAAGGGAATAGATATAATGAACGACCATGTACCCATCACATTTGGTATACATGAGCATGAGGTATACTATGGACCACAAATATTGAACAAAGAATTGTTTTCCCAGATTTCATTAGTCTCAATATTTATAATATTATATTATTATTTTTTTTTTGAGATGGAGTTTCACTCCTGTAGCCCAGGCTGGAGTGCAATGGCGTGATCTCACCTCACTGAAGCCTCTGCCTCCTGGGTTCAAGTGATTCTCTTGCCTCAGCCTCCTAAGTAGCTGGGATTACAGGCATATGCCACAACACCCAGCAAATTTTTGTATTTTTAGTAGAGACGGGGTTTCACCACATTGTCTAGGCTGGACGCGAACTCCTGACCTCAGGTGATCCACCTGGCTCGGCCTCCCAAACTGCCGGGATTACAGGCACGAGTCATGTGCCTGGCAATATTTATAATATTATAACAGAAAAAGTGTAATATCTGACGAATTGATTTTGGGTTTGCAACTGAATGGCTATTACAATCTTTCATAATTGCAATTTGTGAAATTATCTTTCAAAGGTCTTTTCTACTATACCACCTGCTGGGCATTTTTAAATATTGTAGAGATTCCCTTTCAACTTTTTTTGTGTAGGTCTAATATTTCTTTACTGATCACATCCGAAGTATCTTTTCTTTTTTCTGTTTGAGACAGGGTCTCACTGTCACCCAGGTGGAAGTGCAGTGGCAGAATCAGGGCTCACTGCAGCCTCAACTTCCTGGGCTCGAGTGATTCTCCGACCTCAAGTGATTCTCCCACCTCAGCCTCCCAAGTAGCTGGAACTATAGGCATGTGCCACCATGCCTGGCTATGTTTTAAATTTTTTGTAGAGATGGGATCTCACTATGTTGCCCAGGCTGGTCTTAAACTCCCAGCTTCAAGCAATCTTCCTGCCTCTACCTCCCAAAGTGCTGGGATTATAGGTATGAGTCACCACGCCCAGCCTCAACACATTTTCTTCCCCCTAAATGTTTACTTTGTGGGTTTTCTTCCTTTAATATAATCTCTAGAATCAATTCTCTAGGATCTCAGCTCTGATTCTACTCAAAGAAAAGGCTTCCAAGAAAATCCCTTTAGAAAAAAAAAAAAAAACCCACTCTCTGAAAAAGATAAAAATGAACAAAACCACAGAATTAATGACAGATTATATTATGATTTAGTTTGTTTACATACTTGCTTGCAAAAACCCCAGGACCTCTAGATATAGTCACCAAATAAGGATATAATTCCTTTCCATTCCACCACATGTCTTCTTTTTTATTATTATTATTCTTTAATCTACTGTAGCTGGCATAACTGCCCTCAAAAAAAGTGTTTTAAAAATATAACTACCCCATGCCTCAAAGGGAAAGAGAGAGAGAGAAAGCAAAACGGAGGTAGGCAGGGAGGATAACTTATGAATATAAAGTTCTATACAAAATAGCAAGTTAATACTACAATTTGTTGGGGCTATTTCATTGATATTTTGTATAATTTATAAGGCAAGTCTCTCAATCTCCAGAAACAGCCTCCTTATCTATAAATCTTTATCATAAGAATGACAATCATAATAGAGCATTACGAGCAAGGGAGTCTACATTAATCTAACCAATTTGTCAAGAAACAAAACATGTCCATAGCATACAAAAGTACTGCATGAATAAATTAAGTTTCAGTTAGGATTAAAACTCTAGATATTTAAAGACCTGGCTGAAATTAGGGTTTGAACTATCATCAGAAAGAACAAATGAACCTTACTTAGACCACACAGTCACCCATCTTTTTCTTCAAGGTGAATAAAATGAACTAACGAGTTTTTCTTGTGTATCTATTAAGTGTTTGGTATTACAAGGAACACAGAAGAATTATAATACATTGCCTCTAACCTCCAGGAGTACTCCAGAGGAAGTTATTGTTGGTTCATGGGAGTGGAGATGGTCTGATCAAATAATATAAGAAATAATAAAATGTTAGAGTCAGAGGAGTCTCAAATAATCTAATGAAAGCACTTATCTTACAGATCAGAAAACTGGGGCACAAAAGTGATTTGTCTTACTTAGTTAACACAGATTGCTAATGACAAAGCAGGTATTAGAACTTCAATTAAGACTAGTCTGACAGTAAACCCTAGGAGATATTGCCCAATGGTCTGTGTGACAAAGGAATGTTTGTTAAGTCCCACTATCTCTTTTCCACAACATGTAGTAGCATAAGGCCAGAGGAAAACTTGCCACATAGCATTTGTCTAGGTATATAGGAATCTCCACATTATACAATATTGTGTAGGAAATAATTAACTTTACCCAGAGAGAGTTCTGGTCTTTACCTTTGGCTGCTAGGAAGTAATCTCTAGGTTCCTGCAATGTCTTGTGTGACAGTGGTATTTACTTGAGAGCTTTGGTCACTGGACAGTCTAACAATGTAATTTATAACAGGCTTTGGAACACACCATATCAATTCCAACCTCGTAGTGAAGACCAAAGGTCAGCTGCATGGGCAGTATATAATCAGGTGTGAAATAATAACTCGGGACACCAAAGGCTCGGGTGAGCTTCCCTGGCTGGTAATTCTCTAAGTATTGTTATTATCACACATTGCTATGCCAATATGGTAATGCCTTTCTGAGGATGACAGAAGGTTGGTGCCTGGGATACTCCTAGACCTTGTGTTATGCATCTTTCCCTTTAGCTGATTCTGATTTCTACCCTTTTGTTGTAAAACTATAGGCACTAGGCTGGGCGCAGTGGTTCATGCCTGTAATCCCAGCACTTTGGAGAGGCCGAGGCAGGCGGATCACAAGGTCAGGAGATGGAGACCATCCTGGCCAATATGGTGAAACCCCGTCTCTTCTAAAAATAAAAAAATTAGCTGGACATGGTGGCACATGCCTGTAGTCCCAGCTACTCAGGAGGCTGAGACAGGAGAATCGCTTGAACCAGGGAGTCGGAGGTTGCAAAGAGCCGAAATCGTGCCACTGTACACCAGCCTGGCGACACAGCAAGACTCTGTCTCAAAATAAAACAAAAAACCAAACAAACAAAAAAAAGATAGGCACTAAGTATAGCATTTTCCAGAGTTCTGTGAATTGTTCTAGGAAGTTATCAAATCCAAGGGGACAGTGGGAAAACCACTGTTTGAGCCACTCGTTCAAAAAAAGAGGGTGGCCTGGGGACCTTTGAACTTGTGTCTGGTATATGAAGTGGGAGCAGTCTTGGCTGTGCCCGGAGCCTTGAGTCTGGCAATATATTGGATATATGTTTTAAATTTTATTAGGTTTTTAAAAATACACAAAGGAATAAAAAGTAAATTTTAAAACGACAAGGAAATTATAAACTTTTTGGATAAAGTGGCTATAGATTGTCCAAGTTTTGCCTCTTGTATTTTTCCACCTTCCTTCATGTGTTCTCTTCTTTCCCCATCAGCTTCTTACACTAAATTTTAGGCTTTGGGTAATTGACACATTAGCTTGTTCCTGTTTCTCTCTTCTCTGTCTATCTTCGGTCTATACCTATACATACTACTACCTCTTCTGCATGTGCCCTTCTAACTTGCTTATAAATTTGGCCTTCTGTTAGTCTCAGTCTCAGTTTCTATGGGTTTGTTCCTGTCTGCTCTAAATACTAATTCCTAAGTCAGGTCTTGATCCTTGTTTTCAAGTTTTCATGGTTATTTGGAAAACAATACATGGTGAAGTCCTACAAATACAGACTCTTTAATATCAGTGTGATGAGTGCTTCTAAACACAAGAAGGTTTAACAATCATAAAGCACCTGAAACAACAGATTCTCAAAATACTAGTTTCCCTTTTATTTAACTATATAGTAGATTAAGATTACGCAAATCCTCAGAGAAAATAAATATCAGGAAATAAATATTTTGTTTATTAACAATGGAAACATTTGCTAATGCTCAACTTTTTAAAATAGAGGTGGTCATTTTTAGCATTAGGAAAATAATTCTAATTCAGTTAAAGAAACTCAAGAAAGAAACTTTAAATGATTCACATCAATCCCACAAGAAGAAGAAATTTAATCTACTGATTCAGGAAAATTTCAGAACAAAACTGAATTGCTCAGAGAGTGAACAACCAAATTATAAAAAAGCTTAAATTATACCTGATGAAATAATTCCATGTCAATTTCAGCTTCTGACTTCCAAGAGTTTTCATCTGATTGAAATAAAAATAGTGATTTATTAAATTTTTGAACTTTTTTTTACTCTGTAGCTATGACTATATCCATATAACAAAGTGAAAACATGCAAATATCTGTACCACAAATATGCGTACTTACCAGAAACATTTTCTTGGAAAATAACTTTAGTTCCTTTCAGAAAGTTCTTGCCGATTAAAAACACTTCTTCTTCTCCTTTCACTGAACAGCTGTGCAAGCTTTTCTTCAAGATTTCTGGCACTCCTGCTGGCTGAGCTGTGGAGATACATATGCATTCTATAACAAGAACCACCACAAGTTATTTCTTACTTAAAATCAACCTGCAGTCATCCAGTTCTATGAGTTGTCTTTGTTGAAAGAGGGGTAGTAAATATTTTTATAGTAACACAATTATCTGGAAAGGCTATAATTCTAGCTCCACTGACATCAGGCTTGGCCACGTGACTGGTTATAATCAAATATGAACTGAAGTAATGTGCCAAGTCCAGGTGAAAGCTTTGAGAGCCATCTTTTTACCAACTCAGTTATTGTAAGCCACACTGAGTTTTGTTCTGTTGTCTTTTTTTAAATTGTGTGTTATTGCAGTATCATTTAGCCCTCAGCTATTGATACAAACAAGTATCCCGTCTTTGTTAAACACAAACTGAGCATCCCTAATCCAAAAATCTAAATTTTTTTTTTTTTTTTTTGAGACACCCAAGCTAGAGTGCAGAGGCATGCTCTCAACTCACTGCAACCTCCGCCTCCTGGGCTCAAGCAATTAATTCTCCTGCCTCAGCCTCCTGAGTAGCTAGGATTACAGGCGCACACCACCATGCCCGGCTAATTTTTGTATTTTTAGTAGAGACGGGATTTCACCATGTTGGTCAGGCTGGTCTCAAATTTTTAACCTTGTGATCCGCCTACCTCGGCCTCCCGAAGTGCTGGGATTCAGGCATAAGCCACCATGCCCAGCCAAAAATCTAAAATCTTAAATGCTCTAAAATCCAAAACTTTTTGAGTGCCAATACAATGCTCAAAAATTTATACACCTGGGCCAGGTGCAGTGGTTCATACCTGTAATCCCAGAATTTTGGGAGGCTAAGGATGGAGGATCACTTGAGCCCAGAAGTCCGAGACCAGCCTGGGCAACAGTGAGACCTTGTCTCTACAAAAAAAAAATCAAAAAAATTAGCTGGGCATGGTAGCATGCACATGTAATTCCCAGCTACTTAGGAGGCTGAGGTGGGAGGATCACTTAAACCCCGGAGGTCAAGGCTGCAGAGAGTCATGATTGCACCACTGTTAAGTACTTATGTGTGAAGAAGTATAAGAAAAGGATTGCTTATTGGTAGCATATAAATTCAGAGTCAGGTGAAACCCCATTTCTACTAAAAATACAAAAAAATTAGCTGGGTGTGACGGTAGGCACCTGTAATCCCAGCTACTTGGGAGGCTGAGGCAGGAGAATCTCTTGAACCCGGGAGGTGGAGGTTGCTGTGAGCCAAGATCGTGCCACTGCACTCTTGGTGACAGAGCAAGACTCCATCTCAAAAAAAATAAAAGCAAACAAATAAAAATAAACTCAGAGTCAGGAATGATGGTGATGCCAAACAGGTTATTTACAAAGATTGTTTACAAAGGTGGCTGGAACACTGTCACCTTTGCTTTTTGAAACTTTGATGCACAAAATTATTTAAAATATTATATAAAATTACTTTCAAGCTATGTGTATAGGTGCATATGAAACATAAATGAATTATGTGTTTACACTTGGGTCCCATTCCCATGAAATCTCATTATGTATATGCAAAGAAATTCAAAACCTGAAACACTTCGGGTCCTAAGCATTTCAGATAAGAGATACTTAACCTGTTTGTATATGCTAAATGACATTTTCAACAATGCTGGGGAGTTTAAAAGAAATTGTGAATGTACAAACAAATACACTGGCCGGGTGAGTTGGCTCACACCTGTAATCCCAATACTTTGGGAGGCCGAGCGGAGGCGGATCACCTGAGGTCAGGAGGTCGAGACCAGCCTGGCCAACATGGTGAAACCCCATGTCTACTAAAAATACAAAAAATTAGCTGGATGTGCTGGCGCATGCTTGTAATACCAGCTACTTGGGAGGCCGAGGCAGGAGAATCGGTTGAACCCAAGAGGCAGAGGTTGCAGTGACCCGAGATTGCACCACTGCACCCCAGCCTGGGCAACAAAAGTGAAACCCTGTCTAAAAAAAGAAATAAACAAAAAATAAAAAAACAAAAAACAAGTATTTTCTAGAACCTACAAAGTTAATGTGTGAACAGAATGGAAAGGGTCATTGGTCATACAATGACACTTATATACCCTAATAAATGAAGAATTAACTAAATCAGTTTATTTAATGTAACTTTTTGGAGTAACAGGAAATAGATACTTGTTTTTTAAAAACATTCCAGAAACATATGGTATATATTGTTCTGATAAGAAAATAAAAGGTACAAAATTACATTAATATGTTGTATTACCAAAATGAAATGTAAACCATATAACCTTTCCCTCCATTTTCAAATGCTGTGTGGAAATTCCACTTCACTTATTACTGGTAAAACTTTTTCCCATATCTCATTTTTTTCATTTATGTGTTAAAGGCATAAGATGGCCAAATGAGGCCCTAAAGGTTTAGAATGTATTTGTCTTCTACATATTTGTATTTACATTACAGAAAGAACTATTCTGTTACTTTCAAGATAATTTAGCTTTTGGCCTTTTAAAAGGTCCTTTATTTAAAGTTTACGAGATGGGTCCCCGACAGATGCCATACTAAACAGAACTGAAGTCAAGATTATTTAAGCACTAACTTTTATTTTTAAGTTATTTATTTATTTATTTATTTATTTGAGATGGAGTTTTGCTCTTGTTGCCCAGGCTGGAGTGCAATGGTGCAGTCTTCGCTCACCGGAACCTCCATCTCCCGGGTTCAAGCAATTCTCCTGCCTCATCCTCCCGAGTAGCTGGGATTACAGGCATGCACCACCACGCCCAGTGAACTGTATTTTTAGTAGAGATGGGTTTTCTATATGTTGGTCAGGCTGGTCTCAATCTCCAGATCTCAGGTGATCTGCCCACCTCGGCCTCCCAAAGTGCTGGGATTACAGGCATGAGCCACTGCGCCCTGTCAAGTTATTTATAAGCTGACTTTTGAAAGGGATAATGCTTAAAAATTAGAACACATAAAAAAGCAACCACCTTTTTGGTATTATAAAAACTGTGTACTTTTAGATGCTTTTCAAATAGCAGTCTTAAAAATAAAGTTGAGGCCGAATGCGGTGGCTCACTCCTGTAATCCCAGCACCCTGAGAGGCCGAGGCAGATGGATCATGAGGTCAGGAGATCGAGACCATCCTGGCTAACACGGTGGAACTCCGTCTCTATTAAAAATACAAAAAATTAGCCGGGCGTGGTGGTGCCTGTAGTCCCAGCTACTAGGGAGGCTGAGGCAGGAGAATGGTGTGAACCCGGGAGGCAGAGCTTGCAGTAAGCCGGGACTGCCACTGCACTCCATCCAGCCTGGGCGACAGAGCGAGACTCTATCTCAAAATAAATAAATAATAAATAAATAAAGTTGAAAAAAATAACGAATATCTAAATACTGAAAAGTAAGCAAATATTTCAACCCGTCAAGAGAATAAAGCTTTGTAATAATGTTTAGTAGAAGGACATATTTAATAGAAAATTTTAGAGTACAAAGCCTACATCTGTTTATGTATATTACTAATCTTGTCCAAAATTTTAAGAGAGGGATAGTTTACTTAACAACACCATCCTTTCCCCATAGCTGTGGGATAGGTAGAAATAGGGGAAGTAGAAAATTCTTAAATTCCGAGTCAAATTTAATTTAGTAAGCATAAGATAAAATCTAATATATATTACATGTAAGAAAGCCATGATTAATTTTGTCCTATTAAAAACTACTATAGAAGGGTAGATATGAAAATTTTTCCTTTTTTCTTTTTTCTTTTGTAGAGACAGGATCAACAAGATCCTGTTGCCCAGGCTGGAGTGCAGTGGTGCCACCATAGCTCACCGTATCCTTGAACTCTTGGGCTCAAATAATCCTCCCATCATAGCCTCTCAAGTAGCTGGGTCTACAGGCACATGCCACCATGCCCAGCAAATTTAAAACATTTGTTTTTTGTGGAGATGGGCTCTTGCTATGTTGCCCTTGCTGGTTTCAAACTCCTGGCTTCAAGCAATCCTCCTACCTTGCCCTCCCAAAGTGCTGCGGATTATAGGCGTGTACAACGGCACCTGGCATTTTTTTTTTTTTTAAAGACATGGGTTTGCCGGGCGCGGTGGCTCACGCCTGTAATCCCAGCACTTTGGGAGGCCGAGGCGGGCGGATCACGAGGTCAGGAGATCGAGACCATCCTGGCTAACATGGTGAAACCCTGTCTCTACTAAAAATACAAAAAATTAGCCGGGCGTGGTGGTGCGTGCCTGTAGTCCCAACTACTCGGAGGCTGAGGCAGGAGAATGGCGTGAACACAGGAGGCGGAGCTTGCAGTGAGTCGAGATGGTGCCACTGCACTCCAGCGTGGGCGACAAAGCGAGACTCCGTCTCAAAAAAAAAAAAAGACATGGGTTTGAATCCCAGGCTGGATTTAAACTCCTGGGCTCGAGTGATTCTCCTTCCTCAGCCTCCCAAGTAGCTGGGACTACAGCTGCGTGCCACTGCACCCGGCTGAAAATTGATATTCTTAATTTGATATAACATAACAAAATAATATAAACATACATACCAAAACAAAAAACATATACACCTATATTTTCTGGAGAACATGAAAGATGTTAAGAATGTAAAAAGGGATGATCTATCCCCTTAAAAACAAACAAAAAGACAAAGGATCCAATGGCCACTGTTAAAGCAATAATTAGAAGTAATTTTTTTTAAAGCCACAAGGCACTGCATGAATCCTGATATTACAAATTCTTTCCACTGAGTGTCTACAGAAGGAAGATCAAGTATCTGTTTCCTTTTCTCCCTTCCAACTGTGTCACCTTTTGGCCCCTTTCCTTTTCTACCTCTGTCTCTTCCTGTTTCCTTCTATCTCCCATTCCAATCCCAACTCTTCGCACTAACCAATTTCCTTTTTACCTCTCATTTTACTGCAACTGTGTAAACCTGCCAAAAAGTTTATATTCATGGAAATAAACACAAGCCAGAAACTTATAATGGAACAAACATTTTAATTTTTTTAGATAAAAATATTTTTGGGCTTCTGTGTTTTACTGTGTATCATTTTTATGTTTATTCTTCTTTTCCTCCCATATCCAGCTCTCAAAGTCTAAGTTCAAGCATCAAGCTTCCTAAGTGGTCAGGATAAAATTCAAATTATTTTGCTGAACACACAAGTCACTTTATGAAAGAGGTGTTGCCTGCCTCTGTAATCTCAAATCTTACCACTTCATCATATATATCTTTTTGTTCCAATCACATCAAACTCTTTTTATTTCCCCCAAAAGGATCATATCCTTTCAGGGAGCATATTTATACATGAATCCTTCTGCCCAGAATGACTATAGAAGGGCAGATATGAAAATTTTTCAAGTAAATCCCATTTTACTTGTTTTACTTCTAACTGTGTTTTAAGACAAGACAGAACAAGTTCTACCATCTCTGAGCAGTCTGAATTAGATGCTCTTACTATATTTCCACTGTACTTTAGTCACACAGCTACTGTGCAGTATAGCATCTTTATACAACTATATAATACAATTGGAAGCTTATATAATTTTTATATACAATTTAAAAAAAAGAGAGACAGGGTCTTGCTTTGTTCCCCAAGCTAATCTCAAACTCCTGGGCTCACGACCCTCCTGCCTTGGCCTCCCAAAGTGCTCTCATTACAAAGTGCTCTCCAGGCATGGTGTGAGCTACCATGCCTGGACTATATACAATTTTATATACACATATATGGAAGTTAATATAATTTTATAGTAAAATTAGACATTTACTTGCCTGTTTTTTCCCCTAGCCTGCTAAACTGTAAGCTCCTCAAACTATCATCTTTAATTTCAGAGTTAAGCACACTGTAATTATCCATTGAATTAACTATGAAGCTTTCCAAAAACAAACCATCAACTGGCAAGTCTTTTTGTTTGTTGTAATGCACTACAGGTGACTCTAACCTACACCCAGGACTGAGAACCATTGCATTTAATTTATGTTGACTAAATGAGTGACTGAATGAGCAATGAGGCATATTTTGTTATCAGAACACATTACCGTTTCCCTGAACTAGACTGTAGCCTCCAGTAATTACAACTGTTAAAAAAAAAAGTAGGCTAGAAACAATAAATTAAAATATTTTTTAAAAAGCACTCATCTGAACAATTTCCCTTTTTTGTTTTTTAGAGACAGGGTCTCTTGTACAGGCTGGAGTGCAGTGGTGTGATGACAGCTCACCGCTATCTCAAAACCCCTGGGCTCAATGATCTTTCTGCCTCAGCCTCTTGAGTAGCTGGCACTACAGGCACATGCTACCATGCCTGGCTTTTTTTTTTTTTTTTTTTTTTTTTTTAAATTTTTGTAGAGACAGGGTCTCTCATTATGTTGTTCAGTACACTTCCATTATAAGTTTCTGACTTGTGTTAGTTTCCATAAATATAAACTTTCTGGCAGGTTTAAACAGCTGGAGTAAAATGAGAGGTGAAAACAAAGTTGGTTAGTAAGAAGAGCTGGGATTGGAATGGGAGACAGAAGGAAACAGGAAGAGAGATCAGCCCAGGCTGGTCTCAAACTCCTGGCCTCAAGCGATCCTCCTGCCTTGGCCTCTCAAAGTGCTAATATTACAGGCATGAGCCACCACAGTCAGCCTTATTCTTAAAAAAAAAAAAAAAAAAAAAAAAAGGGGGGGTTGGGGGGATGCTAGAGAACGATGGGTGGATCATTTGAGGTCAGGAGTTCAAGACTAGCCTGGCCAACATGGTGAAAAGCCATCTCTACTAAAAATACAAAAAAAATTTAGCTGGGCAAGGTGGCACATGCCTATAATCCCAGCTACTCAGTAGGCTGTGGTAAGAGGACTGCTTGAACCTAGGAGGCGGAGGCTAGGTCTCACTATGTTGCCCAGGCTAGTTTCAAATTCCTGGCCACAAGCAATCCTTCCACTTCGGATTCCCAAAGTGCTGGGATTACAGGGGTGAGCCACTGTGCCTGGCCTTGAACAACTTCACTGCCTGCCAAATTTGCTGACTGATCTTATTAATATAAACATTTTTAGTAATATATCATATATTGTTTTTAAAAATAGGTCAAATAGGCCAAGCGCGGTGGCTCACGCCTGTAATCTCAGCACTTTGGGAGGCCGAGGTGGATCATTTGAGGTCAGGAGTTCAAGACCAGCCTGGCCAACATGGTGAAACCCCATCTCTACTAAAAATACAAAAATTAGCCAGGTGGTAGTGGCACACACCTGTAATCCCAGTTACTGGGGAGGCTGAGGCAGGAGAATTGCTTGAGCCTGGGAGGTAGAGGTTGCAGTGAGCCAAGATCGCACCATTGCACTCCAGCCTGGGCAACAAGCGAAACTCGGTCTCAAAAAAGAAAAAAAAAAAAAAGAGAGAGAGAGAGAAATGTGAAAAGGAAAAATTTTCCTATTTACTACTTGTAACAATGATCATTAGAGAGAAACTACAATTACGGTGAGACATATATAACAACATAATTGAATTTACACACACAAACACACACACATCATTTTCTGTCCATGCCAAGGTTAGTGATAAGAATTGAATTTCCCACTCCCAACACTATACTATACTATACTAATTAGTAATCAAAACTTCTGCCATGTTGTTATTCACAAAGTCCTCCTTACCTTACTCATGTTCTAACACAGAACAGTTAGAACCATAGCAATTTACCACACAGTGAAGATGTTTAGAAAACGCTTTCGTTTTGTAATTTACTTCTGATAACCAGCTCAAATTACTTTTTTTTTTTTGAGACAGTCACAGTCTGCCGCCCAGGTTGGAAGCAAAGGCATGCTCAAGGCTCACTGCAGCCTTGACCTCCTGGGTCTCAAGTGATCCTCTTGCCTCATCTTCCCGAGTAGCTGAAACTACAGGCACAAGTCATCACACCCAACTTACTATATATGTTTTTTTATTTTGTAGAGACAGGGTTTTCACTACATTTCCCAGCCTGGTCTTAAACTCTTGGGCTGAAGTGATCCTCCCACCTTTGCCTCCCAAAGTGCTGGGATTACAGGTGTGAGCCACCATACCTGGCCCAAATTACTTTTTAAATCAGCATATTATGATAACAGGAAACTACAAAATGCTCCACATCTTTTGAATTGTATCCCAATTATTCATCTCTAGTTTGGTCTAGAAAATCTGACTACTGCTTTTAAAATATTTCAAATTTTGCATGATCACAAGCCGGAGTATGTGAAATATCTAAAATTTAGAGATGTCTAAAAGATTAACAGAAAATGAAAGAAACTCCATATGTTTAGTATCTCCATATCTTCTTACTTACTACACAAAATTGGAGAAGAGGGTGTTTGCAGTGTCAAAGTGGAGCCATCTTTCCTCGTGATATTAACTCGAAAAACCAATCTGGCACGAGTGCTTTTTTTCTTGGAACCAGCAATTCCTATTCTGGCTTCAACATCAGCATTCCTCAATTTCAATATCCCTACGCAGTCCACCCTAATACAGAAAAAAATATATAAAGGGACATTTTGTTGTATAAATAGTGTAAAGCTCTTAATCAACAAGTTTGTTTTTTAAAATTTTGCTTATCTATTAATTCTGTGAATAGGTAATAAAGTTACAAAGTTCCAAGTTCAAAACTACAAAAGGGTAAATTCTAAACATTCACTGTTCCTAATCCTGTCAATCTTTTGTTTATAATAATAAAGAAAAAGTAAAAAAAAAAAATCACTATTTTAAAATCTGAACATAAGTAATGGCTTATAAGAGACCTTTTTTTTTTTTTTGAGAGGGAGTCTCACTGTCACCCAGGCTGGAGAGACTGGAGTGCAGTGGTATGATCTCAGCTTACTGCAACCTCTGTCTCCTGGGTTCCAGGGATTCTCCTGCCTCAGCCTCCTGAGTAGCTGGGATTACAGGTGGCCGCCACCATGCCCAGCTATTTTTTGTATTTTTAGTAAAGATGGGGTTACACCATGTTGGCCAGGTTGGTCTTGAACTCCTGTACTCAAGTGATCTGCCCACCTTGGCCTCCCAAAGTGCTGGGATTACAGGCATGAGCTACCGTACCTGGCCAGAGACCATTAAAAAAAAAAAAAAAAAAAAAAAAAAAAATTTAGCCTCTTTCTTTACAGAGCTAATTCTGAAAACAGAGAAAATGGATTTTACTTTTAAAAACTTAGTAGCTGCCTCCAGAAGGATGGAATATTAGATAGCCACTAAGAAGTATGTTACCACATTGAATGATATGTGAAAAATGCTCATGATAAGTAAAAAGCAGATTACAAAACAATGGGTACACTATTTTTTCAATTTTGCCCAAAAAAGACTAGGAAGACACACATTAAAATAGTGGTTATTTCCAGGAAGTTGGTTTTTATTTATTTATATTTATTTTATTTTTTTGAGACGGAGTCTTGCTGTGTCACCCAGGTCTGAGTGCAATGGCGCTACCTCAGCTCACTATAACCTCTGCCTCCTCAGTTCAGGTAATTCTCATGCCTCAGCCTCCTGAGTAGCTGGGATTACAGGTATGCACCATTACCCCAGCTCATTTTTGTACTTTTAGTAGAGCCAGAGTCTTACTATGTTGCCCGGGTTGGTCTCGAACTCCTGGCTCAAGAGATCCATCCACCTCAGCCTCCCAAAGTGTTGGGATTATAAGCATGAGCCACTGTGCCAGGCTGGAAGTTGGTTTTTAAAGGGCATGTTTTTAGCTTTTTATTACCCTGTGTTTTTGACTTTTTTTTTTTTTTTTTGAGACAGACTTTCGCTCTTGTTGCCCAGGCTAGAGTGCAATGGTGCAATCTCAGCTCACTGCAGCCTCTGCCTCCAGGGTTCCAGCGATTCTCCTGCCTCAGCCTCTCATGTAGCTGGGACTACAGGCATGCACCACCACTCCTGGCTAATTTCTATATTTTTAGTAGAGATGGGGTTTCACCATGTTGGCCAGGCTGGTCTCAAACTCCTGGCCTCAGATGATCTGCATGCCTCAGCTTCCCAAAGTATTGGGATTACAGGCATGAGTCACCATGCCTGGCCCCTTTTTCAACTTTCTTATATTGACTAAGTACTATTTTTATAATCAGTAAATTCTTTCCTTTCCTCCTCTACTATACATATTTACTTTTATAATTGTCGTTTTTTTTTTTTTTTTTGAGACGGAGTCTTGCTCTGTCACCCAGGCTGGAGTGCAGTGGCGTGATCTCAGCTCACTACAAACTCCGCCTCCTGGATTCAAGCAATTCTCTGCTTCAGCCTCCCAAGTAGCTTGGATTACAGGTGCCTGCCACCACACCCAGCTAATTTTTTGTATTTTTAATAGAGACAGGGTTTCACCATCTTGGCCAGGCTGGTCTTGAACCCCTGACCTCATGATCCACCCACCTTGGCCTCCCAAAGTGCTCGGATTACAGGCGTGAGCCACCGTGTCCAGCCCCTTTTTTTTTTATAATTTTCAAAAGTTACAAGTTAAAAAATATTAATGAGGCCAGGCCCGGTGGCTCACACCTGTAATCCCAGCACTTTGGGAGCCTGAGGTGGGTGGATGATTTGAGGTCAGGAGTTCGAGACCAGCTTGACCTACATAGTGAAACCCCATCTCTACTAAAATACAAAAATTAGCCAGGTATGGTGGTGGGCGCCTGTAATCCTAGCTACTCGGGAGGCTGAGGGAGGAGAATTGCTTGAACCCAGGAGGTGGAGGTTGCAGTGAGCTGAGATCGTGCCACTACATTGCTTGGGCAACAAAGCACGACTCCCTCTCCAAAAAAAAAAAATTTGTAAAAAAAAATTTACAAAATATTTCTCAAAATGTCTTTTTTCCAACTAACCTTTTACCAGTCTATTTAAAATGGCTTTCAAAAGGAAACTGAAAACCAAGTAAAGTCTTTAGCAACTATCCAATACACAAATAATTACAACATAGGTCTACCCCATACAAATATATTTCCTGCTGTTATGGTTCAGTTTTACGACTGAAGGTCCTTTACGCAAGGCTTAAGGAAAAATAATTTTTAAAACTTAAATGTACAAGATGAAAAACACATAATCTAAATCTAAAGATATATATTTTTTAAATACAGGAAAATAACAACCAATGGTGAATTTAAACCAGCAATACGCGTTTCACATCAAGATGGAATAAGGCACTTCATAGCCTCTGCTGAACAGTTTCTTGGCCGGGTGCAGTGGCTCACGCCTGTAATCCCAGCACTTTGGGAGGTCAAGGTGGGTGGATTACCTGAGGTCAGGAGTTGGAGACCAGCCTGGCCAAGATGGTGAAACCCTGACTCTACTAAAAATACAAAAATTAGCCAGGGCGGTGGCAGGTGCCTGTAATCTCAGCTACTTGGGAGGCTGAGGTAGGGAAAATCACTTGAACCTGGGAGGCAAAGGTTGCAGTGAACCGAGATAGCACCACTGCACTCCAGCCAGGGCAACAGATGGAGACTCTGTCTCAAAAAAAAAAAAAAAAAAAAGTTTCTAAAGCAAACATTAAGAAGGTGGAATTCAGGAAAACAAATCAAATCGTAGTTTTTATTTTCAATGTTACTATTATAAACCCAAAAAGTAAGTCTTTGGCCAGCTTTCAACTTGGCTTTGATATCCCTGCCTTTACCATGGGAATTCTTTTTTTTTTTTTTTGAGACGAAGTTTCGCTTTGTTGCCTGGCTTGGAGGGCAGTGGCACAATTTCGGCTCACTGCAAACTCCACCTCCTGGGTTCAAGTGATTCTCCTGCCTCAGCCTCCCAGGTAGCTGGGATTACAGGCATGTGCCACTACGCCCAGCTAATTTTTGTACTTTCAGTAGAGACAGGGTTTCGCCATGTTGGCCAGGCTGGTCTCTAACTCCTGACCTCAGGTGATCCACCAGCGTCACACTCCAAAAGTGCTGGGATTACAGGCATGAGCCACTGCACCTGGTCCAACCATGGGAATTCTTTAGCAAAGGGTAAAAGAGTTAATTTTAACCCACAACCATTCTGAAGTAGTGTCTTTTTTTATTCATATTTAAAACATTTTAATAAAATACTCAAAATCTTCTGTACGTTAGAAACTGAACAATTCTCCTGCCTAACACAAGAGTGTAATATATAATGAAAAATTCTTACTAAGTACTTACGCCAGTGTCATGTTGTTGCTAGGATCAAGGCCGACTTCTATAACAGTAGTGCCTTCAATGTCCACTTCTTTGCAAGGAGTTGTATTTCGTCCAGTTACCCTGCAGGCCTGATAAAATCCATGTGGTTTCACTCGTCCAGAGTCGTTGCCCACAAACACTTGCAACACTACAGGTTCATTATGGCCTTCCAGCTGAAACAAGAAAACATGCAACAGAAACACTAATTAGCATTTCAAATAATCTAATTATAAAATCAAATATTTAAGACCAAATCCTATACTTGTAACTGAATTACATTTAAAAATATTTATATCTTCAAGAAAAACAGAGGTAAAACATTTTCATAAAAGAGTTGGCTAAATTCCTGAAGTAAGTCATAGTTTTAATTCTGTAATAACCATACTTAAATTATAAATTTAGATGTTAGATGATAAATTACCATTTATAATTTATTTGTACAAGCAGATGAGAATGAATACACAGTACTTTAGGTAGCATTTGGGTTGCTCAGGACCTACCACCATAACAATGGAAAAACTCACGAAACTGTTAGTGGCATCATCATCATCAAATGAGACTACATATACCGTATTTTTATTCTACTAAAGCTACTTGAGTAGAAAAGTATGAGTGCAGCTATATGAATAACAAGGAAATGAAGCTCATTTTCATGGACTAGATACATACATATAACATCATTAAATCCTGGGATAAAACATTATGGTCTGAGAGATTGCTAGTTCAAACGGGGATCTATGGCTCATTACAGGTCTCTAGCAAGCCTTCATAAATTAAATTATAATTTGTATGCTGAAAAATATATAAATATTTAAAACAGCATTTGGGAACAAATGTTTCCAATCCTGATTCTTGATAAGGCTTATAGTTAAACATTGAAGCCGCTAATATAGAATGCAGAAAATCACAAAGTAAATTGTACAATGCATGCCAAACAAAGTGCTTAAAAAATTCACACATGCCTTACAGCTGTATCTCTACAAAATGGTATCATAATGAGGAAAATAAGCAAACCCCAGTCAAATTGCTGGTCAGCAGAACCTAGAACAGTGCCTGGCACATGGAGGAGTGCAGTATTTGTTGAATGAATGACTAAAATTTTTAAGGTCAATTCATTCCCTATCATAGTTAAGCAATTAATCTAACAATACTTCTAACGAGACAAAACATAAAGTCAGGGCAATTAGGTTAAACGTAATGACCAAACTACCAAAATATCTGGCTAGACAAATATTTACACAAAGCATAACATAAATTTCTCACTTGCCTGTTACCTGTCCTGGGTTTGAAGGATTGGGTGTGGGTTAAGGCAGTAAGTAGTGAAGAAGGGTAGGCTTGATATTGTACACATGACTATTAACCAACCTTATAAATGGTGGCAGACACGTTTCCTGATTGATCCAGAGAGTTTCAATCATAATTTCATTCAAGTATAAAATGAAAGGCAGTCCACCTCTACTCCTAACTTAAAATACTATTTAACTAATATATTTATACAAATTGTATTTAATAAGAATCTACCATGTAACTAGCCAAAATTCCTCCCTATTTAGTCTTTTGCAAGGGGTAGGGACACTTGTTAAGTTTTCTCCCCATTCTCCCATTTTTTTGAGGTTCGTCTTCAAAGACAAATATTCTTTATAACAAGATATCCTAGGTGTTAAGTCCCTTTTAACTTTTAGTCTCAACTTTTAAAAAAAGTCAGACTCAATTGATATCCCATTTCTTTTTTTTCCCTCATTTCCTTCTTTCCCCCTGTACTTGAGTGGATGCAAATAATATCCCATTTCTTAAACCAAAGCCTTAAGTATTAATCAATTCTTTTCTCAGTCCAATAGTCTTGATTACTTAACCATCTCAAAAACCTTATTTTCAAAGTTCTCAGTAATTTCTACTATATTTCTTTGAATTCACTTTAATATTTCTTCCTCCAAGGTGGGAGGATCACTTGAGATCAGGAGTTCGAGACCAGTCTCGCCAACATGGTGAAACCCCGACTCAACTAAAAATACAAAAATTAGCTGGGCCTGGTGGCACACACCTGTGGGTCCCAGCTACTCAGGTGGCTGAGGCATGATTACTTGCACCGGGGGACAGAGGCTGCAGTGAGCTGAGATTGCACCACTGCACTCCAGCCTGGGTGACAGAGTGAGACTGTCTCAAAACAACAACAAAAATTCTTTCTAAATATAAAGTTTGAGATGAATCTAATTCAAATATCAAATATGAGGGAAGAAAATTTATGATTTGAAAATATTTTACTTTTCAGGACATATTCCCCTTTACATTTTAACTAAAATTCAAATGAAAATAAAGTAAATACCTTTACTGTAGGAAAGCCTTGCTGTGTTCTATCTTTTACTGAGCCGCGGCTGCCCTCAGTCAGGTACCGAGCTCGATGCTGTGTCTCAGGTTGCACAACTATCTTCAGCTCCTTTCCCTCACTTTTAACAGGATATTGTCCACACAACATAGGGCTCTTCTTTACTCCAGTTCCTTTTTGGTTTTCCAATGTTCTGAGAAATCAGAGCACAACATGGAGAAAGTATCAAAAAGAGTTTTTTGATCAAAAAAAAAAAAAAAAGCAGCCATCTAAGACAAAGGAAGAAACAGAACTGGCAATAATAGTAAAAACAACTATTTAGCTTGCTGGCAAAATAAAATATTGCCTAAGGGAAGATACATGAGCAAAGTATCTTTAAAAAGATTTTGTAAAAAAGTTTACTATATGATGCAAAAATAAAAGAAAGTACGTTTGACAGAAAAGAAAATGAACGTATAAGAGTGGTAGGAGGAAGGGAGAAGATTGACTGCAATAAACTGAAACTAATACAAAAGAATAGTTAATGTCACTATAACCTTTCACACTGTACTTCAGTCAAAATAAGATTTAAAAATTCCATGTATGCATTCCATATATAAATTCCAAATTTTATATAAAGCTATAAGATTAACTACTGTTATTTTTTAATTGCAAAGTAAAAGAAAAAAAGTGAGGGTAGCAAAAGCAAAAATCAAACCCCCAAAAACCCTACATACCCCCATACAAAATGGCCTACAAACCAAATGAAGGTATATGTAGCTTATTCTTTTGGGTTTCCTTCTCAGTAAATCAAACTGAAGAAATTATATAAAAAATTAGTGATTCAATTTTTATGGGGAAATTAGCTTTACTCTAAACAATCTTTTCTAGGAGTGTGATTTTTCAGATTATTTTTATTTGTGATTAGTTAAGTAATTAAAGCTCTCAATAAAAATTTTACAATCTGGGCTTGACAGCACCAGCATTCTACCTTTTTTTTTTATTTTTTGAGATGGAGTTTTACTCTGTCACCCAGGCTGGAGTACAGCGGCACAATCTCAGCTCACTGTAACCTCTGCTTCCTGGGTTCAATTGATTCTCCTGCCTCAGCCTCCCAAGTAGCTGGGATTACAGGCGTGTGCCACCACACCTGTTTTTATATTTTTATTAGAGATGGGGTTTCACCATGTTGTCCAGGCTGGTCTTGAACTCCTGACCTCAGGTGATCTGCCCACTTTGGCCTCCCAAAGTACTGGGATTACAAGCGTGAGCCACTGCGCCTGGCCCTTATTGTTTTTAGTTATGCTTTTAACATTTATTTATAATGCATTTGCTATGTGGAATATATGTTCAAAGGAAACAGTATCCCAAATGGTGGTTATGACTTCAGGCGAACACATTTAATCTGTAAAATAGTTGAAGCACTGCAAATACATAATAAAAATAAGTAAAAACAATATTGCTAGTTATCTTTCCTTCTGAGCAACGGAGTGGTGGCTCACACCTGTAATTCCAGCACTTTGGGAGGCCAAGGCGGGTGGATCACCTGAGGTCAGGAGTTCGAGACCACCCTGGCCAACATGGTGAAACCCCATCTCTACTAAAACTACAAAAAATTAGCCAGTGGCAGACGCCTGTAATCCCATCTACTCTGGAGGTTGAGGCAGGAGAATCACTTGAACCCAGGAGGTGCAGGTTGCAGGGAGCCCAGATTGTGCCATTGTACTCCAGCCTGGTCAATAAGAGCAAAACTCCATCTCAAAAAACAAAACAAAACAAAACAAAAAAAAATTCACCTATGTTTTTAAATAAAGTCAGGGTCATAGCTTTCTCTGTGACCCTCCTAGTCCTAAGTTTTGACTCACATCAAAGATCCAGGAGCCAGATGACTGTGAAGAAAAATCTCCTCTAAAAGCAACCAGATCCCAGTAGGAATATTATGACTTCAAACACAGAGGAGCTAAGCAGGCTTAAACCTGGCTCTAATGTTTACCCCTCTAGCTGTAACCAAGTTGTTGCCTCAATCATCAAGAACAAAGTGAGAAAGGCACTATCTTCAATGGAAATGGGGAGTAGGTTGAATCGTTGGCTAAGAAAGGGGCAAAAGAACGGAGCAAAGAAGGACTGAAACTAGCACAGGAATTCAGTAAGACTGATAGATAAGAGGAAGAGTTCTCAAGGCGCAATACTGTGCTTAATCATCTTCATATTCCCTGAACCTGATACAGTTCCTGAAACATAACAGGTGCTGAAGAAATCTTTGTTGATGAAGGCAAATAATAAGAAGAAAGGGACAAAGAAAGGAAAGCAGAGAGATAAAGGAGCTTCTGTAATATTAAGATGAGAAAGACCTAAGATGAGAAAGGTCCTAAATGGACAAGGAATGCCATTCGTGCAAGTTTGACATAAGTAGGTCAAAGATTACTTGTGCAAGTCATTTAAAAGGCCCTGGAAGAATAAATTCTATGAACATAAGTATCAAGTTGAAGCTGGAACAATGGGTAATAAACTCTGTTGTTCTTTTCATCATTCTGGGTACAGATTCAAACATTTGGTCTAACTAGTGTGCAGCTCCTCACACATGAAAGTCTATGATATTTTGTTTTATACTAATCTTAAAGTAAAAATATTCATTTATTGAAACGATGTAGAAATATCCCCCAGATACACATACAAAGAGATGAAAAAAAATACTGCAAAACGATAATAGCAGGTTTACTGAGTGACTAGATTATGGGGTTTTCTTGTATTTTTCAAATACTTGTAATTCATATCTATTAATTTTATAATAGAAAAGGGAAAATTTTAGTTTGAAATATAAGGAAAATTCATACAGCATATTAACTTGGCAAGACATGATTTTATACTCACGCTAGTCAAGCTAATATTTATCAGGGCAAATAAATGAAAATGAGTTTTACTAGTCTAGTAAAACAAATGATCTCACTTGGGATGAAGACTATTGAGTGAGTATACACATTACGGCTTAAAAAAGAATATCATATGTAATTAAGCAATTTCTAAAATGGTACTTTAGAATTCCTTAAAACTATCTTTATTTTCTAAAATGTAAAAATGGAATACATACATATTGAGATGTATAGACATGTAAAATCATGAAAACATACACTAACACTTAGAAACGTAGTCAAGTTACTAATTTTTAAGGCATGATGGCTTAAGAAAAAAGTAAAGTAGCAGTCAGTTACATGGGATTTTACCATGTAAAATCCAAAAAGGAAAATCCACCATCATGGCATATTCTATTCACAAGTCTTAAAATGACATTCTAATTTATGTGTGCTACATAACCCTTCTGGTGGCCTACGTCAAAAAAAATAATTTTCACTACAAAAAGCCTAAAATAGGTTTCATATCCAGATGACATCATATCTTAACTTATAGAAATATCTAGAAGAGATATGGGGCAACTGATTCTCAGGACATTTAGCTGAGAAATTTAAGAATGATATGGCTAGGAATATTCAAATACTAAGCTTTTTTTTTTAAAAAAAAAAAAGGTTTTTTTGTTGTTTTTTTTTTTTTGAGATGGAGTTTTGCTCTTGTTGCCCAGGTTGGAGTGCAATGGCATGATCTCGGCTCACCATAACCTCTGCCTCCCGGGTTCAAGTGATTCTCCTGCCTCAGCCTCCCGAGTAGCTGGGATTACAGGCATGCACCACCCATGCCCGGCTAATTTTGTATTTTTAGTAGAGACGGAGTTTCTACACATTGGTCAGGTGGGTCTCGAACTCCCAACCTCAGGTGATCCGCCTGCCTAAGCCTCCCAAAGTGCTGGGATTACAGGCGTGAGCCACTGTGCCCAGCCAAATTTTATTCTCTTATTAGACTCTAACATTTTAGTCATATAAAAATGCTATTTTCATCTACAAGCTATCAGATTTCTATGTGGTATCTTGAAGATCAATAAACTGCTGTATATATTTTAAAGTACATTTTCTAAATACTTAGTATGATATAAATTGTAACTTTATGGCACATTAGATCTAAGGCTATATTCTTATCTCTCAAAACATTTTAAGATTTTTTTCACTGTTGAAGAATACAGGCTTTTAGCTTGACATGCTCTGAAAAATTATTTTTAAGACCTATTTTTCTATATATTCAGGTATGATTTCATCCTTTCCTCAATATAGTTGTTATAAATTCCAATTTTAAACTTCTTCCATCATTTCCATATACTTTAATTACCTAAGAAGCTGGACACTTCTTCTGCTTGATGGAGTTTCTGCTCCATGAATTATTTCATGAAAGAGACTGTCTTGACCAATTATACTTTCCCTGGGTAACCTCAAATCATTTCTAAGATACAGCTATCATACAAACGTAGAAGCAGAAAAGATGAAGGTCAAGATATTTAATTAGCAACTGCAAATCACTGTGTTTATTAGTCATAAGTAAAAATTCTATTTGCTCTAAATTTGAACCTTCAACATTCATTTTGATATAAAAATGAAAATTTATCTTCCGGAACTTTATATTAAAACTTTCTCCACTAAAGCATAAACAAACACACATACATAATTAAATGATATTCATGAGCCTTTTAGATCTGTGCTACTATCACAGTTACTTTTAAGTATTTACCTCCTGTATTCATTACATTTTAGAGCCTTATTTTATAAGTAATAGTTCTACAAATATTATATTCTGAAATTCTTGACTTTATTAAATGGCAACATTTTAGGAAAGAGTATATCTTGTTTTCTTTTAGGTAATTTACTAATCTGGACTTTCTAAAACTGAAAAGCATTTAAATATTCATTTTCATTTAACTACATCACCCCAAAGGAGGTAAAGAAGCAGTGTAGAGTAATTATTGCTTAAAGGGTAGATACTACTTTTTAAAATGTATTGAGGGAGTGCTTAAGGGCAAGTTTAATATACATTAAGAATATTCTCTATAATATTCAACTGGATTTTTAACTGAAAAAAGATTAGTGATGTCATCAAGTAGTAAACCAATCTAAAGCTTCCTGACCACTTTTTGTGTAAAACTGAAATTGTAGGAGATCCTGGGTCCTAGCGAGTTAAATTTTAACAAATTATTTTGAATGTACTATAGAAAAATCTAATTTAAAAGGCTAGCAATTAAATATTACAATAAAATTAATAAAGGAATTAAAAATAAGTCATACTAGTCTGCATTATAGCGGTGAATATTCTGTAACATAGCTATTGAACTATATTAGTGGGTAGTGTGACTGACAGAGATGAAAGAAAACTCAAACATGTACCATGATCCTGTTTCATCACCCTCTAAAGAAGTAACCCAGAATCACAGAAAACAAATTAGTGATTTAAAAAAAATACTGAATCTGCACAGTGTATTAGTATCAAAGGAAAAAAGCTTATGATACATGAATCTAAATGATGAGAATCAAACTATCAATTTAGTTTTTTCTTGTTTTCATCAATTAAAGAGAAAAAAATTTAAGTCTAAAATCTTCTAAAAAATGTAAACCATATGAGGACACAATGTGAAAGAGAACACAGCTCTTAGTGACTGAGTTGTTTTTGATAGAGTCGCTACATTGCTAGTTATTTCTATGAGGAAATATATATAGAGAGACACACATTTTTTTTTTTTCTTTTTTTTTGAGATGGAGTTTTGCTCTTGTCGCCCAGGCTGGAGTGCAATGGCATGATCTCGGCTCACTGCAGCCTCCGCCTCCCAGGTTCAAGCGATTCTTCTGCCTCAGCCTCCCGAGTAGCTAGGGTTACAGGCATGTGCCACAATGCCCAGCTAATTTTTTTTGTATTTTTAGTAGAGATGGGGTTTCACCATGTTGGTCAGGCTGGTCTCAAACTCTTGACCTCAGGTGATCCGCCTGCCTGGGCCTCCCAAAGTGCTGGGATTACAGGCGTGAGCCACCGCGCCTGGCTGAGTAAAAATATTTTCAAGTCCTTTTAAAATATAAATTCATTTGAAATTTAAGTTATTTCAAAACAGATTATTTTCATTTTCTACTACCTAACTATACTGGTAATAAGATATCTATTGCTAGAATCTATGATTATTTTATTTTCTAGCTAGTAAAAGTTGGTAATTTTAAGTTAAAATTTTCAGGTATTTCAATGATAAAATTAGCACTGTTGCTTTATATGCAAACTTGAGCTGAGCAATTAGGAAAAATTGGGAATGTTTTTTTGTTTGTTTGTTTTGCATAATGGTGATAGAATTTTAAAAAATGTGAATACCAACCCATTTCCCGCTTTTGAGTTGCCTTTGTTGTCCGTGGTAAGCTGAGAAAGCACATAGTGAGGTGCTTTGGCACTGTCGGCATCAAATATATCCATATTAGATTCTTCACAATCTCGTCGTTTGACCCCCGGCCTCTGCTTTGGATTTCGTTTTCGTGATTTACGAGGTACCTCAGTGTTATCATTGTAGGAACTGGTGCTCATGTTACTGAAGTTGGAGGGGGAATCCTCCATCCACATACTGCAGCTCTGCTCAGATTCCAATCCACACCCCTCATCCTGGCAGGACATCCGACTGTTATCCAGCAAGTCCTCAGGTGGTGGTGAGATGTACAAGACTGTGTGCCTCTTCGGTGTTGATGGATGCTGCTGAACTGTGTTACTGGTTAACTGCTTTTCACTTACCCCTCTGTTACTTACCCCCACGGCTGAGGAGCAGCTCTCCACTTGCATAGCCTTGCTGTCGGTGACTGAGGTAGAATAAATGGTAGGGCTGGAAGAGGTGGTAAAGGAGCTGCAAGCACCGCCCATGGAGGAAGAGGAGGGAGCTGAAGAAGCATCTGCAGTGTACAATTCAAGAGTAAATACACTATACATGTTTTCACCTATGCTGGCTAGCAGTCCCATTGAAAATGTGATTTGTGAACTGATTGTTCTTCCCCAAAATGAATAGTCAGAATTTGGTTACGTTTTAGAATACAAATGCTTCAAGCAATATAAAGCCTAAGAAATGCAATTTTAAAAAATGCCCAAATAGCATTATTTTACTTGTGTTACAATCAATAGATTTTTTAAATCTCATTTAATGTTTTAAGCTGTAAAGCAAAAATAAAGCTTTTATTGCCTCAGCTGGACATTCTATTGAATTTTAATCATTTAAAGTAATAAAGAAAACCCCAATATGAAATATATGCTTGTGGTCCACATTCAATGCCAATTAAATAATTCATTATAGAATTTGAAAAGTGGGACTGTGCTTAGCCACAAAATATTAAAATAAGTTTCTAACCTATGAAGCAGAGAACTACAGGTCATTTTTAATGCAGACACTCCCTGCTTCAGAGGCAAATCCTGGAATAAAAATATGAGAAAATAAATGAGAAAAGAGCTGCTGATTATTCCAGATATCAATTATAAAATGAGAAATAAATAGAAAAAATATATAATCAACTGAATTGGAGGCAAAATGGAACTGGTATTGTCACTATGATTTGTTGTAAAATCTAGGAGAATCAAGATGAAAAAGGTTTGATTTGGAACATTCTGGGTTGTAGAAGATAGACAAGTTAATCATTGGGTCTCCAGAAGCTGGAAGTGGTAGTTCAAAACCATAAGCTCTAAAATAAATCCATCCTTTATGACATAATGAAAAGCAAAGGAAGAACTGATTAATGGATGGATTTCTCTTATAAAGTACTTGATTATATGCTTGACAATTGGTTAGAGCTGTTTATTTTCTCTCTTTTTAAAGGGCCTGGTTGATTGTGACTAATAAGGGAATTTTCCAATATAAGAACAATGGTAAATTTTACTGGCTTAAGTCTAACAGAAAATAGTTAAGCATAAAAATCTCTGGAGAGCATCAGAATTAAGTTTTTTATAAAACTATTTATCTATTATGCCTAGCAAGAAATATTTAAGTAGATCTTTTCAGCATGTGTGGCAACTGGCAGAAGAGCTCACTGAAAATACTACTACTTTAGCCCTTAACAGCATAACCTCAGAGGTGCATTGATTGCTAAGGTTGGAAGTTGTCATGACTAACATTTTAGATATCATTTTATCTTGTTCACAATATGGAAAGGTTTGTCATCATATACACACACAAAAATAAAAATAGGTAACGTGACAGACAAAGATATGTTTCAATCTAAAATTAATTTGTATCTATGACCAAGTATGCCACTGTTTTAAAGTGTATAATAAAACTGTGATGTGCAGTTATTGGAACTGCAACATACACATGAATTGTAATATAAAGAGCAAAATGTAAGAATGTCAATCTTTACATAATTAAAAGCCAAGTGCCAAAGATCTGTTTTTTTAATTGAAAACATGTATTTAAAATACACCTAAATTATTTGAATGAACTATATCCACCCAGAATTCTTTATTGCTGTCAAGGCTAAAGAGCACAGTAATTAATATTAGTCATCAAGAATATGATCTACATAATGCCACATGGAAAGATTTTTCCCAACTACTGTAAGTGAAGGAGCCTAAAGAAATTAGATGATACCAGTTCCATTTTCCAGTATGTATCCTTGTCAAATGCAGTAGCTGAAATTGGAAAATTCAGTCACTTTAAACTGCATTCCAATTTAAAGGAAAACTTATCAATTTTGTATCATGCATTAATGCAATGTTTTCTTAGTAAATAAATATTTTAAAAGGTTTGTAAAAACTACAAAATCTATATGCTAATGTCAGTGACAGTTTAGGAGCTGATTTGTAGCCACTTTGAGTTTAAATATAATTTTTTTCCCTGTCTTTTGAAAAATACTACAGAATTCATTTTAGAAAAAATAGAAAAGGTATTACATCTAACATTCCTCCGTCTGTTCCAACTATTGGCAAAAACAAAACTAATTTTTTGTGTACTTATGAGCCTACGTCCTTCATTTTCAGAGAAATACAAGTATGCAGCATACAAGTATGCAGCATGCAATATTTGCAGTGGAACACACAAAACATGAATGCTGTGAACTTATATTTCTATAAAGCAGCTTTCTCCCACTCACCCTTTTTAAATCTAAGGATCATGCACATGAGAATGTAGAGTATGAACATCTCAGGGATCCCTGTTCATGACAGATGGAAAGTACAGGTGAAAAGCAATCATGAACCCAAAAGCAAGTTATATGGTATTATGAATTTAATATGCACGATATAACCTTGTCTTGTTCTCTGAGGTAAAAAAATTTATATTGCAAATCTTATCAAATATCAAAACCGTAATGATTATAAAACCCAACTGATTTAACAGTCATACATAAGTGTGTGTTCTGGGATAAGTATGCCAAACTGTGATACCATATCCTACATAAATTTAAATATTCTACACATTTTCCATGGACAGCTAACACACGATTATGTGTGCACAACTGCCAGATTGATCCTGGGTATACTTATTAAAGAAAAAGCACAAAATTATGACACTGAAAATATTAACTCTGTCAGAAGAGAAAGGTAAGCATCTTTTAACTGAAAATTACTTTTTAAAGTGTACCTCAATTGCAAAGATTCCACTCATTTTAAGACAAACGAAATAATTTTTTAAAAAACTATAAAACCTTTTTTTAAAGGCAGGGTCTCGCTCTGTTGCCCAGGTTACAGTGCAGTGGCATGATCATGGCTCACTGCAGCCTTGACCTCCTGAGCTCAAGCAATCCTCCTGCCTCAGCTTCCCAAGTAACTGAGACTACAGGCACACAACACCATGCATGGCTACTTTTTAAAATATTTGTAGAGACAAGGTTTTGTCATGCTGCCCAGGCTGGTCTCAAATTCTTGGGCTCAAGCAATCCTCCAGCTTTGGCCTCCCAAAGTATTGGGATTACAAGCATGAGCCACCACACCCAGCCTAAAATTCTTTACAATGGTACTACTGATACTCTGATGATGATAATGATGTATAAAATCTTTCATATCAAAATATTACATTCTGGTTAGCAAGAGATCTGAGTGCATTAATTAATAATGCCAGGTGAGGTAGTAAAGTGGAGGGTAAGAACTGTGAGCACCTTGAAAGCATTGACAGTATCTTTCTCATCTTAGATCCTCCCAACACCTATCACAGTGCCCACATTGTAATAAAATTCAAATTTATTAAATTGATTTATGGGAAGCCAAAAATTTGGTATGTATTTTGAGTTACATTAAATTTAAGCTGGCAAATAAATGTAGGTTGAAGAATAAAAGAATTTACTACTCAAAGTACTTAGAATATATATTACTACGATAGCATTATTTGATACAGGGAAAATACTAAGAGTCTAGGGGTAACCATTTGATATCTCTACCAAGAGTACTCTAGTAATTTTATTTCTTTAAATTATAAATAAGCCAAATTACCTACTTCTATATCCATAAATTTAATATGAAAAAATCCTTCATATCCTATTAAAATATAAATACATAAAATAACGATATCCAAACATTTTAAATTTCTAATGCTAATTAGTCATTTCCAAGCATTCTCAGAAAAGTGCTAACAAATCCTCCTGGGAATATTGTAAATGTACTTAATACATCTATAAAGACCTTTCAGTCACTGTATTACTAAATAAAATATCAAAAAAACAGCTTGATATTCTATAGAACTAAAGTGTGAGTGCAATTTTGACCTGTCTATGTATTCTTTTTTTTTTTGAGAGGGACTCTTGCTCTGTTGCCCAGGTTGGAGCGCAGTGGCACGATCTCGGCTCACTGGAACTTCCGCCTCCCAGGTTTCAAGTGATTCTCCCACCTTAGCCTCCTGAGTAGCTGGGATTACAGGTGCCCACCACCACGCCCAGCTAATTTTTATATTTTAGTAGAGATCGGGTTTCATCATGTTGGCCAGGGTGGTCTCGAACTCCTGACCTCAAGTCATCTGCCCACCTCGGCCTCCTGAAGTGCTGAGATTACAGGTTTGAGCCATGGTGCATGGCCATATGAATAAATTTTATTGATTTTTTTTCTTTTATGAAGGAATTATCTTTGAACCTATAGTCTAACTTATATAGAATACTTTTCTTTTTTCTTCTTTCTTCTTTTTTTTTTTTGAGACACAGTCTTGCTCTGTTGAGGCTGGAGTGCAATGGCACTATCTTGGCTCACCGCAACCTCCGCCTCCCGGGTTCAAACAATTCTCTTGCCTCAGTCTCCTGAGTAGCTGGGACTACAGGCGCCCACCACCACGCCCAGCTAATTTTTGTATTTTTAGTAGAGACAGGGTTTCACCATATTGGCTAGGCTGGTCTTGAACTCCTGACCTTGTGTTCCGCCCACCTCAGCCTCCCAAAGTGCTGGGATCACAGGTGTGAGCCACCGCACCTGGGTTAGAATAATTTTACTTTTTCAAAAGCATTTTCTGTGACCACAGAAAACACAACAAACTAAAGGAAAAATTAATAGACCATTCTATAATTTACTCATATAAATTTATAATGTCAGATTATTTAAAATAGAATAATTTTATAATTTGAAAGAGGAAGGTAAGTGTCATATGTAAAGTATCCTGTATTTAAGCCTATATGCCACTATTAGCAGTAGTCAATTATCACACCAAATGCCAGTAATGATGGTGAACTTGAATTGTGTATATGGCTTCTTTTAAGAATTGATGGAAACTATAAATACTCAAAAATACTTGAGATTTAAAGACTGGCAGATATTAAATAATATCTACATGGAATATGGATATCCCAGAATCTGTAATTTAATAACAGATGAAAAAGGATTTTCTTTATTTTGTTTTCTTTTTTTTTCTTTGTTGAGACAGTCTTGCTCTGTTGCCCAAGCTGGAGTGCAGGGGCACAATCACAACTCACTGCAGCCTCAACCTCCTGGGCTCAAGCGATCATCCCACCTCAGCCTACTGAAGAGCTAGGACTGCAGGTGTGCGCCACCATACCTGGCTAATTTTTGTATTTTTTGTAGAGATAGGGTTTCACCATGTTGCCCAGGCTGGTTTTGAACTCCTAGGCTCAAGCAATCCTCCCACCTCAGCCTCCCAAAGTCCTAGGATTACAGGAGTGAGGCACCATGCCCAGCCTGAAAAAAGATTTTAAATGGTACCATTTACAGAAACCCATGTATATTTTATATACTCCTTGCTTAAACTGTATTTTAAACTTAAGAACTATCAGTTCTAGATTTGTCAACCAGAAATTATTTTAACGACCATAATATATTACTGCTTAAAATATCATAAAAAAGATATAATACTTTATGTGGAACTAACAAAACTTTTAATAGAAAGCTTTGAAATTAGAAATATTTGCTGAAGTTCTCAAAAGAAAGAAATACCTTTCATTGATTTAAAATATATGACAGAAATGATATTTAACTTTCAAGCTTCCAAGATTAAAATTTGATCCCTAACATTTGAATATGTACATATTTTATAATTTTTCAACATCTGGACAAAATTAATTGAGTTTTCTAAAAAAGCCAGTTAAAAAAAGGCCATAAAATTTTGCAAGTGTGCTAAGTGAACAAATAGTGGAACAAAGAAGGAATAAATTATTGACTATTCAGAAAATAATCATTTTTTAAAAATCGAGGTATTTGGAAACAATTTCCTCTTTTTTTGAGATGGAGTCTTGCTCTGCTGCCCAGGCTGGAATGCAGTGGCACAATCTCAGCTCACTGCAACCTCTGCCTCACAGGTACAAGCGATTCTCCTGCCTCAGCCTCCCAAGTAGCTGGGACTCCAGGGGCCCGCCACCACGCCTGGCTAATTTTTGTATTTTTAGTAGAGACGGGTTTCACCATGTTGGCCAGGCTGGTCTCAAACTCCTGACCTTGTGTTCTGCCCGCCTTGGCCACCCAAAGTGCTGGGATTACAGGTGTGAGCCATTGAGCCCAGTCTTTTTTTTTTTTAAGACGGAGTTTCGTTCTTGTTGCCCTGGCTGGAATGCAATGGCACGATTTTGGCTCACTGCAACCTCTCTACCTCCTGGATTCAAGCGATTCTCCTGCCTCAGCCACCGAGTAGTTGGGATTACAGGCATGCACCACCACGCCCAGCTAATTCTGTATTTTTAGTAGAGACAGGGTTTCCCCACGTTGGTCAGGCTGGTCTTGAATTCCTAACCTCAGCTGATCCGCCCGCCTCAGCCTCCCATAGTGCTGGGATTACAGGCGTGAACCACTGTGCCTGGCCAGAAACTATTTCTGATCTAAAACACATATTGTTCAACCTTAGTTATTTATTCTTAAGCATTATATTTTTCTTACTGGTAACAATGACCAATTCTGAATTTCTTATCTGATAAAAGTCACCACATACAAGGACATATTTTCAGATTAAAGAAGAAAGATATTCAGAAAAAAAAATTGTAAGCCCAACACTCATGTTGCCAAGAGACTGAAATATCTAGAACACACAAAGTGGCTGCAAACCTGCTTTGTCAACACCTTACATGCCAACCTTCATTTTCTACTTTTCTTCTTCTTCTAATATTAATGTAAAGTTTAAAACTTTACAAAAAGTTTTCGTTTCAATCAGTATCAATCCAGTATTTAGAAACAAACAAACAACAACAAAAAAAAAGTAAGAAAGGAAGAAAGAAAGGAAGAGAGAAAGAGAGAAGGAAAGACTTATGAAGAAGTCTGAAAACGAGACCGACCTATACCCTGGGTGAGATTGGATGGGTTAAGTGTCTCTGGTACTATTTGTCTTCACTATTGACAGACACTGTCACACAACCCACCACACGATGCCTGTCTCTGAATGGCGAAGCTAGAATGCAAGTTAAGTGTATTAATAGAAAAAACAACTAGCATCCCAGCATATAAAATAAGCATTCCAGATTATTAAAAAAAACAAAAATTGTAGGGTTGATCATTTAATTTACATGATTAAAACAGTTTCAATCTCCCATTTGTACTTTTCCCACCCAACATATGTTTACATGTTAAAATAAGCAATGTTTTAAAATAAACTTCAAAAAATTTAATCATTAAGCTCTGAATGCATGTGGGGAAATTTCTTAGACAAAATTTTTGTTAACTCTTATTCACCAATTTGTTCTGTTTATAGATGCTCTCTAATCCATAAGCCAGAATTATCTCTTTCAGGTGTTTTTCAGGCTGTTCCCTTACCCAAACTCTTTTGAAGCGTGGAAGAAGATATGTTCTGAGCAATGCACTTACTCTGCAAAAAAATCTAGAGCAGCAAAATAACCTTTTCATTTTTCAGATCACGTTGACTCCTACATACTTCTTTACACTCCCCTTAAAAAATATACCAATTTATACTTTTAATGATATATGCTACTTTGTATAATATGTTTGATCATAGAGGCTCTATTTCTTAAAATAACGAGCACTACTGCTGAAGCTGAAGGGTTTGTTACTGACTTATTGCAGACATCTTTTTCTTCTCCAGTCCATCAAATTGCCACTTAGGGTTCTAATATTATAAAACAATTACTCTCCAGTTTTTAATCTGAATTCTCCTTAAATAATTATTTCTACCTTATCAGAGTACCATTAATATACTCATATAATATTTACTAAAGAGTGCTCCCTGAAAAATAAAATGCTTACCCTGAAACTTAGAGCAATGTTTTAAATGTATTTTTTGTTCTATTCAAACAAAAATTTTTTCTATTCAAACAAAAATTCAACCCAAAGGATCTAAGCACAGTGCATAAAACATGTACTAGATATGCACATTAAATAATTTGATTTTTAAGTCTATTTAAAATTTTTTCCTAATGGAAGAAAAAGATGTTTTCCATCATCCAATGATTTAAGTACTACTGGATAGCATCACTTGTCAATACTGAATGAAGAGACTAAAACATAGATATAATCTTCTATCTCAAATAATTTAAACACAAAAGGGAATAATTATGCTAGCTGACAGCTACATTTATTACAGTGCCAAATATACCAGAAAGTACAGGCTAAAAAGAGAGAGAGACAGGGACAAATACTGTACTACTGAA
Organism: Chlorocebus sabaeus; assembly: GCF_047675955.1. NCBI lineage: Eukaryota > Metazoa > Chordata > Mammalia > Primates > Cercopithecidae > Chlorocebus > Chlorocebus sabaeus. The sequence continues at coordinate 66,606,375 of NC_132908.1, read as the reverse complement.
AGATAATGTCATTTTAAGATAAAAACAGAGTATCACTAAACTTCAAAATGAGAGAAAAAAACAGTTCCAAGGGATGTTGTCTGAAGGACACTTCAATACTCTACAATACATTTAAAATAGTTTAGATTAAAAAACAAAGGCATTCCTGCCAATTCTACTCCAATGCTTTTGCTTTTTTTTTTTTTTTTTTTTTTGAGACCGAGTCTTTCTCTGTTGCCCAGACTGGAGTGTAGTGGTGTGATCTCGGCTCACTGCAACCTCTGCCTCCTGGGTTCCAGCAATTCTCCTGCCTCAGCCTCCTGAGTCGCTGGGATTACAGGCGCTCATCACCACATCTGGCTAATTTTTTTGTAATTTTTAGTAGAGACGGGGTTTCGCCCTGTTGGCCAGGCTGGTCTTGAACTCCTGACCTCAGGTGATCCACCCGCCTCAGCCTTCCAAAGTGCTGGGATTACAGGTGTGAGTCACCGCGCCCAACCCTACATTTTTTTTTTAATATGACTAAAACAATAATAAAAAATACTTTACAGCATCATTAAAAACTTCTGATTTAATCAGCTTTTAGACCTGGGTCTGGAGTAAAGTGTACATTAGATCCAATTGCAGACAAAATAAATTGCCTGGACAAAAAAACCAGAAGTCATAAATTGCTCTACCAGAAGTTTTTTTGTTTTTTGTTTTTGTTGTTTGTTTCTTTGTTTTTGAGACAGAGTCTCACTCTGTCGCCCAGGCTGGAGTGTAATGGCATGATCTCAGCTTGCTGCAATCTCTACCTCCCAAATTCAAATGATTCTCCTGCCTCAGCCTCCCAGGTAGCTGGGATTATAGGTGCCCGCCACCACACCCAGCTAATTTTTGTATTAGTAGAGCCGGGGTTTCACCATGTTGGCCAGGCTGGTCTTGAACTCCTGACCTCATGATCCATCCACCTCAGCCTCCCAAAGTGCTGGGATTACAGGTGTGAGCCACCATGCCCAGCCTCTACCAGAAGTTTTGATCATTAACCATGCAACTTAAATAATTTCATTAAAAAAAATTCTATGAAGAACTCTTAAACAGCAGACTTTACGGAATTATCAGTCCTTCAGAAACTGTCTGTCCTTCCTATGATTTCATCATCCTCTATCAATGTTCCTTTTATACACAAAGATTCTGATATGGTTTAGCTGTGTCCCCACCCAAATATCAACTTGAATTTTATCTCCCAGAATTCCCATGTGTCACAGGAGGGACCCAGGAGGTGGTATTTGAGTCATGGCTGCTGGTCTTTCCCATGCTATTCTTCTGATAGTTAATAAGCCTCACAAGATCTGATGAGTTTATCGGGGGTTTCCACTTTTGCTTCTTCCTCATTTTCTCTTGCTGCCACCATGTAAGAAGTGCCTTTTGCCTCCCATTACAATTCTGAGGCCTCCCCAGCCATGTGAAACTGTAAGTCCAATTAAACCTTTTTTCTTCCCAGTCTGGGGTATGTCTTTATCAGCAGCATGAAAATGGACTAACACAGTAAATTGGTACCAGGAGTGGGGTGTTGCTGAAAAAATACCTGAAAATGTAGAAGTGACTTTGGAACTGGGTAACAGGCAGTTACCCAGTTACTGGAACAGTTTGGAGGGCTCTGAAAAAGACAGGAAAATGTGGGAAAGTGTAGAATTTCCTAGAGACTTGTTGAGTGGCTTTGCCCACACTGCTGATGGCGATATGGACAATAAGGTCCAGGCTGAGGTGGTCTCTGATGGAGATAAAGAACTTGGTGGAAACTGGAGTAAAGGTGACTCTTGTTATGTTTTAGCAAAGAGACTGGTGGCATTTTGCCCCTGCCCTAGAGATCTATGGAACTTTGAACTTGAAGGAGATGAATTAGGGTATCTGGTGGAAGATATTTCTAAGCAGCAAAGTATTCATTAGGGGACCTGGATTCTGTTAAAGGCCTTCAGTTTTATAAGGGAAGCAGAGCATACAAGTTTGGAAAATTTGCAGCCTGACTATGTGATAGAAAAGAAAAACCCATTTTCTGGGGAGAAATTCAAGCTGGCTGCAGAAACCTGCATAAGTAGCAAGAAACCTAACGTTAATAATCTCCAAGACCATGAGGAAAATGTCTCCACGCCATGTCAGAGACCTTTGTGGGAGCCCCTTCCATCATAGGCCCAGAGGCCCAGGAGGAAAAAGTGGGTTTGTGGGCTGGGCTCAGGGTCTCCATGCTGTATGTGGCCTAGGAACTTGGTGCCCTGTGTCCCAGACGCTCCAGTCATGGCTGAAAGGGGCCAATGTACATAGCTCGGGCTGTGGCATCAGAGGGTGGAAGCCCCAAACCCTGGCACCTTCCATGTGGTGTTGAGCCTGCGGGTGCACAGAAGTCAAGAATTGAGATTTGGGAACCTCCGCCTAGATTTCAGAGGATGTATGGAAACCCATGGATTCCCTGGAAAAAGTTTCCTGCAGGAGTGGGGCCCTCATGGAGAACCTCTGCTAGGGCAGTGCAGAAGGGAAATGTGGGGTTGGAGACTCCACACAGAGTCCCTACTGGGGCACTACCTAATGGAGCTGTGAGGAGAGGGCCACTGTCTTCCAGATCCCAGAATGGCAGATCCACTGAAAGCTTACACCATGCACCTAGAAAAGCCGCAGTCACCAAACGCCAGCCCATGAAAGCACCTGGAAGGGAGGCTGTACCCTGCAAAGCCACAGGGGCAGAGTATCAGCGTGACCTGGATGTGAGACCTGGAGTCAAAGGAGATCATTTTGGAGCTTTAAAATTTGACTGTCCCACTGGATTTCGGACGTGCATGGGCCTTGTAACCCCTTTGTTTTGGCCAATTTCTCCCATTTGGAACAGCTGTATTTACCCAATACCTGTACTCTCATTGTATCTAAGAAGCAACCAGCTTGCTTTTTATTTTACAGGCTTATAGGCAAAAGGAGCTTGCCTCGTCTTAGATGAGACTTTAGACTGTAGACTTTTAGGTTAATGCTGAAATGAGTTAAGACTTTGGGGGACTGTTGGGAAGGCATGATTGGGTTTGAAATGCGAGAACATGAGATTTGGAGGGGTCAGAGGCAGAATGATGTGGTTTGGCTGTGTCCCCACCCAAATCTCAACTTGAATTGTATCTCCCAGAATTCCCATGTGTTGTGAATCATGGGGGCTGGTCTTTCCTGTGCTATTCTTGTGATAGTCAATATGTCTCACAAGGTCTGACGGGTTTGTCAGGGGTTTCTGCTTTTGCTTCTTCCTCATTTTTTCTTGCTGCTGCCATGTAAGAAGTGCCTTTTGCCTCCCACCATGATTCTGAGGCCTCCCTAGCCATGTGGAACTGTTAAGTCCAATTAAACCTTTTTTTCTTTTCAGTCTCAGGTATGTCTTCATCAGCAGTGTGAAAATAGACTAATGCAGGTTCCCACTGACAGAGTGTCAACATGACAGAATAACAGAGTCAGAAAGTATATCCTATGGCCCACATATATAAACATCCTGACTGGTGTGTGAACTTCAAAATAAGGCCAAAAATAGACTGGGTGAGAACGGAAAGAAAAAAAGTCAAAATAAAGTTCAAAACTAATTTTTATAAAGAGAATCTATTTTTTTAAAACCTTACTAATGGCCGGGCATGGTGGCTCACGCCTGTAATAACAGCACTTTGGGAGGCTGAGGTGGGTGGATCACCTGAGGTCCGGAGTTCAAGACCAGCCTGGCCAACGTGGTGAAATCTCATCTCTACTGAAAATACAAAAATTAGCCAGGCATGGTGGCAGGTGCCTGTAATCCCAGTTGCTTGGGAGGCTGAGGCAGGAGAATCATTTGAACCCAGGAGGTGGAGGTTTCAGTGAGCCGAGATTGCACCACTGCACTCCAGCCTGGATGACAAGAGTGAGACTCTGTCTTTAAAAAAAAAAAAAGAAAACCAAAACTTTACTAACAAAGGAAGTTAGAAACACATGGGGAAGGAAGTCAATGTTTATTCAATGATTACTACTTGTCAGAAAATGTTCGGTTATTTTACATATTTATCTTCATAAGAACCTTAAAAAGAAGCTGGTATTATTGTCTAATTATAAGGGTAATATTATTAGAAATATATTTAACTTCCCAAGAGTCCATCTCTATAGGAGATAAGATATGATAGCTATCAGATTCAAATTCAGTCTTTATGACTCCAAAGCCCGTGTTAATCTCATCTGTGACAAAAATAAACAAATAAAACTATGTATATGTTGTGTGTGTGTTTGTATGTGCCTGATCTAGAGAATGGTTGTATAGACCTGGTACTTCGAGGTACTTTCTCATTCATTTTCTGATTTAATTTAGTTGATGATAATACCCTGTAATTATACGGGAAGAATAAATTTTACCTGAGTAGGCTAAATAAATATTGCCAGTACACATATACTTGATACACATATGCAATGATGGATGAAAAGTGAATATAACTTTACTTATGCCAAAAATAAATCCATCAAGTATCTAATATATCCCAATACCTTTGTTAGTTTTTAAGAGTACAGTTTATTGGACACTTTTATTCATTAATCATTTGCACCCAGTGATTTTAAAATTATGAAATATTTAAAACACCCATGCACCTTCCACTCATATTCAACAAATGCTACCATTTTACTACATATGGTTTTTTTTTTTCTGAGTCGGAATCTCACTGTCGCCCAGGCTGCAGCGCGGTGGCATGATCTTGGCTCACTGTAACCTCTGCCTCCCAGATTCAAGCAATTCTCCTGCCTCAGCCTCCTGAGGAGCTGGGATTACAGGCACCCACCACCACACCCGGCTAATTTTTGTACTTTTAGTAGAGACGGGGTTTTACCATGTTGGTCAGGCGGGTCTCAGACTCCTGACCTCAAGTGATCTGCCCGCCTTGGCCTCCCAAAGGGCTGGGATTACAGACATGAGCCACCATGCCTGGCCCATGTATGATTTTTCTAATTTTATTTTTTTAATTAACAAATAATCATAACTATTCATGAGGTAGATAATGTTCTGATACATACAGTGTACAGTAATCAAATTAGGGTAATTAACACATCCATTATCTCAATATTTATCATTTCTGTGTATTAGGAATGTTCAATATCTTCCTTCCAGCTATTTGAAACTACATAGTATTGTTAACTACAGTCAGCCTACAGTGGTATAGAATACTAGAACTTATTTCTTCTATCTAGCTGAAATTTTGTATCCTTCAACGAATTTCTCCCTATCCCTTCCTTCCCCCTACCCCTCCCAGCCTCTACTATCTATCCTCTGTCTTACTTTTTACTTCTATGAGATCAACATTTTTTAGCTTTCACATATGAGTGAGAACATGAGGTGTTTAACTTTCTGTTCCTGGCTTATTTCACTTAAAGTCCTCCAGTTCCATCCACATTGCCATAAATGCCAAAATTACATTCTTTTTTATGGCTGAATTCCAGAGGAAAAAATATCACAGAAACAGTGAAGTTCCTTTCTTATAAAACAATTAGCTATAAACACTTTTTTGCTTATATTGTCAATCTTGTTGGTGATATAAAAAAGTCCACTTCTATGCATTAATTTCTTAGGCAAAATTGTACAAAATGCATAAAACAGTAACTGTATCTATTTTCTATAAGTATTTAGCTTATGAATGTTTGCGAATCTGTGAGCAGTTTCAAAATGCTGTTTGTCGACTCAAGTAATATAAAAATATGCTTGTTTATTAGAAACTGAATAAATCATAATATTTATAAAAGTGTTATTAAGAGGACAATAAAAAGAGAACTATTAAAGGAACAAAGCAATAAAAGGCCAAGTTTGCTTTTTGGCAATGTCAATTTGTGACTGTCAAACAATTAGCAGTTGTTTCTGAATTAATGGCTATAGGCCCAACTTTGCTCTCTAATAATGCAGACTTCAGCATAAATCCATCCATACATACCATCTATACGTATAAGTGTATGTATTTAGATTTACTACGTAAATTCAGTACAATAAGATAGAAGGAAGAGTAGAGATTTTTAAATCTGCTTGCAACATGTTTGTAACTGGGATCTGACTTACTTCTAGAAATGGTCCAGTTTTCTTGGAAAAAAGGTAAAGGCCATAAAGAATAACCAAGATCAACTCACAGCATTTTAGCTCACAACATCTAGAGGTGAATCACCTTTCTTGTTAGTGGGTTTCAGGTTTAATTTCATGAATAGTATACTACATTACGTGGCAAAAATTCTGAAATATGTTAACCCAGGAAAGCAATCAAAGGCAAATTTCTTCCTCAAATTTAGTCAACTCAAGAAAATCCTCATTATGTAACTGTAAATACTTTCTAACGTAAGTAAATAAGTAATAATAAATTCAATGGGATAAAAAATTTAGTTGCTAGAAATCACTTTTATTAAAAATTATTCTTCCTCTAGAAATCAAATTCCCATTTGAAGATCCTGACACTTGTAAAGGAGAGGTATGGCTTTTCAACTCAATATTCTATACACTGCCTAGTTAACGATCTTGTGTTTCCCTAATTGAAGTGATAGCACACAATGCCAAATTCCCTCAAGCACAATGGCAAGGAGGAATAAAGCAAAAAAGAGAGGTACTTTATGGCTAAAAGGATTGTGATATAACATGCAAATTATCACAATTCTTGTCACATAGCAGGAACTTAAAAATGATAATATATTTTCATTTTTTAAAAGCTGTCTCCTACAGGAAGGAGTAACATATTTTCTTCACCTCAGTTTTTGTACAGTGTATTGTTATAGATGGTTTAGAAATTTCTATGATTTTAATTCAGGTGATTAGGAGATATGAAATGAATTAAAATATAGCTCTTGTTTGATTACAGGACATTAATTTGGATCTCTAGTGCCCTCTCCTATAGTATAAATAGCACTCAAGGAAATTTTGCAGAAAATACTTTTTACATACTTGAGATTTATTAAGTGACATGGCATAGAAGTCAAAGCACTATATGTCAAAGCTCTTCCAAAAGAAAAATTTATTATATGGATCACTTCACATCAAGTTATGAACTTAAAAACCGACAGTGGTCCAACAAGTGGAGATACTCAACCAAGATTTCCACTGTACACACTTTATGACTGTGTATTATCTATACATGTTAAAAACTGCTATGAAGCTAGCCAGGTGTGGTGGTGTGCGCCTGTAGTCCTAGCTACTCAGGAGGCTGAGGCAGGAGAATCGCTGGAACCCGGGAGGCGGAGGTTGCAGTGAGCCAAGATCACACCTCTGCACTCCAGCCTGGCAAAAGAGCAAGACTCCATCTCAAAAAACAAAAACACAACTGCTATGAAGTATTAGTGTACTGTTACTTCTAAAAAGAGTACTAATATATAATTACTGAAACCAAAATATCAACATTATGAAACTATGCAAAAAAGAATTATTAATATGTTATTAAGATTCTCTGGCTGAATTATAAAATCTACAGTTTAATTCATTATTTTTCTGTTTTGTTTCTTTGAGATAAGAGTCTCACTCTATTGCCTAGGCTGGAGTGCAGTGGCGTGATCTCGGCTCACTGCAATCTCTGCCACGTGAGTTCAAGCAATTCTCCTGCTTCAGCCTCCCAAGTAGCTGGGATTACAGGCGCCTGCCACCACGTCCAGCTAATTTTTGTATGTTTAGTAGAGACAGGGTTTCAACATCTTGGCAGGCTGGTCTTGAACTCTGGACCTCGTGTTCCACCCACCTCAGCCTCCCAAAGTACTGGGATTACAGGCTTGAGCTATGGCGCTCAGCCTAGTTTAATTCATTGTTTAGTTCAAGAATTTGAATTAAAAATTTTAAAGAAACTTGAAACAGTCCACTCGGCAAAATATATTTTGAAATAAACTAATATCACACAACGTTATATTCCCAAATGAAGCCAAACAAATCGAGTCTAGGATAGAACAAGAAAATAACTTGATTTCTTAAAATAAAGACTAAAGTTTATTGTTTACTTCCATGAAAGACTTTCTATTTTAAATAAATTAAGTAAATTTAATGATTAAAACTGTAAGCACATAAACAGATTAAAAATCATATTTGGATATACAGCATGTGAATTATGCCTCAACAAAGCTGTTATTTAAAAAAACCCAAACCTGCCATATGTCTTTTCAAAAGCCCTGAATTCTGATATAACTCATTTAGTTCTCCTAAATAACACCTATGTTTTAATTCTGTATAAACTATACTATAGGATTATCCAACACACAAACAAAAGAATCTTTTCATGATTTGTACTTCTTCTTAACAAACTCCTTATTTTGCCAAAAAGTGTCATCAATTCTTTTGGATAACTTTTATGTTTTAGGAACATGGCCTCTCTTTTAACTACTGAGAACTTACCAAATGGTTCAGAAAGTTTACATTTTTAAAGCTTTTATTCATTGATATATTGAACATCTAAGGCTTAACTACATTTCCACTGGGACAAAAAAAGAATTCTTAAAAATGAGGAGGAGGGCCCAGTGTGGTGGCTCACATTCCAGTGCTTTGGGAGGCCAAAGTAGGAGAACTGCTTGAGGCCAGGGGTTCGACACCAGCCTGCGTAATACAGCAAGACATCTCTACAAAAAATTAAAAAAAAATACAGGGCCGAGCATAGTGGTTCACACCTGTAATCCCAGCGCTGTGGGAGGCCAAGCATGGAGGATCACCTAAGCCCAGGAGTTCATTTGAGACCATACTGGAGAAGCAGCATAGTAAGACCCTGTCTCTACAAAACAACACAAAAATCAGCCAGGTCCATCACCTGGGGTCAGGAGTTTGAGATCAGCCTGGCCAACATGGTGAAACCCCGTCTCTACTAAAAATACAAAAATTTGCTGGGCGTGGTGGCATGCACCTGTAATCCCAGCTACTCGGGAGGCTGAGCCAGGAGAATTACTTGAACCTGGGAGGTGGAGGTTGCAGTGAGCTGAGATCACACTGCTGTACTCCAGCCTGGGTGACAGAGTGAGACTCTGTCTAAAAAAAAAAAAATTAGCCAGGTCCATGCGGTGGCATATGCCTGTGGTTCCCAGCTACTCATGAGACTGAAATGGGAGGATCACTTGATCCCAGGGGGTTGAGGCTGCAGTGAGTCAAGGTCACATCAGTGCACCCAGCCTGGGTGACAGACCCTGTCTCTAAAAATAAAAAATAATAATAATAATAATAAAAATTGCCCCGTGTGGTGGTTTGTACTTATTTCCCAGCTGAAGTGGGAGGATCACTTGAGCCCAGTAGTTGAAGGTTGCAGTGAGGTGAGCTATGATCGCACCTTGCACTCCAGCCTGGGTGACAGAGCTAGAACATGTCTCTTTACAAAAAAAAAAAAATGGGGATGACAACAAAATTGGTGACTCTGAACTCCACCTCACAGATTCTGACACTTGGCCCCATGAAGAGGGGAGAAACTGTGTCTAAATAAGCCCCTTTCCCCCACACCGTGACCCTGGGATTAGAGGATTAAAATGTATTATTGCTGTGAGTGTGTAAAAGTGTGAATTGTGTAGAAGCAGAAAAAGGCTTGAAAGACACTTTTAACCAATATTCTGGATTGTGGATTAGCAGCATCATATTTACTTATTCCCTTAGTAACACGAAGAGGAAAAAAAATCTAGATTGGTGAATCTGAGAAACACATTTTAAAAAATTAAACAACAAAAAATGCCCATGAACACTCATATGCCCAGTCTTTAAATTTTAAAATTTAAATTAATTTAAAACTTGTCAAACACAAACCTTTATGGCAGAACTAGAAGTCTGTTCCCACCAGGCCCTCACACCTGAGAGCAGCCAATCCGGCTCCTTCAAAACTCTGAAGAATTAACTTTATCAAGAGTCAATGTTTTCATGCATTTCATATTTTTTCTTTTTAAGATGGAGTTTCGCTCTTGTTGACCAGGCTGGAGTGCAATGGCACGATCTCGGCTCACTGCAGCCTCCGCCTCACTGCCTTAGCCTCCAAAGTAGCTGGGATTACAGGTGCCCGCCACCACGCTTGGCTAATTTTTTATATTTTTAGTAGAGATGCAGTTTCACCATGTTGGTCAGGCTGGTTTTGAACTCCTGACCTCAGGTGATCTGCCCACCTGGGCCTCTCAAAGTGCTGGGATTACAGGTGTGAGCCACCACACCTGGCCCGTATTTTTTATAAAATGCTAAAGATTTTTTAAAAACCCATACAAGTCTAAATTAATGTGCCTTCCCCTAGACATCTGTCTAGCCTTTTGGCTAGAGAAACATTGAGTAACTTGGTAATATACTCCAAGTATCTCTGACAGTTACATAGCCAAGAATATTAACATGTCAAATAAAAATATAATTCTAATGATATATACTGATTTCCCTACAATAATTATTCTGTGATTTAAACTCTCTTGTCTATAACGGTAAGGTATAAAGTACTCTTTCTAAGCTATGAGAATCCTAGAATAATCTACATTGGTTGCTAAATTTATATTTTAAGAAAGATTATAAATGACTTGTTAATGATCATATAAACTTTCTGTGTGTGACTATAACAAAACTAGAAAGGTTACCTTCTTACTCTCTTTGCCATCTTTACAACGTCAGTAACTTCACGGTAAGAATGTATTACTTCAAAATACTTCCTTTGATTAAATTTCTTATTTTCATGATTTTTCAACTCACAGCTTTCAATGTAATTTATCTTGAGAGATTTTTCTCAAATATACTGGGATGGGGGGAAGGTTAATATTTCATTAGTGACCCAAATTCAAGAACTTTTAATATATATATATATATTTTTTTATATATATATGAATTTCTAAAATTCAATTTGGTATTATTTAAAAGGAAGAATAGTTCTTTTTCTAAACCTAACATTTTTTCCAGCTTTTAAAAGGAACTGGATCTACCGTCAACAGATGTTAAAAAGCACAGAAGAAACAGACTTTTAGTTCTATATAGATTCAACGTATCTTTAAAAAACAATCTCAAAAGATACAAAAGAAATCAGTTAGTCAATTTCTACTTGTGGATTTAAAGTGAAGTATCTCATAAAAAATATTTTATCTTTGTCATATTTTATTATCAGATGCAATTTTAAAACCAGATTTAAAACTTAAAATTCCAGAAAAAAATCATGAGAACCACTTTAGAACCCAGTGGATATAAAGCAAACCAGGTCATCTTATCAATTTGATTACTAAAAAGTTCACTAATTCACAATTAAATCCACAGAAACTGTTAGAAAGTGTCTGGCAACACATGAACAGTGAGTAGGGCTGATCAGTTTCTTTGCCATATTTAAAGTTTTCCTGCCTTCAACCAGGAAGTCTTCAATAATGTACTATGCAGCTTGAGAAAGATTGGTACATAAGGTTAATGGTACATAGGTTAATGCATATGAGAAATATATCGGAAGTTATACTATGGTACCAATATCCTCTTTTAAACCACAACTTTACACTTTACTGTTCTCATTTTGAAACTAAAATAATTTACTGAAAACAATGCTCTGATAAACTTTAAATATCATTTTTAAAGACAAGAAGTGTCATATTAGGCAAGAAACCTCTAATTAGGACAGATAAAACTTCTATATATATATGTTTCCTTTATTTAAAGCAAACACACTTAGCAGTCTATAAACCCAATATTAGGTGGGCAAACTAATATTAAGAAAGCACTGATACTAATTTATCACTGATAAGACTTTTTTCTATTAGCTTGTCTGTCAATTTTTTATTCTTATGTAAAATAAAAATTTGAGCCAATTGTATATCATTAAGTGTATGATTTGAGAGCTGAGTAAAAACAAGTCTAATAAATTTCAAACATTACTTTCTATACTTTTTCATTGATATAAGAAAATGTCTTTATGTAAATATTATATTGACATCCTCCATTACTTTCAATAAATTGAAAACAACTACGAAGTCACATATATTTTCAAATATAATAAAAAGGTTTCAGTAACGTGTTATGAATATAAAAGACATTTGAGTGCTTCAGTCATTTTTCAGATCATATAAAATATTTTCCCTTGGAGCAAGTCTTTAAAATTAACTATTAAATAGAAACTCAAATATAATTTTCTATTCACAGCTTGGTATTTAACCTTTTTAAGCGCAGTCAACAAAACAACTTTAAGCTGTTTCCCATATTTGAAGACAAGGTCCATTTTAGGAAATGGCATTTATAGATGTGACAATGTAAAATTTTAAGAAATAAGAATTACATCAAGAAAATAATATTGAAAAAGTTTAAGGTTAAAAGTACATATTTTAATGTCTCTTTTTAAAACCCTCAAATCACACTCTTTTTAATATGAATTTTGCCAGCACTGTTCATGTTGGCCAGATTTCATGTTGGCCCTAGTTTTCTTTAATAAAGTAAAATGAAATGCATACCAGCAGCAACAACAGCTGGAGGAGGCGAGCCTGCCTCACCACCGCTTGTCTGACTCATTGATGCTACAGATGTTTCTCTAGATGGAGGTAATTGTAACTCCTTTGGGAGAAGATCATAGACAGATTCTGTGGGGAGGGGAACGAGAGGAGAAAACAATTTTTAAAAGAGATTCAGTCAACAATCTAATATTATATGTACAAAATGAGTATGTCTTTTCTCTCATGAGGAAAACTGTATTATTCACAAACAATCCCACAAAATTAATGTAAAAAGTTATTAGCAGCTAAGCACAGTGGCTCACACCTGTAATCCATGATTTTGGGAAGCCAAGGTGAGAGGATTGCTTGAGGCCGGGAATTCAAGACCAGTCTGGGCAACACAGTGACCCCATCTCTACAAAAGTTTTTTTTTTGCTTTTTTTTTTTGTTTGTTTGTTTGTTTTTAATCAGCCAGGCATGGTGGTACACACCTGTAGTCCCAACTATCTGGGAGGCTCAGGTGGGAAAACTGCTTGAGGTCAAGGCTACAGTGAGCCATGATCATGCCACTGCACTCTAGCCTGGGTGAGACCCTGTCTCAAAAAAAAAGGAAAAATTTTTTTAAATTTTTTCTTTTATTATATAACCTTATTGAACTGAAAAATGAATTTCCCATTAGTTCTGTTCCTGTTTTCTTCTTGGTTTTACTCCTTATGTTCAAGTCTCCAGAAAAAGTTATTAACATTGAAAATTGGATAAAACTAGACAGAATGGAAGAAATGCCAAATAACCCAAGATGGTCCAGTATCTTCCTTTGTAATAGTACAAGTAAAACTTATCCTTTACATATGAGATGGCATATACTACACTACTGTGGATCAGCTTTAAATTGGCTTCTCCAGTCAATTAGTATAGTACTGCTCTTTTACCCAACACCCTTGAGAAAATATTTTAATTCAACACTATCATAATTCATTTTCCCAATTATTAAAATAAATCAATCTAATCAAAGAAAAACTTTGTGGATTGAAGTGTTAAAAAAAAAAAAAAAGGGAATGTTAAAGCTCAAGCAAATACTTCTTACTCTCTGAGGCATCCCCACCCCTGGAAAGGTAAAGGCAAAGGAAACTCTTAAATCAGATTGCATAACCTATTAGGTTACGATTACTTTTGTATTCCAGATTAAAGAATCCTGTATCTTTTAAAAATATTTTGTAATACTATAATTGCCCATAAAATCATATCTATTAAAAATATATTTTAACTTTTTAAAAAATCCCTTATTGTATAAGTTTTTAACAGAAGTATTCCCAAAATATCCTCTAAAGGTAGTAGAATCAATATTAGAAGGAACTTCAAAAGACCGATTAGAGTCAGGCACGATGGTCATGCCTGTGGCCTCCCAAAGTGCTGGGATTACAGGTGTGAGCTACCACACCTGGCCTCAAATCTTTTTTTTTTTTTTGGCCCAAACAAAAAAGAAATTTGAAAGAACAAATTCGATAAAAAGAGAAAAAGATCTACCCAAATGCATTTATGATTTATGTGATGGAAAAAAATTTATACTAGTAATAGCCCAATCACTAACAGCATGTTACCAGTCAGGATTCTATCTCCATTTCTCCAATTATTAAAATAAATTAATCAAATCAAAGCAAAACTTTGTGGATTGAAACACTCTAACTTTCCCAAAGAAGGGTATAAAGTTGAGTCCCTGTTAGAATATAATAGTAATGTCACTAAAAAGTACATGGAAAGAAATTAAATGCAGAATTTGTTATACTCCACCCTTCTCCAAAGTCTGCCCCTCAAAACAAACAAGTAAAATGCAAAGTCAAGTGGAAGGTATAGGAAGCATGGATTCCTTCACCAAAGATGTTTTCTGATTAACTGACTCAAGTGTTTGGAAATAAAAGAAGTCAGCCTGCGAGAAGTTTATCATATCTATCCAAGGGAAGCTGTAGTTCATATAGTCATTACCAGCACAGGATTTTATTTCAGACATAACTGGGTTGGTTCTGCTACTTTAAAATAACTTCTCTAAGACTTAAATCATCATTTAAACTCCTCTTTTACCCAAGTACCCCAAAGATATTCCCTCTAAACTATAACCATACAATCCAAACACAGACACTGGCCTTTCTCTTAAATCCGCTTCCCATGGGATACCTAAAGATTAAAGTAATATAAATTATGCTATTAATACTGTTATTCAACCCTAAATTCAATCTAAATTAAATGCTTTTACAGTCTCCACTGCAGAATTTTCATTCTAGCCAATGAAAGAAATCCTGAATAAGAGCACATGTACTTTATTTTATTTAATTTGAGTCCCGGTCTCTGTCATCCAGGTAGGAGCATAGAGACACAATCAAAGCACACTGCAGCCTCCAACTCCTGAGTTCAAGAGATCCTCCCGCCGCAGCCTTCCAAGTAGCTGGGACCACAAATGTACAACACGACACCTGGCTGATTTTTTTTTTTTTTTTTTAACTTTTTGTAGAGACAGAGTCCCCCTCTGTTGCCCAGGCTGGTCTCAAACTCTTGGACTCAAGTGATCCTCCTGTCTCAGCCTCCCAAAGTGCCTGGATTACAGACGTGAGTTACTGCATTTGGCCCATATGTACTTTCAATCTATGAGAATGACAGTCCTAAATAAGTGCCAGCTACTTCATGTTATGCCACAGTATCTATTTTTCTTATGTTATCTTTTAAATCAGTTCAGATATATAAGGCAATAATGAAATTCCAGGTTTATAAACACAAGATATGAAGAAACAGAATGGGAAATCCCTAATGGAAAGGCAGCTTCTGAGGAAAGACTCCCTTAGAAAACAAAAGCAAAATCGCTTTTAGATGAGAGAGAAAAGAGAGTGAGAGAGAGGGAGAGAGAGAGGGGGGATATGGGTATAAAATAAGGTTTCTTTTTGGAGTGATAAAAATGGCAGTGGTTACACAACTCTGTATATATATATATATAAATAACCACTGAATTGTACCCTCTAAATGTGTAAACTTTATAGTATGTAAATTATATATCAATAAAGCTGCCTTTTTTTAAAAAAAAAAAAGGAAGACAGTAATAGAAGAAGCACAAGTAAGAATTAGACAAGAGCAAGTAGGGTATCTAACAGTGCTCTGATAAACTTCATGGACAAAATCATCTCTCTTCACATAGTGTCTATATATGAAGAAGGCCAAGCTGCAAACTAATTTGTCTTTTAAGGCTCTTCTACTAGAGGATCAGGAAAATGCTGCAGGCATAGTTATCCAAAATTCAGTAAAATATGTGATAAAAAATGTTTATAAGTTATTGTAAACAAGATGAAGAAATATAGACTTAATAAAATAGATGACTTCCAAACAACAGTACCCAAAAAATGTATAGGTTCAATCTGGAAGAAGATGGTTATTATATCACAACTTGAACAAAGATATGAATTTTCAAATGACATAGGCTTAAAAGGGATTAAATCTTATGTAATAATTCATCACAGATCATGAAAGACTGGAGTATCTGCCCAAAGGAGTAAGATGAAACTTAACAAGGATTAATGTAACAGCTGGTAAAATCTGCTCTTGTGAAATAAACTTACATGTACTCACTATTTCTCTTTCTCTCTCTTTTTTAATCTAGAAGTGATTTTACTTTTGTGTTCTAAGGAACTCTTTCTTCAGTCTGCCAAGACTAGGGTGATTATTTTCTTTTTATTTATTTATTTTTTTCAGACAGGGTTGTGCTGTGTCACCCAGGCTGGAATGCAGTGGTGTGATCACGGCTCACTGCAGTTTTGACCTTCTTGCTCAAGCGATTCTCCCACTTCTGTCTCCTGAGTAGCTGGGACTACAGGTGCATACCACCATGCCCAGTTACCTTTTCAATTTTTTTGTAGAGACAGGGTCTTGCTATGTTGGCCAGGCTGGTCCTGCACTCCTGGGCTCAAGCAAGCCTCCTGCCTTGACCTTCCAAAAGTGCTAGAATTACAGGTGTGAGCCACCATGTCTGACCTATTTTCTTATATACTTTTCTATTAATGCTAACAATTTGTGCGATAACATGTAATCAACTCACCTAATATTTCATTATAAATTTTAGTTGACCAAAATGCCAGGGTAAGTGCACTGCTTAAGTATCCATGTAGTAGAACTAGGACAAGTGCACTATAATAACTCCATTAACATAAATCACTAATATGTGTAAAAGAAAAGTAGACAGAAAGGGAAGCAAGTTCAGAAGATCAAGAATCTGTCTCATACTGGTGCATTCTCATAGAGCCCAGGGCAGCTGGAAAAAGGAAATAGAGGAATGAAATCAACATTTTCAGATATTGAAAATAAATTAATGCTTCCCAATGTTGGGTGGAAAGGAAAACAATGTAAAAATGCACTGACTGGTTGGCTTGTTTAATCGTTCTGTAAACTCTAATAGATCCATTAAAGTCACTGATTATTTCTGGGTTAATTCAATCCTTTATTATTCAACACTGCCTATAAGAGGGTGGAAGAATTTCACTACAGTGGGTCAAATTTAAAATAGGCAGAAATCCTATTCTGAGGCACAAGACAGTGAGAGAGAAGAAAAAATTGGTAATTTAATAGGGCAACTTAATTTGTTGCTTGTTTGTTTCTTCTCAGTTGGGTACTCTATGTCCAAATGGCTGATCACCCAAATCCCCTTCTCTACTGCTTTACTGTTACTGGTCATTCCAGGAAGAGATGAAGAGACCTCAAAAGAGTGCAGGGAGATAAGCCACAGGAAACAGCTGGGAAAAGACACGCTTTTCATGCTGTACTCACTCAGCAAAATAACAACACTAATAACGTAATTACAGCTACTATTTTTTGAGCACTTTGCCAGGCCAGGCTCAGTATACATATATTCTGATTTAACCTCAAAACAATCCTATGAGGTAGGTTTTATCAACAAAGAATGTGATATCTGTGTTATAGTAAAAAAAAAGAAAAACACGTGATAAAAGAAAGATGATAAAGTTTAGGACAGCGGCTTCCTTTGATGGGAGACAAGGAGGAGCAGAAATAAGCTGAGCTGTACAATGGGTTCACAGGTGTTTTTACTAAAGTATATAATCAAATAAAATACATACAACAAAATTAGGGCTATACATGGATAGAGCACAGCCTCACAGAGATGCTACAAGGTTTAAATAAGTTGATCTCTTGAAAAGGAGTCTAAGTTCTTATTCTTTCTTAGAATTTTCATCCCTGCCTCACCTTTGTTGACCTAAGAGGTGGCATTTGGTGTTCAACTGCTTTGGGGTCAGAAAGTAAAAATCGAAATAGTCAGAGACCCTGTCTACTTTATGACTTTTCTCAAAACTGTCTTACTTTCAAGTAGTAAAATAAAGTTGTACAACTAATACTATTGACTTGCATCTATACAGAGATGAATCATAAAAAAGGGAAAAAAGTTCCGTAAATAAGATGTTTCTGTTCAGTTGTCAAGTAAGCAGCTAAAGAGAAATATCTGTGGTAAAAAAGAATGTTCCTTTGTGTTGGGAATGCTTTAAAAATCTAACAAGAAGTAAACTAATGCTCAGAACAGATATTAGTTACTCAAACAATGAATGCTCTCTGATATGAAATGTAAACATTATAATTCTGAAAAATCCATTTCTAAACATTTTAATCTTGTTTTAAATATTAGATTTTACTTTTTAAAAAACTCTAAATGTGAAACTACTCTAGGAATCTGAAAGAGTTAGAAAAAACCTTCAGAAAACGGTTTGGGAATGAAATGCCTTACTCTTCCACCTCTCCATTAACTACCTCAATCAGCTGGGAAATCCCAAGCCTATAATTTCACATTAAATATTTTAAAACAAAATGCCTGGCATCTCCAATATGCCAACATAGTTCTGCATTGAAGAGAGACAGCATTCATTTTGTTAAAAACACTTCAAGCTTGACAGTCATCATACTTGGCATCTCTACTGGAAAAAAATGTACTGGCTGCAGGTCCACTGGATATTTAGTTTCTAAAAGAGTATGCAGTCCAAGAATAACTGGTAGGTAATGCTCTGTTTTAACAAATTTTTCTCAACTTCCCAGTTCAAGCCAGTTTACTAGTCTGCTGCCACATATTTACTTATTCATATCACTTCCTCCAGGTTGTAGTTCATTACTGTTTTCCTAAAACAATCTAGTGTTTTAAAGAAATTTTAAATAATATACAGCAGTATAAATTACATCAATTTGGGGAATAAGAAAACTAACTTGAGTTCTACAGACCTTTTTTTTTTTTTTTTTTTTGAGACAGAGTTTTGCTCTTGTTGTCCAGGCTGGAGTGCAATGGTGCGATCTCAGTTCACCGCAACCTCCGCCTCCCAGATTCAAGCAATTCTCTTGCCTCAGCCTCCCAAACAGCTGGGATTACAGGCATGTGCCACCACACCTGGCTGATTTTGTATTTGTAGTAGAAACAGGGTTTCTCCACGTTGGTCAGGGTGGTCTCGAACTCCCAACCTCAGGTGATCTGCCCGCCTTGGCCTCCCAAAGTACTGGGATTATAGGCATGAGTCACCATGCCCGGCCTTCCACAGACAATTTAATATAGTATACCATACATTTTTTTCTACTAGGTATTATTTTTCACTTAAAAACTTTAAAATTATGTTCAGCCAGGCAAAGTGGCTCATGCCTGTAATCCAGGCATTTGGGAGGCCAAGGTGGGAGGATTACTTGAGCCCAGGAGTTTTGAGACCAGCCTAGGCAACACAGCAAGACCCTGTCTTTACAAAAAATACAAAAATTAGCCAGGTGAGGTGGTGCAAGCCTGTAGTTCCAACTACTCAGGAGGATGAAGTGGGAGGACTGCTTGAGTCCAGGAGGTCAAGGCTGCAGTGAGCCATGATTGTGCCACTACACTGCAGACTGGATGACAGAGCAAGGCCCTGTCTCAAAAAAAAAAAAAAAAGAAAAAAGAAAATTGTTTTCTAAATAACCTCTTAGCATGAAGGACAGAATGGAATATACCAGTCACCTAACTATTCTGATTATCTACATTTTAAATTTCTTTGTTATTTTCTGAAGAAATTACTTGAGTCTATCCTAGAAAGAACAAAACTCTCAAGTTATCAAGGATCCATACATCACTGAGTAAAACATTTATGGTTTATTTATAATTTTTAGATATCTTACAAGAGTACCTTTTCAATAGTGTTTTAAGAACTTTGGACTCAGATGGAGTCCGAGAGGAATAAGGAGGGCTCAGAGGAGGGTATCAGAAGCCTACCAGGGAGGGGGAAGGATACCTATAGAGAAGAGGGGGAGACCTGGGAAGGGATTTCAGAGCTTAAGCAGGGTGAGGAGGACATAAATGAGTGGATGAGAGGGGCAATAGATATTCCAGATGCAGAGTCCGAGCAACATGAAGAAAGTATCTATATAAGATAGCCTAGTGTGTGGTGTCAGAGCCTAAGCGGGGTGAAGAATATATTAATATCTGTGCAGAGGAGAATGGCTCAAGTTGGAATGTTGGTGCCCAAGGAAATGGGATGAGGACAGCATCCACACAAGAAAGAAGGCTGATGCACTGGGGGTCTGTCTAGGGTGGGAGGTTGGAACCCAAGCAGAACGCAAATCTCCATATGGATGGACAGCCTAGCCCAAGGAGTAAAAGCTTGAGTAGAATGAGAAGGGTCTCTGTGGAGTTAGCAGGGAGAGCCCAGGATAAAATGTCAGAGCCAGAGAAGGGTGAGGAGGGTATCCAAGCAAGGGGCAACCAACACAGGGTATCAGAACCTAAGTAGTAATGAGGATGTCCACACAGAAGGATTGCCTGAGGTTGGGTATCAGATGTTACCCAGCAGGTATAAACAGTGTGCCCACCAGGCAAGAGAGGGGGAGCCCAGCACGGGGAGTTACAATCCACATAGGGCGAGGAGGGCATGTGAAACCTTGGAGCCTGAGCCGAATAAGGAGGGCATCTGTGTAGAAGGGTTGCCTAAGGTGGGAAAGTAGAAGACTGACTAAAGAGGGCATTTCCATAGATGGGCAGCCCAGAATGGGGTGTTGGAGTTCAAACGGGGTACGGAAGACATCTATAGGGGTTGAGGGAGCAGGAGCAAAGGGCAGTTTTAGGCAGGATTCAAAATCCTAGCAGGATGAGCAAGATAGGAGGCTATCTACCTAGTAGGGCTGCCCAAAGTGGGGAGTAAGAAACCAAGTAGACTGGAGGGGTTCACAGGTGAGCAGGACAGCCCCAAGTGTCAAGAACATCCATGTAGGAGGCAAGCTATGAGAGGCCAAGTTGGGTAATTAGGGTATTAATGTGCCAGAAAGTGGGAGGCAGTAGCAATGGGAGATTGGTTACAATAGGAGATTGATCAAATAAGTAAACATAATAATATGAAAGGAAATCAAGTTTCTCAATAAGATGAAAGGAAATCATGTTTGTCAAAAAATGAGTTACAAACATAGGGAGAAAAGAAGGAACCCTACAGTATTGCATTGTAACCGGAGGTACTGATGTGAACTCCTTAGTCAGTATGTATGGATAGAAAAATATAGGCATAAATGTGTGTATATGTGTGTGTGTGTGTGTACAGACATATAAATATACATATATTCCCTAGCTTCTGTCCTCTGAAAGGTCCTAGGAGAAGCAGCACCCCAAAAGTAACCAGCACTTTTCAGAGAAACAGGTAGTATCAGGGCTAGGACAGGCAAAATAGAAGATGAACCTGGAATGTCTTGTTTTACTAAAGGTAAGAAAGTACTCAAAGAATTATGGCAGCATATCAAAAGGACACAAAAGACAGCATGGGTCGGGTGCGGTGGCTCACGACTGTAATTCCAGCACTTTGGGAGGCCAAGGTGGGTGGATCACCTGAGGTGGGGAGTTCAAGAGCAGCCTGGCCAACACAGTGAAATCCCATCTCTACTAAAATATAAAAATTAGCTGGGTATGGTGGCACATGCCTGTAATCCCAGCTACTCGGGAGGCTGAGGCAGAAGAATCTCTTGAACCCAGGAGGAGGAGGTTGCAGTGAGCCGAGGTCACGGCACTGCACTCCAGCCTGAGCAACAGTGAGACTCCATCTCAAAAAAAAAAAAAAAAAAATCAGCTGGGAGTGGTGGGAGGAGGAGGCTGCAGTAAGCCAAGATCGTACCACTGCACTCCAGCCTGGGTAACAGAGCAAGATTCTGTCTCAAAAAAAAAAAAAAGAAAAGAAAAAGAAAAAGAAAACCATAAAAGCCCAGGAAACGCCAAGGAATGATTTCAGACTGAAAGAAACTAAAGAGATATGACAACTAAATGGACATATAATTTTAAACTGGATCCTTTTGCTATACAGGAAATTATTGGGACAATTTGCAAAACCCAAATAGGATCTGAGGACTAGGTGAAAAAAAAATGTATCGATGTTTATTTTGGTAGCTATATTGTGGTTATGTAAGGGAATATTCTTATTTGTTGGAAACACCAAAGTATTGGGAGGCAATGAGGAACCATGTCAGCAACTTATTCTCAAGTGATTCAGAAAAAAAGAAATTATTTGCACTATATTCACAACTCTTTTGTAAGTTCAAGATGGTTCCAAAAAGTGCATACAGGCATACGGTTCATTAGGAATTTATTAATTACTAAGGATTCAAAAAATTCAGCTATGTAACTGTAGTTTCACATTATAAGATCTCAATTTGCAAAGAAATGAATCTATCAGAGTAAACAAACTTATTTCATGTCTTCATTTTTAGATATCTGGCAATCAAAAACCAATCCAGGGCCGAGCCTGGTGGCTTATGCCTATAATCGCAGCACTTTGGGAGGCCGAGCAGAAGGATTGCTTGAGCCCAGGATGTCAAGGCTGTGATGAGCTGTGATTGTGCCACTACATTCTAGGCTGACAGAGCAAGATCTTGTCTCAAAAGAAAAAAAAAGAAAAAAGAAAAAAGAAAAAGAGAAGAAAAGAAAGAAAAGAGAGAAAAGACCAATCTACCTTGTTCTCCCTCTCACTTTTGCTATGCTTTCTGTTAAAATAAAAAATAAAAAAAATATTTTGGTTGAAAAAGGCAACAGAATCTTGGTTACACCATATACCATGAGTCTTCTCTTGGTCATATAATTACTTGTTTGACACCTTATTTGCCACACTCACATTCATTCAACATTTATTTAGCACCTGCACTCATCTAGGGACACAATACAAAAGAAAATCACCCTTATTAAGCAGTTCACAGTCTAGAGACAATAAAATGAGTCAAGTTTAAAATAATGCCGTATGTGCTTTAATAAAGTATGCAATGTTACACAACTGGAGAAGGAACCTTTAATGTTATCTGTGGAGGGTCTGAGAAGGCAGAACAGAGGATGTACACCTGAAGTCAATCTTGAATACTGAAATGGCTATTTAGCAGATAGATTTGGGAAAAGGAAGGAGAAACTATAAAAGCAAATCTGAACAAAATGAGTATTTTCATCTCAGTGTTTTAAGTAACTCAGTTACTCAGAACATGGAAGTTACAAGCAGTAACACGAGATGAAACTAAAGGCAGGGTGAGGCCAGATTATGACAGGGCTTATGTATCATGCTAAGCAGTAAGGGTTTTATCCCTCAGCACACAGGCAGCCTTTGAGGGTTTTAAACAAAGAAATGAAACTCAAACATATATTTGAGGAAGATCATCCTACCAGGAATACAGAGAATAGATTAGGTCCTACAGATGGAGATGAGTAAGAATGTTTTTACAATAGCCCAAGAAAGAAATAATGAAATCCTGAACAAAGGAAGTGGCAGTGAAAATAGTCAATAGGCTATGAATTTAAAGCTGTTTAAATGGATGAACCAAACTGGGTGACTGGCTACAGAGGGGAAGGGAGAGGGAAAAAAAGTAGCACATAGGAACTCTGGCTTGGGAAAATTGATAAAAGATGGTGCCATTTCCCGTGATAGAGAATATAGGAGTTAAGAGTAAACCTGGAAAGAGGAGAATTCAGTTTTAAATGATGAATTTGGATGCCTATGGGACATCCAAGTGAATACATAAACAGGAGAGAGGTCTAGCAATTGATGTTACTAAACACACACCCTGCTTTAAGCCTGCTTTACTTTTGTTTTTTATACCAAATCTGTCCTAGAACTAGAATTTTTGTTTTGTTTTGTTTTGAGACAGGATTTCGCCCTGTCACCCAAACTGGAGTGTAGTGGCACGATCACAGCTCACAGCAGTCTCAAGCTCCCGGGCCTAAACTGATCCTCCTACCTCACCCTCCCGAGTAGCTGGGACCACAGGTGTATGCCACTATGCCTAGCTAGTTTTTGGTGTGTGTGTGTGTGTGTGTGTGTGTGTCTGTGTGTATGTGCTTTGTAGAGACAGGGTCTCCTTTTGTTGTCCAGTCTGGTCTCGAATTCTTGGACTCAAGTGGTCCTCCTGCCTCAATCTCCCAAAGTGCTGGGATTATAGTCATGAACCACTGTTCCTGGCCTAGATTAATTTATTTAGAGTTATTGCTTGCTTTTAAAAATACATGTAAGAAATAAAAATTCAACTTGCCCATGATTTCATCAAAGATAACTATTTAAACAATGGTATACTTATGCTTCCTTTCCATATTTTAATGCAAATTTTTAAAAAGTTGAATAATATACATAAACAATATCAAATTTTCACTTGAATATAACATTAATTTCCTACATGTACCATTTCTTTGACACCCCTCAGGTTGTTACAAATCACTTTATACCTATTTCCTACTTCTCCAAATGGGTTGAAAACCCTTCATGGACCAAAGCTATGTCATGTCTTCTCTAAGGTTCGGCAGTACTCTACTTAGAAGAGACACTCAGTGTTTCTTGATGAGGTTATCAAAATATTAAGGAAAGTTACTGGGTAATAATTCTAAGTTGCAAAGCAAGCTTCAATAAAACTTCTAATTTTAATATTATTTCAGAAACACTGCTAATAAATAAAAGAATAAATGAATATATCAGTGGTGAAGAAACAACATTGTACCTGCTATAAAATGAAGCACAGCTTAGTAAATATTCTCATTCATTTATTCATATAGTCATTCACTCATAAATATTTATGGACTGCCTGATGTATATCAGGCACTCTTCCAGGTTCTGGGGATACATCAACAACAAAACAGACAAAAATCTGTCTTCATGGACCTTCCATTCTAAGGGACTTAAATTACAGTGACTGCTGGCCTGTCTGGTGCTACAGTCTAAGTGTTAGTGTCCTGCCAAAATTCATGTTGGAATCTAAAACCCAATGTAATAGTGTTAAGAGATGAGGCCCTTTAGGAAGTAAGTCATGAGGGCTCTGCCCTCCCAAAATGGAATGAGTGCCCTTATAAAAGAGATTGAAGGACGCTGCCTTGGCCCTTTCACCACATGGGTACACAGTAAGAAGGCATCATCTTCAAAGCAGAGAGCAAACCCTCAGCAGACACAGAATCTGTTGTTGCCTTCATCTTGGACTCTCCAGACTTCAGACTCCGGACTGTCAGCAATGCATTTCTATTGTTTATAAATTACCTTGCCTAAAGCATTTTCTTATGGCTGACAAACAGAGGAAGACATCTGTTAAAGAGAAAAGGAGACTCCAGTTTCCTCCAATTTTTCTACCCTTACTAAACTCACATTTAATTGTTACCAGTAAAATAAGCTCATTTCTGGAATGTAAGCAATAGAAAAATGTCAACATACGTTCATTTTAAAATTTAGAACACATACTTAAAACAGAATTTTGCTGAGTGCTTATAAAACCAATACTGAATAGAGATCTGTTCCATGGCTATTAACAGCTAACCATATTATATAACCATATATTTAATAATCATTCCTCTCTAAACTAATCATGTCCTTGTAAACATACATAATAATCTATCAACGAAAAGAAACAAGCAGAATTACAATTTATATTATTTTACATATAGTATTGTTTTTGATCTTGAAAAAACAGTCTAATATTAAATTCACAAGGTAAGATCAACAGCATCTTCAAAAATAAGAAAAAACTAATTTTGTCACCATTTGTTCATTTCATGTGCATAGGTACAAACACAGTAAATCACATGTACACAGAAACGCGAGTCTGTTCCCAGAAAGCTTTCAGTCCAGTGAGGTTGACTGAAAGCACATAAATAGCCAATCAAAACTATATCAAGACACATGAGCTATAAGGGAAAAAAAGTAGTAGGAGAGAAGAAATTATAATACAGAGGGCAATGCAAGAATGGTATGAATGTAATGAATGTAGTTTTAAGGGTTTAATCTAATCTAAATTAATCTAAAATTCACATTAAAAGCATAGAATTTTAGAGGTAGAAGTGGTGAAAGTATTGGGTGTAACCCTCAGTTTTTACAGAGAAGAAATAATGTTCCAATTAGGTTACGACTTGCTTTGTAGAGCCAAGACTAGTTAAAGCTGGGTCCCAGGCAGGAGAATAGCTGGCTGAAAGATAAATTCTTTCCCCAGCATTCCTGTCTATGCAATTAAAGTAACACTGAGGTTAGGAATGCCATCTATTTTACTTACTATATTATTGTGCCTGGCACATAATGGGCATTTCAATAATGTGCTTAATAAACAAATGAATGAATAAGTAAATCATCTACCTTAAGTGATTCTACCCAAACAATTCTAAAACATAAATTCCTGTTTTTATACCATAATCTTAGAAAGGAAAAACAAAAATATTAGACAAACAAAAACCAAAAAAACCCATCTTGTTTTCCTTTCTGTCATTACCAGAATAGCCTACTACCTGAACTAAAAATGTTACCTATGTTTTTTAATCCAAATACCCTGTCCACTCACATCCTATCTTCCAACTTCTACCCCATTATCATCTAAATCACCAATTTTCTGATTAACAAAAAACACTTTTCATAAATCAGGGTCTTCACTTTCAGTTATTTTTAAAGCCTTAAAAAGTTAGTTTTCTTTTTTTCTATTTATACACACAAATTTTTTCCCTTCTTTGAGCCAAAACTGAAGAAATCAACAAGGCACTTGCTCTGTCTTGTCTGTCTGTCTGTCTGTCTCTCTCTCTCTCTTCTCGTCTCACTCTGTTGTCCAGATGGAGTGCAGTGGCACAATCATGGCTCATTGCAGCCTTGACCTCCCAGGGTCAAGTGATCCTTACACTTCAATGTCCCAAGTATGCTGGGCCTACAGGCTCATGCCACCATGTCCAGCTAATATTTTCTTTCTTTTTTTTTTTTTTTTAGTAGAGACAGGGTCTCACCATGTTGTCCAGGCTGGTCTTGAATTCCTAGGCTCAAGCGATTCTACCACCTTGGCTTCTCAAAGTGCTCGTATTACAGGTGTGAGCTACTGCACCTGGCCCCACTTTGTCTTTTGTGTTCTACACAAAGATTATCACCCATAAGCAAGTATTCAGACCTCATACTTTGAGATACAAGCTGATGTTTACAGAGATCAAAAATAAGTGT
The DNA here is from genome assembly GCF_047675955.1 of Chlorocebus sabaeus. Classification (NCBI taxonomy): domain Eukaryota; kingdom Metazoa; phylum Chordata; class Mammalia; order Primates; family Cercopithecidae; genus Chlorocebus; species Chlorocebus sabaeus. The sequence goes on along the minus strand of NC_132908.1, from coordinate 66,579,622 downwards.
CTACGATGAGTGACAATAAACAAATGACCAAATTCATTACTTCTGCCCCTTAATTTTTTCCATTTTAACTTTGTTTCCCTTACTCCCCATACAACTGCAGAATGCCTCTAACTTAAGTCTGGTTTTCAATAGGGAATACCAGAATTTCATGTAGAAATATGTATTTTTTTTTAACCTCAATGAAGATGCTTGGGATTTCATCACAGACTACTGAATAAGTGTTTACAGGGAATAAGATTACAGAATGTATACGTGTATAAAGCTTCACAAGTGATTCTGGCTAATAGCCATTACTCTGAAGCATGAAATTCAGCTGGAATGAAAATGGATTGGCTTGTGTTTACCACCTCTTTAAGCATTGCTAGTTAATTTATTTTTTCTGAAGAGTCTAGGAAAGAACAGCAACCAAAGAGCTGAACCAACTTCTTCTTTTTTTTTTTTTTTTTTGAGACGGAGTCTCGCTCTGTTCCCCAGGCTGGAGTGCAGTGGCGCAATCTCGGCTCACTGCAAGCTCCGCCTCCCGGGTTCACGCCATTCTCCTACCTCAGCCTCCCCAGTAGCTGGGACTACAGGCGCCCGCCACTGCGCCCGGCTAATTTTTTTCTATTTTTTAGTAGAGACGGGGTTTCACCATGGTCTCGATCTCCTGACCTTGTGATCCACCCGCCTCGGCCTCCCAAAGTGCTGGGATTACAGGCATGAGCCACCGCGCCTGGCCTGAACCAACTTCTTCTGCAGGCTTTTTTTTTTTTTTTTTTTGAGGCGGAGTCTTGCACTGTCTCCCAGGCTCAAGTGCAGTGGCACAATCTTGGCTCACTGCACGGTCTGCCTCCTGGGTTGACACCATTCTCCTGCCTCAGCCTCCCGAGTAGCTGGGACTACAGGTGCTCGCCACCACATCTGGCTAATTTTTTGTATTTTTAGTAGAGACAGGGTTTCACTGTGTTAGCCAGGATGTTCTGGATCTCCTGACCTCGTGATCTGCCCGTCTCGGCCTCCCAAAGTGCTGGGATTACAGGCGTGAGTCACCACGTCCAGCCAGATTACCTAAATTCTTAAACCTTGAGGAAAAAAAATTATATTTACATAACAAAAAGGGGAAATAATTGTTATATCTTTTTCCTGACTAAAATGACAACTACTATTTCACATGGTGGTAGATAATTTTCAATATACTTAGATTGGATACATGTAGACTTGAATATACCTAAAATAGTGAAACAAATTAGCAGAGCTCCTGTTATTTAAGCCTGAGAGAAATTATCTAGAATTACCCCTTACAGGCAAAGACCAGATTCACAATGAGTAAAACTGATTCACTGATAGTGTATGGTAGCCCTCCAGATCATCCGCCTGGCTATTCTTTAGTACAAATAATATTTATTCTATAAAAGTTTAATACATTGTTTCTTACCAAAAAAGAATACCTTGATTGTGTTGTATTAACCAGAGGTCAGTTTACTGATGGAAAAGGCCATTAATTTTTTTATTTTATTTTTTTTAGAGACAGGGTCTCACTCAGTTGCCCACTGGCATAATCACGGTTCACTGCAGCCTCAACCTCTTAGACTCAAGCAATCCTCCCAACTCAGCCTCCCAAGTAGCTGGGACTACAGGCACATGCCACCACGACTAGCTAATTTTTGTATTATTTTGTAGAGACTGGGTTTCACCATGTTGCCCAGGCTGTTCTAAAAGGCCGGGGCTCAAGAAAGTGATGGGATTACAGGTGTGATCCACTGTGCCTAGCCACAAGGCAATTTTTTAAAAAATGAATTGTGATAATGATTTTCAATTGTCATTTTACAATAGCAAATGAAAAGGTAGCTTGTGCAGTCCTTTGTGCCACAACATGATCCATAAATAGAAACAGAGAAACAGCTCTAGAAAATTGAAAATTGTTCTAAAAATAAATAACTGAAGTATCATGACTTAAAGTTTAGAAAGTATTTTATATGCACAATCATAACATTGATATTTGTGAAAAGTGCTTTGACATAAAGTATACATAAACAAAAATGGATAATTATTATTAATCTTATAGGTCATAATTTCAGAATTGACTGTTTTTTATTAGTGGTTTATTTTTTTTTTTCTTTTTAAAATATGACTAAGTCTTGGCTCTGTTGTCCAAGCTGAAGTACAGTGGTGTGATCATGGCATACCGCAACCTCAGATTCCTGGGCTCAAGTGATCCCCCTGCTTCAGTCTCCCAAAGAGCTGAGATTACAGCCGTGAGCCACTGCACCCCGCCAGTTTTAACTTTTTATTAAAGCATGACATATACGTATAGTACAATTCTTAAGTCTTGAGCTTGCAGAATTTTACAAAGTGAACATACCCATAACATACCCACCACCAAGCTGATTAAGCATCCCTCCACATGCTTCACCTTTTCCAGAAGTGACTGATCTTCTAGCTTTTATCACAGACTATAGTTTTGCCTGTTTTTGAATTTTATATAAAAGAAATTAGACAGGATACGGGTGCAGATCAAAAAAAAAAAAAAAAAAAAAAAAAAGCCACAAGCCATTTTTGGATCAGTTTTGATTTATTGAATTTTCTCCTCATTAAGTGTTTCCATAACTGGTGATTTTTTTATTGGATACCAGATATTGAGAATTTTACCTTGTTGTGTGCTGAATATTTTAGTACTCCTATAAATATTCTTGAGCTTTGTTTCAGGATATGGTTAAGTTACTTGGAAACAGCTTGATCCTTTTGGTATTTTCTTTTTTTTCTTTTCTTTTTTTGAGACAGAGTCTCACTCTGTTGCCCAGGCTGGAGTGTAGTGGCACAATCTCAGCTCACTGCAACCTCTGCCTCCCGGGTTCACGCCATTCTCCTGCCTCAGACTCCTGAGTAGCTGGGATTACAGGCGCCCGCCACCGCGCCCAGCTAATTTTTTGTATTTTTTAATAGAGACAGGGTTTCACCACGCTGGCCAGGCTGGTCTGGTTATCCGCCCGCCTCAGCCTCTCAAAGTGCTGGGATCACAGGCACAAGCCACCGCGCCCGGCCTTGGTTTTTGCTTTTAAGCTTTCATTGTCAAGAACTACAGTGTGTTTAGTCCAGGGCTAATTTTTCCCCACTAATGAGGCAAGACCCTTCAACACTACCAAATGCCCCTGAAAATAAGAGATTTTCTACTCAGGCTGTTGCAAAAAGACATCATATCCAGTCCTTTGTGAGCTCTGGAAACCGTTCCCTCTAATCCTCTCAGGCAGTCCGTCCCCCATCTTGTCCCCAGCCCACTTCCCATCCTTGAGTAGTTCCCCACATGTATACAATCATTACCACTCAACTAGATACTCTAAGGAGATCCTCTACAGATCTCCAGAGTTCTCTCTGAGTGTACCTCTCCTTTCTAGTACTCTGCATTGAGAACCCTGGCCATCTGGGCTTTCCCAGACTCCTATCTCTACCACTTCAACTTAAGAAGACCGCTGGGCTCTGCTTTGGTTCCCCCTTTCTGTACCACAGCCCAGGAACTTTCTCCTGGCAGTAAGCCAGGGAAACTGTAGGCGTCATCTCATTTGTCTTCTCTCTCAGGGACCACTGTTCTTCATTGCCTGATGTTACATATAAAGAAAATCATTGTTTTATATATTTTATCTGGATTTTTAGTTGTTTTGGGCAAGAGGTAAACCTAGTCTTCTAGTTAATCTACCTTGGCTGGAAGCAGAAGTTATTCTATTATAATTTTAACCCATATCAACATGTTCTTTGCTCAGGGAGGATTAAGAATTAACATTACTATTTCTACTTGACAACCTTCAATAGCTTTGAAGAATTTTCAGGTTACTTAATTTAATATTCAATAAATAGTGTATGTGCCTTATGTAACATGCTGGGTTAAGCCCTCTGAGGCTTAAAAAATTAGTCTTAATTTTGTAAAAGCACAAAATACTCTGTACACACACAAGTGTATCCTTTAGGTGCAAAGGGATTTAAAAGAAATTAAAGACGCAGTAGTTCCTGCCCTCAAAGAACTGAAAATCTAGCTGGGATAAGGTTACACACTTACACACACACACATACACACACTTAGAGAATAAAAATAAGTTGTACAATATAGAAAATGGTGATACTTAAAGACAAGAGACAGGAAACCAGGGTCCTGAGTAATTAAAAAGTGCCGTTTGGATCAGATCTAGTAATGAACTAGCACAAGCTTACCAATTGTATAATAAAGTAGTCTTTTCTTTTCTTTTTAAGATGGAGTCTGGCTCTGTCTCCCAGGCTGGAGTGCAGTGGTTCGATCTTGGCTCACTGCAACCTCCAGCTCCTGGGTTCAAGGGATTCTCCTGCCTCAGCCTCTCTCGAGGAGCTGAGATTACAGGCGTGTGCCACAACACCCGGCTAGTTTTTTATAATTTTTGGTAGAGACGGGGTTTTGCCATGTTAGCCAGCCTGGTCTCGAACCCCTGACCTGAAGTGATCTGCCCGCCTTGGCCTCCCAAAGTGCTGGGATTACAGGCGTGAGCCACCGCGCCCAGCCAATAAAGTAGTTTTTCTAGTACACTCTTATAGGATTATACTACCATAAGGATTTAGTTTTCTAATTTCTTTTGAAGCACCAGGGCCCTTTTGAAATTATATCAAATGCAGAAGTACCTTTTCAGAAATCATAGTTAAAAGCAGTTTGACTACTGCTGATAGGAGGAAAACAAACACATGAAAGGGAGTAATGAAAAGAGAGAGTGGAAAATAGAAAAAGTATGTCACAGAATCAAGTCAGGAAATTGAAAGTATCTTAGAAAACTGATTGAGAATCTCTTCCACTACATCAGAGAAAAAGAAAATAGAAAATGAGAAGACCAAAACACATTTTTCAGAAGTCACAAGTTGAGAAGCTTTAGTGAGATGGATTCAAATGTGCTCTAGAAGAGAATTCAGTTGTTTCCATTTGCCAGTGGCTATGCTCTATAAGCAGATGCTTAAGAGGTGTGTAAGAAATCCTTCTACACCTATTTATCTTTAAAGGGCCAATTACAACATATGGAAGAATTAAGGGGTTAAGACTCAGGGGATAAAGGTTCTAGTATTAAAGGTTGTCAATATCATTGTTAAACAAAAGCATATAGATTTTCATTTGGCTTGATCAGAAAGTCACAATCATGACTATACATAACAGATAATTAGGAGGCATTTCAAGTGTTATTGTAATCTCTCTTTTTTTGCATTAAAGGGGATAAAGTAAAAAGAAGAAAGTTACAAGTTTCCTTGGAAAAAAGTCTACAACCACTATACAAAGCATCTGATCCTTGTGTCAGTATACCAATATTGTTTATAATAAATAAGAGGTAGGTAGCATGTCATAATGAAAGAACAAAGTTAGTCAGAACTGAGGTTTCACCATAAATGTATCACTTATTTTTTGTGTGACCTTGGACAAGTTACTTAACACAGCAAGCCTTGGCTGTCTCATTTATAATACAGTGGTAATACCTATCTACCTTGTAGAGTTGTAAGCACTAGCAACAATGTGTAGAACACACCTAGAACTATTATTAATATATTAATTGGAGCTACTAATATAGATAAAAGCTATAATTTCTGCCCTCAAAAGGGTTAGCAATGAGGAAGTGTTACTGAGATATTCCACGGGCATTATTTCTTTTATTCCAAACGCAATCTGATGAATACCTCATGCCCATTTCAAGATGATTCTGATTTCACTTCAAAATACACAGCTTTGGCTGGGCGCGGTGGCTCAAGCCTGTAATCCCAGCACTTTGGGAGGCCGAGACGGGCGGATCACGAGGTCAGGAGATCAAGACCATCCTGGCTAACACGATGAAACCCCGTCTCTACTAAAAAAAATACCAAAAAAAAACTAGCTGGGCGAGGTGGCGGGCGCCTGTAGTGCCAGCTACTTGGGAGGCTGAGGCAGGAGAATGGCGTAAACCTGGGAGGTGGAGCTTGCAGTGAGCTGAGATCCAGCCACTGCACTCCAGCCTGGGCGACAGAGCGAGACTCCATCTCAAAAAAAAAAAAAATACACAGCTTTCCTTTTGTTATTGTTGTTGTTGTTCTGAGACAGTCTCCCTCTATCACCCAAGCTGGAGTGCAATGGCGCCATCTCAGCTCACTGCAACCTCTGCCTCCCCAGTTCAAGCAATTCTCACGCCTCAGCCTCCTGAACAACTGGAATTACAGGCGCACCACCACGCCCAGCGAATTTTTTGTATTTTTAGTAGGGATGACGTTTCGTTATGTTGGCCAGGCTGGTTTTGAACTCCTAGCATCAAGCAACCCACCTGCCTCGGCCTCCCAAAGTGCTGGGATTACACTCGTGAGCCACCATACCCATCCAGTTTTCCTTTCTACAAGTCTTGTACTTCCTATAGTATATACCTGGACTTCAGAAGTGTTCTGTTTCGCCTGCACAGTTTAAAAAAAACATTTAAAATTAATTACCAACATTTAAAAAACAGATTTTACATAAAAATCTCAGACCTTTGGTTTCTCTTGAATCACAGGATCCGGCAATACTAAATCCACAAGAAAAACTGGAACTGCCTCCTTTAGTGTACTCTCTAGTTACCTAAAGTACCGTTCAGCCAATTTCTCTAATGGATATTATGCTGTCTGTGCCCTATAGGCACCTGAGTTTTTCAATCTCTCCACTAGGGTTTGCAAGATATGGAGGGGAAGATGGGAAGATAAAAAATGAGTCTTTCCTGAAGAAACCTTGTAAGAGGTTAAAGACGAGAACAGTGAGTGGTCCCAACTTTCTTGATCATATAGCCCTTTCCAGAGGCAAATTTAATGAGAAAGAACTGCCTACAACAGCCAAAGGCTGGTAAGTACCTATTTTCCAGAGGGTAAAAGGATATAGCACCAAAACATTTCCTATTAAAAGAAAAAAGGGAATAAACTTTCACAGAACTTACAGGACTCTTAAAGAGTTTAGTCTATTTCTTTATAGATATAAAAACTGGGGCCCAGAAACTGAGGATTTGTCCAAAACCAGATAGTTAATAGCAAAATCAGAATTAGAAAGAAGTTTCTCAAAAACCAAAAATTCAATTTAACAAACATTTACCAAGCGCCAAGTCATGCTCCCTGCAAGATGCTATGATACAAATATGTACAGTAGTACTCTTTACTGTATACTACTTTTCTATTTTTTTTTTGAGACAGTCTTGCTCTGTTGCCCTGGCTAGGGTGCAGTGGTGCGATCTCAGCTCACTGCAACGTCTACCTCCTGGGTTCAAGTGATTCTCCTACCTCAGCCTCCCAAGTAGCTAGAATTACAGGCGCCCACCACCATGCCTAGCTAATTTTTGTACTTTTAGTAGAGATGGGGTTTCACCATGTTGGCCAAGCAGATCTCAAACTCCTGAACTCAAGTGATCCACCTGTCTTGGCCTCCCAAAGTGTTGGGATTACAGGCATCAGCCACCGCGCTCGGCCTCCATTTTCTTTTTTAATATTTTTATAGAATTTTTAAACATCCAATAAAGGCCATTTTCCTTTAAAAAAAACTTCTTATACTTAAAATAATTAAAAGTTGGTAGTCAAACAAATACATGCACACACACGCTATAGCATATGAACAGCAACACTATTAACAATGGCCAAAAGGTAGAAATAACCCAAATGTCCATCAGTGGATGAATGGGTAACACAAATCGTGGTATCCATAGAATGGAACAGTACTCCCCCACAAGAATAAATGAAGTACATGCTACAAGGTGGATAAATCTCAAAAATATTATACTAAGGGAAAGAAGCCAAACATAAGAGGTCACATATAAATCCAGAATAGGTAAATCCATAGCAACAGAGCACAGATTGGTGGATGCCATAAGTTGGGCTCATGGCGGGCAGAGGAGGATGAAGATGGACACAGGATTTTTCTTCTGGGAATGACAAAAATGGCTTTGAACCAGATAGCTAGATAGAGGTAGTGGTTGCACAACAGGATTTTCTTTAAAATGATTGATTTATTGTGCAGTTCATCACAATAAAAAATTTTTTAAAAAGAACTCCTACTCATGGACACAAAGAGGGGAACAGACACTGGGGCCTACTTGGGGGTAGAGGGTAGGAGGGAGAGGGTCAGGAAAAAATAATAGGCTTATTTTATCTAGGCTTAGTACCTAGGCTTAGTACCTTGATGATGTACTAGGCTTAGTACCTTGATGATGAAATAATCTATCTGTACAACAAACTCCAGACCTGAGTTCACCTATATAAGAATTCCTTATTTGACCACCAGGTGGAATATGCCACCTAATTCAATGGGATCACTCTACCCATTACAAAAGAAAATTCAATTGAGCATCTACAAGGTACGAAGTGCAGTGCTAGATCCTTTAAATATACATTATTTCAGCAAACTTCACCCAATCAAGAGAAACAAATTTATTATAGTAGGAAGCACGGAGTCTGTGTGTGCACGTGGTCCTGGTACCAAATTGCCTCCATTTAAATCCCAGCTCTGCTGCTTGCTACTATGTGCCCCTGGACAAGTTACTTTTGGTCTGTTTTCCTCTCTGTAAAATAGGAGTAATGAGGCTATCTAGACTTTATATGGTTGTTCTGAGGATTAAATGCAATAATCCAAGAATCCACTGACCTAGGCTATTAGAAAGAATTAAAACAAATATTAGCTACTAAAATTAATTATATAATTAAGTATAATACAGCTAAAAATTAATGTTGTTGGAAAATTTTAACTGTTAGGTCTCTCCACCACCAAAAGCTGCTGCATATGATAATACTGACAAGGAAATTGTTCAAATCTCAAGTTTTTAAATTTAGTATATATACAAAGGAAATGATAATCCTAGAACTATACACACATCACAGAATCAGACTTCAATACAGAAATATGTTCTATGGTGTTTTTTGTTTGTTTGTTTTGAGATAGGGTCAGACTCTGGCGCCCAGGCTAGAGTACAGTGGTGTAATCTCAGCTCACTGCAACCTCTGCCTCTCAGGCTCAAGCCATCCTCCCACCTCAGCCTCCTGAGTAGCTGGGACCATAGGTACACACGATCATGCCGGGCTAATTTTTGTATTTTTTTTTTAGAGACAGGGTCTTACTTTATTGCCCAGGCTAGTCTCAAACTCCTGAGTTTAAGTGATCTGCCCACCTCCCAAAGTGCTGAGATTACAGGCATGAAACACCATGCCTGGCTGATATGTTCTATTTTAACTCCAAAAATGCATGATATAAATGAAACACTTGAAGAAGATTTAGAGGGCTGCCATAAATATAAACACTGCAAATTAAAATCTATGAGAAAAAATTAAGAGAATCATAAAAGTTTCAGTTATAATGTTCTACTATCTGAAGACTCCTATTTTAATATTGGCACAGTTTATTTAGGTTACAAAAGTGATGGACAAAAAGGATGTATAAAGGATTTAAGGGAGATATAAAGGGGATATATCATAAAAATTCAGAAATTTTTTAAAAGTATAAGAAAGAAAATAAAAAGTCACTTCAAATCCCAATTCCCATAGATCACCATTCTAACATTTTAGTCTATTTTCTATGGGCCTGTTTTATTAAAAAATAAAACTAGGATTATAATTTTATATGTTTCTTTAAAAAATATAACATACAATCATGAATATTTTCTTCTATCATTAAATATTCTTTGATTACATGTAACATGATTTATAATAATACACATTTATTTAATACATAAACATGATTTATAATAGGAACATAGGATTTCATTTATGAAGGTTTGTTAAACAAAAGTTAACCAAGGCCAGGGGCAGTGGTGCATGCCTATAATCCCAGCACTTTGTGAGGCTGAGGTGGGTGGATTGCTTGAGCTCAGGAGTTCAAGACTAACCTGGGCAATGTGGCAAAACCTCATTCCTACAAAAAAACCCAAAAAAACAAAAAAATGAGCTGAGCATGGTGTTGCACGCCTGTAGTCCCAACTACTTGGGAGGCTGAGGTGGGATTGCTTAAGCCCAGTAGGTTGAGGCTGCAGTGAGCCAAGATCATGCCACTGCACTCCAGCCTGGGCTGGAAAATCTTTTCTCATAGATTTTGAGAGTGAGAGCCTGTCTCACACACACACACACACACACACACACACACACAAAGTCTGGGCATGGTGGCTCACACCTGTAATCCCAGCACTTTAGGAGGCCGAAGTGGCAGATCACCTAAGGTTGGGAGTTCGAGACCAGCCTGACCAACATGGAGAAACCTCATCTCTACTAAAACACAAAAAATTAGCCAGGCATGGTGGCACATGCCTGTAATCCCAGATACTCGGGAGGCTGAGACAGGAGAATCGTTTGAACCCAGGAGGCGGAGGTTGCAGTGAGCCAAGATCATGCTGTTGCACTCCAGCCTGGGCAACAAGAGTGAAACTCCCATCTCAAAATAAATAAATAAAATAAAAATAATAAAAAATATAATAACCAAGATTTATCTACTTTCCCTTAATCTAGAAAAGGAAAATAACATTAAACTGTACCATAAAGGATTTTAATTAGCTAGAAAAATTTTAAATAATGATTATTTCATCTCAGTTATAGAATTCTCCCAATGAAAAAAAGCCTTATGCTTTCAATGTTCTTTATTTAATAGACTGGAAAACTGAAGTTTAAAGCTATGCAACTAAATGAAGTAGCAGAGCAAAGATTTGAATCCAAATCTGTTCTGACTCCAAAGCCTATGCACTTAACCTCAACACTATAGATTACAAGATGGTTTGGGGGTGGTCTTATCTAATAATATGCAGGTAGTCTTAATCATTTGGATCCATTCTCAAGAGAAAGCTAAAAGAATGCAAGTCTGAAGGATTCACTTTGAAACATGACAACAGAAGAAATTTAGAAATAAAAGACAAATTTAAGTATTTAGAACAGTACTCATACCAGTACAGGGGGAAATCATTTGTACTATGTTCATTACAATGACTTAAAACAGTTAAAAAATAAAATGAAATAACAGTCCATCACCAAAGGATTGGCTAATTAAATTTTGTTATTTAAACCACGTTGGTTGGCATGGTAGCTCACACCTGTAAACCTAGAACTTTGGGAGGCTGAGGCAAGAGGATCACTTGAACCCAGGAGTCTGGGACCGGCCCTGGCAACATAGCAAGATCTTGTCTCTACAAAAATGTTTTTTTTTTTTTTTTTGAGACGGAGTCTCGCTCTGTTGCCCAAGCTGGAGTGCAGTGGTGTGATCTCGACTCACTGCAAGCTCCGCCTCCCAGGTTCACTCCATTCTCCTGCCTCAGCCTCCTGAGTAGCTGGGACTACAGGCATCCGCCACAACACCCGTCTGATTTTTTTTGTATTTTTAGTAGAGACAGGGTTTCACTATGTTAGCCAGGATGGTCTCGATCTCCTGATCTCGTGATCCGCCCGCCTCGGCCTCCCAAAGTGCTGGGATTACAGGCGTGAGCCACCGTGTCCGGCCTCTACAAAAATTTTTTAAAAAAATATTAGCCGAGCATGGTGGTGTACACCTATAGTCCCAGGCACTTGAGAGGCCTAGGCTGGAGAATCACTTGAGCCCAGGAGGTCAAGGCTACAGTGAGCCGTGATTGCGCCACTGCACTCCAGCCTGGGCAACAGAGAGAGACTCTGTCTCAAAAATAAACAAATAAATAAATTACCATGTAATATTTTGCAGCCATCACAAATTATATCTATATTTAATAACATCAGTAGGCAAATAAAACAGATGTATAATCCCACTTATGCAGAAATGTATAAATAAGTAGATATGTATAAATATATACAGATGTCTGAAAGAATAATCACCAACATATTAACAGTGGTCATACCTAGATATGGCAGGACTGCATGTGATTTGTCCTTGTTTTGTGGTTTTCCATATTTAAAAAAAATGTAAGTGCTTAAGAGTGTGTGTGTGTGTGTGTGTGTGTGTGTAAATTCTAATGGACTAAACATAAGGCAGCAATAGCAGAGAAAAGTACAAAATTAAAAGAGAAAAGACCAATGGGGGACACTTCAAGGAAAAGACGAAGCCTGAGATGTGTCTTGAAGAATTCCTTTACCCCATCCCTATTATTTTTCTACCATATTCATCCTGTTAATCATACCCAATCCTGAATGACCCTAAGCACTCATCTTCAACATTCTTGAACCACAGCTTCTAAGTTTTCAGAGAAAAATCAAAATTGTGGACCAGTGCCACTATGAATTCAAGATCTTCCTCAAAGTAGCTCAGGAGCCTTTTTTTTTTTTTCCAAAGTATTCCTCATCAGCTTTACTCCCCAATTCCTCATGATGATTCTCTTAAGGCTACTATCCTGTATCTATCATTCTTGGCAAATGACTGTCTATTTCTCCACAGCAAATTTATAGGACATAAATTTCTCATACTTCCTTTCCCAGATAAAAATTATCCTTACCTCTCCGGGCTCAAGAAAAGAAGCAACCATGTGTACTAGATCCCTTTTTCTTCATTGTTCCTCCAAAACTTTCCTCTACTAATAATTCCTGTCCTTTCAACTCCCTCATTCCACAAGATTCCTATTCTTACATATGCCTTTCTAGTTTCCACTCTCTTCTTCCCCTCCCAACTATTCTTACTTAGTACTATAGTTGTCTTCCTAGCTGCCTCCACTTCCTCTATTCACATTTATTGCTCAGCCAACTACTACTTGGCTTCTGTTCCAACCACTCCCCATTCAAATTGCTCAGTTATCAATAAACTCCTAATTGATTTATTTCCAATTACTGACACAATTGACTACTCCTGCTTTCAGGAATTTCTGTTTATTTTCTTCCTTTGTTGGCTTCTCTTTAGTCTACTCCTCTCTTCATGTACCTGAAATACCTTGTTTTTTTCCCAGAGAAATGAATCCTGTCTTTTTCTTTCTCACTTTTCTAATCTAGAATTCCATCACTTCTTAACAACCTCCACTACTACAATCCTGATCTAATCATCTCACCTGAACTACTTCAATTGCCTCCTAATTGATTTCCTCTTTCACTCTTACGCTTTATTATCTACACTGTAGCCAGTATTCATTAAAAACTTAATGCAGATGACATCGCTCCTCAGCACCCATCTCAGCATAAAACCCAAAGTCCTTACATGATCTAGCACTTTAATATCTCTCTCCCTATCTCTTCTACAACTCTCCTGCTTTTCCACTCTGCTCCAGGTATACTGCCTTTATTGCTACTTCTTGAACACGCCAAGCACTTTCACAGTCTCGATGTCTTTGTACTCGCCTTTCCTCCACCTGGAAAACTCTTTCCACATATATCTCCATTGCTTACCCCTTCGATTCCTTTAGGTGTCTGTTCAAATTAGACTCAAAAATCACTATGATCATGCTCTACAAAATAGTGCCCCCATCATTTTCTTATCCCTCCGAACCTTGCTTTATTTTTTTCACTCCCAATTTTTAAATTCTTTTTGAGACTGAGTCTCGCTCGGTCACCCAGGCTGGAGTGCAGTGGCACCATCTTGGCTCACTGCAGTATTCACCTCCTGGGTTCAAGCAATTCTCCTGCCTCAGCCTCCCAAGCAGCTGGGATTACAGGCACGTGTCACTGGGATTACGGCACACGCCACCACGCCTGGCTAGTTTTTTGTATTTTTAGTAGAGACAGGGTTTCACCATATTGGCCAGGCTGGTCTTGAACTCCTGACCTCAGGTGATCCTCCCGCCTTGGCCTCCCAAAGTGCTGGCACTGCAGGTGTGAGCCACTGTGCCTGGCCAACTCCCAACATTTTTTGAGATATAATTCACATAACATAAAGTTCCACCCTTTTAAAGTACACGATTCAGTGAGTTCTAGAATAGCCCGAAGTTGTGTAGTCATTACTACTACCTAATTCCAGAACATTTTCATCACCTCAAAAAAGAAAAGCCATCCCAATTAGCAGTCATTCTCCACCCCCATTCCTTGAATCCCTGGCAACCACTAATTTACTTTCTGTTTTTATGGACTTGCCAATTCCCATACCCCCCCCCCTTTTTTTTTTTTTTTTTTTTTTTTGAGACAGATTCTCACTCTGTCGCCCAGAGCCCAGACTGGAGTACAGTGGCACCATCTTGGCTCACTGCAACCTGAACCTCCCAGGTTCAAGTGATTCTCCTGCCTCAGCCTCCTGAGTAGCTGGGATTACAGGCATACACCATTGCGCGTGGCTAATTTTTGTATTTTTAGTAGAGACGGGGTTTCACCACGTTGGCCAGGCTGGTCTTGAGCTCCTGACCTCAGGTGACCCACCCACCTCGGCCTCCCAAAGTGCTGGGATTACAGGCGTGAGCCATCATGCCCAGCCTACCCTGACATTTTTATAATCGTTTGTTTAATGTCTGTTTCCAACCACCAGAATATGAACTGGTGAGGAAAAAGACTTTATTTTCTTTACTTTTTGTAGCTCCAGCATATAGCTTAGTGCTTGTTACATAGCAGGTGTTCAATATCCCGTAAGCAGCTCAATTTCAACATATCCCAAACTGAACTCGTTATCAGACTAGGAATGATAGCAAAAGAAAATGATAGTCAAAACTGATATCCAGAGTTCACCATGATGAACAGTGCACTGTTAACCTATTTTCAACTTTTAGGATAATGTGCCCTTTACTGTGCAAGAAAATCACTATATATACATATATATACATACACATATATATATAATAACCGTATCAAATATAACTTGTTGGCTAAAATATTTCTAACACATTTATTTAGTCTGTGCTACCTGCAGTACTCTTTTTCTTTTCCCAGTTGTCACTAATTTAGGACCTTATCATATCCAGCATTTGGTTTACCAAATCTTTCATAGCTACTTCCTTTCCCTCCTTTTCCCTCCCCTTCCCTCTTCTCTAGCTCTAAAATCCAGCCACACTGAATTTCTTTCAGTTCTTCAATACACCAAGCTCTCGTTTACCTCCAAAACTTCTAACATGGTATTCTCTCCTCTTCCTGGAACACTCTTCCTCCAACATAGCCCTTTAATCTTTACATGACTAATTTTTATGACTTCAGGACTGATTTTGAAAGCAAGTTCATCTCCTATCAAAAGCCCTTCCTGATTCCCGGGCACACAGGCACTCCTCTATTTCCCACCTCATCAAACTATACTTTCCCTTTCAGAGCACCTAACACATTGTTTTTAATTGATTATTTACTAGTCTGACTCCTGAACTATGAAGTAAGCTCAATTAGAGAAGAAATCACATTTATGTCTTTTACCATTACAGCTGAAAATACTCAGTAAATAAATTATCTTGGCTGCAGTTAGAGAAAAAAAATGGATTGAAGTCAGAATACTTTTTCTTTTTTTTCTTTTCTTTTTTTTTTTTTTTTTTTTGAGACAGTCTCACTCTGTCGCCCAGGCTGGAGTGCAATGGCACCATCTCGGCTTACTGCAACCTCTGCCTCCCAGGTTCAAGCAATTGTCCTGCCTCAGCCTCCTGAGTAGCTGCGATTACAGGCACGTGCCACCACGCCCGGCTAATTTTTGTATTTTTAGTAGAAATGTGGTTTCACTATGTTGGCCAGCATAGTCTTGAACTCCTGACCTCGTGATCCACCCGCCTTGGCCTCCCAAAGTGCTCAGATTACAGGTGTGAGTCACTGCACCCAGCCCTTTTTTCTTAAGACTAGCTCTTCTAATGACTAACAGTGTCAAACTGGGCAAGTCTCTTAATCATCTGGAAGTTTGGGTTTTATTATCTATGAGAATATATGTCTCTCAGATGTCAAAAAGATTAAATGAAGTAATAATATACATCAAAGTGCTCTATAAAATTATGAGCAAAGTACAAGACTAGTGTAATATCTACCTGCCCAGTCTCTTATAATCTAAATAATCCTGTTATCATAACATGTTAAGTCAGCCCATTAAAGTTACAAGTAATTTTTCTCAAAATGCAATCAACACATTTGGTAAATACAGTAGTCCTCCCTTATCCATGGTTTTGCTTTCCATGGTTTCAGTTATCCATGGTCAACCAAGGTCAGGAAATATTAAATGAAAAATTCCAATTTAAGTAACTTATATATTTTAAATACAACACCATTCTAAGTAGCATGATGAAATTTTCTGTTGACCTGCGAGTCTAGCTCCATCCCAACCAGGACAAGAATCATCCCTTTATCCAGTGTATCCATGCTATACACACTATCTATCCTTTAGTCACTTAGTAACCATATGGATTACCAGATTAACTGTCAAAGTATCACAGTGTTTGTATTCAGGTAACCCTTATTTTACTTAACAATGGCCCCAAAGTGGAGGAGTAGTGACATTTGGCAATTTGGATATGCCAAAGTGAAGCTTTAATGTGCTTCATTTAAGTGAAAAGGTGAAACTTCTTAAGGAAAGAAAAAAATCATATGCTGAGCCTGCTAAGATCTATGGGAAGAATGAGTCTTCTATCTGTAAAACTGTGAAAGAATGAAAAAGAAATTATTCATGCTAGTTTTGCTGCCACACCTCAAACGGCAAAACTTACAGCCAGAGCAAAATAAGTGCTTAGTTAAGATTTAAAAGGCATTAAATTTGTAGGTGAAAGACATGAACAGAAAACATGGTTTACCGAATCTTTCATAGCTACCCCCTTTCCCTTCACTGACAGCAACATGTTGCACCAGAAACCCATGAGCCTAAAGGAAGATTTCGACAAGGGATCCCCTGAAATGACTGACACAGACTTGGGAATACAGAAGGTCAATAGTAGCCTAATGCTGTGTCACAATGCCTATGTGATTCACCTCACTTAATATCATCACATCGGCATTCTATCATCTTACATCATTATACGAAGGGTGAATACAGAACAGTAAGCTATTTTGAGAGACCACATTCACATAACTTTTATTATAGTATGTTGCTTTATTGTTCTATTTATTAATAGTTGTGATGGTTAATAGAGTGTCAACCTGACTGAAGGACACAAAGTATTGTTCCTGGGTGTGTCTGTGAAGGTGTTGCCAAAGGAGATTAACATTTGAGTCAGTGGACTGGGAAAGGCAGACCTACCCTCAATCTGAGTGGGTACAATCTAATCAGCTGCCAGCACAGCCAGAATAAAAGCGGGCAGAAGAATGTGAAAAGACTAAACTGGTTTAGTCTCCCAGTCTACATCTCTCTCTTATGCTTTCCTGCCCTCGAATGTTGGACTCCAAGTTCTTCAGCTTTGGGACTCAGACTGGCTTCCTTGCTCCTCAGCTTGCAGATGACCTATTGTGGGACCTCACCTTGTGACTGTGTGAGTCAATACTCCTTAATAAACTCCCCTGTAGATATACACATCTATCCTATTAGTTCTGTCTCTCTAGAGAACCCTGAAAATACAATAGTTATTATTATTAATCTCCTACTGTGCCTTATTTATAAATTAAGCTTTATCATAGGTATGTATGTATAGGAAAAAACATAGTATAGTCATGTGCCACATATGTTTCAGTCAAGGATAGATCACATATATGACAGTGGTCCCATAAGATTATAATACAGAATATACAGAAACCTGCTATATGGCACTTACTACTGACACTGTGGATCAAGTAGGGAAAATGGATGATACTCAGCAATGGTGCTGGGACATTTGGTTTTCCATATAAAAGGTATATAAAGACTTATAAATTATAATTAATATACAACACTGGTCCCATAAAATTATAAAGAAGATGAAAAATTCCTATCTCCTAGTGATGTCATGCCATGTGTTGCCTCCTCTGTTCAGATACACAAATACTTACCATTGTGTTACAATTGCCTACAGTATTTAGTCCAGTAACATGTCGTACACATTTGTAGCCTAGGAGCAACAGGCTAAATCATACAGCCTAGGTATGTAGCAGACTATCCCACGTAGGTTTGTGTAAGTACACTCTATGATGTATGCATGATGAAACTACCTAATGACTCATTTCTCAGAACATACCCCATCGTTAAGTTACACATGACTGTATATATAGTGTTTGGTACTATGCTCGGTTTCGGGCATCCACTAGAGGGTCCTAGGACATATTCCCCACAGATAAGGAAGGACTGCAGAATAGTTTCAATTCCAGCTCTGAGCAGTTTCAACTAACAAGCAGATTTTCCTGAACCTATTAAAGTAGTCAAGCACTAATAGGTTAATGAACAACCAGGGAGCCTGGAGTAAATTCACCCCATTAATAGCTACAGCTGAAAACAGGATCTGGAAAAAAAATGGCTCTAATATGAAAATGGGTTAAAATACAAATTTTAATATTTAAAAATTCTGATAAGCTTATATTTTTATACTGCACAAAATGGCATGTTTTCTTCCAATAATAAACTCCAAAATTCAATTTACCGTATTTCCTCCTTCAATTTAATTTGCTTCCTTTTTCTCTCCCCATTCTACACACCAAACAGTTTTCGGATCACATCCTTTTTACCTGTGTTCTCAAAATTACTTTGTTAAAAATGTAACTAGGCCAGGCACGGTGGCTCCTGCCTGTAATCCCAGCATTTTGGGAAGCTGAGGCAGGAGGATCACTTGAGCCCAGAAGTTCAACACAAGCCTGGGCAACCTAGGGAGACACTGTCTCTAGTTAAAACAAACAAACGAACAAAAAAAAAATTAGCTGGGCCTGGTGATTGGTGATGCACACCTGTGGTCCCAGCAACTTGGAAGGCTGAGGTGGGAGCATTGCTTGAGCCTAGGAGGTGGAGGCTGCAGCCTGGGTGACAGAGTGAGACCCTGTCTTCAAATTTTAAAAAATTGTTTTTAAAAAAGAAGTAACTGTGCTGCAATATCACAAGTAAAGTTACTCATTCGGCAGACACCACTTCATTTCAGTTTCCCTCCTAAGACATTTCACTATAACATCTAGAAAGATAAAGACAGAAACTCAGTAAAACTCACAGTTTTAAAAGTTGACCAATCAAAATAAAATTCTGACTAATATCTGTTGGCTACTTTATGTATTCATAGTAAGAGCATGTATATATATAAAATATTCAAAACACATAGGAAACCTAAAACTAGTTTATTCATTTTTGACACATAATGCAACTAACTAGAAAAAAATATGTAGTTAAACCTGGGATTTTCATGATTCCTCTTAAAAAAAATAGAATTCCCAATAGTTCCAGTTTTAAAAAGGATTAAATTCCTAAAGCACCCAGACAGGAAATAGATGTGAATCCATTCTTATATCCACGCCTCTGTGCTCAACTTCAAACTCCCAAGAATAAACCCTACTATACTCTGAAAGTAGCTTATTCCATTTAATGATCAAATATATTATTTGCGTTTAAAGGATTTATCTAAATCCCTTAGTTCTACACTAAACAAGTACCAATATATTTTATGATTAATAAGCATTCTTATATTTTTAGTTAGAATGCATTTTCAGAAGCATGAATTAAGGGGAATAATCAAAAGATGAGAAAACTATCAATTTCATAAGATTAATGCCCCTTAAAAATTTAAGTTAGAAATATTATGAGGGAAAAAAAAGCTTCACTTTAATCTTAATCCCTGTAAAGCACACGTTTTAGTCAAGATTTGAGATCATAAGAGTTTGAAATAACCACAAGCTTTTATTTATTTATTTATTTTTCTCCTCCCAATCTGTTCCCATGTTCACAAGATTTTAGAGACTATAATAATTTCTGACTGAAAAAAAAAACATGACAACTAAGTACCATGTATCATCCTCTAAAAAGTAATTACCACTGAGCATGGTGGCTCACACCTGTAATCCCAGCACTCTAGGAGGCCAAGGCGGGTGTATCACTTGAGGTCAGGAGTTTGAGATCAGCCTGGCCAACATCGTGAAACCTGTCTCTACTAAAAATACAAAAATTAGCCAGGCGTGGTGGTGGGCACCTGTAATCCCAGTTACTTGGGAGGCTGAGGCAGGAGAATCACTTGAACTCAGGAGGCGGAGGTTGCAGTGAGCCGAGATCGCGCCACTGCACTCCAGCCTGGGTGACAGAGTGAGACTCCTTCTCAAAAAAAAAAAAAAAAAAAAGTAATTATCATTTTCCTTTCAAGGATTATTGGTAGGAGTTACAATTAAACCTAAAAGAGCCATTAAATATCATGGAAAAAGAGAAACAATAAAGCTTAAAGTTTTTATAGCTTTGGAAAAAATTTTTGTGATTTTTTTTTTTTTAATCAAGACAGGGTCTCATTCTGTCATCCAGAATGAAATGCAGTGGCACAATTGCAGCTCACTGCAGCCTCAAACTCCTAGGCTGTGTAGGAAGGGGTCTTGTTATGTTGCCCACTCTGGTCTTGAACTCCTGGCCTTAAGTCATCTGCCTTGGCCCCATAAAGTGCTGAAATTACAGGTTTGAGCTACTGTGCCAAGCCAACTTTCAATTTTTGAAAAATGTTTTGTTAAAAATATCTTGAACACCCAAAAAGATTTGCTTATCCTGAAAAACCAACTTTTTCCTTCAAACAAAGATTCAACTTTTTTCTCAAAATATTCAGAGCAAGTTAGAGATTCATAATCAAACAATGTTTAAAGGCACTAGCATAATGTAAAAAATTGTTCATAGAAGCTTCACGATAACCTTGTTAGATAAAAAGGAAATTAGGATAAAAAGGGGAAAAGAAATAAAACTAGCAAAGTTTAAAACAGATATTTGATTATGTTTCCTGACTAGAAATTCTGTACTTTTCCCCTTACTAAACAGCTTCCTCTAACTTAACTGAATTGCATATTTCACAAAACAGCAAATAATTTTTCCATGGTGGCCAGCCTGAAAAACCAACTATCTAAAGCTTTCCCCTTCATCTTCATCCTCAGAGTAAGAAAACTGGGGGGGCGGGGGAGACTCTTCAATAATTTTTTCATATGAACTAGAAGTTAGAGAAAATACAATTTGTGGCCAGGCACAGTGGCTCATGCCTGTAATCCCAGCACTTTGGGAGGCCAAAGCAGGCATATCACCTGAGGTCAGGAGTTTGCGACCAGCCTGGTCAACACGGCAAGACCCCGTCTCTATTAAAAATACAAAAATTAGCTGGGCATGGTGGCATGCATGCACCTGTAATCTCAGCTACTAGGGAGGCTGAGGCAGGAGAATCGCTTGAACCCAGAAGACGAAGGTTGCAGTGAGCCGAGATTACGCCGCTGCACTCCAGCCTGGGCAACAGAGTGAGACTCAGTCTCAAGAAAAAAGAAAATACAATTTGGGAAATAAAATGATACAGCCTCTCACACATTAAGGTCCAGATCGTGCCTAAATTTCTAGTGATTTGAGTTGGAAGACCTGAAAGATTCCCCTTTGTCTCTAATCCCGCAACACTCTACCCCAGATGGGGCGGGGAATCCCACGACACTGTACCCAAGAAAGGTAGTCATTTAAAAAATATGTTCAGCAAAACTGAAAAATAATTACATGGGACAAATCTCCCTATCCTGAACAACTAAACTGTTAGGCTGAGGGAGGGGAAAGCCAAAAAAGATATAGAACACAACCTGAAATCTATATAACACTAAATTTAAAACATGATTTGGTTTAAACCACTTCAGAATTAATTTTCTCCTTATAATCATCTCGTCTGAGACAAAGTAGCTACGAATAACAATTTTCCAGTATTTACAAACTGAATTCAACTGAGTCTTATTTTAACAATACAAATACAAAGAACTAGAACTGCCTTATACTTTAAATCACCTTTACGCAAAAAATTCTGAACTTTGACTAATACAGTTTTTTAAATAGCATTTTAAATATCCTAACCTGAAATTATTTGGAAACTACTTTGTTGCATACCATAGCAAAATTGTCTAAAACAAGATTTGTCAATTTACCAATCCATTTACAATATTAGAGTTTTTAGTCACTTGGTACTCAGGACTCATTAACGTCTGTACTCAGACAACCTACAAGTGCCAAAAAGGAGAGCTTTTTATTTATTTTTATTATTTGAGACAGGGTCTCACTCTGTTGCCCAAGCTGGAGCGCAGTCATGCAATCATAGTTCACTGTAACCTTGAACTCCTGGGGTCATGCAATTCTCCTTTATCAGTCTCCCAAGTAGCTAAGTCTACAGGCATGTGCCACCAGACTTGGACTAGTTTTTTTAAAGTTTTTGTAGAGACAGTTGGGGAGGGGGAGTTGGTCTTGCTATGTTGCCCAAACTGGTCTCAAACTCCTGGACTCAAGCAATCCTCCCACCTTGGCCTCCCAAAGTGCTGGGATTACAGGTGTCAGCCACTGTGCCCAGCTTAAGGAACTGTTTAGATGCCTGAGGTGTCAATGAGTCATCTATGATGAAAGAAAAAAAGACACAGAGAAGGAATAATGAGAAACGAAATTATAAATAACTTATATTTCAAGAAAAATAACTTCCTGTTGCCTAGAAAAAAAATGAGAATTTCTCTTTTATTAAATTCCTCGGTTGAGAATTCAAGAGTCATCCTGAGGTAGACACTGCAACTTGAAGTTTCTATTCAACCTTAGTCAAATACAAAACTTAAGGCTATTGCTTTCTACTCTATTCCCAGCTGTTTTCACCGCTAAATTTTTTTTTTGCCCTCTTATTTTTATCAAATTTTATCCTTTGAGTTTCTGAGTTGAGGTTTCATTGTCATTTAAAGATTATCTGTCTTATATATAGCACATCCACATTTGGATTGCTAAAATGGTATTTTTCTCATAGGACACACCATCCAATTCTGTTACGAAGAGCTATGTTTACTAAAATCCGTGATCTCTGAAATATCCAATTGATAGACAAGTTAGACAAACAACGGGCTACTAAAAAAGAAGTATGAGGCTGGGCATGGTGGCTCACGCCTGTAATCCCAGCACTTTGGGAGGCCGCAGCGGGTGGGTCACCTGAGGTTGGGAGTTCAAGACCCGCCTGACCAACATGGAGAAACCCTGTCTCTACCAAAAATACAAAATTAGCCGGGCATGGTGGCGCATGCCTGTAATCCCAGCTACTCGGGAGGCTGAGGCAGGAGAATCACTTGAACCCAGGAGGCGGAGGTTGCGGTGAGCCGAGATTGCACCATTGCACTCCAGCCTGGGCAATAACAGTGAAACTCCATTTCAAAAAAAAAAAAAAAAAAAAAAAGAAGTAGGAAAAGAGGAGGGTCCACCAAGATGGACCCTGCACGTAATGCCCTGGTCTTTCTTTGCTCCAAAACTAGACAGTGGTGAATGTTCAAATCATTCTACATGGTCTTTTCTTCATAAACTTCCCTCTAATCTGGCATTTCAACATGGATGGGTTTTCTCTTCCAGGGAATATTATAGGTTCCAACCTAACATGATTTTTCCAAAAGAATCCACCTCTCATAGTCCACTTTTTCTGTTTCATTTCAGTCATACAATAAATGATTGCTAAATTTCACTTCTAAATATATTTGATATGGGAGATTCCAAAACACACTTTGTTTCTTTGCTTGTTAGTAGTTGATGATTCTGGTAAGTAGCCTAGCAATTTGAAGAAGTACTTTCTAGTGAGAAAAATAACAGAACAAGACATATCTAAATTTGAGGGGAAATGTACTTTTAAATTTACACACAAGTAAATAAGTGTGGTGAGAACACAATTACTCAGTAGCTATCTTTCTGGCTGTAAGTTACCTTTATATTTTTAGGATTAGCAATCATCTCTCTTTTGAAGCTTGGCACCCCAACAGCCCATTAATTTCACCAAATATAGGCAATCCTGATTACAGACCTTAAGTATTCTCAGGAGTTAGTTGGTTTTTATAATTAGAAAAGATATTAAGCTAATATGCTAGTCAGGTTATCTATCAGGAAATTATTACTTGGTGAAAGCACTAATCACGCAACCAGGTACAGTGGCTCACGTCTGGAATTCCAGTACTTTGGGAAGCTGGGGCAGGTGGATCACGAGGTCAGCAGCTGGAGACCAGACTGGCCAACATGCTGAAACCGGTGTTTACTAAAAACACAAAAATGGGCCAGGTGTAGTGGTGTGCACCTGTAATTCCAGCTACTCAGGGGGCTGAGGCAGGAGAATCGCTTGAACCTGGGAGGTAGAGGTTGCAGTAAGCCGGAATCGTGCCACTGCACTCCAGCGTGGGCAATAGAGTGAGACTGCGTCTCAAAAAACAAAAAAAAAAGAAAGCACTATAAATTGCCAAAGTGCCTAATTTATACCTAAAATAATTTATTCATAAAATCTATCTGTGCACAGCTAATATGCATTTTACCAGTAAACAAACGTACTGGTTAAGATTAACTTTAATAAACAGAGTCATATTCCTATTCTCTCATTTATTCTCAAATAAATTGTCAGCTGTGGCAATAATCTAGTGTCATTCTTTCAAATAGAAAATGCTTTAGTAGTTGAGGATCATAAGAAATGAAATTAGGGTGGGCACAGTGGCTCATGCCTGTAATCCCAACACCTTAGGAGCCCGAGGTGGGCAGATCACTTGAGGTCAGGAGTTCAAGACCAGCCTGGCCAACATGGCAAAACCCCATCTCTACTAAAAATACAAGAATTAGCCCAGCATAGTGGCAGCGCCTATAATCCCAGCTACTCAGGAGGTGAGGCAGGAGAACTGATTGAACACAGCGGGATGGAAGTTACACTGAGCAGAGATCACACCACTGCACTACAGCCTGGGCGAAAGAGTGAGACTCCATTTCAAAAAAAAGAAGTGAAATTGAAGAAAAATAGGCCGGGCGTGGTGGCTCAAGCCTGTAATCCTAGCACTTTGGGAGCCGATGTGGGCGGATTACTTGAGGGTTGGGAGTTCAAGACCAACCTGGCCAACATGGTGAAACTCCATCTCTACTAAAAAATACAAAAAATTAGCCAGGTGGTAATTTCAGCTACTCAGGAGGCCGAGGCAGAAGATTCACTTGAACCCGGAGGCAGAGGTTGCAGTGAGCCGAGATCACGCCACTGTACTCTAGCCTGGGCTACAGAGCGAGACTGTGTCTCAAAAAAAAAAAAAAAAGAAAGAAAGAAAGAAAGAAAAATAAGCACTTTAATGTTCACACAAAACAAAAACTACACTACCTAACGGTGCCTTTTAACCAGGCCTTTTGATGAATACAATCACACCTAGAGTTAATCTAGCAGTTATCTAGGGTCCTTATGAACCCCTATCAATGTCTAATTAATAACACAAATATGAAGAGAATACCTTTATGAGACTTAGTAGGGTTTACAGTTTCCATAGCTATAGAAGTATGTCTTATTTCACTAATACAGCTTTTCTTCTTCCTGGCTCACTGCCATAATTCTGTGACATTTACTAGAAAATTGCAATCCTATTGCTACTATTAAATACAAACATTTGCTTTCCAGAAATCAACAAAATCAATCAACCAAGCATATTAAAAGTCAAAAAAATTCCAATCGAGGCCGGGCATGGTGGCTCATGCCTGTAATCTCAGCACTTTGGGAGGCTGAGGCAGGCAGATCACGTGAGGTCAGGAGTTCAAGACCAGCCTGGCCAACATGGCAAAACCTTGTCTCTACTAAAAATACAAAAATTAGCCAGGCGTGGTGGTGGACACCTGTAATCCCAGCTACTCGGGAGGCTGAGGCAGGAGAATTGCTTGAACCTGGGAGGTGGAGGTTACAGTGAACCAAGATCACACCACTGCATTCCAGCCTGGGCAACAGAGTGAGACTCCGTCTAAAAAAAAAAAAAAAATCCAGTCTAAACAAGATTAATATGTCTATGCCTCATGAATTTTTCACAAAGTCATCTGTAGTCTAGTCTGGCTTATCAAAATCTAGTCTTTGATGATCAAAGACATAATATAGTCAGTGGTATTTAGGTCATCTCATTTACATCTAAAGCTAAAGATTCTAGGTCCCACATAGAAAGTAACAGAAACTCACACTCTCTGAAAACAGAAGGAAGAAAACCATAAATGACAGACAACTAAAACACTATATTCTTTTAAATGCAAAAATGAAAATATTCTCCTTTCCACATACCACCACACAATTACGTCTCACTAACTTTACAAAAAAAAAAAGTGCATCTTACTCTTAAAAATTTCTATTTTTTGAATGCCTTTTTTAATTGCAGTAAATTATACATAAAATTTACCATTTTAACTATTTTTAAGTGCACAATTCAGTGGCAATAAATCTATGCATGACACTGTGCAACCATTACCATTATTCATTTCCAGAACTTTTTCATTACTCCAAACAAACTCTGTACCCATTTAACTATAGCTTCCTATTCCTCCCCTACCCTCAGCTCCTGGTAATCAATATTCTACTTTCTTTCTCTGCCTATTCTAAGTAGTTCATGTATCTAGTTACCTGATGTAAATGGAATCATACAATATTTGTCCTTTTCTGTCTGGCTTATTTCACTTTGCATATGTTTTCAAGGGTCATTCACACTGTGGCATGTAAAAGAATTTCATTCTCTTTTAAGGGTGAATAACATTCCCTTGTACTTATATACCACATTTTGGAATTTATCCATTCATCTGTTGATAGACACCTGGGTTGTTTCCATCTTTTGGCTATTGTAAACAATGCTGCTAGGAACATTAGTGCACAAGTATCTGTTTCAGCGTCCCTGCTCTCAGTTCTTTGCGGTGTATACCTATGAGTGGAATTGCTGGATCATATAATTCTACATTTAACTTTTTTGGGGGAACCACCTGTTTTTCACAACAGCTGCACCATTTTACATTCCCACCAGCAATGCGTGAAGAAAGCTACTTTTATGAGACAGCCCCACACAATTAAAAAAAAAAAATTAGGCTGGGCGCGATGGCTCATGCCAGTAATCCCAGCACTTTGGGAGGCTGAAGGCAGGTGGATCACGAGGTCAGGGGATCAAGACCATCCTGGCCAACATGGTGAAACCCCATCTCTACTAAAAATACAAAAAAAAAAAAAAAATTAGCTGGGCGTGGTGGCATCTGCCTGTAGTCCCAGTTACTCGGGAGGCTGAGGCAGGAGAATCGCTTGAACCCGGGAGGCAGAAGTTGCAGTGAACTGAGATCACGCCACTGTACTCCAGCCTGGCAACAGAGCGAGACTCCATCTCAAAAAATAAAAAATAAAGGAAAACATAAATTCTATTCTGTTTTGACAACACTTGCCATCTTTTAAAACTCTTCCAGTACATTTATGTGTGTGAACATATATATGTGCATATATATATACACATATTTTATGGAACTATAATTCACATATCATACAATTTACCTACTTAAAGCACACAATTCAATGGCTTTCAGCAGAGTCACAGTTGTGCATCCATCACCAAAATAAATTTTATTTTTGATACAGGGTCTTACTCTGTCACCCAGGCTGGAGTGCAGTGGTACAATCATAGCTCACTCAGCCTAGACATCCTGGCCTCAGGGGATCCTCCCGCCTGAGCCTCCTGAGTAGTTGGGACTACAGGCATATGCCACCATGCCCAGCTAATTTTTTTATTTTTTGTAGAGATGGGGGTCTCACTATACTGCCCAGACTGGTCTCGAACTCCTGGGCTCAAACAATTATCCTGTGTTGGCCTCCCAAAGTGCTGGGATTACAGGCATGGGCCAAAACATGCCTGACCAATTTTTGTATTTTTAGTAGAGACAACTTTTTTCCGTGTTGGCCAGGCTGGTCTCCAGCTTCTGGCCTCCCATGATCTGTCCACCTCAGCCTCCCAAAGAGCTGGGATTACAGGTGTGAGCCATCCCACCCGGCCTATTTCAAATTCTACAATCACCTCATGTTAACTTGTTACATTCTGTTCTGTGGGGCACAGGCTTTTGAAGACGATTTTTAATTAAGTCCTACCTGCAAAAATAATCCTCCCAAACATAGAGAAGGGTGAGAAAGTCCTGCTGGGAAAAATTATGTTTTCTCATGTAGGATAAAGACACTAGGTGTTTTCTATGTCATAAGACTAAGGTCATATTTCTAGCTTTTGCAATTATTCATGACAGTCCTATTATCTCTTAATTTAACCATTCTAGAGTCTGTTATTTCCATCTGTAACATATCAGAGATATAAAGTTCCCTATGAGAACTTTAGCTCACTATATTACACAGTTACACATTTTGCCCTAAAGCTGCGTCTTTCAAGCTCCAAGAGAACTTTCTGATTCGAGTATTCTGGATTTAGAGAACAAATCCACCTCAATTTTCAAGTGTCGGGTGTGGTGGCTCACATCTGTAATCCCAGCACTTTGGGAGGCTGAGGCAGGCGGATTACTTGAGGTCAGGAATTCGATTCCAGCCTGGCCAACATGGTGAAACGCTGTCTCTACTAAAAATTCAAAAAAGTAGCCAGGTGTGGTGCCATGCGCCTATAGTCCCAGCTGCTCAGGAGGCTGAGGCAGGAGAATCATTTGAACCTGGGAGGCGGAGGCTGCAGTGAGCCGAGATGGCACCACTGCACCCCACTCACTCCACTGTACCCCACTCATTCCACTGCACTCCAGATGACAGAGTGACACTCTGTCAAAAAAAAAAAAAGAGACATAGAATACACAATTTTCATCTTATTTATCTAAATTCTTGTCTTTACCGATTAAATAGTTCCAATTCTTTTTTTTTTTTTTTTTTTTTTTTTTTTTGAGACAGTCTTGCTGTGTCTCCCAGGCTAGAGTACAGTGGCACGATCTCGGTTGGCTGCAACCTCCCCCTCCAGAGTTCAAGCGATTCTCCTGCCTCAACCTCCCAAATAGCTGGGATTATAGGCACGCACCACCACACCCAGCTAATTTTTTTGTATTTTTAGTAGAGATGGTTTCATCGTGTTGGTCTTATGCTGCTGACCTCAAGTGATCCACCCACCTCAGCCTCCCAAAGTGCTAGGATTACAGGTGTTAGCCACCACCCCGGCCCCAAGTCTTTAAAGGCCTAGTTCCCCATTTGTAGTTATTTTAATGCAATTATTATTATTCCAACTGAAACCTGCTACATGGTTGCATATAACTAGAGCACAGTCCTCAAACTTCCAAAACCCTTCCTTCCTTCTTTTCTGGATGTAGGATTCATTCATTTACTCATTCATTCAACAAATACCAAGAACCTTTCAAATACAAAGCACTTGTGCCGGGTGTTACAAAAATGCAACGTATAGTCAATGCCCTTAAGAAGCTTACCATCCAGTATAAATATATAAGTAAAACTGGACTTCACTAGACGTTCTTTACGGTTTACTGCAGCTTTACTTCTATGACTGATTCTAATATTTTACAGATTTTATCATATGCTAGGTTTCTTTCCCTTAACACATGCATAATCTTGTGTTTAAATACAAAAGCTCAGCTAGGCCTGGAGGCTCATGCCTGTATTCCCAGCACTTTGGAAGAATGAGATGAGAGGATCACTTGAGGCCAAGAGTTCAAGATCAGCCTGGGCAACAGAATAAGAACCCGTCCCTACAATGTTTTTTTTTTCTTTTTAGCTGGGCATGGTGTTATGCACCTGTAAACACTGAGTAGTCCCAGCTACTCAGGAGGCTGAGGCAGGAGGATTGCTTTAGCCCATGAGTTCAAGACTGCAGTGATTCATGCTCATGCCACCACACTCCAGCAGCCAGGATGACAGAATGAGACCCCATCCCTTAAAAAAAGAAAATCATAAATACAAAGGCTTTCCTACATTTTGACAAACCTTTCTTCAAATCATTTCCATAATTTTATTAACACTTAAAAAACAATGATTAAAAACAAATAGAATACCTACAAATAAATTTTTTTTTTTTTTTTTTTTTTTTTGAGACGGAGTCTTGCTCTGTCGCCCAGGCTGGAGTGCAGTGGCCAGATCTCGGCTCACTGCAAGCTCCGCCTCCCGGGTTCACACCATTCTCCCGCCTCAGCCTCCCCTTACAAATAAATTTTTTAAAGAATTGTTGAAATAAAGATCTAAAAAAAATAAAAAGACATCCCATGTTCATGGACAAAAATATTTAATATTAAGACGGTAATACTCCTCAGATTAGCCTACAGATTCAACATAATTCTTATTAAAATCACAGCTGACTTCTTTGCAGAAATTGAGAAGTTGTTCCTAAAATTTATATAAAAATTCAAGGGACATTAAAGAGCCAAAACAATTCTATAAAAGAAAAAAAGTTGGAAGGTTCACACTTCCTAATTTCAAAACTTCTACAAAGCTACAGTAATTAAGACAATATGGTATTGATACAGGATAGACATATAGCAAAATGGAATAGAACTGAGAGTCCAGAAGAAAAAAACAAAAACAACCCATACAACTATGCCCAATTAATTTTTGACAAGAGTGCCAAGACCATTCAATGGGGAAACAAGTCTTTTCAACAAATAGTGCTCGGGCAACTAGATATCCACATGCAAAACAATGAAGCTGTTAGGCTGTTACCTCACATGATATGCAAAATTAACTCAAAATGGATCAAAGACCTAAATGTAAGAGTGAAGATTATAAAGTTCTTAGAAAAAAACATAAGTATACCTCTGTGACCCTGGGCTACACAATAGTTGTTAAATATGACACCAAAGCATGAGCAACAAAGAAAAATAAATTGGCTTTTATCAAAATTAAAATATTTGTGCATCAAGTAACACTACCAAGAATGTGAAGCCAACACACAGAATGGGAGAAAATTTTTGCAAATCAAATATCTGATAAAAGACTTATATCCAGGATATATAAAGAACTCTTACAATTCAAGAATAAGATGACAAATAACCCAATTTTATTTTATTTTATTTATTTACTTATTTATTTGAGACAGAGTCTCGCTCTGTCACTCAGGCTGTAGTACAAGTGCATGATCTCAGCTCACTGCAACCTCCTCCTCCTGAGTTCAAACAATTCTCCTGCCTCAGCTTCCTGAGCAGCTGGGATTACAGGCATACACCACCACACCAGCTAATTTTTATATTTTTAGTAGAGATGAGGGTTTCACCATGTTGCCCAGCCTGGTCTCGAACTCCTGACCTCAAATGATCGGCCCTCCTCAGCTTCGCAAAGTGCTGGGACTACAGGCATGAGCCACTGCGCCCGCCCGGCCTAATAACCCAATTTTAAAGCGAGAAAAATTAATAACAATGTATTACATTCTTGAAAATCACTAAGAAAACAGATTTTAAGTGTTCTCACCAAAAAAAGTTAATGCATATATTAATAAGCTCAAATTAGCCAATGTACACATATTTCAAAACAACATGTTGTACAAGACATATAATCTTTATTTAATTTTTTTATCATAAAAAGTTCACAAAAGCCTTGAATAGGCATTTCTCCAAAGATATATTAATACTACTGTCTAGTAATCACATGAAAGGATGCTCAATATCATTAGTCACCAGAGAAATTAACTCAAAATCACAAGAAATACCAATTCATACCCACTAGGATGGCTTTATTAAAAAGACAGATAGAGGCCAGGCGCAGGGGCTCACGCCTGTAATCCCAGCACTTTGGGAGGCCGAGGCAGGTGGATCACAAGGTCAGGAGATCGAGACCATCCTGGCTAGCATGGTGAAACCCTGTCTCTACTAAAAATACACAAAATTAGCCAGGTGTGGTGGCAGACACCTGTAGTCCCAGATGCTCGGGAGGTTGAGGCAGGAGAACAGTGTGAACCCAGGAGGCGGAGGTTGCAGTGAGCTGAGATCGTGCCACTGCACTCCAGCCTGGGTGACAGAGCTAGACTCTGACTCAAAAAAAAAAAAAAAAAAAAAAGATAGGTACTGACAAAAAATGTGAAAAAATCAGAACTCTCATACACTGCTGGTTAAAATGAAAAAATGGTACAGCCATCATGGAAAGCAGTTTGGCAGTTTCTTAAAAAGTTAAATATAGTTACCATACGACCCAGTAATTCCACTCCTATGTATAGACAGACCCAAGAGAAATGAAAACATCTATCTATACAAAAACTTGTACATGAATGTTCACAGCAGCATTGTTCATGACAGTCAAAATGTAAAAATGACACAAATATTTATCAACTAATGAATGGATAAACAAAATGTGGTATAGCCATAAAATGGAATACTATTCTGCAATAAAAAGGAATGAATTACTGATGCATACTATAACATGGATGAACTTGAAAATATTATCCTAAGTCAAACAAGCCAGTCACTAAAGACCACATATTGTAGGATTCCTTTTACATGAAATGTCTAGAATCAGGCAAATCCATAGAGACAGAAAGTTAACAAATGGTTGCCAGGACCTGAGGGAAGGGGCAAATAGAGAACGACTACTTAATGGGTAGGGGCTTTCTTTGGAGAGATGATAAAAATGTTCTAGAATGTGTAATGATGATGGTTCCACCACATTTGAATATATAAAAACCACTGAATTGCACACTTTAAAATGGTTAAAAATCATTAACTTTAGCGGGGCGCGGTAGCTCATGCCTATAATCCAAGCACTTTGGGAGGCTGAGGCAGGCGGATCAATTGAGGCCGGGAGTTCAAGACCACCCTAGCCAACATAACAAAACCCCACCTCTACTAAAAATACAAAAAATTAGCCTGGTGTGGTGGCACACTCCTGTAGTCCCAGCTACTCAGGTGGCGAGGCACGAGAATCACTTGAACCCGGGAGGCGGAGGTTGCAGTGAGCCAAGATCGCACCACTACATTCCAGCCTGGGCGACAGAGTGAGGCTCTGTCTCAAAAACAAAACAAACAAAATGAACTTTGTTAACTGAATTTTTTCTCAATTTTTTTTAAGAAATGTAATCAGGGCTGGGCGCGGTGGCTCACGCCTGTAATCCCAGCACTTTGGGAGGCAGAGGCGGGCGGATCACAAGGTCAGGAGATCGAGACCACGTTGAAACCCCGTCTCTACTAAAAATACAAAAAATTAGCCAGGCGCGGTAGTGGGGCCTGCAGTCCCAGCTACTCAGGAGGCTGAGGCAGGAGAATGGCGTGAACCCGGGAGGCGAAGCTCACAGTGAGCCAATATCGCGCCACTGTACTCCAGCCTGGGGGACACAGTGAGACTCGGTCTCAAAAAAAAAAAAAAAAGAAATGTAATCAGGACCTAGGTTTTAAGAATTTGGATTTCAGACGGGCGCGGCAGCTCATGCCTGTAATCCCAGCTCTTTGGGAGGCCGAGGCAGGCAGATCACGAGGTCAGGAAATCCAGACCATCCTGGTCAACACGGTGAAACCCCTTCTCTACTAAAAAAAATACAAAAAATTAGCCGGGCGTGGTGGCGGGCGCCTGTAATCGCAGCTACATGGGAGGGAGAGGCAGAGTTCATGTGAGCCAAGATCACACCACTGCACTCCAGCCTGGGCAACAAGAGCAAGACTCTGTCTCAAAAAAAAAAAAAAAAAAGAATTTGGATTTCATCCTAAAGCCCGTGGATACTAGTAAAGGATTATTTAGGCAAGTGATAAGTTTGGATTTGTATTTTAGGAAGATAAACCCTGCGCAACATAGTGCTATAAATGCCTAAACTTTTTTTTTTTTTTTAAGTTTTTTAAGTTTCGCTCGTCACCCAGGCTGGAGTGCAGTGGCAAGATCTTGGCTTACCGCAACCTCCATCTCCTGGGTTCAAGCATTTCTCCTGCCTCAGCCTCCTGAATAGCTGGGACTACAGGCACACACCACCACGCCCAGCTAATGTTTTTGTATTTTTTAGTGGAGACGCAGTTTCACCGTATTGCCCAGGCTGGTCTTGAACTCCTGATCTCAGGTGATCCACCCACCATGGCCTCCCAAAGTGCTGGGATTACAGGCAGGAGCCACCTCGCCCAGCCCTAAACTTTTAATATGTAATTATATATTACATATTTAATTACATATTAAAATACACATTAAATTAAAATACATATTACATTAAAATATTACATTAAAAGACTTATTACATTAAGTATATGAATGTAATTACATTACATATTAAAATACATATTCCATTAAAATATATATTACACTAATACGTAATGTAATGTAAATGTAGCAACACTTGAGTTGTTCTGAAGCTTATGCTAATAAAATCCTGGTTTCTTGCTACATTCTGAGTATGTTTGCCAAGTAATTTTCCTCTGGATACATACTTTTATTTTGCTTATTTAACAAGAACTCATATAGTACTTACTATGTGTCAAGCACCATTCCAAATGCTTTAGAAATATTAACCCATCTAATCCTCGTTACAGTTCTGTAAGTCTACTATCCCTATTTTACAAGAACAAACAGTCACAGAAAGGTTAAGTAACTTACCTAAAAATCACACAGCCAGTTAGTAATGCATGTTTTTGAACTGGGTTTTTATTTACAACCCTGATAAATATGTGGGACTTTTGATCTGCCTATTATCATCTTTACCATTTTTAATTTATAAAAATAGCACTTCTGTGCATCTGTTCTCGATTTAGTATGCACTATTATTTTTCTGCGCAGAATCTACAGTGTTAATTCCATCCATCCTTGTGAAGTTTGGTTAAAAAATACTTTCAAGGAAGTGTCTTTTTAGTTTTTATTTACCATAGTTTACACTGTAAGCATGTTATTTGTATTTACTGTAATATAGTGGTAATTTAGTTAACTTAATGACATTCTGCATTTCAACTACTTAATTACCTAATTTTTTTTTAAAAAAAGCAATAATTAGTTTTTTAAAGAATTAAGTAGTCATTTTATCCAAAGCATCTATAATTCAAATATTACATATAAATTCTCATCCCGTACTCAATATTAAAGGCAAAAATTAAGAAAATGAAAGATTCTTTAAAAATAATTATAAAATTACATCAGTGTTTATTTTCCCATCCATTCACCCGATGTTAGCCCAATATTCTAGAGAATATAATTTAATAATAGACACAAAAAAAGAATACAGAAAAATGTCTTGGAGTTCACAATATAATTTTATTAAAACTTATGGCCAGGTACAGTGGCTTGTGCCTGTAATCCAAGTACTTTGGGAGGCTGAGGCAGGCAGATCATGAGGTCAGGAGTTCGAGACCAGTCCGGCCAATATGGTGAAACCTTGTCTCTGCTAAAAATATAAAAAGTTAGCCAGGTGTGGTGGCGCAGGCCTGTAGTCCTAGCTACTTGGGAGGCTGAAGCAGGAGAATCACTTGAGCCTGGGAGGCGGAGGTTGCAGGGAGCTGAGATCATGCCACTCCACTCAAGCCTGGGCAACAGAGTGAGACTCTGGCTCAAAAAAAAAAAAAAAAAACTTATTCAGATTAAACTTTTATAGTGTTTCTAAAGTTCTTACAGATGTCAATTAACAAGGTGTTTAGAAGTTGAATATTGACATTTGGGAACATTAATTTATCATTCATTCCATTTTACCGTATTTTTTTCAAGTAAAATCTTTGTTTCAGTGTTTCAGAATGACAATCCAACAAGTTGCTACTTATTGGAGAAAAGAAAAACATTAACAAATTCACAACTCCATTGTAAAGGATAGCTATTTGTTGGCTTAAGTCTATGTCTGGCTTATGGTCACTGCCATAGGACACACTTAAACATGTGTTTTATTGACTTAGATGATAGTAATGAAAACTTTAATTCAAACAAATAATTTGAGTTATGTAATCAGTCTTCTACCAACAAATACTTAAGTCTTCTATTGCATTGCTAATAAAAGCATGTTAATGCCTAATGTCTCAAACTAGCTATACAGAATACAGTATATGTATGATTATGGGCACATCTGAATTTTACTCAAAATTAATGTTTATGATACATAGTTAAACACAAGATAGTACTCACTTGTAAGGGACCAAAAACTCACATTCTGCTTTCACCTTTATGCTTAACTGTAGAAACTATATATCAGAGTACAGTTGTCCCTTGGTATCTGTTGGAGATGGGTTGCAGGACTTCCCACAAAATTTTCGGATGCTCAAGTCCCTAATATAAAATGGTTTTGTATTTGCATATAACCTATGCACATCCTCCTATATACTTTAAAACATCTCTAGATTACTTCTACCTAATACAACATAGGTGCTACATAAATAAATAGCTGTTATACTGCATCATTTAGGGAATAAGAACAAGAAAAAGAAGTCTGTACATGTTCAGTACAGGTAAAAAAAAAATCTTTTTTTTTTGAGACATGGTCTCACTGTCACCCAGGCTGCAGGGCAGTGGCACGATCTCTGCTCACTGCATCCTCTACCACCTTGGTTCAAGTGATCCTCCCACCTCTGCTTCCCAAAATAGCAAAATATCACTATTCATATAGCTTACATTAATACTATTTCTTCTGTTGCCCAGGCTGGAGTGCAGTGGCAGAATATATATAACCCATATCCTTTATAGAAGTATCGAAGTGCACCCATTTTAAATGTTCCATGACTTTTTTAAAAAGTATGTATGTTTGTGTAATCACCATGGTCAAGACGAGAACATTTCAATCATTTGGTAAAGCTACCTTTTGGTCCGCTGTAGTTAATTCTGCCCACTCCAGCCCCAGACAACTACTGATCTGCTTTTTCTTACCATAGATTAGGTTTGTCTTTTAAAGAATCTCACATAAATAGGTCTAAACAGTGTGTACTCTTTACCTTTTTGTTGTCATTCAATGACCACAACCTTCTAAAAGGGAACACGGTATTTTAAAAACTGGGTATAAAGGTAAAAAATTGTTTGTTCCTTTATAGATTCCTGTATTATTCTATAATACAGCCAAGCATATATTTTTCATATATATACACAAGTATAGGCTACTTAGCCATAATAGTGTTGTTTATTCATTCACTCAAGATGAATTTACACATAGGTTCTGGCCCATGTTGCTTACAGCTTATTAGAAGAGACTAAACTACAGGGGGAGGGTTAACTTCTAAACTACAATTTACAATAGCAAACCTCCTTTATAGAGGCTTGTTTTTCAGAAGAAGGGAAATAGAGAAAGGATACAAGATGTGATAGCAGAACAACAAAATGTATAGACTATCATGAGAAAATGGATACATGGGGTGAAAGGGGCAGATTAAAAAAGACAAAGCGGAAAGAACCAAAGTAAAATAATAAGGGCTCTATGCAAAATACCACTATTCATATAGCTCATATTAGTACTATTTCTTCTGTTGCTCATCTCTTCTTGAATTTACTTTGTGTCTGAAACATATTAGCAGAAATAGGGAACAATGGCATCCATTGATGTTTCCATAAAACTCCTGCCAAATAAATCAAGAGCCCCATGGCACCTTCATTTCTAAAGTAATTCTCCTTAGGTGGTGGCTTCTGCTTAGCCTTCTCCTACTTTTCACTTCTGAGTCCCATCATCAGCCAGGATAGAGGTGTTTCTCGACCTCCTGGGCTCATGTGATCCTCTCACCTCAGTCTGCCTCCCAAGTAGCTGGGACAACAGGTGCATATCACCATCCTCGGCTAATTTTTGTAGAGAGGGGGTTTCGCTACGTTGCCTAGGCTGATCTCAAACTCCTGAGTTCAAGTGATCCCTCACCTCAGCCTCCCAAAGTGCTGGGATTACAGGCGGGAGCCACTGAGCTAGGCCAGCATAGGTGTTTTGATCAGCCATCTGCTTCATCTAAATGTTAAAGACACTCACCAAAGTCAGACAATGATTTGCTAATTTGGAGTGTCAAAATCTTCCCCAAAAGGGTCATAATCATATTCTTTATGAATTTTTGTATGTGGCTTATAAAATTTGTCTCATTACTTTATGGAAGCTGCTTAGCTAAAGAATCCTACACAAAGCATTCTTTTTATACCATCTGAACAATGGTGTAATCTTATTAAGGCCCAAAGTATAAATGCCAATTTCAAATATTCTTTTTTTTTTTTTTTTTTTGAGACGGAGTCTCACTCTGTCACCCAGGCTGGAGTGCAGTGGTGCGATCTCGGCTCACTGCAAGCTCCAACTGCCAGGTTTACACCATTCTCCTGCCTCAGCCTCTCAAGTAGCTGGGACTACGGGCGCCCGCCACCATGCCCAGCTAATTTTTTGTATTGTTTTAGTAGAGATGGGGTTTAACCCTGTTGGTCAGGATGGTCTCGAACTCCTGATCTTGGGTGATCTGCCTGCCTCAGCCTCCCAAAGTGCTGGGATTACAGGCATGAGCCACTGTGTCTGGCCCATTCTCTTTTATTTTTAATATTTGTGTGGTATATATGTGATCATCATTATTGCTTCCCACCCATGAATGTTTATCCCAGCTACTTGGGAGGCTCTGGCGGGAGAATTGCTTGAACCCGGAAGGCAGAGGTTGCAGTAAGCCAAGATTGTGCCACTGCACTCCAGCCTGGGCGACAGAGCATGACTCCGTTTCAAAACCCCCTCCAAAAAAAGAGAGAAGTATATATTTTTTGAAAGCTATTAAGAACAAATAAAAGTAACTGAACTCTCATGTAACAAATGTTCAGTTCAAATCATTAAATATATATATACTTTATTATATCAAGTTTATTTATATCTGAAAGCTAGATCCATTATCTGTAGTTAACTCATAAGGGAAATCTCTACCTTTCACTCAAGTACATAATTATCACTGGTCTTATACTCTGTTAGTTTATTTAACCTTGACTTTTATTAACACAAAAGCAAAACAAGACACAGGAACTTTTTTTGTGTAACTTGAAATAAAATATTAGCCACAGCAAGAAAAGACAATAATATAAATTAATAAGCAATATTTCTATTGAAAAATGTCTTACCTCTCTAAAGTTAACAGGTCTATATCCTATGCCACTGAATAATCAAGCCTAACTGATCTCTCTGATTAATCTGATCTTTATTTTTTTCTAGTTACTCTTAATATAAAATATAATCTAAGGAGTCAACTTTTTCATATAAAAGTGGCTGTTTTGGCCAGGCGCAGTAGCTCACGCCTATAATCCCAGCACTTTGCGGGGCAGAGGCAGGTGGATCACCTGAGTTTGGGAGTTCGAGACCAGCCTGACCAACATGGAGAAATCCCATCTCTAATAAAAATACAAAATTAGCTGGGTGTGGTGGCGCATGCTTGTAATCCCAGCTACTTGGGAGGCTGAGGCAAGAGAATCGCTTGAACCCACAGGCAGAGGTTGCGGTGAGCTGAGATTGCGCCTGGCACTCCAGCCTAGGCAACAAGAGCGAAACTCTAACTCAAAAAAAAAAAAAAAAAAAAAAAAACACAGCTGTTTTTTATACATAATACTAATCACACTAGGAAATGTTTTTCTGAACTACCACTTTGAAATTTTAGGGGACTCCTGGAATAATTAGAGTCAAGAGTAAATTAAAAGCAGGTCAAGAACCACCTGATTAGAATATGAATTTACGGCAGGGCGCAGTGGCTCATGCCTGTAATCCCAGCACTTTGGGAGGCCGAGGCGGGCGGATCACGAGGTCAGGAGATCGAGACCATCCTGGCTAACATGGTGAAACCCCATCTCTACTAAAATACAAAAAATTAGCCAGGTGTGGTGGCAGGCGCCTGTAGTCCCAGCTACTCGGGAGGCTGAGGCAGGAGAATGGCATGAACCCAGGAGGCAGAGCTTGCAGTGAGCCAAGACCATGTCACTGCACTCCAGTCTGGGCAACAGAGCGAGACTCCGCCTCAGGAAAAAAAAAAAAAAAAGATATGAATTTATATCCTTTTATTTTAAATAAGCAATAGAATTCTAGTATTGAGTGAAAATAATGAAAGCAGAGTTCAGGAGGGGACACAAAAACAGATGGTAAGCAATCAGAGAGATGGATCTAAAGACAAGAAGCTGGGATGAACTAGGTATGAGTTTTGACATGTTTGAACTTCATTACTTCCATAATACTTTTAGTTTACTAGACATAGATCCATAGAGATTATTAGATACTAAACAAGAAAAGAATTCAATAGATTATTTTTCATGTTAAAGGTTTTCAAAAAATCCTTTTCAAAAAGATATCTTCGTACATAAAATATTACAGGCATTTATGATCTAACTATGATATAACAAGGGCCCTAGGAAGATATATAAATCAGAAATATTCTATAAAGTCAATAAAACATTGCTACTATGTTTAGGATTTTCCATTTTTGCACTATAAAGTATAATTCTGGATGGTACCATATCAAATAGATTAGCAGTAGTAAACAAAAAATCATTGTTTATTTTCTCCTCATTGTCATATTTCACATTTTCTTTTAAAAATCTTCTGGTCTTAAATGTTTAATTTAAACAAAGATTGTGGCCAGATGCAGTGGCACATGCCTGTAATCCTAGCACTTTGGAAGGCTGTGGAGGGTGGATCATGAGGTCAAGGGATCAAGACCATCCTGGCCAACATGGTGAAACCCTGTCTCTACTAAAAATACAAAAATTAGCTGGGCATGGTGTCGCGCCTCTGTAGTCCCAGCTACTCAGGAGGCTGAGGCAGGAGAATAACTTAAACTCGGGAGTTCAAGGCGGAGGTTGCAGTGAGCCGAGATCCCGCCACTGCACTCCAGCCTGGCAACAAAGTGAGACTGATAAATAAATAACAAAGATTGTATTAGATCAGCATTTAGGTCTTATTTAACCATTTCTTTCATTTGATACATCATATAATCTCTTAACACATGCTTTTAAAATCATTAAAATTGTTAAATCTATTGTTTATATTTATCTATTTTTCCAATTTGCTTATATTCTTATGTTTCCTATCTATGATTTTTCTATAATCTTATATTTCTCTATTTCTAGAATGATTCATTCAGTTTCATTTCTATCTTAGTTTTTCATTTGTCAAAATGAATAGTTTTCATTATAGAATGTATAACAAATGGCGCCTTTTCTCTGCAGCTGAATTTTTTTCTCAGGCACTTCAAAAAGGAACCCTAGCCTTCTAATTTGAACTTACTAACGGCAAACCATTTTATTTTAAAATATATATATAAACCATGTTCTTTAAAAAAGGAAAATACAAAATAGAATTGAAAAGTAAAAATCTGTGGTGTATACTTTTGTTCAGGATTTTTGTAATACAAGTTACTTTGAATATAATTGTAACAGCATAATTTTTATTTACTTATTTTATTAAGAGTGTCACATGTTAATTATGAGGTTATCAGAAACATCATTTAATGGCCGTGTATTATAACATTAATTAATTAGCCAGGACCCTTATCCCATTGTCAGGCAATTATCACATTAAATTTAAAAAGTGGTTGCAAGAAAGACTAGCACTGTTTTGATAGGAAGGTTAAATGCAAACTCAGTCGAACAGTAGACATTTTGAATCTACTTCTGAAGTTTAATAATACCCAAGTGCAGGCCGGATGTGGTGGCTCACGCCTGTAATCCCAGCACTCTGGGAGGCCAAGGCGGGTGGATCACGAGGTCGAGAGATCGAGACCATCCTGGCTAATACAGTGAAACCCTGTCTCTACTAAAAAATACAAAAAAAATTAGCCAGGTGTGGTGACAGTTGCCTGTAGTCCCTGCTACTCGGGAGGCCGAGACAGGAGAATGGTGTGAACCCAGGAGACAGAGCTTGCACTGAGCCGAGATCATGCCACTGCACTCCAAGCCTGGGCAACAGAGCGAAGACTCCGTCTCAAAATAAATAAATTAATTAATAATAATAATAATACCCAAATGCAGGTTTTCCAACCTGTTTCCCCCCCAAAAAAAATTAAATTTGGAAAAGATACATTCTATAAAAAAAAAAAATTATATCACACCAATTACTTAAATTCCCCTCACTCTGGGTCAAGTTTTTAAATACTATTAATAGATGAAAATCTAGACCACTGATGTAAAACATGTATACATAAATATTACTACACAGAACTTGATAGCATATACCATTGGTAGTTAGTACAGCATAGTAGTTAAGAGCCTAGGCTAAAGTGAGACTATGTGGGTTGGAATCCTGGTTCTACAATTTACTAGCTTGCGACTCTGGGTGAGTTACTGAAGCTCCCTATGCCTTCAACTGCTCATCTCTAAAGTGGGATAATAATAACCATCTCAAAAGGTAGTCAGGAGAATTCACTGAGTTCTTATTTTTTTGTTTGTTTGCTTTTTGTTTTTTGCTTTTTTTGAGACAGAGTCTCACTCTGTCACCCAGGCTGGAGTTCAGTGGAGTGATCTCGGCTCACCACAACCTCCGCCTCCCAGGTTCAAGGGATTCTCCTGCCTCAGCATCCTGAGTAGTTGGTATTACAGGTGTGTGCCACCATGCCTGGCTAATTTTTTTGTGTGTATTTTTAGTAGAGATGGGGTTTTACCATGTTAGCCAGGCTGGTCTCAAACTCCTGACCTCAAGCGATCTGCCCGCCTTAGGAGTTCTTATTTGTAAAGTTTCTTGGCACACAGTAAGCACTCTATAGCTAGCATTTAGTTGTTTAAAATTGTTTAACTTTAGCTAACATTTACTGAGCACTTACTATGTGCTAAATTAAATGCTTTACATGAATTTGCCTCAAATAATCTTCACAAAAACCTAGGATGAGGTACTGTTATTGCTCCCATTTAAAGATGAGAAAACTGAAGCAAAAAAGATTAAATTATTAGGCCAAGGCCATGCAAGTAAATGTCAGAGCAATAATTTGAACTCAAATCTAGCAGCATGGCCTACAATTTTAACATGGGTTATAGAATACACTATATACTAGAAGCAGTAGCCTCCTGCAGTACTCCATTTTGAAAAGAGGGCAGGAGAGTCACAAGAGACTTTGCTGAAATAAACTAGAATATTCCAAGAAATAATTTATAAACTATTTCTTGGAATAAAATAGAGTAATTAAAAATTAATATAAGAAATAACTCACTGTCATACAGAAATATTTATATATGAAGTGATATGATGCTTGATATTTGTTTTAAAATAATCCAGCTTGGGAGAGAAGAAGG
The DNA here is from genome assembly GCF_047675955.1 of Chlorocebus sabaeus. NCBI lineage: Eukaryota > Metazoa > Chordata > Mammalia > Primates > Cercopithecidae > Chlorocebus > Chlorocebus sabaeus. The sequence continues at coordinate 66,536,960 of NC_132908.1, read as the reverse complement.
GATAAAAGAAACAAGATTAGATTGATAATGGTGAAACTGTGGTGATAGGTATATAGGGGTTCATTATTTTATTCTCTCTACTTTATATATTCTTTAAAATGTCAATAACAAAAAAGAAATAGCAACAAGGTGGCAGAGATTAGACACTTCATTACAGAAGCAAACAACTTCTTTAAGACTCCCTATCTCAAAAAATTTTAAAGGACATGACATAATTGATACTTATACATGTTATATGTTATATATAATTTCCAAAAGGGTAGCCTTACTTTAAATAATTGAGAATCCTCTTAACTAAAATGAGAAATTAACAAAAGTATTTAGGCATAAACATGTAAATAAACATGCTAAATGGTTGTATTTCCATCAGCTCACTAAAAATATTTGCTTAAATAATTAACACTCATTTTTTTTTCATGTCTTTCTCCTCCCTGATCATCTCTATGATTATGACACTCTATGGTTTGTTGCCCAGGAAATGGGATGGGTTTGTACAGACAAATATGTCTCTACAACATGGTCACAAATTGAATACGAATAAAAATCAGAAATCTGCTTCGCTAAGAAACACTGCTAAAAATTTCTCACTTCTAATTGTAGTTTTAAAAATATTTGATTTTCATACTAATTTGTATCTATGGGCTGCTTACATGTACAAAACAAATATAACCAATTATTAATTTGAGAACATTTTATATGCTCTAAATTATACTGTTAAAAAAATTTAGCTGATACTAAAGGAAAAAACTAACATTAATTAAGCTAGACACTATACTAGGCAATTTAATACACATTGGCTCACTAAATTTAAGAGACAGCTACATTTTAACAGGAAGAATATTAAAGTTTAGAGAGGTAAAATCCCTTGCCCAAAGTCATAGAACTAATAAGTAGCTAAGTTGGTATTCAAATTTAAGCTCAACTACAAAACCCACTTTCCCCCCACTATCCCAGACTACCTCCATGGGAGGCAAAAATCTTCTCAAGTCAAACTTAAATATTTAGGGCCTTTTTAAAGTAGACCATAAAATGTTTGTTACTGGTTACATGTGTATTTCACGATGGCCGCTTGGCTCTGGATAAAGAACACTAACTCAAATGCAGAAAGTATTATTTCTTCTACTGTGAGACTTTTTTTACCTTTTTTTTTTTTTTTTCTTTGGTTTCTTAATTTCAGCCTTAGTTTCTTTTCTCTACAATGGGGAAATTAATATCTTTGCTGTCCAATTCCAGAATTATAAAGATTTAAAGATGATATATGTGAAATCACTTCAAAATCTACAAAAACACAGAATATTTTGTCTTAAAATGTTATAACACACACACACACACAAAGCCAAAAGTTGTCTAAAGTAAGTGTAAGCTGTTTAATCTACAATCATTTCCAGAACTTTCTAAAACCCATTCTTCTAAGCACAGCTCAATCATAATCGCTATTACTTGGCTTTCCTTACCCTTAAGTATAATTCAGTAGTAATGGCATCAATGATTTTGCAATAAATAATTAACATATCATTTTGAAATGCTCAGCATATAAATGTTCTAAATTCTGAATTTTCAAACTAATTATGTGTTTGGTGTCACTCTTTTATATTCATGTTAATGTTTGGGCCTTTTCACATTCTATTTTGTGTATAAAAAGCTAAAATGAAGGTCTGGAATTCTAAAGTAGAACACTCAACACATATTTTAAAATGATTTTTTTTCCATGTTTCTCAAAGCAGATATAATAGCCAACAAGCACATCAAACGCAGCAACAAAATCCATTGAAACATTCAGCTGCTCTAAAAGAAGGATCAGACTCTTTAGGAGAAAACGACATTGTGTGAGTTTGCAAAGTTTCATACTTTCCCATTTAAACTCCATTTCAGAGAAACCTTTGCATACTAACACAATATGCTTTAAAATGGTACTTTGCTGACCTTCCAATAGTCCAGCTCTATGAAAATTCTGTGATGGGTGTAACTTCAGAGAATCTGAAAAACACAAAAAGCATTAGGTACTTTTTATGCTGAATGAGGAAAAAAATGCCAAGGATAGCATACATCTCTTATATAACGGCAATGTGTGTATATATATATATTTTGTGGGGGGGGGAGGGGACGGAGTTTCGTTCTTGTTGCTCAGGCTGGAGTGCAATGGCAGGATCTCAGCTCACCACAACCTCCGTCTCCCAGGTTCAAGCGGTTCTCCTGCCTCAGCCTCCCGAGTAGCTGGGATTACAGGCATGCGCCACCACGCCCAGCTAATTTTGTATTTTTAGTAGTGACGGGGTTTCTCCATGTTGGTCAGGCTGGTCTTGAACTCCCAATCTCAGGTGATCCAACTGCCTCGGCCTCCCAAAGTACCGGGAATAAAGGCACGAGCCACCGCGCCCGGCCAACTGCAATGTATTTTTAAGCGCCAAAGCCCATATTTGTGAATATATTCCCCGCAAAAGAGGCTGAATTGTCTCTATATTGGACTCTAAGCTAAACTTAGATTTTCATAAAGTATGTTTCATGGAAAATTATCTGATGATTACTGCCCAAATGGTGTTAATGTCTTGACTATTTTTAGCATTCAATTCTAACACATTAGCCCTGCTTTAAGAATCATCTCTTGACATGCCTTTTTTTTTTTTTTTTTGACATTCAAAACTACAATATTTCTAAAGTACTTCAGGTAATGTTGCCCGGAAAACATCCTACAGGATGGTGGCCGCCAACTAAAGTCACTGGAGCAACAGACAGTGGCTACAGTTACTAAGTAGGACTCTGTGTACAAAATCAACGGTCAGTCTGTAAAGTCCAGTACCTTTCAGAGTAAACCATCTCACTCTGATTCACTTAAACAATTCAGATACACTGGTATGAAGGTGAAGTCCCTTTTTTGGAGGGGGTGGAATAAGCAAACGGATGGATACATCAAACCAAAAGCAGAAGAAACACCTACATTTTTTTTCTTCATACGCTGAAATGAATAGTTAACAACCCAATTACGTCTTTTGCCCCCTCCCGGTGGTTTAAAAAGCGGTGAAGAGCGCAGTGGGAGCATTTTGGTTTTGATGCCCCTTGCACAGGGAACCTGTTCTGACACATTCTTGTGGTGTCCAGTATAGGAATTTCACCTGAGATCTGCTCCAGTGCTAATATTTCAGATGCTGGGAATCCCCTGCAGGCCTTAGCCAAAAGAGTTCTTAAATGAAAAATCTCTGTCCTGAGCTCCCTCCTGCAACCAGGCTTTGAACAGAAAAGCAGAGAAAATTCTCAAAGGACAGCGTCTGTGCCTGGGCTGGTCCTCCTGGGAGAGGAGAGGAATAAAACCAATCCAGAGAGGGCACCCCCATCTTTGTAAAGGAGAAGGGAGAAGTAATTAGAATGCCACGGAGGTGGGAAGAAAAAAAAAAAAGGAAAATTCGGGCCCTTTCCAGCAAGAAGATGACGAGGAAAGGAAGAACGCCTGGTCGAGGGGGGCTGTCCCAACATGGGGAGGGAGTGGACTAGGCCGGAGGGAGAGGGGGTGGAACGACGGCGCACAAACAAGCTGGAAGGGGAGGAAAATGGTGACCCTGCACCCAGAACCGGCTCCAGGCCACGCCGCCCGCTTGGGGGCAACTTTGCTGGGGAGGAGGGTGCCGGTAAGAGAAGACGCGGCGACCCGATCGCGGTGGCCCCAAAGCGGGGCCCAGTCTGGGGCCATCCCCGAGCCCGGGAGGCCGGGGCCGGCTGTTCGCGGAGCCTGGCGGGGCCGGACGGGCTGAGAGCGGCTGGGAGCGACCGATGCCGCAGAGCCCCGGGGGCCGACGGAATCTGGGGCCCGAGCGGCCGGCGGCTCCGCGGGGGAGGGGCCGCCACTGCTCCGCCCGCCCCCTCCACCGTCACCCAGACCCCTTCGGCCTCTGCCCGCTCCGGCCAGAGAAGCCAGCGGGATCGCGGCTCAGCGGCCCCGGGCTCCGACGGGGACCCCTCGCCTTCCCCGGCCCTGTCTCCCCGCCCCCACGCCCCACCCCCCAGCCTGACTCACCTCGCGAGTACAGGGACTTGGGCGATTCCAGGTCTAGGTCCGCGCTGAGCAATGAGATGAAGTCCGAGGGCATCGCAGCTCGACCCAGCCCGGCCCGAGGGCAGCGGGAGGGGGGGGAGCGGCGGTGGCGGCGGCACCTCCTCTCCGAGACCGCGGGCACCGAACCGGGGGCGACGAGGCGAGGGCGGCCGCAGCTGCCTCCTCCTCGAGGGTAGTGACTTCCACCGGGCCGAGGACCGAGGAAACGATGGCGAGGTGGAGGGTGAACTCCACGGGGACTGATTCTCGGTGGCCAGGAGAGGGTTCAGGGCGGGGAAGGGGAAGGGAGAGAGCCAAAGGGTCCGTTTCGTGCTTCTCCTCAGCGAAAACTGACGGTCGCCGCCACCGCCGCCGCCGCTGACAGGAATCTGAGCCCCGCCCCCCGTGGGGCACGGCGCAGGCGCGGAGGGGGGGCGCCCGGGAGCGCGGAAGAGCCGCGGCGGCCCCCGGAGGGCGGGGAGGCGCGCCAGGGAACAGCAGCAACAAGGGCCTCGCTTCCTGCCGCCGCGGCCCGGGTTGCTGTTCCCGAGCCGGGGAAGGGCCCGGCTGCCAGAGTGGGAGGGAGGGAGGCTGGGAGGTGGCCGCGCGCTGGGGCCCCGGGGAGGGAAAAGGTATTTGCAACGACCTGGTGGCGGCGAGCCTGAGGCGGCCAGCCCCGCGCCGCACCGAGCGCAGGAGACAGAGCCGGGGGAAGCGAAGTGTCTGCGCGAGCCGGGGACGGACCCCAGAGGCCGGCTATGGACCGGCCTGGCTGGCCCAGGGTCTCGCAGGGGGCCGGAGTGTCATCGCCCGGACAGCCACCAACCCTTTGGGGTTTTCATAGCAGTGTCTACAAAGGGACTGTCAAACCCATTTCTTAATTAGGAAATGGCAAACGGTATCCCAAAAACCTCGAGTTATTGATTTTTAATTAAAGTACTTTCTCCCCCAACACTCCCCTCCCACCTTTGGAGACTGACATTTTTTTTTAGAAAACGATCTCTCTGATTGTGCTGGGGCATCCGGGTTATTCGGAGTGGGACATAGAACACAATTAAAAAATTGGATCATGTGAATCCACCTGGCTGTTTTAGAGGAAAAATAAAAAGTAAAAAGCAAACCTTAGCGCTACTTATTCAAACAGTTTTTCTTTTTTCTTTTTTTTAACTTTTGTATTAGGCAAGGATGGAGGAAGAACGCGTTTAATTGAGTTTTTGCTCTTGCTCTTTTGTTCGTGGAGCCAAAAGTTTCCGTTGCAAAAATTTAAAATCCTCACCCACACCGCAGAGCGTTTCCTGATTCTAATAGACTTCTGAGAAATTTTTAATCGAGTTATTGAAATATCAACTGGAGTACAGGGTGTACATCTTGGAAAGTAATTTTAATCTTGTGTGGAATACTGATGCCAGTAGCTACGTGGGCAAGGTTAAGCTATTTGAATTGGTTTCTTTGTTTTTTGTCTACAAAGATAGTTACAAATCATGAAAATCAGTCTGTTGTAATATGTGTGTGTGTGTGTATGTACACACACGCACATATACATATCTATATAATTATAGAGGCTTTTTCCCATGAGATTGAGCAATTCTGGGGACCTGGAGTGCTAGGGTTGGGGTAAGAAGTTCTCTGCAAAGGAGGGCCCAGTACAGAGGTCGCTGAGGCAGGGTCCTTTACAAAGTTTTACCTGTAGACCTAGAATTTAAACGTGTCATCAGAGCTCACCTATCTTTCCATCTCAACAGTTGATTCAGGTTGCCCAATTGTCTTCACTGAATTCTGTGTAGTAATCAATCCTGTGAACATTTTTCTTTTGTCAGAGGTTCAGAAAGCTTTTCAAAGCCACCCCAAGATGCCAAAGCAGAACAAGAAACTACCCTCAAATTTCCATCTCCGCTGTGTGGTGTTGTGACAAGTCCCAAGGGAAGTCCCTTCATAACTGATAAGAGCCCCACTCATTTGAGAGAGGAAGATTGAAACCTCACATTCCCCAACAGGCCAAGGCTTACTGAAATCCTATAACTTTTGAATTGGAGTACACACACCTCTTGGAGACCACCACCCCCCCCTCCATTAGTCAGTACATAGGGTAGCAGAGAAGAAATGCAATTCACCACCCAATACTAAGAAAACTGAGTGAATCACCACTCTGAGCAGATCCCATTTCCCCAGACCGATGTAATCACTTAACAAACTTAGGGTATAGGAAATCCCCAGCATGGTTCTGACCCTAATTAACTAGTCAAGAACTGGCAAAGCCTCTTCCTTTTTTTCTCTCAATCCTTCTCTGCCCTTTTGTGAACTTTTTTTCCCCCATTGAGGCTTTGTTGTGTATGTTACTCAGATTTCCCCCAATTAGGTAAGAGCAAAGTGAAGACAGGCCTACCAAAGTGTGGCTTGACCTAAACTGAATTCCCTGAGAGGGATTCTGTGGGCTCAGGCCTCACTCACCTCGTTAGGTCCTGCATTAAGCATGGATTATATCTAAATAGGTATTTGAAAAATCAGCGTCCACAACCACCCCCTGCACCTGTCTTCTTACAGAGACATATTCTTTTATTTGTTTGTTTTAGACAGAGTTTCACTCTTGTTGTCCAGGCTGGAGTGCAGTGGTGTAATCTCGGCTCACTGCAACCCCTGCCTCCCGGGTTCAAGTGAGTCTTCTGCTTCAGCCTCCTGAGTAGCTGGGGTTATAGGCGTCCACCACCATGCCTGGCTAATTTTTTGTATTTTTAGTAGACATGGGGTTTCACATGTTGGTCAGGCTGGTCTCAAACTCCTGACCTCAGGTGATCCACCCGCCTTGGCCTCCCAAAGTGCTGGGATCACAGGCATGAGCCACTGCACCTGGCCTATATTCTTTTTTTTCTTTTCTTTTCTTTTTTTTTTTTTTTGAGACGGAGTCTTGCTCTGTCGCCCAGGCTGGAGTGCAGTGGCCGGATCTCAGCTCACAGCAAGCTCCGCCTCCCGGGTTCACGCCATTCTCCTGCCTCAGCCTCCCTAGTAACTGGGACTACAGGCACCCGCCACCTCGCCCGGCTAGTTTTTTGTATTTTTTAGTAGAGACCGGGTTTCACCATGTTAGCTAGGATGGTCTCGATCTCCTGACCTCACGATCCACCCGTCTCGGCCTCCCAAAGTGCTGGGATTACAGGCTTGAGCCACCGCGCCCAGCCCTTTTCTCTCATTTTTTTGTTTTGTTTTGTGTTTTGTTTTTTTTGTTGTTGTTTTTTGAGACAGGGTCTTGTTCTGTGGCCCAGGCTGGAGTGTAGTGGCAGCGTCATACCTCAGTGCAGCTGCAGAGCAAAACTCCTCCCGGGCTCAAAGTGATCCTTCCACCTCAGCCTCCCAAGTAGCTGGGACTACAGGCACGTGCCACCACACTAGGCTAATTCAATTTTTTTTTTTTTTTTTGTAGAGACATGGTTTTACCATATTACCCAGGCTAGTCTTGAACTCCTTTTTTGCAGAGACATGATTTTGCTATATTGCCTAGGCTGGTCTTGGACTCCTGACTTCAAGCAATCCTCCTTCCTCTGCCTCCCAAAATGCGGAGATTATAGGCATGAACCTTTGAGCCTGGCCCAAGACACCTTCTTTGAAAAACTACTTAGATTGCTCGTTTTCTTGGCCATACTTTGCAATAGCACAGAGACCTAGATTTTCATTTTGTCTTTCAAATTTCAGTGACTGAAAACACAAATAAATTCATTAGTAAATAATGTTTGCTCTGATCTCACCACAAAATAAAATGTGACCTGCATGATATTCAAGGTTATCAGAAATAACACCTGATCACAGTGTCATTAGTAAATTATATGCCATTGTTAGTTCCAATGATATTTCCCTCTGTGGTCATTTACGTCTCAGTTGCATCCCCTTTTCTTTGATATTTGAAATAGTCTAATGATATATTTTTTAAACTACCCCTTCAACTATATACCTTTATAAAACTTCCTCTGGCCGGGTGCAGTGGCTCGCACCTGTAATCCCAGTACTTTGGAAGGCCGAGGCAGGCGGATCACTTGAGGTCCGGAGTTCAAGACCAGCCTGGCCGACATGGTGAAACCGTGTCTCTACTATAAATACAAAAAAAAAAAAAATTAACTGGGCATGTTGGCACGTGCCTGTAGTCCCAGCTGCTTGGGAGGCTGAGGCAGGAGAATTGCTGGAACCTGGGAGGCAGAGGTTGCAGTGAGCCAAGATCACACCACTGACTCCAGCCTGGGTAACAAGGGTGAGACAACAAAAACATATATAAATAAAATAAAATAAAACTTCCTCTGTACACAACAAAAAGTAAAACTTTAAGCATGTAAAATTTGGAAATTTCATCTTATTGAAAATGATAATGGGACCATGGAGCAAAACGTACAGCAGATTTAGTAGTTTGTAGAATTCCTTCATATTACTTCCTAATCATATATTACCTTCCCTAGTCACTTGATTAAAATTTCACGAGAACCCAGATTCAACTACAAGACTGTAGATTATGCAACCGAATGGCAATTTTTCTATTGGTGGTGTGTACTTTAACCTCTCCTGGACATGTTTAGGCACTTTGTGAATTGTGCAGCTGGACTGACTCTAAATGAAAGAGGTTCAAATATCAGCCACTGAAAAGGAATTAAATAAACTCATACAGAGCAGAGTTTATTTAATCTTGCTGTCACAAGATCTACAAATCTTTGTCATTGTAATACAATTAAGCTGTTAAAATAATTTTAGTCACACATATATTGTAAGGAAGCTGCTAAACAAACACAAAATCTGAAAGGAAAATTTCCAGAGCAATTCAAGTCAAAAACCAAAGAAAAGTTTAGACCATAATTATTTTTGCCCCACCATGGGAGCACTCCTTAATACTAATGGAGAATTGATCGTGGTGGGATAGTAGTGACTCCTTTTGTACTGGAATTGTAATCAAATTCCTATTTGAATATGTTTAAGTGTCAATTTCCACCCATATAACATGTTCTAGCAAATATTTCCTTTTGTTTTTCTTTGAGACAGAGTCTCACTCTGTTGCCCAGGCTGAAGTACTGTGGTATGAACATGGCTCACTACAGCCTCAACCTCCTAGGCTCAAGTGATCCTCCTGCCTCAGCCTCCTGAGTAGCTGTGACCACAGGTGTGTGCCTCCATGCCCGCCTAATTTTTTTTTTTTTTTTTTTGGTAGAGACAGGGTCTCACCATGTTGCCCAGGCTGGTCTCAAACTCCTAGGTTCAAGCAGTCCTCCCTCCTCAGCCTCCCAAAATGTTGGAATTGAAGTGTGAGCCACGGCACCTAGCCTCGCAAATATTTGTGGAAGCAAAATTAGTTTATATACTATTTAGCATCAGGTTTCAAACATTCTCACTCCTGGCATCTTCTAAAGTGCCCAAATATTAGCATCAGGCATCCAATTCACTTTGTTCACTTTGATGGCATACTTCTTTAGTTCATGAGTTGGTCTCAGTCACAGTTTGCATCTAAAGTCTTATAGAGACCAGTTAAGACTCTCAAGATCTAGAGTAATTGCAAGTCTTGAGAAACAGTGCAATCATTTTGAATCTAGGGGACTCAGTGAGCAGGGAGCAAGGAGATAAATACCAGAGCTTTTTTTTTTTCTTTTTTTTTAAGTAGAGACAGGGTTTCGCCATGTTAGTGGCCAGGCTGGTCTCAAACTCCTGACATCAAGTGATCCACCCTCCTCGGCTTCCCAAAGTGCTGGGATTACAGTTGTGAACCACTGCACCCAGCCAATGCCAGAGCAAAATGAAGGATAAATTAGGGAGGAGAAATTTTAATGGGAAAATAGAAATAGTTGATCCCGCTTAACCCAAGAAAAGAAGGAAGATAATGTCTCCAGATCTTCACTAGGCAGGTTACACATGAAAACTGCAAGCAAGTCCTTATTCACACTGGCCTACCACCATTGTGGAGACCACCACATTGCATTTGCTATAATGCTCTTTCCCCCACGTAATCATGGTATCTATTATGCATAGTAACCCCACCTCAGCTGTGATATTAGTTTGACCAAGAGTATGAGTTAGTAAAGGTTGTACAATTTCTCCTTACCCTCTCTCTTAATTCAGGGAGTTTTAACCTCAGAGGTCCATGAGTTTGCTTCAAGGCATCTGTAACCTTCCTAAACTTGTATGCAAATTTTGACAAGCGTCTCTTTTCTTGGGACAAAGGTTAAAATTTTGGCCTTCTTAAGCTTTATGAAAGAAAGACTCATCACCCAAAAAAGATGAAAAAACTATTCCTCTACATGAAGCAGAATCGTTCTTCTCTCATTCCACAGTGGGTGCCGGGAGCTGTGCTAGGTGTAAGAGATCTAAACATTTTACATGGCCACGTGCTGTGGCTCATGCCTATAATCCCAGCACTTTGGGAGGCCGAGGTGGGTGGATCACTTGATGTCAGGAATTCAAGACCAGCCCGGCCAATGTGGCAAAACCCTGTCTCTACTGAAAATACAAAAAAATTAGCCAGGCATGGTGGTGCGCACCTGTCCCAGCTACTTGGGAGGCTGAGGCATGAGAATCACTTGAACCGGAGAGGTGGAGTTTGCAGTGAGCCAAGATGGAGCCACTGCCCTCCGATCTGGGCGACAGAGGGAGACTGTGTCTCAAAATAAATAAATTTGTAAAAGATATAAAGATTCTTAAAAGATGAATATAAGAAGTACACTTAGCATTGTGATAGGTGCTATGCTAGAAATCTGTACAGATATCTAGAAATAAATGATCAGTTTGCTTTCTTGGTGACCTGCGAGAGGGGAAGGAGAGGAAATGTCATCTCACATACCACACTCTTCTCTTCTCCCGCTACCACAGCTGGTATCTCTTCACTTCAACCACCATTTCCTACAGGGGTCAACAGAGGTTAGACAGCCCAGCTCATGCCTGTAATCCTAGCACTTTGAAAGGCTGAGGCGGGCAGTTCACGAGGTTTTAGGAGTTTGAGACCAGCCTGGCCAACATGGTGAAACCCCATCTCTACTAAAAATACAAAAATTAGCCGGTTGTGGTGGCAGGCGCCTGTAATCCCAGCTACTTGGGAGACTGAGGCAGGAGAATCGCTTGAACCCGGGAGGCACAGGGAAAGGTTGCGGTAAGCCAAGATCGCACCACTGCACTACAGCCAGGGCAACAGAGCAAGACTCCATCTCGAAATCTCAAAAAAAAAAAAAAAAAAAAAAAAGGGAGGCTACACAGTTGCAGGACAAAGTCCTGACATACAAATGTTTACAGTGCAATGCATCACAGGTATTACTTGTTGATGCAAAGATTCCGTGAAATACCTGGGCTTCGTTGGACTTTGTCAGTGGATGGTCAAAGAAACATTGAGTGTCTTTTTTCAGCTTTGTGGAGGATTGGTTCAATACCTAGGTTAAGGATGCAGTGATAAAATAATTGAATTGGTCATCCACAACTAAGCCCCAGAATTAAAAGGCTGAGTTGAAGTTACTGGATAAACTAGACTGATTTTAGAAATAACATATTTCACCTGAGAAGTATTTGTTTCAGCTGCATAAGGAAATGTGGACTGCCCCAAACATGGGAAGAGACATACCAGAGATTGATCTGCCTCGAGGTGTTAGAATCTAATTATAAAATACGAACTTACAGAGAATATTTATCTATTCATTCAGTTTCTCCACCTGCAAAATTCTTACTTTAGTTTCAAAGTCCAGCTCAGATATTACTTCCTCTGTGAATTCATTCCAAACCTTTCCAAGCTATATTAGTCATTCTCTCTTCTGTGTTCCTATAGCATTTTGTTCAAATTGCTGGCATAGCGATGATCACACTGAATTACAGTCCCTGGATCCCTCTCTGATATAGTGTGAACGCACTTGGTCATATAGTATCAGAGAAAGTAAAAATAAAACACAATTCTTGCCTTAAATAGCTTATAATTGATTGCCAGCACACAGCTTTAGCACCCAGACAGAATGAAACAAATGTTACAATAGCCATCTGTTGACATGTTAGTAAGAATTTGACATTGGGTACAGAGATGAAGAGAATAGAAGAAGAAGTAAGAAACTCGAAAGGTAAGAAAAGGGCAGAGGTAAAGATCTTAAACATTAGGCCAAGGATTTTGTTCTTTATCCTGAAGGCACTGGGGACCACTGAAGATTTTTTAAGAAGAAATGACCTGACCAGAGCTCGCATAAACTGGCGGCTGAGAGCCTAGAAAGAGAAACCAGCCAGGAACCAATGAGGCCTGAAAGAGTAGAGCAGGAAACAAAATGTAAAGAAGGAATTGTATTTGTAAAACATACAAGTAGAATTGGAAGAACTCAGAACTGCTCAAATGTTGAGAGTAAGGAAGAGAGAAAAGTCTGAAAAAGGAGATGATGAGTCAAAGGTTTGAAAATTCTACCAACAGGTTCTTCATCATTGGAGTCTGATATGGTCGAATGTTTGTTCCCTCCAAATCTTAGGTTGAAATATAATCCTAAAACCAGGCATGGTGACTCATACCTGTAATCCCAGCACTTTGGGAGACCGAGGCAGGAGGATTGCTTGAAGCTAAGAGTTCAAGACCAGCCTGGGCAACATAGCAAGACCCACCTCTATTAAAAAAAAATTAAAATATTAGCCAGGTGTGGTGGCCTGTGCCTGTAGTCTCACCTTCTTGGGAGGCTGAGGCGGGAGACTCACTTAAGCCCAGAAGTTCGAAGCTGTAGTGAGGTATGATTCCACCACTGCACTCCAGCCTGGGCAACAGACTGAGACTCTTGTGTCAAAAAAGTAAGAGAAATGGAATCTCCAAAGTTGGAAGTGAGGCCTGGTGGGAGATGTTTGGGTCATGGGGGTGGATCCCTCATGAATGGCTAGGTTCCTTCTTTCTGGTAACGAGTCCTCCTCGCTCTGAATTCATGCAAACTCTGGTTGTTTAAAGAGCCTGACACCTCCTCCTTCTCTCTCTTGCTCCCTCTTGCCATGTGACGTGCCTGCTCCCACTTTACCTTCCTCTATGAGTAAAAGTTCCCCGAGGGCTCACCAGAAGCTGAGCAGATGCTAGTGCCATGCTTCTTGTACAGTCTGCAGACTCAGAGTCAATTAAACCTCTTTTCTTTATAAATCACTCGGTTTCAGATACTTCTTTATAGCAATGCAAAACTAGCAGAGTCCAATAGCTTAATCCACCAAAGTAAAATTTAACAGAGAAGCAAACACCACCAAATATAAATCACTCGAGAGACTTTATACTTTGTTTTTTGTGTTTTGTTTGTTTGTTTGTTTTTGAGATGTAGTCTTGCTCTGTCACCTAGGCTGGAGTGCAATGGTCCTATCTCGGTTCACTGCAACCTCTGTCTCCTGGGTTCAAGCACTTCTCCTGCCTCAGCCTCCTGAGTAGCTGGATTACAGGCACCCGCCACCATGCCCAGCTAATATTTGTATTTTTAGTAGAGACAGGGTTTCACCACTTTGGTCAGGCTGGTCTCAAACTCTGACCTCAGGTGATCCACCTGCCTTGGCCTCCCAAAGTTCTGGGATTACAGGCGTGAGTCACAGTACCCAGCAAGACTTTATACTTTGTTACCTGCAACAGCAAAGACTCTACTCAGAAATGATCCTAGACTTACACTTTGCCAGTAGGAAATTTAAGTGAACATAACTTGCTGGAAGTCAGAGAAAGGGTAAACTGGTAAGAAACAAAAAGAAACAAATGTGCATGACCATGCATTCCCAGTTTTCGCTCCACACATACTTGAGCACTAATTTTTAAGCCTTTATATGGTCACTTTTATAACTAAGTGTGGAGGAAGTTCAAGAATCCTACAGGCCAACAATTCTAAGGAAAGAGAAAATAAGCTCGTAGGGAAAAAAAAAAAAAAAGCAGCCATATGGCTATGTCTTTAAAGAGGATCAATTTGCAAACCTTCCATTCATGGAAGACTTGGGTAATAATGGACCTGAAGGTTATTCTGTAAGGCCTGGACTAGGCACCAAAATATTTAAAAACTAGATACAGTACAGGCTGAGGGTAATCTGAACTCAGCTCTGACAACCTGACCTGATCAGGAGGAATCAGTAGATATCTGCGCTTCTGAGCTATTAAATGAATATTTTTTTGAGTGCAAACAGAATTTGAAAAAAAAAGAGAAATTCAGAAAGAAATGTTCAATAAAAACGTTCAATAAGAGAAAATGTTCAATAAGAGAAAAAGCCTGTAGACAGTTGCTCCAGCAGGCTTTCCTCCAGAAGCAAAGGAGAAGATGTAATCTGTGTTACTATTCATGAGCAGGTCCACCCTAAACCCCAGATCAGACTTGATCTTCACTGTTGGGGACCATCTTAAGGTATGGTGCCCAGTGATTTCTAATTTCTTCTAGATAGACTTGGTATTTTCTCCATGATACTCACATACCTTAATGGTGATAAGCTTCCAAAGGAACATGTGATCATCCATGTGATCGAAGGAAACATCTGATATTTCTCATGGATGCTACATATACCTATTTAGGATACATTTTTCAGAGGCTATTTGACAAAGTAGAAAGTGAACTGACTTGGGGCCAGGCACAGTGGTTCACACCTATTATCCCAGTGCTTTGGGAGGCCAAGGCGAGAGGATCCCTTGAGCCCAGGAGTTTGAGACCGCCTGGGCAACATAGCAAGACCCTGTCACACACACACACAAAAAAGCAAAAGTTAGCCAGGTGTGATGGCGCACACCTATAGTCCCAGCTACTCAGGAGGTTGAGGTGGGAGGATCCCTTGAGCCCAGGGGTTCAAGGCTGCAGTGAGCTATGATTGCAACACTGCACACTCCAGCCTGGGTAACACAGTGAGACCCTGTTTCTAAATAAATAATAAAATGAAATTTAAAAAGAAAGTGAAGTGACTTGGAGCACAGAGTCCTAAATTCTAGTTCTATTTTGGCCCCTACTGTGCACAGGAAGTGAGGCATTCCCTGCTTCTCCTGAGTAGTGTGACGTTCCTCCAGAGAGTTTTCACTTTCTACAGGACTTCATCCTGGGTGAGGTAACGCTGGAGCTGCTGGCACCACCTTGCCACAAAGAGGAAAGAGCCAGAAGCAGACTAATTATGAGGAGCAAGAGCCGAGAGATGGGGAGGGAAAAACCAGAACCTGAAGGAAAACAAAACTGGAGTCTCTGGAGGAAGCTATGCCTGACTTCAATTATCTGAATTGATAAATTCCCTTTTTTGTTTGTTTGTTTTTTTTTTTGCTTAAGAGGTTGTTTGTATTGGGTCTTCTGTCACTTGAAAGTAACACAGAAGTTCTTAGCACAAGATAACCTGTCCAGGTTCATGGGACTTTCTTGGGCCTCCATCCCTTCTCTGTGAAATAAGTGGCTTAGGTTATTTATCAGGGAAGGATTGTGTTTGGCTGCTGGTAACAAATACCAGTAGCTTAGAGGTTTTATTTTTCTCATGCAAGAAGTCTGGATTTAGGCAATTGATATGGTTTGGCTGTGTCCCCACCAAAATCTCATCTTGAATTGTAGCTCCCATAATTCCTACATGTTGTGCGAGGGACCCAGTGGGAGATCATTGAATCATGGAGGTGGTTTCCCCCATTCTGTTCTCCTAGAAGTGGATAAATCTCACAAGATATGACGACTTTATAAGGGGAGACCCCTTTCACTGGGTTGTCATTCTCTCTTGTCTGCCACCATGTAAGACGTGCCTTTCACCTTCTTCGCCAGCCATGTAGAACTGTGAGTCAATCAAACTTCTTTTTCTTTCTAAATTACCCAGTCTCAGGTATGTCTTTATCAGCAGCATGAAAACGGACTAATACAGCAATCCAGGGCTAGTCTCACAGTCCCACAATGCCATCAGGCACATAGGCATCCCTGTTAGCCAGCCTGAGAGGTGGCACTTGTTCTCATACTCAGAGGATGGCTGTCCCCTCTAGGCATCATGTCTGCATGCGAGGCAGGAGGAGGAAGAAGAAAGGGGCCAACACACACAGTGGCTTCGACTTGCATCTCATTGGTCAGGACTGTCACATGGTCACTATCTGAAAGGGAGGCTGGGAAATGTGTAAGTTGGGTACATTGTAAATGTGTTGTAAAAGTTGTAAATGTGTTGATAGGTACATTGATACTCTGAACAAAATTGAGGGTCAGTTTGCAAGGAAGTGGGGGGAGAATAGATGTTGGGTAGACAATGACAGTATCTGCCACAGAATGCATAATACCAAAAGTAACCTCTTTCTCAGAAACTCTGTAATTCTAGTCTTCTTTCCATTTTGTTTTACTTAGTCATTTCCTAATGGAAAAGAGCTAAGTATTTTATGGAAAGCACATTTTTAAAATCCAAAGCATTGGAGAAGTAGAGGTATGTCTCATATATTAAACGACAATACATTTGTGTGAGATATCAGATTACAGTCAAAATTGCTTCACATTTATTATATTTGTCCGGAAACGTTCTTAAAGTCTTAAATTCCAAACTTCAGGAAACTTATTCTCACTAATCCCAGCTATTCAGATATCTTCTTTTGTTGAACTAAGTTACCTGAGTTGTCCTTCTAATTTTCTAGTCCTGGCCGGGTGCAGTGGCTCACACCTGTAATCTTAACACTTTGGGATGCCAAGGCAGGTGGATCACTTGAGGTCAGGAGTTTGAGACCAGCCTGGCTAACATGATGAAACCCCACCTCTACTAAAAAATTACAAAAATTAGCTGGGAATGGTGGCATGCACCTGTAATCCCAGCTACTCAGGAGGCTGAGGCAGGAGAATTGCTTGAACCTGGGAGGCGGAGGTTGCAGTGAGCCGAGATTGTGCCACTGCACTCCAGCCTGGGCAACAAAGGAAGACTCTATCTCAAAAAATAAATAAAATAAATAAGTGAACTAAGTTACCGGGGTTTTCCTTCTAATTTTCCAGTCCTTCTCAAATGATTTCATAGCCTTGTGTTTCATCTGTCCAACTAAATTGTAAACTTGTCTAGAGCAGGACCCAACACTTAGCACAGTGCTGGATTCGTAGTGAGTAAAGTTTCAGCAATGAAAGAATGAATGAATAATTGAAATCTGAGTTTCTATTTCTTTTCACTCCACAGAACTCTGTCTTCCAGGCATGCTTATGAACTGACCGCCTCTAAGAGTCATTACCAAGGCAATTTGTATCCTAGGCAGCCAGCTTCAGAAAGCCTTTTATTTTCTGCCCTCAAATCCTCTCCACCATTATACATTCAGCTGGCCCTGCAAGTGTGCCCTGACCACTTCCCTTTGCCTAATTGTTTCACCTAGGCCCCTTCCCATTTTATCAGATTAAAGGACTTACCTTCAGGAAATTCTCCTTATGTCTAAATTAAATTCTGTACACAGCTATTTCCTCTTCCTTTGCTCTCTAAGTTGACAGAACACAGCAGGTAATATGTTTATCAACGCTTTAGAAAGGCCTGAGTGGCTTTTTCTCATAAAAAATAAGGTGTGTGGGGGTTATATTTCAAAAACAATAGGTGTTCATTGTAAAAACAAAAAATAATCACTGAAAATATAAGTAAGTAAATAAGTAATAATGATTCAAAACCTCATAAACTATCACATAGAGAATATCATTTAGTACATATCTCTCAGAAATGTTTTCGTGTATATTTTGCATTACATGTTACAAAAATTGGCTATACTATATGCACTATTATCCTGCTTCCTGATTTAACTGTGAACATCAGTCCATATCAGTTAATATTCTTAATAATGTGTGATGGCAGAAGACTATTCCATTGCAGGAAATACCTTATTTACTTAATTTACGTTTGGCATTTAGTTTATTTTCTTTTTCAGAAACCTTTGTAGGCTAGGCATGGTGGCTCACACCTGTAATCCCAACAATTTGGGAGGCCAAGGGGGGTGGATCACTTGAGGTCAGGAGTTTAAGACCAGCCTGGCCAACATGGTGAAACCCCATCTCTACTAAAAATACAAAAATCACCCAGGCATGGTGGCGCATGTCTGTAATCCCAGCTACGCGGGAGGCTGAGGCAGGAGAATCACTTGAACCTGGGAGGCAGAATTTGCAGTGAGGTGAGATTACACCACTGCACTCTAGCCTGGGTGACAGTGTGAGACTCTGTCTCACAAAAAAAGAAAAAAGAAGAAGAAAAAAGAAACCTTTGTAAATACCACTGAAATGAACATCCTTGTAGCTAAACCTATGCTTGTGGCCTTTTCCTTAATTATTCCCTTTAGATATGCTCCTCAATCAGATTTGTTTTGATGACCAATAAGTAGTAGCAATACACATTTCATATGAAATGTAAGAGAGTGAAGCAAACCCACAGTAGTACTTTACCATTATTTTGGGACCTAAAATGTATTTGGCTAGCAGGCTCCAGGGCTTACTCAGCAAAACCTAATGCAGTGGTTTTAAAATTTATTGTTGTGGCACCACACCTGGAAATCTGAGCTTTCTGCAGAACACTGAAGAAATTCTTATAGGGAATCTTAAACATCATAAAACATATAACATCCTACTAAACCAGATACCATCCGATTGCAGCATCTAGTATAGACAAGCATGAGGTATCCATTTAAAGAAAAACACGTTAGAGAAGCTCACACCACTGCAATCCAGCCTGGGCAACAGAGCAAAACCGCGTCTCTAAAAAAAAGAAATAGAAAGAAAGTATGGCCCATTAATTAATTATTTTTCTACTCTAAACTAGAAAAAAGCTGGTACAATCTGATTTGGTGGAGCCCAAAAACCACTAGTGCAGGTGGTAAAAAGCAGAATATTTCATTTTAGTCTCTATTCTGACACTTTTTTTTTTCTTTTTGAGATGGAGTTTCCCTGTTGTTGCCCAGGCTGGAGTGCAGTGGCACAATCTCGGTTCACTACAACCTGCGCCTTCTGGGTTCAAGCAATTCTCCTGCCTCAGCCTCCCGAGTAGCTGGGATTACAGGCATGTGCCATCATGCCCGGCTAACTTTGTATTTTTAGTAGAGACGGGGGTTTCTTCATGTTGGTCAGTCTGGTCTCAAACTCCCAACCACAGGTGATCCGCCCAACTCGGCCTCCCAAAGTGCTAGGATTACAGGTGTGAGCCACCATGCCTGTCCTCTGCCACTTATGAAATACATAAATCTCCTAATCACTCTGAAGCCTCAGTCTTCCCCTGTGCAAAAGGGTTTAATAACAATATCTGTGTCATAGGGAAAAAACGAGCTGAAGTGTGAGAAAATTCTTTGTAAAATGTAACACTTTGACACAAATGTTAACAGTAGTTGTTATTGTAGTTGATGAAGTATTGAAAACTTTAGGCTTGATTGACTATAATCCTAGCACTTTGGGAAGATGAGGCAGGCTGACCCCACCCAGGAGTTCGAGACCAGCCTGGGCAATATGGCAAAACCCCATCTCTAGAAAAAATACAAAAATTAGCCTGATGTGGTGGCAGGCACCTATATTCCTAGCTACTCAGGAGGCTGAGGTGGGAGAATCACCTGAGTCTGGTAGATCAAGGCTGTGGTAAGCCATGATTGTGCCACTGTGCTCCAGCCTGGGTGACAGAGTGATATCCTGTCTCAAAAAAGAAAGAAAGAAAGAAAAATTTAGGCTTTATTGGAACTGAGCTTCTAACAAAGATCTGACAACATAAATAAAATCCTAAATATAAGAATGTAATGATTTGACCAGGTGCTGTGACTCACACCTGTAATCCCAGCACTTTGGGAGGCTGAGGCAGGCAGGTCACTTGAGGTCAGGAGTTCAAGACCAGCCTGGCCAACACAGTGAAACCCCGTCTCTACTAAAAATACAAAAATTAGCAGGGCATGGTGGCGGGCGACTGCATCCCAACTACTCTGGAGGCCGAGGCAGAAGAATTGCTCGAACCTGGGAGGCAGAGGTTTCAGTGAGTGGAGATCACACCATTGCACTCCTGCCTGAGCAAGAGAGAGACTCCGTTTAAAAAAAAAAAAAAAAAAAAAAAAAAAAAAAAAAAAAAAGCAGGTTCGAGTTTATTTTTTCCTGCTACCTTTTAGTCCCTGTTCATATAACCCTCCCCGAGCCCGCTTTTTTTTTTTTTTTTAACGGAGTCTCTCTGTCGCCCAGGCTGGAGTGCAATGGCATGGTCTCAGCTCACTGTAACCTCCACCGTCAGGTTGAAGCGATTCTCCTGCCTCGGCCTCCCGAGTAGCTGGGATTACAGGCATGCCCACCATGCCCAGCTAATTTTTTTTTTCTAGTTTTAGTAGAGACAGGGTTTCACCATATTAGCCAGGCTGGTCTTGAACTCCTAACCTCAGGTGATATGCTGCCTCAGCCTCCAAAAGTGCTGGGATTACAGGTGTGAGCCACTGCGCCCGGCCAAAAGTATGTATGTATGTATGTATGTATATATTTATTTGAGACAGAATTTCACTCTTGTCCCCCAGGCTGGAGTGCAGTGGTGCAATCTCGGTTCACTGCAACTTCTGCCTCCCAGGTTCAAGTGATTCTCCTGCCTCAGCCTCCCAAGTAGCTGGGATTACAGGCGCCTGCCCCCATGCCCGGCTAATTTTTGTATTTTTAGTAGAGACAGGGTTTCACCATGTTGGCCAGGCTGGTCTCAAGCTCCTGACCTCAGGTGATCCTCCCGCCTCAGTCTCCCAAAGTGCTGGGATTACAGGCGTGAGCCACCATGCCCAGCCAAAAGTAGTTTTATATTCGTAAGTTTTATAGATTGTTTTCCTTTAGAATTTCCATTATGACTCATAATACATCATGTTAAATAAAATTTTAAATGTGTAAAGAACAAATAGTGTCTCCCCTTTGTCTTATTTTTTCCTTCTATTTCTTTAAAGTTTGTAATTACATGCGCAAATCAATTTAAAGAAATTCATCCCAGCTTGAGAGTACTTAGAGTTCTGTGTCCTTTAATCAGCTTATTCCTGCTCAACTTTCAAAAATATTTGTAGTTAGACAGAAAACATATTCTAATCTATGTTCTAGAATTAAGCATTCTATCTTGGTTAGAAACAAACACCAGGGCCAGGCGCAGTGGCTCAAGCCTGTAATCCCAGCACTTTGGGAGGCCGAGACGGTTGGATCACGAGGTCAGGTGATCAAGACCATCCTGGCTAACACGGTGAAACCCCGTCTCTACTAAAAAATGCAAAAAAAACTAGCCGGGCGCGGTGGTGGGCGCCTGTAGTCCCAGCTACTCGGGAGGCTGAGGCCGGAGAATGGCGTGAACCCGGGAGGTGGAGCTTGCAGTGAGCTGAGATCCGGCCACTGCACTCCAGCCTGGGCAACAGAGTGAGACTCTGTCTCAAAAAAAGAAAAGAAAAGAAACAAACACCAGATAAATAAATGTTATAGGGGCCAGGCACAATGGTTTATGCCTGTAATCTCAGCACCTTAGGGCACCTATGTGGGAGGACCTCTTGAGACCAGCCTGAGCAACATAGCAAGATCCCACCTCTACAAAAAAAAAATTTAAATTAAGCTGGGCGTAGTGGCGCGCACCTGTAGTCCTAGTTACTTGAAAGGGATGCAGAAGGATCACTTGAGCCCGGGAGTTGGAGGATGCAGTGAGCTATGATCATGCCACTGCGCTCCAGCCTGGGTAACAGGGCAAGACCCTGACTCAGAAACAGACAAAAATACAGAAGACAAATATGTTTTCCTCTCAGTGCTGCTATTGTATATTGTCCTAAAGGTTCTAGTCAATGCAATATGAAAAGGGTTGCAAAGTAAGGAAGAAAAATCTTTGTTATTTACAGTTGAAATGTTTATCTACGTAGGAAGTCCAAGAAAAATATTAAAATAGTTCAGCAACTTGCTGGCAAAGACATTCAAAAATGTAGTTAATTATAAAAAATACAATTTCAAGAGCAACAAAAACTATGAGATGCCCATGAAAATATAACCAAAGATGGGAAATACTTTTTGTTGTTGTTGTTGTTGAGATGTTGCTCTAAACAGGCTGGAGTGCAGTGGCGCAATCTCGGCTCACTGCAACCTACGCCTCCTGGGTTTAAGCAATTCTCCTGCCTCAGCCTCCCAAGTAGCTGGGACTATAGGCGCATGCCACCATGCCTAGCTAATTTTTGTATTTTTAGTAGAGACAGGGTTTCACCACATTGGCCTGGATGGTCTCGATCTCTTGACCTCGTGATCCTCCCACCTCAGCCTCCCAAAGTGCTGGGATTACAGGCGTGAACCACTGTGCCCAACCGGGAAATACTTTTAAGGAGAAATTTACAAAATCTTTATTGAAGGACACAAAGGAAAACTTAAAAAAAATAGAGCTGATGCTATGTTCCTGAATAGAAGGACTCAATATTACAGAGTTAGTCTATCAAGACATTATAACACCAACCAAAATTCCCAGAGGACTTTTTATGGTGCTTGATAAACTGATCCTAAATTTCATATGAAAGAACAAATAGGACAAAAATAGCCAAGATAATTTTGGGGGAAAAAAAACACAGAGGAGGGAACTCGACCTGCCAGATAAGAAACATTTATCATAAAGCTGTATTATTTAAAAAAACAATGCAACATTTGTTTAGGAATAGACAAACAGATTAAAGGAGCAGATAAGCCAGAAACAGCTTAAATTCATATAGAAACTTGCCGTAAAATAGAAATGGCTTTATAAATCATTCAGTGGGGAAAAAAAAAGAAAAATGCAATGGTGCTAGAACAATTATTTGTACAACCCCCCCCAAAACTAATTAGTTCCTTACATAGATAAAAATAAATTCTAAGTGGATTAAAAATTCAAAAGGTGAAAAGCAACATACTTTAAAACTAAAGTATGGGAGAGGCGTGGTGGCTGACGCCTGTAATCCCAGCACTTTGGGAGGCCGAGATGGGTGGATCACTTGAGGTCAGGAGTTCGAGACCAGCCTGGCCAACATGGTGCAACCCCATCTCTACTAAAAATCAAAGAAAAAAAAAATCAGCCGGCCGTGGTGGTGGGTGCCTGTAATCCCAGCTACTTGGGAGGCTGAGGCAGGAGAATCACTTGAACTCAGGAGGCGGAGGCTGTAGTGAGCCAAGATCGCACCACTGCACTCCACCCTGGGCAACAGAGCTAGACTCCGTTTAAAAAATAATAATAAAAAATACTTTATTTCTAAAAAATGCTAACAATCATGTAAGCTTTCAGTGGGTGGAAATGTTTTTGCCCATGGAGGGTCTTGCTGAGATGTTGATGGCAGCTGATTAATTAGGGTAGTGGTTGCTGAAGGCTGGAGTGGCTGAGGCAATTTCTTAAGACCACAATGAAGTTTGCCACATCAATCCTTTCTTTCTCTAGAAATCTCCAGATTTCTCTGGAGCATTTGACACTAGGTTTTTGTTTTGTTTTGTTTTGTTTTGTTTTGTTTTTAGAGATGGGAAGTCTCTCTATGTTGCCCAGGCTGGTCTCGAACTCCTGGGCCCAAGCAATTCTTTCTCCTCAGCCTCCTTAGTAGCTGGGATGATAGGTGGACAGCACGATACCTAGCTTGTGATGCTGTTTGATAGCATTTTACCCACAGTGCAACTTCTTTGAAAATTGGAGTCAATCCTCTCTAATTTTGCTGCTGTTTTATCACTGAAGTTTTACATAATAGTTTAAATCCTTTTGCTGCCGGCCAGGTGCGGTGGCTCACGCCTGTAATCCTAGCACTTTGGGAGGCTGAGGCAGGCGGATCACCTGAGGTAAGGAGTTTGAGACCAGCTTGACCAATACAAAGAAAGCCCATCACTGCTAAAGATGCAAAAATTAGCCAGGCGTGGTGGCGCACACCTGTAATTCCAGCTACTCGGGAGGCTGAGCCAGGAGAATCGCCTGAACCCCGGAGGCAGAGGTTGCAGTGAGCCGAGATTGCACCACTGCACTCCAGCATAGGCGACTTTTCTGTCATTTGTAACCTCATTGGGTCCTGACTGACCCATCTAGAAATTATCATCAAGTTAATCTAAATCAACACCCAGTTTTTTAGAAAAGGAAAAAGGCCACAACTATTAAGCAAAGGCAAAATGCCAAGACTGAAGGCCCCAGAGGCCAATCAAACCACAACCACCAACATTTCTGCTGCTTACAATGCACAAACTATTCCAGATAAGTCTGTTGATCAAAGCACAAAAGCAACAAATGAAAGAAGTGAAATAAAAGTAATCTTAAAATAGAAGAAGATATTTTATAAAGTAATATCTTACAAACTCTATATTCATATAGATCAGCTCAAGGTGAAGTTTTTTCCTTTTGTTTTATTTAATTTTTTTTTTTTTTTTTAAGACGGAGTCTCACTCTGTCACCCAGGCTGGAGTACAGTGGCGCAATCTCGGCTTACTGCAACCTCCGCCTCCTGGGTTCAAGCGATTCTTGTGCCTCATCCTCCTGAGTAGCTGGGACTACAGGCGTGCGCCACTATGCCTGGCTAATTTTTTGTATTTTTAGTAGATACAGGGTTTCGCTAGGCTGGTCTCCAACTCCTGACCTCGTGATCAGCCCACCTCAGCCTCCTAAAGTGCTGGGATTACAGGCATGGGCCACCATGCCCAGCCTTTTGTTTTATTTTGAAATAGGAAATATCTCAGCTGGGACCAGTGGATCACACCTGTAATCCCAGTACTTTGGGAGGCAGAAGGATAGCTTCAGGCCAGTGTTCAAGACCAGCTGAGGCAACAGCAAGATCCCATCCCTACCAAAAATAAAAAAATAAAAATTAGGGCTGGGTGTGGTGGCTGACGCCTGCAATCCCAGCACTTTGGGAGGCTGAGGCAGGCGGATCACTTGAGGTCGGGAGTTCAAGACTAGCCTGGCCAACATGGTGAAACCCCGTCTCTACTAACAATACAAAAAAGAAAAAAAAAAAAGTAGCCGGGTATGGCAGCACACGCCTGTAATCCCAGCTACTTTGGAGGCTAAGGCAGAAGAATTGCTCGAACCCGGGAGGCGGAGGTTGCCCGAGATTGTGCCACTGCACTCCAGCCTGGGCTACAGAGTGAGACTCCATCTCAAATAAATAAATAAATAAGAATAAAAAGTAGCTGGGTGTGGTGGTGTGCATCTGTAGTCCCAGCTACTCAGGAGGCTGAGACAGGAGGATCACTTGAGCCTAGGAGTTCAAGGTTACAGTGAGCTATGGTCACTGCTCTCCAGTCTGAAAGACAGAGAAAGACCCTGTCTCAATAATAATAATAATAATAAATAGAAAAGGAAATATTTAAAATATACAGAAAATAGATGCCACATATCCACAATCCAGATTTAACAGATGTCAACGTTCCATATATTTCTTCATATTGTTTTCACATTTTTTAGAAAGAAAAAAGATATATACGTAACACCTAAGTCTCATTCCCTATTCTTTGTTCCTTTCTCCCTCCCCTTAGAAACTACTATGCTAGGCCAGGCGCAGTGGCTCACACCTGTAATCCCAACATTTTGGGAGGCTGAGGTGGGTGGATCACCTGAGGTCAGGAGTTCAAGACCAGCCTGGCCAACATGGGAAATCCCATCTCTACTAAAAATACAAAAATTAGCAGGCATCTGTAGTCCCAGCCTCCTCGGGAGGCTGAGGCATGAGAATTGCTTGAACCTAGAAGGCAGGGGTTGTGGTGAGCTGGCATAGTGCCACTGCACTCCAGCCTGGGCAATAGAGCAAGACTCCATCTAAAAAAAAAAAAGGGGAACTACTATTTTGAAGTTGGTATGTGTTATCTGGTTGTTTTCATACTTTTACTACATCTGTACATATCTCGTTGGAATTTGCATTTTCCTATGATTACTCTGGACATCTTTTCAGATGTTTATTGACCATTAAGTTTCGTCTTCTCTCCTTGTTTCCTTTGCTTATTTTTTCATTTAGGATATTTTTATCTCTTTTTCTTATTGATTTGAGCCTTTTCCTTTTTTTTAATTTTTTTTTTTTTTCTTTTTAAGGATAGGGTCTCACCCTGTCAACCAGACTGGAGTGCAATGGCACTCTCATAGCTCACTACAGCCTCAAACTCACAGGCTCAAGTGGTCCTTCTGCCTCAGCCTCCCAAGCAGCTGGGATTACAGACGTGCGCCACCACGCCTAGCTAATGTTTGTATTTTTAGTAGAGACGGGGTTTTGCCATGTTGTCCAGGCTGATCTTGAACTCCTGACCTCAAGTCAGGTGTCTTCTAATTCAATTCAATTCCAACACTGTCTACCTAGAGATAGTGTCAGATCCCATAGATTGAGGTCTCAGTCCCACAAGTCTGCCCCCTACTTTCTGATGCCAAATGCAAGTCCCAGGTTTTTTTTCCCGTGCTTCTGACCAACCAGATATAAATAGGGGTTCTCACAACCCCCTCCCGGGTTTGATTAACTTTCTAGAGTAGCTCACAGAACTTGGGGAAACAAATGTTTACATTTACTGGTTTATTGTAAAGGGTATTACAAAGGATACAGATGAAGAGACGCATTGGGTGACGTACAGGGTAAAGGGCAGAGTTTCCATGTCCTCTCTGGGGTGCCACCCTCCAGGGACCTCCATGTGTCCAGCTACCCAGAAGCTCTCTGAACCCTGTCTTTTTGGGTTTTTATGGAGGCTTCATTACATAAGCATGATTGATTAAGTCATTGGCCATTGGTGATCAACTTAACCCTCAGCCCCTCACCCCTCCCCAGAAGTTGAAAGGTGGCACTGAAAATCCCGATCCTGTAATCATTCCTGGGTCTTTCTGGGACCAGCTACATCCTGAAGTTACCTAGAGGCTTCCAACTCACCAATCAACTTATTAGCACATAAAAACACACATCACTTTGAAGGATTTTAGGAGTTGTATGTCAGCAAATCGGACGAAGACCAAACACATATTTCACAATATCACAGTACTATTATTATCATCTTGCAGATGAGAGGATTGAGGTTTTATTCTCCTATACGGCTCAGGATTCCCAATCTTCAAGAGGGACATTAACATGCAAAACAACAGGTATACTATCAATGTTTTATACATCTAAACAACTCTATCCAATCACTATATATTGAAACAATAGCTATATAAGCTGGGCATGGTGGTGCTAACCTTAGTCCCAGTTCTCAGGAGGTTGAGGCAGGATAACTGCTTGAGCCCCGGAGTTTGTGTACAGCCTGAACAGCACAGTGAGACCCCACAACAAAAAACAAACCTATAAATATGGGCAATTTAAAAAAAACACTCAGAAGAATACTACATACTGTTTTATATAAAATATATGTATCTTGTGGCTCATGCCTGTAATCCCAGCACTTTGGGAGGCTGAGGTGGGTGGATCACCTGAGGTCAGGAGTTTGAGACAAGCCTGGCCAACCTGGCGAAACCCTGTCTCTACTAAAAGTACAAAAATTAGCTGGGCGTGGTGACAGGCGCCTGTAATCCCAGTTACTCGGGAGGCTGAGGCAGGAGAATTGCTTGAACCCAGGAGGCAGAGGTTGCAGTGGGCCGAGATTGCGCCACTGCACTCTAGCCTGAGCAACAGAGCAAGACTCCGTCTCAAAAAAAAAAAAAATTATGTATATATATACCTTATATATAAATATATCTTTATGTGAATGTTTATGATTTATGTACATATATATATACACTCTATACATACTCTTTTTTTTTTAGAAATGGAAGTAAAAATTTCAACCTTATTGCAGGGGATAGTGGTTAAATCTGTCTTTGGATTTATCTGCAATATTTCAGGGTTTTTTTGTTTTGTTTTTTGTTTTACAAAGGTAGAAACAAATAAAACAAAGACTGGTAGCAAATATGACAAAATGTTAATGATTATTTCTAGATGGTGAGAATATGGGTGTGATTTTTTAAAAAAAGTCTTTGTGCTTTTCTGTATTTTAAAAATTTCTCAAGGCTAGGTGCAGTGGCTCACACCTGTAATCCCAGCACTTTGGGAGGCCGAGGCGGGTGGATAACCTGAGGTCAGGAGTTCAAGACCAGCTTGGCCAACATAGTGAAACCCTGTCTCTACAAAACATACAAAAATTAGCTGGGTATGGTGGTGCATGCCTGTAATCCCAGCTACTTGGGAGGCTGAGGCAGGAGAATCACTTGAACCCAGGAGGTAGAGGTTGCAGTAAGCTGAGATCACGTCATTGCACTCCAGCCTGGGTGGCAAGAGTGAAACTCCATCTCAAAAAAAAATTCTCAAAATATAAAAGACTTTCTAAAGAAAAAATGGGTGTGGGTATGGTGGCTCATACCTGGAATCCCAGCATTTTGGGAGTCTGAAGCAGGAGGATCACTTAAGCCCAGGAGTTCAAGACCAGCCTGGACAACATAGGGAGACCCTGTCTCTACAAAAATTAAAAAAAATTATTTTCATGCTGAGCATGGTGACACACTCCTATAGTTCCAGCTACTCAGGAGGCTGAGGTGGGAGGATCACTTGAGTCCAGGAGGTGGAGGCTGCAATGAACAGTGATTACTCTAGCATGAACAACAGAGCAAAACTATCTCAAAAAAAAAAAAAAAAAAGAAGAAGAAGAAGAAGAAGGAGAAGGAGAAGGAGATGGAGACGGAGTTGAAGACAAAGAAGATAAAATGGGAAGGAACTACACCAAAATAGTAATAGTGATCATCCTTTTATTCTTCCTTCTGCTTTTCTATAATTTCCAAAATTTTCATAATAAGCAAATCTATAATGGGAAGGAAAACACCAGATCATTCAGTTTTGTTCAGAAGTTTTGTTTTTAGCAAACTTAATCCTAATACCTGGAGGTCAGTTAATGTCAGTAGAGAATCAACACCCAGTACCAACTATCTGCAATTAAATAGGTGATGGAAAAACCCACATTTTTCTTTCTTTTTTTTTTTGAGACGGAGTCTTGCTCTGTCGCCCAGGCTAGAGTGCAGTGGCACGATCTTGACTCACTGCAAGCTCTGCATCCCGGGTTTAAGCAATTCTCTCACCTCAGCCTCCCAATTAGCTGGGATTACAGGCATGTGCCACCATGCCCGGCTAATTTTTGTATTTTTAGTAGAGACGGGGTTTCGCCATGTTAGCCAGGCTGGTCTCAAACTCCTGGTCTCAAGTGATCTGCCTGCCTTGGCCTCCCACAGTGCTAGGATTACAGGCATGAGCCACCGTGTCCAGTCAAGCCCACATTTTTCTAACAATATTTCCCCACCCAGATAAGTAGATTAAAGCCCTCTCCTAAGATTGAAATCATATGAACATGAGTAATGGACAAAACGCCAAGGTCTATTGTAGATTTAATTTCTAAAGAATAGAATATATATTTGCCTGCATGTGTATATTCTAAAATACTGAATTGTGGTTACTGCCCAAAGACAATTCAAACTAGTAGAAATGAGGTATTTACTGGAAGTAAAGTTTCTCTTACAATTATTATCATTGCATTGATATTAACAACTGGGTAACAGTAGATGTGAATGGGCAAAATGACTCTAAGTCACAATCACTTGGGGGAAGTTAGAAAAACTGTGTGTAGCATGGAAACCTTTTGACTTTTCCAGCTATCTGGGCAAGCAAAGCTGGGGTTTCCAAGTTTAGTGACAGATTTATTTTAATGTAATTAAATAATTGGAGTTTTCCACTGCCAGAAACTTTTATCCACTTTATTACTTAGAGGATTAAAAGAAAATTTGATCCAATGTTTTATAGAGCTTTCTCTTCCCAGGGACCCAGAGAGGGGACAACTGGGAACATATGACCCTGGATATTATCTGTTTCCGTTGCATCTGACTGAGCACAGCATAGACCAGACCATTGCCAAAAGTTTAAAGTCAGTTTCTCGCCTCTATTTTTCCAGAAGAATTAGGTTTTATGCTGGAGGAAGAAAACTTAGAAATCACTGAATCCTTCTTGTTTGACAAATTATGGCACCCCTCCTGGCAGAACTAATAAAATTACACTTATGCATACACTATGAAGAAATTTCCTTCTTAAGAACTAACCAGGAGGAGCCTAATGCTATGGTTTGAATGTGTCCCCCAAATTTCAGGTGTTCAAAATTTAATCTCCAAATTTGCATGTTGACTGGGGCTTTAGTGAAGTAGTTAGGATTAGATAAGTACATCTGGGTGGGGTCCCCAGAGTGGGACTTGTCGTTTTATAAGAAGAGGAAGAGAGATCTGAGCACACATACACACTCTTCTCTTCTTGCCAAGTGATGCCCTCTACCATATTATGAAGAAGCAAGAAGGCATCACCAGAGGCTGGAGCCATGCTCTTGAAGTTCCCAGCCTCCAGAACTGTGAGCTAAATAGTTTTTTTCTTTATAAATTACCCAGACTGTGGTATCCTGTTATAGCCACAGAAAATGGACTAAGACCTCTAAGGAGACAATACAAAGACGTTCATTGCAGCATTGTTTGTAACGGAAAAAACAAACAAACAAACAAACAAAACAGAAACAACCAAAATGTCCATCAGTAGGAGAATGGCTACCACTACATAAAACAGTCATACTATGAAGCACTATGCAGTAGATAAAAGCAATGAGCTAGATCTAACAGGACAGATATCAGAAACAGAATGAGTGAAACAGTCAAGTTACAGAACCTGTGAAACTATATTTGTATAAAAACTCATGCAACAGAACTATTTTACATGGGTATATGTGATATGATCTTGAATGTAAAAATCTTCTAAAAGTAGCTACTAGCCACAAGTGGCTATTTAAATTAAATGAATTTGTCACACTAGCCATATTTTGAGGGTCCATTAGTAACTTATGGCTAGTGGCTTCTGTTTTGGACTACACAGATATAAAACATTTCCATAATTGTAGGACATTCTATTGAACAATGCTGATCTAGACAAATACATGCCAAATTCATAAGATCACTTAGCTGGGTAGTGGTAAAACCAAAGCTGGTGTCAGAAGACTACTATTGATGTATTCTTGGCATGAGAGCCCATTTGAGTCATGGATGAATGGATGGATGGATGAATGGATGGATGGACTCATTCATTCAGTCATTCATTCATTTACAAAGTCTTCATTCATTTGGAATCATTTGTTTACTATATGTTAAGCCCTGGTTTCAGCCCTTGGGAAACAAAATGTAATCTGATGCCATCCCAGGCCCAGAGGACAGAATAGGCAGGTGTCAGTCATCATCTATGCACTAAATACCTTTTCTGCCACAGACTCTGTGTGAGGACTGGGTTCAGTGGCAAACAAAAAGACAAAATCCCTCTCCTTGTGGAATGTACAATCCACAGTAGGGTTTCTCAAAACTGTGGACATTTTGGATGGCTCATTCTTTCTTCTGGGGGATGTCTTATACATTCTATTTTTTCTTTTATTTTCTTTCTCTCCTTTTTTTTTTTTTTTTTTTTTGAGATGGAGTTTCTCCCTTATCGCCCAGGCTGGAGTGCAATGGTGCCATCTTGACTCACTGCAACCTCTGTCTCCAGTTGGCAGAAGAACTGAGGCAATTATTCTGCCTCTTATTCTGCCTCGGTCTCCTGAGTAGCTGGAATTACAGGTACATGCCACTGTGCCCAGCCGATTTCTATATTTTTAGTAGAGTCAGGGTTTCACCATGTTGGCAAGGCTGGTCTCGAACTCCTGGCCTCAGGTGATCCACCCACCTTGGCCTCCCAAAGTGCTGGGATTACAGGCGTGAGCCACTGTGCCTGGCCTAGTCTTGTACATCTTAGAATGTTTAGCAGAATCTCTGATCTCTATCCACTAAATGCCAAAAACATCCCTCCACCCTGCCTCCCTCCAGTTGTGACAACCAAAGATATCTTTAGACATTGTAAATGTTCCCCGGGGACAAAATTGTCCCTAATGAGAACCACAAGGAAAGACAGACATTAATCAAATTATAACAAATTATTTAAATGATGACAAGTGTGCTGACTGCTGCGCTAGAGATGTGTGGGATTCTTTGAAAGCTTTAACAAGGGGCCTGACCTAATCTTTAAGGGATAGATGAGAAAAGCTTCCCTGGGGATGTGACAATGTTGCCTCCTCTTTTAGCCAAACATGGACAGAACTTACCTGCCATGGACACGCTTCTGTATAAACAAGTGTGCGCCATGATCAGGAAGAAAGGAAGTGAGACATCGGGTTCCTTTAGGAGAGGTAAGGTAGGCTGGCTTTGATGCATAATTATCCATTTCAGATGCTGCTATCTAAAGCTCACTCAGCTGGCACAGCTTGGGCAAGCGGCCATGAACTTAAGACTAAACCAGCTAGTACAAAATGGAGACCAGCTGCAGATCCTGTCTTCTTCACAAGAGATCTGGAAGTCATAAACAATAGAGCAAAATGAGAATCAGGATTTACTACATTTTCTCATTTCTCAAAGGATTTGGATAAAATCTCCCTCTGCCTCACACCAGGCCTTTTACAACACAATAAATCCTAGTAGAGAGAAATGGAAGAGACCTGTGGGATGAGCAAATATCTCCATCCCCAGTGGTCACGGGATTCAGGAGTCCTCAGTTGGAAGATGTGATCAGATCTTTCACTGTTCCTTAATGAGGCCAAAAGGGACTCCTTGGAGCTAGGGCCTCTATTTTAATGTTTTGAGCATTCTGTTTTAAATGGCTTTGCATCCTACTGTGACTTCCTCATTTTTTCTCCCCCGAAAATCAGTGGGCTTGGACTGTGAATTGGACTGTGAAAGAGGGAGCTTAGTGATCTCTTGCCCTACCCACTTCTTTTTTTTTTTTTTTTTTTTTTTTTTTTTTGAGACGGAGTCTCGCTCTGTCGCCCAGGCTGGAGTGCAGTGGCACAATCTCAGCTCACTGGAACCTCTGCCTCTCAGATTCAAGTAATTCTCCTGCCTCAGCCTCCCAAATAGCTGGGACTACTGGCGTGTGCCATTATGCCTGGCTAATTTTTTGTATTTTTAGTGGAGACAGGGTTTCACCATGTTAGCCAGGATGGTCTGGATCTCCTGACCTCGTGATCCACCCGCCTCGACCTCCCAAAGTGCTGGGATTACAGGCATGAGCCACTGCGCCCGCCAGTACCCACTTCTTTCATAGATGAGGAGACTATGGTCCAGAGAGAGGAAGTATCTGGCTCAAAACTGTACAGCTGCCTTGGCATGGTAGCTCATGCCTGTAATTCCAGCATTTTGGGAGGCTGAGGCAGGAGGATCACTTAAGCCCAGGAAGCTGAGGCTGCAGTGAGCTATGATCGCACCACTGCACTCCAGCCTGGCAATAGAGCAAGACTCTGTCTCAAAACAAAAATAAACGAAAACAAAACTGCACAGTTATTTGTGGCAGAGTAATTCTCAAGCATCTTGATCTCCTCTTTCCCCTACATTTGAGAACAACAAAAGACAATATAATATACATATTAATTTATATTTTACATATATATTGATATATATGCAATGTGGGGATCCTGAGCAAAAAAAGGATGTTAGTGGATAAACCAGTGAAATCCTAATAAAGTCTGGTGTTTAATTAGCAGTAATGAACTAATATGGGCTTCTTAGCTTTGACAAGTGTTCCATGGTTATATAAGATGATCACATTAGTGGGAACTGGGTGAGGAACATACAGAATCTCTGTACTATTTTTGTATCTATTCTGTACATCTAAAATTATTTCAAAATAAAAATATCATTTAAAAAAGAAGTAATAAATGTGCATAAAAACAAGTTCAAACAAAACAGAAGTGTTTAAAGAAACCACCACTAAAAAAAAGAATTAAAGTTCTTTATTTCTGCCTTATGATTCTGCCCCTAAGTTCCAACCACTTTTAATAGCTCAGTGTGTGTGTTTCATGTTTATTCAAATAGAGTTTTAAAATATTCTATCTCATTTAAACAATGTGCTACAGTCATATCATACAATCATATGAAATGGGCATGACAATCAAATGAGGAAACT
The DNA here is from genome assembly GCF_047675955.1 of Chlorocebus sabaeus. Lineage (NCBI taxonomy): Eukaryota > Metazoa > Chordata > Mammalia > Primates > Cercopithecidae > Chlorocebus > Chlorocebus sabaeus. The sequence continues at coordinate 66,503,178 of NC_132908.1, read as the reverse complement.
GAGGCTCAGAGAGGTTACGTACCTGGCCCAGAGCCACAGCTAGTAAATAATAAGTGTCAGGGACTAGATTCAAAGCAGCCTCTGACTCTACCTAACTCCAAAGGCCATGCTGTTCGCAGGGTCCACTAGAGCTGTGGAGTGGATGAGTGGGAGCCCATGCTGTGGAGTGGATGCATGGGAGCCCATTTGTGCTCTCCAAGCCACATGCTCTGGCAGGGGCTGTGTCTGCTTAAAGGACAGGTGCCACCCTTTACTGAGCATGAAGGCTCCCTACGGACAGCACCAGCCCTCCTCTTTCCCTCTATCCTATGCCAAGAGGAAGGTGATGCTGGCCATGGCCATGATCATTGTAGAAAATAACGAGTGTGGCTGGGCGTGGTGGATCACGCCTGTAATCCCAGCACTTTGGGAGGCCAAGGAGGGCGGATCACGAGGTCAGGAGATTGAGACCATCCTAGCTAACATGGTGAAACGCCGTCTCTACTAAAAGTACAAAAAATTAGCCGGGCGTGGTGGTGGGCGCCTGTAGTCCCAGCTACTCAGGAGGCTGAGGCAGGAGAATGGCGTGAACCTGGGAGGCGGAGCTTGCAGTGAGCTGAGATCGCGCCACTGCACTCCAGCCTGGGTAACAGAGCAAGACTCCGTCTCAAAAAAAAAAAAGAAAAGAAAAGAAAAAAGAAAATAGCGAGTATGATTGAGGATGTTTCAGGTCGTCAGCAGTGAAGGATGCGAAGGGAGGTGTGTTCTGTAAATATCAGGAAACACAGAAGTATGAGATCTCATAATATGTTCTAGCAAACCCACATTCTGCAGGTGATGGGTGCACATTTGGGGTCCTTTGGTGTGAACCAATAGCAGAGGATTCAAAACCAAATACATTCAGCTCTCTTTCTCAAAGCAATGTTCTTCACTTGCTAGGAATGGAATTTTCACACATTTAAGGTCGAAATGAAATTTCTGGGAGGGATCTGTGAATCATCTAGCCAGTCACCACTTGCAGGGGCCTCTGAATAGGAGGAAATCAGGACAATATGCTGAGTTTTTCACCACTGGCCTCTGGGCTGTTCAGGATATTGAGCCTTGTGTGACCTTCCCAACAGAAAAATCACCTTTGGATACAATAGCAGAGTGGTGCTCAGAAAAATTGCCTGACAAACTAAGTTTTGCACCTTAGAAAGGAGAAAACTACAGTCTGTCTTATTGTCCTTCACTCTGTTCCAAGTCCTGCATTAAGCACTTGTCTGTGCTCTCACTTATTCCTCACATCACTTTGTGAGGAATGTTCAGTACAATTATCATGCCCATTTCACAGATGAGGAAACTGAGTCCAAAGAGGAGAGGTATCTTGCCCATTCACATTCCATAACCAGCTAAGAAACAATTCCATACCACTGGGTGCGGTGGTGCACTACTGTAATCCCAATATTTTGGGAGGCCAAGATGAGCAGATCACCTGAGGTCAGGAGTTCGAAAACAGCCTGACCAACATGGTGAAACCCCCTCTCTACTAAATACAAAAAATTAGCTGGGTGTGGTGGCGCATGCCTGTAATCCCAGGTACTCAAGAGGCTGAGGCAGGAGAATTGATTGAACCCGGGATGCAGAGGTTGCAGTGAGCCAAGATCACACCATTGCACTCCAACCTGGGCAACAAGAGTGAAACTCTGTCTGAAAAAAAAAATTCCACACCAAATCCTTTGCTTTTTTTTTTGAGACAGAGGCTTCCTCTATCGGACAGGCTAGAGTGCAGTGGCTCAATCTCACTCATTGCAACTTCTACCTCCCGGGTTCAAGTGATTCTCCTGCCTCAGCTTCCCGAGTGGCTGGGACTACAGGCATGCACCACCATGCCCGGCTACTTTTTGTATTTTTAGTAGAGATGGGGTTTCACCATGTTGGCCTTGGCTGGTCTCGAACTCCTGACCTCAAGTTATCTGCCCGCCTAGGCCTCCCAAAGTGCTGGGATTACAGGCGTAAGCCACCACACCTGGCTTGTAGTATTATTTACAGTGGAAAAATTGGAAACAGTTTAAATGCCCATAATTAGAAAATGATCATGGTATCTTCAAAAGATGGCATATGATACAAACGTTAAAAAATCATCTTTCTTTTGCCTCATAGAAATATTTGTCAATCTAGCATACAGCATATGTGCACAATACAAATGTAATATGACATTCAAGGATGTAATTGCTATTCTTAGCCATATCATTCTCTTTGGTATAAGAAAATCATAGATTGAGTATCAGAATCTGAAAAGCACAGGGCACCAGGAGAAAAAGAGTCCAGGAAAAGATAGAAATGCTCTTTAAAGGGTGTCATGATATAGGATATGTCTTGTGTGCAAATAGCTAGTCTTGAAAAACTTGATGTAAGATTAAAAAAAATCACTAGCGTCCTTAATTGTGTACACATTTGTTGAGTGCTTACTATACGCAGATACTGGAGACTCAGTGATGGAGAGAAAACGTTCCTATCTTTCTGAGCAATGTAGTCTGTATAAGAAAGCATTGTTGGCCAGCACAATGGCTCACACCTATAATCCCACCACTTTGGGAGGCGGAGGCGGGCTATCACTTGAGGTCAGGAGTTGAAGACCAGCCTGGACAACATGGTGAAACCCCATCTCTACCAAAAACACGAAAAAATAGCTGGGCATGGTGGCACACGCCTGCAATCCCAGCTACTCGGGGGGCTGAGGCAGGGGAATCACTTGAGCCCAGGAGGCAGAGGTTGCAGTGAACTGAGGACACGCCACTGCACTCCAGCCTGGGCAACAGAGCAAGACTCTGTCCCAAAAAACAGAAAAACTAACAAGTAATTGTTCTATCTAGTCTGTGGGTAGCATCAAATGAATGAGTTAGGAAACATTTCCTCCATCTGATAATACTTAGAGGGATAATTCTCCGAGGGGGGTGATGTTCCCCGCAGGGGACATTTGGTAACGTCTGCAGACATTTTTGAGTGTCACAGCTAGCAGGGGGCAGGGGAGGAGTGCCTCGGGCACCTAGTGGTAGAGGTCAGGACAGTAAACATCCGACAATGCACAGAAGACCTCCTAAAACAAAGAATTATGTGGCCCAAATATCAATAGTGCTGAGATGGGTGAGCTCTGACTTAGACTACCAGGATTCTTTCTTGGAAGTTACAGAGTTACCTTTCGTGGTGGGAATGGGGAGGGAATGTCCCACAAGGAGATGGCAGCCTTGCAGAGACGTGGTTGCAGGAGGGAAAAGGATTTACCTGGGTGATTATGCAGCTTGTTAGGCAAAACTATGGATGGAGACAGTCCCAATTTACTGAGAATCCTACTCCAAACGTTAATTTGTAAATTGCTTCTTTGGCATATCTTGGATCCCCTCCTTGCCTCCTTCCAGAAGGAGACCATATGGTAAAAATGAAAGGCTCTGGAGATGAAATCAAAAGACCTGGGTTGAATCTCAACTTCATAATCATGAAAATCATTTTACTTTTCTTTTTTTTTTTTTGAGACGGAGTCTTGCTCTGTCGCCCGGGCTGGAGTGCAGTGGCCGGATCTCAGCTCACTGCAAGCTCCGCCTCCCGGGTTTACGCCATTCTCCTGCCTCAGCCTCCCGAGTAGCGGGGACTACAGGCGCCCGCCACCTCGCCCGGCTAGTTTTTTGTGTTTTTAGTAGAGACGGGGTTTCACTGTGTTAGCCAGGATGGTCTCGATCTCCTGACCTCGTGATCCGCCCGTCTCGGCCTCCCAAAGTGCTGGGATTACAGGCTTGAGCCACCGCGCCCAGCCATCATTTTACTTTTCTAAGCCTCAGTTCCCACTTTTGAGAAGCAGGGATGCAAATACTGCCCCTCCCAGCTGAGAAGAGAACAGGTGTTGAATTGCTTGGCTCTGGATACAGGCTCATGTGTAACTCTGACACTGTATGTTTACAACGTATCATTAAATGAAAAGGGTGGTTATAAAGCAGTATATATTGTATGCATCCAATTTTTGTTCAATGTGACTATCTGCCAAGAAAATAGTCGGGAAGTAATTATATCAGACAGCTAACATGAATTGTTCTTGAGTGGCCAGAAACAAAAACCAAACCAAAACACAAACCAATATATTACCTTTGATATTAGATTATAAATACATATTATTGAAACTCTTGAAAGTTTTTTTAAAAGATATTTTTTGATATGAGAAATACTTAGGATGCAATTTAAGCAAACACAAAAGCAAGATAGAAATTGCATGAACTTGCCAGGCAAGGCTCATGCCTATTATCCCAGAGTTGTGGGAAGGAGGATTGCTTGAGGCCAGAGTTTGAGACCAGCCTGGACAATACAGTGAGACCCTACCTCTACAAAAAATGTAAAAGAAATTAGGCAAGTATGGCAGCATACAACTGTAGTCCAGCTACTTGGAAGGCTGAAGCTGGGGGATCACTTGAGCCCAGAAGGTCAAGGCTGCAGTGAGCCACAATCATATCACTGCACTCCATCCTGGGCGACAGAGTAAGACCTTGCCTCCAAAAAAAAAAAAAAAAAAAAAAAAGGAGTTGCACGGGCTTGCACTGTTCAACATGTTAGTCACCAGCCTCATGTGCCTACTGAGCACTTGAATGTGGCTAGCTCTGAATTGAGATGTGCAAGCGTGTAAAATATATGCTTTTAATAATCATAAAAATTGCTAAATGTTTATATTGATTATATGATAAAATGATACTTTTGATATATTTGGTTAAATAAAATATATTGTATGGTGGTTCACACCTGTAATCCCAGCACCGTGGGAGACCAAGGCGGGCGGATCACCTGAGGTCAGGAGTTAGAGACCAGCCTGATCAACATGGCAAAACCCCGTCTCTACTGAAAATACAAAAATTTAGCCGGGCATGGTGGCAGGCACCTGTAATCCCAGTGACTCAGGAGGCTGAGGCAGGAGAATTGCTTGAACCCAGGAGGCAGAGGTTGCAGTGATCCAAGGTTGCAGTGAGCCAAGATCACACTACTGCACTCAAGCCTGCACTCCATCTCAGGAAAAAAAAAAAAAAAAAAAAAAAAAAAAAAATATATATATATATATATATATATGTATACACACATACAATTTCACCTGTTTTTATTTTTATTTAATGAGGCTTCTGAAGCACTTTAAATTACATATATGGTTCACATCTGTGGTTTGCCTATTTCTTTTGAATAGTGCTGATATAGACAACAGAAACTTGACTGTATAATGAAAAAATACAGAGAAAAAAATAGAATGGAAAAATACCAAACTCATCACTGTGACAAAGTTTAAATGATAGGATTATAGGTGATTTTTTCTGCTTCTTTGCATTTTTCTGCACTTTCAAATTTTCTATGGGGTCCAGATCTCCCTGTGATAATCTGGAAAAGGGCAAAGGGAGTCTAGAATCTCTCCTGTACTCCTGGGACAAAAACTATTCTTCCTTAAAAAGATTACATCTTATGGGGACTGTTATTGTGTGAATTAAAAAATGGGGTGCTAGCTACTTGACGTCTCCATGGTTCTGGGTATGACGGAGAAGGTCCCACATTCTGATCCCTGCTCTGGGCGGGGAGGGTCATCTTCCTCCTGCCTTCCCCACAGAGAAGGAACCAAGGGTATGAGAACTATGAGAAGCAGCTCCGTGGATGCTCAGAACATCCCTGGGCAAGGAAGTGAGTCATCTGGTGACTCAGTCCCGCCGCCCTGCTTTCATTCTTGGGATTGTTCCATGTCACTGCTCCTCTCTGTTACCCTTTCCCCCCTCACCCCCGCATCACATGTGTGGTCTCAAGGCAGCCCAGGCAGATTGCAGTAAGAAGGGCTCCTGGGTGCTCAGTACCTAAAGTGGGTCATTCATGGCACTGCCTGCGGTCACCCACAAGCTCGCCTCTTACTGTCATGTCAACTAATCCGGCAAAGGTGTTATTAGCATTCCCATTTCACAGATGAGAAAACAAGACAGAGAGAGGTGAAATACTTGGCCAAGGGCTCACAGCTAGGAACAGACTGGGTCCTGAGATTCAAGTTCAGGCTGATTCCAAAGCATGTGTTTCCTAGAACTTTCATCTAGGTCTGCCACAAACAAGACTGAGAATTTTTTTTTTTTTTTTTTTTTTGAGACGGAGTCTCACTCTGTCACCCAGTCTGGAGTGCAGTGGCGCAATCTCGGCTCACTGCAAGCTCTGCCTCCCGAGTTCACATCATTCTCCTGCCTCACCCTCCCGAGTAGCTGGGACTACAGGTGCCTGCCACCACGCCCAGCTAATTCTTTTGTATTTTTAGTAGAGACGGGGTTTCACCGTGTTAGCCAGGACGGTCTCCATCTCCTGACCTCGTGATCCGCCCTCCTCGGCCTCCTAAAGTGCTGGGATTCCATGCCTGGCCAAGACTGGGAAGCAATTAACTTGTGTCTTCCAAGCCACCATTGCCCTAGATTTCAGGTGCTTGAGACCCTCATAAGGTCTGATCACTCTCTTAACAAACGGGTCTCTGGGAAAGAGTCTAAGAATCTGATATCAGACATTCACAACAAAGTATGAATTTAGGCTCATCATTACTCCTTCAGTGAAAATCTGCAATGCGAAGTCTTATTCCAATTGTGGGGTGAAAGACTAAAAGGAAGGTCTACCACTGGCAGACACACTGGGGAGATGTCTGGGGAAGAAAGGGAGTATGCTCAGTGCTACTCTGTTGAACCGGACCACGAGCCACCCTGGGCCATCTGCTCAGGAGCCCGGTCTTGCTTCTAGTTTACTAAGCCAGGTGGGTGGGGCCAAGGCCAAGGAAGAGATGCTCATGTGATGTGGCTGCCACAAGACTCCCACCCACTACAGATTCCTCCAGTGGAGAGTCACGCCTAGGGATGAAGCATTTCCCTTTCTTTTCAACCTTTTTATTTTTGGTAATTTAATGTTTTTATAGGTAATCTGTTCACATGGTTCAAAAATTATATACATTACACACACGCACACACAATTTTCTTTCTCTTTCTCTTACCAGGTCCTCCTTCTCCCTAACTCTTATCCCACTCCCATGGTCTCTAATGTTATTAGTTTCTTGTGTATAGTTCCAGAGTTTCTTTATGCATATACAATAAACGCACACATGCACACACCACCACCCTTCTTTTTATACAAAAGTCGTAGGCTCTTTTTACAAAAGTGAAAATGCTACAGGGAAGAACACATTGCTATAAACACTTGAATGAAAAGGAATCTGGCCGGGCACACTGGCTCACACCTGTAATCTCAGCACTTTGGGAGGCCGAGGTGGGCAGATCACCTGAGGTTGGGAGTTCAAGACCAGCCTGACCAACATGGAGAAAACCCCAGCTCTACTAAAAATACAAAATTAGCCAGGCGTGGTGGCACATGCCTGTAATCCCAGCTACTCAGGAGGCTGCAGCAGGAGAATTGCTTGAACCTGGGAGGCAGAGGTTGCTGTGAGCCGAGATTGCACCACTGCACTCCAGTGTGGGCAACAAGAGCGAAACTCTGTCTCAAAAAAAAAAGGAATCTATAGGTATTTTCTTTCTGGGGCCACTAACTAGGCCCCAGTTTTTTTCAGCTTTTGCATTTTTAATGTCAGGTTTAATGAGGCATAATGTACATACAGTAAAATATATCCTTTTTAGTGGGCAGTTCTGCAAGTTGTCACAAATGCATACGGTCTCACAGCCATTACTATGATCAAGATGCAAAAGGGCCCGGCGCAGTGGCTCATGCCTGTAATCCCAGCACTTTGGGAGGCAGACGGGGGTGGATCACTTGAGGCCAGGAGTATGAGACCAGCCTGACCAACATGGTGAAACCCCTTCTCTACTAAAAATACAAAACTTAGCCAGGCGTTGTGGTGCACACCTGTAATCCCAGCTATTCGGGAGGCTGAGGTAGGAGAATTGCTTGAACCCGGGAAGTGGAGGTTGCAGTCAGCCAAGATCACGCCACTGCACTCCAGCCTGGGCAACAGAGTGAGACTCCATCTCAAAAAAAAAAAAAAAAAAAAAAAAAAAAAAAAAAGATAAAAAAGGCTTCTACCACCCCCACCACCAAATTCTTTGATGCCCCTTTGCAGTCCCCTCTAGTGCCGCCCCCAACCCCTAGCAACCATTGGTATGTTCTCTGTGCTTCTAGCTTTATGTTTTCTAGAATGTCTCATAAATGCAATCATACATCATTCCACAAAAAATATGCACTCTTTTGTGTCTTGCTTTTCTCACTTGGCAGAGTGCATTTGCGATTCATCTCTGTTGTTGTTGCATACGTCCTGCATGTTAATAGTCTATTTCTCGTTATTGGTGAGTTGTATTCCGTTATTTGGATGTGCCACCGTTTGTTTATCTGCATATCTGTTGAAGGACATTTGGACATTTGGGTCGCTTGCAATTGGACGGTATCATTTCCATTACTTCTCTTCTCTTTTTTTTTTTTTTCTTTTTGAGACAGCGTCTTGCTCTGTCACCCAGGCTGGAGTGCAGTGGCACGATCTCGGCTCACTGCAACCTTTGCTTCCTGGGTTCAAGTGATTCTCCTGCCTCAACCTCCTGAGTAGCTAGGACAACAGGCACCCACCACCATGCCCAGCTGATTTTTTTGTATTTTTAGTAGAAATGGGGTTTCGCCATGTTGGCCAGACTGGTCTCAAACTCCTGACCTCAGGTGATCCACCTGCCTCGGCCTCCCAAAGTGCTTGGATTATAGGCGTGAGCCAACCTGCCTGGCCTCTCTCTCTCTCTCTCTCTTTTTTTTTTTTTTTTTTTTTTTTTTTTTGGCGATAGGGTCTTACTCTGTGTCCCAAACTGGAGTGCAGTTGTGCCATAATAGCTCACTGTAGCCTGAAACTCCTGGGCTCAAGCAACCCTCTCACCTCAGCCTCTCAAGTATTAATGGCTGGGATTACAGATACATCACTGCTCTGGCCATCTCATTTTTAATCTTTATAATAGCCCCATGACTTGGACTCATGAGCCTCATCCTAGAGGGAAAATCTGAGAGCAGGAGAGGTTCAGTGGCCTGCCCTCCCACATCATTCAGTGGAGAAGCAGCAGAGATGGGATCTGAATTCAGATTTGACAGGAAAAAACCTCCTGCTGGGAACGGTGATGTGACCCTGTCTTCCCGCCACTATGTTCAAAGCAGCCAAAGACACCTAAGCTGTAAGGGCTAAAGGTATTAATAAAACACAAACTTCTCTTTCTAATTTTGGCTCCCTTACAAGAATTCAGACTAGTGGTGAGAGGAAATACTAATGGGGGCCCCTCTAGGCTGCAGCACGATTTACCACCTTAAGCCTACCAGCTTTCCCAAAGGGAATGATTCCTAATGTTTTTGAGTGGGTATGGAATGTGCTCTTAAAAGTTTATAGTTCACTTAATATGCATCATCTCATCAAAGAACAACTTCACAGGGGGTGGACCTGGCTCTCCCTGCAACCCACCCACAGAGCCACAGATGCCTGGTGAACTTTGTGCACAAGCCTATGAGTGACCCTTAGCATTTCTCTCAATTCTGAGCCACACACACCTACCCTTGTGCAATGACAACCTGGCAATTCCATACGCCCTCCTGGCACGCCTGGATTGGCAGGGTGGTGGCCTGGAACGCCAGTCCTCCTCTTGGGAGTTTGTAAGGAATTAGGAGGGCCGTATGAGCACCCAGAGTGGGGCCTGGCATCCAGGAGACAGGCAGCAAATATTGTTCCCCTTCGCTTTGCTGAATCCAAGAGTCAGGTACCATGCCAGCAAACGAGACACTGGAGGTTAGACCAATGCGCTACGTGCCACAGGCAAGTTACCTCCTACTCCAATGCTTGCAGTTTCCACATTCATAACGTGGAGCGGGTCCAAGTTCATTAAATGGCACGTAATTATATACGTAGCCTTTCTTTCAGCTGAAAGAGGAGGGATTAAGGAAAAAACTCTGTAATCTCCTGGGTACCCAGAGGGCCTTGCCCAACCCAAGCAGAGAAAAAGATTTTACAACCATAGAGAAGCTATCAGACGCAGCTGGAAGAGACCTGAATCTTATTGATCACCAAAGCCAGGCCTACAAGGGGACGTGAAGGAGTGTTTCACTGGGTCATAGAATAAATAGATTCTCTGTGTCACACTCATTGTAGAAGTCTCTATAAAGTGGATTGTGGGGATAGCGACCTAGAGGGCACAGACACTTCACTGGGGTGAAATGAGACCATTGTGTATGAGCCAGCAGTCTCGCGTCAGTTCTATTTGACCCACACGTAGGGTGACCAATTCATCCTTATTTGCAGTGAAAGTTCCACATCCCAGGCTTGGTGGCTCATGCCTGTAATCCCAGCATTTGGGAGGCTGAGGTGGATGGATCACCTGAGCTTGGGAGTTCGAGACCAGCCTGACCAACATGGAGAAACCCTGTCTCTACTAAAAACACAAAAAATTAGCCGGGCGCGGTGGCACATGCCTGGAATCCCAACTACTCGGGAGGCTGAGGCAGGAGAATCACTTGAGCCTGGGAGGCGGAGGTTGTGGTGAGCTGAGATCGCACCATTGCACTCTGGCCTAGGCAACAAGAGTGAAACTCCGTACCAAAAAAAAAAAAAAAAAAAGAAAGAAAAGAAAGAAAAGAAAAGAAAAGAAAAGAAAAGAAAAATAAAGTTCCACATCCTAGGAAACCTCTTATCCTGGACATCCCAGGAAACAACTTAGTCCCGGGCAAACTAGGACGGTTGGTCACCCTTCTTACATGATAATTTCTTAAAACTAAATTCATAACCAATGTTCACGACTGAGAGGATTTCTCATGAAATATTCCAAATGCCCAGAATCTCTTAAAAACTGGACAACTTGGTAACTCTGCACCCACATTTGCACATGGAAACAACTGGCTGGTATTGAATGGTAGCAGCTTCTCCCAGATGGATCAAGCACTCACCGCATTGCCACAGTCCCCATCACTCTTTGTCTTACATCCATCCACTTCATTCCAGGTATTACCTGCCTGACTCCTGTAGCATTAGAGTTTGCAACCCTTGAGGTAAATGTACTCTAGCCTTTGAAAAGCTTACAAATTTAAGAGATGGCCAGGCACAATGGTTCTCACCCATAATCCCAGCTACTTGGGAGGCCAAGGTGGGAGGATTGCTTGAGGCCAGGAGTTTGAGACCAGCGTGGGCAACACTGGGAGACTCCTGTCTCTATAAAAATTTTTTTCTTAAAATTATCCAGCTGTGGTGGCATGTGCCTATAGGCCCAGCTACTCCAGAGGCCAGCCTGGGCAACAGGGGGAGACCCTCATCTCTAAAAAACAAACACAAACTTAAGAGATGAAACTTTTAAAAGCTGACCCTGGGTTGCTCCTTTCCAAATGTTCCAAGATAGGAATATTTTAGGGGCTATAAAACACCATCAATTTTCTTTTTCTTTTTTTTTTTTTGAGATGGATCTCACTCTGTTGCCCAGGCTAGAGTGCAGTGGCGCAATCTCAACTCACTGCAACCTCCGCCTCCCAGGTTCAAGCAATTCTCCTGCCTCAGCCTCCCAAGTATCTGGAATTACAGGTGCACACCACCATCTCCAGCTAATTTTTCTATTTTTAGTAGAGACGGGGTTTCAACATGTTGGCCAGGCTGGTCTCGAACTCCTGACCTCAGGCGATACGCCCACCTTGGTCTCCCAAAGTGCTGGGATTACAGGTGTGAGCCACTGCACCTGGCCAAAACACTATCAATTTTCTTGTGTTCTTACTTCAAAAACAAAATAATGTAAACAGTGAGACTCTACACTGTTCACCATAAAACTTAGTGTTGCTGTTGTTCAATGTAAAAAAAAAAAAAAAATTTAAACTCCCGCTGTTTTCATCTTGAATTGACCCTCAAGCACAAATTCTAGTTGCAAGTAATAGAAACAGAATCTAAAGTAGTTTCAGGAGAGACTGATTTAATGACTTCTGTAATCAAATTACAGACCAGTGGGAGTGGGTATCTGGATCCACGGTCAACTGGATTCAGAAACTCCAGTTCTGCTCAGCCAGAATTCTGTTCCAGGTTCTCTGCAAATCGGCTTCATTCTCTCAGGCCAGCTTCTCCACAGGGAAGGGAAAATGAACAAAGGCAGCTCTGAGCTGACGTCCTTACTAGTTGAAACCCAAAAGGTAGAAATATTGTAGAGAGAGGGAATATGCTTTTTTTTTTTTTTTTTTTTTTTTTTTTGAGACGGAGTCTTGGTCTGTCGCCCACGCTGGAGTGCAGTGGCCGGATCTCAGCTCACTGCAAACTCCGCCTCCCGGGTTTACGCCATTCTCCTGCCTCAGCCTCCTTAGTAGCTGGGACTACAGGCGCCCGCCACCTCGCCCGGCTAGTTTTTTGTATTTTTTAGTAGAGACGGGGTTTCACTGTGTTAGCCAGGATGGTCTCGATCTCCTGACCTCGTGATCCGCCCGTCTCGGCCTCCCAAAGTGCTGGGATTACAGGCTTGAGCCACCACGCCCGGCCGGGAGTATGCTTTTTTCTACCAGTTAGAAAAATCCTAGTAAAGCATTTCCGTTCCTGGGCCTATCCAGGGTCTGTTCCCAGAAGAAAGGAGGGCTGGGTTTCAGGTAGGCCCAAATCATATCTACCAACAGGTCATGCTCTGTGGGTTTTAATGATCTTTGGAGTCCTCCATGTTGGAAGCTCTTCTCTGTAGTCTGTAGTTTTTTTTTGGTAGCAGTGATAGTAACCATAATTGCTTACTATGTGCCGGATACTATTTTAATTGCTTTGCATATTAAATGCATATGCATAAACACATACTATCTCATTTAATCCCCTCAACAACCCCCTAAGGGAGTTCATTCTCCCGGGTTTACAAATTTGGAAACTAAGACACAAAGTAGTTAAGTAGTTGAGACGCTTGCCAAGTGGGCCCGACTTCATCTGTGAACTGAACCCAGGCAGCCTAGCCAGAAATCACAGGACCCAATTATATCACAGCTGCCTATCTGAGAGAGCTACATACTAGACTATAAAAGATTTGTCACAAACGCCTGTGTGCTGGCAATGCGCAAAGGTGTGACCAATAATGGTGTGGTTTTCCATCTGTGAGCGTGGATTGGGGACTGGGTGAGAGGTCTCCCAGATTCCTGCCATGCTTGCTACCTGTGCTGGGAAAGCCGGCTTTGATCTGCCCCCTGGAGCCACCGGGCACAGCACTATCTGTTTATCTAGCTCTCCGCCAGGCACCTTGCCTCAGACTCTCCCGCTGCTGCATTTTTACTTCTCATCAAATCTGCATCCAGTGACCCGAGTCCTGCATCAGTAATCAGAAAAATCATGTTTTGATTTTTTGTTTTGTTTTGTTTCGTGTTCCTAGTCTAGACTCTGTTTCTAACAGAATACAAATAGCAACACGTTTGTTGATTGTCTGGGTTTTAGAGGACTTAAACTCAATTTAACAAATGTGTAGCGAGTTTCTACTCTGAGCCTTACTGTGTGGCCAGGGGTTATAGCAACAAACAAGAAGCAGATTCTGCCCTTAACGAAAAAGCTACATTTTTAAAAAAGGACTTATCTCTAAACTCTCTGTTCTGGATTAAGCAAAAGCTTTCTTGATGGTCTGGGTCCCTTCAGTTTCTTGATGATTTCAATACTTTCAAAGAGCTGCAGCCAGTCTAGTGGCTGTAGAATGCTGCTTTCATCGACAGCGGGAACGTCTTTCCTCCCACCCTAGGACTAACTCAGACCTTTAAATCAGGCCTTCTCCCTTACTTTGGGGTGACCCAACCCAAGTGAATTTATTTGCTCCCTGCATTATTAACCCGTGGGAATTAAGCTTGTCTATTGTTGTCTCCCGGTCCACACCCCTTCTTTTTAATTGACCTTCATCCAGAGGTCTTGGTAGGCTTAGGCAGCCATATTTTAACCATATGATTTTCTTCTTGGCCACAGCTGATTGGTTCTGAATGATCACCTGACCCAGCCCAAAGGCTGAACTGAGCCAATCAGCTTCTTTGTCCTTGAGAGTCTGACTTAAATAGTTCAGAGAGTAAATGAGGACGGTTGGCCGTGGAGCAGGAGAGTGTTGTGGCGTTCAGGTGTCAAGCTTGCACCAGGTAAAATCCTAATAAGAGAAAGAAGCCAGAGAATGAAGCCTATGTACAGAAAAGAACAGAAGTAAAAGGCCATCCATGAGGCATGATCGCAAGAAAGGAAAGGAGAGAGGGAGGAGTGTCGGTGCCCAATTTTCCAGTTCTCTTGAATCCAAATCTTAGTCTTGGGTGTCTTGTTCACCTTTCAGTAAACTCCCAATTTATTTGAGCAAGTTTGGTATGGCCTCTGTTTCATGCAACTTAACTAATTAGAACATCAACATATTTTGTCCATACTATGATTATCACAGTTATTACAATAAAAGATAGATATTCTGCCAATCCCCAACAGATGGTCATGTCTTTTTGTTCATCTTTCTTTCTCCACTACTTTCCCTTGCCTGTGTGCCTAGAGCGTGGCCTGTGCTCAGTAAAAGCTTGATGAAAGAATGAAGGAATGTTCATCTCTAAATTTCTCTGCCTGGCTTTCCAGCCTTCCCCCATCTGGCCCCGTATCTAACCTCATTACCCACTCACTACTCCTCACTCCACACCCTCCACTGTGGTTAAACCAGTCTCGCCAAGGCATCCGGCTCATTTCTCTGGGCCTTTCCTCCTGCTGGAATGCCCTCCTCCCTCTTCTTCACCTACTTATCCTTCTTATATCAGCCCTCTCCTCCTTCATTCATTCTTCAGACATCTACTGAATGCCCACTATGTGTCAGACATTATGCTAAGTGCTGAGCCACAGTGGGGAACGAAACAGATGTGCTTTCTGTAGCCATGTTGCTTATTGTAAAAGGAGAAAGATGTATTCGTTTTGAAGAGAAACCAGAGTGTATGTTGCTTATTGTCTTACAAACCTTCTCCGTGAAGCTTCCTCCAAGAGCTGCACCACCCTCCACCATCTCACGCTCATCTTCCTCCTCTCTTACCTTATTTAATGCTTAGTAACTCACACCACTGTTAACAATCTCTCTTGAGTTTGTTTTGCCCACCAAGCCTCCTCCTATTAACTGGATTTTATGTGTCTTTGGGGCTGAAGCCTGAGTCTTGTGCTTTTTCTATTTATACTTATGTGGCTCAGCAACAGGGACACAGTGGGCACCTAAAAAATAACTCTTCACTGCCTGCCTGCTTGATCAAAAATGTCTTCTGCCCTCCTTGCCTGGTAAATGGAAGGACAGAGAAGTATTTGTCTGTCTTTGCAATCCCAGGAATAAACATCAGCCTGGGTTTCAGCTGATCCCCATAACCCTGGCCATAAAGCACCATCTAAAGCCAGGGTAGAGATGAACAAATAGAGGTTGTATTTGTTCTGTTTAGTCCCGGCTACTCTGGGGAAGGCTTCACAGACCTCCTCGCCACAAACCCATGCTAACAAACAAGAAGCCAGTTCTCTGGCAGTCTCCTGTACAGTTCCCGTTTACCTGGGAGTCAGCTCCCTTGTCTCCAGCCCTTCTGAAAGACACCTTTCAGCTCTGTGTCTTTACTGGGTGGAAGGGAAAGAAAAAATACGGGCACTAGATTTCATTCTCTCCCCAGACGTAAGCAAAGGCAGTCCATCCCAGACCGAGCTCAGCAAAACCTCACCACAGAGTTTCTCTGCATAAAGAAAGTGCCTTTTTGAAACACAAAGTCAGTCTTTCAACTCAGGAAGGGAAAAAAAATAATCCACCAACCAACCCCAAACCTGCACTTGGCCAAAATCCTGAGGTTGGTGGCAGGATTGAAGTGAATCACTTCTCTTTACTCTGATTGCATCAGCGACAGGCAGCTACTTGGTCCCCAGAAGAGGCCTCATGCCATGTTTGTGCCTAATTCTGATTCCTTTTTTTCTTGTAAGCAAAGCCATCTTAACTAATGCGAGACGGGAATTGGATCCAACCCAGGCAGCCGAGTCCAGAAACTGATAGTTCTGAGACAGAAACTGTTACACCCATTAGGGGCTGATCCTCTTAAGTCTAAACTAGCTCCATCCCTCTGTTCCCTGTTTGAGAGGTTCCATGATACCTTTGACATGAAGTCTTAGCTCGTAAATATCCTAAGTTCTACGCAGTGATAACTACAACTTTTTGAGTGAAGCCTTCCTAAGTTCCCTGCCTTTGCCTAGGTACAATATATATTATGTATATAGTATTTCACTGAATCCTTTAAGAAAACAAACACCCCATGAGGTAGGTGCTCTGATTATATCCATTTTATAGATATGGAAACTGAGGCCCAGAGAAGTTAGGTGGCTTGTGCATAGCTGAGCCGGGACTTGGACCCAGGCTGCTGACTACAAAGCCCATACTCTTTTTTTTTTTTTTTTGAGACGGAGTTTCACTCTTGTTACCCAGGCTGGAGTGCAATGGCAGAATCTCTGCTCACCGCAACCTCCACCTCCTGGGTTCAAGCGATTCTCCTGCCTCAGCCTCCCAAGTAGCTGGGATTCCAGGCATGCACCACTATGCCCGGCTAATTTTGCATTTTTAGTAGAGACAGGGTTTCTCCGTGTTGGTCAGGCTGGTCTCAAACTCCTGACCTCAGGTGATCTTCCCACCTTGGCCTCCCAAAGTGCTGGGATTACAGGTGTGAGCCACCAACTCCAAAAGCCCACACCCTTAATCACTGTGCAAATGAGTCTCCCTTTCTTCTCACCTTTCCAAGGACTCCCCATTCTCTAAAGACTGAAGGAAAGTCCACCCCCTTCCAGATATCTGCAGCCCACTCTGAGCACTCTGAGCTCTCCCTTAACTAACTGACTTCCTCTAATCTGTTAACAACTCGCAGGGCATTTTGAAATCATCATTCATTTGTGCAGTAATTATTGAGCACCTATGTATGCCAGACGCTCTTCTAGGAGACCCAGGTGTGAACAGAACAGACAAAAGTCCTTGCCCTCATGGACTTTACATTCTATGGAAGCAGACAAACACACAAAAATACAAATATACTTTGGGAGGCTGAGGCGGGCAGATCGCTTGAGCCCAGGAGTTAGAGACCAGCTTGGGCAACAGGGTAAAACCCCATCTCTACAAAAAATATAAAAATTAGCCTGGAGTGGTGCTGTGTCCGTGTAGTCCCAGCTACTCTGGAGGCTGAAGCTGGAGAATGGCTTAAGCATCAGGAGTTTGAAGCTGCAGTGAGCTGTGATGATGCCACTGCATTCCAGCCTGGGCAGCAGAGTGAGACCCCATCTCAAAAAATATGTATATATATAAATACATAAAAAATTTATATTAAGGCCAGGCATATAGCTCACGCTTGTAATCCCGGTACTTTGGGAGGTCAAGGCAGTGGATCACCTGAGGTCAGGAGTTCAAGACCAGCCTGGCCAACATGGTGAAACCCTGTCTCTACTAAAATTACAAAATTAGCTGGGTGTGGTGGCACACACCTGCTGTCCCAGCTACTTGGGAGGCCGAGGCAGGAGAATTGCTTGAACCTGGGAGGAGGAGGTTGTAGTGAGCAGAGATCATGCCACTGCACTCCAGCCTAGGCAACAGAGCAAGACTCCATCTCAAAAAAAAAAAAAAAAAAAAAAAAAGTGTATTAGATAGCAATAAGTGCTAAACTGAGAAATAAGACAGAGAAAGGAAATAGGGAATGTGTGATAGGGAAGTTAGAATTGTACACAGAGTGGCCAGGGCAGGCCTTCCTGGGAACGTGATACCAGACTTCAGAACTAAGGAGAAGACTGAGGCATGGAGAGGGAAGGGCATTTGAAATGGAGGAAAGGGAAACTGCAAGGGCATGGAGGCCGAAGAGTGCCTGCTGCATTCAAGGAACAACAAGGGGACCAGTGTGATGGGAGTAGGACAAGTGAAGACAAAGATAGTTAGGAATGCAGTGAGAGAGGCGAGAAGAGGAGACCAGCCTCTGTGGAGGCCTGCAGAGCCTGGTGAGGGTGTTGGTGTTTATTCCGAGTGGAATGGGGAGCTCAAAGAGGATTCTGAGTAGACTTGTGTGAATGGGAAAGTGTGATGCCTTTCCTCACCTATTATAAAGGTCACCACCAACACTCCTACAACAAAAGATGGGTCAACAAGAGAAAAATATAACACGTTTATTTATTTGAGACAGAGTTTCGTTCTTGTCCCCCAGGCTGGAGTGCAATGGCGCATTCTCGGCTCACTGTAACCTCTGCCTCCCTGGTTCAAGAGATTCTCCTGCCTCAGACTCCTGAGTGGCTGGGATGACAGGCATGCACCACCACGCCCGGCTAATTTTTGCTTTTTCAGTAGAGACGGGGTTTCACCAGGTTGGCCAGGTTGGTCTTGAACTCCTGACCTCAAATGATCTGCCCGCCTCAGCCTCCCAAAGTGCTAGGATTACAGGCATGAGCCACCACACCTGGCCCTTACACATTTAATGAAAGTTTTACGTGACACAGCGAACTTTGGAAATGAAGACCCAAATACCCAGGGAAAACCATCCATTTTCCTGCTTAGATTCAAGGAAGAATGGGCGGCTGTGTAGAGATGTCAATGGGGGTATGATCTAGTGGAAATAGACTGAGGGGGAAACCTATCAAGGCCTGTCTGTACCAATTCTTCTCGGCCTCTCTGTGTAGCATTTCTTCCTCTCGGATATAGGGCAGGACCTTTCTGGAAAGAGGGCCTTATGACTTACTATCAGGTGGGGGGAGGTCAAAGAATTTCTTAATGGCCAGCTCCTCCACAGAAAGGTGTGTGAAGGTTAGAGTGCATGATATTTCTAGGTTTTATGGCTTGCTTTGGGGAGAGGGGTTCTACATTTTTGGGTGTTTTGTTTTTGTTTTTTGAGATAGAGTCTCGCTCTGTTGCCCAGGCTGGAGTGCAGTGGCACAATCTTGGCTCACTGCAACCTCTGCCTCCCAGTTCAAGCCATTCTCCTGCCTCAGCCTCCTGAGTAGCTGGGATTACAGGCATGAGCCACCATGCCCGGCTAATTTTCATATTTTTAGTAGAGACGGGGTTTCACCATATTGGTCAGGCTGGTCTCAAACTCCTGACCTCAGGAGATCCGCCCACCTCGGCCTCCCAAGTGCTGGGATTACAGGCATGAGCCACCTTGCCCCACCCAGGTTTCTAGTTTTTATGATGTGCCTTGGATAAAGAGGAATTCTGGTTCCTGTGACTCACTTCGATGGAGAAAAAGGGACAGGAGATAGGAGGGCAAGAAAATGTCAGAAAGAGACTTTGCTTCTGAGGCCTTCTAATGTCCTTTAGTTCAAAGTACTAAGCCTGTCAAAGCACCATACTTTGGGGTATCATTTTCTGAGCCCTAACATTTGCATTTTAACAGTACCACTCTGGGCCGGGCATGGTGGCTCACGCCTGTAATCCCAGCACTTTGGGAGGCCGAGGCGGGTGGATCACCTGAGGTCAGGAGTTTGAGACCAGCCTGGCCAACATGGGAAACACTGTCTCTATTAAAAATATGAAAATTAGCTATGTGTGGTGGCAGGTGCCTGTAATCCCAGCTACTCGGGAGGCTAAGGCAGGAGAATCGCTTGAACCCAGGAGGCGGAGGTTGCAGTGAGCTGAGATCGCGCCACTGCACTCCAGCCTGGGTGACAGAGCATGACTCCACCTCAAAACAAAACAAAACAAAACAAAACAAGCAAAAAACTAGTACGACTCTGGCCATTGTGTTGAGAGCAGGCTGAGGAAGCGCAAGGCAGGGATGCTGTGAATAATGGTGGAGGCTGATGGTGGCTTGGATGGAGGGAGTGAAGGTGGCGAGAGTAGTTGGATTCTGCGTTTTGAAGTTAAGTCAACAAAATTTCCTGACAGTTTGGAGGTGGGAGGTGAGAGAAAGGGAGGAGTTAGGAATGACACCCAGGTTTTTGGCCTGAGCATCAGGAAGAATGGAGTTGCCATTTACTGAGATAACCGTGGGAGGAATGGGTTTGGAGGAGGGATCAGGAGCTCAGCGTTGGACATGATGCATTTGAGATGCCTACTAGGGACCTAGGTGGAGATGTGTAGGTGGTTTAATAAGCAGTTCTGAAGTTTAGGGGAGAGATCTGGCTGGAAACGCCAATGCGGAAGTTATAAGGGTATAGATGGCATTTTTTTTTTTAAATTACAAGAGTGGGTGAAGTCGTCAAGGAAGTGAAAGTAGCTTAAGAAGAGAGGTCTAAGGATCATGCCCTGGGGCACTCCAACATTTAGTGGTCAAAGAGATGAGGAGGAACCAGCAGGAGCAGACCAAATATATACATATATATATTTTTAATATATATGTATATGTGTATATATATAATATATACAAATATATACATACCAAATATATATATATATAAATAAGGAGGTAAGAAGAAACTTACTTGAAGAACATTTCAAGAAAGCGGGAACGGTTGACTGTGTCAAGTGCTTCTCATTGGTCACGTAACAAGAGGACTGACACTTAACCCATCAGCTGAAAATAAGAAATGCTTAATTAAATAGTCCTCTTGCTTAGTTTAGATGTGGATTCCTCTAGACTTCTTGGCCAATTGCTAGACTGGGCAGGGCAGGGATTTTGTCCTTGAGCTCTGTATCCTACTCTCATCTCACCACCATATTTCTGTTCCTTCCTCCCCTATCCTGTTACCCTCATTCCCCCATACACCTCCATCCAGGCTTTGCTGAGGTCTGAGGATTGGCTTACCAGCCAAGGGACCCTCAAACCTGAGCTGAAGCACTAGAACAATCTCTTAGGCAAGTCGCTGCTTCCGAGACTTGGCAAAGGAAGTGAGCTGCAACCACCACTTTCAAGCAAAGAAGATGGAAGTGATAACTCAGGGTGGTAGAAGGGAAATATGCTGGCATCTCTGTAAAGGGAAGACAAATTTTGCTTTAAAAAAAAAAAAAATGCCCATGGCAATGTTTGTGGTTGTAAGGAAGCAAAGGAATTTCTCCTGGGCTGCGTGGCCCCATGGTTTAGGTCATTAATAAGTTTTTTCTAGTTGGATTCATCCTGCAGCCTAGACGAGGGTAGAGGTTGAGAACTAAATTCCTCTGCACTGAGTTTTTCCCTGGCAGGTGAAGGAGACAGGCGTGTCAGAGCCTGGGAACCAGGAGAAGGGAGATGGGAGCAAGATGGCTGGCAAAGAATTCCCAGGGGTGGGGCTGGGCTGAGGAACCTGTTTTAGGAGGGGTGAGGGCTAACATTAATTTTTGAAAACCTTTTCACTGGAGCATATAATAGATAATAGGAAGAAGTACATGCCACTCAATGAATTTTCACAAACTGTGCGGACTCATATAACCAGCACTCAAGTCAAGCAACAGAACCTTACTCAAGGACACCCAGGAGCCCCCCCATGTCCTCTTCTAGCCATGATTCTGCCCAAGGGCAATCACTAGCCTGACTTTGGATGGTATGAACTTGTTTTGCCTGTTTCTACACCTTATATGAATGAGTCTTAAATTTTATGTCACTTAACATTTTTCACTTAAGATTATATTTGTGAGATTCATCCATGCTGTTGCATATACTCATAGATCTTTCATTCTGATTATTACATACTCTTCCATTACATGATTATATCACAATGTATCTCTTCTATTGTTGATGGACATATAAGTGCTTTCCACTTGGGGGCCATTACAAATGGTGCTGCTATAAATGTATTTGGATATGTCTAATACTCAATTTCCCCCCAAGAGTTTACTTTGAAATTTTTCAAACATATAGAAATGTTGAAATAATTGTACAGTCAATAACTATTATGAACCAACCACTCATTCTAAATTAAAATTTTATATTTGCTTTATCACTTATCTATCCTATATCCATTTATCAATTCTTTTTTTTTTTGAGACAGAGTCTCGCTCTGTCACCCAAGCTAGAGTGCAGTGGCTCCATCTCAGCTCACTGCAACCTCTGCCTCCCAGGTTCAAGCCGGCCTCCCACCTCTACCTCCCAAGTAGCTGGGATTATAGGTGCATGCCACCACATCTGGCTAATTTTTGATGTTTTGTAGAGATGGAGTCTCACTATGCTGCCCACGCTGATCTCAAACCTGTGAGCTCAAGCAACCCAACCAACTCAGTCTCCCAAAGTGCTAGGTTTACAGGTGTAAGCCACCATGCCTGGCCAATTCTTTTTTTTTTTTTTTTAAGCATTTTAAAAATGCATGTGTTGGCCGGGCGCAGTGGTTTATGCCTTAATCCTGGCAGTTTGGGAGGCTGAGATGGGCAGATTACTTGATGTCAGGAGTTTGAGACCAGCCTGGCCAACATGCTAAAACCCCGTCTCTACTAAAAATATAAAAAATTAGTTAATGTGGTAGCAGGTGCGTGTAATCTCAGCTACTCGGGAGGCTGAGGCAGGAGAATCACTTGGACCCGGGAGGGGGAGGTTGCAGTGAGCCACGATCATGCCATTGCACTCCAGCCTGGGTGACAGAGCAAGACTCTGTCTCAAAAATAAAAATGCATATGTGGAGTAAACTCCACACAGCAGTCCACTTTACCCTCAAACATTTCAATATCATTCACAAAGGTTTAACATTTATTTATGAGTTTTTCTTTGAGGGAAAATTTATACAAAGTGAAATGCGTGGATGTGAACTGTGCCATTCAATGAGTTTGAGAAATGTATGTACCTATGTAACCTATAGCCCTATCAAAACATAAAACATTATCATCCAGAAAGTTCCCTCAGGCACCTACCCAATTTCCCTCACCACCATTGTGTTCTCATTTTTTAACCATAGATTAGCTTTGCCAGATTTAGAACTTCGTATAAATACTATCATACAATATGCACTTGTTTGTCAACAGCTTTCACTCAGTGCGGTTTTGAAATTCATTTATGGTGTTGCATGAATAAGTTGTTCCTCTTTAGTGCTGAGTACTATTCTCTTGTATGAACACACCACAATTTCCTTATCCATCCCCCTGTTGACCAACATCTGGTAGGTTTCCAGTTTTTGGGCTTTGTGAAGAAAAATGCTATGAACATTTTCAATCTAGTCTTTTTGTGGACATATGCTTTCATTACTCTTGGGTAAACATCTGGGACTGAAATCACTAGGTCATAAGTGTATGTTTCGCTCTACACGAAACTTCCAGACCTTTATTTCAAAGTGGGTTGTATGATTTTGCACTTCCACCAATAATATAGCAAAGTACTGTTCAATATCCACACCAACATTTGGTGTTGTCAGGCTTTTTACTTTAAGCTATTGAGTGTGGAGTGATACCTCGTTGTGGTTTAATTTGTATTTCCCTGATAACTAACGGTGTTGAGCACCTTTTCAAGTGTTTATTGGCCATTCATATATCTTTGTTTTTTTTGTTTGTTTGTTTGTTTGAGAGAATCTCACTCTGTCGCCCAGGCTGGAGTGTAATGGTGTGATCTCGGCTCACTGCAACCTCCGCCTCCCAGGTTCAAGCGAGTCTCCTGCCTCAGCCTCCCCAGTAGCTGGGATTACAGGCATGTGCCACTACACCCGGCTAATTTTTTGTGTTTTTTGTAGAGACGGAGTTTCTCCGTGTTGGTCTCGAATTCACAACCTAAGGTGATCTGCCCGCCTTGGCCTCCCAAAATGTTGGGATTATAGGCATGAGCCACCGTGCCTGGCCTGTCTAGTTTCTTTATCAGTTACTGAGAAGTAAAATGTCCAACTACGATATGATAGTGGATTTTTGTATTTCTCCCTTTAATTCTGCCATTCTGCTTCATGTATCTTGAAACTCTATTAGGTGTACATATATATGATTATTATACCTTCCAGGTGATATTATTATACAATTTATCTTTTAATCTCTAATAATAATCTCATCCTGAAGACTACTTTGATTTAATGTAGGCACTTCAACTTTCCTGTGCTTATTGTTTGCATAATACATTTTTCCCATCTATTTCCTATCAACCTCTTTTGTATGTCTCTTGTAGACAGAGTATAGTTGGATCATGCTTTTTAAAATCTGTTTGGCTATCTCTACATTTTAATTGAAGTGTTTTAGACCATCAACATTTAATGTAATTATTGTTATGGTTGAAAGCAGGTCTACCATTGTACTGTTCCTCTGTTCATTCCCCCCACCCTTTTCCTGTTCTTCTGTTGCTCCTTTCTTGCCTTCTTCTGAGTTAATTGAATATTTTTTAGAAATCTACTTTCAGCTAGGCACGGTAGCTCACACCTGTAATCCCAGCACTTTGGGAGGCCGAGGCAGGCAGATCACGAGGTCAGGAGTTCAAGACCAGCCTGGCCAGCATGGTGAAACCCCATCTCTACTAAAAATACACACACACACACACACACACACACACACACACACACACACACAAATTAGCCAGGCGTGGTGGCACATGCCTGTAGTCCCAGCTACAGCACTTTGGGAGGCTGAGGTGGGTGGATCACCTGAGATCAGGAGTTCAAGACCAGCCTGGCCAACATGATGAAACCCCATCTCTACTAAAAATACAAAAAATCAGCTGGGCGTGGTGGCGTACAGCATGCCTGTAATCCCAGCTACTCAGGAGGCTGAGGCAGGAGAGTCACTTGAGCCTGGGAGACAGAGGTTGCAGTGAGCCGAGATTGCATCACTGCACTCCAGCATGGGCAACAAGAGCAAAACTCTGTTTCAAAATAAATAAATAAATAAATAAATACTACTTGCATTTATGTATTAGCTTTTATTAACATACTCTTTGCATTTTTAAGTAGTCACTATAGAAATTATAATATATATCCTAATGCTTCACAATCTACTTAGAATTAATATTGTACCACTTTAAAATGTGTATTATGGGCCAGGAGCGGTGGCTTATGCCTGTAATCCCAGCACTTTGGGAGGCCAAGGTGGGCAGATCACTTGAGGTCAGGAGTTCGAGAACAGACTGGCCAACATGGTGAAACGCCATCTCTACTAAAGCACAAAATTAGCTGGGCATGCTGGCGTATCCCTGTAATCCCAGCTACTCGAGAGACTGAGGCAGGAGAATCACTTGAACCCAGGAGGCAGAGGTTGCAGTGAGCTGAGATTACACTACTGTACTCCATCCTGGGCAACAAAGCAAGACCCTGTCTCAGAAAAAATAAATAAATAAATATAAAATGTATATTATATATTATATCTACGTAAGTTATAAACCTCACAGTAAGAGGTTACAATTTTTGCTTTAAACAATCATAGGATTTTTAAAAAGTGAAGAGGAAAAAATATTTTTTTGAGATAGAGTTTCACTTTGTTGTCCAGGCTGGGGGTGCAGTGGCATGATCTTGGCTCGCTGCAACCTACGCCTCCTGGGTTCAAACCTCAGCCTCCTAAGTAGCTGGGATTACAGGCGCCCGCCACCACGCTCAGCTGATTTTTTGTATTTTAGTAGAGACAGGGTTTCACCATCTTGCCCAGGCTGGCCTTGAACTCCTGAGCTTAGGCAATCCACCGGTCTCAGCCTCCCAAAGTGCTAGGATTACAGGCATGAGACACTATGCCTGGCCAGAAAAATTACTTTTTATGTTACTCTTACACTTACTATTTCTGGTGTTCTTCATTCTGAAGATATCTCATATCATGTCCTTTTACCCTGAAATGTTTTCCTTTAGCATTTTTAATAATGCAGGTCTGCTGGCAATGAATTATCTTAGTTTTTGTTTATCTAAAAACATCATTTTGTCCAGGTAAGGTGGTGGCTCACACTTGTAATCCCAGCACTTTTGGAGGTTGAGGCAAGTAGGATTGAGCCCAGGAGTTTGAGACCAGCCAGAGCAACATGGTAAGTCCTCATCTTAATCAAAAATTTTTTAAAAAATAGACAGGCATAGTGGTGTACACTTGTAGTCCCAGCTACTTAGGAGGCTAAGGCAGGAGGATCCCTTGAACCCAGGAGTTTGAGGCTGCAGTGAGCTATGATCACACCACCACACTCCAGCTTGGCTGACCAATCAATACGCCGTCTCAATTTTTAAAAAATTGACAAGCATTATTAAGTGCTTAATGTGTACTTTTAATTGTTTGGGTTTCCATAGGCCTTTCAGACATCTTACTTTTCAGCCAAGGAACATGAAGACTTGGCAAGAAGATCCACTCCCCCGGCACTGGGTCTATGGAGTCTGCTTAATCCATGATACCTCCTGGAAAAGTTGCTTACCAGCCAGATGCTGCCACATGTGCCCCAGGATGAGGTAAACAAGGCGAAACAGAGAGGTGAAAAAAGCTTCCTCTCACCATCAGTGATGCCAGGAAAAGACAGCATTTCCTGAGACTGATGTTGCTCAGGTCACCAGAGCTGGGCACGTCTGGGGCAGGTGGTATGGGGGCTGCTTCTAGCTTTGCCTAGGAAGGATTCGTGCAGATCTGTAGACCCAGGACTAGGTAAGGCACATGAAGCACTTGCCTCAAGCGCAAAATTTAAGCGGGTGCCCAAAAACTCAGCAATCAAAATAATATTTTAATACCATGTATAAAAACAAAGTTAATGCAAAAAAATCTCTGATGAACAAAATATCAAACTTTTAAATAAGACAGACTTTGCATTTGCATGACTCACATCACTCACCACCCCCCTAATCTCAGCCCTGTTGGATCCTGCCTTTACTGAAAACGTTGATGTTTTGCTCATCATGGATTTTTTTGCATTAATTTTGATTTTTAAATATATCACATAAAAATGGCACTTATCTTGATTAATAGTGGGGTTTGGGGCATGCTAAATTTTGCAGTTGCCTCACCCTAGTCCCATTCCAGAACATCATTATGTACCTCTTTACAATCTTCCTTGCTACACCCCCATCCCCACCAAAAGAAATCCCCCCAGCCTACTTTGATGATAGCAAAGCATTTTTTTCATACATAAAAATAAAACATTGACTGGTGACACTAATGACAGCCAAGTGAGGGGTTTGGGTAAGTTCTTGGCATAGTTCACTTAGCAGTTTTATAAATAGGAGTTCTAACAGACTTCTGGATCCCAGAGTGAAAAAATTCACCAATTAAAATGATCCTAAATTTCCTCATCTCGACATAAGAGACTAAGAGCAAGATTAAGAAATACAAGGAATCTGAGTACTTTTAATGTTTGTTATAATGCACATTAATGTATTTGTTATTAATTTGGGACTGCAAGTGGATGGAATAATGAAATCTCGGATCTTATATTTTGTGGCAGGAGATGGCCAGCATGGTGCCATTCATGATATTTCACCCCTTTTCTTCAATCCTATTGTGTGTCTGCAGAGGCCACATGGAACAGTACTGGGGACCCCAGTTGTGTGTATTACCCATATCAACCTGAGCAAGTTACTCGTTATCTATCGGTCTCACTTTCCTCATCTGCAAAATGGGACTACAGTTTACCTTCAATAAAGGTTAAAACAAAATTTATAGGCCAGGCATGGTGGTTCACTCCTGGAATCTCATTACTCTGGAATCTCATTACTTTGGGAGCCTGAGGCAGTAGAACTGCTTGAGGCCAGGAGCTCAAGAACAGCCTGGGCAACATAGTGAAAACTTGTCTCTACAAAAAATACAAAAATCAGCTGGACATGGTGACTCACACTTGTAGTCCCTGCTACTTGGGAGGCTGAGGCAGGAGGATCACCTGAGCCCAGGAGTTAGGGGCTGCAGTGAGCTGGTCATCCCTTTGCACTCCAGCCTGGGTGACAGATGAAGACCCTGTGTCTAAAACAAAAACAAAACAAAACACAAGGCTTCATGGCTCTCTCCTTTATTCATGCTAAATAGTTACAGGCTATCTCAATTATCCTCAGTCTCTAAAATTATGAAAGTTAATTCTGAAAAATAAAATATTATTCTTTAGACATATGATCTCATTCTCTCTCTCAGGCTGGAGTACGGTGGCTCAATCGCAACTCAGCTCACTGCAGCCTTGACTTTCCAGGCTCAAGCAATACTCCCACCTCAGCCTCCTGAGTAGCTGGAACCACAGGCATGCATCACCACACCTGGCTAATTGTTGTACTTTTTTCTTTTTTTTGAGATGCAGTCTTGCTCTGTTGCCCAGGCTGGAGTACAGTGGTGCTATCTCAGCTCACTGCAACCTCCGCTTGAGGTTCAAGCTTGGACCTAGTTTCAAGCGATTCTCCTGCCTCAGTCTCCTGAGTAGCTAGCTAGGACTACAGGCACGCACTACCATGCCCGGCTAATTTTTGTATTTTTAGTAGAGATGGGGTTTCACCATGTTGGCCAGGCTGGTCTC
Source organism: Chlorocebus sabaeus (assembly GCF_047675955.1). Taxonomy (NCBI): domain Eukaryota; kingdom Metazoa; phylum Chordata; class Mammalia; order Primates; family Cercopithecidae; genus Chlorocebus; species Chlorocebus sabaeus. The sequence continues at coordinate 66,475,029 of NC_132908.1, read as the reverse complement.
GAACTCCTGACCTCAGGTGATCCACCCGCTCAGCCTCCCAAAGTGCTGGGATTACAGGCATGATTTTTGTATTTGTTTGTGGAGACGGAGTTTCACTGTGTTGCCCAGTCTGGTCTTGAACTCAAGCTCAAGTGATCCGCCCACCTCAGCCTCCCAAAGTGCTGGGATTACAGGTGTGAGCCACTGCACCCAGACAAAGAATTATTTCTAAAGAACACTTTGAATGAGAAGACAGGAATAAATAGGATCCGATTTTATTTTGAAAGTAATAATTTCAAAATGTTTTGGAACCCCACATATTGGTATGCATAAATGAAATGGGACCGTTTTTAATCTGTAATTCCAGAGAGTTCAGAACAAATGCCCTGGCCTAAAACATCAGCGATCTGAGTTGATTTTTTAAAGTCTGGGCTTACAGCTGGGCTACAGCTTCAGTGGGTCAAGACTGCTCTTGACAGTGGCTGTCATTCTCAGAGGAGAGAAGCATCATACTCTTACCAGGACTTAATTAGGAATCTGGATTCTATTAATACTATTAATGTCTTCCCCAAAGGAAAGAAAATCTTGGGATTACAATTCATGATTCTCATTGTACAGTGTCTAGTAGGTTAGAATTATTCATTATTTTACTTTTTTTTTTTTTTTTTTGAGACAGAGTCTTGCTCTGTCACCCAGACTGGAGTGCAGTGGCACAATCTCAGCTCACTGCAACCTCTGCCTCCTGGGTTCAAGTGATTCTCCTGCCTCAGCCTCCCGAGTAGCGGAGATTATAGGCGCCCGCCACCACACCTGGCTAATTTTTGTATTTTTAGTAGAGATGGGGTTTTACCATCTTGGCCAGGTTGGTCTTGAACTCCTTATCTTGTGATCCACCCCCCTCAGCCTCCCAAAGTGCTGAGATTATAGGCATGAGCCACTGTGCCTGGCCGCCTTTTTTTTCCCCCTGGGCTAGAGTACACTGGCGTGATCACAGCTTACTTCAGCCTCAACCTCCCAGACTCAAGCAATCCTTCTCTCTCAGCCTCCCAAGTAGCTGGGACTACAGGCATATGCCAGCCACCACATCTGACTAATTTTTGTATTTTTTGTAGAGATAGGATCTCACTGTGTTGCTCAGACTGGTCTCCTGGAGTCACTGCACCTGGCCCCGCATCTCCTTTATTCATTCATCAGTTGATGGACATTTGGGTTGTTTTCATTTTTTGGCTATTATGAATAATGTTGCTATGAACATTCAGGTACAAGTTTTGGTGTGGATAATTTTTTTTTTTTTTCTGGAGACAGAGTCTCACTCTGTCACCCAGGCAGGAGTGCAGTAGCACAATCTTGGCTCAATACAACCTCTGCCTCCCAGGTTCAAATGATTCTCCTGCCTCAGCTTCCCAAGTAGCTGGGATTACAGGTGCACACCACCACACCCAGCTAATTTTTGTATTTTAGTAGAGATAGGGTTTCACCATGTTGGTCAGGCTGGTCTGGAACTCCTGACCTCGTGATCCGCCTGCCCTTGGCCTCCCAAAGTGCTGGGATTACAGGCGTGAGCTGTTGCACCTGGCTGACATGTTTTCATTTCTCTTGGGCATATACCTAGGAGTTAAATTTCTGGGTCACGTGCCTCTTATACTTTTCTTTTTTTTTTTTTCTTTTTCTTTTTGAGACAGAATCTCGGTCTGTCGTCCAGGCTGGAGTGCAGTGGCGCGATCTCGGCTCACTGTAACCTCCACCTCCCAGGTTCAAGTGATTCTCCTGTCTCAGCCTCCCGAGTAACTGAGATTACAGGCATGGACCACCACATCTGGCTAATGTTTGTATTTTTAGTAGAGATGGGGTTTCACCATGTTGGCCAGGCTGGCCTCGAACTCCTGATCTCAAGCAATCTGCCCACCTCAGCCTCCCAAAGTGCTGGGATTATTGACGTGAGTCACCATGCCCGACCTCTCTTTATACTTTTCAAGAGAATCATATTAATTACCTACTGCTGTGTAGAAAATTTCCCCACAACTTTATGGCTTAAGATGATGATGATGATGATAATAATAATAATAATAATAATAATAATTTTTTGAGATGGAGTTTCACTCTTATTGCCCAGGTTGGAGTGCAGTGGTGCAATCTCGGCTCACTGCAATCTCTGCCTTCTGGGTTCAAGCAATTCTCCTGCCTCAGCCTCCCGAGTAGCTGGGATTACAGGCGCCTGCCACCACGCCCATCTAATTTTGTATTTTTAGTAGAGATAGGGTTTCTCCATGTTGGTCAGACTGGTCTCGAACTCCTGACCTCAGGTGATCCACCCGCCTTGGTCTCCCAAAGTGCTGGGATTACAGGAGTGAGCCACCATGCCCAGCAGATAACAATAATTATTATCACTCACAGTTTCTGAGGGTCAGTTGTTTGAAGGCCTCCAGGTTGCTCGTGAGGCTGCAGTTAGATGCTGGTCAAGGTGGCAAGGATCCAAAGGCTCGGCCTGGAGCTAGAGGATCCACATCGAAGTTGGTTCACTCACATAGCTGGCACGTTGGTGCCGGCTATTGGCTGGGTGCCTCAGGTCCTGTCCACATGGACACCTGAGTATGCTCAAAGAACTTGGCTTCCTCCAAAACGAGCTGGCCAAGAGATGAGAGTGGAAGTTGCATTATCTTTTTATGACTAAGTAGCAGATGTCACACCCAGTCACTGTCACCCTATTGTATTGTTCATGTATGCCAGCCCTGATTCATAGGAAAGGTACTACAAGAAGAGGTGGATACCAGGGGTGGTAGGGATCAGCAGGGACCATCTTGGTGTCCCATCCAAGTGTTAACCTGGCCCAACCTTGCTTAGCTTCCAAGAAAAGATGAGATCAGGCCAGGCGCAGTGGCTCACACCTGTAATCCAAGCACTTTGGGAGGCTGAGGCAGGCAGATCACGAGGTCAGGAGATTGAGACCTCCTGGCTAACACAATGAAACCCTGTCCCTACTAAAAACACAAAAAAATTAGCTGGGTGTGGTGGCAGGCACCTGTTGTCCCAGCTACTTTAGGCTGAGGCAGGAGAATCACTCAAATCAGGGAGGTGGAGGTTGCAGTGAGCCGAGATTGTACCACTGCACTCTTGGGTGACAGAGTGAGACTCCGTCTCAAAAAAAAAAGAAAGAAAAGAAAAGATGAGATCAGATCAGATGCATCCAGGGTGCTATGGCCGTAGACAGGGATCATCCTGAAGCCTGGCTGATTTCAAATAGGTTGATTTCAAGGCTCTGTTCTCTTATTCCTGAGGAGATAATCCAAATGTATGCACCCCAGACTGGAGATCAAACATTATATGTCTGCTGAGCACCTGTAATCCCAGCTCTTTGGGAGGTCGAGGCAGAAGGATCACTTGAGCCCAGGAGTTCAAGACCAGTTGGGAAACATAGAGACTCCATCTCCATTTTTTTTTTTTTAAATAAAAATAAAGAATTTTTTTAATCATGTCTCAAAACTGGCCAAGTCCTGACAGCAGGATCTGTCAGGATCTGTGGTTTACTTCCTCTTCTTGGTGAATTGAACAGCATGCTGTGGAAAGTCCTAACTCTCCTGCTGGGGAATTTCAGGAGAAAGAGAACCTTAGTGCGCTACGTAATAGAAGTAAGATAATGAAGTCTGAGTCTGCATGTTGCCCTTGGGCTGACACAGCCTGAAAGAGCCAGCCCTTTGTCTCTCTATCTACAGCAGCAAAACCTTCCTGGAATGTCATTTGAGTTATTCCACCCAGTGGTCCAATCCACTTTCTCTCCTGGCACATCAGGAAGTTACTTATTAAGCATCTACTGTGTACCCAAGAGCAAATCCCAGGATCATTTGAGACTAGTGTAGATGGATAAGCCAGAACTGCCCAGGCATGACCAAAATAGATGTTGTCAAACCCACCTGTCCAGAGGCTTCAAAGGCAAGGAACTGAAAAGTATTTCTTTCCTTTTTTTTCCTCCCCCCGAGTTAGCATTTAGAGAAGTCACGGCCACGAGAATGCTTTCAGATTTATTTTCATTTAGAAAACTCCCAAGGACATGAGAGACAAAGAAAGATTGAGCAACACTTCTAGATGAAAGAAGAGTAATAGCACCTGTGACAACAACATGTAACGTGCATCCTGATTGGAGCCTGGACTGGGAGAAAATAGCTGTAAGATACATGATTGGAAATTGGTGAAATTTGGCATATGAATTGTAGATTAGATAACAGTATTCAGTATTAGATAACAGGATCAAGGTTAACTTTCCTACATTTTCTTTTTTCTTTTTTTTTTCTTTTTTTTTTTTTTTTTTTTTTTGTTGAGATGGAATCTTGCTCTTGTCGCTGAGGCTGGAGTGCAATGGTATAATCTCGGCTCACTGCAACCTCCGCCTCCCGGGTTCAAGTGATTTTCCTGCCTCAGCTTCCTGAGTAGCTGGGATTACAGGTGCCCGCCACCATGCGTGGCTAATTTATGTATTTTTAGTCAAGACAGGGTTTCACCATGTTGGCCAGGCTGGTCTCGAACTCCTGACCTTGTGATCCACCTGCCTTCAGCCTCCCAAAGTGCTGAGATTACAGGTGTGAGCCACCACGCCCAGCCTAACTTTCCTACATTTTCTAATTATATTTTGGTCATATAATAAAACAGATTTGTTCTTAGGAAATACACACTAAAAGATTAAGGGGTAAATGTGTCCACAACTTAACCATCAAGTTGTTCAGGAAAAAAGTATACACACACACACACACACAAGTTTATGGAGAAAGGAAGAGAAAGAGGTAATCCCAGCACTTTGGGAGGCCAAGGTGGGTGGATTGCTTGAGACCAGGAGTTCGAGACCAGCCTGGCCAACTTGGTGAAACCCTGTCTCTACTAAAAATACAAAAATTAGCTGGGCATGGTGGCGCATGCCTGTAATCCCAGCTACTCAGGAGGCTGAGCCAGGAGAATCGCTCGAACCTAGTAGGTAGAAGTTGTGGTGGGCCGAGATTGCGCCCCTACACTCCAGCCTAGGTGACAAAGTGAAACTCCATCTCAAGAAAAAAAAAAAAAAAGGAAGAGAGAGAACAAATGCAACAGGATGTTATTAACGCATCTGAGTGAAAGGTATGCAGGAATTCCTTATAGTATTCTGTTTGCTGCTTTTGTGTAAATTTGAAATTTTTCAAAATAAAAAGTTTTTAAAAAATGAAAGGAGGCCAGGCGCAGCAGCTCACACGTGTAATCTCAGCACTTTTGGAGGCAGAGGCAGAAGGATCGCTTGAGGCCAGGAATTTGAGACCAGCCTGGGCAATATAGCAAGACAATCTCCATTTAATTTAATTAAAAAAAATTAAGAAATAAAAGGGAACTGCTGAGGGTCTTCTGTCAAGCACAGGACAGGAGAGGCCGTGGTGTCATCATTGCTTCATGGAATGTGGAATGGTAAGTAGAGGTTGAGGTCAGATGGTTCCCGGCATGGCCATGCTGCCGCTGTGTCTTGGGAGCTGGAGGTGACCACTGTCTGAGTTGACAGCATCTCCCGGCAGCTGTTAGGAACCCCAGCAAAACTTTACATTGTCCTTGTGACCCCAGGGTCAGCCCCTCAGTCAGTCTGTACTTGTTTTACCCCTGCCTCTGATCTGGGGACATCTCAGTGGCTCCCCGCGATGTCTCAGGCTAGGCCATCTTGCTCTTTGACTACATCTTTCTGTGGAGTTGGGCCCTGGCCAAAAGGCAAAAATCTCTCCTTTTCCCTCCAGATCAGAAGCAGCCTGGCCAGAACACTATGGTACAAAACCCCGAAGTTACAAGAACATCTCAGAGCTGTGGAATTAACCAAATATCTTTGCGTGAGTTAGAAAACCCCTCCCCACGATGCCACAGCATCAGAGGTTTGGGCACCCACCCTGATTCCTAGTCCAGCGGATGTGGAACAGGCAGATGAGAGCTCCATGAACATAAGAAACAGATCCTCCGGTCAAGGCCCAGAGAACACCCAAGAGCAACACACAGGCCCTTTGGCCTTCAGAACTCACAAAATATGAAGTCTATAAAACAGTTTCAATGCCAGCCAAGACTGAATCACCATTGTGGGAGCCAACCTGCTGCCTTCCAATTAGCAGTGAGAGGAAGTGGAAAGGGCGCCAGGCCCAGGGGCTTCAAAGAGGAGGAGGTCAGGGAGATCCCAGACAAGAGAAGCAATCACAGAGCCCCCAAGGAGATGAGCACAATGGGAGAAGAAGGCCTTTCTAGTTCCCATGAAAGTGGTTACTGGACTCTAATGGCCGCAGGCAAGCTCATAGCCCACACAGCCCCTCCCGGGGACAAAGCCCTTTCTCTTCCTCTCAGGTGTGTAGGGGTCAGATCAGCTGGACACTATTCACAGATGATATTCTCCACCCTCCTCATTCCCAGCCATCAGGCCCTAGCCCATAGCAAATTCTTTATTTTCTCTTGAGACAGAGTTTCGCTCTTGTCACCCAGGCTGGAGTGCAATGGTGCAATCTTGGGTCACTGCAACCTCCATCTCTCAGGTTCAAGCGATTCTCCTGCCTCAGCCTCCCAAGTAGCCGGGACTACAGGCACGTGTCACCACACCCAGCTAATTTTTATATTTTTATCAAAGATGAGGTTTCACCATGTGGGCCAGGCTGGTCTTGAACTCCTGACCTCAGATGATTCACCTGCTTTGGCCTCCCCAAGGCGTGGGATTACAGGCATGAAACACTGCACTCAGCCCCATAGCAAATTCTTGACAGCAAACATTTTTTTTTTTTCTTTTTTCTTTTTTTTTTTAAGACAGGGTCTCTGTCACTCAGGCTGAAATGCAGTGGCACAATCACAGCTCACTGGAGCCTTGACCTCCCAGACTCAAGCCATCCTCCCACCCCAGCCTCCTAAGTAGCTGGAACTACAGACATGCACTACCTTACGTGGCTAATTTTTGTACTTTTTTTTTTTTTGAGATGGAGTCTCGCTCTGTCGCCCGGGCTGGAGTGCAGTGGCCGGATCTCAGCTCACTGCAAGCTCCGCCTCCCAGGTTTACACCATTCTCCTGCCTCAGTCTCCCGAGTAGCTGGGACTACAGACGCCCACCACCTCGCCCGGCTAGTTTTTTTTTTTTTGTATTTTTTAGTAGAGACGGGGTTTCACCGTGTTAGCCAGGATGGTCTCGATCTCCTGACCTCGTGATCCGCCCGTCTGGGCCTCCCAAAGTGCTGGGATTACAGGCTTGAGCCACCGCGCCCGGCCAATTTTTGTACTACTTTGTAGATACTGGGTGTTGCTATGTTGCCCAGGCTGGTCTAAAACTCTTGGGCTCAAGTGATCTGCCCGCCTCAGCTTCCCAAAGATCTGGGATTACAGGCATGAGTCACCGCACCTGGCCAACATTTTCTTAGTGCTTACCAAACACTGTCCCATGCGCTTTACAGATAGCAACTCATGGAATCCGCCCAATAATCTCCTATGAGCATGGTACTGTTATTATTCCCATTTGACAGATATGAAAATTGAGGCATAGAGAGGTTAAGTAGCATGCCCAAAGTCACTCACCTGGTAAAAAAGGAAGCCAGGATTTGAACCCAGGCATCTGGCTTGAGTCTAGGCTCCTAACCACTTCCTTATGTTAGGTCTCCTAGCCCGCTCTACCTGCTGTTTCTAAAACCCTATTGATGAGGAAATAAACACTCGTATTTTAAAAATCGTACATAGACAGAAACAGATGGATAAGGGGGTCTGCACAGCACAGACTGATAGATGATGGGGAAAAAGGAGTGGGTCTCATCATTACCTGGTGCACTTAATCTCATTCATTCACTCATCGATTCATCCTATGTAGAATTCAGGGGCTACTAGGTGTTGGAATGAGAAGATATCAGAAAACAGTTGAGTTGGTGAAATGAAACCCGATCACACACACAGTGAAATAATCGGGGAAGGGGAGTGCAGGTCCAGTGTGCGCTGCTGGCAGGAGCCGCAGGGTGGGGTCTGGGAAGGAAGATCTGGCAGGAGGAAGGGAGAGGGCTAAGCTCCAGGGAGCTTTCCCTGGCCACCCCAGCCCCACCGTAGGTTGGGGGCCCTTCCCCTGTCCTGCTTATCTGATCCACACTCCCATCCTTATGTTAGCATTTCCCACACTGAGTTGAAGTTTCCTATTCAATTCTCTGTTATTAACATCTGTATCTCCAGAGATAGGCATGGATTCAGTGTTTGTTGAGTGACCTTCTGGAATGAAAAAGTCTCTGGGGCGGGGGGGGGGGGGCGGGGGGGAAGCTCAGGTGTGCAAGAGGGGAAATGAGCAGACAGGTTCACCTGAGCAGGCGGCGCTGCAGTGGGTGCTTCTCAAACTAACATGCATAAGAAACTCATGAGGAGCTTGCAAAGAACTGCAAATCCTGATTCAGGCAATGCGGGGGTGAGGGCCTGACAGTCTTCATTTCCAATGAGCTTGCTGGGGATGCCAACACTCCCAGTCCCCAGACCCCACTTTGAGTAGCGAGACCCTAGATGATCCCGACCTGTCTCCACCCACAAGAGAGGCTCATTCCACACTAGGAATCCCTCCCTCCTTCTGCCTCATCTTCTGGAAGTCACTCACGCAGCCTCAGCCAGCCACTGCTCCCGTTTTTCCTCCTCCTTCCCAGGACCAGGTTTAAAGACAATTGGCCTCATCCCTGCTGTTCCCACAAAGTGTGTCCACTGGTCCTGAGGGAGGTTTGGTGAGGGAGCTCCTGTGGTCAGGGACATCTCCCAGGACTCAGAATCACAGATCACTTTAGCTCCAAGAAGTCTTGAAATGAGAAAGCTTTGTTTAGGAGCTGGGGCTAGTGGGAGGAGGAGGGGAAGAGGCTGAAGTGGGGAAGAGACTTAGTGGTCCTACTAATCCTCATCAGTACCCTCCACCCATGCTACTCAAATCTAAGTGACACCCCAGGTTTGCTATGCAGTGGTGGCTTCCCTGTCATCCAGATGCCACCCTCAGATCTTCCCCATAAGGAAATTCCAGAGCCACCACTAGATACAGGCAAGGTTTGTCTTTGTTTTAGGGGAGGTGGAGGAGGGGAGGCACCTTTTCTCCAGTCAGTGACACTCTGTTCATTGTAACTCTTCAGGACCCTGGTCCCCAATCTCCTTTGCCTCTCTTCTTCACAGGATCTGTATTAGTCTGTTCTCACACTGCTGAGAAAGCCATACCCAAGAATGGGTAATTATAAAGGAAAGAAGTTTAATTGACTCACAGTTCCACATGGCTAGGGAGGCCTCTCAATCATGGCGGAACGGGAAGGAAGAGCAAAGGGGCGTCTTACACGGCAGCAGGCAAAAGAGAGAATAACAACCAAGCGAAAGGGGAAACCCTTTATATAACCCTTAGATCCTGTGAGGCTTATTCACCAGAACTGCAGGGCAAAGAACAGCACGAGAAAGACCCACCCCCATGATTCAATTACCTCCCACCAGGTCCCTCCCCATGACAGGTGGGAATTTCGGGAGCTACAATTCAAGATGAGATTCAGGTGGGGACACAGTCAAACCATATCAGATCTGATGTCTTTATCTGCACTGAATTGTAAATGATCGATAAGACGGAATTACATCACCTCTGAAGCCTTGTTATTCTTGGTTTGTTCCCCTCTTCCAACCCCAGATCTATTTTCTGCTCTTCTCTGACCCTGGGAGGCTGACCTTTGGGGACCTCCTCACCCTCTGGCTTCCTGTTGGGTTCAGTCAATAGGGGGCTCTGCCAGGAGATCTGAGGGCAAGAGGAGACCACCATTGAGATATTTCCCACCTGCTTCAGCCTGGATAGGGGGCAATGGGTATGTCTCCACAGCCTCCATCCCCCTCAAGGCGGCTCCTCCATAGGCAGCTCTCCCGGGCGCCCTTGAACTCTTCTGCCCCGGGTGCTAAGAGCTTCCTGCCGTTGCAAGGCCAGGGATGCCTCACTGTCTCTGCAGATTCCTTTAGTCCCATCCATCTCACTGTAAATAGTTCTTTTACTAATTTTTATTATTTTTTCTTCCCCCCACCCATTTAAACCCGGTTGAGTTTTTGAGTGCGCCTTCTGTTTCCCACTGGAATCTGACCGATATAGGATGTTGCATTTTTATCAGGTACAGGGTCCAGATTTGGCTGAAGCCAAAGAAATGAAGCTCTAATCATAGAATTTGGGGCTAAAGAGAGTCCAGAGAGAGAAGGTATTTTTAAAGGGGAAAGTGTGTGGGTGTTTCTTAGTGCCTCAGAATCCAACTACAGCAAGGGCTGGAAGTGAGTTTCTCACTAATTTTATTCTCTTCAGCCGCCATGTACTGAGACACTGCTGTGTTCCAGACACCATGCTTGGGATTGTGGGAACTGAGGAAGATCAAGACCAGGCCCCATGTCCCAGAACCTTGTGCTTGGGGACACATGCGACCAGGGCAGGATGAATGCCCTGGCAAGGAATTGAATGTGACAGGCAGCCAAGCAGGGCAAAGCTGGCTGAGATAAGGGCCTAATCACAGTTCAGACAGAACAGTGGCTGAGCAGCAGACGGAGGCTATGTTCCAATGCTAGGGACCTGGGAGAACCCTGGGGCCCAGGAGGAGGTCCCACAGGTCTCTGGAGGACTGTGAGGTCGGCCTCTCAGCGCCCTCAGTGCAAAAACCAGGGCAAGCGCCTCTCTGTGACCCCCTCAGGGAAGCCTTCTCAGACACCCAGGCAGGTTTTTGTTTTTGTTGTTGTTTTTTGAGATGGAGTTTCACTCTGTTGCCAGACTGGAGTGCAGTGGCACGATCCTGACTCACCGTAACCTCCGACTCCCTGGTTCAAGTGATTCTCCTGCCTCAGCCTCCCGAGTAGCGGTCATTACAGGCATGCGCCACCACACCCAGCTAATTTTTATATTTTTAGTACAGACGGGGTTCCACCAGGTTGACCAGGATGGTCTCGATCTCCTGACCTCGTGATCCGCCCACCTCAGCCTCCCAAAGTGCTGGGATTACAGGCGTGAGCCACCCCGCCCAGCTGCCCAGGCAGTTTTATTTGCTCTTCCTCAACTCTTCCTGCATGTCTCCTTTCCTTGCACATTTCCCGCTGATCAAGGGCTTCCCGTGCACACACATCGTGCTGGGGCTTTGCAGCTTGAGCTCATTCAATCCTTCCAACCACCTTTGGGGGAGGCCTCATGCATCCCATTTTATAGATAAGTAAACTGAGGTTCACGCCCAGCAACTTGTCCAAGATTTTATAGTCACTGAAAGAACCACAGTTTGAATCCAGACTGCCTTCCTCCAAAATGCACACTCTCAACCACTCTATTATTGCTTTTATTTCTAACTTGCAGGAATAGCAGCATCTACTACCAGCCAGGAGTGGTGCTGCACACTTTGCAGTCAATCCTCACAGCGCCCCCATGAGGTAGATCCTAGGATTCTCCTCAGTTTCCAGAGGAAGAAACTGACCATCTGGAGGTGACTTCACTCCTGAAGGGCCCACAACCGGGTAGTGGTGGAGCCGGGGTTTGAACTCAGGAGACTCCCAGTTCATGCCACCAGCCGCTACGTTCCTTGAGGGGAAGACCTAAGCTATTCTTTTTAAATAGATCTTCTTTTGTAGGACCTTTTAGATTTACAGAAAAATTGTGAAGGTAATACAGAGTTTCCATGTAACCCATTTCCAATTTCTACTATTATTAACATCATCTACTAATAGGATATATTTGTTATAATTAATGCACCAATATTGATATATCATTATTAACTGAAGTCCCTACTTTATTCACATTGCCTTAGTTTACCTAATGCCCTGTTTGTGTTCCAGGTCCCATCAGGATACTCTAGGACATCGGGTTGTCACATCTCTCTCTTTTTTTTTTCCTTTTTTTGAGATGAAGTCTTGCTCTGTCCCCTAGACTGGAGTGCAGTGGAGCAATCTCGGCTCACTGCAACCTCTGCCTCTCAGGTTCAAGTGATTCTCCCGCCTCAGCCTCCCGAGTAGCTGGGATTACACACGCCCACCACCACACCTGACTGATTTTTGTATTTTTAGTAGAGATGGCATTTTGCCACGTTGGCCAGGCTGGTCTCAAACTCCTGGCCTCAAGTGATCTGCCCACTTCGGCCTGACATTGTCACATATCTTTAGATTCCTCTTGGCTGTGACAATTTATCACACTTTCCTTGTTTTCGATGACCTTGACAATGTTTTAAATTGTGGTAAAATACATGTAACATGAAAATTAACCACTTTTAAGTGCACAGTTCAGTTGTGTTAAGTATATTTACATCATTGTGAGTCAGATCTCCAGAATTTTGCATCTTGCAAAATAGAAACTCTATACCCATTAAACAACAAGTTCCCGTGACCCCTCCCCTAAGCTCCTGGTCACCACCATTCTACTTTATGTTTCTATGCATTTGACTACTTTAGATACCTCGTATAAATGAAATTATATAATATTTGTCTTTTTGTGACCAGGTTATTTCACCTTGCATAACATCTTCAAGTTTCATCCATGTCATGGCGTGTATCAGAATTTCTTTTCTTTTTAAGGCTGAATAACATTTCACTGAATGGATATATACCACATTTTGTTTATCTGTTCATTTGTGAATGGACACCAGGGTGACATCTACCTTTTGGCCATTGTGAATAGTGCTGCTGTGGACATGGCTGTACCAACATCTCTTTGAGACCCTGATTTCATTTCTTTGGGGTGTATACTCAGAAATGGGATTGCTGGATCATATTGTATTTCTGTTTTCAATTTTTTGAGGAATCATCATACCGTTTTCCATAGTGGCTATGCCATTGAACGTTCCCACGGACAATGCACAAGGGTTCCAATGTGTCCACACTCTCGTCAACACTTGCAGTTTTCCGGGGTTTTTTGATGGTAGCCATCTTAATGGGTACAACATGGCATCTTGTGGTTTTGATTTGCATTTTCCCAGTGACTGGGGCGATAAGCGTCTTTTCATACATGTGCTTATTGGCCATTTGTGTATCTTTCTGTCTTCACTGGGGAAATGTCTACTCAAGTCGTTTGCCTGTTTTTTAATCAGGTTGTTTAATTTTTGTTACTGAGTTATAGAAGTTCCTTACATTTTCTAGATATGCACCCCTTATCAGACACAGTCATATGTCACTTAATGATGGGGATATGTTCTGAGAAATGAGTCCTTATGCAATTTTGTCACTGTACAAACATCACAGAGTGTACTTACACAAACCTAGATGGCATATATATTTTTATTTACATATATGTATTATGCAAAACCAGGTGTCCCAGCACCAGTACTGAATATCAGTCCTTTCCCTTACTGGACCTGAAATGCCAATATTAAGTACCATATATCAGGTTTCTTTTTTTTTCTTGAGATGGAGTTTTGCTCTAGTCACCCAGGCTGGAGTGCAGTGGTGCAGTCTTGGTTCACTGCAACCTCCGCCTCTGGGTTCAAGTGATTCTCCTGCCTCAGCCTCCCAACTAGCTGGGATTACAGGTGCCCACCACCACGCCTGACTAATTTTTTTTTTTTTTTTAGTAGAGACAGGGTTTCACCATGTTGTCCAGGCTGGTCTTGAACTCCAGGCCTCAGGTGATCCACCAACCTCGGCCTCCCAAAGTGCTGTAGCTGGGACTACAGGCATGCGCCACCAGGTCTGGCTAATTTTTTTTTTTTTTTTTTTTTTGGTATTTTTAGTAGAGATGAGGTTTCACCATGCTGGCCAGGCTGGTCTTGAACTCCTGACCTCATGATCTGCCTGCCTTGGCCTCCCGAAGTGCTGGGATTACAGGTGTGAGCTACCGTGCCCAGCTGAAAGTATATTTCTAAAAAATATTCAGTTAACTCAGAAGTTATAATCTCAAGGGACCACCATTTTTTATTCTGTCATGAACTGAAACATTTTTGTATTGCCATGACTGTATGATTTGCAAATATTTTCTCACATTCCGAAGGTTGCCTTTTCACATTATTAACTGTGTCCTCTGATGCACAACCACCTTGACAGGTTTGAGGAGTACTTCTCAGGTACGTTGTAGGCCCCTCTATTTGAATTGGTCTGATTGTTTTCTCACCATTAGACCGAGCATAGGGTTTGGGGGAGGAAGACCACAGAGGTCAATCACCATTTCATCCCTTCATATCAAGGGTACATACAATCCACATGATCTGTGACCTTGATGTTCACCTTGATCGCCTGGCCAAGGTCGAGTCAGGTTTCCCCACTTTAAAGTTACTCTTTCTACCCGCCCCTCCCCCCACCCTTTTCCATATATGTCTCTCTTTGGAAGGAAAGTTGCAGCCTTGGTGGTTTCTCTCGACCAAACACACCCTTATGCACAGTCCCTTTATTAAACTCTTCTCGAATTACCTGCTGGGACCCTGGCTATGATATAAACAGATAACACATTTCATGAAAGTCTTTTTGGGGACGTATACTTTTCTCTTGGATAAATATCTTAAATTTTTTTTTTTTTTTTTTTTTTTTAGACACAGACTCTCTCTCTGTCACCAGGCTGGAGTACAGTGACACAATCATAGCTTACTGCAGCCTCCAACTCCTGGGCTCAAGCAATCCTCCTGCCTCGGCCTTCCAAAGTGCTAGGATTATAGGCACGACCCCTCATACCCAGTAGATATTCTGCCCAGCCTAAATACCAGTGCTTAGCACCTTGTCATCACTCAAAACTTTTTTGAGGGAGCGTATATTCAGGGCACTTGACTCTAAGCCCCCAGGAAAAAATATAAAATAATAAAAACCCAAAATGTTTGATGAGACTAACTGAGTCACAGAACTAAGAGCTGTTAGGTCAATAAGTGTTTCATTGACTAGAGTACAGCAATTTCCAAAGTTAAACATGGGCCGGGGATGGTGGCTCACACCTGTAATCTCAGTGCTTTGGGAGGCCGAGGTGGGAGGATCACTTGATCCCAGGAGGCTGCAGTGAGTCCTGATTGCAGCACTGCACTCTAGCCTGGGCAACAAAGCAAGACCCTGCCTCAAAAAATAAAACTAAAAATAAAATACAAACTTGAGCATGTAAGCCAGTGGTAAAATGCCGAAAAAAAAGAAAGGACATCTGAGGTAGACAATGATTAAGTTATGAATTTTGCAAAAGGACAGGCTTTGAAGGAGAGCCAATATGTGGGGACAACCAGTAGTAGGCTTCTTCCTGCAAGAGACAAAGACTTCTGGCTGGGCGCAGTGGCTCACACCTGTAATCCCAGCACTTTGGGAGCTGGATCACCTGAGGTCAGGAGTTCAAGACCATCCTGACCAATATGGTGAAACCCTGTCTCTACTAAAAATACAAAAAAATTAGCCAGGTGTGGTGGTGCGTGCCTGTAATCCCAACTACTTGGGAGGCTGAGACATGAGAACTGCTTGAACCCGGGAGGTGGACATTGCAGTGAGCTGAAATTGCGCCACTACACTCCAGCCTGGGTGACAGAGTGAAACTCCGTCTCAAAAAAAAAAAAAAGAGAAAGAGACAGAGACTTCTCTCCCATGCTGGCTGGACAGGGAGAGTCCTGGAGGGTGTCCCTGCTAGTGCCACAGCTGAGAGCCCTGTGGGCAGGGAGGCCCAACTAGCGCAAAGATTATGGCCCTAGGTTTGTTGTAGTAAGATTTTTCATGATGTTTTGTATCTTGTTGAGGAGCATTAATACCGTTTGTTTTTCCCTCTTGAAATCCACTCCTGAATTGCCACACCGAGAGGGTTTGTCCTGGCCAGGAGACAATCACGCAGTATTTTCTCCTTGGCTCTGGAAGATGTTTGTGTGTTGTCAGAAACTGGGTTTTGGCCTCTCACTAGCCATGAGTGTCTTTGTCTCTAAAGTGCCTTCCAGCTCTGAAATATTACAACACAGCAACTATACTTCTTTTTTCCTACGTGTTTTTTCTTATTACAAAAGTATATGTGTTCACCATAGAAAGTTAGAAAATACAAATAAGGGTGCAGAAGAAAATATAAAATCACTCATAATTTCACCACCCGATGCTAATTCTTTCTTTCTTTTTTTTTTTTTTTTTTTTTTTTTTTTTTTTGAGACAGAGTCTCGCTCTGTCGCCCAGGCTGGAGTGCAGTGGCGCAATCTTGGCTTACTGCAACCTCCACCTCCCGGATTCAAGCCATTCTCCTGCCTCAGCCTTCCGAGTAGTTGGGACTACAGGCGTGCACTACCACGCCCAGCTAATTTTTGTATTTTTAGTAGAGACAGGATTTCACCATGTTGGCCAGGATGGTCTCAATCTCTTGACCTCGTGATCCGCCCGCCTCGGCCTCCCAAAGTGCTGGTATTACAGGCATGAGCCACCATGCCTGGCCACCCGGTGCTAATTCTATGTCATTCAATTATTTAGCTGATATTTAATGAGTGCTTACCATGGACTGAGCAGTTTGAAATAGATCTTTCTAGGCTATTTACATTTTAGTGAAAGCATCCTGCTTTGTAACCTTCCTTTCACTTATTTTTTTTTTTATTTTTTATTTCTGAGACAGGGCCTTGCTATGTCCCCCAGGCTGGGATGCTATGGTGCAATCATGGGTTACTGCAATTTCTGCCTCCCCAGGCTCAAGCGATCCTCCCGCCTCAGCCCCCTGGGTAGCTGGGACCACAGGTGCTCACCACCATGCCTGGATAATTTTTTATATTTTTGTAGAGACAGGGTCTCATCATGTTGCCCAGGCTCGTCTTGAACTCCTGAGCTCAAGCGATCTTTCTACCTGGGCCTCCCGAAGTGTTGGGATTACAGGTGTGAGCTGGCTGTAAACTGCCTTTCACTTAATAAACAGTATGAATGCATTCCCACATTGGTAAATATTTTCCTACAAAGTTCCAGTTTTTTTGTGTTAATAAATACTTTCAGAGCTCAATTTTGAGCAAAGTCATAACCATTTCTTTTTTCCTTTAGAGATAGGGTCTTGCTCTGTCACTCAGGCTGGAGTGCAGTGGTGTGGTCGTAGCTCACGATAGCCTCAAACTCCTGGGCTCAAGCAATCCTCTCACCTCAGCACCCTGAGCAGCTGGGATTACAGGCACACACCACCGCACCTGGCTGATTTTTGTATTTTTTGTAGAGACAGGGTCTATGTTGACCAGGCTAGTCTCAAACTCCTGGCCTCAAGTTATCCTCCCGCCTTGGCCTCCCAGATCACTGGGGTTAAAAATGTGAGCCATTGCACCTGGCTGCATTTCTTTAGGATAATTCCTAAATCTCCTAGGTTAATTAGTAATCACACCGTGAAGCTTTTGGGAGGCAGTGCCAAAATGGTTGTCTCCAGCTTTCTTTACACCCTTCCACTCACACATACACATAGAAAAGGCCTAAACTGGGCCAGGCGCCATGGCTCACGCCTGTAATCCCAGCACTTTGGGAGGCTGAGGTGGGCAGATCACGAGGTCAGGAAATCGAGATCATCCTGGCTAACACGGTGAAACCCCGTCTCTACTAAAAGTACAAAAATTAGCTGGGCGTCATGGTGGGCGCCTGTAGTCCCAGCTACTCGGAAGGCTAAGGCAGGGCAATCGCTTGAACCCAGGAGGCGAAAGTTGCAGTGAGCCGAGATTGCGCCATTGCACTCCAGCCTGGGAGACGAGAGCAAGACTCCATCTCAAAAAAATAAATAAATAAAAAATAAAAATAAAAATAAAAATACCGAGGTGGGGAGATCACCTGAGGTCAGGAGTTCGAGACCAGCCTGGCCAACATGGCGAAATCCCATCTCTACTAAAAATACAAAAAATAGCGGTGGGTGGTGATAGACGCCTGTAATCCCAGCTCCTCGGGAGGCTGAGACAGGAGAATCACTTGAACCCAGGAAGTGGAGGTTGCAAAGAGCCAAGATCACACCATTGCACTCCAGTCTGGGTGACAAGAGTGAAACTCTGTCTCAAAAAAATAAATACGTAAAAATAAATACATAAAATAAAAATAAAAAATTCAGCTCTTCAGTTTCACTAACCACATTGCAAGTGTTCAATAAACATATGTAGCTAGTAGTTACTATAATTGACAGCACAGAAAACATTTCCATCATCACAGAAAGTTCTATCAGATAGCACTTGTCCAGAATAATGTTCAGTTGATGTTAATCATTATTAGTTTGAGTTGGACAGATTTGGAGTGATTTTCTTTATGTTGCATTTCTTGACTCCTTTATAATGAGTATTTATCAATAAATATATGTGTGTGTGTGTGTGTGTGTGTGTATAATGTTTAAAAGCCCTCCTCACAAAGGTTGTACTTTATAACCACTAGCCACCTGTAGATATGTTTAATTCTTCAGAACCTTTATGTCTGGTCATTGGGTTTGAATTCTAATTTTCTTCCTAGAGATACAGCACAATAGAGATGTATTAAAACTCTGCCAGGTGCAGTGGCTCATACCTAAAATCTCAACATTTTGGGGGGCCAAGGTGGGAGGACCGCTTGAGGCCAGGAGTTTGAGATCAACCTGGGCAACAGAACGAGACCCCCTTTCTAAAAAAAATTGAAAATTAGCTGGGTGTGGTGGCTTGTGACTGTAGTCCCAGCAGCTTGGGAGGCTGAGACAGGACGGTTGCTTGAGCCCAGGAGGTCAAGGCTGCAGCGAGCTATGATCATACCACTGCACTGGGTAACAGAAAGACCCCCATGTCTTAAAAAAAAAGAAAGAAAGAAAGAAAGAAACTCTACACAAATTTACTTACATTTGCACAAAGAAATTCCAGAAGGATACATCAGTAATTAGTAAATTAGTTACCCCCGGCAGGGGGAAGGAGTGTCTAGGCAGAAGATGACAAGAATGAACGGGAGATTTTGCATGTGAATGTATTGCCTATTTAAAAGGAGATTAAAAACAACATTTGAAATATATCTTTTTTTTTGGAGATGGAGTCTCACTCTGTCACCCAGGCTGGAATGCAGTGGCATGATCCTGGCTCACTGCAACCTCTGCCTGCCCGTTTCAAGCGATTCTCTTGTCTCAGCCTCCCAAGCAGCTGGGACTACAGGCGTGCACCACCACACCCAGCTAATTTTTGCATTTTTAGTAGAGATGGGATTTCACCATGTTGGCCAGGCTGCTCTTGAACTCCTGGCCTCATGTGATCCACCCGTCTCAGGTTCACAAAGTGTTGGGATTAGAGGTGTGAGCTGGTGTGCCTGGCCATATCACATATTTTAAATTACATAAATAGTATACAGTTGTTAATTAAATTATTTTCACAGTTGTTTTTAGCAGTTTTTTATTTTTTAATAAAAAAATAAAAACTAAAGGTAGACAGTGACATTCCTTTCCCTAAAGGTTATTATTGACAGGCTTTCGAGAACCCTTCCAGACTTGGTCTGTTACGGACAATCACATGTAATAACTTTATGATGTAAGCGGGTTCGTAGATATCTGTGCTGGGCACTGTGATTTTTGCCAATAGCACCATCTCTTAGATATTTGACCATGTCTGTGTGCATTTGTTCTTTTAGAAATCACCAGAATCCTGCCTCTCTTCCTGTTGATGAAGGCTGGACAAGGAGGGCCTTTTTCTCTCATGCTGCAGGCGGTCCTTGACGCCACCTCCACGTCTCTTTTGAAACCCCTGTGTCAGGCTGTTTCCAGGTGACTGTGGAGCTGGCATCAGTGGGTCTAGTCGATCCACCCATGTTGCCAGCCAGGTGTGGGGGCGGGGTTGCCTCACTGACCTGGCAGGGGCTGTTCCTCCTGGCCCTCCTCCTGCCTCCGGTATCTCCTTGCTTGCATCTTTCCAAGGCGTGGGGGTGACGTGAGACAGGCGCGCACCTACAGGTTGTCAGGAGTCACCTACAGGTTCCTCTCTCCTCCAGGCAGCCAGTAAAAACAAATTATTGTTGTTTTTGTTTTTTCCTTTTTTGTGGAGAGTGGGGTCTTGCTATGTTGTTCAAGCTAGTTTCACACTCAATCCTCCCTCCCTGGCCTCCTAAGTGCTGGGATTATAGGCGGGAGCCACGGCATCTGGCATAACAACACTTTTACTTACTCCTCTCCTTTGCCCTCCAAACTCTCTTCCAGCCCGACCTTGCTGGATGCATTCCTAAACCGTCCTTAACTCCCCTGCATTTCTGTGATGGGTTTGCCACGTTGACCTTGGAGGTCCACTCCCCACTCCTTTGCTAGGTGCATCATTGCTCATGCCTTCCACAGGCAGGGGAGCAGAGTGAGTGAGGTGCACTTCCAGAGCCTGCATGGATCTGGGGTGGGCAGGGGAGGGAGGCAGGGACACAGGGGCTGAGTCAGCTTCAGATGTCTCTGATGCTGTTGAAATTCACCACCCAGCACCTGGATCAAATGGAGACCCTCCAGTTCAGAACTTTGTTCAGGAAGGTAGTGGGCCTGTCCCCTCACGGAGGCCCCATAACTGGTTGAGCTTCAACATTTGTGCTCCTGGGCCCGCTGGACCAGAATATAGAAATCCTTAGAGACAGAAAGACATCAGTGATCGTCAGGGGCCCGGGTTGGGGAATGAGGAGTGACTGTTAATGGATACAGTACACAGTTTCTTTCTGAAGTTATGAAAATATCCTGGAATCAGTGGAATTAGATGGTATCTCTGTGAATACACTAAAAACCACTGAATTGTAAACTTTAAAAGGGTGAAATTTATGGAATGTGAATTGTTTCTCAGTAAAAAAATGTAGAGGGCTGTCCACATATTGAGATCTAATTTATATGCGATAAAATCCACCCACTTAAATGTAGAGTTC
The DNA here is from genome assembly GCF_047675955.1 of Chlorocebus sabaeus. Taxonomy (NCBI): domain Eukaryota; kingdom Metazoa; phylum Chordata; class Mammalia; order Primates; family Cercopithecidae; genus Chlorocebus; species Chlorocebus sabaeus. The sequence continues at coordinate 66,454,371 of NC_132908.1, read as the reverse complement.
GATGGTTTTTAAAACATATACCCAGGCCACCACCACCCCAATCAAAATACGAAACCTCTCTGTTATTCCAAAAAGTTCCCCTATGCCCCTTCAGCCTTTTCTTTTCACTCCCATGGCCTGAAAAAGTCAGTGGACCCCCAAACCAAGAACTAGCTAAAACCCCCAGAGCCTAGAGATGATTAAGGTCTCCTCAATATGCTGAACTGGTCCCACCAGCCAGGGATGATGTGGAAAGAATCAGACCGATGTGGGTTTGGATCCCAGTTATCACTTGTTAGCTATGTGGCCTTGGGCAATTTACCTAACCTCTCTGAACTTCAGTTTCCTCATCTCAAAAAAAGAAAGAAAAAATAAATAAGTAAGGCTAATAATTTGCACTTCGTAGGGTTACTGTGAGATCAGATGAGATTGAGGTATACAGTTGGCACTTAATACATGTCAGCTCTTCTTTTCTCCTCCTGCCTGCCAAGGAGGTTAACTTTCTGCAGGGACAAGATCAGCCAAGCCACAGTCTCTTAAGGAGGATTTTAATCGTTTTTGTTTTTCTGGAAGGGCAAGAATAGGAGACTGTGACATGAGCAGAGACTCTAACTTTGGTGCTGCTAAAATGCATTAAGCTCAGTTTCTATGGGGCCTTACCCACTGTGCATTTGCAACATATTATATTACAAAGAAAATTGTCTGCACCAGGTGTGTTCATCTGGGAAATGGTCCGCTGTCTATCTGTAGTGCCACCAAAGAGGTTTGAGGCACCATGACCCCACTCACCTGGACCACTAATCAGCCTCTCACAGGTCCCCCGCTTCCATTTTGGCTCCCAAAATTATGCTCCTTTTCACAGACATCAGTTCTAAAAACGCAAATAGGGCCGGGCACAGTGGCTCACACCTGTAATCCCAGCACTTTGGGAGGCTGAGGAGGGTGGATCGTCTGAGATTAGGAGTTTGAGACTAGCCTGGCCAACATGGTGAAATCCCATCTCTACTAAAAATAAAATAGCCAGGCATGGTGGCGCATGCCTGTAGTCCCAGCTACTCAGGAGGCTGAGGCAGGAGAATCACTTGAACCCAGGAGGCAGAGGTTGCAGTGAGCCAAGACCACACCACTGCACTCCAGACTGGGCAACAGAGCAAGACTCTGTCTCAAAAAATAAATAAATAAATAAACAAAAATGCAAATAGTTTCCACTCTACATTCTCCATTGTTTTCCCATCACCCTTGCAATAAAATCCCAACTCCTTCCCATGGCAAGCAAAGCCCACCGTGACCTTGCTTCGCCTACCTCTCCCCTCTCATGTCTCATCTCCCCCACCTCACTCTACGCCGGCCACACATGTTTCTTCTGTTCCTCAAGCAAACCAGCTTGTCCCAGGCCCAGAACCTCTGCAGCAGCTCTTTACTCTGTCTGCAGCTCTCCTTCTCCAAACGAAGGTTTCAGCTCCAAGCCTGCCTTCTTAGGGACATATCTGATCATGTTCCTGCCACCATCACATCCATCATGTCACCTTATTTTATGTTCATTCTTGCACTTGTCGCTACCTAAAATCCTCTGGAAACTTGTATGCGTTATTCACCAGGTAACCCCGGTGCCTAGAATTCTATCTGGCACATGGCAGGCACACAATATGTGTTTATTTAATCCAGCCCCTTTGACTCGTCATTGATGCCTAAGTCAATGACCTTCAGGATCAAGTCTGTCTTCATATGACAGCTTCTAACATGTAAGTGTCTAGACAGTCATTTTATTTTTGGTATTTTTGGCAAAGTGAGTTGCTTCTGGAAAACCAGACAACGCCTGTCTCCCTAGAGTCTCATCCAAAGCTGTGCCACCTCTTCTTTAATCTGCCAAGACTCGCACTGCCTGGCCCCTCCATCAGAAAGAGGCATGGATAAGACAAAGATTTTACAAATCTCACCGGAACATTCTACTGAAAAATAGGCATGCTACTGGATTGGACCCTTCAACCAGAGGCAGCCAGAGCTAGTAAGAGCTTGTGCTCCTCAGCAGGCTGGACACATGGGATTAATTCAGGCAGGAGCCAGGCAAGAAATGCTGGCCCCTGCAGAGTGCTAAAGAAGAGGAATTTTAAGATCTAGAGTGAACAGAAAGCTGGTGTGAGGGTGGGGATTACGGGTGATGAAGAGAGCAGGAAGGACTTACTCCCTTAACCCAAGGGATCTTAATCTGCTAGGGTTGATATTAAATGTTTAATCTGGGGCCAGGCACAGTGGCTCTCACCTATAATCCCAGCACTTTGGGAGGCCGAGACGGGAAGATCACTTAAGACCACGAGTTAGAGACTAGCCTGGTCAACATAGTGAGACACCCATCTCTATTTAAAAACAAAAATTTTTTTTTGAGACGGAGTCTTGCTCTGTTGCCCAGGATTGCAATGGCACAATCTTGGCTCACTGCAACTTCTGCCTTCCAGGTTCAAATGATTCTCCTGCCTTAGCCTCCCGAGTAACTGGGATTACAAGCACCTGCCACTGCACCAAGCTACTTTTTGAATTTTTTTTTTTTTTTTTTTTTTTTTTTTGAGACGGAGTCTCGCTGTCGCCCAGGCTGGAGTGCAGTGGCCGGATCTCAGCTCACTACAAGCTCCGCCTCCCGGGTTCACGCCATTCTCCTGCCTCAGCCTCTCCAGTAGCTGAGACTACAGGCGCCCACCACCTCGCCCGGCTAGTTTTTTTTTATTTTTTAGTAGAGAGGGGGTTTCACCGTGTTAGCCAGGATGGTCTCGATCTCCTGACCTCGTGATCCACCTGTCTCGGCCTCCCAAAGTGCTGGGATTACAGGCTTGAGCCACCGCGCCCGGCCTACTTTTTGAATTTTTAAGTAGAGACAGGGTTTCGCTATGTTGGCCAGGCTGGTTTCGAAGTCCTGACCTCAGGTGATCCACCCGCATCGGCCTCCCAAAGTGCTGGGATTACAGGCGTGAGCCACCATGCCTGGCCTATTTTTAAAATTTTTTTAAAGTTTAAATAAAATGTAACAAATAAAAATTTAATTTGGGGCATTTACGTGTGTGATTGTGTGTGTGTGCGTGTGTGTGTGTGTGTGTGTGTGTGTGTGTTTTAGAGAACTGGTCTGTAGTTTTTTATCAGGGTTGCAACAGGATCTGTGTCCCAAAAGGTTAAGAACCACAGTTCGGGAAGGCATGCAATTAGGCTAGCAAATCATCTCCATCCTAAACATGACCTGCACTGAAACAATCACGAGAAAGGAAAAGTGCTTCATGCTCCAAAGAAAACAAAAGCCACTTCCAACAGGAATTGGCTGTCACATTCTCTGCACTTGGAAAAAAAAAAATCAACAGAGCATCCGCCCAGCCTGCCCAAGGCCCATCCCTTAAGCCCAGGTCTCCAGGGAAGGCAGTGAGCTTTTGTTTTCCAGTGTGTGGGCAACTGGCTGGGCAAGGAGCCAGTGGGGAGAGATCTCGATGGAAGAAAATACAGCGACATGCTGAGTCGAGTGGGCTGGAAGCACCCGAAGGTGGGCCCCGGCTAATGCCGGGACAGAGATGCTGCGAAGACCCATCGCGGGAGGAGCCGTGTGCTGGCTGCTGCCTTGTCTCCTGCTCTCTTGACTTTGCTCCAGCCAGGATGTTGGGCCTGCTTTTCTCTCTTGGTGCTCCAGGCACCTCAGTATTAATCATGGGCCTCAGTGTTTTTCTAAGTAGATTTTTGGACCCTTCATGGATGGCAAGTCCATGTTTCTCCCTGGGGCCACCCATGCTATCAGATCAGAGCACCTGCCTATAGTTAAGGTTGTGTCACATTTGGTTTTCCGCAAACACTCCCTTCGCCTGGCCCTTCTTGCCTTTGTAAGAGAAGGACCTAGGACATGGCAAAGGTCCCAATAAATGCTGGAAGGAGCCCTGAGAGCAAGCGGGAGGGACCGGAGCCAGCGTGCTGCGCCAGCACTCCGTGTAACCTCCAGGGAGGGCGCAGTCCACATGTCCTGGCTTCCGAGAGGCAGAGGCAAGCCCTGGGTGTCAGCTCGCAGCCATCCGCTCCAGCTCAGCCTCTCCAGGAGCCCCAGGGATTCTCACTCGGCCTGGAGTTGTTGTTTTTCTGTGTTTGCATATATGTCCTATCTTTACAGGAAACCAGGGGATTCCTGGTTTCCTTCCCCAAATCTGTTTCTCCACCAAGCTTTCTCATCTCAATAAACAGTGCCTTCATCACCCAGGGGCTCATCTTTCAGGTCCCAGCGGAAGCAGCACCTCCTCCTTGGAAAGATCCTCCCAGGCACCAGATCTGAAGTGACTCCATCACCCACCCACACACCAAGATACCCTGCTTCATGCCAGCCTGTTTATTGATCACATTCTGTAATTATTTCATTTTTCTGTCTGTCTCCTCACTCAAAATGTAGAGTTGGCTGGGCACAGGGGCTCACGCATGTAGTCCCAGCACTTTGGGAGGCCAAGGTAAGAGGGAGGATCGCTTGAGCCCAGGGGTTTGAGACCAGCCTGGGCAATATAGTGGGACCCTGTCTCTACAAAAAAGAAAATTTTAAAATTAGCCTGAAGTGGTGGCATGCGCCTGTAGTCCCAGCTACTCGGGAGGCTGGGGTGGGAGGATTGCTTGAGCCCAGGAGGTCAATGTTGCAGTGAGCCGTGATCATGCCACTGCACTCCAGCCTAGGTGGCAGAGCAAGACCCTGCTCAAAAAATAAAAATAAAAAATAAAAAAGTAGAGTCCACGAGGATCGGAACAGCTGGATATACTGTTTGCTTCTTTCAATTCACTCTTCAGCCCTCTTCCCTCCTGTCTACAGCTCAGGAGGCTGACCAATAGGGACAGTGCCCCAGGCCTCTCTGCAGACTCCTGTGTCACCCATGCACAGTTCCCATCCACGGAGGATCCCCAAGCTCCCAACTCCAAAGGCTTCTGGTTTGTGTCCCCTAAGGGGAGGTACAAGTAGGAGATGAGAGAGTGGAGGACAATGAGGCCAGGGCAGCTCCCTCCCTGCTGTGGTTCCTGCCCGTTCCCTCTGCTGCAGCCCTTACCAGGCTCTGGTAACCACTTTCTCCCCTTGCCTGTCTGGGCAGTAAGAGCTGCCATGTGTTACCATCCCTGAAATGCTTCCCCATGCCTTCAACCAGAGTTTCCCTCTGCCCTGCACACATGGCTGCAAAAGTTCCTTCATGAAACTCTCCTAATGACCCCTTTTGAATGTGCCATTTGTTACCTGCCAGGACCCTGGGGATGGTTCTGACCAATACTGGGGCCATGTCTGACTCGTACAGTGTTTCCCAGCAATGTGCTGGGGAATGTCTGGCATGTCTTAGGTACTTAATGCATGTATTTTGAATACGTAAATCAATGATAAAGATACTGTGCTTTTATTTACATTTTTATTAAGATAAAATTTATGGGTCGGGTGTGCTGGCTCACGCCTGTAATCCCAGCACTTTGGGAGGCCAAGGCGGGTGGATCACTTGAGGTCAGGAGTTTGAGACCAGCCTGGCCAACATGGGGAAACGCTGTCTCTACTAAAAATACAAAAATTGTCTGGGCGCGGTGATGTATGCCTGTAGTCCCAACCACTCAGGAGGCTGAGGTGGGAGCCCAGGAGGTAGAGGTTGCAGTGAGCTGAGATCATATCATTGCACTCCTGTCTGGATGACAGAGCAGGACTCCGTCTCAAAAAAAAAAAAAAAAAAAAGAATTTATGCACCACAAAATTCACCCTTTTAAAGTATACAATCCAGTGTTTTTCAGTGTATTCATGAACATATGAGATGAGACCATTACCACTGTCTAATTTCATCCCTTCAAAAAGGTACTCTGTGCCCTTTGGCAGTTACTCCCTACATCTCCCCTCCCCCTGCACCCGGAAACAGCTTATCTACCTTCTGTCTCTGTGAACTTGCTTATTTTGGACTTTTCGTTCAAATGGAAGGTACAGTATGTGGTCATTTGTGTCTGGCTTCCTTCACTTAAGCACAGTATTCTTAAGGGTCACCCATGGTGTGGGATGTATCAATACTTGACTCCTTTTTATAGCTGAATAACACTCCAGTGTATAGAGACAATACATTTTGTTTACCCATTCATCAGGTGATAGACGTTTGGGTCATTTCCGTGCCTTTGGGCTATTATGAGTAAGGTGCTACGAACATCGGCATACTTGTTTTTGTGTGAACATGTTTTCAATACTCTTGAGTACATATCTAAGAGCGGAATTGCTGGGTCACATGGTAACTCTGCATTTAACTTTTTGAGGAAGGATACTGTGTTTTCCATGGGGCTACCCAGTACTTTCTTTATCCTGTGGTCCCAGTTATTGGCGTCTGCATGGAAAAAACCCAAACAGGCAAGGATGTGAATCAAAGGAAGTCTCAAACACTGCAGGTCCACTCCAAGGTATACATCCAGGAGACATTCTTGCACATACAAACCAGACTATAAGCGCAGTAATGTTCATAGTAGCAGTGCTGGGGAAAAAAAAAAAAAAGACAATGACCTAATGTCCTTTAACAGTAGACTGAACTGTGCATGGTGGCATGGTGGCTCACACCCGTAATCCCAGCACTTCGGGAGGCCAAGGCAGATGGGTCACCTGAGGTCAGGAGTTTGAGAACAGCTTGGCCAACATGGCAAAACCCTGTCTCTACTAAAAATAAAAATAAATAAATAAATAATTTTTAAAAAATTAGCCGGGCATGGTGGTGCTCACTTGTTGTCCCAGCTACTTGGGAGGCTGAAGCAGGAGAACCACTTGAACCCAGGTTGTGGAGGTTGCAGTGAGCTGAGATTGTATCACTGCACTCCAGCCTGGCTGACAGAGTAAGACTCCATCTCAAAAAAAAAAAAAAAAAAACACAAAAACCAAAAAACAAAACAGTAGATTAGATAAATACATTGTGGACAATGCATCAAAAAAAAAAAAAAATTGACAGTACACATAACAGCGTGGGTGAATCTCACAAACATAGTGTTGAAAGAAACACATCATAAGAGAATACCTACATCATGATTTCATTTATACAAAGTTCCAGAACAAGCAAAACTAAATCACGAGGTTTAAGATTGCATGTGTAGGTAGAAAAACTATTAAAAAAAATATTATAACCAAAAAACCAGGATATTGGTTGTCTCTGGCAGGGAGAAAGGAAGACATGTCAGAAAGGGGCACAAGAAAGTCTTCCAGGCTGTAGCCAATGTTCTAGTTCTTGTCCTGAGTGACGGATACATGGGGGTTTATCCTGAATGACTCATAACTGTATATAGGTACTTACCTACTTATGCCCTTTTCTGAATGGCTTTTGTTTTTGTTTTTTTGAGACAGAGTCTCGCTCTGTCACCCAGACTGGAGTGTAGCGGTGCGATCTTGGCTCAGGTGATCCTCCTGCCTCAGCCAGGCTGGTCTCGAACTCCTGGATCAAGTGATCCTCCTGCCTCAGTGTCCCGAGTAGCTGGGACTACAGGCACACACCACCATGCCCAGTTTATATATATATATATATATATATTTTTTTTTTTTGTAGCGATGGGGTCTGGCTATGTTGCCCAGGCTGTTCTCGAACTCCGGGGCTCAAGTGATCCTCTTACCTCAGCCTCCCAACATACTGGGCTCACAGACATGAGTCACCACTCCCAGCAAGACCTCTAGTTCATGGAGGAAGAGATGTAATATATTTTGTTGTTTATGGAAGAATATATGGGCTTTGGGGACCAAAGTATCTGAAGAAAGACCTGGCTCTACTAGAGGAAATCCAACTAAAGAAAATTAGTGGAGCCTGAGGCAGGAGGATCACAGAAGACTGAGGCTACAGGGAGCCATGATCACGCCACTGCACTCCAGTCTGGGTGAGAGAGTGAGACCCAGTCTCTATAAATAAATACATACATACATAAAAACTAGAGGTCTAATAACCTAGACAGCATAAAGTTTATAGTTGATTTCTTCTAAGTCCAGTGATTTCTTTGGAGTTTTCCTCCCATAAATAAAATCTCTTTCTCTCAAAATGTTGCTGGATAAAGTTCTCCAAGGACCGATGCCAGTCCATTAGTTTTCATTCTGGTTTTTCATATGAATTATGACTGGGTTCTAAAAATGATGAAGTTGTTCACTGGCAAGGCTTTGAGGACCTTCCATCTAAACCAAAAGGGAGAACATTTTGGCTGAGATAAGCGTGGGTTGTGCCACACACTAGTGAAAGGAAAGCTTTACAATGAGCTTCTGGGAGTTTATGAAAGAAAGCAGAACCTACTGCTTCATTCGACTGCCTGGTAAAATGACCACAACATGCCATCCATATCCTTCCAGGCAAGATATAAACAGTTTGTTTGGAGGTCTGGTTACAATACAGTATTTTAAAAATAAACTTTTTAAATTGACGTAGAACTTACCAAAAAACACACAAATCCTAAGCACACAGCTCAGTGAATTTACCCTAAAGTAAACTCACTCCTATAACCACCACCCAGATCAAGAATTTACTGGCATTCCAGAAGCCCCTCTCAGTCACTGTCCCCACCCTCTCCCTAAAGGTAACCATTATAATTTTAATATTCTGACCTCCATATTTTTATATATCTGATGGCCCAGATAATTATCTCTGGAGGCCAGAGTTAATCAGAAGCTGGGAGGATTGCTTGCCCATGAGTCATTCCTCTTAGGAATAGTTTATCAGCGAGGATGCTTCCAGCTGCAAGTAATAGAAACCTCAACTCAAGTGGCTTAAACAACAAGAAAATTTATGATCTCCACATAAATGGAAGCCCTGCTGCAGGGTTAATTGAGTGAGCAGCTTGAGTCAACAGAGACCCATGTTCTTTCCACCTCCTGCCTTGGCCATCCTTGCTGTTTGCTTCCTGCTCTGGCTGGTGGTAGAACAGCCACCGATGCTCTTTCTTGTGGCTCTGTCTTTGGAGAGGAAACTTCTCCCAGAGGTCCCTCTGCAGACAGCCCCTCACAGTCCATTGGTGAGAACAGCGTCACATGTACAACCAGTCAGACCAGGGGCTGGGATTATCCCAATGTCCTAGACTTTATCCCAATGTCCTAGACCTATCACTGGGGTAGGATGGACATGGAGAAGTCCATTCCGAAGCTCCCCAGTGAAAGTCATGTAATTAAATGGAAAGTGTCTGCTTTTCTTTATAAACATGCTTTACATTACTAAATGGTAACAAGAGTTATAAACAGGGGAGGTATGTGGCTAAACATACTGTTGGAGATTCAGGGTTAGAGGGAAGAAAGTAACTCTTTGATGAAAGAATAAATTGACCGTGGCAAAATAAACACAGCAGCTCTTGCTCTTTCTCCTCTGAACGTCAACGATCCTTCCTGTCTCAATTGCCTCTTTAGGTACTGAGTTATAAACATATGTTTTTTAAATTATTGGGATAGTGTCTGTTACCAGTTATGTTAAGCATGGGACATCATGTTTCAGTCCAATTTAGGACAAGTCTCCCCTCTTTGCAAATCACATGATGACATGCAGTGCACACGGGGCATGTCCCCTAAATGCTGCAAGGTGTGCAAGTCAAAGACTCCAGGTCCCTTCAGTCACCTCAATAATATCCAATAGCCATTCAGTTGCCCTAGATGTTTGAATATCCTTTCACATTTAAAGCCCAATTTTTCAATTAAAAATTGCCACCATTAAAAGCATGGTTGTGGCCAGGCACGGTGGCTCACATCTGTAATCCCAGCACATTGGGAGGCTGACACAGGTGGATCAGCTGAGGTCAGGAGTTCAAGACCAGTCTGGCCAACATGGCCAAACCCCATCTCTACTAAAAATACAAAAATTAGCTGGGCGTAGTGGCGTGCGCCTGTAGTCCCAGCTACACGGGAGGTTGAGATGGGAGAATCGCTTGAACCTGGGAGGCAGAGGTTGCAGTGAGCCGAGATCATACCATCGCACTCCAGCCTGGGCAACAAGAGCAAAACTTTATCTCAAAAAAAGAAAAAGAAAAAAAGTCACGGTGGCTTATGCTTATAATCTCAGCATTTTTTGGAGGCCAAGGCAGGATTGTTTGAGCCCAGAAATTCGAGACCATTCTAGGCAACATAGCAAGACACTGTCTATACAAAAAAAAATTTGTTTTAATTAGCAGCTGTGATGGTGCACATCCTTAGTCCCAGCTACTCAGGAGACTGAGCCAGGAGGAGTGCTTGAGCCCCAGAGTCTGCAGCTGAAGTTAGCTATGAATGCACCACTGTACTCTAGCTTGGGTGAGAGTGAGATCCTGTCTCTTAATAAATTAAAATTAAAATGTAAAAGTGCCTCTTTTTCTAAAGAATATTACAAATATGAATCATATATGTGGATACATGTATTAATATTTATATTCTCAAGGTGACTGAGAATGTAACACACTTCCATCTCTTTTTTTTTTTCTTTTTTTTTTGAGACAGTCTTACTCTGTCTCCCAGGCTGGAGTGCAGTAGTACGTTCTTGGCTCACAACAACCTCTGCCTCCTAGGTTCAAGCAATTCTCCTGCCTCAGTCTCCCGAGTAGCTGGGATTACAGGCGTCCACCACCACACCTGGCTAAATTTTATATTTTTAGTAGAGACGGGGTTTCACAATGTTGGCCAGGTTGGTCTTGAACTTCTGACCTCAGGTGATCCATCTGCCTCGGCTCCCAAAGTGCTGGGATTACAGGCCTGAGCCACCGTGCCTGGCCAAGAGGTCTTTAAATAATCATTCGCAGAGGATGAATACACAAAGTGATATTCTTAGTACCAGCAAGAAAGGATGAATACCAGGGCAATTCCAATTCAAGAGTAAAAAAGTTCAGCATATCCTTCAGAAAAATATTGACCACAAAACTAACATTCCTGAGGAAGGTTTTTTTTTTTTTTAATGTTTCTAAGATTTTAATTGCACTATATTTATAAGACATTGTATCAGTGCAAATATTATAAACATTATAGCTAATAGGCATAGTTCTGAGAAGTTACATCAATGATACTTGATCTTGACAGGCCTAACCCTACCCAAGTTTTAGAATATGTATTCCTTTTTACAAAGTAAAAATACAATATTGCACAATCATCAAATATTTTGGTTGTTTTTATGATATCCAACAGCCTTTCAGTATTCCTGGGATGTTTCAATTTTCATTCTTGTTAGAATTCCAAATCCTTTTCAAGAATAACATAGGAGTCATATATATTTTGCTGTTCTTTCTTAGGTCAACAAGAAATGTATCTTTTATTTGTAACTCAATACTATTTCGCTTTGCTTTTCAGTGTAGGTTAGGCCTTCTTGAAAGAAGTTGAGTATTTCATGATGTCAAGATCCAGTGTAGCCAAGAATCCTCCAATGAGGGCCTTCAATGTCACAAAGAAGCCTCTGTTCATTTGTTCTATGAAGGTCAGATGAAGGTTGTAGAGATTTTAAGAGGAATGCTCTTTTCTACCATGCCAGCAGAGTGCACATTTTTCACTTCTGTTTTGCTAAAACTACCCCCACGCAAGCAATCCAATGGATTCTGAGCATCTTCTACGTGTAGGGTGTTGCACTGTGATATGGTTTGGCTCTGTGTCCCCACCCAAATCCCATCTTGAATTGTATTCCCATAATTCCCACGTGTTGAGGGAGGAACACAGTGGGAGATAACCGAATCATGGGGGCGGTTCCCTCCATACTGTTCTCGTGGTATTGAATAAGTTTCAAGAGATCTGATGGTTTTATCAGGGTTTTTGCTTTTGTGTCTTTCTCATTCTCTCTTTGCCTGCTGCCATCCATGTAAGACGGGACTTGCTCCTCCTTGCCTTTGCCATGATTGTGAGGCTTCCCCAGCCACATGGAACTATAAGTCCAATTAAACCTCTTTCTTTTGTAAATTGCCCAGTCTCAGGTATGTCTTTATCAGCAGTGTGAAAACAGATTAATACACACTGGTATAGTGAAGGAACACAGAGTAAGAACACTGCCCAATCTCTGCCCGCAAGGAGACTCCGGTCTATCTGGGAAGACTAACACAAAAACTATTCAGATGCCAAAAAATGACATGGCACAAGTGTGACAGGGACTCCGGGATGGAGAATTCAGTTGGAGTGAATGAGAGTGATTTGAGGTTTCATGGAGAAACTGCGACTTAGGCTGGTCTTTGAAGCCTGGATATGACTTAGCTAGGCTGACATGGTAAATATGCTGTCTATAGCCACTCTCTTCATGCCAATGTGGTTCCACTTCCTACTGAGCTCAGACCCAACACAGTATTCTAGGCAACCCAAGCCCATCCACTGGAGCCAGACTCATGACAAAATTCATTTGCCAACAGAAATGGGTGGGAGCGGATATTGGATATTGGCTCATGGAAAACAACACTCAAAAGTACAAGGGGTAGGAAAGAACAAGGTGGGAGCAGAAGACGGTGGATGCGGCCAGCTGAAAGTAGGTTCTCTACGTAATAAAAGCTGATAGGTAGTATTGGGTCAATTCGTAGAAGCTATTGAAAAACAGGTAGTTCTCAAACAATGTTTAATAAATAGCTTGGAGGCCAGGCACATTGGCTCATGCCTGTAATCCCAGCACTTTGGGAGGCCAAGGCAGGTGGATCACCTGAGGTCAGAAGTTCGAGACCAGCCTGGCCAACATGGTGAAAGCCTGTCTCTACTAAAAATACAAAAAACTAGCCAGGTGTGGTGGCACGTGCCTGTGGTCCCAGCTACTTGGGAGGCTGAGGCAGACTTGCTTGCAGTGAGCTGAGATTGTGCCACTGCACTCCAGCCTGGGCAACAGAGCAAGACTACATCTCAAAAAAAATTTAAAAAGAGTGAGAATTCATAACTCTTATGAGCAAATAATTTTTTAGGTAAATAGACTGGATTCATTTTAAAAGAATTATGTGACCAAAATGATTTCTACTTTCCAGGTACCTAAGAAAAGGTACACCAGCATTGGATCTGAGATGCAAAGTATCCAATTCCACAGTGAAACAGGCATTCTTAGATATTGCTGGTGGGATGGTAAATTGTGCCACTCTTAGAAAGTAGTTAGAAAGTGATCCACAGACTTAACAATATACATATCTTTAGACTGAATAACCTCAGAGCAATAAATTGATCCAAAAAAAAAAAAAAAAAAAAGCCAAGAAAAGGCTTTCAGACAAGGATTTCTTTACAATGCTGCTTATAATTTCTAGAAGTCTTATTCTCTGAATGTTCTTTTCTTTTTTTTTTTTTTTTTTTTGAGACGGAATCTTGCTGTCACACTACACTTTGTTGGAGTGCAGTGGCGCGATCTCGGCTCACTGCAACCTCTGCCTCCCGGATTCAAGTGATTCTCCTGCCTCAGCCTCTCGAGTAGCTGGGATTAAAAGCAGCTGCCACCACGCCTGGCTAATTTTTGTATTTTTAGTAGAGATGGGGTTTCACCATGTTTGCCAGGCTGGTCTCAAACTCCTGACCTCAGGTGATCCGCTTGCCTCAGCCTCCCAAAGTGCTGGGATTACAGGTATGAACCGGCTGAATGTTCCTTTTCTAAAATAGCATCCTATTGTATTCATGGAGACAATGTCATCTCTCATCTTTTTGATGTTATCAGCTTGTTGTTTTGTTTCCCCCTTTAGTTTTCTTCTGCATTGTTTTCTTTCTTTCTTTCTATTTTTTTTTCTTTTTCCTATTTTGTTTTGGTCTCTATCTTTCATGGGAAGGCTTTCCAAAAATAGTCGATGGCCTTTGGCTATCCACGTTTAGGCAAGTTACTAAACACCTTTTGGGGCCAGGCACGGTGTCTCACACCTGTAATCCCAGCACTTTGGGAGGCCGAGGTGAGCGGATCACAACGTCAAGAGATTGAGACCAACCCGGTCAACATGGTGAAACCCTGTCTCTACTAAAAATACAAAAATTATATGGGTGTGATGGCACATGCCTGTAATCTCAGCTACTTGGAAGGCTGAGGCAGGAGAATCACTTGAAACTGGGAGGCAGAGGTTGCAGTGAGCCGAGATCGCACCACTGCACTCCAGCCTGGGCAACGGAGCAAGACTCCATCTCAAAAAAAAAAAAAAAAAAAAAAAAAAAAAAAGCTACATATCAATCCACTATAAAATTCTGTGAAACCTGAGCATGCGTGGTATGGTGGTATGTGCTTGTAGTCCCAACTACTCAGGAGGCTGAGGAGAGAGGATCACTTCGAGGCTAGAAGTTTGAGGCTGCAGTGTGCAGTGATTGATTGTACCTGTGAAGAGTCACCGCACTCTTGCCTGGGCAACCTAGTGAGATGCTGTCTCTAAAAATAAATATGTAAATAAAAAGAAATAAAACAATCTATGAAACCAATCTCCTATCCAGAAAGATTCTAAATAATGTATGTAGACACTCTGCTCTCAGGGAGATGGAGCATAACTCCCCACTCCTTAGGTGTGGGCTGTGCAGCGACTTCCGGCCACAGTGTGGAACAATATGGAAAGTCCCTCCTGAAGAGTGACTAGAGGGTAGAGAAACCTGATAAACAGTCCCGCAGCCGGGTGATCAAGGTCAACATCAACCGTCACAGATCATGTTGACAGTGTGTCCTCTGGAGATGATATAATGAAAATGGCAATTTATCCCTGTGGTCCTCCTCTCCCCATTTCATAACCTCTGTCTAATCATGAGGAAAACATCTGACAAATTTTAACAGAGGGCATCCTACTATGTACCTGACCAGTACTCCTTAAAACTGTCAAGGTCAGCCGGGCACGGTGGCTCACACCTGTAATCCCAGCACTTTGGGAGGCCAAGGTGGGCGGATCACAAGGTCAGGAGTTCAAGACCAGCCTGGCCAGCATGGTGAAACCCTGTCTCTACTAAAAATACAAAAAATCAGCTGGGCGTGGTGGCGGGCGCATGTATTCCTAGCTACTCGGGAGGCTGAGGCAGAATTGCTTGAACCCGGAGGGGGAGGTTGCAGTATGCCAAGATTGAGCTGAGACTCCATCTCAGAAAAAGAAAAAAGACATCAGGCAAAAACTAAGGAACTAGCATAAGAACTTCAATAATAACGTACCAATATTGGTTCATTAATTGTAACAACTGTCGCATATAAACATGTGATGTTAATAATAGGGGAAACTGGTTATGGGAACTCTACTTCTTTTTTTTTGAGATGGAGTCCCACTGTCGCCTAGGCTGGAGTGCAGTGGCACCATCTCAGCTCACTGCAACCTCCACCTCCCAGATTCAAGCAATTCTCTTGCCTCAGCCTCCCGAGTAGCTGGGATTACAGGTGCATGCCACAACACCCGGCTAATTTTTTTGTGTATTTTTAGTAGAGATGGGGTTTTCCCATGTTGGCCAGGCTGGTCTCAAACTCCTGACCTCAGGTGATGCGCCTGCCTTGGCCTCCCAAAGTGCTGGGATTACAGGCATGAGCCACCGCGCCTGGACTATACTGTCTTCATTACAGCATGGCTATAGTTGTAGCCATG
The DNA here is from genome assembly GCF_047675955.1 of Chlorocebus sabaeus. Classification (NCBI taxonomy): domain Eukaryota; kingdom Metazoa; phylum Chordata; class Mammalia; order Primates; family Cercopithecidae; genus Chlorocebus; species Chlorocebus sabaeus. The sequence continues at coordinate 66,438,975 of NC_132908.1, read as the reverse complement.
CAGGCACAGCACGGTAAGCCATACTGAATCCACCTTGCCCTCCCTATGGCCCAGCCCAATGCAGGGCACCCTGAGAAGTGCAGAAGTGCCTTCCTTCAGAGGGCGTTTAGTTAATTAATGAAGACATTTAAATATACACAAAGTATGCAATTACAGCATCTCCCTTGGGAAACTGCTTTCCCTATGATCCCCTTCCCATTCAAGGCTGGGGGATGGGTTCCCATTCCCTTGATGGGACCAAACGTAGACACTCATATTACCCAGTCAACCACATTTTCACTTCTAATTATTAATTTCCTTTAGAAGTTTGGACAGGAAACTAACCACTTTGGTTCCTATGGGTTTCTGGTTCCTGTTCCTAGATCCTCAGGAGGGCCAGCTGATTTCTACCCTTGTGTTCCATCAGATACTCATTTGTTACTGATTCACAGCAAGTCATTTCTCTGTTACCTATGTGAGCTTAAGCGGGTTTCTGTATCTTACTCTATGACAATAATAATCTGTAGGTGTTTTAAAGTGAAGAATGTTTCTTCTTTCCAGAGATACTGAGACTTGGCATGGAATAAAAAATGAGTTTCTGGGCACAGTAGCTCACACCTGTTATCCCAGCGCTTTGGGAGGCTAAGGCCAGCTTGGGCAACACAGCAAGACTCTGTCTCTAAAACAAATTTAAATTAGCTGGCCACAGTGGCAGGCACTTGCAGTCCCAGCAACTCGGGAGACTGAGGTAAGAGGATTGCTTGACCCTAGGAGGTGGAGGCTACAGTGAGCCATGATGATACTCCAGCACTCCAGACTGGGTGACATTGTGAGACCCTTATCTCAAAAAATTAACAACCAAAAAAGTGACTTTCTGTCTTATGGGAACTTAGGTATACTTGGAAAGGAAGAACTTTTTTTTTTTTCCCTGAGATGGAGTTTCACTCTTGTCCCCCAGGCTGGAGTGCAGTGGCACGATCTCAGTTCACTGCAACCCCCATCTCCCAGGTTCAAGAGAGTCTCCTGCCTCAGCCTCCCGAGTAGCTGGGATTACAGGCATGCACTACCACGTCCAGATAATTTTTGTATTTTTAATAGAGACAGGGTTTCACCATGTTGGCCAGACTGGTCTCAAAACTCCTGACCTCAAGTGATCCACCCGCCTTGGCCTCCCAAAGTGCTGGGATTACAGGCGTGAGCCACCGCATCCGGCCAGAAAGGAAGAACTCTTACAAGGACATTACCCAGGCAAGTGTTTTACGGTCAGATAAGTTACAGAGACCATAGTTGTCAAGATATGTGGGTTTCAGAAGCCCAATTTTAAGTAACTGAAAAGGCAAATTTGATTCACACGAAAGGCCCAGAGCTAGGATGTAGCTTTAAACAAAGGTGAATAGAGATGTTCAAACAGAACTGCATTCTTTCTGGATGGTCCAGTTTATAAGTAAATTATTTCTTCCCATTGTTTTTAGGACAGAGCGTCAAGTACATTTTTGTACCACAACACAAAAATGAAGATGTAGCCAGTGCAGTGGTGCATGCCTGTAGTCCCAGCTACTGGGGAGGCTGAGGTGGGAGGATGGCTTGAGCCCAGGAGTTCTAGTCCAGACTGGGCAACATAACAAGATCCCAGCTCCAAAATAAAAGAAAAAGAAAAGAGGAGCATAGCTGAGGTGTTGTCCTTTATAAAATAAAACACGAGGCAAAGCAAGAGGGCAAGATGAGGTAGGATGAGAGGTAGGAAAAAAAAAGTTACAAAAGAGAAAAAGGGGGTCAGACTGGGAGTCTCGGAAGCTCATTTTCCTGTGCTGTTCATGACTTAGCCTCTCCTGATTCTATCTCTATTTGTCTCTGATTAGATTTCTTAGGTTATTAAAATCAGAGTGAGTAGGTCTGTCAGAAGATTCTTATTATGAACATCATTGTATTGTCTGGGAAGACAATCCCACTTCAATTTCTGAAAAACAGGGAAGGAAAAAAAAAAAAAGGAAAATGGGGCCAGGCACAGTGGCTCATGCCTGTAATCCCACACTTTGGGAGGCTGAGGCAGGAGGACTGGCTTGAGGCCATGAGTTTGAGACCAGACTCGGCAACATAGTGAGACTCTACTACTACCAAAAAAAAAATTTTTTTTTACGTTGCTGGGCATGGTGGCACACACCTGTAGTCCCAGCTAGTTGGGAGGCTGAGACTTGAGCGGAGGAGTTTGAGGCTACAGTGAGCTACGATCATGCCACTGCTCTCCAACCTGGACGACAGAGCAAAACCTTCTTTAAAAAAAAAAACCAAAAACTATGTATTTACATACATAGTTCCATGTTAAATTTTATCCAGGATCCTAGACTGATGAAATGCAAGGACTTCTCATATGTGCTGCTTAAGGATTTCATCAGTCGTCCTCAATTCCCAATCCTTTGCCTCTTATGAAAAGTTGTTTTCAGCAACATAGTTCAGATCTAAATTCTCATTAACTGGCTTCAAGAAACTAAGCCATTTGCATGGGATTCAAGGGTCATTTCAAACTAGTCTCTACTGAGGCAGGTTTAAACCCTGGCTCTCAGGCCAGGGGAGGTGGCTCACGCCTGTAATCTCAGCACTTTGGGAGGCCAAGGCGGGTGGATCACTTCAGACCAGGAGTTCAAGACCAGCCTGGCCAGCATGGTGAAACCTCGTCTCTACAAAAAAATACAAAAATTAGAAGTGCCAGCTACTTGGGAGGGTGAGTGAGGCGATTGCTTGAGCCCAGGAGGTGGAGGTTGCAGTGAACCCAGATCATACCACTGTGCTCCAGCCTGGAGGATAGAGACTCTGCCTCAAAACAAAACAAAACAGAAAAACCCTGGCTGTCCTCTTAGCTCTGTGGTCAAGTCAGGTGGCTCTCTGAGTTGCCATAAAAGTGTCCTTACAAGGTAGACAGGGACAGATCAGCAAGGTTTGTAAACCACATTGCATGGCACATAGTAGGTGTCAGAGAAATGACAGCATTACAAGTGCATTCTCATGTTTCACCTGGAAAGCCACTCTAGTCTCTCACTGCTTCATCAAATAATTTTGTTTTTAAAATGCTGGCACATATGTGATTAGGCTGACTGGGCTTTGCACATACATAGCAATCTAGTTCACTAATTAACGTTACATTTATGCTATCAATTACCAGCAGCTTAACAGATTGTGTGGATATTTCTTCCCTTAGATTTACATAATTGGAATCAGTCTTCTACCTCAGGTTTTCATGAATCGACCAGGATTTGTCAAGCACCTACCAACTATGCAGCATCAGGGAGAGTGCTATGATAATAAATTCTTATTAGTATCGAAGATTAAATATTAAATTCAAACTTCGGTAACAAGAATGGGGGCATCCTTTCCTGTTAGTAATCCTCAGTTCCTGTGATAGTGAAATAGCCAAGCCCTAATGAACGATCTCTCAACAGAAATCTGATACGTTAGTAATGGTAGATGGCTATCAGTATGTTTTAAAGGTAATTATAAAAATGGTTTATTTCCCTTGTTTTATTAACACAGTCACTAAACTTCAATCTCAGTGTTTAATTTTCCCCAACAGTTTAGCTATTTCCAAGAAAAACAATCATTTGAAGACTGGCATTGCAGATAACAAAACAGTATTACCTGGTACTGGCTTCTCTTTCAGTAGGTAGTTTCAGTGGAAACAGAACCTCAAACCTGGCTACCCCGTTCCCACTTCACATCCATTAAAACACAGCCTTACTTTTTGCATTTCACGATTATCAAATGAACGATTCACTTCACGAAAAGAACAGTGAGCAGAATCCTGGAGAACCACGGAACTCCCCACCACATTGTGCTAAACACATCGTTAGCACAGACACGGGAGACTGTCATGCTTCTCAAATCCTTCTCTTCCAGAACACCTGAGGATTACAAAACCAACACTTCTACTTAAAAAAAAAATAAGTGTAGTCAGGGCAAGAAAAGGAAAACAGGGTCTTTACTGTGTGTAGTTCTAACAAACATTCACTGTGTGTGCATTCCAGCAGAAAGAGACAAAGATCTTCGTTCAAAATATTCTGAAATAAAATAGGTAAACTAACGCCATTAGTGAATATACAAAAGGAATGTTAATGTTACTTGTTCACAGTCAAAGGTGAAGTTAAAAAAAAAGGGAAGTTAAATAACTGAAGTCATGGTTTGCCCAAATAGCAAACGTAGGATACAAGCGTGGGCAAAGAGCAGCTACTGAAGCTCACGAGGAGGATGCTGGATATAGGGTAGGTAACTTGGCAAATGCCTCTGCTTCTTTGGAACCTTCTTCCTAGATCACCCCCACAAATTCCAAACCTGGCTCTTTCAGAGCACAACAGCCAAATGTAACTAAACTCCTCATTACTTCTGTGATATTTGGCAACAGAATGAGATAGTTAAAAAAAGAAAAATCAATTTCTTGTTGAGACAAGACATGTCTGAATCCATTTCTCCTGGGGTAGGAGGAGGTCATGAACATCAACGTTCTGCATCTCAATCTCCTAAAATGGAATTTAACCAGATAGATATTGCTTGAGATTTTAAAGCAGGAGATACCATAAGTAATGATTTAAGGCCTGTAAAGCATTTTTCATTGTCCCACATTGCAGCTAAATGAGTATAAACTCGACAGTGTTCTGATTTCACAACATATGCATTTATGACAACTGCTAAAAGAACTTTACAGGCTCAAAAGATAGGTTCCAAGGGATTTTTGTTTTTGCTTAAGGAGTCTTGAGATCTAAACACAAGATAAACTTTGACCCCACCACTCTGTTATCTTTACAAATGCGGAAGTCATTTGGAAACCAAAACCAATTGCTGAGTAGGGGCTGGGGAATTTTGGTGTCATTTCAAACTAGTCTCTACTGAGGGAGGTTTAAACCCTGACTCTCAGACCAGGGGCAGTGGTACCAACACCCTCTATTTTGGTGGCACGAAACTTCTCTTACCTCCTCCTTCGTGTCCAGCAGCCATGATGTGTACAGTCCAGTTTGCAGCAGCAGCAGCAGTTAGTCCTCCTCAGGAATAAACAACCAAACACCCCGGAGACCAGCTCCAGGTGGCACTGTCAGCCAATGGGGACTGGCTCCACTTGCTCTCCAGAGGACTTTCACCACCTACCCATGTCAAGACTGTTTTGTGAATTCAAGTCTACTTCCTTAAAAAAAAGTCCTTTTGGATGGATTTGGCTAGTGTGCTATATTACTTTATTGTTTAGAAAAACCTCCGCAAACTCTCACACAAGATTTACCTTTCACCTGGCTGTTTTTGTAGGCAACAGAATAATAGTAAATGGACCCCCAAGTGGTTTTTCTAATACAAAGTGACATCACATCAGCGGTAGCTCAGAAGCACATCAGAAGCAGCCCTGGGTACTGCAGGGATTTCATGGGTGGAAGAGACAAAGTCTAATTATCTTTTCCTCTGGCTCTCAGTAAAAAACAAGTCCAGATGTAAACAGGAAAAGAAAACCAATGTGAAGTAGAAAAACATACCTTTTGCACTGGCATTTACCTTAAAAATAACAAAAACACCAATTTTACTTAAGATGGTAGTTCTCTAACATTGCTTATAAGCCAGATGTTTCTCATTCAATTTTGGACATTGCCAACACACTTTTACAACTGATTCAAGTTATCTTCAGGCTTGGCTTTAGATTGAATGTTCCATTTCAAGCTCCTCAATACTCCTCTGTTCTTTACTTTTACCCCAATGTACTCCAATAATCACATAATTTATTTATTACAGGCAATCATATACCAATCCTTCCTTGCCTTTAAATAGAAAAGCATCAAGTCATACCACTGTTGTTAAATAATAACCAAGGTTTTTATCAATATTGTCTTAAAAGTAGCATCTTATAATGCATACGAACATTTTTCTAAAGATAAAAGTTTTACTAAACCCATATCCCTGACATTTTGTAAAACTCAGCCAGAAATCTCCTAAAATTACTCCCAAATATATCCAAGTGTGCAAGTACAAGGTTAATATTATTTTGATGAATTCTGTATTCATTCAACTGCTAAATCACAGGATACAAGACCTGGGTTGAACTTTTTCTTAAATAGTTTGCATGGGCAGTCCCTGGTTTGCTGGGCAGTTTCCTGTCTCATCAAATCCCTGGCAAGCTGGGAGGGAGGGAGGAGATGCTGAGCAGCCTCTATGGTCCTTCTTGAACCAAGCTGCTCCCTGCCGGATATGACAATGGCTCAGAAGCAGACTAGCAATTCTCAAAGGACAGGGAGAAAAATCACCACAGTTGCTGGCAGAAAACAGCCAGTGTACTATTTATTTCCTCAGGTGCTTCTATGGGGAAAAAAATAAGTCTAATATGCCAGAGAAATCATCACTGAACCAATAAGACACAGTAACATAATTCTAGTAACCTACTTCTCAATGAACACACATCAGAGAAAAAAACTGCCAGTATTTTATTCTCATGGAAAAACAGAACAAACCCACAAGTTGGAGTCATGGAGGTAAAATACAGAAGAAATGGAAAACGGGCTCTTGTCATGAACTCTCACTTTCAAATACCATTTTCTATGGAAGTTACTTTACTCGGGGCAAACAGAAGGCCATGCTGGAGTCTCTTACTTTTGCAAAATGGAGAATCAAAAATTTGCTAATCAACAAACAAAATAGGAGGGAAAATCCTTGGTAAAGCTCTACAGACATAATTATACATTTATATTTTACCAATAAAAGATAGCTAGGGTAGAAAAAACAGATGGTTAGAAACTGGTGCCAAACCAAAGTGAAAGCTTTGGTGCTTTTTCTAAACTCCTATCCTGAAGTAGTGTTTTTCAGTATTTTTCTAAAGAAAGATAACTCTGAATTCACCAGGGTTCTATCACCCCAATTCATCCCTCCCTTTCCAGCCCCAAGATATAAAAGGGCCATGTAGTTTTTTTGTCCGGCACCACTTGGGAAGGGGCTGGGCTCAGGGGGTGGGAAGAGCTACCCGCTGCCCTAGCTTGAAAGGGAGGAGGAGGTGGCCACACCATTCCTTGTAGCTTTATCATGCACATAAAAGGAACAAAACTCATTTGGCAGTTTTAAGTTTAATAGGTGCATACCTTTACTTCAGGAATTAAACCCCTTATGATAAATAACAGAATTAAATCAGATTTTTTTTTTAAAAAAAACAGATAAGAGTCTCGCGATGTTGCCCAGGCTGGTCTCAAACTCTTGGCCTCAAGCAATCTTCCCACTTTGGCCTCCCAAAGTGCTAGGATTACAGGCCTGAGCCACCGCACCCAGCCCTAAATAAGAAATTTTTTTAAAAAATTTACTTAAAAGAAAAATGAAAAAATAAAAGTTTCAACACTAGACTGCCGCCCTGTTAAGAATATCTAATGTGCAATCAAAGTATTGGAAAGCAGGCATTTTTACGAAAGAGCAATGTCACTATAACTTATGAACACGAAGTTTTGAAATATAAGGGTACTCATGGAAACCAGTGAAGAGAGGAAACACCGGCAATCATTTGACACAGAACAGTGAGCAGGTACTTTGGGAGTAAGGCTCTGAGAGATGGAGGACGCTGGTCCTAGATCTGAGGTGGATGTCTGGCCAATCGTCTCGGCTCCAAGGGGGAAGAATGCAACTGGCAGGATTTGAGGAGAGGGCACTTCTGCAGCCCCCAAGCAAGTCTCTAGTTTTCACCCCAAAATGGATGCACTTTCCAACTTCAGCAAGGCCTCCTCAGGAGGATTTGCTTTCCGATGTGTAGTAGCGGTACAGGAAACCTAAGAGAACAGCGCCTATGATGGGTAAAATCCAGTATGACCAGCAACTAGGAGGAGGGGGAGAAAGCAATAAAATTGTTAATATTTTAAGACAAATGTTCACTATCTTTCAGCTTTCACATGTTTTTATATGGGCAAGGAGTTTTTATTTACTTTGGGAAATTTAACTGCTTTTATCACAAAGTAGTTGGGGAAAAAATATTTGGATTAGAGTGACAAAATTACAAAGTAATTTTTTAAAAGGTTAAAAACAACCAATAGTATGATATCAAATAAGATGCCTTTCCATGCCTTTATATGTGTTTCTACAAAGTCATATAGTGGTTATTTCTGAGTTAGGGATTATGGATACTCTCACATTGTCTTCTCTGTGCTTTTGCTTTTCACGTATTCTGCAATTAACATTTTTAAACAGGAAAAAACACCCTTATGTGACATTTCATATATGGATTTAAAAAATCCATCCCAATATAAATTTGGAAGTAATCATATCTAATATAACTACCAGAAATATCCTATCTACTTCATATGTATTTTAAAGATTTAATCCTTACAACACCCTATGAAATAGGGTTATTATTCTCATCTCATACAAGAGAAACATAAGCTTTGCACCCCAAATCCCAAAGCTAGTAAGGGAGTTGGACAGTGTGATTTCAAACTCCTCTTCTTAATCCCTAGTTAAGTTTGGACACTAATAAGGATACACATACACAAAAAGTATATACAGTTCTAATAGGGTAAAGCAAATGGCAGCTTCAAAAGTACTGCAAGAGCCTTTCCTTAGGAGCTTCAGAACAGTCATCATTCTCCTTAACATAATAATTCTTTAATAGAACTTATTAGCACACTAGTTTTAAAGTATAATTCTTCCATGATCCAAATGACCCGGCTGCCCCTCTACTTAAAACATATGAGTCTTGGTATTAAAAGGTTTTGAAGTCAATAAAACGAGCTGAAGTTCATAAGAAAAATGATTCTTTGCCTAAACATGCCTAGCACTCTGTATGCTTACGTATGGCAGAAAGCTATGCTGGACTAGTTTGGAATGTTAGCCAGGCAGTTTTGTTTAAAATACCAAGCAATACGGCATGTATAACAGCAATATGCACTGGGAACTCTGAAGTAATCTCCTGATAAGAGTAATGAATTCAGACTCCTTGAAGAGCAACCACAAAAGCCTAAAGAATCCAAAAGTAGGATCCTTAAGAAAACACTGAAGAAGAAAATTTGCCTTTTTTTTTTTTTTTTTTGAGATGGAGTCTCACTCTATCGCCCAGGCTGGAGTGCAATGGCCCGATCTCGGCTCACTGCAAGCTCCGCCTCCCGGGTTCACATCCTTCTCCTGCCTCAGCCGGTGGATCCGCCCGCCTAGGCCTCCCAAAGTGCTGGGATTACAGGCATGAGCCACCGTGCCTGGCCAGAAAATTTCTTTAGTACAAAAGACTGAGAATGGTTGACACCAATACTCACATAATTTTTCCTAATACTTAACTGCGACTGAAGAGAGAACCAGACGAAACACATTTATACTGCATCACAGGAGATTCAGGTTCAACAATAACTTCCTGTCCTAAGACAGACTTTTCTTCTTGGAGATTCATCCAGATTACTACATGTTTGTGATTCATTTATTTTTATTGTTTTGTAGTGTTCCATTGTATGAATATACCACGATTTATTAGGGTTGTTTCTGATGTTTGAATATCTCGAATAATGCTGCTGTGAACATTCTTGTACATATTTCTGGGTGTACTTGTGCACACATTTCTATCAAGTATATCATTAGAAATGGAATTGCTGGGTCAAAAGTTAATTCATCCTGTCAAATTTACTAGATAATGCCAACCTGCTTTCCAAACTGATTATACTCATTTACATTACCCTAGGAGTGTTTTTAAGAGTTGGGGGATAAACTTTCCAACCAACTCTTATTTGCAAAATTTTAAATTTTTATCAATCTGGTTAGGTATGAAATATACCTATGATTTTAATTCACATATCACTAATGATGAATGAGATTAAACCTCATTTCCATATGTTTACATTTGTGTTTCCTTTTCTGTAAAGTGTTTAAATCTTTTTCTCATATTCTTTTTTTTTTTTTTTTTTTTTTTTTTGAGATGGAGTCTTGCTCATCGCCCAGGCTGGAGTGCGGTGGCGCGATCTCGGCTCACTGCAAGCTCCGCCTCCTGGGTTCACGCCATTCTCCTGCCTCAGCCTCCCAAGTAGCTGGGACTACAGGCGCCCACCACCACGCCCGGCTAATTTTTTGTATTTTTAGCAGAGACGGGGTTTCACCGTGTTAGCTAGGATGGTCTCGATCTTCTGACCTCATGATCCACCCGCCTCGGCCTCCCAAAGTACTGGGATTACAGGCGTGAGCCACTGTGCCCAGCCCTTTTTCTCATATTCTACTGAGGTTTCAAAAAACTGATTTGTAGGGATTCTTTATATCTTCTGCCTGATAATTCTTAATCAGTTTTATGTTTAGCATAAGTCTAAGTTTTATAGCATAAGCATAAGGTTTTTTTTTTTTTTTTTGAGATGGAGTTTCATTCTTGTTGCCCAGGCTGGAGCGCAATGGCAAGATCTTGGCTCACTGCAACCTCCGCCTCCCAGGTTCAAGCAATTCTCCTGCCTCGGCCTCCCAAATAGTTGGGACTATAGGCACACACCACCATGCCCAGCTAATTTTGTATTTTTAGTAGAGATGGGGTTTCAACATGTTGTCCAGGCTGGTCTCGAACTCCTGACCTCATGATCCACCCGCCTCAGCCTCCCAAAGTGCTGGGATTACAGGTGTGAGCCACTGCTCCCCGCCCTGCATAAGCATAAGTTTTATGTTTAAAATCTGCAATTTTGTGGCTTGTATTTTCAAAATTTTATGCAGCATTTTGTTGACCCTAAGCCCTCAATATTAAGGAAACTAAATTTACTAATAGTTTGTACTTTTTTATACTGTGTCCATTACCTCAAATAATAGATCTGATATTTTATGGGAAAAAAAAGATATACTTTCTTTCTCTGAAATACCCTGAGATGTCCAAAAGATAGAATGGCTAGCTCTATATAATCTCCACAAATATATTGTACAGGCCAAGGATTCCACAGTCATTTTAGATAGAGGCACTTAAGGGAAGGCAATTTATAACTTTCAGAGCTAATACTAATGAATTACTAATATTAATGCCAAGGAATATATTGTAAGTAAACCTGAGAAAATCCAAATTCCTAAATATGACTGTAGTGTTTTTTTCTTCTGTAAAATGTAATAATAGCACCTATCTTACAGAATGGTTGTGAGAAGTAAATGAGATTAAGTTTTAAGTAGAATAGTGTAGCTGGTTTGAACTGCAGAGACTGAAGGCTGACCCACTAGTAGCTACCTGTCCATGCATACTGGCCCTCTTACTGAGTGTGATTCCAATTTGTGTCACAATAAGATTAAAAAATTACTCAAGGCATGAACCTTTTAGATTATTCAAAACAGCTAAAACTATAAAAGTTAATTTTGCTAATGTCAAGGAACAACTGAATTTGCAGTGATTTGGGCCAAAAAAGAATTAGTTGTCAAGCTGCACTCATAAGTTATGTTACATACATATACTTACGGAAGAGTCTCTTGCTAGACATTACTTTGAACATAAGGAAATCTGTTAAGGGGATACTAACCTTTTGCATGTATCATGTTTTGAAGGGTCCTGAAAATGACACATTCAAAAATAACAAACAAAAAGAAACAAGATTAACATAGCACATATACATTTTCTTGAATAGCTACATAAACCCTGTAACTGATACCAGAACTTCACTTTTCATGCATTTTGGTGTTTACAAATATATAAGCAATGGATGGACTGGGAATTTTATTTCTGATAACATACTGGCACTTTGCTAGGTTCCTTCCTATTGAAGAATCACTAATGAAAGCATAGAAATGACCTAAACTTTTTTAGATGTTAAAAAATGTTAATAATACAAACTACATTGAAATGGACTACTTTGTGGTCATGATGATGTGCCTGGTTCAGCTGGGCTTGCCACTGGCAGTAGCTAACATCACACTTTCTAAAAACCTTTTTTAAAGCCCAAAAAGCTCTTCTAACACGTAGATCAACTGTGAAATCCTCTAGATCACATAGATGATTGCTTTGTAGATCACAAAAATATACTGGTTCACTCTTTGAAATCATAATAATTATGAAGGGAGACCTTAGAATTGATTTCACAATGAAAAGAGAAAAAACAGAGTCAAAGGAAAAAAAATGACAAAATAACCTTAAAATATAAATCTTAGCAATAAAAGGTACTGAAGTATTGATATCTGCTACAACCTTCAGAGCATTATACTAAGTGAAAGAAAGCAGACACAAAAGACTACATATTATATAAACCTGCTTTATAAAGTGTTCAGAATAGGACAATCAATAGAGGTGGAAGTAGATTAGTGGTTGCCTCGGGCTGGCATGAGGAGGACGAGTTGTGGGGAAGTGGAAAACGGTTCCTTCTTGGAGTGAGGAAATTGTTCTCAAATAGACTGCACAGCTTTGTAAATACACTAAAAACCATTGACTTGTACATTTTAAATAGGTGAACTGTATGGTACGTGAATTGTATCACAATAAGGTTGTTATTAAAATTTTTTTACTCAATTTAAGTAAGTATCAAATGAGGTACTGATTCCATTAATCAGCTGTATAGTACAAAAGGCCTGCTAACTTACTGCCAGAGGACAATAACACTTTTAGCATAGGTTACTGCTGCCCAAAATACCATCTTTGCAAAATGTAGAAGTACTTCACGGTATGAACATGGAATATTAGCTCTGCTTAACCACCGTTTTCAATAATCTCCAAGAATTTCCAGAAACCAATCACATTGGCCCCAATATACTTTAGAGCAGTCCATGAAATGAGTTTTAATTTCACATATCCAAAACACTGCCATGCAAATGAATACATGCCCCAAACCTGAAAGAAATTAGCCTGTAGACAAGAAAAAAGTCAAATGAAAGGTTTTAAAGAAACCATACTAACATACTACTATACTTCTTTAAGACTTTAATGATTATTGTTATCTGGGACATTTCAGCTAGTCTAGTAAGGATCTGATTAATTAAAATGAGTTACAGATCAGTCTTTGAAAAATACAACAAATGTTACTCTCTACTTTACAGATTCAGAAGGTGGGAGTGGTAGCGATGGTAGTGTGTGCATCAAGTTAATTTATAATGTTGCCTTTTAAAATACATATTCCACCACAGCAGCTGAGAAATAACTGAATTCCATCAAGAAAATGTTCATGGTCTTTTATGCTTTAGCTACATAAATACCAATGATTTATAGACAAAAAATGTAGTTACTATTTTTAAAAGGGATAATTTGAAAGGCTTATATGAGAGCATCACAGCATAATATGTGTATTATGATGCTTAATCTATAATTAGAGTAAAAATCATATACTTCATATAAACAGATTCTCTAGATTTCAAAGCTTTTAGCCTCTTTTACGATCAAAAGCCCTGGATGTCTGCTAAGTAAGGTGAGCCTTAGAAAAAGGTAATAAGCAACTGAAGAAAGAGAACAGAGAGAGCCAAAACTGTACTATGCTGAAATGTAAAAATTTCTAAACAATAAATAATTTAAAACATATGGTGTTCTTTGAACTAAGTACTGCAAAATGTGCCTGTTTTAAGATCAATCCATCCCTGGGGCCGAAAAAAAAAAAGACCAAGTTGTCTAACTCATTAAAGGAAAGAGAAGAGAAGGAGGCATACACTCCCTCTAGGATACTGACAGCCAAGGAGATGCAAACCATAGTGACCCCACTTTTAATCAAATACATAATAATCAAAGAGATGTTGAAGGCACAGCTCTTAGCAGCCAAGACGCTCAGCCAAATTTGGAAATAAGCCAAATCGGTTATTTTTAAACTGAAATGAAAAAAAGTTCTATTAACACATAACCTCCCTTCCCTAGGCACAGCTCCCCCCAATCTTCATTTCCACAGTTAAGCACTGGGCTAAATCTAATGGATGCTTAAGGGAAATTCGTACAGTTTATAGTTGACTTTAATCTATCCCTTCAGGTATTGAGGCATATCTACCTGGTTATGTCCATGCCCAGATTTTAATGCTCTCAACCTTTGGCATGGAAAGTAATAATTGCAATACTATGACTTTAGTTACAAGAACGAATCAAATCCACAGTTCTTCCAGCATAACCCCTACCAAGCAATTAATATGCATGCTTCTTTTTCTTCAAAAAGCTTAGAATACACTGGCAAACAACAAAATTGCTGTGACTTTTGGTATTATAGGTTCTAAAAAAAAATTGCTGTTAAGTCTACTCTGACTTTAGCTCAAAACTCATGGAAATTAACTGTTTAAATAAAACTGGTTCCTCAAGTTCAAGGTTCATTAAGGCTTTTCTTCTCCACTAAAATAAATAAGTAAGGGCTACGCACTTGGTTCACACCTGTAATCCCAACACTTTGGGAAGGCTGAGGCAGGAGGATTGCCTGAGCCCAGGAGTTCAAGGTTGTAGTGAGCTAGGATTGTGCCACTGTACTCCAAGCCTGGGGGACAGAGCAAAATCCTGTCTCAAAAATAAATAAATAAATAAATAAGTATATTTATATACATATAAACACTAAAGACAGACTTTTTAGGGAAAAAGGAAATATTTTGTAATACCTTAATAGAATTTTTATAAAGCTGCTCATAACTAAAATTATATCTAATATCTTCAAGCCCAATGTTATAAATCAGTTTCCTAATTTGTAAAATGAAAGGCTCAGATCAAATAAATGTGAATTCTAAAGTCATATTCAATTATCTCAACACAATTTTCTAAGCCAAGGACATTGTGGCAAAACCTACAGGAGCAGGCTTCTAAAGGGTAGAGAGAAGAAAACACCATTCTCTCACGTCTAGGAAGACTGAAGAAGCACTACCATAGGTAGATTTTTCTCTCTTCCACCAGCTACATAAAGGAGTGATTTCCCAGATATTCATCCGAGAGTATAGCGTCAGTGCACCATAAGCATTGACCCAATTTGCTAAGATTAAGAGAATGACAAAGAGGCCGGGCGTGGTGGCTCACGCCTGTGATCCCAGCACTTTGGGAGGCCAACGTGGGCGGATCATGAGGTCAGGAGATTGAGATCGTCCTGGCCAACATGGTGAAACCCCGTCTTTACCAAAAATACAAAAATTAGCTGGGTGTGGCAGCGCATGCCTGTAATCCCAGCTACTCAGGAGGCTGAGGCAGGAGAATTGCTTGAACCCAGGAGGCAGAGGTTGCAGCAAGCCGAGATAGGGCCACTGCACTCCAGCCTGGTGACAGAGTGAGATTCCACTCAAAAAAAAAAAAAAAAGAGAGAGAGAATGACAAAGAAATGTCACAACTGGCAACTACATGGAAAGGATGTGGGGGTCAATGGGGGGTGGATTTCACGATGAACTTTGTTTATGAGAAAACATGACAGAAGAGCACACACTTAAGGAATGGAGTATACTTTGTCATCAGGACATAAATGTAGGAAAGAATGAACCAGAATCATGATTATGATGCATTAAGACAGACAGGGCAGCCGGGCACAGTGGCTCATGCCTGTAATCCCAGCACTTTGGGAGGTCGAGACAGGCGGATCATGAGGTCAGGAGATCGAGACCATCCTGGCTAACACAGTGAAACCCCATCTCTACTAAAAATACAAAAAAATTAGCTGGGCATGGTGGCAGGGAGGTCGAGGCAGGAGAATAGCTTGAACCCGAGAGGCAGAGGTTGCAGTGAGCCGAGATCACGCCACTGCACTCCAGCCTGGGCAACAGAGCGACACTCCGTCTCAAAAACAAAAAACAAAAAACAAAACAAAACAAAAAAACAGGGCATTATACCTTCAACCTATACAGCTTACATTTAGGCTTTCAAAAGTTTAAAAGGAAAATATGAGGTATATATAAAGACCTTATGTTTTAATTCCTACATTGCTATTCCAAGAGGATTCTAAGTAGTTAAAATTGGAAAAAGCAGATTTTAAGCCACAGGACATCTTTGGCAAATTTAATGGGTATTTAGGTGGCCTGGTAGAGATTGTGTAGCTTTGAATTTGGAACACTTTGGTATCTCTGTAGCCAGTAACTTATGAAAAACAAGTTGGGAACTTCTGGCTTCAAATTCTAAACTGGAAAGGATTTTCCCCCCATAATACCATGGACCTTACAGTATGAGCTACCACTATATGAATTTTAACATTAGGTTCATTTTACCACCTAAAAGTTTGAGTATTGAAGGTATATGATTTCAGCATTTTATAGTCCCAACTATGACACAGTCATGTGGTATGGATCTTGAGGACAGCCTTCTCATCAAGCTCCAATATACTAAAATATACAAGTCAATAAGAAACATTTCTTTCTGGATATGAATATAATTTAACAATTACTGCCTTGCAAAGCATGTAATCCTAGAGTCGAACGGTTATATTAAAAAATTTCCCTGTAGATATGGCAAAATTCAAAGATAGAAAAACAGCTCCTAAAACAAATTGCTATAAACTCTCTTAAGAACTCATTGTGATAAAATATGTAACACCTCGCTCAAGAAAAAAAAAACTAACACATTCACAGGATGATCTCTATTGGGACTTAAGAAGTGAAAAATTTAACATTGGAGGACTGATTTGAAAAGAATGTTTCCTTGCCCTTCTGATCCCTTGTTTTGCAAAACTATACATCATTTCTAAGTAGAGCTTTACCAATAGAAGACATTAGTCCTTGAGAACTCTCAGCAAAGGGTATTTTGTCTTTTAAGAGTAATTTTGTCATCACATTCTACGATTTCTTTCAAAAGATTATGTTACAAAGTGTAAGTGTTATACAAAAACAGGAAATAAGCCAAGCGCAGTAGCTGGTGGCTCAGGCCTGTAATCCCAGCACTTTGGGAGGCCAAGGCAGGCGGATCACCTGAGGTCAGGAGTTCGAGACCAGCCTGGCCAACATGGTGAAACCCCGTCTCTACTAAAAATACAAAAATTAGCCAGGCATGGTGGTGGGCGCCTGTAATCCCAGGTACTCAGAAGGCTGAGGCGGGAGGAGAATCGCTTGAACCCAGGAGGCAGAGGTTGCAGAGCCAAGATCACGCCACTGCATTGCAACCTGGGTGAGAGAGCAACACTCCGTTTCCCCCACCAAAAACAAAACAAAACAAAACAACCCAACACAACGCACAGGAAATCAGGAAATAACCAGACAAAATTCTTTGGTAAATAGCAATCACTGCTTGTCTAAAGGGCATTAGGATCCTATTCCAAACTTTAATAAATTAGGTAGTAGGTATGGAAGGGATATTAAATAATTCTTAAAAATAAAAATTTTAATTTAATATAATCAACTATATTTCATAATTATAAACAATATATTCTTTTTAGTTTCTCTCCCATAAAAGAGGTAAACTGTATGTTACATAATACATTATATAACAGAAAACTGTATGTATAATAAAATTCAGTAGCATCTGGGAGAAGAAAATATAACTTTAAATGCAATTAATAGACTACTTCTAACATGTAAAATTTACCAGATTCCAAAAGTTAAGCTTCTTAAGTTAAAAATGAAGTTTAAAAAACACGTTAAGCCGGCCGGGCGCGGTGGCTCAAGCCTGTAATCCCAGCACTGTGGGAGGCCGAGACGGGAGGATCACGAGGTCAGGAGATCGAGACCATCCTGGCTAACACGGTGAAACCCCGTCTCTACTAAAAATACAAAAAACTAGCCGGGCGAGGTGGCGGGCGCCTGTAGTCCCAGCTACTCCGGAGGCTGAGGCAGGAGAATGGCGTAAACCCGGGAGGCGGAGCTTGCAGTGAGCTGAGATCTGGCCACTGCACTCCAGCCTGGGCGACAGAGCGAGACTCCGTCTCAAAAAAAAAAAAAAAAAAAAAAAAAAAAACACGTTAAGCCTCTATGGAGACAATTTTCTTTGTTTTAAAAAAACAGATCAAATCCTTTGAAAGCAAATGTCATCACATCAACACTTTCATCTATGGAATACTAAATATCTACTTAAAAAATGAGAAAGATCTTTTTTTTTTTTTGAGACAAGAGTCTCGCTCTCTCGCCAGGCTGGAGTGCAATGGCGCGATCTCTGCTCACTGCAAGCTCCACCTCCTGGGTTCACGCAATTCTCCTGCCTCAGCCTCCCGAGTAGCTGGAACTACAGGTGATCGCCACCATGCCCAGCTAATTTTTTGTATTCTTGGTAGAGACGGGGTTTCACCATGTTAGCCAGGATGGTCTTGATCTCCTGACCTCGTGATCCGCCCGCCTCAGCCTCCCAAAGTGCTGGGATTGAAGGCGTGAGCCACCACGCCTGGTCAAAGTTTTTTATAGTATACTTTCGAACTATTAAAATTTTTTTTTACCATGTACATTTTAAACTACTCATTCAAAAAAAATGTATTGGGGAACTGGTCAAGTTACTAGACCTATTTGACTACAAGATTTGACTAGTAAAGCAGTTGAACTATTATCTAGATAATATCTATTGAATAAATGAATGAAATGGTGCCCACTTTTTAAGTCAGGTTAGGATTTGTATGCACTTTATCTCTTGAACTGATGGCAGCTTAAGTGATAAAACAGCTAACCAAGAAGTAAATACATCATCAAAAGAGAGAATTCACAGACCACGAATATTTATAGGTTACCTGCTAAAGAGCAGGCAAGTAGGCAGGCAAACTGGCACAGAGAGCACTAAGTCTGTTTCTAAGGTGAGTTTCCATAACCAAAAACAGACCAGAAAAATGTTAAGTCAAATATAAGTAGAAGATTGACGGCTCTCAGCATGAGGGTTAATCCAGCAAGGAAGAGATTCACAAAGACAAATGGTTTTTAATTCTAGTTAGTTATTTTTTATTGAAGCAGGTAAAACAAAAATCTGTTCATAGATCTTTAAGTTTTTAAGTCTTTAGGTTTTTAGTATAATAATTCTGGGCCTTCAACTCAGGTACTATCCATCTAACAATAAAACAATGGTGACCATTAATTATTTACCTGTGTTATAAAAGTAATATGAAAGGTGTTTTCTAAAAGAATTAGGGAATGGTTACTGACTTAAACACTGGAATAGCAACATTTTGAGTGTTTCTTGGGGGGCAGTAGGGAAAGTGCGGTTCAGACAGGAAGTAGATACGGGGTTGTGGAGGTGGGAGAGGAGACAGGTAGAAATAGAGGAAAGGAGAAGAAGGAAAATGGAAATGAAAACTCCCCCCCATAGGCTGAAGATACCTTTAATTCGACTTTTAAACATCACTTCTTCATAAAGATTGAGAAACCCTGAACGAAGAGAAAGGAAGGTAACCAATGAAATGAACTCCACTTCCATTTCTTAATGATGAATGGTTAAACCAGAGATAAAATATGAAGAGAAGAGACAGCTACATCCTAGACACCAAGTGCCTATTTAAACCTCTGTAAGAAATAAATGTGAGAGATCAAGAATTTATTCCTGGAACTGAAGTCAGGTTGGAATATTCGCTCTATAAAAACCTAAGTAGGTGGTCTTGAAAATGTTCCAAAAGGCCTTTCTTGCCTGATCTGCCTAAAGTAGAGCAGAGTGACTAGAGACACAATAGCCAGACTCTTTACTTGATGAAGACATGGCCCCTGAGTACAGTGACATGAGGAAAACTGGATTGAAAACACTGCTTTTAGTCACTTTTTAACCCAGATAGGGGCTAAACTACATTTGGAGACTTCTAAATTATTACAGAACTCGGTGAGCTTAAATGCTTTTTCTATATTTCTTACAAAAAAATCTAAGGTTCAATAGTTGTTTTGGTTTCTTTGTTTTGTTTTGTTTTTTTTGAGATGGGGTCATGCTGTGTGACCCAGATGGAAGTGCAATGGTGTTACCATGGCATACTGCAGCCTCAAATTCCTGGGCTCAAGCTATCCTCCAGCCTCAGCCTCCCCAGTAACTGGGACTGGAGGCACACATTACCATGCGCAGCTAATTTTATGATTTTTTAAAAATAGAGACAGGGTCTCACCATGTTGCCCAGGCTGGTCTCCAACTGCTGGGCTCAAGCAATCCTCCCATCTCAGCCTCCCAAAGTGTAGGGATTACAGGCGTGAGCCACTGCACCTGGATGGCTCAATAGTTTTAATTCAGCTGAGAAATTTCTAATTCTTTGGCCTATAGAAGGCAGACAATGCTTATCCCTGAAGAGAATTAAATTTTCCTAAGTTTTCAAATGAAAAGATGGGTATATCATTCAACAAAAAGTTTGGGCTTAGCTACCTACTTATCACCTAGATTACTTAAACTGCAAATTCCTAAACCCCATCTCCAGAGATTCCAAATCAGTAGGAGTGGAAGCCCAAGAAATAAACATTTCCTATATATTTTCATGTACATGCCAAGGATTCCAATTGAGGTGATACAAGAACAGAATTTGGAGAACATTGTTCTACATTCCTAAGAATGGTCTTAACTATACTACCGAGAAAGAAAAACAGCAATAAGATGCAATTTGTAGACTTCTAAGACATTGTAATTGCAAATATATTTTTTCTATTGTTTTAATATAAAAGATGCTCTCATAGTTGCTGTGCAGAAATGTGTTACGGCTCCTATATCCCTTGAATCAGATGTTGACCTCTGAGAGTGGTATTTTCTGGACATGTTCGATATACATATCAAGGCCATGCGTAGTTCAAATTTTACCATAATAACACAAGTTATTAAGAGTAAGCAACAACAAAAAATGATAGCTGCTTACCTCCAGGGAAGGGGAACTAAGACACTGAGAGCTGGAGATAGGAGGAAACTTTTTACAGAATACTGTTTTGAACTATTTAATATTTTTTTTAAAGGATTCAAGAATGGATAATACATGTGTTAGGAGGAGAGGACAAACAACCAACAGTTGTTACAAAGTGTTTTAAGAACCATTTCATTCCCCTTTCAGAAACAATTCAATAGTTCAGAGTAGCAGTCTACCAAGATGGAAGAGTTAATTTACACAAACACTCTGGATTGCAGGGCAACAGATGGCAGACACTGTTAAGCAAGCAATCTCTTGAGTTAATAGAATTCTTGTGTCTAGGCCAACTTTAATTGCTGTGTCAAACCTATTCAGTAATTCCAGCTCAATGAGGAATGGGAAGCAAGCAGCAAGGAGGAGAAAAAGGGGAGGGAGGTAGCATCACTTTCCTATGTTCTAGGCGACACCTAAACTGCTGTCCCTTTAAATTAGAGTGCTGTGTAACAGCTATCTGAAGGACAGAAATTAAGGAAAAGTGTTAGGGAATAAGGGAAATGAACCATCTAGCATGTGGGAGGCAGAAAATGGTTCCATATTTTCTTCCTGGTATGCAATGCAGTACACATTAAAGTTTTCAAACACTCAAATACTTAGTCTTTTGTTTTCGCTGTATTACTAAGTAACCGGGAAGGGTGTGAGCCTATTTGAGCCTACAGGATAAAAGAATTAAATTTGGAAAATAAGTACAGAAAGGCCTCTGTGTTACAGATAAAGAAGATAAACTATAAGAAACAAAACAACTTTGAAATTATTTTTTTCCAACACAGAAACAATTATTATCACTTGTTCTACATAATGTAAAAGTAAGGTATTTTTCTATAACTAAACCCATAAACTAATGTCTTTCAAAACCACACAAGGCATAGCTTTGGAGTTTCAAGTTTTTTTTTGGTTTTTTTTTTTTTTTTGAGACAGAATCTCGCTCTGTCGCCCAGGCTGGAGTGCAGTGGCACAATCTCGGCTCACTGCAAGCTCCACCTACCGGGTTCATGCCATTCTCCTGCCTCAGCCTCCTGAGTAGCTGGGACTATAGGCACCTGCCACAGCGCCCAGCTCATTTGTATTTTTAGTAGAGACGGGGTTTCACCGTGGTCTCAATCTCCTGACCTTGTGATCTGCCCACCTCGGCCCCCCAAAGTGCTGGGATTACAGGTGTGAGCCACCGCGCCCGGCCGAGTTTCAGTTTTTTTAAAAAAAAAAGCGTATAGAAGCATTAGCAAAATGTCTCCTGCTGTTCAAGACTCAGCTATTCTTTTTTCCTGAGATGACACCAAGTCCAAATTCCTGAAAAATAGGATTTTTGCTTGGGGAAAAAGTAAATACTTTGTAACTTCTCTTGTTAAGAAAAAATGTTTCAAAAAGCAGTTCTACTTGAGTAAACAGAAATATAAGCACAGAAGACAAACCGATGACTTCTTACCTTGCTACCATTTTCAGGTTTAAGGTCACTCTGTTAAAAAAAGGAAAACAAATAATATTTTAAGACATATCCAAATGAATTCTCATTATATGCTTGTTTCTAACTTTGGAATATGAGACTATATTCTGGTGATAGTGAATTCCCTGGGAGACTTGAGGATCATAGAAAGATACCCCTACTCTGAGCATATCACGGTCCCTTGTTAGCATGGTATATACAGACAGTTTTAAAAGTCCATAATTACTACCTTTAGCAAGGAGCTTGCAAAAACAAGCAAACCACTATTTTAGGTAGAGGTACTATTAACTGCGTTACAAAAATAAATCAACACATAAAAATAATCCACAATCAGTTCCCTTAGCTTTTTAGAGATACTACATGTGCTACCTGGCAAAGAAGCTATATCCTAACACAGTAAGACTGGATAATTTTGGAGAAAATTTAGCCTGATGGCTAGGTTGAATGAATTTCCATCTTTTTATTTTTTATTTTTTTTTTTGGAGACAGAGTTGCACTCTGTCGCCCAGGCTGGAGTGCAGTGGTGCAATCTTGGCACACTGAAACCTCTGCCTCCCAGGTTCAAGCAATTCTTATGCCTCAGCTTCCCAAGTAGATGGAATTACAAGGGTGCCCCACCACACCCGGCTAATTTTTGTATTTTTTAGTAGAGGCAGGGTTTCACCATGTTGGCCAGGTTGGTCTCGAACTCCTGACCTCAAGTGATCCGCCTGCCTTGGCCTCCCAAAGTACTGGGATGACAGGTGTGAGCCACCACACCCGGCCAATAATTCATTTCTTCATCCTGTTCTGCAGCTATTGAGTAGTTTTCTCTGCATAAGGGTTGCTAGCACTGATAGTTCTTACCGGATGGATATCACCAATATAGTACTGCTTTAGCATTTCTCTGGCATCAGAGGAGTGCCCTACATCTTCAAAGCTTTCACTTGCATCTACACCAGCTTGTTCCAGCAGAACCTCTTCTCCTCCAGGGTGCTACAAGGAAAATATATTTACTGAACCGAGGGTTCTCTAAAAAGCAAACCAACGAGTTACTTTCCCATACCCCTTTCTTCCTTTCTCCCTTTATTAGAAATAATAGAACAAATTGACACTGTGTGCTGCCCGGTAAGAGGCAATGGGAAGAACATAGCATAACTTCTGTGATACTGTGGTCAAAAATGCATAATATGGGGATTACTGTGAGGACACCTAGGACAACCACAAATTTAGAAATATTATACAAAATCTCTCTGGACAGGTCTGGCCTGTGATCTCTAAAGATACCACCATCATGAGAAAATAAAAGAAAGAGTGAAGAAATTGTTCCAGATTGAAGGAGGCTAGAGAGACATGACAACTGGGAACAATGTGCAATCCTAGGTTGGTTCCTTTTGCCAATATTATTAAGATAACTGCAGAAACCTGACTGAGGACTCCAGGCAAAGGGTATATGCAATTCTTTATTATATTCTTGCAACTTTTCTGTAACTTTGAAATTGTTTCAAATTAAAAAGTTAACTAGGCCAGGCGTGGTGGCTCACGCCTGTAATCCTAGCACTTAGGGAGGCCAAGACGGGCAGATCACTTGAGGCCAGGAGTTCGAGACCAGCCTGGTCAACTTGGTGAAACCCTCTCTGTACTAAAAATACAAAAAGTGCCAGGCGTGGTGGTGGCGGGTGCCTGTAGTCCCAGATACTCAGGAGGCCGAGGCAGGAGAATTGCTTAAACCTGGGAGGGGGAGGTTGCAGTGCACCAAGATCACGCCACTACACTCCAGCCTGGGCAAAAGAGCGAGACTCTGACTCAAAATAAGTGAAGAAATAGATAAGTTAACCATATAAAGTAGTGCCTCAGGAAGCAGATTCTATAACTATCAGCTATGTGACCCTGCACAAGTTATTGAGAAATTGAGATGTCTTTGGTTCCTTACTTATAAAATGGAAATGTTAGTAAGAGTACCTGTCTTGACAACTATTGTACATATTAAATGAGATAAGCATATAGAACACTTTGTACTCCAGAAGAGCATAATATAACACCATCTACGATTTTTAAATGTAGATACATATATGCATATTTATACCCCTGCATAAAATATCTCTAGAAATGGTGAAAGAACCTAGTGGCTGGGAGATAGGGTAGAAGGAAGACTTAACCACATACTTTTCTGAAATTGTGTTTTGTTTGTTTGTTTGTTTTTTGAGACGGAGTTTCACTCTTGTTGCCCACACTGGAGGCACTGCACTCCAGCCTAGGTGACAGAGCGAGACTCCATCTCAAAAAATAAAATAAAATAAAATAAAATAAAAAATAAATAAACTGTAAATGTTACTTCCCAGTCACAGTCACTAGCCAATGAGCTCCCTGAGGATAAGGATAACTTCTATTTTTATCTCCTAAAAGGTCTCCACCCAATGAGTGGGTCTCACATCCTAGTATTTAAGAATGCTATTTTAAAGCAAGAGTAAGACAGCTACCATTCATTTGTTATTATATCTGAAACTCTCAGGTGTGGTGTGTTCTTTGTTGTGGAACTAAGTCATCAGTTCTGGAATTATGTCCCAATTTGTTCTATATATCTAAACTATGAACGATATTTTTTCATTTTGACACATCCCAACTATTGTGTTGCCTTTCAAAGTAAAAGGACAACAAAGCTCTGTAGTAGATTACGACATTTCAGGGAATGACTGAATTTATGACTTGCTACACAGTTCTTTCTAGAAAGTACTTTCACTTTCATCAATCTCTCGCCACTTATAAAAAAGAGAAATCACAACACTTTTTAAAAATATCAAGTAAAAATTATATATTCACTGTGGTAAATCTGGAAAAAAGAATAATCAACTAGAGTCCTGGAACAGAAATAAGTCCAGTTAACAATTTGGTGCATAAAATTTCATTTCCTGTGTATTCTTTCAATCATTTCAGCCATTAGTCTACAATGTTTTATTGAATCCTTGCTATTTTGTGTGGTAGGCAGTAATAAATAGAAGTTTTTTGTGTTCTCACAAAGCGAATTCATATAGTACATAATGTTTTATAGCCTGCTTTTTTTTTCACTGAAGCAAGTGGGGGTCAGAGTGATCAAACAAAATTCTTTGGTTTAATAACTTTTCACTCTAAAATGTGATCTTAATAGAGATGGCTTAGAACAAGCAAAAAGATGTCAGGGAGCTCTTGGTTTCTGTTTAGAACTCCATAGTCTCCAGACATAGTGAGTGAAAATCAAACGGACAGAGGGCTGCCGTGGGCCACTGGCAGCCCAGCTGGAGGAGCTGAAATCAGTGCACTAGGCCCAAGGCTGTAGTAGGGTCCTGGCCAGTCTTAGGTCAAGATAATACTCAGGCTGAGGGAGCATGAGAAGGCATCGAGGAGAACTCAAAGAGCCCCAGCACCCCAGGAGAAGCCAGACCAACTCTCAGTGAAGGAGCTACTGTTCAACTCCAGCATCAGCCACTGGATGGTCCTGCCCATATTTATCATCTCCTTCTTCTCAGACATGATCTGCCACTACATGTTCACCCTGGTACAGAGCGACAAGAAGCTCACCCAGGAGCAAGTTTCTGAACAGTTAAGTCCTAATTTGAAGCAGAGCCTTCAGTGAAAATGGAAATTACATTCCCAAAAAGTATTTTCTTGACATGAGAATATTACATCGACAACCCAGAGGATAAAAATATCACCACTTCCTCCCACTATGCTCTCAGGCATGATGAAAGGAAATATAACAAATGTCATCCCTATGATTACTTGTGAATGGGTCAACATGACATATTCAGGCATTGTTGCAACCAAGGTCCTATTTCCACTGATCCTCTGTTTTCTGTTGTTGTTTGTTTGTTTGTTTTGAGACGGAGTCTAGCTCTGTCGCCCAGGCTGGAATGCAATGGCACCATCTCGGCTCACTGCAACCTCCGCCTCCCAAGTTCAAGTGATTCTCCTGCCTCAGCCTCCCAAGTAGCTGGGATTACAGGTGCCTGCCACCATGCCCGGCTAATTTTTGTGTTTTTAGTAGAGACAGGATTTCACCGCATTGGCCAGGCTGGTCTCAAACTCCTGACCTCAGGTGATCCACCCGCCTTGGCCTCCTAAAGTGCTGGGATTACATGCGTGAGCCACTGCGCCCAGCCGACCCTCTGGTTTTAAGCCTATCCTGCAGCAAGTTATCAAACTACTCACATTAGATCTACCCTGAATGAGCTCTGTATCCTGGTATTTCCTCAACATATTTGGGCTTCAGAGAATTTACTGTGATTCTGGGCCAAGATAATGGCAATTGACCAATAAGAAATGAGGCAGGAGCAGATAACCAGAGCAGCCATGCCCATGCCCACAGACACCAGCAAATCTTCCAAGACAAAGTAGAAAGTTTTGGAGCTGACGCATTACCAGTGGACACCAGATGATGTCAAAGAGCTCATGGGCAAAGACCTTCACTTTGAAGGAAGTCCAAAAAGGAGTTACAAGACCAAGTGCCATGGCTCACGCCTATAATCCCAGCACTTTGGGAGGCTGAAGAGGACAGATCACTTGAGGCCAGGAGTCTGAGACCAGTCCAGCCAACGTGGTGAAACCCTGTCTCTACTAAAAGTACAAAAATTAGCTGGGCATGCTGGCACTCGCCTGTAATTCCAACTATTCCGAAAACCCCTTGAACCTGGGAGGTGAAGGTTGCTAGTGAGCCACGATCACGCCACTGCACTCCAGCCTGGGCAACAGAGTGAAGCTCTGTCACTAAATAAAAAAATAAATAAATAAATAAATAAATAAAGAGTTACAAACCTCTATTTTTTGAAGACCAAGCAGTAAAGATTAGCTCTGCCAGAACTTGGAGTAGACCTTAACCTGCTAACTTGTGTTTGAGCTAGAGCCTCTCAGAATTAAAAAAAAGAAAAAAAAAGAAAAGATAGCTAGGCACAATGGGTCACACCTGTAATCCCAACACTTTGGGAAGCCAAGGCGGGATGATTGCTTGAGGCCAGGAATTCAAGACCAACCTGGGCAACCAAGCAAGACCCCGTTCTCCACAAAAAAAAATTTAAAAATTAAAAAATTATCCAGGCATGGTGGCCTATAGTCCTGGCTACTCAGGAAGCTGAATTAGGAGGATCACCCAGGAGCCAAGGAATTCAAGGCTGTGGCGCCACTGTGGCTGTGGGCAACAGAACGAGACCCTGTGTCTAAAAAAATTAAAAATACAATACATAAATATTAAAAAATAAAAAATAATAATTTAAAAAGAAAGATATATGAGCCTCTCAGCATACAGCAAGGATCATTCTTATCTGAGCCAGGTTTCCCTTTATGCCTGAAACTAGAAAAAATGAAGGGTGTGTGCTGGATGATTTATAGGCAAAGTGCCATTTTAAAAATGTTTTACATTTTCCTTCTGGTGACTCTAGAAAGGAAACGCAGAGAAAGGGGAAAAGTTAAGCTAGCCAAAATATAAATGTTTACCAAAAATTCAATCTTTGAAAAAGCATTATTATTTTCTGAAAGAGTTCATGGAAACCAAAAAAAAAAGGCCGGGCGCAGTGGCTCACGCCTGTAATCCCAGCATTTTGGGAGGCCAAGGCGGGCGGATCACGAGGTCAGGAGATCGAGACCATCTGGCTAACATGGTGAAACCCCGTCACTACTAAAAATACAAAAAATTAGCCGGGCGTGGTGGCAGGCACTTGTAGTCCCAGCTACTCAGGAGGCTGAGGCAGAAGAATGGCAAGAAACCAGGAGGTGGAGCTTGCAGTGAGCCAAGACTGCCCCACTGCACTCCAGCCTGGACAACAGAACAAGACTCTCTCTCAAAAAAAAAAAAAAAAGCATTATTAATTATAACTAATTATTATATGCAGTCTGACTTTTAATGACAGTAAGCTCTTATTTTCTTAGGATCCAAGCACCCTGCATTTTTATATTTAATTGTGTTAGTATTTTTATAACTTTCTTTACAAAAGTAATAATTTTCATTATCAAAAATTTAGAAACTATAGATAAGCAAAATGAATCTCCCTATATTGTTCATTTTGAGCCTACAGGATGACATGAAGAGCAAATACGTGAAAACTTCATTCACACAAACTCTTCTCAGACAGATTATCCAGGGCCAGGAGACGTAGCAAACCTTCTATATACATTAATACTATCCAGGGAAAATTAGTGACCCTGACATACTGCTAGATCTATTTCCCATCTAGGGAACTTTCAGGACCATCAAAGACAGGTTAAGTAATGGGAAGTTCTTGATCTAGAGTTGAGAATATTATCAAACCCACTGAAAAAAAAAAAAGAGTTTCTATACTGTATATGTCCAGTCAGTTGAACTAAAAACCCCAAATATTCTAGATAAGAGTTTACATAACTTTTTAAGAAGGCAAAGAGATCAACTGCTGGCAGACATATAGGTGGGGGTTGTACAGGAATTTTTCTGTCTGGAATAAATGTCCAGGGAAGTGGCAGGGTACCATTTATGTATCAACAGGTAGATGAAATTTGTATAATGAGCACTGTAATCAAGAAAGAAGTGACTCTTGACTACAAATTAAACAACCTCGCTTTCTCTTTAAGAAACAAACCAAAGAGAAGCAAGGCCGGTCGTGGTGTCTCATGCCTATAATCCCAGCACTTTGGGAGGCTGAGGTGGGCGGATCACAAGGTCAGGAGATCGAGACCATCCTGACCAACATGGTGAAACCCCGTCTCTACTAAAAACACAAAAAATTAACTGTACATAGTGGCATGTGCCTGTAGTCCCAGCTACTCAGGAGGCTGAGGCAGGAGAATCACTTGAACCTGGGAGGCGGAGGTTGCAGTGAGCCGAGATCGTGCCACTGCACCCCAGCCTGGACAACAGAACAAGACTCTATCTCAAAAAAAAAAAAAAAAAAAAAGAGAAGTAAAACTGGGAAATCAGAATATCTGTGGACTGTATTAATGTCAATATCCTGGTTGTGATACAGTACTAAAGTCTTGCAAAATGTTACAAATGGGAGAAGAGTACAAAGGATCGCTATCATTTCTTACAACTACATATGAATTTATAATTATCTCAATAAAAATTTCCATTAAAAAAGAAACCAAATGAAGGCCAGGCACGGCAGCTAATGCTTGTAATCCCAGCACTTTGGGAGGTCAAGGTGGGAGGACTGCTTGAGCCTGGGAGTTCATGACCATCCTGGACAACAAGTGAGATGCTATCTCTTTAAAAAAAATAAATAAAAAATCAAATGAGATCCCCTAAATATATACTCAAATGTGTAACAGATATATGTATTTACACACACACACACACACACAACACACAGGCCATAGCTGCATTATTCATTACAGTCCCAAACTGGAAATAGCCCAAACGTCTACAGCAGACTATGTATAAATTGAGATATAATCATACAATGGAATCCTAACCTGCAATGAAAAAGAATGAACCACTGCCACATACACAACACATGAGAATGCAATATGTTGAACTGAAGAAACCAGACACAAAAGAATATACACTGTGAAATTTCCATTTATAAAACGTTCAAACACAGGCAAAATGAATCTATGCTGTTATGGTAATACAGTGGGTACCTCTGGGGATGAGGGAGAACCAGATGGTGGTTATACAAGTGTGCTCACTTACTACAGTGACATCTTATGGCTAAATCTCAAAAATATAGGCAGTATGTAAAGTAGTCAAATTCGTAGAAACACAAAGTAGAATGTGACTGCCAGGCGCTGGGGAAAGGAAAAAATGGGAATTTGTTTAATGAGTATAGTCTCATTTTTGCAAGATGTAAAAGTTCTGAAGAACCTGATTCACAACAATATTCAATATTCAAAATTCAAAACAATTGAACTGTACACTTAAAAATGTTTAAGATAGGCCAGGTGCAGTGGCTCAGGCCTATAATCCCAGGACTTTGGGAGGCTGAGGCAGGAGGATCAGTAGAGGCCAGGGGTTGAAGACCAGCCTGGGCAACACAGCAAGACCCCTATCTATATTAAAAATAAAGAAAAAAAATTGGCCAGGTATGATGGTACACACCTGTAGTCCCAGCTACTTGGCAGGCTGAGGCAGAAAGACTGCTTGAGCCCAGGAGTTCGGGGCTGCAATGAGCTATGATCACACCACTGCACTCGAGCCTGAGTGACAGAGCAAGACCGTGTGTTTAAAACAAACAAATGTTTAAGATGGTAGATTTCGGCTCACACCTGTAATCCAGCACTTGGGGAGGCTGAGGTAGGTAGATCACTTGAGGTTGGGAGTTTGAGACCAGCCTGGCCAACATGGTGAAACCTCATCTCTACTGAAAATACAAAAATCAGCTTGGTGTGGTGGCCTGCACCTGTAATTCCAGCTACTCAAGAGGCTGAGGCAGGAAAATCACTTGAACCCAGGAGACAGAGGTTACAGTGAGGAGAGATCACGCCACTGCACTGTCTCAAAAAAACAAAAACAAAACAAAAAGATGGTAGATGTCATGCTGTTTTTACCATAATATAAACTTTTAAGTAAAATACAATTAAAAATAGAAATAGGCTGGGCGCAGTGGCTCACGACTGTAATCCCAGCACTTTGGGAGGCCAAGGCGGGCGGATCATGAGGTCAGGAGTTCCAGACCATCTTGGCCAATACAGTGAAACCCCATCTCTACTAAAAATATCAAAATTAGCTAGGTGTGGTGGTGGGCACCTGTAGTCACAGCTCTTCAGGAGGCTGAGGCAGGAGAATCGCTTGAACCCAGGAGGCAGAGGTTGCAGTGAGCCGAGATCGAGCTCTCAGTTGATTTTTCACAAGGATGCCAAGTCGATTCAGTGGAGGAAAGAACAGTCTTTTCAACAAATGATGCTGGGAAACTGGATTTCCACATGCAAAGGAAAGAAGTTGAACCCCTATCCCACACCATATTACAAAAATTAACTCAAAATGGATCAATAACCTAAATATAAAAGCTAAAATCATAAAACTCTCAGAGAAAACATAAGGGTAAATGTTCATGACCTTGAGATTGGCAATGGATTCTTAGATATGATACCAAAAGCATGGGCAACAACAACAAAAAACAGATAAATTGGACTCCATCAAAATAAAAACTTTTGAGCATCAAAAGACATTAAGAGTAAAAAGACAATCTACAGAATGTGAGAAAATATTTACAAATCATATATCTGATCAAGAATTAATATCCAGAATATATAAAGAACTGTAACCTAACAATAAAGACACTCCAATTTAAAAGTGGGCAGAGAGCCGGGCGCGGTGGCTCACACGCCTGTAATCCCAGCACTTTGGGAGGCCGAGGCGGGCGGATCACGAGGTCAGGAGATTGAGATCATCCTGGCTAACACGGTGAAACCCTGTCTCTACTAAAAATACAAAAAATTAGCCGGGCCTGGTGGCGGGCGCCTGTAGTCCCAGCTACTCGGGAGGCTGAGGCAGGAGAATGGCGTGAACCCCGGAGGCGGAGCTTGCAGTGAGCCGAGATCATGCCACTGCACTCCAGCCTGGGTGGCAGAGGGAGACTCCGTCTCAAAAAAAAAAAGAAAAAGAAAAAAAAAAGTGGGCAGAGAAAGAGCTCTCTCACTCTCTCCTTCTCACATGCAAATTTTAAAAAAGGCAAAGAACTCTAGTAGACATTTTTCCAAAGAAAATATACAAGTGATCAATAAGAAGATGAAAAGATGTGCAATATCAGTAGTCATTAAGGAAATGAATTCTGTCAGAAAGGGACTCCCCAAACCAAAAAAGAGAAATGAAAATCAAACCATAACGAGACACCACTTTACACCTGCTAGGATGGCTACAATTAAACAAAAATCAAAAAATGGGATCTTTGTATATTGCTGGTGGGAATATAAAATAGTGCAGCTGCTGTGGGAAATAGTTTGGAGGTTCCTCAAAAAGCCAAACATAGAATTTCCATATGACCCAATAATTTCACTCTTAGATATGTCCAAATGAATTAAAAACAGATTCACACAGATACTTGTACACCAATGTTCACTGTAGCATTGTTCACAACAGCCAAATGGTGGACAACCCATGCCTATAAACAGATGAATAGACACACAAAATGTGGTATATACATTATTCAGCCTTAAAAATGAATGAAATTCTGATACTACAACATGAATGAACCTTAAAGACATTATGCTAAGTAAAATAAGCCAGATACAACAGGACAAATAGTGTTGATTCCATTTATATCCTAGAGTAGTCAAACTGATAGAAACAAAAACTAGAACTGTGATTACCAGAGGCTTGGAAGAGGGGGAAATAGGGACTTATAGGTACAGAGTTTCAGTCTGGAGTAATGAAAAATTCTGGAGATAGGTGGTAGTGACGATTGCACAGCAATGTGAATGTACTTAATGCCACTGAACTGTACACTTAACAATTAATACAATGGTAAATTTTATGTTATATATATTTTACAAATAAAAATAAAACAAAACACATTATGCTAAGTGAAAGAAGCCAAATACAAAATGACAAATATTATATGATTCCATTTATATGGGGTACCTAGAAAAGGCAAATTCAATAGAGACAGAAAGTCGATTAGACATTAGCTTGAGTTTGGGGAGAGGAATACGGAGTTATGGCTTGATGGTTAGAGTTTCTGTTTGGGAGGGTAATGAAAAAATTTTGGAAATAGATGGTGGTGATGACTGCATAACAGTGTAAACATAATTAACGCCACTGAATTATACAATTAAAAATGGTTAAAATGGCAAATTTTGTTATCTATATTTCACCACAATAAAAGAGAAAGTTAGGTTTATATATCTACAATTAATATAAACTAAAAATGTGCTTTTGTCTGAATCGTAACAAGACAGAAGTATATGGGAGGTTTTATGCTCAGTAGTCTAGATTAGCTGTCTATACTATTCAAATCCACTAGACACTCAAAAATTCCTCCCTACTTTTTATTAAGTAAACCTAGTAAGACAGAAGATATTTCCCATTTTCTTCTAGGATTTGCTTTGTATTTAAACCTCGTGTGAACTTGCAAAAAACATTCTTCTAACCTGAATAGCCTTGTACTTTAACACTAATGGACTCTGTGTCTACTTAATATTATGTACACAGTTACACAGTATTACAAATGAAATGTTTCAAATAAACTATACTGCCAACGAGATTATAAACTGCCAAAAGAGACAAAACAATGATTGCGATCTATTCATTTCTATCTAAGTCAAGCAATAATAATCAAGTGAAATACTTTACAGCTACAAAGGAAATGTCGCAATGTCCTCTTGTGAAAAATTTTATCCAGTTCAACTGTCCAAAGAATATGTGATAGGAATAGGGGAAATCTATTGACTTTTCCTTAAGTTCATTTACTTTACTAAGTACTATTGGAACGCAGACAGAAAATCTGTTTCAACAGAGAAAGAGGACAAATTCCTTATGGAAAATAATACTTCCAGATTACTAATTCTACGGAAATAGGGGACTAATGGGCAGAAAAGAGGAGAATGTGAAGAATGGCAGCTACAGAATAAAAATCTTGTTGGAAAAAAAATTACACAAATTCTCTGTGGGTGGAAATTCCATAGTGATGTAATAAAAATATAACAATGGAGATATACTAGAGACCACCTGACTTGGAAAATTAAATCTAGAAACATTAAGATTGAGGAAGTGCAAAATTAGGCCTGGTGATGAAAAGGGGGTTCCTCTAGCCAAACACGTTACCTCATCAAAATAAAACATGGAGGTTAAAATTTTGGAGAGGACAAAAACTACTTCCTAAAAAACAGTCTGCAGGGCAGAGAAAGATAACAGACCTGGGGGGCGAACAGGAGGAAATGGTGCAGGTCTACAGGTATTTGCATTTGGGTTAGAATGAGCCTGATAAGAAAAGGCTGTCACCTAAGAGAGGCAAACCAGCTGCCTGCCAGGAATGGTATAACCTTGGCAGGGTCTGAAGTGCAGGTCTGCAGATCCAAACATAACTTGACATCCTTATCCCCACCAGATGGGGTCCCACTGCACTGATTCTCACAATGCCATAGGTTCCTTCATGGTATTTATGTACCACAGTTGCAATTATTTATTTAGTATCTTTCTTCTCCGTCAGACTAGATAAACTCCATTGGGAACAGAGACCACCACATCTGTCCCATTCATGGCTGTTTTAGAACACAGCATGGTGCCTGGAACATAATGGGAGCTAGGGAGTGAGCACACACACAGCTCACAAGTGCGAACACACACTTGTGTGTTCTAGGATTTGCTTTGTATTTTAACACTGTTAAAGTGCATGCCATGCCCCTGGGCAAAATGAATACATAAATGAAAGTAGATTCCTTGATCAGGTCACCTCACCTGGGCAGTGGTAGAGGTTAAATTCTGCCTCCTCGGCCGGGCGTAGTGGCTCACGCCTATAATCCCAGCACTTTGGGAGGCCGAGGTGGGCAGATCACGAGGTCAGGAGATTGAGACCAGCCTGGCTAACACGGTGAAACCCCGTCTTTATTAAAAATACAAAAAATTAGCCGGGCGTGGTGGCGGGCGCCTGTAGTCCCACCTACTCCGGAGGCTGAGGCAGGAGAATGGCGTGAACCCGGGAGGCGGAGCTTGCAGTCAGCTGAGATCGTGCCACTGCACTCTAGCCTGGGCAACAGAGCAAGACTCCATCTCAAAAAATAAATAAATAAATAAATAAATAAATAAATAAATAAATAAATAAATAAATATAAATAAATAAATTCTGCCTCATCTTATTTCTCACCTTCCCTAGAACTAACCACTTGGAACCACTCTTGGCAGAGAGCATTCTTTCTATAAAATTATAATGTGAGGCCGGGCACGGTGGCTCACTCCTGTAATCCCAGCATTTGGGAGGCTGACCTGGGAGGATCACCTGAGGTCAGGAGTTTGAGACCAGCCTGACCAACATGGTGAAACCCTGTCTCTGTTAAAAACACAAAAAATTAGCCAGGCGTGGTGGTGGGTACCTGCAATCCCAGCTACTCGGGAGGCCGAGGCAGGAGAATTGCTTGAACCCGGGAGGCAGAGGTTGTAAAGAGACTGCGCCAGTGCACTCCAGCCTGGGAGACACAGTGAGACTCCATCTCAAAAATAAATTAATTAATTAATTTAATTATAATGTTAATTCCAATGGCCAGGCAACAATCAACTTTCTTTTGACCAGCCTTGGAGAAATCCAGCAGGAATTATTAGTCAAACTCCAAAGCTTTCAAGAAATACCCTAGGATTGTACCAAATACAGCCTGCATTCCCAGCAGTCTTAAGGCAAGGCCACTCTATACCTCACACAACAATTGCTTGGGCACAGATCTTCCCTGCAAATCCAAGTCATCTAATTTATCTTCCAATCCTTCAAAGCACTTGCCACTTGGTACTCAAAAGATGCTGCAGGAAACAATGCAATTTTGTATTAAAAACAAAATAATCACTAACACTTACTGAGCTCTTTAAGCCAGGTAATATGCCATAGTAAATCTATATATGCATTATTTAAATTACTTGTCACAACCACAACTACCCTGTGAAGTATGTGCTATTATCTCCATTTTACAGAGGGAAAAGGGCCTTTACAGAGCCCTTTACAAGGTTCCACAACTATTAAGTGGTAAAGTAGAAAGCTCAGCCAGACACTTGGACCCCAAAGTTAACACCCAGCCACTAAAAAAAAACGCTTTCAAGTCAAAAATAACAAACAACCCAATTTTAAAAACGGCAAGACCAAACAGATACTTCATAAAAAGGCACATATAAATGGCCAATAAGCCCATGGAAAGATACAACATCATTAGTCATCAGGAAAATGCAAGTTAAAACCACAATTATATACCATTACACACCCATTACAATTGCTTTTTTTTTTTTTTTTTTTGAGACGGAGTCTTGCTCTGTAGCCCGGGCTGGACTGCAGTGGCCGGATCTCAGCTCACTGCAAGCTCCGCCTCCCGGGTTTACGCCATTCTCCTGCCTCAGCCTCCCAAGTAGCTGGGATTACAGGCATGCGCCACCACACGTGGCTAATTTTGTATTTTTAGAAGAGACGGGGTTTCACTAAGTTGGCCAGGCTGGTCTCAATCTCCTGACCTCGTGATCTGTCCACCTCGGCCTCCCAAAGGGCTGGGATTACAGGCATGAGCCACAGCGCCTGGCCCACCACACACCCATTAGAATGGCTAAAAGTAAAATAACTGACAAATACAATGTGTCAATGAAGATGTGAAGAAACTGGAAAACCTACATTGTGGTGGGAGTATAAAATGATATAAACACTTTGGGAAATGCTCTGGCAGTTGCTTAAAAAGTTAAACAGACACATAACCTAGTAATCTCACTCCTAGCAATTTTACTACTAGGTATTTGCCCAGGAGGAATAAAATCATACGGCCACACAAAGATTTGTACATGACAGTTCCTAGCAGCTTTATTCATAATAGCCCCAAACTGGAGACAACTAAAATGTCAATCAACAGGTGAACGGATAAACAAATCTTGGCATGTTCACACAATGAAATCAGAAGTTACAAATCACTGATAATACAGAAAAAATAGATGAATCTCACAGATATACTAAGCAAAAGAAGCTAGACAGAAGAGTACATACTATAGTGTTAGAAATAAAATCAGTGTGTATGGGGACAACACTGGTAGAAATGTTCTGTATGGTCATGTGCCACACAATATGGTCAACAATGGACCATATATATGATGGTGGTCCCATACGATTATAATACCATATTTTTATTGCACATTTTCTATGTTTAGATGCACAAATACTTGTTACTGTGTCACAACTGCCTACAGGTTTGTACAGGTTTGTAGCCTAGGAACATGAGACTATACCATACAGCTTAGGTGTGTAGTAGGCTACACCACCTAGGTTTGTGTAAATACATTCTGTGATGCTCATAATGGTTTAAAATCAACTAATGATGCAGTTCTCAGAATGTACCCTCATTGTGAAGTGACCCATGACCGTATATTGATTGTGACGGTGATTATACAGATGAGACATTTGTCAAAACTCACTGAACTCTACAGTCACAATCTGTACATTTTATTGTCCCTACATTTGATTTCAATTAAGTTGATTTAGAGAAAAAGTGACAGCAAAAGATTGATAAACCCAAATGTTTATCAATAGACTACTGCTTAAATAAATTATGATCCATACAATAAATACTATGCAGCTGTGGTGAAGGAGGAGGAGGGATGCCAGTTACTGCTATGGAAAGATCCCTGAGATATTCAGTTAAGTGAAAAAGGCAAGACACAGATCAGTGTGCATAGTATGTTATCTTTTGTGTAAAAAAAGAGAAACTATATTCACCTTGCCTTGTATATGCAAAAAGAAACTACACAAACAACGGTACACAAACAGCAGTAGTTAAGGAGGTGGTGAACCTGGGCAGAGGGGAAGGTGGCTTTTCACTATATACCTGTTTGACGTACTTAAGAAATGAAAAAATTACCTAGGTTCCAGGAAAGGGGTAACTGTTCTAACTCCCTATACCACATTCCCAATCCTTCCAAATTGTATCTAAAATGTGAACAAAGCTATAAAACAGACCCGGGCGCGGTGGCTCACGCCTGTAATCCCAGCACTTTGGGAGGCCAAGGCGGGCGGATCACAAGGTCAGGAGATCGAGACCATGGTGAAACCCCGTCTCTACTAAAAAATAGAAAAAAATTAGCCGGGCGCAGTGGCGGGCGCCTGTAGTCCCAGCTACTCAGGAGGCTGAGGTAGGAGAATGGCGTGAACCCAGGAGGCGGAGCTTGCAGTGAGCCGAGATTGCGCCACTGCACTCCAGCCTGGGCGACAGAGCGAGACTCCGTCTCAAAAAAAAAAAAAAAAAATTAAAAAAAATTAAAAATTAGACCTAATTCCATACTCTGCAGCCATGAAAAACATTGAGGCAGATCCTAGGGTATGGTTAAGAGTACAGGCCATAGGCTGGGCGTGGTGGCTCAGGCCTGTAATCCCAGCACTTTGGGAGGCTGAGGCGGGCAGATCAACTGAGGTCAGGAGTTCGAGACCAGCCTGGCCAACGTGGCAAAACCCAAGGAGAACGTCACACACCGGGGCCTGTCATGGAGTGGAGAGAGGGGACAGGGATAGCGTTAGGAGATATACCTAATGTAAATGACGAGTTAAAGGGTGCAGCACACCAACATGGCACATGTATACATATGTAACAAACCTGCACGTTGTGCACATGTACCCTAGAACTTAAAAGTATAATAAAAAAAGAAAAAAATACAAAAATTAGCCGGGCATGGTGGCAGGTGCCTGAAATCCTGGCTACTCGGGAGGCTGAGGCAGGGAGAATCGCTTGAACCCAAGAGATGGAGGTTGCAGTGAGCCGAGATCACACCATTGTACTCCAGCCTGGGTGATGGAGCAAGACTGTCTCAAAAAAAAAAAAAAAAGGAAAAAGAAAAAAGAAAAAAAGAGTAGAGTACAGGCTATAGGGTCACAGTGCTGGAGTTCAAACCTCACCTATGTCACCTAACTTTATGACTGTGAAAGTTCCTCCTCTGCTCCTGTTTTCTCATCTCTAAAATGGGTTTTTGGGAGGCTTAAGAGAGAAATTACATGTAAAGCACTTAGAATAATAAGCACCCAATAAATACTATGACGACTACTAGGGTAAATCAACTAACAGAATACTATGACTCTATTTCTGTATATATTTGTACGTATTTGTATATATAAGTATATACATGTTTGTACATATAAGTATATGCACGGAAGATGTAGTCAAATTATTGGGATTGAAAGAGTTTAGCCTAGCCTAACTTAAATGTGTTCAGAACACTTACGTTCACCTACAGTTGGGCAAAATCATCTAACATGAAGCCTAACTTATAATAAAGTATTGAATATTTCATGTAATTTATTGAATACCATACTGAAAGTGAAAAACAGAATGGTTGTATGGGTACTAACATGTCACTTTCACACCATGGTAAAGTCAAAAAATTTTAAGTCAAGCCATAGTAAGTCAGGGACAGTCTGTAAATTGCTTCCATGCCATCCCTCATCTTAAAACATGTCAGTGGTTTTCTATTATCTTTTGGATCTAATCCAAACTACCTACCAGACCTTGCATGTCCTGGCTCCCGCCTAGCTCTCTGGCCATTCTTGTCCTTCATTCACTATAGACACAGCTTCTTTCAGTCCCACTAATGTGCCAAACTCTTGCTTGACTTCAAATGCTGCTGGAATGCTCTTTTCTGTCTTCTTTCCAAATCAGGTTCATGACCATCAGCTCAATTAAAAATTATGTTCTCACAGAGGCTTTCCCAGATCACTCTTATTAAATTAAATCTTTCCTGATTTTTCTTTCTCGTTTGTTTTCTTCATAAAAGTGCCATGATTTAAAATTATTTCATCTGTCTGTTTTTGTTTTGACTCCTCTAGAATGGTAGCTTCAAGAAGGCAGTATCATGGGATTTTTTTGTTTTGTTTGTTTGTTTTGAGACAGGGTCTCGCTGTCACCCAGGCTGGAGTGCAGTGGTGCTATCTCGGCTCACTGAAGCCTCGATGTCCTGGCCTCAAGCCATTCTCCCACCCCAGCCTCCTGAGTGGCTGGGACTACATGCTCATGCCACCATGCTCATCTAATTTTCGTATTTTTTGTAGAGATGGGGTTTCACCATGTTGCCTAGGCTGGTCTCAAACTCCTGAGCTCAAGTGATCTGTCCACCTTGGCTTACCAAAGTGCTGGAATTACAGGTGTCAGCCACTGCACCCAGCTTTGTTTTGTTTTTAAGACAGAATCTCACTCTGTCACCCAGGCTGGGGTTCCATGTTTATTTTTATACACCACCAGGGCCTACCACTACACAGAACTTAACAAATATTTGTTGGGTTAATAAAATGTTATCCCATTTACGAGATGGGTCCTAAAGTAATATTCTCATTTATGGTGATAGTTTCTAAAAACATATATAGGCCAGTGCTGTGGCTCATACCTGTAATCCCAGCACTTTGGGAGGCCGAGGTGGGCAGATCACTTGAGGTCAGGAGTTCGAGACCAGCCTACCCAACATGGTGAAACCCCATCTCATAAAAATTAGCCAGATGTGGTGGGAGGCACCTGTAGTGCCAGCTACTCCAGAGGCTGAGGCAGGAGAATCACTTGAACCCAGGAGGCAGAGGTTGCAGTGAGCCAAGGTAATGCTACTGCACTCCAGCCTGGGTGACAAAGCAAGACTCCATCTTAAAATAAATAAATAAATATGCATATAAAGTTTTAAAATAGGGCTGGGCATGGTGGCTCACGCCTGTAATCCCAGCACTTTGGGAGGCCAAGGTAGGTGGTTCACCAGAGGTCAGGAGTTCAAGACCCACCTGGCCAACATGGCGAAACCCCATCTCTACTAAAAATAGAAAAATTAGCCAGGCGTGGTGGCATGCACCTGTAATCTCAGCTACTCAGGAGGCTGAAGCATGAGAATTGCTGAATCTGCGAGGCGGAGGTTGCAGTAAGCCGAGATCATGTCATTGCACAGCAGCCTGGGTGACAAGAGCGAAACTCCATCTCAAAAAAAAAAAAAAAAAGTTAAAAAATATCACAATGTTATTTCAAGTTACTCTTTTGACAAATGGTTATTTATACACAAGACAATGGCTTCCAAATTTTCACTTGTAATACCCAGTAAGAAAATAATTTTACACTGCAATCCAGTAAATACCATATACATGAGACATCATAGGCCAGGCACAGTGGCTCATGCCTGTAATCCCAACACTTTGGGAGGCCAAGGCAGGAGGATCACTTGAGCCCAGAGTTTGAAACCAGTCTGGGCAACATTATGAAACTCCATCTCTACAAAAAATACAAAAAATATTAGCTGAGTGTGGTAATACATGCCTGTAGTCCTAGCTACCCGGGAGGCTGAGTGGGGAGGATTGCTTGAGCCCAGGAGGCAGAGGTTGCAGTGAGCCAAGATGGCACCACTGCACTCAAGCCTGGACAACAGAGCCAGACTGTCTCCAAAAAGAAAAAAAAGACATTATATATAACTGAACAAAGTTTCACAAAATTTTACCCTTGATAAGAGAGATGCACTTTGATATTTTCTATTCAATGTCATAAAATATTATAATCATTTTTATGTGATTTTTCTAAACTACTACATAGTGGAAAGATAATGATGTGTACTACTTTCACTCATGATTTCAACAACTCATGAATGCACTGATTCAAACAATGCAAAATTAATCTGCTAGGGAAAGATAATTCAATTATATTACCAATTCTAAACTACCACATTCAAACTCCAGTATCACACTCTAACCAGTCATCAATCAAAAAAAATGGTAACCTACAGACACAGGACACTTAGATTAGCAACCCCTTGCTAAAGGAGGGGCCCCAAAGTGACATCAGAGTGGAAAGAGAAGGATGAACACCACTGTAAGTCTTCCCTCTCTCATCTAATAGCAACCCAATTCTTGAAGACTCATAAGCCAAAAACTTTGGTGTTATCGTTGACTCCTTTTTCTTTCATTCCCCAAATCTGGCACACCATTAAATCCTATTGGCTCTTCCATCACAACACATCCAAAATCTGACACTTGTTCTGGTCCAACCCACTATCTCTTGCCTAATTACTAAAACAGCCTCCTAACCAGGCTCCTCAATTCTGCCCTTGTCCTCTTAAGACAGTGAAGCCAGCTGGGCTTCCTGGGTCGAGTGGGGACTTGGAGAACTCTTCTTTGTCTAGCTAGAGGATTGTAAACGGACCAATCAGTGCTCTGTGTCTAGCTAAAGGATTGTAAATGTACCAATCAGCACTCTGTAAAAACACACCAATCAACACTGTATCTAGCTAAAGAACTGTAAATGCACCAATCAGCACTGTGTAAAAAATGAATCAATCTGCACTCTGTAAAATGGACCAATCAGCAGGATGTGGGTGAGGACAAATAAGGGAATAAAAGCTGGCCACCCCAGCCAGCAGGGGCAACCTGC
The DNA here is from genome assembly GCF_047675955.1 of Chlorocebus sabaeus. NCBI lineage: Eukaryota > Metazoa > Chordata > Mammalia > Primates > Cercopithecidae > Chlorocebus > Chlorocebus sabaeus. Next base: position 66,397,014 of record NC_132908.1, on the reverse strand, counting down.
TCGGGTCCCCTTATATACTATGGAAGCTTTGTTCTTTCACCTTTCACAATAAATCTTGCTGCTGCTCACTCTTTGGGTCCGTGCCACTTTTAAGAGCTGTAACAACTCACCGTGAAGGTCCGTGGCTTCATTCTTGAAGTCAGCGAGACCAAGAACCCACCAGAAGGAACCAACTCCAGACACACTCTTCCTTCAGTCTTTCACAACAATGTAGTCAGAATGATCCCATTAAGCCATTAAGTCACATCATGTCACTCTTCTGCTCCAGTGATTTCCCATCTCAAAATAAAAGCCAAAGTCCTTCCTAAAAGAAAGTTGCATGTGATCTGCCCTCCCCTGATCATTCTGATCTCATCTGCAACTATCCAACCACTGTGGCCTCCCTCACTGTTCCTCAAACACACCAGACATCCTCCCATCTTAAGGTCTTTGAATTTGTTTCCTCTGCCAGGAATGCTCTTCCTATAGATATCCTCATGGCTAGCTCCCTCACTTTGCTCCTGGCTTTTACTTAGTCATCTTCATAAAGTTATCTCGTCACCATTGCTAAAATTTCAAACCCTCCTCCTCACACCACATATACATTCCACAGTCCTCTTCCCTGCATTATTTTGTGTGTGTGTGTGATGGAGTCTCGCTGTATCACCAGGCTATAGTGCAGTGCCACAATCTCGGCTCACTGCAACCTCCACCTTCTGGGTTCAAGTGATTCTCCTGCCTCAGCCTCCCGAGTAGATAGGACTACAGGCACATGCCACCATACCCAGCTAATTTTTGTATTTTTAGTAGAGATGGGGTTTCACCATGTTGGCCAGGATGCTCTGGATCCCGACCTCATGATCTACCCGCCTCAGCCTCCCAAAGTGCTGGGATTACAGGCGTGAGCCACCGTGTCCAGTCCTCTGTATTATTTTTCTTCTTAGTGCTCACCACTACCTAACACAGTATATATTTTAGTTATTTATTCTTATTGTCTGCCTCCTATGCCATGTAATCTCCATGAGGGCATACCTGTTTATTCGCTACTAAATCCCCAGCACCTAGAACAGTGTCTGGAACACAGTAAAGGCTTAATAAATATTTGAATAAGTGAATGAATGAGTAGGCTTGGAATGAACAAGAAAACAGAATAAATAAGAATAGCTAATTAGGCTGAGTGCAGTGGCTCACACCTGTAATCTCAGCACTTTAGGAGGCCCAGGCAGGAGGATCCCATGAGCCCAGGAGTTCCAGACCACACTGGGCAACATAGTGGGACCCCAATTCTACAAAAAATTTAAAAAATTAGCCAGGCGCAGTGGTGCACACCTTTTCCTAACTATTTGGGAGGTTGAAATAGAAGGATCACTTGACCGCAGGAGACTGAGGCTATAGGGAGCCGTATTCCAGCCTGGGTGAAAGTAAGACCTTGTCTCAAAAAACAAAACAAATAAAAAAACAAAACTGCAGGTAAAGATCTGCAGCTCAAGCTCCAAGGGAAACCTTGGCACATTAGTGATGTCTCTGGCTATATCAGCATGTGGTTGAAACAGGTTACTTCTGGAATCTTCACAGAGGAAAAAAAAAAAGAAACAGGTAGCAACTATTACTTGAGACTGAATTAATTCTCTCTGTAAGGGCTGAGTGTTCCCTCCAAGCTCACCATCTATTCTGAATCAATCAAGAAAAAAAATGGGGGGAAATAAAACCACAAATGAAAAACATGATTTTCTTTTTTTTTTTTCTCTTTTTTTGAGACAGAGTCTCGCTCTGTCACCCAAGTTGGAGTGCAGCAGCACCATCTCAACTCACTGCAGCCTCCGCCTCCCAGGTTCAAGCGATTCGCCTACCTCAGCCTCCTAAGTAGCTGGGATCACAGGTGCCATCACGCCTGGCTTTATTTTGTAGTTTTAGCAGAGATGAGGTTTCACCATGTTGGTCAGACTGGTCTCGAACTCCTGACCTCAGGTGATATGCCCGCCTCTGCCTCCAAAAGTGCTGGGATTACAGGCATGAGTCACTGCGCCCGGCCAAAAAACTTTATTTTCTACCCATTATGAACCATGCTTTAGCATGAAACTTATTATGAAGCAAATACCAGAAGTCATAGCTAAGGCTAGAATTTTGAAGTAATGCTATGCAGACAAGAGAAATCAAGGGATCTGTCAAATCTGCTATTAATTGATTGTATGACCAGGGTCTCTCTGAACCTATTACTCATACCTCTGTTAAAATAAAAATCACCACTATCCAAGTCACCCTCGACTAGTTGTTCTGAAGATGAAATAATGGGAAAGCCCCCCTCCCTTTTTTTTTTTTTTTTGGAGTCTCACTCTATCGCCCGGACTGGAGTGCAATGGCGCGATCTTGGCTCACTGCAACCTCCGCCTTCCTGGTTCAAGTGATTCTCCTGCCTCAGCCTCCCAAGTAGCTGGGACTACAGTCTCAGGCTGGAGTGCAGTGGGGTGCAGTGGTGTGATCTCAGATCTCAGCTCACTGAAAGCTCCGCCTCCCGGGTTCCCGCCATTCTCCTGCCTCAGCCTCCCAAGTAGCTGGGACTACAGGCGCCCGCCATCACTCCCGGCTAATATTTTGTATTTTCAGTAGAGACGGGGTTTCACCGTGTTACCCAGGATGGTCTCGATCTCCTGATCTCGTGATCCGCCCGTCTCGACCTCCCAAAGTGCTGGGATTACAGGGGTGACCCACTGCACCCGGCCGGAAAGCACTTTTAAAAGCATAAAATGCCATACACCATACAAATGCAAGAAGTTACGAAATTCTGAGTTTGTTATTATTCACTATTAAGATTTATTTAAAATAATGCTCTTTGGGGGAAACTTTTACATTTTAAAAGTTTTTAGAATTAAAAGTCAGGATGCAGAGATTTCTCTTTTAGGCCCCAAATTAATCGAAAAACTATTTCACTAGTATATTTGCTTCAGAGAAATAGAAGTGAACTTTCACAAGTCATTAATCTATTGCTCAAAATAAAATGATCTCACACACACACGCGCACACACACACAATCAAAGCTTCAAACCAATCTTTAGTGGTTGCATATCACTACTTGCCTGGGGTTGGGAGAGAATGACTGCAAAGGGAAAGGAAGCTTTTTAGAGTGATGGAAATGGTTTATGTCTTAACATGGATGAATACATTTTTCAAAACTCAGCAAAATGTACATTTTAGGCACAATTTACGTATGTACATTACACCTCAATAAAGTTAGTTTAAATTTTTAAAAGTCTATCCTGTTTCCTTAATTAAAAAAAAAAATTAGTTGCACCATGGTCTCAAAGATAATTTTTAAAATGAGATCTAATGCAACAGGCTTGAAGATTAAATAAAACAGGCTTGAGTATTTAAGAAAAATGACAAAACATGAGCCAATGACAAAAAAAAAAAAAGGTTGATTTATGAATTTCTGGCCTCAAGGTCAACTCAGATTAGGGGGGAAAAAAGACAATGAAGGCATAATCAAGATGGGGGAGCGTCTGGAGAGAAATCTCAGCTTCTACTCTAGAAGACAAAAACCAAAAACGGTATTACTTCAGAAGGCACACTGGAAAAGCACAGACGTGGGTGCACTTCAGACCTAGGTTCAACGGATCTAGGCCGTTAACTGCATGGCCTTGAGAGTTCTCAACCTGTGTGCCTCAGTTTCCCTTTCTGTAAAATAAAGATAATGATGGCTTAGAATTTAGCTGAGCACACAGCAAGTGCTCGACACATAAGTAATACATGATATTACATAAGGCACCAGAACTCGGAGCTGACTGGAAATGCATGCAAACTAAAGCCCTCCCCCCAATCCCACCCCAGTTTCCCTCTGAGGGTCGTGATCCCTTTCGTACGCCTTATCGCCCCCAGCCAAGCCTCCCTTCCTTCCCACATACCCTCCACACAGCCTTTTCACCCCTCGCCCCAGCAGCTCCAGAGGCCTCCCACCTCCCAGGCCCCACCTCGTTGAGGAAGCGGGTGACATCGTAGACTCGCCCATGGATCACAAGCCACAGTTCCTTCAAGGAGTTGCGCTTTGCCACCTCCTCCAATCGGTAATAGGTGACCGAGGTCTCGACTTCCTGCCCTTTCCCATCGCTACCGCTAGCTTCCGCAGTCGCCATTGAACCGGACATACCGCCTCTCCACCGCTAACTGAGATTCCGCGACTACTTTCCTGGAGAGCCCGCTCTCAGCCTTCCTCGGCTTCCGTAACCAGGGCCCATAAGGCCTTGAGACGGTTCCTAGCAACAGCCAATCACACTTCCGAATAGTGCCTGGTTCGTTTTCTTTTCACCAATGAAACGAGTGACTCAGTTAGAAGTCCCGCCCACTCCTCGCCAGATCCTCCAGGTGAAAGTCTGGTTCGAGGTCGAACTAACCAATTAGGGTCGTTCAGCCCCTCCAACCTCGCCAATCAGATACCGCGATTTTTGGACTGGCGCCGAAAAGAGATGTGCTGTCAGCTGTCACCTCAGGAGAGGTTCCCCTTCGCTCAGCCTGTGGCCCTTTAGGGTCTCCAGTGTTCCGCTTCCCTTCCCATCGCTGTGGCTTTCTCCTGAGTCTCAGGAAGCTCGTTTCCCCTACACTACCGGCACAGCTTGTATCCCAGCCCTGATTTTACATCTTTGCTGCCTCCAGGTCGTGGTCTGGCCAATCCCGTCTCTCCTCAGTTTCTCCATCAGTAAAATGGGCTTGATAAGCTCTCTCTTACAAATGGGTTTGCCTTTTTTTTTTTCTTTTTTGGGACAGGGTCTCGCTCTGTCACCCAGGCTGGAGTGCAATGGTGAGATCTTGGCTCACTGCAACCTCCGCCTCCCAGGTTCAAGCGACTCTCCTGTCTCAGCCTCCCGAGTAGCTGCAATTACAGGCACCCGCCACCACCCCGGCTAATTTTTGTATTTTTACTAGAGACAGGGTTTCACCATGTTGGCCAGGCTGGTCTCGAACTCCTGACCTCAGGTGATCCGCCCGCCTAGGCCTCCCAAAGGGCTGGGATTACAGGCGTGAGCCACTGCGCCTGGCCCGGTTTGCCTATTTTAATGAGCGTGCCTGTAAGCGCTTGGCACATAGTAATCGCTAAACAGGGTAGCCAATTAGAGAGGCAATCGCTGTCCCGAGTCCTTGGGACAGCAATTGGGGGTAGAGCGTGCCACGTATCCCATGTTTCTACCACCATTCAGAATCCGATTTTCAAACGAATTCTGTGATGATCAGGATCAATCTGCACTATTTTAGTCTCTACGTGATCTAAAATAGAATTGAATTTAACTGCTCTCCAATAGAGGTCCCGGCACTTTGGAATTCCAAATTTGGTTAAGGTGCAGTGTTGTGCGCCACTTTTTAACTGCCATTATAACTGACAGATTGCTCTTCCTATAATGTCATTTTCATCTTGTCACTCTCGCAGTCTACCATTCAGAGGTCTCCACAATCCATTCGCAACCTCTTTCACTAACATATCATATTTTCCACCATTCCCTTTATAAGCCTGTTGCACCAGCCCTGACTCCGAAACCTGCTGGTTTAAAACCACATCTGTGGTCATTCCAGGTCCACCAAGTTAATTTCAGATCACGGAGAGACGAAAATAATGCAGATTGATCCTGATCATCACAGAATTCGTTCGAAAATCGGATTCTGAATGGTGGTAGAAACATGGGATACTCCACGCTCTACCCGCAATTGCTGTCCCAAGGACTCCTCTTCCTTCCAACGCCACTGGCTTTTCAAGTTCCTCTTCAGTTTCTTCTATTTTCAAACTTCTTCTCTTACCGTTCTGAGCTCCAGTGGTTCCATTCCTTTGTAGTACCTAAAAAAGCATATTACTATTTTGGGAAACCTGCTGCATCTGTAAATTTTAACTTTACAGAATTTACTTCCCTAGTAGACTGACACGATGAGAGCAATTTCACAAGATTCTTAGGATCCTCCACAAACTCCAGATTCAAATATTTACATTTATTCCAGACGTTTACTATTTACCGTTACAAGTCTTAGGATAGGCATTGGGAGTAGAGAGATAACATAAGAAACAAAATCTCTGAAAGAAATAAAAACATTTACAGGCTGAATGCGACTGCTCAAGTCCCGTAATTCCAGCACTTTGGGAGGCCGAGGTGGACAGATCGCTTAAGCCCAGGAGTTCAAGACCACTTTGGGCAACTAGTGAGGCTCTTGTCTCTTCAAAAAATACAAAAATTATCTAGGCATGGTGGCACACAATTATAATCCCAGATATTTGAGAGGCTGAGATCTGAGGATGGCTTGAGTCTGGGAAGTCGAGGCTGCAGTGAGGTGTGATCACACCACTGCACTCAGGCCTGGATGACAGAGCGAAACCCTGTCTCAAAAAAGACAAATAAATAAAAATAAAAAATAAAAAATTACAAAGTCTAGCACTTAAGTGATATATACATGTAGCATTTTATTTGAAATGTTTTTTTTAGAATTTCTAACAAGTAAGTTACAAGAATAACACAATGAATGACCGTATACTTTTAGCTTCGGTTTACCAATTGTTAACATTTTTCAATATTTTATTTTTTTCCATATATATTTTGATCGTTGTTGTTAATAGTGCTGAACTATTTCAGACATCACCCACCCTTTACAGCCAAATAATTCTACGTGTATCTTCTAAAAATAACATATTGTTACATAACTGCAGTATGATTTTCAAATTCAGAGAATTTAACATTCACACAAAACTATTCTCTAACATACTCTCCGTATTATTTTCCATTATTGCATTCATGTCCTTTGTGGAATTTTAGTGTGTCTGTATGATCCAAGATCCGGTTGAGGATCATGTATTGCACTTAGCAAAGTCTCTTGAGTCTCCTTTAATCTGGAACATTTCCTTAACTTTGCTTTTGCTTTCATGACATTGACATTTTTAAATAGTATAGCCTCAAATTGAATTTTACACTGAAAAATTATTGTGACCTAAATGTTTTGGTCATAAATTTATATTCACAATTTATAGCACATGTTAGCCAGAAAGTCTGGCTTGGAATACCTGTCCCTACCACTCACAGACTTGGTGACCTTGGGCAGGTTTCTTAGCCTCTTTTTTTCCATGTAGATACCCACTACCCACTTGTTCCGACACCATCTGATGAAAACACAATTCCCCCTTGAATTGTTTTCCTGTCTCTGTTGAAAATTGATTGATCATTTAAGTGTGGTTCTCTTTCTGAACTTTCTATTCTGTTCCAATGACTTATTTGTTTATCCTTATGCCAGTTCCACAGTCTTGATTACTGTAACTTTGTAGTAAGGCATTATATCAGGTAATATAAGTCTTAAGGCTTTGCTCTTAACTTTTGAAAATTATTTTTGCTATTCTACATTCTTTGTATTTCCACATACTTTTTTTTTTTTTTTCACTCTCGTCACCCAGATTGGAGTGCAATGGTGCAATCTCAGCTCACTGCAACCTACACCTCCCAGGTTCAAAAGATTCTCCTGTCTCAGCCTCCCGAGTAGCTGGGATTACAGGACCCCACCACCACGCTTGGCTAATTTTTGTATTTTTTTTTTTTTTTTTTTTTTTTTTTTTTTTTGAGACGGAGTCTTGCTCTGTTGCCCGGGCTGGAGTGCAGTGGCCGGATCTCAGCTCACTGCAAGCTCCGCCTCCCGGGTTTACGCCATTCTCCTGCCTCAGCCTCCCGAGTAGCGAGGACTACAGGCGCCCGCCACCTCGCCCGGCTAGTTTTTTGTATTTTTAATGGAGAGGGGGTTTCACCATGCTGGCCAGGCTGGTCTCAAACTCCTGTCCTCAGATGATCCACCCGCCTCAGCCTCCTAAAGTGCTGGGATTACAGGCATGAGCCACTGTGCCCGGCCCCACATACTATTTAAAATCAGCTTATTGACCAAGTGATCAAATTAAAACATCTCCATAATAAATCGTGTTGACAGCACCTGGTGTGATGTGATGAAAAGGGCATGTTGCCACTGTGGCATTCTTCCACAAAACCCATAACCATAGTTCAAGCATGGGAAAACATCAGGTAAACCCAAACTGAGGGACATTCTACATAATGCCTGACCAGTACTCCTCAAAACTGTCAAGCTCATTAAAAAAAAAAAAAAAAGGAAAGACTGAGAAATTGTCACAGACTCAAGTAAACTAAGGAGACATGACAATTACATGCAGTGTAGTATCCTGGACAGGATCCTAGAACAGAAAAAGGGCACTAGGGAAAAACTAGAGAAATCCAAATAAAACAGTAAGGTACCAGTGTTGACTTCTTACTTTTGACAAACATATTTTGGTAATGTAAAATGTTATCATTATGGGAAATTGAGTGAGTATACAGAAACTCACTGTACTATTTTTGCAACTTTTCTATAAATTAAAATTATTATAAAAATAAAGGTTATTATTTTTTGCTAGGCACTGTGTCTCATGCCTGTAATCCCAGCACTTTTGAGGCTGAGGCACAAGGATTGCTTGAGCTCTGGAGTTCAAGACCAACCTGGACAACATAGCAAGACCTCATCTATTTTTTTTTTTTTTTCTTTGAGATGGAGTCTTGCTCTGTCAATCAGGCTGGAGCACGGTGGTGTGATCTCGGCTCACTACAACCTCCGCCTTCTGGGTTCAAGCAATTCTCCTGACTCAGCCTCCCGAGTAGCTGGGATTACAGGCACCCGCCACCATTCCCAGCTAATTTCTTTGTATTTTTAGTAGAGACAGGGTTTCACCATGTTGGCCAGGCTGGTCTCGAACTCCTGATCTCAAGCAATCCGCCTACCTCGGCCTCCCAAAGTGCTGGGATTACAAGTGTGAGATACCACGCCTGGCCTGCAAGACCTCATCTCTTTAAAAAATGTAAAAATTAACTGTGCATGATGGTGGGCGCCTATGGTCCCAGCTCCTTGGGAGGCTGAGGCAGGAGGATTGCTTGAACCCAGAAGTTGGAGGCTACAGTGAGCTATGATTGTGCCACTGCACTCCAGCCTGGCTGGCAGAGTGAGACCCTATTTCTAAAAAAAAGTCAGCTTCTTAATTTTTACAAAAGGGCCTATAGATGAATTTACAGAAAAAAAGGCATCTTAAAAACCTTACATTTCATAAACCATTTACGTCAGTTTTTTAAAATTTGTTTTCAATGTAGATATCTTTAGTTTCTTTTGTTAAATTTATTTCTAAATATTTTGTTTTTTAATGCCCCTATAAATGAAATTACTTCGTTTTCCAATTCTTTGCTGCCAGTCTAGATAAATATAATTGATTTTGTACATTGACTTAGTATCCTATACCTTGCCAAATTCACTTATAGTTCCTGTAATTATTTTGTAGATTTCTTAGAATTGTCTATGTAATAATTATGTCAACTGCTAATAGAGACAGCTTTGCTTCCACCTTTCTTCCCGATCTGTATGCCGCTTTTTTCCTTGCGTTATTGCACTGGCTGGAACTTTCGGTACAGTATTGAATAGAAATGGTGAAGTGAGCATCCCTGTCTTGTTCCTAATCTTAGGAGGAAAGCATTCTGTCTTTCACAATTAAATAGAATTTTTCAGTAGATGCCTTTTATCAGCTTGAGGATCTTGAGGATCTAGTTTCCTGAGTTTCTTTTATTTTTATTTTGTTTTTATTAAGAAAGGGTGTTGAATCATGTTGAATATTTTTCGCTTTTTTTTTTTTGGTTGTTATTGTTGTTGAGACAGGATTTTGCTCTGTGGCCCAGGCTGAAGTGCAGTGGCATGATCATGGCTCACTGCAGTCTCGACCTCCTGGGCTCGTAAGCAATTCTTCCACCTCAACCTCCCAAGTAGCTGAGACCACAGGCTGACACCACCACACCTGGCTAATTTTTGTATTTTTTGTAGAGACACGGTTTTGCCATGTTGCCCAGGCTGGTCTCAAACTTCTGAGCTCATGTGATACACCCACCTCAGCCTCCCAAAGTGCTAGGATTATAGGCATGAGCCACTGTGCCTGGCCTGTTGAATATGTTTTATACACCTATCAGAATGATCATATTCTTTTTCTCCTTTATTTTGTTAATATGGTGAACTACACTGAGTGGTTTTCAAAAACTTAACCATCTGGCCGCGCTTGGTGGCTCACACCTGTAATCCCAACACTTTGGGAGGCTGAAGTGGGTGGATCATGAGATCAGGAGATCAAGACCATCCTGACTAAGACGGTGAAACCCCGCCTCTACTAAAAATACAAAAAATTAGCCAGGCATGATGGCATGCACCTGTAGTCCCAGCTACTTGGGAGGCTGAGGCAGGAGAATCACTTGAACCTGAGAGGCGGAGGTTGCAGTGAGCCGAGATGGTGCCATTGCACTCCAGCCTGGGTGACAGAGCAAGACTCCTGCGGGGAAAAGAGAGATCAGACTGTTACTGTGTCTATATAGAAAGAAGTAGACATAAGAGACTCCATTTTGTTCTGTGTTTGAGATGCTGTTAATCTGTGACCCTACCCCCAACCCTGTCCTTGCAAGAGACATGTGCTGTGGTGACTCAAGGTTTAACGGATTTGGGCTGTGCGGGGTGTGCTTTTTTAAACAAGTGCCTGAAGGCAGTATGCTTGTGAAGTCATCACCGTTCTCTTAATCTCAAGTACCCAGGGACACATACACTGGGGAAGGTCGAAGGGACCTCTGCCTAGGAAAGCTAGGTATTGTCCAAGGTTTCTCCCCACGTGATAGTCTGAAATATGGCCTCATGGGAGGGGAAAGACCTGATCATCCCCCAGCCTGACACCCATGAAGGGTCTGTGCTGAGGAGGATTAGTAATAGAGGAAAGAAGGCTAAAAAGGTTTATGGAGATGTTTGCATGTGCATATCAAGGCACAGCACTTTTCCTTAAACTTCTTCATGTCAGAGATCTTTATTCCTACGTCTTACTGCTAACCTTCTCCCTATGATGATCCTATTATCCTGCCACTTCCCTTTTCTAAGATGGTAAAGATAATGATCAATAAATACTGAGGGAACTCAGAGACCGGTGCTGGCACGGGTCCTCTGAATGCTGAGCGCCGGTCCCCTGGGCCCACTTTTTCTTCCTCTATACTTTGTCTCTGTGTCTCATTTCTTTTCTCAAGTCTCTCGTTCCACCTAACGAGAAACGCCCACAGGTTTGGAGGGGCAGGCCACCCCTTCAACTCCATCTCAAAAAAAAAAAAAAAAAAAAAAAAAAACTTAACCATCTTTGCATTCCTGAGATAAATCCCACTTTGGTTATGATGCTAATCTCATTTATTGAATTCAATTTGCTAATATTTTAAAAGGATCTTTGCATTTATATTCATGAAGCGTATTGGTCTGTAATTTTCTCTTCTTGAAGGTCTTTGATAGATTTTTTCAAGCTCTTTGACAAAAATTTACTGGGTAGCTACAGTAAAGCATTATGGCGACATGAGAATTAAACAAAATTCTTAGCACACTGCCTATCACAGAGAGTCACCAGTAAATGCTGGCTATTTTGGGGGCTATTCTTTCTAGATGCTGAAAAATGAAACCCAGTTCTTAAGGAAAATTACAAGGAAGATGGCACTTACCATATAAAACAATTTTAACATGAACATTGTACTATTGCTGTTTTTACAAGTTAGAAAATCCTCTCCCCAGGCTGGATGATAATCAGTGTGTATTCTGTAACTTATCTCAGATAACACTACCTTAGCATGTGAGACACTGCTCCACTGGAGTTGTTATTTTTATTTATTTTATTTTATTTTATTTATTTATTTATTGAGACGGGGTCTTGCTCTGTCCCCCAGGCTGAGTGCAGTGGCGCGATCTTGGCTCACTGCAAGCTCTGCCTCCCGGGTTCATGCCATTCTGCCTCAACCTCCCAAGTAGCTGGGACTACAGGCGCCCACCACTATGACTGGCTAATTTTTTTGTATTTTTAGTAGAGATGGGGTTTCACCATGTTAACCAGGATGGTCTCGATCTTCTGACCTTGTGATCCGTCCTCCTCGGCCTCCCAAAGTGCTGGGATTACAGGTGTGAGCCACCGCGCCTGGCCTGGAGTTGTTATTTACCTTGCAGGCTCATTTTACTGCTTTTGTATAAACAGGAAATGGTCAAGGCAAACATTGTGCATGCTCTTTGAGAACAGAGCAAGAAGCAAGGTTGCTGTCCCAGTTTCTGCAGTCATCAGGCATGCCCTGTGTTCTCAATTACCCTTTTGAGGTGGCAGCGGAGAGGAATGTTCCTTTTTCCTCTTCTAGGAATGAAATACAATGAGATGGCCCTCCAATCTTTCTTGCCCTTCTCAAGATATTATGTTCTCTGGCAACCTACTCTTTGCCCCTGCCAGAGGGAAGACAAACTTCTAAAGCTGTCACACTCCAACACTCCAACACTCTTTCCCTTCCCAGGGCCAGGCCTGAGTCATCCAGTGTTTGGGAGGCTTCAGGAAAGTTAGGCTTCCTTGCAAAGTTAGGAACCTATATCCTCCAGGGTATAGCCTCAGAGGGTGTTTGGTTGTCAGCATTCTGGTGTAGATCCCACCCCCAAGTCAGCCAGATCTTCCTGGCCCGTTAGGTGGCCTCTTCTGGAGTTTCACCCAAGAACATCTTGTCAGTCTTATGTCAGTGAGGCCCAACCCCCACCAGCCCAGCCCAGCTTCTAGAAGTGAAAGAAACTATAGGCTGATGCAAACAGCCATTGGCAAGGATGCTTTCCACCCTGGGTTGGTTTTCCTGGCTTCAGAACATTCGCTGTTCTTCCTTCCAGTGTTTACTACTTTATTTTTAATAGGTAATAAATACAATTCACTTGTATTTTGTTTATCCCTTCCACAGCCCTTCCCTTTTTATACAAAGCATAGCTTATTATAGATAAGTTTTATTGTTTTATTTGTTGCTTTATTCGCTTAAAATTTTTCTTCAAGTTCATTCGATTTATTTATTTATTTATTTATTTATTTATTTACCGAGACAGAGTCTTACCCCATCACCCAGACTGGAGTACAGTGGCACGATCTTGGCTCACTGCAACCTTCACCTCCCAGGTTCAAGTGATGCTTCTGCCTCAGCCTCCCAAGTAGCAGCGATTACAGACACAAGTCACCATGCCTGGCTGATTTTTGTAATTTTAGTAGAGATAGGATTTCACCATGTTGGCCAGGCTGATCTCTAACTCCTTGCCTCAAGCGATCTGCCTGCCTTGGCCTCTCAAAGTGCTAGGATTACAGGCTCAATATCATTTTATTAGTTTATTATTTTAATTTATTATTATATATATATTTTTGAGACAGAGTCTCTGTCGCTCAGGTTGAATGCAGTCTCAGCTCACTGTAACCTTGGCCTCCCAGGTTCAAACAACTCTCCTGCCCCAGCCTCCCAAGTAGCTGGGATTACAGGCACACTCCACCACGCCCACCTAATTTTTGTATTTTTAGTATAGGTGGCATTTCACTGTGCTGGCCAGGATGGTCTCAACTCCTGACCTCACCATGTTGGCCAGCCTGGGTGACAGAGCAAAATTCCGACTCAAAAAAAAAAACCAAAAAAAAAACTGGCTCACAAATATTCCTAGCAGCATTATTCATAATAGCCAAAAAGTGGAAACAATCTAAATGTCCATCAATTAATGCATGGATAAATAAAATATGGTTGTATCCTTAAAATGGAATAGTAGGCCAGGTGCAGTGGCTCACGCCTGTAATCCCAGCACTTTGGGAGGCCAAGGCAGGCGGATCACGAGGTCAGGAGATGGAGATCATCCTGGCTAACATGGTGAAACCCCGTCTCTATAAAAATACCAAAAATTAGCCCGTCTTACTAAAAATACAAAAAATTAGCCGGGCATGGTGGCGGGCACCTGTGATCCCAGCTACTCGGGAGGCTGAGGCAGGAGAAAGGCGTGAACTTGGGAGGCGGAGCTTGCAGTGAGCCGAGATCGCACCACCGCACTCCAGCCTGGGCGACAGAGCGAGACTCCGTCTCAAAAAAAAAAAAAACAAAGAACAAAACATGGAATAGTATTCAGCAACAAAAATAACATGCTAAAACATGGTGAAAACATCATGCTAAGTGAAATAAGCCAGTTACAAAAGATCACATTCTATATGATTTTATTTATAGGAAATTTCTAAAACAGGCACATCTCTAGAAAAAGAAACTAGATTTAGTGGTTGCCTAGGACAGAGAGAGTTGGGGAGAAATGGGGAGTGACTGCTAATGGGTAAGAGTTTTCTTTTGGGAAAGATGAATATGTTCTAAAATTAAATTGAATCTCATAAATATGCATAATTATTATGTATCAAAACAATAAAATAAAATTAAATTGTAATAATGACTGCACAACCCTGTGACTATACTAAAAAATATTCAATTTTATGAGATAAATGGGTGAATTGTGTAGTATGTGAGTTATATCTCAATAAAGCTGTTAAAATCACAAACGAAACCTAGATATAGTGTTAGAAGTCTGTATTTGATGTTATAGAAAAGTCATGAAGAGGAGGAAGGAGAGTGATTTAAAAATATTGAAAGGCTGCAATCCCTGTCAGGTGCAGAGCCACTGAGTAAATGGATGTGAAAAGACTTTAAAATTGTGAAGCTCTTTATAATATAAGGGATTCTTTTTACTTTTTTTATTCTTATTGTTTTTTTTTTCTTTTAGACGTGGTCTTGCTCTGTCGCCCAGGTTGGAGTGCAATGCCAAGATCTCAGCTCACTGCAATCTCTGCCTCCCAGGTTCAAGCGATTGTCCAGCCTTAGCCTCCCAAGTTGCTGGGACTACAGGTGTGCCCCACCATGCCCAGGTAATTTTTGCATTTTTAGTAGAGACGGGATTTCACCATGTTGGCCAGGATGGTCTTGATCTCTTGACCTCATGATCCACCCGCTTCAGCCTCCCAAAGTGCTGGGATTACAGGCGTGAGCCACCACACCCGGCTTTTTTTTTTTTTTTTTTTTTTTTTTTTTGAGACAGGGTCTCAGTCTCTTGCCCTGGAGTGTGTTGGCAAGGTCATATCTCACTGGAACCTCGAACTCCTGGGTTCAAGTTATTTTCCTGCCTCAGCCTCCCATGTAGCTAGGTCTACAAGCATGTGCCACCATGCCTGGCTAATTTCTTTTATTTTTAGTAGAGACAGAGTCTCCCTATGTTGCCCAGGCTGGTCTCAAACTTCTAGGCTCAAGCAATCCTCCTGCCTCAGCCTTCCAAAGTGCTAGGATTACAGGCATGAGACACAGTGCCTGGCCAGATTCTTTTTGTTAAAGACAATCTAGCACATAGATTAGATGACTGTCACTATTTTTACTACAGTCTGTTGGGCAAAGGCCACTTTGATAAGTCATAATCTTTCTATAAACACAAAGTTTCCTGTAGGTTGGTTTTGTCCTCCAAATGCACCAGTTGTCTTTGGCCAATGGCCTTTTTCTAGTCTGTTGAGGATGAGTAGCAAGAAAGCTCCATGGTGATTAAATTAACTTTTACATTTTATTTTATTTTATTTTATTTTATTTTATTTTATTTTATTTTATTTTATTTATTTTATTTTTGAAACAGAATCTTACACTGTCACCCAGGCTAGAGTGCAATGGCTCAGTCTTGGCTCACTGCGACCTCTGCCTCCCAGCCTCAGGCGGATCTCTATCCTGCCTCAGCCTCCCAAGTAACTGGTACTACAGGCACACACCACCACGCCTGGCTAACTTTTGTATTTTTAGCAGAGACCGGGTTTCACCATGTTGGCCAGGCTGGTCTCTAACTCCTGACCTCAGCCTCCCAAAGTCTTGGGATTACAGGCATGAGCCACCACGCCTGGTCATTTACTGTACTTTAAAAAAATCGCTTTATTAAGATATCATTTTTTGGCCAGGCACAGTGGCTCATGCCTGTAATCCCAGCACTTTGGGAAGCCAAAGCGGGTGAATCACCTGAGGTCAGGAGTTCGAGACCAGCCTGACCAACATGATGAAACCCCGTCTCTACTAAATACAAAAAATTAGGCCGAGTGTGGTCACTCACACCTGTAATCCCAACACTTTGGGAGGCCGAGGCGGCTGGATCACAAGGTCAGGAGTTCGAGACCAGCCTGGCCAATAGAGTGACACCCCATCTCCACTAAAAGTACAAAAGTTAACTGGGCGTGTTGGCACACACCTGTAATCCCAGCTACTTGGGAGGTCGAGACAGGAAAATCACTTGAACCCGGGAGGTGGAGGTTGCAGTGAGCCGAGATCATGCCACTGCACTCTAGTCTGGGCAACAGAGTGAGACTCCATCTCAGAAATCAATCAATCAATCAATCAATCAATCAAACTCCACAGCTGGCCATAATTACCCTTAAAACTAGGGGTAAGGTGTAGTGTTAAAAGTTGGAGGCAGGCTGGGCGCGGTGGCTCATGCCTGTAATCCCAGCACTTTGGGAGGCTAAAGCGGGCAGATCACCTGAGGCTGGGAATTCGAGGCCAGCCTGACCAACATGGTGAAACCCCGTCTCTACTAAAAATACAAAATTAGCCGAGTGTGGTGGCGCATGCCTGTAATCCCAACTACTCAGGAGGCTGAGGCAGGAGAATTGCTTGAACCCGGGAGGCGGAGGTTGCAGTGAGCCGAGATCGCGCCATTGCACTCCAGCCTGGGCAACAAGAGCGAAACTCTGGCTCAAAAAAAAAAAAAAAAAAAAAAAAAAAAATCTGGAGGCAGTATGTTGTACTGCCACCAGGCTTTTAGAGATGTTTACTGCAAGCCCCTTAAGGCAATGGATCCTTCAAGCCAGTCACATGGGCTTTGGATGTACTATGTCAAGCAGAACCTGCATCAGATCCTCATAGAAAAGGGAAAATAAGCTAGGACCTCCCCTTTCGTTCTTTCTCCTCTCCCTTTAAATAAAACTAGGAGCTGGGCATAGTGGCTCATGCCTGTAATCCCAGCACTTTGGGAGGCCAAGGCAGGAAGATCGCCTGAGCTCAGGAGTTTGAGACCAGTCTGGGCAACATAGAGAGATCCCATCTCTTCAAACATTTTTAAAATTAGCTGAATGCGGTGGCACACGCCAGTGGGCCCAACTCCTTCGGGAACTGTGGCAGGAGGATTGCTTGAGCCCAAGAGGTTGAGGCTGCAGTGAGCCATGTTCACGACACTGCACTCCAGCCTGGGCAACAGAGCAAGACCTTGTCTCCAAACAAAAAACCAAAAAACAAAACAAGGGTTTGTGAACACTGGTCTTGAGTGCACAGAGCACCTACCTTCCTTTACCAGGAGCAAAACACTGAGTGGTCTTTGTAACCTCGACCTCCCAAAGTTCTGGGATTACAGGCGTGAGCCACCGCGCCTGACTGTAACAGTCTACACATCTAACCTTTTGCACTGTCAGATCCAAAGGGAAAAAACCTGATGAGTTGTGATGAGTTCTTTGGGGAAGTGGCACAGGCAGACCACTCACTGTAGAGGACCCAGCATATCACAGAGGACTGAAGGGGCCAAGGCAAGGGAGAGGTTGGGCAGAAACGTGTTACACACCAATCCCCCAACTCTGGTGAGTCTCCGCCTTTTCTGGTACCACCAGCAGGAAGTCACAGTCCTTTCCTTGCAAATAATGTTTTAGAAATGTCCTGGCTGGTGTGGTGGCTTACCCCTGTAATCCCCGCACTTTGGGAGGTTGAGGCAGGAGGATCACTTGAGGCCAGGAGTTTGAGACCAGCCTGGGCAATATGATAAGACCCCGTCTCTACCCAAAAAAAATTCAAAAATTAGCCAAGCATGTGGTAGTTGCCTATGGTTCCAGCTACTCAGGAGGCTGAGGCAGGAGGATTGCTTGAGATCACTTGAACCCAGGAGGTTGAGGCTGCAGTGAGCTGTGTTCATGCCTCTGCACTCCAGCCTGAGCAACACAGCAAGACTCTGTCTCAAAAAAGGAAAAGAAAAAGAAAAACCAATTAACTTCTGGAGCTCACTCCCGCCCCCAATCCACTCAGGCATCTTGTGTTTCGAGTCAAGGTTGTAGCAGGCCCCGCCCCACTCTGGAGCACAGATCCGGTGCAGCCTTTTGAGAGGCATCTTCAGTGCTTCCATACCGCTGAAGCCCATACCCATGGAGCACATACCGTTAGTGAGCACGATGGCACCTGCAGTTCTGCGCAACAGCTTCATAGCCTTTTGTTTGAAGTGCTGCCATAATGACGTTCACATTATTGTAATGCCGATGATTCAGATTCGGCCTTGTCTCCTTTCCAACGCACACAACTCGTGTTTTTCATTTTAGGTTCCAGGGAGGGCTAGAAACATCCCCCTCTTCCCTCCTGAGGAAGAAAGTAAGCTTCGCAGCCTTCTCAGGATTTCTGAGGTTCACCTTGTTCTCTAGTGTCCGTGTTTTATACTTTGTCACTGGGAGAAAAGGTTGGAAACAAAAGGGAATGAAATCTACCTCCACTTTCTTCTCAATAGAAAAACAACTTTGGGATTAGTTTATTTTGCCACCACTGTCAACGTGCAGAGTTTTAGAAAATCATAGAAAATGTGAAGCCTTGTTTCCTTTTTCTCACTCTCTCCCTCCCACCCTCCTCCAAAAAAAATACAATTTTGCTGTATTTTCCTCTCGGAAAATGCCAACCAGGCCTCAAGGTAGGAGCACCAAACAGAATCGGCCATGTCGCTCCTTTTCTTCCATTTCTTTCAAACTTCCATGACACCAGCTTAAGAGAGAAGCCTGGGTGGTGGATAAAAATGCAATATTCAAGCAGCTATCAAGGGGTGTTGGGATGGTGAGCCACGCTGGGGCATCAGGGGCAGCCCTCCATCCCTTGAGTACGGTGGAGCCCCACGGGGCTCTGGTCAAGGTGGGCACAGCTCCTTCAGAAAGTGAGGACACCTGCCCCCTTACGCTGAGCCTGACATCAGCGGCTGTCACTAGCCAGCATATGTGTCTCCAAAATGGCTTAATTTCTTTTTATTTTTATTTATTTATTTTTTGAGATGGAGTTTTGCTCTCGTTGCCCAGGCTGGAGTACAATGGCATGATCTCGGCTCACTGCAACCTCTGCCTTCTAGGTTCAAGCAATTTTTCTGCCTCAGCCTCCTGAGTAACTGGGATTACAGGCGTGTACCACCATGCCTGAGTTTCACCATGTTGGTCAGGCTGGTCTTGAATTCTTGGGTGATCCGCCTACCTCAGCCTCCCAAAGTGCTGTGATGACAGGTATGAGCCACCACACCCGGCCTCAGGGTAGCTTAATTTCTGTATGTCAAGCACAGGCCTGTCTTGGAGGATTTTCCCTCTGCCGGAATGGTCTCCCCAACCCCTGCTTCACATACAGACCTTATTCCAATGTCAGTTTAAATGTCATTGCCTTCCTAAGATCATGGCTCGCCACTTCCTCCTAAGTGGTTACCCAGTGTCTCTCTAACACATCATTCTGTTTTCTTTATTCTCCATTTGCTCATGGCTACATGACACTTTCTTTTTCTTTTTCTTTTTCCTTCCTTCCTTCCTTCCTTCCTTCCTTCCTTCCTTCCTTCCTTCCTTCCTTCCTTCCTTCCTTTCTTTCTTTCTTTCTTTTTTTTTTTGAGACGGAGTCTCACTCTGTTGCCCAGGCTAGAGTGCAGTGGCATAATCTCAGTTCACTGCAACCTCTGCCTCCCAGGTTCAAGCGATTCTCCTGCCTCAGCCTCCCGAGTAGCTAGGATCACAGGCACCTGCCACCATGCTCGGCTAATTTTTGTATTTTTTGTAGAGACGGGGTTTCATCATGTTGACCAGGCTGGTCTCAAACTCCTCACCTCAAGTGATCCTCCCACTTCGGCCTCCCAAAGTGCTGGGATTATAGGCATGAGCCACCGCACCCAGCCTACATGACGTTTTCTGATTTGTGTGTTGATCTGTATGCTTTCTGTGTCCTCTGTCCAACGTCATGCATTGCACACAGTAGGTGCTTGATAACTATCTGCTAAACAGATAAATGCTCAGCTTCTGGGATAAGGAAAAAGGGGTAAAGCTTCTAAACAGAGTTTTTTTGAAGTCGGAGTGTGGGAAAGGAATTTGGCCTTGCCGCTGGGTTGACAATGCCTGCAGGCAGCTCCAAACCTCGATGCTTTCTTCTTAAAGCATTTTAACTTTGTGCTAACTTGAGCAGTGGACATGAGACCCACCCCCGGTTAAGTTCAGGTTAGGTTTGGGACACTGGGATATTTTCTTTCATCCATAATCACTGGATCAAGTCCTACAAATCAAACAGTTGAGACACAAAACACAAACAAGGTCGTAATTTGTTTCTTCCTGCCCTCTGTTTTTCTTGGCATGGAAAAACTCAAGCTTTTCCTGACTAAGGACGGGTAATGACATTGAGGGGTGATTCATTAAAAGTGGCCTAAGTAACTGGCCTTTTATTTCTTCCATTCTTTCCCCATATTGTCCCAAATTCTGTAAGGAAACACATTGAATAAAATAATTCTTCTGTTGATAAAGAACTTTCCCTTGACTCTTTGTTCACTTGCAGCTGTATGTTCCCAGAATCAAATCCTTTGAATTGGGGAGGCCAGTGTGAGTACGGGTAAATGTGATGGGTATTTCTGGTAGAGAAAGAAAGGCCAAGGGCCCTGGCTTATGGAAGCCACTTCTCTTACCACCTTTTCTTTCTTTGTTTTCTTTTCTTTTTTTTTTTTTTTTTTAGACGGAGTCTTGCTCTGTCACCAGGCTGGAGTGCAGTGGCATGATCTCAACTCACTGCAACCTTCAACTCCCTGGTACAAGCGATTCTCCTGCCTCAGCCTCCCATGTAGCTGGGACTACAGGCATGCGCCACCATGCCCAGCTAATTTTTGTATTTTTAGTGGAGATGGGGTATCACCATGTTGGCCAGGATGTTCTCGATCTCCTTACCTTGTGATCCGCCCGCCTCGGCCTCCCAAAGTGCTGGGATTACAGGCATGAGCTACGGCACCCAGCCTCTTACTGCCTTTTCTTAACCAAGCTGCCTATTAAGTAAGGAAATTGTTCCTGTCCCCAGGGATCCTGGCCACCCAACCAAGAGTGGGGTGTTGCTGTGGCTGAGTCTGGGAGCCTCAGTTCCTCAACTCTACAATGGATGTCACAATATGAGTACCTTCTTCTCACATGAGTGCCATTTCTTTCTTTTCTTTTCTTTTCTTTTCTTTTTTTTTTTTTTTTTTTTTTTGGCAGAGGGTCTGTCTCTGTCTCCCAGGCTGGAGTGCAAGTATAGTGGCATGATCTCAACTCATGGCAACCTCCACCTCCCAGGCTCAAGCCATCCTCCTATCTCAGCCTCCTGAATAGCTGGGACTATGGACATGAACCCGCACACCTGGCTAATTTTTTGTGTTTTTTGTAGTAATGGCGTTTCACTGTGCTGGCGAGGCTGGTCTTGAACTCCTGAGCTCAAGCACCTCCCACCTCAGCCTCCCAAAGTGCTGGGATTACAGGCATGAGCCACCTCTCCCAGACGTGTGTGCCAGTATTTCAACCATTCCTGAGGCCAGGAAAGAGAAAAGAACGTGGTGACAACAACAAAAATTCCATGTAATAATGTAACTACATCATAATATTAGGAGAAATAGCAGAATAAACCATTTTCGTCTTCTACATCATGCGCTTCTATATTATTTGAGCTACTTTTATAAAATTTTTAAGGAATATGAATAAATTTTAAAATATGTATAGAAAAAAGGCTGAACAGTAATAAACTCAAAGGTTAACAATAGCTATCTCAGAGTTGAGGGCTTGGAACTGACTTTAACTTTCATCTTTATACTTTTCTATGCTTCTCTATGTCTTTGTTCAGTTATTTCAAAGATTGTATATTATTTTTATAATGAAAAATTAATAATAAAATACTGTGTTATTTAAGCTGGTGTGTATGCACCAAACTCCTGCTTCTCTTTGTGGAAGTGGAACAATCTGTTTTCCAAGAAGTGGGCGTAAAAGGATACAAGTGGGTTGGGCGAGATGGGGGACAGATGTGACTGTGGTCCCGGTCAGGGTGAGGCTGTGGAAAAATACCAGGGATGCCACACCCTGCACGTGGTTCTGATGAAGTCCACTATTAAATCACTGCTCCGTCGTTCCCTGCCCCACTCCATGTGATATAATCCATTTCCTCTCACCTGCAGTTGTAAGTAAATCTAACTTTTTTGCCTTTCTCGTAATTTCCCTCTGAGGCTACTTCTAGCACTCCACTATCTCTGTGGATTCCCAAGGAGAACAGCTTCTTCTCCTGGGGCTGGGAACACAGCAAGGAAGGGGAGAGGTGAGAGGATGAATCTATGGGTCCCTGATCCTCTAAGTCGGTGGTTCTTGATAACTTTTGAGAAGGGATTCAATAAATAGCAGACTCAGTCTGGCCAACATGGCAAAACCCCATCTCTACTAAAAATACAAAAATTAGCCAGACATGGTGGCGCACGCCTGTAGTCCCAGCTACTTGGAAGGCTGAGGCAGGAGGATCACTTGAACCCTGGAGGTGGAGGTTGCAGTGAGCCAAGATGGCTCCACTTTACTCCAGCCTGGGTGACAGACTGAGACACTGTCTCAAAAAATATATATATATACACACATACATATATATATATATATATACACGTATGTATGTATCTCACACTTCGTCCCTACTCAGGTTCTAAATCAATTGAGGGGGCAAAAAAAGTCAGAAGATGGATAATCTTCTGATAAAGGCTATAAGCTGGAGAATGTGGTTGAGTGTGTCCTTGTATCCTAGTAAGACAGACTATCCCATCAGTCCCAAGCAGTAGTGGACCGGACCACCCTCCCATGTGGAAGGAGAGAATTTGTGCTCCCTTCTTGATCCTCAGATACCAGGAAGAGGAAGACACGGCAACTCATGGCCAGTTTCTCCTAATGCTCTCCTTTTCCCTATGTGCCGGAGTAAGGACTGAAGAGGAGGCTGGAGCATTACGGTAGTTGATGGCCCTCCACACCGAATGAAATATCTGGAGTGGGAGGAAGCATTTTCTTCTCCAAAAATTCTTTTAAAAAAAAGGGGGGGGGGCTTCCTTTGTCACCCAGGCTGGACGGCAGTGCAGTGGTGCAATCTGAGCTTACTGTAACCTCCGCCTCCCCGGTTGAAGCGATTCTCCTGCCTCAGTGGTTGGGATCCCGAGTCGCTGGGATCATAGGCACCTGCCACCATGCTCTGCTAATTTTTGTATTTTTAGTAGAGACGGGGTTTCACCATGTTGGCCATGCTGGTCACGAACTCCTGACCTCAAGTGATCCGCCCGCCTGACCTCAAGTGATCCGCCCGCCGCGGCCTCCCAAAGTGCTGGGATTACAGGCATGAGCCACCGCGCCTGGCCCCAAAATTCTTACTATTTCTTGGATTATACAATAACTTTGAGTATGTGAAGCAAGCTATGAATCACCATCCAGGGAAAATGCACGTAGGTCTTCTCATGGACTTTTGTATCCCTTTCTGTCTTCTGGTTTCTGTAGCTCCAATTTTTCTTTTAGGAACTGTTCCTCTTCCATTCAATGTGAAGTAGTGGTGCTGCCAATCAGTATGCTCCACCTCCTGGTGATGACAAGGGTTGGGCATATGATCCACTCTGTCCAATCAGAGAAGCTGTTTTCCTGGCCCTATTGTTTCCTGAATAGGCATGTGATTTAAAGCAGCCAATCAGGGAAAGACAATTCAGGGAGGCGTGACATAACTTTCCTTATTAATACTAACCTGGCAGGGCAAGATAGCTCACGCCTGTAATCCCAGCACTTTGGGAGGCCCAGGCGGGCAGATCACAAGGCCAGGAGTTCGAGACCGGCCTGGCCAACATGGTGAAACTTCATCTCTACTAAAAATACAAAGTTAGCCGGGTGCGATGGTATACACCTGTAGTTCCAGCTACTTGGGAGGCTGAGGCAGGAAAATCAGTTGTACCCGGGAGGTGGAGGTTGTAGTGAGCAGAGATCATGCCACTGCACTCCAGCCTGGGCAGCCGAGAGAGACTCCGTCTCAAATAAATAAATAAATAAATAAATAGGACCAGGCGCAGTGGCTCAAGCCTGTAATCCCAGCCAGCACTTTGGGAGGCCGAGGCGGGTGGATCACCTGAGGTCGGGAGTTCGAGACCAGCCTGACCAACATGGAGAAACCCCATCTCTACTAAAAATATAAAATTAGCTGGGCCTTGTGGCACATGCCTGTAATCCCAGCTACTCAGGAGGCTGAGACAGGAGAATCGCTTGAACCCGGGAGGTGGAGGTTGCGATGAGATGAGATCATGCCGTTGCACTCCAACCTGGGCAACAAGAGCAAAAACTCCATCTTAAAAAAAAAAACAAAAACAAACAAACAAAAAAAACTAACCTGGAGAAAAAGTAAAGCTTAGACTCTCTATAGGTGCTTTTTTCTGCCAAGTAGAAAGAATCAGTCTGAAGAATGGAGCCCAACAAAGCAGAAATATGTTTAAGGACATTAGTGAACACTTGAACCTAGTCACCAATGAAATCTGGTCTTCTGGTTACTTGAGCCACTAAATTCACCTTTGCTTTTGCCCAAGCTGCTGGAGGTAGGCGCCTGTTCTTTTGTATGTGCACACACAGAACTCGGCCTCTACTTTCCAGAAGTGCTATGAGCCCAGACCTGCCTTGGATGTTAAGAGCCCCCTCTGTGAGCAGTGCCCATTACGAATTTGAAGTATGATCAACTATTCTAAAACATTCAAACACATCTTGCTGCTGCATTTGGGGCAGCAATACTTGCTTCTTCATGTTGGCACCGTTTCTGCGTGTCAGCAACTTGGAAACCATACTGAAAATACAGGCCGGAGGGCATGTAGCTTAAGAGAAAACAAGTCTCATGGGTGTGTTACAATGTAGGAAATGCTCCCAAAAGTGTCTACCAGAGGATAGAGAGGTTATCTTAAAGTTCAGCCACCCTCTTTTTCTTTATATATATAATACGTGACAGTTGGAGGTGGGAAAGGGAGAAAGAGAATCCCACCCAAACCAAAGAGGATGTTTGGACAAGTTAACCTGCGGAAAGCTCTAGAAATTTGATGCAGGGTGATGAAAAAGCTGTGGCATGATAGCATCTGGTGTTTGATTAAGCCTTTCCTCTAGGATGGATGTCGTACTAAACACTTTACATACGTTATAGCAATTCTAGTGGGTACTATTGTTATTCCCATTTTACAGATGGTGAAACTAACACTAAGAGGAGTTAGAAACTTACCCAAGGGTCCTGCAGCTGGTAGAGCCAGGATTTGACATTGGGGCAGTCTGAACCCTATATTTGCTAACCACCATGCCTTTCCTTTCTAGCTAAAAACCTGAGTTTGAATCTAGCTCTGTCACTTGCTGGTTGAGTGACCTTGAGCAAATCAACCTCTTTGAATCTGTTGCCTCGTGTAGAACATTCAGGGATTAGGCCAGGCGTGGTGGCTCACGCCTGTAATCCCAGCACTTTGGGAGGCCGAGGGGGGCGGATCACGAGGTCAAGAGATCGAGACCATCCTGGCTAACCAACATGGTGAAACCCCATCTCTACTAAAAATACAAAAATTAGCTGGGCATAGTGGCGCATGCCTGTAGTCCCAGCTACTCAGGAGGCTGAGACAGGAGAATCACTTGAACCCGGGAGGCGGCGGTTGCAGCGAGCCAAGATCGCGCACTGCAGTCCAGCCCAGGCAACAGAGCAAGACTCTGTCTGGGAAAAAAAAAAAAGAAAAGAAAAGAAAAGAAAGAAAGGAAAACTCAGGGATTATAGTAAGTAATTTATTTTCTCTCTTTTAATTCTAACATTTCAAAAATGATAATACCCCCAATCCCCCAAACTAGGATTTGTATTCCTGGCTTGAACTTTTCTCGCTCAAGACCCTCTAGATTGGTTTTCCCATGGATTTCGGATCAAAAGCTTCCTTTGGGTTATGCATTCCTTTGAAACGGATTCAAAGGCAGGGGGATCTGAAAAGAATTCATCCTTGCTGAGTGAATCAGCATCCCGTGAGCACAGGTGACAAGTTCTGACCCATCCCTTCACTGTCTGATAAGCCCAAAGGTTATGCTCTGGGCTCAAACCTACTTTTCCTTCTTCCTGCCCATTTTGTGGGTTTTCTGATAAGGTGCCGCAAGTCAGCTGTGACACTGTTTTCTCTCCCTATGAACACAGTCCCCAGGGCATGCACTCTGCCTGCAAACTTCCCAGCTGCTTCCAGCTCTCCCTCTGCCCACGGCCCTTTATTGCTGCATTCCAACAAATTAGCCATGTGACAGATTATTTTTAACTTCAATAGAGCAGCTCTCTCTCTTTTAATATATCATGCTTGGCCCACATTCCCTCGGTGAAAAGGGCACCATCGGCTGCTTCTGAGAACTTTTAATTACTCCAATTGTTTGCAAAACTCTCTTAGAAGCTTGGGAAAAAAATATTGTAAGCTACAGTTCTGATTAAAAAGAAGAAAAGAAAATACATTTCTTTCTCCGTTCCCTTCCAGTCCCCTTCCTCCCCAGTTTTCTTATTTAGTGGAGACCTGAGAATTTTCCAGGTCTTCCCAAATCCCCTCTACCCCCTGCCACCCATTATCTAAGAGCAGGTTTTTTAAAGTGTAAATCCATCTCGAAAAAAAGCTAGAGAAAAAAAGTAATAAAGTGCAAATCTATTTGGGAGGAAGGGAGGACAGGTTCCTGAGTAACAGAGACCCCCACCCCAATCCCACACAGAACCCCAGCAGGTGAAGGATGGCAGCTCCTGAAGCACTGAATTCCAAGACTCTTCCTAGGTCTTGGAAGTCACCAAGAGGGTCCTGGAGGTTGAGCTTGACACTGAGGTTGAACCTTCTATCTTGAAGTAAACTGCACAGAAACAATGAGCATCTCAGTAACCACCACATGGGCCAAAGGCCCTTCTCCAATTTTTCTGAACTTTCTAAATCCCAGATACTTCTCTAATTTCTTTTTTTTTTTTTTTCTTTTTTGAGATGGAGTTTCGCTTTTGTCACCCAGGCTGGAGTGCAATGGTGCCATCTCAGCTCACTGCAACCTCTACCTCCCAGGTTCAAGTGATTCTCCTGCCTCAGCCTCCCAAGTAGCTGGGATTACAAGCACCTGCCACCACGCCCAGCTAATTTTTGTATTTTTAGTAGAGACGGGGCTTTCACCATGTTGGCCAAGCTGGTCTTGAACTCCTAACATCAGGTGATCCACCCACCTCGGCCTCCCAAAGTGCTGGGATTACAGGTGTGAGCCACCACACCTGGCCCGTATAGTGTTCTATTGCTAATGTAAAATAAAATAAAGGAGGAAATAAAATATGTGTTATTTTATTTTTTAATTTTTTTTGGGGGGACTATCTCATCCTGTCATCCAAGCTGGAGTGCAGTGGCATGATCTCGACTCACTGCAATCTCTACCTCCTGGGTTCAAGAGATTCTCATGCCTCAGCTTCCCAAGTAGCTGGGACTACAGGCATGCACCACCACACCTGGGTAAGTTTTTGTATTTAGTAGAGATGGGGTTTCACTATGTTGGCCAGGCTGGTCTTGAACTCCTGAGCTCAGGCAATTTACCTCTGCCTCCCAAAGTGCTAGAATTACAGGCATGAGCCACCGTGCCGGGCCTGTAAAGACAAGCCTGGCCAACATGGTGAAACCCTGTCTCTACTAAAAATATTTAAAAGTGGTAGAACTGGGGAAGGGAACTGGGCAACTGGACAACAGGGATGGGGAAACAAATTTCACTTTATACCTTTTGTATCCTCTGAATTTTTAAATTATGCGAATGCACAACCTAATCCAGTATAATTACATTTTTTTTAAGTTGAAAGGAATATTTGGCAGTATTTCCAAGCACCTGGGCCCTTGAGATATGAGAAACGCCCACCATTTATGAATTGGGGCAGGAGGAAAGGGCCAGATCCCAGCTGTCACTCACTGTAGTCATGAACCGAAGGCATAGCATCACTCTAGTAAGATAAAAGAGGTACCAGGAGGACAGGAGGAAACAAAATCAGTCTTGAGTCACATATGGGCATCATGGGTATTTATAAAAGGCTTAGACGGTTCCTTCCTAAATTTGAATTTATGTCAAGAGAGAATCATTTCAGGAAGTGTGAGTTCCTCTCTTCAAACTGTTTTGGACAATCCCATTCTGACATGAGCTGCATAGAGCCAAGCTCATTTATAGGGAACATCTGTGTGGGAGGAAGTGGGAGGTGGGAGAGGGTAGAAAAGAGACCTCCTGAAGCTGAACTTGGACACCGCTTGTCTCTTTTCCTGGTTTCCCTTGAGCTGTGCATTTGCTTGGTCATGTGACAAGGAAGATCTATGAAACTTTTATGGTCCATTATGTGGGTTTATGCATATAACATGGAAAAGTGACAGGTAGAAGAGGAGCTTCACTGAAATCTGCACTCTTTCTGTGAATATCTGTGTTCCAGAAGGTTCCTAGAGTTGCTGGGTGATGGCTCTGATTACTGTCTCCTTGTAACCACTAGTCAGCCAAAATGGAAAAAAAAAAAAGTTTGGCTTTGAATAACAAGTTTATAATTATTCATCTTATTTCACAGTAAGTTACCCCTTTAAAATTCTACCATTATTTTTCTTGTATTTTTATTAGCATTTAATTACTAGTGAATATATGGTAATATATTCTAACTTTTTGAAAAAAATTGGAGAATTGCAGACAAAGTTTAGGTTCTCTTTAATCACTCCCCACAATGCCAGTTCCTTTCTCCCTTCCTCTCAAAAAAATCATTTCTAGGAGTTTTGAGGCTATCCTCACTGACTTTCCAGTATACTTTTACATACATATAAATGTACTCATAGAAAATAAATATGCAGTATTTTTATATGCATGTTTTTAAGAAAACAAATTATATTCTATATATTATTCTGCAGTTTGATTCTTTTCATTCAATAATATGATATTGAAAACTTTATATGATTATTATAGGCAGTCATTTTTTTTTTTTTTTTTTTTTTTTGAGACAGGCTCTCCCTCTGTCACTCAGGCTGGAGTGCAGTGGCATGATGTTGGCTCACTTCAACCTCCACCTCCGGGACACGAGTGACCCTCCTGCCTCAGCCTCCCAAGCAGCTGGGACCACAGTCACATGCCACCACACTCTGCTAATTTTTGTATTTTTTGCAGAGACAGGGTTTTGTCATGTTCCCCAAACTGGTCTCAAACTCCTGGGCTCAAGCAATCTGTCTGCCTTGGCCTCCCAAAGTGGTGAGATTATAGGTGTGAGCCACCGTGCCTGGCCCTTTTTAACTTTTATACACTGTTCCATTGTGCTTGGCTATTTCTCTTTTGATAGGCATTTAGATTAATTCTAACCTTTGTCTACTATAGACAATACTTCAGTACACGTTCTTGTACAGTTCTCATTATACACACGTACAAGTACCTTGTAGTCAATAAACATTCAATAGTGCGAATAAAAAGCCAATATGCAATCTTAGAATGAAGTTCAGGGACAATGAAACTCTAAATTTGCCAATTAAAAATTGTCATCATCGTGGGCATTTTGCACCTCTAGATTATTACGGTGTGGCCCTGAGGCTGGGGCTTGTGGAAGAACTGACTGAAGATGTTTCCTCGACCAGGGATAGAGAAAGAGAGAGCTGTAAAAGACCCTTGTGAAAGGTAGGGCTGGGATACTCAAGACTGTGCTATCTAACACAGTAGCCACTAGCTGCGTGTGGTTATTTAATTTTAAACTTAAGTTTGTTCAAATTAAATCAAATTAAAAATGTGGTTCCTCAGTTATAGAAGTCGCATTGTAAGTGCTCAATAGCCACATATAGTCAGTGGCTACCATATTGAGTGCAAATACAGAACATGTCCATCATTAAAGAAAGTTCTGGCCGGGCGCAGTGGCTCATGCCTGTAATCCCAGCACTTTGGGAGGCTGAGGCAGGCAGATCACCTGAGATTAGGAGTCCAAGACCAGCCTGGTCAACAAGGTGAAACCCTGTCACTACTAAAAATACAAGAATTAGGCCGGGCACGGTGGCTCACGCCTGTAATCCCAGCATTCTGGGAGGCCGAGAAGGGCAGATCACGAGGTCAGGAGATCAAGACCACCCTGGCTAACATGGTGAAACCCCATCTCTACTAAAAAAATACAAAAAATTAGCTGGGCATAGTGGCGGGTGCCTGTAGTCCTAGCTACTCGGGAGGCTGAGGCAGGAGAATGGCGTGAACCTGGGAGGCGGAGCTTGCAGTGAGCCTAGATGGTGCCACTGCACTCCATGCACTCCAGCACTCCAGCCTGGGCAACTGAGCAAGACTCCGTATTAAAAAAAAAAAAAAAGATTCAAAAATTAGCAGGGCATGGTGGCGGGCGCCTGTAATCCCAGCTACTCAGGAGGCTGAGGCTGGAGAATCACTTGAACCTGGGTGTGGAGGTTACAGTGAGCCGAGATTGTGCCACCATACTCCAGCCCGGGTGACAGAGTGAGACTCTATCTCAAAAAAAAAGAAGAAGAAAAAGAAAAAAAAAAAAACAAAACAGTTCAAATCAGGCTCAGTAGCTCATGTCTGTAATCCCAGCACTTTGGGAGGTCACTTGGAAGGTTGAGGCAGGAAGATCACCTGAGCCCAGGAGTTCAAGTCTGCATTGAGCTATGATGGCACCAATGCACTCCAGCTTGGGTGACAGAGTGAGACTTTGTCTCAAAAAGAAAAAGAAAAAGAAAACTTCTATGGGATAGTACTATTCCAGAAGTTATTTTATATGGTCTTGTCTAGCAGCCAGTTTAAAATTTCCTTTCCTGAAATGTCATTACTTTCATTATTACTAAACCTTTGATAACATATTTTAAATAATAGTAACAGCTAACATTTATGGAATGTATGTATTGGTTAGTTTTCTTTGTTGCAGAAAACAGATTTCACTCTTGCTAATTTAAGCACAAAAAGATTTACTAAGGGGTATGGATGGCTCATGGAATCATTAGGGAAGTTGAAGAAATAGACCCTAGGATAAATATCCAGGAATGACTTTCAAAGTGACACCGTGGTTGGGCACAGTGGCTCATGCTTGTAAACCTAGCACTTTGGGAGGCCAAAGCAGGAAGATCATTTGAAGCCACTAGTTTGAGGCTGCAGTGAGCTATGATTGCGCCACTGCACTCCAGCCTGGGTGACAGAATGAGACCCTGACTCAAAAAAAAAAAAAAAAAAAAATTGCTAGGCAGCCACCACAGCTATTGGCTCCAGAATAGCATTGCTTCTGCCCTGACCAGTGCCAGCAAAATGGATGCTTCCTGCTCTGTCTCTCCCTCCATGTGACTCACAGTTATCAAGTCTCACACAGTAGAATCTAACTCATAAACAGAACCAGAGCTGCAAGGGTGTTTGAGAAATGTCATATTTAGCTTTCCATCCTCTGCAGTCCAGGAAGCAAAGCTAGAAAGGGGTTGGGATGGGTTTTGAGTGACCCAGTCCAAAGCATCTGCCACAACTTGCCAGGTGCCAGGTCCTGGAAACATGCCTGATCTGATTTCATTCTTACAAGAATTCAGTGAGGCAGGGACTATCATCATCCCCATTTGATAGATGAGGACACGACAGTCATGGTGGGGTGCACGGTATGACCTTAGTTGTGCATTGGAGAATTAAAAGAGGACTGGCTGGGCGCAGTGGCTCACACCTGCAATCCCAGCACTTTGAGAAGCTGAGGCGAGAGGATCACTTGAAGCCAGGAGTTCAAGACCAACAACATAGCAAGACTCTGTCTCCATTTTATTTAAAAAGAAATAGGCCGGGTGCAGCGGCTCACACCTGAAATTCCAGCACTTTGGAAGGCCGAGGTGGGCGGATCACCTGAGGTCAGCAGTTCAAGACCAGCCTGGCCAACATGGTGAAACCCCATCTCTACTAAAAATACAAAACTTAGCTGGGCGTGGTGGCAGGCACCTGTAGTCCCAGCTACTCGGGAGGTTGAGGCAGGAGAATCGCTTGAACCCAGGAGGCGGAGGTTGCAATGAGCTGAGACCGTACCACTGCACTCCAGCCTGGGCGACAGAGTAAGACTCTGTCTCAAAAAAAAAAGAAAAGAAAAGGAAAGGAAAGGAAAGAAAAAGAAAAAAAGATGGGCAACATAGCAAGATTCTGTCTCTATTTTATTTAAAGGAAAAAAAAAAAAGATCTTCTTGTCCACTCTTAGACAGAAGTAACATAAAGAGAAGAGAAAGCTGCCTGGAGAAACTGAGATGACCCACAAGAAGAAAGTGTCGATCCCAAGGTGACAAAGGACAGCCAGGAAGAATCTGAGAGCTCATGAGTAGTGCTGTTGAATGCGTTCATGCCAGACAGATTCCAGAGTCCCTGCTCTCTCCCTAAAATCATGCTGCCCCCAATGGATAGAACCAGAACTTAGACACCCACAGCGAAGACAGAAGGACACGGGCCTGGTTGCATTCCCACAACTCCACTTGCATCTGTGGCACAGAACACAGTGCCAAACTGAAAAAACTCAACAGGGAAGGAAGGCTTCCAGAACGAGGTGAGTTGTCAGTCGCTTTTAGAAGAGAAGCGAAGTGTCAGGCTGTGAGAAAGCAGATGATTT
Organism: Chlorocebus sabaeus; assembly: GCF_047675955.1. Lineage (NCBI taxonomy): Eukaryota > Metazoa > Chordata > Mammalia > Primates > Cercopithecidae > Chlorocebus > Chlorocebus sabaeus. The sequence goes on along the minus strand of NC_132908.1, from coordinate 66,364,552 downwards.
CAGATGGAAGAATTCACACGCCTTCATGCCAGGACTCAGAAGCTGAGAGGGGCAGTCACTATAGCAAATCAAAGCAATGCCCTTGACTGAGGATAAAGGAAGTGAGTCAGTGTTTGGGAGAAAACAATAAATAAACTGGTGGGGAACGGGGGTGTGCAGCAGAATAAGATCATGTGAAACCCTTCCTGTGATTATAGTTTTATGAAAATATTAAACCATGTATTGAAATTCAGTTTGGAACAGAATGAAAATCTTGGAGACTGGGTCCTGGAAACTTTTTAACAAATGCCCCCAAGTGATTGGTTGCCTGTCTTGGCTGTCTTGATTTGCCTGTTCTGAGGTCTAGTCTCCATGTCAGCTCTCCTTCGATGGGACCTTGCCCAAGCTTTTGGGGCTTGGCAGGTGGGGCCTCTTTGCATCATTCTTTACCGAAGACATTCTAATATGATCAAAAGATAACTATCGGCTGAGTGGGATGTCTCACACCTGTAGTCCCAGCTACTTAGGAGGCTGAGGTGGGAGGATCTCTTCAGCCTGAGAGGTCAAGGCTGCAGTGAGCCATGATCGAGACACTGCACTCCAGCCTGGGCAGCAGAGCAAGCTCCTGTCTCAAAAAAGATAACCGGCCAGGCGCAGTGGCTCACGCCTGTAATCCCAGCACTTTGGGAAGTCGAGGCAGGAGGATCACGAGGTCAGGAGACCAAGACCATTCTGGCTAACATGGTGAAACCCCATCTTTACTAAAAATACAAAAAATGAGCCAAGCGTGGTGGCGGGCACCTGTAGTCCCAGCTACTTGGGAGGCTGAGGCTGGAGGGTGGCATGAAACCAGGAGGCAGAGCTTGCAGTGAACCGAGATTGTCCCACTGCACTCCAGCCTAGGTGACAGAGTGAGACTCTTTCTCAAAAAAAAAAAGATAACTATGTCAGGGGAAGAATACATTTCTTATAAAAATATAGGAAATGAATCTTTTGGTGCTGGGATATTCTGAATAATTTGAGAAGGGGTGTCTACACCCCAGAAATGTGGCTGTATGTATAATTCTTATTTTGCTTAAGCTTTATTAAACAATATTATTAACTCAAATTTTAACAAGTCTTTCCAGTTGCCAGGTCCCATGCTAGGCAATTTGATAATGCATGATATCATTTAACCTTCACAGCAATTAACAGTCTTAGAGGTTTTTGGTATCCCCATTTTACAGATGAGGAATCCTGAAGTGCTGGCATTACATGCATGAGCCACCGTGCCCGGCTTATATATATATTATAAAAGTAATAGATTAGTGCATTCTCAGAAGAGTCCTCTTGCTAGAGTAGCCAGAGCTCTCTGACCTTCTCAAGGCCCCTCCTAGTGAGAAAGACTGAGCAGCAAGAACAGAGACTTGTTGTGGTTAAATGTTAACTTGTGTTTATTTCTCTACAACTGCCTGTTGTTTAATTTGGCCAAGTCAGTGAAGATTCTTTCGTAAGCCTGTATGTAATTTCTGAACACCAGACCCGCGACCTTTATACACATGCTAAACATTTATAGAGTGGGAGAGTTCTTTTTCTCCATCAGTGAGTTAAGTAAATACCAACATCCTCCCCCTTGAAAAAAAGTATTCTTTGATCTACACCAAAGATAAACCAGCAATAATTCACTGACCAGCTGAGGGTTTTAAAGCAGATTATTTGATAAGCCTGTTAATTTCAGAGGGTACTGGGGCTTGTTTCTTCCTGATGCTGGGTTTTAAGTCATAAAGCCTTAGCATTCCAGAGATAGAAAGAGAAATTTTAAAATGATCTCATCAAACCCCCTCAATTTAATGGATGAGAAAACTATGAGCTCCAGAGAGAGAAAAGGCAGTTTAACTCACAGATGTGTTAACAAAGAACCATACAGAAATGTTTTGTTACACAACAATTCCTGCGGCATTTTAAGCCTTCTGTGGTTACTGCGTTTTGTTTCCTTTATGATCTGGTGATGCAAGGACAGTATTTGGGCCTGGAAATGGAAACCTGTGGACATTAATCCTCAGCTTTGTGCTGACGTCAGAGATATTTGAAAATCGTTGCTGCCCCCTGCTGGAAGTTTAAGATTTCATGGGCTCTCAAGATTATATGGAATTGGCAGGGCGCGGTGGCTCACGCCTGTAATCCCAGCACTTTGGGAGGCCGAGGCAGGCGGATCTCGAGGTCAGGAGATGGAGACCATCCTGGCTGACACAGTGAAACCCCGTTTCTGCTAAAAATACCAAAAATTAGCAGGGTGCGGTGGCGGGAGTCCTGTAGTCCCAGCTACTCGGCGGGAGTCCTGTAGTCCCAGCTAGTCGGGAGGTTGAGGCAGGAGAATGGCGTGAACCCGGGAGGCAGAGCTTGCAATGAGCCGAGATCACACCACTGCACTTCAGCCTGGGCGACAGAGCAAGACTCTCTCTAAAAAAAAAAAAAAATTATGTGGAATTTTTAGGCCAGGTGTAGTGGCTCACTCCTGTAATCCCAACACTTTGGGAGGGCTGAGGTGGGAGGATCAATTGAGGCCATGAGTTGGAAACCAGCCAGGGCAATATAGCAAGACCTCCTCTCTACAAAAAATACATAAAAATAAAATAAAATAAAATTTTGAACCAGCCTGAAAGGTATAAAGCGAAAAGCAAAATCTTCCCTTCCTAGTTGCATTTTCTAGTTATATTGCTAGTAATTTTTTAATATTCTTTCACAATTTTTCTATGAATATATATCTATATGCATATGTATATAATTTTTGTCCATGAGTAGGATAATACTATATACCCTGTTTTGAAACTTGCTTTTCTTTCTTTCTTTCTTTCTTTTTTGAGACAGTCTTGCTCTGTCGCCCAGGCTGGAATGCAGTGGCGCAATATACAGTGAGCACACTGTAACCTTCTCCTGGGTTCAAGCGATTCTCCTGCCTCTGCCTCCTGAGTAGCTGGAATTACACGTGTGTGCCACCACACCTAGCTAATTTCTGTAATTTTAGTAGAGACAGGGTTTCACCATGTTAGCCAGGCTGGTCTCGAACTCCTGGCCTCAAATGATCTGCCTGCCTCCTCCTCCCAAAGTGCTGGGATTACAGGCATGAGCCACTGCACCCAGCCAATACTAGCTTTTCTCTTTTTTCTTTATTTTATTTTCTTCATTTTGAATAGGTAATACATTCAAAAGATTCCTAAGTTTAAAAAATTGTCTTTTACATCTTTTAAAAGCAGTATTTAGTAACAAACCTCATTCCTTTTGATGGAGGCATAATATTCCATTGCTTGGGTGTATCATACATTATTTATTCAGTTCTCTTTTGATGGATTAAAAAGTACATCTCTGTAAGAACAGGGACTTTATTATAGGTACTTGGTTTTTGCTGTTCCTGGTAGTGGGAATATGTCAGCAGAATGTGTCTAATGAATGAATAGATATTTGCCAACTCTCAAATATTTGTCCATTTCAAAAATGCTGCATTGTTGGAATCTCAAACCTAAGCAAAAGAAAAAAATTGCTGCCATGAATATCTTTGTGCCTATATTGTTGGCATAGGATGGAGCTAGGAGAAAGCATAGGTTCAAAATGCATGTGAATTTTAAGTTTTAATAGATACTGCCAAATTGTTACTTTTGATGAGGAATATAGTAATTTGATCATTTCCCTACCTGACAGGGCATCAAAACCAGAATCTCCCAGAGAGTTTAATTTAAAATAGCTCCTTTCTGCACATCCCACTCCATGCTAATTCAGCAGGTAGGGAGGAATCAGAATAGATTCCTAATTCAGCAGTTAGGAGAAGAATCAGAAATACACAAATTCCCATCGCTGGGGAATCTGTATATATAACGATGCTCCCTCAGGACTGGGAAGGGCCGCATAATCTACCCATTTCTTGCCATGCAGTAGCAGATGGGAATGTGCTCATATAGCCTCATCTTAATAGGGTTACTCACATGTTATTCATTCCATGCTGACCGACTGCCTGCTGAGTGCAAGACCCTGTGCTCCCTCTCCCAGAGGCAAGACAGAACTGGGGGTGTGGTGTGGATTTCTCCACTCCCATGGGTGGCGATGCTGGGGTGAGTGAGTGAGTTGCTGTACCTGCTGGCTCCTGGCTGGGGGTTGGGAAGGGAGCAGTGTGTGGGTGAAACTCAGGAATCCTGCAGCACTCCAGTGCCCAGAATTTTTAAAAGGCCCAGCCCTGCTCTCAGTGACATGTATCCATGTCTAGTACAAACGAAGCTGGCACCCCTGCTGGATCTTCTTGGGTGACTTCTACCAGGGGTTCCCTGAAAGCTGGTGTGTGGGACAGGGCACAGACCTCTCCCTCTGGGCCCTACTAAACCAGTTAAAATATGCAGATAAAACCCACATGCAAAATGCGCCATCAACAGTCAACAGATGACACTCATAAAAAGAGATGACAGATTTCACCATCATTCATGACCCACCCAAATGTCACATCCTCTGGGCTCTTTCCAAGGCAGCTCCTGTCCCAAGTGGGTGTTGTTTCCATGCGCTGCATGGCACTGGAAATATAACAACAAAAGAAAAAAAAATACTACCTCTGCTCCCAGGGCTTACTATGTAAAATGTCTCCTAGCTGCTTTACTGCATGATTCCATCTGATGTTCCCAACCAACAGTGCAGGAAACTAAGACAAGTTAAATAACCAGATAAAAGCCACGCAATTTGTTTAGTAGAGTGGTCTTCACATTTTTTTGCTTGCATATTCCATCAAATAATTTTGAAAAACTCTATGTCCCTAGAAACAGGTCTACACATATACAGTTACTTAATTTATAACAAAGGTAGCCCTACAGAGAGTAGGGAAAAGAGTTATTTTTCATAAATGGTGCTAGGACAGCTGGATACCTATATAGAAAAAAAATGAAATTGGACTCTGCTTCATATAATTTGCAAACATCAAATTCAGGTGGATAAAAGACTAATACGTGAAAGGCAAAAATCTACAACTTCTTAGAAGACAACATAAGCTAATATCTTCATGACTTCTGAATAAGAAAGAATTTGTTAAACAAGCAACTAACAGCACTCACAATGAAAGAAAATGATAGATTCAGCCAGGTGCAGTGGCTCATGCCCATAATCCCAGCACTTCAGGGGGTTGAGACAGGAGGATCCCTTGAGCCCAGGAGGTTGAGGCTGCAACAACCCAAATGTCTGTCAACAGGAGAATGGGTAAATCTGTTGTGGCTTTTTTTTTTTTTTCTTTTTTTTGAGATAGAGTTTCGCTCTTGTTGCCCAAGCTGGAGTGCAATGGCACGATCTCGGCTCACTGCAACCTCCATCTCCCAGGTTCAAGTGATCCTTCTGCCTCAGCCTCCCGAGTAGGTGGGATTACAGGTACGCACTACCGCACCCGGCTGATTTTTTTTTTTATTTTTAGTAGAAACAGGGTTTCACCATGTTAGCCAGGTTGGTCTCAAACTCCTGACTTCAGGTGATCCGCTGGCCTTGGCCTCACAAAGTGCTGGGATTACAGGTGTGAGCCACCACCCCTGGCCTAAATTGTGGATTTTTTATACAATGGAACACTACTCAGCTATAAAAAGGAACAACATGGATGAATCTCAAAAACAGTTATGCAAAAGAAGCCAGACACAAAGAGTACCTAGTGTATGATTCTGTTTCTGTGAAGTTCAAAAACAGACAAAACTAACCTAATCTCTGTCATTCTGTCTTGGTTAATATCAAACAGATCTGGATTTTAAATCTGATTCAGGCACGTTGGGCGAGTCACTTCACTTTCTAAAGCCTCAGTTTTTTCTTCTCTAAAACTGGCACAATGGCCGGGTGCGGTGGCTCACGCCTATAATCCCAACACTTTGAGAGGCCTAGCCAGGTGGATCATTTAATTCCAGGAGTTCAAGACCAGCCTGGTTAACATGATGAAACCTCATCTCTACAAAATATACAAAAATTAGCCGGGTGCAGTGGCACACAGCTGGGGTCCCAATTACTGGGGTTGGGGGGTGCTGAGGCAGGAGACTTGCTTGAACCTGGGAGGCGGAGGCTACAGTGAATCGAGATCATGCCACTGAACTCCAGCCTGGGCAATAGAGGGAGACAAAACAAAAGCTGGCACAGAATTACCTCTTTGTAGGATTTTGGTGCAGACTAAATGAAATAAAGGATGTAAGGCACCGCAGCACACAGTAAGTGATATGTAATAAATGTTCTCGCTCTCCCTCGCTCTCTGCCTCTCTCTCTGTGTCCACAACACCCGCCCCCGCATGCGCGCGCGCGCGCGTGCGTGCGTGCGTGCGTGCGTGCGTGTGTGTGTGTGTGTGTTTAAGGTAGGGTTTTGCTCTGTCACCCAGACTGGAGTGCAGTGGCATAATCATAGCTCACTATAACCTCAAAATCCTGGGCTCAAGCAATCCTCCTGCTTATCAGAACTGAAAAGGTCTGATAATAAAATTATTAAGTAAATCATGGTTTGTTCATCTTAAGGAATTTTATTCTGTTATGAAGATTTTCCGACCAGCCTCCCAGGTAGCTAGGACTGCAGGCCACCACCATGCCTAGATAATTTTTTATTTAATTTTTCTTTTCTTTTTTTTTTTTTTTTGAGACGGAGTCTCGCTCTCTCGCCCAGGCTGGAGTGCAGTGGCGCAATCTCGGCTCACTGCAAGCTCCGCCTGCCGGGTTCACGCCATTCTCCTGCCTCAGCCTCCCGAGTAGCTGGGACTACAGGCACCCGCCTCTGCGCCCGGCCAATTTTTTGTATTTTTAGTAGAGATGGGGTTTCACCGTGGTCTCGATCTCCTGACCTTGTGATCCGCCTGCCTCGGCCTCCCAAAGTGCTGGGATTATAGGCGTGAGCCACCGCGCCCAGCAAATTTTTAATTGTTTGTAGAGACAGGGTCTTGCTATGTTGTCTTGAACTCCTGGCCTCAAGGAATCTTCCTGCTTTGGCCTTCCAAAGTGCTGGGATTCTAGGTGTGAGACACCACACCTGGCAACAAATAAATTTTATATAATATATAATTTTATATAATCGTTATTCCCATAAATTTGTGGTTACGCCATTATGTTTCTATTTTTTTTCTCCTCTTATATCTTTTATATCTTTTTTATGCTCTTATTATATCTTAAGCATGGAATAATCTTTGGGTACCTAGTTATGTATTTATTCTTACTGAGAGGAGAAAATCTTTATTTTATTTTTATTTTTATTTTTCATTTTTATTTATTTTATTTTTTTTTGAGACGGAGTCTCGCTATGTCACTCAGGCTGGAGTGCAGTGGCCGGATCTCAGCTCACTGCAAGCTCCACCTCCCGGGTTCACACCATTCTCCTGCCTCAGCTTCCTGAGTAACTGGGACTACAGGCGCCCGCCACCTCGCCCGGCTAGTTTTTTGTATTTTTTAGTAGAGACGGGGTTTCACCGGGTTAGCCAGGATGGTCTCTTATCTCCTGACCTTGTGATCCGCCCGTCTCGGCCTCCCAAAGTGCTGGGATTACAGGCTTGAGTCACTGCGCTCCGCTATTTTTATTTTTGAGACAGAGTCTCCCTCTGTTGCCCAGGCTGGAGTGCAGTGGCACGATCTTGGTTCACTGCAGCCTTCACATCCCAGGTTCAAGCTATTCTCGTGTCTCAGCCTCCTGAGTAGCTGGGATTACAGGTGTGCACCACAACTCCCAGCTAATTTTTATATTTTTAGTAGAGATGGGGTTTCCCCACATTAGCCAGGCTGATCTCAAACTCCTGACCTCAGGTGATCCACCCGTCTTGGCCTCCCAAAGTGTAAGCCCATTACAGGCATGAGGCACCACGCCTTCTCAGAAAATCTTCATAACAGAATAAAATTTCTTAATATGAACAAACCATGATTTACTTAATAATTTTATTATCAGATCTGATAATAAATTTATCAGATAATAAAACTATCATCAGATCTTTTCAGTTCTAGTTTTTTCTACTTTATAAGTAATTATGTGATAAAAATCCTTGTACTTACAACTTGTTACTTATTTGTGATTATTCCTGCACGACGACTTTCTTAACAATGGAATTCTTATGGCTGTTGCTGATTTTTTTTCTGGATTGCTCTTTAGAAAGGTTGTACTGATTTAACACTCCCACCAGTGCTGGCTGAAAGGGCCTACTTCACAGTACCTTCCCTGACAATCGGGATTATTAACTTTTTTTTTTTTTTTGAGATGGCGTCCCACTTTGTTGCCCAGGCTGGAGTGCAGTGGCACAATCTCGGCTCAAGTCAAGCTCTGCCTCCCGGGTTCACACGCCTGGCCTATTATTAACTTTTAAAACTGTGCTAGTGGAGGCTGGGCATGGTGGCTCACGCCTGTAATCCCAGCACTCTGGGAGGCCAAGGTGGGCAGATTGACTGAGGTCAGGAGTTCGAAACTAGCCTGACCAACATGGCAAAATCCCATCTCTATTAAAAATATAAAAAATTAGCTGGGCGTGATGGTGGACGCCTGTTTGAGACTCTGTCTCAAAAAAACAAAACAAACAAACAAAAAAAACAAAAACTTTGCTAGTGGCCAGGTGCAGTGACTCACACCTGTAATCCCAGCACTTTGGGAGGCCAAGGCAGGGCGGATCACCTAAGGTCAGGAGTTCGAGACCAGGCTCACCAATATGGTTAAAACCCGTACCTACTAAAAATACAAAATTAGCTGGGTGTGGTGGTGCATGCCTGTAATCCCAGCTACTCAAGAGCCTGAGGCGGGAGAATCACTTGAACCCAGGAGGTGGAGGTTGTGGTGAGCCGAGATCACACCATTGCACTCCAGCCTGGGCAACAAGAGCGAAACTCCGTCTCAAAAACAAAAACAGAAACAAAGAAAAAAGACAAAAAAAAAAAAAAAAAAAAAAAAAACCTTGCCAGGCTGAGCTTGGTGGCTCAGACCTGTAATCTCAGCACTTTGGGAGGCCTAGATGGGAAGATCTCCTGAGCCCAGGAGTTTCAGACCAACCTGGCCAACATGGGAAAACCCCGTCTCTACAAAATAATCATCATCATCATCATCATCATCATCATTAGCCAGGTATGGTGGCATGTACCTATAGTCCCAGCTACTCAGGAGGCTGAGGAAGGAGGATCGCTGGAGCCCAGGAGGTCGAAGGTCAAGGCTGCAGTGAGCCATGATCACACCACTGCACTCTAGCCTGGGTAACAGAGCAAGACCCTGTCACACACACACAAAAAAAACCTTGCTAGTTTGATTGGCATGTGTCAGGCAATTTTTTTTTTTTTCTTGAGACGGAGTTCCACTCTGTTCGCCCATGATGGAGTGCAATGGCACGTTCTTGGCTCATTGCAACCTCCACCTCCTGGGTTCAAGTGATTCTCCTGCCTCAGCCTACCAAGTAGCCGGGATTACAGTTGCCCGCTACCATGCCCGGTTAATTTTGTATTTTTAGTAGTTATGGGGTTTTACCATGTTGGCCAGGCTGGTCTTGAATCCTGAACTCAGGTGATCCACCCACCACAGCCTCCCAAAATGCTGGGATTACAGGCGTGACCTACCGTGCCTGGCCAATTGTTATTATTATTATTTTGGGACAGAGTCTCACTCTATCCAAGCTGGAGTGCAGTGGCACCATCTCAGCTCACTGCAACCTCTGCCTCCCAGTTTCAAGTGATTCTCATAGCTCAGCTTCCCAAAGTGCTGGGATTAAAGTCGTGAGCCACTGCACCCAGCATTGTCAGACGTTATTTACAGACCTTATTTCATCTTTATTTTTGAGACAGAGTCTGGCTTTGTTGCCCAGGCTGGAGTGCAGTGGCACGATCTTGGCTCACTGCAACCTCCACCTCCCAGGCTCAAGCAATTCTTCTGCCTCAGCCTCCTGAGTAGCTGGGATTACAGGCTTCCGCTACCACACCCAGCTAATTTTTGTATTTTTAGTAGAGACAGGGTTTTACCATGTTGGCCAGGTGGGTCTCCAACTCCTGACCTCAGGTTATCCACCCGCCTTGGCCTCCCAAAGTGCTGGGATTACAGGTGTCAGCCACAGCGCCCGGCTGGTGTAAGCTGTTTTTATTAACTCATCCAGGACCTGCCTAGAAAGTCTCCTACTCCCCTGTATAAAAACAAAACAAAACAAAACAAACCCTTATTTTTCTTTTATTTTTTCAAAATTAAGGTATGACTTACATAAAGTGCACAAATCATAAGTGTCCTGCTTGATGGATTTTCCCCTCATTTTTCAAAGTCCCGTCATCCTCTGGTTATCCCAAAATCATTCTCTTTTTTATCTACCACAAATACCCAACTGTCTCTTTAAGGGAACTTCTTTGAAAGCCGTAAGTGCTTCCTGCTTTCCTGTAATCCCAGCTACTCGGGAGGCTGAGGCAGGAGAATCAATTGAACCCGGGAGACGAGGTTACAGTGAGCCGAGATCGCACCACTGCACTCCAGCCTGGGCAACAGAACAAGACTGTCTCAGAAAGAAAACACAAAAGTTAGAATTGAAAGGCAAGTGATTTGGCACTAGGCACAGTAGCTCAACCCTGAAGTCCCCAGCACTTTAGGAGACCAAGGTGGGAGGAGTGCTTGAGGCCAGGAGTTTGAGACCAGCCTGGGCAACACGGCAAGACCCCTAACTCTACAAAAAAAATTTCAAATTACCCAGGCATGGTGGCACATGCTGGTAGTCTTAGCTACTTGGGAGGCTAAGGCAGGAGGATCACTTGAGCCCAGGAGTTCAAGGCTGCAGTAAGCATGATTGTGCCACTGCACTCCAACCTGCATTACAGAGTGAAACTGTCTCAAAAAAATTAAAATAAAGGCAGGTGATTTGGCTCCTGGTTAAGGCAAGCAGGCTGGAATGGAAAAGCAGCCATGATCACCAAAGATCAGTCAGACCTAGAGGCCTCTTCTCTCATCCTGGAATGTGTACCTCATGGAACTTCTGGCTTTCCAGGATACTATACATATTACGGTCCTGATATAATTAATTCAAAGGTTCAGCATGGGATTCACATCCTCAAGGACATGCCACCTGCCCTTCTGAGTTGTCTTTGAGTGGCCCCGAACTGGATCTTTGCTGGTTCCAGACTAGTGGGGCTGGTAGGACAATCTTTGAAGCTAGACCAGTTACTGGGCCTCTCAGGAAGAGGCACCCACAACCACCATCCTGAACTAAAGTCTGAGCTGGAGGTTCTTCATTTGGTCAAGTGCTGGTTGGTGAATTCCAAGAGTATCAGACATACCTGAAAGTGACTCAGACCCTCTATGGGACTATGGGTGGTCCTTTTGCTTATTTTTCTAATTGTTCTACAACAAAATGTGTTATTTTTGTGATTAGAAAGAGTATATGTCTAGAGGTTTCTGGGTTGCCAGGTGCATTCTATTTCTTAGTATCACTCTGGTCTTTGCTTTATAATTATAGTATTTGTTAAAATGCAAATTTGTTTAAAGACTTTCCTCCGTGTATGCTCTTTTCCACAATTTTCAAAGTGTTTAATAAGTTGCATATATTTGTTTTTTTTTTCTTTTCTTTTCTTTTTTTTGAGACGGAGTTTCGCTCTTGTTGCCCAGGTTGGAGTGCAATGGCGCGATCACGGCTCACCGCAACCTCCGCCTCCTGGGTTCAATCGATTCTCCTGCCTCAGCCTCCCGAGTAGCTGGGATTACAGGCATGCGCCACCACGCCGGCTAATTTTGTATTTTTAGTAGAGATGGGATTTCTCCATGTTGGTCAGGTTGGTCTCGAACTCCCGACCTCAGGTGATCCACCCGCTTCAGCCTCCCAAAGTGCTGGGATTACAGGCGTGAGCCACCGAGCCCGGCCTGTTTTCCAGTCTCTAGTACACTGTTCCGCGTCCCTAGCATAGTAGCTGTTTTCTGTAAATTCGGAGCCAAGTTGACTGCAAACCCCGCCGGGTTCACCGGCCTGGGCGGCGTGGACTTCAAGCTCCAGGAGGCATTGCGGCCGGCACATGGAGAACTACGGCGTCTGAGAAGGGGGCCGGGCCCTCTGGTCCTTTCCCTCCCAGAAGCCCGCGGGCGGCTCGGAACGCTGTTCCTATCATGGCCGCGGGAGCCGGGACGGCGGGCCCCGCTTCCGGCCCGGGCGTCGTGCGTGACCCGGCGGCGTCACAGCCGAGGAAGCGGCCCGGCCGGGAGGGCGGGGAGGGCGCGCGGCGATCGGACGCGATGGCGGGAGGAGGCGGGAGCAGCGACGGCAGCGGGCGGGCAGCTGGCAGGCGGGCGTCCCGCAGTAGCGGGCGGGCCCGGCGGGGGCGCCACGAGCCGGGGCTGGGGGGCCCGGCGGAGCGCGGCGCGGGGGAGGCACGGCTGGAAGAGGCAGTCAATCGCTGGGTGCTCAAGTTCTACTTCCACGAGGCGCTGCGGGCCTTTCGGGGTAGCCGGTACGGGGACTTCAGACAGATCCGGGACATCATGCAGGGTGAGGGCCGGGCCGGGGGAAGGGGGTGGGAGCGCCGGGGAAGGGGGTCGGGGGGCCCCGGGGGTCGGGACTGGGGGTCGCCCAGCCAACGATGTCTTCTTTCCCAGCTTTGCTTGTCAGGCCCTTGGGGAAGGAGCACACCGTGTCCCGATTGCTGCGGGTTATGCAGTGTCTGTCGCGCATTGAAGAAGGGGAAAATTTAGGTATGGCTATTTTTGTGTTCTTCTCTAGGCTTACTTGCGTAGGGTTTTGTTTTCAAACTTATATCTAGAGCTGAAGGATTCCAGGTTAAAGTGCGATAGTTTCCATCAGAGTGGTCTTTTCCATTCTACGATGGGTCTGTTTTCTGGCTCTAGTTTTCTCCGGTTAAGGTTGTCTTGGCTGCTTTTCTGTGTTTTTTTGTTTAAATCTTCTCCCACCTGTTAATTGCTCACCCCAACTTTGCTCATATCTAAAGTGAGTTATGTTCATGTGGACATCTTTTTTCCCCCATGGTAGAGTGTTTTTCAGAGTAGAAGTACATTTTTCCCCTCTGAATTTAACTTGAAAGCTATTTAACTGTTGTCAGTTTCTTGCCACTCGTATCTGAGGAGGATGGGTGTATTCTGAATTTGAGAGGTAAATGCATGTATTTAAAAGTAATTTTTTTGCCTGTCTTGACAGGTGTTAAAAAATGGTCACGTTAAATTCATTGATTTGAATTTGGACCCTTATCGTGTATGTCAACCTGTAGCAAATGTGTCAAAAAATTAAATGCAAATCTTACCATATTTGCATGCTCCATTTCCATAAGTATATATAATTTTTGGACATAACTTTTTTGCTCTTAGAAAAGAGCTTAAAATGGAAACTGTGCTTTGTCCTAGACTGTTCCTTTGATATGGAGGCTGAGCTCACACCACTGGAATCAGCTATCAATGTGCTGGAGATGATTAAAACGGAATTTACACTGACAGAAGCAGTGGTCGAATCCAGTAGAAAACTGGTCAAGGAGGCTGTAAGGCTCTATTTTTATTTCTTTTTTCTTTGACCAAAAATCAGGGGTCTTTGAGGATACAGCACTTACTCTTTCCTGTGTGGGGTAGAGGAAAACAGGAATGGGGAGAGATTGAGCAAGCAAGAAAGCACACGCACACAGACGTTCTCTCTTCAGGTGTCCCCTTTCCCACCCAGGCGTGGGAAGTAATGGCAGGTGCTCAGCTTTTGTGATTTGGGTGGTCTTCCTTGTGGCTTTGGCATTGAAGCACTGACATTTTGGAGGTTATTGCACCATTCGGGAGCACTCTGCAAGAGCCTTAAGTAACTCTGGCCTAGGGTTTGGTCACCCTTGTTTATAATAAACCAAGGAGATAAGCGGGGCCTTGGAAAATGTGGTACTGACTTTGAGTTCTTTCTGTCTGCAGAAAGAGGGGCTTAGAGAACTTCCCTTTTGAACAGAAAGATTAGAATCAGAGGTGCTGAGATAATGAGCCAGCTAGCAAAATAGTAATGGTAGAAGAATGATAGAAGGTTGGCACAGGCAGTGTTCTTGAATTCAAGAAAAAAGCTAATGGAGTGTCTAGGAATTTGGGATTGTCACTGTATTGTGGCTCAGGTAGCTTCAAACGGTAGAACTTATTTTAATTTAAAACATAGAAGTGGCTGTGGGAACCAGTCAGAAAAAGATTTTTCTTCCCCCAAAACCAAGGCTGGGGGGTGTGGAAGCAGATGCGCAGGTGAAGATGGAAAACATCAGCTAAGCATTGCCCTGGTGGTAGAAAATAGGGAAATGGTTAAGAAAAGAGCACCCCTAAAAGGATGGAATCCCAAAGATGGAGGTGGGGTAGGAAGAGAAAACCTTGCTTAGCAAGGAAGACCTTCTGTCTCTTGGCTGTGTACAAAGTATCCTATTGAAAAACAACTAGTGTGCATGAGGTGCACATAGTTTATTTATTCAATTAAGAACCTTGGGCAGATACTACTTTTGGTCTTGTAAAAAATGCTTAGATATTAGTCATTTCCAAAGAAGAATAATTCCAAGAATACATTTTTGGTATAGGAAATTCAGGTTTGGGTTTGGGGAGCATATGCCAGAAAAGACATTATCAAGGGAGGAGAAATTCATGCCTGCTTTCAGAATGGTTAAGGATCTTTTGAATGGGTACCTGTTCAGAGTAATTCATTTAACTTCTATTAAGTACAGATTGAGTATCCCTCATCCAAAATGCTTGGGACCAGAAGCGTTTTGGATTTCAGATTTTTTTCAGATTTTGAAATATTTGCATTGAATTTAGGTTGAGCATTCCAAATGCCCTCAAATCTGAAACTTTTTGAGTGCCAACATGGCGCTCAAAGGAAACGCTCATTGGAGCATTGCAGATTTTGGATTTTCAGATTTAGGATGCTCAACCTGTAGCAACTCCTTTAGACTCAAAGGCTGTAGATTTGCCATCTGGCCCCTCTTCTGGAAGAGTCTTTGTGGGCTTTCATCTTTCAGCTGCATATTTATTATTATTATTATTTACGCTCATAGATCTCCTTATTTGGGTGGTTTATTAGGAGAAATCTAGTAGAAAAATCTAAGCTCTCTTAAAGTGGTCAACCATTTTCTTACGTTGACTGTTCTGCTTTTCCAGTCTCCACCGGGTACTAGATCTTATGCTTATTGTTACTGCAGTGTAACAAATTACTCCAAGACTAAGCAGCTCAAAACAGTTAATATTATCTTTCAATTTCTGAGGGTCAGGAGTCTGAGAGTGGTTTAACTGAGTGGTTCTGGCTCAGGGTTTCTCATGAGATTACAGTCAAGCTGTCAGCTAGGTTTGCAGTTATTTCAAGACTCAACTGCTTCCATACTCACATAGTTGTTAACAAGACTCACTTTCTTACTGGCTGTTGGCTAGACACTTCAGCTCCTGGCCTCTCCACAGATGGGGCTGCTTGCAACGTGGCAGCTTTTTTTTCCTAGAGCAAATCATGCAAGAGACCAAGACCCCAAGGGTGAAGCCTCATTCTTGTATAGTCTAATCTTGGAAGTGACACATTATCTCTTCTGCCATATGCTCTTGGTCATACAGACTAGACTCACTCTGATAGTGTGTGTGAATGGGACTCCGCAAGAGGTGAGGCATATTGGGAGCTGCCTTTGAGGCTGGCAAACACAATTACCTTGATCTCCTAGTTGTTAAATGATATTATTTTATCCACCTCTTCAATTTACTTTGTAAAAGTTTCTCATTTAGCGTCACAGAACCTGTTAATGGTCATCCTTGGGAAAATTCCACAGACGCCTAGGTTCAGTGAGCCTTGTTGATGCATTTAAGCTTTGTAAAGTGCCAAAACAATTTGTTTAAAAGTATATTGAATCTTTCGCAAAGTTTATCAAGTAAGTTATTTGTTAAGTTAGAACTCTCAGTGCATGGTCTAGGGATCTCTGGAGGTCC
This sequence comes from Chlorocebus sabaeus, assembly GCF_047675955.1. Lineage (NCBI taxonomy): Eukaryota > Metazoa > Chordata > Mammalia > Primates > Cercopithecidae > Chlorocebus > Chlorocebus sabaeus. The sequence goes on along the minus strand of NC_132908.1, from coordinate 66,348,735 downwards.
CCAGGACCCTTTCAGAGAGGCCATGAGGTCAAAACTGTTTTCATAAACAGAACCAAAACATTATTTGACTTTTTCAGTGCATTGGCTTTTGCATCGATGGTGCAAAAAGCAAGGATGAGTAAAATGGGTGATTCCTTAGCATGATCAAGATGATAGTAATTGTACTAGTAGTCATTGTATTCTTCACTGCCACAATTTTTTAAAAACTACCGATTTTAATTAGGAATGTTAGTCACAGTTGGCTGGGCGCTGTGGCTCATGCCTGTAATCCCAGTGCTTTGGGAGGCCGAGGCGGGTAGATCACAAGGTCAGGAGATCAAGACCATCCTGGCTAACGTGGTGAAACCCCATCTCTACTAAAAAGAGATGTGGTAGCGGGCACCTGTAGTCCCAGCTATTCTGGAGGCTGAGGCAGGAGAATGGCGTGAACCTGGGAGGCGGAGCTTGCAGTGATCCGAGATCACGCCATTGCACTCCAGCCTGGGCAAGAGAGTGAGACTCTGTCTCAAAAAAAAAACAAAAACAAAAACAAAAAAAAACACGGAGTGTTAGTCACAGTTGTTTAAAAGCCCAGAACTCCCATTAAAAAATTTTTTTAAAAAAGAAAAAATGTCTTTGGTAAAGCAGCAAAAACTGGATTAATTTTATTAACTCTGGAGGCACGAGTAAACATCTTTTCAGTATTTTGTGTGATAAAGTAGAAAGTATGGGCCAGGTGCAGTAGCTTGTACCTGTAATCCCAGCACTTTGGGAGGCTGATGTGAGTGGATCGCTTGAGCCTAGGAGTTCCAGACCAGCCTGGGTAACATAGTGAAACCCTGTCTCTACAAAAATACAAAAAATTAGCCAGGTGTGGTGATGTGCACCTGTGGTTCCAGCTACTTGGGAAGCTGCGGCCGAAGGATCACCTGGGCCCGGGAGGTGGAGGTTACAGTAAGCTGATATCACACCACTGTACTCGAGCCAGGACAACAGACTGAAGACCCTGTCAAAAAAAAAAAGAGGAAATAAGCCTAAAATGTTTCTGCCACACACCAGAACATGATGGTTACGAGGAAAAGTACTTGTGTTATTATTAGAGTTGCATGCTGAACTAGCTGCTTTTTTAATGGAATACTATTTTACCTGAAAGAACAACTGACAAATTACAGTTGTTCACACTTGGGTATTTGGCAGTCATTTTCTTGAGAATGAGTAAAGCAAACCTGTCACATAAAACAAGTGACAGTATTTGTTGCCAATGATAAAGTTTAAGCTTTCAAGTGAAAAATAGAATTTTGGAAAACTTGTATTCGTGTGCTTGATAGCTTCCCAATACTTAGTCTTTTCTGAAGATTGGTAATATTAACAACTGACATTTAAAAAATATTTTTAGGCTGCGCATGGTGGCTCATGCCTGTAATCCCAGCACTTTGGGAGGCCAAGGTGGGTAGATCACCTGAGGTCAGGAGTTCGAGACCAGACTGGTCAACATGGTGAAACCTCATTTCTACTAAAAATACAAAAAAAAATTAGCCAGACATGGTGATAGGCATCTGTAATCCCAGCTACTCGGGAGACTGAGGCAGGAGAATTGCTTGAACCCGGGAGTGGGAGGTTGCCATGAGCCGAGATCGTGTCATTGCACTCCAACCTGGGCGACAGTGAAACTTCATCTCAGAAAACAAAAAAGGTTTAATGAATGTGCCAACATTTGAAGAGCTTCGTAACTCAGTGAACCAGTATTTTCCAGATGACTAATGCATGCTATTACAAAATCATTCATAGATGAAAGATCTATTTAAACTACAAAATAACTGATGGATTTATTTTTTATTTTTTATTTTTTTTGTTTTGAGACGTCATCTCTCTCTGTCGCCCAGGCTGGAATACAGTGGCACGATCTCAGCTCACTGCAAGCTCCGCCTCCTGGGTTCAAGCAGTTCTCCACCTCAGCCTCCTGAGTAGCTGGAATTACAGGCGCCCACCACCACACCTGGCTAAGTTTTGTATTTTTAGTAGAGATGGGGTTTCACCATCTTGGCCAGGCTGGTGTTGAACTCCTGACCTCATGATCTACCCACCTTGACCTCCCAAAGTGCTGGGATTACAGGAGTGAGCCACCACACCCAGCTGACTGATGAATTTTAATGTGACAGATTAAGAAAAGTTTACTTACTATGGTTTTGTGTAGAATCAAACAAGAGTAGCCACAGTTTTCTGAAAAAGCTATTAAAGTACTCCTCCATTTTCAACTTCGTATGTGTATAAAACCAGATTTTTTAAAATGCCCACAGGTGGGGCATGGTGGCTCACGCCTGTAATCTCAGCAGTTTGGGAGGCTAAGATGGGTGGATTACTTGAGGTCAGAAGTTTGAGACCAGACTGGCCAATATGGTGAACCCTGTCACTACTAAAAATGCAAAAATTAGCCAGGTGTGGTGGCACGAGTGTAATCTCAGCCACTCGGGAGGCTGAGGCATGAAAATCGCTTGAACCCAGGAGGTGGGGAGGCTGCAGTGAGCTGAGATCACACCACTGCACTCCAGCCTGGGCAACAGAGCAAAACTCTGTCTCAAAAAAAAAAAAAAAAAAAAACCCTCTATCGAAACAACACATCACAACGGATTGAGTACAGAAGCAGTTATGAGAATCTAGCTATTTTCTATATTAAACCAGATATTAAAGAGATTTTCAAAATGAAAAACAATGCTACTCTTCTCATTAAACTTTTATCTTAGTAAATGCCGTAATTTTTCATAAAGATGTTATTTATGTTACCCTGTAATGAGTTTATTGTTATTTTTTAATGAATTAATAAATATTTTAAATTTTCTGTTTTATGTTTCTAATACAGTGAATATCAACTAATATAACCTACATAAACAGAAAGCTCTTTGAAGGTCTGCATTAACATTTTAAGAGGAATATAAAAGAATCCTGAGACCAAAAATTTGAGACCTGCTTTTGCAAGCTGTTAATTATATCAAGACTATATTTGTTTTCTCTTCATAACTAAAGGAGAGATTGATCAGTTAGGTTTCTTTGGAGAACAAGGGATAGCAACACATGCAGCATGTCCGTGAAGCATTTACTTGTTGCTTTTTACTGTGCAGTATTCTCCCTTGCACCTTTGGCAACAGCAGCTTGATGTTCTTTGGGGGCCTTACCCCATTTGGGGTGCTTGTATATCAGATGCACTCTTTTAGAACTTTAATTTTTGAAACAAAAATATTTGTTGAGGCTTTTTAAACATTGCTACTTCCCAAAACAGCCTTGCTTCTTTTTGCATCTTTTCTTTATTCTTCAGTTCTGTGAGTTTTGGTCTTCTTCTCTTCCTCTGTTAATATATGTGCTTTCTGGCATTTCTTCCCAACATAAACCTACCTCACTTATTTTGAAAATCTTTTATTTAACTTACCCAGAGACCACTGATCTTGCTTATACCCTAAAAACCTTAACAAATACGTAAGAGAAGAAACTATACTTATTTTTTTTTCTTTTTTTTGAGACAGAGTCTCGCTCTTTTGCCCAGACTGGAGTGCAGTGGTGTAATCTTGGCTCACTGCAAGCTCTGTCTCCCGGGTTCACACCATTCTCCTGCCTCAGCCTCCCGAGTTGCTGGGACTACAGGCGCCCGCCACCACACCCGGCTAATTTTTTTGTATTTTTAGTAGAGACGGGGTTTCACCGTGTTAACTAGGATGGTCTCGATGTCCTGACCTCGTGATCCCCCCGCCTCGGCCTCCCAAAGTGCTGGGATTACAGGTGTGAGCTACCGCGCCCGGCCTGAAGCTATACTTATTTCTGAGAACTGCCAGGTGAAAAAGCAGTGATTCATCTTTTTAAATTTTTTCCCCCACAGGAAACTAATACATAGTTTTAAAAGATAAGCTCATAGCACAACCTTTGAAGCAGACTTCTACATTTCAATTTGAAAGCATTCATATTTCCTTTCTTGTTTCACACATTAAATATAGAAGGATATGTGTTCCAATTCTGGGGAACATAGAGTAAACATACTCTCTTCTATCTCTCCCTCTTAATGTAATTATAAGTCTTGGACAGAATGCATGGAGTAGCTATCTGAGGATTCTATCTGGAAATAGGCATATGGGGAAGGAGACCAGAATTTGAAGTTCCACCAAACCAGTGATGAATAGTTTACCATTTTTTCCTTCTCTGGTATCACCCAGCCCAGACTCAAAGGCAGTCTGAAACCTGGAAATGCACTCCAGATGTGAATGGAAAGAGCACCAAGAGAAGCTTTCTCTTTCTGGTCTGAGGGGCAAGGAAGGATCTCTTAAGGGTCAGAGATGGTGAAAGAAATCCCAATTTTTTCTCTTTTTTCCCTTCTTTCTTGCCCTGGCCCCCAGGCAGTACTATCCTGGTGGCCAGCAGCTGCCTAGCAATGACAGTGGCAACAGGGAAGGCACCTAAAACTGAAGGAGAAGAACTCTTTTTCTCACCAAAGGGGCTGTGATCCCCAGAACATGGAACAAATTCCATAGCCTTCTTCCACTGTCTGTCCTGCTGCTTGGCCCTGGATGCAGATGCAGTTAGAGTGTGACAGAGTGGGGAAAACCAAAGTCCAGGAATGCAAGGCTGCTTCACTATATTTGAAAATCAATCAGTGTAGTCCACCATATTAAGAGAAAAGCCATATGATCATATAAATTGATGCTGAAATTGACAAAATTCAACATTAGTTCATGATAAAAACACTTAGCAAACTAGGAATGAAGGGAACTTCCTCAACCTGATAAAAGGTGTCTACAAAAAGCCCACAGCTAATGTTCTTAATGGTAAAAATTGGAGTGCTCACCACTTGTATTCAACATCATACTGAAAGACCTAACCAGTGCAATAAGGCAAGGACGAAAAAGCATACAGAATGGAGAGGAAAAAATAAAATTATTTCTTTTTGCAGATGGCAGGACTATGTAGAAATCCCATGAAGTATACAAAAAAAAAAAAAAAATCCTGTAAGTTTAGCAAGGTCAACCCAAAAATCAGTTATACATCACATGAAAACAGCATTTTAAAGTAAAAAAGGAAAAGTTAGTCATATTTCTATATACTAGCAGTGAGCAATTCAAAATGAAATTACCAAAACAATGCCATTTACAATGGCTCCAAAACAGAAAGAAAAATAAATATATGTAAGTCTAGCAAAATGTGAAGGAACTGTATGTGGAAAAATGTAAAATGCTGATGAAAGTAAGGCCAGGCATGGTGGCTCACACCTGTAATCCCAGCACTTTGGGAGGCTGAGGTGGGCAGATCATGAGGTCAAGAGATTGAGACCATCCTGGCCAACATGATGAAACCCCGTCTCTACTAAAAATACAAAAATTAGCTGGGTGTGGTGGTGTGTGCCTGTAGTCCCAGCCACTTGGAAAGCTGAGGTAGGAGAATCACTTAAACCCGGGAGGTGGAGGTTACAGTGAGCTGAGATTGCGCCAGTGCACTCCAGTGTGGTGACAGAGCAAGACTTCATCTCAAAAAAGGAAAAAAAAAAGAAATTAAGACCGAATGGAAAGACAAACCATGTTCATGGATTGGAAGACATGAATTAAGATGTCGCTTATCTCCCATTGATCTATAGAGTTAATACAATTCTAGTCACAATCTCAGCAGGATTTTCTTTTTTTTTTTTTTTTGAGATAGAGTCTTGCTCTGTTGCCCACGCTGGAGTACAGTGGCACAATCTCAGCTCACGGCAACCTCCATCTCCTAGGTTCAAGCGATTCTCATGCTTCGGCCTCCTGAGGAGCTGGGTTTACAGGTGCGTCCCTTGACACCTGGCTAATTTTTGTGTGTTTTTAGTAGAGATGGGGTTTCACCATGTTGGCCAGGCTGGTCTCAAACTCCCAACCTCAGGCGATCCGCCCACCTCGGCCTCCCAAAGTGCTGGGATTACAGGCATGAGCCATCATACCCGGCCTAGCAGGATTTTCTTTTCTTTTCGAGACGGAGCTTTGCACTGTTGCCCAGGCTGGAGTGCAGTGGCACAATCTCAGCTCACTGTAAGCTCCACCTCCTGGGTTCACGCCATTCTTCTGCCTCAGCCACCTGAGTAGCTGGGACTACAGGTGCCTGCCACCGTGCCCGGCTAATTTTTTTTTTTTTTTTTTTTTTTTTGTATTTTTAGTAGAGACAGGATTTCACCGTGTTAGCTAGGATGGTCTTGATCTCCTGACCTCGTGATCCGCCCACCTCGGCCTCCTAAAGTGCTTGCTGGGATTACACATGTGAGCCACTGCACCCGGCCAGGGTTTTCTTTCTTTTTTGTGTGTGTGTGTGTTTGTTTTTTTTTTTTTTTTTTTTTAAATAAGACAAGGTCTCGCTCTGTCACCCAGGCTGGAAGGCAGTGGCATGATCATGGCTCACTGCAGCCTTCACCTCCTGGGCTCAGGTGCTCTTCCCACTTTACCCTCTAGAGTAACTGGGACCACAGGCATGTGCCACTTTGCCTGGCTAATTTTTTTTGTTTTTGGTAAAGATGGAGTCTCCCTATGTTCCCATGTTGCGCAGTCTGGTCTTGAACACCTGGGCTCAAGTGATGTTCCCACCTCAACCTTCCAAAGTGCTAGGATTACAGATTTGAGCCACCCTGTCTGGCCTCAGCATGATTTTCTATAGATACAGAATGACTGATTCTAAAATTTGTATGGAAAGGCAAAAGAATTAAAATAACCAAAAAGTGTTATATTGAAAAGTTGAACTCATACTACCCAATTTTAAGAATTATGAGAAAGTTACAGTACTTACGACTATAGAGATTAGTGGAACAGAAGAGAGCATGTAAAAACAGACCCACACAAATGTGACTAGTTGATTTTTGACAAAGATGTGAAAGCTATTCAATGGGAAAAGGATAGTCTTCAACAAATGTTGTTGAAACAGTTGAATGTCCATATGCAGAAATGAACTTTGACGGTAAGCTCAGATCTTGTACAAAAATTAACTCAAAATTATAATCTAAATGTAAAATGTGAAACCATAAAACTTAGAGGAAACATAAAGGAATCTTTATGTCCTGGAGTTAGGCAAAAAAATCTTAGATAAGAATTTAAAAACATTCCTAAAAGAAAAATTGATATATAGGACTTAATCAAAATTTTAAACTTTTGCTCTGAGAAAAACACTGCTAAGAGAATGGAAAAGCAACCTATAGCTTGGGAGAAAATATTTACAAATCACACCTGACAAAGAACTGGTATCCAGAATGTATAAAGAGCTCTCAAAAGAAATGAGCCTATACAACCCTAGTTTTAAATGGGCAAAAGGCTCACCAAAAAGAATACAGATGACAAAAAACAAGTTACATGAAGAGATGTTCAACATTATTTACTCATTAAGGAAATACAAATTAAAACCACAGTAGATTCAAATACCAATTAGAATGGCTGAACTTTAAAAAATACCGATAGTGGGACCTGGTGTCACATGCCTGGAATCCCTGCTACTTGGGTACCTGAGGTGGCAGGATTGCTTGAGGCCAAGAGTTTGAGTTCAGCCTGGGTAATATAGACCCTATCTCAAGAAAAACCAATAAAAAAATACTAACTCTAAAAAGTGCTAGTTACATATTTCAAAACATCATGTTGTACATAAGTATGTACACTTTTTGTTTGTTTTTTAAATAGAGATGGGATCTCTCTATGTTGCCCACGCTGGACTTGAACTCTTGGGCTCAAATGATCCTCCTACCTTGGCCTTTTGAAGTGCTGAGATCATAGGCGTGAGCCACCACACTCAGCCTATGTTTTAAAAAGCACTAGTGAGGATGTGGAGCAACTGGAACTCTCATACATTGCTGATGGGAATGCGAAATGATACAGCTACTCCAGAAAGTAGTTTGGCCATTTCTTATTAACATATTTTCCATAAGACCATGCAATCCTATTCTTGGGTATTTACCTTAGAGAAATGAGAAGTTCTATTCATATCAAAACCTGTACATGAATGTTTTAGCATCTCTATTTATAATAACCATAAATTGCAGACATCTCAAATGTCCTTCAGTGGATTAATGTATAAACTATAGTACATTCATGGAATGGAATACTGCTCAACAACAAGAAAAGTGAACTATTGACAGTCCACCAACATGGATGGACCTTAAAAGCATTATACAGCGTGAAAGGAGCCAAGCTCAAGGCTACATCCTTTTAAAAAAAGTCCTACATACTTACGGCTTTTTTGTTGTTGTTTTTTGAGACGGAGTCTCTCTCTGTTGCCCAGGCTGGAGTGCAGTGGTGCATTGTCGGCTCACTGCAGCCCTGATCTCCCAGACCCAAGTGATGCTCCTACCTCAGCCTCCTGAGTAGCTGGGACCACAGGCACACACCAACATGCCTGGCTAGGTGGTTTTTTTGCGGGGGAGAGACAGGGTCTCCCTGTGTTCCCCAGGTTGGTCTCAAACTCCTGAGCTCAAGTGATCCTCCCACCTTGGCCTACCAAAGTGTGGGAATACAGTTGTAAGCTACCACACCCGGCCGGCTTGCCTTTTTTTGTATGGTGGTCTTTTTAAAGAATCTGTCTCTCTCAGACAGGATTTGAGGTAGCTGCTTTATTCTATCATATAACTTCAAATGCTCCCAATTTTTTCTTGGCTCTTCTAATTTTTAAAAATGTTCATGTGTATTATAACTTCCTTGTAAATGTTCAGTCACTTTTATTTTTACTCTATATATTCTCTTGAGGTTTCTTTATGGAAGGACTCTTCTTTCTCTCTGTGACTGATGACACCTTATCTTACCTGGAACTTTGCCCTTTTTATTTGCTGCTTGTGAATGACATGGGTTTGTTGGCTTCAGTAGTTCCCTGGGTGCTTTAATTGAAGTTGCCAGCTGGGGTTTATGGTAGTAAGGGGTTGTCCTTTCATTCTCCTACAGAACTGGCCTCAGGCCTTTCCAGAATGGAACTAGCAGAACTCTGGGGTCAGCAAATCCCTTTTTTTCCCCCTACACTATATCCTCCCTCCCTCATCCCCCCCTTGCTTTAAAGCTTTTGCATCCAAAAAGAACAGAATCAATTGTTCTGGGGACCTGAAATTACGGGGACCTAGAATGACTCCTGTCCATTGCATCTTTCCTCAGGAGGCCCTATTGACATTGGTTAAATGGTCTGTAATCCAGGGGATCAGATTTTGCTCTATCAGCCATGTAACAAAAGCCATTGTATTGTTGAAAAGCGACTACCTTATAAGCAGAAAGAGACAGCTTCCAGTGGTTCACAACACTTGAACAATAATTGTTAGGTAATTTTTTGTTTTTTTTTGAGACGGAGTTTCGCTCTTGTTGCCCATGCTGGAGTGCAGTGGCGTGATCTCGGCTTACTGCAACCTCCATATCCCGGGTTCAAGCAATTCTGCTTCAGCCTCCCGAGTAGCTGGGATTATAGGCATGTGCCTCCACACCCAGATAATTTTGTATTTTCAGTAGAGATGGGGTTTCTCCATGTTGGTCAGGCTGGTCTTGAACTCCCGACCTCAGATGATCCACCCGCCTTGGCCTCTCAAAGTGCTGGGATTACAGGTGTGAGCCACCATGCCTGGCTTAATAATTGTTAGTTTTTAAGTACAGGAATTTGATACAATGTGAGAAAAAGTTATTTTGATGTTTGATATTCTGATTACACCTGTCATTACAAAAATAAAAAAAGGTTTTTCCCCTTTTTTAGGCTGTCATTATTTGTATCAAAAACAAAGAATTTGAAAAGGCTGCAAAAATTTTGAAAAAACATATGTCCAAGGACCCCACAACTCAGGTAAATTTGATACATTTTTGCTCCTGTGACTTACATCCATCTCATTGCTTTTTGTGGGGAAACAAGGAAAGGGTTCTTGGTCAGTAATATTACCTAAATATTCTCCTTTCAACATGTAACACCTGCAGCGAGTTATCTTTTATATCCAAGATAACTCACTGTAAGATTGACTTTTCAAAATTTAGTTTTCATTAGAGAAACTTACATACATTCTTCACTTGCCTTATTTCTGTCTGGTTTATAATAGAACATTGATTTAAATGATCAGTACCAGGTATGGAGCTGGCAAATGTTGTAATGCTTCTTTGTTTACATGAAATGTTGATCCTGCAGATGTGAGGAAGCTTCTTTGGTGAGGACATAGCACCTGTTTCCTGGTGTCAAAAGTTCTGTTGGTCCCCTGCTTTTATTTTTTCTTCTTCCTTTTTATTCATTAAAAAAAAATTTCTTTTTGAGGCAGAGTCTCGCTCTGTTGCTCAGGCTGGGGTGCAGTGGTGCAATTATAGTTCACTGCAGCCTCAACTTCCTGAGCTCAAGCAGTTCTTCCACCTCATCCTCCCCAGTAGCTGGGTTCACAGCTGTGTGCCACCACACGTGGCTAATTTTTAAAATCTTTTGTAGAGACAACGTCTGTTTGCGTTGCCCAGGCTGGTCTGGATCTCCTGAGCTCAAGTGATCCTGCCACCTCGGCCTCCCAAAATGCTGGGATTACATGAATCATCATGCCCAACCATTTCTTCTATATACTTTTTTTTTTTTTTTTTTGATGGAGTCTTGCTCTGTTGCCCAGGCTGGAGTACAGTGGCTCAATCTTGGCTCACTGCAACTTCCACCTCCCAGGTTCAAGCAGTTCTCTTGCCTCAGCCTCTGGAGTAGCTGGGGTTACAGGTGTGTGCCTTCATGCTGGGCTAATTATTTTGTGTTTTTAGTAGAGACGGGATTTTAGCATGTTGGCCAGGCTGGTCTCAAACTCCTGACCTCAAGTGATCCGCCTGTCTCGACCTCCCAAAGTACTGGGATTACAGGCGTAAGCCACTGCACCTGGCCTCTATATAAATTTAAATTTTATTATTTGAAAAGGTAATACATGTACATAATACAGAATTCAAAAGGTATAACAAAAGAGTTTGGTGGAAATTCTCCCATCTCTGACCCTTGGCCATCTTCTTCCCTTCAGAGGCAACCAGTTTCTTTTTTTTTTTTTTCTTTTATCCTTTCAAAGATCCTCTATGCATGGCAAACAAATTGTGTGTGTGTGTGTGTGTGTGTGTATACAGACATCCATGTATATCCATTTTCCCCATTCTCATACACACACGATAGCATATCCTACACACTAATGTGAACACTTTTCTAAATTGCTTTTTTCACTTAATATTATATCTTAGAATAATTCTGTGTTAGCACATAAGGAACTTCTTCATCTGTTTTTTATAGCTGCATAGTAACCCACTGTGGCTGAACCTGATTTATTGACCAATCCTTTGTGTTGGGCTTCCCTTCCTGTGTGTGTGCCAGTGATTTGCATTGACGGCATTGCAGAAGTTCTCATAGTGTCTGTCTCACCTCATCATCATTGAATTTTTACTGGAGTTCTACTTTCTCATGTTGCAAATATCGGTCCATTGTGTAGAAGCTGAGAAATGATCTCCTGAATATTATTCGAGAAAAGAACTTGGCCCATCCTGTCATCCAGAACTTTTCCTACGAGACCTTCCAGCAGAAGATGCTGCGCTTCCTGGAGAGCCACCTGGATGACGCCGAGCCCTACCTCCTCACGGTGCGCCTTGGCCCTTCTCCCATAACCATGGTGTGCCCTTGAGGATGTGCAGGGAATCAGAATATCTGAAGTGAAAAGAGTTGATGTGTGAAAAAGACATTGAATTGTGTGCACTAAGTTTCTTAATTAAATGCTTTAAAAATGCAAAAGCAGGCCTAGCGCAATGGCTCACGCCTGTAATCCCAGCACTTTGGGAGGCCCAGGTGGGTGGATCATCTGAGGTCAGGAGTTCGAGAACAGCCTGAACAACATGGTGAAACCCCATCTCTACTAAAAATATAAAAATTAGCTGGGCATGGTAGCAGGCACCTGTAATCCCAGCTACTTTGGAAGCTGAGGCAGGAGAATCGCTTGAACCCAAGAGATGGAGATTGCAGTGAGCCAGGATTGCGCCATTGCACTCCGGCCTGGGCAACAGAGTGAGATTCCGTCTCAAAAAATAAATAAATAAAAATACAAAAGCACAGATACTGGCAGAGGCAAATGGAACACACCTGGTCTCCCTCATCTGTCGTTTTTATCTCCTTTATACATGATTAATCTGCCATGGCTGAAGTAGAGCATTCGCTTACAATCGATGGTGGTTCCCAAAGGCAATGACTTGTGAACTAAGTTTGGAGGAAGAGTGGTTTGGTAGATATGGTACGATGGAGTTGCTAACAGGAAGAAGGTATGGTGTAGAGAAAGGTGTCACTGAAAGTATAAGGTCAAAAGAAGCCAAATGAAAACATTCTTTAATTGGATCAAAGAGATAAAAGAATGGAAGCGCCGGGCGCGGTGGCTCAAGCCTGTAATCCCAGCACTTTGGGAGGCCGAGACGGGCGGATCACGAGGTCAGGAGATCGAGACCATCCTGGCTAACGCGGTGAAACCCCGTCTCTACTAAAAAATACAAAAAACTAGCCGGGCGAGGTGGCGGCGCCTGTAGTCCCAGCTACTCGGGAGGCTGAGGCAGGAGAATGGCGTAAACCCGGGAGGCGGAGCTTGCAGTGAGCTGAGATCCGGCCACTGCACTCCAGCCTGGGCGACAGAGCGAGACTCCGTCTCAAAAAAAAAAAAAAAAAAGAATGGAAGCAGTGAGGCTCAGGACAGCATAGGGAAGAACTAGACCCAGGCTGTCACAGATGGGAGGCTGTGATGAAGGAACACTGAGTGAGAGTGGTTTTGTTTTGTTTTTGAAACCAGGACTTTGGCTGAGTGCAGTGGTTCACACCTGTAATCCCAGCACTTTGGGAGGCCAGGGCGGGCAGGTTGCTTGAGCTCAGGAGTTCAAGACCAACCTGGGCAACGTGGTGAAACCCCGTCTCTACAAAAAATAGAAAAATTAGCCAGGTGTGGTGGCGGGCACTTGTAATCCCAGCTACTTGGGAGGCTGAAGTGGGAAGATCACTTGAGGCTGCCGGTGAGGTGTGGTCGTGCCACTGCACTTCAGCCTGGGCAAAAGAAACCAGGACTTTGAGAATGTGGAAAATATTCTGTTTCATAACAGATCTGCCAGGCCTATATTAGGATAGTGTTCATGATCTTAGCAGTCGTTTGGCAAATCTCAGATTATTTATAAGCAGGTAGTTTGGGGTATTCAGGGAGCAGGTGTCAAGATAGTTGAGCCTGGCCTAGGGTCCTTTCCTTTCCATTCCAGGTAACTGGAAAATATCCTGCTGCTGTCTGTGTGTGGACAGAACTCTTGGCTTTTAGGACACGACACATTACAGATAAACATAACTGAAACTGAATGACACTGGACTGATTGGAAATGTCTAAAACTTAAGCCAGAGGGAGACAGATGAACAGATGGAGTTAGAGCAAGATTAGCCTACTCAGGGCTCTTTGTGTTATATAGATAAGGATTCTCAAACAGTTGTTAATAAAACAACACATCTGTAGAAACAGTTATAAAAAATTCTATACACAAACTGGGATATATTAGTGTAAGCATTTATTGCCAGGCATGGTGGCTCATGCCTGTAATCCCAGCACTTTGGGAGGCCGAGGCAGGCAGATCACTTGAGGTCAGGAGTTTGAGGCCAGCCTGGCCAACATGATGAAACCCTGTCTCTACCAAAATACAAAAATTAACCGGACATGGTGGTGGTCATCTATAATCCCAGCTACTTGGGAGGCTGAGATGGGAGAATCGCTTGAACCCAGGAGGTGGAGGTTGCAGTGAACCGAGATCGCACCACTGTACTGCAGCCTGGGCGACAGAGCAAGACTCCCTCTCAAAAAAATTTTATTAGTTATTTAAGTTTGAATTTAAAAAGCTTGATTTATAAGTCTTATAAGTTCTCTCCCATTTTATGTCCTTCGTTTTATACCTAGATTGGATTTGTAAGTGAACTTGTTTGCATATTGAGTATATTCTTGGTGAAAGAAGCAGAGAATTAATGCAATTCTGTGGCCTCTTCTTCCTGATGACATCCTTCCTTTCCCAGATGGCCAAAAAGGCTTTGAAATCTGAGTCCGCTGCCTCAAGTCCAGGGAAGGAAGATAAACAGCCAGCACCAGGGCCTGTGGAAAAGCCACCCAGAGAACCCACAAGGTAAGAAGATGCTCTCTTGTGATCCTGGGTAAAACACTGGGGTGGTTGTTGGAAGCAGTCTCCTCCTTAGAGCAGGATCAGTTCCTCTCGGCGATCTGACCTGCTGACGTGTTACGAGGTTACTCGTACAGGGCACTGTGGGAGACAGCACACCCTGGGAAGATGAGGAGACAGGACGCCTGGGGTCCCTGACAACTTCCTGATTGGCCGTTCCTCAAAGGCTCTTTCACCATTTCTCTCCTTGCCTCGCCCATATTGACTCAGTACTTCCTTGTGGACACCTAATCTCTTCATACATTCAGGAAGCACTGTTCAGATCTGTGAGTCGAATCCCAAAACCAGTTCCTAAAGCAGGGATTACAAGCTTAGATGCCCTTTCAGGGCCTGGTAGGAAACCTAAAGGAACAAAGTGCACCTAGGCTGAGAGCGTGGGGCCAGGAACCAGGGCATTTGCTTTTTCGATTCTTGTGGTTGTTGCTCTGTGGGAGTATCCAAGAATGCTCAGGCTTCAGGTGCTCAGATTTTTATATGAGATGTCCAGGGTTTTCTGTGGGATTTCCCAATTTTTGGATGTTGACAGTTGATCCACTTAAAAAAAATTTTTTTCATGTGGGTTAGACAACAAGACAGACTGCCAGCTGGATTTGGCCTGCAGGCTGCCAGTTTGCCCCTCCTGACAGTTTTTCCCTAAAGCATACTAACTGTTCCAAATGATAGATGAACTTTGTTTTTAAAAGGCAGTTTCTCATTGTTCCAAGACTGTGTGGCATGTCTTTTACTCTGAGAATTCTCAAGATCCTGTTCATAAATGTGTTGTAGGCCAGGTGTGGTGGATCAGGCCTGTAATCCCAGCACTTTGGGAGGCCGAGGTGGGCAGATCGCTTGAGCCCAGGAGTTCTAGGATACAGCGAGCTGTGTTCGTGCCACTGTATCCTATCTCTCTGTCCTGTCTACTGTCTAGGACAGACCCAGACTCTATCTCTAAAAATAAAATGAGAAGTAAAATAAAGGTTCTCTAACTTGGAGTTTTAAATTCGTAATACAACTTACATATTACATTTAAAGCCTCCTCAACTGGAGGAGTCCTCTATCTAATTTGAAGCTTCAAACTTCAAAAAAGTTGTGGCTGTTTGGATGAGCATCGACAGTGGTGAAAAAGATCTTTGTGCCTATGCTTTATTTGCAGGCAGCTACGGAATCCTCCAACCACCATTGGAATGATGACTCTGAAAGCAGCTTTCAAGACTCTGTCTGGTGCACAGGATTCTGAGGCAGCCTTTGCAAAACTGGACCAGAAGGATCTGGTTCTTCCTACTCAAGCTTCCCCAGCATCACCAGCCCTCAAAAACAAGAGACCCAGAAAAGATGATAATGAAAGTTCAGCCCCAGCTGAGGGTGAGGGTGGCTCGGAACTGCAGCCCAAGAACAAGCGCATGACAATAAGCAGATTGGTCTTGGAGGAGGACAGCCAGAGTACTGAGCCCAGCGCAGGCCTCAACTCCTCCCAGGAGGCCGCTCCAGCGCCACCATCCAAGCCCACCGTTCTCAACCAACCCCTCCCTGGAGAGAAGAATCCCAAGTATGAAGACCTTCTTTGTAGAAATTTTGGGGCTGGTTGGTGGTCCTGGTTGGGCCTGGTATTACTTCCGTGAATGAAGTAACTTTCAGCTAAGTTACCACCAAGGCTTGCTCAGACTGCTAGAATGTGACGCAGGAGCGGGCAGTGACAACGTAGCCATCCCTGCCGGTTCTGAAGCCCCACATGTGGGCTTCCAAGCCTTGCACTAGGGCATGAGTGGGGATGGAAAAGTTTCAGAGCCTCCTACTCATCGCCGCTTTCATTTTTAGCAAACATCTGAGCGTCTTGACTTCTAAACATTAGTCTTGTGTGTTAAAAGAAATTTGTTTGCATTGGGCCACGTTATACTTTGACCCTTAAAAAGAGACTGATGAATATGTATAATTTTGCACCCTTCTGAGCATTTTGAGACTTGGCAAGTTCAGTAAATACTTACTAATCTCCCATATCCTGCTAGGTACTGTGGTGCAGTGGCTAGAATACTTTAATTTTGCTCCCCATGGTGATTCTCATCCTGGCTTTGAGTTTTGCTTCCCTTTGTGTCCTGTGGCAGATCCTGCCTCCAGGCAGACTGGCCTGCTTGCTCTCTGGAACACGTTATTTGTTTCTACCCCTGTACTTTTGCTTCCTCTCATTCCCCACAGTGAACCGTCATCCCTCCATCATTGCTTGTCCAAATGCCATTTGTCCTTTAAGGGGAAGAGAAGCCATTGTTGATGAAGTGCTTTCTGGGGGCAGAGCACTTTCATGTGTCATCTTACTGAGTCGCTACAGTCCTCACTCTGTGATGTGATATATTAACCCCGTTACACAGAGGAGAAGGGCTCAGAAAAGTTCTTAGCTCACCTGAGGTCACACAGCTAAAAGTGGCAAAGATGGGCTTTGGGAGTTTTAATCCCAAAGACAGAAAAGCCCATGGCCTGTATACCAACAAGTTGCCTCTCTTAAAATTCTTTCCTCAGGCTGGGTGTGGTGGCTCACGGCTGTAATCCCAGCACTTTGGGAGGCTGAGGCAGGCGGATCACCTGAGGTCAGGAGTTCGAGAACAGCCTGGCCAATGTGGTGAAACTCCATCTCTACTAAAAATACAAAAATTAGCCAGGTGTGGTGGTGGGTGCCTGTAGTCCCAGCTACTTGGGAGGCTGAGGCAGGAGGATTACTGGAACCCGGGAGGCGGAGGCTGCACAGTCAGCCCAGATTGCACCACTGCACTCCAGGCTGGGCAACAGAGTGTGACTCCATCTCAAAAAAAAAAAAAGAAAACAACAAAAACAACTTCTCCGTCCTCCATAGACTCCTCCCTGGTCAGCGCTTCCCAGCTGTAAGTGATACACCTCATGGATCTCCCAAGGCCACCTCTGCCACTGCTCTATGTTGTAGTATTTGGGGACCTGTGCTCCGGCATGCATTGTACTCGGTGCCCCAAAAGGCTGTGGCATCTGATAAGTGATTTATCCTCAGGTACAGATTTGCACTATGTCACCACTACTAGTATTTGGAAGTGAGTCACCGGCTGGCAAATGGGCATAGCTGCTGGGCAGCGGATGCAGCTCCACGCACGTTATTCTCATTTGATACAGGATGTCATTGGCTCCTCACAGCAATCCTGTGCAGTATAGGTATTGCTCCCGGGAACAGATGAGGAAACGGGAGAGTGCGGGATTACAGTAATTTTGTAAATGGGAGGATTCGTGACGGTTTGAGACATACATCCTCTCTCATATGTCAAGGATATGAAGTCTAATGAGTCCCCTAAAGCAGCAGGGGTTGGCAAGCTGTGGCCCGGGGGCAAATCTGCCTGCTGCCTGTTTTTGTAAATAAAGTTTTATTGGAACACGGTCACACCCATCATCAATGTATTATCTAGGACTGCTTTCTGTTCAGTGGTAGTTTGTTGTGTAATCACAGCAGAGACAGTAAGGCTTGCAAAGTGAAAATACTATCTGGCCCTTTACAGAAAAAAAGAGTCAGTGTCCCTGCTCTAAAGAAGTATGTGTGAGGTGCCCTGCCTGCTTATGGAAAGAAAAGCTGAGCCTACTCAGCAAGGTTTTAGGTGGCTCAGATCTTTTAGAGGAACAAACATTGAGCTGGCCTGGGAAGAATGAGCAGAAGGTCATCGAGCGTGTTGGGGGCTGGAGGACTCTAGGCAGTGGGAACTCTTTACATACAGGCATGAGAAAGCCTGGCGTGCCCCTCAGAGTGTCATGGAGCCTATGGTAGAGAATACGGTGCACAGGAAAGAGTGAAGGGAGGAGAGTCTGCATGCTGAATGGGCCAGGCCTGGGATTTCTTTTGTCTGGTGTGTCAGACAGGCTCTCAAGCTGGGCTTCATGACACAATGACCTGTGGAATGCTAAAAAGAGGACATATTTCAAGGTTCCTGGCTACTGAATTAGAAGAGACAGGAGAATACTCTTTAATCTGCTTTTTAAACTATGCCCCAGATAATTCTAATACAACAAATTGGAAGGCCTGATGAGACCTCACTCAGGGAAAGGAGGGAAGGAAGGAGGCTGGAGACTGGAGACTGCTGCCAGGGAGCAGGGAGGGGCAGTGGAATCTGGAGGGAAGGCAAGGTTGGCGGTGTCACCTGGAGGACAGGGCCACCATGCCCCTATCTTGTATCTCCCACAGCACCTTGCACATAGCACGTGCTTACTAGGTACTTATTCACCAAATAAAATAAGGATTCTTTGTTCTTGCATTTTAAGGAGTGAACCCAAAACATCTGTAAAAAGCCAGCAGAGGGTAATATTTTTAGGCTTTTTGGGCCACATGAGTTGTCTGTCTGCTCCATATTATTTTCTTGTTTTTTCTTTTTCTTTTTTTCTTGAGACAGGGTCTTGCTCTGTCACCCAGGCTGGAGTGCAGTGGCACAATCTCGGCTCACTGCAACCTCTGCCTCCCAGGTTCAAGCGATTCTCCTGCCTCAGCCACCATCCCCACCCCTATCCCAGTAACTGGGACCACAGGTGCGTGCCACTGCACCCAGCTAATTTTTGTATATTTTGTACAGATGGGGTTTGACCATGTTAACTAGGCTGATCTCGAACTCCTGGACTTAAGTGATCCACCTGCCTGGGCCTCTCAAACTGCTGGGATTACAGACGTGAGCCACTGCCCCGACTGTCTTTTTTTTTGTTTTTTGTTAACCACCCTTAAAAAATGGGCTAGCCATTCTTAGCCCGAGCTTCATGGTACACAAGCCAGCAGCCACAGACTGTAGCTTGCCAACCCACGCTAGACCATTGCTCTTCACGTTCAAACTGCCAGTCAGGAGCACAAGGACGAGGAAGTGGCCTGACTTGGCCAGGACCACTCAGCCCATGACAGTTAGGAGGAGCAGCAGCCAGATCTCAGGCCCGTCCACATGGGAAGTCAGGAGAGGCAGTGAACACATCACCTGAAAGCCAGAGGTCTTGCAAAATCACCACCAAAGCATATATTTGTACAGGTAATAGTTATGAGAGTTCAACAGAGGACAGGGAGAAGGTGACCTGTGAAGACTGCAGGGAGGGAGGACAGCCACTCAGGAAACATGACGGACCAGCCGGGGACTGAGGTTCCAACTGGTTTTATTCCAGCACTGGGATAAGCAGATAGAAAACAAACTGTAACCCCATCTGATTTTTATTTATAAATAGTCATTAACACAAGAATATCCTGAGAAGGAAAAACCTCCTATAAAATGTTTTCACTTTGTCTCAAGCAAATTATTCTCAAGTAACATTTGGGGATAAGATTCAATGTAAAACTGAGAAAGGTCTACCATTTGTCTCAGCCACTTAGCAATTTCATAGAAAACTTATGGAACTCAAGTAATTTTTTCAAGCCTATGTACTTACTTATCAATTTGCTTTTATTATTCATTTGCAGAATACCCAAACGGCATTAAAAATAAGTTTTTGCTTCATGGCGGGCGAAGGATACAGAAATTTGTCTCTACTCTTGGTTAACTTTTGCGGGTCATTTGATTTATATAAATTCCTCGAGACTCTGAATTCAGACACTTTCCATGTTTGTAAAAGATGTTATAATTCTGAGGTCAGATTTGTGCTTTGCTCTGTTCCCAGGGCAGTTATTAATCAGGTAAATGCAAAGTTGAATAGAAGAAATGGACTATAATTTCCATTGAATAATTTGGGTTTGGGGTTATTTTCAGCTTTTGTACTTTTTTTTAGCCACACCCAAGCACTTAAATGTTTCATGTTCACAGGGAGCATTCTTGTTTGCTTTTTACTCTAATCTTTGATGGTATAATTCCCTTGTGGCTCTCTGACAATCCCAATATTAGTTCAGCTAGTATGTCTCCAGCTCATACTGGGATCTGTGTTACTGTGCTGAGTGTGCTATGTGTTTGGATGGACAAAGGAAGATGTGGCCCCCACCTTCAAGGTGGTCCTGGTTAGGGGCCCACTGCAAAGTGACAGTTGGTATGGTAGAAACAGCACTGCAGGCCAGAGGGGAAAGGCTTTCTGTGTGTGTTGGGGTTGGTAGAGAAGGCTTCATTGAGAACCATGGCCTTGAAAGATGGGTGGGATGTCACTTAGCAGGGAATGGACTCCCACGCACAGGGACTATGGAGAGGCAGGAAAATACAGAGCTTATGGGAGGAAGAAAGAGCAGAACAATGTGGTTGTGCTGTTTGCCCAGGTGTGGGCATCGTGGGGTGGTTGGTTAGAAACTGATGGGCCAGACTGGATGGTCTGGACTCCCCCATACAGGCATATAGACGCCATTATTCAGGCAGAGAGAAGCCATTAGGGAATAGAGGAGGCATGTAGTAATTTTAGGATGATTGTCCTAAAATCATCTTTGGCTTTGGAAGGGGAAGAGGCTAGCGGCAGAGACTCCAGTTAAGAGGCTAGTGGAATACTGATGAAAGGCACTGTGAGCCTGAACAAGGGGGAGTGGAAACGGAAAAATCAGTCCAGATATAGGAAGAAGGCATGTCCAAGGAAGAGAGGGAGGTTTGCAGGTTCCCAATCAGAAAATACTGAGACCTTTAATAGAATCAAAACCAAACAAGCCAAAAACCAGGAAAATGAACAGATTTGTAGAGGGGTAGTGATGTACTTGATGAATCGGTGCTGAATTTGAGGGGTGTCCGACAGCCTGGGGGGTGTTCCGCAGAGATGCCTGGCCAGCCAGGAGAAAGGACAGTGGCTTTGGGAGGTGCATGCAGGCGAACCTCAATTGTGGTCACAATGGGACAGGAAGGAATACAGGGCCAAGAGTGAGCCAAGGCCAGAATCTGGGACAGTCCAGGATGAATTTGTTTCACACCTTGTGCTCTCCTTGATCTCCCCTCAGAGTACCCAAAGGCAAGTGGAACAACTCTAATGGGGTTGAAGAAAAAGAGACTTGGGTGGAAGAGGATGAACTGTTTCAAGTTCAGGGTAAGCAGGAGATTCTCCTTGGCCTCTTTTTGATGCTTGCTGAAGTACAGATGCATGTTACTGTCATGTTAATATTCTAGAAGCTGCTTGTCTCCAAAGTAGAAAAAGTTCAGTAAGTTCCCAATCTCATTTTAATTCATGAAGAATCCATTTTATTTTATTTTTTCCGTTTTCAGACAGGGTCTTGCTCTGTCATCCAGGCTGGAGTGCAGTGGTGTGAACATGGCTCACTGAGCTTCAACCTCCTGGGCTCAAGTGATCCTCCTGCTTCAGCCTCCCAAGTAGCTGGGACTACAGGTGTGCACCACCACACCTGGCTGTTTTTTTCACTTTTTGTAGAGATGGGGTCTCACTTTGTTGCTCAGGCTGGTCTCAAACTCTTGGGCTCAAGCGATCCTCCCATCTCAGCCTCCCAGACTGCTGGGTTTACAGATGTGAGTCACTGTGCCCTGGTCAAGGAGTCAGTCTCATGTCCTCTCCTATTAAATAATGGAGACTGTCAGAGTAACACCTTATGTTTAAAGAAAGTTCTTGGTTTTGTTTTAATAATGCCTATGATATTTAATTATAGTTGATGTTCTTCCTAAAATACTTCAATTAGATGTGGTAGTAGGGGGTCATTCCTTGCATTTCTTGTTTAAGAAAAAAAAAAAAATCTTAGCAGTTTATATAAATCCTTTTTTTGGTTTTTTTTTTTTTTTTTTTTTTGAGACAGGGTCTCACTCTGTCATCCAAGCTGGAATGCAGTGGTGTGATCTTGGCTCACTGTAGCCTTGACATCCTGGGCTAAAGCAATTCTCCCACCATAGCTTCCGGAGTAGCAGGGACTACAGGCCCTTGCCATCACGCCCAGCTAATGTTTTTTTGTATTTTTAGTAGAGACAGGGTTTCACCATGTTGACCAGTATGATCTTGAACTCCTGGGCTCAAGCAATCTGTCCACCTCAGCCTCCCAAAGTGCTGGGACTATACTTGTGAGCCACCATGCCTTGCCAAATTTTTTTTTTTTCTTTTTTTTTTTTGTTTTGAGATGGAGTCTCACTGTGTTGCCCAGGCTGGAGTGCAGGTTGCTCATTGCAACCTCCGCTTTCCAGATTCAAGCGATTCTCCTGCCTCAGCCTCCTGAGTAGCTGGGATTGCAGGTGTGTCACACCACACCCGGCTAATTTTTGTATTTTTAGTAATCGGGTTTTTACCATGTTGGGCAGGATGCTCTCAAACTCCTGACCTTGAGTGATCTGCTTGCCTCAGCCTCCCAAAGTGCTGGGACTATAGGCATAAACCACTGTGCCCAGCCCAATTTTTTTTTTCTATGATAAGAAACTTTTCTGGCTAGGCATGGTGGCTCACACATATAATCCCCAGCACTTGGAGAGACTGAGGTGGGAGGATTGCCTGAACCTAAGAATTAGAGACCAGTCTGGGCAATATAATGAGAACCCCTAGCAACAAAAATAAAAACAAAAATTAGCCAAGCATGGTGTCACACACCTGTAGTTCCAGCTGCTTGAGAGACTGAGCCCCAGAGGTTGAGGCTGCAGTGGGCAGTGATCATACCATTGCACTCCAGAATGGGAACCGAGTGAGACCTTGTCCCAAAAAAGAAAGAGAGAAAGAGAGAGAGAGAGAAACTTCCATAATTAATAACTTCATAGCCTTTGTGTTAGAATCTCTTCCCACCACATTTTGTATTCTAATGGAAATATATAAGTGCTAAACCTTAATTTAGGGGGTTATGAAGACTTTTGTAACATAGCAACAATAATCCTTTGCCAGTCCCAGAGGTTTTGTCCTTGAAAATTACCTTCACTGGCAAAAATGTAGTTGGTAAGATAAGATCATGTGGAAAGTGGGGGAAGGAACAGAAAAACAAGAAAAAATGACATTAGATATTTAAAAACAACAGGATATAAAAGTTCTAGAAGCCAGGCACAGTGACTCACACCTGTAATCCCAGCACTTTGGGAGGCTGAGGCGGGCAAATTACCTGAGGTCAGGAGTTCGAGACCAGCCTGACCTACATGGAGAAACCTCGTCTCTACTAAAAATGCAAAATTAGCTGGGCACGGTGGTGCACACCTGTAATCCCAACTACTTGGGAGGCTGAGGCAGGAGAATCACTTGAACCTGGGAGGTGGACGTGGCAGTGAGCCGAGATCCCACCATTGCACTCCAGCCTGATAAACAAGAGCGAGACTCTGTCTCAAAAAAAAAAAAAAAAAAAAAAAAAATTCTAGAAAACAGCAATTTCTAATGCAGTCCAGATTCGTTAGCTTTAGAAACCTGCTTTCACTGTAATATGAAGTAGTTCATAATTTAAAAGTAATCTGTTCCTGGCCAGTTGCAGTGGCTCACGCCTGTAATTCTAGCACTTTGAGAGGCTAAGGAGGGTGGATCACCTGAAGTTAGGAGTTCGAGATCAGCCTGACCAACATGGTGAAACCCCATCTCTACTAAAAAAAATACAAAAATCAGCTGGGTGTGGTAGTGCATACCTGTAATCCCAGCTACTCAGGAGGCTGAGGCAGGAGAGTCGCTTGAACCTGGGAGGTGGAGATTGCAGTGAGCCGAGATTGTGCCATTGCACTCCAGCCTGAGCGACAAAAGCGAAATTCTGTCTCAAAATAAATAAATAAGTAAATAAATAAAAATAAAAAAATAAAAATAATCTGTTCACGTCAGTGTCCCTTTTCCAGAGCATCTTCCATTGTTTAGGAGATACTGCTTAGGACATTGGCATCTGCTGAGGCAGACATTCTAGCAGGTTTCGTGTTTATGTAATGTTGCCTTTTCTTTTTTTTTTTTTTCTGTTTTTGAGACGGAGTCTTGCTCTGTCGCCCAGACTGGAGTGCAGTGACGTGGTCTTAGCTCACTGCAACCTCCGCCTGCTAGGTTCAGGTGATTCTCCTGTCTTAGCCTCCCCAGTAGCTGGGATTACAGGCACATACCACCATGCCCAGCTGAGTTTTGTATTTTTAGTAGAGACAGAGTTTCACCATGTTGCCTAGGATGGTCCCTATCTCCTGACCTCATGATCCACCTGCCTCAGCCTCCCAGTGTGCTGGGATTACAGGTGTGAGCCACTGCGCCCGTCCCTTACAACTTTTTAACTTATTCCCATTGGCTTGAAATGGCATGTCTTTTATACTTGTATACCATCTCCCATAGCCCTCTGGTCTTTTATTTATTTATATATTTTATTTTTATTTTTATTTTTTGAGACAGAGTCTCCCTCTGTCACCCAGGCTGGAGTACAGTGGTGCAATCTCGGCTCACTGCAGCCTCACCTCCTGGGTTCCAGTGATTCTCTTGTCTCAGCCTCCCAGGTAGCTGGGACTATAGGTGCGATCTCGGCTCACTGCAACCTCTGCCTCCCAGGTTCAAGCGATTCTTCTGCCTCAGCCTCCCCAGTGGCTGGGCTTATAGGCATGTGCCACCACGCCCAGCTAATTTTTATATTTTTAGTTGAGACGGGTTTCACCAAGTTGGCCAGGCTGGTCTTGAACTCCTGACCTCAAGTGATCCACCCGCCTCAGCCTCCCAAAGTGCTGGGATTACAAGCGTGAACCACTTCCCAGACCCAAATTGTACTTCTATAAAATGAACAAGAACTTGAAAATTCTAGGCTGGGCGTAGTGGCTCATGCCTGTAATCCCAGCACTTTGGGAGGCTGAGGCGGGTGGATTCCTTGAACTCAGGGGTTGGAGACCAGCCTGGGCAAGATGGCAAAACCATGTCTCTATAAAAAATACAAACAAAAAAAAGTTAGGCCAGGAGCAGTGGCTCACGCCTGTGATCCCGGCACTTTTGGAGGCTGAGGCAGGCAGATCACAAAGTCAGGAGTTTGAGACCAGCATGGCCAATATGGTGAAACCCTGTCTCTACTAAAAATCCAAAAATTAGCCAGGCCTGGTGGCGAGCACCTGTAGTCCGAGCTACTCAGGAGGCTGAGGCAGGAGAATTTCTTGAACTTGGGAGGCGGAGGTTGCAGCGAGCTGAGATTGCACCATTGCTCTCCAGCCTGGGCAAAAAAAAAAAAAAAAAAAATTGGGAATGATAGTAAGAGGAAGATTAAAAAATGAAAAAAAAAAAATTAGTACAAAACAGCAAAACCATATAATTTCTTTTTTTTTTTTTTTTGAGACAGAGTCTCACTCTGTCACCCAGGCTGAAGTGCAATGGCACAATCTTGCCTCACCATAACCTCTGCCTCCTGGGTTCAAGCGATTCTCCTGCCTCAGCCTCCCAAGTAGCTGGGACTATAGGCATGTGCCACCACGCCCAGCTAATTTTTGTATTTTTAGTAGAGAAGGGGTTTCACCATGTTGGCCAGACTGGTCTCAAACTCCTGACCTCAAATGATCCACCCGCCTTGGCCTCCCAAAGTGCTGGAATTACATGCATGAGCCACCGCACCCGGCCAAAACCATGTGATTTCAGAGCAATGGTTAGCAGGGGGTTATAATGCAGAAATTATACATATAAACACACCTATAGTCATGTGCCACATAACGAAGTTTTGGTTAACGATGAACTGCATAGATGGTGACAGTGGTCCCATTAGGTTGTATATAATAGAGCTCAAAAATTCGTATCACCTAGTGACATTGTAGATGTCATAGGCATTGTAACATTGTAGTGCAATGCATTACCTTGTCTATGTTTAGATATGTTAGATATGTTAGATACACAATATTTACCATTGTGTCACAGTTGCATGTCACATGCTGTATAGGTTTGTAGGGTAGGAACAATAGGCTACACCATATATCCTAGGCATATTCCTTTTTTGCAGAGGTTGGCTAAGGTAATAGTAATCGGTAAGATTAAGGGGATTAGGACTGTTATAGCAGTGGAAGAATACATGTTTGTTACTTTTATTTGGAGTTGCACCAATGTTTTTGGTTCCTAAGACCAGTGGATGACTCCAATCCTTTAAAAGTTGAGAAAGCCATGTTGTTAGACAAGGGGGCATGAGTTAGGGTAGGTAAGAAGTTGCAGGCTAGAGCCTAGGCTCTACCATCTAGGTTTGTGTAAGTCACACAAGGATGAAATCACCTAATGATTCATTTCTCAGAACATATCCCCATTGTTAAGCAACATATGACTGTATATATACATACACACACTAATACCTATATGTGTATGTAGACATACATATACATAAGGGTTTGAAATATGATGTTCTCTCAGTAATTTTAGAAAACGATGTTGGGGCCAGGCGTGGTGGCTCACATCTGTAATCTCAGCACTTTGGGAGGCCGAGGCGGGCGGATCACGAGGTCAGGAGATCGACACCATCCTGGCTAACACGGTGAAACCCCATCTCTACTAAAAATACAAAAAATTAGCCAGACGTGGTAGCGGGTGCCTGTAGTCCCAGCTACTTGGGAGGCTGAGTCAGGAGAATGGAATGAACCTGGAGGGCGGAGCTTGCAGTGAGCCAAGATCGTGCCACTGCACTACAGCTTGGGAGACAGAGCGAGACTCCGTCTCAAAACAAACAAACAAACAAAAAAAGAAAACAATGTTGATTTTACTGAAGAGCTTGAAACCCATCACTAGCCAGCATTTATGGATGCCTGTTTGTAAAGCACTTGCATTGTACAGGTTCTCATGGGCTGAAGTGACTGGTGTTTGCAAACAAAGGAGAAAAGTAAATTATCCTTTAGTGATATCCTTTCTCTTCTCAATGCTTGTGAAATTTGAAAGTTTTCCCTTTGGGGACATTCTGTGTCTTTTTCTTGTGGTTTGTGCAGAGAAAGGTGAACTCTGAAATGAGTCTACTTTTAATGTTTTCCAGCAGCACCAGATGAAGACAGTACAACCAATATAACAAAAAAGCAGGTAATTTAAAATTCTCTTTTCTGATACTGGTTATGTGGGTAGAGCAGAGGTAAAATAAGCCCCATGTCTCATAGGAATAGACTGCTTATGTACCCAGTAAAAACCTTTTTTTGAGATTTTTCAGATAATCCAAACTAAGTTAAAGTAATAGTCATCTTCTGGAAGAAAAGCCTAGGAGGACAGAGGACACATTTTCCGGATCATGAATGATGTAGATATGTTTGCAGTTTGGAATGCAGAAATGATTGTTACTTGAGGATCAAATGGCAGGACATCGAGAATTCCTCAATGTCCAGATCCACAGTGCTCGTATCCTGTCCATTCCATGTTTTAAAAACATAAGCTGTGCTTTCAGGTTCAGATGATTCTCCTGGGATTCTTGAGTTTACCTTATCACTACACTGGAGAAAATGTAAGTAAGTGGAGAGGAAAGGTGGTGATAAATCTTTTGATTTTCTTTTGCAGAAGTGGACTGTAGAAGAAAGCGAGTGGGTCAAGGCTGGAGTGCAGAAATATGGGGAAGGAAACTGGGCTGCCATTTCTAAAAATTACCCATTTGTTAACCGAACAGCTGTGATGATTAAGGATCGCTGGCGGACCATGAAAAGACTTGGCATGAACTGAAACAGGCTTTCATTTCCACAGAATTCACAGGAGCATGGTTCCTAATAATAGCCCCTGATAGTCTGCTGTTTCTTTCAGAAGCTGGGCTGGGATGAGAATTTTGGGCAACCTCCTTCGATGTGGGGGAGGTCCCAGTTCCACTTCATCACTGTTGGAGATCATGGAGCTAAGAAGCAGAGCCAAGTCCACCCATGTCCTTGGCAGAGATGACAGGCACAGAGCTTGTGCAGTGCCAGAATATCATTAGTGTTTCCCTTCTTTAGTGGTTTGCTTAAATTTAAATCCCTGGTAATCTGTAGAACCTTCTCCTAGGAAATGGTGAAGTCTATTAGGAGCCACTTGTGACTCCATGACCTGTTAAAACCAGCAATGTGAGTATTATTTGGAGTAAATTTTTTCCACGTCAAGTTCTGGCCTTCTGATGGCAAATGCAAAGGAACTTAGTCTGTTATGAACCCAGGTTGATGAGAGACCAGTCCTTGTGGAATAAGATTCCCTTTAAAAACTCTTTAGCCAGTTGTGACATCAACCCTAGACCTGTCTGCCTTGGCATTTGCTCTCAACGTCTGCTGGGCTATGTAGGCAGGTTTATCCTCCACTTCTTATGTGGTTGAACCAGTGTGTTTTTTGGTAAAATGGTGATTGTAGATAAGCTTAGTTCCCCCACCCCCTGCCCCCTGTCCCCTGCCTCTTTTCCCAATTCCCTTCCTTATGCTGGACTTTTAAAGCTTAAAAAAAAATCCTGATTGAATATAAATGCCTAATTTCATTCTTTGTGAAATGGTTGCTTCCTTCTGATTCCCTAATTGTGCTGTGTTCGTGTCTTGCACTGGAATTCAACATTCCCTTCTCCTTTTGTACTGTGTTGTGCTTGCTGTCTCTCCTGGACACCCTTAAAGACTGTCTTTTTAGCAAAAAATTTCAGTAAAGTGTTTTCTGTAATCTTTTTTTAAAAGATGAGAACTAATTATTGTCCATACTTGTAGCATTCTTCATTAAAGTCTTGCTTCTCTCAACTGTAAGTAGCTGTTTAATTGCAGCACAGCATGTATTCACAGAGGGAGGTAGCAAAATGTTGAACAAACTTTGCTGAACTATTTTGATCAAGAAGCTGATGTCAGACTGTGTTGAATGTTTTAATCCTTGGAAGCTATATCAAACAGATGATGTGGAAGTTTCCTCTTAACCTGTCAGTTTCCTCATATATCATTTCTGGGGACAAAAGAATTCCCCCTTTCTCACTTCTGAGTGAGTGAAAGGCAAAGTTTAAAAAGAAATGCTAAAGTTTTAAAATTCATCCATTAGGCCAGGCATGGTGGCTAATGCCTGTAATCCCAGCACTCTGGGAGGTGGAGGCAGGAGGATCACTTGAGGTCAGAAGTTCGAGACCAGCCTGGCCAACACAGTGAAACCCTATCTGTACTAAAAATACAAAAATTAGCTGGGTGTGGTGGTGGGCTCCTGTAATCCCAGCTATTCAGGAGGCTGAGGCAGGAGAATCGCTTGAATTCAGGAGATGGAGTTTGCAATGAGCCAAGATCTTGCCACTGCACTCCAGCCTGGGCAACAAAGTGAGACTGTATCTCAAAACAAAACAAAACTGGCTGGGAGCCGTGGCTCACCCCTGTAATCCCAGCATTTGGGGAGGCCAAGAAGGGTAGGATCACCTACGTTCAGGAATTCAAGACCAGCCTGGCCAACATGGTGAAACCCTATCTCTGCTAAAAATACAAAAACTTAGCCAGCCATGGTGGCGGGTGCCTGTAATCCCAGCCTCTCGGGAGGCTGAGGCAGGAGAATTGCTTAAACCTGGGAGGCGGAGGTTGTGATGAGTCGAGATGATGCCATTGCACTCCAGCCTGAGCAAAAAGAGTGAAACTCCTCAAAAAAAAAAAAAAATTTAAAATTTAAAAGTGTAAAAAATACAAAATTAGCCGGGCATGGTGGCAGGCACCTGTAGTCCCAGCTACCTGGGAGGCTGAGGCAGGAAAATCGCTTGAACTCGGGAGGTGGAGGTTGCTGTGAGCCAAAATTGCACCACTGCACTCCAGCCTGGGCGATAGAGTGAGACTCCATCTCAAAAAAAATTAAAAAAAAAATTCATCCATTAGTTATAAGTGGGAATCTTCATACAGCTTCATTACCTATTAACTGCATTTTGGGGTTTAGTACCTATTGTTCTTCTATCAACCAACCCCAACTGAAACCACAGGGAGAAGTTGAGAACTTGAGTTCCTTTTGGGCCAGCTGCCTTCTGCCTGCCGCTGGTTTGGTCTCCCTCTGAACCGGATTAGAATCCAGAAGCTTTTCTCCCCTTAACTCTCATGTGATTCAATGGCGCTCTCCAGGTAGAAGAGTGAAACTGATGCATTTAGGGAAACAAAAGATCCTAATCAGTGTTTCTTTATTTCATTTTATTTTTTATTTTTTTTGAAATGGAGTCTCACTCTGTCACCCAGGCTGGACTGCAGTGGTGCGATCTCGGCTCACTGCAAGCTCTGCCTCCCAGGTTCACACCATTCTCCTGGCTCAGCCTCCCAAGTAGCTGGGACTACAGGCGCCCACCACCAAGCCTGGCTAATTTTTTCTATTTTTAATGGAGACGGGGTTTCACCGTGTTAGCCAGGATGGTCTCGATCTCCTGACCTCGTGATCTGCCTGCCTCGGCCTCCCAGAGTGCTGGGATTACAGGCGAGAGCCACTGTGCCCGGTATCAGTGTTTCTTAAACTTGCAAATGCCTATGTTCGTTAATATTTTTTCACATAATTCAGTGTTGTTTTTATTATAGTTACTGAAATGTGTACAAAGATAAAACTATGCTTACAGCTTCTGTAGAACTATGAAACTTACTATGAACTGACGATTGTTTCGCCGAAACCAAGTCACTGCTTATGACATGACCTGTGCTAGGACTGTGATGGTGGTGCGACTTGGGTGGGGGTGCCTGTGCCACGTGTGCTGATAGAAGTTCCCAGACTCTTCTACCTGTCACTTGGGCGAGACTGCCACAGAGCCACTGTGCTCCCAGAGTGCTGGGATGTCATCTGGCCTTTGCTAGAACTGAACCACACATATAGAGTCTGTTTTCTGCTTAATTAGCTTGTGACACTTTGAGTCAATGCAAATAATTGCTGGAAGGTGTTGAGGCTGTTTTGTTTTTTGTTTTTCAAGATTATGACCAAGGCTAGGCGCAGTGGCTCACACCTGTAATCCTAGCACTTCGGGAGGCCAAGGCATGGGGATCACTTGAGCCCAGGAGTTTGAGACCAACCTAGGCAACATGGCAAAACCTCGTCTCTACAAACAATACAAAAATCAGCCAGGTGTGGTGGTGCACTCCTGTGGGTCCAGCTACTCAGGAGGCTGAGGTGGGAGGATCGTTTGAGCTCAGGAGGGTGAGGCTGCAGTGTCTGTGCCACTACACTCCAGCCTGGAAGACAGAGTGATGCCATCTCAAGGAAGCAAAAAATATAGATCATGACTAAAAACAGTTTAGGCAGTGTCAGAACTCAGAGACTGACAGCTTGAGAATGAGAAACACTGTCCTGCTTGGTGGTTAAGAGCATGAGCCCCCACCGGGGACCCAGCTCTGCCACGTGTGCTTGTGGGACGGTGAGCCATCACTGGAATCTCTGAATGTCTGTGTCCTCATCTCTAATGCCAGAGCTCACAATACCTCCCTTGCAGGACTATTGTGAGAATAAAATAAGATGCAGGTAAATCTTAGCTCAGCGCCTGCCATAAAGGAGGTGGGTGTTGAAATCATGAATAAAAGAATAAAGATTAAGGATGTGAATAATACAATTGTCTTTAAGTGGGTTCTGGATAGCTTTTTCCCCCCATGGGTGCTGAAGAAGACCTGAATAAAAGAAAGATCAAGGCCGGGCGTGGTGGCTCATGCCTGTAATCCCAGCACTCTGGGAGGCCGAGGCGGGCAGATTACTTGGGAGTTCGAGACCAGCCTGGCCAACATGGTAAAACCCCGTCTCTACTAAAAATTCAAAAATTAGCCAGGCATGGTGGCAGGCACCTGTAATTCTAGCTACTCCGGAGGCTGAGGCAGGAGAATTGCTTGAACCTGGGAGGTGGAGGTTGTAGCGAGTAGAGATCGTGCCACTGCACTCCAGCCTGAGTGACAAAGCTACACTCTGTCTCAGAAAAAAAAAAAAAAAGGAAAGATTGCGGCTTTGGAGAATAGAATCGTCTTTCAGTGGGTTTGGATAGCTTTAGGTGACTGTTAGGTGGAAGGCATCAGGATGAGCACTGTCAGTGGAGGGGTCTGAGCACCATCCTGGCACTGTATTCAGCCACTTACATCTTTGCACACACATGCTGTGATTTGCTCTGAGCTGCAGCGCTGGGCAGAGAGAAGTGTTGCCCCATGTGTTTATAGGAGCAATTTGATGTAAGAGAAGAGCCTCCCCAGCCAACTTATTGTCCATGTATTCAGAAAGTTGTAAACTTACCCAGTATTATATCCCCAAGAAGCAGGAACTAAAAAATGACAGCCCTAAGGAAGGGTGGAGAGACCTCTTCTCAGGTGGTAGACCTATGTAGCACCCATGAAGTAGGTTTGGTAAGCCACTGAGTTTTTGAGGTGAAAGCAAAACTTCCTCCTGCGAGCCAAACATAGGAGTATCATGGCAGTTCTATTATGAATATCTATGTGTGGCCCTGAAATGGGCCTAAATGTGACTTGTGGAGTTAATCATTAGCCCAGCGGTTGTCTGAACAACTTGATTCCCCTGGGCTGCGAGCAGTTCACCTGCAGAGGAGGCTCCAGAAAGCAGCATGTCCCCCTTGCTCTTTGGGGCTGGGCTGGTCGTTCTGAATCTAGTGACGTCTGCCAGGAGCCAGAAGACAGAACCTCTAAGTGGCTCTGGGGACCAGCCACTCTTCCGTGGAGCTGATCGACATGACTTTGCCATCATGATCCCTCCAGGAGGCACGGAATGCTTTTGGCAATTTGCCCACCAGACTGGATACTTCTATTTCAGTTACGAGGTATGTGGGTGACTGGCCATACTGGGGGCTTTTTTTTTCCTCCTTTACTCATAAAGTGGGTCAGGTTTTAGGCCAAAACAAGGTCTGGTTGTCTTTATTATGCTGTGATTCCCCACCTGTTAATGAAATGGACCTGCAGTTAGAGGGAAACTCCAGCTGGGTGAATCATCATCAACAGGAGCTAAAACATATGGTTTGGCTTCTCACATCAGGGGCCATGCTCAAAGCCATGGGGCAGACGGGGTGCCTCTCCCTGAAGAGGTAATCATTACATGTACTCGGATTTGGGGATGAGAGGAGAGAGAATACACTTTTAATATATTAAAACAAAATGGATAATAGTGCTTTGGAGACTGATCCAGAGATTTCAAAGAAAGCTGCTTCAGTTTATGGGGGTGGGGGAGTGAAGGCTCTGCTGCCTTTAGGAGCAATTCTGGCAAATCAGAGATTCACTAGCTCAAGTTTTCTGTATTCAGCCAGTTAATCCTATTTTTTTTTTTAGGACAGTAAGTGTTTTCAAGTTACCTGTTCAAAGGTCAAGTACTTTTATCCATACTGTGGTCTTATACCATGCTGTCCCAGGATGGTGAACTCAATATGAAAGTTAGAGGCTGTTCATTTCGTTTGTTCTTTATCTTAGAAATCTGTTAACTTTCTAATTTTTGTTTACACAGTAATAGACTTTGTTGATCTTACTCCATTCCACTGTAACAACATTTATTTTAAATAAACTTATCAGAGACTTTTCTTACCTTTGAATTTCTATTAGAACAGCAGCCACTACTAAGCTCACTGTGGCCTAGGCTAATCAAGATCTAGCTTGGGAATGAGTGTCCATGGAGTGCTTGCTGTAGGTGTGCACTGCCAAGCAGCAAATGCCCAAATCTGGGACATCATCAGGGAGCTCAACCACCAAGCAAGTTCATTCAAGAACTCTACAGCCAGGCCGGGTGCGGTGGCTCACACCTGTCATCCCAGCACTTTGGGAAGCTGAGGCAGGCGGACCACCTGAGGTCAGGAGTTCGAGACCACCCTGGCCAATATGGTAAAACCCCATCTCTACTAAAAATACAAAAATTAGCTGGGCTTGGTGGCATGTGCCTGTAACCCTAGCTACTTGGGTGGCTGAGGCGGGAGAATCACTTGCACTCGGGAGATGGGGGTTGCGGTGAGCTGAGATGGCGCCACTGCACTCTAGCCTGGGTGACAGGGCAAGACTCTGTCTCGAAAAAAGAAAAAAGGAAATTCTACAGCCAGAATCATACGTTTTTTTTTTTAAAGACAGAGTCTTGCTCTGTTGCTCAGGCTGGAGTGCAGTGGCATGATCTCCACTCACCGCAACTCCCGCCTCCCAGGTTCAAGCAATTCTCCTGCCTCAGCCTTCAAAGTAGCTGGGATTACAGGCGCACGCCACCATGCCTGACTAATTTTTGTATTTTTTAAGTAAAGACAGGGTTTCACCATGTTAGCCAGGCTGGTCTCAAACTCCTGACCTTGTGATCCGCCTGCCTCGGCCTCCCAAAGTGCTGGGATGATAGGCATGAGCCACTGCGCTCGGCCCAGAATCATACATTTTAACCGATCCACACCAACTGTGTGGTCCGAGCAAGACATGTCTTCTTCACACCGGTGCTGTTGGCATTCTGGGCAGTTCTTTGTCCTGCTGTACTGTTTCTTACATTGCAGACGTTCAGCTATGCTGTGCCTCCTCCCCTTAACACCATCACTGTGACACCTCAGAATCCTCCAATCAGTTCCAAACCCCAGCAGCAGGTTGGGCAGTCCCACCCCAGACAGAGACCACTGTGCTGATGACTGTGGGATGTCAGTCTTACCACTCAACTGGCTTCCTTGTGATGTAGCAGGGGTTCTGCTGCCTACTTAATGTGTCTTGGCAGGTTCAGCGGACGGTGGGGATGTCACATGACCGGCATGTTGCTGCCACGGCACATAACCCACGGGGATTTCTCATAGACACCTCCAAGGATGTTCGGGGTCAGATTAACTTCTCTACCCAAGAGACAGGTCTGTTTTCATTACCATGGCTATTATAATAATCATAGGGTTCTATGACATTAGAGAAATAATGAGGAAGTATACAAAGATGTTTAAACAGTAGGAAAAAAATTCAGCCTTTAACACCAAAAACCAGTGTTCCTGGAGACTGCTGACCTCCAAGGATGCCAAGTGGCAGTCCACTGACAATTTGGGGACAACACTCCAGGTGAGCATTCTAGCTCTAGGGTTCAGCAGCTCAATTTTATCTCGTTATCTCCAGTCGATCAGATTCTGGGAAAGGGACCAAAAAACAGAGACCCATTTATAATACAAATTCCAATTAACAAATGTATTACAGGGAAGTATTTCTTTCCAGTCATCAGAATATTTGAGTCAGTTACTAAAAGCAGACTCAGAACAAAAGAAAATGCATGATATCCATGTGAGATATCCACACTCCACAACAAAAGCACTCCTCCAGCCAGGTCAAGCCTGTCCCACTTTGGACAGCACCAGTGTCTTAACTGCCCTCTTTACTAGCCAGCTGCACTAAAAAAGACATTTTGTCAACAGGGGCATCAGACAGTCCTTCGCTATAAAGCACAGGATATGTATCAGTGTTAAAAGATTGGCCGGGCGCGGTGGCTCAAGCCTGTAATCCCAGCACTTTGGGAGGCCGAGACGGGCGGATCACGAGGTCAGGAGATCGAGACCATCCTGGCTAACCCGGTGAAACCCCGTCTCTACTAAAAAATACAAAAAACTAGCCGGGCATGGTGGCGGCGCCTGTAGTCCCAGCTACTCGGGAGGCTGAGGCAGGAGAATGGCGTAAACCCGGGAGGCGGAGCTTGCAGTGAGCTGAGATCCGGCCACTGCACTCCAGCCTGGGCGACAGAGCCAGACTCTGTCTCAAAAAAAAAAAAAAAAAAAAAAAAGATCTTGAACAGGCTGGGCATGGTGGCTCACACCTGTAATCCCAGCACTTTGGGAGGCCAAGGTGGGCGGATCACGTGCGGTCAGCAGTTCGCGACCAGCCTGCTCAATATGGTGAAACCCTGTCTCTACTAAAAATACAAAAATTAGCTGAGCGTGGTGGCAGACACCTGTAATCCCAGCTACCCAGGAGGCTGAGGCAAGAGAATCGCTTGAACTGGGGAGGCAGAGGCTGCAGTGGCCCGAGAGCACGCCATTGCACTCCAGCCTGGGCGACAGAGAGAGACTCTTGTTTAAAAAAAAAAAAAAAAAAAAAAAAAAAAAAAGATCTTGAACATCTTTGACCCCTACATGCCAGTAGTGCCCTCCAATAATTTTGACTTTCAAACACTGCCTCACCTTTCTAATCCCACCCCACCGCATCTTCCACCGGTCCTCTCCACCCCCCGCACACACAAAGGGAAGCAACACCAGCCCCAACAGATATCCCACACCATGAGTTATGCATAGACGTCTTGGAGGCAATCACTCCAGGAGAGCTGCTTTCATGCACTATGCATCCAATTTTTCTTTTCTTTCCTAATTTCAAGATGGTGTCCCTAGCTCTAACAGTATAAAAGGACCAGGCAAACACCCATGCTCTTAACTCAATCTGTTGAGCAGGAGTTCCTTAATACAAGATGTGGGAATTACATGTTGGAAAAGAGAAAATGTTGTTTGCCACTATCCAGTATGGAAAGGACTAGTTACTAAAATTTGGCCATACAATAAGTAATATTTAGTACGAGTTTAACATAAGGTCCATGTCTTCCGTGTCAAAAACGGGATCTTTGTACTTTCTAAGTAAAAAGAAGGTGCTGTAGAATTCCAAAACTAGAGGACAGATACTTTAACAAAGGGGAGGAGACCAAAGACTTGGTAATGATCTAAGAATTCCTACAGGTTTTTATCAGCTTTGTCTAAATAATCAGCATAATCACTTCGGTTCTGTGCAAGTGTACCTCAACTTTGGAGTCTTCTATGAGGGGCCTGAGACTGATCACAAACAGAAGGAAAGAAAACAACTGAACGATACTCTGGATGCAATAGAGGTAAGGAAGTGTTTTGTGGAAGAGAAACATCTGTGGAAACTGATTTTAACTTCAGAGGGAAGATGACTTCATTTAGGTAGAAACCAAACAGGCAAGGGGATGTGAATCTCTTAATAAACTATGACTTGACTGGGCGTGATGGCTCACGCCTATAATCCCAGCACTTTGGGAGGCCGAGGCGGGTGGATCACTTGAGGTCAGGAGTTTGAAACCAGCCTGGCCAACATGGTGAAACCCCGTGTCTACTAAAAATACAAAAATTAGCCGGGCATGGTGATGGGCACCCGTAATCCCAGCTACTTGGAAGGTTGAGGCTGGAGAATCGCTTAAACCCCGGAAGGCAGAGGTTGCAGTGAGCCGGGATCGCGCCACTGCACTCCAGCCTCGCATAGAGCCTGTCTCTACTAAAAATACAAAAATTAGCCAGGCATGGTGGTGCGCACCTGTAATCCCAGCTACTCGGAAGGTTGAGGCGGGAGAATCGCATAAACCCCGGAAGGGAGAGGTTGCAGTGAGCTGAGATCGTGCCACTGCACTCTAGCCTCGGATAGAACGAGTCTGTCTCAAAATAAAATAAAATACATTATGACTTGAAGCTCTTGAAATTCCACCTTCATTTTATACCAAGGGTTGGCAAACTATGTATGGCTCACAGGCCAAATCTGGCCCATTGCCTGTTTTTCTTTAAATTGAGATATAATTTATACACCATCTTAAAGTGTATGTCCGTGGTTTTTTAGTATATTCCCAAGGCTGTGCAACTATCAGCATCTAATCCGGAAGTTTATCACCCACTCCCCCCAAAAAATCCCACTACTCATTAGTCATTCTCCATTCTATTACCCCAGGCCTGCCTATCACTGTTCTACTGTCTCTATAGATTTACCTACTCTGTACTTAATTTCTGAGACAGGGTCTTACTCTTGTCCAGGCTGCAGTGTGCAGTGGCTTGATCACAGCTCACTGCAGCCTCAATCTCCTGCGCTCAAGCAATCCTCCCACCTCAGCTTGCCCAAGTGCTGAGATTACTCAGCATTTTGAGCTACTGTGTCGAGATTAATCAACAATTTGAACCACTGCGGCTGGCCTCTATACGCTTTATTTAAATGGAATCACACAGTACATAGGGTTTTGTGACTGGCTTATTTTTATTGTCATTTTTTGAGATGGAGTTTCGCTCTTGTCTAGGCTGGAGTGCAATGGCGCAATCTCAGCTTGCTGCAACCTCTGCCTCCAGGGTTCAAGTGATTCTCCTGCCTCAACCTCCTGCGTAGGTGGCATTACAGCCGCGTGCCACCACGCCCAGCTAATTTTTGTATTTTTAGTAGAGACGGGTTTCACCATGTTAGTCAGGCTGGTCTTGAACTCTTGACCTTGTGATCCGCCCAGCTCAGCCTCCCAAAGTGCTAGGAATACAGGCGTGAGCCACTGCGCCCTGCCTGAATTGTCTTTTTATTGTTGAATTTTATTTATATATTCTGGATACAAATCCCTTCTAAGATACGTGAGTTGCAGATATTTTCTCCCATTCTGGCAATGTCTTTTCACTTTCTTTTTTCTTTTTTGAGACGGAGTCTCACTCTGTCACCCAGGCTGGAGTGCAGTGGCGTGATCGTGGCTCACTGCAACCTCCGCCTCCCAGGTTCAAGTGATTCTCCTGCCTCGACCTCCTGAGTAGCTGGGACTCCAGGTGTGTGCCACAATGCCCAGATAATTTTTGTATTTTTATTTATTTATGTATTTATTTATTGAGACACAGTCTTGCTTTGTCACCCAGGCTGGAGTGCAGTGGCACAATTTTGGCTCACTGCAAACTCCACCTCCCGGGTTCAAGTGATTCTCATGCCTCAGTCTCCCAAGTAGTTGGGATTACAGGCGGGTGCCACCACACCTGGCTAATTTTTGAATTTTTAGTAGAGATGGGGTCTCACCATGTTGGCCAGGCTGGTCTTGAACTCCTGACTTCAGGTAATTGCCCAACTTGGCCTCCCAAAGTGCTAAGATTACAGGAATGAGCCACTGCGCCCAGTTATTCTTCCCTTTCTTTTCTTTTTTTCCTTTTTATTTTTTTGAGACAGAGTCTCGCTCTGCCGCCCAGGCTGGAGTACAGTGGCACAATCTCGGCTCACTGCAACCTCTGCCTCCCAAGCTCAAACAATTCTCCTGCCTCAGCCTCCCGAGTAGCTGGAATTACAGGCATGTGGCACCACACCCGGCTAATTTTTGTATTTTTAGTAGAGACGGGGTTTCACCATGTTGGCCAGGATGATCTCAAATGCCTGACCTCAGGTAACCCGCCCACCTCGGCCTCCCAAAGTGTTGGGATTACAGGCGTGAGCCACTGCGCATGGCCCACTTTTCACTTTCTTAGTCTCTCCTAAATGCACAAAAACTCACTGCCTGTTTTTGTAAATGGAAGTTTTCTTGAAACACAGCCACGCTCATTTGACAATTACATATTGTCTGTGGCTGCTTTTGTACTACAGTGGCAGAGTTCAGCAGTCACAAGGGCCTTCAAAGCCAAAAATATTTACCATCTGGCCTTAAAGTCCACAGGCTCTTCTACCATATACAGAGAATATAAAACATCACCTGGAATGGTAACAACATGCTGAGTACATCTAAATCTAGAGGTCCTCTGGAAGAGCTCTCTAGTTTGAGAACTGAAGTTTTCCATTATTTAAAAATAAAACAAAAGAAAAGGCCGGGGCAGTGGCTCATGTCTATAACCCCAACACTTTGGGAGGCCAGTGTGGGTGGATCTTTTGAGCCCAGGAGTTTGAGATGAGCCTGGGCAACATGGCAAAACCCTGTCTCTACAAAACAAAAAAATACAATACAAAAATTAGTCAGATGTGGTGGCACAGGCCTGTAGTCCCAGCTACTAGGGAGGCCGAGGTGGGAAGATCGCTTCAGCGCAGAAGGTTGAGGCTGCAGTGAGCTGTGACTGCGCCACTGTACTCCCGCCTGGGCAAACAAGTGAGACCCTGTCTCGAAAAACAAAAACAAAAATCGCAAACTCAAGTCCAGATCATATTTCATACACAGCAGACACAACATTTATCAACAACTATAATAGTATTGTACATCTTAAAATTGTATGGGTAAATTATTTGACTTCCAGGTAGGTTAGTGCTGGTGAGCACCCAGGTGAGGCTAGATAGGGGTTTGGAAGAATCCCCTTTAAAATTTTCTCTCATAGGACAGCACACAAAAGGTGCAGAACAATATCTTTCACATGTGGCGATACTACAACTTTGCCCGGATGAGGAAAATGGCTGACTTTTTCCTTACCCATTCAAACTATAACTACGTGAACTGGTGGTCGACAGCCCAGAGCCTCGTTATTATTCTTTCTGGAATCCTGCAACTGTATTTCTTGAAGCGTCTCTTCAATGTTCCAACAACTACAGACACAAAGAAGCCAAGATGCTAAGCTAAGGTGACTATAGCACCCTGGCTCTTTTCTTCTGGGGCTTAGTCGAAATCAGCTTTGTAATGTTATGGGACAAAAATCGATTTATTTCATTAATGTTTTAGTCTACTGTACACATCTAAAAAGGCAAAATGGCAATAAAATAACAACAATGAAAAAGTTCTGAAGAAGTATTAAATGTATGCATCAAAATACTGTTCATCATATAGCAGTCCTGTAGCCTTCACTGAGTCTACTTAGAGGCTAACAGAAAACCTTAGAAGGAAGACGAGTTGAAAAAGGCCACAATCAAGTTTGCTTACATATAAAAGCAGGAGTCGGTAATGTTTTATTCTTAAAGACTTCACCTTTGGAACTTAAAATAAGCAGTATATTCATTAAAGAAGTAGTTTGGTTTTGCAATACAGGAAGTCTTTACATTTTTTGTCTATAAAATGTTACTAAAGAAATATTCTAATGATCTTAAAATAACTTTGGGAGGCACGGGGAAGGACAAAGGGACTGAATTTTTTTTTTTTTTTTTTTGAGGCGGAGTCTCGCTCTGTCGCCCAGGCTGGAGTGCAGTGGCCGGATCTCAG
Source organism: Chlorocebus sabaeus (assembly GCF_047675955.1). NCBI lineage: Eukaryota > Metazoa > Chordata > Mammalia > Primates > Cercopithecidae > Chlorocebus > Chlorocebus sabaeus. Next base: position 66,308,170 of record NC_132908.1, on the reverse strand, counting down.
CTCACTGCAAGCTCCGCCTCCTGGGTTCACGCCATTCTCCTGTCTCAGCCTCCCGAGTAGCTGGGACTACAGGTGCTCGCCACCGCGCCCGGCTAGTTTTTTGTATTTTTTAGTAGAGACGGGGTTTCACCGGGTTAGCCAGGATGGTCTCGATCTCCTGACCTTGTGATCCACCCGTCTCGGCCTCCCAAAGTGCTGGGATTACAGGCTTGAGCCACCGCGCCCGGCCAGGGACTGAATTTTTATGTCGCCGTCTTTGATCAGTGCTTTTAGTTCAATCCAGTCAAGAAAGTAAAGGTTCATAGAAAAAAATCATGTTTTATAAAATTATAGTGATGAAAAACACATTCCAGCTTAGGATCATCCCATCCAAGAAAAATACTGAGAAAACAGCTTGTAAAAAAGAAGGTAATATAATCAAATTATACTCATAAAACTCTATACTTAATAACAGGAATACATAATATATATAATATAAAAATAATTCTTACCATTTATTCCAAACCTATCATTTCCCAGGCACTGTACACCGTACTAGATGCTTTACAATCAGACGGAGTCTCACTCCGTCACCCAGGCTGGAATGCAATGGCACCATCTCGGCTCACTGCAACCTCTGCTTCCCCGGTTCAAGCCATTCTCCTGCCTCAGCCTCCCAAGTAGCTAGGACCACAGCCATGTGCCACCACACCTGGCTAATTTTTTTATATTTAGTAGAGATGGGGTTTCACCAGGTTGGCCAGGCTGGTCTCAAACTCCTGACCTCAAGTGATCCATCCGCCTTGGCCTCCCAAAGTGCTGGGATTACAGGCGTGAGCCACTGTGCCCAGCCTACAATCATGATTTCTAATTCCAAAAATCAGAATTTCTAATTCTCAGGTAGATGGCCAAAGCTATTTTTTAAGTTTTGTATCTTTTTAAACAGAAGAAAACGAACCTTATTAAAGCTGAATGACTCATTCAAGGCCATATAGCTGGTAGGTGGCAGTAGTGGGGTTTGAATACGTTTTTCTTCCATACCACACACCAATTACCATATAGAAAAATAGCTGAATTGCTCTTATTATTTTAGACAAATTTCATTTTTAAAATCCCACATGTGGTTTATTATTCTGTTATGGAAATATCTATCTTGCATATTAATAAAAAAGACAATCCCGTGTTCTTATCATGAGTTTAGAAAACAAAGTGTTATCACAGATAACAATAAGCTATTCTTGTTCCTAGTTCCAATGATTTTGAACCTATTTCTCAGAACAAGAAGCCCTCTGATTCAAATATGAAACAGAGTATTCTATTTCATCACAAAGATCTGAAACCCCATTTTTGAGCTATCTCTGTATATAATAAGAATCCAGCCTGCACTTGTCAATGATAGAAAGTACAGTAAATAAGATCAGAATGTTGACAAAATTCAACATGACGGTGGAGTCCACACAAACACAGGAAACAAAGCTCGGCCATTCCATACAGCTGCCTGTCCTTGCAATGACTTCGTTTTAAGTCAACGTCTCTTCATGCCGCACATATTCCCCAACGTCTGCCTGATGAAATACTACAATCGCCATGGGGTCTACTTTTCTGCAGTCTTGTGTAGATTTTGCTGCCACTCCAAAACCCTGGGATTCAAAAGAAGAGACATTAACTCACTGAAGTCATTCAATATACCCATATTGAGGGCTGGAAATAACAAAGACAGAAAAAATACAGTTCTGGTCTTTCTGGCATTCAAAAGGTGCTGCGAATTTATTCTCTCAATCACCCAGATTGAAAACATATCCTTCTTGAATAAAAGAGTACTTGAGTTCTGTAATAGCTGCTATTTCTACTCACCAAAGGGATGTCTGCCATGGAGTACACCACCACGCCCTGGTACTGAGAAGTATTTTCAGTGATTCGACCCAGACCAGATTTCAACACATGGTTCCCATACAGGAACGACTGCTCTGCACCAGGCTTTACCCACACTTTATACTGTAAGAGAATTAAAATCCAAGAGACACAAAAACGTTACTATTTCTATCCATGCAGACAAACTAGCTGCTGGATCTGTGAATAATTTTCTGAAATAATTTTAAGGGAAACAGAAAGAGACTCATGTTTTCCTCAAACTGTCCATCTCCTGAACAGAAATGCAGGAAGTTGCCCGGCGCAGTGGCTCACGTTTGTAATCCCAGCACTTTGGGAGGCCGAGGCAGGTGGATCACTTGAGGCCAGGAGTTCGAGACTGGTCTGGCCAACACGGCGAAACACTGTGTCTACTAAAAACACACAAAAAAATCAGCCAGGTGTGGTGGCACACACCTGTAACCCCAGCTACTCAGAAGGCTGAGGCACAAGAATTGCTGGAACCTGGAAGGCGGAGGCTGCAGTGAGATCGCACCACTGCACTCTAGCCTGGGCAACAGAGTGAAACTGTCAGGAAGAAAAAGAGAGAAAGAAATGAAAAGAAAAAAAAAGAGCAAGAAAGAAAAAGGAATTTAAAAAAAGAAATGCAAAAAGTTATTTTCTCAACTCTACAGGGATCATCTTCCATGGCCAGGTTAACAGCTCTTTTTCTGGACCCCGGTGTCTTCACTGCTGCCACTAACTTGCTTTCTGATCTCTAGCTGGGTCTGCCTAGGCTTTTCTACTTCGCTGGAGAAAACGAACACTACACAGCCCCACAGCACTCCTATCCCATAGCCCTGACCATGCCCAAGGTGCAAGACCTCTGCACATCTCCATGTGCTGACACTCCTCCAAGCACACTATCAGGAACTCTGTGGGAGAAAAGCTGCCGGACAATCTGCCTAATCCTTGACTTCATCGCTCGTGGCAGAATTGGAAACCACCCCACAAACCTTGGCATAAGGTGCAAGGTAATCCAGGGCTGTGACGTGCAACCGAAACTTGTGGGTTTTAGTGAATTTTCCAAAGCAGGTCCCCAGCGACACCAGCTTGTCCCCGGAGATATTAGCGGCCAGCTTCATAATCTTCTCACTAAAAGGGTAAAGGGGGAGCACCACTGCGGATGAAGGAGGCTGGTGGGACCCAGGTCTCCCCTCCCCTGGGTCCATGCTGCCTGCCCGGCCCCGCCTCACCTCACATAGTACACCCGGTCGTTGTGCAGACGGAAACAGTAGGTGCCATCGGGCCGGTCCACCAGCAGCTGAAGATTCTCCCCGATACTGAGGGCAAAAAGAGGACTGGAGACCGCGCCCGAACGGACCGGTCTAGGCACCGCGCCCCCACTCCACCCCCAGCCACCACACCCACACACTCCCGCCTCCGCCCCGCGCGCTCCTACTATTTCGCGATCTTCTCAAACATGACACGGGTCTCTTCTTCAGTCAAAGGCCGCATTTTCTCCGTGGGTTGGAACACCGGATCCTCGTGCCTCCGTAAGCGGAAACGGAAGTCGGCCGCTCGCTGCTCCCCGGCAACCCCAAAGCCTTCCTCTCTAGCCCCGTACCAATAGTTCCTCTCGCTAGCGCCCAATAGTCTGGACGACTGCCGGGGAAAGCAAGCCGACTGGATGAAAAGATAGAGACCGGAAATGGTCCTGTTTCTTCCTGTCCTAAATTCGGAGTCAGCGCCCCCGGTGGTCCGGAGGGGAAGTGACGTTATTGCGGGGAAGATGGCTACCGCGGCGACGGCCTCATCGTCAGCCACGGTCTCGGCCACGGCCAGGGCCACGGCAGCGGCTCTCGGCGAGGTGGAGGATGAAGGGCTCCTGGCGTCGCTGTTCCGGGACCGCTTCCCCGAGGCCCAGTGGCGTGAGCGGCCCGATGTGGGCCGCTACCTCCGGGAGTTGAGCGGCTCGGGGCTGGAGCGGCTGCGGCGCGAGCCCGAGCGCCTGGCGGAGGAGCGGGCGCAGCTGCTGCAGCAGACACGCGACTTGGCCTTCGCCAACTACAAGACCTTCATCCGCGGCGCCGAGTGCACCGAGCGCATCCACCGCCTCTTTGGCGACGTGGAGGCATCGCTCGGCCGCCTGCTCGACCGCTTGCCCAGCTTCCAGCAGAGCTGCAGGTGCGACGCGCCTGGCGCTAAAGGGGTTTTTAACTGTAAAAGCTGACGTTTACGATGGTAGAAATAACTAACACTTATAAAGCGTTTACCACGTTCCAGGTTCTCTGCTGAGCGCCTTATTAATCCATTTAAACCTCACAACAGCCTTCGAGGTAGGTACTGTTATTCCCTTTTTTTTTTTTCTTTTTTGAGACGGAGTCTCGCCCTGTCGCCAGGCTGGAGTGCAGTGGCGAGATCTCGGCTTGCTGCAACCTACTTCCGCCTCCCGGGTTCAAGCGATTCTCCTGCCTCAGCCTCCTGAGTACCAGGGACCACAGGGGTGCGCCACCACGCCCAGCTAATTTTTTTTGTATTTTTAGTAGAGACGGGGTTTCAGCATGTTGGCCAGGATGGTCTCCATCTTTTGACCTCGTGATCTGCCCGCCTCGGCCTCCCAAAGCGCTGGGATTACAGGCGTGAGCCGCCGCACCCAGCCCTGTTATTTCCATTTTACATATGAGCAAGTCAAGACAGAGATTAGTGATGTCTAAGGACACAGCTAGGAGGTTGCGAATTCAGAACTGATGACCCAGGAGCATATCCCTCCCTCGAAGGGCTGTTGTGGGCACTAAAGAAAAAGGATTCATGCAAAGCTCTTATTATCGGGTCTGACATAGTTAACATTATAGGTGTGAGCTGAATATATGTGTACATTTATATACTTATTTTATACGAAAGCTTGGACCAGAGGTCATCTGCTTCAAAACTTCCATTGACGGGAAGCCGACATGGAAATCCTCCCATTTGAGGGCATCAGATACCAAACGCCTCTCCTTTTGGACGTCTGGATGCGGTGGCTCAGCCTGTAATCCCGCACTTTGGGAGCCTGAGACTTGAGCCCAGGAGTTTGAGAGCAGCCTGACCAACACAGCAAAACCCTGTCTCTACAAAATAAAAAATTAGCTGGGCGTGGTGGCGTGCGCCTGTAGTCCCAGCTATACAGGAGGTTGAGGTGGGAGGGTCAGTTGGGCCCGATTGTGCCACCGCACTCCAGTTTGGGAGGTCGAGGCTGCAGTGGGCTGTAATTGTGCCACTGCATTCCAGACTGGGTGACAGAGTGAAACTCTGTCTTGAAAAAAGAAAGCCCGGGTGCGTTGGCTCATGCCTGTAATCCCAGCACTTTGAGAGGCCAAGGCAGGCGGATCACGAGGTCAAGAGATCGAGGCCATCCTCGCCAACATGCTGAAACCCCATCTCTACTAAAAATACAACAATTAGCTGGGTGTGGTGGTGAGCACTTGTAATCCCAGCTACTTGGGAGGCTGAGGCAGGAGAATTACTTGAACCTGGGAGGCGGAGGTTGCAGTGAGCCAAGATGGTGCGTGCCAGAGCACTGCAGCCTGGTGACAGAGCAAGACTCCGTCTCAAAAAAAAAAAAAAAGTCCTTTGTGAGTCATATTCTGTCTCCATAGATCCTCAGTCCATTATCCATAGTTTTGCCTTCCAGCCTTTCATGATTAAAGTTTAATTTTTCTTTTGAGCCTTTAGATATCTGACAGCAGCTTTTGTACCCTTCCATGCTCCAGAGTAGACAAGGGACTTGATCAAGCAGGTGTCTGCAAATATAGAGAAATGTTGAAAGTAGACTGTGGCAGGAGCTATGGTTGAACATTAGCACAGGAGAAGATGAAGACCTGAGGGAATATGGGGAAAGGTTGTGGATTCTAGGCTAGTTAGTGCTTCATTATGAAAATAATGATAGCTATTGTTAAATATTTAACTCTGTGTCTTTTACTATTTTTACTCTGATGCATTTGCTCTGTTTCAAGTTCTGTGTTAAATGCTTCACACGCATCATCTCATTTCTTACATCCTTGTGAGGAGGGTCCTATATACTTTTTTTTTTTTTTCCTGAGATGGAGTCTTGCTCTGTCGGCCAGGCTGGAGTACAGTGGCGCCATCTCTGTTCACTGCAACCTCCACCTCCTGGGTTCAAGTGATTCTCCTGCCTCAGCTTCCCGAGTAGCTGGGACTACAGGCACGCGCCACCACGCCTGGCTAATTTTTTGTATTTTTAGTAGAGATGGGATTTCACTTGAACCCCTGGCCTCAAGTGATCCGCCTGTCTCGGCCTCCCAAAGTGCTGGGATTACAGGCATGAGCCACCGCGCCCGGCCCTATATACTGTTTTACCAATGAGGAAATAGGTTCAGAGAGGCCAAGTACCTTGCCACAGCCAGGCAGTGGCATATCTGGATTTCTGTCTGTTAGATTTATTAATTGTATGTTTTTGGACAAGTTGCTTAACCTCTCTGGGATTAAAAATTTCCTCAATTGTAATAATGCTTACCTTATAGGTGGGGTATGAGGAATAAATCAGATAGATCATCCAGCCCAATGTTCATAGCAGGTGCTTGGTAACTGTAGCTAAGGTTTGGGTACAGAGCAGTGAAGGACCAACATTCTCCTGATTATTACTAGGAACTTTGTGAAGGAAGCCGAGGAGATCAGCTCCAACCGTCGGATGAATAGCCTGACCCTAAACCGGCACACAGAAATTTTGGAAATACTGGAGATTCCTCAGCTCATGGACACCTGTGTCCGGAACAGTTACTATGAAGAGGCCCTGGAGCTTGCAGCCTATGTACGCCGACTGGAGAGGAAATACTCTTCCATCCCTGTCATCCAGGTAGCCAACTTACCCAGAGAGGACTCAAAGTAATGTTCTTGTAATCATTTATTCTGTGGTCAGGACTGAAGCTTTAGGTAGAAACCCTTGCATGTTTCACATCAGTTTCTGAAAACATTCATTTATTCAAAATACGTATTAATCACGTGCCAAGCACTGCTCTATATGCTGGGGACACAGTGTGAATAAAGTGATCCTGGCTCTCATGCAGCTTACGTGCTAATGGGAAGTCTGATAATTGACAAAGAAATAAATGATATCATTTCAGATAGTGGTGTCTGATTAAAAAAAAAATGGGAAATGGGGTAGAGGGAGTCTAGGGTAGGTTTCTTTAGGTAGGGTGATCAAGACAGACTCTTCTGGGGAGGTAACACTTAAGCTGAGACCTAAGTGAGAAGAAGGAGCCAGCCCACAAAGATCTGAGGAGAGAGCAAACCAGAAAGTGCGAAGAACAAGTGGAGAGGGCTGAAGTGGGCAGAAATTGAGGTATTTAAGGAATACAGAGGCAGCCAGAGTTAATGGATTGTAGCAGTGGGAGAGCATAAGGAAGCAGGTGAAGATGGAGAACCAGGTAAGGCCACCAGTATAAGTCCCAATGAGTGGCTGGAATTTTCTCGATTGCAGTGGGAAGTCACAGGAGGGTTTTAAGCTTTTTTTTTTTTTTTTTTTTTTTTTTTTTTTTGAGACAGAGTCGCTCTGTCGCCCAGGCTGGAGTGCAGTGGCGTGACCTCGGCTCGCTGCAACCAACATTTATCTCCCAGGTTCAGGTGGTTCTCCTGCCTCTGCCTCCCGAGTAACTGGGATTACAGGCCTGCGCCACCACACCCACCTACTTTTTGTATTTTTATTTTATTTTATTTTATTTTTTTTGAGATGGAGTCTCACTGTGTTGCCCAGGCTGGAGTGCAGTGGCTGGATCTCGGCTCACTGCAAGCTCCCCCTCCCTGGTTTACGCCATTCTCCTGCCTCAGCCTCCTGAGTAGCTGGGACTACAGGCGCCTGCCACCTTGCCCAGCTAGTTTTTTTGTATTTTTTTAGTAGAGACGGGATTTCACCATGTTAGCCAGGATGGTCTCGATCTCCTGACCTCGTGATCCGCCCGCCTCGGCCTCCCAAAGTGCTGGGATTACAGGCTTGAGCCACCGCGCCCGGCCTTACTTTTTGTATTTTTAGTAGAGACGGGGTTTCACCATGTTGGCCAGACTGGTCTCAAACTCCTGACCTCAAGTGATCCGCCTGCCCACGGTGCTGGAATTACAGGTGTGAGCCACTGCACCTGGCCAGGTTTTAAGCTTTTTAAGCAAGAGAGTTAACCTGATCTTTGTTGGTGAACCTACAGGCATCAGCTTTAGGAAATTGCTTCATATTTCAGGAAAGCCATGGGAATGTTGGTCTGCAGTGTTCAGGGTTAGGGGAATGGGTTCTAGAGAGCATCCTTCCCAGCACAGTGTGACTCTATGTATTGTCAGGGCATCGTGAACGAAGTGCGCCAGTCCATGCAGCTGATGCTGAGCCAGCTGATCCAGCAACTGAGGACCAACATCCAGCTCCCCGCCTGCCTCCGTGTCATTGGCTACCTGCGGCGCATGGATGTCTTCACTGAGGCTGAGTTAAGGGTGAAGTTTCTTCAGGCCCGAGATGCTTGGCTCCGGTCCATCTTGACTGCCATTCCTAATGATGATCCCTATTTCCATATCACAAAAACCATCGAGGCCTGCCGTGTCCATCTCTTTGATATCATCACCCAGTACCGTGCCATCTTCTCAGATGAGGACCCACTGCTGCCCCCTGCCGTGGGTGAGCACACCGTGAATGAGAGTGCCATCTTCCATGGCTGGGTGCTACAGAAAGTCTCACAGTTCCTGCAGGTACTGGAGACCGACCTTTACCGGGGCATAGGCGGCCGCCTGGACTCTCTGCTGGGCCAGTGCATGTACTTTGGGCTGTCCTTCAGCCGGGTGGGAGCTGATTTCCGTGGTCAGTTGGCTCCTGTTTTCCAGCGGGTGGCCATCAGCACTTTCCAGAAAGCAATTCAGGAAACAGTGGAGAAATTCCAGGAAGAAATGAACTCCTACACACTCATCTCAGCTCCAGCCATCCTGGGCACCAGTAACATGCCTACTGTTGTGCCAGCCACCCAGCCAGGGACGCTGCAGCCACCCATGGTGCTCCTAGATTTCCCACCCCTCGCCTGCTTCCTCAACAATATTCTGGTCGCCTTCAATGATCTGCGGCTCTGCTGCCCTGTGGCCCTGGCGCAGGATGTGACTGGGGCCTTGGAAGATGCCCTTGCCAAGGTGAGCACATTCTGTTGGTTTTCGGCTACCCTGGGCCTTCTCTGGTAATGGGTGGCCAGATTTTTGTAATAAACCCGTCTATTTGACAGTGGTGTCTGCTGACATGGAGAGGTTTAGTGTGGTTTTGGAGGTTCTCCTGGTTGAAAAGCTCTGGCCAGTTGCCCTTCATGGGACCTAGGACAGTCCATGAAGTGACTTGCCTATAGTAACAATTCAGTAATGCACGTATTAGCTTTCTAGTGCTGTGTAACAAATTCCTAGAAACTTAGCTTCCAGCAGCACATTTATTACTTCCCAGTTTTGGTGGGTCAGGAGTCCAGTCTCAGCACAACTGGGTCCTCTCTGCTCAGGGTCTTACAGGGTTGCCATCAAGGTGTTGGCTGGCCTATGGTTTCATCTGGAGGTTGGGGCTCCATTTCACACTCATTCAAGTTGGCGGGGGTCAGTTCCCTGCAATTGCAGAACTGAAGCTTTCGCTCCTAGAGGCTGTCTACTCCGTAGGCAGCTGACAACATGGCTGTTTGCTTCCTCAGAGCCAGCAGGAGAGCTTCTCTCTTGCTTGAGTCTCTTCTTTTAGGTACCTCCTTTCAAAAGATTCATTTGATTAAGTCAGATGATTAGGGACCTTAATTACATCTGCAAAACCCTTCACCTTTAGCATATATTTTTTTAAGTGTTTTGTTTTATGGAGAGAGTCTCCCTATGTTGCCTAGGCTGGTCTCAAACTCCTGGACTCAAGTGATCCTCCTGCTTCAGCCCCTCAAAGTGTGAGATTACAGGTGTGAGTCACTTGAACCCAGAAGTCCAGCACCAGAGTCTGTGTTCTTACCCTGTCGCTATGCCGCATGTCTGTAGTGTCAGCTAGGCTGCTCTGTTGGTTTTGAAACCTCTCTTTCCTAGCTGTTTTCTTACAGTTTTCCGGTGGTTCTAGCTTTCTGGAACCTCAGGGGCCTTAGTGGAAACCTCATATAGTTTTGCTTCATTTTCCTGGATCCAGCACAGTTCTGGTTGGTCGTCTATGGAAGTTAAGAACCATGTATTGGGCCAAACGCAGTGGCTCACACCTGAAATGCCAACACTTTGGGAGGCTGAAGCAGGAGGATCTCTTGAAGCCAGGAGCTCTAGACCAGCCTGGGCAACAAAACAAGACCCTGTCTCTATAAAAAATTTTAAAACTTAGCCAGGCATGATGGTGCATGCCTGTAGCCCCAGCTACTTGGGAGGCTACGGTGGGAGTATTCCTTGAGCCCAGGAGTTTGAAGCTACAGTGAGCTATGATGGTGTCACTGCACTCCAGCATAGGTGACAGAGCAAAATTGTGTCTCTGAAAAAAAAAAACAAAACACCAAAACCATGTATTCTCTATAGTTTTATGACATTCCTCCACTGGAACTGGAAACTACACCCATAATGTAACAAGTTGGGTCTGAACTTCACATTAATAAAGTGACACAATTGTGGAGAATGACCATAATTTTGAGTTTAAATGAGACAGTAAAATAATGTACTGTTAAATTACTTTGTTCAAGAAAACTTGAGGGGGGGTATACCTTTTTTTTGCCTAGTTTCACGCACTGCTGTCCCAGTGGTGATAGGCTGTCCCAGTGATTGATGGTGCCCTTGTCTCTTAGGTAACTAAAATAATCCTGGCCTTCCATCGCGCTGAAGAGACTGCCTTCAGCAGAGGGGAGCAAGAGCTCTTCGTCCAGTTCTGCACTGTCTTTCTGGAAGACCTTGTTCCGTATTTAAATCGCTGTCTCCAAGTCCTTTTTCCACCAGCTCAGATAGCACAGACTTTAGGTAAGAAAATTTTGTAAACTGCCTTACTGATGTGTAATTCACATACTAAATAATTCACCCATTTGTGTAAGTCAGTGTTTAGTAAGTATGAATCCAATTTTAGAATATTTCCATCACTCCAAAAAGATCCTTCATGCACATCTGTAGTCATTCCTCGACAGCATCCTTAGCCCCTGGCAACCTACTTTCTGTTGCCATAGATTTGCTTTTTGTGGACATTTCATAAAAATGGAATCATACATTATATAGTTGTATCTAAGTGGAAGAAGCCAGTCACAAAAGAACCACATACGTATGATTCCATTTATGTGAAATGTCTAGAGAAAGGGTTTTTAAAGTCTTTTTTTTTTTTTTTTTTTTTTTTTTGAGGTGGAGTCTCGCTCTGTTGCCAGGCTGGAGTGCAGTGGCACAGTCTTGGCTCACTGCAACCTCTACCTCCTGGGTTCAAGCAATTCTCCTGCCTCAGCCTCCCGAGTAGCTGAGACTACAGGCTCGTACCACCACGCCCCGCTAATTTTTGTATTTTAGTAGAGACGAGGTTTCACCACGTTGGCCAGTATGGTCTCGACCTCTTGACTTGTGATCCGCCTGCCTCGGCCTCCCTAAGTGCTGGGATTACAGGTGTGAGCCATCGCGCCCGTCCTAAAGTCTTTTTTCCTATTCACTTTCACGTCCTTGTCCCCTTGTGATGGGAGAAGGGCTTGGTTGAGGCGCAGCTTCCCAAAGGGCAATGCGTCAGTGCATCACACCTGCAAAGCCTGGCTGCCCTCCGCTTTTCCCCTGGTGCTCCCTGAGGTCTGGATTCCTGCTGCAGGCGCCCAACAGTGCTGCTCTGTTACCTTGTGCTTCACGGTATAGCTTCCCGTTCCCTATGACAAAGGTGGTTTTTGCTGTATTGAAATACAGTAATTGATGACTGGGCGCAGTGGCTCATGCCTGTAATCCCAGCACTTTGGGAGGCCGAGGCGGATGCATCACCTGAGGTCGGGAGTTTGAGAGCAGCCTGGCCAACATAGTAAAACCCCATCTCTACTAAAAATACAAAAATTAGCCTGGCTTGGTGGCGGGCGCCTGTGATCCCAGCTACCACGGAGGCTGAGGCATGAGACCTGCTTGAACCTGGGAGGCAGAGGTTGCAGTGAGCAGCGATCATGCCACTGCACTCCAGCCTGGGCGACGGAGTGAGACTGTCTCAAAAAAATAAATAGTAATTGCTTCTGTTTTTTCTCCTTAAATTTCTATATTGAATTTTATTAATAACTTTTTTCCATTTTGCTTTCCCCACGTCTGGGGCAGGCATTCCTCCCACTCAGCTCTCCAAGTACGGAAACCTCGGGCATGTGAACATCGGCGCCATTCAAGAGCCCCTCGCCTTTATCCTGCCAAAGAGAGAGACGCTCTTCACCCTGGATGACCAGGCGCTGGGGCCCGAGCTCACAGCTCCGGCACTAGAGCCTCCCTCCGAGGAGCCACGCCTGGATCCCGCGGGCCCAGCCTGCCCGGAGGGAGGGCGAGCGGAGGTGGACGCGGAACCGCCCAGAGTGGGGCCCTAGCCGCCGTCCCCAGCCTCCAGAACGCGGTGCGTGCGGTGCCCGGCGCGGGGTGGGGCGGGGGGACAAGGTTGCGTCGCCCTGGAAGGCCCAGGGCGGGCTCGGGAGGGAGGAAGACGCTCAGGGCAGGAGAGCGGAAGGGGGCGGTGCTCACTCCGGGTCTGGGCAGGAAGTGGGGGGTCCAGCCGCTTGCTTGCTGTGCTCTGGCTGACGGTGCTTCCCGGCGTGCCCTGTGCTGCGGCCGGAAGGGGCGGGCCGATTTACAGTTGCACGAGCCGCCATGGCCCGGCTGTGGGGCTCGCTGAGACTGGGGCCGCTCTGGGCGGCAGTGCCGTGGGCAGGGGCGGCAGCCGTCGGTGCCCGGGCCTGCAGCTCCACGGCCGCCCCGGACGGCGTCGAGGGCCCTGCGCTCCGGCGCTCCTACTGGCGCCACCTGAGGCGCCTGGTACTGGGTCCTCCCGAACCGCCGTTCCCGCACGTGTGCCAGGTCGGAGACCCGGTGCTGCGAGGCGTGGCGGCCCCGGTAGAGCGGGCGCAGCTGGGCGGGCCCGAGCTACAGCGGCTGACGCAGCGGCTGGTCCAGGTGATGCGGCGGCGCCGCTGCGTGGGCCTAAGCGCGCCGCAGCTGGGGGTGCCGCTGCAGGTGCTGGCGCTGGAGCTGCCCGAGGTGCTGTGTCGGGAGTGCCCGCCGCGCCAGCGCGCGCTTCGACAGATGGAGCCCTTCCCTCTGCGCGTGTTCGTGAACCCCAACCTGCGGGTGCTGGACAGCCGCCTGGTGACCTTCCCCGAGGGCTGCGAGAGCGTCGCCGGCTTCCTGGCCTGCGTGCCCCGCTTCCAGGCGGTGCAGATCTCAGGTGCGGGCGGCGGGGCCGGGGCGGCTGGAGCAGCGCGCGAGTCTTTTCCGCCCGACTCTGGCGAGAGCGCAGAAGTGGTCGCGGTTCATCTGCCGTAGGAGCGAAGTGGGACGTGGGAGCGTACAGGCTTCAGGACGGATAGAAGCTCTTGTGGGGCAGAGCCCGCTCAGATAGGACGCAGGGGCGAGGAGGAATCCCCTAATTCCTGATAGCCCGGCGTCTGCTTTCTGCTCCCTTGCTTTCTGAAGCAAACACTCTCTTCGGCCCTAGTTAGATCCGCCACGATGGAGTTAGAGAAGTGGGGATTGGTTCCCCAGCCTGACCCAGCCCAGGGGGCTAAGCCATTCCCCGCGTGGTACCACAGGATGTCTCGCGGAATGCAGGCTCTGCTGGGGTCGGGGTGATTGTTCCTGCAGAGGAAGCTCATCGGTTGAAGAGGGTCAGAAAAACAGTGGGGTCTTAAGCTGCAGAACGTCTGTTAGGAGTTGAGAGCCCACGGATACCTCAGAAACGGGAGGAGTGTTCGGAAGGGTCGAACCGTAGGAAGATGATTTCTCATCTCAGCTCTACAGTGAGCTCCATAACCTAATTACCAGAGTTGGGAATCAGGTTGAACACTTGGTAATGGGCCGATGTGAGGCACGGTTTCCAGTTAGGAGAGGAGCTGCTGTCTACATTTGCCGTCTGCTGTTGCCTCTTGTCAATGGGAACAGCCAGGTGCAGGGGTGAGGAGGTCGAGGATGATGCAGTTCAGCTGTTCCCACTCACCAGGGCTGTAACTTGCTTTGCAGGGTTGGACCCCAATGGAGAACAGGTGGCGTGGCAGGCGAGCGGGTGGGCAGCCCGCATCATCCAGCACGAGATGGACCACCTGCAGGGCTGCCTGTTTATTGACAAAATGGACAGCAGGACATTCACAAACGTCTATTGGATGGAGGTGAATGACTAAAGCTTTGCTACTGGGGCTGAGGATTCCGGATACCAAGACGCACACACTTCCACTTTGACCTGGGCACATCTTACTTCGCATCAACTTGGATGGCTTGCATATGACAGGAAACTGGACTGCCAAGTCATGGCAGACTGAGCTGGAGGAAGATGTCAGAAATGTTTGCCCTGAAATCAGCTATGAACGGAATGCTGTCTACAACTTGAGGAGAAAAATCACCCCCAAAGGAGTGGACGTTTCCTGACAATTCTGTATGGAGGAAGGTGGGGTAACTGCATTCGTCTGCAGTAGACACGAGTTCCTCGGACCTGTATAATCTCCCAAAGCCAAGGTTTGGTAATAATGTAGCCCCTAAATATCTGAAAGCTCTCTTTAAAAATGCAGGTAAGCGTGTGACTGGCCATTTGTGCCGAGTTCTTATTTTTACAGAGGGCTTGTGGCCTTGGACGCCAGTTTGCTTATGGAAATGAAACAGGACAGAATCATCCCTGCTCAAGAAAGTGTTTAATGACAGCACGAGTGTAAATGAGTGCCCACACATTTTAACAGCCTTGGGCAGGATTTTGCTGCTTGACGTCTCTAGAGCAGCGGGTTCTTGGCTCATTCTTGGGTTAGAGGCCATGGATCAGGGCTGGGGGCAGGGGTGACAATTGAGAAGTGCAGTGAGCTTCCTGTTAAAAATTGGGACAGACACAGAAAGCAGGACTAGTACTTCCTGGTTATACACTTATTTTGTAAAAATGAATTAACGTCACACCAACCAATGTGTAGGTTTAAGTGTCTGCCAGGCAGGGTGGCTTACACCTGTAATCCCAGCACTTTGGGAGGGCAGGGTGGGTGAATCATGAGGTCAGGAGTTCGAGACCAGCCTGGCCAAGATGGTGAAACCCTGTCTCTACTAAAAATACAGAAATTAGCCAGGCGTGGTGGCGAGCGCCTGTAATCCTAGCTACTCGTGAAGCCAAGGCAGAGAATTGCTTGAACCCAGGAGGCGGAGGTAGCAGTGAGCCAGGATCACGCCACTGCACTCCAGCCTGGGCAACAGAGCAAGACTCAAAGTACGATTCTGACTGTAGAGTTTTCTTTTCTTCTCTGTCTCAAAAAAAAAAAAAAAAAAAAAGTGTCAGCTTTGTCAAGAGGTGAAGGAACTCCAGTTTTATTTATTCTTTGATTTTTTTCTTCTTTAAAGACAGAGACGGGGGTCTCACTGTTGCCCAGGCTGGTCTCAAATTCCTGGTCTCAGGCAATCCTTCTGCCTTGGCCTCCCAAAGTGTGGGATCACAGTTGTGAGCCATAGTACCCAGCCAAACTCCAGTTTTAGTTAAATTGTTTCACCTCATTTTTATGCTGAGTTTTGTAAAGTAGGTATTCTTGCTAAACAGAGTCCTCAAAATCAAACTATACAAGTAATAGGAAGTCCAGTAAGCTTTTTAGAGAAAATGTGTTGTAAATGGCAGTTAAATGAACCCAGGAAAGACCCGTCCTCCCCTGTGGCTTTCTTTGAGGCCCCATGAGGCCAAGCAGAAGCAAACTGGCTCTAGGTGCAGCCTGACTTTGAAAAGGAATCCCGGCCAGGCTTGGTGGCTCGTGCCGGTAATCCCAGTACTTTGGGAGGCCAAGGCGGGCAGATCACTTGAGGTCAGGAGTTCAAGACCAGCCTGACCAACATGGCGAAACCCTGTTTTTACTAAAAATACAGAAACTAGCTGGGCGTGGTGGTGGGCGCCTGTAATTCCAGCTACTTGGGAGGCTGAGGCAGGAGAATCACTTGAACCTGTGAGGCAGAGGTTGCAGTGGGCTGAGATCTCGCCACTGTACTCCAGCCTGGTGACAAAGACTCTGTCTCAAAAAAAAAAAGGGAATCCCAACCTTGGTACTGGTGCAAGGTCAGAGAGACGGCCAATGGGGAGATTGGTAGAAAGCTCATTGCTACTGAAAACATGGGTCTTTAGGAAAATTAGAATTCAGTGAGCCTGCTTTCATTTGGACAATGTTCAGAAGCTCTTGCGGGGGCTATGGTGACATTTTGATGCTTATAGTCTGAGGTTAACGCCTTTGTGGTGGGCATTGGTAGCAATAAAATGCAAATTTTATTGCATTTCCAGTAAAATGTCTTCCACTTCAAGCAGGAAGCACTCACAAAAAACACATGTACACGTCAATATTATGAGCTAATCAAAGTTTTAAAAATCACCTTCCACAGTGAAAGCCAGTGTAGGCAGAAGGTTTAGAACAGAATCCCCAGGTAGAGAAGTGAATTTCAGAGCATTTCAGGGAGGAGGCTTCTCTGCACATGTCAGCATGTTTAACATCGATGATGGCAGGTTGTGTGCTGGCAGCCAGAGTCTGAGGCCACCGTCCAAGGTTCGGCACCAGTGGTTCTTGTTGCTGGTCATGGAGAGAGAGAAGTGGAAAGACAGGTGTCTTCACGCTCTAACTAGAGCACAGGGGTGGACCACAGCCGCGCTAACCTTTCTTAACCGCTAGTATTTGTTAAGGTGTTTAAGCAGTAGGAATGAGGAAACAAAGTTCTGATTCAAGTAAATGTAACTAGAAGTTAAAAATTTAAAAACTTGTAAGCTCACTAAAGTGAAGCTCTGTAGACACAGTTCATTTCCTGGGGGCTTGGGGTACATAACCAAGAACTTAAACGAGTGCCCCCAAGCCACGAAGATCCCAGCTGCTGTGCTTGAGGGGGTACCCCAAGCCACAAAGATCCTGGCTGCTGTGGTTAAGGGGTAACCCGTCAGCACTGGAACCAAGTCTTGGAGCTACTAGTCCAAAGTTAGCTCACTTCTGCAGAGGCTTTGAACCAGAGCAAAGAAACGGCCCAATGCAAGGCCAGTGTGAGCCAAGAGCTGGCCATGTAATCAGTTCTGGCCCAGCCAGGTTTGAAAGGTAGAGAAGTACTGGGTTTTGGCGAGGGAGGCTTGGAACAAAGCCCTTTTCCAGGCTACAAGCTTCATTTACTAGGCCAGGTCTTTCTGTGTGAATGTGCTTTGACTTAGGTCTGTTCATATGCATGGGGTAAACATGGGACAGCCTCTGCAGCTTCACTGCCTGCCAGACCCATGTCCAGGGCTGCCAGCTCTGGGCCCTTCGTGTCTGTTGGGGGTCACAAACTGAAATGGCCACAGGGGCTATCTGGGCAGGCAACACAGATGAGTGGGGATGGGGCCCCTTTCTGCACAGAGCAGCCTCTACTCAGCGGCCGCAGACAGGCTGCCCCATGAGGACACAGGCCCAACATAGCCTAATTTAATCTTCTAGAAGTCAGAATACTGAATTTTTATGTCAACTTTCAACTTTTAAATGTTAGCGGCAGACCAAACACAGCTGTAGGACGGGTCTGGCACGCAGGGCTCTCACTTTGCAGTCTCTGATCTGCAGGCCGAACAACGGCGAGAACTGTCTGGATCCCAAACACCCCCAGCCAAGCTTCTGAGGCCTTAAGGGGAGGCGGCCTTGCACAACTGACTGGAGAACAGGCCTGAGAACTGCAGCGTTCCTGTTTCCTGCTCTGCTTTAGAAGAGAGAGCAGAGAGAAAACCAGAGGGTCTTTTAATTGGAGGTAAGGGTGGTCCTTCAGAGTCCCAGGCGTGAGTCAAAGATGAGATCATTTGGGTGGCTCAAGAAGGGAAAAGGATTTATTAGACCATTTCCAGGACAGGGACCCAGGGGCAGTGGCTGGGTTCAGTGTTCTACACTCAGGAAAAAAAGGCAGTGAACACCCGCCTGACTGCCTTCCCCTGATCTAAACGACACCATCTCCTCCCCCAAGGAAGACACAGCCCTGGATGTGAACCTAGGAGGGTGGGAATGGCTTATGTCACTCAGTCTTTGAGGCAGAGCTTGGGGTGGGGATGCAGGGGCATCAGCCAATGTGCTCTCAAGGAGCAAAACTTGGGCATAAAAGGAATGGGCAGTGGAGCTAGCCAACTGTCTGGAGGTCTGGGTGACCTCGCAGCATGGCTGCTCCCCCCGCCCCCCACTCCTTGACACTTCCAGATGATTTTATCTTTATTTATAAACGAGGAAAGTCCAAGCAGCATTAATTTAGGGGAACAAAAGATGGAAAAAAAAGGGGGGGGCAGGAGGAGCTGGTGAGCATCCAGGAGAGGAGGAAGTAGGAAGAGCCAGTGTCCACCATGTGCCCCGGGGCGGTGGAGTGTCTATGGCTGCAAGGCTCTTCCTTCTGGCTCCCTGGCAGGCGGCCAGACAGCAGAGGAGGCTCTGTAGTGACTTTGGGACAAGCCCTTGAGCCCTGTCTGGCTGCTGACACACAGAGTGCCTGCATTTGCCCCCATCAACCTCCCACCTTCACCATCGCCCAAGTGAAGCAGCTTTTAACTCTCCTGCCCAAAGTCCTCTGAGAATTTCTTCACTTTCAGGAGGTCGTCTGCATTCACCGTGGGCCGGGTGGTGGCCAGAGACCGCAGCATGTCCGACTGTGAAGGCAAGAGCATGTGATTGAGCAGGAGCCAGGCTCCAGGTCCCCAACCTCCCCTCAGCACGCAACAGGCGCAGTCGAGGGTGGGAAAAGAGGCTTGCCTTCAAGGCCACCCCAGAGACCTGCTTGAATCTGCCTATGGCAGGGACCCTGTTCCCTCTCGAGGCAGCTCAGATGGGCCTCCTCCTGGTCTGAGAATCTAAGCTCCATCATTTATAACTCCCCTTAGGAACTTTATTTTGGAAACGGAGTCTCACTGTTGACCAGGCTGGAGTGCAGTGGCACAATCTTGGCTCGCTGTAACCTCCACCTCCTGGGTTCAAGCGATTCTCCTGCCTCAGCCTCCCGAGTAGCTGGGCTACAGGTGCGTGCTACCACACATGGCTGATTTTTGTATTTTTAGTAGAGATGGGGTTTCACTATGTTGGTCAGGCTGAACTCCTGACCTCAGGTGATCTGCCTGCCTTGGCCTCCCAGAGTGCTGGGATTACAGGCATGAGCCACTGCACCCCCAGGAGCTTTCTTAACTTTCTTAACTGCACACCCCCTACACCAGCCACAAGGGCAGACACTTGCCAGGACGGCACAGGTCATAATGAGAGGGCCAGGTTACACGGGTGAGGGGCTGCCTTTGCAGCTGCAGCACAGTAAGCCGTCCTGACACATTCACTGCCTCACTGCACCACACAAGCAACACCCATGGATTGATGTCATATTATCTGGACCTGACTTGACTTGCTAAAGAATATAAAATGCAGGCTAGGTGTGGTGGCTCATGCTTGTAATCCAGCACTTTGGGAGGCCAAGTTGAGGATCACTTAAGCCCAGCAGTTTGAGACTGGCCTGGGCAACACAGCGAGGCCCTGCTTCTAAAAAACAAAACAAAAAAAAAAAGGAAAAATTAGCTGGGCATGGTGGTGTGTGCCTGTTCCTGCTACTCAGGAGGCTGAGGTGAGAAGATTGTGTGAGCTGGTGAGGTCGAGGCTGCAGTGAACCATCATTGCACCACTGCACCCAGCCTTTATATGTACAAAATGCTAATGCTGCCACCAGCATCCTGGGCCCCCACTGAGTGTAACGGCTGGCACGCCAGCTTCCCTGAGCCACAAAGGCCATTCTCAACAGCCCAGGACATAGAAGGAGGAGGCTTTTATTTTTGAGACAGAGTCTCGATCTGTCACCCAGGCTGGAGTGCAGCAGTGCAATCTCGGCAACCTCTGCCTCCCGACTTCAAGTGATTCTTCCGCCTCAGCCTCCCGAATAGCTGGGACTACAAGTGCATACCAGCACGCTTGGCTAATTTTT
This sequence comes from Chlorocebus sabaeus, assembly GCF_047675955.1. Taxonomy (NCBI): domain Eukaryota; kingdom Metazoa; phylum Chordata; class Mammalia; order Primates; family Cercopithecidae; genus Chlorocebus; species Chlorocebus sabaeus. The sequence continues at coordinate 66,288,283 of NC_132908.1, read as the reverse complement.
GTATTTTTAGTAGAGACACGGGGTTTCTCCATATTGGCCAGGCTGATCTCAAAACTCCCAAGGTGATCCGCCCACCTTGGCCTCCCAAAGTGCTGGTATTACAGGCACGAGCCACCACACCCGGCCTGGAGAAGGCTGTTTTCATTCCGGACCCAAGCCCCCAATTTTCTGGGCTCTCTGCAGCCGCCTTCCCTCCTCCATCAGTCACTTACCATGCAAACCACAGGCTCTAAGAGTTTGTCCCCAGGGACATCCATCCAAGTCATCTCCATGGCTCCTGGGTCCCCTGGTGAGCATGGGGTTAGGAGGTCATCGATCATCACGCTGGGGTTGGTGCGGGAGGGGCCACAGACCTGAAACCAAATGGATCTGACTGGCTGGAGCAGCTGCCCCTCAGTGTCAATGAGAGGGGCTGGACCCCTCCGGTCTCTAAGGAGGTCCCAAAGAGAATGCTCTGGGTCCCTAGCATCTGAGGAAGATGGGCTCCTTCAGAAATTGGGCTGGGTGGTCCGAGCAATTCATGATATGCGTGCGATTCCAGCAATCTGTAGCCCCAGTGCCTTGATGTCTTCCTCATTAACACTGTCACGTCTCACCAGGAACACAGTGACATTAAAAGTGTGATATGGTTTAGCTGTGTTCCCACCCACATCTCAACTTGAACTGTATCTCCCAGAATTCCCACATGTTGTGGGAGGGACCCACGGGGAGGTAACTGAATCATGGAGGCTGGTCTTTCCTGTGTTGTTCTAGTGATAGTGAATAAGTCTCATGAGATCTGATGGGTTTATCAGGGGTTTCCACTTTTGCTTCTTCATTTTCTCCTTCCACCACCATGGTTCTGAGGCTTCCCCAGCCATGTGGAACTGTAAGTCCAATTAAACCTCTTTTTCTTCCCAGTCTCGGGTATGTCTATCAGCAGGATGAAAATGGACTAATACAAAGTGGTTTTCCAACTGAAGTCTCTGCCTTGGCAAAACATTCCCCGTGTCCACAAGGCTCATTCCCTCACCCCTTCACCTCCTGTCTCAGGCATCACCCCAGTGCCATCTGCCCTTCCCTCCATGCCCAAGACACCTCTCTCCTAATCCTGCTCCATCCCCATCCCCCTCTGAGAAGGTCACTGACTGTGCTGACTGTCTCCCCGCCAAGAACGAGGGTCCCGGGTTTTTGTCTCTTGGTCGCTCATATCTTCCCAGCACTAAGGACAGTGCCGGGCACAGGGGAGGACCCACAGCAAACACTCAGCAGAGATGTGCTGAATGAATGGACGGGTCTTCCTGGTTATTTCATATCCAGCACTCTCCAAACACTGACTTGGTGTCCACCCCGCACAACAGCACACAGTGCTGACAGAGGAGGCCGCAGCAGGGTTAGGACAGTAAAGTGGCCCTGTCCTCTGCTTTCACACACCCTGGGATGGCCACACTGCAGAAGAGCTGCAGGGAGGGGAGAGTGGGTGCAGCCCCCATGGCACTGGCCCTCCGCTCTCCAGGAAGCCTCAGAGACTTACCACCTAAGCAGCCGGGGAGCAGGACCAGGAGCTGGGGGAAAAAAATGAACATCCCGCTCTTGCTATGACATTTTCTCAGCAGTGGCCACGGGCACTCACCTTTTTGAAGTGTGTGGCCGACTGCACCTTCCTCACGGGCTGCATGAGGGAGTCCCGCACGATGATGCTGATGTCCGCACCCGAGTAGCCTTCCGTCTTCCGGGCCAGCTCGTGGATGTTTGCATCCGTGAGGTTGTGGGGAGTGCTCCCCAGATGCAACCGGAACATCTGGGCACGGGCAGCTTCCTCCGGCAAGGGGATGTAAATTCGCTTTTCAAACCTAGAGAGCCCAGCACACGGCAGGCGTTGAGAGCTGATGATGGAATGCTATTCACTGAAGGGGAGGTGCAAAGATTTGAGTGAAACGGACACACTTCACAGGCCAGTGATGCTGGCAGCACATCCTCAAAAAGCCAGCCTCACAAAGGGCTCAGCTTGGCAGGCAGGTGGGAAGACTCCAGGGAAAAGGGACCAGGGCTGCACCCTGGCTGCCAGCAGCAGGCAGACCATGACCGTGGTGGGAGGAAGCCTCCAGCTCTGGCTCCTCCTGGGGAAGACTCACCTCCTCCTGATGGCCGAATCCAACACCCATGGTATGTTCGTGGCTCCAAGAACCAGAGTCCCATCATTGTTATTCCCCACCCCTGTGGAGAAAGGGAGACAAACACGCAGACTCTGGACAGTTGCACGGGTCAGTTGAAACCTGGGGACAGACTCCGGGGGCTTTGCGTGTCAGCAATTGAAGCCATCCCTGAGCCACCCACCCCTGGCAGGGTCCCAAGTGAGATTAAACCACATCTTAGTCTGGCTGTGCCATGTGAGACCTGTGGCACTGCCTGCCATGGGAGGGGTGGAGTGGCTGGCGTAGCAGAGGCCTCAGGCGCCTCCTGGGAATGGAAGTCCATCCACGGTCTGAGGGGCTGGAGCCTCTCCATGGCTGAGGACAACCAAATCCAGCCGAAGCTCAGAATAAAGGCCAGGGTCAGCTTCAGGTGCAACAAGAACCAGGGGCCCCTGGGCCCGGCACACACCCTGCATCTGGACCAAGAACTCCGTTTTGATCCTCCGGGCGGCCTCGCTCTCATTTTCATTTCGGGATCCGCAGAGGGAATCCACCTCGTCGATGAAGATGATGGAGGGCTTGTGCTGCCTGGCCAGCTCAAACAGGTTCTTGACCAGCCTGTGAAGGTGAGAAAGGGGGTGAGGACAAGACGCTCACATCCATGCCCGCCTGGGCTCCCGGCACTTCCCTCTTCTCACCCTTCCCACAGGGAGGCGCAGGCCACAGTCATGCCAGGATTGCAGAAAACATGGTGGTGAGGAGCCCTCGGGCCGCACCGCACCAAGAGGAGCACACCCTGGCGTGGGCCCCGAACAGAGCCTCAATCCCAGGAGCCCCATGCACTAGCTCTGCACTTGGGACACGTCAGTCCCCTCCTTCCACGCCCGTCTCATCACATGCAAAACAGGAGTCAGTGTGGGGAACAATGTCCCCCACACACTGCCCCAACAGGGACTGCAACCCAGACCCCAAAACTATCCTCACTTCCTTTTCCTTCCCTTCTGGAGCACTTCCCCTCTCCTGGGTCCCTTCCACCTTCACCTGTCTTTGTTGGGACAGTGTCCCAGCCAATAAGCTAGCGACACACTGCTCTTGGGTACCCTCCCTGAAAAGCAAACCACTCCTCCCGGAGGTGACTCCACGGGGTGGGCCGCTGGGTCACTAGCAGGGCTGGGGCTGCCAGCAGAGCACAGCCTGGTGGCCGACTTACTTTTCACTCTCCCCCAGCCACTTGGACATCAGGTCTGAGGAGGACACAGAGAAGAAGGTGGAGTTGTTGGCCTCTGTTGCCACGGCTTTGGCCAAGTAGGATTTCCCCGTGCCAGGGGGTCCGAACAGCAGAATCCCCCGCCAGGGGGTACGCTTGCCTGCAACAGAGATTCCACAGAAGTGAGGCCTCCTGACTGGGGAAAGGAATAGGAAAAGCAGAGGGTCTCGAGTTCCACACACAAAGTAAGAGACGGCACTCTGTGAAACGACGGACTTCAGGGGCAAACGAGTGATGGGAGCTACCTTCCCTGCTGTGCCCTGTGCTGTGACCCCATGACCTTGCACAGTGACACCATCTGTCACTGCTTCCTGATCCTGCCCACCCTGTGAGGTGATCGTCATCTCAAAGCTCCAGCCACAGCAGTGTTGTGGACACCAGCGAGCAGCCAGGCCTGGCCCTCTGTGGAATGTGGGAGCTGAGTGACTCCCGGGTGCCTCAGAGTGCCAGCCCTGCGGAAGCCTGGAATTTTTACATTGGGGCTTGAAATGGCTCAACTCTCACCTGTGAACAAGTGTGGGAATTTGATTGGCAAAATGACAGCTTCTTTGAGGGCCTCCTTGGCCCCCTCCAGCCCGGCCACGTCGTTCCACCGTATGTTGGGCTTCTCCATCACAACGGCACCTGCAAGAGGGAGGCCGACCCAGGCCCAGTCAAGGGACATGAGCCAGCCCAGCTGCGGACCCACGTGCGTCCCCTGCCGCTGCCACCGGGCTGCGAGCCACTTACCCATCAGCTGTTCCTGCAGTTTCTTCTTCTCCGGATTATCCCCTTCACTGTCACTGTCACTGCTGGGAAAGGAGACGGAAAGTCACAAGCTGGCCCTTCAGCCTGGAACGCAGAGGTGCTCCCAGCAAGTCCAGGCTCCGCTGCCTGCACACTGGTTAAGGAACGAAGACTTCCTGGCTTAACAGTGCCATGTGACCCGCAAGCAAGTACTTCGGGGACATCTGGGCCGATGCTCTCAGCAGCTCACTTCAGGAACCCCCCAGCAAGCACCCCTATAACCCACCCTGTTTCTTCGTGGAGGGGATGGGAATCAGGATGTCGGCCCTCTCCTGAAGGCCGCAAAGGAAATGTGCTTCAGCTGGACTTAAAGAGCAGCCCAGGCCGGGCGCGGTGGCTCACATCTCACACTCTGGGAGGCCACCTGCAGTGGCTCACATAGCCCAGGCTGGGTGTGGTGGCTCACCCCTGTAATCCCAGCACTCTGGGAGGCTGAGGTCTGAGGATCGCTCAAGCCCAGGAGTTTTGAGACCAGCCTGGGAAACAGCGAGATCCTGTCTCTACAAAAAACAAAATTAGCTGGGCGTGGTGGCACGCACCTATGCTGCCAGCTACTTGGGAGGCAGAGGTTGCAGTTAACCAAGATCGCACCACTGCACTCCAGCCTGGGAGACAGAGAGAAGCCCTGAGGGAAAAAAAAAGCAGCCAGTCAAGCAACATAGCTGCCAGCAGCTTTTTTTTTTCTCTTTTTTGAGATGGAGTCTTGCTTTGTTGCCCAGGCTGGAGTGCAATGGCACAATCTCGATCTCAGCTCACTGCAACCTCCGCCTCCTGGGTTCAAGTAATTCTCTGGCCTCAGCCTCCCAAGTAGCTGGGATTACAGGCACATGCCACAATGCCTGGCTAATTTTTTTGTATTTTTAGTAGAGACAAGTTTCACCACATTGGCCAGGTTGGTTTTGAAATCCTGACCCCAAGTGATCTGCCCGCCTCAGCCTCCCAAAGTGCTGGAATTACAGGCGTGAGCCACCGCAGCCCGCACCAGAAGCTTTTTCTAGAGACTCCGGGACAGCATGTGCCCCGACTCCAAAGCAGCCACTGCCGAACGACAGAGAAGGCAAAACTGAAATCAAAAGGGAACTCCTGGGGAGAGGGCAGCCACTGCTGTCACCCCAGGGCTACTTCCTCTCTGTATGGAATTTGTAATCCTCAGAACTTTAATCCTCCTTGGAGATCCCTGGCCTCCACCCCTGCCTCACCAGGCCTCTCCCTCTGGGGATGGGAACGCGGTGCAGACCCTCCATCCAGGAGGAGGCCTCACCTCTGGTGAGACAGTGGACACCACCCACCCCTCTCCTGCCTGGGGGACCCCCTCACTTCCCCTCCCACGCCTCCGAGATACCACTAGTATTTGTGTTCAGATGACTGGGATCACCATGGTGGGCAAACCCCGGACCTGAGGTGAGAGGCTGTGGAGAGGACCCTGGCTGGGGTTATCAGGGCCACCCGCCCTGCACTGGGGGTCCAGGCTCCAGCCTGTGAGACCTCGGCAGGGCCCCTAACCTGAGCCGGCCGCCCCACCTGTCAGAGGCAGGTGACTCTTTGACAGTCACAGCAGCTGGTACTCATTGCATGCTCTCGTGTGCCAAGCTCCAAGGGCAGTGCCCACATCATCTCACTGCTCCCTACGGCAACGCTGGGAGGGGAGTTCCACGACCTTCCCTGTTCCAAGATGTGGAGATGGCAGGCACATGGGGTCCTGGCACTAGGCTGGGAGGTGGCAGAGCTGGGGTACTGTCCTGAGAGGCTCTACCATCTGCACCAAGCTCCCCTTGTCCCCATGACGTGTGGGTCAGACCGAATGAGACGATGAACATGGAAGTGCTCTGGGCCATGCTCCCTGAAAGCAGCTGCTGGCACTGTCATCCCTGCACTATGAGGACCATTTCCACAGGGAAATCCAAGGCAGCATGAGCGCCAGGAATGATGGGGAACCATGAGGAGGGAGCAGGCGCCTAGGCGGCCGCTGCAGACACTCACCCCTTGCCCTCACTCTGGTTCTCTTTGACTGGTTTCTTGCCGTGTTTCTCTTTGCTTCGTAAATAATCCTTCAGCTTCTCGGCCCGGTCTAGGTACTGCACACACTTGGCTCGAATGCTCTCCTTGGCCTTGTCGCTGTGGGCCTCATCTGTGAAAGGGAACACAGAGGGGCCCCTGTGAGGCTCCTGCATCACCCCCTCCCATCCCCTCCCATCCCCTCCCCTCTGGAGCGCGGCAGCCTGAGGACCCCGCGCACGCGACTCACACTTGATGGCGTGGAGGAAGTACTCCACCGCATGCTGGTACAGCCGCAGCGCCTCCTCGTAGTTCTTGGCTTTGTCCTCTTCTGTGGCTTTCGTCACCAGATCAATGGCTTTCTGGAAAGGCAAAGCAAACTGCTCAGCGCTTCCTTGGAGAAACAGAAAGTCGCTGGGGTCACAGGCATGAGGATGAGATGTGACGAGGGATGCCGCTGGGCCTCTGGATTTATTGCTTGTGGGCCGTTTCATTGGCCTACTTTTCCAACGTCGGCTAGAAAGGCCTTCAAAGGAGGCTTTAAAAGCCGGCCAGCCGTCTTCACAATAAGCTCAGACGGTTAAAAGCCACGCTCTGGATTTCAGCAAGTGGAAACCTGACCTAATATCTCAGGTCAGGGCTCAAGGGCCGAGTTCACGGGACTTTCTATTCTGCTGCCTCACGGGAAAGAGAAACAGACCCGAGCTGAGAGCCTGGCAGAAGAGACACGCAGGAGCAAGTGACTGCTGGTTTGCTTAGCAAGGAGGCCAGAAACTGCACCCGGCCTCAGGGCCAGAGAAGAGCCAGCCAGAAGGAAAGTCCTGCCCGACTGCAAGTTTCCACGGGATACACTGAAAGGCCTCTCTCCGCCTCCTACTGGCTCCACGCAGCTTGCTTCTCCAGGCTGCAGAGAGAAGACGGTTTCCTTCGCTGTCAGGAGCGACACCCCAGGAAGGGGCTCTTACACACAAGGCTCCACACACCAGTAGCTCCAGTAAGAAAAGTACTTGCTTGCTCCCTGCTACCAACAGAAGGGAACTGTGTCCCTCCGGAAACTTGTAAGAGCTCTGTGAGTGTCTCTGGGAATCTCATAAATCCTGTAGGCCAGTGCCCTAGGCTGAACTGAAAGCACCTCTGTGGTTTTATTATTTTTATTTTATTTTATTTTTTTTATTTTTTTTTTTGAGACGGAGTCTCGCTCTGTCGTCCAGGCCAGAGTGCAATGGCGTAATCTCGGCTCACTGCAACCTCCACCTCTCAGGTTCAAGCGATTCTCCTGCCTCAGCCTCCCCAGTAGCTGGGATTACAGGTGCCTACTACCACACCTGGCTAATTTTTGTATTTTTAGTAAAGACAGAGTTTCACCATGTTGGCCAGGCTGGTCTCGAACTCCTGACCTCAAGTGACCCACCTGCCTCGGCTTCCAAAGTGCTGGGATCACAGGCGTGAGCCATTGCGACCGGCCAATAAAGCACCTACATGGTTTTAAAGCCTGGTTTTAAAAACTGAAGCTTCACCAACGCCTGCAGGAAGCATGACCAGAATTCTCCTCCTCAGATCCAGCACCAGTTACCAGGCAGACAATCCCACCGCAGACCCACGGTTCCAGGCACAGCAAACAATAAACCTCCTGACCGGCTCTTGGCAGGGCCGGGGCATTTGTTCAGCCCTCTCTCATCTGCAAGGAAGAAGTCTCCGAAAGAAACACACACAGACAGCTTGACAAAACAGACAGGCTGGGGGAGGCTGGGCCGGGCTGACATGAAATGAACTCAGCGGATTGAAGAGATGAGAAGAGGGGTGAGTGCTGGCCATTATTTTCAAGCCTCTGCTGCCTCTACTACCTACAATGAATGGCTGGGAGCCCCAAACCTTCTTGGAAATGAGCTTAGGCACAGGCTTCCCTTGACTGTCCTCTTCTGCGTGATGTTCCTTCAGATGAGACAAGAAGGCAGTGCTCCTCTCCCTGGTGGCTTCTCTTCTGCAGAACAAACACCCCCAGTACCTCGGACTTTTTCACTCTCCGTAATATCATGTTTGGGTCTGTCCTTAGAACAATACTGAAGGTGTTCTTTGTCCTACAAGGAGCAGCACTGACCCATCCCCTCCCTCCTTCTGGAAACTCTAGTAACGCACCTAAGAGTGCGCTGGGGCTGGCCATGGTGGCTCAAGCCTGTAATCCCAGCACTTTGGGATGCCGAGGCAAGCGGATCACTGGAGGTCAGGAGATCGAGACCATCCTGGCTAACACAGTGACGCACCGTCTCTACTAAACATACAAAAAGTTAGCCAGGCATGGTGATGTATGCCTGTAGTCCCAGCTACTTGGGAGGCTGAAGCAGGAGAATTGCTTGAACCCAGGAGGTGGAGGCTGCAGAGAGCTGAGATAGCACCAGAGTGAGAGTCCATCTCAAAAAAAAAAAAAAGAAAAAAGAGTGCACTGGACTTTTCTGGCAATCACACACAGTTTTTCACACACAGGGGGTCCGAGTTTCAATGGAGAGAAACAGTTTTACAGAACAGGAGGGGAAGGTGACAAACTGCCAGCCCCGCCGCATCTCTAGTAACACATATGGCAAAAGATGAGGACAAAAAGGTGCTAACGGGGGCTGGCAAATGCTGACTGTAAAGGACCAGATGGTAAATAATTGAGGATTTGCCAGCCAATCTCTGTCGCAACAACTCTACCTTGGTGGCACAAAAGTGGCTGTAGACAGTATATCAGTAAACGAACAGGGATATGTTCCAATAAAACTTTATTTATAGACCCTGAAATGGGAATTTCATAGGATTTTCATGTGTCATGAAATACTTTTTTTCAAGTCATTTAAAAAATGTAAAAACCTATGACATTATGTTAAGTCATAATGAAGGAAACCAGCCACAAAGGACCACCTATTGCATGACTCTATTTACATAAAGTGCCCAGAATAGGCAAACCCACAGAGAAAAAAGGTAGATTAGTGGTTGCCCACGGCTGGGAGAGAGAGGGGTTGGGGGGAAGGGGTTTCTTTTGGAGGTGATGAAAATGTTCTCAAAAGTGATTGTGGTGATAGTCACACAACCATGAATATACTAAAAGCACTGAATTATACACTTCAAATGGGTGAGCTGCACTGGGCACAGTGGCTCACATCTATAACCCCAACATTTTGGGAGGCCGAGGTGGGCAGATCACACTTGAAGTCAGGAGTTCGAAACCAGCCCGGCCAACATGGTGAAACCCCGTCTCTACTAAAAATACAAAAAAATATTAGCTGGGCGTGATGGTGGGTACCTTGTAATCCCAGCTACTCGGGAGGTTGAGGCAGAAGCTGCAATGAGTTGAGATTGAACCACTGCACTCCAGCCTGGGCGACAGAATGACACTGTCTCAAAAAAAAATTAATAAAAATGAAAACATGTAACAGGTGAGTTACATGGTAAGCACACAAGTTATACCATAATAAAGCTGTGTTCAGGCCAGGCCTGGTGGCTCACACCTGTAATCCCAGCACTCTGGCAGGCCGAAGTGGGCAGATCACCTGAGGTCGGGAGTTCGAGACCAGCCTGGCCAACACGGTGAAACCCCATCTCTACTAAAAATACAAAAATTAGCCAGGTGTGGTGGCAGGTGCCTGTAATCCCAGCTACTCAGGAGGCTGAGACAGGAGAATCGCTTGAACCTGAGAGGTGGAGGCTGCAGTGAGCCGAGATCACACCACTGCACTCCAGTCTGGGAGACAGAATGAGACTCCGTCTCAAAAAAATACATTAAGAAAATAAATAAATAAAGCTGTGTTTAAAACTGAAAACCATTCTTGGTTCACAGGCCATAAAAAACCTGCCTGGGCAGACGGGATCTGTGGCTTCTGCTGGTGAATGGTGGGGTCTGGCTACCGACTCCATCTAATTCCTAACCTGGTACCCCAACTCATTCCATGTCTGCTCCTACTTCCGCCCTCCTCCACCTTCAGGTCTCTGAATGCTACTGGAACTCTGATGTCGCTTCTTCCACGAAGTCTCCCAGGCACTTTGTCAGTTGTTACTTAATGGACACCTACTATGTGCCAGACACACGTCAGGAATGCTTTACCATAATTATTCAATTTAAAGCCATCATCACAACAACCTAGAGGGCATTACCCCATTTTACAGACCAGGAAACTCGAGAGCCAAAGATTTAAAAACAAAAAAAAACCTAGCCCAAGGTCACTTGCCGGTGAGTGGCACAGCTGAGATTCAAACCCCGGGCTGAGGCCTGAGCATGTTGCTATCTTCTGGCCCCGCAGAACTGACAGCACCTAGAGGGTGGGTCAGTCGTTCACCCAGGTGGCGACATCCCAGCACCACCCTGCAGGATCTAGGGAATGAATGAAGGGTCGACGGCCGAGAAGAGGCAGTCGAAGATTGGGGAAGGGGCCAGGGCTTGTTCGAAGTGGGGCCGAGGGGCTTCCAGGACCCGGGACAGGAGAGGAGGGAGCGAGCAACGCTGTCTTAGAGCCCAGCCGGACCCCGGGCCGAGCTTCCCGACGGTGCCTGTGCGGCCTGGGTGAGGCTGCTCCCCACGGCGGTACCGGGGCGCCGGCTACACGAAGCGGCCCTGGGGCTGGGCCAGCCAGGCAAGGCCGGAGGGCCTGAGGGTAGAGACGCCACCCCGGCTCCGAGTGCGTGGAAACAGACACGGGCGGAAGCGGCGAGGGGACGGCCAGGGCGGGGTCGCGAGGCCGAGGCTGGGAGGCGCCCACCTGACCACCCGCCCGCCGCCCGGCTCTGCGGCCCGCAGGCCCCGCCGCCTTCGGCCTCCGCAGTCGGGCCGGGCCGCACCAGGTACCTGGAGGGTTGACGTTGTCATTTCATCTCCTGGGTCCGCCCCACACCCCGCGGCGCTGCTTGCGGCCTCGGTCCGGCCCCGGGGAGCCGAGGTACTGAGTCCGGCACGGAAAGCCCGGCGGTGGGCGCTGAGCGCGGTGCGCGGGCAGGGCGGCCGCTCGCAGCGGGAGCGGAGTCCGAGGGCGAGCGAGGAGCGCGGCCCAGAGCGGTCGGGTCCGAGCTGAGCGGCTGCCCCCTAGCGGCCACGGCCCGCACTGCAGGCACGACTCCCTGCCGCGGCGAGGGCAGGGGGCGGTTCGAAAGGCGGGGCGGACTGGGGGCGAGGGCGGGCGGGGAGGAGGTGGGACTAGGGCGAGGCGGACAGGGGGCGGGAACGGGGTGGGTGGGACAAGGCCGGGGCGGGGCCTGGCAGGCCGTACGTTCTCAGGGCGGGACCAGGGGCGGAGCGGGATAGAATCCGGAAATCCTGACCTCTCTTGGAATGACAACGCCCATCGGGCGGTTTTATCCTCACAATAAAACGAATTTATCAGAGCTTTGATTTCTCCATGTTTAATACTGCACGATTATAATTAGCCCCTCCCTTGTCTGGCTTTTGTGGGAATAAATGAGCTGGCTAATGTAAACAATGTGCCCCACAATGGGGCTCAATCCCTGGTGGGATGCCGCTGACTGTCTAAAGCCAGTTATGTTTTGCTTTGATTGACTGATACGGAGTCTTGCTCTGTCGCCTAGGCTGGAGTGCAGTGGCATGATCTCGGCTCATGGCAACCTCCGCCTCCCGGGTTCAAGAGATTCTCCTGCTTCAGCCTCCCGAGTAGTAGCTGGGATTACATGCATGCACACCTACTGTGTACAGCGTTGTGTACTAGTTTCTGGGGATACAATGATCAAAACAGTTCTAGGGCTGGGTATGGTGGCTCACGCCTGTAATTCCAGCACTTTGGGAGGCCAAGGCAGGAGGACTGCTTGAGCCGAGGATCAAGACCAGCTTGGGCAACATAGTAAGACCTCGTCGCTAAATTAAAAAACAAAATAGGCCAGGCGCGGTGACTCATGCCTGTAATCCTAGCACTTTGGGAGGCCGAGGCGGGTGGATCACGATGTCAGGAGTTCAAGACCAGCCTGGCCAAGATGCTGAAACCCCGTCTCTACTAAAAATATAAAAGAATTAGCCGGGCATGGTGGTGGGCGTCTGTAGTCCCAGCTACTGGGGAGGCTAAGGCAGGAGGATCACTTGAACCTGGGAGGCGGAGGTTGCAGTGAGCCAAGACCGCGCCGTTGCACTCCAGCCTGGGCGACAAGAGCGGAACTCCGTCTCTAAATACATAAATACAAAGGAGAAAACAATGAGGACACTAGCCTGACTAGGCGACCGAAGGGAACACCCCTGGTGGTGGGATGCGTGGCCCCGTGTGTCTCCCGACATGATACCCTGAAGACAGCATGGCATCATGGCATCTCTGCCAAGAGAGTATGACACAGTCTGCTTGTGAGGCGACAACGAGCAGAGCCAGCTGGAGAGCTGTGCTGCAGAATGAAAGACCTGTGCTGAGACTCAGGCACATGCGACTTAGAGTGAGGCTGAGGAGCATTCCAGACTGAAGAACTGAGACGCGACGACAAAAGGCAAGAAAGTGGTACTGGCCAGGATCCCGGCCAGAGAGGAAAACAGGACATGGCCGGGATGGCTGGCATCATTTGAATGGGGTCCATGGAATGAGTGGTGGTGTGCCAATGTTGACTTCCTGATTAGGAGGGCTGTATGGTGGCAATGCAGGGACTGTCCTTATGTTTTAGAGCTCCTCACTAGAGAATCATATCAGAAAAAGACAAAGTAATGGAATAAATATGGCAAAATGTTAACAACTGGTAGATTTAGGTGAAGGAGATTTGTACTGTTTCTTAACTTTCCTGTAGGTTCAAAACTATTTCAGCATTTTAAAAATCGGAAAAAAAAAAACAAAACAAAAACACGTGACTAAAGCAACTTTTTTATTTACAGTATAAACGTTACAAAGGTATATATTTATATATATAATACCCTTAAGTTACATATTTTCATTGTAATGTACAATGCTGTATGTTGATGTGCTACTCAAGGGGAAGTGTTTATGCATCTGTATTTATAGAGTATACATAAAGCTTTTTCAAATTAGGAACACAAATACTGCCCTGTTTTACATCTTGGGTTTTTGATTTGGTATCCAGAAGATCTGAGACTTAAATTTCAAACAAGACTTAAAAAGAAGTCTTGTTTAAATACAGGGTTCTAAAAAGAAGGAAAAAAACCCACAACATCACATACTTTTTAATTATTTGTAAAAGCATTATTCTAGTTTTCTAAGTCTTTATACTTAAAAATGAAAGCAGTGTGGGAAAGAATCCACATAAGCAGGTTTCATCAGAGTTTGCAGATTAGCCAAAACAGGCCTTCAATAGGTAGTGGTTTTCTACATTATCTTCCAAAAGACCTCAGGTTTGGTACCAAAAAGGACACAGATTTTTTTTGGGCACCAAGGTCTTATAATGCTGCACTCCTCCAATGGATTGTAAATATAATACTGGAGTCGTATAGTGGAGGGAAAATTCTCAAACCTGTTCTTACGATAAGGACAGATTTGCTACAAAGTGAGAATATCATCGAGAATGATGACTGTGCCAAACCTGAAACGTAATTTACATCATCATTTCCTCTCCCCCCAATTCTATTAATTCACAAATCGAGGTGAAAAGACACAACTGACACCCGCTTTAACAGGACCCAGAGAGAAGGAAAAGCATTTCTTCCAACCTAGGAGGAACACACATTTACAATACTTATGTGCTGGTTTTAATAACATACAATCATTAGCACCTGATTGTCAAAGGGTAGGTTTAAAGTAAAGAACAAGACACTGAAGGCATGACCTAATTTTTGTGCACAACTCCAGGATACCTGAAAACCAAGGGGAGGGCACCCATGTAATTCAGTTCCCTATGCCATTCCAATCACTGATAGCTCAGGTACTTTCTGGGCATGACTAAGGATGTTGCCTGAAAGGCTAACGCTAGAGATAAACGGAAGGCAAGCCAGATAGAAAGGGACTGTTATTGTGTGAAAATTATGGAAAACATTCATTCAGTCAGCCTTATTTTCTTTAAGTGCCCTTTTCACTGAGTCCGAATGCCAGTGTGTCCTGGAATAAGTGAAATGTTGTTAATTTGTATTTATTTTTTAAATGTTAAATTTTTTTTTTGTTTAATTTTTTAGACGGAGTCGGGGGTCCCGCTGTGTTGCCCAGGCTGGTCTGGACCTCCTGGGCTAAAGTGATCCTCCTGCCTTGGCCTGATTTTGTTATTTTTTAAATATCTTCCTTTTGATCTATCATTAATGGAGAAATACTCCGTCTACCATGTATATAAGGACTTTCAGCAAATGAAATGCTTAAATAGTTTAAGTGTGGAAATGAATACAGCAACATTTAGAAATAAGGGGTTGATAAAATATGCATTTAGTTTTGCTGTTATAGTTAAAGCAGTATTTTTTTAAAAAAAGACTTTCTCATTTATCTACTTTGGGCAATAAAATTTTTGTTGTTGTGATTTATCTTACAAAGGATACTGTATAGTGTTCTCTTTCCCAAACTAAAGTCTGATTTTGCATTAAAAAAAAAAAATTATGCATGATGAAAAGACCAGCCACTTAAATGTGCTTGGAGTCCTTCCATGTTGGCATGGATCAAAGCCTGAGTATCCCTGCAAACATCTTCCAGTTTGCCAGATCCAGATTAACAGACTTGTAATATACTTTGGTAAAAATATGAAGTGATGAATTACTTAACTGCTGAATGATAAACAGATGGCATGGTGTGACTGAGAAATAATGGATTATGTGCTACTTGAGGGCAGAACTTTCTTTTGGACCCTTCAGAATGCCTGATGTAGAACTATACATTAATACCTGTTTATTAGTTAAAAGAACACATGAATTAATATGTCATTAATTAGCTTTCCAGTTTCAAAATCAGTGTCAATAGCATGGATGTAAGATTATTGCAAAACTGAGAAAGGTACTTAGAGGACTCAGAAATTATAAATCTCTTTCTTTTTTTGGAGATGAAGTCTTGCTCTGTTGCCCAGGCTGGAGTGCAATGACACGATCTCAGCTCACTGCAACTTCTGCCTCCCGGGTTCAAGCAATTCTCCCACCTCAGCCTCCCGAGTAGCTGGGACTACAGGCACGCGTCACCTTGCCCAGCTAACTTTTTGTATTTTTAGTAGTGATGGGGTTTCACTGTTGGCCAGGCTGGTCTCAAACTCCTGACCTCAGGTGATCCACCGCCCTCGGGCTCCCAAAGTACTGGGATTACAGGCATGAGCCACCGCACCCGGCCAGAAATTATAAATCTAACCAGGATTCCCAAACCTACAATACAATGAAGTATTATTTCTTTGTTATAGGTTTTTGGTTTTAACCAATCTATTTTAAAAGGGGCAATTCAAGGATTATGGCTTATATGGTGGATTTCTGTTGAACATGATCAAATGTTCACTGGAGAACAAGCAATAATTTGCAAAAGGCATATTTATGCATTACACATTAAATGTGGATCCTCTTCTAAAACTAGAATAAGCTTCAGTTCAGTTGCCCAATGTGGGAAGAAAGAATAGAGGTGGCAAGAAATGAAGCTCAAGTTTATGTTTTGAAACAAAAGAGGAAACTTATTAAAAGATTCTTCTGAGTTACTATGTAACAACCATCCTTCTAGCTGGCAGTTTAGCTAGTCAAAGAGAGACCAAAAAAAAAAAAAAAAAAAAAAAACCCCGGTTGTGCTCTATGTGCCTATTTATTTTACCTTACCCTTAACTTGAAATTCTGTCCTTTAAGAGAATGAATTTGTGTCACTCATCTGCCAGATGTTTTTGTTTTTTTAGAGAAAAGGTTTCAACTCAGCCACTTAAGCAGTCTATTACTAGTGTAAAATAAATTCCATTTAACATCACAGCATAGGAATAATTATATTGCTCAAAAATACATAACCCTGATATATAGAATTATTTTAGAACTATCATCACACATTTATTGAGTGTCTATGTATCCAGCACAGTGAAAGATTTAGCTTAAAGGGTGGAGGGGGGCAGATTGCTACAATAGGTTTTTAAAGACAGTATGTGGAAAGTCAGAATAATTTTAGATTACCAAGCAATTAAAATAAGGGCACAGAGAAAGAGCAGTAGGAGAAAGAGCAGTAGGAGACAGCAGACTGCTCTACTTTCATCCACAGTGGTGTTAAAAAAAAAAAAAAAAAGCCAAAATAACAACAGAAATTTAACTGAAAGTGATTTCCAAACTCAAAGTAGAGTATAATACCACCTGGTACTTAATGTCATACCTGACAGAGATATACAAAAAGAATGAATATGACTACAGTCAAATTCAACTTAAAGTTTAAGCAGAATCCCAAATTTAAATAAGTCTCTTTTCATTACATAGATATTTGATCTGATCAGAGCAATCTGCTTTGAGACCAAAGAGATCTGGCATTTTACTTATTCATTAGGGATTGAAAGAAGACAACCTTTGGCTTTTCTAACCAGCCATTTCATTCATGGCATCAACAGCCTCTGGCAGCCACGTGGAAATGTATGCTGGATATTTGGATAGTTTAAATATTATGTACAAGGAATAGCTTATAACCAGTGAAAATAATAACATAATTCAGCATAAGTGTCCAAGATAAGATACAAAAGAGCAGAGAAAGTGCTTGAGTCTACAGGTCTTCCCTGAAAGTTTCAAAAATGTTTAACTCTTAAGCAGGTAGGGCTTTTAATAGAATTTGCATAGCAGCATACAAAGTAATTTGCATTAAAATATATGAACAGAGATTCTTCCACGGCTTTGAAAACAAATATATCCACATGCATATAAGTTAAGCAAGAAGACCTGGAGTTTCTCACACAATTAAAAAAAAAATCTATTATAACCTTTTCTCATACTTTTGTCCATCAAAACCACTTACAGCAAAACCTGTTTCTAGGAGAAACATAGCCTTGTCCAGATTCCACACAGCTTAAATTTTTTTTTATGTGTAATTTCTGGGGCCAGGTGCAGTGGCTCACATCTGTAATCCCAGCACTTTGGGAGGCTGAGGCAGGAGGATTGCTTGAGCACAAGAGTTCAAGATCAGCCTGGGCAACATGGCGAAAACCTGTCTCTACAAAAACCAAAACAAAAAAAACAAAAAAACCCATAAAAATTAGCCAGGTGTGGTGGCACACACCTGTGGTCCC
The DNA here is from genome assembly GCF_047675955.1 of Chlorocebus sabaeus. Lineage (NCBI taxonomy): Eukaryota > Metazoa > Chordata > Mammalia > Primates > Cercopithecidae > Chlorocebus > Chlorocebus sabaeus. The sequence continues at coordinate 66,271,036 of NC_132908.1, read as the reverse complement.
AGCTACTCAGGAGGCTGAGGCGAAAGGATCATTTGAGCCCAGAAGGTTGAGGCTGCAGTCAGCTATGATCATACCACTGCACTCCAGCCTGGGTGACAGAGTGAGAACCTGTCTCACAAAAAAAAGAAGAAGGATAAAAAAAGAACAAATTCTGTTTTATCAGCTAAGTGCATTCATTCAGCTGGAAAAGCTTTGTTACCATTCAACTTAGGAGGATAAATTAGGAAAACAATCAGTAATAATGTTAGGTATTTGTTGTTTAGAAAGATTTTTTTTCTCATAAAAATATAAGAAATAAATAATCCAATCTCTCCTGCCATGCAATAATTTTCAGTAACAAAGTTTGTGAGAGTAGAGAACATAAAAACAGGCACTGTCAGACCTTCTTTGGCCTACAATGTGCTAAAATGGGTTTTAAATAGGTGAATGACATTTAAAGTAGTATTTTTCACTGCCTATATATGTTCCAGTATTTAACCTGAAACTCTTATCTACTAGGAAGGTGAGTTTACAGTTACAACTATCTAATAAATACTATATGAACATACATTTAAGTATTTCTTCATATAAGATATTAGATACTAATTTCCAGATAATGTTTCATTTGATGACTTCAGGAAAGGACTTACCTTTTTCAGAAAAAGAAAAACTGAATGTTTTTCTTTTATTCCTTTCCTTTTCTTTTTATGGAGAGAAAGGAGAGAAGTTTTAGAAGAAAAGGTGGGAGCCTTTTCATATATCAACTGGCTGCTCCTAGGCATCTGTGTGGAATGTGGAGAAGCTGTCGAAGCCTCGGGTCTGGGGGCACAGGAAGCAGTCCCTCTGAATGGGGAGCGGACACTATTCTGCAGTTTCCTTTCCATTCCACACACTGGAACCTACCGCATCCTCAACAATTTTCTTAATTCAAAATGAAAAAGAAATGAAAAGTGAGCTGGTTCTATAAAAAAGGTAGAATATTGAAAATGCCCATTTTTAGTTATCATTTGGAAATAATTTGCCATACTTTGGCATCTAAATATAAATACATATTTATCATGGTGTCCCATTCATTAGAGAGCACTTCATTTGTGGAGTGAAAATCCCACAAACACATCTGATTGAAGAACAACCTTGGTCATCATGATTGGAGAGCTCTTAAGTATGTAAGACAAGCAGCAAAAGGGCTCTGGTTCTTGGGGCTGCTAATGGACAAAGGAAACCTCCCATTCTTTCATTTCACACCAAGACTCAAAAGATATTATTAAGAACCCTACAGACCTCAGTGCTATACATGTCAGTTTAACCTTGACCAAAATGAGTGAAAATGCACATGCCTTGCCTTTCCTGCTCACACTTTAATTCCACCTATTTTACATCTTCATATAACCAACGAGCAGGGTGGCTCAGAAGCTCCCCTGCAAATCTCAGTGGCTTAGCCTTTCACATTAACACAGAAAACCTCAACCAAATGGCTTTGCTGCTGAAGTCTGTAAAGGCATCATTCAACATCTCATATTAATAATGCTCTCACTGCATAGAGGATTTAAGATTGCCTACCTGAGGGTATTACATATTGAAATTCTGATTCCAGAAATCATTTCTGGACCTTCAGGAGATTTTTTTCCTTCCCTGAAATGAAAATTTATTGTGGACCAGGTACGGTGGCTCACAACTATAGTCCCAGCACTTTGGGAGGCCAAGGCAGGCGGATCACTTGAGGTTGGGAGTTCAAGACCAGCCTAGCCAACATGGTAAAACCCTGCCTCTACTAAAAATACAAAAATTAGCCGGATGTGGTGGTGGGCGGCTATAATCCCAGCTACTCAGGAGAATCACTTGAACCTAGGAGGTAGAGGTTGCAGTGAGCCGAGATCATGCCACTGCACTCCAGCCTGGGAGACAGAACGAGACTCTGTCTCAAAAAAAAAAAAAAAAAAAAAAAGAAAGAAAGAAAAGAAAATTTATCTGAGATGGAGCCAATCTTAGGTTTATGAATTTTCAAAATATAAAGAGCTTTTGAAAGACATATTCTTGTCTAGATTTTAATTTCCAGTTTTAAGCCGTTCAGATAATTCATTTTTGGAACTTTGACAATTACATGAAGCTGGGGGAAGAACAGGCATATCTTCCCAACCTCTGCATACTGTTGGTTTCACTGTAATGAGGAAGTGGGGCTGACTTCCGGGTGAAGGAGGACAATGGAGTTACAATGTTGACCTAGAACTCGCTCTGCTCATGGGTCCTCCCACCGGTCAGGCTGCACTGAAGCCAAATAGTTCATTTTGCACACACAGATGTATTTTTCTCTTCTTTTCTCCCCCTGTGCCTGCCCCATCTGAAGTGACATCCTCCTCCACCCACCACAGCACTCACATTCTTCTATGGCACTCTTGATGGATCAAGCAAACAAGAACTTTCCCTAGACCTTTCTTCAGAGAGCATAAAGAACATCCAAGTCAATATTACCTATTCTTTGAGATCCAGGGACTATGCTAATTTTGATGTTTTATATTGATATTATACCATTTTAAATGTTTGCAGATATATACCTCCTTCAAAATTAGGAAAAACAAGCTGAGTGTGATTTTCTAACACTACAACATCAGTATTCTTGCTGCTACTGTGTCCTAATGATGACATCTGGCAATGCTTAACCAAAAGCAGGCAGCTGTTCCACAGTCTCATCACCCTGCCCCTTGTAGGGTGTGCTGTGAAGCCAACACTAAGTCTTCAATTAGCAGTTCCTTGTCCATGCCACTGCTGCCACAAAGGGCCAGGCCACGGCCGGGATGCTGCATCCCGTTGTTTTTGGGCAGCTCCAAAACAACTCGACATGACGTTTGTGCGGAAGAGCTGGCTTCACCCACCAAGTCTACTCCGCAAGCAGGCTGGCTCTTCAGGATTTATCTTGCTCAAAGAGATCTGCCTACTAGAAGAGATGCCATTAAGGAAACCCACCTCAAAGACTATTCCTCAAAACTAGGATAGGTGATCTCCTTGAAATGGCAGTGATTTCCAGTTATTCAAATAGTGACTAATAAAGCTCCACTAACCCTAACCAAAGGCACATTTGGTAAGCAATTAAAAAAATGGCTTAACCTAGGAAGAGGATTTTCATTTAAGATAAATCTCACAATATCCCCTGGCTACTACCAAAAATAAAATGGAAAAACCTAAACCAAGCAAAACTTTTCTTTCAAAGCAGAGTGGCTTCCAACTTGCTTTTCAACTCAGTCACCACTAGAAAGGAAGTGGAAGGCAAGGCAAATCAAACTTGCAAGTCCTAAGTCCTAGAGACAGCACTTAAGAGTGGCAAAGCTTGGGATAAGGTGGGAAGTGATGGCCAGGCTGAGATAGAGAGCCAGGGCAAATGGAACAACCCTTTGGTGATACAACTCAAGGACTTCCTATGGTGGAAGGAGCTAGTGAGGACAGTAAATTCTAAGACATACAACCTATCTGGAATGCTCACGAAGCAACAGGCTGCTGCAAGCTAGCACCCGGGAAGGGACAATTGTTCTGAACAAGAGATCAAGGCTAAGCATAACACAAATCGTACAGGGAGAAGAAAAAGAAAACAATGCTTGGGTATTTGATTATGTCTAAAAAGGAAAACAATGAGCCATTCTTTTTAGCAGGAGAAACAAACCTAATTACTCATAAACCATATTATGAAACGAAAATAAATCAACAGCTTCATTTTGGAGCCTTTTAGAGTCCTAGAATATCTGGCCAAGGTAGACTGTGAAAGGCAGGCTCTTCTTTAAACACGGTTATGGTTCAGCAGTGATTTGCAGGTCCTTGGGAAGGCACTGTGCTGAAGGAGAGGGCAAAGAGTTTTCTTTTTGTGCTTTTTTTTTTTTTTTTTTTTTTGAGGTGGAAATATTTCTTGTGACAGTCAAGGCTCTTTTCTGATTTTTTGTTGCTCATACAAGCAGTCCCATACGAGTGACTTTGGCCGATAAGAATGTGTGCAACACAAATACAATCGGCTTCGGACAAGAGTGCAGGTCCATGGTCTGTGGAGAAAGGACACTAAGTATCACTACCTCACTGCCATATACAGACAACTGAATACATGAAGATGCAAAATAAATTTACTTTTAAGGTAGGTAAAGAATATGCCAGAGCTATGGAAACTCTTGGGAACTTAAAGCCATAGGCAAAAGTGCACTATGGAGTAAGGTTATTCCATGTCAGAATACTGGTGTGAGGTTTCACATCCCCAATTAGGAGACAACTGGTGGTGTACTGGGTTCCACCATGCCTGGTAGGAAGAACTAAATAGTAGAGGATTTAAAATCTAAGGCCAGGCGCGGTGGCTCACGCCCATAATCCCAGCACTTTGGCAGGCCAAGGCGGGCGGATCATGAGGTCAGGAGATCGAGACCATCCTGGCTAACACGGTGAAACCTCATCTCTACTAAAAAAAAAGAAAAATTAGCCAGGTGTAGTGGCGCATGCATGTAATCTCAGCTGCTCAGGAGGCTGAGGCAGGAGAATCACTTGAACCAGGGAGGCAGAGGTTGCTGTGAGCTGAGATGATGCCACTGCACTCCAGCCTGGGTGACAAAGCGAGACTCCGTCTCAAAAAAAAATAAAAAATAAAAATGATAACAAAAACCAACATCCAATGTCATCTGGAAAACTGAGAACAGCAGATACAGTGGCTCACATCTGTAATCCCAACACCTCGGGAGGCCAAGATGGGAAGATCACTTGAAGACAGGAGTTCAAGACCATCCTGGGCAGCAAAGTGAGACCTCATCTCTACAAAAAATACAAAAATTGGCCAGGCATGGTGGCACACGCCTATAGTCCAGTTCCAGTTACTCAGGAGGCTGAGGCAGGAGGATCACTTCAGCCCAGGAGGTATAGGCTGCAGGGAGCTATGATCGCACCACTACACTCCAGCCTGGGCGACAGAGACCCCATCTTAAAAAAAAAAAAATTTAATTAAAAATTTCATGGTTCTAAATGGAATGTCAGTCCATGATTTTGTATATAAGGGGTAAGAAGTAATGAGAAGGAAAGAGAACATCTATTAGATAAACATGTGTTTCAGAAACACTCCTACCAGTTCTCCCTCGGGACCACCAAAATCAGAAACACTCTTACCAGTTCTCCCTCGGGACCACCAAAATCCAAGTATAGATTTCGGATGCCATCATCCGCAGACATCTTCAGCCTTTCAAAGGGGTAGCGGTATAATATGCTGCTGGAGCCTCCGTTTTCCCTGGAGATGGTGAACCCATTTTCATAGTGAATAGTAAGCCTCACCTCTTGGCCATTTAACATGCAGCCTGTTGGAGAAAAGCAAAAAACATTAGTTGTAAAGTTGTTATGCCAGTTATCAAGTGAAACGGGATTCTTCTGACTTCAAAATAGGAAAAATATTTTCTTGAGAATGTGTGATACTGAACCTATATGGAACTTTCTAAAGTGTGTTTTGTTTTGGTGACTGAGATGAGGCAGAAATGACCATAACACTCCTTGACATCTGATTCAGTTTAATTCCATGAGTACCCACTGAACACTCATAGTGGCAAGTGTGTGTAGGCTGTGCAGGGCCCTGGAGAAGCAAGAGAGGCACAGTCCCTGCTCTCAAGGACTTTGTAAACGCATTAGCATAAACAGGAAGTCCCCAGCTGTGTAAGGCAGAATGTACAGAACATGAGCAAACACCAAACTGAATGAGGCCAAAGTCAAGAAAAGGTTTCCTGGAAGAGCTGGGTCTTCAGATAGGCAGGCCCTAAAGATCTGGTAAAACTGGCCGGGTACGGTGGCTCACAGCTGTAATCCCAGCACTTTGGGAGGTCGAGGTGGGTGGATCACTTGAGGTCAGGAGTTCGAGACCAGCCTGGCCAACAAGGCAAAATCCCGTCTCTACTAAAAATACAAAAATTAGCCAGGCGTGGTGGCACATGCCTGTAATCCCAGCTACTCAGGAGGCTGAGGCAGGATAACTTCTTGCACCCAGGAGGCAGAGGTTGCAGTGAGACAAAATCACACCACTGCACTCCAGCCTGGGTGACAACAGCAAGACTCTGTCTCAAAAAAAAAAAAAAAAAAAAAAAAAAGGTAAAAGTGGACAGGCAGGGAGGAACAGGCAGAAGAACTGAACTGGGCAAGAAGGAACAACCAAAGGAGCAAAGGCAGAGAGGCCTTTCAGGAGCTGTGACATGGTTTGGTTGGCATTTGGGATGAAGATAAAGATTACGTTCATCCAAGTTAAAGGCTATACTCAGCAAAAGTCACACAGTCAATGCTATCAAAGATACAATTCAAAGCATACCTCTGAATTGACAGGATACAAACAATTTTGGTCATCAAGACTGGCAAATACCCCAGGTGTGGAGGCTCATGCCTATAATCCCAGCACTCTGGGAGGCTGAGGCAGGAGGATCACTTGAGGCCAGGTGCGCTAGAGACCAGCCTGGGTAACATGACAAGATCTCATTTCTACTAAAAATAAAAAATGTATCAGGGCATGGTGGTGTGTACCTATAGTCCCAGCTACTCGGGAGGCTTGGGTGGGAGGATCACTTGCATCCAGGAGTTCAAGGTTGCAGTGAGCTATGATCACGCCACTGCACGTTAGCCTGGGTGACAGAGCAATGTCTAAACAATTTTAAAAAGAGAGATTTAGAAGTCCTTTTTTTTTTTGTTTTGCGATGGAATCTCCTTTTGTTACCCAGGCTGGGGTGCAGTGGCGTGATCTTGGCTCACTGCAGCCTCAGTTTCCTGGGCTCAAGCAATTCTTCTGCCTCAGCCTGCTGAGTAGCTGGGATTACAGACGCACACCACCACGCCAGGCTAATTTTTTTGCATTTTTAGTAGAGACAGGGTTTCACCATGTTGGCCAGGTTGGTCTTGAACTTCTGACTGCAAGTGATCCACCCACCTCGGTCTCCCAAAGTGTGGGGATTATAGGCATAAGCCATCGCACGTGTTTTTTTTTTTTTTTTTTTTTTTTTTTGAGACAGTCTCGCTCTGTAGCCTAGGCTGGAATGCAGTGACATGATCTTGGCTCACTGCAACCTCTGCCTCCCAGGTTGAAGCGATTCTCCTGCCTCAACCTCCTGAGTAGCTGGGATTACAGGAGTGTGCCACCACACCTGGCTAATTTATGTATTTTAAGTAGAGATGGGGTTTCACCATGTTGGTCAGGCTGGTCTCGAACTCCTGACCTTGTGATCCACCCACCTCAGCCTCCCAAAGTGCTGGGATTACAGGTGTGAGACACTGTGCCCGGCCCCCTACCCCTCGTTTTTTTTTTTTTTAAGATAGAATCTTGCTGTGTCACCCAGACTGGAATGCACTGGCACAATCTCAGCTGACTGCAACCTCTGCCTCCCAGGTTCAAGCAATTCCGGTGCCTTAGCCTCCTGAGTAGCTGGGATTACAGGCGGGCACCACCACACCCAGCTAATTTTTTGGAATTTTTAGTTGAGACAGGGTTTTGCCATGTTGCCCAGGCTGGTCTCGAACTCCTGAGCTCAGGCAATCCACCTGCTTCGGTCTCCCAAAGTGCTGGGATTACAGGTGTGAGCCACTGTGCCTGGCCTGAGAGGTTTTTTGTGTGTTTTTTTTGAGATAAGAGTCTCACTGTGTCATTCAGGCTGGAGTACAATGGCGCAACCTCGGCTCCTTGCAACCTCCACCTCCTGGGTTCAAATGATTCTTATGCCTCAGCCTCCCGAGTAGCTGGGATTACAGGTGTTCACTACCACGCCTGGGTAATTATTGTATTTTTAGTAGACAGCGATTTCACCATGTTGGCCAGGCTGGTCTCAAACTCCTGATCTGAAGTGATCCGCCCACCTTGGGCTCCCAAAGTGCTTGGCCCCTGAGATTGCTTTATTATTTATTTATTTATTTATTTATTTTTGAGACAGAGTCTCTCTGTTGGCCAGGCTGGAGTGCAGTGGCACGATCTCGGCTCACTGCAACCTCCGTCTCCCGGGCTCAAGCGATTCTCCTGCCTCAGTCTCCCGAGTAGCTGGGATTACAGGCGTGTGCCACTACGCCTGGCTGATTTTTGTATTTTAAGTAGAGATGGGGTTTCTCCATGTTGGTCAGGCTGGTCTTTAACTCCCGACCTCAGGTGATCCGCCCGCCTTGGCTTCCCAAAGTGCTGGGATTACAGGTGTGAGCCACCACGCCCAGCCATAGGTTAAAATTTATAATTAATACCAGATTCTTCTGAATGAGACTGTGACCTGATCATGTAAATGCTGTGCCAAATAGAACTAATTAAACAGGTTTTCCCTAAATGTTTAGTAGATCACACAGGCAATGATGGCAATGATGATTAAGTGCCTGACACACCTTACCCTTTAGGAGTAATGAACCAAAGGGAGATAAGGGAAATAAGCCTTTCACTCTGATTTAACAGCTGTGTGTATGTGTGTGTGTGTGTGTGTTTGTGTATGTGTGAAGTGGCTCTTTTTTTTTAGTATAAATTCCCCATTTAGTAAGAGGAGTGGCCCTTTCTGATGGGATAGCTTCTGGGGCTTATTAGTTGAGCTGTTGCAGGTGGCTCATTATGTCTTGGTTCACTTAGAATGCTTTTGGATGGCTACATATCCACTAGCCACTCCAATTTATAGATAAGTCAGTAAAAAATTCAGTATGTTGATTTTGTTTAACAGGGTTGTTTCCAGAAATAGAAAAGGACACATAATAGCAGCACAATAGTAAGTACTAAAGTTAAAGGGATAAAAAACTACAGTTTTGGCTGGGCACGGTGGCTCACACCTGTAATCCTAGTACTTTGGGAGGCAGAGGCAGGTGGACTGCCTGAGCTCAGGAGTTCGAGACCAGCCTGGGCAACATGGTGAAACCCCATCTCTGCTAAAATACAAAAGAAATTAGCCAGGTGTGGCGGCGTGTGCCTGTAATCCCAGCTACTTGGGAGGCTGAGGCAGGAGAATTGCTTGAACTTGGGAGGCGGAAGCTGCAGTGAGCCGAGATCATACCACTGTACCCCAGCACTCCAGCCTGGGTGACAGAGCAGACTCCGTCTCACAAAAAAAAAAAAAAAAAATTAAAAACTACAGTTCTTCAGGTATCAAGAGAGGAAGGTACATAAGCACAGGGCTCTGCGGTGGGTGCTTTTATTTTATTTTAGATGGAGTCTCGCTCTGTCGCCCAGGCTGGAGTGCAGTGGCATGATCTCGGCTCACTGCAACCTCCGCCTCCCGGGTTCAAATGATTCTCCTGTGTCAGCCTCCCTAGTAGCTGGGACTGCAGGGGCGCATCACAACGCCTTTTTTTTTTTTTTTTTTTCCCAGTAGAGATGGGGTTTTGCCATGTTGGCCAGGATGGTCTCGAACTCCTGACCATAGGTGATTCACCCGCCTTGGCCTCCCAAAATGCTAGGATTACAGGCGTTAGCCACCATGCCCAGCCTGTAACATTCTTTATAGTGATAAGAGTTTCAGTGTATGGGACTAACTGATGGCTCTTTAGTCAAAAAACAATTTTTTTTTTCCTGACGATACAAGCATGATATAACTTTAAAAACTCAAACAACTGGCTGGGCACAGTGGCTCATGCCTGCAATTCCAGCGCTCTGGGAAGCTGAGGTAGAGTACTGCTTGAGGCCAGAACTTTGAGATAAGTCTAGGCAACACAGTGAGATTCTGTCCCTACCAAAATTACAAAAATTAGCCAAGCATGGTGGCATACACCTGTAGTCCCAGTTACTTGGGAGACTGTAGTGGGAGGATCACTTCAACCTGGGAGGTCCAGGATGCAGTGAGCCATGTTCGTGCCACTGCACTCTAGCCTGGGCAACAGAATGAGACTGTGTCTCTAAAAAAAATAAAATTAAATAAATAAATAAATAAATAAATAAATAAATAAATAATTCACACAACATAAAAGTGGTCTATAACTGCAGTTGGATTTAGGGATGGAGAAAAAGCCAGGGATGTCTATGGCCCAAATTACTGAGCAGTAAAAGGCACTGCCCACTTCAACAGCCAAGATAGGCTCTACATCTCCCTCCATTGTTTCCTCTCTTCCATCTGCCCCTCTTCCAGGCTAAGGCCAATCCCCTCACCTGTGCCTTGGATTGCATCTACCTCCACCTTCCTAGAAACTGTGCAAGACTGATTACTCCTTCAACCTCTTGTGTTTTCAACACGTCCCTCTGAATCAGATCCCTCCCATTCACTTTTAAATGCTCAAGCCCCTCTCATTATTAAAAGAAATGCCACTACTCAACTCTGTACCTTACCTCCAAGGACCACTCCCCACCCACCCTCTTCATATCAAAACTTCTTGACAGAGCTATCTACTCAGTTTGCTCATGATTCACCTCATGTCCAGTCCTCAGCCCTCTGCAACCTGCTACTGCCATCACATTGTTTTGCATCTCTCCCCAAGGGCATCAATTATCTCCATATTGCTAAATCCAACCTGCTTTTTCAGCCTCATCCTACGTGGCACTTGTAGTACTAATTGTTGGCTGTCTATCAGCTTCTATTTCTCTATTCTTCTTTATAGGCAAACTCCAATTTTATTCAGGTTTTTACTGGGTCCTATTGTGTTTCAGGGAAGGGTACTCCCAACTTATGGACAGACAACTTCTGGGCCAATCAGAGCATGGGTTTCCCCTGGTCATTGTTCTGGTTCAGACTGGACATATGAGCCAAACTGACTCAATCAGATTGAAAAGATCTACGACTAGGAAGAGAAGGCCCCTCTCTCTTTCACTCTTGCTCTCTCTCTTTTATGCAAGATATTTAATATTTATTCTAGTTTTAGTGGCCACGTCCTATTATTTTTAGCATAAACCATTCCAACTGATACATTTACTCCTACTGACTTTTCCTCCCTTGAAATACTCTTCCTTTGGTTTCCACAGCCCTTACCATCCCCACCAATACTGGTTTTCCTTTTACTGCTCTGGCTACTACTTCTCAGATTCCTAAGTTGGGGGTTGTGGGGTGGGGCATTAGCTTTTTCACACCACGGGGATGTTATTAAGTGTAAAACATACGTTAGAGATGGCTTTCTAAGAAGCTCCCTGATAGTAATAAAGCTAGGAGGAAAACTTGCTCAATAAATAATAAATCAAAAAACTGGCATTATAATGAGGTGAACACTGGGCTGGGCGCAGTGGCTCACGCCTGTAATCCCAACACTTTGGGAGCTGAGGTGGGCGGGTCACCTGAGGGCAGGCGTTCATGACCAGCCTAGCCAACAGGGTGAAACCCCGTCTCTACTAAAAATGCAAAAAAAACCCCAAAAATTAGCTGGGCATGGTGGTGGGCACCTGTAATCCCAGCTACTCAGGAGGCTGAGGCAGGAGAATCGCTTGAACCCAGGAGGTGGAGGTTGCAGTGAGCCGAGATCACGCCACTGCACTCCAGCCTGGGAACAAGAGCGAAACTCCATCTAAAAAAAAAGGTGAACACTGGTAAATACAACCAGTGTTGTATTTATCCACTTTGTGTAGATAGTACAACCAGTGTATATGTTATCCACTTTGTGTCTATTTATTTATATTTATTTTTTTGAGACAGAGTCTCGCTCTGTTGCCCAGGCTGGAGTGCAATAGCATGATCTTGGCTCACTGCAAGCACTGCCTCCTGGGTTCACACTATCCTCCTGCCTCAGCCTCCTGAGTAGCTGGGTCTAAAGGTGCCTGCCACCACACAGGCGCCCGCCACCACGCCCGGCTAATTTTTTGTATTTTTAGTAGAAACGGGGTTACACTGTGTTAGTCAGGATGGTCTCAATCTCCTGACCTCATGATCCAACTGCCTCGGCCTCCCAAAGTGCTAGGATTACAAGCGTAAGCCACCGTGCCCGGCCTATTTATTTATTTTTGAGACAGGGTCTCACTCTGTCGCCTAGGCTGGAGTGCAGTGCTACAGCCTGGACCTGCAGGGCTTAAGCAATCCTCCCACTTCAGCCACCTGAGTAGCTGGGACTATAGGCATGTGTCACTATGCCTGGCTAACTTTCAAAATTTTTCAGAGACGTGGTCTAACTCTGTTGCCCAGGCTTATTTTATTTTTTATTTTTATTTTTTTCAGAGACAGGGTCTCATTCTGTTGCCTAAGCTGGAGTGCAGTGGTGTGATCACAGTTCACTGCAGCCTCAAACTCCTGGGCTCGAGTGATTATCTTGCCTCAGTCTCCCAAACAGCTAGGACTACAGATGCATGCCACCATGCCCGGCTCTTTTTTTTTTTTTTTTTTAATAGAGATGGGGTCTTCCTGTGCTACTCAGGCTAGTCTCGAACTCTGGTGTCAAGTAATCCTCCTGCCTTGGCCTCCCAAAGTGCTGAGATTACAGGCATAAGCCACAGTGCTGGGCCAACTATGTGTTTTTTTAAATGAGAACTGCTGGTGGTTATCAGTGTGTCATGAGGGACAAAGAACCTAATGGCAGAGTTCTATGCTACAGGTCCTGTTTCTGGGGCTCTGGGGGGCTCTATCTAGTGTTTCCAGCAGGTCCCCTGGTCCATTTCTCTAGCAGCCATAGGACTGTGTGTGTTACTCAGAGCAACTCAGAAGGGAGTAGGTCTTTAAGGTTAGATCTGGCCTGACTGCCCAGGACTGTCTCAGAGAAAGGCTGGGGCATCCTTCCCAGTGACTGCCCATAGGAAAAGCCAGCCCATCAGGTATAAGCAACAGGCTCATTATGCCCAGGGTCACAGAAAAGAACATGACACTGTGTTCTTCTCTTATTGCTATTTGGTCAAAGGCATGAAGTATGTCTTACTTATTTTTCTTTTTTTCTGAGACGGAGTCTCGCTCAGTCGCCCAGGCTGGAGTGCAGTGGCGCGATCTCGGCTCACTGCAAGCTCCGCCTCCCGGGTTCACACCATTCTCCTGCCTCAGCCTCCCAAGTAGCTGGGACTACAGGTGCCCGCTGCCATGCCTGGCTAATTTTTTTGCATTTTCAGTAGAGAAAGGGTTTCACCGTGTTAGCCAGGATGGTCTTGATCTCCTGACCTCGTGATCCACCCGCCTCAGCCTCCCAAAGTGCTGGGATTACAGGCGTGAGCCACCGCGCCCGGCCTTATTTTTCTTTTATTACAAAGCACAGCACTTCATAAATACTAAAACACTCAGAAAATATTTATTAACTTAACAAATTAGACTGATATTGTATGTCCTTTAGAAGTTGAACCTGGTCATAAGAATGAATCATTTAGAAATTTCAGGGCTTAAGGCTCTAGTTTTGGAGCCCAAAAAGGCCCCAATTCAAGTCCTAACCATACTAACACCAGTTCCCATATCTTGAAAATGCAGGTGACGGCCGGGCGCGGTGGCTCAAGCCTGTAATCTCAGCACTTTGGGAGGCGAGACGGGTGGATCACGAGGTCAGGAGATCGAGACCATCCTGGCTAACACGGTGAAACCCCGTCTCTACTAAAAAATACAAAAAACTAGCCGGGCGAGGTGGCGGGCCCCTGTAGTCCCAGCTACTTGGGAGGGTGAGGCAGGAGAATGGCGCGAACCTCGGGGGCGGAGCTTGCAGTGAGCTGAGATCCGACCACTGCACTCCAGCCTGGGGGACAGAGCCAGACTCCGTGTCAAAAAAAAAAAAAAAGAAAAAAGAAAATGCAGGGGACAACATCTGCCCCAGAGAGTTGTGTGTGAAGGTTAGATGATGCCTGTATTTCATTATGCCTTATGACAATCCTGATACACACCTATTATTTTTTTGGTTTCTGTCCTTCCTACTTGAAAAACAGGGGCTATGCTTACCTTATTTTATTATAGCTAGTAAAAGCACAGAGTATATACTGAAAAATACTTGCCAAGTAGATGAGTAAAAAGGACTCAAGATAATTTCTAAGAAATGGTGAACAATATGGTCACAGAAAACTGTTTCCTCATATATTTTAAAAATATAAATAATTTTAAATGCCTGTTTTTCTTCTCTTCTCCAAGATTTTCTTCATTTTTATTAACGTAATTCCTACCTATATTTACAGCTTCTTAGTCTTCATATCATCAAAACTACAGACATATAAAGTACCTTCATAAAGTTCTTGTATGACTTAAAAACTTTAATGGCTTAAATAATTGGTATGATGAAAATAAGCCTTTAAAACTATACAATTTTTAAAATAGTTTCAAATCCTGTGACAAATGGAAAATGGCTTTATGTACTTGAGGAAGAGAGCTGCATTCTATGCCTACTCATCTTGAAGTTCATATTTGCAAGCAGGAGAAAGTCCTTCTGTACCAGAGGGATCACTGATTATAGTAGAGTTACAGTTCTACAGTAACTATAGTCTAATCAAGGTTTAAAACCAAATGAACATTAGGAAGATTATGCATTGCATTTACTCGTCACATTTTGTAGGTATTCATTGAAATTTTCTAGATGGGTAAACTATAACCAAAACATAGAGACAAGGAATAGCTTAACTGATTTCTTTTTGCCAACTATAGTTTTAACAGACAGTTCTGAATCTCCCAGCAAATTTTTTTTTTTTTTTTTTTTTGAGACAGGGTCTTGTTCTGTTGCCCAGGCTGGAGTGCACTGATGTAATCACAGCTCACTGAATCCTTGACCTCTCGGGCTCAAGTGATCCTCCCACCTCAGCCTCCTGAGTAGCTGGGACCACAGGCACACACCACCAGGCCTGGGTAATTTTTTAATTTTTTTGTAGAGACAGGGTTTGACCATGTTGCCCAGGCTGAGCTCAAGTGATCCACCTGCCTCAGCCTCCCAGAGTGCTGGGATTATTGGTGAGAACCACAGTGTAATCTTTTTAATATTAATATGTAATATTTGTATGTATCTTAGGTGCACATGCAATATTTTGTTACCTGATATTTTGTTACATGTGTAAAATGTGTAATGATCAAGTTAAAGGATTTAGGGTATCCATCACATTGAATATTTAACAATTCTATGTGTTGGGAATATTTTAAGTCCTTTCTTCTGTTTGAATTATACAATGCATTATTGTTAACTATAGTCACCACACTCTGCTCTTGAACATTAGAACTTATTCCTTCTTTCTAATTGTATGTTTATACCCATTAACCAACCCTTCTTCACAGCCCCTCACAACACACCCATCCCAACCTCTGGTATTTATCTTGTA
The DNA here is from genome assembly GCF_047675955.1 of Chlorocebus sabaeus. NCBI lineage: Eukaryota > Metazoa > Chordata > Mammalia > Primates > Cercopithecidae > Chlorocebus > Chlorocebus sabaeus. Next base: position 66,255,963 of record NC_132908.1, on the reverse strand, counting down.
CTCTCTACATCCATGAGATCACCTTTTTTTTTTTTTTTTTTTTTTTTTTTTAGCTCCTATTGCCCAGGCTGGAGTGCAATGGTGAGATCTTGGCTCACCGCAACCTCCGCCTCCCAGGTTCAAGCAATTCTCTTGCCTCAGCCTCCCAAGTAGCAGGGATTACAGGCATGTATCACCACACCTGGCTAATTTTGTATTTTTAGTAGTGATGGGGTTTCTCCATGTTGGTCAGGCCAGTCTCAAACTGCCAACCTCAGGTGATCCACCTGCCTCGGCCTCCCAAAGTGCTGGGATTATAGGCATGAGCCACCACGCCTGGCCACTATTTTAGCTCCCATGTAAGTGAGAACATGCCATAGTTGTCTTTCTATACCTGCCTTATTTCACTTAACATAATGACCTCCAATTCCATCCATGTTGCTACAAATGACATGATTGCATTATTTTTTATAGCCAAATAGTATCCCATTGTGTATATATACTGTATTTTCTTAATCCATTTGTCCGCTGATGGACATTTAGGTTGATTCTGTATCTTTGTTATTGTGAATAGTGCTGCAATAAACATGGAGGTGCAGGTATCTTTCTGATACGCTGATTTCTCTTCTTTTGGATAAATAGTAGTAGGATTGCTAGATCATATGGTAGTTCTATTTTTAGCTTTTTGAGAAATATTTATACTGTTTTCCATAATGGCTATACTGATTTACATTCCCACCAACAGTGTATGAGTTCACTTTTCGGCTGGGCGCGGTGGCTCATGCCTGTAATCCCAGCACTTTAGGAGGCTGAGGTGGGCGGATCACGGGGTCAGGAGATCGAGACCATCCTGGCTAACACGGTGAAACCCCGTCTCTACTAAAAATACCAAAAATTAGCCAGGCGTGGTGGCGGGCGCCTGTAGTCCCAGCTACTTGGGAGGCTGAGGCAGGAGAATGGCATGAACCTGGGAGGCAGAGCTTGCAGTGAGCCGAGATCGCGCCACCACACTCCAGCCCGGGCGACAGAGCGAGACTCCGTCTCAAAAAAAGAAAAAAAAAAAGAGTTCACTTTTCTCTGCATCCTCACCAGCATCTGTTATTTTTTGTCTTTTGAATAATAGCTAGCCTAATAGTTACCAAGGTAATATTAAAATACAGCTGTATGCCTTTAAAGGGAAGTTGATTTAAAAAAAATACAGCTGTGAATAAGAACAAAAAAGTTTAAAATTACCAAAAAATATGTTTCTTTTGTCTATTTAAAAACATAAGGAAGCAGCTGGCCCTCACTCATCCTTTCCTCTAGCCATCATATTTCAACAACTATGAGCCTGGGAAGCTTTATCCTGCAAAATGAAATGTAGCTGCTAGACACCAAAGAAACAACATGAACTAAAAAATGCTGAAAATCCAAGTTGCACTCTTCATTTTGGGGAGCATATCCCCTTGAATTCTTAAGGACAATACAGTGACCTCAGATGGTAGCAAAGGGCACAAGTGTGTTGGCCTGACCCCTCGAGTGCCCACAGGAACACAGAGCATCCCAGTGTGATTATGGTATAAGCCACCATGTCCCACCTCCAATACTGTATATATTTTTTTAAACCTCATTTATTCTTTTTTTTCAATATAGATGAGGTTTCACCATGTTGCCCAGGCTGGTCTTAAACTCCTGAGCTCAAGTGATCCACCCACCTCAGCCTCCCAAAGCACTGGAATTACAAGCGTGAACTATCATGCTTGGCCCAATACAGAGTTGTTGTTTTTTTTTTTTTTTTTTTTTTTTGAGACAGAGTTTCCCACTGTTGCCCAGGCTGGAATGCAGTGGTGTGATCATAGCGCACTGCAGACTCCACCTCCCAGGTTCAAGCAATTCTCGTGCCTCAGCCTCCCAAGTAGCTGGGACTGCAGGCACGTGCCACTATGCCCAGCTAATTTTTGTATTTTTAGTAGAGATGGGGTTTCACTATGATGGCCAGGCTGGTCTCGATCTCCTGGCCTCAAGTGATCTGCCTGCTTCGGTCTCCCAAAGTGCTGGGCCTATAGGCATAAGCCACCATTTCCAGCGTTTCTACTTTTGGAAACAGTCTCGCTCTGTCTCCCAGCTTGGAGTGCAGTGGCGCGATCTTGGCTTGTTGCAACTTCCACCTCCTGGGTTCAAGCAACTCTCATGCCTCAGCCTCCCGAGTAGCTAGGATTATAGGTGCCTGCCACCACTTCTGGCTAACTTTTGTATTTTTAGTAGATATGGGGTTCACGATGTTAGACAGGCTGGTTTGGAACTCCTGACCTCAAGTGATCTGCCCACCTTGGCCTCCCAAAGTGCTGGGATTACAGGCGTGAGCCACTGCATCCGGCCCTAGCCTGTATTTTTAAAGGTTCTTATTTTGTCCAAAGCCAAAAACAATTAAAAAAAAAGAAAAGAGCTGGGCGCGGCGGCTCAAGCCTGTAATCCCAGCACTTTGGGAGGCCGAGACGGGCGGATCACGAGGTCAGGAGATCGAGACCATCCTGGCTAACACGGTGAAACCCCGTCTCTACTAAAAATACAAAAAACTAGCCGGGCGAGGTGGCGGGCGCCTGTAGTCCCAGCTACTCCGGAGGCTGAGGCAGGAGAATGGCGTAAACCCGGGAGGCGGAGCTTGCAGTGAGCCGAGATCCGGTCACTGCACTCCAGTCCAGGCTACAGAGCAAGACTCCGTCTCAAAAAAAAAAAAAAAAAAAAAAAAAAAAAAGAAAAGAAAAACATTTGCAAATATCTGTATGTATACATATATAAAAATATATATAAAACAATATTCCAAATTCATCACAACTAACCACAAGAGGGCGCTTCCACAATGGAAAGAAACCACCAACCTTATTTCCTTTAGATACTTATTTGAGTAAGTGTTGGGCACACATTTTCAAACTTTTGTAGAGGAACTCCTATTTCAAATCCTTTATTTTTCCACAGCCATAAGCTTGCTAGATATTTTAAGGGCGCCCATCCACAACTTAGATTTCAATCTTCTTAACTCGAGAGTCCATGTATCTAGTACTTGGTAAATGAGTCCTTACGTTATTTTTCCTTTTAAGAGACAAGGTCTCACTATGCTGCCCAACTGGAGTACAGTGGCTATTCACAGGCTTGATCACTGTGCAATACAGCCCTGAAATGGGCTCAAGCAATCTTCCCACCTTAGCCACCCGAGCAGCTGAGACTACAGTGTGTGTCACTGTCTTTTTTTTTTCATATAATTAAATTCATTAATTTATTTTCAGACAGGTTCTGGCTCCCATCACCCAGGCTGGAGTGCCATGGTGCTATCACAGCTCACTGCTCCCTTGACTTCTTGGGCTCAGGTGATCCTCCTACCTCAGCCTCCTGAGTAGCTGGGACTACAGATGTGTGTCACCACTCCTGGCTAAATTTTTGTATTTTCAGTAGGTATGAGGTTTCACCATGTTAACCAGGCTGGTCTCAAACTCCTGGGCTCAAACAATGCGCCAGCCTCAGCCTTCCAAAGTGCTGGGATTACAGGCGTGAGCCACTGTACCCAGTTTCATTTTTCATTATAGAGATGGGGTCTTCAATATATTGCTCAGGCTGGTCTTAAAACTCCTGGCCTCAAGCAATCCTCCTGCCTCAGCCTCCCAAGTAGCTGGGATTACAGCTGTGAGCCACCTTGCCTGGCTAGTCCTTACACTATTAAATGCAGATTAAATGAGAACTGGCCTGGCACAGTGGCTTGTGCCTATAATCCCAGTTACTCAGGAGGCTAAGACCAGAGAATAGCTTGAGGCCAGGAGTTGAGACCAGCCAGGACAATAGAGTAAGACCTCATCTCTAAAAAAAATAAATAAACTGAAGGCTGGGCATGGTGGCTCACGCCTGTAATCCCAGCACTTTTGGAGGCCAAGGTGGGCAGATTACCTGAGGTCAGAAGTTCAAGACCAGCCTGGCTAATATGCTGAAACCCTGTCTCTACTAAAAATATAAAACTTAGCTGGGCATGATGGCAGGTGCCTGTAATCCCAGCTACTCGGAAGGCTGAGGCCTGAGAATAGCTTGTACCTGGGAGGCGGAAGTTGCAGTAGGCCGAGATCATGCCACTGCACTCCAGCCTGGGCGACAGAGCGAGACTGCATCTCAAAAAAATAAATAAACTGAAAAGGCCGGGTGCCACCGCCTGGAATCCCAGCACTTTGGGAAACTGAGGCAGAAGGCCCTCTTGAGGCCAAGAGAGTTTGAGACCAGCCTGGGCAACAGAGCAAAATTTTTTTTTTTTTTTTAATTAGCTGAGTCCTGTGGTGGGCACCTGTAGTCCCAGCTACTTGGGAGGCTTGAGGGAGGATCGCTTAAACACAGGAAAGTTCAAGGCTGCAGTGAACTCCGATCATGTCACTGTACTCCAGCTCGGGTGACAGAGCTAGACCCTGTCTCTATAAATAAATAAATAAATGCTGGGCAGCTACTCCAGAGGCTGGAACTGGAGGATCCCTTGATCCCCAGAAGCTCAAAGCTGCTGCAGTGAGCTATGATGGATCATGCCACTGGATTCCAGCCTGGGTGATAGAGATCTCCATTCTAAAAAAAAAAAAAAAAAAGAGAGATGAACTATAAAAACGCCATGGTGTACATACGGTATTATAAATGTGCTTTGAGTCATATACCAGGCTTAAAAAAACTTTGCTAGTAAAATAGAGAAACCAGGTTTCTTTCCATCATTATCACTTTTAGCTGCCATATTTTAGCATATTTTTAAGTCTGGCACAAATGATAATAGTTTTACTTTAAAACAAATTATGGTACAGTCATGCATCACCTAATGACAAGAATATGTTCTGAGAAATGCGTAATGCATCATAAGATGATTTCATGATTGTATGAACATCACAGAGTGTACTTACATAAGCCTAGATGGCACACCCCACTATACACCTAGGCTCTATGGTATTGCCTATTGCTCTTAGGCTACACACTTATATAGTATATTACTGTACTGAATACTGTAGGCAACTGTAACACAATGGTAAGCATTTGTGTATCTTTTTTTTTTTTTTTTTTTTTGAGACAGAGTCTCACTCTGGTTGCCCAGGCTGGAGTGCAGTGGTATGATCTCAACTCACTCAGTCTCCCAAGTAGCTGGAACTACAGGTGCACACCACCACCCTCAGGTTTGTTTCTGTTTGTTTGTTTGTTTGTTCGTTCTTGAGACGGAGTCTTACTCTGCCGCCCAGGCTGGAGTACAGTGGCGTGATCTCGGCTCACTGCAACCTCCACCTCCCGAGTTCAAGCAATTCTCCTGCCTCAGCCTCCTGAACAGCTGGGACTACAGGCGCATGCTGCCATGCCCAGCTAATTTTTTGTGTTTTAGTAGAGATGGGGTTTCACTATGTTGCCCAGGCTGGTCACAAACTCCTGAGCTCAGGCAGTCCATCCCCCTCAGCCTCCCAAAGTGCTGGGATTATAGGCATGAGCCACTGCGCCTGGCCAATTTTTTTTTTTTTTATTTTTTTTAAGTAAAGACAGGGTTTCACCATGTTGCCCAGGCTGCATTTGTGTGTCTTAATATATGTACACTTAGAAAAGGTATAGTAAAAATATGGTATTAAAATCTGAGGAAACTGCTGTCATATATGCAATCCATCACTGACTGAAATGTCATTATGCAGCACATGACTGTATAACAGTTCCATTTAATTACTACTAGAAATAAAAAGTCAGCATCTCTACCTAGAGAGACTTCCTTGATCAGCTCAGCAGCAGCATGGCAACCCTGAACAAGTATCCTGGTCCAGGATGACAGATCCCGATGTGTCTCCACCCTGAAGAGATGCATCTCAATGCCCTGTCGAGAGCCTGTCCTGGTAGCAAATGTAAGGTCAGATCCAAGGGAGGGGGATCGACATCCAGAGCCAGAATGAACCAACCTAGGACCACAAACAGAGCAGAAATCAAAAGTAACTACATTATCAGATAAAAATGTCAGGAATTTGTGCTTATTGATAAGCAGAAACTTATAAAAGCAATCAGCAGTTTTTGGATATAGACATTTCAAAGCAAGATTATAATCTGTGAAATACAGACCATTCTGTTTTCCCATAAAATGACCCCTGGTGTCACAGTCAGACAAGATACCAGTCTTGAACTCCTGGGCTCAAATAATCCTCCTGCCTCGGCCTCCCAAAGTGCTGGGATTACAGGTGTGAGCCACTGGGCCTGGCCAAGATACTGGGCTGGATGAACCGTGGCCCTAATTTTCCATGAGCTCCTCTATGCTCCCAAGGGGTTATGTGTATCAAAAAGATATGATTTTGATTAGGAAATAAGTAAATTAACAGTAATAACTTAAGAGGAAAAATATGCTTCCATAAGAAAAAATGGATAGCTAACTGCATTTCAAACATTTCAGCCGAAGAGCTTTAAAAATGTATTTTTTTAACAACAATCTCTTGTCCAATCACCAAAGGACTTCCAATGGCAGAAGGCAGTGAATACCTCTTCTGGGGAGATGCAGCTAGTAAAGATGCACAGTGAACATAAAGTTGGGTTTTATCTAAAAATTCATGCTGCTTTTGCATTTGACTCTAGAATTCCTTGACCTATGAAGCAATGTTATGTGAAAAAAGATTCCAAAATAAATAAAACGGTCTTTGTTCGCAAATGACATGACTGTCTACATTTTAAAAATCCGCCAAAATAGACAAAAGAAATAAAACATATGGATGCATGCAGTGACTCACACCTGTAATCCCAGCACTTTCAGAGGCTGAGGCAGAAGGATCACTTGAGCCCAGGATTTTGAGAACAACCTGGGCAACACAGAGACAGCCTGTCTTTACAAAAAAAAAAAAAAAAAAAGCAAGCTCAGCATGGTGGTGTGCACCTGTGGTCCCAGCTACTTGAGAGGCTGAGGTAGAAGTTGCTTGAGCCCATGAGGCTGAGGCTGCTGTGAGCCATGATTATGCCACTGTACTCCAGCTTTAGTAACAGAGTGAGACCCTGTACGCAACTCCTAAAACTAATAAGCAATTATAGCAATGTTGCAGGATATAAGATTAATATACAAAAGTCAGTTGCTTTGAACAATTGAAATCTGAAATTAAAAACATACCATTTATGTCAGTTACCATAAAATGAAATGCTTAAGCATAAATCCAACAAAATATGTATAGAATCTCTACGAGAACAACTTCAAAACTTTCCTGAAAGAAAGCAAAGATGATCTAAATAAACCAAGAGATATTTTATGTTCATGGGTAGAAAGACCCCATATTAAGATGTCAATTTTCCTTTAGGTGATCTACAGATTCAATGCCATTCCATTAAAATCCCAGCAAGTTATTTTGTAGATACTGATAAACTGATTCCAAAGTTTGTATGGAAACTCAAAAGACTCAGATAGTCAACATAATACTAAAGAAGAACAAAAGTTGAAAATACATCTGTATACTGGCACCACTCAACTTTGACTTACTATAAAACTACAGTAATCAAAACAGTGTGGAATTGGCAAAAGAACAAACAAATTGATCAATGGAACAGAATAGATAGCCCAGAAATAAACCCACACAAATACAGTCAACTGATCTTTGACAAAGAACAAAGGTGATTCAGGCCGGGCGTGGTGGTTCATGTCTGTAATCCCAGCACTTTTTTTTTTTTTGGATTTTTAGTAGAGACGAGGTTTCACCATGTTAGCCAGGCTGGTCTTGACCTCCTGACCTCAGGCGATCTGCCTCCCTTTGCCTCCCTGAGTGCTGGAATTACAGGCATGAGCCACCGTGCCTGGCCAATCCCAGCACTTTGGGAGGCTGAGGCGAGCGGATCACTCGAGGTCAGGAGTTTAAGTCCAGCCTGGCCCACATGGTGAAACCCCATCTCTACTAAAATACAAAAATTAGCCAGGCATGGTAGTGGGCACCTGTAATCTCAGTTACGCGGAAGGCTGAGGCAGGAGAATCGCTTGAACCCGGGAGGCGGAGGTTGCAGTGAGCCGAGATCACACCACTGCACTCCAGCCTGGGTGACAGAGCGAGACTCCCTCTCAAAAAAAAAAAAGAGAGAAAAAGGTGATTCAATGGAGAAAGAATGGTCTTTTCTTTCTTTTTTTTTTTTTCTTAAGATGGAGTCTTGCTCTTGTCGCCCAGGCTGGAGCGCGACGGCGTGATTTCAGCTCACTGCAACTTCTGCCTCCTGGGTTCAAACGATTCTCCTGCCTTAGTCTCTCGAATAGCTGGAATTACAGGTTCCCGCCACGATGCCCAGCTAATTTTTGTATTTTTAGTAGAGACAGTGTTTTACCATGTTGGCCAGGCTGGTCTCAACCTCAGGTGATCTGCCCGCCTCAGCCTCCCAAAGTGCTGGGAATAGAGGCGTGAGCCACTGTGCCCAGCCAAGAATGATCTGTCTTTTCAACAAATGATGCTAGAAATAAGTAGACATTCATATGCAAAAAAAAAAAAAAAAAACGGACCTTACATACTTTTCACAAAAATTAACTCAAAATGGATCTTTGACCTAAGTGTAAAACACAATACTAAAATTTCTACAAAAATTAGCCAGGTGTGGTGGTGGGCGCCTGTAATCCCAGCTACTCAGGAGGCTGAGGCAGGAGAATCGCTTGAACTGGGGAGGCGGAGGTTGCAGCGAGCTGAGATTGCACCACTGTACTCCAGCCTGGGCGACAAGAGCGAAACTTCGTCTCAAAAAAGAAAAAAAAAAATTTCTATCACGTAGGAGAAATGCTAGATGATCTAAAAGGATGTAATATCAAAAGCACAATCCCTGAAGAAAAAAATTCGGTAAGTTGGACTTCATTAAAATTAAAAATTTCTGATCTGCAAAAAATACTGTTAAGAGAACGAAAAGACAAGCCACAGACAAAAAAATTTTTGCAAAACACATATCTGATAGAGGACTGGTATCCAAAATATATAAAGAACTCTTGAAACTGAACGATAAGTAAACAACCCAGTTAAAAAATGGGCAAAGGATGGCTGGGTGCGGTGGCTCAGGCCTATAATCCCAGCACTTTGGGAGGCCGAGGTGGACGGATCACGGGTCAGGAGATCGAGACCATCCTGGCCAACATGATGAATCCCCATCTCTACTAAAAAAATACAAAAAATTAGCTGGGTATGGTGGCAGGAGACTGTAGTCCCAGCTACTCGGGAGGCTGAGGCAGGAAAATGGCATGAACCCAGGAAGCGGAGTGTGCAGTGAGCCGAGATCGTGCCACTGCACTCCAGCCTGGGCGACAGAGCGAGACCCTATCTCAAAAAAAAAAAAGGCAAAGGACCCACTTCTTGGTATATATCCAAAAGATCTCAAAACAAGATCTTGAAGATACCTGCACATCTATGTTCACTACAGCATTATCCACAATAGCCAAGAGATGGAAGCAACTTAAATGTCCACTGACAAAAGAAAGGATAAAGACAATTTGTTATAAATATACAATGGAACATATTATTCAGTCTAAAAAAGGAAATACTGTCATAATCTACAACATTTAGACAAATACTACATGAAGTCTACTTATATGAGGTATCCAAGGTATTACTCATAACAACAGAAGGATGTAGTTATCAGGGGTTGAGGGAGAGATGGAAATGGAGAATTGTTGTTCAATAAAGTTTCTGTTTTGCAAGATAAAGTTCTAGAGATCTGCTACACAACAACGTGCATATAGTAAACACTAATCTACTGTACACTTAAAAGTAACTAGATGGCAAATTTTGTGAGTTTTTTAAAATAAAAATTTATCTGCTAAAGGCTCTGTCATCCACGTTGAGTTTTTCACACACACACACACACACACACACACACACCATTTCCCACCTCTGTCCATCAATAAACAATAACCAACCCAACAGCAACGAGTGTCCTTAGTGCTCAGATTGAAATCACCCCCTCCCTCAAAAAGATGGTGAGGCTTCTTGGAAAATGACTCTAGAGAAGGAAATACATCAGCTTGGAATATTGGCTGGGTGTGGTGGCTCATGCCTGTAATCCCAGCACTTTGGGAGGCCGAGGCAAGCAGATCACAAAGTCAGGAGTTCAAGACCAGCCTGGCCAACACGATGAAACCCTGTCTCCACTAAAAATACAAAAGTTAGCTGGGCATGGTGGTGTGTGCCTGTAATCCCAGATACTCGGGAGGCTGAGGCAGGAGAATCACTTGAACCCAGGAGGCGGAGGTTGCAGTGAGTAGAGATTGCACCACTGCCCTCCAGCCTGGGCAACAGAGCAAGACTCCGTCTCAAAAAAACAAAAAAAAACACAAGAAACAAAACAAAACAAAACAAAACAAAAAACCCTACAAAAAATGGTGAAGTATACATATAGGAAAACCATAAGAAAAATAATTTTCCTTAAGGTCATGAAACTATTCAGTATTTTGCTTCATAGTTTAATCTATTCACTTTTTATATTTTCTTTTTTTAAATTTTCATTCTGAGACAGGGTCTCACTCTGTCCCCCAGGCTGGAGTACAGTGGCACGGTGTTGGCTCACTGCAACCTCCATCTACCCGGCTCAAACAATCCTCCCATCTCAGCTTCCTGAGTAGCTGGGACTATAGGCATGCGCCACCACGCGCAGCTCATTTTTATATTCTGTGTAGAGATGTGGTCTCATTATGTTGCCCTGGCTGATCTTGAATTCCTGGGCTCAAGCAATCCTCCCACCTCAGCCTCCCAAGTAGTTGGGACAATAGGCGTGTGCCGCCGTGCCTGGCTCATTTTTGTATTTTGTGTAGAGACAAGGTCTCATTATGTAGCCTAGGCTGATCTTGAACTCCTGGGCTCAAGTGATCCACCTGCCTCGGCCTCCCAAAGTACAGGGATTACAGGCATAAGCCACCACTCCTGGCCTCACTTTTTATATTTTGCCTATTTTAAAGAAGTATTAAGTAGATTTGTGTAACAGAACAAAATACTACCTCATTTATAAGGATTCACTCACCTGACAATGTTTTCTATAAAGGATTTTTTAAAATTTGGTGAGGAATGTACATCAAAGAGAAATAAATAAAATCTCTTTAATATCTAGCTTAAAAATAGCTGAATTTGGCCGGGCGCGGTGGCTCAAGCCTGTAATCCCAGCACTTTGGGAGGCCGAGACGGGTGGATCACAAGGTCAGGAGATCGAGACCATCCTGGCTAAGCCGGTGAAACCCCGTCTCTACTAAAAAATACAAAAAACTAGCCGGGCGCGGTGGCGAGCGCCTGTAGTCCCAGCTACTCGGGAGGCTGAGACAGGAGAATGGCGTGAACCCAGGAGGCGGAGCTTGCAGTGAGCTGAGATCCGGCCACTGCACTCCAGCCTGGGTGACAGAGCGAGACTCCGCCTCAAAAAAAAAAAAAAAAAATAGCTGAATTTTAACATCTGCTTCAGCATTCTATTGTAGTATGCAGTTATAGCCTCACTTAGATATGTAGTTGGAAAAGGGAAGAGTATTTTAATAGCCCATTCAGATGATGTGGATAGCCTTCTGTCCACAGAACCAAAACTCAGCGAGTGGTTTCATAAAGATTAATTGCAACGTGGAATCTGAAACCTTATCAACAGTTTCTGTATCATGTTTACATTAAAAATCAACTGGTTTCCCTTGAAATTTCAATGGATCTTTTTTATGCGCGCATAATTTTGCAACATCATTTATCATTCATTTGGAAAAATATTTGTTCACTGAGTTACACAGATTTTCCATGTTAAAAATGGTTCATTATAAAAGATGAAAAAAATCTCATTTGATATTACCACTACAAGCTCACAGTAGCAGATATGAGTTTTCCAGCATTCTAATTTTTGCTTGAAAGCTACAATTTTATCATTGGTAACTAATACTATCAGTGTTTTCCTTAAGTTACAGACTCACTTTGGTGATCTGACAAATACCCAAGTCTGACTAAACGTGTTTGTCAATCGGTCATTCTTTCAAGAAAAAATGATGTTTCCATGAAAAAGCATGGAGTTCAGCTGAGAATTCAATCACACATGTGCTTTTCCTTGAGACAACAGTCATTCTTCAGTATGTAGCAGAAGTGCTGCATGAGTACTTCCCATTTCATCACACAGAATGTTACAAAGATGAATACTCAAGGGTCAAGATTAAATAAAATTAATATTTTTTACTATTTCAGTAGAGACATTTTGAAGTTAAACTGGCATTTTTTTCCCTCTGCAAGTCCACGTGGGGACAGATACAATGACTCCCAATACAGTTTGGTGCCAACTGCCTTGATTCATGCTAAGGTGCCAGCAATTTTACCCACCCTCAGTGCAAATGCCAACAACATGAAAAAAAAAGCAAATGACATTTTAGTATTACTATGAAAACAGTTTTGAACTCACAAGGCCTCTGTAAAGGGAATCTTGCAGAGGTCCACGAAGTATACTTTGATAACTGCTTTACTGAGCTGATTCCCAAAAAACCAACATGCCAATTAAACATTAGCTACCTTAGAAAGAGTTAAATAAATTTCAAAATTACTCTACATATGATCCAAGTAAGACAAAGTGTTGGGGAAAGCAATAGATACTTTATCATATTCAGTTTGAATGCTAATCCCAAAACAGACATTAAAAAATATAAAGTCTAAGAGAATTTTTTCCTACAGATTTCATTATGAAATATTTGGCAAAGGGAATCTAATTCAAACCAGATGCTGGACTCTTGCTGAGCAGCGGTTGGTTGGGAACACTGCTAAAAGGCCCCCCTTTTGTGGAGAGGCCAGATGAGTTCATGCAAAGGCATTTTGGCAGCTTTTGCCCCACAAGTCCCATAAGCACAGCACTACTCAATATTCCACATTCTAAAGTCACCACACTTTTTTTTTTTGAGATCTTTTTTCTCTTCCAAAGAAAGCTTATAGGAAAAGACAACAAAATCCATATCCTGAAAAATCCAGAGCTCCTATAAAACCAGTGTCTTTCTACCTGTGTCGTGTATCTGGTTTTAATCTCAAGAAATGTGTAAAATAAAAATCCTCTTCATTTATCACTTTCATGCCTTCACTTATTACTTATTCCTCATTGGCCTGAACTATCAGCTATTAAAATCCATGCACATACAGAGCTTTGATTTCGAAGAATCTGTAAATGTGCAATCCAATATAAATGGCAGCTCATGGTTAATTTACATTACTCTAAGGATGTTATTTGATTTTGAAGTACAATCAACTCTTAATTTTTCAGGGTTATCTACTTTGTTTAACATAATAAAGATCCTTAATTTCTTTTCCTTACCTATGTGTTTATGTAATCCTTTTTTATTCTGTCTCATACAAGTGTAAGAACACGGTCCAAAGTATTAACAATAGAATTAGGGAAATTAAACATTCAGCCCTTTCTCATTATTCGTTTAAATCTCAAACGTTCTCTTTCCCCTACATTAAAAACACTTTCTGGCCTTGCCTCCCTCTGCAGGATACCTCCTGGTCTGGTTTCACCTTCTGGTCTCTCTCAGGGTTACCCTTTACCCCTCTCTGGTTGGTAGAGGATGATTAAGCCCCACTTAATTCTATTGTGCAGTGACTTCAACCAATTCTACCTTGCCAACATGGCCACATGGAAAAACTAAACCTTTCATCTGTCTTGTTTATTCTAATCCACCAGTACTTCCTGAACAAGGAGTAAAGAAGCCCTGTTGTTACATTAATTAAACTTATTAAGAAACAACATGAATTAATTAAACTTATTAAGAAACAACATGAACTGGTATGGTGGCTCACACCTGTAATCCCAGAACTTTGGGAGGCGGAGGCATGAGAATTGTTTGAGCCCAGGAGTTTGAGACCAGAATGGGCAACACAGCAACATAGGCTAAAAAAATTAGCCTGGCATAGTGGCTTATGCCTATAGTCCTAGCTACTCGGGAAGCTGAGGTGGGAGGATGGCTTGAGCCCAGGAATTTGAGGTTACAGTGAGCTATGATCCTGCCACTGCACACTCTAGACTGGACAATAGAGTGAGAGTTCGTCAGAAAGAAAAAAAGAGAAGGAAGGAGGGAGAGAGGAAGAGAGAGGAGAAAAGAAAGGAAAAGGAAAGGAAAGGGAAGGCAGGGAAGGGGAAGGGGAAGAATAAGGAAAGGAATAGAGAAAGGAAGGCAGTCTAGGAAGCTCTATACGACCCACCCATTTAATTAATGGTGAGTTCAATTTACATGAATGAGCATGTTTGAATTCCTCACCTTTAATATGAAACTTTGACTATCTGTAAAAATTGGTGGCAGATCAAAAAACTGCTCCTTTTCCTTTCTTTTAATTTTTTTGAGATGAGAGGTCTCACTATGTTGCCCAGGCTGGTCTTGAACTACTGGGCTCAAGTGACCCTTCCAGCCTCCCAAGAAGCTGGGATTACAGGCATGTGCCATGGCACCCAGCTAAGAGCTCCTCTTTTTTCCTTTTTTTTTTTTTTGAGACGGGGTCTCACTCTGTCGCCCAGGCGGGAGTGCAGTGGTGCGATCTCGGCTCACTGCAAGCTCTGCCTCCCAGGTTCATGCCATTCTCCTGCCTCAGCCTCCCTAGTAGCTGGGACTACAGGCGCCCGCCACCACACCCAGCTAATTTTTTGCAGTTTTAGTAGAGACGGGGTTTCACTGTGTTAGCCAGGATGGTCTCGATCTCCTGACCTCGTGATCCGCCCGCCTCAGCCTCCCAAAGTGTTGGGATTACAGGCGTGAGCCACCGCGCCTGGCCAGAGCTCCTCCTTTAACAATGACCAAATTAAACTAATTATTATACTTTTTTTTTTTTTTTTGAGATAGAGTCTCGCTCTGTTGCCCAGGCTGGAGTGCAGTGGCATGACCTCAGCTCAATGCAACCTTTGCCTCCAGGGTTCAAGTGATTCTTCTGCCTTAGCTTCCCAAGTAGCTGGGATTACAGGCGTGTGCCACCACGCTAGGCTAATTTTTGTATTTTTAGTAGAGACAAGGTTTCTCCAGGTTGGTCAGACTGGTTTTGAACTCCTGACCTCATGATCTGCCTGCCTCAGCCTCCCAAAGTGCTGGGATTATAGGCATGAGCCACCGCACCTGGCCTAATTATTATGCTTTTTACAAAGAATTCTTCTTGGGCATAATTTTCATTTAATAATAAATATTATAATTAAAGCAGCTAACATTGAGCAGTTACAATGTGTCAGGCACCATTCTAGGCAGTTTATTAGTATTAACTCATTTAATACTCACACTCACCCTACCTCATTAGGGTACACTTAACAAATGAAAAATATATGTCACAGAAAGGTTCAGTAGCATGCTACCACTTAGTATAACATTCAGTTTATTATGAAACAGTCTCTCTTTTCAATCTTGTTGGGTTTAATTATTTTATTGAAATAACTGAATTATTAAAATATAATTCACACACCATACAATTTATCCCTTGAAGTACAACGGTCTTTCGTATATTCAGAATTTAGGAACCATCACCACATTCAATGTTAGCAAATTGTCATCATCTCAAAAACAAATTCTGTACCCATTAGCTACATCCCCCTGTCAACGGCTAATCTACCTTCTGTCTATCCTGGGTTTGCCTATCCTGAACTTTTCATATAAATGCAACAATACAGTATGTGGTTGTTTGTGTCTGGCTTCTTTCACTTAGCATAATGTTTTCAAGATTCATTTACATTGTAGTGTGTATCAGAACATTATTGTTTTTAACTGCAAAATAGTATTCCACTGTGTGGATATGTCACATTTTATTTAGCCATTCATCAGTTGAGGGACACTTAGGTTGTTTCCACTCTTAGGCTATTGTGAATAATGCTGTTATGAATGGTCATATGTAAGTTTTCATGTGGACATAAGTTTTCATTACTCTTGGGCATAACTTAGGAATGGAATTATGGGTCACAGGGTAACTCTACGTTTAGCTTTTGAGAAACTGCCAGACTGCCTTGCACAGCAAGTATACATTTTACATTCTCACCAGCAGTGTATAAATATTCCATTTTCTCCACATCGTTGTTCACACTTTTTATTTTATCTGTCTTTTTAATTATAGCCATCCCAGTGGGTGGGAAATGATATCTCACTGTGGTTTTGATTTGCATTTCCCTGATGGTTAAGGATGCTGAACATCTTTTCATGTTCTTATTGGCCATTTGTATATCTTCTTTGGACAAATATCTATTCATATCACTTTCCCATTTCTTTTTTCTTTTTTTTTTTTTTGAGAGGGAGTCTCGCTCTGTCACCCAGGCTGGAGTGCAGTGGTGAGATTTCAGTTCACTGCAACCTCCACCTCTGGGTTCAAGCAATTCTCCTGCCTCAGCCTCCCAAGTAGCTGGGATTACAGTCCACGCCACCATGCCTGGCTAATTTTTGTATTTTTAGTAGGGACGGGGTTTCACCATGTTGGTCAGGCTGGTCTTTTAACTCCTGACCTCAGGTGATCCACCCACCTTGGCCTCCCAAAGTGCTGAGATTACAGGCATAAGACACTGCGCCCAGCCCTGTTTCTTAATTGTGTAATTTATCTTTTCATTACTGACTTGGAATAATTCTTTTTTTTTTTTCTTGAGACAAGAGTCTCACTCTGTCACCTAAGCTGGAGTGCAGTGGTACAATCTCAGCTCACAGCAACCTCTGCCTCCCATATCCAGGCGATCCTCCTGCCTCAGCCTCCTGAGTAGCTGGGATTACAGGTATGCAACACCACACTGGCTAATTTTTATATTTTTAGTAGAGATGGGGTTTCACCATGTTGGTCAGGCTGGTCTTGAACTCCTGACCTCAGGTGATAGGCCTGCCTCAGTCTCCCAAAGTGCTAGGATTACAGATGTGAGCCACCATGCCCGGACAAGAATTCTTTATATATTCTAGACACAAGTCTCATCAGATATATGATTTTGAAATATTTTCTCCCATTCTGTGAGTTATTTTTTCACTTTCTTGATGGTGACATTTGAAGCACAAGAGCTTTTAAGTTTCTTAAAGTCAAATTTATCTATTTTTTCTCTTGTTAACTGTGCTTTTGGTATCATATCTGAGAAAACTCTGCCTAACCCAAAGTCATGAAGATTTACTATATTTTATTCTATGAGTTTTATAATTTTAGCTCTTAAATCTTCTCTATATCTTTTCCCGACTTGCAAATTAATACCATTGATAGTACACACACCACCCCATCTCATTCTTTACTACCAAAGTGCTTTGGTGGTCCACGCCTAATCTACTTGATAGCCAAGAAATTATTTGCTTATGGCATTATAATTTCCAGTATTAAACAAAAGCTCATCTATGGAATGTGATAAATTTCTGCTTCATGCTTCCAGGTGCACACATTTTAAAAAAGAATAAAGCTACCTTCCTTGCATTCTATGATCAGAACCAAAGTGTAAGCTGATTCTACAAAATTTAAACTTAAGAGATCTCCAGAGCCATATTCCTAAACTCTAAATCTTTGGAAAATATAAATTTATTTGCTCTAATTATAATTACTAAGACACAGTCACATATTTTTATAGGATTACCATCAAGTTCCTAATGTAATCATGACAGAGAAACTATAACTTAAGTAAAGAATTTAATTCAACTAAGATTTATTGATAGCCTCCTACATGCCAAGCATTGTGGGAAGTGCTGAGATGACTAAATCAGAGTTCTTGACTTCAAGGAGGTTATAATTTAGTGGGGATTAAAAAAACCAAATATTAAGAAATTTACAATAAACAATACTGTATATTTTATTTTATTTTTTTAAAAGAGAAACTGATAATTAAATTCAGTCTTTCTGCAGGACTATTCTGTCCTGAAGGAATTAATGAGGGCATACCTCCCTAATACTGAGGCTCAGCAAATCCTTTATTTCATTCTGTGATCTAGGAGCTCCAGCTCGAAATTATGGAGATACTACTGGAAGCCTATGTGAAAACGGTATTTTTTTATAAAAAGAATAATATATGTAAGGGAAGAATAATATATGTGGTAAGTTAAGGAAATCTTTTAAAGTGAAACTTTTCCTGTAATGCAAAGAATACTCTGCCTTACATGAATCACATGAATCTTTGTCTCCTCAAAGCAGGAAAAGCCCACTATTCCCACTAGGATATTCCAGATAGTTTCATCATTTAGCTCTTTTGACTACCAAATACTTTCCCATGACACTCTTCTTTAATGTGTAGTTTTTGAGTTATATCAACACCTGATTCTTTTATAAGTCCAAAAAAATTTGAATTTGGGTATGTCATCTAGTTTCACAGTTATGATCCCTTAAGACATCTTGGCTCCCAAGTCTAAATTTCTCTATTCTTTTCCCTTTCAGCCCTCCATATCTGGAATGCTAGAAACACCCTGCGGCTTCACATCAAATGAATGGTTATTTCATAGAATCAAAATGATGTGTTCTTACATTAGAAAGAGAAGTTGAGGAGATCGAGACTATCCTGGCTAACATGGTGAAACCCCGTCTCTACTAAAAATACAAAAAACTAGCCGGGCGTGGTGGCAGGCGCCTGTAGTCCCAGCTACTTGGGAGGCTGAGGCGGGAGAATGGCGTGAACCCGGGAGGTGGAGCTTGCAGTGAGCCAAGATCACGCCACTGCACTCCAGCCTGGGAGACACAGCGAGACTCCGTCTCAAAAAAAAAAAAAAAAAAAAAAAAAAAGAGAGAGAAGTTGAACAATATTTTGGCTGAGTTGTGTGGTTTATCCACAGTACCACATTCTGTTTTAAATGATTTCATCACTCAGTCAAAAGGCTGCCATAATTTTCAGTGGTTTTCTAGTCACAGTCAATAAAATAAAGAAAAAAAAAAACCCCTATAATCTTCATGACCAAGCAAGTCTTGAAAGGGAACAGTTAGGAAGTTTCTTTGACAACTTAAAAGGTACACACAAAAATGCTCATGAAAAAAACAATTTATTCTGAGCTAGCAGCTGCAAAATGATCAATAAGGTTGTAAAAGAAAAAATTTTTGTCTGCATCCGCTACTTAAATGCTCTTTTAGGCACCTAAGATAACAGAATTCACTTTAAAATTCCTTTGTAGATTTAGAGTAGGATAAATATTTTACTTCCTTATCTTTAGTCTTACTTACCTTGTGGCAACAAGTGGGTAGCTGTGGCATGGTGATGCCCAGGCATCTCTTGTCCATGGCATACAGTCATAGAGCAGTAAATCCTTCTCAGTCACAGCCATGAGGACAGGTCTCCATTGCTGTCTTCCACCATCTAGTTTTGCCTGTTACAATGGAAAAATTCAGAAATCAGGGCTAACTATAATGATTTGTCTTTGTAAAAGTTCCTTCAGTGATGGCCTAACACAATGGGTCTCCATGTTGTTTTCCCAACCTGATGGACTTGACATACAGGAAACATCTCACCAAGTTTACACTGGTAGGGACTCTCCACTGGGAGGTGTGAAGTGGTGTGTGTATTAGAGCTATAAACATTATCTAGTGATACAACACAGTTTTTCCCCATTCCATAATAACTAAACATTGCCAATTGTTTTTTCTTTTATTGAGATAGGGTCTCACTCAGCTTCCCAAAGAGCTGGGATTACAGGCATGAGCCACACATCTGGCCAATATTGTCAATTCTAATTAAATATATAGTAATATGTTCAAAATTATAAGTTTCAGAATGTCTGATGTGTAATATCTTCTAAACATAGGATAGAAACTCCTACTACCAAGTAAGTCTGTATAATGTAAACATCAAAGTTTTTGATCAAGACTTACAATAAGAAATATAGTTTACATTGCAAGCCAATATACGCATACATAGATAGTTGAATAAAATATTTTCCAAATAACATAACTCTCTTATTTTGTGCAATGTAATCTGTTAATGTCTATCTTTTTTTTTTTTTTTAGACAGTCTCGGTCTGTCGCCAGGCTGGAGTGCAGTGGCACAATCGCAGCTCACTGCAACCTTTACCTCCTGCCTCAGCCTCCTGAGTAGTTAGGATTACAGGTGCGCGCCACCACACCCAGCTAATTTTTGTATTTTTAGTAGAGACGGGTTTCACCATGTTGGCCAGGGTGGTCTTGATCTCCTGATCTCATGATCCACCCACCTTGGCCTCCCAAAGTGCTGGGATTACAGGTATGGGACACCTTGCCTGGCCCGTCTATCGTATTTTTTTAAAACGCAGATCATGATTCACTATGTCGTATTTTTTTTTTTCTTTTTGAGACGGAGTTTCGCTCTTGTTGCCCAGGCCGGAGTGCAATGGTGCAATCTCAGCTTACTGCAGTCTCAGCCTCCTGGGTTCAAGTGATTCTCCTGCTTTAGCCTACTGAGTAGCTGGGATTATAGGCATATGCCACCACACCCAGCTAATTTTGTATTTTTAGTAGAAACAAGGTTTTTCCATGTTGGTCAGGCTGGTCTCGAACTCCTGATTTCAGGTGATCTGCCGGCCTCAGCCTCCCGAAGTGCTGGGATTACTGGAGTGAGCCATAGCGCCAGACCCACTGTATGTTTGTTTTGTTTTGTTTTGTTTTGCTTTTTGAGACGCAGTATCACTCTGTTGCCCAGGTTGGAGTGCAGTGGTGCGATCTTGGCTTACTGCAACCTCTCCCTCCTGGATTCAAGCAATTCTCCTGCCTCAGCCTCCCGAGTAGCTGGGACTACAGGTGCATGCTGCCACGCCCAGCTAATTTTTTTGTATTTTAGAAGAGATGGGGTTTCACTGTATTGCCCAGGCTGGCCTCGAACTCCTGGGCCCAGGCAATCTGCCTGCCTCGGCCTCCCAGAGTGCTAGGATTACAGGCATGAGCCAATGTGCCCAGCCTCACTGTGTTGTATTTTTAAAAAATTATTATTAACCCAGAACTTAACAGCTTAAGAAAACACTTAAACTATGTTCCAAGAGTTCTCCATTGTATTTTATTTATTATTATTATTATTATTATTATTATTGTTTTTAGACAGAGTCTTGTTCTGTCACCCAGGCTGGAGTGCAATGGCAAGATCTTGGTTCACTGCAACCTCCACCTCCCGGGTTCAAGCAATTCTCCTGCCTCAGCCTCCTGACTACCTGAGATTACAGGCACCCGCCACCACGCCCAGCTAATTTTTTGTATTTTTAGTACAGCCAGGGTTTCACCATGTTGGCCATACTAGTCTCGAACTCCTGACCTCAGGTGATCCACCTACCTCAGCCTCCCAAAATGCTGGGATTACAAGCATAAGCCACCGTGCCTGGCCCATTGTATTTTAGAAATTTATGTTTCAGCTTAGAAGGTTGCATTGAATTTACTTGTATATGCTCAGTTATCTCTAAAAATGTTTTAAACTTCAGGAAAACAACTACTATTTATCCATACTGTCAAGGATCCAAGGCCAAAAAGCCAGACTATATTCAACAAAAGCCCTGTCATGATCAAAACTTTTCCCTCCTCAGGAGACCTCTGAGCAAGGACTGTTTAACAACACTGTATTTTAACACTGATCCTTCAGCTCAGCACCACTGACAGCTTCAAGGAGAATTCAAATTGACGAATGACTTATCTCTGAAAGTGTTGCCTTCAGAGCCCTTTTCATGTGCTTTCCTTAAGGACTTCTGAAGGTAATCTGGACATGAGAACCTTACATCTATAATCTGAAAGCGGCCTGAGTAAGGTTTGGTTCTGTGCTATAATATCTGTCACTGGGACGCTCTTCTCCTAGCCAAGGCCACGAGCTAGATCCCAAAAGTGGGAAATTAATTCTAGCCAGTGAAGGGACTAGTGTTCTACCATGTGCTGAAAGCAACAAAAGACAAAACCTAACACTGAGAATTCAAGCAAAATATTGTAGAAATAATTATGCATTTCTTATCAGTGAACCTTAGTTTTCCAAGACTCTATATTAGTCTATGGTTAACTCTCCAATGTCTAGAAGGAGAGTATCAGCTCTAAAGAGGTTCTCTTAGAATCATACATTTTTGGATCACAGATATCCCCAAAAAAATTCTAGTTTATGTTCACTACTAGGTATTTGTTCCCAAGACTATTACAGACAATATTTCAATAGGTTACATCAGATAGAACTGTCTTCCCAAAGGGTTAAAATGATAAACTGATTTTAATCCAGGTGCGGTGGCTCATGCCTGTAATCCCAACACTTGGGGAGGCCAAGTCAGGCAGATCACGAGATCAGGAGATCAAGACCATCTGGCCAACATGGTGAAACCCCATCTCTACAAAAATTAGCTGGGCGTGGTGGCGCGCGCCTGTAGTCCCAGCTACTCAGAAGGCTGAGGCAGGAGAATCGCTTGAACCGGGGAGGCGGAGGTTGCAGTGAGCTGAGATCGCGCCACTGCACTCCAGCCTGGAAACAGAGCGAGACTGTCTTAAAAAAAAAAACAAACAAAAAAAACCATAAACTGATTTTTGAAAATAAATGTTTTACTGGCTGGGTGTGCTGGCTCACACCTGTAATCTTGACACTTTGGGAGCCCCAAGTGGGCAGATCACTTGAGCCTGGGCAACTTGGTAAAAACCTCATCTCTACAAAAAATACAAAAATCAGCCAGGCATGATGGTGTGCATCTGTAGTCCCAGCAACTCAAGAGACTGAGGTGGGAGGATCACTTCAGCCCAGGAGGTAGAGGTTGCAGTGAACTGAGATTGTACTACTGCACTCCAGCCTGGGGAACAGAGTGAGACCCTGTTTCACAAATAAAATAAAGTAAACAAATAAATAATTTTTCCCCTTAAGTTACAAGAGAGATTTTTGAAGGCTAGATAAGAGTATAAGCATTTGGAAAACCTAAATTAAATGTATGTCTTCCCAAAGAAGGTATTTTGAGCCCTAAAGGAAAGATGCTAATGCCAATGGGAGCAATGTTCAATTTCAAGAAAGAGAACTTTAATTAACATGTTTTTCAAACTGTTTACTCTCTTAGCTCTTTCAAGTCCTTTGTTTTTAGAGAATATCTTTTCCCTGTTTTACTTATATTGGAAAAAAAAATGAAACCTAAATTCAATCATTCTGATTGCCTATTTGCCTTAAGTTTTGTTTTGTTTTTTTTGTTTGTTTGTTTGTTTTTTGGTGATGGAATTTTGCTCTGTTGCCCAAGCTAGAGTGCAATGGCACCATCTCAGCTCACTGCAAACTCTACCTCCTGGGTTCAAGCGATTCTCCTACCTCAGCCTCCTGAGTAGCTAGGATTACAGGTGTCTGCCACCATGCCCAGCTAATTTTGTATTTTTAGTAGAGATGGAGGTTTTGCCATGTTGGCCAGGCTGGTCTCGAACTCCTGACCTCCTGAGGTGGGTGATCCACCCACTTCAGCCTCCCAAAGTGCTGGGATTCCAGGCGTGAGTCACCACACCTGGCCTTGCCTTAACTTTTAAGGATACTGTTTGCTTTCAGTGAAATCAAACGCTGTCTGCTATATATAGTATGTGTTTTCCGATTATGGTAGCACAAGCAGCCTTGGGGATCCCACCATTGAGTTTCTGGCCAGAGACAAAAGGAATACAAATGTTAGGGCTTTGGTTTGCTTGTGTTTGAATACCCACACATACACAAACCTGGCCAAACTACAGCTTTCTCCAAATTTTCTTTTTTTTTTTTTCCCCTCATGGAGACTCACCTTGTTGCCCAGGCTAGAGTGCAATGGTACAATCTCGCCTCACTGCAACCTCTCCCTCCCGGATTCAAAAAATTCTCCTGCCTCAGCCTCCTGAGTAGCTGGGATTACAGGTGCCCACCACCATGCTCAGCTAATTTTTGTATTTTTAGTAGAGACGGGGTTTCACCATGTTGGCCAGGCTTGTCTCAACCTCCTGACCTCATGATCTGCCTGCCTCAGCCTCCCAAAGTGCTGGGATTACAGGCGTGAGCCACCGTTTCGGGCCTCCAAATTTTATTTCTAATAAACAGAGGTGGACAGCACTAAAGATGAAAAAATACTAATAGTTATTATTCATTTCCCAAATCCCTTAATCCCTTTTTGACAGGCAATGTACTTCTGGTTCTTTATTTTATTATTACAATAAAAAATGGACAGCAAAAAGTAAATAACTAATTACACTAATACCAACTGAAGGTATATGATCCTAACTTGAGTCTTTATGCACTTTGAGAATTAAAAGGCATCAGTAGTAACTGTTAAACCTTCCTTGGTTGTCTTGCCTTTTCTTTTCTTTTTTTTTTTTTTGATGGAGTCTTGCTCTGTCGCTCAGGCTGGAGTGCAGTGGTGCGATCTCGGCTCACTGCAAGCTCCGCCTCCCAGGTTCATGGCATTCTCCTGCCTCAGTCTCCCGAGTAGCTGGGATTACAGGCACCCGCCACCATGCCTGGCTACTTTTTTATATTTTAGTAGAGATGGAGTTTCACTGTGTTACTCAGAATGGTCTCGATCTCCTGACCTCGTGATCTGCCCGCCTCAGCTTCCCAAAGTGCTGGGATTACAGGCGTAAGCCAACACGCCTGGCTTCATTTTTTTTTTTTTTTTTTTTTTTTTTTTGAGACAGGGTCTTACTCTGTTCCCTAGGCTAGGGAGCAGGAGCACAAACACTCACTGTAGGCTCACGAGACTCACTGCAGCCTCGACCTCCTGGGATCAAGTGATTCTCCCACCTCAGAATCTTGAAAAGCTGGGACCACAGGTGCCCACCATCTCTCCTAGCTAATTTTAAAAAAATTTTTGTGTAAATATGGGGTCTCACTTTGTTACCTAAGCTGGTCTTGAATTCCTGGGCTCAAGCGTTCCTCTCACCCACCTCCCAAAAGCTGGGATTACAGGCACAAGCCACGGTACCTGGCCTTTGGCTTTTCTCATTAATGCCCAGGCCTGGGTCTCCCACAGTCGCAAAGAGGCACTGCTGCTGCTACTTTCTTGTCTCTGCACCTGACCCTTCCTAGGACCTGTGATGCCAAGGCCATTGTGAGGGGCAAAAAAGTCAGGGTTTAGCCCCAGCTAAACCGAGGGCTCTCGCTCTTCTGGTCTCCTGGGTCTGCCCCACCTGAAGACATGAGTGGTGAGTTGGCTCCAAGTAAAAGCACAGAGCATATATCCACCTCACCTGTTTCCTGACAAATAATGACTTATACTGCGTATTTTCCAAGCATGGCAAAGTTGTAAAGGTTACTATAATGAAATATAAAGATACCAGGAAGAGTAAAGAGGTTGCATTTATTTTATTTTTGGATAAAATAATCTGCACAAAACAGTACTAGGGCAATAAACAACAGTTATTTGGTAGAGTGATAAAAGCAAGCATCACTATTGACAACAGAAGAGCAGCCGAGTTCACCCAAAGGCAGAACTACTTTGATGAATCTAAGTGTTATGTTTGTGGGAAAAGTGGACACCTAAGTTACGCCTGTCTGAAAAATATGCTTGAAGAACGTGAACCTCCAAAGAAGAAAGAAAAAAAAAGAAAGTTCCTGAACCAGTAGAAGAAACTGCAGAAGTAGAAGACAGTGAAGATTAAGGGGAGAATCCTAGTCTTGACAGCCTTATGCCACAGCATTCCAAAAAGCCAAAACTGAGGAGAAAGAAAAGAAGAAAAAAGAAAATCCAGTTCAGGAGGTCCCTCAACATCAGATGATTCAAGACGCTCAAGAATAAAGAAAAGCACATATTTCAGTGATAAGGAAGAACTCAAGTGATTAAAATTGCATTTATTGGCCAGGCGCAGTGACTCACACCTGTAATCCCAGCACTTTGGGAGGCCTAGGCGGGCAGATCACCAGGTCGGGAGATCGAGACCATCCTGGGTAACAAGGTGAAACCCTGTCTCTACTAAAAATACAAAACATTAGCCGGGCTTGGTGGCAGGTACCTGTAGTCCCAGCTACTCAGGAGGCTGAGGCAGAAGAATGGCGTGAACCTGGGAGGAGGAGCTTGCAGTGAGCCAGGATAGCACCACTGCACTCCAGACAGAGTGAGACTCTGTCTCGAAAAAAAAAAAATTACATTTATTTTGTATATATCACTAAAATAAAAAAGTCTTGGCATACAAAGTTAAAAAAAATACTCAAATGCTTTAAAAAACTCATTTAATAGATAATACATGTCCTCCATTTGGTGGACTCAAAAAAATCTCCCTTTAAGAATATAACTGGCAGGGCGCAGTGGCTCACGCCTGTAATCCCAGCACTGTGGGAGGCTAAGGCAGGTGATCACTTGAGGTCAGGAGTTTGAGACCAGCCTGACCAACATGGTGAAACCCCGTCTCTACTAAAAATACAAAATTAGCTGAGCATGGTGGTGCACGCCTGTAATCCCAGCTACTTAAGAGGCTGAGGCACAAGAACCGCTTGAATCCAGGAGGCAGAGGTAGCAGTGAGCCAAGATTGCACCATTGCACTCCAGCCTGGGCAACAAGAGCTAAACTCCGTCTCAAAAAAAAAAAAAAAAAGAACATACCCAGGCCGGGGACAGTGGCTCATGCCTATAATCCTAGCACTTTGGGAGGCTAAGTTGGGAAGATGACCTGGGCCCAGGAGTTTGAGACCAGCCTGGGCAACACAGTGAGATCCTATCTCTACAAAAAATAATTTTAAAATTAGCCTGGTGTGGTGGTACGTGCTTGTAGTCCTAGCTACTCAGAAGACTGAAGTGGGAGGATTGCTTGGGCCTAGGAGGTTGAGGCTGCAGTGAGCCATGATTACACCACTGCACTTCAGCCTGGGTGAAAGAATGAGACCCTGCCTCAAAAAAAAAAAGTAGAGTGGAATGGTGGTTCCCAGTGGCTGGGGTGAGGCGTAAATGGGGAAAGTGAAGATGTTGGTCAAATGGTACAGAGTTTCAATTAAACAGGATGAATAAATTCTGGTAATCTTTTGCATAGTATGGTGACTATAGTTAATAATAATATATTGGCCGGGCATAGTAGCTCACACCTGTAATCCCAGAACTTTGGGAGGGTGAGGCGGGTGGATGACCTGAGGTCAGGAGTTTGACACCAGTCTGGCCATCATGGTGAAATCCCATCTCTACTAAAAATACAAAAATTAGCTGGGTGTGGTGGCATGTGCCTGTAATGCCAGTTACTCAGGAGGCTGATGCAGGAGAATAGCTTGAACTCGGGAGGCAGAGGTTGCAGTGAGACAAGATCGCACCACTGCACTCCAGCCTGGGCGACAGAGTAAGACCTCATTTCAAAAAAATAAATTGCATATTTCAAAATACATTAAAAGAAAAAATTTTTAATGTTTTTACCACAAAGAAATGATAAATATTTGAGGTGATGGATATGTTGATTAGCCTGATTTGAGCATTCCACAATGTATACATGTATCAAAACATTATATTGTATCCCATAAATATACATAATTATTTGCCAATTTAAAAAAACCACTGTGAACATGGAAATTAAACAAAACAAACAAACAAACAAAACAAAAACCAATATAACCAGTTAAAGGGTAAAATCAGTCACATAAAAATTAGTATCAATAACCTAGGAGGCGGAGCTTACAGTGAGCCGAGATCGCACCACCGCACTTCAGCCTGGGCGACAGAGCAAGACTCCATCTCCAAAAAAAAAAAAAGAGAGAAATATCCCCTACCCTCTGAACTCTCACTATCTAAACTTAGGAACTGATGTGAACCTTTGGATAAACCCCTTACTAACCAAAGTTTTACTATTTACTGTCAGAAACTTAAGAACTGAATATATGCAGATAATGTTGATATCCTTATCTGATCCACCTGGACATAGGAGCCAAAGGATCTGGACAGTGCATGTGTGAAAGGACCCAGCTAATTTTTTTTTAGTTGTCAATTTTTTGTAGAGATGGGTATTTCCCATATTGCCCTGGTTGGTCTCAAACTCCTGGTCTTAAGCGATCCTCCCACCTCAGCCTCCCAAAGTGTTGGTTTTACAGGTATGAGCTACCACATCCTGCCTCATATTTTCTTTTTATTTGCATAAAGAAACTCTCAAAAGATTCAATAGAAAGGAATAAGAGTTGTTACCTTTCCAGGGCAAAGGGCATAACAGGTGGATAGGTAACAGGAATGAGGGCAAGACTTTTGACCTATTAATTTTTTGTTTGATTTTTCAACCATGTGAATGTGTTACCTTTTTAAAATCATGAGGATTTTGAACAATGCCAGAAGCACAGAAGAATTACCATTCAATTCAAGTTTTTAACTAGCATATAAAATATAGAAACAATGATAAACACAACTAAAATGTTAAAATTTTCAAAGTCATAAGTACTTATACCATGACTTTCACTCATTTATTATTCTAATTATGCTTTATAGAAATGATCACTGTACTAATATTACATTCTCATTTATTATAATTTTATTTGAAATGTTCATAAAAAGTTGAGAAGTGGCAAAAAATAAAATAAAAAAAATTACTCTTGCTGGTGACCAAAATTGGCCCCTGAATTACCACAATTACTTGGTACCACCAAGATCACCAGGCACCACCACAGATCTACCACATCAGAACTGCTTTGAGGACAATATCCTCCTCAAATAAATAAAATCAACCTCGACTTAAAAAAAAAAAGTTAGAACTATGTTGGGGTGGAAGGTGGGAACCAGTGGGAAACTGTACTTAAAAAAAAAAAAAAAAATCAAAACTGAAAGAACGAAATCCTTCCTGTGCTGATTCTGCTGTATTTGGGAACCAGTTATTTAGTCCACTCCCTGGCCCTTTGCACACACAACTAGGATTCAAAACCTAAGTTTCAAAAAGACTCAAAAGCAGTGAAAAACAGAGCTAGCACTTAAACACTCATCTCTGAACCCCCTAGTCCAGTCCTTTTTTTTCAAGCCCCTCTAGCCTAGCTGATGGTGAAGAAAAAAGATGTAACATAATGTTACATAGAACTTTTACTCTCCTTTTGTCAAACCTGGGATCTAAAATAACTTGGGCTTTCAAGTTCTTCTTTTCCTTTCACTCAACATCTACTCAGGCTTTCTTGTTTCTTTTTTTTTCACTTTTCAGTTATGGAAGACAATTGTACCTCTGTCTAATTGTAAAATCGTTTGTATATTTTATACTTTTTCCAGAGCAGGGGAATCAACTACAGCCTGCTGCCCCTAGAAGCTCTTCTAGTCGGGAACAAGGGTTGGGAAACTATGACCCCTGGGACAGATGCAGCCAACTACCAGTTTACTTGTTTTTGTAAATAAAGTTTTACTGAAACGCAGTCACATCCATTCATTTTCCTATTGCCTATTACAGTTGTCTTGCTACAACAGAAGAATCAAGTAGTTGTGATGCTATCTTGCCCTTTACAGAAAAAGTTAGCTGAACCTGATCTAAAATCATGAAAATTATCCTCTGTCATTAAGGATAGAGATGGTAATAAGAACTTCTTTTTAGTAACAGTATGATAGTGATTACTATGTCAGTTACTTCTGGTTGAGTGGATAATTAGCAACAAATAGTCAAAAGTAGAAGGAGAAAAAGGGAGGTGAAACAAAAGACCGAAAAACAAAAGATCTCCAAGCTAGATATCCAGGACCTAACTGCATGTTAAGTATTACAGATATCTAAAATGAGGAACCATCCTGGCTCTGAACGGGAACCAGGTGATACCTGCCTCCCAGCCTACCTGTTCTGCCAGCCAGGCAATATGCTTGACCTCTTTACTGCCTCCTGCTGTACTGGTTGCCCCAAGCATGGCGTTGAGTTCAGCCAACACCTGTGGGAGGAGAGCCATTATGTTGGTGTGGATAGCTACGAACCAGGAGTGTGCTGTGGCTGTATCTTTGCAGCGTAGGATCAACGTGTTCCTGCTATCAGGAGAATGTAGCTCTATCAATCTGTGTGGAAAAAGAAAAAAAAAATGAGCTAGGACAGAGTCACCAAACCTGCCAGGTTTAAAATACATAACTGCAAATCTATTTTAACTTAGCATTTTCAAATACATCTGTATACTCAAATAAAGATACTTTCTCGGCCAGGCACAGTGGTTCATGACTGTAATACCAGCACTTTGGGAGGCCAAGGCAGGCGGACTGCCTGAGCTCAGGAGTTCAAGACCAGCCTAGGCAACACAGTGAAACCCCATCTCTGCTAAAATACAAAAAATTAGCTGGGCATGGTAGTGGGTGCCTGTAATCCCAGCTATTCAGGAGGCTGAGGCAGCAGAATAGCTTGAACCCAGGAGGTGGAGGTTGCAATAAGCCAAGATCACACCACTGCACTCCAGCCTGGGTGACAGAGCGAGACTCCGTCTTAAAAAAAAAAAGAAAAGAAAAGATACTTTCTCTTAATTTCCTAGAGCTCAATTCCAAAGAAAACAACATATGGAAAGATAAAAATCAGAGGCCGGGCGCGGTGGCTCACTCCTGTAATCCCAGCACTTTGGGGGGCCAAGGCAGGTGGACTGTCTGAGATCAGGAGTTTGAGGCCAGCCTGGCCAACATAGTGAAATCCCGACTCTACCAAAAATACAAAAAATTTAGCCGGGCGTGGGGGTGGGCGCCTGTAATCCCAGCTACTCGGGAGGCTGAGGCAGGGGAACTGCTTGAACTAGGGAGGTGGAGGTTGCAGTGAACCAAGATCCAGCCTGGGTGACAGAGCAAGACTCTGTCTTAAATAAATAAATAAATAAATAAATAAATAAATAAAAATATATTAAAAAATCAGAAAGACCAACTTGGGCTAGTTACTGAACCTGAGAAAAAATTAAAGAAACACCAACTGCTGGATCTGTCGTTTCAGTGTTAAAGTAATAAGCTAAGGGAACTTACTGTAGTCTACAGTAGATCACTTTGCCTTAATTTCTATGTCTAAGAAATGAAAAGCATGCTTGCTGAACCATATAGGCACATTGAAAAGAAGGAACTGATACTCTTTTAAACATTCAGGAAATTCTGGGATAAAGTAGTGCCAGCTTAAAAATGTGTACTGCCAAATAATGAACTGAAATTTACATTATGTGAAATAAATAGAAAATTAGCAGCCGGGCATGGTGGCTCACACCTATAATCCCAGCACTTTGGGAAGCTGAGATGGGCAGATCACCTGAGGTCAGGAGTTTGAGACCAGCCTGGCCAACATGGTGAAACCCCACCTCTACTAAAATATACAAAAATTAGCCACGCGTGGTGGCACATGCCTGTAATGTCAGCTACTCATGAGGCTGAGGCAGGAGAATCGCTTGAGCCCAGGAGTCGGAGATTGCAGTGAGCCAAGATCGCGCCACTGCACTCCAGCCTGGGTGACAAAGTGAGACTTTCTCTCAAAAAAAAAAAGAAAGAAAAAAGAAAATTAGCAGATTATTACTCTTTATGAAAATTTAGAACTGTGTTTGGGTACTTTTATATGATTACTCATCCAGTGAGTTATGGTAGAAAAATAGTTAAGGGATCAACACTATGGCTGTTCTATATTAGTTAATGCTCACCGAGAACAATCTGTATTTCAAAAGTAACCTTTAGAAAACTGCTAAAATATTTTAAATATACATTGAACAAATTCTTTATAAAGCAATCTATTGAATATTGTTTTGTGTTTTTATCAAAGTTCTTGCAAAGATGAATTTTAAAAGTCAAATAAATAAATAACATATATACTCTGCTGCGAACACATATCTTTTAAAATGGAAAAAAAGAAGCAATTAGGAGTGTTTTTCATGGTAGGCTACAAATTGACAAACCGC
The DNA here is from genome assembly GCF_047675955.1 of Chlorocebus sabaeus. Taxonomy (NCBI): domain Eukaryota; kingdom Metazoa; phylum Chordata; class Mammalia; order Primates; family Cercopithecidae; genus Chlorocebus; species Chlorocebus sabaeus. Next base: position 66,224,454 of record NC_132908.1, on the reverse strand, counting down.
CAATGACCAGGGAGAGAGTTTTCTTTACATTATTTTCTGAAGACAGTTTTTGTTGCCTAAAGGCACTATCATCAGATTCTATGACACTTGTCAAAAAGATAAGCAATTTACAAGTATACTAGCATTTCTGCTTTGAAGCTCTTTCGTCAGTTTCTAAACCCTTTATAATTCCAAATACTTTAAGTTGTCATATTTTGTATTGCAAATATTCATTTTCATTTGAATTCTGGTTGGTCTATACTTTCTTAAATAAACATTTATTGAGCACCTACTATATGCCAAATATTGTGCTAGGCACTGGTATTGGAGATACAGTGATGAAAAAAGTGTATCATCTAGCTACTTCCAGGCCTACCTACCAGTCTATCCATCTTTTATATGCTGTCAAAGTTCTATGGTAACAGCAAAATAGGACAAAAGTTCTAGAAAATAGAAGACATAAAGTAAGAGTTGTGAACAGCCAAAAGGCTTAAGAAAAGTCCATATTTGAAAGTTCATATTACTCAGAGGAAAACCTTTAGATATCAAGTTTTAAGCTATTTGCTTTTTATTTAGACACAGTTCTGATGAGCTCTTTATTTGATTTCCTATTATATACCTAAGTATATTAAGAGGTAGCTTGGTTCCAGAATTTAGAGGGTCTTGAACAGCAGGTTAAGTCTGAATATTAATTGGTAAATTTTTTTTTTTTTTTTTTTTTTTTTTTGAGATGGAGTCTTGCTCTTTGCCCAGGCTGAAGTGCAGTGGCACAATCTCGGCTCACTGAAACCTCTGCCTCCCGGGTTCAAGCAATTCTCCTGCCTCAGCCTCCCAAGTAGCTGGGATTACAGGTGCACACCACCAAGCCTGGCTAATTTTTGTATTTTCAGTAGAGACAGGGTTTCACCACGTTGGCCAGGCTGGTCTTGAACTCCTGACCTCAAGTGATCCGCCCACCTCGGTCTCCCAAAGTGCTGGGATTACAGGCGTGAGCCACTGCGCCTGGCCTTAATTGGTAACTATTAATAACATAGAATCACTTAGGATTCTCAACAGGAGGGCAACATGATCAAAACAATCAACTTAAAAAATAATTTTATGAGACATTTGTACACCCATGTTTATAGCAGCATCATTCACAATAGCCAAAAGGTGGAAGCAACCCAAATGTCCATCAATGGATGAATGGATAAACAAAATGTAGTATATACATATAATGGCATTATTCACCCCTTAATAAGGAAGAAATCCTAACACATGTTACAACACACATCATTAAGGATATTATACTAAGTAAAATAAGCCAGTCACGAAAGAAGAAATAATGTATGAACCCACTTTTATGAAGTATCTACAGCAGTCAAACTCACAGAAAGTGGAATGGTAGGTGCCAGGAGCTGAAGGAAGGGTGAAATGGGGAGGTTTTTAATGAGTAGAGAATTTTAGTTTTGCAAAAAGAAAAATATCTGGACATTGGTTGTACAAAAATATGAATATACTTAACACTTCTGACCTGTACACTTAAAAATGATTAAGAAATTTTATGTTATGTGTTTTTTACCACAATTTTAAAAAATTAGGTCATGTACAGTGACTCACACCTGTAATCCCAACACTTTGGGAGGCTGAGGCGGGGAAATCACTTGAGGCCAGGAGTTTGAGACCAGCCTGGGCAACAAAGTGAGACCCCATCTCTACAAAAAAAAAAATTTTTTTTTTTTTGAGATGGAGTTTCGCTCTTTCGCCCAGGCTGGAGGGCAGTGGCTGATCTCAGCTCACTGCAACCTCTGCCTTCCGGTTTCAAGCAATTCTCCGGCCTCAGCCTCTCCAGTAGCTGCGACTACAGGCGCCCGCCACCATGCCCGGCTAATTTTTGTATTTTTAGTAGAGACGGGGTTTCACTATGTTGGCCAGCCTGGTCTTGAACTCCTGACCTCATGATCCGACCGCCTTGGCCTCCCAAAGTGCTGGGATTACAGGCATGAGCCACTGCGCCCGGCCCCCACTCAATTTTTTTTTTTTTTTTTTTTTTTGAGACGGAGTCTCGCTCTGTCGCCCAGGCCGAGGTGCAGTGGTCGGATCTCAGCTCACTGCAAGCTCCGCCTCCCGGGTTTACGCTATTCTCCTGCCTCAGCCTCCGGAGTAGCTGGGACTACAGGCGCCCGCCACCTCGCCCGGCTAGTTTTTTGTATTTTTTAGTAGAGACGGGGTTTCACAGTGTTAGCCAAGATGGTCTCGATCTCCTAACCTTGTGATCCGCCCGTCTCGGCCTCCCAAAGTGCTGGGATTACAGGATTGAGCCACCGCGCCCGGCCTTTTTTTTTTTTTTTTTTTTTTTTTGAGGCAGAGTCTCGCTCTGTGGCCCAGGCTGGAGTGCAGTGGCCAGATCTCAGCTCACTGCAAGCTCCGCCTCCCGGATTTACGCCATTCTCCTGCCTCAGCCTCCCGAGTAGCTGGGACTACAGGCACCCGCCACCTCGCCCGGCTAGTTTTTTGTATTTTTTAGTAGAGACGGGGTTTCACTGTGTTAGCCAGGATGGTCTCGATCTCCTGACCTCGTGATCCGCCCGTCTCGGCCTCCCAAAGTGCTGGGATTACAGGCTTGAGCCACCGCGCCCGGCCTTTTTTTTTTTTTTTTTTTTTTTTTGAGACAGAGTTTACCTTTTGTTGCTGGGGCTGGAATGCAATGGCGCAGTCTCAGCTCACTGTAACCTCCACCTCCTGGGTTCAAGCGATTCTCCTGCCTCAGCCTCCCGAGCAGCTGGGATTACAGGCATGTGCCACCACGCCCAGCTAGTTTTTGTATCTTTAGTAGAGACGGGGATTCACCATGTTGGTCAGGCTGGTCTGAAATTCTGACCTCAGGTGATCCACGCGCCTCGGCCTCCCAAACTGCTGGGATTATAGCCATGAACCATCGTGCCTGGCCCCCACATTCTTTTTTTTGTTTTGTTTTTGTTTTTTTTTTTTTTTTTTGAGATGGAGTCTCGCTCTTTCACCCAGGCTGGAGTCGCCTGCCAGCAGGCCTCTCGGGTTCACGCCATTCTCCTGCCTCAGGCTCCCGAGTCGCCTGCCAGCAGGCCTCGCTAATTTTTAGTAGAGACGGGGTTTCACCATGCTGGCCAGGATGGTCTCGATCTCCCTGACCTCGTGATCTGCCTGCCTCGACCTCCCAAAGTGCTGAGATTACTGGTGTGAACCACCGCGTCAGGCCGGGGTATTTTTTTTAAAAGCATAATCTTACAAATCCAAGGAGAACAGGAGAGGAGTCACTACAACAAAATTTTGGAGGCTAGTAAACAGAGGAGTTAAATGACTTAGCTGACTTAAGAAAACTGGAAAGAGCGAAATCCCAGCCAATCCATGTTGAAGAATCCCTAAGAGGCTGGGGAAGCGGTGGTACCAGTTACCTCTGGAAGTGGGAGTGAAGCAGGCAGCTCTACTCTGCGTGGTATGGAAGTGGGAGTGAAGCATGCAGCTCTACTCTGCGTGGTATGGAAGTGGGAGTGAAGCATGCAGCTCTACTCTGCGTGGTATGGTTGAAAGCCTGTCAGCATTCCCCACACCCAGTGGCCAGTGACTGCCCCACCCTCATTCTAGCAAAAGATTCAGAATCACCCTCATCCCACAAAACTGGGTGGGGGACGCAATGATGTTCTTATTTCAGATCGTATATCAGGCTATTTTCTAGAGGGACTATTTATTTCTATCGAGTTGCTTTGGCACTGTAACCAGTGTAACATCTTTTAAGCATATGCTAAAAGTTCAGCCCCAAAACTTTGACCAGAAATTTCCTTTACTCCTCCTACTGACCTACTTAGCACTACAGATAGGAATCAGTTCATCCTTCTTGAGGCACAGAATGTTCACCTTCTGAAAGTCTTTACACATCATACAGTTCCTAGGACAATCTCTCAGACATTTCTCCTTTGACACAGTCTAACTTCTGAAAATCCTGATGTCTCAGATCCTAGTTATTAAAAACTGGAAGAATGGAAAATAAATCTGTTATAAAATAAAACTAAGCCTGATTAAACACATACCGGGACCACTGGGCTGAAAAAATATGAGAATAGACAGTAAGTTATTTTCCACTGACAGTTAACCAGTTTTGTTTTTGTTTTTTTTTGTTTTTTTTTTGAGACGGAGTCTTGCTCTGTCGCCCAGGCTGGAGTGCAATAGCACCATCTCGGCTCACTGCAAGCTCCGCCTCCCGGGTTCACGCCATTCTGCTGCCTCAGCCTCCCGAGTAGCTGGGACTACAGGCGCCCACCACTATGCCCAGCTTATTTTTTGTATTTTTAGTAGAGATGGGGTTTCACTGTGTTAGTCAGGATGGTCTCAATCTCCTGACCTCGTGATCCGCCCACCTCGACCTCCCAAAGTGCTGGGATTACAGGCGTGAGCCACCATGCTCAGTTAACCAGTTTTTTATGAAAAGAAAAATTTTGCAATTTTTCTTGAAACGGGACTGTGAAATAGAAAATTAAATTAGAAGAAACAGAAAAGAAGTTCCAAAATAGGACTGATGAGTGTAGGATCCAAAAGAGTCCACCTTTGAAGAAACCATTAAAACTGACAAAGGGGACAAAGTAATTTATAAAGGCTACTGATATTTTAAAAGAAAATTCCAATGAAAACTTTGCTAATAAAAATATGGAGGCAGTCTGCCAGTAATCATTTGGGTCCACAAGGCAAAAGAGGAGACAGCTATAATGTCTGAAGTTTTGGCCTGTTGTCAAACCACTGAGGATTTTCTGAGAAATGCAATTGAGATTTTGATCAGATGAATCAAATCAATGTTTAGGTACATAGGATTCTGTAAGTCTAGCTTACTTCTCCTGTTTAGCAAAGTCTTTGATATAACTTAAGTGTTCAACTTAGTAATAATCATATAATTTTATACATTATAAAGGCAAAATTTACCTTTTACGTGGAAAATAGTCAATGTGAAGATGACTGAGGCACTGTGAACCAATGCAAAGAACATGGATTTACATTTCCAAAAGGAGTATTTGAGAACACCTTGTTCTTCCTAAACTTCATACTGCCTACAATACTGATTGCTAAGGAAGGGGCTCGTGTTCTCTCCTTGGACTTCATCATTATTTATTGTTTGCTTTCCAAAATGAAATACTTATAATTACCAGATGCATCAAGATGCACCAAATGAGGTCTTGAAAACTCAAGGTAGAGGAAGGGAGTAAAATTCTTCTTCCCCTGTACTTACTCATTCTGATCATTAGCACTTTTTACTTTTTCTCAGCTCTATGGAACCAAATCAAAGTAGTAAAGCAAAAAAAAAGGCATTTCCCTCTAATATCAAACACATCTTTGGTTTAGAAAGTGAAGGTTTTAGATAAGAATGAAGGATGAGCCACAAAAAGATTTCACTATGCACCCACCAGAAAGGTAAATATTAAAAAGACTGATAACATCAATTTTGGTGAGGATGTGAAACAATGAAAACTCTCATATAATGGCAGGAACATAAAATGGCACAAAATGGCACAATTACTTTGGAAGGAAGTCTGGCAGTTTAGCTTATTTTATTTTTTTTATTTTTAGTAGAGATGGGGTTTCGCCATGTTGGCCAGGCTGGTCTCAAACGCCTGACCTCAGGTGATCCACCACTCTCGACCTCCCAAAGTACTGGGATTACAGGCATGAGCCACTGTGCCCAGCCTGGCAGTTTGTTGCTATTGTTATTGCTGTTTTTGAGACGGAGTTTCACTCTTGTTGCCCAGGCTGGAGTGCAAGTAATGGTGCGATCTCGGCTCACCGTAACCTCCGCCTACCGGGTTCAAGCGATTCTCCTCCCTCAGCCTCCCGAGTAGCTGGGATTACAGGCATGAGCCACCACGTCCAGCTAATTTTGTATTTTTAGTAGAGATGGGGTTTCTCCATGTTGGTCAGGCTGGTCTCGAACTCCTGACCTCAGGTGATCTGCCTGCCTCAGCCTCCCAAAGTGCTGGGATTACAGGCATGAGCCACCGCGCCTGGACTAGTTTTTTGTTTTTTTTTTTTTTAAGCTAAATATGCACCTATCCTTTGACCCAGCAATTCCACTCCTACAAATTTACCCCACAGAAATGAAAAAGTTTCTGAGGCCTTTAAACCAGAAGAAGAAGAAAAAAAAGGAAAGTACAAAAATATTCAGTGACTTTATTAATACTAACTCTACACTGGAAATTGCTCAAGTTGACCATCAATAAAAAACAGATAAACAAATGGATATTTCCTTTAACAGAGCTGAGATAAATTTAAGGACCAATGAGCTCCAAGTTATTTTATTATTTTATTTTTATTTTTATTTCTTTTTGAGACAGAATCTTACTCTGTCACCTGGAGTGTCCAGGCTGGAGTGCAGTGGCACAATCTCGGCTCACTGCAACCTCCACCTCCCAGGTTTAAGTGATTCTTATGCCTCAGCATCTTGAGTAGCTGGGATTACAGGTGTGTGCCACCATGCCTGGGCAATTTTTTCTTATTTTTAGTAGAGACAGGGTCACAAACTCCTGGCCTCAAGTGATCTGCCCGCCTTGGTCTCCCAAAGTGCTGAGATTACAGTCACGAGCCCCCGCCCCAAGTTATTTTATAGATTATTATTTATTCTCATTCTAAAGTATATAGTTGAGCAGATATTACGACCATTCTACAGACAGAGAAAACAGGCAGCCAGAGAAATTAAGGAACTTGTTTAAGGTCACAAGGACACTAACAATGCCTATAATAATAACTTGAGAACTTACTGATTCTATAATTACTGTCTTATTTAATCCTCCTATAATCTTATTTTATACAGGGGAAATGCAAGGCTTGTGGAAAACAAGTAGCCTGACCAACATTACGAAGCCTATCTTCCTAACTTCTATCTTCTCTCATAACTGAGGTCTAATTAGTTAATGGTTCTGTGCATTTTTTCTGCCAAGACACACAGATGTTCATATTCCCATGAGTATAGCCGAAGTTATGCATATTTTTTGCAAACCCCTTGTAATCCTAATGCTCTTATGTCTAAAAAGCACATGGAAATGCAAGTATAAGTGGTATCATCATAGGAATAACCTTGAATCTCTTCCAATTTATATTTTACAAAAAGCAAATCATGTGCAAAATTTTTTATTAAAAAAAAAAATTTTTTTTTGAGACACAGTCTTGCAGAGTGCCATAATCTTGGCTCACTGCAACCTCTGCCTCCCGAGTTCAAGCAATTCTCCTATCTCAGCCTCCCAAATAGCTGGGATTACAGGCGTGCACCACCACACCTGGCTAATTTTTGTATTTTTAGTAGAAACAGTGTTTCACTGTGTTCGCCAGGCCAGTCTCAAACTCCTGATGTCAAGTGATCCACCTGCCTTGGCCTCTCAAAGTGCTGGGATTACAGGTGTGAGCCACTGCACCCGGCCAAATTTTGATATCTTAAGTAAAATTAGAACAAGTTGCTTTGAAGCATTAAGACTGAGAATCTCAAAACTAACGTGGATCTTCTAAGACCTTTCCTTATATAGTATGCCATGGTCAAGTAGACTGATCATTTACTGAAAAGGAAGGTATAATAGCACAACTCTGGTAGCCCCAAACTGCCCTCTCCATTTGGTTCTGAAGACCTACTTCACATCTGACCATCACCAAATGTCTTTAGCATATAAATATGTCAGAGAATTCAGCCCCCAAGTTTTAACAAAGACCAAGGTTACTGGACTTCAATCCTTAGTGAATGATGAAGTAGCACAACGTTTAGCAATACAGCCGAGTCATATCATCTTCTTCCTTCTTTCTTTGCCCACTCCTACAACCCTGGGTTTCTACAGAAATTTTATAACGTTTTACCTTTTTCTTCAATACCCAGCTACATCAGCAGCACTATAGCTACCTATTCTCAGAAATGATTTATTGCCGGGCATGGTGGCTCTTGCCTGTAATCCCAGTACTTTGGAAAACCAAAGTGAGTAGATTGCTGGAATCTAGGAGTTGGGGACCACTCTGGGCAATGTAGCAAAACCCTTTCTCTACAAAAAATACAAATATTAGCTGGGCACAGTGGCATGCACCTGTAGTCCCAGCTACTTGGGAGGCTGAGGCAGGGGAATTACTTGAGTCCAGGAAGCAGAGGTTGCAGTGAGCTGAGACCATGCCATTGTACTCTAGCCTGGGCGATGGGAGTGAAGCCTGTCTCAAAAAAAAAAAAAAAAAAAAAAAGAAATGATTTATAACAAAATTGACTCTGTACTTTTCTCAGCCTGACAGCTAGTTGACAAATGTAGTTGTAATTTGTTTTTCTTTATCACATTGTTTCTCTATTCTATTTAATTCTCTATGGTCCCTAACCTTAAAAAAAAAAAAAAAAAAGCCCATGATTAACAGACCAACTGCTCTATATAAATGTATCTCTTTTCTCTCTCTCTCTCTCTTTTTTTTTTTGGTAGAGATAGGGTCTTGTTATATTGCCCAAGCTAGTCTTAAACTCCTGGCCTCAAGCAATCCTCCTGCCTCAGCCTCCCAAAGTACTGAGATAAGTGTGAGCCACTACCATGTCTGGCTCAAATGTATCTCATGTTATTTATTTATTTATTTACTTATATACTTATTTATTTATTTATTTAATTTTTTCTTGAGACAGAGTCTCGCTCTGTCACCCAGGCTGGAGTGCAGTGGTGCAATCTCGGCTCACTGCAACTTCTGCCTCCCAGGTTCAAGCAATTCTTCTGCTTCGGCCTTCCAAGTAGCTGGGATTACAGGTGCCTGCTACCACGTCTGGCTAAGTTTTGTATTTTTAGTGGAGACAGGGTTTCACCATGTTTGCCAGGCTGGTCCTAAACTCCTGACCTCAAGTGATCCACCTGCCTCGGCCTCCCAAAGTGCTGGGATTCCAGGCGTGAGCCACCTCTCCCAGCCCAAATTAAATTCTTACTTTATGAAAAGAATACAAAATTTCTTTAAAGATGAAGCTGTGTTGCACTTAGATGATTCAACATACAACCTTCCAGGAAGAAACCTATACGTAGCACAAAGTAATTTCTACAATGTCTTGAACTTTTAAAACAAAGCCAACAATTTAAATATATCAGAATATAATTTTCAAAATGTGTTTACATAGTAGTCAGTTAAGACTTTTCTTGGCCGGGCGTGGTGGCTCAAACCTGTAATCCCAGCACTTTGGGAGGCCGAGACGAGCGGATCACGAGGTCAGAAGATCGAGACCATCCTGGCTAACACAGTGAAACCCCGTCTCTACTAAAAAATACAAAAAACTAGCCAGGCGAGGTGGCAGGCGCCTGTAGTCCCAGCTACTCGGGAGGCTGAGGCAGGAGAATGGCCTAAACCCAGGAGGCGGAGCTCGCAGTAAGCTGAGATCGCGCCACTGCACTCCAGCCTGGGCGACAGAGTGAGACTCCGTCTCAAAAAAAAAAAAAAGACTTTTCTTAAGAGGCAGGATATTGTTCTGTCACCCAGGCTACAGTGCAGTGGCACAATCCTAGCTCACTGCAGCCTTGAACTCTTGGGTTCAAGTGATCCTCCCACCTTAGCCTCCCAAGTAGCTAGGACTACAGGTGCACGCCAGTAAGTCTGGCTAATTTTTTTTAAAAATGCCGTAGAGGCGGCGTCTCACTATGTTGCCCAAGCTGGTCTTAAATTCTAGCTTTAAGCAATTCTCTAACCCTGGCCTCCCAAAGTGCTGGGATTACAGGTGTGAGCCATTGTGCCCAGCAGAGTTAAGACTTTTTAAAAATACTATTTCTTGAGAACCTACTGTATGTGCTTGGTTCTGTGGAAGGGCCTTTACAGGTACCATCTCATTTAATCAGCACACTAAGTATCATTATCCCTTTTTTTACAGATGACATATGGTGTTGTATAGAAGTGAAGGGACTTGCTCAGAACCTTACTTTGAGCAGGTGACCTAGTTGGGATTCAAACCAAGATCTATCCGACTGCAGAGCTCAGTTCATTCCAGCAAACCATGTAAAATACTACAGAGCAGAAGCTTTGAAGCCTTAAATACCCAAGGAGGCCTTAAAAACCCAAGGAGGCAATTCAGTTTCTTGGTGTCTTCTGTGCTCCATTCCATCCTGATCAGGCACCTGGCTGTGCATTAAGATCAGAGGAGACCATAATAGTGAAAACACATTATAAAAAGTCTGTCCTTAACTATGTCTTTGGGCAAGTTATTTTCATCTTATTTTTTCCCCTAATCTCTAACCTAACATTCGGTCTACCAGTGCCATTTCATGGAGTTAATGAAGACAAAGTTATAGAACACATATGATTATAGAACTAGGAGGGACATCAGAAATCATCCAATCTAATTTTCTCATTTTGCAAATGAGGAAACTGAGGTCAAGGGGAGCTAACTTGCCAGAGTCACACTGCTGGTTGATTCAGCCAAAACCATAATGCAGATCTCTAACTCTATATTACCTACAGTCTAAGGAATTTCCATCTAAGGAGATACTTAAAAATTTCTCTTTAACAAGAATTCTTTCAATTATAAAGTAATACATATTCATAGTGAAAAAAGTAATAACAACATTACGGAAAGATATAAAAGGAAGAGAAGATGCCCCCTCTTTCTTTCTCTCCTTTAATCTTATTTGACACGTTAGGGGTAAAGCCATTAACTGTTTCTTGTGTGCCTGTCCAAAATTTTTTCTACACATATACATGTATATATGTAGAATAACTTAAAATGTGGAACCCCAAAAATGCATCTCTCACCTCAGACTGATGTTTTCCTCTGTATAATTGAGTTAACAGAGTCATATAATACTGCAACATGTCCTTAAGTTTGTAAAGCTGTAGGTATGATGTTCTTGTTAGGTACACCTCACCTGTTTTCCAGATCCGGCATGCTTAGGTTTCTAGCAGCAAAGCACATTTTGAGAGGGATGATCTTCCTGTCTTTGGTGCTGTTCTGGTGTTTTGGCGAACCAGAGTCCTCACTGCCACTAAAGCTTGGTGACTGGGGGGCTGCACCTTCCCACGGCAGATCTGATACTAATGATGGCTTCTTGATATATGGTGTTACTTCTCGGATGAACTTGACTATGAACAAAAAAATCAAAGAAGGTGGTTAGTAATTTTGCTTCCTATAATAAATGATAACTAAAGTATTCACATACATGCTATATCTATAACAAAGTGGGGGAAATGGCTGGGCGCAGTAGCTCACACCTGTAATCCCAGGACTTTGGGAGGCCAAGACAGGTGGATCACTTGAGGTCAGGAGTTCAAGGCCAGCCTGGTCAACATGGTGAAACCCCATCTCTACCAAAAATACAAAAAATTAGGTGGGCGTGGTGGCACACGCCTGTAGTCCCAACTACTCAGGAAGCTGAGGCAGAAGAATCGCTTGAACCCAGGAGGCAGTGGTTGCAGTGAGCTGAGATTGTGCCATTGTACTCCAGTCTGGGCGACAGAGCAAGACTCTGCCTCAAAAACAAACAAACAAACAAAGAAAAAGTGGGGGAAAAAAAGTAAGTTAAAGAGCCATGAATCCGCTGGAGATAGATTCAAAGTCAGACCCATCTAGGCTTTAGATGACTCAACCTTTAGAAACTTCTCCATACTTCTACCCATTGGTTCCCTGTCTTCTCAAGTCATATAAAACAAACTTAATCTCTCTTTTAGATGAGAACTCTATAATTATCTGAAGACAGATTTTTCTCTTCTCTCTCCTCCCCCATATTAAGCCAAGTATTTCTATTTCCATTCAATTCAATCAACTTTTATTAGCTACCTATCAAGTGTTGGGAATTAGGCTAGCCAGTAAGGACACGAGGGCAAATGAGCCATGGATTCTATCCCTCAAGGAATGCCCAGCCTTGCAGGGGAGACAGCTATGTAAACAGGTCATTACAGTTCTTAAAATCATTACAGTTCTTAAAAGTGCAAAAATAAAGCATATTCAAGATAAGGTATGATCTAATAAGCACAAAGTCAACTCAACTGATCCTGCTTGCTTGTTCAAAATACTCTGTTTCCATTAATGTAGCCCCAAATGAAAATCAAGCTTTTAGTAAATAGAAAGCTTTTTTCAGTTCAATTTTAAAACTCATGAAACTCTTCTTTTACTTCAGTCATGACTACAATTACTGTCACTTGAGGCATGGTGTTCTTGTTTCAAAAACTAGACAAACTGGCTGGGCACAGTGGTACACACAGTTTCTCCTGTGAATAGGTAAAATATGCACATAAAACAAAACTCAAGAGGAATAAAAGGTTTTATAATAAAAGTCCAGATTTCTAGCTACCCTGTCTCCATTCCTGGAGGCAACCATTCAAAGAGATGCCTGGTATGCTAAGCATGTATGAAAGTAAACACATACACGTGCATGTATATCTGATCATACATATGGTAGTATATTATGCTTACTGTGCTGTGCCTTGGTTTTTTTTATTTAATAAGGTTGATGATAGTCTTTTATTGACCTAATAGTTGATAGCTAATTCTACAGCATGATGTGGTCATAGAGATGCCTTTGGAATCAAGAAGACCTGTTTCAAAACCTAACTGTGCTTGCTACTCAAAGCTATGTGACCACCCTTAACTGTTCTGAGGTCCTCATCTACAAAATGAGAGTAACACTAAGCAAATAAAAATTTCAGGCACATACTAAACATTCAACAAACACAGTAGGTACCTTTCTTTTTCCTTCCCTAAATTAGAAAGTTAGAGAAGAGTTAAAAAATGTTAATGGTAATCAGTAGAAGAGTTAAAGTTATTTTCTTAAACATTATTTAAAAATATTTACTAGGCCGGGTGCGGTGGCTCACGCCTGTAATCCCAGCACTTTGGGAGGCCAAGGCAGGCAGATCACAAGGTCGGGAGATCGAGACCATCCTGGCCAACATGGTGAAACCCTGTTTCTACTAAAAAAAAAAACAAAAAATACAAAAAATTAGCCAGGCGTAGTGGTGGACACCTGCAGTCCCGGCTACTCCAGAGGCTGAGGCAGGAGAATGGCATGAACCCGGGAGGCAGAGCTTGCAGTGAGCCGAGAACGCACCACTGCACTCCAGGCCTGGGCGACAGAGCGAGACTCCGTCTCAAAAAACACACACACACACACACACACACAAAGATTTACTGAAATTAAGTATAATAATAGAAAATATAACAATTCCAATGCTAGCATTTAGATGTAGTATATCTCTGTGCTTTTTGTGCATAGTTATAATACATGTGCTTCTGGGTAGAGTAAAAGCTAGCTGCCTCAGGTCACCAAGGAGATTTTTTTTACCCTAGAAAAATCAGCAGGAGCGCAGTCAGTATATCCCTCGAGCAGCTGACTCAGGCATTTCAACACATACTTTTTAGCTTTATGCTTTGAAGAACTTTGGCAGAAATTCCTAAGGTTTCCAGGTACTGCAAATGGCAGAGGCAATGCTTTTTGAACATTTAAGGCAGTACACTACTGGGCTACCAACTGGAGGAAATTAAAGACATTCTAAATGAATCACTGAATAATATAGTGGTTAGAAAAGAACCCTCAATGATCTACTCAGAAGTTCATTCAATCACACAGTAGCATCACTGAACTGATTACTACACACGTCCTAAAACAAAAACAGACATACGCATACAATTTATGTATTGCCTTATTAACAGAGCAATGAATTTTATCTGAGTTGATGGCAATGCAGTCCATACCCCCATCTAATTAGCCATCCATAATGGCAGAAGAGCTGTGGATGGACATCTGTTTCTAATGTACCTGAAGTTTGGGAATGGCGAAAAGTTAACAGTTAACAGAAGTTAACAGGTTAACTTAACCAGGTTAAGTCCTATGTTAAGGCCTTAACCTGGACATGTGGCTGGATAAGCAGAGCCTTTACACCCCCACATGGAGCTTTCAGTTCAACTCAGAACCCACAACATATTTCAGAATCATTTCATTTTTCCTGATAGTTGAAGATAATCCTCAAAATATTTAATCAAACACTGATGTTTACAAACTGTTTTGAGTGTTCAGATGCTGAAGCTGATTTTCTTTCTTCCATTCATGTATCCCCCTCTTTTTTTTTTTTTTTTTTAAGACAGAGTCTCACTCTGTTGCCCAGGCTGGAGTGCAGTGGTGTGATCTCGGCTCAGTGCAAGCTCCGCCTCCTGAGTTCACGCCATTCTCCTGCCTCAGCCTCCCGAGTAGTTGCGACTACAGGCGTCCGCCACCACGCCTGGCTAATTTTTTGTATTTTTAGTAGAGATGGGGCTTCACTGTGCTAGCCAGGATGGTCTCGATTTCCTGACCTCGTGATCTGCCCACCTCAGCCTCCCAAAGTGCTGGGATTACAGGCGTGAGTCACCGCGCCCGGTCTCACGTATCCCTTTTACTGAATGTGAAGGGGGCTTCCTCCCACCCTAAAAGCATTACTGTGATCCCTTCTCTTCTTTAGAGTGACAAAAACACATACATGTACTGTACACATGTACTTGTAAAGATGTCTGGAAGACATCTTAATCAAAATATCAATAGTGCTTATATACAGGTGTAGGATTGCATTTTTTTCTTTATGTCATTGTGTATATTTAAAATTTTTGTAAGTCCATAGCATTTATTTTAAAAAATTATTTAAGAAATGAAGAAAACTTATTTTGTAACCTTGTTCAAACTCTATCTTAATTTTATTTTTGAGACAGGATCTCACTCTGTCCCCCAGGTTGGAGTGTAGTGGCACAATCATAGCTCACTGTAATGTCAAATTTTTGGCCTCGAGTGATCCTGCCTCAGCCTCCTGAGTAGCTGCAACTACAGGCACACACCAACACATCTGGCTAATTTTTTAATTTTTTGTAGAGACAAGGTCTTGCTATTTTGCCCATGCTGGTCTCAAACTCCTGGCTTTAAGCAAGCCTCCCACCTGAGCCTCTCAAAGCGTTGAGATTACAAGCATGAGCCACCAACCAGCCTTTTGCTCAAACTTTAAACATGAAAGACCTGTAAACTGAAATCTTGTTGAGGCTTCAAATACTATAATGCACTGGATGGGATCCAGAATCCGACTGATTCTTACTGAATTCTAAGCTCTAATGAATAAGGTTATGAAGAGTTCCATGTTTGGGGCATGAGGCAGCATCTGATTTTAAACTGAACACTAGTTAAGTGGCTTTTTTTTTTTTTTTTTTTTTTTTTTTGAGACAAGGTCTGGCTCTATCACCCAGGCTGAAGTGCAGTGGCATGATCTCAGTTGACTGCAACCTCTTCCTCCTGGGTTCAAACCATCCTCCCTTCCTAGCCTCCTGAGTGGCTGGGACTACAGGCACATATCACCATACCCAGCTAATTTTTGTATTTTTAGTAGAGACAGGATTTCGCCATGTTGCCCAGGCTGGTGTTTAATTGGTGAGCTCAAACAATCCACCTGCCTTGGCCTCCCAAAGTGCTGAGATTATAGGTATGAGCCACTGCACCCCACCTGTTAAGTGGCCTTTTTTTTTTTTTAAGTAGAGACGGGGTTTCACCATGTTGGCCAGACTGCTCGCCAACTCCTGAACTCAAGTGATCCGCCCACCTCGGCCTTTCCCAAAGTGCTGGGATTACAGGCCTAAGCCGCCATGCCCACCCTAGCTTTTTAAAGCTTATCTAGGCCGGGGCTGAGCATGGTGGCTCACGCCTGTAATCCCAGCACTTTGGGAGGCTGAGGTAGGTGGATCACGAGGTCAGGAGTTCAAGACCAGCCTGGGCAAGATGGTGAAACCCCATCTCTACTAAAAACATAAAAATTCACTGGGTGCGGTGACAGGCACTTGTGATCCCAGCTACTGGGGAGGCTGAGGCAGGAGAATTGCTTGAACCCAGGTGGCAGAGGTTGCAGTGAGCTGAGATTGTGCCACTGTACTCCAGCCTGGGCTACAAAGTGAGACTCCATCAAAAAAAAAAGAAAGAAGCAGCAGCTTATCCAGGCTGGGCACAGTGGCTCACACCTGTAATCCCAGCACTTTGGGAGGCCGAGGCGGGTGGATCACTTGAGGTCAGGAGTTTGAGACCAGCCTGGCCAACATGGCGAAAACCCATCTTTAATAAAAATACAAAATTAGCTGGGTGTGGTGGTGGGTGCCTGTAATCCCAGTTACTTGGGAGGCTGAGGCAGAACTGCTTGAACCCAGGAGGCAGAGGTTACAGTGAGCCACATGCCATTGCACTCCAGCCTGGACAACAAGAGCAAAATTCTGTCTCAAAAAAAAAAAAACGAACAAAATGAAACAAAAAAAAAAACCTTATCCAGAAAGATACAAAATAGCGCAGACACAGCCTATGGCTGCAAACACACATATTTGGATAAATGGATCAACCTATTTTATAAACATCAACTTCTCATATAATCGTTATGTTCCTCTTTATCTCTAACTCTTACCTTTTTCATGTCCCAACTGGTGTTCTTTACTATGAGTTTAAGTGAAACTAAGTTAGTCACACAACATTATTTCCCCTGCTTTTGCAAGCAAGTTTGTTCCTGGATTATTCTCAGAGTGGAAGATCTGGCTGTGCATTCTGCACAGGAATGAGTTATGCTGACAGTCACTGTTAAAGTATTTTCTCAGGAGGATTCTCTCCAACCTCATCCCAAGCTCCTCTCTCAAGTCAGGAGCCTGATAAATGACCACCAAAAACATGAGGAAGAAATTGCTTTACTTTGAGTAAAAAGCCTTTTACATTCTCAACTTGCAGGTGTCTTTCAGCTCAAGTCTCCTGGCCATTTGGGGTTTGAGTAGACTGCAGTCTAGAGTCTGGCGACATGAACCTTGAATGAGTTCAGAGTGACTCTTTCACTCCCCCTCTTCATTCTAAAATAGCATAGCATATTCATTAATTTATTGAGCTACTACTATATACCAGGAATAGTTTTAGGGATGTAGAATTATTAGTCAGTGAATAAAGTATGCAAAAAAAAGTAACAAAAAATTTAATGAAATTCTAGAGAAATAAAAACTTACATTCACACAGAAGCCTGTACACTAATGTTCTTAACAGCTCTATTCGTAAGTACCACGACTGGAAACAACCCAAATTTCCTTCAATGGTGAATGGATAAACTGTGATACAGCTATAGAATAGAACACTATTCAGAAATAAAAAGGAATGAACTATAACTCAGTAACTTGGATGAATCTGAAAGGCATTATACCAGTCTCAAAAGTTATATGATCCCATTATTGAAAAGAAAAAACTATATGATGAAAAATTCAATGGTTTCTGGCCAGGCACCATGGCTCATGCCTGTAATCCCAGCATTTTGAGAGGCTAAAGTGAGCAGATCACTTGAGGTTAGGAGTTCAAGACCAGCCTGGCCAACATGGTGAAACTCCACCTCTACTAAAAATACAAAAATTAACCAGGCATAGTGGCGCACACCTGTAATCCCAGCTACTCAGGAGGCTGAGGCAGGAGGCTTGAACCTGGGAGGCAGAGGTTGCAGTGAGCTGAGAATGCGCCACTGCACTCCAGCCTGGGCAACAGAGCAAGACCCTGTCTTGACCATAAATAAATAAATAAATAAAAATAAAAAAATAAATTCTGTGGTTTCTAAGGGTTAGGGGTAAGAAAGAATATGATTATAAAGGGGTAGCACAACAGAGTTTTCTGAAACCATGGAACGGTCCTGTATCCTGATTGTGGTGACAGTTACAAGAATTTATGTAGGTGTTATAATTTATATATGTGTCCGAATTCATAGAACTGTATATACCTTAAGGGAAAAAATTCAATTTTACAGTATGATAATTACAAAATAAAGTAAGTAAATTATACAGTATATTAGAAGATGTTAAGTGTGATGGGAAAAGGAAACACAGCAAGGGAAGGAAATGCTGCCTCTGGGGTGTCAGTTTGTAATTTTAGGGTTAAGCCATTAAGAAGATGTTTGAACAAAGACTTTAAGAGATGGAGGAGTTGGCCATGCAAATATCTGGGAGAAGCATTCTAGCCAAGGAGACAGTGTTAAAGCAGTAAGGAGGCCCAGAGTAACTGGAGCTGGATAAGTGAGGGGGACAGAGTAAAAAATAGGGTCACAAAGGTAATGGGGCTGGGAGGCAGACCATGTACGGCCTTTTAGGTCATGGCAAGGACTTTGGCTTTTATTCTGAAATGGGAAGCTATTGGGAGATTTTCAGGAGCAAGTGACCACTATGTTGAAAATAGAATGAAAGAAGGCCAAAGCAGAAGCAGGAAGACCAGCTAGCGGGTTATCAGGGATGAGAGATGATGGGAGTTGGACCAGGGGAATAGTAGTGGAGGTGGTGAGAAGTGGCCAGATTCTACATCAGATTACATAAGGGGGTGACAAAAAGAAGAGTCAAGGATAATGTCAAGATTTTTGTCCTGAACAACTAGAAGGATAGAGTTCCCCTTGACAGGTTTAGAAGAAAGATCAGGAACTTGAGACATACATTACACAATCAAGTCTAACAGGCGGCTAGATATATAAGCCTGCAGTTCAGGAAATGGGTGTAGGCTAGAAACATGAATTTGGGAACTATGGGCATATGGTTGCTATTTAATGCCATGAAACTGGATAAGATCACTGTATCAGTCAGGATCCCAGCAGGAAACCATAGTAAAGGGTTTAATAGAGGGACAACTTATGAAGGTATGGGCAGAGTTCAGGGAAACCACATGGGAAAATAGAGCGTAGTATCCCAGGGCTATTAACAGAGTGGCTGTTTCCACCCTTAGGCCTGAAGGAACTAGGAAGGAAAGTGGGTATCAAACCCAGAAGAAAAGAGCCCTACAGAGATAGACATGAGAGGAGCAGGACTTTCAGTCAATTCAGGCAGATTCAAATTGGGTGCCAAGGGGATAAATGCTCCAACCTCACCCTCCTCCTTCTTTCCCTCCAATGTCCTACTGGGGCTCTACATTGGCCAAACCCAACAAAAACCAAAGGCCAAGGAAGTCTGCTGATGTTGTCCATGCAGGTCAGTATCCTGGGACAGATGGCATGTAGAGAAGGAGCGGACCTAGAAGGGTCAATGGAAGACTTTCAGCACAAGCAAGGAAGTAAGTATGGAAGAGAAAGCAGACACTCCACTATCAAAGGGCGGGAGAGAAAAGGAGGTAGGAGGTAGGCAGAAGATGCACGAAACACAAGTGCTCCATAGAAATACTGGCTTAACGGGCATGGTGGCTTATGCTGGTAATCCCAGCACTTTGAGAGGCCAAGGCGGGCGGATCACCTGAGGTCGGGAGTTCGAGACCAGCCTGACCACATGGAGAAACTCCGTCTCTACTAAAAAAATACAAAATTAGCCGGGCATGGTGGCACATGCCTCTAATCCCAGCTACTTGGGAGGCTGAGGCAGGAGAATCACTTGAACCCAGGAGGCGGAGGTTGCAGTGGGCTGAGATCACGCCATTTCACTCCAGCCTGGGTGTCAGAGCAAAACTCTGCCACAGAAAAAAAAAAAAAAAAAAAAAGAAATACTGGTCTCTAAAATAGTACCAAGTTTACCCCAACTGAAAAAGCACTCCCTTGACCTGACGAATCCAGACTTGGCTCTTCCCTCCCTTCACCATTCCTTGAAAATAAAAACAAAACAATTTCTGCTTATTGTTTCTATTCTCTCCTTTCACTCCTCAATCTCTTCTGAATTAAAACAGCATTCTAAAGGGTCATTAATGTTTTCTCACCCAATCCAAAGGCCCTTTCTCAATCCTTATGCTCGACCGTTCCAATATGTATGGCAATGCACTGTACCAATTGTTTTGTATTCCTTCTTTCTGGCCATTTATTTTTTAAGTGCCTTTTTTCTCCTCCTAGCCCTATAATCTAGGTGTTCCCTAAGGCTCTGATGTCAGCACTTCTCACTTTATCCTCTCATCCCTGTCAGCTTTCTGCTGGATCTCTAGTTTGACACAGCTCTCTAGAACCAGTATCTCCTATTGGCCCCAATCCCACCACCTGGGTACTGCCCCATCCTTCAGATTCAACATATCCAAACAAGAACTAATCTTCATCATCCTTTATCCCCTGCTCCTGTAGTTATTAGGATTAGCATCATCTTTCTCGCCACCCAGGATCTAAACCAGTACTATAGTTAGTCTGGTGTGAAGCACACTCTTCTGTATTTTATTAAGGGTTGCCCAGGTGGTTAATTCTCATGCTCAATCAAGGTTTGGAAAATGCTTCTCTAAACCTTTGCAGACCACTCTCTGTCCCTATCCGCTACATCTAATCAGGTGCCAAACCACATATGAAATTGTTCTCTAGCCTACCTACTCCCCTCAGTTTCCACTGCCAACATTCCTTGGTTAACCCAGAACAGCCACTGTAATGGTGCTGCTGCTTTTTTTTTTTTTTTTGGTAATTGTAAAATATACACAACATAAAGTTTACTATTTTAACCATTTTTTTTTTTACATGTACAGTTCAGTGCATTAAGTATTCACATTGTTGTGAAACCACCACCACCAGCCATCTCCAGAACTTTTTCATTTTCCCCAACTAAAACTCTATACCCACTAAACAATTACTCCCCGTTCCCTTCTCCCCTGGCAACCACCATTCTACTTTCTGTCCTTATAAGTTTGACACTCTAGGTACCTCACATAGGTGGACTCATACAATACTTGTCCCTTTGTGTCTGCACTGGCCTCTTAACTGATCTCCTTGCCCAGACCCTCTTCCCTTCTCTCATTCCTTTACACAAGGTTGCCAGGTTGATTGTCCTAGAACCCAGCTCATACCAGACCACTCCTGATTTCAGAGTCTCTATGGTTTCCTATTGTCTAAAGAATGTAGTCCAAAGCCTTGTGTATAAATTCATCTTTCCAACCATCTCTTCTCTTCTGTCCCCTCAAACATCTTACTACTTAAAATGCTTGCACAAGAAAACCCACCAAAAGATTCCAAGCAGAAGCACAGGCCACCACAACCCAGTAAACTACTTGCAGAAAGGTATATTCTGACTTTTCCTGTATCCTTATTTATATTGATTCGCTCATTTCTTCACTTCCATGTGTCCAAATCATACCCATTCCCAAAGCACATCTCAAATTCCACCTCTATTAATCCTAATGCAAAAGTAATGGGAGCTTACTAAGATCTAGCACAGATAAACCAGTAATTCTATATATCTCATTGGACTGCATCCACACAACTCCAAGAACAGTTGTAGAAGTGGTAGCTAATGGGTTCAAACTCACCACAATTCCAGGATATGTGAAGAAACTTAGTACAGCAGCTGATGTGCCCCTGATATTGGTCAGACAGAAATTTCCTCATTATAGGCCTGAAAGCAGAGAAAAAAATTCCTGGTACTATGTTGTTAGCCCTGGGGATACAGCAGTTTGAAGCTGTCATATTGGTGCCAGGGTTTTTCGTTTTGTTTGTTTTCTTTCTGCTCCCCACTTCCCGCCTTTCTTCCTTTCCCTTCCTTTTAGTTCCCCCCTCCCCCACTTTGGTCTCATTTCTAGGACTCTCACAGGTATTCTGAAGGACATTTACAGTGATTAAAGTCTCTAAAAAACTCCTTTCCCCACCTATATAGAAACTACAGAGAAAAGCCCAATGTTCTGAAAGGCAATCACACTGGCTAATGCTTGAACAAGACGTTACTCAATATTGTTTCCATAATATGGATACACATTACAGGGGTTTTGAGATACCACTTAACATTTATGCTTAGGATAGTTCTAGACCCAGGAAGTGAACAAGAAGGGAAGACACCCACTCATCTATTCTACATAAAATTAAAACTGGCTAGGATGTTCCAAACCACTCATCAGAACCAAGTTGAAGGCCGGGCATGGTGGCTCCTGCTGTAATCCTACCACTTTGGGGAAAAAAAAAATTAGCCAGGCATGGTGGCGTGTGCCTGTAATCCCAGCTACTCAGGAGGCTGAGGCAAGAGAACTGCTTGAAACCAGGAGATGGAGGCTGCAGTGAGCCAAAATTGTGCCACACACTCCAGCCTGGGAGAGACTCTGTCTTAAAAAAAAACAAGTTGTCCAGGTCAGAGTGTAGTGGCACAATCATAGCTCACTGCAGGCTCAAACTCCTAGGCTGAAGGGATCTTCTTGACTCAGCCGCTTGAGTAATTAGGACTACAGACATGCACAACTTTCCCTGGCTAATTTTTTTATTTTTTGCAGAGACAGTGGGGTCTCGCTATGTTGCCAAGGCTGGTCTTGAACTTCTGGCCTCAAGTGATCCTCCTGCCTTAGCCTCCCAAAGTGCTGGGATTACAAGTATTGAGGCACCATGCCTGGCAAGGGAACTTAGTTAACACTACACTGAACATCTTTTTCAGTGGAGAAATTAGTGGGTCAAAGTAATATTTAAGGATCATGGTAAGTACTGCCAAATTGCTCCCCCCGAAAATCTGTACCATTTTTATACCCCCACCAGCAATATATAAGCATGTCCATGTCAGTACACTTGCCAACATGAAGTAATCCCACTTAAAATAACCCTTGCTATTTTAATAGGGGAAAAATGGTATATATGCCCACCCAATCTTGATCTCCTGTCTCAACAAATGCAGGATATTATTATTTTCTTCTACTTAAAAGCAGGAAGTCCATGTCTCTTTATGCTTTTATTTTGTCTGAAGAACTGGGAGGGGTGATTTGCGATAACAGTGGAGAGTTATAGGACAGTCACCAGAACCTCGTATCTCACACAAATAGAATTTGAGTTCTTGATGTACCAGCATATCTAAAGTCATACTTAATTTTCCATTATTGCCTTGTCATTTAACTCTGTGAAGTTAGTTCCTTTCCTCTTGCTAGGCATGAGGGTGGGAAAAGTCGTCAACAAGAAAACCAAAAATGCCCTAAGAAGCAGCAGCGTCTCCCAGATTTATAAGATGTGGTTTAGGTTTATGGTGATCTTGGGATTTTCAGTTCAGTTCATTATCCATCTTTCCTTCTCTGTTCCAATCTAAGCTCTGGTCCAAATCAGTAAAAGTAGGAGAAATATCCTTTTCTGAAGATCTCAAATTACTACAGGGATAAAAAAAAAATTCAAGTATAATTTTAAACCTCTGAGCTATGGTGAAATAAGGTAGCTCTGAAATTTGTCCCCAGAAATTAAAATTTCAGGATTTAAAAATTAAGGCCTTTTGGCCAGGGGCGGTGGCTCACACCTGTAATCCCAGCATTTTGAGAGGCTGAGGTGGGCGGATCACGAGGTCAAGAGAACGAGACCATCATGGCCAACATGGTGAAACCCCGTCTCTACTAAAAATACAAACGTTAGCTGGGTGTGGTGGCGGGCACCTGTAGTCCCAGCTACTCGGGAGGCTGAGGCACAAGAATCACTTGAACCCAGGAGGCAGAGGTTGCAATGAGCCAAGATTGCGCCACTGCACTCTAGCCTGGCGACAGAGTGAGACTCCGTCTCAAAAAAAAAAAAAAAGAAAAGAAAAGAAAAGAAAAAAAAAGAAAAAAGACCTTTTAGAACGAATTTATACAAATTGGCAAAAAAAAAAAAAAAAAAAGGCCCCAGTATTTTTTAGGCCTCATCAAAGTTTAACTTGAATATCTATTACTTTTATACAAAAGTATTAGCATTCATGCTTTTATATATACAAATGTAGAATAACAAGCAAGACAAATAATATGGGGCTTTTGACTATCTACTGTATAAATTATCCTTGGTAAACTTTTTTAACTACTGATCTAATATAGTGAAGTAATTCTTGGTCATTTATAAAGTAAATATTTCTTAACTGAATATTAAAAGTGTTTTTCAATGTTTCCTCAAACTACAAAAGAATATGCAAGCTTCTCAATTTTTTATAAAAAATGTTTTAGGCCGGGCGCGGTGGCTCAAGCCTGTAATCCCAGCACTTGGGAGGCCGAGACGGGCAGATCACGAGGTCAGGAGATCGAGACCATCCTGGCTAACAAAGTGAAACACCATCTCTACTAAAAAAATACAAAAAAAAAAAACTAGCCGGGCGAGGTGGCGGGCGTCTGTAGTCCCAGCTACTCGGGAGGCTGAGGCAGGAGAATGGCGTAAACCCGGGAGGCGGAGCTTGCAGTGAGCTGAGATCCGGCCACTGCACTCCAGCCTGGGCGACAGAGCGAGATTCGGTCTCCAAAAAAAAAAAAAAAAAAAATTTAAATATCTTCAGTTTGCATTTTTAAATGTTTTTGTAAGGAAGACAGCTACCAGCAAATTTCCCTGAGGAAACTGCCATATGGTAAGTATGTTTGTTTAAAATTCTTTATATAATTAATTGAAAATCTGGGAGACACTGCATCTGAACAATCACTTCAAATTACATATTTTTCTTTGGTTTTTAGTATTAAGATTTATATTTATTTTCTAGGCCACATCTGTTTTGTCTGTTTATTTGCTTGCTTGTTTGTGTTTTGAGATGGAGTTTCACTCCTGTTGCCCAGGCTGGAGTGCAATGACATTATCTCGGCTCACTGCAATCTCCGCCTCCTGGGTTTAAGCAATTCTCCTGCCTCAGTCTCCTGAATACGTGGGATTAAGGCATGCGCCACCATGCCCAGCTAATTTTATATGTTTTAGTTGAGACGAGGTTTCTCTATGTTGGCCAAGCTGGTCTCCAACTCCCGACCTCAGATGATCTGCCTGCCTCAGCCTCCCAAAGTGCTGGGATTACAGGTATGAGCCACCTCATCTGGCGGGCCACATCTTTTTAAAAGTCAATTCTATTCTTTATACTTCTCTCCCCTAAAAAGCAGCACTGCTTTATGTGAAACAGCGTTACAACTTGTTTTATATCCTTCTGCTTACTTCAAAACACAGAGCAAATGAGAAGATTGTTGACAGTGACAGTAAAAAAGTTTAGACCCTGTATAGAATTAGAAAAGATAAGACTTTATTTAATTTCATTTTCACTAAGGCAGAGGCAATGAGAAAGGCAGTTTGCATAAGAAACAGGTTGGTTAGGAATAATTTATATTCCTCTTAGTCTCCAGCTCAAATATTAAAGTAGAGGCTACTTTTTAAAAACCTGAACCCAGCCGGGCACAGTGGCTCATGCCTGTAATCCCAGCACTTTGGGAGGCTGAGGTGGACAGATCACAAGGTCAAGAGTTTGAGACCAGCTTGGCCAACATGGTGAAACCCCATCTCTACTAAAAATACAAAAAATTAGCCAGGCTTGGTAGTAGCTGTTTGTAATCCCAGCTACTCAGAAGGCTGAGGCAGGAGACTCACTTGAACCTGGGAGGCGGAGGTTGCTGTGAGCTGAGATCGCGCCATTGCACTACAGCCTGGGAGACAGAGTGAGACTCCATCTCAAAAAAAAAAAAAAAGACATATACTATAAAATTAAGGGTATCAGAGTTATTGGTAGGTGATTAAAGCAAGTTCTAAGTTTTATATATTTAAAAAAAGTATATACAGATCAGTATGTTAACAAAGTGCTCAAGGCAATATGCCAATTTGCTAACAGTGGTCATATTTGTGAGTGCAATTACAGGAACTTCCATTTTAGAAATTAAGCATTTCTATAATATTTGGACTTTCTATAATAAACATGTGCTCTGTAATAAATTATTATAAAGTTAACTTTTAAATACATGCCATCACGCCAGATGCAGTGGCTCAGGCCTGTAATCCCAGCAGTTTGGGAGGCCAAGAAGGGAGGACTGCTTGAGGCCAGGAGTCTGAGACCAGCCTGAGCAACATAGTAGGGTCATGTATCTACAAAAAAATTTAAAATTAGCCAGGCATGGTAGCACATGCCTGTAGTCCCAGCTACTCGGGAGGCTTAGGCAGGAGAATCCCTTGAGCCAGGAGTTAAAGGCTGAAGTGAGCTATTTTTTTTTTTTTTTGAGAAGGGTCTTGCTCTGTCACCTGGGCTGGCGTGCAATGGCATGATCTTGGCTCACTGCAACCTCTGCCTCCCGAGTTCAAGTGATTCTCCTGCCTCAGTCTCCCAAGTAGCTGAGACTACAGGTGTGTGCCACTATGCCCAGCTAATTTTTGTATTTTTAGCAGAGACGGGGTTTCACCATGCTGATTGGCCAGGATGGTCTCGATCTCTTGACCTCGTGATCCGCCCACCTCGGCCTCCTAAAGTGCTGGGATCACAGGTGTGAGCCACTGCGCCCAGCCTGAAGTGAGCTATTACTGCACCACTGTACTTCAGCCTGGGTGACAGAGTAAGACCATGTCTCTTAAAAAAAAAAAAAAAAAAAATTCGGCTGGGCACAGTGGCTCACCCCTGTAATCCCAGCACTTTGGGAGGCCGAGGTGGGCGGATCACGGGTCAGGAGATCGAGACCATCCTGGCTAACATGGTGAATCCCCATCTCTACTAAAAAAATTCCAAAAAATTAGCTGGGCGTGGTGGCGGGTGCCTGTAGTCTCAGCTACTCGGGAGGTTGAGGGAGGAGAATGGCGTGAACCCAGGAGGCAGACCTTGCAGTGAGCCTAGATTGCACCACTGCACTCCAGCCTGGGTGACAAAGCGGGACTCCATCACACACACACACAAAAAATTCGGGCAGGACACAGTGGCTCACACCTGTAATCTCAGCACTTTGGGAGGCCAAGGAGGGTGGATTACTTGAGCCCAGGAGTTCAAGACGAGCCTGGGCAACATGGCAAAATCCTATCTCTACCAAAAAAAAGCCAGGTGTGGTGGTACGTGCCTGTAGTTCCAGCTACCCAGGAGGCTGAGGTGGGAGGATCACCTGAGCCTGGATGGCAGAGGCTACAAGGTCTTGTTCATGCCACTGCACTCCAGCTTGAATGACAGAGTGAGATCCTGTCACTAAATAAATAAGTGCCATCAAATAATAATGAAAAAAATTATGAGAAAAGTAATTTCAGAAATAGACTCAATAGCAAAACAATACAACAATGTTGGGGGAGTCACTCTTCAATAAATACTGAAGAAATAAGGGGGTATCAGTATGGAATTGCCTTACTTCTATATCTTATACCCTACAATGAATTTGCATTAATCTACAATTGATGCTCTCTGGATATTTTTTGTAAAATCATTAATGCACAGCAACAAGCTTTAAACTCAAATGAACCTCAGCTCAAGTCTTGATATTACCGTTTATCTGTTGGGAGGTTTGAAGATTACCTCTGAGCCTCAGTTTTCTCATTTGCAAAACATAACATACCACCCTTAAACTGCTATTGTGGGGGATTAAATGAGATAATGTGTAAAAGGTACATAGGCCTGTGATTGAGGGTTGTAGGTACTTAGTATGTGTATACTTAGTTAGTGTGTATGTATACATATACTTAGTGTGTATGTACATAATTAACAGAATATGCTTCAGAGAGAGTATAGCATAGTGGACAGAGTCAAAGATGTGAAACTGAACAGATCCAGATTTTAATTCCAGTTCTTCCAATTATAAACTTTGAGATTTGGACAAATAATTTCACTAAAAATCTCAGTTTATATTGACCAGGCACGGTGGCTCACGCCTGTAATCCCAGCACTTTTAGGAGGCCGAGGCGGGCAGATCATGAGGTCAGGAGATCGAGACCATCCTGGCTAACGTGGTGAAACCCTGTCTCTACTAAAAATACAAAAAAATTAGCTGGGCGTGGTGGCGGGCGCCTGTAGTCCCAGCTACTTGGGAGGCTGAGGCAGGAGAATGGTGTGAACCCCGGGAGGCAGCACTTGCAGTGAGCCAGGATTGAGCCGCTGCACTCCAGCCTGGGTGACAGAGCAAGATTCTGTCTCAAAAAAAATAAAAAATAAAAAATAAAAAAATCTCAGTTTATAATCTACGAAATTCTTTCTTTTTTTTTTATTTTTATTTGAGATGGAGTCTCACCCTTGCCCAGGTTGGAGTGCAGTGGCGTGATCTCAGCTCCCTGCAACCTTTGCCTCCCAGGTTCAAGCGATATTCCCACTTCAACCTCCCAAGTAGCTGGGATTACAGGTGTGCACCACTATGCCTGGCTAATTTTTATATTTTTAGTAGAGATGGAGTTTCACCATGTTGGCCAGGCTGGTCTCGAACTCCTGACCTCAGGTGACCCACACTTGTCAGCCTCCCAAAGTGCTGGGATTACAGGCATGAGTCACCACACCCGGTCATAATCTATGAAATTCTAATACTAACCCTAATACTAATTTTACCAAGTAACTGAGACGTTAAAGAAGCTTAACTAATAAAAGTAAACTGTTTAATAGTGTCTGAAAGACATTAGGCACTGAACATAACCTACAGAGTGAAGTTATTATGTACTATGTCATTAAAGAATATCTGGACGTAGTAATTAAGGTATCTCCAGAAAAGCTCAGGCATAGGGGCGCACACCTGTAGTCCAAGCTACTCAGGAGGCTGAGAGGGGAGAATCGCTTAAGCCCAGGAATTTGAAGCTGCAGTGAGCTATGATCATGCCACTGAACTCCAGCCTGGGTGACACAGTGAAACCCCATCTTACCTACCTAGAAAAAAAAAAAAAAAAATCCAGAAAAACAGCAAGCTAACCATTCTTTGTCTCCCCTTCAGGAAAAGACCAATTTTAACAAAATATAACCTTCCTCACCTATATTCCTCTAACACTCTACATATCACTGACATGGCATCTGCCATATGTCACAGTTTTTGTTTCGTCTGTCTTTTCCAATTGACCAACGGGACACTGAAGGGATTAAAACTCAAGACGGAGTCAACAATAATTACAATACATCACTTCTACAGAGTTTATTCATAGTTTTTAACTTTTTTCTTAGTCACCCTTCAGAACTGTATTGCAGTTTGTGTAGAGCTATTAGGTCCCGAATACATTCTTTTGCACATTCATAAAGCAAAATTCATGTCTTTTTCCAGTCCACACCCAATATATCTGTGACAGTGGCTTGAAATTAATTATGGTTGCTTCTAACCTCTTAAAGCAAGGTGAACCCCACTCTATATGGCATCACTGCAACAATATGCATACAGAGGTGTTGCACAAATAACTTTTATACATTGGTCAAAAATTGGCAGTGTATTGAGAAACAGTTCGTAGCAGGAATCACTAATGCACAGATGTACAGTCAATATTGATTAGATGAATTATGAGAGATTCTGCACAAATACAGATATACTTTTACAGTCCTAATTTTGTCTGTCCTAGTGAAATTCTCAGAAGTATTTCTGGCATGAGTAACACAATTCAGTTAAATGTTGTTGCTAATTGCTCTAGATTACGAATTCTTGCAACCATTTGAATAAAAGGCCCTTGGTCAGCCCCACTAAGTGCTTATGACTATCTGGGACACGGTCACTCTCTCCATATACTGAAGGTTGTCACATAGACTCTGCATGTATAAACTTATCTGCTGAGGGGTTAATTCAGCTAAATTTCTTATTAAAACAAATCTGCCATTAAGAGCAAAATTCTCCTTACTAAACAATTATAAGTTTAAACAAATGGCTTCTGAATGAGCAGTCTGCTCCTGCAGTTACATAAAAACATAACCTTAGGGCCAGGTACCATGGCTCACACGTGTAATCCCAACATTTTGGGAGGCCAAGGCAGAAGGATTGCTTGAGCCCAGAAGTTCAAGACCAGCTTGGGCAACATCACAAGACCCTGTCTTTACAAAACAGTTCAAAAATTAGCCTGGTGTGGTGGCATATGCTTGTAGCCCCAGCAACTCAGGACACTAATGTGGGAGGATTGCTTGAGTTTGAGAGGTCAAGGCTGCAATGAGTCACAATCCCACCACCGCACTCCAGCGCAAGAGTGGGAGATCTTGTCTCAGAAAAAAGCAAGAAAGATAAATGAAATCTTATCGTAAGGAGTCAATAATGGATTAAAATATTCTTATTAGAAAGACAGTCCTTGCCTCACAAACACAACATATAGGCTTTTATCTATCCCTAGCACAAATGATAGGAAACAAAGTTTTTGTTTTACTCTTAAGAACCAAAGGGTGGGTGTGGTGGCTCACGCCTGTTACCCAGCACTTGGGGAGGCTGAGGTAGACAGATCACCTGAGGTAAGGAGTTCAAGATGAGTCTGGTCAACATAGTGAAACCCCGTCTCTACAAAAATACAAAAATTAGCCGGTCATGATGGCGGGTGCCTGTATTCCCAGCTACTTGGAAGGCTGAGGTGGGAGAATTGCTTGAACTCAGGAAGTGGAGGCTGCAGTGAGCTGAGATCGCGCCATAGCACTCCAGCCTGGGCGACAGAGTGAGACTCTGTCCCAAAAAAACAAAAAACAAAAGAACCATAGGCCGGGCATCTCATGTCTTTCATCCTAGCACTTTGGGAGGCTGAAGCCAGATCACTTGAGGTCAGGAGTTTGAGACCAGCCTAGCCAACATGGTGAAACCCCATCTCCACTAAAACTACAAAAATTAGCCAGGTGTGGAGGTGGGCGCCTGTAATCCCAGCTACTTGGGAGGCCAAGGCAGGAGAATCACTTGAACCCAGGAGGTGGAAGCGGAGGCTGCAGTGAGCCAAGATCACACCACTGCACTCCAGCCTGGGTGACAGAGTGAGACTCCCTCTCCAAAACCAAAAAGAGCTACAATGTTCCCCCCTTTTCAACAACTGTCTCCTATGTGCAAAGCACGTGGATCTTTAAAATGTCTGACACACAAATTTTGTCCTCAAGTTGTTTAGTTGAGGAAGAAAAGACACATGTCCCCTAAAATAGGCCAACTAATAAAGTAGAAATTATAACAAGGCAAAACATGATAAATGCTACAGAGGTGTAAATACAATGTTACACATAATTGGATGTAACAGCAGCAAATAAAATGAAATAACTGAAAAATACTTATATAAAAATACTAATGTTTTTCCACTAGACAACAAAACTTCCACTAGACAACGAAATTCCCACTAGACAACAACAAAAAAAAACCGTAGCAGTTCAAGTGCAAGGAAATCCTTATCTGTACTTTTGTTGCTAAGTGGATGTGTTCTGGACTAGCTGGATAAACCGGATGCTTTGTTTTAGATCAGCACCCTGAATGATAAACTATAGACGGAAATATAATATTAACCCAGCACAATAGCTGTGTTCAAAGGGTCAGCAACCACTCCATCCTGAACATCCAGTCAGAGTCACCACTTAGGAACAAGAAAGTCCTCCAAGTTTCCATGTCTTTAAACACTCGGTAATTTTCTTTTCTCTTTTTTATATAAAAGAAATGCTAAAAGTAACTGCCAGGCCTTCATTGTTATTAGAGCTTTTCAGACCAAATAGGCAGAATTAACTGAGTTCAGGAAAAGAGAAAAGACAAAGATGTCTTCATGTTCTTTCCCTCTTCATTCTTACATAACACATACTAATGAATTCCACTGTAGTAAACTGAGAACTGTCAGAGTTAATAGACATCAACTACTGCATGTTAAGTAATATTGTGTGACATTGGTCAACCTACATACTATAACTGTATCCACTGATAATTTGTTTTATTAATTTTCTTAATGAAAAAGTAATAAAAACAAAAGCTGGAATAATTTGAGCATCAAAATAAATAACAGTAATACAGGAGTATAACTCACAGAATAAAATAAATATCCATGAGTCCACAATAATATAAATAATTTAATAAATACATAAATGGAGGAGAAGGGTCAGCTCTTTCTTACAGAAGAATTCTCATTAGTAAGTGTAGCAAGCATGAGATAAATAGAAAATCATCATTAAAACACGATAGTAATAATTGTTGCAGGCAAGATCCATTGATTTATGCTAAAATTACTGGACAAAAGTTTAAAGAACAACTGTGTGTTTGCATAATCTCAACATATTTTCCAAGATATTTATTAATTACAAAGGAAATGGTGGCTAACGCCTGTAATCCCAGCACTTTGGGAGGCCAAGGCAGGCGGATCATGAGGTCAGGAGTTTGAGACTAGCCTGGCCAACATGGTGAAACCCCATCTTTACTAGAGATACAAAAACTCATCTGGGGGTGGTGGCACAAGCCTGTAATTCCAGCTACTAGGGAGGCTGAGGCAGGAGAATCACTTGAACCTGGAAGGTGGAGGTTGCAGTGAGCCGAGATCGCGCTCCAGCCTGGGCAACTCCAGTCTGGGCAACAGGGCAAGACTGTCTCAAAAAAAAAGAAAAAATTACAAGGGAAAAATAGTAACTTTATGTGGAGAAACATGACAGTAATCATAATCAAGGTTTACATGACTAGATTAAGAAATATTGATGTCATACCCCACCCCTGCCCAATATGATACACTGAGAATGATACATCACTTCTCTAGTATCCTTCCTAAGAATGTGTAACCTCCATATATTCATGAAAAAACAAAAGACAAACCCAATTGAGGGACATTCTACAAAACCACTGACCAGTATTCTTCTAAAGTATCAAGGTCATGAAAGAAAAGACAAGACTGAAGAACTGTCACAGATTGGAGGAAACAAAGGAAACGTGACAACAAAGTGTAATGTGGGATCCTGGAACAGAAAAAGGATATTAGTGAAAAATGGGTGAAAACCATAAAGAGACTGTAGTTTAACAACATCATACTAATGTTGGCTGGGCGTGGTGGCTCACACCTGAAATCCCAGCGCTTTGAGAGGCTGAGGTAGGTTGATCACCTGAAGTCAGGAATTTGAGACCAGCCTGGCCAACAGAGCAAAACCCTGACTCCACTAAAAATACAAAACTCAGCCAGGCATGGTGGCTTGGGCGCCTGTAATCTCAGCTACTCAGGAGGCTGAGGCAGGGGAATGCTTGAACCCAGGAGGCAGAGGTTGCAGTGAGCCAAGATCACAGGATTGTACTCCAGCCTGGGCAACAAGAGAAAAACTCTGTATCAAGAAGGAAAAAAAAAAACTTCTTAGATTTGATAATGGTTATGCAAGATGTTAACATTAGAGGAAACTGGGAACTCTGTATTATTTCTATAACTTTTAAGTCTAAAATTGTCTCAAAACAAAAGAACTGTAAGTAATAAGAACAAAACAGCTGGGCCCAGTGGCTCACAAGCACTTTAGGAGGCCGAGGCGGGTGGATCACCTGAGGTCAGGAGTTTGAGACCAGCCTGGCCAACATGGTGAAACCCCATCTCTACTAAAAATTTGAAAAATTAGCTGGGCATGGTGACGTGTGCCAGTAATCCCAGCTACTCAGGAGGCTGAGGCAGGAGTCTTGCTTGAACCTGGGAGGCAGAGGTTGCAGTGAGCCGAGATCGCACCACTGCGCTCCAGCCTGGGCAACAAGAGTGAAAACTCCATCTCAGAAAAAAAAGAAAAGAAAAGAAAGAGCAAATCACAGAAAATCTGGAAAAGAGAAAATAATCACCTTTATTACCAATAAAATGTATCTTTCTTTCTAGTCTTTTTGTCTATGTATTTTTTGTCTAGGTAATTTAATAGCTATAATCATACATAGAATTTTTATCTTGCTTTTTAACAAGCTTTTAAACAAATCTTATTTTAAAAAAATTTTTTTTTTTTTGAGACAGAGTCTCACTCTGTGGCCCGAGCTGGAGTGCAGTGGCATGATCTCAGCTTACTGCAACCTCCACCTCTCAGGTTCAAGCGATTCTCCTACCTCTGCTTCCTGAGTAGCTGGGATTATAGGTGCACACCACCACGTCCACCCAATTTTTGTATTTTTAGTAGAGATGGGGTTTCACCATGTTGGCCAGGCTGGTCTCGAATGCCTGACCTCAGGTGATCTACCAACCTTGGCCTCTCTAAATGGTGGAATTACAGGTGTAAGCCACCACACCTGGCTGATAGCCTTTTAAATACTACTTGATTGTGCTTTGTAAAAGCTATATTTATCATTTAAAAAATTTACAGTTGATATTTTTTATGTATGTCAAGGAAAAGCAGAAATAATAGAAAATAACTATTGCAAAGAACTTGCAGTATAAAATAATTAATATAAAATGATGCCATAAATAACTGTGATTTAAAATCAGTTTGCTTTCTGGACTATCTAGGAAAAGAACTTTTGGAAGTTTTAAAACAATGTTGTTCATGGCAAATAATACCTAAACATTTGAGTTTAAATGTTGAGTATGCAGTGTCAACAAAGACTCAAGCTTTGTGCTATTTTGCCACCAGAGGCTTCAGTAGGTTTTGTTTTGCTTTGTTTTACATCTATCATCTCATACCTGAGTTCCATGAGTCTTCTAGTAGAGTCAGGTATTATAGGTATAAACCAAGATCTGAATTCAAGCCCTGGATACACCACTTATTAGCAATGAGAATTGTTCTACACTGACATAACAAATTTCTTTTTTTTTGAGATAGAGTCTTATTCTGTCACCCAGGCTGGAGTACAGTGGCATAATCTGGGCTCACTGCAACCTCCACCTTCTTGATTCAAGCAATTCTCATGTCTCAGCCTCCCGAGGAGCTGGGATTACAGGCATGCACCACCATGCTTGGCTAATTTTTGTATTTTTAGGAGAGAGGGGATTTTGCCATGTTGATCAAGTTAGTCTCAAACTCCTGGCTTCAAGTGATCTGCCCACATCAGCCTCCCAAAGTGCTGGAATTACAGGCGTGAGCCACCGTGCCCTGTCTGACACAACAAATTTCTTATACAGAAGTTTCAAGATTTTTGGTAGAAAATTTCCAGACATTCTGTTAGTTTCTTATAAGTAAAACAGAGAAAACAATACCTATAAAACTCAAAATGAGATAAAAATTTTAGAGAATTTTTCGAAAGAAACACATCATCCATCACTAGAAAATCATGTATAAAGCATTTATTACATTGTAGAAGCAATGTGCTAGGTGTTCAGGAATTTAGGTTTAGAAGGAAGTGGGACATGTAAACACTAAATGCAATGGAGTATATAAGTGTGAACTATCAGTATTTGTTACTACAAAGTTTACTTTTAGTTTTGAATGTTTTAAACCTTTGTATTCATTTTTTAAAAGCATGAAATGGCCACAATAAGTGTTACTATATTGTATTTGTAAACGTTCTTCAAATCTGACTTTCTTACCAGAATCAAAAGGCTATATATACTGTGAGAGTCCACATACATGACAATCTGGAAAAGGCAAAACTATAAAGGCAGAAAACAAAGTAGTGGCTGCTAGAGACTAGCTCTTGTTGGAGAAAAGGACTAACTACAAGTGAGGAACAGGGGAACTTTTGGGGGTGATAGAAATATTATGTATCTTAATTGTGGTGACAGTTATAGACCATATACACCCATCAAAATCCATAGAACTGGGCCGGGCACAGTGGTTTATTCCTGTAATCCTAGGGCTTTGGAAGGCTGAGGCAAGTGGATCACTTGAGGTCAGGAGTTTGAGACTAGCGTGGGCAATATAGGGAGACCTTGTCTCTAAAAAAAAATTTTTTTAAATTAGCCAAGCATGTAGTGGTATGCATTTCTAGTCCCAGCTACTAGGAAGGCTGAGGCAGGAGGATTGCTTGAGCCCCAGGAGTTCAAGGCTGCAATGACCTATGATTGTGCCACTGTACCCCAGCTTGAGTGACAGAGTAAGACCCCGTCACAAAAAAAAAAAAAAAAAAAAAATGGAACTGTACACCTAAAGAGTGGATGTTACTATATGTAAATTATATCTCAATAAATCTGACATTAAAAAATCTGACCTTCTTGCATTGGAACATACATTTTCTAAATACTTACACAAAATCATCAAGAAGCTTAAATAAGTTATGGGTACCTTTGCTTACAAATACAAAATCTGGGGCTGGGCGCAGTGGCTCATGCCTGTAATCCTAGCACTTTGGGAGGCCGAGGCAGGCAGATCATGAGGTCAGGAGCTCAAGACCATTCTGGCCAACGTGGTGAAACCGCTGTCTCTACAAAAAATACAAAAATTAGCTGGGCAGGTGGCACGTGTCTATAATCCCAGGTACTCGACAGGCTGAGGCAGGAGAATCACTTAAACCAGGGAGTCGGAGGTTGCAGTGAGCCAAGACTGCGCCACTGCACTCCAGCCTGGTGACAGAGTGAGACTCCATCTCCAAAAAATAAATAAATAAAATAAAATCTGGTTTCTATGACTATTGGGTGCAAACTACTAAATAACTGAAGAAATTTACAACCAAATGAGAGGGGCTTTTTAAATATCCTAGAATCACGTTCACTGCCTCAGAGAACTGAGTTATTTTCTTTTCCCCTCTTGCACTATTACTGACTCACAACATGGACTTAAGCAAATTATTTAGTCTCTAGGTTTATATTCTAATCATATGTGTAGTAATGACTGTTAACTGCCATTACATGCACTTAAGATTCTCAGCTAAACATAAGTCATCACATGCTGCAATACTATTTGTTCTGCCTTTGGAGGGACTGCCTCATAATTTCAGAGATATACTAGAATATTCTTTGAGTTGACATCTCCAGTAATCCAGCCATTAAATTAACATCTCCCTATTCCCCAGCTCTTCCATGATGGCCTTTGATGGTCCTGATCTAATTCTCCTTAGGTTATTTAATCTTTGCTAATATCAACCAACTATAGTTCCATGATTCATAATATGGTATTTATGGCTAAATAATGAAAAGTTCCTGAATCAGATCTGATGTCTTACAGGTACTGCAAACTCAGTAAGTCTGTATTAGACACTTGGATGGCTAATCCAATACCTACTCCCAATCCTCCTCTCTCTCCTATCTATCTTCACCATAAAGTTAAATACTCACTTCTCCAATGCCCCTTGCAGTTACTGGTAACCATTCAACTAGTTACGGCCAACAAGATGTAAGCTAAAATCTGTAAGGGGCATCTGGGAAAGCTTTTCTTGATAAAGAGAACAGACCCAACCAGTATCTTTCCCTTTCCCCTTCTTCCTGCTTTGAATTTATGTCTCAAGGCAGCTTTGGATATGATATTTGGAGTTGCAACCATGAGATAAACAACCTTATTATGAATAACAGAACAAAGATGATATCATAGAGTGCTGCACCAGTCCTAAGGGTCTACCTTCAGACCTCTTATGATTTGAGATTTAAAAAAATTATTTGTAGCAAGCTGGGCACAGTGGCTCATGCCTATAATCCCAGTACTTTGGGAGGCTGTGGTGGGTTGATCACCTGAGGTCAAGAGTTCAAAACCAGCCAGGCCAACACAGCAAAACCCCATCTCTACTAAAAATACAAAAATTAGATGGGCATGGTGGCAGGCACCTGTAATCCCAGCTACTTGGGAGGCTGAGGCAGGAGAATTGCTTGAACTGGGAGGCGGAGGTTGGAGTGAGCCAAGATGGCACCACTGCACTCCAGCCTGGGTGACAAGAGCAAAACTCTATCCACCCCCCTCCAAAAAAAAAGAAAAGAAAATTGAACCATCAATGCTTTGAAAACATCAAACAATATTGTAATTTTAGAACTATCTATATTTAATTCCAAAATTCCATGACAAATATTCTCGTCAACTAATATTAAGTTAATACTATAGAGCAGCTTTGGATATGTGGAAGTTTGCCCTTGCAACTGACAGCCAATATGTGTTAATATTAGCTTCCTATAATCAGTAAGCATGCTTATCCTGTGATTATATTTATCTTTATGCATGCTAAATCCTCCTCTCTCTCCTGGAGATTATTCTAGGAAAGAAGAAAGATTCACCACTATAATACATATACATGAATTATACAGCTATACCCAAATATAGCCTAGTTAAATTACCATACTTAGAGAAGATTAATGAAATAACTATTAATTCCAAGTATATTGTTTACCACCTGCCCCCCCACACACACAAAGTGTCCTGTGCACAAAGACAATAGATAACAGAATTTCAGAGCTACAGGAGACCTTAGTAATAATTCAGTCCAACATGTTCATTTTTACCTTAAAAAAATTTTTTTTCAGGCAGCTCTCTGAACCAGGATAAGTTGAGAGACTCCTACAACATGCTTATTTATAAAGATGTTTAAACTGAAACCTAAGAAATCTGAGGCCTAAAGAAATCAGAAAACTTCTTCTAAGTCACAGTCAGTCTACGGCAAAGCCATGGCTAAAAACCCTTGTCATCTGCTCCTGAATTTATCTCCAATCTTCAATTTTTTTTTTTAAGATAGCATAAAATCATAAAGCACTATTTGTGTATATTATTCAGCAGCCAATACAAATGAGTCAGAACTCAAGCTTGCTCACTGAGTCTTTACAGTTAAAAACTGAAGTAGTCAGCTTTTATCTAAGATTAACACAAAAGTCTCACCAGTTATGAGAGTAAGTGAGCATTTTAAAATTTTTAATTTTATTTTTTTGAGACAGGGTCTTGATCTATCACCCAGGCTGGAGTGCAGTGGCTCAATCGTGGCTCACTGCAGCCTCCATGTCCTGGGTTCAAGCAATCCTCCCACCTCAGCCTCCCAAGTACCTGGGATTACAAGTACATACCACCATGTTCGGCTAATTTTTGTATTTTTTGTATTTTTTTTAGAGACAGGGTTTCACCATGTTGCCCAGGCTGGTCTCAAATTCCTGGGCTCAAGCAATCTGCCCACCTTGGCCTCCCCAGTGAGTGAACATTTTAATTCATGTTTTAAAAACGGGAAAAAAGGAAAAAGAAGGGCCACACATAGGCCTTGGCTAATAATCTAACAGAAGGCTACATTTTATTACTTTACTATTAACATATTGTAAAAATTCAGGCCACAGTCCTTTCACTCAGAAGTAATTCACTTTTTCTATGTCAGATATCCAGACTTTAAAAAAATAATAATCAGAGATCAATATTTAAGTCAGTAGGCTTCCTACTCTGGAAGCAAACGGTGGTTTTTGAGCCATTGGAAGTACCAAGGAGCCTGGACAGTCAGAGACACACTCTCCTTCCCACTCGTGGCTTTGCAGCAATGATAGGGGAAGAGCATGGTTAGAAAAGTGGCACAGCAGTCCCAGTCAAACTAAAAGTAGATAAATGGCACCAGAGAAGAATACTATTTTTCAAAAGAAGGTTATTACTTTTTTGTTGTTGTTGTTGAGAGGGAGTCTCGCTTTGTCGCCCAGGCTGCAGTGCAGTGGCGCCATCTCGGCTCACTGCAAGCTCCGCCTCCCGGGTTCACGCCATTCTCCTGCCTCAGCCTCCCAACTAGCTGGGACTACAGGCGCCCACCACCAGGCCCGGCTAAATTTTTTGTATTTTAATAGAGACGGGGTTTCACTGTGTTAGACAGGATCTTGATCTCCTGACCTCGTGATCCACCCGCCTCAACCTCCCAAAGGTTATTACTTTTTAGAAGAGATTGTGCTTCCCATATGTCCATCCCTTCAGACCTTAAATCCTTGTAAGTGGTTTAATTCCATTACTTCTTTTTTTTTTTTTTTTTTTTTTGACAGGGTCTCGCTCTGTCACCCATGGGGCTGTAGAACAATGGTGCAATCACGGCTCAGCGCAGCTGTGACTTCCCGTGCGTAAGCAATCCTCCCATCTCAGCCTCCTGAGTAGCTAAAACTACAGGTGCACACCATGCTCAGCTAATTTTTTTTTTTTTTTCAATTGTAGAGGTGGGATTTCATCATGTTGCCCAGACTGGTCTTGAACTCCTGATCTCATGCAATCCTCCCACCTTGGCCTCCCAAAGTACTGGGATTATAGGTGGGAGCCACCATGCCCAGCCTGATTTTAATTTCTTTATATGTAAAATCATAATACCTATCCTTAGGGAATTATTATGAAGATTAAGTGAATTAACTTGTGAAATATAATTTTAAAAACTGTGAAAGTCATACAAATTTGAGGTATTACCATTATTACCTAATTCAGCAGAACTTGACAAACATTTTCATGGATTTCAGAAATTGACAGGGTACATGGTAAAGAGCAGGAGCTCAGTAAGTGTTTATTGAATGAATTAACAAAATAATTAGAACCTCCTTCCAATAAGTATTATCTTATATACATAATGGGCTGGGTGCAGTGGCTCCTGTCTGTAATCCCCGCACTTTGTGAGGCCAAGGCCAGAGGATGGCTTGAGCCCAGAAGTTCCGGACCAGCCTGGGTAACATAGTAAGACCTCCTCACCCTCATCTCTACAAATTTTTTTCTTTTTAATTAGCCAGGTGCAGTGGTGCATACCTGTGGTCCTAGCTACTCAGGAGGCTAAGGCGCAAGGATCACTTGAGCCTGAGAGTTTGAGGCTGCAGTGAGCTGTGATCACGCCACTGCACTCTAGCCTGGGCGACAGATCAGGACCCTGTATCAAAAACAAAAGAAAAACCTCTGAGCCTTTTTGAATCTGTGCATGCAATAGAACTTCTGTGAGGGTTAATGAGATAAAGCTCATAAAGCAAGCCAGGACTCTAAAGAAACATACTCCTCTCAGCACCTTCTTAAATATATGAGCGTGTCACACTAACATCACAAAGGCCAGAAAAAAGCTGAAAATTCAAGTTTTAATAGCTTTGGTAGCACACACACATCCACAAATCTTTAAAACGCCCTAGTGCTCTAATTTAATAATTAAGTTTTTATTTTCTGTTGGTAGAAATCCTGGAAGCAGAAGAATGGTCAACAAACATTATCTCACTAACAATCCCAGCACTTTGGGAGGCTGAGGCAGGTGGATCACGAGGTCAGGAGTTCAAGACCAACTTGGTCAA
Source organism: Chlorocebus sabaeus (assembly GCF_047675955.1). Taxonomy (NCBI): domain Eukaryota; kingdom Metazoa; phylum Chordata; class Mammalia; order Primates; family Cercopithecidae; genus Chlorocebus; species Chlorocebus sabaeus. The sequence goes on along the minus strand of NC_132908.1, from coordinate 66,184,041 downwards.
GATGGTGAAACTCCGTTTCTACTAAAAACTACAAAAAAATTAGCTGGGCACGGTGGCAGGCGCCTGTAATCCCAGCTACTTGGGAGGCTGAGGCAGGAGAATCACTTGAACCTGGGGGCCGAGTTTGCAGTGAGTTGAGATCGTGCCACTGCACTCCAGCATGGGTGACAGAGTGAGACTCTGTCCCCAAAAAAAAAAAAAAAAACTCTAAAATAATAGTATTTATAGGCTGGGCACGGTAGCTCACGCCTGTAATCCCAGTACTTTGAGATGCCAAGGCAGATGGAACACAGGTCAGGAGTTCCAGATCAGTCTGGCCAGCATGGTGAAACCCCATCTCCACTAAAAATACAAAAATTAGCTGGGCGTGGTGGCACGCGCCTATACTCCCAGCTACTTGGAAGGCTGAGGCAGGAGAATCACTTGAACCTGGGAGGCAGAGGCTGCAGTGAGCCAAGATCACACCACTGCGCTCCAGCCTGGCGACAGAGTGAGACTCTGTCTCAAAAATAAATAAATCAATAAATAACACAAAGGAGTGCTCAACTTTGAAGTGGGGACGGTAGGGTGGAGTCAGTCAGGAAAAGTTTCACATAGGACACCTCGATCATTAAAAGACAAGTAAGAGAGTCCCAGGCAGATAACCTAGAAATAAGCCTGCCTGGCTGGTGTTACAGCACAGAGGCAAAGACTTAGAGGCAAGGGGAAAAAGAAACATTCAGAGAAATGAAAGTAGCTAGGAAAGGCTACAACGTAGGGTTCAAGGTGATAGATAATCAGGGAGTCACTGTTGAAAGGTTGTTGATAGTCAGTTAAGGGTTGTAAGATATCACAAAAGGTAATCTTGGTTGTTATGGATTATTCCTCCTTAAAGAGCTACCAAGATAAGTACACAAAGGAAAGAAGTACCCTAAAAACTATAAAAGACTTTTTCCCTCAAAGCAGAGCTTAAGATCACCACCAAAATACAGATTGCAAACTTCAGAGGATAATGAATAAATGTCTATTTTTGAATAACTTAAAGAAAGGACACAACGTGTATCTCACTCATGTATCAAACACATCACAACCTTGTGACCAGAACATTAGTATAAGTTGTTTGCTAAGGGGGTCCCACCCTGAAGTAATAACACATACTCTAGTAAAGGCATTTTCTGTGCATTCCAAAGACAGCTGCTCAGGTTATCCCAAATTTGGCCCTAGCCTTAATCTATAAATCCACGTCAAACAAACAAACCAACTAACAACAGAAGGCGCACAGGAAATCTTTTTCACTTCTGCCTGTTTTTCTTTTCTTTTCTTTTATTATTTTTTTTCTTTTTTCTTTTCCTTGAGATGGGGTCCCATTACGTTGCCCAAGCTGGATTCAAACCTCAAACTCCTGGGTTCAAATGATCTTCCCACCTCAGTCTCCTGAGCCAAGTAGCTGGGTCTACAGGTATATGCCACCAAGCCTGGCTTTGTTTCCTTTTTTAAATTCAAGTTTATGTTGAAGAGTAACTAAAGAATGATTAAATGGGCTGGGCGCGGTGGCTCAAGCCTGTAATCCCAGCACTTTGGGAGGCCGAGACGAGCGGATCACGAGGTCAGGAGATCGAGACCATCCTGGCTAACACAGTGAAACCCCGTCTCTACTAAAAAATACAAAAAACTAGCTGGGCGAGGTGGCGGGCGCCTGTAGTCCCAGCTACTCGGGAGGCTGAGGCAGGAGAATGGCGTAAACCCGGGAGGCGGAGCTTGCAGTGAGCTGAGATCCGGCCACTGCACTCCAGCCCAGGCGACAGAGCGAGACTCCGTCTCAAAAAAAAAAAAAAAAAAAAAAAAAAAGAATGATTAAATGGTATTAGGATATTTACATCTGAAATGGTTAACCATTTACATCTGAAATGGTTAACAAATGGTTAGGATATTTACATCTTAAATACATACACTCAAAAGTACTGGGGATGAAATTAAAATTATAGAAGTTGTTTCTCTCCAAAGTGTCCCAGAATATTACCCTAAGCTTTGTCCAATTAATAGATTTTTTTCATTGCTTTAAAGCAATTTTATATTTATTGGGGTTTTTTTTAATTAGCCCATTGAATTTTTAAAATTTAACTTTTTTTAATTAACAGAAATTGGACACTTTTGGGAGGCCAAGGTGGAAGGAATGCTTGAGGCCAGGAGTTCAAAACCACCTTGGGCAACACAGTAAGAACCTGTCTCTATATTTTTTATATTTCTTTTTTTTTTTTTGAGATGGAGCCTCACTCAGTGGCCCAGGGTGGAGTGCAGTGGTGCAATCTAGGCTCACTGCAACCTCCGCCTCCCAGGTTCAAGCGATTCACCTGCCTCAGTCTCCCTAGGAGCTGGGATTACAAGCACACCACCATGCCCGACTAATTTTTGTATTTTTAGTAGGGATGAGGTTTCACCATGTTGGCCAGGCTAGTCTGGAACTCCTGACCTCAGGTGATCCGCCCATGTCAGCCTCCCAAAGTGCTGGGATTACGGTGGGCTGTGCCCGGCCTACAAAACATATTTCTTAAAAATTAGCCAGGTATAGTGGCACATGCCTGTAGTTCCAGCTACTTGGGAGGCTGAGGTGGGAGGATCCCTAGAGCCCAAGAGTTCCAAGCTGCAGTGAGTTATGACCACACCACTGCACTCCAGCATGGGCAACAGAGCAAGAGCCTGTCTCCAGAAACATAATACAGTTGGATGTGGTGGCTCATGCCTGTAATCCTAGCACTTTGGGAGGCCGAGGCAGGTGGATCGCCTGATATCAGGGGTTCGAGACCAGCCTGGGCAACATGGTGAAACTCTGTCTCTATTAAAACACAAAAAATTAGCAGGGCATGGCAGCGTGCGCCTGTAATCCCAGCTACTCGGGAGCCTGAGACAGGAGAATCGCTTGAACATGGGAGGCATAGTTTGCAGTGAGCCAAGATTGCACAACTGTACTCCAGCCTGGGAAACAGAGCGATACTCCATCTCAAAAAACCAAAACCCAAACCAAACCAAACAAAAAACCATAATACATGTTTTTACACTTCTCTGCTAAAAATACGAAGTTAGCCAGACATGGTGGTGTGCACCTGTAATCCAACTACTTGGGAGGCTGAGGCAGGAGAATTGCTTGAACCCAGGAGGTGGAGGTGGCAGTGAGCCGAGATTGCGCCATTGCACTCCAGCCTGGGCAACAAAAGCAAAACTTTGTCTAAAAAATAAAAATAAAAATAAAAAATTAAATAACAAAAATCAGAATGTCAAACTTACCAAAAGGAAGAAATTACAAGAATGGGGATCTCTAAGATTGTGCCATGTCCACACTATCTTGCTCAACTTTTAGCATTTTGAATGGGAACTTTGAGCATATACTACCAGATCTACATAGTTTAAGCATCTCCGGGTGGGGGACTCATTCTGTTATGTAAGAAAAAGATAACTTTGTACTATGTCTCTCCTTCTAAATTAGATATCTATGTTTAAACTCAGCATGAAGAATTAAGGGGCAAATTTCCTAAGTCATTCAACAAAAACACATCTTGAGCAAAATCATGTGCATTAAAGTAGACTAAAAACATATTAAATATAGCTACTAAAATATAAGCTACTGTGAAGCTACAAAAAGTGTTTAAAATATTTCCACCAATGGCCAGATTTCAAACAAGCACCTCTGTAACACTAATACGTAGGGGACATTCACTCAATGTCTGCTGAATTAAATACTGGTTGGATTACCATAAAGCAGAGTATTTCAAGATAACAAATTTAATCTGATGTCAGCCTTTTAAAATACAGAGAGAAGCAATGATATAACACTTCTGGACAGAATTAAACATACCAAGCTTATAGTAAAAGGCATGTATACACACAGACAATAATGGAATTGGTAGAAGGAGCAATACAGCAATGATAGTTCAGGCTAATTTCAATAATATTTTCCCAAACAGCATGGGAAAGAGAACCTAAAAGCTGATTTAAAACATTCAAAAATTCGGCCAGGCGCAGTGGCTCACGCCTGTAATCCCAGCACTTTGGGAGGCTGAGGTGGGCAGATCACAAGGTCAGGAGATCGAGACCATACTGGCTAACACAGTGAAACCCTGTCTCTACTAAAAATACAAAAAAATTAGCCAGGTGTGGTGGCAGGCACTTGTAGTCCCGGCTACTCAGGAGGCTGAGGGAGGAGAATGGCCTGAACCTGCGAGGCGGAGCATGCAGTGAGCTGAGATCGGGCCACTGCAATTCAGCCTGGGCGACAGAGCGAGACTCCATCTCAAAAAAACAAAACAAAATGAAAAAAACAGTGAAGAATAAAACAAATATTTTGAAACAAAAAACAAAATATTTTGATACAAAAAACAAAAGCTGATCTGCCCACCTCGGCCTCCCAAAGTACTGGGATTACATGCGTGAGCCACTGTGCCCACCTTCTTTTATCTTTTATGAGACGGAGTCTCACTGTGTCACCCAGACCGGAGTGCAATGGCACAATCTCGGCTCACTGCAACCTCCACCTCCAGGGTTCAAGCAGTGCTCCCATCTCAGCCTCCTGAGTAGCTGGGATTACCGGCATGCGCCACCACGCCTAATTACTGTATTTTTAGTTGAGAATGGGTTTCACCATGTTGGCCAGGCTGGTCTCGAACTCCTAACCTCAGGTGATCCACCTGCTTCAGCCTCCCAAAGTGCTGGGATTACCGCATCTGGCCTATTTTTTTTCATTTTTACATGAAGTTCAAAAACAGGGAAAACTAAGCTACAGTATTAGAGGCTACCCTTGGATGGGAGGTGAAGCGCCTGAAAAGATGCATGGGTAGGATTTTAGGTTTTAATGTTTCCTCATCTCGGCACTGCTAACAAAAGTATGCTCAGCCTGTGAAAATTCATCCAGCTGTACATTTTTATGATTTGTGCACTTTTCTGAAGGTAATATATCAAAAATTATTTTTAAAATACACATTTAAACTGAATCTCAACAATGGCTGTTTTCTTATCTACTTTATAATTGGTCAACATAAAACGTAAGACAAAATCAAATTTTGATTTTGAAAAATCTACATTTTGACCAGGCGTGGTGGCTCATGCCTGTAATCCCAGCACTTTGGAAGGCCAAGGCAGGCAGATCACCTGAGGTCAGGAGTTTGAAATCAGCCTGGCCAACATATAGTAAAACCCCATCTCTACTGAAAAAATACAAAAATTAGCTGGGTGTGGTAGCGCATGCCTGTAGTCCAAGCTACTCGGGAAGCTGAGGCAGGAGAATCACTTGAACCTGTGAGGTGGAAGTTGCAGTGAGCTGATATCGTGCCACTGCACTCCAGCCTGAACGACAGAGCAAGACACCGTCTCTCAAAATAAATTAATTAATTAATTAAATAAGAAAATAAATAAAAGGAAAATCTATACTTTAAAGCCTCTAAGAATTCCTTTCATATTTTGAAAGAATAAAAATGCAAGGCCGGATGCTGTGTGGCTCACGCCTGTAATCCCAGCACTTTGGGAGGCCAATGTGGGTGGATCACCTGAGATCAGGAGTTCAAGCCCAGCCTGGCCATCATGGTGAAACCCCATCTCTACTAAAAATACAAAAAATTAGTTGGGCATGGGGGCAGGCACCTGTAGTCTCAGCTACTCGGGAGGCTGAGGCAGGAGAATCACTTGAACCTGGGAGGTGGAGGTTGCAGTGAGCCAAGATCGCGCCACTGCACTCCAGTCTGGGCAACAAGAGCAAAACTCTGTCTCAAAAACAATAAGTAAATAAAAATAAAAATGCAGCCAATTCCTTTTTAACAAAGGCTTAGACAGAAGATTTTTTTTTTTTTTCTTCTGAGATGGAGTTTTGCTCTTGTTGCCCAGGCTAGAGTGCGATGGAGTGATCTTGGCTCACTATAACCTCCGCCTTCCAGGTACAAGCGATTCTCCTGCCTCAGCTTCCTGAGTAGCTGGGATTACAGGCATGCGCCACCACGCCTGGCTAATTTTGTATTTTTAATAGAGACGGGGTTTGCTCCTGACCTCGGATGATCTGCCTGCCTCCGCCTCCCAAAGTGCTGGGATTACAGGCATGAGCCACCGCACCCAGCCCAGAAGATATTTTCTTGTGGAGAAATTAGAGACTAATTACCCACATCTTGATCAAATAGTGTATCTACTGGAGAGAAGAGTAATGATTGCTAAACAAAAAGCTAAAAGGTAGAAGCAGGCAGGGAACAGTGGCTCACGCCTGTAATTCCAGCTCCTTGGGAGGCTGAGGTGGAAGGCTCACTTGAGCCCAGGAGTTTGAGACCACCCTGGGCAACATAGTGAGAACCCTGTCTCTACTAAAAAAATTTTTTTAATTAGCCAAGTGGTGGCATGCACCTGTAATCCTCGTTTCTTGGGAGGTTAAGGCAGGAAGATCTCCTGAGCCCAAAAGTTACAGGATGCTGTGAGCTATGATCGCACCACTGCACTCCAGCCTGGGTGACAGAGCAAGGCCTGGCCTTGCCTTTAACAACAACAACAGGCTGGGCACGGTGGCTCACACCTGTAATCCCAGCACTTTGGGAGGCCGAGGCGGGTGGATCATGAGGTCAGGAGATCGAGACCATCCTAGCTAACACGGTGAAACCCCATCTCTACTAAAAATACAAAAAAATTAGCCGGGTATGGTGGCAGGTGCCTGTAGTCTCAGCTATTCGGGAGGCTGAGGCAGGAGAATGGCGTGAACCTGGGAGGCGGAAGTTGCAGTGAGCCAAGATTGCGCCACTGCACTCCAGCCTGGGCGACAGAGCGAGACTCCGTCTCAAAACAACAACAACAACAACAACAACAACAACAAAAGTGGGAGCAAAGAGTTCCTACATTCCCATCACTTCCTAACAAGCACATAGCTAAGTATTGGACATCAATGGAAAGGATTTCATGAACATACAATGGGTTATTTTTGATAATACATTGGTTGCATTTAAGTATTTTTAAGAAGCATTATTAGAAACTTATGTTTTATTTGAGGAAAAGTTATTTATCCCACCTTTTCCTCTTTCAAATCCATCTAAAGTTACCAGAACCCTAGAATTCTTTGGGATCACTAGGGGGCCATATGTGAGAAATATGAAATATGAAAGAAGCAGGTTGGAAATGCCTAATGTAGGAAAGAGGAAATGGGAAAGAAAATATCACCCAAATAGAAGAAAAAGCCATTATGTCACATCCACCAAACAAGATGCCAGAACACAGATCCAAGGATCAATGGACAAGAGAGGGAAGGAAAGAAGCTAAAACTGAAGACCTTTATTCTTGCCTTACAAGGGGCCACAAGAGGTATCTGTTAAATATGAATTCTGTTGGGCTGGGCAAGGTAGCTCACACCTGTAATCCCAGCATTTTGGGAGGCTGAGGCAGGCGAATCACAAGGTCAAGAGTTTGAGATTAGCCTGGCCAACGTGGTGAAACCCTATCTCTACTAAAAATACAAAAATTTGCCAGGCGTAGTGTTGCGTGCCAGCTACTTGGAAGTCTGAGGCAGGAGAATTGCTTGAACCCAGGAGGCGGTGGTTACAGTAAGCTGAGATCGCGCCACGGCACTCCAGCCTGGGTGACAGAGCAAGTCTCAAAAAAAAAAAAAAAAAGAATTCTGTTAACATCTGTTAACAAAGTCTTTCCCAGAATGAAATTGAGGGCAACTGTACAGAGAGTACACAACCTTTCCTCCCTTAAAGTCTAGGGAATTAAATTGGGTCGTGTGTATGAGGACTCCTGTTTGCTAAGGAGTTCTACTCTGTATACACAGCCAACTTAAAATATAACATTAGGGAAACAAAGATCATCAGTATAAAAATACTATGGTCGTATGTAATGCACACAGCAGTAACATCACTGAAACTCTTGAATAAATAGTTTTCATTTTCACTTCATGAGTGCATTCACCAGTGGTTAAACTAGCAATTTCATTTAAGTAGAAAAGTAATTTGATGCCAAGAAAGATGTGGCAAACTGGAGAGTGGAAAAATACTCGTGTAGGCCACAGACTATGCAATTGGTATGGATTACTGAAGGGGCCAATGCTGCAGATTTCCATACACTGGCAGATCAACTGAAAATATCTTGCTTCCATTTAAAACTGAATGTTCTTAATATGTTTTAGTTTTCCCAGAACTTAAATTCCACAGTCAATTCATTTAGGTTGTGGAAATTAACTTGAGGTCTTTTCTTTCCACAGAGCAAAACTAATGAATCATCTGTCCTTGTGAAAAATTTGTGATTCTGAAAGAATTTAAAATTCATGTTGAGAAAGGCCTGAGGTACTACATTTAAAAGGGATTGTGGCAAAGCCTGACTTCTTAATAACTACTGTCTCAACATGCTTTTCTTTTGAGGAGCAGTAATATTCCATATATGGAATAGGACCTGATGGCACACAACCCAAAGATTCTGGTGCCCAATGGGAGATTTCTGGTGCTTCTAGCAAGCCTATGGAAGCAACTGCAGCTGAGCAGCAATGCTGTTCACTTCTGCTTCCTCATACTCCAAGTGAAGAAGAAGAGTAGTCACCAGTCTCTAGCTGATCAGACAATATTAAGAGGAAGTTCTCAATAAATAATAGATTCTGGCCAGGCACAGTGACTCACACCTGTAATCCCAGCACTTTGGGAAGCTGAGGCAGGTGGATCACTCGAGATCAGCCTGGCCAACATGGCGAAACCCCGACTCCACTAAAAATATAAAAATTAGCCAGGCGTGGTGGCACGTGCCTGAAATCCCAGCTCCTTGGGAGGCTGAGGCAGGAGAACTGCTTGAACCTGGGAGGTGGAGGTTGCAGTAAGCCAGGATCACGCCACTACACTCCAGCCTGGGTGACAGAGCAACGTTCCATCTAAAAAATAATAATAATAATTGGGAGGCTGAGGCAGGAGAATCGCTTGAACCTGGGAGACGGAGGTTGCAGTGAGCTGAGATCATGCCATTGCACTCCAGCCTGGGCAACAAGAGTGGAACTCTGTCTCAAAAAAAAAAAAAATTATTATTATTATTATTAATAAGCAACGGATTCCCACTGTAACAAAAAAGGGAAAGGGAGAGTTTATGGAAACTGTTTTAAATGGAAAAGAAAGGCAAAAATCCAAAGGTTAATACTATCTATAAAAATTCCAGAACCGTACAGTGGCTCAGTCTGTAATCCCAGCACTTTGGGAGACTTAGGTAGGAGGATCGCTTGAGGCCAGAAATTCAAGGCAAGCCTGGGCAACACAGCAAGATCCTGTCTCTACAAAAAAAATTTAAAAATTAGCCAGGCATGGTAACATGTGCCACTAGTTCCAGCTACTCGAGAGGCTAAGCAGGAGGATTGCTTAAGGCCAGGAGGTCAAAGCTAGCTATAGTGAGCTATAATCATGCCAGTACACTCCTGCCCAGGAGACAGAGACACTGTCTCTTAAAAAAAAAAACAAAACAACAACAACAACAAAAAAAAAACACTGGGCGCAGTGGCTCACTCAGGTAATCCCAGCACTTTGGGAGGCCGAGGCGGGCAGATCACCTGAGGTCAGGAGTTCGAGACCAGCCTGGCCAACATGGCAAAATCCCATCTCTACTAAAAGTACAAAAATTAGCCAGGTGTGGTGGTGGGCACCTGTAATCTCAGCTACTCAGGAGGCTGAGGCAGGAGAATAGCTTGAACCTGGAAGGTGGAGGTTGCAGTGAGCTGATCATGCCACTGCGCTCCAGCCTGGGTGACAAGAGCAAGACTCTGTCTCAAAAAAAAAAAAAAAAAAAGCCCAAAAATAGGCTGTGCACAGTGGCTCACACCTTTAATCCTAGAACTTTGGGAGGCCAAGGTAGGAGGATCAATTAGGGGCAGGAGTTCCAGATGAGCCTGGGAAACATGGCAAAATTATCAGATGTGGCTGGGCATGTTGGGTCACACCTGTAATCCCAGTACTTTGGGAGGCTGAGGTGGGCAGATCATTTGAGTCGAGGAGTTCGAGACCAGCCTGGCCAACATGGCGAAACCCCATCTCTACTAAAAATACAAAAATTAGCCAGGTGTGGTGGCACATGCCTGTAGTCTCAGCTACTTGGGGGGCTGAAGCACAAGAATTGCTTGAACCCGGGAGGCAGAGGTTGCAATGAGCTGAGATCGCACCACACACTCCAGCCTAGGCGACAGAGCGAGACTGATGCTCAAGCCACTGCATTCCAGCCTGGGTAACAGTGAAACCCTGTCTCAAAAAAGAAAAAAAAAAATTCTAACAGTTCATAAAGTTCACAGCTTACATTTAGTATGAATAGTAACTACCATACTGTTTTCCATTATAAACTAGGAATGTATGTTTGTTCAAAGTAATGCCTACAAACCAGGGACATGTGAGGAGTTACTCCTTGCTTTCTTTATAAGCCGTGAGATGAAAGTTAGGAAGCACATGAACAATGAGAAAGCCTCCAAGTCAGAAAACAGAGGAGACAGTGCCAGAGACTCCAGCCCCTTCATTAAACAGTAAGTGATTGCAAAGAAGTTTGCCTCAATCATGGTTAAATTTTAAGGGATAACTGAAAGGCTGGGGACAAAAAGGTATAGCTAAACATCACAGACACTCAGGTAATAGCTGAAATGATACACGACCTAAACATCAGGTGTAAACAAGGGGAAAGAGTCACGGCCCTATCCGCTTGTGTTGCTTCACTGGACTGCTTCTAAACTAAGCAGCATTCGTTTCTCTAGACATGCAGACTGAAATCCTGAAGCAATTTTCCATCCAGGTATGAAGCATGGAAGAAGAAGAGAATTAACAATTTTAGAGACACTAAAAAAAATAATAATAATAATACTATTGAATTCTCATGTTTTAAACAAACTCAAAATTATTACCCTCCAAATAAGAAATCTAAAATAACTATTCAAACTCTTTTTTCTGACAATCTGAGAATAATTCCTCAAATATTTTTGTTTTTTTGGTTTGCTCCGGGCTTTTTGTTTTGTTTTCTGAGAAGTGTTGTTGACAATAAGTATAATATAACACAATTAACATTTCTTTTAGCTATCCAAAGTTATCCAAACCTGGCTAACACCCAATGATTTAGCAACAGTTACCCTCAATTTTAAACATACATCCCTTTCAGAAAGAATTTTAGATTTCTTCAAATGGATAAAATACCTTACTAAGCAGTATTAAAGGATTTTATGTCCCGGTTTCCCTAATCCTTTCTATTTTGCTGTTTTTTTACTATTCAGCACCATATCAACATCACATAAATAAGTTAGCCTGCTGCTTTAAATACAGATCGACATTTAAGAGAGTTTTACAAGTTATAAGACGGCAACTTTTTGGCTTAGTACATTCTCTCCCATTTATTGGTGTTAATGAGGAGTCCTTCTAGTTTGGTGACATTAATACTATTTAAATGCTAACAATATACAAGACGCTTAAATAAAAGGTAAAGAAGGCCTCAAAAATCCATTAAATAAGCATCCGTTCACATGTAAGATTTATTATTTCAGGCAGAACTTTTAGGCCAGGATGCTGTTTTCCTATGGCTTTCCTGAATGTTCTGCTTTCAAACCAGACCTCTGGAGGCCCTGAAAGTGTGATGAGGAGTAATTATTTTAAAAAGCAGAGAAATGACTCCATTTGTCTGAGATTTCTGCGACACATAAACGAATTGGCTGCAGCAACTCGGTGAAGTGTTTGGTAAAAGTTACAGAGCAGTCTTCTGCCATTACCCCACAAGAAAATAATGCAGATCTCTCAACTTTATCAGTCACGTGAGGGTAAAGTAAAAGCAAACAAAAATAGAGTCAATATACAAAAATTACTTCAAGATGGATCACAGGGTCAGGCTCGGTGGCTGGTACCTGTAATCCTAGCAATTTGGGAGGCCAAGGCTGGAGGATGACTTGAGCCTAGGAGTTCAAGACCAGCCTGGACATTGTAGCAAGACCCCCGTATCTATTTAAAAACAAACCAAAAATAAAATAAATAAACAAAACAAAAGAGTACAATATAATGAAAACTCACGTACTCAATTTTACCAGTGTTAACATTCTCAGTTTTACTTCCTAACAAAAAATCCCCGTGAACCTCTCCTTGACTCCATTTATCTTTCTCCTGCTCTAGCAGTTATATCCTAAATTTGGTGTATCACAAATGTGTTGTTTTTCCTGCATTTCAACCCATGGGCCTGAAAAATAAAGCATATTCCAAAAGCATTTTTAGGTTATTTATATTTTTAATGATCTTTTTTTTTTTTTTTTTGAGACGGAGTCTTGCTCTGTCACCCAGGCTGGAGTGCAGTGGCCGGATCTCGCCTCACAGCAAGCTCCGCCTCCCGGGTTCACGCCATTCTCCTGCCTTCGCCTCCCGAGTAGCTGGGACTACAGACGCCCGCCACCTCTCCCGGCTAGTTTTTTGTATTTTTTAGTAGAGACGGGGTTTCACCGTGTTAGCCAGGATGGTCTCGATCTCCTGACCTCGTGATCCGCCCGTCTCGGCCTCCCAAAGTGCTGGGATTACAGGCTTGAGCCACCGCGCCCGGCCTTAATGATATTTTCATACGTGTAATCTGATGTATATTCCACCCTTCTAGTGGAAGGATGGTACAGTCTTGAGGAGCAGAATGCCTGACGGAAAAATATTTTTTTTTTTTTTGAGATGGAGTCTCGCTCTGTTGCCCAGGCTAGAGTGCAGTGGTGCAATCTTGGCTCACTGTAAGCTCCGCCTTCCGGGTTCACGCCATTCTCCTGCTTCAGCCTCCCAAGTAGCTGGGACTACAGGTGCCCGCCACCATGCCTGGCTAATTTTTTTGTATTTTTTAGTAGAGACGGGGTTTCACTGTGTTAGCCAGGATGGTCTCGATCTCCTGACCTCGTGATCCGCCCACCTCGGCCTCCCAAAGTGCTGGGATTACAGGCCAAAAGTGCTGTGAGCCACCATGCCTGGCCGAAAAGTAATTTCATACTAGCACATTGATGCTAAGAAATAAGTATTAAATTTCTGTAAAAGAAATTGATTCCCCATTTTGTCAAAATATGCCTAATATCTAAATTCCTAAACTCACTGTGAGCAAATGTGCTTGACAACAATGGCCAATACAAATAAGTATAATAGTATAATATTTGTGTTAAAAATGTCCCCCTCTTTAGAGGTTGTCTAAATCTCTGACAATCCATGCATTTGTGTACAATCAGTTCATATTAACTCTTCATTCTCTATCTCATATTTAGAATTGTAAAATATGAGCTGGAAGGGATCTTATTTTTAATAGATAAGAAACATACTGCTTATAATGCGGAAATTATTTTTTGCCAAGGTCACACAAAGTTAACAGCCATCCAAAATGTTTTGCTGTATTTTTGCCCATGAAAAATCAGGTAATTTTTTAAACTAAATCCAGATGTTTGGAGATGTCTTAACAATCTCAAAGATTTCTTTTCAGACCCGAGCACAGAGGAAGTAGGAGGGTATATGAGAAATAAAGAGACTAATGGGAGGAAACATGTAAGTGGTAGAGGAATAAGAATGAACTACATCTTCCTATCAACCACACACAAACTCCTTAAAGAGAAGCAGAGGAAGAGCGTGCAATGAAGACATTTCTCTTGTCAAAAATATACATGTGAAAAATAGGCCAGGCATGAGGGCTCACATCTGTAATCCCAGCACTTTGGGAGGCTGAGGCTGGTGGATCGCCTGAGCTCAGGAGTTCGAGACCAGCCTGCGCAACATGGCAAAACTCTGTCTTACCTAAAATACAAAAAACTAGCTGGGCGTGGTGGTGTAGGACTAGTCCCAGCTACTCAGGAGTCTGAGGCAGGAGAATTGCCTGAACCCGGGAGGTGGAGGTTGCAGTGAGCCGAGATTGCCACTGCACTCCAACCTGGGCGACACAGTGAGACTCTGTCCCACTACCAAAAAAAAAAAAAATCAACTGTTACATTGTAAAGGACAACACAGATTAATATTAAAACATCTCTGGTGAAGAATGGTTTTCAGAAATTCACTTTAGTGTTTTATTGTTGTTTTTAGCAGAGTTGATACTTGCCCAGAGCCAGTTTAATTTTTTTCAATTACTTTTACTTTATGTTCATTGTAAAAAATATGTATTTTTATCCTAAAATGTAATTAATAATCTTTGAAGAGACGAATACAGAATATTCATCCATAGTACTCAAAAATATTATATATACTACTAGTGGTTTTCTAAAATGTTGCCATCCCTTATTGCAATGAAAACAGAGCTAACAATGTAAATAATTTTACTGGCCAACAATTACAGCAAAATAAGGAGGCAAATCCAAGACATTTAGTGTTAAGTAAAACAGATTTTGTTTCATTTGGGCAAACATTTACTTGTAAAGATGAATATACTTTGGAGAATGCTACTTTGTTAAAATTTGTGTTTTCCAAAAGTAAAATAACATAGTAATATATCAAAAGTAAAAGCAGTAACAAAAAAATGTTTAGCTAGAATTACAAAAGAAAAATTAATTTTTATATTACAAAACAGTTTGCAGATAATGAATACAATTATTACAAGAATATTTCAGAAATCAGTTATATTGTTATTACTAATATTTAAATTATTTTATTTTATTTTTTTTTTTGAGAGGGAGTCTGAGTCTGGCTCTGTGGCCCAGGCTGGAGTGCAGTGGCCGGATCTCAGCTCACTGCAAGCTCCGCCTCCCGGGTTTACGCCATTCTCCTGCCTCAGCCTCCCGAGTAGCTGGGACTACAGGCGCCCGCCACCTCGCCCGGCTAGTTTTTTTGTATTTTTTAGTAGAGACGGGGTTTCACCATGTTAGCCAGGCTGGTCTCGATCTCCTGACCTCGTGATCCGCCCGTCTCGACCTCCCAAAGTGCTGGGATTACAGGCTTGAGCCACCGCGCCCGGCCTTAAATTATTTTTTAAAAGGGGTACGGAGCCTTGAAAATGGGCTATTTCATCAAATGTTTGCTGAAGTTTGAACATCACTACTTGTTCCAGTCTTCGCTCTCTAGACATGCCCTTCCCCTCTAAACATGCCCTCCATCCTTCCCACTTCCCACACCTATTCCATGTCCCACCCTTCTCTCACCTGACCCAAAATACATTCCTACTACTTGCTCACTTATTCCAAGTTCTCTCAGCATTTGTCTACCACTTATAATGTATGAAATACTTTGGATTCACTTATGTGTACTTTATTAGTATTTATAAACCCATTTTGGGTACTTCCTAAAAGTAAAATCTTTGGGGCTTATATATTCTATTTCTCTCAGAGTGTCTAACAGAGTGTAGTTATTCAATATGAGTTGATTAATTACATACAGCTTTAGGTCCAGTATGAAAAAAAAAATGAGGAAAAGACTGAGAGACATTAACTGGATAACCTCCAGATAGATGCAACAACACAGAATCCAAAGCACAATTTTCCTGAAAATTAAGCCAATCATAACAATAAATCCTATTAGTCTTGAGACTTGCTAGCTTCTTAACCCAAACTGATCCACCAGAGAGGCAGTCTATTATAATAGTTAATATCAAAGGCTGTGTAGTTTGATAAATCTGAGTAATCTTGCCTCTATTCACCTACAAATTCTATAACCTTGCACTGATTGTTTAATCTTCCAGGACTCAATTTCTTTATATTTCATATGGGGATGATGCCACCTGACTCACAGGGCTGTTAAAAGAATAAGTTGTGGCCGGGCGCAGTGGCTCACGCTTGTAATCCCAGGACTTTGGGAGGCCCAGGCGGGCAGATCACAAGGTCAGAAGTTCGAGACCAGCCTGACCAGTATGGTAAGACCCCATCTCTACTAAAAATACAAAAATTAGCCAGGCGTGGTAGCATGTGCCTGTAATCTCAACTACTCATGAGGCTGAGGCAGGAGAATAGCTTGAACCCAGGAGGCAGAGGTTGCAGTGAGCCGAGATCATGCCACCGCACTCCAGCCTGGGTGACAGAGCCAGACTCCATCTCAAAAAAAAAAAAAAAAAGTTGTGGTAATAAAGAGCTTAGCAGAGTAAGCTCTCAGTAAGTGTCATTATCAATTTCGATTCCTTTTGTTTTAAAAAATTTACAATTTAGCTACTTTTTTTTTCTTTTTTTGAGATAGGGTCTTGCTCCACTGCCCCGGCTGGAGTACAGTGGCTCAAACACGGCTCACTGAAGCCTCAATCTCCCGAGCTCAAGTGATCCTCCCATCTCAGCCTCCCAAGTAGGTAGGACCACAGGCGCTTGCCACCACACCTGGCTAATTTTTTACATGTTTTGTAGAGACAGGGTCTCGCCATGTTGTGCAGGCTGGTCTTGAACGACTGGGCTCAAGTGATTCCACCTGGACCTCCCAAAGTGCTGGGATTACAGGTGTGAGCCAACATGCCCGGCCAAAAATATTTTAAGCTCTACAGCCTCTTATAGTGAACATAAGTTAACCTAGCAACCAACCCACTCCAGATTTCATAGTCTGGTGAGGCTGCCAACCTCAATACACAAGGGATGAGCACGTGACAGAGGTCTAGACTGCAGTCTCCATCATTTTGGTAATAGTGATACGTCCAAGGAACTGGCAAAGCAGAACTATTGGAGTCCTTCCTATCTCCAAACTGATCATGTGAGTGGTAAAAGAACACTCCAGTTTTTCTTACAGGGGTTAGTTATTAAGTTAAGGCAATATATTCCTAGAGCTCCAGGCACCATCTTAGCTGACTATACAGAATTAGACCCTCCACAGCGGAGATGTTGCAGCCAAGATAATTTGAGCCTTTGGATCCCACTGAACCTAAACCTAGATCCACCCCCAGTCTCAGGAGTTACATAAGGCAACACATTCCACTTCTGCTTAAATTCATTGGTTTTGGGTTTCTGCAACCAAAATAATTCTTACTAAAAAAAAAAAAAAAAAATTGCAAGCCAGGAACAGTAGTTCATGCCTGTAATCCCAACTATTCCAGAGGTTAAGGCAAGAGGATCACCTGAGCCCAAGAGTTCAGGGCTGCAGTAAGCAACAATCATGCCATTGTACTCCAACCTGGGAAACTGAGTGAAACTCTGTCTCTAAAAAAAAAAAATAACAACAAATAGTTTTTAAAAACTAAAAATAAATTATAGCTGTCTATTTTGATAGACAAAGATTTTTCTCCATCTCTGACTTCAAAAGCTGTCCCTGAGCTCTATATATTTTTGTTGAGCTCTATATACTTTTGTTGTTCTACCTATAAAAATAAGATCTTAATGCACACTTACAAAGTTGCTTGAAATTCATAGAAATGTGATGTTCAAAATACCAATAAAACAAATGCTGAAAATAATTTCTTACTCACTTGACATGTCAAGCATTTTTTAAAAGCTCCAACAAGTTCACCTGTACCTAAGCAAATTTATTATTCTGACTTTCATTTTATAGCTGTCTATAATGTTTCTAAATCTCTTAATATGGTGGTTTCTCATTTAATCTATATTATCATCTTCTGATGGTTTTAGAATAATGTAATGAATGTCTGCTATTTATGCCTGCCTAGCATCCATTCCCCCTTCTTCTGTTAATATCACCTTAATTCTCCTTTGAGAAACCGCCACTTTCAGTCCATGTGGTTCTAGGAAAATTGCCCCATTCCCTGGGTACAGGTCTGAGGTGACCTGATACAGGCCTGGCCAATCAGAACATCTGGTTCCCTTTGGCCATGATTGGAACATGGATGAGTAAGTCCCAGTATTTTTGGCTGGAATGACTGGGAAACAGATATTACAAAGACATCAGTTCTCTCCAAATTAAATTATGGATTTAATATGATGTTAATCATTCTTTTTTTTTTTTTTTTTTTTGAGACAGAGTCTCGCTCTGTCGCCCAGGCTGGAGTGCAGTGGCCGGATCTCAGCTCACTGCAAGCTCCGCCTCCCGGGTTTACGCCATTCTCCTGCCTCAGCCTCCCGAGTAGCTGGGACTACAGGCGCCCGCCACCACGCCCGGCTAGTTTTTTGTATTTTTTGGTAGAGACGGGGTTTCACCGTGTTAGCCAGGATGGTCTCGATCTCCTGACCTCGTGATCCGCCCGTCTCGGCCTCCCAAAGTGCTGGGATTACAGGCTTGAGCCACCGCGCCCGGCCTAATTTTAATCATTCTTAATCCAGAGGATTTAAGAATGATAAAATCATTCCAAAATTTATCTAGAGAAATAAGTAACTATACTATACCATCCAGCAATTGTCTATTGTTACTTTTCAAATTTTTCTTGGCTGGTACAGTCCACTTGAATTACCAGATATTAAATGTTATAGCTACAAAATACAGTGTGGGGCCAGGCACGGTGGCTCGCGCCTGTAATCCCAGCACTTTGGGAGGCCGAGGTGGGAGGATCACGAGGTCAGGAGATCGAGACCATCCTGGCTAACACGGTGAAACCCCGTCTCTACTAAAAATACAAAAAATTAGCCGGGTGTGGTGGCAGGCACCTGTAGTCCCAGCTACTTGGGAGGCTGAGGCAGGAGAATGGCATGAACCCGGGAGGCAGAGCTTGCAGTGAGCCGAGATCGCGCCACAGCACTCCAACCTGGGCAACAGAGCGAGACTCCGTCTCCAAAAAAAAAACAAAAAACAAAAAATACAATGTGGTATGTTACAAAACACTAAAATGGAATATACTAGAAACTCCAGAATCAGAGCAGAGAATATAAAAAGTGCTATTTAAAAAGGTATATTTAAAATCAATGAGGAAAGGACAGGTCATCTCATCCCAAGAGGGGCAGATGTATAGCACGCAAATTGCACCCCATCCTCAGGCACACTCACTGCAGACATCACTAATTAAGCATAGCACTTGTTCCTGCTGAACCTAGATATGGCCTTGGATCTTTCCCCATATAGCACTCTAGGC
Source organism: Chlorocebus sabaeus (assembly GCF_047675955.1). NCBI lineage: Eukaryota > Metazoa > Chordata > Mammalia > Primates > Cercopithecidae > Chlorocebus > Chlorocebus sabaeus. The sequence goes on along the minus strand of NC_132908.1, from coordinate 66,165,219 downwards.
AGCCACCACCAAGCTATCAGACTAAGCATGCAAGAGGATTATTTGACAAATAATGCTGAGGTAATCAGTTAACTATTTGGAAAAATAAATAAAGTTAAACCTCTAGTGCATACCATATGCCAAAATAAATTCTACATAGATTAAGAAGTTAAATGTAAGAATTGAAACCATAAAAGGACTAGAACAAAGCTGTTGCAAAAGACATCCTCAGAGAGAAACAGAGAAGCTCTGCAATGAGAAGAAATGGGAGAGAGTAAGAGCAACTGTCCTCAGCACTGCCTTGGGTTCCTGACATCTGAGGCACAGCTCTTCCTGAAGTCCTAAGACCTGTCTGGTTCTTTATAATATCTCCATCCTTTTATTTGAACTCATTTAAATAGGTTTCTGTGTTTTGAAACCCAAGGAGCCTTGAATAAGGCATGTGTATTTTCTTTCTTTTTTAAACTTTTTGTTAGTTGATCAATTCATTTTACTATAAATAAGTAAGTTTAGGCTGGACATGGTGGCTCACACCTGTAATCCCAGCACTTTGGGAGGCTGAGGCAGGCAGATCACCTGAGGTCAAGAGTTCGAGACCAGCCTGGCCAACATGGAGAAACCCTGTCTCTACTAAAACTACAAAGATTAGCCAGGCATGGTGGCACATACCAGTAATCCCAGCTACTTTGGAGGCTGAGACAGGAGAATTTCTTGATCCCAGGAGGTAGAGGTTGCAGTGAGCCGAGACGGTGCCTCTGCACTCCGTCCTAAGCAACAGAGCAAGACTCTGTCTCCAAAAAAAAAAAAAAAAGTCTATACCATCTGAGTCTCTTTCAATGAAACATTAAAGCTTCCAATTTTTCTAAGTGTGAGGTATAATTTTTTTTTTCATTTTTAAAATACAGGTTGGGTCTCACTAGATTGACCAGGATGATCTCGAACTCTTGGCCTCAAGTGATCCTACCACCTCTGCCTTCCAAAGTGCTGAGATTAAAGGAATGACCCACCACACCTGCCTAGGTGTAACATTTTACATGCATGACAGATTAAATTCAAAAATACACTGCTCAACTTTCTCATCTATTTCATTAAGTTTACTTTCCAAGGCCGGGCGCGGTGGCTCAAGCCTGTAATCCCAGCACTTTGGGAGGCCGAGACAGGCGGATCACGAGGTCAGGAGTTCGAGACCATCCTGGCTAACATGGTGAAACCCTGTCTCTACTAAAAAATACAAAAAACTAGCCGGGCGACGTGGCAGGGGCCTGTAGTCCCGGCTACTCGGGAGGCTGAGGCAGGAGAATGGTGTAAAAACCCGGGAGGCGGAGCTTGCAGTGAGCTGAGATCCGGCCACTGCACTCCAGCCTGGGCGATACAGCGAGACTCCGTCTCAAAAAAAAAAAAAAAAAAAAGTTTACTTTCCATGACACATTCAAGATAATTTACACATTTTAAAGCAAGAGGGTCAGAAGACAGCAAAAAGAAAAATGTTGTAGAAAAACCAAAGAAAAAAAAATTGTATTTCACATATTCTCAACTAATTGTAGCATTCTAGCAATGTCTTGGGGGCCAGAAATAAAGCCAAGTTTGAATTTTATAATTCTTTTATTATTTTGAAAGGCAAATCTATGATACCATAATCACTAGCACTTTGTTCATATATAAAATTATTTCGTGAGTTTTGTTTTTACACTAAAATCAAACACAAATTTTATTAAGGAATCAGTGTACTTTCCTCAGAAAGACACTTAAATAAAGTAACCAATTCCTCAGAAAGACACTTAAATAAAGTAACCAAATCAATTTTATTTCTCCAGGCACAAAATATTAAACATAACTGACCATACCATCATCTCTCCAAAGGAATTCAAAAGCTCTTTTCTCTAATCTAGAAAAAAGACCCTTTAAAGGAAGAATATGCTCTCATTCCATGTGACCAGATATAGTATACTGTTTATAAACTAAAATGTTTCTTCTCAAACCCCAGAGACAGCAGACAGAGTTACATGGCTTAAGTGCTTTACAACAAAGCTGAATAGTATGAGGGTAACACTCTCCAAATTATTCCACTTTTCCACTGATAACCATTCTTCTACTGCCCCTGGAGAGAAATCTCAGGGCTAACTGACTATATCCAATCAACCACTGTATCCTTCATTTCTTTCTTTAAAACAGTGTCTCTCCATTTTTTCACCCCAGTGTTTCTAATGGATCAAACACCTGTGCCAGTAACAAAAACTCACTGCAGGAGATTCTCTGTAAGTATCAAATTTTTGGGTGCATGGGCAGTTGCAAGGAGACTATCTAGGTAAGAAAAACTTCTCAGTGGACTCTACTATGTCCCCTGACAAGCATCAACTGCTTTAAAGTATTTCTTGAATTGAATCCTCCTCTCTATTCCCACTGCCACTACCACCACCAGCTCCAAAGGTGATCACCTCTGGCTTGGATTACTTTTCACTACAACAGCTGCTGTTTTTCCCACCTTTGGTCTTTCCTCTTTGCACCGCATCCAGCTTCCACTGCTGCCAACCCAAAATTCTGTTCCCATCATATCACTTCCTGGATCAAAAATGAATTGCATCAATTTCCCACCTCTTCTATCTCTTCAACCTTTCACTCTTTCTGTTGGTTGGCCTTTTCTCTTGCTATACAAATCTGTCCCAATTATTTTCCCATTTAAAACAAAACAAGGCCGGGTGTGGTGGCTCACGCCTGTAATCCCAGCACTTTGAGAGGCCAAGGTGGGCGGATCACGACGTCAGGAGATCGAGACCATCCTGGCTAACACAGTGAAACCCCATCTCTACTAAAAAATACAAAAACTTAGCTGGGAGTGGTGGCGGGTGCCTGTAGTGCCAGCTACTCAGGAGGCTGAGGCAGGAGAATGGCATGAACCTGGGAGGTGGAACTTGCAGTGAGCCCAGATTACACCACTGCACTCCAGCCTGGGCAACAGAGTGAGACTCTGTCTCAAAAAAAGGAATAAATAAAAAGCATAGTCTACTCACTGCCTTCCGCTCCTGTCACTTTGCTGAAACTGCTCTTATGAGAACTCCAGTGGTCTTGTATGCTAATGATCAAACCCAATGGACTTTTTAGCTCTCAACTTTCTTGGCATCTGTAATATCTGAAGATGCCAATCACCTCCACCTCCTCGAAATTCTTGTCTGTCTGACTACCACTGCACACTTTTCTCCAGATTGTTCTCTTACCTCCCGGACAATTCCTTTCCAGATTCTTCCTCCTTCGCCCTGGCTCTAAATGTAGGGGTTCTGCAGGATTCCATCCTGATTCTACGTCTCAATTTGCACTACTCTTTTTTTGTTTTTTTTGAGACAGAGTCTCGCTCTGTTGCCCAGGCTGGAGTGCAGTGGTGCAATCTTGGCTCACTGCAATCTCCGCCTCCCGGGTTCAGGCCATTCTCCTGCCTCAGCCTCCCGAGTAGCTGGGACTACAGGCACCCGCCACCATGCCAGCTAATTTTTTTGCATTTTTAGTAGAGACGGCATTTCACCGTGTTAGCCAGGATGGTCTCGATCTCCTGACTTCGTGATCCACCCACCTCAGCCTCCCAAAGTGCTAGGATTACAGGCATGAGCCACCACACCTGGCCTACTCTCTCGATGACTTCATCCACACTCACGCATCAATTATCACTTCTATCCTGACATCTCATAAATCATCATCTCAGTTGACATTTCTCTTGATTACAGTCCTGAATGCCCAGCCAGCTACTGACCTTTTCCACCAAGATGTCACACAGGTAATTCAAATTCAACATGCCCCAAACTAAACTTATCTTCACTCAGAAAACTAGTTTGTCCTCTGTTCATTTTAGTTTCACAGTTATCCAGCTTCTGAAGCCAGATATCCAGGAGTTAGCCTCCAGTTCTTTCTCTTAACACCCTAAACATTGGCCGGACGCGGTGGCTCAAGCCTGTAATCCCAGCACTTTGGGAGGCCGAGGCGGGTGGATCACGAGGTCAGGAGATCGAGACCATCCTGGCTAACACCGTGAAACCCCGTCTCTACTAAAAATACAAAAAACTAGCCAGGCGTGGTGGCGGGCGCCTGTAGTCCCAGCTACTCGGAGGCTGAGGCTGGAGAATGGCGTAAACCCGGGAGGTGGAGCTTGCAGTGAGCCGAGATCGTGCCACTGCACTCCAGCCTGGGTGACACAGCGAGACTCCGTCTCAAAAAAAAAAAAAAAGACCTTAAACATTTAGGCCTGTTGTTTCCATCTCACTATTTCTCCACTACATACTGTCCTATCCAGTCTCGATATCCTTATGGTGTCACAATAGCCTCCTAACTGCTTTCCCTTACCTCGTGTCTATAGCTCCTATACTCCATCTGCCACTCTCAACTTTCTAAAACATTTTCCCTCATTTAAAGCACTTTGGCAGCACCCTGTGGCCTAAAACTTTCTCAAAGCACACGTATATCAGTAAAAATCTGAGTATATGCCCTCAATCTATGAACATTTATTAATGAATATATACTATAAACCATAAATAAAATATAAAAACCAAGAAAGACTGAGATACAGAAAAATAAAGATATAAACATAACCCAGATGAAGTCATGCTATCATTAGCTACTATATGACTCAAAGTACACTACATTCTTAAGGTGAAGTTCATTATCGACGATAACGTGTATATATATCCATATTTCAAAGTCTTCTTGACAATTTCATTTTTTAGGCTGACTCCTTGACAGATATAATTACCTTGAAATGTGACAAAGAGCTCCCACCAGGAGGAGAAATGTCGGTTCTACCTTTTTGTTATTGTTTGCAGTGTTAAAATTATCTCTAATCTATTTCTTCGTGCAAATCTCTAAGCCACTTGTTCATTTTGTGAAGATTAATGTAATTAAAAGCAGATAATATAAATCCACTCAACCAGGCTCAAGTAAACTGCAATAAGTTGCATTTTGATAACAGCAGCCAAACTAGTAAGGACACCACTGTCAGTTCCTCAGCTTTGTGAAGCTTCTGTTCCTGTCACTTTGCTGAAATTGCTCTTATGAAGACTCTAACAATCATAAGGCATCAGCTTGTATATCGAGTAACGGCACCATCTTATAAGACTAAGAGAACCAGTGTTATCTATATATTAAATATTAATAAAGCTCAATTTCTTTTTTTCAAGTTGAAAAAGTAAATATAAACCTCATTTAGAGACAATTGCTTAGCACTACATACAAGGCTCTTGATAACCTGGCCTTTGCCCACCTTTCCAGACTGCTCTCCTAGCACACACTTCTTGTACCTTACCACACTTTACTTCTCTCAACAAATCTGCTACTTATCACTTTCTTACCTTTGACATGCTGTCTCCTTTGCACTCCTACCTCCAGCGCCCTGTGTTCTCACCTCTATTAAAGCGTCTATCACAACCTGCAATAACTGTTTCCTTACTAGCCTAAAAGGGCAGGGATTACTCCCAATTTGGAATTCCCGGCATCTACCACAACACTTTGTTTGCAGTAGGTACTTAATAAATGTTGGGGCCGGGCGTGGTGACTCATGCCTGTAATTCCAGCACTTTGGGAGGCCAAGGTGGGTGGATCACGAGGTCAGGAGTTCGAGACCAGCCTGGCCAAGATGGTGAAACTCCATCTCTACTAAAAATACAAAAATTAACTGGGCGTGGTGGCAGGTGCCTGTGATCCCAGCTACTCGGGAGGCTGAGGCAGGAGAAGCACTTGAACCCGGAAGGCAGAGGATACAGTGAGCCGAGATCGTGCCACTGCACTCCAGCCTGGGTGACAGAGCAAGACTTCATCTCAAAAATAAATAAATAAATAAATAAAACGAAATAAATAAATGTTGACAGAATGAGAATGGTCTAAATTATTCTGGTTGGCTTTCAATAACTTGCATAATCTGGCTTCAATCTATCTATCCAACTTTATTTTCTTCCTTAAGTCCATACCAATTAGCCATTCCCCTCACTTTGTATCTTATGTCATGCTCATTTTGGCTTTTGCTCAGACCATCCCCTTAACTTGAACTGACTTCAGTCTACAGAGAAGTAGCCTGTCCTTCAAGCCTGAGATCAAATCTCCTTTCCCTAGGAAGTCATACTCAATTCTTTCATCACCCAATTAATCATTCCCTTTAGTGAACTCTTGAAGAGTGAGTTTTACACACTTTAGCAACTATTTTCTATGGGGTAGTTTTTCCTTTTCCCTTTTTTTGAAGACAGGGTCTCGCTCTGTCACCTAAGCCAGAGTGCAGTGGTGCAATCTGCAACTTCTGCAGAAAAACAAACAAACAAACAAACAAACAAACATTAGCTAGCATTGCGGTGCACATCTGCAGTCCCACTACTTAGGAGGCTGAGGTGGGAGGATCGCTTGAGCCCAAGAGGTTGAGGCTGCAGTGAACTGTGATCGTACCACTACACTCCAGTCTGGGCAACAGAGAGAGGCCTTGTTTCAAAATAAATAAAATGCATAATTTTAAAATCCTGATTAAAATGTAAGGCATTATTATACTATTTAGTGGAAGATGCAAGCAAGCAGCATTATTTGTTGTCCAGTTAGTTACCAGTGTACTAACCTAGCCAGGAACACTGATTGGATCCTTGAATAGTCAGCTGAGAACAGCAAAACACTGTTCTACTGCACTCCAGCTAAGCAACAGAGCGAGACTCCATCTCAAAATATTTCATTTACTTATTCATTTATTTATTGGCAGCGTTTCTGTTCACCCAGGCTGGAGTGCAGTGGTGCAATCATGGCTCCCTGCAGCCTCAACCTCTGGGGTCATGCGATCCTCCCACCTCAGACTCTCAAGTAGCTGGGACTACAATTGCGCCACTACACCCAGCTGGTTGTTTTTTTGTTTTTGTTTTTGTTTTTCAATTTTTTGTAAAGACAGGGTCTCGTTATGCCGCCCCAGCTTGTCTCAAACTCTTAGCCTCAAATGATCTTCCTGCTCTGGTCTCCCAAAGTGCTGGATTACAGGCATTAGCTACCACACTTGCCTTTTTTTTTTTTTTTTTAAAAGCTAGTCAAGTGAAGCAGTGAGAGTGGAGAAGGAACAAATAATCTGTAACTAGTTGTGATCAATTAGTTGTAAACACCACTGCACTTGGACCAGCACAAACTAATTCTTAACCTATTCACCTAAAATAATTATCATGTATTTTTCTTCAGGTAAAAATGGAGCCCTGGGTTTTATTTTAACAACTTGCCATCCTGGCTATTTTGAGAGTGTCTTTGTTAACTCGTAGCATACCTTCATGATCAGGTCCTACCTTCCTCATTCAGACTTGTGTTGTTCATTGCTGTATTCCCGGTCCCTTAAAAAGTACTCAACACATGAATTGCAAAATGAATTAACAACTTTGAGGGAGGTGTTATTATCATCCTGGCTTTACAGATGAGGAAACTAAGGTTTAGCAAGATTAAGTAACTTGCCTAGGGGTTACAAACCACTAGCCAGAAACAAACCCACATCTGACCACAAAATCCTTGCTTCTACTCTACCCTATTGGCTAGAGTAACTTTTTAATGTCTTGCACTTCTGTGTCTTTACTGGTGGCAGCTCTCTCTTCTTAAAGGGAAGCTCAATTTAAGCTTCATCAACCTGGGCATCCTCAACCTCTGATTCCCATCATGGACCTATATAGACCTCTATCTTTGGGTTGTGCCCTCTCCAAACTTCTATTAAAATAGCACTTTTAGCCCTCTGCTGTACTTATTTACTTCTCCTCCTTTTCCCCACATTTCAACTCTAAACTTCCTGAGGGCAGGAATCAGGTATCTTCAAGTGCCTCTGGCATGAGTTAAGTGTTAAGTAAATATCTGATGAACGAATAAATAATTCCTGCAAATCCCTGAGATAAAAAGGAAACTTTTCATTCAATTCCCTAACCACAGGCAACCAAAGACTATAGCTTTCCCTGGTGTGGGGTTGGCAAGAGTGCCTGAAATTCCCTGCCCACACCACAGAAAAGCATCACTGTGCGATGATACGGCAGTTTTTCAAGTTTTGAGACATCTAATGGAAGGACAATATGGTACAGCTTGAAAACTTTAAAGACTAAACTTAAAATCTATCTTCTAAAAGTGGTCTACCTGGATGGGACACCAGCTCTCAATTTTAAATAATGTTTGACTGGTTCAATTAAATCATTGTTTTCAGTGGTTTTACATATTTTGAGTAATTTTATTTTTACACCCAGTGACTTCAAAATGCAACGTCATAAATCTACTATATTGACTTCCTCACAACTTATAAGAACAAAAACTGCTTGTCTTATACAAAGTGGGAAAATAAAGTAGAACCTGTGTGTTAGGCAAAAAGGCATTCAATAAACATGTTATTATGCTGCCATCTTTCTAAAAGCACACGTGGCCTATTTTAGTCCAATAAAGACTGGGAAGCATTTGCTACAAGGTTTTCATTTTACTAGTCTGAATACTAGGTTCAAACTATACCTACACAAAAAGTGGGTTGTTTGTTTTTGAGACGGAGTCTTGCTCTGTTATCCAGGCTAGGCATCCAGGCTGGAGTGCAGTGGTGCGATCTTGGCTCACTGCAATCTCCACCTCCGAGGTTCAAACGATTCTCCTGCCTCAGCCTCCCTAGTAACTGGGATTACAGGCATCTGCCACCATACCCGGCTAATTTTTGTATTTTTAGTAGAGACGAGGTTTCGCCACGTTCTCCTGACCTCAGGTGATCCACCCACCTTGGCCTCCCAAAGTGCTGGGATTATAGGCATGAGCCACCATGCCTGGCCAAAAAGTGTTTTGTTTTGTTTTTTTTCTTTTTAAATATGGTGTAAAAGGTTCAATTGTCTGCCCATCACAAGTGAGGACTACATAAATAGTACATTCTGGATATAAGAATTTATAACCAAATGCTTAGCTAGACCAATTTCAAGGTACACGTTTAGAGTAACAATTTTTTTATACACACACCCTAACCACAATCTTAATTTTACTCCTTCTATTAACACTAATTTCCGAGCAGTGTCTAGCCCCACCTAGACGTGCAATATAAATAAGGTTTATAAATAGGACATTATAAAGGTGGGACACTGGAATTTCACAACTGGTGTACATGAAATCATTTCTGGTAAACCAGTATTTTTCCAAATATTCACAAGCTGATTTATAAGAAAGTGAAAATCCATTGTGCCAAGTTGGACTTCTGGCCCCTCGGTTTGATTGGTCCTTCTTCACCAGCAGCCCCCAGCCCTTCCCTTCTGTCCTTCCTCTGCCAGGAATACCCTCCTGACTCATCCCTGCCTGCCTATGTCCATCACTTCCTTGGAGACCCGGCTCAAAATTCAGCTCCGGGAAAAAGTCCTCCCTGGCTAATTCCATCTCCACTACTTTCTAACTTTGCATTCCTTTGGTATTTAAATATAGTTTGCACGACGTAATCGCCAACTTCATTCCTTTCCTCCCTATAAGTTGTTTTGCATTTTTCTATCATTTCTCCAACTAGAGACCAAGTAGGGACAGCATCTTTTATATTCTTTTCAACACAGCTAGCAATAATCACCAGCGAAAGAAAGCTGACCGCTCAAAAATTTATGAAGAAAGCAACTGACTCTTCGTTTATAATTTACAATATCACCTCCAACATGCATGAGTTCTTAGAGGAGAGGAATTTTATTTTTGCCCTAGTTCAAATTCATCATTAAAGATCCAACTTACAGATCACATACATATAACTTACTGTAAAGAATAATCCTGGTTACTGAAACCTATTTTGTGATTTGCCATTTCAAGTTTCTTACAAAAACCCTAATAGCGCGCCTGTGAGTGGTAGGAAGCTGGCAGCAGATTTGCAAAAGGGGCAAAACTCTAGTTGGCAGTAAATTTTCAAACACGTGAGCCTCCACTGTTAAACAAGGTTCATTAACCACACAGACTTGCTGTTTCAGCTTTTTGGCTTCAATGAAGTGCTATGATCTCCTTTGGTTATTGTTGAGAGCCAATGATGGGTTAAATTCCCATAAATTAACCAGCTCTTTGGTGGGTTGCCCAAGCATACCGCTGGCATCGGTGTGACGGACTTTTTTTTTTTTTTTTAAATAGATCCGCCCGCCCCGAGGAGCCAGAGGTGAGTGAGTTAAGCGCCAACCCGGCACTTCTCAGCGGGCAAACGGAGAAAGACCCACTCGAGCCGTTCGCTCTGCCTCAAGTTCTTAGTGTCAGCTTATCGGGCCGAGAGGAGGCTTCATAGGCAGCTGCTTTTTACTCAGTCTCAGCCGAGTCTTCCTTAGGGGCTGCAAGTAACACTTCGGCGGCTGCCCAACTTTTCCTGCAAGAAGCATCCGTTTTTCCACACTGAAAGCTCCAGAAACCCGGGTTTTGGGAGAGAGGGGGAGAGAACCGGCTCGCCCCGCCGGCGGGGCAGGAACAAAGTGAGCTCCCGCGAGCCCAGGCCGCCGCGGCCCGCCCACCCTCCCGCCCGCCCGGCCGGCCCCGCTCACCCTCCAGCAGCACCTCCTTGCCCGCGCGCTTCAACGCCTGCACGGCCTGGTCGTGGGTGGCCTGGCGCAGGTCGGTGCCATTCACCGACAGGATGGCGTCGCCCAGCCGCAGCGCCCGGCTCTGGTCGGCGGCCAGCCCCGGGAAGATCTTGGAGATGAGGATCGGCATCCGGTTCTCGCGGCCGCCCTTGATGCTGATGCCCAGGCCGCCCGCCTCCTGCTTCACCACCCGCACCCGGCGCACGGGAGGCGACGCGCCCGCCTCACCCGCGGGGCTCCGAAGTGGCGCCGGCGGGCTTGGGGGCCCCAGGCCGCGGCTTGGGCTCCCGGGCAACGAGTCGCCCGCGCCGCCGCCGTTCGGGAGGCCGTTGAAGGCGGCTGCCGCGGGTCCCAGAGCGGGCTCCAGCTCGGCCGCGGCGGCGTCGCCCGTCAGGCTCAGGCTCTCCCCGCTCAGCTCGGCCACCACTCGGACCCAGCGCTCCCTCAGAAGCAGCTCCACCAGCCCCGCTTTGGTGGCCCGCGTCCACACCGCCATGGCCGGCCCCGCTCCAGCCGCCGCAGCTACCCTCATTCCAGTCAGGCAGCCTCGGCGCTTCCCCCTTCCCGCCCGGAGGGGCGGGCCCGGCCCCTCCCCCGCGTGATTCATTATTCATGAGGCCACGCCTGCCTCCGGAGGGGCGGGGCCGGCGCAGCCGCTTCCGGGAGGTGCCGAAGTTGTCTGATCCCTTGCCTCTCGCCGGACGTGGGCAGCCCGAGTGCGGTGGGAGTGCATTTCTCATTCTCCTTCCATTGGCTCCCCACGGCTCCCCCCGGAAATTCACGGGAGCTGCCCGGGCACGGAAAGTAAAATCAGCTTGGAGAAGCACTTTGCAAGCCTGCAAGACCCGGTGGCACGTTCATTCTTGCATTGATTGGTTCGTACCCTATTGAGCGCTTAGCCCTGTACTCTGGCTCCTTTTGAGGCCCTGTAGATAAGCTCAATAGTACCAACAACAGCTGAGAGTTTGCGGTCTAGTGGGGAAGGAAAATGCAGAACCAACCAACTAGGTGTGATACTATGTGGTTAAGTGACATGCAGAAAACGTCCCCAGAACAGCATAAAAGGAACATTTGGTTAGGCCTGGGGTCAGCTTCACAGAGGTGACAACGGAGGGTGAACAGCTCAAGCAAATGTCCAACAGCATGATCCAAGCCTTTGTCAATGTTTTGTAATCTCGTTTACTTGCCTGTAATTCAAGAGGGAACCATGTTTTCTTAAACTCTGAAGCCACAATTGGCAGGCCTCAAGGATATTTGCAGAATGATGGTGTCTTATGGTTCTTCAGAGAAACCAATCAATAGGATAGAGATATATAAATTTATTATTATTATTATTATTTTTTTTTTTTTTTTTTTTTGAGACGGAGTCTGGCTCTGTCACCCAGGCTGGAGTGCAGTGGCTGGATCTCTGCTCACCGCAAGCTCCTCCTCCCGGGTTTACGCCATTCTCCTGCCTCAGCCTCCGGAGTAGCTGGGACTACAGGCGCCCGCCACCTCGCCCGGCTAGTTTTTTGTACTTTTTAGTAGAGACGGGGTTTCACCGTGTTAGCCAGGATGGTCTCGATCTCCTGACCTCGTGATCCGCCCGTCTCGGCCTCCCAAAGTGCTGGGATTACAGGCTTGAGCCACCGCGCCCGGCCTATTATTATTATTATAAGGGACTGGCCACGAGATTATGGATGCTGAGAAGTTCCACGATCTGCCATCTGCAAACTGGAGACCCAGGAAAGTTGGTGGTGCACTTCCAATCCAAGCCCAAAGGCCTGAGACGCTGGGGAACCAGTGGTGTAAACCTGGGCCCGGCGCGGTGGCTTTTTAATCCCAGCACTTTGAGAGGCCAAGGTGGGTGGATCACCTGAGGTCATGAGGTCATGAGTTCGAGACAAGCCTGACCAACATGGAGAAACACCATCTCTACTAAAAATACAAAAAATTAGCCGGGCATGGTGGCACAATCCCAGCTACTCGGGAGGCTGAGGCAGGAGAATTGCTTGAACCCAGGAGGCGGAGGTTGTAGTGAGCTGAGATGGCGCCATTGCACTCCAGCCTGGGCAACAAAAGCAAAACTCTGCCTCAAAAAACAACAACAACAAAAAAAGACTCACGCCTGTAATCCCAGCACTTTGGGAGGCCGAGGCGGGTGGATCACGAGGTCAGGAGATCGAGACCATCCTGGCTAACACAGTGAAACACCATCTTTACTAAAAATACAAAAAAATAGCCGGGCGTGGTCGTCTCAGCTACTAGGGAGGTTGAGGCAGGAGAATGGCGTGAACCCAGGAGTGAACCCAGGAGGTGGACCTTGCAATGAGCCGAGATCGTGCCACTGCACTCCAGCCTGGGCGAGAGAGCGACACTCAGTCTCAAAAAAATGTCTGGGCTGGGTGCGGTGGCTTACACCTGTGATCCCAGCACTTTGGGATGCTGAGGCAGTGGATCACCTGGGGTCAAGAGTTCTAGACCAGGCCGGGCGCGGTGGCTCAAGCCTGTAATCCCAGCACATTGGGAGGCCGAGACGGGTGGATCACGAGGTCAGGAGATCGAGACCATCCTGGCTAAAACGGCAAAACCCCGTCTCTACTAAAAATACAAAAAACTAGCCGGGTGAGTTGGCGGGCGCCTGTAATCCCAGCTACTCGGGAGGCTGAGGCAGGAGAATGGCGTGAACCCAGGAGGCGGAGCTTGCAGTGAGCTGAGATCTGGCCACTGCACTCCAGCCTGGGCGACAGAGCGAGACTCCGTCTCAAAAAAAAAAAAAAAAAAAAAAAAGAGTTCTAGACCAGTCTGGCCAACATGGTGAAACCCCGTCTCTACTAAAAATACAAAAAATTAGCCGGGCGTGGTGGCAGGCACCTGTAGTCCCAGCTACTCAAGAGGCTGAGGCAGGAGAATTGCTTGAATCTGGAAGGCAGAGGTTGCAGTGAGCCAAGATTGCACCACTGCACTCCAGCCTGGGCAACAAGAGCAAAATTCCATCTCCAGAAAAAAAAGAAAGTCCGAGAAGGGGGCCGCACGCAGTGGCTCACGCCTGTAATCCCAGCACTTTGGGAGACTGAGGCAGTCAGATCACTTGAGGTCAGGAGTTCGAGACCAGGCTGGCCAATGTGGTGAAACCCCCGTCTCTACTAAAAATACAAACATTAGCCGGATATGGTTGTGAGCCCTTATAATTCCAGCTACTCAGGAGGCGGAGGCAGGAGAATTGCTTGAACCCAGGAGGTGGAGGTTGCCGTGAGCTGAGATCACGCCAGTGTACTCCAGCCTGGGCAACAAAGCGAGACCCTGTCTCAAAGTCTGAGAAAGGGGTGAGGGTGGGAGTTGGGGGGGGGACAATGATGTAAGTCCCCATCCCAATGCCAAGGCGCCAGAGCCAGGTGCACCAAAGTCTGAGGGCAGGAGAAGATGAATGTCCCAGCTCAGGCAGAGAGTGAATTCCCCCTTCCTCTGCCCTTTGTTCTGCTCAGGCCCTCAACTGATTGGATGCTGCCTGCCCACAATGGTGAGGGTGATACTCTTTAGAGTCTACCATGGAAATGCTAATCTCTTCCTGAAACACCCACACAGGTATACCCAGAGGTTATGTTTTACTAGTTACCTGGGGATCCCTTAGCCCAGTCAAGTTGACACAAAATTAACATCACAGATGGTTACTTAGGAAGATGCCAGAATTCCAATGTGAACAGAGCATAAGGTCAGTGGAAGTGGGAGGATATGAGTGTGAAAAGCATCTTTTTTTTTTTTTTTTTTGAGACAAGAGTTTCGCTCTTTTTGCCCAGGCTGGAGTGCAATGGTGCGATCTCAGCTCACTGCAATCTCTGCCTCCCGGGTTCAAGTGATTCTCCTGCCTCAGCCTACTGAGTAGCTGGGATTACAGGCATGTGCCACCACGCCTGACTAATTTTGTATTTTTTAGTGAGACAGGGTTTCTCCATGTTGGCCAGGCTGGTCTCAAACTCCTGACCTCAGGTGATCTGCCTGCCTCGGCCTCCCAAAGTGCTGGGATTACAGGCGTGAGCCACCGCGCCCAGACGAAAAGCATCTTATAACAAAATATCAAAGAGTTTGGACTTGACTTTATAGATCTTTCTTTTTTTTTTTGAGACAGAGTCTCATTCTGTCACCCAGGCCGGAGTGGTACAGTGGCTTGATCTCAGCTCACTGCAACCTCCACCTCACAGGTTCAAGTGATTCTCCTGCCTCAGCCTCCCGAGTAGCTGGGATTACAGGCGTGTGCCATCACACCAGCTAATTTTTATAATTTTAGTAGAGGTGGGGTTTCACCACGTTGGTCAGGCTGTTCTTGAACTCCTGACCTTGTGATCCACCTGCCTTGGCCTCCCAAAGTGCTGGGATTACAGGTGTGAGCCACCACACCCGGCCGTAGATCTGACTTTCTTAGCCTGCAGGCCATGGCCTTTTGTTGGGGCAAGTGTACATGGGCATTCCCAAAAATTGTATGCAAAATTTGGTCTCTAAGGTATTTTTTTGAAGCCTGTGATTCATCCAATTGGCAGGAAGTTTCCATGACCAAAGGCCATGAGCCACTGCTGTGTACATTGCAGAGCCTGCAGTGGCTTTTATCCAGACAGGAGTGATACAATCTACCCACCTCCTCCAGCTTCATGGACTAGAAGACCTGAGAAAACTGAGGGCCAGAGAGCCAAAGACCAAAGACCATGGCCCAAAGTCCACAGGAAGGAGGCAGAGACAACTCAGGACTCCCAGCCTCTGGATCCAGGGCTATTTTCGCTATACAGTACCCCTCAGACCTCAAAAATAAGGGTCCAGGCTGGGCACAGTGGCTCACGGTTCAACATGGTGAAACCCCATCTCTACTAAAAATACAAAAAAAAAAAAAAAAAAAAAATTAGCCAGGTGTGGTGGTGCATACTCCATCTCAGCTACTCAGGAGGATGAGGCAGGAGAATCACTTGAACCCAGGAGGCAAAGGTTGCAGTGAGCCAAGATCGCACCACTGCACTCCAGGCTGAGCAAGACTTTGTCTCGAAAAAAAAAAAAAAAAAAAAAATTTAAAATTAAAAAACTAAAAAATAAACTAAGGGTCCAGAAAGCACACTGTTAAGAAACAAGTGTGGGCTGGGCGCGGTGGCTCAAGCCTGTAATCCCAGCACTTTGGGAGGCCCAGACGGGCGGATCACGAGGTCAGGAGATCAAGACCATCCTGGCTAACACGGCGAAACCCCATCTCTACTAAAAAGTACAAAAAAACTAGCCGGGCGAGGTGGCAGGCGCCTGTAGTCCCAGCTACTCGGGAGGCTGAGGCAGGAGAATGGCGTAAACCCGGGAGGCGGAGCTTGCAGTGAGCTGAGATCTGGCCACTGCACTCCAGCCTGGGCAACAGAGCAAGACTCCGTCTCAAAAAAAAATAAAAAAGAAAAAGAAAGCAAGTGCTCAGCAAAATCATGAGGTCAAGGTGTCCTCTAACTTTTCTTCAGCAGTAGTAGCAAAAAATCCCTGTGTTTTCATGTGGGCAGGGACGGGGGCAAGCAGAGGGAATGTGCACCAATTCCTGTAAAAGGGGCTGTAAACTTGCTTGCTCATGAAGTGCACGTTGAGGCTCGTAAACAGTGGCCATGCACCACTCTGTGAATGCATGTTCATGTGCAGGCAGAAACTTCTGAAAAGCCTCCTGTAACAGAAGTTAAAATAATAAATATAGAGGCTGGGAAGTGTCCAGAGCCCAAATGAAGAAAGAATTCAAAATGAGAAAAGTATCTTACCAAAAAAAAAAAAAAAAAAATCATTACAACAGAATCCTCTTTGCGATTAGTGGAGCCGGATTTTCTAAGCTGCAAATGTCAGCAAAAGCTCAACCCTCCAGCCCTCTCCTAAATCAACTGCAGAGGCCAGCTTGCTGTTCTAGCAAGTCCCAATGTGCCCAAGTGCACCTGCGGTCACAGACATTCTGGCTTTGCTCCAGCTGAGGTGTGAGCCCCCAGAGACCTGAGTTATGTGAAATTTCTGCTTATTAGAGAGTGTTTGGCAGCTGATTCCTTAGAGAATGAGCACTATTTTTAACATTTTTGCATTTGTAATCACCCAGGAGTTGGGCACTTGAGGACACCTTTATTAGTAAAAGGGAAGTGCTGGGAATTCTCTTCAAGGATATCAAGACTTTTTTTTTTTTTTTTTTTTTTTTTTGAGACGGAGTCTTGCTCTGTCGCCCAGGCTGGAGTGCAGTGGCCGGATCTCAGCTCACTGCAAGCTCCGCCTCCCGGGTTTACGCCATTCTCCTGCCACAGCCTCCCGAGTAGCTGGGACTACAGGCACCCACCACCTCGCCCGGCTAGTTTTTTTTGTATTTTTTTTAGTAGAGACGGGGTTTCACCGTGTTAGCCAGGATGGTCTCGATTTCCTGACCTCGTGATCCGCCCGTCTGGGCCTCCCAAAGTGCTGGGATTACAGGCTTGAGCCACCGCGCCCGGCCAAGATGTTTTTATCAATAGAGTTGGAGTAAGTCACGGATCTGCTAACTAATAGTGAGGGCACTTACATAAGACAGCAAGTTACATAACAAAATATTTAACCCTGGAAGTAGCTAGTGGAGATAGACTGGTATTGGGATTACTTGAGAATTTTTCCTTTCAAGATTATTTTCAGTCTGGGTGCGAGAGCTCACACCTTGTAATCCCAGCACTTTGGGAGGCTGAGGCGGGTGGATCATGAGGTCAGGAGATCGAGACCATCCTGGGCAACATAGTGAAACCCTATCTCTAATAAAAATACAAAAATTAGCTGGGCATGGTGGCATCCGCCTGTTGTACCAGCTACTCAGGAGGCTGAGGCAGGAGAATCACTTGAACCCAGGAGGCGGAGGTTGCAGTGAGCTGAGATCATGCCATTGCACTCCAGCCTGGGCAACAGAGCAAGACGCCATCTCAAAAACAAAAAAAAAAAAAAGATTATTTAAAAATATGTCAATAAAAAAAAAAATCCCCCAACTGTCAAGCTGTATCTGCAAGGCCTTCCATAAGAACCAAAATGAACTTTTCAACACTGCCTTTCATCACTACCTTCAGATGAGCCAAACTCATTCAGTCAGTGTCTCCCAATGATGCCTTGCACGTTGTCTAAGTCCTTCTTTCCAGACACCTCCTGCCTCCTCCAGCTGAATTCCCTTACCACCTAGCAAGATTTCATTTCAGCTTTGCCTGACTACTCAGTTCACTGGGAATTTTCCTTTGAACAATTTAATTCTGTTCCTGGCTTGTTTGGCCAAGTAGATTATAAACTACAGGAGGGCAGGGACCACTCATCAACTTATATTTATTCCCCACTATTCCAAAACTATTACCTTGCAGAGAAGGAACTCATTAAACATATGATTGATTGAAATTCGGTACTTTCTGCGCTATAGTCCTTTCAAATAATTCCTCTGAAGGTTATTGGTTCCTTGCAGAGTGAAAATTACCATCTAGGAAATTGCAAGGAGTCAGTGGAAATCTACTTACTGTGGATAATAAAATCTGAAATAAAAAGAGTTCACATCTGTTTCCGCAGTTTCTTAAGGACAGCGAGACAAGCTAAGATCATTCTTTGAAGAGTCATGTTACTTTACCTCTAAAAAAAGGAAATGGCGGCTGGGCACAGTGGCTCACACCTGTAATCCCAGCACTTTGGGAGATCAAGGCGGGCAGATTGCTTGAGGCCAAGAGTTTGAGACCAGCCTAGCCAACATGGTGAAACCTCGTCTCTACTAAAAATACAAAAATTAGCGTGGTATAGTGGTGCACGCCTATAATCCCAGCTACTCAGGAGGCTGAGGGATGAGAATCGCTTGAACCGAGGAGGCAGAGGTTATAGTGAGCTGAGATCACGCCATTGCACTTTAGCCTGGGCAACAGAGTGAGACTCTGTCTCAACAAATAAATGAAAGGGCTGGGCGTGGTGGCTCACGCCTGTAATCCCAGCACTTTGGGAGGCCGAGGTGGATGGATCACGAGGTCATGTTGGCCATTTCACCATGGCCAACATGGTGAAACCCCGTCTCTACTAAAAATACAAAAATTAGCTGGGCATGGTGGTACGTGCCTATAATCCCAGCTACTTGGGAGGCTGAAGCAGGAAAATTGCTTGAACCAGGGAGTCAGAGGTTGCAGTGAGCTGAGATTGCGCCACTGCACTCCAGCCTGGTGAAAGAGCGAGACTCCATCTCAAAAAAATAAACAAATAAAAAACAAAATAAAAATAAAAATAAATAAAAAATAAAGGCTGGGCGCAGTGGCTCACACCTGCAATCCAGTACTTTGGGAGGCCGAGGCAGGCTGATCACACGGTCAGGAGATTGAGACTATCCTGGCTAACATATTGAAACCCCATCTCTACTAAAAATACAAAAACCCCATTTCTACTAAAAATACAAAAAAAAAAAAAAATTAGCCTGGCATGGTGGCATGCACCTGTAGTCCCAGCTACTCAGAAGGCTGAGGCAGCAGAACTGCTTGAACCTGGGAGGCGGAGGTTGCAGTGAGCCAAGATCATGCCACTGCACACCAGCCTGGGCAACAGAGCAAGATTCCATCTCAAAAAAATAAATAAAAAGTACCTACTGCTGTCATTATTACCAGTTGACTTTCAGCAGCACCAATAATAAAACATTTGATAGAAACTCTTGGCTGGGCACCGTGGCTCAAGCCTATAATCCTAGCATTTTGGGAGGCCAAGGCAGAAGGATCACTTGAGCCACGACTGGGCAATGTGGCAAAACTCCATCTCTACAAAAAAATACAAAAATTAACTGGGCGTGGTGGGCACCTGTAGTCCCAGCTACTAGGGAGCCTGAGGTGGGAGGATCACTTCAGCCCAGGAGTTCAAGGCTGTAGTGGGCTGTGATCAGATCACTGCACTCCAGCCTGGGTGACACAGTGAGACCCTGTCTCAAAAAAAGGAAGGAAGGAAGGAAGGGAAGGAGGGGAAGAAAGAGAGAGGAAGGAAGGCAGGCAGGGAGGGAGAGAGGGAGGGAAGAGAAGAAAGAGAGGAAGGAAGGAGGGAGGGAAAAGAGGAAGGAGAGGAAGGAAAGGAAGGAAGGAAGAAAAACAACAACTCTCCAGGTGCTGGTCTATACTTTTAGGAATGAGTATGCCATAACACCATTTGATTCCATGCTTAAAGGGCAAATGGCCAAATTAATTTCGGTGACAAACAGATCTTGTATAAAGCTACACTTCGGCTGAAAGAGAGTATAGATTGCCAAGAGTCCGTCAAAGGAAAAGAATTAGTGGATCTGGGGCTGGTTCCAAGGTATGAGTGTTGTGTAATTTCATAAGGAAGGAGGGCCTCAAGCAAAATTGCAGCCCTTAGCAAGCCTGAAGGTCACTGCCACAAAGGTGGCCTGATGCCAGAGGAACAAAAGCAGGAGCCACTCAATTACTACTAAAGACAACGCCAAAGGGAGAAATAAGCTCATAAAATAACCGATCCAACATCCAGCTTTGAAAAATTATCTATGCATAACTCTTCCCCACTTCGGGATCAGTTATCCTTTTCAATGAATAGTACTACTTTACCTTCCAGTAGAAATACCCTGCAATATATTTTCACTCCAGCACAAACATGTCGCGAAAGAGAGAAAGGTGCATATGTCCTTTAGCTGATGCAAGCACATTTTTAATTCATCCCACCAAGATAAATCACTAACCATCTGAAACCCGCAAAAATGGATTAACGATCTCATACAGCATGACTATGAAAACCCACATCTGCTAACCACATTCCTAATAGGAAGCAGCTGGTGACAGTTTTGTAGCACTGTGACTTTTTAAAGGAAAATATTAGCAAGGACACACTAAATAGAAGTTTAGTTTCATTGAATCCACTTAGTTACGGAAAATCAGTATTTTCTTTTTTCTTTTTTATCGATAATCATGGAAATTACATAATTTGTCATGAAATTCAAATAATATCTAAAAATAAAAGTCAGCCCAGCACAGTGGCTGACGTCTGTAATCCTAGTACTTTGGAGGCCGAGATGGGTGGATCACTTGAGGTCAGGAGTTCGAGAACAGCCTGGTCAACGTGGTGAAACCCTGTCTCCACTAAAAAAACAACAATTAGCCACGGATGGAGGTAGGCGCCCGTAATCCCAGCTACTCGGGAAGCTGAGACAGGAGAATCACTTGATCCCCGGAGACAGAGGTTGCAGTGGGCCGTGACTGTGCCACTGCACTCAAGCCTGGGTGACAAAGCGAGACTGTGTCCAAAAAAAAAAATTTAATTAAAAGTCTACTTTCCCCCTTCACCAGTTCCTCTTTCCTTTCCTTTTTCCTTTTTCCTTTCCTCTTTTGAGACAGAGTCTCACTCTGTAGCCCAGGCTGGAGTGCAGTGGCCTGATCTCAGCGCACTGTAAGCTCCGCCTCCCAAGTTCACGCCATTCTCCTGTCTCAGCCTCCCAAGTAGCTGGGACTACAGGCGCCTGCCGCCACGCCGGGCTAATTTTTTGCATTTTTAGTAGAGACAGGTTTTCACCGTGTTAGCCAGGATGGTCTCGATCTCCTGACCTCACGATCCGCCTGCCTTGGCCTCCCAAAGTGCTGGGATTACAGGCGTAAACCACCATGCCCAGGCTCTTTTTTTTTTTTTTTTTTTTTTTTTGAGATGAAGTCTCCCTTTTGGAGTGCAAGGGAAGAGTGCAATGGCACCATCTTGGCTCACTGCAACCTCCGCTTCCTGGGTTCAAGCAATTCTCCTGCCTTAGCCTCCCGAGTAGCTAAGATTACAGGTGCCTGCCATCATGCTCAGCTAATTTTTGTATTTTTAGTAGAGACGGGGTTTTACCATGTTGGCCAGGCTGGTCTCAAATTCCCAACCTCAGGTGATCTGCCTGCCTCGGCCTCCCACAGTGCTGGGATTACAGGTGAGCCACCACACCCAGCCTGGAGATCCAATCTTTAAAGAGGTAACTAAGTTAAAATGAGGTCACTGGGGTAGGCCCTAATCCAGTTTGACTGTTGTCCTTATAAGAGGAGATGAGGGCAGACACACATGCATAGGCGGCAGACCATGGGAAGATGAAGGGAGAAGATGGTCATTTACAAGGCAAGGAGAGAGGCCTCAAAAGAAACCAATCCAGCCTGGCAGGGTGGCTCATGCCTGTAACCACAGCATGTTGGGAGGCAGGAGTATCACTTGAGTCCAGGAGTTTGACACCAGCCTGGGCAATACAGCAAGACCTCGTCTCTACAAAAAAACAAAAAGCGGAAAAACAAGGCTGGGCATGATAGCTCATGCCTGTAATCTCAGCACTTTGGGAGGCTGAGGCTGGTGGATCACTTGAGGTCAAGAGTTCAAGACCAGCCTGGCCAACATGGTGAAACCCCATCTCTACTAAAAATACAAAAGTTAGCTGGGCATGGCGTTGCACGGTTGTAATCCCAGCTACTCAGTAGGCTGAGACAGGAGAATCACTTGAACCTGGGAGGCAGAGGTTGCAGTGATCCGAGATCGCTCCATTGCACTCCAGCCTGGGCAACAGAGTGAGACTCTGTCTCAAAACCACCACCACATTGGCCAGGCGTGGTGGCTCAAGCCTGTAATCCCAGCACTTTGGGAGGCCGAGACGGGCGGATCATGAGGTCAGGAAATCGAGACCATCCTGGCTAACACAATGAAACCCCGTCTCTACTAAAAAAATACAAAAAACTAGCCAGGCGAGGTGGCGGGCGCCTGTAGTCCCAGCTACTCGGGAGGCTGAGGCAGGAGAATGGCGTGAACCCGGGAGGCGGAGCTTGCAGTGAGCCGAGATCGCGCCACTGCACTCCAGCCTGGGCGATAGAGCGAGACTCTGTCTCAAAAAAAAAAAAACAAAACAAAACCACCACCATCACCACCACCACCACCAACAAAAATAATCCTGCTGACACCTTGATCTCAATCTCAGACTTTTAGCCTCCAGCACTATGAGAAAATAAATTTCTTGTCTGGCATAGTGGCTCACGCCTGTAATCCCAGCACTTTGGGAGGTCAAGGCAGGTGGGTTGCTTGAGTTCAGGAGTTCTAGACCTGCCTGGGCAGCATAGTGAGACCCCATCTCTACAAAAAAAATAGATCCTTGATTAAAAAAAAAAAAAGAAAGAAAAAGGCCAGGTGCAGTGGCTCGCGCCTGTAATCCCAACACTTTGGGAGGCTGAGGCGGGTGGATCACTTGAGATCAAGGAGTTTGAGACCAGCCTGACCAACATGGTGAAACCCCGTCTCTACTAAAAATACAAAAATTAGCTGGGTGTGGTAGCACACACCTATTACCCCAGCTACTTGGGAGGCTGAGGCAGGAGAATTGCTTGAACCCTAGAGACAGAGGCTGCAGTGAGCTGAGATCATGCCACTGTACTCCAGCCTGGGCATCACAGTGAGACTCTATCTCACAAAAAAAAAAAAGAAAAAGAAAACGTGATAGTTTGGGCTATTAAAAAAGAAAAAATTAGCCAAGTGTGGTGGCGCACACCTGTAGTTCTAGAAGCTACTCACGATGCTGAGGCTGGAGGACTGCTTGAGCCCAGGGGTTAAGGCTGCAGTGAGGTGAGTCAAGATCCAGCAACTGCAATCCAGCCTGGGCAACAGAGCCAGATCCTGTCTCAAAAAAAAAAAAAAAAAAAAGAAGTTCTGTTGTTGAAGCCATCCCAATAGTACTTTGTTATGGCAGCCCTAACATACTTACATAGATCCCACATCACCTATACAACAGCCTGTTTTTTGACTCCCTAACTTCCAGTCTCTTCTGCCCCTTACACAAATGGGCATTTTTTCTGTCATTCCGTTGAATGTGTAAGTGACTCACAGCTGTGTTTTCCACTGAATGAAAATTCTAGACCACAGACTGGAAGGCCCACCCCAACTGGTCTTATTTCTCACTACATGTTGGCTGAAGGACTATGTATCCAAAACGACTTGTCTTTTCCACATACTTTCCTAAACTGCTTAGCTTCCTTCTGTGGAAACTACTCTATTGTGTGTGTGTGTGTGTGTGTGTGTGTGTGTGTGTGTGTGTGTGTCAGGGTCTTGCTCTGTTCTCAGGCTAGAATGCAATGGTGTGGTCCCGGGTCACTGCAGCCTCAACCTCCCAGGCTCAAGCAAGTCTCCCACCTCAGCCTCTCGAGTAGCTGGGAAATACAGGCATGTGCCACCACATCTGGCTAATTTTTAAAAAATGTTTTCGTACAGATGGGGTCTCACTGTGTTGCCCAGGCTGGTCTCAAGTTCAAGCAATCCTCTTGCCTTGGTCTCCCAAAGTGCTGGGGTTACAGGCATGAGCCACTATGCCCGACCTCATGTAGCATCATTGATCTACTTGCTTCTCTCTCCAGCTAGGCGGTGTAGTTCTTGAGGGCTGAGGCCATATTTCTCTTCCGTTTTTGGTGAGTTGCATATAGTAGCCACTCAATAAATGTGTAACTGTTATTAAATTCTGTAACTTCCTAAAGACAATGAACTGACACAAAGCTAAGCCTGAATATCTGGATCTGTGCTGTTCAATATGAAAGCCATTAGCACATGTAGCTATTTAAATTAAAATTAAAAATCCTGGCCAGGCACGGTGGCTTACACCTGTAATCCCAGCACTTTGGGAGGCTGAGGCAGGCGGATCACCTGAGGTTAGGAGTTCGAGACCAGCCTGGCCAACATGGTGAAACCTTGTCTCTACAAAAAATATAAAAATTAGCTGGGCGTGGTGGCACATGCCTGTAGTCCCAGCTACTTGGGAGGCTGAGGCAGGAGAATCCTCAGAAGGTGGAGGTTGCAGTGAGCCAAGATGGTGCCACTGCACTCCAGCCTGGGTGACAGAGTGAGACTCCGTCTCAAAATATAAATAAATAAAATAGAAATGTTTTCTATTTGTGCTATGTTGTAAGATAGTAGGCACATGTGACTACTGAGCACTTGCAATGTTGCTAGTGTGACTAAGAACATAATTTTTTTTTTTTGAGACAGAGTCTTGCTCTGTTACCCAGGCAGGAGTGCAGTGGTGCGATTTCAGCTCACTGCAACCTCTGCCTCCTAGGTTCAAGCGATTCTCCTGCCTCAGCCTCCTGAGTAGCTGGGATTACAGGCACACGCCACCATGCCTGGCTAATTTTTGTACTTTTAGTAGAGGCGAAGTTTCACCATGTTAGTCAGGCTGGTCTTCAACTCCTGACCTCGTGATCTGCCCACCTCAGCCTCCCAAGGTGCTGGGATTACAGGCATGAGCCACCTCATGCTGGCTTCAAACTCCTGACCTCATGATCCACCCGCCTCGGCCTCCCAAAATGCTGGGATTACAGGCGTGAGCCACCATGCCCAGCCTTATTTATTTATTTTTGAGACGGGGGTCTCACTCTGTCACCCAGGTTGGAGGGCAGGGGCGTGATTATCTGTTCACTGCAACCTCTACCTCCCAGGCTCAAGCAGTTCTCCTACCTCAGCCTCCCAAGTAGCTGAGATTATATGCACACGCCACTACACCCAGCTCATTTTTGAATTTTTAGTAGAGATGGGGTTTCACGCTGCCTAGGCTGGTCTCAAACTCCTGAGCTCAGATGATTCATCTGGCTTGGCCTCCCAAAGTGCTGAGATTACAGGCATAAGCCACCATGCCTGGCCTACTTTTCTATCATCACAGAAAGTTTATTCGACAGTGCTAATCTACATCATAAAATACCTTGAAATACTAAAAGAAAAAGACAACACGGCCGGGCGCAGTGGCTCACGCCTGTAATCCCAATAGTTTGGGAGGCTGAGGTGGGCAGATCACGAGGTCAGGAGATCGAAACCTACCTGGCTAACACGGTGAAACCCCGTCTCTACTAAAAATACAAAAAATTAGCTGGGCATGGTGGCGGGTGCCTGTAGTCTCAGCTACTGGGGAGGCTGAGGCAGGAGAATGGCATGAACCCGGGAGGCGAGCTGGCAGTGAGCTGAGATCCGGCCACTGCACTCCAGCCTGGGTGACAGAGCGAGACTCCGTCTCAAAACAACAACAACAACAACAACAACAAAGAAAAAGACAACACATTAGGGGAAAAAAAGGAGAAAGGGTTACAAATATGTAATTCACGCAATTGGCCAAACATTCAAACACATAAAGTGAGCAACCTCATTAGTAAAGAGGGAAATGCAAAGTAAAATGAGATAGCATTTTTCACCCATTGGATAGGCTAAAATTAGTCTACCAGTACATTGGTAAGGAATAACGAAACAAATACTTTCAAACACTGCTGATGGGAAAACAGCCAGACTGAAGGCCAAATAAAAGTGAAAGAAAATGGACAAAGTATGAGCCACACCCAGGAATTGGCCCAAGAAACACCCGGACATGAGCACTAGGAGACAAGGTCCTAGATTGTACATTACTACACTCTGTATGACTAACACAAAAGACTGCCCACATAACTCAATATTACAGCTAGATCAGGTGCTCAAACACCTTCCCCCTTCCCTGTAGCCTATGAAATGGAAAATCCTCTGTGTATCATGCATGCTAATCATCATGTTACAGGAAAGGGGTCCTGATCCAGACCCGAAGAGGGGTGCGTGGATCTTATGCAAGACAGAATTCAGGGCGAATCCGTAAAGTGAAAGCAAGTTTATTAAGAAAATGAAGGAATAGAGGAATGGCTACTCCAAAGACAGAGCAGCCCCGAGGCTGGTTGCCCATTTTTATGTTCTTTTCTTTTTTTTTTTGGAGACAGAGCCTCCCTCTGCCACCAGGCTGGAGTGCAGTGGTGTGATCTCGGCTCACTGCAACCTCTGCCTGCCCAGAGTGAGTCTCCTGCCTCAGCCTCCCTAGTAGCTGGGACTATAGGTGTGCACCACCAGGCCTGGCTAATTTTTGTATTTTTTTTTAGTAGAGATGGGGTTTCGCCACGTTGGCCAGGTTGGTCTGGAACTCGACCTCAGGTGATCTGCCCACCACGGCCTTCCAGAGTGCTGATATTACAGGCATGAGCCACTGCACCCAGCCTTTTATGATTATTTCTTGATGATATGCTAAGCAAGGGGTGGATTATTCATGCCTTCCCTTTTTAGACCATATAGGATAACTTCCTGACGTTGCCATGGCATTTGTAAACTGTCATGGCGCTGGTGGGAGTGTAGCAGTGAGGACGACCAGAGGTCACTCTTGTGACCTTCTTAGTGTTGGTGGGTTTTAGCTGGCTTCTTTTTTTTTTTTTTTTTTTTTTTTTTGAGGCAGAGTCTCGCTCTGTCGCCCAGGCTGGAGTGCAGTGGCCGGATCTCAGCTCACTGCAAGCTCCGCCTCCCGGGTTCATGCCATTCTCCTGCCTCAAGACTCCCGAGTAGCTGGGACTACAGGCGCCCGCCACCTCGCCCGGCTAGATTTTTGTATTTTTTAGTAGAGACGGGGTTTCACCGGGTTAGCCAGGATGGTCTTGATCTCCTGACCTCGTGATCTGCCCGTCTCGGCCTCCCAAAGTGCTGGGATTACAGGCTTGAGCCACCGCGCCCGGCCTAGCTGGCTTCTTTACTGCAACCTGTTTTATCAGCAAGGTCTTTATGACCTGTATCTTGTGCCGACCTCCTATCTCATTCAGTGACTTAGAATGGCTTAACTGTCTGGGAATGCACCCCAGTAGGTCTCAGCGTCGTTTTAACCAGCTCCTATTCAAGACGCATTTGCTTTGGTTCAAATGCTTCTGACAATCATATTTATGATTGGGTTCCTACAACTGAGATAGTGGGGGAACAAGCTGAAGAATGCCACCTTGGCCTCTAACAAATCACTGCGTGACTATGGGAAAAATTACCTCTTCCCTTCTTGGTCTCCCATTTCCACGACTATAAAAATGAGATTGGCTGGTCATGGTGGCTCACACCTGGAATCCCAGCACCTTGGGAGGCCGAGGTGGGTGGATCACTAGGTCAGGGGATCGAGACCATACTGGCCAACAGGGTGAAACCCTGTCTCTACTAAAATACAAAAAATTAGCCGGGCATGGTGGCAGGCGCCTATAGTCCCAGCTACTTGAGACTGAGGCAGGGGAATCGCTTGAACCCAGAAGGCGGACGTTGCAGTGAGCCGAGATCACACCACTGCCTGGTGACAAAGTGAGACTCTGTCTCAAAAAAAACAAGAGAGAAAAAAAAAAGAAAAAAAAATGAGACTGAGAATCACATTTATTTTACAAACTCCTGCTTCATCACCACCCAGTAGGAATAACTTCATTTTTATCTACAGCATACATTGTGGTTCAGTATTAAGTAGCATTTAAAGAAATGGTTGATGCTCAAAAGAAAGCTTAAATACCCCCAAATTTGATGGTCTCTATCTTCTAATATTCCAAGATTTTAGTTTTTCTTAGTTGAATTTGCTATACTCTCCACAGTACATGTGAATTATCCATTCAGAGATGAGTTTACTAACCAGTACATGAGAAAAGTGAGTTTCTAAAGCATTTGAGTCGGATTGGCAAAAAAGACCTCTCCTGGACTGGTTTCAAATCAGAATTTTTCTGTAGAACCCAAGAATGAGCAGAGGTATGCAAAATGGCCAAAACAGAAACATAATGCCAAGAGGGAAACGTTTTAAATGTCTAGGTTACACAAATCCCCAAAGTAAAAACACCCTGAAACCCATGCACTAAAGCGTTCCCCCTTTTTTAATACTGGTTTTCCTTCCCTTCCCTTCCCCTCACATCCCCTCCCCTCCTTTCCCCTATCTTCCCCTTCCCTCCTCTCCCCTTCCCCACCCTCCCCTCCCTTCTCTTCCCTTTCCTTCCCTTCCCCCAAGTTCTCTAACTTGCTTTAGTCAGTTTCTGCTTCATTTGTATTCCAAGTTTTCTACTTAGGAAGAATTTCAAGGCCCAAAGCACTTACTTCCCATACCATTTAAGGAAGTCCAAATCACTGGCTGGAAAAGTTGAAAAGGAATGCTTTCTACTGTCAGAACTTTTACTTCCTCATTCAGATGATCTGTGGGTTTTCTCTGTGAGAATTACATCCTCCACAACCCACAAGATTTTAGAATTTAAGTAAGTCAAGCCATAAACTAGATTCCAGTTAACAAGGATTCTCTGAATTTACAGCTCTACAACTAGTGAAAAGCAAGTGAGTTAATTTATTATTTTATTTTGAGATGGAGTTTCGCTCTGCGTGATCTTGGCTTACTGCAACTTCTGTCTCCCAGGTTCAAGCAGTTCTCCTGCCTCAGCCTCCCAAGTAGGGAGACTGGGATTACAGGCACATGCCACCATGCCTGGCTAATTTTTGTATTTTTAGTAGCGACAGAGTTTTGCCATGTTGGCCAGGCTGGCTTGCCTGACCTCAAGTGATCTGCCTGCCTTGGCCTCCCAAAGTGCTGGGATTACAGGTGTGAGCCACTGCACCGGGCCACAAGTGAGTTAATATTTAAAGCATCCTAGCCTCCATCTGCTCACCAGCATTCAATGTAGACCAGCGACTTAACTTGTCATTTCAACCACTTAAAACATTTCTTAGAAAGGACAGGATCTTCAGTAAGCTAAAAAGGTCCCTAACAGTCCAGTCTAGTCCAGACTGGAAAAATATACCTTACAGAAAAAAATTTATTCAACATGAGGCAAGTTTTTTTACACAGGTGACCTAAAAAGTTGCAGGTGTTTTTCCTTTGAGAGAGGGTCTCAAAAAAAATCCAGGCTAGAGTGCAGTGGCGTGCTCAGCCTCTTTCTCCTGGGCTCAAGCAATCCTCCCACCTCAGCCTCCTGAGAAGCTGGTACTACAGGTGCTTGCCACCACACCTGGCTAATTTTTGTATGTTTTGTACGGATGGAGTTTCACCATGTTGCCCAGGCTGGTCTCAAAGTCCTCGGTTCAAGCGATTTGCCAGTCTCAGCCTTCCACAGTGCTGGGATTACAGGTGTGAGCCATGGCGCCCAGCAGGTATTTGTTTAAATTACTCCTATCACTGTAAAACCTAACAAGTGGGGCAGAGGCAAACACATCTATTATAAACCTTATCATATCAGTTCTTTTTTATCAAACCTAAAATAGACTGTCCTTTATGTGATCAATTATTGGGCTCTGTTTATCTCTCTTATAATCTCTCTCTCTCTGTTAATTCTCCCCCCCTACATCTACCTTAAATCCTCATTTATTTTCCCTTTCCAGAATGGAGGGTGGGGCTAATCATAGCAAAATGTTTTTCACCAACCCTTCATTCATGATGTCACCAGAACCCACACACTTCTCTACCCACACTTCAGCCCTCCATCCCCAAAACAAACAAACAAAAAGCACACATACTGGGTTTCCACGGGCATGCAACAGAATACATCCCCAGTCAGGAAAGAAATCTATCTGCTCAGTTCAGTTAACTAGAGTTCTTCACTTTGTAATTTAAAGATCACATTAAAACTGGCCAGTTGATAACACACGTGGCAGTAACAATGTCAGAGCAGGTAGAAGAGAATGAAAAATGTGAAATACATGGTAGGCTCTCGGGTCCCCACCTCTACTCTTACTCCCTAACAAAATTCCTGCCTAGTGTTTCCTTTTTTTTTTCTTTTTTAAGAGACAGGGTCTTACTATGTTGCCCAGGCTGGAGTGCAGTGACTATTCACCCGTGATCATAGCACATTATGGTCTCAAACTCCTGAGCTCCAGTGATCCTCCCAAGTACTTGGGACTACTGATGTGTGCCTAGCTCCTGTATCTTTTTTTTTTAAATATTGTATTTCTTTAGAGATAGGTTATCTCTATGTTGCCCAGGTTGGTCTCTGGACTCAAGTGATGCTCCCACCTTGGCCTCCTAAAATGCTGGGATTACAGGCATGAGCCACCACGCCTGGTCCTTCCATACTTTTGAAACCAGCATATAACAGGTAAAAAGGCAGTTAATGGGGCTGACAACCCAAGCTTCTTTTCCTTTTAAATAAAATTAACCGCTGACTGCCAAAGGTCAAAGGCATCTATTTTTTAGATGGAGCACTCCCTTATAATGCTGGAGTTGAAATTCTTCCTTGAACTCTAAGGCTGATTATGGTTATTAGTGGTCAGGCTATCCTGAGTAAGTAATTACGGTCCTCTGCCCTCCAGGGCGAGGATGGGCAGATTCCATGCTGTTGCTTAGGCTGGGGGCTGGCAGGAAGTGAAGGCCATCAGCCCTCTGAAGCCTTAGGCATGTAATAGGGAACAGAAGGCAAGTATCTTTTCTTCTGAGATTGCGGCCTACAGAATAAGCAGGACCCTATCAACATTAGATGAGTCTGCAGCTACTCAGCACATTATCCCAAATACAAATACCTCATTTGGAGTTTCCATTCACTTTCATTCAATGAAGAGAAATGACTGTCCATTATCTTGGAAAAAAACATTTATAATGCCTAGTCCTCAAGAATAACTTGTTTTATTACCATGATTTGTGAAAAGCGACAGGGTAGACAGTTCAAGGAAGGACACAGACAGTGCCCTGTTTTAGGTTCCAAATTTCTTCTTTTTAATGGGTGGTGGAAGCTGAGCAATGATGTCATCCAGAGGCCGTTCCACTGCCACGAGTGTTCCTTCATCCAAAAGATCCATGAAGAGTAGAGGCTGCAGAGGGATGATAATGATTCTATCAGGACTTACGATCCAGGGCTAGTCCTGAATGAACTGACTATAGGTAGACACCATCTAAACTAAAAGGTTAGCCTAGTTCAAGGCTCAAATGATTTAAATCTCTTGACAATCTGTCCTGCCCTGGGACTCAAAATAGTTGGAATGCATAAAAGCTTCTTTTTCTTTTTTAGAGATGGGGGTCTTGCTACGTTGCCCAGGCAGGAGAGCAGTGGCCACTCATAGACATGATCAACGTGCACTGAAGCCCTGAACTCCTGGGCAATGATCCTGCCTCAGTCTCCTGAGTAGCTGGGACAATAGGTAGGTGTGCACTGCTGCACCTGGCTCAAGACTGGGAACTTAACTGAGTTTACTCATAAAAGGTCTCAGCAGGATTTTTTTACATTTCTCTGGATAGAAAATCTATGCTTCTTATATCTCAAGAATCAAGGCAAGGACTTTAAAGCCTAAATTATTATTATTCTTTTAAAGATAGAATCTCGACATCACCCAGGCTGGAGTACAGTGGTGCAATCATACTCACTGCAGCCTTGAACTCCTGAGCAGAAGCTATCCTCCCATCTCAGCCTCTTGAGCAGCTGGGACTACAGGCATGTTCCACCACACCCAACTACTTTTTGTGTGTATATATATATGTATATATATATTTTTTTGTAGAGACAGGTTCTCACTATGTTGCCCAGACTGGTCTTGAACTCCAGCCTCAGCCTCCTAGAGTGCTGAGATTATAGGAGTGAATCACCATACCCAGACTAAGGCAACTGACAACTGGCAAGTTACAAATGCATCAAGAAGCTAATCACATTTGAGTAATTTACAGACTTCGCCTCTTTTTTGTTAATAGTGATGGGGTTTTGCCATGGTGCCCAGGTATTTGAGTAGTGCCCAGGTTGGTGCCCAGGCTGGTCTTGAACTCCTGGGCTGAGGAGATACACCTGCCTTGGCCTCCCAAAGTGCTGGGATTACAGGTATGAGCTACCAAGCTCAGCCTGCTTGACATTTATCCTATGGAACACTCCAACAAGCAAAATTTAAAGCCAGCTTTCACACCAACAAAGACTCTACCTCAGCGCCAACGTTTCTCACTACTTACGCATTTCATTTTGGTTAAGTATGATGTGCCTGCCTCTAACCTACTAAGGCAAAAACAATAAAACATATACAAGGGACAGCCAGCTTCAAAAAGGTGATTTGTTTCCCACAATCCAGGTTCTCTGCATGGAAACTGAAGGTGCTCTTATCTTCCGATTGTGGAGTTTATTACATTTTGATATCACAAAGGAACCAACTATCCAGAATAACAACACAAGATGTTTTACCTTATATATCTTAGAAATTTTAAAAGCATGAGCTGTGCGCCTCCGGACGACATCTGATTCATTCGTGGGAGGAAATGGATTGTAGAGTAAGGTTTTGTCATTTGGAAGGGGCTAAAAAGACAAAGATACATTGTTTAAATGGTTACTTCTATTGGGCTTCCACAGACCAAAGATCTGTAGTGCATTTTTAGCCCAACATCATCTTCTAACCATCATATATATTCAGTACCTCCCTGACATTTGTTAATTCAGGAAAACAGCTGTAGCCATGGTACTTCTATTCAGAAAAACTAGGGGGGAAAAAAGAAGAAAAGGAGAGGGAGGGAGAAAGAGCTGAAGCTACTCTTGCAGCCACACCACAGAGGGTTGGGAGTATGAGGCTAACAGAGCTTGTTACTCCATGCAGCAAGATCAAAGGGCCCTTCTGGGGCTTCTGGCCTGTCTCATCAGTAACACTTTGTCAGAAAGGAACAAACTGGCAAGTGCAGGAGCTCAGCCCACACAGGCTCTGTGCTTTCTAGACTCTCCCCCAACCAGATCATAGACTGGACAAGTGACTGAAGTTCTCCCCAGGCAAAACGTCAACACAAACCGCCCCTGCTGATGTCACTGATACCTCGAGGTGGCCTCTGGCCAAACAAATGATATTTTGTCTCTGACTTCCTTGGGAAATAGCTATGCCTACTATAGGGAAGCGATGAACTTAAAACCAATGCTTGGGAAAAAATGATCTGGGCTCAATTACAAGAGGCAAGAGAGTGGGAGGGGCCCTTCCTGTATCACTCATCTTGCAGAAGGCACTTGTCAGCCAGCTCTGCTTCCCACACCCAGAGGTCGCAGGGCCCACGAGATGATTCCAATGACACATCCCTGTGCACACCTCCTTTAGAGCCATCTGCTGCTTTCCCCCATGTTCCTTCCACCCCCACCTTCACAGACACACCAAAACACCGTGTCATGGTTGTAATCTAAACCCAAAGTGCAGGACAGGCATGGCCACAATGCTTCTAGGAAACAAAGCACCTACCCAGAAAAGATATAAATTCAGGGTGAATCAAAACAGCAGATGGCAAAGAGGACAGAATCTAAAACTGAAGAAAATGCTCATATCCCATCTAAATCACAGCCATGAAGAATTTTCCTAGCTAGGTTTTTCGGAGATGTTAAGACCAGTTCCTCAAGCCTGCAGACAGCGTTTCAGTAGCTTCAGCCAAGGGGTACAGAGGTCAAAACCTCAGCCTGTACCTCCTTTAATGAAATCATGTTATTCAGATATCCCAGAGTTCAAAGTTGGAAGCAAGTTACCCAAATTACTGATTCTTCCTGATGAGGGTCACCTTCTGAATACTGGCCTTATCACTTTTCTGTGTAAGATTTATGTGCTCACTGGCAAAGCAGAGAAATAGTCAAATCAGCAAAAGCCAGTACATAAAGGCCAGCCCCTTCCCTGAGAACCTCCCGAAGAACTGTGGGAACACAAACGAGGGAAAAACAAAGGCCTCTCTTCTCTAAGAAATGTACTAGCTACCTTTATTCTGATTTACTAGCTACTTTTATTCTGATTCTCCTTCCTCTTATCTTATTGTACTTGTTGCTTTTAGAACTTGAAGATTCAGAGGAAGATTTGGGAGGTAGCAGTGAAGAACTCACCAATGACTTGTCAATGATACAGAACATGTAGGCATCATGGAGAAGGATGTGCATCGGTCTCTTGGGATGAAAACTGATGTGTGTGATAGGAGTATCCCTTTGGAGCCAAAGGTGGTGAAAACCCTGCTTCTGGACAGTCCGGCTCCAATCTGTATACTGTTTGTCTGGGATGCTGTACTCAAATACCTGAGGAAGGACATGACACAGAGAAATGCAGGCTGGTACTCAGAAAGACCAGAAGGGCATTCTCATTCCTAACCAGAAAGTATCTATACAAACCTTCAGCTGTATTATATTCATTCTATGCTCTCCCACCACTTTTTCTTTTTTTTTTTTTTTTTTGGAGATGGTGTCTTGCTCTGTTGCCCAGGCTGGAGTTGGAGTGTAGTAGCTTGATCTCGGCTCACTGCAAGCTCTGCCTCCCGAGTTCAAACCATTCTCCTGCCTCAGCTTTCCGAGTAGCTGGGACTATAGGCACCCACCACCACGCCCAGCTAATTTTTTGTATTTTTAGTAGAGACAGGGTTTCACCGTGTTAGCCAGGATGGTCTTGATCTCCTGACCTCGTGATCTGCGTGCCTTGGGCTCCCAAAGTGCTGAGATTACAGGCATGAGACACTGCGCCTGGCCCATCTTTTCAGAGCTATTTTATGCACATAATACAGAGTGTCATGTATCTTCCTTTTCTTGCTCAGTGTTATATCATGGAGACTGACCCACATTAATACACATATACATCAGTCATGCCCATTCTGAAACATACAATACTCCACTCATTTTATGCATGCATCATGATTTACTTATCCACTCTGCTTAGTGGACATTAGCTTGTTTCCTATCTTTGTCTACTACAACAAAGCTGCAATGAACTGTCTCTGTATAAATGTCTTTTTGCACAGCTAAAAGCATATATATATATATATATATATATATATATATATATATATATGAACTCTTAGAACTGAAATTCCTAAGTCAAAGATCATGTGGACTTCAAAATTTTAAGATATTGCCAAAATGTCCTCCAAAATGGTTAGGATAATGTTCACAATGTGTGAGAGTACTGTTTCCCTACACCCTCACAACACTGTATATTATCAACTCTTTGATCTTTGCTAATCTAACAGATATAAAAGACTTCCCATCAGTTTTACTTTCAGAAGCACTTAAGGGACTAAGTGCCAGTAAAAGGTATCGGGGGGAACATTATCATTATGTGTGACAAAGGCAAAGATGTGGCTTCACTACTCTTTCAGTCTTTGGTCAAGGACTCAAATCTATAAAACTGAGAGATTTCACTTTTTGGACAGTGTGTGTGTGTGTGCATGTTTGAGTGTAAAAACTGACCATCAAAGCAGTAAGCATCATTTGCCTAGCAGTCTACTTAAATGTGCTTCCCAGATGACATTTAATCTTTCCAACAGCTCAGGGAGGTAGATATTATCATCTCCAATTTTACAGATGAATTATTGATAACTCCCTAATATAATTATTATTTCCTAATGTATTCTACAGCCCAGGTTTTTTTTTTTTTTTTTTTTTAAAGATCTCCTTATAATTACAATCTCCGTATAAATTGGCATAGAAAAAAGTAGATTAGGTTCTAATTTTGGCTGAGATTAGGTACCTGATCTTACTAGTGCTTGATTTCCTCATAGGCAAGGGTAAAGGTGAATGATACAATCTTTTAGTCACTTTCAACTCTCAAAATCTTATTCCATCCCATATCCAGTTTAACACCCAAGCCCATGTCATCTTTCCTCTAAAACAATCAGGAAAATGAGTACTTCAAAACTCCTCCTCCCTCTTGTGATTCTTTACTCTAGAATCTTAGCACTTCTCCATTTAAACTGCATCCCATCAAACCAATGCATATTGCTGGCCTATGATGAGCCCAGACAGGCAAGGAAGCTTTACTTACTTCACACAGGAGAAAACTACCTTATATCCTCCAACACCTTCAAAGAAAAGCTCCCTGCAACTGCCTAATATCCCAGCTTCCAGGTTACTATCCAGCAGGAAGGCATTAGAAAGCACTGGAATCTCCCTTACCTGCTGGTCCGAATGAGCGATGACAAGGTTGTTGGTATTGGGGGCAATGGCCATAGCAGTCACTGGGAAATTGTAAGCAGGCACCGTGCAGTGAAGCTGGGAACGAATAACAAACACAAGGGGCAACTCTAAGTGACACTTTTCCTCAGCAAAGACTGAATGGTCTAGGTCAGGGGTTTAAATAGTGCTCCTCAGAACTCAAAAGGGTTCTAGGGAAGTTCCATAAATTTCAGGCATTTCCCCAACCAATGAACTTTCATTTCTTTACTTTTTCTTTTTTTTTTTTTGTGATGGAGTTTCACTCTTGTCACCCCGGCTCGAGTGCAGTGGCACGATCTCGGCTCACTGCAACCTCCGCCTCCTGGGTTAAAGTGATTCTCCTGCCTCAGCCTCCCGAGTAGCTGGGATTACAGGAGCCTACTACCACACCTGGCTAATTTTTTGTATTTTCTTTTTTTTTTTTTTTTTTGAGATGGAGTTTCACTCTTTCCCCCAGACTGGAGTGCAATGACATGATCTTGGCTCACTGCAACCTCCACTTCCCAGTTTCAAGGGATTCTCCTGCCTCAGCCTCCCGAGTAGCTGGGATTACAGGTGCCCGCCACCATGTCTGGCTAATTTTTGTATTTTTAGTAGAAACGGGGTTTCACCACGTTGGCCAGACTGGTCTTGAACTCCTGACCAAGGTGATCCACCCACCTCGGTCTCCCAAAGTGTTGGGATTACAGATGTGAACCACCACACCCGGCTTAATTTTTATATTTTTAGTAGAAACAGGGTTTCACCATGTTGGCCAGGTTGGTCTCCAACTCCTGGCCTCATGATCTACCCACCTGGGCCTCCCAAAGTGCTGGGATTACAGGCGTAAGCCACTACACCAGTCCTCATTTTCTTAAGAAAGCCTATTGGTTGGCCAGGTGCTAAAAAATTAGCCGGGCATGGTGGCACGCGCCTGTAATCCCAGCTACTCAGGAGGATGAGGCAGGAGAACTGCTTGAACCCAGGAGGCAGAGGTTGCAGTGAGCAGAGACTGTGCCACCACACTCCAGCCTGGGCAACAGTGTGAGACTCTGTCTCAAAACAAAAAAAAAGGCCGGGCGTGACGGCTCATGCCTGTAATCCTAGCACTTTGGGAGGCCGAGACAGGCGGATCACGAGGTCAGGAGATCAAGACCATCCTGGCTAACATGGTGAAACCCCGTCTCTACTAAAAATACAAAAAATTAGCCGGGCGTGGTAGCGAGCGCCTGTAGTCCCAGCTACTCAGGAGGCTGAGGCAGGAGAATGGCATGAACCCAGGAGGTAGAGCTTGCAGTGAGGTGAGATCGTACCACTGCACTCCAGCCTGGGTGACAGAGTGAGACTCTGTCTCCAAAAAAAAAAAATATATATATATTTATATACACACACACACACATATATATACACACACACACACGCATACATATATGCCTACTGGCTGGGCGCAGTGGCTCACACCTGTAGCTATAGCACTTTGGAAGGGCCAGGGAGGGAGGAACATTTGAGTCCACTAGTTCAAGACCAGCCTGGGCAACATAGCAAGACCGCCATCTCTACTTAAAAAAAAAAAAAAAAAAATTAGCTAGGTGTGGTGGGGCTTGCCTGTAGTCCCAGCTAGTCAGGACACTGAGGTGGGAGGATTGCTTGAGCCCAGAGGTCAAGGCTGCAGTGAGCTGTGACTGTGCCACTGCACTCAGTCTAGTTGACAGAGTGAAACTTTGTCTCAAAAAAATAAAAAGCATATGGCCAGGCGTGGTGGCTCACGCCTGTAATCCCAGCACTTTGGGAGGCCGAGACGGGAGGATCACAAGGTCAGGAGATCGAGACCACGGTGAAACCCCGTCTCTACTAAAAAATAGAAAAAAATTAGCCGGGCACAGTGGCGGGCGCCTGTAGTCCCAGCTACTCGGGAGGCTGAGGCAGGAGAATGGCGTGAACCCGGGAGGCGGAGCTTGCAGTGAGCCGAGATTGCGCCACTGCACTCCAGCCTGGGCGACAGAGCGAGACTCCGTCTCAAAAAAAAAAAAAAAAAAAAAAAAAAAAAGAAAAAAATAAAAAGCATATTTAACTGCTTACAAAACTAACAGCATTTGTGAAGAACTGAGAGTAAAGCCTTTCCCTCCGAGTAAATCCATCTGTACAAACTGCTTATAAATATGTCATTGAATAGGGAGTCTATGGCTCTACACCAGGTTTAAAAGAATTTAATGCCTAGGCATGGCTTTTATGTACAATTGCAAAGCATGTGCACGCTACACACACTCTTTAAATACTAGGCAAGGCTCAAAGACAAGTGCTCAGTACGTGCTCCTACCATAATGCAACGAAGGTTACACTATGCAGTTAACAGGTAAACCCATTAAGTATTGCAGTTTGATGTTGTTCTATACACTTTTAATGCTTATTTCAAGTTTTGGATAGTTCGAATCTGATTCTTATGATGAAGATGAGGACATGTAAGGGATCACTAATGACTCAATTATGACTGACGGTGTCATTACTGATTAGTGAAAAATGTTTTCCCAGCATTCCTTTTTCGAAGTTTTGATTATGTTTATCTTGAGATTACAAGGCAAGCCATGAAAGGAACTCTTATCTGCAACTATTTGTCTGTGTATATCAGAATTTTCCTCCCGAAAATACAGAAAGAACCTGGATGTGTTTACATCACCCACAAATCATTAATTTCAAATTTCCAGGTATGAATGATTTCACTGATTCCATTAGCTGCTTTTAATGTTATACAGTATAGCTTCTGGGTTCCATAAAAATAAAACAGGAGGCCAGACGCAGTGGCTCACGCCTGTAATCCCAGCACTTTGGGAGGCCGAGGCGGGTGGATCACGAGGTCAGGAGATGGAGACCATCCTGGCTAACACGGTGAAACCCCATCTCTACTAAAAATACAAGAAAATTAGCCAGGCGTGGTAGCAGGCGTGGTAGCAGGCACCTGTAGTCCCAGCTACTCAGGAGGCTGAGGCAGAAGGATGGCGTGAACCCAGGAGGCAGAGCTTGCAGTGAGCTGAGATCATGCCACCGCACTCCAGCCCGGGTGACAGAGCAAGACTCCACCTCAAAAAAATAAAATTAAATAAAAAAAAAAAAAAAAAAAAACAGGATTCCAAACCTGGAAAAATCACTGGTTAAAAAGAAAAAAGTCTAATACATTTCCAGGTCATGCCAATCTGCCTTGAATCTTGTAACTGCAGGGTGAACTGGCTCCTGTAAAATGGTTCAAACTGCTGCCATTAAGCCCTATGCTCACCTTTAGCTGTTTTACATTGTAGACATGGACTCCAGCACTGGTACCTGACGCAGCTAGCCAATTCCCATCTGAACTGACTGCCAAAAGACACATGGCCTCCACCGTTCCTGTGAGGACAGAACAGTTACATCTCTGAATTCACACAGTGTCCACAGCCAGCCCTGCCCTGGAGATGATGGCAAAAACCAAGGAGACCCTCAGAGTTTTAAATCACTGCCAGGATAATTTGCTGATCACTGTGCAAATTAGTTCTAGATGTTAATGTTTCTACTTTTTTCTTTTTTTTTTTTTTTTTTGAGACGGAGTCTTGCTCTGTCGCCCAGGCTGGAGTGCAGTGGCCAGATCTCAGCTCACTGCAAGCTCCGCCTCCCGGGTTTACGCCATTCTCCTGCCTCAGCCTCCGGAGTAGCTGGGACTACAGGCGCCCGCCACCTCGCCTGGCTACTTTTTTGTATTTTTAGTAGAGACGGGGTTTCACCGTGTTAGCCAGGATGGTCTCGATCTCCTGACCTCGTGATCCTCCCGTCTCGGCCTCCCACAGTGCTGGGATTACAGGCTTGAGCCACCGCGCCCGGCCTGTTTCTACTTTTTTCATCTACTTATTTAGCCATCCCGCCTGTAAAGAAGGTCCAGAGAGATAAAACAGAAGTTATTACTTCCTCAGGTCTAAGACACTGCTTACTATAGGAAAAGAGAATCACAGTAGCATCTGCCACTAAAATACATACTTTAACTGTTTCAAATTCCTTTCCTACCAAACGTTTTTTTGTTTTTGAGACACAGTCTCGCTCTGTCACCCGGGCTGGAATGCAGTGGTGGATCTCCGCTCACTCCAACCTCCAACTCCGGAATTCAAGTGATTCACCTGCCTCAGCCTCCCAAGTAGCTGGGATTACAGGCGCCCACCACCACGCCTGGCTAATTTTTGTATTTTTAGTAGAGACGGGGTTTCACCATGTTGGCTGGGCTGGTCTTGAACTGCTGATCTCAGATGATCCACCTACCTTGGCCTCCCAAAGCGGTGGGATTACAGGCGTGAACCATCACGCCCGGCCTTTTTTTTTTTTTTTTTTTGAGACGGAGTCTCACTCTGTCATCAGGCTGGAGTGCAGTGGCACAATCTTGGCTCACTGCAACCTCTGCCTCCCAGGTTCAAGCCATTCTCTTGCCTCAGCCTCCCAAGTAGCTGGGACTACAGGCGTGCACCACCACACCCAGCTAATTTTTGCATATTTAGTAGAGATGGGGTTTCACCATGTTGGCCAGCATGGTCTCGATCTCTTGACCTCATGATCTGCCCGCCTCGGACTCTCAAAGTGCTGGGATTACAGGCGTGAGTCACCGTGCCTGGCCCCAAATTTTTTTTTAAATCAAAATTATGGACAGGCCAGGTGTGGTGGCGCACACCTGTGATCCCAGCACTTTGGGAGGCGGAGGTAGGTGGATCACCTGAGGGGGTGAGGTCAAGAGTTCGAGACCAGCCTGGCCAAGATGGTGAAACCCCCATCTCCACTAAGAGTACAGAAAAAATTTAGCTGGGCGTGATGGCAGGTGCCTGTAATCCCAGCGACTTGGGAGTCTGAGGCAGGAGAATCACTTGAACCTGGGAGGCAAAGGTTGCAGTGAGCCAAGATGGTGCCAATGTACTCCAGCCTGGGTGACGAAAAACTCCATCTTTTGAAACTCTTTTGAAATTCTGTCTCAAAAATAAAAAAAAAATAAAATAAAAAATAAGTTACGGACAAACAGCAAGTTAAATAGACTTGAAGCATATCTTTAATTTATTGAGTGCCTGCTGTATATTTAGCACTAAGGGAGGATGGGCACGTCTGAGCCATCTTTGTCACCTAGAGACTTTAAACCAATCTGGCAACACGACAACTAGTGTGGGATAAAAATTGGACAGTGATGTTCTATGCCAAAATGCGTGCTGCATGTAACGCCCCCAAACGATAACACGGCTTTATAACAAGCATAACCTAGCTGCCAAAGGATGGGTGGTGATGAGGTAAAAAGGATGGGGAACAGTGCAAGCTAAGTGACTAGAATATGCAGGTTTGAGGGCTGTGAAGAAACCAGCTTGACTACAAGGGGAAGTGAGATGAGAGAAGTGGAAAAAATAAAGTCATATATATAATGCAGAGCTGAATCTCAAGGAGTGCTAGATATAAATAGCCTAAGTTTTGTAATAAAAACATATATAGTTAATAGTCAGTTTGATTTATCTAACCCCTAACTTGTGGGTTTCTTCTCCTGTAGGCTTCTGGATCAGCTTATCAACAGTGAGAGTTGAGGATAAAAGAGGTGACTTTCACTAGGCATGGTGACTCACACCTGTAATCCCAGCACTTTGGGAGGCCAAGGCAGGAGGATTGCTTGAGCCCAGGAGTTCAAGACCAGGCTGGGCAACACGGTGAAACCCTGTCTCTACAAAAACTTAGCTGGGTATGGTGGCATGCTCCTGTGTACTTGGGAGGCTGAGGTGGAAGGATTACCTGAGCCTGGTGAGGTCGAGGTTGCAGTGAGCCATAATCACACCACTGCACTCCAGCCTCGGCAACAGAGTGAGGCTATCTCAAAAAAAAAAAAAAAAAAAAAAAAAAGAGTTGACTTTCCAGGTTGATGGGAGTTTAAATGACAGTGAAGCAGCAGCTACAATCCAGGACAAGGGAGAGGGGAAAGGCCCATGGGAAGTATCCAAACAACTACCAGCTTAATTAAGCTGGAAACTGAGTCTAAGTCCTTAGCAGCCATAGCTAGCTACACAGCCACACTCATTCATTAATACGTTCTCAAGAAAAACAGAAAAATTCTCAGGAACATTAAATGACCACAGGCAATTAAACTGCATGTATAATAATACTTTTGGGCCAGGCACAGTGGCTCATGCCTATAATCTCAGTTGGGAGGGCAGGATGGGAGGATCACTTGAGCCCAGGAGTTCAAGACCAACCTTGTCAACATAATGAGCCCATCTCTACAAAAAAAAAATGAAAAAATTAGCTGGGCATAGTGGTGGGCGTCTGTAGTCCCAGCTACTCAGGATGCTGAGATGGGAAGATAACTTGAGCCCAGGAGGTCGAGGTGGCAGTGATCTATGATTGTACCTTTTTATAAGCAAACAACCAAAAAAAGCAACATGCCCACAAAATACTTAAATACACACACATATTAGAAAATACCAAAATACTAATGGTAGCTGTTTCTGGGTATCAGGATTGCATACGACTTTAACTTTCTTCGTGTTCTGCTAACAAACTAAGGATGATGAAACTTCTCTGGCCCCAAATAAGGAATCAAAAACCCAGTGAGAAAAGAGTAGGTGTGAAGAACATTGCAGATCTCATCGAGAGTCTTCTTCTGCCAGCTATCTCCTCCTACTTGAAACTGCAAACATATGAGTGAGTGGATCTGTAGGGTAGGAAGAACATGAGGGAACCCCCAACATGGAGGCTTAAAAGGAAAAAAGTTACATCTCAGACATGACAAGTCTCTCCATGGCCAGTTACCAGATTCCCACCTGACTGAGGCTGGAAAACATGCAGGTGCTTGAAGCTTCCTCCCGACAGCTGAACAATATGCAGAGCTCCTTGATTTGATGCCACAAAGAGCTTTGTTGAATCTTCAGAAAACAAAATCTGAAGGGCACAGCGAAGGAATGGTGGCATTTTGGAAACCTTTGGGTGAACCAATAATAAAAGTGAGAGAAGGGAGACCTACAGCCCATCAGAAACAATCACAGCCAGGCTTAAGTTACATTAATGCTCCCTGTCTCTAAGTAAGCCAACTGACTCAGGGCACAGAACACTGGTTTCTCTCCAGAAACCTATACATCCCCCTTTCACCTCTTTAGTACATATTCACTTCCCTATCAAGGAAATAACTAAGTCACACATGAAACCACTAAACAGAAAAGCCTTAACTTTACCGCCTGTAGGGCATTACCCTATCCCTCTAAGAACATATTTCAAAACTTCAAAATGGAAATAAAGGCTGGGTATGGGCCAGGTGCAGTGTCTCACACCTGTAATCACAGCACTTTGGGAGGCCGAGGGGATGGATCACCTGAGGCAGGAGTTCAGGACAGCCTGACCAACGTGGTGAAACCCCATCTCTACTAAAAACACAAAAATTAGCCAGGCCTGGTGGTGGGCACCTGTAATCCCAGCTACTCGGGAGGCTGAGGCAGGAGCACTCCAGCCTGCGTGACAAGAGCAAAACTCAGTCAAAAAAAAAAAAAAAAAAAAAAAAGGCCAGGCGCAGTGGCTCACGCCTGTAATCCCAGCACCCAGCACTTTGGGAGGCCGAGGCAGGTGAGTCACCTGAGGTCAGGAGTTCAGGACCAGTATGGCCAATGGGTGGTGAAACCCCATTTCTACTAAAAATAGGAAAATCAGCCAGGCGTGGTGGTGGGCGCTTGTAATCCCAGCTACTCAGGAGACGGAAGCAGAAGAATCTCTTGAACCCAGGAGGCAGAGGCTGCAGTGAGCCAAGACCGCGCCATTGCACTCCAGCCTGGGCGACAAGAGCAGAACTCCGTCTCAAAATAAATAAATAAATAAATAAATAAATAAATAAATAAATAAATAAATAAAACAGTTTTGTGACAGCCCTCTCCAAATCTCCATAGTTTTTAACTGAGAAAGGATTCACATCCAGTTGATTTCCACTTCACACAAAAATGACTTATTTAGGAAGTTTCCTCTTATGTGACCAGACATTGGGCTATCACATACCCTTTTGAGGCTTATGTTGTCATGTTCATAATTCAGCCGATAGAGAAAAAACCGAGAAACTGTAGAATAGGCTATCCAACTTCCACACGGGGAGATACAGCTGCAGATAATGTTCTCAGGACCCTGGCAATATCAAGAATCAAGATGAACGTACAGTTAAACTTCACATAACGAGGTGCACTGGGACATGACACCTCAAGCTCTTGCCACTCTGGACATATCCACAGATATCTATACATAATCTTGATCCTCGTGTGGTCTGCGTTACTATGATGATCTCAGAGGCAGAGTACCTAAAAGGCATGGCTTTGATTTCCAAATCTAAGAATGGAGGTCTATTCTTATTTTGGCCTTTTGAATATTTCATAAATAGCCTCATACTATACCCCAGCTTCAGAAACCTGAGCAG
The DNA here is from genome assembly GCF_047675955.1 of Chlorocebus sabaeus. Taxonomy (NCBI): domain Eukaryota; kingdom Metazoa; phylum Chordata; class Mammalia; order Primates; family Cercopithecidae; genus Chlorocebus; species Chlorocebus sabaeus. Next base: position 66,120,736 of record NC_132908.1, on the reverse strand, counting down.
AGAGGCATTTACTGAAGGAAAGCTCAGGAGGATAGGTGGTTTGGAGTACTTAGTTTCTGTTTTGTCTACAACGTTCTGCTTTAAAGACTTCTTTTTTTTTTTTTAATTTTTTTTTTTTTTTTTTGAGACGGAGTCTGGCTCTGTCTCCCAGGCTGGAGTGCAGTGGCACAATCTCGGCTCACTGCAAGCTCCGCCTCCCGGGTTCACGCCATTCTCCTACCTCAGCCTCCCGAGTAGCTGGGACTACAGGCGCCCGCCACTGCGCCCGGCTAATTTTTTTCTATTTTTTAGTAGAGACGGGGTTTCACCATGGTCTCGATCTCCTGACCTTGTGATCCGCCCGCCTCGGCCTCCCAAAGTGCTGGGATTACAGGCGTGAGCCACCGCGCCCGGCCAAGACTTCTAAGAAATATCAAATGAAAAACATTTGGAGGCCAGGTCCGGTGAGTTGTGCCTGTAATCCCAGCACTTTGGGAGGCAGAGGCGGAGGACTGCTTGAGCCCAGGAGTTCAAGATCTGTCTGGGCAACATGGTAAAACCCTGTCTCTACAAAAAATTAGCCGGGCATGGTGGTGCACACCTATAGCCCCAGCTACCCGGGAGGGTGAAGTGGGAGGATCACCTGAGCCTGGGAGGTTGAGGCTACAGTGAGCCGTGATGGTGCCACTGCTCTCCAGCCTGGAAAACACACTGAGACCCTGCCTCAAAAAAGTAAGCAAACAAATAAAAAACCAACCAAACAAACAAACAAAAAAGAATCTGGAGAATAAAGAAAAGCTGAAAGTAACATTTATGTAATTTTTTAAAACTCACCAAACAAAATGATTTTTTTTATTGTATACGCTTTTATACTATTTGAATTTTAAAAAATATGCACATGGCCAGGCGCAGTGGCTCATGCCTGTAATCCCAGCACTTTGGGAGGCCAAGGCGAGCGCATCACCTGAGATCGGGAGTTCAAGACCAGCCTGACCAACCCCGTCTCTACAAAAAATACAAAAAATTAGCTCGGCGTGGTGGCGCATGCCTGTAATCCCAGCTACTCGGGAGGCTGAACCAGGAGAATTGCTTGAACCCAGGAGGTGGAGGTTTCGGTGAGCCGAGATGGCGCCGTTGCACTCCAGCCTGGGCAACAAGAGCAAAACTCTGTCTCAAAAAAAATGAATAAATAAATACACATTATTTTCATAATAATATCAAAAGAAGAGAAATCTATTTCCTGTATACATCCATCTAATAAATCCTCAATGTCCTACTTATAATCACAGGAAACCCAGTCCTGGTGACACAGTCCTTCATTCAAATAGTTTTAGAATTTATACAATTTGTGGTGTAACCTAACCTCAAAATTCAGAATGGGAAAAACGTTCTAGATTTCAGAGCCTACACAAACTTCCTTACCTTTGTCTTCAGGTGCAGTAAATGATCTGCATTTTTAGAGAGTGGAAGAGTATCCCCATTCTTGCCTGAAACAAGAAACTTCCCTGAGATTTCTCTTATGAAAGAGAATTTGTACATTATTTTCTTCTAAAAAGTCACTCCCTGGAAGAACGGAATCTCTATCCGTGAGAAATCAGAAAAATGTAAGCTCACAACTTTTTTTTTTTTTTTTTTTTTTGAGACGGAGTCTCGCTGTATCGCCCAGGCTGGAGTGCAGTGGCCGGATCTCAGCTCACTGCAAGCTCCGCCTCCCGGGTTTTTACGCCATTCTCCTGCCTCAGCCTCCCGAGTAGCCGGGACCACAGGCGCCCGCCACCTCGCCCGGCTAGTTTTTTGTATTTTTTAGTAGAGACGGGGTTTCACCGTGTTAGCCAGGATGGTCTCGAACTCCTGACCTCGTGATCCGCCCGTCTCGGCCTCCCAAAGTGCTGGGATTACAGGCTTGAGCCACCGCGCCCGGCCTAAGCTCACAACTTTTGAGGTGTATATGAAGAGGAAAACAGTGAGTACTTCCTTTGCTTCTACCTCTGATACATCACTAATTCCCTGAAGCTCTATTCCATAGCCAGGCACGCAGGTGGAGTTTGTGTGGCCTCAATTTTAATCCACTGCAAAAGAGAGGACTCAAACATTTCCTTAATAGGTCACACAAAAAGGCCACTAGGCTGTCACTCCAATAAGATCCATGTGATATTCTTTTTCATACAGGATCATCATTACCCATCATTAAATCTTGTTATTTTCCAACAGCCTGTTTTCATCTCAGTTACTACACCCTGCGGCGCACCACCTAGAGCCATAAACCTTTAAGAGATGATTCAATATCCTACTAAAGATTCTAATACTCTAAATAACTTATTTGCTTTAATGGGTGGGTAAACCATTAGTTAAAATGGACACAAAAGTCTACTTCAGTTTTTCTATAAGCAGAATTCCAACTACAATTCTGATTTCTGGCTTCTCTCTCCAGTTTTCTTATTGAAAAAAACGTGCTTTCATTTTACCTGTTGCAACTGTGGATCCCAGTCGCCAAAGTTCCAAGTGATGAGCAAACTGGAAGAGGAGAAGCTGCCTCTTTTTAGAACAGGAAATGAGACGTCGCTATATCCAAGGATCAAAAAGTTAAAAAAATAAATCAGGGTCATCTACTGCCTCAGTACCAGATACAGCAGCACCACCTTAGCACATTTTTTACTGCTGAAATCCATTTCCTTGACAAATATTTCCTAAGTACTCCCATATGCCAGGCACTGCCCTGGGATCTATGAACACAATGATGAATTAAAACATAGCTACTGCTCTCAAGATGCTTCTAAAGGGGTGACACAGAACTAAATCAGCAATAAGACTTTAGTGTGACAAGAATTTTAACACGGCTAAACACAGTATGTACTGAAAACTAAGGAAAGAGGACTTCTAACCTAGACGTGTGGTGGTAAACACAGAAGTCCAGATGAGGTTCACTGGGAAAGACCAGTCAGGCGAAGGAGGCAGGGCAGAATGTTCTGAGGAGGGCGATGGCATGTGACATAGCTCAAAGGTAAGAGTATTTGTGGGAACAAAAAGACCTTGAGAGTGGCTAGCCTGGGTGGGGGTGCTACAAGCATGAGAGGTGCTACAGGAAGCTGAAGGGCCAGGCCTGGATGGAGACAGGTTCTATAAGACACACTAAGGAAACTGTCTTTATGCTGAAGCCAACAGGGATAATCAAAGGCTTTGAAGCATGCAGCGATGAACAAAGTTGCTTTAAAATAGATCAATGGGCCTGGAGCAGTGGCTCATGCCTGTAATCCCAGCACTTGGGGGGCTGAGGTGGGAGGATTGCTTGAGACCAGGAGTTTGAGATCGGCCTGGGCAAGACAGTAAGATCTTGTCTCTATTAAAAAAAAATAAAAAATAAAAAAATTAGCCGAGGCTGGGCGCAGTAGCTCACGTCTCTAATCCCAGCACTTTGGGAGGCCGAGGCTGGTGGATCACCTGAGGTCAGGAGTTCAAAACCAGCGGGGCCAACATGGTGAAACGCCGTCTCCACTAAAAATACAACAATTAGCCGGGCGTGGTGGCAGATGCCTGTAATCCCAGCTACTAGGGAGGCTGAAGCAGGAGAATTGCTTGAACCCAGGAGACCGAGGTTGCAGAGAGCCGAGATCACACCACTACACTCCAGCCTGGGCAACAAGGGCAAAGCTCCGTCTCAAAAAAAAAGAAAAGAAAAAGAAAAAAAGAAATTAGCTGAGCGTGGTGGCGGATGCCTGTGGTTCCAGCAACTCAGGAGGCTGAGGTGGGAAGACTGCTTGAGCTCAGGAAGCAGAGGTTACAGTGAGCCAAGATCACACCACTGCAATCCAGCCTGGGTGACGGAGCAAGACCTTGTCTCAAAAAAACAAAGACAAACAAAAAAAAATAAAATAAGATCAATGAAGAATAGGCTAGAATGACACAAATGGAAATAAAAGGACATGATTAAGAAGCTACTGTAAAGGAACCCAGATGAGAAAAGACATTGATCCAAACTAGGATGACGCCAGCGTAGACAAAGAGAAATGAATGACTCGATTCAAGAGATTATGAGGACTATGTTCAACTTTATCAAACTATATGCATTAAATATGTACAGTTTTTAATATATCAAATATGCCTCAATAGAGCTGTTGATCGACCGATTGATCAATCGATCTATCTCTACAACATATGTATAAAGATACTGATGCGTAGACTCAATGAGGTTTACTGGTTGAATGAATGGGGCAGCAGGTGTGGGGAGCAAGTTCTCTAGCTTGGGAAGATGGTACCATTTACCTAGAACACTGGAAGCCTGGGTTTTCCTGCTCCCACCCAGAATAGAGCCTACTCTGAAAGACAAACTAACAAAATTACCATAACCCACAACTAATTGGAAAAGGGAAAAATTCCCCCAGAAACTGAACTAGGTGTGCTGCTGCATATCTCCTACACACACCCCATAAATGTCTTTGCAGTGGCTTGCCTCAAAAACAGAAGGAATGAAGAAGGAGCTACAGAAAGTCCTACAATATCTCTATGTCCCAGATGGTTAAAAAAAAGGGGGGGGCTGGGTACGGTGGCTCATGCCTGTAATCCCAACACTTTGGGAGGCCGAGGTGGCAGTATCACAAGGTCGGGAGATCAAGACCATCCTAGCTAACACAGTGAAACCCTGTCTCTACTAAGAATACAAAAAATTAGCCGGGTATGGTGGTGGCGGGCACCTGTAGTCTCAGCTACTTGGAAGGCCGAGGCAGGAGAATGGCGTGAACCTGGGAGGCGGAGCTTGGAGTGGAGTTGCACCACTGCACTCCAGCCTGGGTGACAGAGTGAGCCTCCGTCTCCAAAAAAAAAAAAAAAAGACCTACAAGACTGAGCGTGGTGGCTCATGCCTGTAATCCCAGCACTTTGGGAGGCCGAGGCAAGCAGATTACCTGAGGTTGGGAGTTCCGAGACCAGCCTGACCAACATGGAGAAACCCAGTCTCTACTAAAGATACAAAATTAGCCAAGCACAGTGGCACATGCCTGTAATCCCAGCTACTTGGGAGGCTGAGGCAGAAGAATCGCTTGAACCCGGGAGGTGGAGGTTGTGGTGAGCCAAGATCACACCACTGCACTCCAGTCTGGGCAACAAGAGCAAAATTCTGTCTCAAAAAAAAAAAAAAAAAGTCCTACAAATTTGCCAAGCGTGAGCTGTGTTCAGAGCCTTGTGGGACAGGGGGACACAGGGATGGGGAGATGAGGGGTTGGCAGGGGCTTGGAATGGACACTTACGTGGGGAAAGGTGATTTTTCGGAGAGCGGCATCGTAATTCTTTACCTCCACCTTCTCCATGAGAGGACGAATGACTAAGTGGGTGTCAGTGCCTGGTAAAGCAGGGGAGAAGGTGTACAGAATTAGAAGTCATCCTGCACGAGAACAGCCAGAGCTGGGCAGGGTAAAGCAGCAGCCTCGCCAGGAGGAGAACCCACCTCCAGATATCAGCGCTGTTGGGCTGTGGGCCACAGTGCGCACGTCGTGAGTGTGATGCTGGAACGGTTTTGTCCGCACCCACTGCTTCTCACTGCTGTTAGATGTCACAGGGACCAGCTGAAAATGGAAGACTGTTCCCTCGGCTGTGCCCACCACAAAACTGTCTTCTTGCTGAGGAATTAAATCATGAGGGAGGTACATGTAAGCAAAACAAGGTCTGGTTGGAAAAATATTCCCTGAGGTTTTCTGTCTCGGCAGCTTAGGCGTAAACCTGTGCCCAGAATCAGTAGGAAAGTTACAAGGGTCTTTTCCCTCCAGAAGCTAAGGATTCCATCAGAGGAGCAAGCTCAGACACTGGTAACAATGCGCCCCCTACTGACAAAATTAACAACGTCTAGAGGAGGAACAACACAGCAATGCTTCATACATACAACATAGATCTCCTTAGAATAGCATTGAGAGATAAAATACCTAGAACCTATTTGAGAAATTTAAATCCTTCGAAAGAACATAAGAGAAAACCTAAACAAAGAAATCCATAGCATGTTATTTAGTAGGAATATTTAACACGATCAAGTTAATATCACTAAAGAAACGTATTAAACCAATAAAAATACTGACAATCCTTTATTTGGAACTAGAACAGGTGTTTCTTAATAATGTTTATTTCATTCAAAATATCCAAGAAACATCAGTCAGGCGTGGTGGCTCACTCTTGTAATCCCAGCACTTTGGGAAGCTGAGTTGGGTGGATCACTTGAGGCCAGGAGTTTGCGACCAGCCTGGCCAACACAGTGAACCCTGTCACTACTAAAAATACAAAAATTAGCTGGGAGTGGTGGCGCATGCCTGTAATCCCAACTACTTGGACGGCTGAGGCACGAGAATCACTTGAACCTGGGAGGCAGAGGTTGCAGTATGCCAAGATCGCACCACAGCACTCCAGACTGGGCGACAGAGCAAGACTCTGGCTCAAAAAAAAAAAAAAAAAAAAAAACCAACCAAACAAAAAAATACAAGAAACACCAATAAGAAAGTTTCTTAAATAAACAAGGTGGGCAGAGCAGCACAAACCTATAGTCCCAGCTACTCGGGAGACTGGGCAGGAGGATCACTTGAGCCCATAAGTTGGAGACCAGTCTGCACAACACAGTGAGATCTCATCTTTATTTTTTATTTTTTTATTTTTATTTCTTGAGACGGAGTCTCCCTCTGTCACCCAGGCTGGAATGCACTGGCATGATCCCGGCTCACTGCAACCTCTGCCTTCCCAGGTTCAAGAGATTCTCCCACCTCGGCTTCCCAAGTAGCTGGGATTACAGGCACACACCACCACACCTGGTTAATTTTTGTTTTTGTTTTTTTTGAGACGGAGTTTCACTCTTGTCGCCCAGGCTGGAGTGCAATGGCACAATCTCAGCTCACTGCAACCCCTGCCTCCTTGGTTCAAGCCATTCTCCTGCCTCAGCCTTCCAAGTAGTTGGGATTATAGGCATGTGCCACCATGCCTGGTTAATTTTTGTATTAGTAGAGACGAAGCTTCACCATATCATCCAGGCTGGTCTCAAACTCCTGACCTCAGGTGATCCACCCTCCTTGGCCTCCCAAAGTGCTGGCATTACAGGTGTGAGTCGCCGCACACGGGCTTGCATTTTTTTTTTTTTTCAGTAGAGACAGGGTTTCGCCATGTTGGCCAGGCTGGTCTCAAACTCCTGACCTCAGGTGATTCGCCCACCTCAGCCTCCCAAAGTCTCATTTTTAAAAAGAACGAAAGAAATAAACAAGAAAAATACAAAACAAAACAAAAAAACACAACTTAAAACACAAACAAAAAACCCAAACAAGAGTAATAATGTGGCTGGACATGATGGCTCACATCTATAATCCCGCACTTTCGAAGGCAGGAGAATCACTTCAGCCCAGGAATTTGAGACCAACCTGGGCAACACAGTGAGACTGCATCTCTACAAAAAACGTTAAAAACTTAGCCTGGTGGTGCATGCCTATAGTCCCAGCCACTTGGGAGGCTGAGGTAGGAGGATTGCTTGAGCCTGGGAGGCAGAGGCTGCAGTGAGCTAGGATTATACCACTGCACTCCACCTAGGTGACAGAGCAAGACCTTGCCTCAAAAAAAAAAAAAAAAAAAAAAAGTAACGAAGATACACATCCAAAAGAACTGAAGGCAGGAACTCAAACAGCTTTGCAAATACAGACTGAAGATTCCTAATCCAGGGCCGGGCGTGGTGGCTCATGCACCTTGGGAGGCTGAGGAGGGTGGATCACTTGAGGTCAGGGGTTAGAGACCAGCCTGACCAACATGACGAAACACCGTCACTACTAAAAATACAAAAATTACGCCGGGCACGGTGGCTCATGCCTGTAATCCCAGCACTTTGGGAGGCCGAGGTGGGCAGATCACGAGGTCAGGAGATCAGGACCATCCTGATTAACACGGTGAAACACCGTCTCTACTGAAAAAAAAATACAAAAAAAAAGCTGGGCACGGTGGTGGGTGCCTGTAGTCCCAGCTACTCGGAAGGCTGAGGCAGGAGAATGGTGTGAACCCGGGAGGCAGAGCTTGCAGACAGCGGAGATTGCACCACTGCATTCCAGCCTGGGCAACAGAGCAAGACTCTGTCTCAAAAAAACCAAAAAAACAAAAAAACAAAAATTAGACAGGCGTGGTGGCATGAGCCTGTAGTCCCAGCTTAAAAAAAAAAAAAAAAGGATTCCTAATCCAAAATCCTTTTTGAGTGCTAACATGACACCACAAGTAGAAAACTTCACATCTGATCTCATCTGCTGGATCGCAGTCAAAACTTTGTTTCATTCATAAAATGAGTAAAATATTGTACAAAATTACCATCAGGCTACGTGTATCGGGTACATATGAAACATAAATGAATTTCTTGTATAGGCTGAGGTCCCACTCCCAAGATATCTCATTATGTATATGCAAATATTCCAAAATCCAAGAAAAATCCAAAATCTGAAACACTTCTGCTTCTAAGCAGAACCAGATCAGAGACACTGAACCCGTATTTGTACCTCAATGTTCAGAGCAGCATTATTATTTTGTTTGCTTGTTTGGAGATGGAGTCTTGCTCTGTCGCCCAGGCTGGAGTGCAGTGGAGCGATCTCAGATCACTGCAACCTCTGCCTCCCAGGTTCAAGCAATTCTCCTGCCTCAGCCTCCCGAGTAGTTGGGGCTACAGGTGCACACTGCCACACTCAGCTAATGTTTTTGTATTTTAGTAGTGACAGAGTTTCACCATGTTGCCCAGGCTGGTCTGGAACTCCTGAGCTCAGCCAATCCACCCTCCTCGGCCTCCCAAAGTGGTAGGTTTACAGGCATAAGTCACCACACACGGCCTATTATTATTATTATTTTGAGCTGGAGTTGCACTCTGTTGACCAGGCTGGAGTGCAAAGGCACGATCTTAGCTCACTGCAACCTCTATCTCCCGGGTTCAAGCAATTCTCCCGCCTTAGCCTTCCAAGTAGCTGGGATTACAGGCGCGTACCACCATGCCGGCTAATTTTCGTATTTTTAGTAGAGATGGGATTTCATCATACTGACCAGGCTGGTCTTGAACTCCTGACCTCAACTGATCCACCTGCCTTGGTCTCCCAAACTGCTGGGATTACAGGTGTGAGCCACCGTGCCTGCCCTAGAGCAGCATTATTTACAACAGCCAAAAGATGGAAACAACCCAAATGTCCACTAATAGATGGATGGATAAACAAAACACACACTTAAATATTATGCAATCTTAACAAGGAATGAAATACTGATAAAGCTACAACATGGATGGACCTTGAGAACAATATGCTAAGTAAAATAAGCCAGATACAAAATGACAAATGTTATATGCAAATTCATAGGGACAGAAAGTAGAATAGAGGCGACCAGAGGCTGAGAGAAGGGAGGAAATGAGGAGGTAGTATTTAATGAGTACAGGTTTCTGTTTGTGGTGATGAAAAAATTCTGAAAATGGGCCGGGTCCGGTGGCTCAAGCCTGTAATCCCAGCACTTTGTGAGGCCCAGACAGGCGGATCACGAGGTCAGGAGATCGAGACCATCCTGGCTAACACGGTGAAACCCCGTCTCTACTAAAAAATACAAAAAACTAGCCGGGCGAGGTGGCGGGCGCCTGTAGTCCCAGCTACTCCGGAGGCTGAGGCAGGAGAATGGCGTGAACCCGGGAGGCGGAGCTTGCAGTAAGCTGAGATCCAGTCACTGCACTCCAGCCTGGGCGACAGAGCGAGACTCCATCTCAAAAAAAAAAATTCTGAAAATGGATAGTGGTGACAAATGCTGTTCAACAACGTGAATGAATTTTCCACTGAAATGTACACTTTTAAAATAGTTTAAAATAAAGTATTGGGGAGAATTACAAAACTAATGGTAAAAAGACTGCAAGTTTGGAAAATCTTTTTTTTTTTTTTGAGACAGAGTCTCTGTCACCCAGGCTGGAGTACAATGGCACAATCTCGGCTCACTGCAACCTCTGCCTCCCCAGATGAACTCCTTGAAATATCTTACTGGTTCCATCAATAATAAATTACAGAAAATCTGACTTATTTCCATTTCATACTTGTATGAATCATGATTATAACTTTTTTCTGTCTAATCATCATTTAGTAACTTTTTTCACAGATAAGGAAACCAGAGTTCCAAAGGGCTTAAAGACATGACAAACATGGCCATCTGGCCCCAAAGCCTGTGCTCTGGGCACACCACACTGCCTTAACCTCATGCCAACTCCTTTGTGGGGTCATGACTGTGTAGCAGAAAGGAAAGCATTTTCCAAGGACAGCACATAAGGTGGCTCTGAGGAGCCTCTCCCTCTTCTCTAAAGACACTACTTGAAAACCATTAGCCTAAGACAAAAGTGGACATACCCAGCAGCTTAGGAACTCAAACACTCCCCAACCTGCAACTACACAGTTTACTTCATTTCCAAAAAAAAAAAAAAAAAAAAAAAAAAAACTCAACAACAACAACAAAAAGAAAAAGCCAGAGGTGGTGGCTCATGCCGGTATTTTCAGCACTTCGGGAGGCTGAGGCGGGCGGATCACCTGAGGTCAGGAGTTCAAACCAGCCATGGTAAAATTCAGTCTCTACTAAAATTACAAAAATTAGCCTGGCGTGGTAGCATGCGACTGTAATCCCAGCTACTCGGGAGGCTGAGTCAGGAGAATTGTTTGAACCCAGGAGACGGAGGTTGTAGTGAGTCGAGATTGCATCACTGTACTCCAGCCTGGGCGACAGAACGAGACTGTCTCAAAAAAAATTTTTTTAAAGGTTAGTCTTCTTAAAGTCCCATCCAGAAAGAGATGTGGAAGGCAAGGACTTCTCCTTTACTCTGTATTCTATTTCTCTTAGATGAAATCATTATTATTATTATTATTATTATTAATATTATTGAGATGGAGTCTCGCTTTTGTCGCCCAGGCTGGAGGGCAATGGCGTGATCTTGGCTCACTGCAACCTCTGACTCCTGGGTTCAAGCGATTCTCCTGCCTCATTCTCCTAAGTGGCTAGTATTACAGGCGCCCACCACCACACCTGGCTAATTTTTGCATTTTTAGTAGAGACGGGGTTTCACCATGTTGGCCAGGCTGGTCTCAAACTCCTGACCTCAAGTGACCCGCACGCCTTGGCCTGCCAAAGTGCTGGGACTGCAGGCGTTGAGTCACCACGCCTGGACAATAATTAACTCTTAAGTATAATTATTACAACTGCTGTAGATTAAAACTCTATTTTCAAAGGGGAATTTATCCCACTCATTTCAACTTATATCACTATTAACACTTACATGTAACATCTATATGTTTTTCAGGGCTTCAGCATACATCAAACTGTTCTCAAAAAACCTGTGATATGGAATAGGAACACTACACTAGAATATGGATGTCAGCACGTAGAATAGCACATCATTCTCAAACTAAGGAGATAAAGAATAAAGGAGGTATTCAACAAATAAAGTCACTTTCCACGTCTCACCGCTAAAATACTCAAAGGTTTCTGAATGAGAATTCATGTTACCATTCTTCTACAATATTATGTCATAGAAAATAATAGGCGGGTGTGGTGGCTCATACCCGTAATCTCAGCACTTTGGGAGGCCAAGGCAGTCTGAGACCAGCTTGGCCATCATGGTGAAACCATAAACATATAAAAATTAGCTGGGCACAGTGGCGGGCGCCTGTAATCCCCCCTACTCTGGAGGCTGAGGCAGAAGAATCGCTTGAACCCAGGAGGCAGAGGTTGCAGTGAACCGAGATTGTGCCACTGCACTCCAGCCTGGGCGACAGAGCTAGACTCTGTCTAAAAAAAAAAAGAGAGAGAAAATAGGCTGGGCACAGTGGCTCACGCCTGTAATCCCAACACTTTGGGAGGCCAAGGTGGGTGGATCACCTGACGTCAGGAGTTTGAGACTAGCCTGGCCAACATGGTAAAACCCCGTCTCTACTAAAAATATAAAAATTAGCTGGGTGTGGTGGCGGGGGCCTGTAATCCCAGCTACTGGGGAGGCTGAGGCAGGAAAATAGCTTGAACCTGGGAGGCAGAGGTTGCAATGAGCCTAGATCACGCCATTGCACTCCAGCCTGGGCGACAAGAGGGAAACTCCGTCTCAAAAAAAAAAAAAAAGAAAAGAATACTACTACTAAATAAGACATTTTGGCCAGGTGCCGTGGTTCCTGCCTATAATCCCAGCACTTTGGGAGGCTGAGATGGGAGGATCTTCCAGCCTAGGAATTTAAGACCACCTTGGGCAACACAGGGAGACTCCATCTCTATTTTTTTAATTAAATTAAAAATAAATAAATAAATACAAAGGTTTTAAAAGAGAAGAATTCATGTTACCAAAGGAAAAGAGGCCTATCTGTTCAACACAAATCTACTTGAGGATTATTCAAATAGAAGAAAATGAACATTTTTAAAATCACTAAAAAGTTATCTTCTAATGTTCCGAAAGATAGGAGCAGCAGAGCACCTGGACAGAGAGAGAAACAGTGCTTCTCGAGATTCTTCTAGGCTGCTGCGCCCTATCTACAATCAGACAAGATGAACTGGAGGTGAGCAGTGTCTGAAGAAAATCTCAATGCTAACTAATCTCTTGGAGAATCCTGCATTCTCTAACCAATTGTTAGATACTATGGAAACAATGTGGGTTTTCAGATGCATTTTCCTAAACTCATCTTCCTCCAGTACAACGTCGGGATCAGGAACCAGTGTTCGTGGCACATCACTAAGGCTGCTTTCTCTGCTCACCCCCGAGGTTGTACATCAACCACTCTAAACAGGGACTGTACTCACCTCAGCTACAGCAATGGACTGCACATCAGCATTAGCGATGAGATGGCTCTTCACAAGCGTCCCAGTGGCTGAGTCCCAGAACTGCACCTTCCCAGCAGAGTCCACACTTATGACAGTGCCATCGGACAAGAAGGCGACACCCCACACGATGCACTTCCGTTTAGACACGCCCATATGCTGCCTGTCCACAATCATCTTATGAACAGCGCTTCCTGAAAATTCAGAAAAGCACATCTTTGAATGGTACTTATTTCTCTGTTTGTCTTCAAAATCTGTCTGCGGCCAAAGTGGGAGGATTGCTTGAGCCCAGGAGTTTGAGGCGAGCCTAGGCAACAAAGTGAGACTTCATCTCTACAAAACAAAACATAACAAACCAGCCTGTGGTAAGCATGATATGGTAGGTGAGCTGACAGAACACAGTCAGCCTATAAATGGTAGTTCTGGTGAACCTGATCTCGGAACTCCAAAACAGTTACCTGAAGAGAAGGTGTGTTGGGAGAGCCTAATAGGAATGGGATAGAAGGTGCGAGGGAGGGAGGAAGGGAGGGAAGAGAATGAGAACAGAAACCTCTTTTGGGGAGGTGAAATGGAAAGAGATATTTGGGACATTCACTTAAAGCTGGTCAACTGCACACACACATTACACTCTGTTCTTTTCCAAAATCCCACAGGAAAGGGAGAGAACAGTGACAAAATTTGGGGAACTGGAAAGCAGACAAGTAGTGGCAACGGACTTAGCAGAGCCCTGAAACTAAGTCCCAGGTCAGCAGAGAGGAAGGTAGCCAAGAAGCCACCTGATTTATACTATGGAATCCTTAGACTCAGGAACTGGGGAACCCAGATATTCTAGAAAAGGAGTAAGTGGGGCTTTAAAGAGGGATCCGTTACCAGCTGGTAGACCCCCCAGATAGCCATGCCCTGACTAAGAAGCTGGGAAGCTCCCAAAAAGCACGTCAGCAGAATACTGGAGATGCTGTCTGAGGAGGGCTATCAGGCAGAAGCAGTATATGAAAACCAGGATTAAGCAAACCTTTCTCATTGAATGTTGAGAACACCATTCTTTTTTTTCCCCTTAGAATGCTGATAGCCAGGCCAATACTCACCAGGCAGAAAAATGAAAAACCATTTCTGAGAAACATAACTGGCACAAAAGAAAAGATCTGAAGAATCTGGCTTCAGGGCTACCTGGAATAAGCAGTGTAGCCAGATCATTCTTCAGTGAAACCCAAGCTCAGTAAGCCACATGATGCAGTGATGAGATGATCAACAGACATGAGGAAAGCCTTTAATGTGAAAGGCAGAGGCCAAACGGACTAACAGAAACAAATAAATGAATAACAGGGAGGAAACAGGCAGAGTGAAAAACGCCTGACAATTATTAATAGCCTTAGAGAAGAGTTTCTGTATAATGAAACAAAAAGAGAATGCTATAAAAAAGATGATTCAGGAAACAAAAAAGAACTCTGGAAATGTCAAAAATGAAAAACTCAACAGAGAATTCAAAGATAAAAATGACAAACTCTCCCAGAAAGCATAGTAAAAAGAGAAAGAAATGAAAAATAAAAGAATTTCCCCTCAGAACTGAAGGACATGGGTATTGAATGAAAAGAACCTACCAGGTGTCCAGAACAATTAATTGATCCACACACAAAGAAACCTAATTATTACATTTCATAACAGTAAGGAGAAAACATCCTAAAAGCTCCGGAGGGGAAAATAATAAAACAGGTCCTATACAAAGAGATCAACTCTCAGAATGGCATCTGACTTGCTAATAATACAAGGAGCTAGAAGACAGCGGAGCCAGGGCTTCAGAATTCTAAGGGAAAAGAATTCCAAGCTAGAATTCTTTTTCATGCACTCTTACTCAGGATGCACCAAAGGATAAACCAAGAAAGTGAATAACACAGAAACAGGAGGTCCTATCCAATAAAGAAGCAAAGGACATCCTGAGAACAACGGAAAAATCAGAATTCCAAATCTCACAGTTGTGCAGCAGGCCCAGAGTGGCTAAGCCAGATGGGAGTGGGTCAGAAGGCACTGGGAGGGACTTATTCACAAAGATAAAAGTGGAGAAAGAAAGCCAGATGGAATTGGCTGGGCGCGATGACTCACACTTGTAAACCCAGCACTCTGGGAGGCCGAGGCAGGCGGACCACAAGGTCAGGAGATCGAGAACACGGCGAAATTCTGTCTCTATTAAAAAGACAAAAAATTAGCCGGGCGTGGTGGCGGGCACCTGTAGTCACAGCTACTCGGAGAGGCTGAGACAGGAGAATGGCGTGAACTCAGGAGGCGGAGCTTGCAATGAGCGTCACTGCACTCCAGCCTGGGTGACAGAGCGAGACTCCGTCTCAAAAACAAACAAACACACACAAAAAACACAAAAAAACAAAACGAAAACCAGAAGGACTTGAACCTAATTTATGAAACTGGAAAAATGTGGGATTGTATCAGTAAGACAGAGACACTATTAAACAATGAGGATACAGGAAAAGAAAGGAAATTTACTATGTGAGTAGTATATACATAGTCATAATAATAAAAATATCAACTACTAATCTGAATAAAGTTATAATATAACCATACTGGGAGGATCAGGAGAAAGTGTGGATGCCTGTGGCAGATGGTAGAAAAAGAGGGGCAAGTCATAGAAGTCAGTAAAAAATGGTCTAAAGCTGAAAAATCAAAATGTAGCATAAAAAGCATGCTAGGTGCTGCAGTGATAGATACCAAAAGAATCAGGTAAGGGTCACAAGTGGTTTGCCTTGAGGAGTGTGACAGAGAGATAGAAGGACTCCCTCTTTTTGTAATAAGCTAAAGGAATTTTTTTTTTTTTTTTTTTTTGAGAGGGAGTCTGAGTCTGGCTCTGTGGCCCAGGCTGGGGTGCAGTGGCCGGATCTCAGCTCACTGCAAGCTCCGCCTCCCGGGTTTACGCCATTCTCCTGCCTCAGCCTCCCGAGTAGCTGGGACTACAGGCGCCTGCCACCTCGCCCGGCTAGTTTTTTTGTATTTTTTAGTAGAGACGGGGTTTCACCATGTTAGCCAGGCTGGTCTCGATCTCCTGACCTCGTGATCCGCCCGTCTCGACCTCCCAAAGTGCTGGGATTACAGGCTTGAGCCACCGCGCCCGGCCAGCTAAAGGAATTTGTTTGTTTTTTGAGACAGAGTTTTACTCTTGTTGCCAGGCTGGAGGGCAATGGTGCAATCTCGACTCATGCCAACCTCCACCTCCTGGGTTCAAGTGATATTCCTGCCTCAGCCTCCTGAGTAGCTGGGATTACAGGCATGGGCCACCATGCCTGGCTAATTTTGTATTTTTAGTAGAGACAGGGCTTCTCCATGTTGGTCAGGCTGGTCTCGAACTCCTGACCTCAGGTGATCTGCCTTCTTCAGCCTCCCAAAGTGCTGGGATTACAGGCATGAGCCACTGCGCCCAGACAGGAATTCTTTATATATGCATATATAACAAATAAAAAAATTATTTGAGCATTGAGGAAAAAGGAGAGAGGTGTTGGCTTTTTTTTTTTTTTTTTTTTTGAGACAGAATTTCGATCTTTTTGCCCAGGCTAGAGTACAATGGTATAATCTCGGCTCACTGCAACCTCTGCCTCCCGGGTTCAAGTGATTCTCCTGCCTCAGCCTCCTGAGTAGCTGGGATTACAGGCATGCGCCACCACTCCGGCTAATTTTGTATTTTTAGTAGAGATTGGGTTTCTCCATGTTGGTCAGGCTGGTCTTGAACTCCTGACCTCAGGTAATCCACCCACCTCGGCCTCCTGAAGTGCTGGGATTACAGGCGTAAGCCACCGAGCCCGGCCAATCTATTTTATCTCTGTATCTCAGACGGAAGTACAGACATGTCCACCAAACAAGTTGAGATCAACCCCATCAATGAAGGATTCTATGAAGCCAATTTTCCAGGTCAAGAACAGAAAATATCATGGTTCTCTGCTTTTCTGATGTCATGTTTCACCAATTATGCTACGAAGACCTTATGTTCCTCAATGACAGAAATCCATTTTTACCAAGGACTGGGATCTGTACATAGGTAATTCTACTGTTCATAGTACATGAATGAACTGTGAATGAATGTACTAGTTGAGAGAATTTTATTGTGAATGCTTATTATGATGAATAAAAAATACTACATCTTACTGAAGATCCAAGATTCCCCTAAAAGCAGTGGTAGTAATCCAAGAAAGGAGTAAAATTCATTGCGGACATCTCAGAAGATTAATGACATGTTAGGCCACAAAGATCATGAAAGCATGACAAAGGCTCAAGCTTTTGAAAACCCAGAAATGTGAATCTGACAAACAAGACCCACACTACCCCACCCCAAATGAACTGAGAAAAACAATCACCTGATTTGACATCAAACACACTAATGTAGTCTATGGAACCAGCTGCAATGTGGGTACCAGACGGATGCCAGCTGAGACTCAGGATGCGACCTTGGGAGTTGTACAACAAAAAAAGAAAGTGACATACACATAAATATATACAAAGAGTAACTGAGCTCTCTTCCCACGATTATCTCTAGAGTGTTCTACAATCTTAGCTCTCTCGTCTACAGTACTCCCTGAAGCACCGTTTTGTAACAGATGAGGCACAATTCTGCCCTGGGATTGACAATGAAGTATTTGATACTTTCATAATGTATAAATAGTTGATGGAAGTATAAATAAATATAGCCTTTTAGGGAAGAGGCTGGAAGTGATCTCATGAAATTTAAATGTGCATACTTTTTGGCCCAATAATTGCACTGGGAACTGATCAAAAAGAAATACTAGCATGAGGGCCCAAAAATATGTATACAAGAATGTTCATTGCAGTACTGGTTATAGTAGTAAAATAAATATACATATATATACACATACACACACCTCCACACACACCCCCAGGTGTGGTGGCTCATGTCTGTAATCCCAGCACTTTGGGAGGCCAAGAAAGACGGATTGCTTGAGCCCAGTTCAAGACCAGCCTAGGTAACATGGTGAAACCCTGTCTCTACAAAAAAATTCAAAACATTAGCCGGGCATAGTGTTGCACACCTATAGCCCCAGCTACTTGGGAGGCTGAGGTAGGAGGATCACCTGAGCCCGGGAGATCAAGGCTGCAGTAAGCCGTGATCATGCTACTGCACTCCAGACCGGGTGACAGAGTGAGGCCCTGTTTCCAAAAAGAAAAAAGAAAAAAATATATATATATGTATTTCAATAGAAATTAGGCTAAATAATTCCATTCCATAAAATGGAATGCCATGCAGACTGCCATGACTGGCACAGAAAGATGTCTACAGTGGATCAAGTGCAAGAAATGTATGTACTTCTACATGAATACACAAAAAAGTCTAAAGGACTAGTTCCAAAACGTTGCCCACAGAGTGGAAATGAGATACCTATTTATTTGAGATGGAGTCTCACTCTGTTGCCCAGGCTGGAGTGCAGTGATGCGATCTTGGCTCACTGCAACCTCCACCTCCCAGGTTCAAGCGATTCTCCTGCCTCAGCCTCCCTAGTAGCTGAGACTACAGGCACCTACCACCACGTCTGGCTAATTCTTGTATTTTTAGTGGAGATGGGGTTTCACCATGTTGGCCACGCTGGTTTCGAACTCCTGACCTCAAGTGATCCACCCACCTCAGCCTCCCCAAATGCTGGGATTACAGGTGGGAGCCATCATGCCCAGCTGAGATACCTATTTTCTATTTCATACTTGGGAAAATGTATGAGAATTTTAAAAAGCATTGTATTACCTTTGTAATTGAAAAAGAACACCCAGGCCAGGCGTGGTGGCTCACGTCTGTAATCCCAGCGCTTCGGGAGGCTGAGGTGGGTGGATCATGAGGTCAGGAATTCGAGACCAGCCTGGCCTACATGGTAAAACCCCATCTCTACTAAAAATACAAAAATTAGCCAGGCATGGTGGCACACACCTGTAGTCCCAGCTACTAGGGAGGATGAGGCAGGAGAACAGATTGAACCCAGGAGGTGGAGGTTGCATTGAGCCAAGATCACACCACAGCACTCCAGCCTGGGCAAGAAAGCAAGACTCCATCTCAGGAAGAAAAAAAAAAAAGCACCTTAGAGATATTAAAAATGAAGCAAGAATCTGATCAGCAGAGGACAAGTATTACTAATGGACACAGAGGACAGCTGCTACCCTCTAGAAGATGGGTCACCAAACTGTGGCCCACAGGCCAAATCAGGCCCACTGCTTGTTTTTGTAAATAAAGTTTTTACTGGAGCACAGCCTTGCCCATTAGGTTGTGTCGTCTACAGCTGCTTTTGCACTACACTGATACAGCTGGCAGACAATGTAGGGTTGTCAAAGCCTAAAATGGTTATTATCTGGTCCTTTACAGAAATATTCTGCCAACCCCTGTTCTAAAGAAATCAATGCCAATTCAGCCCAGGTAAAGCCCAAGGATGGGCAATTGTTTATAAACTCCCTCATTCAACTTGAATGCACCAGAAGGATTGAGAACCACAGTTCCTTGGCCAGGCGAAGTGACTCAGGCCTGTAATCCCAGCACTTGAGGCCAAGGCAAGTGGATCACTTGAGTGAGACCAGGAGTTTGAGACCAGCCTGGCCAACATGGTAAAATCCTGTCTCTTCTAAAAATACGAAAATTAGCAGGGCATGATGGCACATGCCTGGAATCCCAGTCACTCGGGAGGCTGAGGCACCAGAATCACTTGAAGCCGGGAAGCGGAGATTACAGTGAGCCTAGATCATGCCACTGCTACTGCCAGCATGGGTGAGAGTGAGACTCTGCCTCCAGGAAAAAAAAAAAGAAAAGAAAAGAACCACAGTTCCTAATGACAAAATTGTAATACAAGACTTCAGGTACGCTTGTTAAAACATAACAAAAGTAAATGACAACTAACAAATTGACTTCCACGGAAACACTAGCTTTACAATTTTGGATTTCTGGTTTTCCATATTATTACTTAACCAAGCAGTCACAACTATGCTATACAATAGGTAAAACCTGGGCTGGGGAATGTTTCTAGCACATATCCTCCCTGTACTCAGTAGAGATAAAATATTACCTGGATTCATGGGAAAATATCCCATCCCCAGTGGCACAGAAACTTAACTTCTTGTTAAGGCTATTTACCGCCTCACGAAAAATGACCCTTACTTTTCTGCCGATCAAAATTTCTTTCAAACTGGATTTTGTCTGGAGTAATTTGAAATAGTTTCACAGATCCATCTTCACAGCCAACCTATTGCAGAAAGAGGTAGTAAACAGACAAGATAAACAGTAAACATTTTATATGACTAAACACACACACACACTCTATCTCTTGTTCTCTCTTCCTCCTTAAAGCTATCAGTTGCCCTGAAAGAGAAAAATCATTTGTGAAAGAAACAAAGTACTAGTTATCAAGAAACTAATAGTGTATTCTCAGTAGTCTTCATATCCTAGACAGAAAACAGACTGATATTAAGAGTTCTAATTAGTGGCCCCATTCCTGCATATGACATGGATTAGAAAGACCTATTCACATTATAACCTAAATGGAAACACCTTAAGATATGGTACAAATTAGTGCAGATCAAAAAGAATGAGACTCATCAGAGAGAATTAAAGATCCGGAAGCACCCATTCTAATGGTAATTATGTGAAGGGTCTCAGTGCGTGGTCAAATTTTTGAAACACTGTGCTGAAACACTGGTGCACAGGTTAACCTGCTGAAGGGACTCTTAGAACTCTTTATATCCCAATGTGCATTGTGAATTTACAGCAGGATTAAACATGCTGTATTTCTGAAAAGAAATTTATCATAAAACACAAAACATACCAAAACAAAAAAACCTCTACATCTCCAAATTCCACAGAACACAGTTTGGGAAATGTTGAACTGATGTAATCCTATCATTTCATAAATGAATCAACAAGGTCCAGACAAGCAGCAAAAAGAATGCTGGGGATTTTTTTTTTTTTGAGATGGAGTCTCGCTGTCGCCCAGGCTGGAGTGCAGTGGCGCCATCTCGGCTCACTGCAAGCTCCACGTCCTGGGTTCATGCCATTCTCCTGCCTCAGCCTCCCAAGTAGCTGGGACTACAGGCGCCCACCACCATGCCCGGCTAACTTTTTTTGTATTTTTAGTAGAGACGGGGTTTCACCGTGTTAGCCAGGATGGTCTCAATCTCCTGACCTCATGATCCGCCCGCCTTGGCCTCCCAAAGTGCTGGGATTACAGGCGTGAGCCACCGCGCCTGGCGCTGGGGATTTTTTAAATCTTCAGTATCAATTCCAATCTTGTAGTTGGGGTTGCCACATGCCATAATACATCGTTACTCTCCCATAAGCACAGGCAAGAAAGTTTGAGCAGGCACAAGAGAAATTTTGGATTGAATTACCAATAGTTGCTTACTAACCAAAAGTTGAGAGCCACTGGGGCTGGCAGCCATGCTCCAAATAGGTCCTCCAAAGGCATCCACAGCATACTTGATGTTTAATGCCTGTAAATCATACTCCATAATCTCGCCATTGAGTCCAGCACTAAAGAGTCGCTGTCCTTCTGCCCAGCACAGAGCTTCTGTAGCCCGAGACTCATGACCTGGGAAAAACTGCAGAAACACCATAACTTCTCAATATTCCCACAAATTCATCAGGTACCAGTACTGAGTGGTAACAGGCAACATGGCAAAAACAACTTCCCCATAAATAACTAGTGTGGAGTTTTGTGCTCTCAGATCATGCCTACTGACATTTTCGTTTCTTCAGCTCAAATTCTAACTAGTTTTATATAGTTAAATTTGTTCCTTTTACTAGGACTAGTTCAGCAAAACATTTTCAGCAGAAAAGGTTTAAATTGCACTCCAGCCTGGGCAACAGAGGGAGACACAGTCTCTACAAAAAATATAAAAAGTAGCCGGGTGTGGTGGCACACACTTATGGTCCCAGCTACTACGGAGGTTGACAGGGTAGGATTGTTTGAGCCTGGGAGGCAGAGGCTGCAGTGAGCCTTGGTCTCCCAAAGTCCTTGGATTATAGGTGTGAGCCACTGCACCCAACCCAAAAGTTTTCATATCTATCAAGGCATTTTATTCTTAGACCTGCTTGACAAAAAAGGAACTAAGTGTAACTTTTCCTATTTCTTTTCTTTTCTTTTTTTTTTTTTTTGAGATGGAGTCTTGCTCTATTGTCCAGGCTGGAGTGCAGTGGCGCGATCTTGGCTCACTGCAAGCTCCGCCTCCTGGGTTCATACCATTCTCCTGCCTCAGCCTCCCAATTAGCTGGGACTATAGGCGCCCGCCACCATGCCCAAATAATTTTTTTTTTTTTTTTTGCATTTTTAGCAGAGACAGGGTTTCACCGTGTTAGCCAGGATGGTCTCGATCTCCTGACCTCGTGATCCGCCTGCCTTGGCCTCCCAAAGTGCTGCGATTACAGGCGTGAGCCACCGCGCCCAGCTCTAATTTTTCCTATTTCAACTTGAGAAGGCCAAGATACATACCAGTTAAGTGGGTTGCCAAAAGTGCCAAAGTCAATTGCATGAGGTGAATGAAGGTCTCCTTACTCCTAGCTCATATGTTCATATTCTTTTCACTTTTTTGTTTTTCGGAGATGGAGGTTTGCTCTTGTTGCCCAGACTGAAGTGCAACGGCACAATCTCAGCTCACCGCAACCTCCGCCTCCCGGGTTCAAGCTATTCTCCTGCCTCAGCATCCTGAGTAGCTGGGATTACAGGCATGTGACACCATGTCCCGCTAGTTTTTTTGCATTTTTAGTAGAGACAGGGTTTCTCCATGTTGGTCAGGCTGGTTTTGAACTCCCAACCTCAGGTGATCTGCCCGCCTCGGCCTCCCAAAGTGCTGGGATTACAGGCATGAGTGAGCCACCACACCAGGCCCACTTTCATTTTTTTTTTTTTGAGACAGGGTCTCATTTTGTCATCCAGACTGGAGTGCAGTGGCCCGATCTTGGCTCAATGTAGCCTCCTAAGCTCAAGTGATCTGCTCGCCTCAATCCTCCAAATAGCTGGAACTATGGGCATACAAAACCACACCTACCTAATTTATTATTATTTTTTTTTAAGAGATGGGGTCTCAGTATGTTGCCCAGGGTGGTCTGCACTCCTGGGCTCAGGTGATCCGCCTGCCCTGGCTTCCCAAAGTGCTGGGGTTACAGGTGTGAGCCACTGTGCCCTAAAGTTTTCACTTTAACATACTAATTTTTTCTTGCTCTGAGAGTCACTGACAGAGGTAAGCAATCATATCTAGTAGGAAAAGGAATACAAGGAAAGCAGGAAACTAGCCTGAGTTAATTAATTGTTGAAAAATAAAACAGATGAAGAAGAAAAGAAAATAAGGAACACTAGGCAAGGAATGGTTGACTTAACTATTCAACAAACATTTACTAAGCAGTGGCTTTGTACGAGGCACTTGATAAATGGTGGGAATGCAGATGTGATTATCACTGACATGGTTCCTTTCTCACAAAACTGGAAGTTCTGCATAGAAGACATTAAACAAACACACAAAGTGTATAGTTGTAACTGTTATAAATGACAAACAGAAAAATCACAATATAGCCATGACTGTTTTAAAAAAAAAAAAAAAAAAACAATAAAAGAAAATCAGTCTGGCATGGTGGCTCACACCTGTAATCCCAGCATTTTGGGAGACTGAGGTGGGCAGATCACTTGAGGTCAGGAGTTCGAGACCAGGCTGGCCAACGTGGTGAAACCTCGTCTCTACAAAAATAAAAAAAAATTAGCTGGGCGTGGTGGTGCACACCTGTAATCCCAGCAACTTGGGAGGCTGAGGCAGGAGAGGGAGGCGGAGCTTGCAGTGAGCCAAGACCACGCCACTGCACTCCAGGCTGGGTGACAGAGTGAGACTCTGTCTCCCAAAAAAAAAAAAAAAGAAAAAGAAAAAGAAAGAAAATCACAGGATGCAATAAGCACACACCATCATATGTTCTTCATACCACAGAATGTAACCCATTTGTGGTGGGCCTGTAGTTTTTAAATTCTGATTAGTTCTTCAGGGGTGAGCTCAGTAAATCATCCCTTTCCACACTTCCTAAACCCACCTCTCAGGGAAGGCAATTCTCTATTAAGGTTCTATGCCTGTGTTTCAATTTATCGTATTTATTTTACAGGTTGGAGACTGTACACTTACGTTTCTCCCGCTGGTCTTTGAGCTCCGTAAAGGTAGGGCCTCTGACATCTGTCTCAGTACCCAGTATTTGCCACTCATTCACCGAGAAATACTTACAGAATGCCTAAATTCCAGGTACCAGGCTGCTAGTACCTGGGCACTGAATTCACTCATTTGCCCATCTATTCATTTACATCACAGTACCCAGTACATAACAGTCATTCAACATGTACTAAGATGTTGCACCTGAAATTACTAGTCAGTGACCTTGGAGGGGAGAAGAAAAAGGACTAATAGACCTCCGCATACACCCAAAGGACATTTTACCTAATTTTAAATCTCCTTTACTCCCAAATGTAGATATGTAGATCTACATCCTCTCAGACAGATGAACTTTGGAATCCACCTTCCTGCCATCACGTCACCAAAAAGTTTCTGATAACACAAAAAAATGTGTTATCATTTTTTTCTGAATTGACAATGAAACAGTACTGACACTCCCAGCAGGAAATGTTGCTTACCAAAGCTGCAATGGTGTTGAGACTGATATACCAACAATTTCCCTTCCTGTGGCCAAAATATCCAGCAAACCTCAGTTTCCAATGACAGGCAGTGAGATGACACATTTCTAGGTAGGACCCTTCTAATCAACATTACACAGATTGAAACTGAGCTTCTCTCATCAGTTAGACAGGAGATCTCAGAAGTTCGGTAGTTCTAAACAACTTCAGAGGGGCTAGGAAATCACTCTATTAGTTTGATTATAAAAGACAAGTTTCTTGAACTTCAGAAGAAATTAACATCAAAACACCATATCAGACTCCCAAATGACTTACTTTCTCCTGAAAGTAGTTTGCTGACAAGTTATAAACTTCCACAGTGCCATCTGTTCGTGAAACAGCCAATCTGTTTGACTGGTTATTGTAAGCCACACAGCGGATTCCTGATGGAACATAATTAAAGAAACGTACTCGATGGACCTTAAATTCACCCATTCCTGCGGGGGGAAAAGAGAGTCATTATTGTTAAATGTTAACTGCAGTATGTCACATATAGTATTCAGTTCCTTAATATCACTGTTCTGGATAGCAGGCTCCAACATCTCCCTGAAGTTCATTTCCAAATAGCTACTAACAATGCCCCCCACCCCCAAGAATTGCTTAATCTTCAAAAGCTCAGGATGGTTTGAATAACAAGGAGGCTTCAGCAAAAAATCAAAAAGGGTCCTACTCCATAGCTCCAGAATTCCAATCTCGGGGCGCCTAGGAATCCGCATTTTAGCAAGCATTTCTCCTCAACTCTATTGCTAAGTTTGCAAGCAACAGACCTAAACTGAGGTCGTGACAGTATGGCTGATGGGGCAGGCAGAACCGAGCTCCTCTTGAGGAAGAAGCGACAGGGTTTGACTTACTCTGGCTGCCTGGTCTGACGTCTGTCACTTACCCTACCCCGTCCCCCCGACGCCGGCCAACATACGTACTGGGTCAGAGTAGAGACCCGGTCTTGTTCGCCCCTCACTCGTCTAGCTTCAAGGTTAGAAACCCGCAGACAGAGCAGGCGCGTTCGGCAGGGCCAGGGCGCCTGGGCGCGCGCGGTCTTCGCCTCCCCTTCCTTCTCCCAGGGTCTACAGAGTAGCCCCCACCCAGCCTTGGGACAAGGAGACCCTCGGGACAAGGAAATCAGCCGGACGCCGACCCTGGGCCGGCCCACCGTGTAAGACTCCCAGCTCTTGCAGCCGCTTCCCACGCCCCTTCCCCAACTCACCAGTTACCGCACGCTCCCCTTCCCGGCGCTCGCCTCTCTCCGCCCCGGCCCCACGTGCGCGCGCGCTCTCAGGCTCTGCCCCGGAAGTGCTCCTGGCGCATAGTCGGAAGTGCGCAGGCAGTGCTCGCGGCGGCGGCGACGGCGGCGGGAGGTTCGGTTGTCGCCCGTTGGCCGCGCGGCGCCGCGCTCGGCGGCCGCCATTGCAGGTCAGGCCGCGGGCGGGGGGCATGGGAGGCCGCGGGGAGCGAGGGCCGAGCCGGGGATGGGGGCGAAGGCGCGAGGGAGCGGGAAGCTAGGGAGCCGGGGCCGGGCGGGGCGCGCGGCTCGGAGAGAAGAATGGCGAGCCTAGGGGCGGGGAGCGCGGGCGGGGGAGGGGTGGCTGGGAAGGGGGAGGGTGGCGGGAGGGCGGCGCGGAGATGGGGGCGAGCCCGGAGGGGCCCCCGGGGTGGGAGGTCCGGGAGTTTGGGGGAAGGGAGCGGTGTGGAGACGGGAGGCGGAGGGAAGGAAGGGAGCGAGCGGGGAGGAGCGTGAGAAGGGCGGAAAGGGTGGCCGAGCGCGGGCGGAGGACGGAGAAGGGGGCGGCGCGGGCCGGAACCTCGAGGTACGTGCGGGAAGGGGTTCTTCCCGGGGTTGGGAGGGAGCCCAGCCCGCTATGCTTGCGGGAGCGGGGTAGAACTGGAACCTAGGAAGTAGCGGGAATAGCAGAAAGGGGAGTTCGGGGTGGGGGGAAGGACCGTGAGGTTTTGTTCCAGGGAACATTTGTAATCGTGGAGTAGGGAGGCTTCTGGGAGAGGTAATTGGAAGGGTGGTTGGAGAGTCATTCCAGGTTCTTTTGTGGGTGGGAAGCCGTAGAGATGAGTGGGATGGGGTCTTGGAGGGGCGGAGTACTTGAGAACCGGGAACAATTTGGAGAACGAGGGTGGTAGAGAAAGGACGTTTAAAGAGTAATCTTTGGGAGGAGGGTGAACGGTTTGGAAGACCACTTCGGTGGGTGGTGTGGAGGAAGGCGGTTTAAAGAATAGTTTCCCTGGGAGGCAGGAAAAGGGGTTAAAACAGCTTGTAATTTAGAGGGGGGTGGAGAAGAGGGGGGAAGCGGATTGAGAAGTCCCAGAAAGTGGGTGGGACTAGAAATAGGAAGTGTTTGTAGCTCTAGCAGAAAGGGTGGGAAGGGGCCGAGAGGGAGTGGGTGGAGAAGATGGGGGTGGGTGGGAGGAAGAGGATAGAGGGAGACTCTACGCCGGACTGGAAAGGAAAGGGTTTGGGGGAATACAAGGGGCCGTAGCATTAAGAGGAAGACAGGCTAAGATGGGGCTGCAGAGTAGCAGAAGATGGAGAAAACTGCAGTAACTCAGATCGACTGAAGCCATCTTTTCCACCCATTGCTACAAATACCAGTAATTGATTCCCTCCAACGTGGGAATCCTAAAATGTGATGGGAAGTATCACGTGTATGCATAGCATCCACATAAGTTTTTGAACACACTCTTCACTAATGTAAAGTTTGGAAGCATTCAATTCCACCAACCCTCCATAAGCCCCCTTTTGGAGGGGAGCAAGCTTCTCATTTGGAAACAATTTTAGACTTAGTGACATAAGCCTTTGAAGAGACAAGATCCCCTTCAAAAGTATAGACCTGTCCCCTTCAGTCACGAAACCACGATAACACTACAAATAAAAATAATCTGTGTTCAGTTGTATGTAAAACGTTCAGAGTTGTTCACTTGGTGGAAAGGCACATAGTCATTGTATTAGAGAAATTACCTTCCAGAACTTAATCCCTGAAGCAGTTTGGTGAACCACAACTGCCGTGTTTGAATTCTTTTACTGTTATGAAGACTTGATTTTATTCTGTTGACCTGCTGCTTTCGTAGAATGCTTTAGTCCATTATAAACATTAATATGCTAATACAGTAGTATTAAGACATTCTGTTGGATGAATACTAAGAAAATGCCACCTTCCTCTGGGAAATCAATAGCTTGACCCTGAAGGTTTACCGTGTGTTAGACAATGTGCTAAAAGCTTTACATTCATTACTTGTTCTTGCAACAGCCTTTCGAAATAGGCGTTTATGCTCAATTTATTGTTAGGAAAACCTGTGAGGTTAAACTACCCACTGTCACATACGGGATAGGTGACAAAATCACAGAATCCAGGTCTGTATGACAAGTGAATGCTTCACTATATCCCTAAACAAAGTATCCACCCTGGGATCAAAAAACAAAAGCTCAATAAATGCCAACTGTTGGCTTAGCAAAAAATATAAAATTGTGAATATTTACACTCATAGAATTAAGTGATTTCACCCCAGTTTAGAAAAGAATGTTTAAGGGTTGAGAATTTAAAGCCTTGGTTTCCTGTCTTTGAAAGTACAAAATGAAACAATTTCTAAAATATTGTTTAGCTTTATTAAAATTTAGTTATTTGTGTTGAGGTTAAATCATTGAGTCAAAGCCTCTTTTTTTGCTATAAGCCATATGTTCGGTTTAATTGAGTACACGCTTTCTTCTGCCACATTTTATTTTGAAGGATTATGAGGATCATTGCTCGGTCTGTTCTGTTCTCTGTAAGACAGTAATCTTAACAATTTAATATTTAACAATTCAGAGACCAGAGGATAAGAATTAAATTTTGTGGAAGATTAAAATGAATACTTGACAAAGAATGTCCTCTATTCACTTTCACACTGGGGAGCAGAGGTATAGGGTAAAGCTTTGTGTTCTAGAGGTGGCATTGGGTAGTTTTTTCTAAAAGTTTCAAAAACTGAAACATCTCAATTGGCTATGATAAAAAGCAAGCTTCTTGTTTGTTTTTAGCTGCCTGCCCCACAGATACAGTAGTTACTTGGGTGGCAAGTTGCAGCGTCTTTCCATAGGTTACTTATTTGCCATTTTGTAAGAGATGCTGTGATAACGAGGCTAATATTTGTAAAGTAAGGGAAGTTCTCACACAAAGGTGCTTTACAAGAGGGGACTGTGTGAGAACTGCAAGAGGGGCAAGATTGTGGAGGGGTTAGGGTTCATATCCCAGCTCTCCACATAAGTAGCTGTGTGACCAGTTAACATTTAGCTTCTCTAAGCCTGTTTCCTCATTTATGAAATGGAAGTGAGAAGACCATGCTAAAAATCATAGGGTGTTAGGGTGAAATAAGAGGATCTAGATAAGTGTTTGAACAAAGCTAGCTATATGAGAAATGAAGCTTTTTGTATTATAAAAATAACGTTCTGCCTGGACTTTTATTTCTTTTTTTTTTTTTTTTTTTTTTTTGAGACAGAGCCTGTGTTGCCCAGGCTGGAGTGCAGTGGCATGAGATGGGCTTACTGCAGCCGCCACCTCCTGGGTTCACGCCATTCTTCCGCCTCATCCTCCCGAGTAGCTGGGACTATAGGCACCTGCCACCACGTGTGGCTAATTTTTTGTATTTTTAGTGGAGACGGGGTTTCACTGTGTTAGCCAGGATTGTCTCGATCTCCTGACCTTGTGATCCACCCGCCTCGGCCTCCCAGAGTGCTGGGATTACAGGCGTGAGCCACCACACCCAGCCTCTGCCTGGACTTTTCTTAAGAAATCGTGGTGGTGCTTTGATTTACCAGTTTTTTTTTGTTGTTGTTTTAGTTTGTTTGTTTTTTGAGATGGAATCTTGCTTTGTCGCCCAGGCTGGAGTGCAGTAGTGCGGTCTCAGCTCGCTGTAACTGCCGCCTCCCGGGTTCAAGTGATTCTCCTGCCTCAGCCTCCTGAGTAGCTGGGATTACAGGTGCATGCCACCACGCCTGACTAATTTTTGTATTTTTCGTAGAGATGGGGTTTCACCTGTTGGTCGGGCTGATTTCGGCCTCCCAAAGTGCTGGGATTATAGGCATGAGCCACCGCGCCCAGCAGGTTTTTTATAATAGTAGTTACTAACTTCAAAAGAGAGAAGCCAAATGCTGGTTAAATAAGGTATATCCCAGAGTGGTCTGATGACAGCCAAAGCTTTTTGGTTTGGGGTAGGATTCCCATTGTGGGTCTGGATTGATTCTTTGAATGCTGGTGCCTTTTTAAGGGGGAGAAAAGTTTCCTTTACTGAGATAAAGTCATTTGACTAACAGGAATACAGAATTTATGTATTGTTTAGTTCATTTAGCTGTGTGAAGGCCCGTAAAGATAAGAAGAAAACTTTCCCCCCTCATGAGAATGGGGACAGGATATATAATTTATTGCAGGGAGAGTTGGTTTTCTTTATACCTTTTTATCTCTTCAAGGCTACACATGAGTTGTGGCCTGTGAGACTGATACCACACTGTAATATAATGAATTTAAATCTTTTTGAAAAGTGATATCACAGAAGTCTCTCCCCGGCTCTGCAGTTAACCTTGTCAACCTGGAATTACTGTTCTTAACGAAAGACACGTCAGTCCTAGCCAAATCTGGGATTGAACTCTGCTCTTAAGAGAGAGTTGGCTGGGCGCAGTGGCTCACACCTGTAATCCCAGCACTTTGGGAGGCCAAGGTGTGTGGATCATGAGGTTGGGAGTTCAAGACCAGTCTGACCTTTATGGTGAAACCCCATCTCTACTAGAAATACAAAAATTAGCAGGGCGTGGTGACAGGTGCCTGTAATCCCAGCTACCCAGGAGGCTGAGGCAAGAGTATTGCTTGAACCTGGGCAGCAGAGGTTGCAGTGAGCCAAGATCGTGCCACTACACTCCTGCTTGGGTGACAGAGTGAGGCTCTGTCTCAAAAAAAGAGAGAAAGTTGACCGGGCATGGTGGCTCACACCTGTAATCCCAACACTTTGGGATGCCAAGGTGGGCAGATCACTTGAGGTCAGGAGTTCAAGGCCAGCCTGGCCAACATGGTGAAACCCTCTCTCTACTAAAAATACAAAAATAAGCTGGGTGTGGTGGCGGGCACCCGTAGTCCCAGCTACTTGGGAGGCTGAGGCAGGAGAATCACTTGAACCTGGGAGGCAGAGGTTGCAATGAGCTGAGATCAAGCAACTGCACTCCAACCTGGGCAACAGAGGGAGACTCTGTCTCACAAAAAAAAAAGAAAAAAAAAGTTACTGGGAGAGTTCTTCCACTGACTCCCTTTTAGTTTCTTGACATCATGTATAGTGTATTCATCAAACTGTGCCTTCAAATGCTCTTGATAGAGCTGCAATTTCTAAACAAGCCACATCTTAGAACAAACAACTAGAAATTGCTCTAATTGTTTCAGTGTTGCTGGAATGAATTGAGACTGAAGACTTAGACGTATTCTTACACAGATAATTTCCATTGTTATGCTTGTTATTTCTAATAGGGATTTATTTGTATTATACTTCTTTCCCACCTCTTTTTCCTACTCTATCTACTCTCAAGGGGATGGGGGCACACTGGGTTGCATGTTCTCATATGCTTTTTTTTTTTTTTTTGAGACAGAGTTTCGCTCTTTGTTGCCCAGGCTGGAGTGCAGTGGCGTGATCTTGGCTCAGTGCAACCTCAGCCTCCCAGGTTCAAGCAATTTTCGTGTCTCAGCCTCCTGAGTAGCTGGGACTACAGGCGCCCGCCACCACGCCTGGCTAATTTTTGTATTTTTAGTAGAGATGGGGTTTCACCATGTTGGCCTCAAATTCCTGACCTCCAGTGATCCGCCCGCTTCGGCCTCCCAAAGTGCTGGGACCATAGGCATGAGCCACCGCGCCCAGCCTCATGCTGTTTAATCAATTCCACACTGAATGAAGTACATGCTCCTTGCCACCTCCATCAGGTGTGTGCTCAGGGAAGTACTCAGGTATCCCTACCTACTGTGCCCTACAAACAGTCGCGTAGAGTAGAATCTGAAGGAACAAGAAAAGAAATCATGGAATTCAGGTGTTACAGGATATTTTAAAGTGCTAAAGTAGAATTTTAAAATTCATAAAATTTAATGAATTTTAAAATTCCTCTACATTCCTGACTAGTACATTCCTGACCAGTAAATACTACATTCCTGACTAGTAAATACTAGTATTACAAATACTAGTAAATGTACTACATTCCTGACTAGTAAATACACCCATGTGCGTATAAATTACCTAACTGTAGCCAGAGCAGTCCGTGAGTTCTTGTGAACTAAACTCTTAGAAGCTGGGCTTGAACTTCATTTCTACATACATCTGCAGCCTCCCAGTAGTTCTAGGATAAGACAAGTTTTTACCAGCCTGACTGAGCATGGCACTAAAATGCTGAGGCCTATGGGCCACAGAACTATTTGCAGGAGCATTGCTAGGTGTCTGGTAATGCCATAGAAGTACACAGGCAGAGCCTCCTACATCAGTGTATAAAGGTGTGCAGTCTTATTGAGGCACGGGGGATTGGTATGCAAGTAACAGCTGTGCCATCCCAGCAACAATGGTTTTCCACACCGTTGTTGTGAATTCCTCTTCTAACAGGAGACTGTCCAGGAAATGGAGAATGCACTGAAAATATTTCTGCATTTTTCTCAAGCACATGGTCACAGTGCTTGACGATTGATTTTGGTTGTCAGGAAGTAGGCTCTGTCTCCTTCCCCGCCTTGATCTTCCTGGAATATACTGTGTACCTATGTGAACACCTTATCGCTTTTCTAAAACCACCTGTGTTTTACTGTCACTTGTACCCATCCAGGAAAATATACTCCATCATCATCAAAAGCACATTTGCAAGAACTCTTCTCTGTCTGTCTGCATTATTGAGCCTTTTTTGATTTGTGGCTAAAATATACCATTCCTTAAGTTATAGTCAAAATGATGGATCAAAAGGCTGATTTTCTTATCTCACTGTCTTAAAAAAACAGCCCGTCTCAGTAGAGCTTGGAGTCTTTAAACCACCTTAGCATGTGTTATATTTGGTCTTTGCAGTAGTTTAATAGGACATAATCTAGGTGTCATAGTCATAAAGTGACTTGTTCTTGACTACACAATAAAGAGCTCCACACTTACAGGCAGGAGAGCTGAATTTAGGCCTTCTGATTTTAAACTTTATCCTTCTTCAAGAAACCTTATAAAAGGATTTTTAAAGTGCTTTTAGTTCTGTTGACAGTAGTGGTGGGGCCTCTTTGGGAAATGTTTGGGTTCTGAGCTTGTGTATTACCCCTTTTCCAGTGGTCCCACAACCTGTGCTGGTGCAGAAGGTCTGACTCAATTCAAGGATGCTCTCCTGAATCTATATTGCCCTTCTGACCAGCTCTTGCGTGTACTTGATGCCTGCCTGATGCCTTGATTCCTTTTTGTTCTCATTAATACTTTCTTTTCCTTTGGGAAGGCAGAGTTGTGTAGTGATTATGAGTGTAGATAGTCAGACATGGCACAGATTTCTACTCTATCACATAGCAGTTGTGTGTGTCCAACATATAAGCAAGTGACTTAATCTGTGTATGCCTCAGTAGCCTCATCTCCAAAATAGGAATAAATACCTATATCATAGACTTGTTATGATGGTTGAATGAGAAACCACCAATATATGTGCACAGTAAAAATTCCACAGTAAAAATTCAAAACATATTAGCTGCTACTTATATTTGAATTTAAAAAGTCTAGTGAGTTGGCCGGGTGCAGTGGCTCACACCTATAATCCCAGCACTTTTGGAGGGCAAGGCGGGTGGATCACCTGAGGTCAGGAGTTTGAGACCAGCCTGACCAACATGGAGTAACCCTGTCTCTATTGAAAATACAAAATTAGCCAGGCATGGTGGCACATGCCTATAATCCCAGCTGCTCAGGAGGCTGAGGCATGAAAATTGCTTGAAGCCAGGAGGTGGAGGTGGTGGTGAGCTGACATCATGCCATTGCGCTCCAGCCTGGGCAACAGGAGTGAAACTTCCTCTCAAAAAAAGTCTAGTGAGTTGACCAATTTCATGTTGCCAGTGTTTGGTGCTCTAGGAGTAGAGTCATGCTATAAGGCTGGAGATCCAAAAGGAAGATTAACATACTAGTAAAGACATCTCAGGCTTGCACAGTGTCTCACGCCTGTAATCCCAACACTTTGGGAGGCTGAGGTGGGAGGATCCCTGGAGCTTAGGAGTTTGGAACCAACCTGGGCAGCATAGTAAGACCCCCCTCTCTTAAAGAGATCCGCTGGGCACGGTGGCTTGCTCCTGCAATCCCAGTACTTTGGGAGGCTGAGGCGGCTGGATCACCTCAGGTTAGAAGTTTGAGACCAGCCTAGCCGACATGGCAAAACTCCGTCTCTACTAAAAATACAGAAATTAGCCCGGCACGGTGGCGCGTGCCTGTAATCCCAGGTACTCAGGAGGCTGAGACAGAAGAATCACTTGAACCTAGAAGGTGGAGGCTGCGGTGAGCCAAGATCATGCCACTGCACTGTAGCCTGGGCGACAGAGTGAGACTCCATCTCAAAAAGAAAAAAAACCTGCTTAACATTTTAATTGGGTGTTTGCTAAGCTTGAGCACAATTTTAATACCTCTTAATTTTCCATACTACAATTGCTAAACATTGAACTAATAACCTTCCACTAAACTCCATATATACATTGACAGTACTTAGCCAGAAGCTGTAGTTTTGTCCCCTCTCCCATCAACCCCCGATGAATCTATCCTTCGCAGAAAGTGAAGCCAATTGTCTTTAGGCAAAAATGTCCAGTTCTTGTAAAGTACTCCAAATTTGCCACCAGGTGGTGCTGCTGTTGTATATAATGAAAGCATATATATATATATTTTTTTTTCTTTGAGACAGTTACTCTCTTGCCCAGGCTGGAGTGCAGTGGTGTGATCTCAGCTCACTGCAACCTCCGTCTCCCAGGTTCTAGTGATTCTCATGCCTCAGCCTCCCAAGTAGGTGGGACTGCAGGCATGCACCACCACACCCAGCTAATTTTTTGTGTTTTTGGTAGAGACAGGATTTCACCATGTTGACCAGGCTGGTCTGAAACTCCTGTTCTCAGGTGATCCGCTCACCTCAGAGGCCTCCCAAAGTGCTGGGATTGCAGGCGTGAGCTACTGCTCTCAGCCAAAGTCAGTTATCTAAGTATCAGGGTATTTTCATATCTAAGTGAAAGATGGTCAACGCTTTTGATAAGAATCACATCAGAAGTCAGCTTACCATTCACTAAAGATGTTTGGAGGACTTTTTCAGTTCCCTTGGCTTTATTTATTTATTTTTTGAGACAGTCTCACTCTGTTGCCCAGGGTAGAGTGCAGTGGAGCAATCTTGGCTCACTGTAACCTTTGCTTTCCAGAGTTCAAGCGATTCTCTTACCTCAACCTGCCGAATAGTTGGGATTATGGGCACCTGCCACCACACCCGGCTAATTTTTGTATTTTTGGTAGAGACGGGGTTTCACCATGTTGGCCAGGCTGGTCTCAAACTCCTGACATCAAGTGACCCAACTGCCTCAGCCTCCCAAAGTGCTGAGATTACAGGCCTGAGACAGTGCACCTGGCCCCCTTGGCTTTATTTTTAAAGAGAGACCCCTTGAACCTTGAAAACCAAGGGGGTGGACTTGAAGCTTGTATCATTACCAAAGAAAAAAGTAAAATCTTAAGAAACTCCATAGGCTTTTTAAAGAAACATGCAGAGTAGGAAATAGACTACCCTAGGCTGGGTACAGTGGCTCATACCTGTAATCCGAACACTTTGAGAAGCTGAGGTAGGAGGATCGCTTAAGCCCAGGAAGTAAAGACTTCAGTGAGCTGTGATCTTGCCACTGCACTCCCTCCTGAGCAGCAGAGTGAGACCCTGTCTCAAAAGAAGAAGAAAAGAGGTCGGGCGTGGTGGCTGAAACCTATAATCCCAGCACTTTTAAGAGGCCAAAGCGGGCGGATCGTGCAGTCAGGAGATCAAGGCTGGGTGTGGTGGCTCACGCCTATAATCCCGGCACTTTGGGAGGCTGAGGTGGGTGGATCACCTGAGGTCAGGAGTTTGAGACCAGCCTGGCTAAGATGGTGAAACCCCATCTCTACTAAAAATACAAAAATGAGGTGTGGTGGTTCACACCTATAATCCCAACACGGGAGACCAAAGTGGGTGGATCACCTGAGGTCAGGAGTTTGAGACCAGCCTGGCCAACATGGTGAAACCCCATCTCTACTAAAAATAATTAGCCAGGCATGGGGGTTGTATACCTGTAATCCCAGCTGCTCGGGAGGCTGAAGCACGAGAATCGCTTGAACCCGGATCACGCCACTGCACTCCAGCCTGGGTGACAGAGTGAGACTCCCTCTCAAAAAAAAAAAATTAGCTGGGTGTGGTGGTGGGCGCCTGTAATCCCAGCTACTCGGGAGGCTGAGGCAGGAGGAATGCTTGAATCCGGGAAGCAGAGTGTGCAGTGAGCCGAGATTGTGCCACTGCACTCCAGATCTGGTGACAAAGCGAGACTTGGTCTCAAAAAAAAAAAAGAAAAAAAAAAATCCTTGAGAAAGGCACGTTAGCATAGTGAGCAAGAGTATGGTCTTTGCAGTGTTATGTCTTAGGTTCATATCATCATTGCTTTAGTAGCTATGTGATCTTGATTACTTTTGCACATACAGTTGACCATTGGTGATCTTAAGCAACCTTATGTGTACGATATTGGTAAAAGAACACTTCCCACTTATGGCATTGTTAGAGGAACAAGATAAAATGTGTCTAAAGCACTTAGAAAATTACTTAGCACACAGTAAGTAATAAATATTAGTTGTTGGCCAGGCACGGTGGCTGACGCCTGTAATCCTAGCACTTTGGGAGGCCGAGGCGGGTGAATCACAAGGTCAGGAGTTCGAGACCAGCCTGGCCAACATGGTGAAACCCCATCTCTACTAAAAATACAAAAATTTAGCTGGCCATAGTGGCAGGTGCCTGTATTCCCAGCTACTCGGGAGGCTGAGGCAGGAGAATCTATTGAACCCGGGAGGTGGAGGTTGCATTAGTTGTCATTATTACCCTAAATCTTTTTTTCTGTTTTCTCTATAGCTTGTTTTCACTTGCTTTTTTAAAGACAGAAGGCTCATGGTGCAAATTGTTGTTTCCAGGTGAGTACATTTTGAGATTTTAAAATTTGGCTTGAAATGATGAGGGCTATAGAGGTGTGGCGTGTGTCTGGAAGAATCAGGGACCTTAGGTGCATCTTGCACAAATCCTTGCCTTCTGATCTCTAGTTCAGTGCCTAGCACTGCCCAATTTCCCAAGAACTTGACCCAACGAAGAGGTCCTTTGGGCCTCGAATGGTGGTGTGAGGACACTATTTATCCTTCACCCCTCAAAAATATTGTAACCGCCAGCCCTTTGCTTGCAGTGCGAGGGCTGGAGGCCTGGCAGAATGGGTGCTGATGGAGCTACAGGGGGAGATCGAGGCTCGCTACAGCACTGGATTAGCTGGAAACCTCCTGGGAGACCTACATTACACCACTGAGGTGAGGGGGCTTTTCTTTCCCTGCCTAATGCCTCAGGAAAGCAAGCTACACCAAGGTGGTGCTCCCAGGACCCAGAGTGAGGACTGCCTCAGGTTTGTTATTCAAGGTCTAGCTAATCTGCGATGCTCTCTGCTTGTTCTCCCCCTACCTCTGCAGTAGCAGGGAAATTTAATTTTGGGGAATCTGGAAAGCTCACATTTCTGAAAGTAGAAATTATCTTATGTGGGGCTAGAAAGTAAAAATGGCACATGGGTGGGTGGTCCAGTGTGGCTGCTCCACAATGGCAGAGCCAAACCAGGGAGTGGAGGTGCCAGCAGAGCCTGCCAGGAACAGCTTTAGGAGGCGCCTGAGTGTCATGGCCTTGCCCCAAACCTCAGGAATCTCGTTCTTGTTCTGCCGAAGGGAACCCCTGTGCTGATCGTGGGCCATCACATCCTGTATGGGAAAATCATCCACCTGGAGAAACCTTTCGCAGTCCTTGTGAAACACACTCCTGGGGATCAGGACTGTGATGAGCTTGGCCGCGAGACTGGCACCCGGTACCTGGTGACAGCACTCATCAAAGA
Organism: Chlorocebus sabaeus; assembly: GCF_047675955.1. NCBI lineage: Eukaryota > Metazoa > Chordata > Mammalia > Primates > Cercopithecidae > Chlorocebus > Chlorocebus sabaeus. Next base: position 66,083,208 of record NC_132908.1, on the reverse strand, counting down.
CAAGATCCTTTTCAAAACCCGCCCCAAGCCCATTATCACCAACGTCCCCAAGAAAGTATGAAAGAACCTCGGATTTTCCCTAGAGAGCGGCCAACTCCTTGGACTCGTGCTCCGCTGCCACCTCGAGGACGGCTCGACAGTTCCCTGGGACCACAGGGGGGTCCTGTTCTCAACACAGGCCACCCATTGGGTGTGAACTCGGATCCCTTCCTTATGGCGGCCAGTTCTCTTGGTGGAAATCTGGCCCCATTTCCAAGGAACCCATCTCCTTTTCCAGCTTCGTCAGGCTCGTTGGCTTCAAATCCAGCACCTTTCCCAGCTGGTGCTCGTGACCCAAGTATGGCTTCTTTTCCAAGAGGGATGAATCCCACTGGCACAGGTGCAGTTTCTTTCCCAAGACCTGGTGGCCTCTTGGGGCCAGGCCCAGGCCCCACCCTAAACCCTAGGACAGGGGCTCTGCCAGGCCCAGGGCCTCTGTCTAACCCCAGGTTAGGGGGTCTCCCAGGACCTGGTCCTATGTCCAACCCAAGGGCAGGTGGTCTCCTAGGAGCAGGTCCTGACCCCAGAAGTGGTGGTCCCATAGGCCCTGGATCTGGACCTAACCTGAGAGCAGGTGTTCTGTTGACCTCTGGGAATGGTCCTCCCAATCCTAGGCCAGTTGGCCTGGGCCCAGGACCAAACCCCAATCTGAGATCAGGCTTTTTAGGGACAAACCCTTCCCCCAGGTCAGGTGTGTTTCCAGGCCCAGGCCTTGGGCCCAACCCAAGACCAAGTGGCCTGGGCCCAGGCCCTAATCTAGATGCCAGAGCAGGTGGCCTCTTGGGCACAGGATCTGGTCTTAACTTAAGAATGGCCGGACCTCAAGGCCTCGATCTTGCCCCCATTCTAAGAGCAGCAGGTCTTTTAGGAGCAAATTCAGCTTCTTTCTCACAGGCTTCTGGAAACATGGGCACAAGCCCATCCTCCATGGCAAGAGTACCTGGGCCCATGGGCCCAAACTCAGGTCCTGGCTCTCGGGGAATTGGCCTTCCAGGGCCAAATCCATCTCCCATGTCAAGGGCTCCTGGCCCCATAGGCCCTAATTCAGCTCATTTCTCAAGGCCAGGTGGCCCCATGGGGGTAAATGCCAATTCCTTTCCCAGGGGAGCAGGTTCATCTGCCTTTTCTCAGTCTTCTGGCACATTGGCATCAAACCCAGCTACCTTCCAAAGGTCTGCTGGCCTCCAGGGCTCAAATCCAACCATTTTCCCAAGAGCCTCTGGGCCACTTGGCCCCAACCCAGCTAACTTCCCAAGGGCCGCTGGCCTGCAGGGTCCAAGTCCAACTACCCTCCCAAGGTCTACTGGCCCATTAGGCCCTGGTCAAGTTACTTTCCCCAGGCCAGCTGCTGGGCATTTGGGCCCTTCTCCAGTTGGCCCTGTGGGTATCAACCCGGCTCCTTTCGCAAGGCCAACTGGGACCCTCGGTCTCAACCCAGCTTCCTTTCCAAGGATGAATGGCCCTGCAGGCAAGAGTTTCGTCCCATTTCCTAGAGTGGGGAGCCTCCCTGGCACAAACCCAGCTGCTTTCCCCAGACCAGGGGGTCCAATGGCTGCAATGTACCCAAATGGAATGTTACCCCCTTAAACACCGTTTTCCCTCCAGGACCACCTTGGTTTCTAGGCACTGTGGTTCTCGGCAGGGGCTGTCTTAGGTAAAAGGGTAGTTGTGGAGCTACAGTCTGAAGAGCATAGCTGGGGCTCAAGTTCAAATGAGCCATCTTTTTCCTCTGCGTTTTTCTTGACTGAAGGTGAGATGTTATTTGTGGCATGTGAACTGTGGCAGGTGGGAATAATCCTGGCCTTGAGAGAAAGGATCTCCAGCCTCCCAGAAGCCTGCTGTGCTTTCGTCCCACAGCTTTCTGCCCATTGTTTCTTACTAGTTTCTTGAATTGTTCTTGTGGACTTTTCCTCAGGGATACATTGGCCTGCAGGTCCCAGTTCACATGTAGTCCCCTGCTCACCATTGGAGAATCAGCTCACTGCTCTCTAGAAACGTGGCGTTGGTGAACGGACCATGCTTCCGTAGCTCTGAACTGGGCAGCTTGGACCTGGTCATCCTCTACTGCCATACCTTTCGCTGGGGGCTTGAACACAGAACAGGGAGATGGACAACCACTTCAAAGACCTACTGAATGCGGTTTCTGCTTGACTGACTGGGCCTGCAGCTCCCTTCTCCTGGGACTTAGAGGTGGCCAGATTTAAGGCTCCTCTACTCATCCAACTCCCTCTTCACTGGTACTCCCAATCAAAGAACCTCAAAATTTAAACTGATGTGGATGGGAATATGGGAATTGGGGTGGGGGTGGGGGATGAAGGGAAGAAATCACTGTGCTTTGTTCAGCCTGGTGTGCAAGGATGGTTGGTGGTTTTCCTGCATTGTATCTTTTCTTACTGTTTCTTTAATAAATGGGATGAGAGGGCTGCTGGAGTCACTGTGTTTTGTTACCTGTTTCTTAGGGAAGGAAGTTTGCTTTTCATTGTTTCAGCTTGGCTACAGTCTTACATCATGTTGGTTAAAATGCTTATGCTTCAAGAGGAAGCAAGCTTTGGTTTTTAGCCTTAGCAAGGGCCCATTCATCTGCCAGTTATTTCACCAAAGACCCGCTACACTAAAAGTTAAGCCCCCATGGTGTAGTTACCAGGATGGACCTTGTCCAGGTCTTGAGTCACACCTGACTAAACTTTGTATTTTAAGTCCCTCTTTGGGAACTGGAATAAAGAGCTAGTTTTCATTAAGTACAAAGAAGTAGTAGTTCCGAGATAACCAGCATATGTGAGAATCTTTATTTTGACAAATAAGTGCAGTATAAAAAACTTGACCTGAAAATTAAAAAAAAAAGCAGGTAAAAATAAATATGCTTACAAATTATTGTAGAAACAATACAAAAGAGGATTAGAATTCTCAATGAGGAAAAACCAAAATGCGTCCAATTGTATAAAGGCTCTTCCCTTGCAAGAAACGGGGATAAAGCTGAAGACCCAGTTTGGTTTTGCTGCTGAAAAATGTACAAAATAACTTAGAAAAACCAGTCGAGGTCAAACGTTGTGAGCCCACTACCTGTACCTGCCTATTTTTGATTTGAGGAAAGTTGATGACCACAGTGCAAGGCAGAGCTGATGGTAGGACAGCCAGGAGAGCCTGACATCCTACATTAATCTTCAAGTAAATGCTGAAGAAAAACAAGCCCTTAGCGAAGTCTGAACTCTGCACTTGGCTGACCGGATTTCCTCCATTCTCATGCTCAAAATAGTTTACTTCTTGGCCAGCAGAACGATTGCCTGGATCAGCTGCCTTAGCAAATGCCTGCTGCCTTCCAGCCTTCATGGGTTGGGTCTGATGTCAACCAGCAGTCTTACCAGAAACTCGAGGTCTGTGTGATGTGGCAACTGTTAGCTACACCTGGAAATCCTTGAGTTCATAGGAGATGAAGGAAAGCACCAGGGTTTGCCCATCTGTGGCTCAGAGCACATCTTGTGTCTTTGTAGGAAGCACCTAGGTACACTTGAGGCTTGCCCTCTCATCTGCTGTCCACCTCAGTGCTGGTTCTGCACGGGTTAGCTGGCCTCTGAGAAAGGACATTTGGAGGGCAAGCCAGCAACCCCTAAGTCAAAGGCTTAGTCAGGATCCCAGGTTTAAACTCCCAACACTGAGAACAGCCTGGATTGCAAGTCACTAGAAAATGGCTTCCCTCATTCCCCAAAAGCAGCAGAGGGAAAACAGCCAAAAACAGCCTCAGGAGGCATGAGAGAGAAAGCAACCTTAGGATGTAGGAACCAGTTTAATCTCCTAGTTTGGTTTCTGGAAAGAAGCAAGCAGATGCAGTGACTGTCACAACTGGGCTGTAAGAATTGCCTGGAGAAGCCACTGAGGAGAATGGATGTTCTCAAAGATAACCATTTTGGATTTGAGAGTTCACTTTGGGAACACCAAAAAGCTTTCCATTAGAGATGATTGTCAAGAACAGTAGCCTGAAAGTCACACATGCTAACCCGGCTGCCAAGGAATCTGTCCAAGCAGCTCCAAGATTGTAGCCAATTTGATCAGAGGCTCCTCATAGTTCCCATATGTGCTGAGAACACGCTTGCCTCCTGCTGAGGGTTCTATAAGAGCCCAGGCTCCACCCCAATTGCCACCTTGAAAAACTTACCCATGATGATGAGGGTAGAAGAGGTGACTGCAGTGATATCTCAAAAAATATGCCTTCAGAGAAAGTGAAGTGAGGAGTGTGTCTTAGCCTCAGATCAGAGCTGAATTTGAGAGGAATTCAGGAGTATACGGGTTAAAATACCCAAGACTTCACTTCTTTTGTGAACATGTTGGGGCTTAATCTTTTTATCTCCCCAGCAGAGATCACAGACAAGCTAAGAACCCATCTAGACATCTGAGCAGTTTCCAGGTGGAACACCCAAGGCCTCTATATAGCTTATGGCCTCCTTTAGCACCACCACAATCTCTCTGTTCCTCCTGGCACTTTCCTTTTTAATGTACACTTCTAAAAGCAGTTCAGTGCTAACTCCCTGCTGGTGTGGCTCATCCCTGGAATGTTGATGTGGAGTGGGATATCTCACATAAAGCACCATTCCTGGACCCTGTTTTCTGATGCCCGAGGATCAGGCTTCTGGGCCTTGTATCTCAGGCGCAATCTTATTGCATTGATGACTACTTAGGGGTGGGGTGGGGGTGACATACACTAACCGGCCCAGCTCGCTCAGTAGAAATTCTCCTGCCACCTCTGGTTGTGTTCAGATGGGCTGGGAGAACCTCTTTCCACAGGTGGCCATCACTCAGGTACCTATCACAAGTTGCCACTGAATGGGACTTACTTGCTTTAGCGCACTTCTGAGTGCCCTCTGGAGCCCAGGGGGAGACTACTGCCTATGTGCAGATGCAAGCAGACAGGCAATCTGAAAACACAGACTCCCCCGCAGCCCTGCACCTGGGGGGATCAGTGTTGCCCCCTCTAAACAGAGCTGCCAGGCCATACTACATCACCATTCTTTGCATTTTAGATTTGTCCTTTGGACCATTAAGAGACTCAAACACAGCACTCCCTCCTCCCTCCCACCCCGTCTTTTCTCTTCCATTCCCCTTCCCTCCCTTACCCATTGCACTTTACCCGCTCTGCTTGGGGACCATGTCACACCTCAGCAAAAGCCAAGCTATACTGCTCCGGCTTCTTCCCACATCGCCGGGCGATGATGGCCAGATACAGCATGAGGAGGGCCACCCAGTAGCAGCCGTACAGGATAGCCCCAGAGACAAGGAAGGCTAGCTCCGTCTCACTGAACAGGTCCTGGCAATAAGCTGTGTAGGCCAGCCCTCCCAGGAGAACTGCCACCCAGATGGACACAGGGATGAGGCCGATGAAGTTCACCACAATGGTTTTTCGGCCAGAGGTGCCCCAGCCAGACTTGTTGATGGTAGCAATGGCAAAGATCTTGGCCGGCAGAAGGCTGGACATATAGAGGAGGGAGTAGAGGGACATGAAGATCATCTCTGCATTGCCCCGAAGGAAGCAGGCATAGGTGGCCTTGATAATGCCCACCAGCTGCACCGTCAGCAGGAAGAGGAGAATGTTCCAGATGCGGCCCCGGTAGAAAAGCTGTATGACCGTGGCGATGAGGAAGAAGGGGAAGAAACCTGTGACCACTGACTCGTAGGTCATCCAGAGGTGGTGCTTATGGAACCACAGAGAGTTGTAGAGCCACTCCCGGAAGTAAGACTTGCTCCAGCGGGTTTGCTGGTTGAGCCACCGGAGGTACTTAGTGGGGGTCTCTGTGAGGCACTTGGAGCGCGCAGTATACTTAGTTCGGTAGCCAAGGCTCAGGACTCGGTTGGTGAGGTGCCGGTCATCCCCGAAGCTGCACTTGCTGCCTAGGAACTTCTGATGGTACCAGTCCTCCAGGAACTGCTGGAGGAGGCTGTTGCGGTACATGCCCAAGGGCCCGCTAATACACTGCACGCAGCCAAAGTAGGACTGGCAGGCCCGCTCCACGTTGAAGGCCATCCAGTACCGCACGCTACTCAGGAAGGAAATCCATGAGTCGTACTTGTTGAGGATCTGCAAGGGAATAGAGATGCTGGGCCTCCTCACCTAAGGACGCACGCCCGGAGGACAGACATCAGAGACCACGAGGCCTCCTTACCATGGCTTCTGTGGCCCACTGCTCAGATTGCTGGCCATCGGTTCCTTTGGAGCTGGTAAACCTGAGGCTTAGAGGAGCTAACCACTTGCAATCACTGTCCCAAGCACCAGTTCTACCTCCCTACTGTGTCATCTCATCTGCAGAGATTTTCCCCACTAAGCGGCTCTAGCAGTCAAAGCCACCTTCAGTCTCAGGAGGCGGCCTGTGGTGGTGGCAGAGAAGGGGGCTTGGGAAGAATGCAAGACACCACCACAGCCACCTGTTGTGAGCTTTCTGTGGCTGGAAAGTAACTAGGGGACCTGGGAGGCTGCTTCAGTATCTCTGGCAGATTGGGCTCCTTATTCTTACCATATTGACCAGAGCTCTTCAGCCCATCCCCTAAGAGCAAGGGCTTCTCAAGGATCTGACTTGGGAGCTACTTGCTGCACCACCAGCCAAAAAGGAAGTACCTTCTAGGATGTACGGCCTCAAAATACTGTGCCCCTTCTGCAGTATAGACTCTTCTCCATACCTGTTAAGTGACTTCCCCTCATGTGGAAGAAGAGCAAGAAAGGGGTTGGGCAGCGAGAGAGGTGAGCCCTTTGGTGTCAGTGAAAATGCCAGGAAAGAACCTCCCCACAAATACTAGAAAGTACCCATTTCCCAGGAGGCACACCCAGCTGGATTAGGAAAGAGTCCAGACCCTCCCCCAGATAGCCCTGGTCTCATCTTACTTGGACATCTCCCCCGACTCCCCCTACTTGGGGATCCTCCTCCAGGACTCGAAGCATCTCGATGGTGCAGGCTGGATCCAGCACAGTGTCAGAGTCGCACACCTGCAGAGGGAGTGCGCCGTCAGCCCATTCTGACCTCAGGCCTGCACACCCACCCCCCACCCCACTGCCAGGCTGCTCAATGCCTGAGAGACATAACCCCTTCTCACATGACTCACTTCCAGCCTCTAGCTAAGAGATCTGCGCTACCAGAAGGTGCCAGAGGTAAAATGAAAGTGAAAGTGTTCAGCTACCAGACTTGACAACCACTAGGCTGAGAGGGAGAAACCCTGAAGACGGTAGGTGCCAGGCCTGGAAAGGAGACATGCTTAGCACTGGATGCAAAAGATTGCTCAGGGGTCATTTGGCAGAAGGGAAGCATGTCACTGAAATCAGATGGCAGGCACAGTAGGGTAGCCCAGGACTAACAGGCTACATATGGCCTTAAGTGACCCCACAGAGTTAACCCCAGGGGTCCCCGCATCAGCCTCTGACCCCTTGGACAACCCGCAGCCCAGTGGTGGTTACCAGACTACCTACTTACAGGCACTTCCATGAGACCAGTAGCAAGGCTGCTGGCCTCTGCACCCTCAACAGACTCCCTTGGCCGAGCCTCTCAGACCAGGGCACGGTATGGCTGAGGGCTCCCCCTGGAAGCTGCTCTGAATAGGCATGGAAGCTGCAGCAGCTGCCTCCAGGCAGACCCCAGGGCCAACTCTGCCCAGCTCTTTAGGAGGCTTATGGCCTGATTCTAACAGGTGGTCCCATATGAGTTGAACCCAGGCCACTAGTTGCCCTAGTGGCTGACTCCTTTTCTGTTTTCTAAAAAATTACTCAAGTGGTACAAAGAATCCAATAAGCATTGGCCGGAAGAACTGGTTTACAGACCTGATTCGCTCTGTGGTCACTGTTATGAGAGCAATGAAGAAATCCACAGATAAACCAAAACCCTGTTCTGCAGAAGCCTAAAATCCTTGTAATAAAATTACTGAGTGAGATTCCTGCAGGAAAGGAGGCTGCCTTTGACACCACAACCACACCCGGCTTTCTCTATGTTGGAGGACAGGGTGGCGAGATAAGCAGTAGAAGGCTAAGGGGGGATCAGAACAGCCTTGGCACCAGGCTGAGTCCCTCATATGTGCTTCTTCCCACCTCCCCACCAGGCACATCCTTACATCCTGGTCCGTGCCTGGGAAGGGCCCAGGAAGCCTCAGGCCAGACTCACAGAGCCTCCTCCACTTACAGGCCAAGACTCCCAGGGCTGCTGCTGTTGCTGCTGGTCTCACTGCTCCTCCCTGCCCCTGCGCTAGCCCATTCTTTATATGCTGCTTTGCTTCCTTCAGTCCTGGGAGGTCTTTCTAACTGAGCAAGGTTAGGGGAAGAAGAGCTCTCGTGCCGCCTGGGCTTCCCCACTGGCTGGGGCAGAGTTCTGCCTCAGAGGGAGAGATACCTCCACAGCAGGCGGTTAGAAAACAGGCTGAGATCCAGCAAGCACTCACTAGCTCTGGCCCAAGGCAACCTTATGCAGTGATCCTAGGGCCGTAAAGAGACAGCTCAGGTGCGTGAGCCTGTTTCCTGATCCACCAGAACCCAGATGGCCAGGAAAGGGAGATGGGGTGGGTTGGGTGCAGGTTAGATCCTATGCTTGAAGGGAATAGATGACAAAGTCACTGTGGCTTGAGCCTGTGCCAAGTCTCAAGGGCTCTTCCCTAAGCATTTGGGTCCCCAAGAAAGTTTCATAAGGTCCCACGACCCCAAGTGAACTGCAGTCAAACACCCTGCTAGGCTCTCCTCACTCACTCCATGACTGAGGAGGTCCTGGGCCTAGGAAGCCAGAAAAAGATAAACTTATCAACCCTCACGCAGAGACAACTGTCAAAAAAGCCAGACACGCAATCTGAGTGAGCTAATTTTAGGTGGGTACACCAGAGAAAAATAGTATTAGAGGACTCAAAATGCTGTCACTCAACTGAGTTGGTACACAGGTGGGCTGGCAGGACAGCCACTGTGCCTTCAAGCACTGAGGAAGTGATGGGCAGCACCCTACTCTGGCAGGCGTGGAGAAAGAGAACAGAGTCAGGAAGAGAGACAGCGTGGATGCCACCAAGAATCCTGGCTTAGGCCGGGCACGGTGGCTCATGCCTGTAATCCCAGAACTTTGGGAGGCTGAGGCGGACTGGTCAGCCGAGGTCAGGAGTTCAAGACCAGCCTGACCAACATGGAGAAACCCTGTCTCTACTAAAAGTACAAAAAGTAGTTGGGTGTCGTGGTGCACGCCTATAATCCCAGCTACTCTACTCGGGAGGCTGAGGCAGGAGAATCACTTAAACTTGGGAGGCAGAGGTTGCAGTGAGCCAAGATCATGCCACCGCACTCCAGCCTGGGCGACAGAGTGAAACTGTGTCTCCAAAAAAAAAAAAAAAAAAAAATTCCGGGCCTAGAAATCCAGGGTCCTAGGGTTTCTACTTTGTACTGAAGTATGTGGAGTTTAATCTTTTCAACCCTTGAGTGTTTTTAAATTTGAAGATGGAAACCATATCAACCTAGTACAATTTCCAGGCTTATGTCAATGATTGCTTTGACCAAAGCTGGGTAGGGTTTAATCAGGGTCCCGGCCCTGCTGATGCTCCTACAGAATGAAGCTGGTCATTCACACCTGTGTCTCTCACCTCCCAGGCATGACTTTGACACTAGGAAGAATGGGACTTTTTGGCCATAACTAGAATATTTTGAGTGTTTTTGAGGATGGTTTCTTTTGCTCTTCACCACGCTTTCTTATGAAGAGGTTCAGCTCCACATTGCCACTGCTGAAGCAGTGCTACATCACGGGTAAGAGCAGACATGAGACAGACGGCCTGGGCGCAAATCCCGGCTCTGCACCCTACTAGCCGTGGGACATTAGGCAAGTTACTTAGCTTCTCTGTGCTTTACTTTCACCTTCTGTGGGTGGAGAATAATAGTACTTATTCCCTGGGAGTGTTATGAGTATTAAAAGAGCTAACATGGAGTTGGGCACAGTGGCATATGTACCTGTAGTCACGGCTACTAGGCAGGATGAGGTGGGAGGACTGCCCAAAGCCAGGATTTCGAGGCTATAGTGCATATTGATCATGCCTTCAGCCATTGCACTCCAGCCTGGGCAACATAGTGAGACCCTTTGTCTTTAAAAAATAATAAGGCCAGGCGCGGTGGCTCACGCCGGTAATCCCAGCATTTGGGAGGCCGAAGCAGGCAGATCAAAAGGTCAGGAGTTCAAGACCAGCCTGGCCAATATGGAGAAACCCCGTATCTACTAAAAATACAAAAAACTTAGCTGGGCTTGGTGGAGAATGCCTGTAATCCCAGCTACTCAGGAAGCTGAGGCAGGGGAATTGCTTGAACCTGGAAGGTGGAGCTTGCAGTGAGCGGAGATCACACCACTGCACTCCAGCCTGGGCGACAGAGTGAAACTCCATCTCACATAAAATAAAAAACGTCATGAAGTACCTACAGTTGTGCCTGATAGCAAGTGACTGCTCTATACCCATTTGCTATTATTATTGGGACAGCAGTTAAGAGATGTGCCCAAAATCACAGAGCTATGTGCTATGTAACAGCAAATGAAGATTCCACCCAGGTCTTTTGGACCCTGGGACCGCTGTTCAGAACCATTATGCCTTGTTGCCTCCTTTTCTTTTCTTGAGATGGAGTCTTGCTCTGTTGCCCAGGCTGGAGTACAGTGGTGCGATCTCGGCTCACTGCAAGCTCCGCCTCCCAGGTTCAGGCCATTCTCCTGCTTGAGCCTCCCAAGTAGCTGGGACTGCAGGCGCCCGCCACCACGCCCGGCTAATTTTTTGTATTTTTAGTAGAGACGGGGTTTCACCAGGTTAGCCAGGATGCTCTCAATCTCCTGACGTCATGATCCGCCTGCCTCGGCGGATTACAGCCATGCCACCGCGCCCAGCCGCCTTGTTGCCTTCTTAAGTGCACGAGGTGTGTGCACAACCCAAGGGACCTAGACCAGACCTCAGATTCCTGGCGGAGAGTTTGCCAGGCTGTCCAGACACGTCCCCATGTACACACACTTCTAGGGAGGCGCCCTTACCTGAATGTAGTCCACCGAATCGCCGAGGGCCTTGAAGGCCGTGTACATGACCTCGCGCTTGCCTCCCCACTTCTGCATGATGCACGAGAAGGTGCTGGCCCGCACCACATCCCGCACACGGTCCATGCCCTCCCGCAGGCTGGCCTCCGTCTCACCCTCGCCCGCCTCATGGAAGTTGCTGCGCCACACAAAGAAACCAGCCTGCTCAGTGCCGCCCAGCACCTCATGGAAGATGTCCAGCATGTAGGCGTCCTCCTGGCGGTTGCCGTCCACCACCATGACCACCTTGAGGTCAGGGAAGGAGATGCGCTGGGCCGAGCGCAGGCACTTGCGCAGGTAGTCAGGGTCCTCCTGGTATGCGGCAATGCACAGTGCCACCGAGCCCCGCCGCCGGGAGGGCAGCTTCAGGGCCTGGCCGGCCCGCCGCATGCGCCGGTGCTCCAGGAAGGCAAACAGGCTCTGAATGAGCAGGTGCAGGCCCAGGATGGCGCCGTACAGGCCGAAGGACAGGTAGTGCTTTTCAGTGTGGATGAACTGGTAGCCTGTCACATAGGCGGCCAGGATGCCACCCAGCACTGCCAGGGCAAACAGGCTGGTGCCCACCACACGCAGGGCTGTCGTCAGCTGCACCGGCATCTGGCGAGAGAAGGCAGGAGATGGAGGGTCAGGCAGGAGGCAGCATTTCCAGTCCGTGGGAGCAGGGGCATTCTCTGTTACTAGTGGACATGACCCACTAACCAAAACCGTCACCGTACCGCCTGCTGAGCATAAGACTTGGTAGACTCAAGCCAGACTACTGGGGTTCAGATCCCAGCTCCGCCACTTGCTCTCTGTGCCCCCTTAGTCATGTCCTCTGTAAAATGTGGGTTGCAGGACTAACCTCAAGGCATCTTTGAGGGTTAAATATACAAAGCCCTTAGTGCAGCACTGGGATAGACAAGCCAAGGCCCAGAGGGTCACTGACAGCTGCTGGGGGGTGGCATACTGGGCTCTACCTGGCCCAAAGCGCTGAAGAGGTAAGCTTCAAGGGGGTGAGCCTGAGGCAGCTCTGGGCACCTGAAGGCCAGGGAGGTAGCCAGTGGCCTAAAAGCTTCCCGCTGCCCTGCACCCACTCCTGGAGGGGATATTCACCAGTATAGCACAGCCACAAAAGATCCAAGAAAAAAGTGCAGGAGGAAAAGAGCAAACAAAGGGGCACTGGGGAAAAAGCAGCAGCTTCCCTTTCTCAAGACAGTTATTAGAGAAACTTTCCCTGTCCTCCACTTTCTCACCTTTTACTTGAGAGGCAGGAAAGAAAGGGAAAGCAGGGGGAGAGGCAGACCAGGAAATGCAAGCTGAGGAGTAGACAGCCTCCTAGAGCCCAGGGCTGAAGAGCGCAAGGGGAACTGCAGCCACCACTGCAGCAGCCTCCACAGTGGCTGCCTGGGCATCCCATCCGCTTGGTCCTAGTGCCCGTGTAGCATGCATCTCTGTGCATGTCCCCCTGCCCAGCCACTCCTGGAAACAGTGCCCGGTTTCCATTTGCAACTAAGTCAGGGCTCCTAACATCTGCCCTGTTGGAAACAGCTGTATTTTATAAGAAGAGCCCAGGACTTGGCACCAGAGAATTGGGTTTAAGACAGCATGCCTGCCTCCTAGTTGCCTGACCTTGCCCCAGTTCTCTGAGACTTGGTCTCCCCATAGCACAATGGGAGTTCTAATGGATTCCTGCCTCATGTCTCAGGTAAGTCATTTCCCCAAAAATGGAAACACTTCCGGCCCGAAGAGCTACCCTAGTGGCGAGGCTGACTGGTTTCCTCCAGAGCAGGTGGGGAGGGGGATGTGAGGGAGGGGAAAGAAGAGGTGACAAGGATGGCTGCCAGCCCTCCCATTCGGACCCACACTATCTCCTCTCTGCCACCTGCCTGATCTAGAGAACGGGTTCACTGAGGTCTACAGACAATGATGCCTCACTTCCAAGCTTGCTCCAACTCTAGGTCTCAGGAAATGGGGCCCCCAAAACAAACACACTTTCCCGTTGGGATGCATCTCACATGGAAGGGGCGAAGAACACGCAGTCACTGCCTAAATCGACCTGAGACTCAGGCACCAGCAGCAGCCTTCCAGCAGCCGTGGCCAGGAAAGAGCTGCTGGCAGCCTTGCCTCTCCGGGAAGCCGCGGCCTCCGGGCGCTCTGCCCCACCGGCCCGGGGAGCCCGCCGCGTGCTTCCTTCACAGGACTCCCATCCCTCCCTGTTCCCACCCTACTGCTCGCGCCTGCGGCCCAGGAGTCCCCAGGCCTGCATCCGCAGCCCAGGAGCGCCCCCATTCCCCTCCGGAGCTTACATGCTGAAGGGACGCAGCGGGTCCCCCCTTCCTGCCTGCGCTCTGGGTAGGGGAAGGGGGCGCCAAGGCCAGCCCGGCAACCTGGGCGCTGGCGCCCCACCTCGGTGCAGTGCCGGAGGCGGCGCCCACCAGGTCAAAGCGGCCGCGAACGCACTCGCCACGCTTCTCATCCCCGCTCGAGCCTCGCCTCTTGGCAAAGGCGGCGCCGGCCACACCCACGTGCCGGTTTCCCACGACCCACCCGGGAAGGAACGGAAAACCCAAGGATTCCCTGTCGGACCAGGCCTTGCTCTTCTTCCCGGAACCCCAGCTACCTTGGCAAAGTGTGCCTGTAGACAAAGGCGCATCCCCGGTGTCGCCGGCCCTCTCCTTCCCTGGGCGGGACCCCCTCCTCCGCAGGAATTAGAGGCATTACCCAGATTACTACCCCCAACCCCAAATAGAGGTCCCTAAAATGACCCTCAACCGGATACCCCACGTGCAATCAGGCGCTGGTGCAGGCTGTGGTCGAGGTTCTCCTGCCCAGACCTGGGGCGGGGAGCTGTGTCACCCCAAGCCGGCAGAGGCTGGGGGTGATCCTACAGTCTGCACAGCCTCCTCCTCATGCCCTTCGCTCATCCATGGGAGCCCAGCCTAGGCAAACTAACGCGCACTCGGCTTTCAAGGGCACAAGGTTGGGGGCGCTCTCAAGTCCGGTTCCCAGGACCACGGAAGGAGAACCCCCAGTCAAGGACGCACGCTTCTCCATCCAGCTCCGAAACTTTGAGGGGCTGCTGGTGTGCAGCGTCTCTCCCGCTGACAGGTGCGCCCCGCGGCAGGGCCACACGCGGCGGCATGCAAACTTGTGCGCCCAGCGGGGCTCCTCCTCTTGTGCCCGGCCGCCCTCCGGACCCCTCCAAGCCGGCCAGGGGAAAGGAGCCCAGTCCCCCGGACACGTGCTGCCGCGGCCCGGTCGACCCGCAGGAACCTGGGCGCCTGGTACCTTGGTGCCCAGCCAGGTGTGAACCCCCGGGCGGTCGTAGAAGGTGCGGGGGAGGGGTACCCCAACCAGCCTGGAGCCCCGCACCGGCGTCCGCCTCCTAGTTCATTCACAAAACAGGAGCCGCCAGGGAGGAAGGCAGCGAGGCTGGAGGAGGAGAGGATGCAGGAAGAAAGGGAGGAGGGGTCAGTGGGGAGGGGGCTGCAGGAACGGCCGCCGGGAAGCCCGGGGCTGCCGCCGCCCCCAACCCGCCTCTCCGCGCCGGACTCGGCGCCCGCAGGGCTGGGAGCTGGCTGGGTGCGGGGGGCTCCGCGAGAGGCACCCCTGCCGCCCGGCGCGCCCCGGCCTCGGCGCAGCCCCGCGCGGCCCGCCCCTCCTGGGTACCGGCCGGCCCGCGCTCACCGTGCCGCCGGCTGCCGCGCTCCGGAGCTCAGCAGGCCCGCGGCGGCTCCATGCCCCTCCTCCCGCTCCACTCCGCGCCGCCGCGCGCTCCGACTGCCGGCGGCCCAGCCGAGCCGCCCTTAAGTACCCAGCGCGTGCCCGCCAGGAGAGGCGCCTCCCCCGGCCCTGGGGCCGGGAAAGTTGACCAGAGTGGGAGGGCCCCCGAGGGCGCACCCCCGACCCCGCGCGGTCCCAGGGAGCGCCACGGGCCGGCGCTTGGATGGGACGCCTGGTCCCGGGTGGACGCGGCTCCGGCTCGCAAGACTCGCAGCCCCTGCGCCCTCTCCGAAGCTGGGTCCCCCGAGTGGGGCCGAAGGCCGCGCGGCTCCGCAATCGCTCTGGGACCAGCTGCCAAGGCGAGACGGTCATTGGGCTCAACCTAGAACCTGAAGCGTCGTTAACTTTCCAGATACCACGCAGGGACTTCCAAAATTGTTACTCTCCCTCCCCGCCCCCACGCCCCGCTCTCTAACCCGCAAAACCTACTCACGCTGCAAGGAAGGCGAGCGGAGAGCACTCTTCCCCGACTTCTGCTCCCGAAGGGGCAGTTCGCTGTCTAGGGGGCTCCCTAAAACCAAGGCAGCAGAACCTTCCTGCTGGCAGGAAAGAGGCGCAGAAGAGAATTGTCAAATGTAAAAAGGCTGGTCAAAGAAGGTGTTAACAATTGTGACAGCTTAGCTTTGAATTCCGCAGTGGGGCGCTGATGACTTTAAGGCGGTTTGCAAAAGCTGCAAATGGTTTTGCAGGAACCTTGGAGGTTCCGGTGTCTTCAAGCCAAAACAATTCCTCCTCTTCTTTTTCACACCTTTATTTCCGACATCCATGACCTCCTAAATTCCCAACTGACCTTATTGCCAGTAGTTTTCAGGTCCCTAAAAGATGGTGCTAGACTCGGGTAAAGTGAGATGAAGTGAGTTGGGGTGCGCTGGGGTGGGGTGAGACCGAGGAGGCGAGGGGAGTTGTTAGCAGAGACCAGTTTAGAGCCAGCTGAAGGCGCTGAGTTTTTACATCTCAGGAAAACTTTAAGAGAAATTATAATTAATAACTAGTTTTTTAAAAATGAGTGGCCGGGCGCAGTGGCTCAAGCCTGTAATCTCAGCACTTTTGGAGGCTGAGGCAGGTGGATCACCTGAGTTCGGGAGTTCAAGACCAGTCTGGCCAACATGGTGAAACCCCGTCTCTACTAAAAATACAAAAAATTAGCCGGGCGTGGTGGTGTGCACCTGTAGTCCCAGCTACTCGGGAGGCTGAAGCAGAAGAATCACTTGAACCCAGGAAGCGAAGGTTGCAGTGAGCGGAGATCGTGCCACTGCACTCTAGCCTAGGCAACAAGAGTGAAACTCCGTCTCAAAGAAAAGAAAGAAAAGAAAGAAAGAAAGATGCCTTATCTGTCTTGCATTATGAACCCCGGAACCCTGGGCTACCTCCTCCACATCCAGAGGCATCACGGACGCCTGGAGTTGCTGCAGATGAGGCTATCTCTGATCCTTGCTCCTTCCCAGATTTGCAATCTGCAACATCAGAGAAAATAAGCAGGGGCTGGGCAGGGGCAAAAGTGAGTGCATCAGCCTGGCGGAGAGCAGATGCTCCTCTTAGAGGCTCATCTCCCTGTGGAGGGCGGGCCCCATGAGGCCAGGTGCTCTATTGTCAAGAGAAGCCAGAAATCTAGATTCTGTATGTGAAATCTCCTAACTTTTTTAAGCATTGATAATTCAAATGTTGAAGGAAACACACTCACACACACACACACACGCCAGACATAATGTGTCTGAGTCATATCCAGCCAACTGGCTGCTTGTAAGTGACCTGTTTAGAAGTCCAAGGAATGGAGCAGCCAGTTTGGAAGGATCCCTTCTGTCCTCACTCAGCAGCAACATGACTTCTCTGGGTGCAAGTTTATCTCCGTGGGGCTGGGCCAGGATCATCTCATGCCTAGTTAGTTTCTTAGACTCCAACTGTGTCCCAAGGCTTATTGCCCTTCTCACGCCGCCAGCTCCACGGAGTTTTCCAGGTGGTGGGGCTGGTTCAGCACCACCCCACGAGTCCATTAAAACCTCCTAAATCAACAGTGGGAACAGATAGAACAGATAGAACCTCATGAGGACAACAAACACCCTGCCCGTACCAATTAATTGGCTTTGCCCCCTAAATGGCCTACCCTAGGGAGCACTCTCTCTTTTTCTGATCTGCAGGGCCAAGGACCTGGTGTTACCAGGCAGATAAGAGAGTCTTTACCTTTGTAGCAGTCTACGCCAGGGAGGATTTGCCTGTAATTAGCATCCAGTTTGTGGTGTCCTATTTGCATTCATCCCTTCACGGGGAGGTGGGGAGGGGTTTATTTAAGGGGCTGTTACAATCAAGCTCGAGTTTATCTCTGCTTACCACTGGGGATTTAGAAATAGGGCTAATTCCATACCCAATCACTTAAAAACGTGAATTCAGATGTTGCTGAATTGGCTTTTCCACAGGTTCCAGAGGATAAGCCTTCCTATTTGGCTCAGTGGTAGAAGATTCACGCTGCACTTACAACACTCATTTAACAAATGCTGAAGGCCTGCTCTGAGCAGAGAACAGTGCTCCAGGCACCTGGAGATCTCGGGCTGGTCCCTGCCATCTAGAACGTTACCCATTTTGAAGACAAATGTGCTTGAGAGTACAAGTAGTACAAGTACAGGCCAAGCGCAGTGGCTCACGCCTGTAATCCCAACACTTTGGGAGGCCGAGGCAGGTGGATCACGAGGTCAGGAGTTCAAGACCAGCCTGGCCTACATGGTGAAACTCCGTCTCCACTAAAGATACAAAAACTTAGCCGGGCATGGCAGCGTGCACCTGTAATCCCAGCTACTTGGGAAGCTGAGGTAGGAGAATCGCTTGAACCTGGGAGGCGGAGGTTGCAGTGAGCCAAGATCGCGCCACTGCACTCCAGCCTGGGTGACAGGACGAGATCCCGTCTCAAAAAAAAAAAAAAAAAAGAGTATAAGTATAAACTGTACAAGACAGTTTATAATTAAATATTGATGAGAGAATCCAATGTGAAGAGTTTGAGGATTTCAGGAAAGGTCTCTGTAAGCTGAAACAGGCTGGGCAGAGTTTCATGGGGAACCTGAGCTGCTATATAGAAAGGGAAGAACATTTTAGATAGAAAGGATAGCTTAAGTACAAGGCCAGGTATAGGAATGGGGGACGTGTGTTTAGAGGACAGCAAAGAGAGGCCAGGGTGGAAGACGAAATCTACCCTAAAGAAGTTCCACCAGCCTGACCAACATGGTGAAACCCCATCTCTACTAGAAATACAAAAATTAGCCAAGCGTGGTGGCACATGCCTGTAATCCCAGTTACTCAAGAGGCTGTGGCACGAGAATCCCTTGAACCCGGGAGGCAGAGGTTGCAGTGAGCCAAGATCGCACCACTGCATTCCAGCCTGGGTGACAGAGTAAGACCTGGCCTCAAAAAAAAAAAAAAAAAAAAAAAGGAGCTTCCAGCAGGGCCTGTTGTGTAGGAAGTGCCTGGTACCCTCTAGCTGCTGTGAGGAGGAGGATGCTAGGGCTGGAGCGGAGGACCTGCAGTGACCGAATAAGGAGTTTGGATTGTATCCAGTAGGTTATGGAGAATTACCGAACATGTCTGAGCAAGATAGGAGTAGATTGCAAGTACTGTTTGGGGAAGGTTGGGCTGGCAGCATTTTGGGGTAAGGACTAGGAACGGGGTATGGGAGATCTGTTAGGAGGCAGATGGAACAAAAGGCTGAGGAGAAGCCGCAATGAGAAGTGTGGGTGCTGCCTTCTGGAGGTGGACTTGAGGACAGGCAGTGACAGGGACTAATTCTAAATGAGTGCCTTGCATGCCAGGAATAATCCTCCAACACGGGAGGCATAACCAAGAGAAAAGTACTCGGCAGTGCAGAGAATTCAAGGGGCCTTTCTCAATGCTTTGGCGGGTTGGAGGTAACTGAAGCTGACAGTTGCACAAACATTTCACCTTTCAATGAAATTTCAAATCCAAACTCATGAAATGCTCAAATATCTTGTACCTGTAACCTCTCTGCCATCACTGGTGCTGGAAGCTGCAGAGCAACCTTGCCAAGACCCAGGTGCTCCATCGTCCCACGGTTCTGCTCCACTGTCTCCTAGTGAGTGGCTTTGAGCAGGGGAGGTGGGAGGAGGGGCATCCAAGCTCTATAGGCTGCCCCCTCACCCTCTGCCCTTACGCTTCGCTGCTCCTCCCTGGCATCCAGCCCATCACTTCCAGCAAAGCAAAACAGAATAGAGGATGGCAGCCAAGCTACCCAGGCTGCCTCCAACCCTCCAGGTTTCATCCCCATCCATTTTCCCTGGGCTGACCACCATGAAAACCTCTTGAAGCTAAGGAGGGCGAACTGAAAATGGCTCCTGAATTGTAGCAGGTTATGTTCCCCCAGCTGACCAAACAGGGCTTTCTCTTCAAGGCGGCTTCAGCTGCAATACTAGTTAATACATAATTCAAAGTGGAAAGTGTGTGTCTTGACTACAGCAAGGCAGCTACTACCAAACAAAGTTACCCTTTCATAACTTTCCCCTCTTACTGACAAGCACTCTGTAATCAGGACCCTTTCCAGGTGCTATGTTTGAAGAAGCAGGCTTAAGGACTTTCCTGTGCTGCTGTTAGAATGGTTCAATTTTAACTCCAGTCTCTCTCTCCTTTGATGGAAGAATCGTTTCATTTCAAATTAAGGGGCCTCTGCTCTGCTGGAGGCAAAGCGGTCAGCCCCTGCTAAGGGACCAGGTTCTTTTATGCTGGCTTGAAGGTCAGGATTAGGAGGGGCACACTAGACCGATAACCGAATGTCAAATCAGACCTGGAGATGCTTTTCTCGGAATCCTAAACAGAAAAAGCTCTTCCCAGCCATCTTTCTTTTCTCTCCCTCCTCTAGAAGAGTGTAGAAAAAAAAAAAAAAAAAACCCAGAAGGCAATTTTCAACACTTATCTATCTTTTTGGTGGAATATTGTGCAGCTACTAAAAAATACGTTCATGAGGACAATAGAGGAATACTCCAGACACTTATGCAGTGTTAAGTAATGAACAGGAGACACAATTGTTATGTATGCATACCTACATTTACGTTGTTGTTTTCTTTAAAACCGTATGAATTAGACTAGGCACAGTGGCTCATGCCTGTAATCCCGGCACTTTGGGAGGCTGAGGTGGGTGGGTCATGAGGTCAGGAGATTGAGATCATCCTGGTCAACATGGTGAAACCCACCTCTACTAAAAATACAAAAATTAGCTGGGCGTGGTGGCATGCACCTGTAGTCCCAACTACTCGGTAGTCCCAACTACTTGGGAGGCTGAGGCAGGAGAATCATTTGAACCCGGAAGGCAGAGGTTGCAGTGAGCCAAGATCGCGCCACTGCCACTCCAACCTGACGACAGAGCAAGACACCATCTAAAAAAACAAAAAACAAAAAACATATGAATTAAAGGCAGGTGAGAAGTTCACCCAAATATCAAGGTCAGGTTTGATCATTAAGATCAGGTTTAGGCTGGGTGCAGTGGCTCACACCTGTAATCCCATTTTGGGAGGCCGAGGCAGGCAGATCACCTGAGGTCAGGAGTTCAAGACCAGCCTGACCAACAGGCAGAAACCATGTCTCTACTAAAAATATAAAATTAGCTGGGCATGGTGGCGCATGCCTGTAATCCCAGCTATTCGGGAGGCTGAGGCAGGAGAATCACTTGAACCTGGGAGGCGGAGATTGTGGTAAACTGAGATATGCCACTGCACCACTCCAGCCTGGGCAACAAGAGTGAAAAAAAAAAAAAATTCAGGCTTAATAATATATTAATAGGTTTGATATTAAAATCAAGTGGTAGAACAATGGATTTTTTTCTCTGAAATTTCTATTAATAAGTAAAACAATTTTGTAATAAAAAGGTATTTTAAGGCCAGGCACAGTGCCATGTGCCTATCGTCCCAGCTGCTCAGGAGGCTGAAGTGGGAGGATTGCTTGAGTCCAGGAGTTTGAGACCAGCCTGGACAACACAGAGAGACCTCATGTTGTAAAAAAAAAAATGAAGATAAATTCTCAGTTCACAGGATTTCCTTATAAGCTGGGGCAGGGTGGGGTGCAGTCTCTATCATACATGGATTCATGTGAAAAAGCTTTCACAACCTGTTTACAATGAAAGCAGTAAATAAAGTGGAAGGGCCAGGATTTAGAATTAGTGGTAGCCAAAAATGGAGTGATTTCCTTTATTTAAATTCCTCCCACTGTTCCTTTGAGAGAATTTAGCAGGGAAAGGCGGAGTGTGCAGAGCTGTGCCAGCTCTTCTGGCACCTTTGAGGGAATTATAAAAAGGCACATGGCTCGGCTGGCACACCCCCGCTGGGGCAGCCCACACTGACCTCCTCATCGAGGACCACAGTGGTCCTGGGCAAGAGGGGGAGGCACATGCTAAATACCGCTCTAGGATTCCCCTAGAAGGAGGCTTTTCCCTGAAGAAAGGATTTCCAAGCCTGGTGATGTCAGCAGCAATGTCCTCCCACCCAGGGAAGTCCCAGGGAGAGGTTCTCTCCTTTGGGCATTGTAAGCCTACTCCTACCAAGTGTCTGCACCACACATGTGTACAGTTATATGACACAAAATGGACACACAAGTGCACACTCTTTCCCAGACTGGTGGAACACAATCCCTGTCTACACTTAAGGTAAGCTTGTTCCGAATTTGTTTGGCTCTTGTTACAATAACATCAACTACAATTCTTTTTTTTTTTCCTCAGTCTTGCTCTGTTGCCTAGGCTGGAGTGCAGTGGTGCCATCACGGCTCACTGCAGCCTCAACCTCTTGGGCTCAAGTGATCCTCCCATCTCAGCCTCCTGAATAGCCGGGACTATGTGCCACCGTGCCTGGCTAATTTTTGTATTTTTTGTAGAGACGGGGTTTCATCATGTTGCCCAGGCTGGTCTCGAACTCCTGGGATCGAGCGATCTTTCCACCTCAGCCTCCTAAAGTGTTGGGATTAGGCCGGGCGCGGTGGCTCACACCTGTAATCCCAGCACTTTGGGAGGCTGAGGTGGGCGGATCACGAGGTCAGGAGATTGAGACCATCCTGGCTAATACGGTGAAACCCCATCTCTACTGAAAAATCAGCTGGGCGTGGTGGCGCTCGCCTGTAGTCTCAGTTACTCGGGAGACTGAGGCAGGAGAATCACTTGAATCCGGGGGGCAGAGGTTGCAGTGAGCTGAGATGGTGGTGCTACTGCACTCTAACCTGGGTGACAAGAGCGAAACTCTCCAAAAAAAAAAAAAAAAAAAAGTGTTAGGATTACAGGTGTGGGCCAAGCCTGGCCCCACCATTCTTTTTTTCTGAGACAGAATCTCCCTCTGTCTTCCAGACTGGAATACATGTCTGGTTGCTCACTGCAACCTCCACCTCCCGGGTTCAAGCAATTCTCCTGCCTCAGCCTCCTGAGTAGCTGGGACTAGAGGCGTGCGCCACCACACCTGGCTAATTTTTAAAAAATATTTTTAGTAGAGACGGGCTTTCACCACATTGGCCAGACTGGTCTCAAACTCCTGACCTCAAGTGATCCACCTGCCTCAGCCTCCAAAGCGCTGGGATTACAGGCATGAGCCACCGTGCCTGGCCATGGTCCCACAATTCTTAATTGTGCTAGCACTTCTGCTTTATGTCTTCTTTCTTGATGAAAGACATCATTAGTCACTGTCACACAGGAGGTCCAAAGTTAGACCCTTTATAAAAGCAGTTAGAGCAGAGCTGAGGGTAGGGGCCATTCCCATCAGTGCCTTTGTTGGAGGGGACCCCCTGCCAAAATACGTCCTACTTGCAGCAGTTAATTTTATTTTATTTTTGGCTAGGACCCCACTCCCCAAATTTCTTTTCTCATCAGATAAGCCAATGTAGTGATTCCCATGTCTGGCAGGGTGTTGCACAGTAGGCTTTGGAAAACTGCAGAGCTTTTTAAAAATCACGAATGCCTGGAACCCATCCCAGATCAATTTAATCAGAATCACTGGGGGTGGACCCCAGGCTTGAATTAAAAAAAAAAAAAAAAATTCCCCAGGCAATTCTATTCTGCATCCAGGGTTGAGAAAACAGCCCGAGGGTTCTCCTCAGCTGACACTTACAAGTGCATTTCTGGCACCGAGAGGCCAGTCAAGAGCCAGCCAGTCAGGCGGTGAGTTCTAGAGCACGTAAGAAAGTGTCTGTCCATTTTCCTCCAGCACCAGGCCTGCCATGGTGTTGGCACCTGTTTAATTTACTGACCTTAAAAACTTAACAATGGGCTGGGCGCAGTGGCTCACGTCTGTAATCCCAGCACTTTGAGGGATTGAGGTTGGTGGATCATTTGAGGCCAGGAGTTTGAGACCAGCCTGGCCAACATGGCGAAACCCTGTCTCTACTAAAAATACAAAAAAAAATTAGCCAGGCGTGGTGACGCACGCCTGTAATCCCAGCTACTCAGGAGGCTGAGGCACAAGAATCCCTTGAACCTGGGAGGCAGAGGTTGCAGTGAGCTGAGATTGTGTCACTGCACTCCAGCCTGGGTGACAGAGCGAGACACTGCCTCAAAAACAAAAACAAAAAAGTTAACAATGGACTAATGAGCTGTCAAGCCAGAAGGAACAAAATAAAAGAAGGAAGGATGTGGATTTGAGTTGGAAATTAGGAAGGAGAGCCAGGGAGAAACAGAGGAACAGGATCAGATGGACGAGGTGAGTCCCCAGGCCTCTCCGACGCACCTGGAATTAGATTTCAACAACCGTTTTGTTCACTAAGTTGCTGTCTGCTTTTTTTCTAGGAGAACTGGGAAAAACGCAGCCAGCCCTTGTCTATAGGAGGACAGAGTTGTCAAAACAACTTGGATTCACTTTGTTTTCTAAAGGACAGAACTTCTGCACTGTGGGGTTTTCCTCACCCAAACATGGGAAAGGGTAGTCTCTAGAGACTCATGAGGGGTCTGGGCTGCTCTCTTTCGGGGAATAGAGTCCCTATTACTCTCTCTCTCACACCGCCCTGGTCTTGGCCACAGAGAAAGACCCACAACTTAGTGCCTGTCCCTTGAAATCTCGCAACAGCAAAAATCTCAGGTCTTTGAAACATTAGCATTCCCATTCTCTTTTCTTCATAGAAAGCCTATTTTCAGGCTGGCCTTTCTCTAGGATTAACATGGCCGCTAAGTTTTGAAGTTTTGAAGGTGGTGTGTTGTCCAATAAAGGTGTGTGTGTGTTGGGGGTGGCTCTAGAGACTCTGGGAGTACAGAGCAGGCCGCTTTGTTCTCCCCAGCGCCAGGTGGCTACCTGTGTGTGTGATGATACATTAGAAAAACCCCACCCAGGAGCTCTTCTGAGCTAGCTCTTGCTCTTCAGGTAGACAGTAAAGATGAAATCTGACATCATTTAATAAACCACTTCAAGGCCCAGTAGCTTTCCTAGTTCCCCAGAAGAGGTGCTCCTGTCGCTCTGGCACCACACAGGTGCTGAGGCTCCTGCCCTCAGCCTCCGGCAGCTCCGTGCTGGAGTTAGGGGCTGGCCAACTGGTTGACTTTTTATTTGCAATAATTGACTTCTCTGGACCTTATTTTTCCCTTCTCCAAAGAGGGCCATTAACCCAGCTGCTTTTTCCTCTCTCAAGGAATGGTATGGGAATAGAGCTATTAACGTATTTACGCTTTGAGCTTCTTGCAAGGAATAACTACTAAAAATGATACACTGTAGGCGGGCGCAGTGGCTCACGCCTGTAGTCCTAGCACTTTCGGAAGCCAGAGTGGGTGGATCACCTGAGGTCGGGAGTTTGAGACCAGCCTGACCAACATGGAGAAACCCTGTCTCTACCAAAAATACAAAATTAGCCGGGTGTGGTGGTGCATGCCTGTAATCCCAGCTACTCGGGACGCAGAGGCAGGAGAATTGCTTGAAGCCGGGAGGTGGAGGTTGCGGTGAGCTGAGATTACGCCATTGCACTCCAACCTGGGCAACAAGAGTGGAACTCCGTCTCAAAAAAAAAAAAAAAAAAAGATACACTGTAGGCTGGGCTCAGTGGCTGATGCCTGTATTTCCCAGTACTTTGAGAGGTCAAGGTGGACTGATCTCTTGAGGTTAGAAGTTCAAGACCAGCCTGGCCAACATAGTGAAACCCCATCTCTACTAAAAAATAAAAAAAAGCCGTGTGTGGTGGTGGGCGCCTGTAATCTCAGCTACTCAGGAGGCTGAGGCAGGAGAATCGCTTGAACTCGGGAAGTGGAGGTTGCAGGTGAGCCGAGATTGCGCCACTGCACTCCAGCCTGAATGACAGAGTGAGACTCTGTCTCAAAAAAACAAAAAAAACAAACAAAAATGATACAATGTTATTCTGAGAATGATACCTGAAAATTGAAGCCCTGCTTATAGGAAATGAATGGGAAAGCAACAACCTTCAAAAAAGACATTTCTGGAGTTCATGGGAAGACTTGCTACATTTTCTATGTTGCACACTTGCCACATGGCTTTCTGCTTCCTCTGCTCCCAGGAAGGCAGTCTTGGATGTTTACTATCTTGGCCATCCTACAAAAGAAGCCTTTCCATAAGCAATTCACCAAAGCTGCCAAAGTGCAGGAGTAAGTGGGCTGTGGAGCTTTCATACACCTCCTTCCAGCTTCTGGGCAAACTACAAGGTCAAACACAAGAGGTGTAACAAATTTTGGTGTTTGAGGTTGTTTCTGTGGTTGTTTTCCCAGAGACGGCTTTGTTATGTTGCCCAGGCTGGCCTCGAACTCCTGGGCTCAAATGATCCCTCTGCCAAGGCCTCCCAAGTAGCTAGGATTCCAAACCACCGTGCCTGGCTTGAGGTTGGGTTTTAACGTACTAGGACACTCTTTTGAGGCTATTTGGGCTAAAGCTTAACTTGACGTAGGTGTTTCATTTAAACAAGCAGGGAATCACTCTTTTTTTTTTTTTTGAGACGCAGTCTCGCTGTGTCACCGAGGCTGGAGAGCGGTGGCACAATCTCGGCTCACTGCAACCTCCACCTCCTGGGCTCAAGTGATTCTCCTGCCTCAGCCTCCTGAGTAGGTGGGACTACAGGTGCATACCACCACACCTGGCTAATTTTTACATTTTTAGTAGAGATGGGGTTCACCATGTTGGCCAGGCTGGTCTTGAACTCCAGATCTCAAGAGATCCACCTGCCTTGGCCTCCCAAAGTGCTGGGATTACAGGCATGACCACGGCGTGGGAACCACTTTCTTTATCCACACTTACACTAAGAACAGATTTTAACAATTTGGAAATACAGTATCTATGTATCAGGTAGCAGCAAGCACGGTGGGAAAAAGCACAGCCTTTGGAGCCAGACTGCTTGGGTCCAGTACTGGTTTGGCTGCTTCTAACTGGCTATGTAATCTGAGGCAGTTAGCCTCGTGTGTGCCTCAGTTTTCCTATCTGTAGAACAGGGTCACAGTAAGACCTATCTCACAGGCCCAGTGTGAGGGTTAAAGGGATTAATATGTGTCACATGCACAGAAGAGCATAATAAGCTCTGTAGAGTGTTAACTGTAATCGTGATCTTGACATACAGTGATACAGAGGTACAACCATTCAACCTAGACTTTCCAGATGAACCCAGTGTTTTAAGGGGCCATCAGACCTTATATCCTGAATCTGATTTGGGAAATAGAGTCATTATTCTAGGGACATTCCAAACCCCATAAGAAGGCATACCCTATACACTAAGGGCAGAGTCTCAGAGATGAGAAACCTCTTTTAAATAGACCTGCAGGGGCTCAGGATTTCTCTCCCGGATGAGTACTTATAAGCCACTAAGTAGTAATTATAAGCCACTAATTAGTATTTGCACCTGGGACCTGGCTGCTGGTGGGTGTAACTTGCAAAGCATATTAGCGTGTCCCTGATGGTGGTTTTGGTACACAGAAAACTCCAGGCCTGAAGATTTCCTAGTCCTGAATTATTTAGAGAATGGTATCAACACTGCCTTGAGACTGAGCTTTTGCATTTCACGGGTGTTTTAAGCAAAGTCAGCTGAGGGTGGGAGAATGTAGACGGGTACAAACTTTTGGGGGGACATTTGGTACTAATATTTGAAATGGTTACACTCCTTTGATCTGGCACTACAACCTCTTAAGACCTATTGCATAGTAACATTTCAGTATACAAAGTTATGTTTGAGAATCATTGAAAAACCATTGGAAGTTAGAAACAAGTCAACGGAACCATCAATAAACAAATGCTGCAGTTTACCCCAACAATGGAAGCCATGCCATCATCACAAAGGAAGAGATCTGTGAGTACTGATATGAGTGTCTCCAAGGTATATGACTCAGAAAAAATGATGTGGGACACTATTTGGGGTAATAAAATATGGTAATAAATAAAGATCTAGAGGGATTTTGCACCAGTTTGTCAGTGGTAATCTTGGGTAGGAGTTGAGGTGAGATTGTGGGAATTTTTCTTTCTTTGGAAATACAGTATCTATTGGGTAGCAGCAAAGCACAGTGGTAAAAAGCACAGCCTTTGGAGCCAGACTACCTGGATCCAAATACTGGTTTAGCTTCTCCTTACTGGTCATATAATCTGGGCAAGTAATCTGCCTCTTGTGTGCCTCAGTTTTCCCATCCGTAGTCATAGTAAGACTATCTCAGAGTGTGAGGGTCAAGGGAATTAACATGTATTGTTCTGGGCGCAGCGGTTCATGCCTGTAATCCCAGCACTTTGGGAGGCCGAGGCAGGTGGATCTTTTGAGCCCAGGAGTTCGAGACCAGCCTGGGCAACATGGCAAACCCTGTTTCTACTTTTTTAAGAAAACAAAAATTAGCCGGGCATGGTAGCACGCCCCTGTAGTCCCAGCTACTCGGGAAGCTGAGGAAGGATAATTGCTTGAACCCGGGAGGCAGAGGTTGCAATGAACTGAGATTGCACCACTGCACTCCAGCCTGGACAACAAAGCAAGACTCAATCTAAAAAATATATATATTAGCTGGGTGTGGTGGTGCATGTCTGTAGTTCCAGCTACTCGGGAGGCTGAGGTGGGAGGATCACCTAAGCCTGGGAAGTAGAGATTTCAGTGAGCTGTGATTGTGCCACTGCACTCCAGCCTGGGTGGCAGAGAGACTGTCTCCAAAAAAAAAAAAAAAAGTGCCAAACTACATATACATTAAACTTGTTCTGGCCGGGCGCGGTGGCTCAAGCCTGTAATCCCAGCACTTTGGGAGGCCGAGACGGGCGGATCACGAGGTCAGGAGATCAAGACCATCCTGGCTAACCTGGTGAAACCCCGTCTCTACTAAAAAATACAAAAATCTAGCCGGGCGAGGTGGCGGGCGCCTGTAGTCCCAGCTACTCGGGAGGCTGAGGCAGGAGAATGGCGTAAACCCGGGAGGCGGAGCTTGCAGTGAGCTGAGATCTGGCCACTGCACTCCAGCCTGGGCGACAGAGCGAGACTCCGCCTCAAAAAAAAAAAAAAAAAAAAAAACTTGTTCTAACTCACATCACATATCTGAAAATGTACACAAATACACACAGCAGCCGGGCACTGTACCTGTGGGCTGTACCGCCCCTCAGACTCGAGGGCAAAGGGCCAGCACGGGGGAGGTGGTAAGCAGCCCATGTGTCAGCCGAACGCAAACGCCTTCTTGGTGGGACCCACGTGTTGGGGTTCACGCGTATATGTGAGTACCTGAGTTTGCATCTCAAACTCTACTCTGCTTGAAAGGCTTTTACTTCTGTACTCACTTTGAGCAGGAGAAGCTCCATTGTATTCAACAGATGTTCAAAACATTTCATGGAGGGTCTTCCGATGTAGTAAACAGGCTCCTGGCTGCGACCCAGCAGACTTGGAACCAAATCCCACCAAGGGAGGATGCCAAGAGCCTGCCTCCCTGCTCTTCAAGATTGTTGTGAGAATCAGACAAGCTTATGGATGGAAAATGACTTTCCAAACTAAAGGAAATGCAAACACTGATCCTGCAACACTGTGTTACAAAGAACCTCAGAGGGCACTCTGGGGGAGGGGCACAAAAACTGAGGCCTGGCAGCGTGGGGCTCCTGACTCCCTATGAAGAACTGGGGAGGACAACAGGTGATGACCCCTCGAATGATAAGTTTCAGCTTTCCAGGGTCGAAGGTGGGGTCTGCATTCCCCTCTCACCTTGCCAGCTTGTGCAGAGGGCGCTGAGCACAGCCCTGAGCCCTGCCTGCAGGAAAGAGGCAGCACCGGGTATTGTAAGGAGCAACACAGGTTCCCAACCCCCAAGCGGTGATTCAGTTCCAACAGAGTGGAGCATGGCAGGCAGAGGTGCCGCGCACTGCAGTGTGGCTGCTGCATGTGACTGCAGCATGTCTGTGGCTGCAGAGCTTGCTGAGGACACAGCCAGGCCCTCTGAGGTCAAGGCTGCTGCTGGGGGAAGGGACGTATTGGGGAAGAAGACCCCTCATGGTCAGGGAAATGTGGCACCTCTCACAGCTCCGTTTTCTGACTCTCCCTTTGCCACAGAAATTCTGGCTGAGATTTTAGATTTTTGTGCAGACTGCAGAAGCTTATCTGGTTTTGCACAGGTCAGATGACTCATCTCTCGGCTTATCAATTGATCCACTCTCACATGTTGTAGCCAGCCCTCCAATGCGGCAAACGATTGGGCAAGAGGCACAATTAAGTGGCAGGCAGCGCTTCATTCAGTCACCCTCGCAGACAAAGGGACACAACAGGTGGGTGGACACAGGGTAGATCAACACGCTTGCTCTCCTCTTTTTGGGCCACTGAGGAGAAACTGCTGCTCAGAGAAGAGGAGCTGAAACAACAGAGCCCCTGAGGCCACGTTGGGGGGTGGCATGAAGGGGGCTGGGGATCACTGCTTCCTTTTTATGGAGGGGAAAAACTGGCTGGGTATGGTTATATGTATTTCTTTCATTTTTTCCATTTCGGGGCAGGGCCTCACTCTGTCGCCCAGGCTGGAGTGCAGAGGTGCAGTCATAGCTCACTGCTGCCTCAAACTCCTGGACTCAAGCGATCCTCTTACTTCAGCACCCCTCCCTCCTGAGACCTGCTCTTACCTCTGGGCCTTCGCACTTGCTGTTCCCATTACTTGGAAGGATCTTTCCCCATTATTTCAGTACTAATTCACCTCCTGATCATTATTCAAATAGCAACTTCTCAGCAAGGCTACCTCTGAAAAACAAATCTCAACTTACTGTTCCCACCCTCCTCCCTCCTGACTTTATTTTCTCCATAGCATCTCTCACCACTTGATTTTTTTTTTTCTTTTCTTGTGTTTTTTTGAGACAGAGTCTTGCTCTGTCACCCAAGCTGGAGTACAGTGGCACAACCTCAGCTCACTGCAATCTCTGCCTCCTGGGTTCA
The DNA here is from genome assembly GCF_047675955.1 of Chlorocebus sabaeus. NCBI lineage: Eukaryota > Metazoa > Chordata > Mammalia > Primates > Cercopithecidae > Chlorocebus > Chlorocebus sabaeus. Next base: position 66,053,092 of record NC_132908.1, on the reverse strand, counting down.
AGCGATTCTCCTGCCTCAGCCTCCTGAGTAGCTGGGATTACAGGCGCATCCCACCATGCCTGGCTAATTTTTGTATTTTTAGTAGAGACAGGGTTTCACCATGTTGGCCAGGCTGGTCTCAAACTCCTGACCTCAGGTGATCCACCCACCTCGGCCTCCCAAAATGCTGGGATTACAGGTGTGAGCCACCACGCCTGGCCCCACTTGACATTGTTTATCTTATTTGTTGCTGTCTCCCTCCCCTGCCTCATAAGCTCCCCTCAAGGGTAAGAGTTCTGTTTCGTTCACTGTTGTGTTCTCAGGGCCCAGTGCAGCATCTGGTATGTAATAGCTGCTCAATAAATTGTTGTCATTGCTTGCGGTTTGCTTTCCTACATCCCAGTCCCTGGCATACTGGCTCTTACATGTGAATGGGCGGACAGAGCCATAGGAAAGCAAAGAAGTGCAGGAGAGGGTGGAACAAACGAAGCAAGGGCTGGGTGTGGTGGCTCATGCCTGTAATCCCAGCAATCCTGGGAGGCGGAGGCAGGCAGACCACCTGAGGTCAGGAGTTGGAGACCAGCCTGGCCAACATGGCGAAACCCTGTCTCTACTAAGACTACAAAAAAATAGCTGGGTGTGGTGGTGCACACCTGTAATCCCAGCTACTCCGGAGGCTGAGGCAGGAGAATTGCTTGAACCCAGGAGGCGGATGTTGCAGTGAGCCAAGATCGCACCATTGCACTCCAGCTGGGGCAACAGAGCAAAACTGTCTCAAAAAAAAAAAAACAACAAAAAGCCAGGTGCGGTGGTTCACGCCTGTAATCCCAGCACTCTGGGAGGCCAAGGTGGGTCGATCATGAGGTCAGGAGTTCAAGACTAGCCTGGCCAAGATGGTGAAACCCTGTCTCTACTAAAAATACAAAAAGAAAAAAAAAAAAACAACAACGAAGCAAGGGACGTGGAGGAGGAGGTCGGGAAATATGGGAAATTATGAGTGTGGAGAGATGATAAGGAGCAAAGCAAAAGATAAGAGATTTCTGATTAAATAACACTGAACTTGGAGAAGGACAAGTTTGTGCCAAGGAGGAAGAAAAACAAAGCAGAGAGGGGAAACTCTCCAGAAAGTTCAGGAAGTCTAACCTGAAAAAGCAGTTGAAGGTTGGGCAGAAGCCTGGGGTTTGGCTGTAGCCACAAGTGGGGCCTCTGCATGTCTCCTGAGGCTGAGCCATCGCCTGTAGAGCAAGGGGGTGGTGGATGGCGGGCCTGGGAACAGGAGAAAGAGCCTAGGAGGGGAAAAAGGAGAGGAGGAGGCACAGAGCCAAGCAGAACGCTGAGTGAGTGCCACACAGCAGTCTAGGAAACGGGCCACTGGGTGGTGGAGGACGCTGTAGGTGAGGGGTCAGCAGAGCCTCAGCGGGCCAGGTGGAGGCGGCAGCAGAAGGGGCGGTGGGAGGTGGGAAGGTGGTCTCTGAGGGAGAAGAGCAGGGTGCGGGTGGGAGGCAAGACACACCTCACAGGGTCCATGCAGGAAAGTGTCACTTTTGTTCCCATGTATTTCGTTTAAGTTTTTGTGCTTTTATTTTTCGGGGGGGACAGAGTTTCCCTTGTTGCCCAGACTGGAGTGCAGTGGCACAATCTCGGCTCACCGAAATCTCTGCCTCCCGGGTTCAAGGGATTCTCCTGCCTCAGCCTCCCGAGTAGCTGGGATTACAGGCATGTGCCACCATGCCCAGCTAATTTTGTATTTTTAGTAGAGACAGGGTTTCTCCATGTTGGTCAGGCTGGTCTTGAACTCCCGACCTCAGGTGATCTGCCCACCTCAGCCTTCCAAAGTGTTGGGATTACAGGCGTGAGATACTGCGCCCGGCCGTTTTTGTGCTTTTATTATCCTAAAGTTTTCACATTCTTTCCCAAGGACTGTCATTCATATATACATACACACACACATATATATAATATAGAAAATCTGGAAAATTTTAATCATTTGGTCATGTTTAAAAGGATTACATTAGGGCCCAGTGTGGTGGCTCACACCCATAAACCCAGTGCTTTGGAAGGCTAACGGGGGAGGATTGCTTGAGGCCAGCAGTTCAAAACCAGCCTGGGCAACATATTAAGACCCTGTCCCTACAAAAAAAAATTAGCCAGGTGCAATAGTGCACACCTGTGGCCTCAGCTACTTGGGATGCTAAGGTGGGTGGACTGCTTGAGCCCAGGAGGTTGAGGCTGCAGTGAGCTATGATCATGCCACTTCACTCCAGCCTGGGTGACAAAGTGAGACCCTGTTAAAAAGAAAAAAAAAATAGGCCACGCGTGGTAGCTCATGCCTATAACCCCAACACTTTAGGAAACCGAGTCAGGAGGACTGCTTGAGTCTAGGAGTTTGAGACAAGTCTGGGCAACATAGCAAGACCTCATCTCTGCTAAAATTTTAAAAAGTAGCCAGGAGTGGTGGTGCAAACCTGTGATCCCAGCTACTCTGGGGGCTGAGGTGGAAGGATTCCTTGAACCCAGGAGGTCAAGGCTGCAGTGAGCCATGACTGCGCTACTCTATACCAGCTTGGGCAACAGAGCAAAACTCTGTCTTAAAATAAAGGCCAGTTGGCCGGGCGCGGTGGCTCAAGCCTGTAATCCCAGCACTTTGGGAGGCCGAGACGGGCGGATCACGAGGTCAGGAGATCAAGACCATCCTGGCTAACACGGTGAAACCCCGTCTCTACTAAAAGATACAAAAAACTAGCCGGGCAAGGTGGCGGGCGCCTGTAGTCCCAGCTACTCGGGAGGTTGAGGCAGGAGAATGGCGTAAAAACCCGGGAGGCGGAGCTTGCAGTGAGCTGAGATCTGGCCACTGCACTCCAGCCTGGGCGACAGAGCGAGACTCCATCTCAAAAAAAATAAAATAAAATAAAGGCCAGGCACGGTGGCTCATGCCTGTAATCCCAGCACTTTGGGAGGCCAAGGTGGGTAGATCACCTGAGGCCAGGAGTTCGAGATCAGCCTGGTCAACATGGAGAAACCCTGTCTCTACTAAAAATACTAACACTAGCTGGGCATGGTGGTGTGCACCTGTGCTTCCAGCTACTTGGGAGGCTGACGCTTGAGCCCAGGAGTTGGAGGTTGCAGTGAGCCGAGATTGTGCCACTGCACTCCCAGCCTGGGTGACACTGTCTCAAAAAAAAAAAAAAAAAAAGAAAAGAAAAATAAAAAGAAAAAAATAAATCAATAAAGTTAGGCATAATGGTGGCACATACCTGTAATTCCAGGTACTCAGGAGGCTGAGTGGGGAGGACTACTTGAGTCCAGAAGTTGAGAATAGCCTGGGCAATGCAGTGAGACCCCACCTCAAAAAAAAATCAATAAAGAACAGATGTTTTTAGTTGCCTGCCAAATAGTTCAAATTAAGAGGTGATCTATAACTAGAGATAAAGGTACTAGGATGCTTCATGAGACACTCGAGGGTTTTGGACTAGATAGTGTCTTAGACTAATCAAGGTGGTCAATCAGGATCTGTCCTCAGAACTGGAATGCAGTTAATGCAAACAAAGTTGTAAGTGAAATGGATTGTGTAACACATTCGACCTGCTGATCTGAAGTGGGTTGTGGAGTCCAGTTAAAGGAAGGCCAAGAAACAAGCATTTTTATTGTATATCCAGCTGGCCCAAAGGAGATTCTTCTTATATTTGAAAGCCACAATGCCCATTTTCTAGACATCCTCGATTTGGAGAATAGAAATTAATCCAGCTACACTAGCTGAATGGAAATATTCCTTAAACACACCTAGCTAGGTTTGTTCTAATTCTCTGCTCACTAAGCTCACTTGTGATTCTGTTCATAAGATGGCCTCTTTAAAGGGACGCCATCAAGGAAGTTCTGAACTCAGAACCGTGTCTGTGATCTGGGCAGAGAGAAATATCCTGTTGTTAACTAGCAAATGGCCATGTTTGTGTATAGATCCTTCAGCCACTCGAGCTTTTGGAAACGGCGTTTTGGTTCCTGTGGGTCTGGTCACCCCAGAGAGCGGGATAAAATCCTGTGATAAAATTCTGTACCTAGCCCCGCAAAGCCGAGGACTGATCAAGCAGCTCTGGGTTCGCCTCATCAAGGTGTTGACAACAGGGAGGTATAATCTGAAGCAGCCAGCCAGTATCTCCTTTCTGTTATCTCTTTTAGCTGCCATCAAAATGCAGTGGCCAAAATACATAAAGAAATAAAGCGGAGACCACAGTGCTATATCTGAAATTGTTTCAACAGCCCTGGCATCAGGCCACCAGCATGCATTCTTTCCAGCCTGCATTCAGTGTGAACCCATTGTCTAGGCATTCATCTTTCTGAAGGAGCAGAGGACAGAAGGCAGGATGTAAACTCTCTGGATGCTTGTGGTTCTTTTCTCCTGATAATAAGGGCAACTCTGCAAACAGCAGCAGAGGGAGTGAAGAAAAATGGCCTGGGAGGACAAACACAGGACTCACCCTTTTTCTCTGGAAAAGTCAACCAGCTTGATTGTCCTTTCTGGGCATCAGAGCCTCTTCAACTCCATAGTTTTCCATCTCGACACCAGAGGACCATATTTAGCCCTGTTGTTCTTTCCATCCAAGATCATTTTATTTCCTTTTGCATTATTTGATAACTATTCCCTTCCCCTCCCCACCTCCAACTGCATCTCCTACTCTGAAATGCTTCTTGAGCAGCCAAGGGTGGCCAGCTCTGCTCCTCATTTTCCTGAGGAAGAAGAATCTCAGCCTGGAAGAATATAGAGCTAGGTGACATATGGGTGGCCAGTCTCTTCTCCCCAAGTTCCAAGAGAGTGGACAATTAGTCAAATGCCATCAGTCATGTTAAAATATACTTCCACTAGGTAGACATCCTTCTCTCAAAGCTAGAGGACAGTGAAAAATGTGCAGATTGAGATTTGTAATTGTTTTCCCTTTTTTTTTTTCCCGAGACGGAGTCTTGCTCTGTCACCCAGGCTGGAGTGCAGTGGTGCAATCTCAGCTCACTGCAACCTCCGCCTCCCGGGTTCACACCATTCTCCTGCCTCAGCCTCCCGAGTAGCTGGGACTACAGGCATCCACCACCACGCCTGGCTAATTTTTTTGTATTTTTAGTAGAGACAGGGTTTCATTGTGTTAGCCAGGATGGTCTTGATCTCCTGACTTCATGATCCACCTGCCTCAGCCTCCCAAAGTGCTGGGATTACAGGCGTGAGCCACCGCGTCCGGCTAATTGTTTTCTCTTAACTGCACACCCTTCAGGCTGAATGCGGGAGTGCCAAACAGATGCCTTAGGAAGGGACCCTGAAGACCCAAGTGACCAGCACCATAAAGCCACCCCAAGGGTCAGCCATGCTGCCAGCACTCAAGAGGCAGCAGGGACACCTGCCAGAAGACCTGGGCATGGCTCTGGGTGCCTGGCCCTGCCTGCCTCCTCCATGTCCTTGGAGCCAGGTCTATGGCAGGACCACAATCTTCTTCTCCAGCTTCTGTGCAGGGAACAGGAAGTTTTTCATGATGTCATCCAGCTCTTCTAGGGCCAACTGGGCATGGAGCTTGGCCACGTCATCGGGCTCCAGATGCACCACGTGCTTCAGCAGGTGGTAGAGATCCTTGAGGACGGCGCTCAGCACCTGCACAAGAGAGAGAGCCATGACCACCTGTCTACTGTGCCAGCATTTCTCAGTACGACTGAACTGCCCTCTCCTCCTGCCTGAGGAGATCTGTGAGGACATCCACAGACTTCCTGAAGATAATGTGGCTGGGTGCAGTGGCTCATGCCTGTAATCCGCACTTTGGGAGGCCAAGGCAGGCGGATCACTTGAGTCCAGGAGTTTGAAACCAGCCTGGGCAATGTGGCAAAACCCCATCTCTACAAAATATACAAAAATTAGCCGGGTTTGGTGGCACACGCCTGTAGTCCTGGCTATTCAGGAGGCTGGGGTTGGGAGGATCATCTGAGCCTGGGAGGTCAAGGCTGTAATGAGCCACGATTGTGCCACTACACTCCAGCCTGGGCGGGAAAAAAGAAAAAAAAAAAGAAGATAATGCATGGCCATCTTGGGTTGGAGAAGGAGGCAGGGGTGGCGCTGGCCCTTGTATTGAGATAGGTTTCCCATTGTGTTTATCACTCACCCCATGCCTAGTTACATGGCCTTGGGGCTTCTACTCCCCTTTACTCCCAGGCCCCCCTAGTTACATGGCCTTGGGGCTTCTACTCCCCTTTACTCTCAGGCCCAATCATAGTTCCCAGACTCCTTTATTCAGTCCCAAAGCATGGCAGAGACCTCAGGACCACAGACAGGCAAGACTGCCCGGATATGATTCCTCCCAGAGCAAATGATTACCAGCATTTTTTTCCTCCCCAGCTCCCCACAAAGCCCTTTGCCACCACCCACAGAATGGGCAACTATCTTATGAAACCCGGGAGGCTTTTTTTTTTTTTTTTTTGGAGACAGAGTCTCACTCTGTTGCCAGGCTGGAGTTCGGGGGCGTGATCTCAGCTCACTGCAACCTCCACCTCCCGGGTTCAAGCAATTCCCCTGCCTCAGCCTCCTGAGTAGCTGGGACTGCAGGTGCATGCCACCACACCCAGCTAAATTTTGTATTTTTAGTAGAGACGGGGTTTCACCATGTTGGCCAGGATGGTCTCAAACTCTTGACCTCATGATCTACCCGCCTCGGCCTCCCAAAGTATTGGTATTACAGTCATGAGCCACTGCGCCTGGCCTAGGAGGCTATTGATTCAGCAATCATGCCTTTCCTTGCCCCTACTTTAAAAATCTGTCACCAGGCCGATGCAGTGGCTCACACCTATAATCCCAGCACTTTGACAGGCCAAAATGGGCAGATTACTTGAGATCAGGAGTTAGTGACCAGCCTGGCCACCATGGTGAAACCCCATCTCTACCCAAAATACAAAAATTTGCCATTTGTAGTCCCAGCACTTTGGGAGGCCGAGGTGGGTGGATCATAAGGTCAGGAGTTTAAGACCAGCCTGGCAAACACAGTGAAACCCTGTTGCTGCTAAAAATACAAAAAATTAGCTGGGCATGGTGGCAGGTGCCTGTAATCCCAGCTACTCGGGAGGATGAGGCAGGAGAATCACTTGAACCCAGGAGGCGGAGGTTGCAGTGAGCTGAGATCAAGCCACTGCACTCCAGCCTGTGCAACAGAGTGAGTGAGACTCTGTCTCAAAAAAAAAAAAAGTCGGCCGGGCGCGGTGGCTCAAGCCTGTAATCCCAGCACTTTGGGAGGCTGAGACGGGCGGATCATGAGGTCAGGAGATCGAGACCATCCTGGCTAACACGGTGAAACCCCGTCTCTACTAAAAAGTACAAAAAACTAGCCGGGCGAGGTGGCGGGCGCCTGTAGTCCCAGCTACTCCGGAGGCTGAGGCAGGAGAATGGCGTAAACCCGGGAGGAGGAGCTTGCGGTGAGCAGAGATCCGGCCACTGCACTCCAGCCTGGGTGACAGAGCCAGACTCCGTCTCAAAAAAAAAAAAAAAAAAAAAAGTCTGCTACTACAGTTTCCATTTTTCATGAGCAATGCTCCGATTTTATGGTCTGATACGGAATTAGGAGGGTGTCAAAAGTACCTATTCACAGGAGCTCCTACTTCCCCCAAAAATCCTCCCGACTTGGGAGCTAGAACTTCTAGCAAGAAACAGGTTTGAAAGGAACAGGGAAACAAAAATAAGGGGACTGAGGCTGGGTGCGGTGGCTCAGGCCTATAATCCCAGCACTTGGGAGGCCAAGGTGGGTGGATCATTTGAGGTCAGGAGTTTGAGACAGCCTGGCCAACAAGGTGGAACCCCGTCTCTACTAAAAATTAGCAGGTGTGGTGGCGTGCACCTGTAATCCCAGCTACTGGGGAGGCGGAGGTTACAGTGAGCCGAGATCATGCCTGGGCAACAAAGTGAGACTTCACCTCAAAAAACCAAAACCCAAAACAAAACAGTAAGGAGATTTAGGGACCAACTGGTCCAACTAGGGACAGGAGGCAATTGGGCCACAGGGGGTCATGAGACTTATCTGCAGCTACTTGTAAAGTTACTTCTGGTCCAGGGCGTTTTGCCTCAAATACTACTACTTTTTGGGTCAGAGACTATTTTAGGTACTTTCTATATATGATCTAATTTTTCTGCCAGTCCTATAGACGAAAGTTATTAGCCCTATCTTATATTTGCAGAAACTGAGGGTTAGAGGGTTAAAGTTACTCAGCTAAAAAAATGATGGAGCCAGGTTTCCAACATTCAGAGCCTGTGTCCTTATTTTAAATTTTTATTGAAAAGATAATACAGTACAAAAGAGCACATATTAAAAAGTAAGGCTCTCTTCTACTCCAGACTCCTAGCTGCTTCCCTTCTCAGAGGACATCACTCATATAAAGACATATTCTCATTGTTTACAAGCACACGTGTATACTTCTGTTTCTTGTCTCCTCCCTGCAAGATTTTTTTTTTTTTTTGAGACGGAGTCTCGCTCTGTCGCCCAGGCTGGAGTGCAGTGGCCAGATCTCAGCTCACTGCAAGCTCCGCCTCCCGGGTTTTCGCCATTCTCCTGCCTCAGCCTCCCGAGTAGCTGGGACTACAGGCGCCCGCCACCTCGCCCGGCTATTTTTTTTGTATTTTTTAGTAGAGACGGGGTTTCACTGTGTTAGCCAGGATGGTCTCGATCTCCTGACCTCGTGATCCTCCCGTCTCGGCCTCCCAAAGTGCTGGGATTACAGGCTTGAGCCACGGCGCCCGGCCCCTGCAAGATTTTTGAGACAGAGTCTCGCTCTGTTGCCCAGGCTAAAGTACAGTAGTACAATCATAGCTCACTGCAGGCTCAAACTCCTGGGCTCCAGCAATCCTCCATCTCTGCCTCCCAAGTAGCTGGGACTACAGGCATATGTCACAATGCTTGGCATTTTAGTGTTTTGCTATTTTGCCCAGGCTGGTCTTGAAATTCTGGGCTCAAGCAATCCTCCCACCTCAGAGGTTGGGATTACAGGCATGAGCCACCAAGCCCAGCCTTTCCTTGCCTTTTTAAAGTACAAAATTATATTCTATGCTTTGTTGTATACCATGATTTTCCCCCCCACTTAACATATTTTGTAGCCGGGCACGGTGGTTCATGCCTGTAATTTCAGCACTTTGGGAGGCCGAGGCAGGTGGATCATGAGGTCAGGAGTTTGAGACCAGCCTGGCCAACATGGTGAAACCCTGTCTCTACTAAAAATACAAAAATTAGCTGAGCATGGAGGCGCGTGCCTGTAATCCCAGCTACTTGGGAGGCTGAGGCAGGAGAATTGCTTGAACCCGGGAGGCGGAGGTTGCAGTGAGCCGAGATTGTGCCATTGCACTTCAATGTGGGCAACAGGGCATGACTTCATCTCAAAAAAAAAAAAAAAAAATTTTGTATAATTGGCACATATGGAAATAACTTATTTTTTATAGTTGCAGAGGATGAATGTAATGCAATTCATTTACTCATCTTTCCAATGAAAGTAATTTAAATTCTTTTTTATCTTTTGCTATTGCAAATATTGCTGCAATAAACAGTTTTGTTTTTGTTTTTTTTTCCTGAGATGGAGTCTGGCTCTGTTGCCCAGGCTGGAGTGCAGTGGCCAGATCTCAGCTCACTGCAAGCTCCGCCTCCCGGGTTTACACCATTCTCCTGCCTCAGCCTCCTGAGTAGCTGGGACTACAGGCGCCCGCCACCTTGCCCGGCTAGTTTTTTTGTATTTTTTAGTAGAGGCGGGGTTTCACCATGTTAGCCAGGATGGTCTCGATCTCCTGACCTCGTGATCCGCCCGTCTCGGCCTCCCAAAGTGCTGGGATTACAGGCTTGAGCCACCGCGCCCGGCCATAAACAGTTTTTTGAAGATGGGGTCCTGCTATATTGCGTAGGCTGATCTTGAACTCCTGGCCTCAAGTAATTCTCCCACCTCAGCCTCCTGAGTAGTCAAGATTAGAGGCATAAGCCACTGTGCCCAGTGCAATACGCATTCTGATACTTAAGTCATTACAGACATGTATAAGTATATCTGTAGGACAAATATCTAGAAATGGAATTTCTGGCTCAAAAGGTAATGCGCATTACAATTTTGATAGATATGGCCAGAGAGGTCCAATAATTTATATTTTTCTTAAACACTATGAAAATTCCTGTTTCACTGGCCAGGCGCGGTGGCTCAAGCCTGTAATCCCAGCACTTTGGGAGGCCGAGACGGGCGGATCATGAGGTCAGGAGATCGAGACCATCCTGGCTAACACGGTGAAACCCCATCTCTACTAAAAATACAAAAAAAAAAAACTAGCCGGGCGAGGTGGCGGGCGCCTGTAGTCCCAGCTACTCCGGAGGCTGAGGCAGGAGAATGGCGAGAACCCGGGAGGCGGAGCTTGCAGTGAGCTGAGATCCGGCCACTGCACTCCAGTCCGGGCTACAGAGCAAGACTCCGTCTCAAAAAAAAAAAAAAAAAAAAAAAAAAAAAGAAAATTCCTGTTTCACCGTATTCTTATCAGTGCCACGTACTATAAACTCCTCATTTTTGCTAATCCAGTAGAAAAAAATAGCATTTTGCTATTATGAATTTGCATACTTCTAACAAATATATAAACATAAATTTGTATTTTTTTCTGGTATGTATAATTCAGCTTCTCCTTAATGATTTGTAAAAACTCCTTTTTTTTTTTTTTTAAAGTCCATTATCTGTCATATGAGTTGCAAATATTTTTCTCCCAGTCGGCATTTTTTCTTTGTGAAATTTTTTATTCTAGTGAAGAAATTTCCATTTTTGATGTAGTTAAATTTATCAAATGTTTTCCTTTGTGGTTTCTGGATTTTGTATTTTGCTTAAAAGAAATAGGGCCTACAATCTTAGCCATTATACTATGCAATGTTTCTTTATTTTATTTTATTTTATTTTATTTTATTTATTTATTTTTGAGACAGTTTCGCTCTTGTTGCCTAGGCTGGAGTGCAATGCGTGATCTTGGCTCGCTGGAACCTCCACCTACCTGGTTCAAGCGATTCTTCTGCCTCAGCCTTGGGAGTAGCTGGGATTACAGGCATGCACCACCACGCCCGGCTAATTTTGTATTTTTTTTTTTTTTTTTTAATAGAGACAGGGTTTCGCCATGTTGGTCAGGCTAGTCTTGAGCTCCTGACCTCAGGTGATCCGCCCACCTTGGCCTCCCAAAGTGCTGGGATTACAGGCATGAGCCACTGCGCCCGGCCTATTTTTTATTTTTGAGACCAAGTCTCCCAGGCTGGAGTGCAGTAGCTGAGACGGGCGGATCACCTGAGCTCAGGAGTTCGAGACCAGCCTGGCCAACATGGCAAAACCCTGTCTCTGCTAAAAATATACAAATTAGCTGGGCGTGGTGGTGCATGCCTATAATGCCAGGCTGAGATAGGAGAATCACTGGAACCAAGGAGGCGGAGGTTGCAGTGAGCCAAGATTGCGCCACTGCACTCCAGCATGGGTGACACAGCAAGACTCCATCTCAAAAAATAAAAATAAAAATAAAAATAAAATAAAATAAAATAAAATAAAATAAAATATAGAAACATATATTTAACTTAATAAACTCTAAGCAAAGAGTCTGTAAGGCCATTTAACAAGGGAAACATCTAGAGCTTGCCTTTAAAAGGCTTATGGTCTAGTGGGGATGAATAAGAAGATATTCACGTAAAGACAGACAATACAGGATAGAACATGGTAAGGGTCACAGGGAGCAGAGAGAGGGTGATGAGACATCAGAGAAAAGAGAGGCCACATTTTAGGAACAGGACACTGGAGATGGTGAATGGAAATGATGGGAAACAGTTAATCCAGCGGGTAACAAGCACATGGTCTGGGCCCAGGGTCCCCTGAACATTCCACCAAGTAGACTGTGTCTAGCACCACGCGTCTTAGACTTGCTGTAGGAAGAGAGCAAGAGCCTTTCCATCTTTTGATATTCCTGATCAGCATGGGCACTGGGGAGTGGAGGCAGGAAGTCAGGGGAAAGGGCTACATAGAACAAGCTCCCCAGGCTGACTCTTCCCCACAGCCGACCTGCCTCTGGCTGCCTGTGCTCCAGCTGTGCTGGCCTTTTTTCTTTTCTTGCCTGAACAAAGCTCCTCTCAAGGCCTTTGCATATGCTAGTCCCTCAGCCTGGGAGGCTATTAATATTTTGCTTCCTCTTGCTAGGACTCCTATATTCTTGGCCTCTGGGATTCTTCCCCTCACCCCCGCCCCAGGTCAGTCTTCCTGCCCTTCCTGGAGTTCTGTCTGTAGCCCCTATCATGGAAACATTGGGGGGTGGGCAGGTGGTGTAAAAAATAAATAAATAAAACATAAAATAAATATTGATTGTGTACTTTAAAAAAGGTTTTCCTCTCTAGATGGTAAGTACTACTGACACTGAGGCCATGTTTTGCCTTTTTTTCTTTTTTCTTTTTTGAGAAAGTGTTGCTTGGTTGCCCAGGCTTGAGTGCAGTGGCTCTATCTCAGCTCACTGCAAACCTCTGCCTCCTGGGTTCAAGCGATTCTCTTGCCTCAGCCTCCCGAGTAGCTGGGATCACAGGCACGTGCCACCACGCCTGGCTAATTTTTGTATTTTTAGTAGAGACAGGGTTTCACTGTGTCAGCCAGGATGGTCTCAAGCTCCTGACCTGAAGTGATCCACCCACCTTGGCCTCCCAAAGTGCTGGGATTACAGGCGTGAGCCACCATGTCTGGCGGCCTTGCCTTTTTCACTCTGGTATAACCCCAATGCCTCAGAAAGTGACTGGTACATTGCTCATACCTAAAAAAAAATATGAATGAATAAAGACATTCATGCGTGCTACTTCTGGCTAGTCTCTCACTTGGTAAAAGCAGAAACTCCTAAGAATGTCAACTGAAACACTGCCAGACAACCAAGGCCGGCTTCATGGGTATGCGAACTGCAGTCACACAAGGTCCCATGCTCAGGACAGCCAGGTTTGCTTGGTCTAATAATCTGTTGTTGCCATCCTAAAATTCTTCCAGCCTGGGTAATACAGCAAGACTTCATCTCTACTAAAAAAAAAAAAATCAGCCAGGCATGGTGGCACACGCCTGCAGTCTAGGGCATGGAGGCTAGGCCTGGAGGATCCCTAGAGCTCAAGAGTTTGTGACCACAGTGAACTATGATCGTGCCACTGCACTCTAGCCTGGGAGACAGAGTGAGACCCCCGTCTCAAAAAAAAAAAAAAAAAAAATCATAATAATCTTATTTTTGAACTGTTTTTTTTTTTTGAGACAGTCTTGCTCTGTCGCCCAGGCTGGAGTGCAATGGCGCAATCTTGGCTTACTGAAACCTCTGCCTCCTGTGTTCAAGCGATTCTCCTGCCTCAGCCTCCTGTGAACTTGTGTTTTGTAAATGAAGTCCATGCTCCAAGACAGGGAGCATGAATGTCAGTGGAGGAGGTAAGATTGTGTCCACTCCTCTTTGCCAGAGCATTTGCATCTGGAGTTCACTGTGCCCCATAAGCACAGGATTCTGGTGGTCGCATTTGAACCAGAGCAACTCCATTTTGAGTGAGGGCTGGGAAAATGAGGCTGAGACTTGCTGGGCTGCATTCCCAGAAAGATAGGTATTCGTAACCTCTAGATGTTTATGGTTAAGGGAAGAAATTAATAATGTTTACTAAACAGATTCAGACTTAGAAGTGTCCAGATATCCCGATACCTGGAGAACAAAGACATTTTTAATTTTGCTTTAAAGATAATAATATTGATTCTTGCAAAATACAGTAATTAAGAAATTTAATCCTAGCCGGGCGCGGTGGCTCAAGCCTGTAATCCCAGCACTTTGGGAGGCTGAGATGGGCGGATCACGAGATCAGGAGATCGAAACCATCCTGGCGAATACGGTGAAACCCCGTCTCTACTAAAAATACAAAAAATTAGCCGGGCGAGGTGGCGGGCGCCTGTAGTCCCAGCTACTCGGGAGGCTGAGGCAGGAGAATGGCGTAAACCCGGGAGGCGGAGCTTGCAGTGAGCTGAGATCCGGCCACTGCACTCCAGCCTGGGAGACAGAGCGAGACTCCGTCTCAAAAAAAAAAAAAAAAAAAAGAAATTTAATCCTTTATCACAAGCCCTTGAAGCGGAGTACCTCTCCCCATATATACGAGTATTGTATCTAGGGTGGACGCGTTCCTCCTCTTAGTTTCGGGAACGTCCTACTCTGTCTATGGAGTAGCTGTTCTTTCACTACTTTGCTCTCTTAATAAATTTGCTTTACTTTGCACAGCGGACTTGCCCTGAATTCCTTCTTGCATGAGGTCCAAGAAGCCTCTTTTGGGGTCTGGATCGGGACCGGTTTTCTGTAATATACATACACATATACATATTTATACACACACACACCACTAATGGTACTTTCTTCTTCTTGTTTTGTTATTTGTTTTCCCCAGCAAGCAGCCCTGCATTTTAATCTGCACTGGGACCCACATATGATACGGTCAGCCTGCAAACAACCCTCACTGCTCCTTGCCCAGTGTCACCACGTGAAGCGTCTGAGTCCTGTGAGCAAACCTCAGCAAGATGCTGCCTGGTCCCTACTGGGCAGTTACCTCCTGGGCTTTCTCAGGGAGCTTCTGAGCCACAGTCAGGTCTCCTAGGTCGGGGGCCTGACTCTGTGGCCTCGCCCAAGTGCCTTTTTTTTTTTTAGATGGAGTTTTGCTCTGTGCCCAGGCTGAAGTGCAATGGCATGATCTCGGCTCACTGCAACCTCCGCCTCCTGGGTTCAAGCGATTCTCCTGCCTCAGCCTCCCATGTTGCTGGGATGACAGGCACCCACCACCACGCCTAGCTAATTTTTGTATTTTTAGTAGAGACGGGGTTTCACCATGTTGGCCAGGCTGGTCTCAAACACCTGACCTTGTGGTCTGCCAGCCTCGGCCTCCCAAGGTGCTGGGCTTACAGGCGTGAGCCACTGTGCCCGGCTTCAAGTGCCCTTTCTAACCTGTCTTTGGGCGAGGAAGTCTTATCTTTCCTGAGGCTGGCAGCATGAAAATGAGCTAATTCCCAGCAGAGGATGACTCTCCACCGCTATTGCCTCATGATTACTCACTCATTCAATAATCAGTACTATGGGCCCCTGTCATGCCCAGGCAGTGTGCTGGTGATAGAAAAGATGAATAAGGCACGAACCCTCCCAGGTGGCAGCTACAGCCCTGTGGGGAGGCAGTACACACACCCCACATGGAGTGATCTCCATTCTAAGAGAGAAACGCAGGCAATTCTGTACGAGTAAAGGAAGTCATTTCTACCTTTGGAGGTGGGTGGAGGCAGAGGAACCTGCGCCTACTATGTGAAAGTGCCTTCACTCTGACATTTATTCCTAGCCAATGGGTGGCACCAAGGAAATGGGTTGGGGGAACTTTAGTAAGTCTTCTAGCTCCCAAGCCACCACAGCAAAAAAGGCAGTTTCTAAGCAAAACCAGCATGCTTGCTATGCAGGTATAGCCTAAAGACAAATCGCCCAACACCCTCTCCAATGGATTATACCCCAAAGCGTCTCTATATATAGAAATTCTAGAGCTTTCACTTTTTTTTAAAAAAAGAGGGTCTCACTCTGTCACCCAGGCTGGTCTCCTGGCTTCCCATGCCCCATCCTCCAGTGTTTGTTACAAGGTCATTTTTTTTTCTCCTTCTAGAGGAATCTTTCACTTAGAAATATCTTTGAGATTTTTTTGCTAGAGCCTCCTAACATTCAAAGTCAAGTCAGCTTTTACTTGTTAAAAAGGGATACTCACAGGTATTCTGTTCTTTCTCTGTGTGGGTAGGAGTTCCCCCCTGGGTACTTCTGTGTCCTTAAAATAACAATACTGCCTGTGCAAAACCCACTCCACACTTGAGGGGTGCTGAGCTCCCTGTTATCAGTTACCGGATCTCTTTTTTTAGTAACTGAGTGTTAAGCAAAGGCTCCTGCTTAATTAATGGGTCTATCTTAGCAACCTACCTTGGTATAGAGCTTCTTCCCAATCCCTGTGACTCTAGGGATCCCACACATCACAGGACTTCCTCTGGACTCCCCAAGGATCAAAGCTTCCTGCCAGCCAGGGATTGTCACCAAATCCCATGGATCAGGGGCTGAATACAAGGAGAGTTCAAAGGTAAAGTGACAGGAGCCTCTGTGGGGGGCAGGATATAGGCAATCCCACAGCGGAAACCTCTCATTATGAGTTCAGCACACCTGCTGTTCATCCCCCGACTGTATCAGGCCCAGGGACTCCAGGGCAAGGTGGAGCGGGTATGGCTGTGAGTAGGCTGGGTGCGTCTCATCCAGAGGAAAGCTAGTTTAGCTGCTTGCAGTCAGTGGTTGAAACAAACACTTTCGCCATCTGAGAAGCTTAGGCCAAGGATATCTTAAAGAAGTACCCAGACTCCTGGTCTGAAAACTCTTTGGAAGGGGGTGGTATTCAGGTTCTTTATCAAAAGAATTTAGAGAGTGCATGTGACACACACACACACGGTCTCCCTCTCTCTTCTCCACCCTCCCTCTCTCCAGGCGCCAGTTGGCCTGAAACACACAAAGCTGAAGCTTCAGGGACAAGGGCAGTCTTTAGGGTTAGACGTGGCTCAGAAAGGACCAGAAGAGGTTTGGCAAACTGAAAAGGGAACGGTGTGAGTAAAAGACTGCCTTGGGCAAACAGGTGCACTTTCAATGGAAAAGCAGGAAGACAGTGTTTGACTCTTTCAATGAGCTTGACCTGGAACATCTGCGGACTGGTTGTATCTTTAAGATCAAAAGAAGAAATAAATGGCAAATATCTTTCTTCTCTTTACTTCCTAAATTTATTTGTTTGATTATAAAAGACACATTACCACAATCCAGAATATATAAAAATAGAGGAAGAAAGAAAAAAGGCTTTAGTTAGACTACCTCTCTAACACAAGCTCCATGAGTAAAGACAGTAATGAGTAGATTCATTTATACTTAAAAATTATTTTAATATTTTAAGGGTTATTTACATTTCAAGGTGTTTTTACTACTGGAACTTAGTGAATGAAATGGCTATTCTGTTCTTATTGTGTGAGATCAACAAGACACAACACAAATGGTCAAAAATAAGACATTTACAGAAATAAGGACTCTGGAAATGGTGATCTAGCAGAGGCTTTTCCATCTATAACTTCTTAATAGGAAAATGAGTTGCTAAATAGAAAAGGACAAAAAGATTAAATGCTAGCATACACTCATTGTGTCAGAGGTGTCCGAACCAGAGCGACTCCATTTTGAGTGAGGGCTGGGAAAATGAGGCTGAGACTTGCTGGGCTGCATTCCCAGAAAGTTAGGCATTCCTTTTTTTTTTTTTTTTGAGACGGAGTCTGGCTCTGTCGCCCAGGCTGGAGTACAGTGGCACAATCTCGGCTCACTGCAAGCTCCACCTCCCGGGTTCATGACATTCTCCTGCCTCAGCCTCCCGAGTAGCTGGGACTACAGGCGCCTGCCACCACGCCCGGCTAATTTTTTTGTATTTTTAATAGAGATGGGGTTTCACCGTGTTAGCCAGGATGGTCTCGACCTCCTGACCTCGTGATCCACCCACCTCGGCCTCCCAAAGTGCTGGGATTACAGGCTTGAGCCACCACGCCCGGCCAGGCATTCCTAACCTCTACATGTTTATGGTTAGGGGAACAGATTGATAATGTTTACCAAACAGACCCAGACTTGGAGTGTCCAGATATCCCAGTATCTGGGAACAAAGGCATTTCTAATTTTGCTCTAACTAAGACATCCCTAATATTATGGTGGCTCATACCTGTAATCACAACACTTTGGGAGGTAGAGGTGGGTGGATTACCAGAGGTCAGGAGTTCGAGGCCAGTCTGGCCAACATGATGAAACCCCGTCTCTACTAAGAGTACAAAAATTAGCTGGGCATGGTGGTGGGTGCCTGTAATCCCAGTTACTTGGGATTCCATCTCAGAAAATAATAATAATAATAATAATAATAATATTGATTCTTGCAAACTATAGCAATTAAGAAAATTAATCCTTTATCACAAACCCTTGTAGTGGAGCACATCTCCCCAAGATCTTTTTTTGTTTTCTGTTTTTTTCTGAGATGGAGTCTCCCTCTGTCACCCAAGTTGGAGTGTGGTGGTGTGATCTTGGCTCACTGAAACCTCTGCCTCCCAGGTTCAAGTGATTCTCCTGCCTCAGCCTCCCAAGTAGCTGGGATTACAGACAAATGCTTCCATGCCTGGCTAATTTTTGTATTTTTAGTAGGGATGGGGTTTCACCATGTTGGTCAGGCTGGTCTTGAACTCCTGACCTCAGGTGATCTACCCGCTTTAGCCTCCCAAAGTGCTTGGATTACAGGTGTGAGCCACTGTGCCCGGCCCCAAGATCTTTTTCTATGGTATATAATAAGCATTATACCTAGAGTGGACATGTTCCTCCTCTTACTTTCAGGAATGCCCTACTCTGTCTATGGAGTAGCTATTCTTTCACTACTTTCTTTTCTTTTCTTTTTTGAGAAGGAGTCTCGTTCTATCGCCGAGGCTGGAGTGCAGTGGCACGGTATCGGCTCACTGCAACCTCCGCTTCCTGGGTACAAGCAATTCTCCTGCCTCAGTCTCCTGAGTAGCTGGGACTACAGGCGCGTGCCACACCTGGATTTTTTTTTTTTTTTTAAAGTAGAGACGGGGTTTTGCCATGGTGTCCAGGCTGGTCTTGAACTCCTGACCTCACGTGATCTGCCCGCCTCGGCCTCCCAAAGTGCTGGGATTACAGGCATGAGCCACTGCGCCCGGCCCACTGCTTTATTTTCTTAATAAACTTGCTTTTACTTTGCAATGTGGATTCGCCCTGAATTCTTACTTGTGCGAGATCCAAGAGCCCTCTCTTGGGGTCTGGATAGAGACCCCTTTCCTGTAACAATTGTATTTAGAAATTCCATCTTCTATAGAACCAAGAGATGAAGCAAATAAAGATCAAAAAGAAAGAAGGCTACATTCCACACAATCCTATCAACCACCAATTGTGACTCCCTTTGTGGCTGAGTAATAAATAAGAGGCACAAAGACAAAAACAGAGGAGTAACAGGGAAGTTATACACCGAAATAAAAGACAGGTGAAGACAGGGGAAAGAGGTGAACTGCAGTTGTTGGCTGGAGATTGTCCTGGAAGAAAAAAAGTTTCTCTAGATTGAGGCCCATGAGAAGACTCCAGAATCCGACTAGTTCTGTTTAAAAACATGTTGGAATAAGCATTAGGTGTGGTATGAATCTGTCAGAAGGCAACAGTCCATCTTCTAAGCACCTTCATCTTGCCCAAGATGTGATTTTGTGGCTGAGAGATGTGACAGGGAACAGATGAGACTATTATGGGGCAGAGAGGCAAGAATCGTCAGTAGAGAACAACTCAGCAAAATTTCCCAAATTGTGTGCAGGAGACTAGGCTAAGTATTCTGCTGAATGGCTCCCACACCCAGGAGCTCACACGCTGTTGGGGAAGCAGACACACAGAATTAAACCTAATGGTCAGGAGGCAGGCAAACTGGGTGAAGTGGACCCTAGAGCTCCAATTACTAGCTAGGAAATTTTGAACAAACCACTTCTAGGAACCCCAGTGATCTCATCCGTAAAATGGGAATAAGTTTGCCTCCTGAAGGTTGCAGTAAGAATTAATGTATCTAAAGATCCAAGCACATGGCCGGGTGCGGAGGCTCATGCCTGAAATCCCAGCACTGTGGGAGGCTGAGGCGGGTGGTTCACCTGAGGTCAGGAGTTTGAGACCAGCCTGGCCAACATAGCACAACCCCGTCTCTACTAAAAATAGGAAAAAAATTACCTGGGCATGGTGGCGGGCACCTGTAATCCCAGCTACATGGGAGGCTGAGGCAGGATAATTGCTTGAATCTGGGAGGCGGAGGTTGCAGTGAGCCAAGATGGCGTCACTACACTCCAGCCTGGGTGACAAGAGCGAGACTCTGTCTCAAAACAACAACAACAAAAAACAAAGATCCAAGCACAAGGACTTGCAAATGGTGGGTGCTAAAGAAGTGATGGTTTGTCAATGAAGACTGTGACCTCTGTGAGGGTCAGGACCATGTCCATCCTGTAACTCTTACATCACTGAGGCCTGGAAGAGAGTCTAACATGTAGTAAATCTTTGAAGAATGAATGAATGGCAATGGTAGCTAATCCTTACATAGTACTTAGTATATGCCAGGTTTGATTCTAGGCATTTTGTCTACATTAACTCAATCCCCACAACACAATTATCATTTCCAATTTGCCCAGGTTCACACAGCTAGTAATGGGTAGATCCAGGATTCAAACCCCGGTAGCCTGACTCCAGAGTAGTGTTCTTTATTAATCACTATACTGTACCATCTCTCAAAGCAGTTGTTATTATGGCTATTGTTATTATTGAGACAGAGTCTCTCTCTGTACCCAGGCTGGGTTACAGTGGCACAATCATAGCTCACTGCATGCAGCTTTGAAGCTCAGGTGATCCTCTGTCTCAGCCTCCCAAGCAGTTGCAACTACAGGTGTGCATCACCATGCTCAGCTAATTTTTTTTTTTTTTTTTTTTTTTTTTTTTTTTTTTTTTTTTTTTTGAGACGGAGTCTTGCTCTGTAGCCCGGGCTGGAGTGCAGTGGCCGGATCTCAGCTCACTGCAAGCTCCGCCTCCCGGGTTCACGCCATTCTCCTGCCTCAGCCTCCGGAGTAGCTGGGACTACAGGCGCCCGCCACCTCGCCCGGCTAGTTTTTTGTATTTTTAGTAGAGACGGGGTTTCACCGTGTTAGCCAGGATGGTCTCGATCTCCTGACCTCGTGATCCGCCCGTCTCGGCCTCCCTAAGTGCTGGGATTACAGGCTTGAGCCACCGCGCCCGGCCTGTTTTTTTTTTTTTTTAAGATAGAGTCTCACTCTGTTGCCCAGGCTGCAGTGCAGTGGTGTGATCTTGGCTCACTGCAACCTCTGCCTCCCAGGTTCAAGCAATTCTCCTGCCTCAACCTCCCGAGTAGCTGGGACTACAGGCATGTGCCACCAAGCCTGGCTAATTTTTGTATTTTTAGTAGAGACAGGGTTTCTTTTTTTTTTTTTTTTTTTTTTTTGAGACAGAGTTTTGTTCTTGTTGCCCAGGCTGGAGTGCAATGGCACAATCTTGGCTCACCGCAACCTTTGCCTCCTGGGTTCAAGCGATTCTCCTGCCTCAGCCTCCCGGGTAGCTGGGATTAGTCATGCGCCACCACACCCAGTTAATTTTGTATCTTTAGCAGAGACGGGGTTTCTCCATGTTGGTCAGGCTGGTCTCGAACTCCCGACTTCAGGTGATCTGCCCGCCTCGGCCTCCCAAAGTGCTGGGATTACAGGCATGAGCCCCCGTGCCCGGCCAGTAGAGATAGGGTTTCACCATGTTGCCCAGGCTGGTCTCCAACTCCTGACCTCGTGATCCACCTACCTTGGCCTCCCAAAGTGCTGGGATTACAGGCGTAAGCCACAGCGCCCAGCTTTTTTTTTTTTTTTTTTGAGATGGAGTTTCGCTCTTGTTGCCCAGGCTGGAGTTCAGTGGCGCAATCTCGGCTCACTGCAACCTTCACCTCCCAGGTCTCCAGGTTCAAGTGATTTTCCTGCCTCAGTCTCCTGAGTAGTTGGGATTACAGGCGCCTGCCAACACGGCTGGCTAATTTTTTGTATTTTTAGTAGAGGGGGTTTTACCGTGTTGGCCTGACCTCAGGTGATCCACCCATCTTTCCTCCCAAAGTGCTGGGATTACAGGCATGAGCCACCGTGCCTGGCCTCGGCTAAATTTAAAAAAAATTTTTTGCAGGCCAGGCACAGTGGCTCATCCCTATAATCATGGCAGTTTGGGAGGTAAAGGTGGGAGGATTGCTTGAACCCAGGAGTTTGAGGCCAGTCTGAGCAACATAACAAGACCCTCTTGTCTATAAGAAATAATAGAGGCCGGGCGCGGTGGCTCAAGCCTGTAATCCCAGCACTTTGGGAGGCCGAGACTGGCGGATCACGAGGTCAGGAGATCAAGACCATCCTGGCTAACCCGGTGAAACCCCGTCTCTACTAAAAAATACAAAAATCTAGCCGGGCGAGGTGGCGGGCGCCTGTAGTCCCAGCTACTTGGGAGTCTCGAGGCAGGAGAATGGTGTGAACCCGGGAGGCGGAGCTTGCAGTGAGCTGAGATCCGGCCACTGCACTCCAGCCTGGGCGACAGAGCGAAACTCCGCCTCAAAAAAAAAAAAAAAAAATAAATAAATAATAGAATTAGTCAGGCATGGTGTCACGCATTTGTGGACCCAGCTACTTGGGAAGCTAAGGAGGGAAGATCAGTTGAGCCTGGGTGGTTGAGGCTATAGTGAGCCGTGATTGTGCCACTGCATTCTAGCCAGGGTGGCAAAGCAAGAAAGACCCTAGCTCAAAAACAAAAATAAATTTTTCGTAGGGATGAGGTCTTGGTATTTTGCTGAGGCTGCTCTTAAACTCCTGGCCTCAAGCAATCTCCCTGCCTCAGCCTTTCAAAGTGGTTATTATTTTCACTACTATGGAGTGGGAGGCATAAGGCACATATAACCATCTGCCTTACAAGTATATTGTGGGGGGTCAAAAAAGATAATGTATGTGAGAGTATTTCACTATCATCAGCAAAGTGATAACTAATTCAAAGTATTGCTATTATTACCACTACATTAAGAAAATTTGGTTTACCACCAAGGAATAAGAATAGGAGGGGAAGGCCAGGTGTGGTGGCTCATGCCTGTAATCCCAGCACTTTGGGAGGCTGAGGTGGGCAGATCGCTTGAGGTCAGGAGTTCAAGACCAGCCTGGCCAACATGGTGAAACCCTGTCTCTACTAAAAATACAAAAAAAATTAGCCGGGCATTGTGGCATGTGCCTGTAATCCCAGCTACTTGGGAGGCTGAGGCCGCAGAATTGCTTGAACCCAGGAGGCGGAGGTTGCAGTGAGCTGAGATCACGCCACTGCACTCCAGCCTGGGCAACAGAGCAAGACTCCATCTCAAAATGAATGAATGAATGAATGAATGTATAGGAGGGGAAAGGCACAGCTCTGAAAACAAAGAATAGAGAGCAGAAGCCAAAGGCAGAGTGGCTGGGCGGATGAATAAATGAAGGGGATTGAGAGGAAGAGGGAGGTGGTGTAGATGCGAGGAAATGAATTTAATGTGGTCTGAGCACAGTATCGGGCCAGCGCGCGTCAGATGATGTTGGTGGCTGGCATACTGGAAGCTCTGATCAAGCTATGCCGCAGAATGGAAAGCATCAGGAAGAAATCTGCCCGGCAAGCAGAAAGGGGCCAGACTCCAGGGTCTTTGAGGCGAGTGGGCTCTCTAAGATAATGGGCAGGAAACAAATAAATTGGGGAAGCAGAATGGACACAGACAATCTGGACCTCATTCAGGAGCTCTGGACTGAAGAAGAATAATGCTTTCCTGATAAAACCCAAACTTTCACTTTGATGGGTCTATGAAAAAGAAATTAGGGCCAATTCAAACCTGAAAGACCAGGCTTTTGAGACACTTCACTGAAAGCGTCGGGACAGTCAGTAAAGAAAGGCAGGATTACTAATGTCTAAGAGATTTCTACCCATGCCTGACAGATAGAGAATCTCAAACACACTGAAGTTCACAGTGGCATTATTATTAACTGGAGGTTACTGAGCTTTTCAAAAACCTTTTATTTTAAAAGTATTTTTCTCTGCTAGACCTAGAGATAAATGGCAGTTTTACCCTTTCTGGATTGTGTCTGGCTGCTAAATGGGGAGAGCATCTAAACTGCAAATTGGAGATGGGGTGGAAAGGGGATGAGGCGGGTATCATGTGTGGTTTGCACTGAGAAAAAGGGAGAAATATTTAACTGGCCAACTGCCAAAAATGCTACAGGGACATGGACAGTCTAGGTTGTTTAGGGACAAAGACCAAGATGGTGGGTAGCAGTTAACCCTTGGGAAGGATGATAGCTCAGGGGTCCTAAACCAAAAATAGGCAGTCAGAACTCCCAACACCTAACTGTGTATGCTCCCCGGCTGGCTTATGCTGAGGCATGCTGCCCAAGGGCTGGAGTGGTCAGTGACCTGCAGCTGGGACAGGAGTGGCAGCCGTGGTGGCAAGAGCAGCGGTGGCAAAATGTTTCAGAATGTCTTTAAATAGCAACCTGAGGAAGGCGGCAGCTTTCCTACACCCCCACAAGCCCTGAAATAGCACAAAGGCAGCAGGGAAAATGGTCGGAGTGTGTGCAAAGGCAGCAGGCTACTGTTTGTGAGAAAAGAGATTGGGAGCGTTGTCCTGAGAAGGTGAGTACAACCCAGCTTTCAAACTGTACTCAATTATCACATATGGGGGAACAGGCTTCATTGTTTCCAGTCCTTCAAGATCTCCATGCAGACAACCCACTGAGGGCACCACAGTTCTGTTTCCTTTCTGCACGGAAAGCCTCCCACGTGGGATTAGACAGTATCTGAAAAAGGCTCACTACTACTGTTTATTGAGTGTTTACTACATTTCAGTCATTGTGCTAAGCCCTGGACACACATTATCTCATTTAACCCTATAAGACAGGTATTATTAGCCCCAGTTTATGAATTAGGGCACAGGAGGTTAGGGAGGTTTAGAGATTTGCTCAAGGAAAAATAGCTAGAATTTAAATCTGCATCTGTCAGATCTAAGTTCACAAACCTTGCTTTTCATATGTGCATTACTAGGAAATCCAATATGCATGAGGACACCATGCAGAGAATTCGATCTTCCTCCTGCACCATCAAAAGTTATTTATTTGGATGGTGCCTGGCTGGTGAGAGAAGACGGGGAGCAGTAGATGGGCTGGTGGCTGACTCCACGGTTTAGGCTTCCTTTAGGATGCCAGTTTGCTTTAGGGCACCCTGAATCACCTCAGGCTCGCCCTGGTCACACAGCCTCAGGTCATGCCTCTGTGGATGGAGGAAGTGCAGACTGCAGTCCTTAGCGCATTTGCTCACAGGAATTCAGCTCTGTGCAAGATGCTTCAGGAACATAAGGTGCTGCAGTAGGACCAAAGGCCAAAAAACCCATAGTCCCTGGCACATCAGAGGCTCTGGTAAGGGTTTGTATTATGTGCTAATATATGCAGGGCATGAACCAGACTTGAAAAAACAACCTCCCACCCACACCAGAAAAGTATGGCTATAGAGCTGGGCGTGGTGGCTTATGCCTGTAATCCCAGCACTTTGGGAGGCCAAGGCAGGCAGATCACTTTAGGTCAGGAGTTTGAGACCAGCCTGGCTAACAAGATGAAACCCCGTCTCTGCTAAAAATACAAAAATTAGCCAGGCGTGGTGGCACATACCTGTAATCCCAGCTACTCAGGAGGCTGAGGGAGGGGAATTGCTTGAATCCGGGAGGTGGAGTTTACAGTTAGTCAAGATTGTACCATTGCACTCCAGCCTGGGCAACAGAGAGCCTCCAACTCAAAACAAAATAATAATAATAATAATAATAATAATAAAGAAAAGTATGGCTACACCGTCCAGAGTGTATACCATTGCCTCTGAATGATACCATCATTCTAGTTAATGATTCTCTATCCTTACTACTCATTAAAATCCCCCAAAGAACTCTGTTTTGTTTTTTTTTTTCC
This sequence comes from Chlorocebus sabaeus, assembly GCF_047675955.1. Lineage (NCBI taxonomy): Eukaryota > Metazoa > Chordata > Mammalia > Primates > Cercopithecidae > Chlorocebus > Chlorocebus sabaeus. Next base: position 66,027,514 of record NC_132908.1, on the reverse strand, counting down.
TTTGGAGATGGAGTCTCGCTCGGTCGCCCAGGCTGGAGTGCAGTGGCCACTGCGACTGGCCAGGTTTTTGCATTTTTAATACAGATGGGGTTTCACCATGTTGGCCACACTGGTCTCTAACTCCTGACCTCGTGATTCACTGCCTTGGCTTCCTAAAGTGCTAGGATTATAGGCATGAGGCACTGCGCCCGGCTGATTCTTTTTTTTTTTTTTAATTTCTTTTTATGGACCAGGCACGGTTGCTCATGCCTATAATCCCAGCACTTTGGGAGGCCGAGGTGGGTGGATCACACGAGGTTAGGAGTTCCAGACCAGCCTGGCCCACATGGTGAAACCCCTCTCTACTAAAAATACAAAAATTAGCCAGGTGTGGTGGCGGGCGCCTGTAATCCCAGCTACTCAGGAGGCTGAGGCTGGGGCTGGAGAATCGCTTGAACCCAGGAGACGGAGGTTGCAGTGAGCCGAGATCTTGCCACTGCACTCCAGCAGGTGACAGAGTGAGACTCTCTCTTAAAAAAAATAAAAATTAAAATTAAAATTAAATTTATTTTTATGCTCCCCAGGTAACTCTTACAATCTAATAATAATAAGATGCTCCCCAGGAAACTAATAATCTAATAATAAGGATGCAGGATGGTAGGAAAAAACACTGGCTAGGAGACTGCAAGAGAGATACCACGGTTTCAAAAGGAGAGGTCACTTTTTCATAGACTTTGCCTATGAACAATCTAAGCATCAGGTACAGGCAAAGTGATTTGGACATAACCTATTGCACTTCTTGGAATTTTCTGAATTATCAACAAGGATTTTATTTTCCAGAAGGCAGGTGGTCAGAATAAGTTTTGACCCACAAATTGAAATTGCATCTTTTCCCCAAAAATATTTTTAAAAATTTGTTCTTAAACATACGTATGTGAAGTATGATTCTGAAGATAGAGAAAGTCACAGGCTACCGAAATGCATTTTTTTTTTTTTTTTTTTTTGGAGATGGCGTCTCACTCTGTTGCCCAGACTGGAAAGCAGTGGTGCGATCTCTGCTCACTGCAAGCTCTGCCTCACCGGTTCACGCCATTCTCCTGCCTCAGCCTCCCAAGTAGCTGGGACTACAGACCCCTGCCACCATGCCCGGCTAATTTTTTGTATTTTTAGTAGAGACGGGGTTTCACCATGTTAGCCAGGATTGTCGCCATCTCCTGACCTCATGATCTGCCCACCTTGGCCTCCCAAAGTTCTGGGATTACAGGCATGAGCCACTGAGCCCGGCCCTGAAGTGCATTCTGTAGGAAGATGAAAGGATAAGATAAATGCAGCTCCTCCTTGGCTGGGAGCAAGCATTATGGCAAAAACCTCTGCCCAGAGGGGACGAATTAAAGGAAATACATGAGCTAAAATTTTGACAGCTAAATAAATATAAATATAATGGGAAGATGCTTTTTCTTTTTTTTTTTTAGACAGAGTCTTACTCTGTCGCCCAGTCTGGAGTACGGTGGCACGATCTTGGCTCACTGCAACCTCTGCCTCCCAGGTACTGCTTCAGCCTCTTGTGTAGCTGGGACTACAGGTGCATGCCACCACACCCAGCTAATTTTTGTATTTTTAGTAGAAATGGTTTCACTATGTTGGCCAGGCTGGTCTGAAACTCCTGACCCTCTGGTGATCCACCTGCCTCGGCCTCCCAAAGTGCTAGGATTACAGGCGTGAGCCACCACGCCCGGCCAGAAGCCAAATTTTGAAAAGCAGAGTGGTTCTAGCCAAACATCAGTATTCATTCTGTCACTCTGCCTCAGGACTCCTTCACTCAGCTGCTTTGGTGATAGCATGTCCGCAACCCAACTGCAACAACAACAAAACCCTATAGGTGTTTCCAAGTAAGGAGGCAAAATTCCCTCCTTAACTTGTTCAGACAACTTTTGCTCTTGGGAAACCTGAACACTAGATTTTGGAAGTCCCAGAATTCCCGCTTTTTTTTTTTTTTTTTTTAGACGGAGTCTCCCTCTGTCACGAGGATTTTGGAAGTCCCAGAATTCCCGGTTTTTTTAGACAGAGTCTCCCTCTATCACCAGGCTGGAGTGCAGTGGTGCTATCTTGGCTTACTGCAACCTCTGCCTCCTGGGTTCAAGCATTTCTTCTGCCTCAGCCTGCCGAGTAGCTGGGATTACAGGAGTGCACCACCACACCCAGCTAATTTTTGAATTTTTAGTAGAGATGGGGTTTCACCATGTTGGCCAGGATGGTCTTGATCTTCTGACCTTGTGATCCTCCCTCTTTGGCCTCCCAAAGTGCTGAGATTACAGGTGTGAGCCACCTTGCCCAGCTTAGAATTCCTGGTTTAAGATCAAGATTTAAAAAGTAATTTATTGCAAAGGTGGGTACCAAGAAATTTAAGAGCAATGTTCTATGCCTCTTTTTTCTTTTTTTTTTTTTTTGGAGACAGAGTCTTCTCTGTTGCCTGGGGTGGAGTGCAGTGGCACAATGACAATTCACTGTAGCCTTGAACTCCTGGGCCCATGTGATCTTCTTGCCTCAGTTTCCAGAGTAGCTGGGACTACAGGCATGCACCATTATACTAAGCTCAATTTTTTATTTTTAGTACAGATGAGATCTCACTCTGTTGCCCACGCTGGCCATGCCTCTTATAGAAATTATTTCATTCACTCAGAAACAGGGCAAAGTGCTAGCTTTTGGGAATATAAAAGTGAATGGAAGTTGGGGGCAGTGGCTCATACCTGTAGTCCTAGAAATCTGGGAGGCTGAGATGGGTGGATCACTTGAGCCCAGGAGTTCAAGAGTAACCTGGGCAACATGGTGAAACCTCATCTCTATTATAATTTAATTAAACTTAAAGAAAAAAAAGCCTTTTCACAAAGAGTATAACATGTAGTAGAGTCCTACAGGATTAACACAAACTCATCAGATGGACAGCTGGGGGAATTTGAGGCATTTGAGGCATAAGAAACAGTATGGACCAAGATGTGACCAAGATGTGGAGGCAGGAATCAGGATGGCAGATTATTCTGGGGCTGCCATAAGCTTCTCAGCACATAAGAAGGCAAGCACGGGACAGAAAGTCATAGAAGGCAGGTGGGTCCAGATTACAAAGGGCCTTGTATGTCATGCAAAGGAGTCTGACCTTCATCTGATAGACCACAAGGAACCACTGAAAAATTATTAGTCGGGACCAGACTTCAGCAGATTTGCATCTCAGAAAGATCTCTCTGGCTGTAGTCCCATTACCATCCCTGGGTATCTAAACACCTGTCGACCCTGGATAATTAAAGAGTAGAAAAGTGACCAGGCCAACATGGTGAAACCTCATCTCTACTAAAAATACAAAAATTAGCTGGGCGTGGTGGTCGCACGCCTGTAATCCCAGCTACTCGGGAGGCTGAGGCAGGAGAATCATTTGAACCTGGGAGGCAGAGGTTGCAGTGAGCAGAGATTGTGCCATTACATTCTAGCCTGGTGACAGAGCAAGACTCCGTCTCAAAAAAAAAAAAAAAAAAAAGGAAAAAAAGAAAAAAAGAAAAGTGGCCAGGCGCAGTGCCTCACGCCTGTTAGCTGAGCACTTTGGGAGGCCACGGTGGGTGGATCACCTAAGGTCAGGAGTTTGAGACCAGCCTGGCCAACATGGTGAAACTCCGTCTCTACTAAAAATGCAAAAATTTCTGGGCGTGGTGGCTCGCGTCTGTATTCCCAGGACTTTGGGAGGCCAAGGCAGGCGGATCACTTGAGGTCAGGAGTTCGAGATCAGCCTGGCCAAAATGGTGAGACGCCCGTCTCTACTAAAAATACAAAACATTAGCCAGGCATGGTGACGTACGCTTGTAATCCCAGCTAATTGGGAGGCTGAGGTGGGAGAACTGCTTGAACCCGGGAGATGGAAGTTGTAGTGAGCCGAGATAGCACCAATGCACCCATCCCAGCCTGGGCAACAGAGCGAGACTCCGTCTCAAAAAAAAAAAAAAAAAATTAGCTGGGTGTGGTGATGGGTGCCTGTAATTCCAGCTGCTTGGGAGGCTGAGGCAGGAGAATCACTTGGACCCGAGAGGCAGAGGTTATAGTGAGCCAAGATCACGCCATTGTATTCCAGCCTGGGTGACAAGAGCAAAACTCTGTCTCAGAAAAAAAAAAAAGAGAGAAAAGTCCAGTGGTTCAAGACCATCCTGGCTAAAACAGTGAAACTCCGTCTCTACTAAAAATACAAAAAAATTAGCTGGGCATGGTGGCAGGCGCCTGTAGTCCCAGCTACTCGGGAGGCTAAGGCAGAAGAGTGGTGTGAACCCGGGAAGCGGAGCTTGCAGTGAGCCAAGATCGCTCCACTGCACTCCAGCCTGGGTGACAGAGCGAGACTCCATCTCAGAAAAAAAGAGAAAAGTCCAATGGCTAAGAAAGCAGAAGTCCCAGGAACCCAGGTTTGTCCTACTGCACTTGTAATACTTCACCTCTTCCTCAAGTATAATCTCAAGGCAGTTCTAATTAGTTCCTTCAGAACAGTCAGGCTGGCAATAAGACAGCCTGGGTTTGCGTTCAGTTCTCCTGCTTACTGGCTGCGTGGCATCCGAATGTAAACCTTCTGGACCTGAATTTTCTTATCTATAAATAGAGTTAATAAGCATATGTCTCTCAAAAGGTTGTTAGGGGGACTCAGTGAGATAATAATGTAAAGAATTTAGCTCTCTGCCTGCCATACAATAAACCCTTAATCAGGGTTAGTTATATTACTATTAAGAATCAAACATTGGAGGACATGGAATTTATTTGGCGCAGATTTGCTATGAGCAAATAATCCATGGGGTGATGAGCAATGAGCTGGAACAAACCCTAGAGCATCAATCCAGACTGTCATTTCACGTCACCCCAAGGAAGGTACACTTAGTCAGAACTCCTCCCTTTCTGAGGATGGAGCAAAGATAAATGGGTTTTGCAACCCATAGGCGCATCTGATTATCAGCATAATTACTCTCTGGGAAGAAATAATCCCCGAATCAGGTTGTGGACAAGGAGGAAAAGTCCCAGGACTGACTCCCCAGCTTGGCAGCCCTGAAGGTGTCTGGTCTCTTTCAGTTTTTCTGTACCCCCTGCTTTTTTTAGTTCTGTGTACATTGTGGGAAGTTGCTGGATCGCGTAGTCTGTGGCTGGACTGTGCTTTTGGCAAGAGGTAGGGGAGCATGAGGTGGGGTAAAAAAAGAAGCCAAGGTTGTTTCCTGCTTTTGCTCTCTTATAGAGCTCCTGCTGGCAGGTCCTGGGAGGTTAGGAAACCTGGGTGCCTGAACGCTTTCCCATCACTGTCTCATCATTCTCCTGGGCTGGCAGTAAATATGCCAAAGGAATGTGGTCTGGCCTCTTTTCCTTTTGGATACCATGGTTTCTGGGATTGGAAGCAGCCTTGTGTTGGCCATGATCTGTGCAGGGAATGCCCAGATGACTCAGAATTGGAGTCCTTCAGGTGACAGGGACATAGAAGATGGTGTATGAGCTCTGGAGCTACACTGCCTGGGTTTATCTACTGCCCTGACACTTAATAGTTGTTGAACAAGTTACTTATCTTCTTTGTCTTAGTCTCCTCATGTTTAAAATAGGGATAGTAGAATTCTGTGAGTCTATTTGGCTTAGGAAGCTGGCCATAAATAAAATAAAAAATACTGATAGTAATCATACTGAAATGGGGTTACTATGAGGATCTGGTGAATTAATTAATGTAAAGCACACAGACATAAGTGCTGTCATATAGTAAATGCCTAAATAAAGGTGTTTTTGTATAGTTTTAATTTATACTCTATTTTTCAGAAACACAACTACCATATAAACTGAGAGAATATTTTTATTTCTTTGGGATTTTACAAAGAGCAATTAACCATTTTCGAAAATCAGGCCATTCACAGGAACCTATAGTCCCAGCTAATTGGGAGGCTGAGGCAGGAGAATGATGTGAACCCAGGAGGCAGAGCTTGCAGTGAGCCAAGATCACACCTCTGCACTCCAGCCTGGGCAACAGAGCAAGACTCCATCTCGAAAAAAGAAAAAAAAAAAAAAGAAAATCAGGCCATTCAAGACTGGGCGCGGAGACTCACACCTGTAATCCCAGCACTTTGGGAGGCCCGGGGCGGGCGGATCACGAGGTCAGGAGATCGAGACCAACCTGGCTAACATGATGAAAACCCCTCTCTACTAAAAATACAAAAAAATTAGCTGGGCGTGGTGGCGGGCGCCTGTTGTCCCAGATACTCGGAGGCTGAGGCAGGAGAGTGGCGTGAACCCAGGAGGTGGAGCTTGCAGTGAGCCAAGATCGCGCCACTGCACTCCAGCCTGGGTGACAGAGTGAGACTCCGTCTCAAAAACAACAACAACAACAACAACAACAACAACAACAAACAGAAAATCAGGCCATTCAGTGTCTCTCATGGTACTCCTGAGTTGCCAATATAAGATGTCTGAATCAATTTGCATTTGTAGCAGTTACATTCATGGTCACTCTCTAGATAAAAGCAACTGAATAGTCCATTATATCTTAGAGTTAGCCTAGACACATTAAAATGCATAGTATTTTATTACAAATGACTATCCTTTTATTTCTTCTTGATATTACAATTAGGGCATGATGTTGATTTTTAAAATATGCATGTAGGTTAAGCTATAAATTTTATTTTGAGAAAATGAATAGAGCACTAAAAAATACTGGTTATAAGACTTTGCTATAATAAAAGTACACCGGGTCTGATATACAGAAGGAGGCTGATGGAGTAGACTTTCCCAAACCTGGTGCTTAATTTGTCCTCTAACTCACCTTAACGATGTTACCTAAAATACCATGGATAATCAGACCAACCTTCTTCCAGATGAACAAGATGAAGGAGGGAATTAAATAAGAGGAAGAAGAGGGAAGGTATTCTATTTCATTAGTACTTGGCCAAGGTAAGTTACCAATAATAACCGGTAACTTGCATTGCTAATGAGTGCTAATTCTTCCTGGCATTAACTTTGGAAAATTATAAACTATTGTCTCTTCATGAGCTTTAGTTGCCTAATTCATAAAACAAGACGGTTGCATTATTTCCCAAAGTATCTTCCAAGGAACTTGGCCTGCTTATGATGAAAAAAGGGTTCCTTGGTAAACGAATTTAGGAAATTGTTGGCTTTTTTTGCTGCAGGACTTCGCAGACTCCTTAATAGGTTAACATGTACTGAGTCTCCAAGAGGAGAATGTCTAGTTGTATACAGCATTTTCTAAACTTATTGACCAGGAAGACCTTATTTCAAAGGAGCAGCTCATGAAGTTAGTGTGCCAGGGACATCTCTGTGAAGTATAAATTAAATAGTCTAAGTCCTCTTCCACTTCTAACATCTTAAAATTCTGTGACATTAAATGTGTAAATGAGAGAATCTGGGCCATTTTAAATAACAATCAGAAGAGTAAAGCAAAAGCTAGCCTACAGAAAATAAAATATTGTAAGTCTGATGTAGAAGAGGAAAACAAACCAAGTTCTAACACATGTAGATCTATGTAAATGATTTTGCAGAAGAGGCAGAAAGGGAATAGTTTTAAATGTTAAGTTTCTACACTGTCCCTTATGTCATAACTAGCAAAGGTTGAACATTTATAGCTTAGCAATCCCAGTAAGGTACTGAGTCCTCATCTTTAATTTTCTTTTTTCTCTGAGATGGAGTCTCACTCTTGTTGCCCAGGCTGGAGTGCAATGGCGCGATCTCGGCTCACTGTAACCTCCGCCTCCCAGGTTCAAGTAATTCTCCTCCTCAGCCTCCCAAGTAGCTGGGATTATAGACACCCACTACCACGCCCAGCTAATTTTTTTGTATTTTTAGTAGACACAGGGTTTCACTATGTTGGCCAGGCTGGTCTCGAACCCCTGACCTCAGGCAATCCACCTGCCTCGGCCTCTCAAAGTTCTGGGATTACAGGCGTGAGCCAGCACACCCGGCTCAGCTTTACTTTTCAAGCCCATCACTAACATCGTGTGGATTTGGCCAAGTTACTGTTGAGGAAGTCTATGGGATTATTCCCTGGTCCTAGGCACTGGCCCCAGCCTGACTTTGCACAAATGGCTATGGTGGAGGCTGAACCTGATTTTACATAAACTAGCAACCCCACACACCGCACTCGGCCCAGCCAAGTTGGCTGATCTGGGGATGAACATGTAGTCTTAGCTGGAACATTAAGCCTCCTTTCTACAATTTTTGCATTTGGGTCTAGAAAGGGAATCTGAGTGTTGGATATAACACTGGGCCACCATCAGTGGTTATGTTGCTGCAACAGGAAGAAAGCCGGATTCCAGGACAGGGGACTGAAGCTGAAATGAAAGGGAAGCATGGGCAGGAGATAGAGTATTTCAGTTTGCGATTCTGAGTCGCTGACCCCCCAGCTCTATCTCTGCTTTTCCCACAACGTGGTTGTTCAGCCCTTCTATGGATGCAACAGGTTAAACGCTCCCTTTGTTTAAGCTTGTTTAGACGAGGTGTCTTTTACTTAAAACCAAAGAACTCTGATTACAGTCACACAGTCCCTTCATACCTACTTTCTCCACTGACAAAGACAGAAGAATGAAGCCTGTCTCCCGAAAGCTGGTGGACTGAACATATGCACACATCACTGCTCTCTCTAGAAATCCCACTAAAATTATGTAGAGGGATAAAAAAAATTGGCATCTTTAAGTTATCGGAACAAAAAGAACTAACAAGACAATAGCAACAAAAGTTTTGATACTAGAAAGTAGTTGGATGAATCCTAGGGTCATGGTCTTGATTTGCCCAGGATAATACATTTTATGCCTGATGCCCTGGTAATAATTATTAATAGTATCCTCTTTCACCCTCAAAAGTGTCCCAGTCTGGTTGATAAATTGATTTATTAAGCCTAAGAGTCCCAGAAGCAGGCCTAACATACCACAGAATCTCAGAAAATTTTAGGAGCTGATGGCACCATGCCTCTTAAAATCAGGGTGAACCGAAGACCTGCTTGAGAGTATGTCTGAGTAGCAATCAGGTTCCCTGAGCCCTCTTCTACTACTCTCTGCATGCAGGTAACTGTCCCTCCCCAACCAGCAGAAGCCAGGAGTGTTTTCCCTTTGGAGGGTTCTACCAGAGACTCTTTTGAGACAGAGTCTCGCTCTCAGCTTACCGCAACCTCTGCCCCCAGGGTTCTAGTGATTCTCCTACCTCAGCCTCCTGAGTAGCTGGGATTACAGGCCCCCGCCACCATGCCCGGCTACTTTTTTTGTATTTTTAGTAGAGACAGGTTTCGCCATGTTGGCCAGGCTGGTCTGGAACTCCTGATCTCAGTTGATCCAGCTACCTTGGCCTCCCAAAGTGCTAGGATTACAGGCGTGAGCCACTGTGCCTGGCCGAGATTAAGATTCTTTTCTGCCAAGCCCCCAAAAAAGACTTCAACATAGTCACAGTACGAAGTCTCCCAGTGAAATCACCTGGCCAGATCATCACCCTCTTATAAAGTCCTCTAGTCCATAAATAAGTACTTGTACACAGAGTATCATCAGCTTTTGAGTGCTCTGTTCTTAAATCTTCCAGTAGGCTTAGAAGTAACCAGTCCAGACAAGAGCAGTAGATGAAGGCTTATAGGAGACATGCCTCCAAGAAGATGAAGCTGTTAGATTACCTGATGTGTTTGAACCTTTTATGAGATTTATAAACCTTCAGCAAAGATTGGGGATGAATTAATGATAGGTTCATAGAAGTAAACATGGGACATTTATTAACTTCAGACAAAACTAGAATTCAAACAAGAAAGGAAATGTGATCATAGAATAGATAACAGTTTTAGTCATAATAATATAAACACTGAATGCTGATATTAAAAACCTGTAATGTAACTAAATAGAATGGAGAGGAGGAATATATATATTTGTGAGAGCATGTTAATAATAATAATAATAATAATAATAATAATAAACACATATTGAGCTTTTAGAACCTATACATGCTAAATGCTTTTCATAGATAAACTCAATTAATTCTTATAACAATTCTATAAAGTGGTACTATTATTATTATTTCCATTTTATAGATGAGGAAGTTGAGAAGAGAGGTCAACTAATTTGTGCAGGGTCTCACTGCCAGCAAGTTGCAAAGCTGGGATTTCAGCCTGGACATCCAGCTCCGGAGTCCATACTTGAAGCCAAAGCCACTGGACTGTTTCTTCATCCCTCCCACATAGGCCAGTTTTTCCACCTTTGGAACAGAAGCTGAGGGGGCTCACTTTTATACATGAGATCTACTAGGAGGTCAAGTGAACTGAAAAATCAAGGCTGGGTGCAGTGGCTCACACCTGTAATCTTATGACTTTGGGACGCTGAGGTGGGCAGATGGCTTGAGCTCAGGAGTTCAAGACCAGTCTAGGCAACATGGCGAAACTCGGTCTACACAAAAAACACAAAAATTAGCTGGGTGTGGTGGTGTGTGCCTGGGATTTCCTCAGCTTGGCCTCCTCTCAGCTACTCGGGAGGCGGAGGTGGGAGGATTGCTTAAGCCCGGGAGGCTGAGGTTGCAGTGAGCTGAGATTGTGCCACTACACTCCAGCTTGTGAGACAAAGAAAGACCCAGTCTCAAAAAAAAAAAAAAAGAAAAAGAAAAAGAAAAGAAAAAAAGGAAAAGAAAAATCAAGGCCTGAGAGCGATGGCTCATACCTGCAATCCCAACATTTTGGGAGGCCAAGGTGGCAGGATTGCTTGAGCCTAGGAGTTTGAGACTAGCCTGGGCAATATAGGGAGACCCTATCTCTACAAAAAATTAAAAAAATTAGCCAGGTGGGTGGTACACACCTGTAGTCCCAGCTACTCAGAGGCTATGGTGGGAGGACTGCCTGAGCCCAGGAGGTCAAGGCTGCAGTGAGCCATGATGGTGACACTGTGCCACTCCCACCTGGGTTTATATATAGAGCAAGACTGTGCCTCAAAAAAAAAAAGAAGAAAAAAGAAAAAAGGAAAATCAAGAAATAGCGGTATAAGCATATCATCTGTAAATATGGAAATATATATATATTTGAGACAGTCTTGCTCTGTTGCCCAGGCTGGAGTGCCATGGTGTGATCTTGGCTCACTGCAGCCTCCATCTCCTGGGTTCAAGCAATTCTCCCGCCTCAGCCTCCTGAGTAGCTGGGATTACAGGCGCCCAATATCACGTCCGGCTAATTTTTGTATTTTTAGTAGAGACAGGGTTTCACCATGTGGGCCATGTTTCACCATGTTGGTCAAACTCCTGACCTCAGGTGATCTGCCTGCCTCAGCCTCCCAAAGTGCTGGGATTACAGGTGTGAGTCATTGTGCCCGGCCTTTTGTATTTTTAGTGGAGTCGGGATTTCATCATGTTGGCCAGGCTGGTTTTGAACTCCTGACCTCAAGTCAGGATCCACCCACCTCAGCCTCCCAAACTGCTGGGATTATAGGTGTGAGCCACTGCGCTCAGCTGGAAGTAAATTTAAAAACCAAAACAAAACAGCAAAACAAGTGGAAAATGGTTGCTGATGGGGAATAGGAACACTGAGTGAGAAATAAGCTTTGTAAAACTATTGTTTTAAAAATACAGATATTTATGCAATTTTATTTTTATTTTACATAATATTTAATTACATTATATTTTAAATTATGCCATCAATTTAATAGGTAATTTAATTACATAATATTTTTATTTGGGGGAATAAAAATTAAATTAGAAAATAAATCAACAATAAAGACAACCCAATTAAAATATGGGCAAAGAAATTGAATAGACATTTCTCCAAAGATGATATACAAAGAGCTAAGTGCAATGGCTCACGCCTGTAATCCCAGCACTTTGGGAGGCTGAGGCAGGACGATTACTTGAGCCCATGAGTTTGAGACCAGCCTAGGCAACATAGTGAGACCCTATCTCTACAAAAAATAAAAGAATTAGCGCCAGAAGCAGTGGCTCGTGCCTGTAATCCCAGCACTTTGGGAGGCTGAGGTGGGAGGATCATAAGGTCAGGAGTCCGAGACAAGCCTGACCAACATGGTAAAACCCCGTCTCTACTAAAAATACAAAAATTAGCCGGGCATGGTGGTGCATGCCTGAAATCCCAGCTACTCAAGAGGCTGAGGCAGGAGAATTGCTTGAACCTAGGAGGTAGAGGTTGCAGTGAGTCGAGATCGCACCTCTGTATTCCAGCCTGGGTGACAGAGCAAGACTCCGTCTCAAAAAAAAAAAAAAAAAAAAAAAAAAAATTAGCCAGGCATGGTAGCATAGTTTAGGACACTGAGGTGGAAGGATTGCTTGAGCCTAGTTTGCAGTGAGCCATGATCATGCCACACCACTCCAGCCAGGATGACCATGAGACCCCATTTCAGAAAAAACAAAAACAAACCTAACAAGCTCAACATCTTTAGCCATGAGGGAGATGCAAAATCTAAACCTTATCACTTCATACTTGATACATGCTAGAATGTATGATGGACAATAACAAGCATTCGTGAGGATGTGGAGAATGTGGAAACCTCATGCATTGCTGGTGGGAATGTAAACTGGTGCAGTCACTTTGAAAACAGTCTGGCAGTTCCTCAAAAGTTAAACATAGAATTACCATATGACCCAACAATTCCACTCCTAGGTATATACCCAAACGAAATGAAAACATATATTTACACAAAAACTTCTACACAAATGTTCATAGCAGCATTCTTTAAAATAGCCAAAAAGTAGAAACATCCTATATGTCCATCAGCTGATAAACATAAACAAACGTGGCATACCTATACAATGGAACCTTATTCAGCTGCAAACATTAAGCTCTAATATATGCTACACCATGGATGAGCCAGGCAGGGTGTGGTGGCTCACGCCTATAATCTCAGCACTTTGGGAGGCAGAGGCAGAAGGATCGCTTGAGCCCAGGAGTTCAAGACCAGCCTGGGCAACATAGTGAGACATCATCTTTATAAAAAAGAAAAAAAAAAGCCAGACATGGTGGCTCATGCCTGTAATCCTAGCACTTTGGGAGGCTGAGGGGGGTGGATCACTTGAAGTCAGGAGTTCGAGACCAACCTGAACAACATGGTGAAACCCCATCTCTACTAAAAACGCAAAAATGTCTCGGCATGGTGGCACGTGCCTATAATGCCAGCTGCTCGGGGGGCTGAGGCAGGAGAATTGCTTGAATGTGGGAGGCAGAGGTTGCAGTGAGCCGAGATCACGCCATTGCACTCTAGCTTGGGGGACAAGAGTGAAACTCTGTCTCCAAAAAAAAAAAAGAAAGAAAAAAATTTTTTAAAGAAAGAAAACATGGATGAGCCTTAACCACGATACTAAATGAGTAGAAGGAGGCAGACACAGAAGGCTACATATTGTATGACTCATTTATATGAAATGTCTAGAATAGGCAAATCCATAGTGAGAAGGTAGATTAGTGATTGCTAGAGGCTTGGGGGAGAGGAGAATGGGGGCGTGGAGTATGGCGTTTCTTTTGGGGGAAATGAAAATGTTGTGGAATTAGATATTGATGATAGTTGCATAACTTTATGAATATGCTAAAAATGCAGAATTATATACTTTGAAAGGGTGAATTTTATGCTATATAAATTATATCTCAATTTAAGAAACTGTGACAAGAAATACAAGGTAAGGGGAAGAGTGGGCTCTGGTGCTATTGATGAAGACAGCACACTCATTTTACCTCCTTCGGGTCAGCAGCAGCAGCCTTGCAGAAGGCCGGCCCCATCTGCCTGGGCCTGGGTTTGACTTTCTGCTGTTCATCATCTTCCCTCAGCTTGGGTCTGTCCCCAGCCTAGTACTGCTCCTTTTCCGACACCCTTTTGGCCCTGCTCTTTGAGGACCCTGACTCAAATCCTAGGACAAATAAGCCCCTGAAATCTCTAGGAGTAACTCTTGTAATTAAAAAGGCAGAGCATCTTATACAAACTATTTCTTTTTTTTTTGAGATGGAGTCTCGCTCTGTCGCCCAGGCTGGAGTGCAGTGGCCGGATCTCTGCTCACTGCAAGCTCCGCCTCCCGGGTTTACGCCATTCTCCTGCCTCAGCCTCCCGAGTAGCTGGGACTACAGGCGCCCGCCACCTCGTCCGGCTAGTTTTTTGTATTTTTAGTAGAGACAGGGTTTCACCAGGTTAGCCAGGATGGTCTCGATCTCCTGACCTCATGATCCGCCCGTCTCGGCCTCCCAAAGTGCTGGGATTACAGGCTTGAGCCACCGCGCCCGGCCTAAACTATTTATTTTCTTAACCAGGGTTTGCCTTCTCTCTCACAGAGAAGTAGGAGAGTAATCTCCAGTATTAATGGTGAACCCACCATTCATAAATAACCTTATTAGGAAGAGGCTTCGGCCATCAGAGTCCAATACCGAGCTCACGTGACTAAAAATCATTCCTGTGTGGAGGCCTGAGTTTGCCTTAGAACTTAAACCAGCCATCAATTAATAATTAATCCCCGGGAGGCTAAGGCAGGAGGATTGCTTGAGCCTAGGAGTTTCAGGCTGCAGTGAGCTCTGATCATGCCACTGCACTCTAGCCTGGGTGACAGAGCAAGACATCCATCTCTTTAAAAAAAATTAATCCTAGCAGGGCGCAGTAGTTCACGCCTGTAATCTTGGCACTTTGAAAGGCAGAGGTGGGCAAATTACTTGAGGTCAGGAGTTCGAGACTAGCCTGGTCAACATGGCAAAACCCATCTCTCCAAAAAAAAAAAAAATACAAAAAATTAGCTGAGCATGGTGGAATGCACCTGTAATCCCAGCTAGTCGAGAGGCTGAGGCACAAGAATCGCTTGAACCCAGGAGGCAGAGGCAGCAGTGAGCTGAGATTGAGCCACTGTACTCCAGCCTGGGTGACAGAGCAAGACTCTGTCTCAAAAAAAAAAACCTCCCAAACTCTTTCCCTGAAGATGCTTCCAGGCTTTGCTTATTTTTGAAGAAACAATCTGATGTTAAGACTTTTTATCATTTTGAAGGAATTAATTCTAAAGCTAAATACTGATCTCCCAGTAGACAGAGCAGAGAATAGATTATTCTTTCGTCATCTAAAATTAGGGATTACAAGGAAGAAAAGCTGCTCTGGGAATTATCTTTTAATACTAAAAAGCAAGGGAAAGAGTTTCAATATAAAATGCTGGCATACTTAGCCACTATAAATCCATGTGCAAAGTTCTCAAATATTTCATAGTTCTTCTAAGAAGTCAACTTTCAATAAACTATGTAGAGGGCTACAGCAGTAGTTACCTTGATAAATCAACTCCCCAATCACTCATTTTTTTAAGATCAACTTTTTTTTCCAATTGTATATATATTCAATTCTCGTTATTTGTGGTAGTTATATTTTATAAAGTTGCTGTGAGTGCTGCATTAGCAGATATTGAACCACTGCTCCTAGGGGAAACGTAAGATTAGGCTCCTCAGAGCCTTTGGTCACACCAAATCACTCATCTTTTTTTTTTTTTCTTTGAGACGGAGTCTTGCTCTTGTCACCCAGGCTGGAGTGCAATGGTACGATCTTGGCTCACTGCAACCTCCGCCTCCCAGGTTCAAGTGATTCTCCAGCCTTAGCCTCCACAGGAGCTGCGACTACAGGCGCCCACCACCATGCCTGGCTAATTTTTGTATTTTTAGTAGAGATGGGGTTTCACTATGTTGGCCAGGCCGGTCTTGAACTCCTGAACTCAAGCAATCTCGTGCCTCAGCCTCTTAAGTAGCTGAGACTATGGGCATGTGCCAACACACCCTGCTTTGTTTTTGTTTTTTGAAGCAGGCAACTACCTTGCTTGGTTCAGGGGTTAGCGTGAAAAGCAGGCAAAGAGAATTGGGAAATCTTCTCTTTGGATCTTTCCCTTCCAAATTGCCTCTCTTCCTCCTGCAGCTGTGGTTTCCCCAGACTTGGTCTCCTGGTTCCTCAGGCCAGAAAAGCTGTGATCTCTCTGCCAGTGCCCCTACTATATCGCATGCCTTGCCAAGTATACTTGTCCCTAGGTTAAAACAAGCAAATGGAACTCATCATGTGCATCACCTCTCCTCTAAGCATGAACTCCCCATCAGAACTGGCCTGCTCCTAAGCCCTCTCCAGGGATTTCAGGTAGCCCACCAAAGTGCTGGGATTACAGGTGTGAGTCACTGCACCCGGTGAAAATAAGTTTTTCAATAACAAAGTGAATGCAGGGCCAGGCACAGTGGCTCCGTTGAGGTCAGGAGTTCAAGAACAACTTGGCCAACATTGTGAAACCCCGTCCCTACTAAAAATACAAAAATTAGCAGAGCGTGATGGTGCGAATCTGTAATCCCAGCTACTCAGGAGGCTGAAGCATGAGAATTGCTTGAACCCAGGAGGTGGAGGTTGCAGCGAGCCAAGATCACACTACTGCACTCCAGCCTGGGCACCAGAGTGAGACTCTCTCAAAAAAAGAAAGTGAATGCAGTATTTCCCTTCAATGTGGATATTGTGTTGACTGCACAAAACTCTGGCTACGTTCAAATGGGAAAGAGGTAAAAACTGCCTCATGAGTTAGGGGCATTGTAGTTTCCCCTCTCTGATCCCATTCTATCTCCTGAATCCCTACCTCCTTTTCCAGCTGTCACAACCACAGAGGCCCTTGGCTGACGCATCCTCAAGCAACAGAATTCACTGAAACCTGGTATTATCTTTTGGCACTCTATAGCTTGAGAGGCAGTGATTAGAAGAGGGAAAAACATAGAACTTCATCAACAGTGTGGCATTTTCACTTCAGCTGTTCCTGGGGGCAAAACAGAGCCATAAAGAGAAATTCCAGATTGAAAGCTTTGTGGTTATCTCTGCTTCTCATTAAAGTGCCCCTGATTATAATCACACCTACGATTACAAGATTTAACACACCTGGTCTCAAGGATGTACTAGGAAGAGGAATCATCTGTTCCTTCCCTTCCCATTTCCTTTTCTTTATTCACTAAGCACAACTTACACGTTTCAGTGAGTGCAGACTAGAGACTGTTTGGAGAACAGGCGGAGGTTTTTCATTCACATGGGTTTTGAAAGTGACAAAAATCTTCCATGGCCACAAATTATTTTAGTACTGGTGAGACAAGTGGTGTTGGTTTCATTGGCTACACACAGATGTGAGAAATCTGGATAGAGTTTCTATTTCTTCTCTGACTTTGCTAACCAGACATTTTCGTCTGCTACACACACACACACACACACACACACACACACACACACACACACTCGCTCTGTCTCTCGCTTGCTCTCACTTTTACTCTCTCACTCAGTAAGGGTGTGTGCACTTACAGAGTCTCTCTCTGACGCCCAGACTGAAGTGCAGTGGCGTGATCTTGGCTCATTGCAACCTCTGCCTCCCAGGTTTAAGTGATTCTCCTGCCTCAGCCTCCTGACTAGCTGGGATTACAGGCACATGCCACCATGCCTGGCTACTTTTTTGTATTTTTAGTAGAGGCAGAGTTTTGCCAGGTAGGCCAGGCTTGTCTTGAACTCTTGGGCTCAAATGATCCACCCACCTCAGCCTCCCAAAGTGCTGGGATTACAGGCGGTGAGCCACTGCACCCAACCAACTTGTATTTTCAAATACATTTTTGCTTTGAAATAATTTTAGATTTACAAAAAAGTTGCAAAGATAGTACAAAGTCCCTGTATACCCCTCATCCATTCCCCTACTGTTAACAACTTACTTAACAACATCTTTGCCAAGAATTTTGTAGATCTTAACAGTGGATGAAAAACACTGATTCTTCTTAACTCCCTCTCATACAGTGGATTCTCAATAAGAGCAGTGTATGTTATTGTCCCTATAGCAATTTATTTAATTATATGAATTACTGAGCTATAATCTATATGTCCCCCATCCCCATCGAGGTCCTAGGTAAAACCCTGGATCCACCATCCTTCCAGGTGAGTGCTCCAAGTTAATGAGCAAGTCTTTCCCTATAGAAGTTTTTTGTTTGTTTTTGTTTGTTTTTTTGAGAAGGAGACTCACTCTGTCACCCAGGCTGGAGTGCAGTGGTGCGATCTGGGCTCACTGCAACCTCTGCCTCCCAGGTTCAAGTGATTCTCCTGCTTCAGCCTCCTGAGTAGCTGGGATTACAGGCGCCTGCCACCATGCCTGGCTAATTTTTGTA
The DNA here is from genome assembly GCF_047675955.1 of Chlorocebus sabaeus. Classification (NCBI taxonomy): domain Eukaryota; kingdom Metazoa; phylum Chordata; class Mammalia; order Primates; family Cercopithecidae; genus Chlorocebus; species Chlorocebus sabaeus. The sequence goes on along the minus strand of NC_132908.1, from coordinate 66,009,429 downwards.
TTTTGAGTCCAGACGGGGTTTCACCATGTTGGCCAGGCTGATCTCGAACTCCTGACCTCAGGTGATCCATTCGCCTCAGCCTCCCAAAGTGCTAAGATTACAGGTGTGAGCCACTGTGCCCAGCTACATAAGTTTTTATGAGTCAGCCAACCCATATTCCTTTGTGTCACTATTAGTTGCCACCCCAATACCCATTTCCTGCCATCTTCCTTGCTGACTAAAATTCAGTTTCATTCAGAGTAGCAATGTGCCAACTAAATACATTGTCAGGCTCCTCTGCAGCTAGAAACAATTGTGTGATACAGTTTTGGCCAACGAAATAGAAATTCTCCTGGGGGGTTCTGGGAAACTGTCCTAGTTCCCCAAAATAAGAAACAAAAGCACTTATGGCTGTCCTTCCCTTATCTTCTTTCTTACTCATTTAAATCATTCACAATGGCCAGAGCTGCAGCAGCTATCTTGTAGCCATGAGGCAAAGGCCACAAGGATTATAGAAATGTTGATCCTGTTGACACTGAGCTGCTAAACAGACACCACCTGCTTACATATTTCTTGTGATGTGAGAAAAATCCTTACTTGTTTAGGACATCATAGTTGAAGTTTTTCTAATTTGTAGTTGAACAGGCTCAGCAGATAAGTTCATTCAATCCAAACCTTCACCTACACAAGGTGGAGGAGAAGGGGGAGAAATGCAGCTGAGGGTAAAGCACTATTCCCAAAGCACTGGGAAATCCAACGGCCTCGCTAGTGAGCTGCAACAACAGCAAGTCGCTATGTAAAGAGAAAAGGTGGCTATGTAGGAAAGGAAGGGGATAACTTACCGAGTCCATGCCTGTACAAAAATGGCATCAGAAACTCCATATGGTAACATTCTAGGATGAATAAAGCCCATGTGTGTGACAAAACAATCACTTTTTTTTTTTTTTTTTTTTTAAGACAGAGTTTCACTCTTGTTGCCCAGGCTGGAGTGCAATGGCACAATCTCGGCTCACTGCAACCTCCGCCTCCCAGGTTCAAGCAATTCTCCTGTTTCAGCCTCCTGAGTAGCTGGGATTACAGGCATGCACCACTACACCCGGCTAATTTTGTATTTTTAGTAGAGATGGGGTTTCTCCATGTTGGTCAGGCTGGTTTCGAACTCCTGACTTCAGGAGATCCGCCTGCCTCGGCCTCCCAAAGTGCTGGGATTATAGGCATGAGTCACAAAGCCTGGCCTAAAAGAATCACTTTTATAATGGCTTCACTGACACTTGGTTAAATACCAAGGTGTTAGCCACAGATGAGCACTGTGGATAGTGGGTGGTGAATTATTAATGCAAATTTTCCATAGGAAGTCAACTGGGAATGTGTTTCCATATTATACTTACATGTAAAAGTATATATGTAAATATATACTTTCTTCCTGTATTGGCCATACACTGGGGAGAAATCCAGCCAAACCCTCTCAAAGGAGGAAGAAAATTTAATTTATGCAGCAACTAACATGTCATGGATTGAACTCAGCTAGAAAGGAAACATCTTCAATGAGGCCCTTTAGTAATTCAGAATGAACAATTAAATGAGTCAGGAAGGCAAGTCACTGAAGTTCAGGCTGCAGAGGCAGGGTGAATGTGTTCTAGCTAGCTCACCTTGGAACAATGAGGACAATGCCAGGATTCAGGGCCTCAATCTATAACCGTGTGCTCTGGTTTTTCTCCAGCAGTTAGTATATAGTTTGGTCAATGTTACTGAGGTAATACAGACATACACTGAAGATACAAACAAGGTCATTTTCCTGCTACAAAATCCCTGTCGACGGACTCATTTGGATGAATCCATCGACGGAAGAGGTTTGAGGCCTTCCCTGGTAAAAGGAAAATTGAGAAATAGACAAATAAAAGAGGTGGAGAAATTGCTAAGGGCGAGAAACTGACTGACCTCAGTAGCTTTCTGGCTGAGTCCCCGAAGCAGCAGCACAACCACATGTACGGCAGCTCTGCGTACTTGAACTTCACTGTCTGTTTTGGCCACAGCAATCAGGCAAGCTGTTACCTAGGAGGATGAAGGAAGATGAAGTTGATAAGAATCAGAGTTGCACAATTACCTATAACCTTTCGACTGTGTTCCACTTACTATACATTCACCAAGAGCAATCTGGCTTAGAAAGGGCTGGACAGTTGCTTAATCCTCAACAAAGAAGGTGAGATCTAGTGGGAGAGATCTTGATGCAGTCTGGCTTTTCTGGTAGAGGACAAAATCTGGTTTGGAATTTAAGAACGAGATTATAGAGTAGGAAGGAATATGTTTACTGTATATTATATGTATTTTTTAAAAGGTAAGGTCAAATGCTAGTATTTCCACAAAAGTGGGAAGAACTGTTCCTTGTCTCCCTTTAAGAACATCAAATCAAAGGAAAAAAGATGGTCCAAACCATAGCTGCTTCTAGAGACTGAGGATCATGGGGATTTAGCTAAGGAGACTTCAGAGTTCATAGTCTGGCATGAATGTGAATATACCATTGATGAAAGTTTCAGCCTAGGGATACAGAAATACAGATATATTCTAACTGATCTTCTTCAGCATGTCCAGACATTCCAGTCCTACAAATGTAGTGTATACCCGATGTGAGTCAGCAGGGGTCACTTTCAGAGACTTCCTGAATATGAAATAGGGCTTTTTGTGCTCAATTACTTTATGTATTTTTTCTGTTTTGTTTTGAGACAGGGTCTCACTCTGTCACCCAGGCTGGAGTGCAGGGGTGCAAGTGACCCTCCCACCTCAGCCTCCCAAGTAGCTAAGACTACAGTGTGCACCACCATGCCTGGCTAATTTGATTATTTTTTGTAGAGATGAGGTTTTACCATGTTGCCCAGCTGGTCTTGAACTCCTGGGCTTATGCAATCCTCTTGCCTTGGCCTCCCAAGGTGCTAGGATTATAGGTGTGAGCCACCGTGTCAAGCCTGTGCTCAGTTACTTTTTTTTGAGACAGAGTCTCGCTCTGTCGCCCAGGCTGGAGTGCAGTGGTGCAATCTCAGCTCACTGCAACCTCTGCCTCCTAGGTTCAGGTGATTCTCTTGAGTAGCTGGGACTACAGGTGCACACAACCATGCCTAACTATTCTTTTTGAGACGGAGTCTCACTGTGTCACCCAGGCTGGAGTGCAGTGGCACGATCTTGGCTCACTGCAAGCTCCACCTCCCGGGTTCATGCCATTCTCCTGCCTCAGCTTCCCGAGTAGCTGGGACTACAGGCACCTACCACCACGCCTGGCTAATTTTTTGTATTTTTAGTAGAGATGGGGTTTTACTGTGTTAGCCAGGATGGTCTCCATCTCCTGACCTCGTGATCTGCCTGCCTCAGCCTCCCAAAGTGCTAGGATTACAGGCGTGAGCCACTGCGCCCGGCCCACCTAAATTTTTGTATTTTTAGTAGAGACAGAGTTTCGCTATGTTGGCCAGGTTGGTCTCGAACTCCTGACTTCAGGTGATCTGCCCGCCTCGGCCTCCCAAAGTGCTGGGATTACAGGCATGAGTTACTGTGCCCGGCCAGTGCTCAATTACTTTAAAAGACCATATTATCACAGGAAAGAAAGACTGGAAATTACTTGCAAAACTGATACATAGTTAATTATGTCATAAAATCAAACAGTTGAATGTAATAGCCAGTGTTCCCCTCCCTGGCTCCTGGTAGGCAGAAAAATGTTTTAAAATCTCAATGAAGCGATACAATTAATAATAATGACAACAAACCTTTCTGAGGCATTCATGTAAGATTTAAAAAGAGAAAAAAAACTTTTTTGAAAGTGTGACCAATGGCAGCAACAATCTGAAGGTATGTCTAACTTATTCAACTGGTCTCTCATATACTTTTATTTATTTATTTATTTATTTGAGACAGGATCTCGCTCTGTCATCCAGGCTGGAGTGCAGTGGTGTAATCTTGGCTCATTGCAACCTCCACCTCCTGGGTTCAAGTGATTCTGGTGCCTCAGTCTCCTGAGTGGCTAGGACTACAGGCACGTGCCACCATGCCTGGTTAATTTTTTGTATTTTTTGGTAGAGGCAGGGTTTCACCATGTTGGCCAGGCTGGTCTCGAACTCCTGACCTCAAGTGATCTGCCTGCCTCAGCTTCCCAAAGTGCTGGGATTACAGATGTGAGCCACCGCGCCTGGCCTCTCACATACTTTTGTTGTTGGACTTACTGTGTGAGTATATTTCTTGGCTAGTAGTGGAAGGATATCTAATTATGATAGGAAAATAGCCAGAATGTGTTTAGAAACACGTACAAATACATATCATGTTTAAAGAATGGTGAATATGAGAACAAGTGAGGAAAAAGGCTTGTGCAGAAATTTTAACTATACAGGTTGTATTTTTCACAGCTTTCAAACAGTTGGGCATAGTTCAAAGTATCTAATTAATCAGTGATGGCAGAGAGATTAGAAGAACTAGCTCATTCTTAAGTATAATTGCGTCTGTGACACACTGGCATTTAATCAAGTTGTGCATCTATTAGACAAACAGGCAGCTTGCAAGTGAAGGAAAATCCCAGAGGAGTTCAACCCTTTGGGGACTGCTTTCAGTAAGACCCAGCAAGCTGTTCTGCCTTTGACTTGGGATGCCCAACCCTAAGGCCAGCAGTGGCTTCCATGCCTCTGGCATTAACAGTAGAAGCAATTCAGTCCTAAGAGGAATTCCTTGGGCAACCTCCAAACAGGCAACAATGTAATAGCTACCTCCACTTTCAGGCTTAGTATTTACAAGGTAAGAGCTGAAACCAGAGAAACAAGTTAGAGCTAGGTCTGAGTCCCTCTTGACACAGGGAAGTAAAATCTGGTCTGATGGCTAAATTATGGAAGCCAGCCCAAGGCCATGGACTGAGCAGAGGGTCTTAGGCGTTCTGCTTGCTCCCCTCTACATTTAGCTTTGGGCCCCTGCTTCCACGTTTGGCAGACCAAGGCTCCCCGGCCTAGAACCATGTTGGTGTCTGCCTTTGTCACCTCTGTTCGGCCTCTCTCTGCTGAGCGGGTCATGCTTCTGCCTCAGCCCTCAGTGTAAGGCCGGCTCTCACAGTTGGGCATTTGGGCATTAATCCCACAGTCGGGATGTCCAGGCAGAAGCATCCTGCCTGGAAAAAGGCTTTTCCTTCAAGGGCAATTCTTTTTGTTGAGACGGAATCTCGCTCTGTTGCCCAGGCTGGAGTGCAGTAGAGTGATCTCAGCTCACAGCAACCTCTGCTTCCAGGGTTCAAGCAATCCTCCCACCTCAGCCTCCCTAGTAGCTGGGACTACAGGCATGCACCACCATGCCCAGCCTTCTTCTTCTTCTTTTTTTTTTTTTTTTTTGGAGACAAGGTCTCGCTGTGTCACCCAGGCTGGAATGTAGTGGCATGATCTCAGCTCACTGCAGCCTTCACCTCCCAGGTTCTGGCGCTCCTCCCACCTCAGCCTCCTGAGTAGCTGGGACTGCAGGCGCCCACCACTACACATGGCTAATTTGTGTAGATTCTGTAGAGATGGAGTTTTGCCATGTTGCCCAGGCTGGTCTCAAACTCCCGAACTCAAGTGATCCGCCTCCCTCGGCTTCCCAAAGTGCTGGGATTCCAGGCATGAACCACTGTACTCCAGTCAAGGCCAATTCTTGAATCCCTGTGCCACCTTGAAGGTATGACTGAGAGAGGAGCTGGTTATGACAAGCCTTGCTGAGATCAGCTGAAATAGCCTCCTGCTTGCTATGTGCTATCAGTGACTTATGCACCAGACTCCACCAAACCCATCTGTAGTCAGCCATCCAGGACAATCAGGAAGAGGCCTGAGAACTGAAGAGCATTTGGGAAACTTCCTCAACCCCTCTGTCACCAGGACCAAATCATGTGAAATGTACAATGGTCTGTCACATAAAATGTTTTTTGAGCATCAGAATTTCAATATGGTCTTACGGATATCATCTAAAGATAAGAACAGCCTTCTGTTCAGGTCAGGCACCCATAACCAGCTTATAATGCTGCTCTCTAGAGACCAGTGAGACAGACCCCTTGGCCAACACTAGAAGTGGGGAGGATGTAGGCCACTCTCTTCTACGTATCCAGGCTGGAAAAGTCACTTCAAGGCTAGTCTCTCACCTCCAACTCCAACAACATAATGAACACTGAGTTCTACCTCTAAAAACCTTGGTGAGATAGATAGATGATGTAAGGTCTTTACTAATTTATGAATTGGTGTATTATTTCTATTCTCTAAGTTCTCTCAGAGGGCAGAAATTCATTCTTTTTTTTTTTTTTTTTTTTGAGGCATAGTCTTGCTCTGTTGCCCAGGCTGGAGTGCAGTGGCGTGCTCGCAGCTTACCGCAACCTTTGCCTCCCGGGTTCAAGCGATTCTTGTCTCAGTCTCCTGAGTAGCTACACGCGCCTGCCACCACACCTGGCTAATTTTTGTATTTTTAGTAGAGGTAGGGTTTTGCCATGTTGGACAGGCTCTCAAACTCCTGACCTCAAATGATTGCCCACCTTGGCTTCCCAAAGTGCTGGGATTACAGGCGTGAGCCACTGTGCCCAGCCAGAAATTCAGCCTTTTGTCACCTGCTCTGAGTAAAGCATACTATGGAAGGCTTTCTCTTCACTGGTGAAATCAGTAAATTGCATCCACTTCTAAAAACCATCCAGAGAGAAACATGCTGATTGCTTTGGAAGCATTAAAGGTCAGTTTCAGCAATTTAACACTTAACAGGAGCCAAGAGAAATAAGGAAAAACACTCCCAAAACAGCTGGCACACACCAAGCATAACCAGAACTATATAAATAAAGATAGTACAAATGGCAAGATTACCAAAAACTGACTTTGGAAAATTCCAGGCGAGAAGTTGCCAGAACTGAGGTATGTATCAAGGAAGCATGACTTTAATTTTCCAACTGCATCTTCATCCATTTTGCTAAAGCTTCCTTTGTTAAAATTCAGTTGGTTTGCTAACTTGTCTGCAACTTTACCATCTGTAAACCAAGAAACCTTAACAGCAAAGACAGTGTGACCAACCATTCTCATGAGCTTGGCTTACTCAGCCCGCCATGAAAGAAACCATGGCAGACACTTTAGCTTTCTTGGGGTTTCCCAGAACATCTATCTCAGGCCTCATCTCAGAGGTCTATGTATCCTCAAACTGCACTGATTGTGCAAAACTGATAATAAATTCAGGTCATTCCGTGGGATCAGAGGCAGTGGCTTTGTATCAGCCCCCAAACCTCAGGTACGTGGAATTCTGGGCACCATGTTAAAAGGAGACTGGACTTGTCACCTGGGACACATCTTATTTGCTGTAGTGAGGACAGGCCTCTCACTGTGGTTCACTTAAATCATATTTACTTCTCATATAGAGTGACAAAGATGAAGAACCTATCAAGATTTAGTTTTAAGCGACACGGCCTTTGACAAGAACAAGGAGAAATTGGAAAAAAAAGAAAAAAAAAAGAATGTTCTCTACAGGTTAATTCTTGACACCAACAGAGAGGAAAAACCTGAATTCCCAGTATAGTGACTGTGGAAGGGTTGAGCCTATACTTTGTATTCCTTCCCGACCAGCTGGCACCATCAGAGCAGACAGTGCCCAAATCTGGATCACTCCATAGTTACGACAACTTTCTTCAGATGCCGAAGAGCCATAGCCAGAGAGGAAGGGCTCTGATGCCCCCAGACCACATCGTGTTAGAAGGGACTACAGTGGCTGGTTTGTTCAATTTCATTTTCTTCTGCTTATTATTTTTAACAGGTTTAATTCACTTTATTCTTCTTGTATGCCAGCTTATGTTGTGGCCGGGTGCAGTGGCTCATGCCTGTAATCCCAGCACTTTGGGAGGTCGAGGCAGGCGGATCACTTGAGGTCAGGAGTTCGAGACAAGCCTGGCCAATGTGCTGAAACCCCATCTCTACTAAATATACAAAAATTAGCCAGGCCTGGTGGCGCGCACCTGTAATCCCAGCTACTCGGGAAGCTGAGGAAAGAGAATCGCTTGAACCCGGGAGGCAGAGGTTGCAGTGAGCCAAGATCCCCACTGCACTCCAACCTGGCGACACAGTGAGACTCTGTCTCAAAAAAAAAAAAAAAAGAAAAAGAAAAAAAGAAAGCTTATGTTGTAACCACACCTGGAGCCTGGGTCCTCTGCATGGAGACTCTGGTGTGGGTCTTGATGAGATGGTCAGTGCATTCCTGACAGGGAGGCTTGGTGAATAGTGTCTTTCCAGAGCTTGGGAGTTAGGCAGCCATAGGTCCTAGAGATGGCATCAAAGGTAGCCTTGGTGAAGTTGTCCAGGGTGGCAGTGCAGCCCTGGCTGAGGTGTAGCAGTCATCAATACCGGCCATCAGCAGCAGCATCTTGGACACAGGAGTCGAGATGATGCCATTGTTCCTGGGGGCAGGGATAAGGTGTACTAGCTTAGAGCTAAAGCAGCCTGTCACCATACAGGGGGCGATGTAGGACTTGCCGGTCTTGTTCCCCCAATAACATCTCCACATAGGGACAATGGAAAGCTAGGGCAGGATGATGGTCCTTTGGATGGCAGTAGTAATCTCCTTGAAGCACTTGACACCTAGACCGATGTGGCCATGATAGTTCCTAACAGTAGCAAATGCCTTGAATCTGGTGCGCTGGCCAGTGTGGGTCTGTTTCTACACAAGCATAATCTTCAAAACCTCACCCATGAGAGATGCCCCCCTGAAAAAAGCCAATGATATCACACTTCTCGATGGGCAGGGAGAAGAGATAGGTCTCCAGGGACTTGATCTTCATTGTGCTTGACCAGAGGGCCCAGCTTGGTGATGGGTATCTACTCCTTGTCCTCAGTCGTGCCTCTTTGAGTTCCATAGTCTCAGCTCCAGCCTTGACCATGGCCGCGAGCCCAGTCCTGCATGCTGCTACCAAAGCCTCTGAGGAAGCCATGGCAGTTTTCCATTTAGGGTCCCCAGGGCCTCTAGGACCTCCCGCCACATTGGCATCATCCTCCAGTTTGGTGATTTCTCAGAAAGGAAGCTGTTCAATTTTATCTCAAAATAGATTATGCTTCTCTTCTTCCTCTGCCTGGCTAACACTTGATCAACATAACCTTCTTGACGCCCTGATAAGTTAACCCAGGGTCCCAGCTCTGGGTCCCCCAGTGCTTGGTGCTGGCTCTATCGTGTCACTCCTATCCACTGTGGATTTACTCCTCTGCATTTCACACACACTACTGAAACTTCCTTAAGGGAAGAGATTGGGTCCTTTATTTGTGTCTTCTAGCATACTTGCCAGATAACAGATGCTCACGAAGGAGAATTCCTTCTGTTTGCAAAGACAAGTTTCCCAAAGCTCAAGTTCCTTCTCCACTAGCACACCCTGGAACTAAGCAATTCTGAGACTTCAAGGGCTTTCACAGGACACTGAAAGAACTGTCCTAGAAGAAGCCACAGTAACTTTTTATTTTATTTACTTATTTTTGAGACAAAGTCTCTCTCTGTTGCCCAGGCTGGAGTATAATGGTGTGATCTCAGCTCACTGCAACCTCCGCCTCCTGGGTTCAAATGATTCTCCTGCCTCAGCCTCCTGAGTAGCTGGGATTATAGTTACCTGCCACCACATGGGGCTAGGTGTTGTATTGTTAGTAGAGATAGGGTTTCACCTTGTTGACCAGGCTGGTCTCGAACTCCTAACCTCAGGTGATCTGCCTGCCTTGGCCTCCCAAAGTGGTGAGATTACAGGCATGAGCCACCACACCTGGCAACAGTAACTTTTTTTTTTTTTGAGATGGAGTCTTGTTCTGTCGCTCAGGCTGGAGTGCAATAGTGCGATCTCGGCTCACTGCAGCCTCAGCCTCCAGGTTCAAGCAATTATCTGCCTCAGCCTCCCCAGATTACAGGTGCCCGCCACCACGCCTGACTAATTCTTTTGTTTTTTTAGTAGAGATGGGGTTTCACCAGCTTGGCTAGGCTGTTCTTGAACTCCTGACTTCGTGATCCACCCACCTCAGCCTCCCAAAGGGCTGGGATTACAGGTGTGAGCCACTGTGCCCGGCCAACAGTAACTTTTTAAAAGAAGTTAGATTGGCTGGACACGGTGGCTCATGCCTGTAATCCTAGCACTTTGGGAGGCTAAGGCGGGTGGATTGCCTGAATTCAGGAGTTTGAGACTAGCCTGAGCAACATGGTGAAACCCTGTCTCTACTAAAAATATAAAAAAATTAGCTGGGCATTGTGGTGCATGCCTGTAGTCCCAGCTACTTGAGAGGTTGAGGCAAGAGAATTGCTTGAACCCAGGAGGCAGAGTTGCAATGAGTTGAGACTGTGCCACTGTACTGCAGCCTGGGTGACGGAGTGAGGCTCTGTCTCCATAAATGAATGAATGAATGCTTCCACCCTGGCTTCCCATCTCACTCACAGGGAAAGCAAAAGTCCACACAAGGCTCCGCTGGGACTGGCCACTGCCTTTCTGGTGCCAACTCCTGTTCTTCTGTGAAGCCACACTGGCCTTACTGTTCTCCAGCACATGAAGCCTGTACCTGTCGCAGGGCCTCTGCACTCACATCTCCCTCCACCTGGAATGCTCCCTCCCTAGGTTTCTGGATCAACCCCTTGCTTCCTTATATCTTTGCTCAAAGGTCACTTGTCAGTCAGGCACAGTGGCTCATTCCTGTAATCCCAGCACTTTGGCAGGCTGAGGCAGGCAGGTTGCATGAGCTCAGGAGTTTGAGACCAGCCTGGACAACATGGTGAAACCCCATCTCTACTAAAACAACACAGAAAAAATTAGCTGGGTGTGGCGGCACATGCCTGTAGTCCCAGCTACTTGGGAGGCTGAAGCAAGAGAATTGCTTGAACCCGGGAGGTGGAGGCTGCAATGAGCCAAGATCGTGCCACTGCACTCCAGCCTGGGCGACAGAGCAAGACTGACTGTCTCAAAAAACAAAAGTCACTTGTCAGGAAAGCTTTTCCTGTCCATTCGAGACAATAGCAAACTCCCTTTGGGCTCCTTATCTTGCTAAATTTATCTCTTTGGTGCTTATCATCACCTGACACAGTATAAATCTGTATATCCATGTTTACTTGTTTACTGCCTACCTCTCCTCTCCAGAAGTCAGGTCCAGGAGGACAGGGACTCTGTTGTCTTCACAGCTGGGTCCCTAGCGCAGAGCATATGGCTTGGCTCTAGTCCCAGCTGGCACAGGGTAAGTGCTCATTACATATTTGTTGAATGAATAAATGAATGAAGAACTACTTAAGAGCCAGGCCAAATACCCTACTCTTTGCGTGTGAATGAACTACAGTTGTCTGACTATAGGAGGACTCAAAGGCTGAAATACTAAGACTGGCAGGTATCCAACATGTTCAAACTTGTAGTCTACCCAAGGTAGCTGGTTTGGCAACGAAGACAAGGCGAACATGGGATGCTGCATAAGAAGGAACATCTAAAAGGAAGACAGATAAATTATATGGGATGAAAACACCTGTTTTTTTTTTTCAAATCAGAGGGAAAATATTGCCTTCTGAAGTCTCACTGTCAAAAGCAAGCGCTATTAAAAACCAGAGCTGTATCTCCCTTCCTGTGTGTAGCTTTTCTCATATGGCAATTCTATTCAGCTTCCAAGGCACAAAAGCAACCTTATAAATGAACTGAAAACATTTATTTTTTATTTATTTTTTTGAAACAGGGTCTCACTCTATTATGCAGGCTGGAGTGCAGTGTTGCGATCATGGCTCACCACAGCCTTGACCTCCCCTCCCCAGGGTCAGGTGATCCTCCTGCCTCAGTCTCCGAAGTAGCTGGGACTACAGGCATGCATCACCTTGCCCCAATTTTTTTTTTGAATTTTTGTAGACACAGGGTCTCGCTGTGTTGCCCAGGTTGGCCTTGGACTCCTGGGCTCAAGTGATCCGCCCACCTTGGCTTCCCAAAGTGCTAGGAGTACAGATGTGAGCCACTGTGCCCAGCCTGAAAACATTTATTGAGAGACAATATAGAAGAGTGGTTAAGAGCTGACTTCTGGAACCAACTGCCTGCATTCAAATCCCAGCCTTGCCACTTTCTAGTTGCACAACCTTGGCAACTTATTTATCTGTGCCTCAGTTCCCTCTATGAAAACTGGATCAGTAGGCCAGGTGCAGCGGCTCATGCCTGTAATCCTAGCACTTTGGGAGGTTGAGGTGGGCAGATCACGAGGCCAGGAGATCGAGACCATCCTGGCTAACACGGTGAAACCCCATCTCTACTAAAAATACAAAAAATTAACCAGGCATGGTGGCAGGCACCTGTAGTCCCAGCTACTGGGGAGGCTGAGGCAGGAAAATGGCATGAACTCGGGAGGCGGAGCTTGCAGTGAGCCAAAATTGTGCCACTGTACTCCAGCCTGGGCGACAGAGAGAGACTCCATCTGAAAAAAAAAAAAAAAAGAAAAAAGAAAAAAGAAAATTGGATCAGTTGACATCTGTAAGGTACTCAGGAGTATAGAGTGCTTGCTATGCTGTTATGACTATTTTTTTTGAGACAAGGTCTCACTCTGTTGCCCAGGCTGGAGTGCAAGGGTACCATCACAGCTCACTGTAGCCTCTGCCTCCCGGCTTCAAGCAGTTCTCATACCTCAGCCTCCCAAGTAGCTGGGACTACAGGCATGTGCCACTACACTTGGCTAATTTTGGTACTTTTTGGTAGAGATGGGATTTAACCATGTTGCCCAGGCTGGTCTTGAACTCCTGACCTCAAGTGATCTGCCTACCTTGGCCTCCCAAAGTGTTGAGATTATAGGTCTGAGCCACCGTGCCTGGCCTTGCTATGACTATTATTGAAACACATAGGAACTAGCCTTCCCAACCAGCCTTCTCTGCTTTTAAAACATTCAATATTGTATTAATCAGCCAACACTTAGCATCCACTATGTACCAAGCACTGTGATAGGTACTAGGGGGTATGACAAGGTGAATCAAGATGGGTTCTGCCCTTGTTGTGCTCACAATTTACTAATGACCACGAACATTCCTGGGACTGATTCTGTAGAAACAGTCTAGCTCTCTAGAAGTGGGGCAGGATCACTGGACAAGAGGTTTTCCAGGAAGGTGCCCCAAAGCAGCAGCTCCTCATCTCAAGTTTTTTTTTTTTTAATTTATTTTATTTTATTTTTTGAGATTGAGTCTTGCTCTGTTGCCAGGCTGGAGTGCAGTGGTATGATCTTGGTTCACTGCAACCTCCACCTCCCAGGTTCAAGCAATTTTCCTGCCTCAGCTTCCTGAGTAGCTGGGACTACAGGTGTGCACCACCAGGCCCAGCTAATTTTTGTACTTTTGTTTAGTAGAGATGGGGTTTCACCATGTTGGCCAGGATGGTCTCGATCTCTTGACCTCATGATCTGCCCACCTCGGCCTCCTAAAGTGCTGAGATTACAGGCGTGAGCCACAGTGCCCCGCCCTCACCTGTTTTAAGGTTGAAACATAAAGGAAAACGGTGCTTTTCTTTGTGTCAGCACCCATGGTAGGCAAACAACCTACTACCTATTTGCACTTCATTTCCAAAGGCTAAACAAGCAATGCTTCTTGTTTAGCCTTTGGAAACAAGGCTTGATTCTTGCTGTGAGCCAGGAAGCCTAAAGTAACAAGGCCTTTCATGATGTGGCCCCTACCAGCGCTTTCTTGCCTCAGCTTCTGCATTTGTTCAAGTGAATGCAGTTAAACTAACCCCCTACCCCTTCACTCCAGCATTTGGAACCTTCCTAAACATGTCAGGCCATCTCACGCCCTTTGCACAGCTGCTCCCTCTGCTGAAATGCTCACCCATGACTTTTTTTTACCTAATTTCTACTTGTTCTCTGGATTCAGCTCCAAGGATTTCTTCCTCCAGGACATCTTTGCCAATACCCGAACCTGACCAAGGGACTCCTCAAAGGTGCTCCCATAGCATCGATCCCAGTGGACTATAATTGTAATCACTGATGTCTGTGTCTGTCATATTACCCACGCCCAGAAGGCAAGGTGGTATCTGACAGGGTTTTGTATCCTCAGCCCCTAACACGGCAGTTGTTTTGAAAACATACGGCTGGGGACATCTGAAGGACACTGGGCACTCTGCTCTTATTTCCTTTTTTTTTTTGAGACGGAGTCTTCCTCTGTCACCCAGGCTGGGGTGCAGTGACGTGATCTTGGCTCACTGCAATCTCTGCCTCCCAGGTTCAAGCGATTCTCCTGCCTCAGCCTCCTGAGTAGCTGAGATTACAGGTGCTTGCCAACACTCTCGGCTAATTTTTATATTTTTAGTAGAGATGGGGTTTCACCATGCTGGCCAGGCTGGTCTTGAACTCCTGACCTTAGGTGATCCACCCACCTTGGCCTCCCAAAGTCCTGGGATTACAGGTGTGAGCCACCACACCCGGCCTGTTCTTCTTATTTCCTTAATGCTCATTCTCATCACTGTCATCATCAGCCCCCTTCAAATGACCAAGATGATCCTTAAGAAAAATCTTAATACAGAAAAATAAAATGTCTTTACTAGAATGGCACCTTCTCAGTGAGACTCACCTGATACCCTGTTGAGCACTGCAGCCGCCCCACCACCTAAGACTACAATCCTCATCAGTTTCCCTTCTCCTACTTTTCTTTTTCCATAGCACTTGTCATTGTCTAATATACTAGATACTTTACTTACTGATTATATATAGCATTTATTACCTGTCTACTCTCTCTAGAATAGAAGCTCCATGAAGATGGGAATCACTGTCTAGTTTGAAGAGTGATGTGTCTTAAGTGTCCAGAATACTGCTTGGCATGTAGTAGGCACTCAATACAAATTGTTGAATAAATCATTATGTCAAACATATATGTCTTGTAACAATCTTGTAACAATCTTGCATTGCAGGTATTTTAATCCCATTTTCTAGATCAAGAAACTGAACTCAAAGTCATTTGTTCAAGCGAATGCAGTTAAACAGATGGTGTAGCTGGGCTCTCATTCATTCCCATTTCCAAGTGTACCTGGCAGTTTTGTTATCTTTCAATAGGTCGGGTGGGTCTCCTGACAGATGATGTTTCTTGAATGTTACAAAATCTGCTTTAGCTTAATCTTCCTAATCAACCAAAACCAAGAAATTTCTCTAACACTTTGGATAGTAAATCATATGCTGCTAGCATGCTACAGTTTCCTTAGGAGAGAGAAAGAGAACAGTCTAGGGATTCAAAAATAAATACAGTCTCAATGTTTGAGTTCAGAGGTCATGATATTCAGGTATTGTTCAGGTTCATTAGTTTTACAAAACATATAGATCCCATCAAGTCTCAGCTGGTCCACTTGGAGATCTGCAGAAAACCTTTCTGAAATGCATGGCTATGTTAATTTTTTTTTTTTTTAAACTGGGCATGGTGGTGTGTGCCAATAGTTCCAGTTACTCAGAAGGCTGAGGCAGGTGCATCACTTCAGCCCAGGAGTTCGAGACCAACCTGGACAACATAGCAAGACCCCATCTCTAAAAAAAAAAAAAAAAAAAAAAGAATGTGTGATTGTACCAACAACTCTGAATGTACTAAAAACCATGGAGTTGTACACTTTACTTTTATTTTTTTTTTTGAGACAAAGTCTTGCTCTGTCATCCAGACTACAGTGTAGCGGTGCAATTTTAGCTCACTGCAACCTCCACCTCCCATGTTCAAGCGATTCTCCTGCCACAGCCTCCTAAGTAGCTGAGATTACAGGGATGTGCCACCACGCCTGGCTAATTAATTTTGTATTTTTGGTAGAGAGGGGGTTTCACCATGTTGGCCAGGCTGGTCTTGAACTCCTGACCTCAGGTGATCTGCCTGCCTTGGCCTCCCAAAGTGCTGAAATTATAGGCGTGAGCCTCTGCACCTGGCCTGAATTGTACACTTTAAATGGGTAACTTGTATAGTGTGTGAACTGTATCTCAGTAAAGCCATTATTTAAAAATAATAATATTTGGAGGGCCGGGTGCGGTGGCTCATGCCTATAATTCCAACACTTTGGGAGGCCTGAATCAGATGGATCACCTGAGGTCAGGAGTTCAAGACCATCCTAGCCAAGATGGTGAAACCCCGTCTCTACCAAAAATACAAAAATTATCCAGGCGTGGTAGCAGGTGCCTGTAGTCCCAGCTACTCGGGAGGCTGAGGCAGGAGAATCGCTTGAACCCGGGGGCTGGAGGTTGCAGTGAGTAGAGATCGTGCCACTGCACTCCAGCCTGGGTGACAGAGGAAGACTCCATTTCAAAAAAAAAAAAAAAAAGAAAGAAAGAAAGAAAAAAAAATTACAAATATTAGTTGGGTGTGGTGGCAGTCACCTGTAATCCCAGCTACTTGGGAGGCTATAGCAGGAGAATTGCTTTAACCCGGGAGGTGGAGGTTGCAGTGAGCTGAGATCACACCATTGTACTCCAGTCTGGGTAACAGAGCAAGAATTCATCTCAAAAAAAAAAAAGAAGAATTGGGTTTCGTTCAGATCATGGACCAGTAACTTGTTTTAGTACACAGTTTACAGTTCAGTTTGGTTTGGGTTATGTGAAGAGACCAAGAAAACAGAGAAAAAAAATGTGGGAATCATTTCAGTATCTGACCCAGAAAAGTTACAGTAGTCTGAAACCGTCAGACAATATAACCAAATAGACCCATAAAAGCCTTCTCTTAAGTGTTACAAGTTAATAACACTAAAGAACAAGAGATTTGCTAAGTCCATCTAAAACAGGATGAGATGCCTAATGGTTCACATATATTAGAGCACTTGGGTTTTAAGTAGGTACTTAATGTTGTTGTTTCTAAGTTATTAAAAGAAAAGAAGATACAAAAACCGAGGAATGGGATATCCCTGGTGATCCCTCAGAGAACAGTAAAAGGGAAGGAAATAACTGATATATATGTAACTTTTCTGAAAATCCTAGGTTGAAATTTAAGGTAAAGAGTAGCCCTTATAACCAAATAAAGCAAAATATATGAAGCTCAAGAATCAGGAAATACCATAAATTCAAGTGTATACATACATCTGTGAGTAGGCTTCTCTGCTTATTGATATGACACAACTGCCAAACATTGAAAAAAATTCCCTCTCAGGCCTGGGCACAGTGGCTCATGCCTGTAATCCCAGCACTTTGGGACGCTGAGGCACGTGGATCACTTGAGGTCAGGAGTTCGAGACCAGCTGGCCAACATGGCGAAATCCCATCTCCACCAAAAATACAAAAATTAGCCGGGCATGGTGGCTCACACCTGTAATTCCAGCTACTCAGAAGGCTAAGACAGGGGAATCGCTTGAATGCAGGAGGTGGAGGTTGCAGTGAGCCGAGATTACACCACTGTACTACAGCCTGGGGAGCAAAGTGAGACTCCATCTCACAAAAAAAAAAAAAAAAAAAAAAAAGGAAAAAGGAAAATTCCCCCTCAGTAGGTCCTTCTTTTTTTTTTTTTTTTTTTGAGACGGAGTCTTGCTCTGTAGCCCGGGCTGGACAGCAGTGGCCGGATCTCAGCTCACTGCAAGCTCCGCCTCCCGGGTTTACGCCATTCTCCTGCCTCAGCCTCCGGAGTAGCTGGGACTACAGGCGCCCGCCACCTCGCCCGGCTAGTTTTTTGTATTTTTAGTAGAGACGGGGTTTCACCGTGTTAGCCAGGATGGTCTCGATCTCCTGACCTCGTGATCCGCCCGTCTCGGCCTCCCACAGTGCTGGGATTACAGGCTTGAGCCACCGCGCCCGGCCAGTAGGTCCTTCTTAAGATTTGATCCTCTCACTCCTGGAACCTGGGAGGCGGAGGCTGCAGTGAGTCAAGATCACACAACTGCACTCCAGCCCAGGTGACGGAGCAAGACTCCATCACAATCGAAGCAAGACTCCATCACGTTGAAGACTCCTCACCCTTCAATATCCAGTGTATCCTCATTTTCCTTGGGTGCGGTACAAGAGCTTGGGAACCGCTGAATGTGGTACAAGCTAACACAGGTGAGCTGGGGCACGCCAGCATAGCCAAGTGAGGTCAGGATGGGGCATTCCCAGCCAGAGGTCCCTGGCTTGCCAAGTGACTAAGAAGAAAAATCCGACACCACCAGCACTTTGGGAGGCTGAGGCAGGAGGATCACTTGAGTCTTGAGTCTAGGAATTCAAGACCAGCCTGGCCAACATGGTGAAACACTGTCTCTACTAAATATACAAAAATTAACCAGGCGTGGTGGCGCATGCCTGTAATCCTAGCTACTTAAGAGGCTAATGTGGGAGAATCGCTTGAACTTGGAAGGTAGAGGTTGCTGGAAGGTGGAGGTTGCAGTGTGCCAAGATTCCACCACTGCAAACAAACAAACAAACAAACAGATTTGATCCTCTCTTCTACTTACCTCCTCACTCTGCCATGCCCTGCTTTGATAAGACACTTGCCATTTCCCCCAGCTAGCAGGCCTGGCCTACAGAGGAAGGCAGCACGCAGCTTGCTTTGTCTGGCTCTCTGAACACCCCATGGCCTCAACCCGGGGATCCATGCAGGTTGCGAGCTATGACCTGTACAGTACCTATGATGATACAATACCACCTACAGAGAAAGCTCTTGTGAAAATGGACACTCAGACAGCCCTTCCTTCTGGGTGTTATGGAAGAGTGGCTCCATGGTCTGGTTTGGCTGCAAAACACTTTCTAGATGTAGGAACTGGTGTCAGAGAGAAAGATTATAGTGTACATGTTGATCGTGTACTATTTAATTTTGGCAAAAAAAAGTTTGAAGTTGGTGGGGCGCAGTGGCTCAAGCCTGTAATCCCAGCACTTTGGGAGGCTGAGGTGGGTGGATCACTTGAGGTCAGGAGTTTGAGACCAGCCTGGCCAACATGGTGAAACCCTGTCTCTATTAAAAATACAAAAATTAGCTGGGTGTGGTTACGGGTGCCTGTAATCCCAGCTACTTGGGAGGCTGAGGCAAGAGGATTACTTGAACCGGGGAGGCAGAGGTTGCAGTGAGCTGAGATCGTGCCACTGTACTCCAGCCTGGGCAACAGAGTGAAACAATGTGTCAAAAAAAAAAAAAAAAAAGAAAAGAAAAGAAAAAGAAAAGTTTGAAGTCAAAAAAGGTCATCAAATTGCACAGCTCATTTGTGAACTAAATTTTTTTTTTTTTTTTTTTTTTTTTTTGAGACGGAGTCTCGCTCTGTCGCCCAGGCTGGAGTGCAGTGGCCGGATCTCAGCTCACTGCAAGCTCTGCCTCCCGGGTTTAAGCCATTCTCCTGCCTCAGCCTCCCAAGTAGCTGGGACTACAGGCGCCCGCCACCTCGCCCGGCTAGTTTTTTGTATTTTTATTAGAGACGGGGTTTCACCATGTTAGCCAGGATGGTCTCGATCTCCTGACCTCGTGATCCACCCGTCTCGGCCTCCCAAAGTGCTGGGATTACAGGCTTGAGCCACCGCGCCCGGCCGTGAACTAAATTTTTTAAACCAGAAATAGAAGAAGTTTAAGATTTGGATGACACTGAAAGGGGTTCAGGAGGTTTTGGTTCCACTAGAAAGAATTAAAATTTATGCCAAGAATAGAAAATGAGAAATCATACCTGGTCTTAAAGAGTTTTTGCTTTAAGATTAAAAAAAAAGGCCAGGTTCAATGGCTCATGCCTGTAATCCCAGTGATATCTACAGGCAGCAGCCAAACACCTAAGCAGATAGCGGCAGGTACCCAGTGCAACCCCACCTCCAAGCTGAAGACAGTTTAAAGCCCAAAAGCTAAGCTACAAGTTAAATTCTCAGACTGAATTGAAAACTTGTCTTCCTGTTTGGCACACTTTCCTCTGATTGGTGCCCACTCTTCACCTATTTTACATACATCTACCATTTCCTAACTGGTTTTCTTTCTTTCTTTTTTTTTTTTTTGAGAAGGAGTCTTGCTCTGTCGCCCAGGCTGGAGTGCAGTGGCGCCATCTCGGCTCACTGCAACCTCTGCCTCCCAGGTTTACGCCATTCTCCTGCCTCAGCCTCCGGAGTAGCTGGGACTACAGGCGCCCGCCACCTCGCCTGGCTAGTTTTTTGTATTTTTTAGTAGAGACAGGGTAACACCATGTTAGCCAGGATGGTCTCGATCTCCTGACCTCGTGATCCGCCCGTCTCGGCCTCCCAAAGTGCTGGGATTATAGGCTTGAGCCACCGTGCCCGGCCCTCCTAACTGGTTTTCTATACTGTCAGGCCCATCTTTGAGAGGTCCCTTGTTTTAACCTTTTTTGCATACTCACAAACCAATCAGCATGCATCATGTGCCTATGAAGACCCCAGACTCAGTCAGTAGAGGAGGAAACGGGTTGACTTCAGGGAAGAGACAACTTGATTTTGGGGAAGACAACCTGCCCTTCACATCCTCTCTCCAGCTCCCTTCTCTGCTGAGAGTCGTTTCATCGCTCAACAAAATTCTTCTCCACCCTCCTCACCCTTCAATGCTCAGTGTATCCTCATTTTTCTTGGGTGCGGTACAAGAGCTTGGGAACCGCTGAATGTGGTACAAGCTATAACACAGGTGAGCTGGGGCACGCCAGCATAGCCAAGTGAGGCAGGATGGGGCATTCCCAGCCAGAGGTCCCTGGCTTGCAAAGTGACTAAGAAGAAAAATCCGACACCACCCAGCACTTTGGGAGGCTGAGGCAGGAAGATCACTTGAGTCTAGGAATTCAAGACCAGCTTGGCCAACATGGTGAAACACTGTCTCTACTAAATATACAAAAATTAACCAGGCGTGGTGGCGCATGCCTGTAATCCTAGCTACTTAAGAGGCTAATGTGGGAGAATCGCTTGAACCTGGAAGGTGGAGGTTGCTGGAAGGTAGAAGTTGTAGTGTGCCAAGATTCCACCACTGCACTCCAGCCTGGGCGACAGAATTAAAGACTCCATTTGAAAAAGAAAAGAAAAAGATAATTTAAATTGTATTTCACTTACTTATTTATAATTTATAAGGCATCTTCTTCTTTTAAAAACTTAAGATGGTCATGTACATTGGTAGTAAAGACCCCTGGCCACATGTTAACTAGTGTTTTTCTGTCAATCATCATCTGTAAACAGCAGAGTAGGTACACACAGCAGATACTCAAGATATACACTCATACAATGATAAGTATATAAATACAGGGTAAAGATACAATTTAAGAGGCTAGAGGGGCCAGGAGTGGTGGCTCATGCCTGTAATCCCAGCACTTTGGGAGGCTGAGGCGAGCAGATCACAAAGTCAGGAGTTCAAGACCAGCCTGGCCAACATGGTGAAACCCTGTCTATACTAAAAATATAAAAATTTGCCAGGTGGGCCGGGCTCAGTGGCTCAAGCCTGTAATCCCAGCACTTTGGGAGGCCGAGACGGGCGGATCACAAGGTCAGGAGATCGAGACCATCCTGGCTAACATGGTGAAACCCTGTCTCTACTAAAAAATACAAAAAAACTAGCTGGGTGAGGTGGCAGGTGTCTGTAGTCCCAGCTACTCGAGAGGCTGAGGCAGGAGAATGGCGGGAACCTGGGAGGCGGAGCTTGCGGTGAGCTGAGATTGCGCCACTGCACTCCAGCCTGGGTGGCAGAGCGAGACTCCGTCTCAAAAAAAAAAAAAAAAATTTTGCCAGGTGTGGTGGCACATTGTCCCAGCTACATGGGAGAGTGAGGCAGGAGAATCACTTGAATCAGAGGTTGCAGTGAGCCAAGATTGCGCCACTGCACTCCAGCCTGGGTGACAGAGTGAAACTCTGTTTCAAAAAAATAAATAAATAAATAAATAAATAATAATAATAATAATAAACTCTAAAACCAGAAGAGCTTCTGGTCCCAATACCTTGCATGGCTATCCTTTTGAGGGTTCACCATTCATCTTTTCAATAATTTACTGACTGCCTACTACATACCAGGCACTGGGTGTGAAATGCTGAGCAAAATATGGAACTTAAGTGGTTTTTTTGGTAAACAACACCATCCCCCTGAATACACGGTGCCTCAGCCAAAGAGGGTCAATTAGAGTATTTGCCTGAGATTTATTTGCGTGAGATTTTTCTGTGAGTAGAGATAAGACTCACAGATGTCTCAGAGACTTAGGGTAAAGCTCTATCTACTTTTCCTAACGGTTTCTCCAATTCTGTTAGTTACATTAGACTCTTTATGATAAATCATCTTTTATTGCTTAAGGCAGGTTAAGATGACTTCCTCTCAGCTATAACTATGAAATTCTTACTAACATAATTTTTTGTTTTTGTTTTTTTGAGACAGAATCTCACTCTGTTGCCCAGGCTAGAGTGCAGTGGTGTGATCCTGGCTTAGTGCAACCTATGCCTCCCGGGTTCAAGGGATTCTCCTGCCTCAGCCTCCTGAGTAGCCGGGATTAAAGGCATGTACCACCATGCCTGGCTGATTTTTGTATTTTTAGTAGAGATAGGGTTACACCATATTGACCAGGCTGGTTTCAGACTCCTGGCCTCAAGCAATCCACCCACCTCGGCCTCCCAAAGTGCTGGGATTACAGGTGCAAGCCACCATGCCCAGCCCTTACTAACATAACTTTCAATATACATGTGAGACAGATGAAGCCTTGGGAAGTTCAATGACTCACCTGCCCTGTCTCACAGGGAGGCAGTGGCAGATCTGCAAAAAGAGCCCAGGTCTCCTGACTCCCAATCTCAAGATGCATCATAGGTCCAAGTGAAAACAAGCTTTAGAGAAAGGAATCAAAATACAGTACCTCATGGACCACGGAGCCCAGCAGAAAGTCCAGCCTTTGGCACAGCTCCCCGAGGTTGGCCAAGCTGCTGGCCCTGTGAGCACCGTCGGGATCTCTCACTCCCCTCAGGAAGGTGTGGATCAAAGGTTCTCGGTACTTTGAGACCATGTCTCCTATGGGAAAAAGGAAGAAATCAAAACCTCTTAAAATAAAATTTCAACTTCTCAAAAAAGGAAGAATGATATTTCCGTGGTTCACTGCATGACGTCTTACTTTTTTTATCTTTGTTTTTATTTTTTTTGAGACAGGGTCTTGCTGTGTCACCCAGACTGGAGTGCAGTGGCACGATCACAGCTCACTGCAGCCTTGACCTCCCAGGCTCTGGTGATTCTCCTACCTCAGTCTCCCAAGTAGCTGGGACTACAGGTGCGTGCCACCAAGCCCAGCTAATTTTTGTATTTTTTGTAGAAATGGGGTTTCCCCATGTTGCCCAGGCTGGTCTTGAACTCCTGGGCTCAAGCAATCCATCTGCCTTGGCCTCCCAAAGTGCTGGGATTACAGGAGTGAGTCAACGCATGTGGCCAGTGTCTTATTCTTTTCAAATACTTGCATAACCATTAAAAATCGTGCTCCAGAAGAATATTTCATGTTACAAAAAATATTCATGATGCATGGTTTTGTGAAAAAGCATGTAGAATCTCAATTTTATTCTCAAAAGTCTACATATAGAGATAAAATATGTGAAGATATTCCCCATAGTGTTACTAGCAGCTATTTTCAGAGAGTCTTATTATAGAAAACTTAAAAAATTTACATATACATACAAAAAATGTATATATCATAAGTATAGCTTAATAAACTTTCACAAACCCAGCCCAACTATAATTAGCCCATGGTCATACAAATAACAAGTGTGGCCCCCAGGCTAGACCCTAGACCCCGATCATCAGCCTACTTTTCCCTGTCTTACCCCACTGTCTGCTCGGATAAGCAAACTGAGTGAAAAACAATCAAGGCACTTGGGTCTTGGAGAAAGAGAACTATGATTATTTGATAAATATTTATTGAGAGGCCTAGTATGTGCTAAGCATTGTTCCAGATGCTTGGTATATGCTGTGAAACAAGAAACCATGATTCCTGCCCTTCTGTAGCTTACATTCTAGTGTAAATTATATAGAATGTTAGAAGGTAATACATACAATAGGGACAAAAAAAGTAAAACAGGTAAGGGAAATAAGGAATAATGGGAACGGTGGCCGACTTCAGGTTTTAAAAAGGTGGTAAAGGTAGGCTTCATTGAGAAGGTTTAACAAAGACACTTAAACAAAGACTGGAAGGTGAGTGTATCAGTCATGTGCATTTCTGGGAGAAGAGCATACCAGGAAGAGGGAACGGCCAGTGTGAAAACCCTGTAAAGGAGCACGCCTGGCATGTCTGAGAACACCAAGGAAGCCCTAGATAAGGCTAGAGAAGTAAGGGCAGGGATGGGGAGGTGGGGTAGATCATGAAGGGCCTTGCAGGACACTGCATGGACTTGAACTTTTTCTCAGAGTAAAATAAGAGGCCTTTGGAGGATTTTGAGAAAAGGAGTGCAAAAAGATCACACTGGCTGCAGTGCTGAGAATGCACTGGTGGGCACTGTGTATGTCCAGGGTGGAAGAAGGTCCAAGGTAGAAACTTACTACGGTAAGTGGCTGGAGAGACAATAGTGACTTGAACAGTAGAGGTGGTGATAAGAAGATTCTGCATACACACACACACACACACACACACACATATATACATACATAAATACATATATAGAGAGGGCGGTGGGTCTTGTTCTGTCACCCAGGCTGGAGTGATCACAGCTCACTGCAGCCTCAATCTTCTGGGCTCAACTGATCCTCTCACCTCAGCCTCCGGAGTAGCTGGGACCACAGGTGTATACCATCGTGCCCGACTAATTTTTTTACTTTTTTGTAGAAACAGGGTCTCACTATGTTGCCCAGACTGGTCTTGAACTCCTAAACTCAAGTGATCCTCCTGCCTCTACCTCTCAAAATACTGGGATTACTGGTGCGAGCCACTATGTCTAGCCAGACCCTGCATATATTTTGAAGATAGAGCCAACATGACTTCCTGATGACTCCAAGAATGACTTCTAGGGTTTTTGCTTTTGAGACTGGGAGGATGAAGTTATTATCAACTGAGATGGTCAAGTCTCTAACTGAGGCAGGAGGAAGGATCAGGGTTCAGTTTTAGACATGTTAAGTAGGTAGTTGAAGATTTATGTATATAGAGTTCAGGAGAGGTCTGGGCTAGAGATAAATACTTTGGAATCAGCGGAATATAGATTACATTTAAAGTCTTGAGACTATGAGACATGATTACCAAGAGAGGGAGTGTAGGCAGGGAAGAAGACCAAGGGTGAGGCCTGGGCCCTTCAACATTAAGAGGTCTAAGAAGGGAGGAACCAGCAAAGGAGACTGAAAAGGAATAACCAGTCAGGTAGGAGGAAAATTGGAGTAATATCCTAGAAATTAAGGGAGAAAAGTATAACAGAGAGGCGGCAATGGTCAACTGCATCAAAAGCTGGTCATACATCAGGTAGAAAGAAGACTAGAAGTTGACAATTAGATTGAGTAAAAATGAAGTCACTGTTGACCTTGACAAGAATGGTCCTGACAGACTGATGGGGGTGAAAGCACGACAAGAGTGGATTTAAGTCAGAATGGGAGAAGAACAGAAAACAAAGAGATCATTTCAGGAGGTTTTTGCAAAGCAGATCAAAGAAATGGGGTGATAGTCAAGGAAGTGGAGTCAAGAGAAGATGTTTATTTTATTTTATTTTTAATGTAATTTAATTTAATTTAATTTTTGAGACAGAGTCTCGTTCTGTCACCCAAGTTGGAGTGCAGTGGTATGATCTTGGCTCACTGCAACCTCTGCCTCCCAGGTTCAAGTGATTCTCCCGCCTCAGCCTCCGAGTAGCTGGGATTATAGGCACATGCCACCATATTTGGCTAATTTTTGTATTTTAAGTAGAGACAGGGTTTCTCCATGTTGGCCAGGCTGGTCTCGAACTCCTGACCTCAGATGATCCACCCACCTTGGCCTCCCAAAGTGCTGGGATTACAGGCGTGAGCCACCGTGCCCAGTCTTTATTTTGTTTTTAAAGAGAGTAGAAATAGCAGCATGCTAGGACATTCTGAATTGAATGTCTTTAATGTATGTATTTCTGTATATGGAAGCAATGTCTTCCCCCATTGGTGTACCAAGAACCAAGGCTGTTTTGGCTTGATCTTGGTTCTGAGGTCCTAATTCCAGAGCCCAGGTATAAAACGTTCGCCTTTGGCCCTAAAGATATATAATATCTATAAGGTGACAAAATGTTTTCTGAAGGATTTGTTTAAATTCACCTTTTTTTTTTTTTTTTTTTGAGATGAGGTCTTGTTCTGTCACCCAGGCTGAAGTGTAGTGGTGCTGTCATAAGTCGTTTGCAGCCTCAAAATCCTGGGTCAAGTGATCCTAATGCCTCAGCCTCCCAAGTAGCTGGGAATATAGGCACATGCCATTACTCTTGGCTATTTTATTTTATTTTATTTTACTTTTATTTTTATTTTTTTTTGAGACAGAGTCTCGCTCTGTCGCCCAGGCTGGAGTGCAGTGGCATGATCTCCACTCACTGCAAGCTCTGCCACCTCCCAGGTTCATGCCATTCTCCTGCCTCAGCCTCCCTAGAAGCTGGGACTACAGGCGCCCGCCACCACACCCGGCTAATTTTTTTGTATTTTTAGTAGAGACGGGGTTTCACTGTGTTCGCCAGGATGGTCTCAATCTCCTGACCTCGTGATCCACCTGCCTTGGCCTCCCAGAGTTCTGGGATTACAGAAGTGAGCCACAGCGCCCGGCCTTTATTTTATTTTTTTGCAGAGGCAGAGAGTCTCACTTTGTTGCCCAGGCTGGTCTTGAACTCCTGGTTTCAAGCGATCCTCCTGCCTTGGCCTCCCAAGTGCTAGGATTACAAGCATAAAGTCACCGATTTTTAATCACCAAAGTGATGACCTATATTGATAAATCACTGGTCTGTCCTACCAGGCCCAGCTCAAATGCCACTTTCTTTGTGGAACCTGCCTCTTCCCCTCAGTCAGCTTCACTTAGTCCTCCTTGAAAGTCTCACAATACTTTGTGCTTAAGTCGCTTTGACTTAAATCACATTTGTCACTCATGCCTTGGTTCCTAAATGTTTTAAGCCTGTATCTATTTCTCCCATAAGACTATAAATTCCTTGAGGGTAGAACTTTGACTCCTTCATCTCTGATCCCATCAGGTCTTAGCAGTCTTTGCACATACAGTCATAAGCTGCATAACAATGCTTCGGTCAATGATGGCCTGAATATTCAACAGTGGTCCCATCAGATTATAGGGCAGCATACATTTAGAAACCTGATGTGATGTTGGCATTGCAGATCAAGTTGGGGAAATAATTAGCATTCAGCAATGGTGCTGGGACATTTGATTTTCTGTATTACAAAATATATGTAAATAAAATATCATCTAGGTTTGTGTAGGTACATTCTATGATGTTTATACAATGACAAAATCACCTAACTACACATTTCTCAGAACATATTCCCATTGTTAAGCAATGCATGACTGTACTAGGTACAGGAAATGGTAATATTGAATTGAATTCATTAATTTATTTAACAAAACATAATTATGTACTAGGTATCATGCTAATATTCTAGGAATACAAGAATTGATGAAAAATTCTTTTTACCCTTTAAGAAGCCCAAAGTAGGCCAGGCACGGTGGCTCATGCCTATAATCCCAGCACTTTGGGAGGCTGAGGCGGGAAGATTGCTTGAGCCCAGAGTTCGAGACCAGCCTGGGCAACATAGGGATACTTTGTCTCTACAAAATTAAACTAAACTAAACTAAATTAAAATAAAATAAGGAGAAAAGAAGATGCCCAAAGTTTAAGGAGTACACATAAACAGATAAGTACTGACAATTATAGAACTGCGTGGCAAATGCTGTCATAGAGTCAAGCAGAGGTTGCTCGAAAGCATTATTTTGCTAGTCTCAGTCCCTTGGAAGGAAGAGGACGAGGAAGTTTTTTGGTTTTTTTCTCGTTTTGGTTTTTGCTTTCCCCTCAAGGTCCAAAACACAACGTACCTTCCATACAGTATAAGAAAAAGATAAAGGAGTAATTTCTCCAAAATGCTGCCAATTCCTAACATACTACATGCAGTCATAAGACTTACCTCTGTCCTGTCAGCATTGAAGTATGCTGCCAAAACTAAATCAATAATGATTGATAGCCTATTTTCACAATAGAAAAGAGGAGATTTGAACTGTCATCTCAGACTCTTTGACCCAGTCTTTGCGTTTCTAATTATCTATCCTAGAGAGGTAGTTACATATCTGCACAAGGACATCCGCATAAAGAATTTAGTGAATTGTAATCATGAAAAATGAGAAAAAATAAACTAAAAAATTCATATAGGAAAGGTTAAACAACCATGGTATACCCATATTATGGAATACTATGCAGTCATTAAAAGGAACATGACAGAATTATATACACTGATATGAAAAGCTTTCCTCAAGACATTGTTAAAGTGAAAGAAACAGAGCCAGTATTCCCATTTATGTATGTAAATATGCACACATACAACTTTTCTTACTATAAACAAATCAAACATACAGATTTACATATGTACATTAAATATTCAAATGCATAGGAAAAAAGAGAAAGGACTAAGACAAAGGAGTTAACTTGTTTGAAGAGTAAATAGAACTGGCATCAAACTTAAATGGTCTGATACTTAACTTCTGTGAGTTACCTATGAGTAACTCCTATGATATATTGCATCTAAGAGATTTCCGGCTGGGCACGGTGGTTCACACCTGTAATTCCAGCACTTTGGGAGGCCGAGGTGGGCAGATCACGAGGTCAGGAGATCGAGAACATCCTGGCTAACACGGTGAAATCTACTAAAAATACAAAAAGAAATTAGCCAGGCATGGTGGCAGGCGCCTGTAGTCCCAGCTACTTGGGAGGCTGAGGCAGGAGAATGGTGTGAACCCAGGAGGCAGAGCTTGCAGTGAGTCAAGATGGTGCCACTGCACTCCAGCCTGGGTGACACAGCGAGACTCTGTCTCAAAAAAAAAAAAAAAAAAAAAAAGACAGATTTCCAATGGCCAGGCACGGTGGCTCACCATGGTGAAACCCCATTTCTACCAAAAATACAAAAATTAGCCAGGTGTGGTGATGGGTTCCTATAATCCTAGCTACTTGGGAGGCTGAGGCAGGGGAATCGCTTGAACCTGGGATGTGGAGGTTGCAGTGAGCGGAGATCATGCCATTGCACTCCAGCTTGGGCAACAAGGGCGAGACTCTGTCTCAAAAAAAAAAAAAAAAAAAAAAAAAAAAAGATTTCCAACTAAGACTACAATATACTTTTCTACTTTTGTTGCAGTGCTTTCTCTTTCTGGAGTTAGGAAAGGGGCTTGCTCACCCTGCAGCTGGAAATGAGGATCCAGAGTAAGAGATCTGTGTTCTAGGGTTGTCCCTGCTGCCAACCAGCAGAGTGACCCTTAGGCAATTCCCTTCACTTCCCTGGACCAAGTGGAGATGAGCCAGTGAGACGAGATGATCTCTCAGGCTCCTTCCAGTTCTAAGTGTGTGAGTTGGTGAGTCACTTTCGGTTTAGTCATCAGGAAAATGAGATTTAGGAGACTGGGGAAGGAAGAAAAGGCACACATTCATGAGCCCTGGAGTGGGAGGCTGTTCTGGTTAAAGGAAGAAGGTTCCTTGTCAGGAAGGAAGGCACATAAAAAAATGAAGGAAGTTTGGAAATCTACAAACAGGGGAAACTGTAGGTTGAAAAGGGTAAGAACACAGGAGAAATATGCTAATGTTTACAAATATAGGGGCTTATAGTTAAAAATAAATGATAACGAAAGAAAAGGCACATTAAATTAACTTATCAAATAATGATTAAGTGTGTACTATGTGTCTGGCACTGTGCTAGGCCCTGGGGGGGCTAATCATAAGCAAGAAAGATTCAGTCCTTGCCCTCATAGCAAAACCTAATGGGGAAGAGGAAAAATACTGACCAAGCAATAACAATGGAGTGAGATGTGCCAAAAAGGTGACAGAGAGGGACTTTTATGAGTAATGTTTGATCTGGTTCCTATTCTATTAACAACAGCTCCAGGATTATCTTATTTGCTCAGACTCTAAAGTGCGTTCCTTTTTTTTTGTTGTTGTTGTTGTTGTTGTTTTTTTTTTTTTTTTTTTTTTTTTTTTGAGACGGAGTCTGGCTCTGTGGCCCAGGCTGGAGTGCAGTGGCCGGATCTCAGCTCACTGCAAGCTGTGCCTCCTGGGTTTACGCCATTCTCCTGCCTCAGCCTCCCGAGTAGCTGGGACTACAGGCGCCCGCCATCTCGCCTGGCTAGTTTTTTGTATTTTTTTAGTAGAGACGAGGTTTCACCGGGTTGGTCTCGATCTCCTGACCTCGTGATCCGCCCGTCTCGGCCTCCCAAAGTGCTGGGATTACAGGCTTGAGCCACCGCGCCCGGCCTGTTTTTTTTTTTTTTTTTAACTTCTCCCTGTTACCCTTCAATTAGTTCACTTATTATTATTCAGTCTTCATTTACTTCCACATAGGATGTGAAGCAACTTACAATAAATAACGTTGAAACCATATGTCATTAAAATAAACATTTTAGGCTGGGCACGGTGGCTTATGCCTGTAATCCCAGCACTTTGGGAGGCTGAGGTGGGTGAAACACCTGAGGTCAGGAGTTTGAGACCAGCCTGGCCAACATGGTGAAATCCATCTTTACTAAAAATACAAAAAAATTAGCTGGGTGTGGTGGTACCTGCCTGTGGTCCCAGCTACTTAGGAGGCTGAGGAAGGAGAATAGCTTTAACCCGGGAGGCGGAGGTTGCAGTGAGCTGAGATCACACCACTGCACCTCAGCCTGGGTAAAGACTCCATCTCAAAATAATAATTAATAAAATAAAATACATAAAATAAATATTTTAAAAGCTCTACAGTGAGAGGAGTGCAGATATCCCAAGCTAAGAATGGCTACTGCAAATAAACCATGAGTTTAGTAATTTAGTTTTACAACTGTTGGTAGCTAAGGCAAAAAAGGAATTAGAAAACACAGCTTTCATTATCCAATAAAAGAAGGAACATCATGAGGAGAGAGAAACATCAGGAACATCAGGAAGGACGCTAAGAGGTATCTCATTCATTCATCTGGCAAATCTTCTTATTTATTTATTTTTTTGAGACGGAGTTTCACTTATTGCCGAGGCTGGAGTGCAACAGCGCGATCTCGGCTCACTGCAACCTCCGCCTCCCAGGTTCAAGTGATTCTCCTGCCTCAGCCTCCCAAGTAGCTCGGATTACAGGCATGTGCCACCACGCCTGGCTAATTTGTCCAGCAAATCTTAATTGAATGCCCACAGTACTCCAATGTGCCAGTGTTCTCAGTACTGAGGACAATATAGCATGAACTTAAGAAAGCAAAATTCCCATCTTCATGAAACCTACTTCTAGCGGGGAAGAAAGACAATAAATAATAAAATCTCCAGCAGCAATGAAGGCTATGAAAAAAAATAAGGAGCAGGGAAGTTGACAGTGTGGGTGAGGGCTCAGGGAAGAGCTCTTAGAGGAGAAAACCTCAAGGAACAAGTCATGTGAGGGCCTGTCGGAAAAGTGAAGAAGACAGTGGGCAATAGAAGCTATATATTCAATGCAGAAATCATATAGCTGTTTCTTATACTGACTGGCCATATAAGTCAAGAGCATATCACCATATTAACCAAACTGCAACTTAACGTTCCATTTATGTAAATTCCTGCCCTAACTGAGCTCCAGCCCTCCTTTGAAAATGAGCATCCATTGGCTGGGCACAGTGGCTCATGTCTGTAATCCCAGCACTTTCGGAGGCCTAGGTGGGCGGATCACGAGCTCAGGAGATCGAAACCATCCTGGCTAAAATGGTGAAGCCCTGTCTCTACTAAAAATACAAAAAATTAGCTGGGCGTGGTGGCGGGTGCCTGTAGTCCCAGCTACTCGGGAGGCTGAGGCAAGAGAATGGCGTGAACCCAAGAAGTAGAGCTTGCAGTGAGCCGAGATCGCACCACTGCACTCTAGCCTGGGTGACAGAGTGAGACTCCATCTCAAAAAAAAAAAAAGGGCATCTGTTAAACTACATGCTCCACCAACCCATCCCAGGTGCACCTGAGAACCCAAGAATCCAGTGGGAGGGTGGGCATCTCAGACCCTGCATTGTACCTGGTCTGCTGACTCTGGGCTCACTTGCTACCTTGTTTTCCAGGTGTTGGACTGGAAGAACTGGAACACTCACTTCATCCACGTTGCATTTCTCAAAGAGCCTTGCCTCCACGTTCTCCAAGACTGGACTTCCCCTAGGCCTCACATACATAGCCTAGATCTGTCACACCCTTGCTCAAACCTGGTCTTCTCTGGGGATTTATGACCTTGCCCCCATTTCCTGGGGCCCTGCTACCCTCTAACTAATCTTCCCTCCCTTCTTTTCTTGTGATAGGGGTCTCAGGACTGTATTGTACCCTAGTCTCCAGGTGGAAGTCTAGGTTTGACCAGCTTGAACAGGTTTCTGTGGAGAACAAAATAAATGCACATAGTCAAAAGAAACTTCCAGGGCTGCAATTTGGCATAGGCATTGAATTTTAAGATCCTATATAAGAGGTTCTTGTTCTTTTTTTTGTGTGGTTTTTTTTTTTTTTTTTTTTTTTTTTTTGAGACAAGGTCTTGTTCTGTCACCCAGGCTAGAGTGCAGTGGTGCAATCATAACTTATTGCAGAATCAAACTCCTGGGCTCAAGAGATCCTCTTGCTTTAGCCTTCTGAGTAGGGTGGGACTATAAGTGCACACCACCATGCCCAGCTGGTTAAAAAAATTTTGTATAGGGATTAGGCCTTGCTATGTTGCCCAAGCTGGTCTCAAATTCCTGGGCTCAAGTGATCCTCCTGCCTTAGCCTCCCAAACTGCTGAGATTATAAGTGTGAGCCACTGTGCCCAGCCCAGGGGTTAATTTGAGCTTTAGGGATTCCTATATGTCAAACTTTGTATACATCTCATTGGCATTTTCCCATTCTTCCTTATAAACAGTACACTAATTTTGCTCAAGTATCCACCTGTCGCCACCCCTCCCCATGTGATTCAGGCTACAGTTTCCATTGGTCTAAGTGAATCATGGTGGACATCTTCCTTTGCTTTAACTGGTTTAGGCATGGGCATGTGACCCAGTTCTGGACAATGAGTTTTGAAGGAAAGTCTGCTAGAAGACTCTGAGAAAACTTTTTTGCCTTTGGCTATCATAAGGATACACGAATTAGGATTGCCTTAGAGTTGCTGCAACCAACTTGAAACCATGAGGAACTAAAGGATAAGGCCCATAAGCTGTGGTTGACAGAGGAGAAAGATGAAAAGAATATGGGTCTTTTTTTTTTTTTTTTTTTTTGAGACAGAGTCTCGCTGTGTCGCCCAGGCTGGAGTGCAGTGGCCAGATCTCAGCTCGCTGCAAGCTCCGCCTCCTGGGTTTACGCCATTCTCCTGCCTCAGCCTCCCGAGTAGCTGGGACTACAGGCGCCCGCCACCTCGCCCGGCTAGTTTTTTGTATTTTTTAGTAGAGACGGGGTTTCACCGGGTTAGGCAGGATGGTCTCCATCTCCTGACCTCGTGATCTTCCCGTCTCGGCCTCCCAAAGTGCTGGGATTACAGGCTTGAGCCACCATGCCCGGCCAGAATATGGGTCTTGAATGATGTCACTGAGCTACAGAATTACCAATCCTGGAATTTTTGTTATGTGTGATAATTCATTCTTTGTTAAGCCACTTGAGTTGGGAATTTCTGTTACTTGCAGCCAAAAACATTCTAACTGATATATGAAAACTGGAATGCTCTTCATTTATAAAGTTGTAGAGCACTTCAATGTCAATCCTATGTCTATCAATATGAAACATCAAAAAAGTTACATTTGTCAAAACAAAGGAACTTGGGGGCCAGACGCAGTGGCTCACACCTGTAATCCTAGCACTTGGGGAGGCCAAGGCAGGCGGATTGCCTGAGCTCAGGAGTTCAAGACCAGCCTGGCCAACATGGTGAAAATCTGTCTCTACTAAAAATATAAAAAATTAGCTAGGCATGGTGGCACATGCCTGTAGTCATAGCTACTTGGGAGGCTGAGGCACAAGAATTGTTTGAGCCCAGGAGGTGGAGGTTGCAGTGAGCTGAGATCGTGCCACTGCACTCTGGCCTGGGTGACAGGGTGAGACCTGGTCTTGGAATAGAAAAAAAAGAAAAAAGGAACTTAAGGCAGTCCCGCCTTTTTTTTTGGAGACAGGGTCTTGCTCTGTCACCCAGGTTGGAGTGCAGTAGTGTAAACATGGCTTATTGCAAACTTGACCTCCCAGGTTCAAGTGATTCTTTTACCTTAGCCTCCCGAGTAGCTGGGACCACAGGCACATGCCACCACGCCCAGCTGATTTTTGTATATTTTTGTAGAGAAGGGGTTTTGCCAGGTTGCCCAGTCTTGTCTCAAACCCCTGAGCTCAAGTGATCCTCCCACCTCAGCTTCGGCCTCCCAAAGTGCTGGGTTACAGGTGTGAGCCACTGTGTACGTGTTTTTAAAATGACTCAAAAGTCAATTGTATAACCAAGTATAACAAAAGAAAAAATTAAACCAAATAATTTTCTTTCTTCTAATTACAATTTTTATTGAGACAACAACCTGGTATACAGCATGACTCCTATAATATCAGCATAAATACATGTAACTTTCCCAAAGAGCTGAGTCATCTTTACTATATGTGCCAACCTATTTAAAAAAAAAAAAAAGGTGTGTAACTACTTACAGTAGTAACTTGCAAGAAGGGGTTACATGCTGAGTGTATTTCACAACTATTGGCTAACCCATTTGATTATGAATTAAAATCTAGGGTTCTGGGATACCCACTACTATTTCTAGTTTCTGATTAGGCAACAAAACCACTATTATCCCATCCAGGAGGGGTTCTTTGGTTTCGGTTGTTGTTGCATATTTGTTTGCACTTTTCTTTATCCAGATGAGATGTTCCTATTGACTCAGTTGAAACCTATTTGAACCAAAAGCTCCGAGATCCTAATTCACCTTTTAATGAAGGACGGCACACATTTGTTCCCTGACAAGGACAAACATTCATTACTATCCTGCTGTGTCCTTAAAAATATGCATTAAATGGCTTTTACAAAAAACGGTACTGATTTCCAAGTTCCCCCACTCCATTTTCAGAAAGCATTCATGGCCGGGCGCGGTGGCTCACGTCTGTAATCCCAGCACTTTGGGAGGTCAAGGTGGGCAGATCATGAGATCAGGAGATTGAGACCATCCTGGCTAACACAGTGAAACCCAGTCTCTACTAAAAATAAAAAAATTAGCCGGGCGTGGTGGCGGGTGCCTGTAGTCCCAGCTACTTGGGAGGCTGAGGCAGGAGAATGGCGTGAACCCAGGAGGCGGAGCTTGCAGTGAGCCAAGATCATGCCACTGCACTCCAGCCTGGGCAACAGAGCGAGACTCTATTTCAAAAAAACCCCCACAAAAAACAGAAAGCATTCACTACACACTACAATATTTAGATGAAGAGGCACTCATGAAACTGAAGTTAAAGAGACCATCTTCTTTTCCTCAGGTATTTCTTTTTTTCTTTTTCTTTTTTTTTTTTTTTACACGGAGTTTTGCTCTTGTTGCCCAGGCTGGAGTGCAATGGCATGATCTCAGCTTACCGCAACCTCCACTTCCCAGGTTCAAATGATTCTCCTGTCTCAGCCTCTCGAGTAGCTGGGATTACAGGCATGCGCCACCACACCTGGCTAATTTTGTATTTTTAGTAGAGACGGGGTTTCTCCATGTTGGTCAGGCTGGTCTCGAACTCCTGACCTCAGGTGATTCACCCGCCTTGGCCTCCCAAAGTACTGGGATTACAGGTGTGAGCCACTGCACTTGGCCTCCTCAGGTATTTCTAAAAAGCTTCAGAGAAATGAACACAGTAAATCCAAGCCCACTTTTAGAAACTTACCCAGTAGATTCTAATGAGTGGGGTTTATCTTAGCTTAGTTTTAATGGCTTCTACTTTGTGCAATGGTAATGACAACACCTGGCTATTTGCATCTCCCTATTCTCAGGAAGTCAGCACCAATCAACCTTATTGAGAAGCAAACAGCTGTGTGTTCAAGAAAGCCAGTGAAGGATCTAGATACGTTTGAAAAGAACTTAATAAAAATGAGTTGCTTTGGAAGGTGAACAATCAAGTGAGAGAGCTGAAAAAATTTTAACCTGCCTATGACTTGCCTGTATCAATTCTGGCATTGTGAAAAGATTCTTTTAACAAATTAGAATTTGGAAGATTTTTCATTAAGCTTTTCAATGGTACTCTGAAGTCTAGAGTGATAGATTCATTTATGTATATCAGATCCCATCTTTTTCCAGAAAAGATCTGAAATGACTTGCAACAAGAGATGCTTACATAGCAGAGGGGTGCTGTCGAATCTGAATTGACAAGCTTTGGGCGGCTGAGGTGGGTGGATGGCTTGAGGCCAGGAGTTCAAGACCAGCTTGGGCAATATAGCGAAAGCTTGTCTTTAAAAAAGGTATTTTAAAAATTAGCTGGGTGTGGTAGCATGTGCCTGTAGTCCCAGCTACCAGGGAGGCTATGGTGGGAGGAGAACTTGAGCTCAGATGTTCGAGGACTGCAGTAAGCTATGATTGTGCCACTGCACTCCAGCCTGCGTGACAGAGCAAGACCTTGTTTCAAAAAAAAAAAAAAAAAAAAAAAAAAACCACACACACACACTAAACTTTTGGAGTCAGAGGACCTGCTAATTTCAAGGGCTCAATCATTCCCCTAGTTCACTAAAACAGGCCATAAAAGTGAAATTGAGAAAAATCAAGTGAGAAAAAGAATTCCACTCTTTGCCAAATTCTTACACCATTCTTTCAAAAGTCTATTATTAATGCATGGGGGCTCTCTTCCTTCTCCTCCTGTACCCCCCCTTTTTTGAGACACACATGTGAACACAGATAAAACCATTTCTAACTGCTCTCTCCATTTTCTACCAAGAATATCTTATCCTCAGATTAAGGTACTGCTGGCTAAAACCAATTATATTTTCCAAAAATCGAATGATCACTTACAGCCAGCACTCCTCTGTAATCAGAACTTTACACACATTCTGAATAATGTTTTACTCCAGTGTTTCTCAAACACAAACATGGGCATTAAAACTGTGCAATGCAACTTGATTGTAACGTGGATCCTGGTGATTGAGAATTATTATTAAAATGAAAATACAATATTTTAAAAACTATTTTAGAGAATATACATAGTCCTGAAAATATATCAGAATTTAATTTCCAAACTACAGTGTAAAAAATATCTTTCCATCTAGCCAATTCAATGAAAACATTGGTATACATACTATGTGCAAGGGACGCCATACGGCACTGGAGATTGAGAGATGATGGAGATTTTGTCCCTACTTCTAGGAAGTCAGAGGTACTAAGCAGGATGAGAGCAACGGGATGGGTGATATCTATTCTTCTTGGGGAAAATTTCATGAAGGAGGGAGCACTTAAACCTAATCTTGAAGAATGGTAAGGATTCTCATAGAGACAGACAAGAGGAAGATTGCTTCAGGTAGACAGAGCTGTGGCAACAGAGGCAAGGTGGTGGCAGGGGTAGAGAGACAAAATATATGGCATATTTAGAAAACAGCAGCTGTACCAGGTAAGTGCAACGAAGAGCACAATGAGAGGTGAACATGATCAGAAATAGGCAGTGTCAAATCATGGAGGGTGTGAAATTAAAGATGTAAACAAGCCGGAGCTGATAATGCTTTTCTGAGCAAGGAAATAGCTTAACTAGAGATACATTCTTGGTGGATTAGAATTAGATAATGTGTTCACTGAGGATGGAGGTCTTTGTTTGATAACACAGAATGAGGTTTTTATCTCCAG
The DNA here is from genome assembly GCF_047675955.1 of Chlorocebus sabaeus. Lineage (NCBI taxonomy): Eukaryota > Metazoa > Chordata > Mammalia > Primates > Cercopithecidae > Chlorocebus > Chlorocebus sabaeus. The sequence goes on along the minus strand of NC_132908.1, from coordinate 65,971,772 downwards.
TGGATATTCTACTGCAATGCCTTTAGCATAACATTACTCTGGTGCAAAGTCACTGTAATCTCACTACAGTTGAAGAGTATGATAATCTTTCTGGAATCAAATCTCTCTTCCAAATGAATGATGGCACAAATAGTACTGGGACTGTTCTATTTAGTGAGGGTAGCAAATAGAATGATAAGATACACAGAATGATTGAAAACTTTCTAGATACTTTGGCAAGAGAAAGTCTTTCTCTATAACAGTCATAGAGGAATCAGGTCAACAGCATAGTCATGTAGGGGGTGGCCTCACCAGCTTAGCAGTGCTGATACCCATTTCATTCTCAGTACATGCATGAAATAATTTAATTCACTTCAAGTAACTGATGTATCCTAATATGCCCTTCAGTTCCTGCCACCAAATGCCAAAAGTAAGTATTCAGGTTAGCAATGAATATTCTGTATAAGAAAACAATTCCATTTGCAATTGCATTGAAAAGAATAAAATAGGAATACATTTAACAAAAGAAGTGCAACACATACTCTGAAAACATTATTGAAAGAAATTAAAGAAGACAAATAAATGGAAAGACATCCCATGCTCATGAATTGAAGGACAATATTATAATGGCAATATCCAAAGTTGATCCACAGATTCAACACAATCCCTATGAAAATGCCAGCTGCTTTTGTTGTTGTTGTTGCTGTTGTTGTTGCAGAGATTGGCGACCTGATCCTAAAATTCATATAAGAATGGAAGGGATCCACAACAGCAAAAAGGTTGGAGGACTCACACTTCTGATTTTAAAACTTACTACAGGCCGGGCGCGGTGGCTCAAGCCTGTAATCCTAGCACTTTGGGAGGCCGAGACGGGCGGATCACGAGGTCAGGAGATCGAGACCATCCTGGCTAACATGGTGAAACCCCGTCTCTACTAAAAATACAAAAAATTAACCAGGCATGGTGGCAGGCACCTGTAGTCCCAGCTACTGGGGAGGCTGAGACAGGAAAATGGCATGAACTCGGGAGGCGGAGCTTGCAGTGAGCTGAGATCGGGCCACTGCACTCCAGCCTGGGCGACAGAGCGAGACTCCGTCTCAGAAAAAAAAAAAAAAAAAAAAAAAAAAACTTACTACAAATCTACAATAATCAAGATAGTATATACTGGGCCGGGCGCGGTGGCTCACGCCTGTAATCCCAGCACTTTGGGAGGCCGGGGCGGGCGGATCACAAGGTCAGGAGATCGAGACCATGGTGAAACCCCGTCTCTACTAAAAATAGAAAAAATTAGCCGGGCGAGGTGGTGGGCGCCTGTAGTCCCAGCTACTCGGGAGGCTGAGGCAGGAGAATGGCGTGAACCCGGGAGGCGGAGCTTGCAGTGAGCTGAGATCCGGCCACTGCACTCCAGCCTGGGCGACAGAGCGAGACTCCGTCTCAAAAAAAAAAAAAAAAAAAAAAAAGATAGTATATACTGGCCTAATAATAGGTAAATCAATAGAATAGAACTGAGGGTCAAGAAATAAACTCTCAGGCCAGGCGCAGTGGCTCACGTCTGTAATCCCAACACTTTGGGAAGCCGAGGCGGGTGGATCACCTGAGATCAGGAGTTCGAGACCAGCCTTATCAACACGGAGAAACCCTGTCTCTACTAAAAATACAAAATTAGCCTGGCGTGGTGGTGCATGCCTGTAATCCCAGCTACTCGGGAGGCTGAGACAGGAGAATCACTTGAACCCGGGAGGTGGAGATTTCAGTGAGCCAAGATCGTGCCACAGCACTCCAGCCTGGGCATACAGAGCAAGACTCCGTCTCAAAAAAAAAAGAAATAAACTCTCCTATTTATGTTCAATTTATTTTTAACAAGAATGCCAAAACAATGGAGAAAGAATGAGGCAGAAACAACTTGACAGCCACATGAAAACCCCTTCTTGACACATGTACAAAATTAACTTCAGCCGGGCATGGTGGTTCACACCTGTAATCCCAGCACTTTGGGAGACTGAGATGGGCAGGTCACCTGAGGTCAGGATTTTGAGACCAGCTTTATCAACAGGGCAAAGCCTCATCTCTATTAAAAATACAAGAATTAGCCAGGCATGTTGGCAGGTGCCTGTAATGCCAGCTATTTTGGAGGCTGAGGCACGAAAATTCCTTGAGCCTGGGAAGCAGAGATTGCAGTGAGCTGAGATCGTGCCACTGCACTCCAGCCTGGGGAACAGAGTGAGACTCCATCTCAAAAAAAAAAACCAAAACCAAAACCAAAACAAACAAACAAACAAACAAAAACTTCAAATGGATCACAGATTTATGCATAAGAAATAAAATCGTAAAACTCTCAGTCCTTTGGCAGACTTAAGTGGGAGGATTGCTTGAGGCCCGGAGTTCAAGACTAGCCTGGGAGTGATGGCTTTGATCAACATAGCAAGATCTCAGCTGTACAAAAAACAAGAAAACGGAGTAAATCTCTGTGACTTTAGGTTAGACAAAGCCTTCTTACATATGATGCCAAAAGCAAAAGTGACAAAAGAAAAAAATGCATACATTGGACTTCATCAAAATTAAAAACCTTTGTGCTTCAAATGTCACCATCAAGAAAGTGAAAAGAATTTTGATAGTGAAGGAGGCTGTGTTGGGGGAGGGAGCATATGGAAACTCTCTCGACTTTCTGCTCAATTTTTATGTGAACCTAAAACTGCTCTTAAAAAAGTCTATTTTTTCTGAAAGAAAAAGTCTATTCTTCTTTTTTTAAAAAAAGTGAAAAGACAACCCACAAAATGGAAGAAAATATCTGCAAATCACGTAAGTGTAAGGGACTTGTCTCTTGAATTTATAAAGAACTCTTACAACACAAAAAAGAAAGACAACTCAATTAAAAAAATGATCTGAATAAACATTTCTCCAAAGAAAATATATGAATGTCCAAGCAGCACAGGAAAAGGTGCTCAACATCATTAATCACTGGGGAAGTACAAATCAAAACCATAAGGAGATATCATTTCATATTCACTGGGAGAGCTGTAATCAAAAGGGCAGACAATAACAAGCCCTGGTGAGAAGAAACTGGAACCCTTTTACACTGCTGGTGAAAATGTAAAATGAAAAACTTTGGAAAACAGTTTGGCAGTTCCTCAAAAAGTTAAACATAGAGTTACCATATGACTTGAGAGAACTGAAAACACTTTTCCACATAAAAACTTGTACACAAATGTACATAGCAGTTTTATTCATAATAGACAAAAATTCACATATCCATCAACTGATGAATGGATTAAAAATGTGGCATATCCAGGCCGGGCATGGTGGCTCACACCTGTAATCCCTGCACTTTGGGAGGCCGAGGCAGACAGATCATGAGGTCAGGAGTTCAAGATCATACTGGCTAACACGGTGAAATCCGCCTCTACTAAAAATGCAAAAAATTAACAGGGTGTGGTGGCACGTGCCTGTAGTCCCAGCTACTCAGGAGGCTGAGGCAGGAGAATTCCTTGAACCCAGTTGGCGGAGGTTGCAGTGAGCCGAGATCATGCCACTGCACCCCAACCTGGGTGACAGAGCAAAACTCAGTCTCAAAAAAAAAAAAAAAAAGAAAAAAAGTGACATATAAATACAATGGAATATTATTCAGCAATAAAAAGAAATGAATTACCAATACATGCTACAACATAGATGAACTTTGAAAACACTGCACTTGCTTCAGCAGCAAATATACCAACACTGGAATGATACAGAGATTAGCATGGCTCCTGTGCAAGGTTGACAGGCAAATTCGTGAAATGTTCCATGTTTAAAATAAAAGAAAAAGAAAACATTATGCTAAGTGAAAGAAGCCCACATGGTGTATTTCGTTTATATGAAATGTCCATAAGTAAACCCTTAGAGGAGCAAGTACAGTAGTGATTGCTCGACTGGGAATGGATACAAGGTTGCTTTTGGGGTGATGCAAATGTACTAAATTGATTGTAATGGTGATTGCACAAGTCTGTGAGCATACAACAACAACAACAACATTGAGCTGTACATTGTAAATGGTTGAATTACATGGTATATGAATTCTATTTCAATAAGTGTGTTTTTGGTTTTTTTTGGTTTTTTTTTTTTTTTTTTTTGTGAGACAGAGTCTTGCTCTGTTACCCAGGTTGGAGTGCAGTGGTGCAATCTCAGCTCACTACAATCTCCGCCTTCCAGGGTCAAGGGATTCTCCTGCCTCAGCCTCCGGAGTAGCTGGGATTACAGGCGTGTGCCACTATGCCCGGCTAATTTTTGTTTTCTTTTTTTTAGTGGAGATGTAGTTTCACCATGTTGGTCAGGCTGGTCTCGAACTCCTGACCTCAGGTGATCCACTGGCCTTGGCGTTCCGAAGTGTTGGGATTACAGGTGTGAGCCACCGCACCCAGCCAGAAGTCTGTTTTTTTAAAAATGAAATTTTGCTAATGGAAGGACTGGAGAATATATTTTTCAGTGAAGCTGGAAAAACAGAAGCAACATATAAAAATATTCACATACTAGAAAAGAAGCAGTCTATGTGTGTAAGCACAATCTAATATGAAACACATCCCTGCCTCCCAAAAACTCAGAGACCAAAGGCTTGGGACTAATCTCACAGACAATTCACAATCATTGCTGCCCTCAAACAGAGGAGGCAGGAGATCTGGATTCTTTGGTAATCTGCCCACTATAGGAACCGAGTCCTGCCTCCACCACCAGCCAAGCAGAACCCAGGGCTTTCCCACTGCTTTCTGACTGGCATCGCTTCTGCCAGCTCTTCCTTTCCTTATTTGTCAGTAAACGATGGTGACAATATAATTTCAGTCTTTACTGCTTCAGAGCCGGCCATTTAATGAGTAACATTTGTAAAAGCCTTCTAAATTTTCATTGTTTCTGTTTTTGAAAAAATATTAGTATTATTTAAAAGTTTCTTAATCGAGGCAAGAAAAACATTCCAGATTCAGACTCTTGGAGCTCCTTATATCAACGGCATTCAAACCAGAGCGACTCCACCTTGAACAGGGGCTGGGTAAAATGAGGATTCAACTTGCTACCTTTTTTTTTTTTTGAGACAAAGTTTCATTGTTGTTGCCCAGGCTGGAGTACAATGGCACAATCTCGGCTCACTGCAACCTCTGCTTCCCGGGTTCAAGTGATTCTCCTGCCTCAGCCTCCCGAGTAGCTGAGATTACAGGTGCCTGGCTAATTTTTGGTATTTTTAGTACAGATGGGGGTTTTACCACGTTGGCCATGCTGGTCTCAAACTCCTGACCTCAGGTGATACACCTGCCTTGGCCTCCTGGGATTGGCCTCCTGGGATTACAAGTGTGAGCCACCGTGCCTGGCCGCTACCTTTTATTCAATTTCGATTTTGGAATCTGTCTTTTTTTTTTTTTTTTGAGACGGAGTCTCACTCTGTCGCCCAGGCTGGAGTGCAGTGGCCGGATCTCAGCTCACTGCAAGCTCCGCCTCCCGGGTTTACTCCATTCTCCTGCCTCCTGCCTCAGCCTCCCGAGTAGCTGGGACTACATTAGCTGGGACTACAGGCACCCGCCACCTCACCCGGCTAGTTTTTTGTATTTTTTAGTAGAGACAGGGTTTCACTGTATTAGCCAGGATGGTCTTGATCTCCTGACCTCATGATCCGCCCGTCTAGGCCTCCCAAAGTGCTGGGATTACAGGCTTGAGCCACCGTGCCCAGCCTGGATTCTCTGTCCTTTATTTTGGGCAGATGGGAAAGTGGCCATGAGACCTCTGGCTTAGGAGCCTGACTGCAGCCTCCCATTGTCTGGGTGCCCCAGATGGGAGCACACCTGGCCGGTCACTTCCTTAGTAGCCCACCCTGTCACCCCTTCTCTGTAGTTTTGCTTTGGATAGTTGGGCAGTTGTTTAAAGCAAGACACTTGGTTGTGAGTGGTCCCCCACTGTGTTGATCCTGGGATGCCAGAGTCATGTTATATTGTGGTCCCCAACTGTGTTAGGTCTCATGCCTTTGGGGTTCACTGTTGGACACTCCTGAGGTGCTCTGGGGTTTTCAGCATTTGGTATGTTTGTCATCCATGCCAGATGCTCTGCGGTGTTCAGAATTGGCATTCCCTCTAGAATTGTGGGTTAGAGTCCCACCCTAGGGGAATCCTGGTCTTACTTTTTCTTGTTTCCTATTCTAAAGTTATTGTTTTCTGTAACAGCATTTTCTTGTCTTATTGTCACCTCATTTAATGATTTGATACAGGAGGTGAGAATTTGCAGGGGTAGATAACTGGACAGAGAGATAGATTGAAAAAGTTCTATGTCTAGTAAAGATCCTTGTTGGACATGGGGACAATAGTCCTGAAGGATTTGCTGCTGAGGTGCCCTTTAAGCAACTACAGCAAATTCAAATTAGCAAACAAAGTTTAGCCATTTGGACAAGTCCCGATTTTGTCAGAGAAATAATTTGGGGCCGGGCACGGTGGCTCTGGCCTGTAATCCTAGCACTTTGGGAGACCGAGGCAGGCAGATCATGAGGTCAGGAGTTTGAGACCAGCCTGACCAACATGGTGAAACTCCATCTCTACTAAAAATACAAAAATTAGCCGGGCGTGGTGGCAAGTGTCTATAATCCCAGCTAATCAGGAAGCTGAGGCAGGAGAATTGCTTGAACCTGGGAGGCGGAGGTTGCAGTGAGCCAAGATCGCACCATTGCACTCCAACCTGGGTGACAGAGTGAGACTCCATCTCAAAAAAAAAAAAAAAAAAAGAAAAGAAATAATTTGGATCTAGCTGTCTTTTATGAAACAGTGAGTTTGTATTACTATCTCATGACTAGAGTTTCAAGATAAAAGCTATTGGATCTTTATGTGTGTGCATACATATGTTTATGTGTATTCACATTTATTATGTTATATATTGTCTACAGGGTAACAAATTGACTTATAAATAAAAGAGCACTCATAAATTAAGTAAGTCAGTCCAAGCATTTTTCAAGTTCATTTAATTTAAACTCATTAAAATTTAGGATTACTAAAAATTCATATATAATTCTGTATGTAAAATGTGCCAAAGAAGATATACTGTTATTGAAAAAAATTTTTTTTTTTTTTGCCAATTCAGATGTTATTTAAAGTGGGGTTTAAAATGTGGATTTAGGAAGAAAATAGAAACAAGGTAGAAAGAAAAAAAAACAGTAAGTAGGGGAAAGAGATGAGTAGAAAGTTATGGATATGAAGATGTATTTTTGGTAAGGAAGGCTATAAAGAAAAGAAATTTTATGTGAGAAAGGATCTTGTATGGTAAATTCTTGTTCTAAAGTAGAATGACTAATTATTTAGGAAAGAAGAAAGTATACGACAAGTCAAAAGGTCCAAGCATGTCATAGATGGTCTACGTAAGTCATGATAAAGCTCATAAAAGATAACTTATTAAACTTTTTTTTTTTTTTGTGGAGACAGAGTCTCACTGTGTTGCCCAGGCAGGAGTGCAGTGGCGTGATCTCTGCTCACTGCAAGAACTGCCTCCTGGGTTCACACCATTCTCCTGTCTCAGTCTCCCGAGTAGCTGGAACTACAGGTGCACATCACCACACCTGGCTAATTTTTGTATTTTTAGTAGAGATGGGGTTTCCCCACATTGACCAGGTTGGTCTCAAACTCCCGACCTTGTGGTCCACCCGCCTATGCCTCCCAAAGTGCTGGGATTACAGGCATGAGCCACCACGCCTGGCCTAAACTTTTTAATATAATTAAATAAACCACAATGAAAGAAAATTTATTTATAATTGTCTATCTAAATTTTGGTCCCCTATATTAAAACACGTTTTTTAAAGTATTGGTTTGCTTTCAGTAAGACTGAAAGAAATACTGACTTTTAATTCTAAAATCTGTTTTCCTTTTTTTTTTTTGAGACAGAGTCTTGCTCTGTCACCCAGGCTGGAGTGCAGTGGCACGATCTCGGTTCACTGCAAGCTCCGCCCCCCAGGTTCATGCCATTCTCCTGCCTCAGCCTCCTGAGTGGCTGGGACTACAGGCACCCGCCACCACGCCCAGCTAATTTTTTGTATTTTTAGTAGAGATGGGGTTTCACTGTGTTAGCCAGGATGGTCTCGATCTCCTGACCTTGTGATCTGCCCACCTCAGCCTCCCAATGTGCTGGGATTACAGTAAAATCTGTTTTCTTTTCCCTTGAAAAGGTATGTTCTTCACAAGCTCAAAAATGGCTGCTCTAGACTCCTGGGAAAAACAATATGGTGCTTACCTTCTGCTGTAGCTCAGTAGCAAAGGCTTTGCTCTTTTGTGATGGTGACCTGGATTAAACTCCTGGCTTAGGGAATGAGTTCCTTTTGATTTGACACTTGTGGGACTTTTGCCATTTATTTATTCTTTTTCCCTCTATGGACAGCTGCTGATTTCCTGAGTTGAATTTTCTTTTCTCTGAGCTACCTTAGGCGTGATTCTAGATCTTATTAAAACTGCTTGCCATCTCTTTGGAGACACCTCGTACGTCTATGGTTAAATCATAACCTTCATTAAGGCTTTTTTGTTTTACTTGGAAGAATACCTTTGAGGGGGAAAAAAGGGGCTTAAAAGCCAGAGGTGTTGGCTGCTTGTCCTGGCTAAAGTCTAATGACAAAAGATTTAGAAAGATTTTTTTTTTTTTTTTTTTTGAGATGGAGTCTTGCTCTGTCACCCAGATTGGAGTGCAGTGGTGCCATCTCAACTCACTGCAACCTCTACCTCCTGGGTTCAAGCGATTCTGGCGCCTCAGCCTCCCGAGTAGCTGGGACTACAGGCGTGTGCCACCAGACCCAGCTAATTTTTGTATTTTTAGTAGAGAAAGGGTTTCACCATGTTGGCCAGACTGGTATCACCCCTCAGGTGATGTGCCTGCCTCAGCCTCCCAAAGTGCTGGGATTACAAGCATGAGCCACCACACCTGACCCAAAAGGACTTTTTAAAAAAGTGCTCTATGGTTAAAAGTCAGCTTAATTAAAAACAGATACCCAATGTATTAGTCCATTTTATACAGCCAAGACTGGGTAATTTATAAAGAAAAGAGGTTTAATTGACTCACAACTCTGCATGGCTGGGGAGGCCCCAAGAAACTTACAATCATGGTGGAAGGGGAAGAGGCATGTCTTACATGGCAGCAGGCAAGACAGAGCAAGCAAGACCACAGAAAACTGTCTTATAAAACCATCAGATCTTAGGAGAACTCACTCACTATCCTGACAACAGCATGGGGGAAAACATCCCTATGATCCAGTCACCTCCTACCTGGTCCCTTCCTCAATACATGGGGATTATGGGGATTACAATTCAAGATGAGGTTTGGGTAGGGGCACAGAGCCAAACCATATCACCCAAGTTTTATATATATAAAAATTAAAAGGTTTTATGTCTTTTCTTTGATCTTATTTTTTTGGTTTGTTTTTCTTCTCAGTCAACTGAATTATTTCTCCAGTCTTTTTTCTTGCTACCCTTGATGCCCACATGAGAGGACCTATGGTAATTTCTGACAGCCTGGGACTCCTTGGGAGAAAAATAGAAGATGTCACAGATGCTGTTTTGGAAGAAAAAGCTGTTTTCCTCATGGAACTCCAAAAACTGTAAGTAGACAGGTCCCTCTCAAAATCTAAGGCTCTGCTCTGCATCACGTTACTTGATCTTTTTTTTACTTTTGGGGGTATCAGAAATTATTTTGCATTATGAGAGAACTTTTAGCCATGGTATAACAGCTAGGTAGGACATATACTTTTAGGAATAGCTGATGGCAGTTGCTTACAGTGAGCGGTTATTACTAAAGGCCAATACTTCTTTTTTCTCATATTTAAATGAAAAAAGCATGCTCTTGGGTACCTAAAAGGTATGAAATGGGGAATGGGCAGATTGGCTTTGGGTTGGCCACCAGCCTCGGGGGAACGTCTTTGCAGTGAAATGCAAGGTAAAAGCATTGCATTGTCTGGTTCCATGGTGTTCCTTTCTTTTTAGGAATCCAGAATCTAGTGTAAAAATGGGATCCTTTATTTTTGGAGATCTGTTTTGTTTTCTAGCTGTGCCTGCTTATTTGGCCCTAGAAACTGCAGGCTTTAATGAGAAACTTAAAAACTGGCAAATGAGAAATCTTACAACTACTGGATCTTCTGTCTGTGTATTTATATGTGTTGTATGTATAATGTTTAATAAAAGAGCTCTAAATAATAGGCACAAAGAAAAATAAGACTTAAATACTTTGCTAGAAAAATAAAAACTTTAGTGCCTTTTAGTACGCATAACTAATAGTCTTTTAAAAATAAAGAAAGTTTAAAGATTACTGGTAAAATAAAATAAAAATGTCTTCAAAATTTGGACATTTGGTCTAAATTATGCAGGTCAGATATCAGGTTTGCTAAACGCTTTAAGGTCATAAACTGTTTCTATGACTTTTGGTAATTGTTCAACTTACCTGCGTTAGAGCCATTTAATTCAGGATAAGGCCTGGGAACACAGAGGGTGAGCCATTTCCCCCTAACTGTGCTGGCAAGAGTCAGACTTTATAGGCAGTTCTATCCTGCATCCTAGGCTCTGCACCTGGTATGTAATTAAAATTTCTTACACTAAAGAAATTAAAATTACATGTTTTTGGTAAAAAGGCATGAGAATGTGTTTTTTTCTTAAAAAAATAAAGTAATTTTGTCTAATTTAGGGGGTGTAAGAATCATTTTAAATATAAAAATATAGGATAAAACTAAAGGCTTAAACAAATTGTAGAAGGTTTGTGAAAATTTAACCTTGTAAAGAACTGTGTGGAAGCAAGTTGACTAAAATTAAAAGAATATTGGTCAGGCTTGGTGGCTCATGCCTGTAATCCCAGCACTTTGGGAGGCAAAAGTGGGCAGATTACTTGAGGTCAGGATTTCAAGACCAGCCTGGCCACATGGTGAAGTCTCGTCTCTACTGAAAATACCAAAAATTAGCCAGGTGTGGTGGCATGTGCTTGTAATCCTAGCTACTCAGGAGGCTAAGGCAGGAGTATTGCCTGAACGTGGGAGGCAGAGGTTGCAGTGAGCTGAGATTGTGCCACTGCACTCCAGCCTGGGCAACAGAGTGAGAGCCTCTCTCAAAAAAAAAAAAAAAAAAAAAAAAAAAGGAAAAAAACAAAAAAAGAGAGAGATTTTTGTTTACCTTTAAAATAAACTATAGGAAAAAAAGAGGAGAGAAAAGAGATTCAGTTGACCTCATGCTGTTTTTATTGGATCTTGTCTGGAAAGCTAAGTCTTCCCTTCATCAATGAGTAAAAGTTTTTGTCTTTTTGAAATCTTTGAGTTATTTTAGCTAAATAAACGACCTGTGATTTTATTTTATAATATCAAATGTTTTAAGCCTTTGACACTTGACAAGTTTCCAAACTCAAATTCTAAAGTCTTTTTCTGACTCAATTATTACTTTTAGATATTAGGTCCCCTAAAGTCCAAAAATGACATATTTGGTATACTAAAAGCATACAGGAAGCACTGTTAAATATACAATGGTATTTGACTTTCTTTGGGCTGTATTTGTATAAATGTGTTACTGGTATGTGTTCCAAAATTATGTGAAACTCCTATAATTCTGATTATAACTTAGTGTACATTACCAGTAATAATTATAATTGTTATGCTAAATTATTTTCTGCCACAGAGGTAACCACATTTCCTTGCTAATCGCATCTTTGGCTGTGGTTGCCCTAAGACTTTTTGTCATCCACAGATAAGTGTCTTGTTTTGATCCTCTACAAAAGATGGTTTGTAATCAGGTATAGGACTCTGACAAGCACTCTTCAATACACATCTCTGATAGCTTTGGAAAGTGTGCCACTAAAACAGAGAAAAAAACTTCCAAGACTCTCTTGGAAAGCTAATGTGTTTATAGATATCAAGCAAAACAGGAATTAATTGCATTGATTGAACTAATAAAATACTAAAATAATCTTTTTATAATTTTTTGCTTAAAACACTGCTGATTGTTTGGCTTTTCAGAGTCAAAAAAACTTTTGAGCTATTTACAGCTTTCAACAATTGAGTAAAGTATACCCCTATAAGGAGTATAAAACAAAGTTTCTGTCCAAAAACAAAATATGGAGCATGTTTCTTTTTCTCTATCTGATTTCTCCAGAATTTGGAAACTATTTGTGAGTATTGTTAATTTATGGCAATGCCATTATTTGCATAAATGTAATAAGAACTTGTTTTCTTTTGTAATAGGACACAACTAGAGACACTGGTTATTTTACCAAGGTTTTGACTGGAACGGCATGCTTTCAAATATAAACAGACTGTTTTAAGGGACCAAAGTTGACTCATAGAGCCAATAAAAGCCCCTTAGGAAAACTGGCCTCATATCTTATCTACACAGTCCCTGTACAGAGTTCCTGACCTGCAGTAAGTAAAAAATGTTGCTTTCTGACAGGCCCAGGAGATACAGGTTATCTTGGGATCTCAAGAAAAGAGGAATTCACCCAACTCATACAAGTATTTGCAGGCACAGATGAATTCGTGGCTGGATTCGAGGCTCATACAAGTCTGAGAAGGCTGGGCATGGTAGCTCATGCCTGTAATCCTAGCATATTGGGAGGCAGAGGTGGGAGGATCACCTGAGCTCAGGAGTTCAAGATCAGTCTGGGCAACATGGCAAAACACTGTCTTTACTAAAAAATACAGAAACTAGCCAGCTGTGATGGTGCACACCTGTAGTCCCAGCTACTAAGAGGCTGAGGTGGGAGAAGGGCCTGAACCCGGGATGTTGCGGCTGCAGTGAGCCAAGATTGTGCCACTGCACTCCAGCATGGGTGACAGAGTGAGACTTGTCTCAATTAATCAATAAAGTCTGGGATTTCTATGGAACAATGTTTCATCAAAGACAATTTAAAAAGGAGTTTCTACGGCAAATAATTATTCTTGCAGCACTTTATATACGTGATCAGGCCAAGTTTAATAAGACAAAAACTTATTTTGCAAACAAACTGGTTCTACCATGATTTGTCTTTAGTAAAAATGAGAGACTGGAGAGAGAAAAATTATGATTCAAAAACTATGGTATACCTGTTATTAGGTTCTAATCACATCCATTGTTTTTGAATTTTTCCTGCAATATAGACGGATCTTGCTTACTCCTGTGAACCAACCAGTGATCTCTGGCGGCTGCTCAGAAGAAACAATAGGGATGGGTACTGTGAAAATCTGGATGAGTATTCTAGTTCTGGGCATGACCTCATATCAGCTTGGTTACAATTGCTCAGTTCATGAAAAGCCTTCTTATTTAGTTTACTTGAGATAATTTCACTTATTTTGCTTTACTGCTGTGGAATATATTGTCATTGTACTCTTTGTGTAGGAATGCAGGATAAGCTTACTCAACATTTTCTTAAACTGAACACTTATGAATCTTCCAGATTATACCTTCTGTTGAGACTCAGTTATGAATGGCCGTCACCATACCAACACCTTCTCATTGAGCTCCCCTCTACTTTGAATACAAGAGACCCCAGTAATTAGGTAAGAATATCATTGCCCCCATTCAGCCTGAAGAAGTTACAGAAGATGGATCTTCATCCCTTTACAACCCTTAGGATTAAGGGTGCCCTTGTAAAAGGGAGGGAGGAAATATGTCAGAGGTGTTCTAACCAGAGTAACTCCATCTTGAATAGGTGCTACATAAGACAAGCATGAGACCTGTTGGGCTGCATTCGCAGGAGGTTAGGCATTCTTAGTTACAGGATGAGATAAGAGGTCAGCGGGACTGGTTTCACAAGATACAGGTCACAAAGACCCCACTGATAAAATGAGATGTGGTAAAGAAGCCAGCTAAAACCCACCAAAAACAAAATGGTAACAAAAGTGATCCTCTGGTCATCCTCACTGCCCATTATACACTGATTATAACGCATTAGCATGCTAAAAGAAACTCCCACCAGTATTATGACAGTCTATAAATGCCATAGCAATGTCCAGACATTACCCTATGTGGTCTGAAAAGGAAAGGAATCCTCAGTTCCAGAACTCCCCAATCCTTTCCTGGAAAACTCATGAATAATCCATCCCTGTTTAGCATACTATCAAGAAATAACCATAAGTATACTCAGTCAAGTCCTCCGTGCTGCTGCTCTGCCTATGGAGTAGCCATCCTTTTATTCCTTTACTTTTCTTAATAAATTTGCTCTCACTTTATTCTGTTGGCTCACTCTTGAATTCCTTCCTGAGTGAGGCCAAGAATCCTCATGGCCGCCATGAACCCCAATTTTGGGATTCACCCTGTGACACTTAAACACAGTGGGCCATTTGGTCCAATATTCCATAGTTTCCATGTATAGCTGCATCAAATCACATTTGACAGACATTAACCCACAGATGTTAAGATCTTAGGCCAGAAGTTAAAAACCTTTGTGCTCCAACCTTTTTGTTTTGCTCAATCCAAACCTCTTCTGTTCTTTATTTCATTTCCTCTATGGACCAGGTTGAAGTAGAGATGAAGAACTGGAGTCTTTTTCTGTGTGTCTTTGAATTTTAATCTTCTTTCCAGGCTCCAGGATCTCAATTAGAGTGTTTAAATCCCCCCTGTAGTCTAACTAGCTGAAGTTTGCTCTTCCTTTCTCCAGGACTGTACTCTGTGTACTTTCAGTTTGATATTAAATATTTTGGGGATAAAAAAGGTAAAAGCATAAAATGGTCAAAGGATGTAATACATATTTGACCTCCTGAAATCAGTTACTGAAAAAAGGGATCCAGATAAACTACTTTTCCTCCTGTCTTGGATGCCATTTATTTGGGTACTAAAGTGTATGGATCTCTAGGGATGACACCCTGGAGAGCCACATGCCCTCAGCAGAAACATCTTTTTGATCCAGTCAACGAGGAAACAGGAGACAAAATATAGATCTGACTCTGTTCATGTGCCCTTTATTTGTGCTCGCTAACATCTACTCTTTTTTCCATGCATTTCAGGGCCTAGAACTCAACCTCACTACTGTTAAGAAATATAATAGAAGAATCACTGGTTTCTTGTAACATTTCATGAATACAATTTATTACCATGGTGAGCCAGAGTCAACACAGTTTACAATTTCTGTCAAGGTCCAAAGGAAATTAGATTGACACGGCAGATCCTAACAGGCAGGATTTCCTCTCCAAAAGCCATTTAAAGAATTAAATAGTTTAAATGCAATTAATTTTTGATGAAATTCATCATTAAAAAATTCATAGGTAAATTGTGATCTATTAACAACAGTTACTTTTCAGCCTTGAATTTCCCCTTCAGCTCTGGGGAAATCATCTCTGTTCTGACTTCAGTTTCCCTCCTCCACATAACCCTTTATGAACAGAAGAGGGATCTTAGTTAATATAATGTATGCAGCTACAGTGCAGCACAGACATAAAATGCTATGGAATAAAACACTACTGTGTGCATTTGTAAGCCTCTTTATCTGCAAAATACTTCTATGTCTATTATCTTGTTTGAGCCTCACAAGAATCTGAGATAGGTAGAATAAAATATTATTAACCCTGTATCACAAATAAGAAAGTAAAATTTAGCCGGGCGCGGTGGCTCAAGCCTGTAATCCCAGCACTTTGGGAGGCCAGGACGGGCGGGTCATGAGGTCAGGAGATCGAGACCATCCTGGCTAACACGGTGAAACCCCGTCTCTACTAAAAAATACAAAAAACTAGCCGGGCGAGGTGGCGGGCACCTGTAGTCCCAGCTACTTGGGAGGCTGAGGCAGGAGAATGGCATAAACCCGGGAGGCGGAGCTTGCAGTGAGCTGAGATCCAGCCACTGCACTCCAGCCTGGGTGACAGAGCGAGACCATCTTAAAAAAAAAAAAAAAAAAAAAAGAAAGTAAAATTTAAAAAGGGCTCATCCCTTTTAAGTCCTAAAACAAAGGACTTAAATGCAGCCAACGGATTGCCCCACATCTCTGACATTTCAAGGTCCTTGCACTTTTCATCTTCCTTTGTTTAACTTCGTAAGGCATGGGTAGAAGAGAAGCCAGTGACTTAATCTTAAAATGGTGCATAAATAACAGGGTACAATGAAAATAAGTTCTAGTCCATGGGCAAACACCAGAATTGGCACTGAGTAGTCTTGAAGGGCTGGAATCCTATTCATTCTAGCCTGGAGAGGAGAGAAAATTCCCCTCTTCCTTCCCACTTTCAAAAGTGGAAAGAACGGAACACTTCCGATTTCCTAACCATAAAGGATGACTGAGAATGGCCTTGTGAAAGCTGTTAAAGCCCTATATGGATGCACATATTAGCACACTGCAGAGTGTTGGAGTCAAAGCCATCTTCTGGTCTTGATGGGGCTTGCCAGGCACACAGGTCACAATAGTCACTGGGCAAGAATGCTGGGTAGTCCCTGGATAGATTTCCCCCAACTGGTGTCTACATGTCAGGACCCATTTTTCTCCCTAAGGCTAATTGTCGATCTGCTGCTTTTGTTTTTTCATTCATTTCCTCTTTAAGGTAAAGTAACCAAGAGGTGACCCTGAAGTAGGAGTGGGTTAGCAAAGATTTCAGGGGCTCTTAAGCTTTCCCTATCCGGTCACACACAGACCACACAAGTAGGAATGATTTAGATGCAAATTATATGTAAATAGACTTTGACAGGCTTAGATTGGGACCATGAGAAGATCCCTGTGGGACAAGTTATTAAACAAAAAGAAACTTGATAGTGCAACTATTGTTGGTGTAAGTAACCTACCAGGAATGTTTTAAAGAGACAGAGAGATCTTCTTATCTTCAAATACTTCTTCTATTAGCAAATTGTATTGCCTCAGATTCTATTTAATCATTCAAACTTTATTCCTTTGGATTAAATAGTCTCCTTATTGAAAATACAAAATACAAATACAAAATAAGCTGGGTGTGGTGGCTTATTCCTGTTTTGGGAGGCTGAGGTGGGAGAACTGCTTGAGACCAGGAGTTTGAGATTAGCGTGGGCAACATGGTGAAACCCCATCTCTACAAAAAATAATTTTTTTTTTTTTTTTAATTAACTGGACGTAGTGGTGTGTGCCTATGGTCCCGGCTACTTGGGAGGCTCTAGTGGGAGGATTGTTTGAGCCCAGGAGGTAGAGGCTACAGTGAGCCATGATAGTGCCACTGCACTCCAGCCTGGGTAACAGAGGAAGAACCAGTCTTTTGGGGGAAAAAAAAATCCCAGGAATGGCTACACAATAGGAGGCTACCATCATCTCTTAGCAAATATTAGTGTATCTACTACCTGCTTCTTATAGGCTGGGAAAGAATAAGAGAAAGACTTGAAGGCAGGGCAATGTCTGAAATTTGTTTACTTTCTAGAGATGGTCAATCCTGGGTAAGGACCTGTAGAGGAAAGTTTTAAACGGGAGAGGAGAAGAAAAAAGGAGGTGAGGGGAACTGAAAAAGACACAGAGGCCTACTTTGCACTTCAACTTGCAAAAGGATGTTTTCTTTCTGTTTCTTCAGAAATCAGAGCGATGTGCAAATAAAAACCATAACTAAATATCTTTCAGAGTAAAACAATGTACAGGAAATGCTTTGTATTAGTGGATTTTTGGCAACTCAACAAACTAAAACAACATAGAAACATAGACAGTTTGAAACAGGAGATGCCAGAACTTCTATAGTTATGTATTAACTAGATTACTCATTCCATCTGAACAGCTCATTGAACTCCAAGATTGGCTTAATCAGTGCATAAGCTTTCAGTTTACACAAAGTTACCCTATGAGGAAAATCTACAATAATTGACTTTACCCTAGTGTGTTACTGACAAGACAAACAGATTGGTTCTCCTGAAAAGTGTGCTCCAGACAGTAAGTGCCTCCAGAAACTTCCTTGAAGGGTGAAATTATAACAAAGTCCAGAAATGTAATCATCAGGAAGGAAAAACTCTAGGTTTATGGTAACTTATTTTAAAAACTGAAAGAAGAAAAAAATCCTAGATATTTTAAATGAATGAGATGCTCTTTACAATTCTGTAATCAAGAAAGTATTAAAACTATTCCTGTGATTTAATTAATTTAATTAGATATATAAAAGTTCAAACTCATTAAAGCATGCCCAAGAGTTAGTTAGCCTCATAATATTGACAAATACAAATCAGGAAGCCTGTGGATTGAGACTATAACTTCATGTTTAAATTATTAACAGATCATCCATCCCTCAAGTACTATGAATCAATTCCTACTACATCAAGCCAGGGAGAGGAAAATTAAGTAACATTGTCTTCCTAAAAGGAATACTGTATTTCAGTTACACTGTTTACTCTCTTGCAAGCGCCTAAGTCAAAATGAATGCAAAAATCTATTTCAAAACTTGCAAAGAGAAAATCAGGTGCTTCATTATTCTGTGTTCTTTCTCATACATATATTGAAGTAGAATCCAAATGAATGCTTTAATTTATTCTGAATTAGAATAGTGAGAAGACAAAAGTATGAAGACACTGAAAATAAAAATAACAGCAGAATAAAATGCTGAAACATCTAAGCATAATTATGTTGTTATCTTTAAAGAAAGAACCCCTTGCCAATGACATCTTGTGTCTCCTAAGCCAGTGATTCCTGCAGCTGGTGATTTTTAGAAAAGAACTGCAATATCCACTTGAATCTATTTAAAGAGATCTAATTATAAAAGATAAGATTTCTGCTTTTTTTTTTTGAGACAGAGTCTTGCTCTGTCACCCAGGCTGGAGTGCAATAACGCATCTCAGCTCACTGCAACCTCTGCCTCGAGGGTTCAAGCGATTCTCCTGCCTCAGCCTCCAGAGTAGCTGGGACTACAGGCGCGAGCCACCACGCCTGGCTAATTTTTGTATTTCTAGTAGAGACGGGGTTTCACCATGTTGGTCAAACTGGTCTTGAACTCCTGATCTCAGGTAGTCCACCTGCCTCGGCCTCCTAACGTGCTGGGATTAAACAGGTATGAGCCACCGTGCCTGGCCAGATTTCTGCTTTTTAACATAGAATACAAAGCTTGATTTAAGAGGGAAAAGGGACATAATAATAACTTGGAAAGATGAGTAATTTCCAAAGCATCTCTGTTGAAAAGCAAACAATGAAGGGCTGTCACAGAAACAAATACATCTACTTAGATTTTTATCCTGGAGTAGAACAGGATGATCACACATTTTACTCAACTGAAGGGCTACTTACTAGGGTTGACTTTTGCCTTGGGATAATGCAGCAATGTGATGTACTCATTCAAAAATAACACATAAAAAAATAGCAACCAACATTTATTCACCCCTTACCATGAAAGACACTGGTTCTGAACACTTAACATATATTATCTTATTTAATTTCATAACCATCCTATCAGGTATTTAATAGAATTATCCCCACTTTACAGATAAGGAACAAAGAAGTTATATAACTTGTTCATGCTAGTAAATGTTACAGTCGATATCAAAACTCAGTTACTCATGACTCCAGGGTCACAGATAGCACTTCTGTTAAAGAAAACTAAAATGCATTCCAAAGTTAAGTCCGTATGTCAAATTTTTATTTACCTGCCCAGTGGCTGCCACTGTAGATGGTCCCACTTCCCTACTTTGGTATCTGGCAACCCCACTAGAGGACTAAATATAGTGATAAATTTATCTTTGTGATGATACTCATATATTTATAAGAGACTTCATATATATTACTTTATTTGAGTCTCTCAGTTTTGTGAGAATAGTTGCTGGGTGGATTATAACTCCGTTTTCACTAAAATTTTTTTTTTTTTTTTTTTTTTTTTTGAGACGGAGTCTCACTCTGTCACCCAGGCTGGAGTCCAGTGGCGTGATCTCGGCTCACTGCAAGCTCCGCCTCCCAGGCCCACGCCATTCTCCTGCCTCAGCCTCCCGAGTAGCTGGGACTACAGGTGCCCGCCACCACACTCGGCTAATTTTTTGTATTTTTAGTAGAGATGGGGTTTCACCGTGTTAGCCAGGATGGTCTCGATCTCCTGACCTTGTGATCCGCCCGCCTCAGCCTCCCAAAGTGCTGGGATTACAGGCGTGAGCCACCGCGCCCGGCCCACTAAATGTTTTTTTTAAAAAAGGATGATAGTCTCTCATTTATTCCTCTGAATTGCTGGTAGTATTCACATTTTCTCACCATTTTCACAGCCATTCCTCTAACCAAAATCCTCATCTCTTTGTGTCAAGGAATACCACAACCACCTCCCAGCTTTCTCTCAGGATCCACGCTCTCCTTTCTTTTTCATTTTTATTTTTTGAGACAGAGTCTTGCTCTGTCACCCGGGCTGGACTGCAGTGGCACAATTTCGGCTCACTGCAACCTCTGCCTCCCTTTAATCAGATTCAAGTGATTCTTCTGCCTCAGCCTCCTGAGTAGCTGAGATTACAGATGCATGCCACTATGCCCATCTAGCTTTTGTATATTTATTTATTTATTGATGAAATCTCACTCTGTCTCCCAGGCTGGAGTGTACAGTCGTGCGATCTTGGCTCACTGCAACCTCTGCCTCCTAGGTTTAAGCAATCCTCCCACCTCAGCCTCCCGAGTAGTTAGGATTACAGGAGTGCACCACCACACCCAGCTAATTTTTTTTTTTTTTTGTATTTTTAGTAGAGGCAGGGTTTCACCATGTTGGTCAGGCTGGTCTCGAACTCCTGACCTCAAGTGATCCACCCACCTCAGCCTCCCTAAGTGCTGGTATTACAGGTGTGAGCCATTGTGCCCTGCCTAGGCTCTCCTTTCTTCAGCATCTTTCATGTCCCTGCCAATCACACACCTATATATTTATTATCATGCTGTTTCCTTTAAGAATCTATAGTGATTCCCAAATGGCCATCATGGCAAGTCTAGACTCCTCTGCTCAACTCTCAGAGCTATCTGTGGTATGGCTTTACCCTATCTAGCCTTTCTTTTCCAAGGTACCAACACAGCCTCAACAGAGGGGCAGGTTAAGTCTCAGTTCTTCATTCTCACCATATACATCCCACTTCTGTTTTGTTCTCACACTTTCTTTCCTATTTGGGGACATCTTTTTTCTGTCTTTATCACGTGTAAGCCTTTGTTCAAGATCTACCATCATCTCTTGCCCCAACAACATCCTAATAGGTCTCTCTGCTTCAAGTCTTGTCCCATTCTAAGTCATCCTTCACAGAATGACCGGAGTAATTTTGCCAGAATATAATATTATTACTTCTTTCCTCCTTAAAGTCTTTCAATGGCTCCCATTTTATAAAATCAACATAAACTCCAAATCCATTAACACAGCATATGTATCCTTTCATGATCTTGACTCCCTGAACTAAGCCAGGCCATAGAACCTAGCCTGAGTTCAATGATGAATGGGAATGGTAGCCAGGCATGGTGGCTCATGCCTATAATCTCAGCACTTTGGGAGGCTGAAGCAGGAGGATCACTTGAGTCCAGGGGTTTGAGATCAGCCTGAGCAACATCGTGAGACCCTGTTTCTACGAAATATACAAACAAATTAGCCAGGTAATACGGTTTGGCTGTATCCCCAACCAAATCTTGTCTTGAGTTGTAGCTCCCATAATTCCCAACTGCTGTGGGAAGGAAGCCAGTGGGAGATAACTGAATCATGGGGGTGGTTCCCCTATACTATTCTCATGGTAGTAAGTATCATGAGATCTGATAAAGGGAAACCCCTTTTGCTTGGTTCTCATTCTGTGTTTACTTGCCACCATATAAGATGTGGTTTTGCTCTCCTTGCCTTCCGCCATAATTTTGAGGCCTCCCCAGCAATGTGGAACTGTAAGTCTATCAAACCTCTTTTTCTTTATAAATTACCTAGTCTCTGGTATGTCTTTATTAGCAGCGTGAGAACAGACTAATAAGTCAGGTGTGGTGGTGCATGCCTGTGATCTCGGCTACTCAAGAGGCTGAGGTTGGAGGATCACTTGAGCCAAGAGTTTGAGGCTGCATTGAGCTATGATCGCACCGCTGCACTCCAGCCTGAGTGACAGAGCAAGAGTCACACACACACAGAGAGAGAAAGAGAGAAAAAGAGAGAGAATAAGATTTCATCTCTTTTAATTTTATGTACTCCAAAGCAGAAAACAAGCAGGATGAAGATCATGAATAAGATAAAGATTCAGGTGGGTGAATACAGTCCCCTATTTTATCTCTTGGATCCCAGAAAAATGTACTAAAATTCACCATGCATACAGTAGACTCAAAGCAGCATGCAGCTAAGGCTAAAAGAACTGAACTGAGATTTGAGCTGCTGCCCACCACAGGCATGACAAAGTTTGCCATTTCAGTCTAAGTTAATTTCCTGTTGAAACAAAAATTTATGGCTGGGCGCGGTGGTTCATGCCTGTAATCCCAGTACTTTGGGAGGCTGAGGTGGGCAGATCATGAGGTCAGGAGACTGAGACCATCCTGGCTAACACGGTGAAACCCATCTCTACTAAAAATACAAAAAATTAGCCTGGCGTGGTGGTGGCGCCTGTAGTCCCAGCTACTTGGGAGGCTGAGGCAGGAGAATGGCGTGAACCCAGGAGGCAGAGCTTGCAGTGAGCCAAGATCGTGCCACTGCACTCCAGCCTGGGAGCCAGAGCAAGACTCCATCTCACAAAAAAAAAAAAAAAAAAAAGAAAAGAAACAAAATAAATTTAACACTGTTCAGGGTATTATATCAGAAACCAGTTTCTGCAATGTAATATTCATAATGTCTAGTACAGAATCCAAAACTTCTAATTATGTGAAAATATAAACCATTCTCAAGGAAAAAGACAATCAACAGGCCAATACTGAAATGACCCAGATATTTTAGTTATCAGATAAGAATTTTAAAGCAGCTATTATAACTATGCTTAATGAAATAAAGGAAAATACACTTCTAATGAACAAAAAGATAGGAAATCTCAACAGAAAAACAGAAAATGCAAAAGGACCAACTACAAATTCTAGAAATGAAAAATACAATATTGAAAATAAAGTATTCACTGGGTGAGTTAAATAGTGAAATAACAATGACAGAGGAAAGAGTCCATGTACCTAAAGATAGGTCAATTGAAATTATTAAATCTGAAAAAGAGATAGAAAAGGACTGAAAAAAAATTGAACAGAGCCTGTTCTTGTAGAACAAGAATAAAAAGATCTAATATATGTGTAAAGTCCTAGAATGAGGATTAAGAAATTAAACAGAAGAAGAGCTAGTAAGACAAAAATTGAAATTAAGAATCACAGGCCGGGTGTGGTGGCTCAGGCTTGTAATCCTAGCACTTTGGGAGGCCAAGGTGGGCCGATCACTTGTGCCCAGGAGTTCAAGACCAGCTGGGCAACATGGTGAAACCCCATTTCCATGAAATATACAAAAATTAGCCAGGTGTATTGGCATGCACCTGCAGTACCAGCTACTTGGGAAATTGAGGAGGGAGGATCACCTGAGGCTAGGAGGTCAAGGTGCAGTGAGCTGTGATCATGCCATTGCACTCTAGCCTGGAAGACAGAGTGACATCCTGTCCCCCCTCAACCAAAAAACAAATTAGCTGTATGTGGTGGCACACACCTGTAGTCCTAGCTACTTGGGAGACTGGGGTGGGAGGACCACTTGAGCCCTGGAGTTTCAGGCTGCAGTGAGCTGTGATCGTAACCTGTACTTCAGCCTGGGAGACAGAACAAATGAGACCCTGTCTCAAAAAAAAAAAAAAAAAAAAAAAAAAAAACTTAAACTCTAACCATTTACCAAACACAAAAATTAAATTGAAAAATTAAAACAGGTCATAGACTGAAACATAAAAGCTAAGATAATTAACATTCTAGAAAAAAAAGGGAGAAAATGATTACATTAGGTAAACAAAAATTTCTTAGGGCAGAAAAAAGTACAAACTTTCTATTAAAAACACTTATAAAATGGGCTTCATAAAAGTTAATGTCTTGAGTAGCACTATGTGCATGGAACAGAGAAGAGGACCAAGGGCAGAGCCCTGGGGGACTCCAAACTTGAGAGATCTGTTAGTGGGGGAGGAGCCAGCAAAGAAAACTGAGGAAAAGTAGCCCTGAGGTGGCAGGAGAAATAGGCAAGTCAATTGTCAGGAAGGCCTGGAGAAGAAGGCGTTTCAAAAAGCAGGGGTGGTCAAACATATCAAGTGCTACTGGAAAGTCGAGTCATATGAGGAAGAATAACCGATCACTGGCTTGTCAATATTTAGGCAGATAAAGGAATGTTGGGGATGAAAGATCCATTAGAGTGACCTGGGAAGAAAAGGGGGAGGGAGAAAGTAGAGGCAGCAAGGCAGACAGTTTTTCCAAGAATTTTACTCTGGAGGAGACCAGATAACTAGGCTGATAGTTAGAGATGCGGCGTCAAGAGAGGTTCCACTACATATAAAGAACCCTCGCAACTCAGTAATAAGAAGATAACTAACCCAACTAAAAAATGCAAAAAGATCTCAACAGTTGCTTCACAAAAGAGATGC
Source organism: Chlorocebus sabaeus (assembly GCF_047675955.1). Taxonomy (NCBI): domain Eukaryota; kingdom Metazoa; phylum Chordata; class Mammalia; order Primates; family Cercopithecidae; genus Chlorocebus; species Chlorocebus sabaeus. Next base: position 65,947,434 of record NC_132908.1, on the reverse strand, counting down.
TCAGTATAAGTCACAGGAAAATACAAATGAAACCCACAAAAACAAATTCTTTTCCCACAATGCTATCAGGACAAACAACAAAATAATATAAAAGGAGGACTTTCTTCATCCATTCACTTTGAACAAACACAGTTTTCAAAAGATATTTTTCTTTATTTGACAAAAGACATAGCAGATGGCTTAAAAAGCCCCATGTCACTTAAAATTTTAGGAAAAGATCTGTTAGCATATAAACAATTTAAAGGCTGGGTGCAGTGGCTCATGCCTATTAATTCCAGCACTGTAATTCAGCCAAGATGGGCGGACCGCTTGAGCCGGGGAGTTCGAGACCAGCCTGGGCAACACGGTAAAACACTGTCTCTACTAAACATACAAAAGTTAGCCGGGAATGGTGGCACATGCCTGTAGTCCCAGCTACTCGTTTGCTTGAACCCAGGAGGCAGAGGCTGCAGTGAGCCGAGATCATGCCATTGCATGCCAGCCTGGGCGACAGAGCAAGACTGTCTCAAAAACCCCAAAAAACAACAACAACAAACAAAACAATTTAAAATATAAATAACCTATGACACAATAATTCCACTTTGGTGAATATCAACCCAAAAGAAATAAAGGTTCTAATACTTTAACATGTACATGTATACAAGATATACACATATAAAAATATATTTTTATTGGCACACATAGATGAGAATGTATATTGCAGTGCTGTATATCATAGGGAAAAAAATAGAAAAAAGTGAATACCCATCCACAGAAGAATGGTTGAATAAATGATGTCAATTGTGGTATGGTCAGCCTATAAAATATACAGCTGTTTAAAACTTTCTCCCTCATCTTAATTACCAGGTGAAGCCAATTGGAACTCTCAGTAGCCTGCTAGACAAATCCAATTATTCAATTTTCCTTTGTTTTCTTCAACTGGCTGGAAGAAGGTATCTGTCAGAGCAGAATTTGGGGCTAAATTTTCTCCACTCTAGACAGATGGCAGGGGTCTCGCTCTATACCCAGGCTGGAGTGCAGTGGCGCAATCTTGGCTCAATGCACCCTCTGCCTCCCAGGTTCAAGCAATTCTCCTGTCTCAGCCTCCTGAGTAGCTGGGATTACAGGTGTGTGCCATCACACCTGGCTAATTTTTGTATTTCTAGTAGAGACAGGGTTTCACCATATTGGTCAGGCTGGTCTTGAACTCCTGACCTTAAGTGATCTGCCACCTGGGCCTCCCAAAGTGCTGGGATTACAGGCGTGAGTCACTACGCCCAGCCCAGATGATAGGTTTTCTAAAATTGGATTATGGCTTCATTCTGGAGCTGCATGAACCATTAGAGACCTGGGGCCATCCGATACTCATCGCTTGGATGAACTGAAGGGGTAAAGTGATTGCTAAACTAAAACACAAAAATCAAGCAGGTGACATGGAAAAGAGCTGACAAAGCACATTGAATCAGGGTGTTTTACAGCCGGAAACACCCCATAAAGCCTAGGACTCACCCTTTTCCTAGAATATAGAGTAATCTGAGGAGCTGCTTTGCCTCAGGATTCCTGGGGGGTCACTCTACTTACCGTGGCATACAACAGAAGAGATCAGAGATTTAATTCTCACCCCTCAGTCTTCATTCAAAATATTAATTCCCAATCTCTCCTAAAAGCAAACTCTTCAGACGGAGCAACATGAATCTGGCTATTTTTGTTCTGACTTTTAGAAGTCTCTGGCCTAGAGTAAACTGGAACTTGTCTCAGCTTGCTGATTACAAGGCTACATTCTGCCTCTAAAAATAATTAAGAAGTACTGTTCTTTGTACGTCATGACACCACCAGCTCTGAGTTGCTCTTCCAGGGAAGCAAAGGGTTCACACTGAGTCACGTATCCCTCAGTCTCACTCCCCGCTTCCACCCACCCACCTCCTCTGACAGGTTTCTTGATTCTGGGAGCAAAGCCGCACATTTTGGAGATGGCTGGTCAGGGTTAAACATTTAGTCTATACCAAAGGTGTCAGAAGAGAAACAAAACAAAACGAAACCCGAAAAACATTTAGTCTGAAGCTGTGAAATAGTTTTTTTCTATGAGATATTAGCAATTTAATTCACTGCTGAAAAGACTGTACATTTCTGGAGGACAACTTGGCATTAAGTATCCTTTTTTTTTTTTTTGAGATGGAGTCTGGCTCTGTCGCCCAGGCTGGAGCGCAGTGGCCGGATTTCAGCTCACTGCAAGCTCTGCCTCCTGGGTTTACGCCATTCTCCTGCCTTAGCCTCCCGAGTAGCTGGGACTACAGGCGCCGGCCACCTCGCCAGGCTAGTTTTTTTGTATTTTTTAGTAGAGACGGGGTTTCACCGTGTTAGCCAGGATGGTCTCGATTTCCTGACCTCGTGATCCATCCGTCTCAACCTCCCAAAGTGCTGGGATTACTGGCTTGAGCCACCGCGCCTGGCACTAAATATCTTTTTAAATTAAATTTTAAAAATTTGTTTTTTGAGACAGGGTCTCTGTCGCCTAGGCTGGAGTGCAGTGGCACAATCGTGGCTCACCGCAGCCTTGACCTCTGGGGCTCAGGTGTTCTTCCCACCTCAGCCTCCTGAGTAGCTAGGACTATAGGCGCCTGCCACCATGGCCCCCAGCTAATTTTTGTACTTTTGTGTAGAGATGGAGTTTCGCCATGTTGTCCAGGCTGGTCTTGAACTCCTGGGCTCAAGCGATCTGCCTGCCTCAGCCTCTCGAAGGGCTAGGATTACAGGCATGAGTCACTGCACCCAGCTGGCGCTAAATATCAAGAGGTATATGTTGACCTAATAACTTCCCTTATAGAAACCAATCCCAAGGAAAGAACCAAAGAGTCACCAAAAGGAATTACATGTAAGAATAATCAACAGCACACTTGTCATAATCAGTAAGAAACTGGAAACAACCTAATTAAACAATATGTTCCCAGACATAATTAAATAAAAGTATAATAAATTCAGGTAGTTATATAATTAGATTATAACACAGTCAATATTATATTTTCAAGAAATAGGCCAGGCATGGTAGTTCATGCCTGTAATCCTAACCCTTTGGGAGGCTGAGGCAGGAGGATCACTTGAGCCCAGGTGTTGGAGTCCAGCCTGGGCAACATAGTGAGACACCATTTCTATTAAAACAAATTAACAACAACAAATAAATATTTAATGACATAGGAAAGTACTTACAAATAATGTTAACCAAGAAAAAAAAAGCAGTATATATACATACAGTGTAATTACAATTCTGAGAAAAAAAAAAAAGCTTGAAGAAAATACATCAAAATGTAAACAAAGAGTGATTACTCCAAAGTGAAATTATAGGTGATTATTTTCTTGTTCATACTTTTAAATATTTTTCAGGGCCAGGTATGGTGGTTCACACCTGTGATCCCAACACTTTGAGAGGCTGACACAGGCAGATCACTTGAGCTCAGGAGTTTGAGAACAGCCTGGGCAACATAGTAAGACTCCATATCTACAAAAAATAAAAAAATTAGCTGGGCATGGTGATGCATGCCTACAGTCCTAGCTACTTGGGAGGGTGAGGTGGGATGATGGCTTGAGGCCAGGAGGCGGAAGCTCTAGTGAGCCAGTGATGGCACCACTGCACTCTAGCCTGGGCAACCGAGCAAGATCCTATCTTGGAAAAAAAAATATCCACACTGTCTAATATAAGTAGGAAGTCTAGTTCAATCTATAGACTTTTCCCTTCCCCTTATTATATCAGTAATAAGTTATAGCCATCACAAAACTGATGTGAGAAAGAAAAAGAGAAACGAGAAAGGAAAAATAGTTACTTAGTCTGGATTTCAACCTTCCATTCTGGCCATATTAGTATTTCCATTTATATTAATATAAATGTTTGTTGAATTGAACTACACTGATGCCAGCCTAGGCAGACTCAGCAGGGAGCATTTCATTTGATCCTCTGAGTTTTGATGAAAATTCCTTCTTTAAAAATATGTGAGCTCTAATTCTTGACTGTTGCTTATTGCTGCTGAAATCCGTGAATGCTAAACTCCCAGACTGGTACCAATTATTCACACTTCCAACCTCGCTTTTCACCTGAATTTAAGCCTGTGCTATGAAATAGAAATCTCTGAAAACTATCATTTAAAAGCTATTTTTCTTTCTTTTTTTTTTTGAGACGGAGTCTTGCTCTGTCGCCCAGGTTGGAGCGCAGTGGTGTGATCTCAGCTCACTCTGCCTCCCGGGTTCATGCCATTCTCCTGCCTCAGCCTCCCAAGAGCTGGGACTAAAGGCGCCTGCCATCACGCCCGGCTACTTTTTTTTGTATTTTTAGTAGAGACGGGGTTTCACCGCGTTAGCCAGGATGGTCTTGATCTCCTGACCTCATGATCCTCCCACCTTGGCCTCCCAAAGTGCTGGGATTATAGGCATGAGCCACGGTGCCCGGCCCTACAAAAGTTATTTTTCAAAAACGGACCTGCTGTGCTGTGATGACGATAAGGAACTGATGTAGCCTTGTGCCACACTCAACTGCAGGGTTTGGAGAATAAAAGGGACAGACATGACCACTTCTTCTGTGCCACACAATACTCTATACAGGCCTCTCCCTCCATGTACCAGGCTTCTTACCAATACGATTTGTACATGAGTTGACCTCTCCTTCTAAATGATAAGCTCCTTGCAGGAAGAGACCATTGTTTTTTCATGTTCCTGTTTCCAGCTACAGGCAGAGAACCCAACCACTCAGTAGCTACTCAATTAATGTTTCTGAACTGGACTACATTAATGTCCCATCCCCAGGATTAAGAAAAAATAAAAAATAAATGTTTTCAAGATAAAGAATTTTGAACATTAGAAAGAGCAACCAAATAACCTAGGAATTTATATGACTTAGAACTTGACAAAAACAGGAAACTAAATTAGAATTCAGAGAGTATTTGGGTGTTACTGTGGGCAGAGGTGGACATAAATTGTTTTTCCATCAAAGATTTCTGACCCAAGCTGGAGATTCAAATGAGAGCCACATACAAATAAGATGTAACTTCAGCCCAGTGCGGTGGCTCACGCCTGTAATCCCAGCACTTTGAGCGGCCAAGGCAGGAGGATCATTTGAGGCCAGGAGTTTGGGACCAGCCTGGGTACTGTTCTCTAAAAAAATAAAAATAAAAATAAAAAAAAGAAATAACAAGACCTGCAAATCTGAAAATCTGAGGTATCCTGAAGTGATGCAGGAGCAACACAGCATCAAAAAAAAAAAAAAAAAAGGCAACTTCATTTTCTCTTCTGATCCCTTTGGAGGAGAAGTAAATATTAGCAAGGAACATGAAATATTCTCTAAATGCAAAGGATAATTTAAAAATATACTTTAGCCGGGCACGGTGGCTTACGCCTGTAATCCCAGCACTTTGGGAGGACCAGACGGGCGGATCACAAGCTCAGGAGATCAAGACTATCCTGACTAACATGGTGAAACCCCATCTCTACTAAAAATACAAAAAAAAAAAAAAAAAAAAATTAGCCGGGCGTGGTGGCGGGCACCTGTGGTCCCAGCTACTCAGGAGGCTGAGGCGGGAGAAAGGCGTGAATCCGGGAGGCGGAGCTTGCAGTGAGCTGAGATCACGCCACTGCACTCCAGCCTGGGTGACAAAGCAAGACTCCGTCTCAAAATAAATAAATAAAAATAAAAATATACTTTAGTTCATTTTATGGTCTATTAAAAGAAAGGAAATAAAGGCTAAGAGGCATATATACAAAGGTACTAATAGAGGTGAAATAGAGGGCTAGGCATCATGGCTCATGCCTGTAATCCCAACACTTTGGGAGGCCGAGGTGGGAGGATTGCTTGAGCCCAGGAGTTGGAGACCAGCCTGGGCAACATAGTGAGACCCTGTCTCTACAAAAAAAAAAAAAAAAAAAAAAAAAAGGTCAGGCATGGTGGCTCACACCTGTAATCCCAGCACTTTGGGAGGCTGAGGTAGGCAGATCACCTGATGTCAGGAGTTCAAGACCAGCCTGGCCAACATGGTGAAATCTTGTCTCTACTAAAAATATAAAAATTAGCTGGTCATGGTGACAGGTGCCTGTAATCCCAGCTACTCGGGAGGCTGAGGCAGGAGAATCGCTTGAACCCAGCAGGCAGAGGTTGCAGTGAGCCGAGATTGTGTCACTGCACCGTAGCCTGGGCGACAAAGTGAGAGACTGTCTAAAAAAAAAAGGAATGAGATAGGCTAGAATTTAGTTAGGGCCAGCAGGATGACTGCATAGGTTGTATATTATACAACTCCAGGGCCAGGGCATGCCATTCATATAATGAGGACCCTAGGAGTTTATACAACAGCAGTGAACAACCTGCCTAATTATATGTGGCAGCCCTGGATTTAATACATTTGAGAGAAACAGAATGGCCCACATGGGCTCTAGAACAAGGTGTTTCAAGAGGGGCCTTACTGCCATTTTGAGCCACATCTTCTTTGCTGTAGGTGGCCATCCTGTGCATTTTAGGATGCCTGGCAGTATCCTGGGCCTCTACTACATGCCATAATAATCCCCTCCCCAGCCAGTTCTAACAACCAAAAGTGTCTCCAGACATTGCCAAAGAAAGAGAAGACATACGTTGAGTATCTCTTATCTGAAACACTTGGGACAGAAATGCTTTGGAGTTTTTCAGATTTTGAATTTTTTTGGAGTTTGGAGTATTTGCAGGATATGTACTGGTTGAACATCCCTAATCCTAAAATCTAAAATGCTCCAGTGAGCATTCCTTTGAGTATGTCATGTCAGTGCTCAAAACATTTTGAATTCTGGAGCATTCCAAATCAGGCATATGTGAGAAAGGAGTGTGGTCTACGGCAGATCAATTAATTCTCTAGGCAATCGCAAAAGGAAATACCCACAAAGATGCATTCAATTTCATTCAATTTGCCAAGAAACATCCCAATGACCAATTCATTATCTTGGGTGCAGTAATAGTAATATCAGGAACATATTACTAAACAGAAAATATGTTATATTTTAAGAGAAGTTTTAAGAAATGCAATGGGCTGGGTGCAGTGGCTCACGCCTATAATTCCAGCATTTTTGGAGGCCGAGGCGGGTGGATCACCTGAGGTCAGGAGGTCGAGACCAGCCTGGCCAACATGGCAAAACCCCGTCTCTACTAAAAATACAAAAATTAGCCAGGTGTCGTGGCTCATGCCTGTAATCCCAGCTACTCAGGAGGCTGAGGCAGAAGAATTGCTTGAACCTGGGAGGTGGAGGTTGCAGTGAGCTGAGACCACACCACTGTACTCCAGCCTGGGCAACAGAGCAAGACTCCGTCTCAAAAAAAAAAAAAAAAAAAAAGAAAAAAGAAATGCAATGACATGTAACAATCCACAAGTTATTGTCAACATTGACATTGGACCACATAAGAGGAAACAGATGGAAAAACATTTGGAATGATCGGTAATTTAACAACGTGTTAAGATTAAATTTCTAGGAATACAAAAACTCCTAAATTGTTCCTTAAATAAAAGAGACTGAACCAAAATCTTTCCACAATTCTTTTTTTTTTTTTTTTTTGGAGACAGAGTCTCACTCTGTTGCCCAGGCTAGAGTGCAGGGGTGTGATCTCAGCTTACTGCAACCTCTGCCTCAGGGATTGAAGAGATTCTCCTGTGTCAGCTTCCTGAGTAGCTGGCACTACAGGCGCGTGCCACCACGCCTGGTAATTTTTTGTATTTCTAGCAGAGACAGGGTTTCACCATGTTAGACAGGATGGCCTGGATCTCCTGCTCTCATGATCTGCCCGCCTCAGCCTCCCAAAGTGCTGGGATTACAGGCGTGAGCCACCTCGCCCAGCCTCCTTCTACAATATTTTCTACATTGAAACGTAGACATAAAAATATATAAAGCCTCGCTGGGAGTGGTGGCGCACACCTATAGTTCCATAACAACCTCAAACTCCTGGGCTCAAGCGATCCTCCCACCTTGGAGTCCTTAGTAGCTGGAACCATACGTGCAGTGGCTCATGTGCATAATCCCAGCTAATCATGGGGCTAAGGTAGGAGCACTGCTTGAGCCCAGGAGTTCAAGTCCAGCCTAGGCAACATAGCAAGATCCTATCTCAATAAAAAAAAATATATATATATATGTGTGTGTGTGTGTGTGTGTGTATATATCTGTCTCTCTATCGCTCTCTATCTATATATAGATTTAAATATATATAAATCTATATAGAGAGAGCGATAGAGAGACAGACAGAGAGATTCATACTTATGTAATCCTGGTTTGAGAAACCTGTTCTCTGTATAAGAGAAAAATCATAAGGGAAAAGACAGATTTATCTTCATTGAAATTAAAAACTTCTGTGTGTCAAAAACAAAATGAAACAGAAAATATGAACAAAATAAAAGAAAATATTTATGATATAAATGTCAATGGTTCAAGATATTTAAATACATAAAATTTTTAAAAATCAAAAAATAAGGGCCGGGTGCGGTGGCTCACGTCTGTAATCCCAGCAGTTTGGGAAGCCAAGGCGGGCGGATCACGAGGTCAGAAGTTCAAGACCAGCCTGGCCAGCATGGTGAAACCCCATCTCTACTAAAAATATTTTAAAAAAATTAGCTGGGCATGGTGGCACACGCCTGTAGTCCCAGCTACTCAGGAGGCTGAGGCAGGAGAATTGTTTGAACCTGGCAGGCAGAGGTTGTAGTGAGCTGAGATTGCACCATTGCACTCCAGCCTGGGCAACAGAGTGAGACTCTGTCTCAAAAAAAAAAAAAAAAAAGTCAAAAACCAAAATCGATACCATAATGAAAAAACAATGGACTAAAACCTAGAACGTGTAATTCTCATACACACATGCATACCCTCCACATATACAGAATCTTAGCTAGTCAATATATGGAAAAATATTTAACCTTATCAATTGAATAAATGGAAATAAAAACAAGATAGCATTCCTTTATATATCTTCTTCATAAAGATTTTTAAAAATGATAATACATGGGCCGGGCGCGGTGGCTCAAGCCTGTAATCCCAGCACTTTGGGAGGCCGAGACGGGCGGATCACAAGGTCAGGAGATCAAGACCATCCTGGCTAACAAGGTGAAACCCCGTCTCTACTAAAAAATACAAAAAACTAGCCGGGCAAGGTGGCAGGCGCCTGTAGTCCCAGCTACTCGGGAGGCTGAGGCAGGAGAATGGCGTGAACCCGGGAGGCGGAGCCTGCAGTGAGCTGAGATCCGGCCACTGCACTCCAGCCTGGGGGACAGAGCCAGACTCCATCTCAAAAAAAAAAAAAAAAAAAAAAGTTAATACATAGACTATATCGTACTTTTGAGGGTACAAACATTGATAATATAAACTGGCACAGCCTCTCTGGAAGACATTTTAGCAATGAATATCTTCAAAAATATTCCTGGGCCGGGTGCAGTGGCTCACGCCTGTAATCCCAGCACTTTCGGAGGCTGAGGTGGGTGGATCACCTGAGGTCAGGAGCTTGCGACCAGCCTAGCCAACGATGAAATCCCATCTCTACTAAAAATACAAAAATTAGCTGGACGCAGTGGCAAGCGCCTGTACTCAGAAGGCTGAGGCTGGAGAATCTCTTGAACTTGGGAAGTGGAGGTTGCAGTGAGCCAAGATCACACCACTGCACTCCAGCCTGGACGACAGAGCAAGACTCCATCTCAAGGAAAAAAAAAAAAAAAATTCATATACTTCAGGCTGGGTGCTGTGGCTTACACCGTAATCTCAGCACACTGGGAAGTGGAGGTGGGAGGATCACTTGAGCCCAGGAGGTTGGGATCAGCCTGGGAAACACAGCAAGACCCCATCTCCGTAAAAAATTTAATAAATAGCCGGGTATGGTGGCGCACACCTGTGGTCCTTGCTACTCGGGAAGCTGAGGAAGGTGGATCAGACTGACAGGTCAAGGAAGCAGTGAGCCATCATCGCACCACTGCATTCCAGCCTGGGGAACAGAACGATACCCTGCCTCAAAAAATAAAATAAAATAAAATCATATATGTTATGTACTTTACTGTATATATATACTACCTCAATTTTTTTTAATGGAAAGAAAAAAAGCTCCTGCTGATTTTGCACCATGATCTAGTGGCAGGAAGACAAGTAGGTGTGGCTAGGGAACTAGCATGATGAGAGAGGTAACATAGTATACTGCACCCTGCTCCCACGGGTGGGCCGCATTCTCCCACCAACTCCCACCACTGCAGAGAAGAGGTAGAGGTGGGGAGACAGCAAGGCCTAGGCTGATGGAACTAGGGGATTTATTAGAAAAGCCTTACCAAGCGGCTGTTCACAGCATTTCCACAACACTAGAAAACTAAGAATATTGGCTATGTTGTCAAAATGGGCTTTAATGTTACTCAAAGGATTTCAACACACCACTTCATCTATGTACCAGGACAAGTTGATGATGTGAAACAGAAACTAGCAGTTAAAGCTAAGGCTGTGTTTACAATTGGACACTCTGAAGAGTAGGCTACACAAAGAAGGGAACTTTGAGAATCAGTGGAATTTGCTTTGAAATGCCAGAAGGCTGTTTTGGAAATTGGGCTAATTATAAGAGTATGTAAGGAGGAGTGAGGCCTCACCTCAACTGTATCCAGCCCTTCATCCCCACCTCCACTCTCACCCCAGGAAATCATTTGGACTGGCCAATGGGGACTCTGAAATATGTACTTTTAGTGTTTATCATCCCAAAGGTAGAGGTCTACCAGAGAAAATACATGTTGATGTTGTCTGTGTATGGTTTATATTCTTCTTAGCTCTGATAATCCCAGTGGTGCACCCTTCACACCTACTGTGAGAGAATGATTTCTTATAATGGTGTACTTGTCTGGCATGTTTTAGATTCAAATTCAGAACTAAGGCAAATATAGAAAGTTTATCTTTCTTCTTAGAAAAAAAGTATTTTTAAATTTCACTCTTAGCTGGGTGCGGTGGCTCATGCCTGTAATCCCAGAACTTTGGGAGGCCAAGGCGGGCGGATCACCTGAGGTCAGGAGTTCGAGACCAACCTGTCCAACATGGTGAAACCCTGTCTCTACTAAAAATACAAAAATTAGCCAGGCATGGTGGTGCGGGCCTGTGGTCCCAGTTACTCGGGAGGCTGAGGCAGGAGAATCAGTTGAACCCAGGAGGCGGAGTTGCAGTGAGCCAAGATGCTGCCACTGTACTCCAGTCTGGGTGACAGACATCTTTTTTTTTTTTTTGAGACGGAGTTGGGCTCTGGTGCCAGGCTGGAGTTGCGGTGGTGAAATCCCGGCTCACTACAACCTCCGCTTCCCAGGTTCAAGAGATTCTCCTGCCTCAGCCTCCTGAGTAGCTGGGACTACAGGCACATGCCACCACGCCCAGCTAAGTTTTGTATTTTTATATTTATTTATTTATTTATTTGAGAAGGAGTCTCACTTTGTCTCCCAGGCTGGAGTGCGGTGGCGCCATCTCGGCTCACTGCAAGCTCCGCCTCCCGGGTTCACGCCATTCTCCTGCCTCAGCCTCCCAGTAGCTGGGACTACAGGCGCCCGCCACCACGCCTGGCTAATTTTTTGTATTTTTAGTAGAGACGGGGTTTCACCGTGTTAGCCAGGATGGTCTCGATCTCTTGACCTCGTGATCCGCCCGCCTTGGCTTCCCAAAGTGCTGGGATTACAGGCGTGAGCCACCGCGCCCGGCCAAGTTTTGTATTTTAGTAGAGTTGGGGTTTCATCCTGTTGGCCAGGATGGTCTCGCTCTCTTGACCTCGTGATCTGCCCGCCTTGGCCTCCCAAAGTGCTGGGATTACAGGCATGAGCCACCGCACCCAGCTAAGACTCCATCTCAAAAAATAAAAATAAAAATAGATAAACAAATAAACAAATTTCACTCTCTGTGACATGAATCCATTGGTCAGAAAAAAAATAAAATAAATTTCACTCTCAAGTAATTCTCCTTTCACTGATAAAAGAATTTAAGTGGTTGGAGACCTAGGTTCTATCATCCTTAGCCAGAAGAGTCACCTAGAAATTGGGAAAATTAAGGGCTATGTCCATCAAAACAGTACATGGCTATATGGAATTTCTATAAATCCTTTGACATGCTGATGAACGAGGAATTCAGTGTGATCTCCTGATGCAAATGGCAAAAAGCTACCCCACCTCCACTTTGTTCTCCAAAATCTTCCTCTACCGGATAAAGAGTAAATTTACAAGTTTTACTAGAGCTCACAGACAAATTGGCCAAGCTGAAGTTGAGATTGTATCTTCTTTTTCTGCCTTAGATAACAGACTAGTGAATATATAATGGAATTACTAAAAAGTCAAGGACAAATACAGCAGTACTTGAGAAGTGCTGATATAATTTAAAGAATAAAAGAAGTGTGGCACTGTTATTAAGCCAAATATTAACCACCAACAGCTATACTTTATAACACAATTTGATATAGGCCATGCATGACAAGAACACAGCCCTAAAACGGAACCTCATTCTCAAAATTCAATATGGCAGCTAGCTGGCTCAAATGGACACTGTACACCACTGGCTCTCACCTGTATGATTGATTTGCCTTATTTTAAGGCTGCTAGTGATATTCAGTGTGACAGCTAATGGTTAAGTCTGTGGAGCACAGGTTAAAGAAATGAATCTTTTCTCAATTCTATGTTATATAGCCCAGTATAAAAAAATCCAAAGTGTACTTGCTGGCTTATGGAGAAATTCATCTTAATTTAACCTCTCTCTTCGAATGAACTATTGTTTTCTTTGTCCTTGTTCCCTAGGGTCCCACCTCCTAGCTTCATATGAACACTCAATAAACAGCAAAAAGTATTTGTTTTCCTTCATTTTTAATCTTTAAAAAATGTTTACATCATTTTTGCATAGGCAAAAATAAAATTTTACTGAGCCCTTATTGTATGCCAAATACCACTGTAAGAATTACCTTATTTAATCTTTACAGCAGCCCTATGAGTTAAGTGTTATTAATAACCGAATTCTGGCTGGGTGCAGTGGCTCATGCCTGTAATCCCAGCACTTTGTGAAGCCCAGGTGGGAAGACTGCTTGAGGCCAGGAGTTCAAGACCAGCCTGGGCAACATAGTAAAACCCCGTCTCTACAAAAATACAAAAATTAGCCAGGCGTAGTGGCATGTACCTCTAGTCCCAGCTATTCAAGAGGCTGAAGTAGAAGGATAAAGGCTAAGAGGCATATATACAAAGGTTCTAATAGAGGTGAAATAGAGGGCTGGGCACCATGGCTCATGCCTGTAATCCCAACACTTTGGGAGGCTGAGGCAGGAGGATTGCTTGAGTTCACGAGTTTGAGACTAGCCTGAAAACGCAGTGATACCCCACTTCTACTGAGAAAAAAAAAAAAAAAAAGCAGCGGCAGTTCAGGATTTGAAGTGAGGCAGTGTAAGTCTAGAGCCTATCCCTTAACTACTATTCTCAGTTTATACAGCCTAGAGCAACTTCCTTCAAGTTGGTGGTTCAATTCCCAGCACTATCACTTACCAGCTGAATGAGTCTTGGACAAATTGCTGAATATGTTTGAGCTACAGTTTCTTAATCTGTAAAATGGGTTTAGTAACAGCCTCTTTACAAGATTTGTTGGGAAATTAGATGAGATTATATATATGGACAACCTGGCATACAGCAGACATTCAGCAAGAGTCAGCACTCTTCCTTCCCTGCTTGACATTTCTCTTCTTTATTCTGAGTCTCGCTCTGCTGCCCAGGCTGGAGTGCAGTGGTATAATCATTGCTCACTGCAGCCTCGACTTCCCAGGCTCAGGTGATCCTCCCACCTCAGCCTCCTGAGTAGCTGGGACTACAGGTGTGTGCCACCATGCTTGGCTAATTTTTGGTAGAGACAGGGTTTTGCCATGTTACCCAGGCTGGTCTTGAACTCCTGCCAAGCCTAAAGCGATCCTCCCAAAGTGCTGAGATTACAGGCGTGAGCCATGGTGCCCAGTCGACATTCCTCTTCTTTTTGCTTAAGTGTGAGACTTCTCATTCCAGCTCCACTGAAAATCAGGGTCCAACACAGCTTCCGGGGAAGGAGACTAAGCAGTTTTTTTGTTGTTGTTATTTTTGAGACGGAATCTCATTTTGTTGCCTAGGCTGGAGTGCAGTGGCGCAATCTCAACTCAACCACAACCTCTGCCTTCCAGCTTCAAGCGATTCTTCTGCCTCAGCCTCCCGAGTAGCTGGGATTACAGGCGTGCACCACTATGCCCAGCTATTTTTTGTATTTTTAGTAGAGACGGGGTTTCACCACGTGGACCAGGCTGGTCTTGAACTCCTGACCTCAGATGATCCACCTGCCTCGGCCTCCCAGAGTGCTGGGATTACAGGCATGAGCCACCACACCTGGCCAGAGACTAAACAGTTTTAAGAAAAAGGACATTGTTGCGTTCAGTCTCATAGTAGGGATCTGAGTATTTCCTAAATTCCTAAATGGGTACTAGTTCATCCCAGCCCTCAAACTACCCTCACCACGCTAGTATAACAAGCCCCCAGGTACACACACTTTGGTTTCAAAGACACTGATCTTCCATCCTTTTCCAGGTGGATGGAACAAGAAAACTCACCTAATGCCCTGACGATTCGCATCAGGACTTCCCCGACTTTCATTCTGGTCTCTGGTGTGTGCTTGTCTTTGCTGCTGTCATATTGAGCCAACAGGTCTGGCAAGATTTTCTCAGGATAGACATCTGAGAGCAGGGCAACCCCTAGGGTTGAAAACAAAAAGAAAGGATGCATTACTGTTTAGGATCGAAAGGCAAATAAACCAGTCACTCTGTGATGGGATGAACACAGAGATGCTGAAAACCATCTCTACAGCTCTTCCAGCAAGGGCTGCCTGTTGTTTGGAAAGTCAGCATAGTGAATGGAATGAAGATGAGCCTGGTAGTTGAGACTCCTGCATTTCTCTAGTCCCAGTCTGATATGATCTCTAAGGTCACTCCCAGCACTGATGTTCTAAGATCTAGGCAGTGCCTCCTGCCTTTGCTGCAGTTCTCCATTCCTGCATGATTTTCCTCTGTAGAATAGCCAGTGATGGGAGCAATTTCTACAAGGAAACATTTTCAGAGCATCCTAGACATGATCAATATTAGATCTAAGCTCATGGCTGAGTTTCCTAATCAACAGAAATAGGGAAGACCCTGACCCTGAGTCCCCCTTCGTAGGACTTGCTGATCCTCTCTCCCATCCACAGCAGCGCCTTCTAAATGTGTAGCCTGGAACAGTGTTATCATAATCTGAGCCCAGCCCCATACTCAGCAAGCTTTATAGGGGTGGCAGGGAGGTGAGAGGTGACCAGACAGATCCAGAACAAAACCTCTGGTCGGCCTCAAAACTATGTAACTACAAATTATATGATTCGTGTCTATACTGTTGTTTATTCCTATTTTCTCTCATTAGTATTTAGCAGAGAACAGGAAAAAGGTTACACACTGTAAAGAACAGTGAGGAAAAAGAAAAAAGGTAAAGAAGGAATAGGTAGAAATAGGGGTTCCAGGATGAGAATCCACTTCTACCTCAAACACCCTGGCCCATCAACTCTGCTTTGGGTTTTTCCAGTAATCTCCTCATTGGTCTCCCTGCTTCTACTCTTTTCATCCATTGCAGCTGGAGCTATTTGGTTTGAATCATAAGTCTGGCCCCTTCATTCTTCTGCCCAGACCCCTCAGTGGTATCCCTTCTCCCCTGAATATGAGCAGTCCCCACCCACCGCCTTCCTTTGTTCTCTCTCTGATCTCATCTTTTAACACTCTCCCTTGCTTCCTGGCCTCCTTGCTATTCTCCAGTAGACCAAGTGATCCTGGCCTGGAGCAGTCGGTCTCACTTCCCCTCTGCATCGGCTGCTCCTCCTGGTGGCCTCACAGCTTGCTCCCAAACCCTATCATGTCTCTGCTCACAGATCACATTTGTCACATCTAAAACGGCAGCCTCCTTCCCCTACCACTCTTTACCCCTCTCAATCTGCTTCATTTGTCTTAGCACTTAATATCACCTGACAGGTTGTGTATTTCCTTATTGTCTGCTCTCCTCCTTGGAATGTGAACTCTATAATAAAGTCAAGGATTTTCTTTTGTTCCCTGCTGTATCCCCAATGCCTAGAAGAGTCCTAGCATGTGTCGGGTGCTCAGTAACTACTTACTAAATGAATGAATGGAGGAATGGATGGATGAGTAAAAAGGGTTCAAAAATACAGTCCTGATATAAATTTCAGGAATTAAGAAAGAGAGGATGGGGAAGAAGTAATATAAATGCTTGAGAAATCTATACTTATTTTTCATCTAAGTTTACCATTCTCATGTTTAAACTGACAGCCTTGCAGGCAAAGTCTACGTGCAGCTTTTTATGTTACAGGTTGTGATTCCATTCTCTTCTAAATCACATCCACACTCTTCACTGGGCTTCTTATCCGCCGCATCTGCTGAGCTGTGAAGGCGGAGCACCTGCTGAGGGCTGCACCTGTCTGCCCATCCTCCTTTCTGCCCTCCCCACCCCCACCTTTCCTTGCTTCCAAAGAGCCTGGGAGGTCTCTCCATGTGGTCCTAAGCCAACACCTCTGCATGTGGTCCTAAGCCACACTTCAAATCCAGAGTCCAATTTACACAAGCAGAAGCTCTGCTCTTAAGAGAGATTCAGGTTGTGGCACAACACTGTCGCCAAAATGTGACACTGTAGTAGTAGTTCACTCTATTATGTAAAATGTGAAGTCCTTGGGGGTTCAACATGGAGTTATGGAATATTGTAGCATAGAAAAAAAAAAATCTGCATCGGCTGGGCGCGGTGGCTCACGCGTGTAATCCCAACACTTTGGGAGGCCGAGGCGGGCAGATCACTTGAGGTCAGGAGTTCAAGATCAGTCTGGCCAACATGGTGAAACCCCATCTCTACTAAAAATACAAACAGTTAGCTGGGCGTGGTAGTGGGTGTCTGTAACCCCAGTTACTCAGGAGGCTGAAGCAGGAGAATCACTTGAACCTGGGAGGAGGAGGCTGCAGTGAGCCGAGATCGCACCACTGCACTCCAGTCTAGGCAACAATAGCGAAACTCCATCTCCAAAAAAAAAAAAAAAAAAAGTCTGAGGCTTAAGGGTAAGTGAACTGTTTGCTAAGAGAAAGAAGAGGGGGCTAGGTGCAGTGGCTCACACCTGTAATCCCAGCACTTTGGGAGGCTGAGGTGGGAGGATCACGTGAGGCAAGGAGTTTGAGGCCAGTCTGGGCAACACAGGGAGACCCCATCCCTATAAAAATATTTTTTAAAAAATTAGCCAGGTCCACAATCCTCCTGCCTCGGCCTCCGAGTAGCTGGGATTACAGTTGCCTGCCACCAAGCCTGGCTAATTTTTATATTTTTAGTAGACACAGGGTTTCACCATGTTGGCCAGGCTGGTCTCGAACTCCTGAGGTGATCCGCCCTCCTCGGTCTCCCAAAGTGCTGGGATTACAGGCGTGAGCCACTGCGCCCGGCCCATAACTACTTTCTAAAATGAGTTATCAACTCAGAAAATCTGGTGGGTGTTTCCCTATGACTTTGCAATGGAAAACAGTAGAAAAATGGGATTTGCTTTATACAACTTTGACCTATTTCTAGCTTTTCTGAAACCTATTACTAAAGTCCCTCCTACTGTTGTTTATTCCTATTTTCTCTCATTAGTCTTTAGCACAGAACAGTCATTTACTTCTGTGAACATACTATCCTGGCCAAATGAGCTCTGGACTTCCTCTCTGTAGTGGACAGACGTGTGATTACACATAGCATCCACTCTCTCTTCTGGTAACACCACTATGGTGTTCTTTTGGAGAAATATCCCTTTCTTACTCTTGGTCTGTGTGGTTTGAGTGGGCTAACTATACCCACTTTCTCCCCCTCCAGGTGTCAACTTGTATCCCAGGCTGGCCAGTTAGGATCTTCCATTCCATCCCCACCACCATGATTGGTTCAGGAATGGGGAATGACTAACCTGGAGCTGCCAGTGGCCACCATATGGAAAAAGCCCACCCAAGAATGACACCAACACAGAGGAGAGCCCACCTGAGAGGGAGGGAGAAGAGGAAGAGACCCGGTGGCATCTTTTCAGCTCCCGGACCCAGGTGTACTCTACCCACTCGACTTTCTGGACACAAAAGCCAATAAAGACCCTCTAATGCTCATACCAGTTTGACTGTTTTTCAATTAAAAGAATCCTAACACACCCTTTTTCAGATTAACAATGATTTTTCAGATTTTTTTTTTTTCTTTTCCTATAATGCTAAACTTTAAACTCATTAGGGAGCTTTTAGCTCTCCCGGTCTTCCATAAAAAGGTTGCCAAAGCAAAGCGCAGTTTCCTTGCTTCCCACAGTCCCAGGTCTACTAGCAATTGTTTATCTTCCTGCTGGCCTGCTCCACGGACGGCTGCCAAATGGCTGGCTGTTTGAGTTTTACCTTCTAGGATACAGGTGCCACCTATGAGTTTATAAATCCCTGGAGAATAAGAGTACAGTTCCCCCTTTATTCACCAAGCAGTGAAGAGAGTCATACATGATGGTTAACAACGTATAAAAATGAAAGGGACGAGATTGTGTGGCTGTTTTTATTTATTTCGAAAAAACTTTCTGTACTTTGGCACTCTGTGGAAGCATGGCCATAAACCTTCACATGACCATGGGCCCATCACACTTGATAATTCCTTTGTGACTTGAAAATGGGGTAATTTCTGGGTCAGTACAAGATTCAAGAAAACATCACACATCAATCCCTTTGGCCATGAGACCCAAAGGACTATGTGAGAGAGACCTCTTTCCATTCTGATCGTAGGAAACTAGCTATACATTTTAGGATGTGGTGCAACAGATGAGATATAGAGAAGGTAAAACTGAATCCAAACTGGCAAGAGTTCACAGAAGCATTCTGAAATTTTTTTTGGAGGCAATGCATAGAATATTGGTAAATTAACATAACTAAAAAAATGTTAGGCTGGATGCAGTGGCTCACGCCTGTAATCCCAGCACTTTGAGAGGCCAAGGCGGGTGGATCACCCAAGGTCAGGAGTTCGAGACCAGCCTGACCAACACGGTGAAACTCCTGTCTCTACTAAATACAAAAAATTAGCTGGGTGTGGTAGCGGGTGCCTGTAATCCCAGCTACTTGGGAGGCTGAGACAGGAGAATCACTTGAACCCAGGAGGCAGAGGTTGCAGTAAGCCAAGATTGCAACATTGCACTCCAACCTGGGCAACGAGAGCGAAAACTCCAACTCAAAAAAAAAAAAAAAAACAGGCCGGGTGCGGTAGCTGACACCTGTAATCCCAGCACTTTAGGAGGCTGAGGTGGCCGGATCACGAGGTCAGGAGTTCGAGACCAGCCTGGACAATATGGTGAAACCCCGTCTCTACTAAAATTACGAAAATTAGCTGGGTATGGAGGCATGCGCCTGTAGTCCCGGCTACTAGGGAGGCTGAGGCAGGAGAATCTCTTGAACCTAGGAGGCGGAAGTTACAGTGAACCAAGATCACACCACTGCACTTCAGCCTGGGCAACAAGGTGAGACTCTGTCTCAAAAAAAAAAAAAAAAAAAAAAAAGTTATTACAATAACTACATGTAACAAAAAAGACTGTCAACTTTGTAAAATAACTGTTTTTTTTTCTTCCCCCAAGACTTCCCTGAAAGCCACAAACATATTTTGGTCAAAACAGTGTTTACTTCAAGATGATCCCACAGCATGTTAACTCAGTGATTCTGAGTAGTGAAAGGAGTTTGGGTGTCGTGTACTTTTACTCAGTACTCTTGCATTAACAGGAAAGTCAGTCTAAAATGTCTTTGCTAACTGGCTGTGTCCCAGGAAACTGCTAAGCCATTCCTACTTCAAAACTAACCTGCCTCATTTCTCCTGGGCAGATAACAACCTCCCAAAATACCCACAGCAACCCGGAAAACCACCTACTCACTCAAAACTCACAGGTATTTCTGCCAGCAAAACTGCAAGAAACACAAAAACCCACACATTGTATAATTCCATTGAAATGAAATGTCCAGAATAGGCAAATCTCTACATAGGGAAAGTAGATTTAGTGGTTACCCGAGGCTGTGGTAGTTTGAGAAAGTGGGGAGTGACTGCTAATAGTTACAAAGTTTCTTTCTGGGGTGACAAAAAACATTCTAAAACAGGGGTCCCCAATCCCCAGGCCACGGACTAGTACTGGGCATGGCCTGTTAGGAAAGGGACCACAGGGCAGGAGGTGAGCAGCAAGGGAGTATTACTACCTGAGCTCCGCCTCCTGTCAGATCACTGGAGGCAACAGATTCTCCCAGGAGTGTGAACCCTATTGTGAATTGCACATGCAAGGGATCTAGGTTGTGTGCTCCTTATGAAAATGGAAAGTCTGATGATCTGAGGTGGAACAGTTTCATTCTGAATCTATCCCCACTCTCCCAACACCGCCCCGTCCATGGAAAAACTGTCTTCCACGAAACCAGTCCCTGGTGCCCAAAAAGTTGGGGACCATAGTTCTAAAATTCCAGCCTGGGCAACACAGCCACACCCCATCTCTACAAAAATTTAAAAAATTAGCCAGATAGGCTGGGCACAGTGGCACACACCTGTAATCACAGCACTTTGGGAGGCTGAAGTGGGTGGATCACTTGCAGTCAGGGGTTTGAGACCAGCCTGGCCAACATGGCAAAAACTCCGTCTCTACTAAAAATACAAAAATTAGCAGGGCATGGTGGTACATGTGTGTACTCCCAGCTACTTAGGAGGCTGAGGCAAGAAAATCGCTTGAACCCAGAAGGCAGATGTTGCAGTGAGCCAAGATCGTGCCGCTGCACTCTAGCCCGAGTGACAGAGCGAGACACTGTCTCAAAAAAAAAAAAAAAAAAAAAAAATTAGCCAGACACGGTGGTGCATGACTGTAGTCCTAACTACTTGAGAGGCTGAGGCAAGTGAGTCACTTGATCCCAGTAATTCAAGGTTTAGTGAGCTAGCATAATGCCACTGCACTCAAGCCTTTGTGACAGAGGGAGACCCTGTCTCAAAATGTTAAAAACTTCTCAGATTGACTCTGGTGATGGTTACACTCTGAAAATATGCTAAAAACCAGTGCATTATTCCATTATTTATTTACGTATTTTTTGAGATGGAGTCTCACTCTGTTGCCCAGGCGGTTGGAGTGCAGTGGCACAATCTCAGCTCACTGCAACCTCTGCCTCCTGGATTCAAATGATTCTCCTGTCTCAGCCTCTTGAGTAGCTGGGACTACAGGTGCGCATCACCACACTCAGCTAATTTTTCCTATTTTAGTAGAAATGGGGTTTCACCATGTTGGTCTTGCTGGTCTCTAACTCCTGAACTCAGGCAATCCACCCGCCTTGGCCTCCCAAAGTGCTGGGATTACAGGCATGAGCCACTGCACCCGGCCTCATTTTTTGTTTTTTAAGACAGTCTTGCTCTGTCGCCCAGGATGGATTACTTTAGTATAATCACAGCTCACTGCAGCCTCAACTTCCCAGGCTCAAGTTATCCTCTCACTTCAGTATAGCTGGGACTATAGGTGTGTGCCACCACATGTGGCTAATTTTGTTTAGATTTGTAGAGACAAGGTCTTACTGTCACCTTGGCTGGTCTCAACACCTGGACTCAAGTGATCCTCCCACCCCAGCCTCCCAAAGTGTTGGGATTATAGGCGTGAGCTACTACGCCTGGTCTGAATTGTTCACTTTAAATGGATCAATGGTATGGTATGTGACTTATATCTCAAAAAGTTATTTTTAAGGAACTATAAGAAAGTATTTCATACCCGCCCTTTTAGGTTTTTATTTCTTATTTTAAAAATGTTATTATTATTATTTTGAGACACAGTCTTGCTTTGTGGCTCAAGCTGGAGTGCAGTGGCACAATCTCAGCTCACTGCAACCTCCAACTCCTGGATGCAAGCAACCCTCCTGCCTCAGCCTCTGGAGTAGCTGGGATCACAGGTATGCACCACCACACCTGGCTAATTTTTGTATTTTTAGTAGAGACGGGGTTTCACCATGTTGGCCAGGCTGGTCTTGAAATCCTGAGCTCAAGTGATCTGCCTGCCTTGGCATCCCAAAGTGCTGGGATTACAGGTGTGAGCTACCATGGCTGGCAGGTTTTTAGAACAGAAGAAAAAGGAAGAAAATAATATAGCATATCTTAAGTATAAAGAGAAATCACTGCCAAGAGCAGATTATCAGCTTCCTTCCGTATCCAAATCTGTTTTGGTTGCCCCTGCAGGGTGACAGTAGAAAGAGGGGGAAAATGAATTGTAACCCGTTACTTGATTAAAAAAGAAAATCAAAATTAGCCGGGCATGGGCTGGGCATGGTGGCTCACGCCTGTAATCCCAGCACTTTGGGAGGCCGAGGCGGGTGGATCAGGAGGTCAGGAGATCGAGACCATCCTGGCTGACATGGTGAAACCCCGTCCCTACGAAAAATACAAAAAAATTAGCTGGGCATGGTGGCATGTGCCTGTAGTCCCAGCTGCTGGGGAGGCTGAGGCAGGAGAATGGTGTGAACCTGGGAGGCAGAGCTTGCGATGAGCCGATATTGCATCACTGCACTCCAGCCTGGGTGACAGAGCAAGACTCTGTCTCAAAACAAACAAACAAACAAACAAACAAAACATTAGCCAGGCGTGGTGTCATGCACCTGTAATTCCCGCTACTCAGGAGGCTGAGGCAGGGGAATTGCTTGAACCAGGGAGGTGGAGGTTGCACTGAGCCGAGATCGTGCCACTGCACTCCAGCCTGGGTGACAGAGCGAGACTCCGTCTCAAAAAAGAAAAAAGAAAATCAAGTATTTTGCATTTCATACAATGCCTTGCATTCATAAGAAAATGGTGTATTACATTTAAAAGTCAAATTCTGTGGTATGCTAGAAATTCTACTCTAGAAATCTATCCTAATAGGTGTATTAACACAAGCAGGAAATTACTTATGTACAAAAATCATCACTGTAACACTATTCGTAACAGAAAAGACTGGAAACAAATTTTCATCAACAGAAAATTGATTAAGTTGTGGTCATTCATACAATGGAATATAATGCATCCGTTTAAAAAATGAATAAGGCCAGATACAGTGGCTTACGCCTGTAATCCCAGCATTTGAGAAGCCAAGGTAAGTGAATGAATTACTTGAGGCCAGGAATTCAAGACCTGCCAGGCCAACATAGCGAAACCCCGTCTCTACCGGGGAAAAAAAAAAAAAAGTGCCCTGAGACACATCCCTAGAATCCCAGCTACTCGGGGGATGGAGGCAGGAGAATCAGTTGAACCTAGGAAGCAGAGGTTACAGTGAGCCAAGATTGTGCCATTTAACTCCAGCCTAGGCAACAGAGCGAGACTCGGTGTTATACACACATACAAAAAAAATTAATATGTTTTTAAACAACTGTAATGAAATGAATTCTAAGATCTATTGTTAAGTAAAAAGCAAGGTGCAAAATCATCTCTATTGAATTCAACTATTTGAATAATAGTTAATAATAGTTAATAATAATATCGAATAATTCTGGAAGGATACTCAAGAAACTAATGATATTGATTGTTTCTGGGGAGGGAAACTGGGTGACAAGGGGACAGATGTGAGAGAGAGACTTTTTATTTTTGTGTCTTTTAGTAAGTTTAAATTTTTTTTTACTTTTAATTTGTTTAATTAACAAATAATAATTGCACATATTCATAGGGTACATGGTGATGTTTCCATAGCTATAATATAGTGATCAGATCAGGGTAATTAGCATATTCTTCACTCAAATATTTATCATTTCTCTGTGTTAGGAACATTTTGAATTTCGAATGATATAAATAAAATATACATTTTAAAAAAATCTGTGATAAATTTTAAAATTTATGTTTAAACATTTTAACAAATTTGTCTTTCAAAGTAGAACAGTCTCTTTTAGAGGTAAAAATGTAAAAAGAATTGCAACTAGGCCGGGAGCGGTGGCTCACGCCTGTAATCCCAGCACTCTGGGAGGCCCAAGCGGGTGGATCACCAGGTCAGGAGATCGAGACCATCCTGGCTAACACGGTGAAACCCCGTCTCTACTAAAAATACAAAAAAATTAGCCGGGCGTGGTGGCGGGCGCCTGTAGTCCCAGCTACTCGGGAGGCTGAGACAGGAGAATGGTGTGAACTCGGGAGGCGGAGCTTGCAGTGAGCCAAGATTGCGCCACTGCACTCCAGCCCGGGTGATAGAGCTAGACTCTGTCTCAAAAAAAAAAAAAAAAAAAAAAAAAAAAAAAGCAACTAACAGCAGAATGACCACAAACATTTGTATCCTCTTTCTCCTGAAATCTCACTAAAGTGACAAGGTGTAAAAAACGTATGAACCCACAACCAAGGAAAAAGACAATGGGATAGGTGTCAAAGGGTGAAGTCTGGGTAAACAGAACAAAACTAGAGCAAAATTATGATATGTGCATGATAGAGTGGCTGGATCTTTGGAAAATATATCAGTAAGTATATAGAAAAGGAAGCAAATGTGCAGGGAAGGCTGACGACTGCACTAGGCTCAGCACTGAATAACATCCAGACAGTGCCCAATGATTTAGCCAAAAAATTGTGATGGGAAATGGCAGGAGAAGTTGTTGGAGCAAGTGTACCTATGCGTGTGCACTAAGTCCACATCTAACATGTAGAAAGCAAGTAAGTCATGTCCAAAATTTTTTAAATCAAGAGAGGTCTGTGTAAGCATTTTATTTAGAAACAGAAAAAATTACTAGAAAAAACTACTTTAAAAAGGAGGGGTATGAAGATGTCAATCTCTGGGGATTGGAACTAGGGTACAAAAAGTAGGGCAAGGGGCTGGGCATGGTGGTTCACACCTGTAATGCCAGCACTTTGGCAGGCCAAGGTGGGCAGATCACTTGAGGGTCAGGAGTTCAAGACCAGCCTGGCTAACATGGTAAAATCCTACTAAACATACAAAAATTAGCCAAGCGTGGTAGCCCACACTTGTAATCCCAGTTACCATGGAGGTTGAGGTGGGAGGAATGCTTGAACCTGGGAGGTGGAGGTTGCAGTGAGCTAAGATTACACCACTGCACTGCATCCTGGGTGAGGTGACAGAGTGAGACTCTGTCTCAAGAAAAAAAGGGCAAAGACAAGCTTTTTTGACTCTTTATTTTATTATTATTATTTTTTTCAGACAGAGTTTTGCTCTTGTTGCCCAGGCTGGAGTGCAATGGTGCAATCTTGGCTCACCACAACCTCCGCCTCCCAGGTTCAAGCAATTCTCCTGCCTCAGCCTCCTGAGTAGCTGGGATTATAGGCATGTACCACCACACCCAGCTAATTTTGTATTTTTAGTAAAGACAAGGTTTCTCCATGTTGGTCAGGCTGGTCTCAAATTCCCGACCTCAGGTGATCCACCCGCTTTTTTGATTCTTTAAAGACTATGTTCAAAGTAATCAATAAAAATAAGTTCATTTAAAAAACTAGAAAGATATGAAAATGTATATTAATCTCTAGTGAAAGCTCTAATTAAAGAGAATAACAAATGATGGTTAAGAGAAGTGGGAAGGCACAATGAAATTTTCCTCCTGATTAAGAAAAGAGAATCACCAGTCTGTGATTGTCCTCTCTTGCAGATCTAAGTCACAAAGATAATAAATAACTCTAAAGAGAAGGAAATACCACCCTTTAGCAGGATACTTCAGTTGTTACGCATGCGAGACCTTTTATTATGATGGAAACTAACAATAATTTCAGCTCTAAGAATTCAGGAAGTTGCACAAACTGGGGAAGTTGGTTATTAAATAAAGGAAGTATGGGAAACTCAACTGAATAGCTGGGCTGTCTTTGTAATTAGAGTAAATGATAATGTCTAGCATGCCAATTTGATATTTAGTTTCTCTAAAGCTCCAAAGTTGTGTTAACTGTGGACAGGCCCCAACAAATTTATAAAGATTCAGGATGAGTGAATGTTACTTAGGCCTGAGGAAAAAACAGGGTTAGACGAAAGAGCTACTGAAGCATCCTGCTAAAGGGTGGTATTTTCTTCTCTTCAGAATTCTTTATTATCTTTGTGACTTAGAGCTGCAAGAGAGGACAATTACAGATTGGTGATTACCTTAATCAGGAGGAAAATTTCTTTGTGCCTGACCGCTTCTCTTAACCATCATTGATTGTTCTCTTGAAAATTTGTAAGAACCACACCCAATGTCTATCTCTTTAAATCAGGATCCAAATAATATATCTGAACACTAAGATAATGCCAATATATTTCCTTAAAGTGTTTTCTAATTCCCAGTTTGGAGGGGAAAAAGTAAAAACATGTGAATAATCTATATTTACTGACAGCCATTTTACTGGAAGCCTTTTGGATCATGAAATATTATTAATAAGTAAAACAATAACAGCAAATAAAGTAAAACAATAACTGAATGTTTTCAATATGCCATGTACAGTCCTAAGCACTTTGCATGCATTCATCCATTATGTTCCCAACAATCATCTGAAGTAGATACCACTGTAATTCCTTGAGAGAGAAGTTGAGGCCCAAAGAGTTGAGGAACAGAGAGGTGAAAATATGGCCCAAGATGACAGAGCTGCCATGTGGTGGGGCAGGACTGCAAACCTGGATGCTCAATCACTCTGCTACATGACAGTCCACCTGGCAGCAGTGCCTCAGAAAAAACACCTACTAGAATCATACTAGCTTTGCAAATCCTAACCCTCAAGATAGCAAACCTCATAGTTTCAGGCATATAAGGTCAGCCTCACTCCAAAAAAATCTCCTTTCTCATGGACTCCAAGGTCAGCATAAAGAGAGGAACTCTGCATCCCACATACACAGCCAGCATCCTCCACTGTGGCTAGCTGGGCTTCACAGGGACTGCTTTGCTCCTAGTTGGTATCTTTGTTTAGCATGTGGAAAAGGGAGGTAGTGATGTCAATGAAATTTACGAATGATTCTAACTTGAGGTGCTGCCAACATTAAGGATAACGGAAAAGCCATATGAAAGAAAATGGAGAACTTGGACTTTAATGAGTTTCCGTTTTCTAACCAGTGATTCTCAAACACCTTCACTCCACAACATCTTTATAGGCTACTGCAAGACCCCTAAATCTCTTGTTCTACTACACTCAAACAAATAAAACAAATCCAAAAACACAGCTGGGCACAGTGGCTCATGCCTGTAATCCCAGCACTTTGGGAGGTTGAGGAGGGTGGATCACTTGAAGCCAGGAGTTTCACCAGCCTGGCCAACATGGTGAAATCCCGTCTCTACTAAAAATACAAAAATTAGCCATGCGTGGTGGTGCACGCTTGCAAGCCCGGTTTCCTGGGAGACTGAGGCAGAATTGCTTGAACTCGGGAGAAGGAGGTTGCAGTGAGCCAAGACTGTGTCACTGCACTCCAGCCTGGGTGACAGAGCGAAACTCTGTCTCAAAATAAATAAATAAATAAATACATACATACATACATACATAAATACATAAATAAATAAAATAATAATTAAATAAAAAATAAATTAAAAAACAGCACTGGAAAGCTTATAGTCAGCCGTGCTGGGCTGCCTCTATCAAATACCTACGAATGAATCCCAGAGGGGAAGGAGAGAGCGGAAGACAGGAAAACTGTGCCTTAAGAACAGCATGATGATCAGCGTTCTGGAGTACGTACAGGAGAAAAAAAAAAAAAGCTGCCCTAATACTGACTGAAGGCATAAAGAAGGAAGCGAAAGAAAACGGCAATGACTGCTGCATTGAAAGTAATCACTGCCCTAAGCATTCAGTGAAACTTGTAATTCAGCTGATCATGGGTAAGAAATAAAGAAGCCGGGCGTCATTCATTTCATTTTCTTTATGCAGCTTTCAAAGAGTGAAAAAGCACATAAATATTCTCTTCATGCTATCAAAAGAAACAGTTACCGGTAAAAAGAAAAGAGGGGTTTCTGATATCCAAGAAAATAATGGGTACTTCTCTGTCAGCCAAATTTAGGTAAGAAAACAAAACATTCCTCACATCTCCTAAAAACCCTGAGATGGGTGGTCCTACGTGAACTTCAGGTTTATTTTTCCCCTAAGTTTTCTACTGACATTTCACCTCAAGCCTACGCAAAGAAAAGCTGCAGAATCAGCAGAGCTGACTGACCTGTCGGGTTCTCACTAGTTTAGAAAAAGCCAAAGGCTCCCAAGGGGAGTTGCCACCTGGCCTAAAGTTCTGGCAAGACAGGGCTGATCTTTCATACCCTCCAAGTGTCCTGAGAAAAGCTTGGTGGGCTAGGAGATGTGCCCTGGATCTGGGGCACCAGCCAGTGACAGAGGCAAGGTGGAAACTCTTCCTCAAGTCTCCGTTTTTTCCTTATTTATTTTTATTTATTTTTTTGAGATGGAGTCTTGCTTTGTCGCCCAGGCTGGAGTGCAGTGGCGTGATCTTGGCTCACTGCAACCTCCGTCCCCCAGATTCAAGCAATTCTCCTGCCTCAGCCTCCTGAGTAGCTGGGATTACAGGTGCCTGCCACCACACCCAGCTAATTTTTATATTTTTAGTAGAGACAGGGTTTCACCATGTTGGTCAGGCTGGTCTCGAACTCCTGACCTGATGATCCTCCCGCCTTCGCCTCCCAAAGTGCTGGGATTACAGGCGTGAGCCACCACACCCGGCCCATTTTTTCCTTATTTAACCCTAACAGATGTCTTGATGAGACGATTAGGCAAGTTGTTGTGACAGGTGCTCCAGGCTAGCAGTGGCTTGGAAAAAGTGATCATTGTGAAATGAGCAAACATGATATGCAGGACTTAAAACTGTAGTGTCACATGGAAACCAAACAGAACTACTGTAAAACTATTCCAAAGAGTTCTTCTCTCCTAAAATATGAAAATACACACATAAACTCTTTGCCTATAATTTCAGGGAGTTATCCAACCTAATCAGGCACCCTGTAGGGTTCTACATAGGGGTTAACTTGACATTAACCCCTCAGGTTAAAATCCTGTGTTTAGTGAGATATAACAGGACACCTGTTTTTTAAATTTAGAGACAGGGTCTTACTCTGATACCCAGGCTGGAGTGCAGTGGCATGATCATGGCTCACTGCAACCTTCAACTCCTGGGCTCAGGATCCTCCCACCTCAGGCTCCTGAGGAGCTGGGACAACAGACAAGCACCACCACACCCTGCTAAAATATTAAAAAATGCTTCATAGAGACAAGACCTTGCTATGTTGCCTAGGCTAGTCTTGAACTCCTTGTCTCAAGTAATCCTCCCCCATCTCAGTCTCCCACAGTGCTGGGATCACAGGTATGAGCCATTGTGCGCATCCTGGACATCTATAAACAGAGGGAAAGCCTCTTAAAAATCTGTTTCTGCAATTAAAAGAAGAGTTTTTTTTTTTCTTTTTCTTTTCTTTCCTTCCTCCCTCCCTCCCCCGTTTCCTTTCTTCCTTCCTCTTTTTTTTTTTTTTTTTTTGAATGGTGTGTCACTCTGTTACCCAGGCTGGAATGCAGTAGCCCAATCTTGGCTCACTGCAGACTCGAACTCCCGGGCTGAAGTGATCCTCCCGCCTCAGCCTCCTGAGTAGCTGGGACTACAGGCGTGTACCACTATTCCTGGCTAATTTTTGTAAGTTTTGTAGAGATGGGGTTTCGCCATGTTGCCCAGGCTGGGCTCGAACTCCTGAGCTTAAGAGATCCACCTGCCGGCTGACTCTCTTTTTGGACTCAGCCCGCCTGCACCCAGGTGAAATAAACAGCCATGTTGCTCACACAAAGCCTGTTTGGTGGTCTCTTCACATGGACACACGTGAGACATTTGGTGCCAAAGACCCAGGTCAGCGGGACTCCGGGAGACCAGTCCCCTGTCCTCACCCTCACTCCGTGAAGAGATCCACCTATGACTTCCGGTCCTCAGACCAACCAGCCCAAGGAACATCTCACCGATTTCAAATTGGGTAAGTGGCCTCTTTTTACTCTCTTCTCCAACCTCTCTCACTATCCCTCAACCTCTTTCTCCTTTCAATCTTGGCGCCATCCTTCAATCTCTCCCTTATCTTAATTTCAATTCCTTTCATTTTTTTGGTAGAGACAAAGGAGACACATTTTATCCATGGACCCAAATCTCCAGCACCGGTCACGGACTTGGGAAGGCAGCCTTCCCTTGGTGTTTAATCATTGCGGGGATGCCTCTCTGATTATTCACCCACGTTCCATTGATGGCTGATCTCTGCGGGGACGCCTGCCTTGGTCATTCACCCACATTCCCTTGGTGGCAAGTCAATTGTGGGGACACCTGCTTTGGCTGCTCCCCACCCCCCTTCTTCGTGTCTCTACCCTTTTCTTTAAACTTGCCTCCTTCACTATGGGCAACCTTCCACCCTCCATTCCTCCTTCTTCTCCTTTAGCCTGTGTTCTCAAGAACTTAAAACCTCCTCAACTCTCTCCTGACCTAAAATCTAAGCATCTTATTTTCTTCTGCAACACTGCTTGGCCCCAATACAAACCCGACAATAGTTCTAAATGGCCAGAAAACGGCACTTTTGATTTCTCCATCCTACGAGACCTAATTTTTGTTGAAAAATGGGCAAATGGTCTGAGGTGCCTGATGTCCAGGCATTCTTTTACACATTGGTCCCTCCCTAGTCTCTGTTCCCAATGCAACTCAAACCAAATCTTGCTTCTTTCCCTCCCACCTGTCCCTTCAGTCTCAACCCCAAAGCGTCTCTGAGTCTTTTCAATCTTCCTTTTCTATGGACCCATCTGACCTCTCCCATCCTCCCCAGGCTGCTCCTTGCCAGGCCAAACTAGGTCCCAATTTTTCCTCAGCCTCCGCTCCCCAATCCTATAATCCTTCTGTCACCTCCCCTCCTCACAACCGGTCTGGCTTACAGTTTCGTTCCGTGACTAGCCTTCCCCCACCTGCCCAACAATTTCCTCTTAAAGAGGTGGCTGGAGCTAAAGGCATAGTCAAGGTTAATGCTCCTTTTTTATTTATCCGACCTCTCCCAAATCAGTTAGCATTTAGGCTCTTTTTCATCAAATATAAAAACCCAGCCCACTCCATGGCCTGTTTGGCAACAACCCTTAAATGTTTTACCACCCTAGACCCAAAGGGGCCAGAAGGCTGTCTTATTCTCAACATACATTTTATTACCCAACCCACTCCCAACATTAAAAAAAGCTCCAGAAATTAGATTCTGGCCCTCAAACCCCACAACAGGACTTAATTAACCTCGCCTTCAAGGTGTACAATAATAGAGTGGAGGCAGCCAAGTAGCAATGTATTTCTGAGTTGCAGTTCCCTGCCTCCACTGTGAGACAAACCCCAGCCACATCTCCAGCACACAAGAACTCCAAACGCCTGAACTGCAGCTGCCAGGGGTTCCTCCAGAACCTCCTACCCCTAGGAGCCTGCTACAAGTGCTGGAAATCTGGTCACTGGGCAGAATGCCCGCAGCCCAGGATTCCTCCTAAGCCGTGTCCCATCTGTGCAGGACCCCACTGGAAACTGGGCTATCCAACTCGCCTGGCAGCCGCTCCCAGAGCCCCTGGAACTCTGGCCCAAGGCTCTCTGACTGACTCCTTCTCAGATCTTCTCGGCTTAGCGGCTGAAGACTGACGCTGCCCGATCGCCTCGGAAGCCTCCTGGACCATCACAGACGCTTTGGGTAACTCTTATAGTGGAGGGTAAGTCTGTCCCCTTCTTAATCAATACGGAGGCTAACTATTCCACATTACCTTCTTTTCAAGGGCCTGTTTCCCTTGCCTTCACAACTGTTGTGGATATTGATGGCCAGGCTTCTAAATCTCTTAAAATTCCCCAACTCTGGTGCCAACTTAGACAACATTCTTTTATACACTCCTTTTTGGTTATCCCCACCTGCCCAGCTCCCTTATTAGGTCGAGACATTTTAACTAAATTATCTGCTCCCCTGATTATTCCTGGGCTACAGCCATACCTCATTGCCGCCTTTTGCCCCAGTTCAAAGCCTCCTTCACATCTTCTCCTTGTATCTCCCCACCTTAATCCACAAGCATAAGACACCTCTACTCCCTCCTTGGAGACAAATGATGCACCCCTTACCATCCCATTAAAACCTAATCACCCTTACCCGGCTCAATGCCAATATCCCATCCCACAGCACGCTTTAAAAGGATTAAAGCCTGTTATCAGTTGCCTGTTACACCATGGCTTTTTAAAGCCTGTAAACTCTCCTTACAATTACCCTGTTTTACCTGTCCAAAAACCGGACAAGCCTTACAGGTTAGTTCAGGATCTGCATCTTATCAACCAAATTGTCTTGCCTATCCACCCAGTGGTGCCAAAGCCATATACTTTCCTATCCTCAGTACCTCCCTCCACAACCTCTCCACAACCCAGTATTCTGTTCTGGATCTCAAGCATGCTTTCTTTACTATCCTTTGCACCCTTCATCCCAGCCTCTCTTCACTTTCACTTGGACTGACCCTGACACCCATCAGGCTCAGCAAATTACCTGGGTTGTACTGCTGCAAGGCTTTGCGGATAGCCCCCATTACTTCAGTAAAGCCCAAATTTCTTCCTCATCTGTTACCTATCTCAGCATAATTCTTCACGAAAACACATGTGCTGGCCGGGCGCGGTGGCTCAAGCCTGTAATCCCAGCACTTTGGGAGGCCGAGGCGGGCGGATCACGAGGTCAGGAGATCGAGACCATCCTGGCTAACCCGGTGAAACCTCGTCTCTACTAAAAAATACAAAAAAACTAGCCGGGCGTGGTGGCAGGCGCCTGTAGTCCCAGCTGCTCGGGAGGCTGAGGCAGGAGAATGGCGTAAACCCGGGAGGCGGAGCTTGCAGTGAGCTGAGATCTGGCCACTGCACTCCAGCCTGGGTGACAGAGCGAGACTCCGTCTCAAAAAAAAAAAAAAAAAAAAAGAAAACACATGTGCTTTGCCTGCTGATCGTGTCCAACTGATCTCTCAAACCCCAATGCCTTCTACAAAACAATAACTCCTTTCCTTCCTAGGCATGGTTGGATACTTTGGCCTTTGGATACCTGGTTTTGCCATCTCAATGAAACCATTACATAAACTCACAAAAGGAAACCTAGCTGACCCCATAGATCCTAAATCCTTTCCCCACTCCTCTTTCCGTTCCTTGAAGACAGCTTTAGAGACTGCCCCCACACTAGCTCTCCCTGACTCATCCCAACCCTTTTCATTACACACAGCTGAAGTGCAGGGCTGTACAGTCAGAATTCTTACACAAGGACTGGGACCGTGCCCTGTAGCCTTTTTGTCCAAGCAACTTGACCTTACTGTTTTAGGCTGGCCATCACGTCTCCATGCAGCGGCTACCACCGCCCTAATACTTTTAGAGGCCCTCAAAATCACAAACTATGCTCAATTCACTCTCTACAGTTCTCATAACTTCCAAAATCTATTCTCCTCCTCACATCTGACACATATACTTTCTGCTCCCCGGCTCCTTCAGCTGTACTCACTCTTTTTTGAGTCTCCCACAGTTACCATTGTTCCTGGCCCGGACTTCAATCTGGCCTCCCACATTATTCCGGATACCACACCTGACCCCCATGACTGTATCTCTCTGATCCACCTGACATTCATGCCATTTCCCCATGTTTCCTTCTTTCCTGTTCCTCACCCTGATCACACTTGGTTTATTGATGGCAGTTCCACCAGGTCTAATTGCCACACACCAGCAAAGGCAGGCTATGCTATAGTATCTTCCACATCTATCATTGAGGCTACTGCTCTGTCCCCCTCCACTACCTCTCAGCAAGCCACACTCATTGCCTTAACTTGAGCCCTCACTCTTGCAAAGTGACTGCACGTCAATATTTATACTGACTCTAAATATGCCTTCCATATCCTGCACCAGCATGCTGTTGTATAGGCAGAAAGAAGTTTCCTCACTATGCAAGGGTCCTTCATCATTAATGCCTCTTTAATAAAAACTCTTCTCAAGGCTGCTTTACTTCCAAAGAAAGCTGGAGTCATTCACTGCAAAGGCCATCAAAAGGCTTCAGATTCCATCGCTCAGGACAATGCTTATGCTGATAAGACAGCTAGTGTTCCAACTTTTATCCCTCACAGCAGTTTCTCTCCTCCTCATCTGGCCACTCCCACCTACTCCCTCACTGAAACTTCCACCTATCTCTTCCCACACAAGGCAAATGGTTCTTGGACCAAAGAAAATATCTCCTTCCAGTCTCACAGGCCCATTCTATTCTGTCATCATTTTATAACCTCTTCCATGTAGGTTACAAGCTGCTAGCCCGCCTCTTAGAACCTCTAATTTCCTTTCCATTGTAGAAATCTATCCTCAAGGAAATCACTTCTCAGTGTTCCATCTGCTATTCTACTATTCCTCAAGAATTTCTCAGGCCTCCTCATTTCCCTACACATCAAGCTCGAGGATTTGCCTCGCCCAGGACTAGCAAATTGACTTTACTCACACGCCTTGTGTCAGGAAACTAAAATACCTCTTGGTCTGGGTAGACACTTTCACTGGATGGGTAGAGGACTTTCCCACAGGGTCTGAGAAGGCCACTGCGGTCATTTCTTCCCTTCTATCAGACATAATTACTCCGTTTGGCCTTCCCACCTCTATACAGCCCAATAACGGACCGGCCTTTATTAGTCAAATCACCCAAGCAGTTTCTCAGGCTCTTGGTATTTAGTGGCTCCTGGTTTTACCTCGAATCGCCATCCTTAAGTCTCTCTTGAAGTGGATAGAAGATCTTCAGTGGCAAGGTACCCTCCAATACTTTCACCCTTATGAAGTCCTATTCTTTATTTTTATACTTACTCTTACTCTCATTCCCATTCTTATGCTACCCTCTACATCTCCCCAGCCATCTCCACCATACTATCAATCTCAGTCACTCTCTCCTAGCCGTTTCTAATCCTTCTTTAACAAAAAACTGCTGGCTTTGCATTTCTCTTTCCTCCAAAATCATCAAGGCCTCGACTTACTCACTGCTAAAAAACTCCTGAGCTCAAATGATCTGCCCGCCTCATCCTCCCAAAGTCCTGGGATTATAGGCGTGAGCCACCGTACCTGGCCAAAATTCACCCTTTTAATGTGTATAATTCAGTGACTTTTAGTATGGTATATTCACAAAGCTGTGCAACCAGCACCACTAACAAATTACAGAACATTTTCATCACTTTAAAAAGAAACTTCTTGGCCGGGTGCGGTGGTTCACACCTGTAATCCCAGCACTTTGGGAGGCCGAGGCGGGTGGATCACAAGGTCAAGAGATCGAGACCATCCTGGCCAACATGGTGAAACCTTGTCTCTACTAAAAATACAAAAATTAGCCTGGCATGGTAGCGGACGCCTGTAGTCCCCAGCTACTCAGGAAGCTGAGGCAGGAGAATCACTTGAACCCAGGAGGCAGAGGTTGCAGTGAGTGGAGATTGCGCCACTGCACTGCAGCCTGGGGACAGAGCGAGACTCCATCTCAAAAAAAAAAAAAAAAGAAAAGAAAAGAAAAGAAACTTCCTACCCATTAGCAGTTGCTTTCCTTTTTGTGCCCAAACCCCAATCACAAATTGATTTTTTGTCTCCAAAGATTTATGCTTGTCCTTTTGGTTGCAAATCTTTTTAAATTATGCTTTGCATTTTAATTAAGGTTGTTTTTGACATCAATGAGTTTTAAACTTTTAGATCAAATTTATTAATCTTTCCTTTCTGACCTTTCCACCCAGAGACTAAATATTGTCTCTCTCTGCTGCATTCTCCATAATTTTTTCCTTTCTACTTTCTGGTTCATTAATTATCTCTTCAGTTGTGTCTGCTGCAAAACTCATACACTGAATTTTTAATTTCATTTGCTTTTTTTTTCTTTTTTGAGATGGAGTTTCACTCTTCTTGCCCAGGCTGGAGTGCAATGGCACAGTCTTGGTTCACTATAACCTTTGTCTCCCGGTTCAAGGGAGTCTCCTGCCTCAGCCTCCCAAGTAGCTGGGACTACAGGGGTCTGCCACCACGCCTGGCTAATTTTTGTATTTTTAGTAGAAATGGGGTTTCACCATGTTGGCCAGGCTGGTCTTGAACTCCTGACCTTAAATGATCTACCCACCTCAGCCTCTCAAAGTGTTGGGATTACAGGCATGAACCACTGCATTTGGCCTGAATTTTAAATTTTAGTTATTCTACTTTTTACTTTAAGATGTTCCATTTCATTTTTCTTTCTTTTTTTTTTTTTTTTTTGAGATGGAGTCTCGCTCAGTCGCCCAGGCTGGAGTGCAGTGGTGTGATCTCGGCTCACTGCAAGCTCCGCCTCCCAGGTTCACACCATTCTCCTGCCTCAGGCTCCCAAGTAGCTGGGACTACAGGCGCCCGCCGCCACGCCTGGCTAATTTTTTGCATTTTCAGTAGAGATGGGGTGTTGGCCAGGATGGTCTTGATCTCCTGACCTCAAGATCCACCCGCCTCGGCCTCCCAAAGTGCTGGGATTACAGGCGTGAGCCACCGCGCCGGGCCTATTTCATTTTTCAAATCCATTAGATAATTGTTGTTTCCTATTCCCTGAAGGTATTTTCTAACTTATCTTGTATTTCTTTTTTTTTTTTTTTTTTTTTTTGAGACAGAGTCTCGCTCTGTTGCCCAGGCTGGAGTGCAGTGGCGCGATCTCAGCTCACTGCAAGCTCCGCCTCCCAGGTTCACGCCATTCTCCTGCCTCAGCCTCCTGAGTAGCTGGGACTACAGGCGCCCGCCACCGCGCCCGGCTAATTTTTTTTGTATTTTTAGTAGAGACGGGGTTTCACCGCGGTCTCGATCTCCTGACCTTGTGATCCGCCCGCCTCGGCCTCCCAAAGTGCTGGGATTACAGGCGTGAGCCACCGCGCCCGGCTATCTTGTATTTCTTTAAATATAATAAGTATGGTTACTTCATAATTTGTATGTGACAATTCCAGCATCTAAAGTCTTATGCTTGCTGGGCACGGTGACTCATGCCTATAATCCCAGCATTTTGGGAGGCCAAGGTGGGCGGATGATTTGAGGTTAGGAGGTCGAGACCAGCCTGGCCAACATGGTGAAACCTGGTCTCTACTAAAAAATCCAAAAATTAGCCGAGCACGGTGCTGGGCGCTCGTAATAACAGCTATTCAGGAGGCCAAGGCACAAGAATTGCTTAAACTGGGGAAGTGGAGGCTGCAGTGAGCCAAAATCTTACCGCTGCACTCCAGGCTGGCTGACAGAATGAGACACTGTCTCAAAAAAAAAAAAAAAAAGTGTTATGCTTGGTTATTTTGTGACTATGTACTAATTATTACCCTTAAATAATTACATGGGAGAAGGAAGAAATGGGGAATTATTGCCTAATGTTATAGAGTTTCTGTGTGGGTTGATGAGAAAGTTTTAGAAATAGTAATGACTGTACATTATCAATACAACTAATAACATTGAATTGTAGTTTTTTTTTTTTTTTTTTTTGAGACAGAGTCTCGCTCTGTCCCTAGGCTGGAGTGCATGGCACGATCTCGGCTCACTGCAAGCTCCGCCTCTGGGTTGACACCATTCTCCTGCCTCAGCCTCTCGAGTAGCTGGGACTACAGGCAGCTGCCACAACGCCCGGCTAATTTTTTGTATTTTTAGTAGAGACGGGGTTTCACCATGTTGGCCAGGATGGTCTCGATCTTCTGACCTTGTGATCCACCCGCCTCGGCCTCCCAAAGTGCTGGGATTACAGGCGTGAGCCACCGCGCCCAGCTGAATTAAAGATTTTTAAATAATTAAAATGGCCAACTTTATGTTGCTATACACACATGCATGCACACACACATAAAACCACAATAAAATATTTTTTAATTGTTAAAAAATTTAAAAAGTAAAGTAAAAATACAAAATGACAATGAGGATTCTTTGAGGTCTAGGATGAAGGGGCCTTCTTCCATAGAAGCTATGCTTTCATTTTTGCAAGACTCTTACAGACACTACAGTTATAGAAACATTTTACATTCTAATTCCCTGGTTGAGATTTCCTGAATCCCAATAAGGCAAGCCAGCAGAAGATGTCCATTCCATGACTGTAACCTCTCAAATACGCGTTTTCTTTTTCTTTTCCTTTTTTTTCTTTTGAGATAGAGACTCACTCCGTCGCCCAGGCTGGAGTGCAGTGGCACAATCTCGGCTCACTGTAACCTCTGCCTCCTGAGTTCAAGTGATTCTCCTGCCTCAGCCTCTCGAGTGGCTGGGATTACAGGTGTCTGCTACCATGCCCGGCTAATTTTTGTATTCTTAGTAGAGTCAGGGTTTCACCATATTGACCAGGCTAATCTCAAACTCCTGGCCTCAGGGGATCCAACTGCCTTGGCTTCCCAAAGTGCTGGGATTACAGGCATGAGTCACCGTGCCTGGCCTCAGATAGAGGTTCTCTTTCCTTATTCCCTCCTGCTCTGCTCAGTGTCAAGACAAGTCTACTCCCAGACCCTTGGGAATAGGTGAAGGTACTTGAAGGTGCACCTGGAGGTGTATTCCCTAGAGGGTCTAAGCTTAATGTTGGAGGGCTTTCTATTAGATTCCTACTTTAAACTGGGTCTGGGCTTTCATTTCTGCAACTTATCCTTCAAGGCCATGAAACCCACAGCTTAATTTCAAGCAAATGCCCTCAAAGTAAATGCAGGTTCTTATGTTTAGTTCACC
The DNA here is from genome assembly GCF_047675955.1 of Chlorocebus sabaeus. NCBI lineage: Eukaryota > Metazoa > Chordata > Mammalia > Primates > Cercopithecidae > Chlorocebus > Chlorocebus sabaeus. The sequence goes on along the minus strand of NC_132908.1, from coordinate 65,908,857 downwards.
TCATAGAGTTCTGGTTTTCTCTTTAGATGCTGGCTTGGCTATTCCCTGTTTTCTTTTTTCTTTTCTTTTCTTTTCTTTTTCCTTCCTTCCTTCCTCCCTCCCTCCCTCCCTCCTTCCCTTCCTTCCTTCCTTTTCTTTCTTTTCTTTCTTTCTTTCTCTCTCTCTCTCTCTCTTCCCCCACCCTCCCTCCCTCCCTCCCTCCCTCTCTCCCTCCCTCTCTCTCGCTCTCTCTCTCTCTCTCTTTCTTTTTCGTTTTTTTGTTGAGATGGAGTCTCGCTCTGTAGCCAGGGTGGAGGGCAGTGGCCTGATCTCAGCTCACTGCAACCTCTGCCTTCCGGGTTCAGGCAATTCTCCTGCCTCAGACTCCCAAATAGCTGGTTATACAGGGGCGTGCCACCACGCCCAGCTAATTTTTGTATTTTTAGTAGAGACGGGTTTCACCATGTTGGCCAGGATGGTTTTGAACTCCTGACCTCGTGATCCACCTGCCTCGGCCTCCCAAAGTGCTAAGATTACAGGCGTGGCCAGGCGCGGTGGCTCACAAGACCAGGAGATCAAGACCAACTCCGCTAACACGGTAAAACCCCGTCTCTACTAAAAATACAAAACATTAGCCAGGTGCGGTGGCGGGCGCCTGGTCCCAGCTACTCGGAAGGCTGAGGCAGGAGAATGGCGGGAACCCGGGAGGCAGGGCTTGCAGTGAGCCGAGATTGCGCCACTGCACTCCAGCCTGGGGGACAGAGCGAGACTTTGTCTCAAAAAAAAAAAAAAAATTACAGGCGTGAGCCACCGTGACCAGCCAGTTATTCCCTGTTTTCTTATGAGCTCTTTAATGCTTTTAAAGTGTTTTAAATATGTTGCCCTATATAATAGTTGTTTTTATTTTTATTTTTTTATTTTTTTTTTTTGAGATGGAATCTCACTCTATTGTGCAGGCTGGAGTGCAGTAGTGCGATCTCGGCTCACTGCAACCTCCCCCTCCTGAGTTTAAGCAATTCTCCTGCCTCACCTTCCCGAGTAGCTGGGATTACAGGTGCCCACCACCATGCCCAGCTAATTTTCATATTTTTAGTAGAGATGGGGTTTCACCATGTTGGCCAGGCTGGTCTTGATCTTCTGACCTCAGGTAATCCTCCTGCCTCGGGCCTCCCAAAGTGTTGGGATTACAGGCGTGAGCCACCATGCCTGGCTTATATAATAGTTATTTTTAGCTGAGTTATCTCATTATTACTAGAAGTGGAAGGCAGATATCTATTTTTTTTTTTTAGAATATGTCTAGTTTGAATGTAAGATTTAATGTTTTAATCTACCTGACAAATATGCTGCATGTTAAGGTTTCTTTGTATTAGTAATAGTATATGAGACTTTCCACTGATAAATTCTATCATTCTAAACAAGTATATTCACTCCTGAATCTTTCTCCTTTATGCTGTTGTCTCACTGAGTAATTTAAATTGAATTTATTTTCACATTTTCACGTACAATTTTTGACCCAGTGACCCAACTGATCGTCTCAGCATCTTATTAAGTGTTGCAAGTAACAGCTTCTAATGAGTACGAGTGAAAGATCAAACACCACTGTGCCACTGCAGTCACAGTGAGGAGCAGAGCAGGGTTGCTCTATGAGCTGTCATTTTCCTTGTATGTCCCTGTTATGAATGGCATCTGGATAGATACATCCTGGATGCAATTCTGCTCCTAGCTTAACCGTTTGATTGCTGAATTGCAAGACAAATAATAGATACATTCAATTTTATCTAATTAGTATTCTCTGACTTAATAATTTTGCAAACTGAATCACTTTACAAACTAAATATAGAAAAGTATTATGGTCTGGTTTCTAAGCAACCATTTCATTAAGAAAAGCTCCACTTGGGAAAAACATCTGTCAGTTAGGTTTCTGCTGTCATATTATTTCACAGTGAAAAAGCCATGGTCACTCTGTGCTTTAGTAATCCCTAGTTGTGAAAAGGTCAACAGGGGGTACTACACCGAGGGAAGCCATCTGTTTAAATCTGTACTAGTCCCTGAATCTTGTTATCATGAAGCAATTCAGTTTCCCTAAACAGCCAAGTAACTTAAAAAAACATTCTCTTCTTATTATAAAAGCAATATATGTTCATATTAGAAAACATGAAAAATATAAAAGACACAAAGAAAATAAAAATCACCTGAGTTTTTGATGCCTTCATGTTAGATCTCATTTGAAAATGGATTCCACTGCTAAAAAATTACTTAAAATCCACTGGCCTAAAATAATGCCACATGGTTTTACCTTCTTCATCTGCAATTAGGATGTGTTTCATAATGGTTAAGGGCTATGTGTTGAACAACCAAGCTCAGAAATTTGTACAGATATCCAAACATTCCCATTGCATTTCACGAAAGTAGGCTTAAGGAGAGACTGAATTCTCCATCAGTGGTGAAGAGGTGAGAAATGGTGTGTGTGTGGCATGACACATGAAATGTGATATACAACTTCCTTGCTAGGCAGGTACATGGTCTGACTGAGTTCTCAAATCTTACAGAGTAGCAGAACTTTGTTTTTCCATGAAATCTTAAGAGAGGGCTTAATGAAAGAGAGAAAAGGAGAGCCATCTGGTTAGAGTGGTTGCCTGGTGCTCCAAACCCACTCACCCATGCCCCTCCTCACTGATCCTAAGGGTCTGGAGGGCACAGGCTTTCATGCAGTTCTTGTCTCCTGCTCCTCCCTGCCACAGTCCTGCTGCTTTGCTGTTCCACATCCTGCGACACTCTTTCCTCCTTTTTTTTTTTTTTTTTTTGAGATGGAGTCTTGCTCTGTTGCCTAGGCTGGAGTACAGTGGGGCGATCTCAGCTGACTGCAACCTCTGCCTTCTGGGTTTGAGCAATTCTCCTGCCTCAGCCTCCCAAGTAGCTGGGATTACAGGCACGCACCACCACACTCAGCTAACTTTTTTTTTTTTTGTATTTTTAGTAGAGATGAGGTTTCCCCATGTTGGCTAGGTTGGTCTCGAACTCCTAACCTCAAGTGATCCACCCGCCTCGGCCTCCCAAAGTGCTGGAATTACAGGCGTGAGTCACTGTGCCTGGTCTCCTTCTCTTCTTTACTAGGTTAATTCCTAATTACCCACAGATTTTAGCTGATGGGTTACTGCCTCCTTCCCTCGCTGTTAGGGAAAATGTCCCTAAAATATGTTTAGTGAAGCAATTAAATACTTCTTAATTTCATGGTTTCTGGGGCTCATTTCAAGTCCTTCTCCTATTCATATAGACGGTCACAAAGGCAGGTTTCATGACCAAGAAGGCAGTGTGAGATACCTCCAGGTAGAGTCAGTTGCTTAAATGTCTACTTTACAAGCTATTAAGGAGGTGTAAATATCTTCCCTACAGCACAGCTATTTAAATTTTGCCCTGGAGCCACCCTTTCTCTAGTAAAGTTGGAATCTGAAGGCAAGTTAAGGAGGATAGAGTTAGTGAGAGAACATCATGTACCTTTTCTTTAGAGTACCTGTCAAAACCATGTTTTACATTTGTGTGATTTTTTGTCATTTGCTCTTCTCCAACTGTAAACTCCATGAAGGCAGGACATGACTGTTTTTCTCAGTGCGGTACCTCACACAGCACTCTCAAACATAGTAGTGCTCAATAAATATCTGTTGAGGTGGGTGCAGTGGCTCACGCCTGTAATCCCAGCACTTTGGGAGGCCCAGGCAGGTGGATCACCTGAGGTCAGGAGCTCGAGACCAGCGTGGCCAACATGGCGACACCCAGTCTCTACTAAATACAAAAAACTAGCTGGGCATGGTGGTGCGTGCCTGTAATCCCAGTTACTCAGGAGGCCAAGGCAGGAGAATCGCTCGAACCTGGGAGGCACAGGTTGCAGTGAGCCAAGATCGTGCCACTGCACTCCAGCTCGGGAGACAGAGCTAGACTCCGTCTCACACACACAAAATAATAATAATAATAATAATAATAATAATAATAATAATAAAAAATATCTGTTGAGTGAATGAATTAACATTTTAAGCTATTAACAACGACAACAAAAAGAAAACCCTAGTGGCCAAAGATAATATTTTACAATTTACTTTTTGTCCCTATTTAAAGGTTATCAATAGTGGAAAACAAAAGTTGAACACAAAGGACAAAAGTGGTTCTAAAACAGCTTTCTCCTAAGAAAGAAAAACCTTAGCAATCATGTCCCAGCAGGTGGACAGAAAGATGACCTAACAAGGTCTTTGGCAGCTCAAGGTCTGTGATTCATTCCCTGAGGCTCAATTCATGCCCAACCTTCAATCCTCCTCCAGGGCAGCAGACATACCACAAGGTCAGGAAGCAAAAAGGCCTAATGTAAAAATCTAAAAATGTGTTGCCCAAACTGTACAGACACCATTTAAGTGTACTGTTCCACCACTGCCAAGATCTCAACATGACCTGAGAGGGGGTAACTGATGCTTCAGTCAGTTAAAAATTTTAAAGTTATGATTCAGCAACAAAAGGAACTATGTCAGTGTTAATAAAAAATATAATTGGGCTTACTAAGCGTGTGAACAGCTTCAAGTGTCATCTTAATCACATCTGGTGAGATTAGGAATTTTAATTTGTATTTGAGATGAAGGGTGACATAGGCTGCTTGCTCTTTAGTTGGGGAGGGAAACGCAAAAGCAGGGTGCCCCTCCAGCTGATACCGCAATATAGCTCCAGTAAAAACCACGGATTCCTTAGAGAGTGTGATGCTGTACTTAAGGAGAAGTCTGAAGAGGGACTTGCTGCTTTACTTACAAGCTCTCTCACTACTCTATCCTCCTTAACTTGCCTTCAAATTCCAACTTTACTAGAGAAAAGGTGGCTCCAGGGCAAAATTTAAATCGCTGTTCTGCAGGGAAGGTACTTAGACCTCCTTAATAGCTTGTAAAGTAGACATTTAAGCAACTGACTCTTTACCTGGAGATAAGTCACGCTGCCTTCTAGGTCATGAATCCTGCCTTTGTGACAGCTAGTCTATATGAATAGGAGGTGAGGGACTTTAAAGGAGCCCCAGAAATCATGAAATGAAGAAGTATTTAATTGCTTCACTAAAAATGCCATGATCCACTGGTTCCATGGTTTAATTTTACTAAATTAAGAGTAAAGAGGAGGCCATGGTATTTTGACAAAGGTGAGAAAGTGAAATGGAGAAAGGAAGAAAGCACAGAGGCGTAAATGAGGGCCTTGGCTTTGGAGTTGAATCCAGCCTCCATCACGTACTGGTTGGCCAAGCAATAACCTCCTAGCCTTGGTTTCTTTTTCTGAAAAACGGGAGATGAAGATACTGACTCCTATCCCTTGCCTTCATGCCCATTTTGCTCCACTAACAACCTGAACTGCTTCCCTTCCATTATACTTTATATTTGCAACCCCCTACATTTTTTTTTTTTGAGACAGGGTCTCTGTCACCCAGGCTAGAATGCAGTTGTACGATCACAGCTTGCTGCAGTCTTGACCTCTTGAGCTCAAGTGATTCTCCCACCTCAGCCTCCAGAGTAGCTGGGACTACAGGCATGCGCCACCACACCTGACTAATTTCTAAAATTTTTATAGAGACAGAGTTTTGCCATGTTACCCAGGCTGGTCTTAAACTACTGGGCTTAAGTGATCGCCCACCTCGACCTCCCAAAGTGCAGCCACAGCACCTAGTCTGACCCCACTCTTGAACATCTTCCTACCTTTGCTTTTCCCTCAGCTTTAATCCCCTCACACTCATTTGAGTGTCTAAATCGTGCCCACTCATCTTTCACAGTCCTGAGAGCTTCATAAAAAACAACAGTACTGTTCTGAGTTTTTAAAGTTATTTTTTACTTTTTTTAATTTACTTTTTTTTTTTTTTTTTTTTGAGACGGAGTCTTGCTCTGTTGCCCAGGCTGGAGTGTAATGGTGCCATCTCGGCTCACTGCAACCCCCACCTCCCAGGCTCAAGCGATTCTCCTGCCTCAGCCTCCTGAACAGCTGGGATTACAGATGCCCGCCACCACGCCTGGCTAATTTTAGTATTTTTAGTAGAGATGGGGTTTCACCATGTTGGCCAGGCTGGTCTTGAACTCCTGAACTCATGATCCACCCACCTCAGCCTCCCAACGTGCTGGGACTATAGGTGCGAGCCACCACACCCGTCCTAAATTTTTTTTTGAGACAGTCTCGTTCTGTCACCCAGGCTGGAGTGCAGTGGCACGATCTCGGCTCACTGCAACCTCCACCTCCCAGGTTCAAGCGATTCTCCTGCCTCAGCCTCCTGAGTAGCTGGGATTATAGAAACCCACTACTATGCCCAGCTAATTTTGTATTTTTAGTAGAGATGGAGTCTCACCATGTAGGACCAGGCTGGTTTCGAACTCCTGACCTCAGGTGATCCACTTGCCTCGGCCTCCCAAAGTGTTGGGATTATAGGCATGAGCCACCACACGTGGCCTTCAATTTTTTTAAGTGTACAATTCAGTTAGTTTTAGTATATTTACCAGGTTGTACAATAATCACCACTATCTAATTCCAAAACATTTTCATCTCCTCATAGAGAAACCTCATATCCATTATCAGTCACTCCCCATTCCTCCATCCCCTGCATCCTCTGACAACTATTACTCTACTTTCTGAATTTATACATTTGTCTGTTTTGGATATTTCATACATATAGGGATCATACAATACATGGCCTGTTGTGTCTGGCTTCTTTTCCTTACCATATATATATATATTTTTTGAGACGGAGTCTCGCTCTGTCACCCAGGCTGGAGTGCAGTGGTGCAATCTCGGCTCACTGCAAGCTCTGCCTCCCGGGTTCACGCCATTCTCCTGCCTCAGCCTCCCAAATAGCTGGGACTAACGGCACCTGCCATCACGCCTGGCTAATTTTTTTTGTATTTTTAGTAGAGACAAGGTTTCACCGTGTTAGCCACGATGGTCTCGATCTCCTGACATTGTGATCCACCTTCCTCGGCCTCCCAAAGTGCTGGGATTACAGGCATGAGCCACCGCATCCGGCCTCCCTTACCATATTTTCAAATTCATCTATGTTGCAGTATGAATCAATACTTCATTCCTTTTTATTGCCAAATAATATTCCACTGTGTACATATATCAGATGTTATGAATCTATTCCTCAGGTGATAGATATTAATATTTATGTTTCAATTTTTCAGCTATTATAAATAATGCCTCTCTATATATAAATATAAACTTTTATGTGGACATATGTTTTCATTTCTCATGGGTATATACCTAGGAGTGGAACTGATAGGTCACATGATAACCATGTTCAACCTTTTGAAAATGGCCAGACTATTTTTCAAAGCAACAATACCATTTTACATTTCTACTGGCAACATAGGAGGGTTCCAGTTTCTTCACATCCTCATAATTTGTATTATTTTAAAGTAAGCTTTTTTTTTTTTTTCCTTTGAGACAGAGATTCACTCGTCTCCCAAGCTAGAGTGCAATGGTGCAATCTCGGCTCACTGCAACCTCCGCTTCCCAGGTTCAAGCGATTCTCCTGCCTCAGCGTCCCAAGTAACTGGGATTACAGGCACTGGCAATCAGGTCCAGCTAATTTTTGTCTTTTTAGAAGAGACAAAGTTTCACCACGTTGGCCAGGCTGGTCTGAAACTCCTGACCTCTAGTGATCTGCCTGCCTCGGTCTCCCAAAGTGCTGGGATTACAGGTGTGAGCCACCATGCCTGGCCAAAATAAGCTATTTTTAAATGCCATTTATTGGCACCAGAAATACAACAGATCTCAAAAGTTCTATACAGAAAGCTATGTGCTTACTTAATTCACGCTCTCAGTAAACTGGATAAATCCCAAGGTTTCTTTCTTTCTCTCTCTCTTTTTTTTTTTTTTTTTTGAGACGGAGTTTCACTCTTGTTGCCCACACTAGAGTGTGATGGCTCGATCTCGGCTTACCACAACCTGCCCCTCCCAGGTTCAAGTGATTCTCCTGCCTCAGCCTCCCAAGTAGCTGGGATTACAGGCATGCGCCACCACACCTGGTTAATTTTGTATATTTAGTAGAGACGGGGTTTCTCCATGTTGGTCAGGCTGGTCTCGAACTCCCGACCTCAGGTGATCTGCCCACCTTGGCCTCCCAAAGTGCTGGGATTACAGACGTGAGCCACTGCACCTGGCCACCCAGGATTGATTTCTGAAGCCTCTTTCCTAATGCTCCTAAAACAATGCTGATACTCTCAATGCTGAAACACTAATGATTGTCCGCAGGAAGAGGGGTGGGCAGTGTGTGAGGTAATACATACTCACAGTCCACGTGAAAGATGTTTCAAAGATACACACAGAGATTGATTAAAAATTAACTCTCGACACATTGCCAAGTTAGCAAAAATAAAACAAAAACCAAGCATGAGGTCAGCATATTGTTAAGTTATAAACAGGGTTGATATGTAGTGAAACAATCTTCCAAAGGTAGGCCTGGTTCTCCTATACTTAAGACCCCTAGGAAACTCAGCCCTTCCATCTTGGGAACAGAAAGAATGAGGGCACTATGATTGATTATTTTTCCCTGTGGCAAAAATGTAGACTTCAGAGCCAGAGGCACAAATCCAAAACTTGATGTTGTCATGAGGTATCTGAATCACTTTGGGCCAGTTACTTAACATCCTTAAGCCTCAGTTCCCTCAACTGTAAAATGGGGAGAATAATTCGTAACTTGCATGGTCACTGTGATTAGCACATAGATAGTCAATAAATGCTAACTTGTCATAATAAATGACAATAATTACTTACTGTCATTTCTCTTTACATCCAAGGCAATCTTGGAAAGTGAAAATAGCTAACAGTGAAGTAGCCAGTTCATCTTTTACTTACATATGAGTACTAAACTGTTAAATACTCTGATGCAAATTTGCATGTATCAATCTTTGATTGATGGAGGAAACCACTGGACAGATATTCCAAAAATGAAGCTAGTGTAAAACTCAAGTGTTGTGGGCTTTGAAATGCAATCTCTGGCTTGGGAGAGGGAAAGGAGGCATCACATACATATATATATATAAAAGATAGGTTATAATATCTAGTCTTATTATATTTCATGCTTGTTGACAGAATCAAAGCTTTCTAGATAATTAAGCATTATTTAATTTTTTTTTTTTTTTTTTTTTTTGAGACGGAGTCTCGCTCTGTCTCCCAGTCTGGAGTGCAGTGGTGTGATCTCAGCTCACTGCAAGCTCTGCCTCCCAGGTTCACGCCATTCTCCTGCATCAGCCTCTAAAGTAGCTGGGACTACAGGCGCCCGCCACCACACCTGGCTAATTTTTTGTATTTTTTTTAGTAGAGATGGGGTTTCACTGTGTTAGCCAGGATGGTCTCGATCTCCTGACATTGTGATCCACCTGCCTCAGTCTCCCAAAGTGCTGGGATTACAGGCGTGAGCCACCGCGCCTGGCTTAGCATTATTTAATTTTAATAAATATTATTGACAATCATAATACATCTTTTTATTTTATTTTATCTTTTTTTTTTTTTTTTTTTTTTTTTTTTAAATGGAGTCTCACTCTGTCTCCAGGCTGGAGTGCAGTGGCACAATCTTGGCTTACCACAACCTCTGACTCCCTGGTTCAAGCAATTCTCTTTCTTCAGCTTCCAGAGTAGCTGGGATTACAGGCACACGCCACCATGCCTGGCTAATTTTTGTAATTTTAGTAGAGACAGGGTTTCACCATGTTGGCCATGGTTGGCCAGGATGGTCTTGATCTCTTGACCTTGTGATCTGCCCGCCTCGGCCTCCCAAAATGCTGGGATTACAGGCGTAAGCCACTGCGCCTGGCCTTTAAATTTTAAAGATACAACATCACCAATTTCTATCATCATTTGAAAGTTCTAGAGAAGTAACCTAGTATACTGGGGGGAAAATAAGATTAAGATTAAGATTAAGAGGCCAAGAACATGGTTCAAATTATTTGCTATGTAATCTTGAAAAAGGAACTTAACTCATGTAGGCCTCAGAATTTTCACCTATAAAATGGGGATATCTCACATCACAACCAAAAATTAGCCCAAAATGGATCACAGACCTAAATGTAAGAGTAAAATCTGTACAACTCTTGGAAGTAAACACAGAAATAAATCTTCATTATCTTGGGCTAGGCAATGATTTGTTAGAAATGATATAAAAAGTGCAAGCAATGAAAGAGAAATTAGGTGGGGTGCAGTGGCTTACACCTGTAATCTCAGCATTTTGGGAGGCTGATGCAGGCAGATTACTTGACCCCAGGAGTTCGAGACCAGACTGGGCAACATGGCAAAATCTTGTCTCTACAAGAAATACAAAAATTAGCTGGGCATGGTGGTGTGTACCTGTAGTCCTGGCTACTTGTTACTTGGGAGGCTGAGGTGGGAGGTTAAGGCTGTAGTGAGCCTGGGGAGATCAAGGCTGCAGTGAGCCAAGATCAAACCACTACACACCAACTTGGGTGAGAGCAACACCCTGTCTTAAAAGAAAAAAAAAAAGGAGAAAGAGAAATTAGACTTCATCGAAAGTAAAAACTTCTGTGTTTCAAATGACACCATTATGTAAGAGAAAAGACAATCCACGGGATGGCAGAAAACACCTGCAAATCATGTATCTGATAAAGGGCTTTTCTCCAGAATATATAAAGAACTATTATAACTCAATGATAAAAAGGAAAATAAAATTAAAAATGGGCAAAGAAGCTGGACGTGGTGGCTCACGTCCTAGCATTTTGGGAGGCCAAGGTGAGGGGGATCATCTGAGGTCAGGAGTTCGAGACCAGCCTGGCCAACATGGGAAAACCCTGTCTGTACTAAAAATACAAAAATTAACTGGGCATGGTGACAGGCATCTGTAAACTCAGGAGGCTGGGGCAGGAGAATCGCTTGAACCTGGGAGGTGGAGGTTGCAGTGAGCCAAGATCATGCTGCTGCAATCCAGCCTGGGCAACAGATGAGACTCCATATCAAAAAAAAAAAAAAAAAAAAAAGGCAAAGGATCTGAATAGACACTTCTCTAATGAAGATTTACAAATGGGCAATGAACTCAAAAAAAGACCCTAAACATCACCAGTCATGAGAGAAGTACAAATCAAATCACAATGAGATACCACTTCACACCCATTAGGGTGGCTATGTGAAAGCTGAACATACAAATTCAGTCATTCTTGTCATACTCAACTAAGAGTTGAGAGGCCAGGGAAACAAAGTGTGCAGTGCACATAACACTGCTCCAAAAGTATGATTCTCTACAAGCCCGGCTGCTGAAACTGCCTACTGTGACCTAAAACCAAGAAATAAAAAAAGAAAAAGAAAAAAGAAATTTAAAAAAGTAACCTAAAACCAGTTTTATCTCATAGCTACTAAAACAAACTTGCTGCAACTCAAAGACTAGTTTTACCCACCACTGTCACTCCTCAGAGTTTGTCAGCTGCCCAAAACTTTACTAGGTGCCAATGAACTTTCTTTCCAGAACAATATGTTACATTTCTCCTTTTTATAAAATCCCCAAACTTCTTCCTCTTTTTTTTTTTTTTTTTTTGAGACAGAGTCTCGCCCTATCACCTAGGCTGGAGTACAGTGGCCTGATCTCGGCTCACTGCAACTTCCACCTCCTGGGTTCAAGTGATTCTCCTGCCTCCAGAGTAGCTGGGATTACAGGTGTGTACCACTACACTGGGCTAATTTTTGTATTTTTAGTAGAGATGGGGTTTACCATGTTAGCCAGGTTGGTCTCGAACTCCTGAACTCAAGTGATCTGCCTGCCTCAGGCGTGAGCCACTGTGCCTGGCCAAACCTCTAAACTTCTCTTTGTTCTTCAGACATATGGAAGACCACCCTGTCTGTGTATGCCCTGTGTTGCAATTCCTGCTTCTGCAAAAATGTTTTAAATTTAGAGATTTGTCCTTATATTTTATTTGATTTTGACATACTTGGTGTCAGAAGTGGGATTCCAAAGCTGACTCACCTTGGGAAAAATCATTGGCCCTTAGAACTATGACATAAAGTACTCACATGGAGGGCCTTTGAGCATCCTCTCTTTCACGAGTTACCTAGGTGTTCCCTGGTGAGTCTCCTCGATGGCACTCCTGATTTGGGTAAAGTTCTGTTTTGTTTGGGATTTGGTTAGAGAAGGGTCTTTCCTCCTCTTGTTTGGAGGGAGGTCTCTCTCTGGTTGGGAGATCTCCTATTGGGGAGGATTCTTTTCCTCCTGGCAGACCTCAGCTGTGAGGTCTGAGTGAAGAGATATTTTTCCTCCAGGTTGAGGCCTGGGTGAAGGATTTTTCCTTTTTGCTTCAGTTGGGAAAGGCAGCTTATCGTCCTCTTGGTAAATACATGCTTTATTTTCCATCAGCACTTGCGTTTATTTGGCTTTTGCATATTCAACACTTGCATTTAATTGGCTTTTGTATATTCAACATTAAACCGAGTCACCTAGATAAGTTTAATTACAAATGGGCTCTCAAAGTTCAAAGGCATGCCAAGATATATTTTGAGATTCCAGCTGGTAACATGTTCAAACATTATAGGGATCATGCAGTCTGTTGTTCTTAAAACTAAACTAAAAGACCATGGCAATAAAATCATACATTCCAAATAAGACTCATATCTCAAGGGATATCTTGAGGCTAAAAAAACAAAATCCAACCCGGACTCAAAGACTGACTAGCTATAAAATACTATCTCAAAGTTAGTTGAGACTCTCTGCTTTGGAGCTTGCCCCTCGCCTTCTTAGAATTCCTTCTTTCTCTCTTGCTCTAAGCTAACTCTCTTTTTCCAAAACTCCTCAGCGAGGCTGGCATACTGACTACTTAAGTAAAAAACATGTACAAACTAGCACTAGCAGATATTTTTAAAAATATTATTTTGACCTTCATGCTGTTTCTTAAAAGCGAAAAATAAAATTCTCATATAAAAGACCCCTTCCTATACTAAAAGGAATGAGGAGATTCTTATCTTCAAGGGCAAAAAATTGAGACCAAGACAATATTTCACAGACACTGTTTAAAAAAAAAAAATCTTTTGGCCAGGCACGGTGGCTCACACCTGTAATCCCAGCACTTTGGGAGGCTGAGGAAGGCAGATCACGAGGTCAGGAGATTGAGACCATCCTGGCTAACATGGTGAAACCCCGTCTGTACTAAAAAACACAAAAAATTAGCTGGGCGTGGTGGCGGGCACCTGTAGTCCCAGCCACTCGGGAAGCTGAGGCAGGAGAATGGCGTGAACCCGGAAGGCAGAGCTTGCAGTGAGCTGAGATTGCGCCACTGCACTCCAGCCTGGGTGACAGAGTGAGACTCCATCTCAAAAAAAAAAAAATTCTCAGATTCAGGTTGCAGTGAGCTTTGATCATGCCACTGCACTCCAGCCTGGGTGACAAAGTGAGACCCTGTCTCAAAAAATAAAAATAATAATAAAATAAAATAAAATAAAGAACAAAAAGAAAAAAAAGGAATAAAAAATAAGAATATAAATATAAGTAAGGCCGGGCATAGTGGCTTACCCTGTAATCCCAGCACTTTGGGAGACCAAGGCAGGCTGATTACTTGAGCCCAGGAGTTTGAAACCAGTCTGGGCAACATGGCAAAACCCTGTCTCTACAAAAAACACAAAAATTAGCTGGGTGTGGCGGCATATGCCTGTAGTCCCAGCTACTCGGGAGGCTAAGGTGGGAGGACTGCTTGCACTCCAGGAGGTGGAGGTTCCAGTGAGCTGACATTATGCCACTGCACTCCAGCCTGGGTGTCAGGGTCAGACCCTGTCTCAAACAAACAAACAAACAAAAATTAAATAAATGAAATAAAATTTCTCAGATTCATATTTCAGAGGCTCAACTTCTGCAGTATCTTGCTATATGGGATTCATAGGTCATACATCACTGCATTTAGCATTTTCTCCCCTTAAAAAGTCCTGAGATGATAACTCTCTCCTTCAACTTTGTCATCAGCTCCTGAACTTTTTCTCCAGTTCTAAATCTGCCGTTATGGCCTGACACTAAAACGTTTATTTTAATGGCCTAAAAAAGCAATGTTTTCCTCTAATATAATTTGATTCTGTATTCCTCACTTTCCTTGATGCATCTAAATTGTTACTCTTATAACCTAGACCCATTCTTCCTATGTCAGATTAAATTCAAATAATCTTTTCACCAGCTTTGACTTCCAGGTTATCTAAATGAGGTTCCCTTTAGAAAAAACAATCACACTGTAAGAGGTTTTTCTTTACCTTTTTGGTAAAGAAAAAGACTTTACATTTTACTATGATGATTTTCTGCATTGCCTTTATTATGTTTTTGATGACTTTAAAAAAACTGAGCTTTAAAAGGGTTAAGGTTTTAACAACCATGTAACTTTTTAAATTTTTTTTTTTGAGATGGAGTGTTGTTCTTGTCGCCCAGAATGGAGTGCAGTCGCATGATCTCGGCTCACTGCAACCTCCGCCTCCTGGGTTCAAGAGATTCTCCTGACTCAGCTTCCCAAGTAGCTAGGATTACAGGAATCTGCTACCACGTCTGGCTAACTTTTGAATTTTTAGTAGAGATGGGGTTTCGCCATGTTGGCCAGGCTCGTCTCGAACTCCTTATCTCAGGTGATCCACCTGCCTTGGCCTCTCAAAGTGCTGGGATTACAGGCGTGAACCACTGTGCCCGGCTCTACATTACTTTTTTTTTTTTTTTTTTTTTTGGAGACGGAGTCTCGCTCTGTTGCCCAGGCTGGAGTGCAGTGACCGGATCTCAGCTCACTGCAAGCTCCGTCTCCTAGGTTTACGCCATTCTCCTGCCTCAGCTGGGACTACAGGTACCCGCCACCTCGCCCGGCTAGTTTTTTGTATTTTTTAGTAGAGACGGGGTTTCACCGCGTTAGCCAGGATGGTCTCGATCTCCTGACCTCGTGATCCGCCCGTTTCGGCCTCCCAAAGCGCTGGGATTACAGGCTTGAGCCACCACGCCCAGCCTCTACATTACTTTTAAAGTCTTTTGATTATCACGCTGGTTAAATAAATGGCTATAATTTTACAATAACCTGTAATTCTGGGGTTTTTTTTCCCCTTTCTTTCTAAGAGATGGTGGGGCAGGGGGTTCTTCCTATGTTGCCCAGGTTGGCCTCAAACTCCTGGGCTCAAGAAATCCTCCCACTTCAGCCTCCCAAGTGGCTGGAACTACAGGCACATGCCACCATGCCCAACTGTAATTCTGTTTTCATCAAACGTTTTCAGCTTTTTAACATCTTTGAGAAACTTC
Source organism: Chlorocebus sabaeus (assembly GCF_047675955.1). Taxonomy (NCBI): domain Eukaryota; kingdom Metazoa; phylum Chordata; class Mammalia; order Primates; family Cercopithecidae; genus Chlorocebus; species Chlorocebus sabaeus. Next base: position 65,893,646 of record NC_132908.1, on the reverse strand, counting down.
CCCAAAATCAAACCTAAGCTGTCTTTTTTTTTCCCCCTCAGAGACAGTCTTGCTCTGTCACCCAGGCTGAAGTGCAGTGGTGCAATCTTGGCTCACTGCAGCTTCCACCTCCCAGGTTCAAGTGCTTCTCCCACCTCAGCTTCCCGAGTAGTTTGGACTACAGGAATGCACCACCGTGCCTGGCTAATTTTTGTATTTTTTGGAAGAGATGGGGTTTTCACCATATTGGCTAGGCTGTCTTGAACTCCTGACCGCAAGTGATCCACCCACCTCGGCCTCCCAACATGCTGGGATTACAGGTTTGAGCCACCATGACCAGCTCTGATAACTTTAAAATCAATAGACTCAATACAAATTTCCAAGACTCTAATAAAAAATCTGATAGATTCATAAAACTACTAATAGAGATCAAACAGGAGTTAATTATGAGATTAAGTAAATAATGTTTTATGACTTTTATTTAAAACATTGTTACTTTATGCAAATATTTTGTTTCCCCCTTTAAAAAAATTTTTCTCTTAAGCTATGTATCATTTCCAACAAGTTGATAAAGTGTACTTTTGTAAACAAAGATAAAAACATGTTTTTTCTTTTCCTTACTTAATCCCTCCAAAATTCAAAAACTATTTCTAAATATTCTTAGGACAATATGGTTATTTACATAAACCCAATAAAATTCTGTTCTTAAATGTTAGTTATATTACCAAGGCTTTGACTAAAATGTCATATTTAAAAATACACATAAAATGCCTGACTTCAAGGGTTCCCAGCCTTATAGTAAGTAAATAAAACTGTCACTTTCTGGCAGGCCCAGAAACTTTAAGTCTATAAATAAATGTAAAGTCTGCCTTGGTTTGGCTTCCTAGCTGCAAGATCATTTAAATGTGAGATTCCTATATTTCAATAGGAAATATTTTACTTTTCAATGTAAAAAATAAATTATGTTCCCAAAAGAAAGCTATAATATACCTATTATTAGAATATAACTGTGTACATTGTTTTCAAGTTATTGTTATCTATTTTTGAGTAGTCTAGGTCCTAAAATCTCCCAAGTTCCTACAATCCAAGTTTCTTCCATAAAATTACTAAAACGGGAATTGCTCTGTTCCTAAAGCCCTATAAACTAAAACTTGAGAAATTTTTATGAACAAGTTTTGTGGCTGTTGGCTTGATGTATAGGCCACATAGAAAGTTCACCAAATGGTCCAGTGCCCTAACCAGTGACATTCAAACTACAAACTAGGATGAGAAGTGGACATTGTCCAGGCTGCAAACAGCTTTTCCTAAGATGTCAAAACAAAACTCCACATCATCATGAGACCCTTACTTCCTTTAATGCTCCTCTTTTCATTTGATAAGATGCTGTAATGAAAATTTCATAGTCAATAACTGTTAGTGATAACCTGACAAAATCTGACCTAAAAAATCCTTTTAGGACTAGGCGTGGTGGCTCATGTCTGTAATCCCAACACTTTGGGAGGCTGATGTGGGGGGTAGTTTGAGCCCAGGAGTTTGAGACCAGCCTTGGTGACACAGTGAGACCCTGTCAAGAAAAGAAAAGAAAAACGAAAAGAGAAGAGAAGAGAGAAAGAAAAGAAAAGAAAGGAAAAAGAAAAGAAAAAGAAAGGAAAGAAAGAAAAGAAAGAAGAAAAAGAAGGAAGGAAGGAAGGAAGGAAGGAAGGAAGGAAGGAAGGAAGGAAGGAAGGAAGGAAGGAAGGAAGGAAGGGAGAAAAGGAAACAAAGGAAAGAAAGAAGGAAGCAAAGAAGGAAGGGAGGAATGGAGGGAGGAAGGGAAATTAATTATATTTTTTAAAAAATCCCTGTAGTCAGACTAAATCAGAATCCAGCTCAGGTGCTACACAGTTTATGCCTGACCTCAAGCTCATGAATCATAGGCAGTCCCACCCAGGAGATGTAGACATGTACAACACACTAGAAACTACAGCAGACTGCAAAGAGAGACTGCATAGACAACTATGAGATGTGTGAAGTTGCAAATAATTATTTTAAAAATCATGTAATCAAGATATGAACACCAATGAAATTAAAATCCGAAAATATGTACGTGTGTGTATATACATATACATATTTATACATATGCGCATGCATATCTGCTCTAGCTTTTCTGAATTAATGTCAGTTAAATTGGAATGGTATGTGGAAAAATGTGTTCCCTGTTTTGTTTTGTTTTTTCCGTTTCCTAGAATAAAATATCCATGCTTTATGGCAAAAAAAAAAAGAAAAAAAAATCCTTTTAGTCCACCTAGCGGAAAACTTAGACAATATCCCTTACACAACTTACTGTTCAAATTTGCTGGTGGTCCGTTTTCTAAAGTTGGCAATTTTCTGTTTAATTCAAGCAAGTCATAACACCATACTACTTAATGACAACTACAGGTCTCACCCAGTTTCCACTATGGTTTTTGTTTTTGTTTTTGAGACGAAGTCTTACTCTTGTCTCCCAGGCTGGAGTGCAATGGTGCTATTTTGGCTCACTGCATCTTCCGCCTCCCGGGTTCAAGTGATTCTCCTACCTTAGCCTCCCGAGTAGCTGGGATTACAGGCGCCCGCCACCACGCCTGGCTAACCACTATGGTCTTTTAATTTGTTTAGTTTGTTGCCCTTAGTCTTGGACTCTTAGTTCAAAAGCATTTTACAAACTAAAATTATTATATTGGTGTTATTTTTTATATTATAACTTTTAGGCTTTTTTGTTGTTGTTGTTGTTGTTACTTTTTGTTTGTTTGTTTGTTTTTTGAGACAGGGTCTCATTCTGTCACCCAGGCTGGAATGCAGTGGTATGATCATAACTCACTGCAGCCTTGACCTCCTGGGCTCAAGAGAACCTCCTGCCTCAGCCTCCCAAAGTGTTGGGGTTACAGGTGTGAGCCACCATGACTGGCCAGCTTTGCTCTTACTGATTGTTTAATCTTTATAATGCCAGCTCTCCCAACAAAATAATGTTAACCCAGTCCTTTGAGATGATTGCTAATGCTTATAGAACTGTTAAGATAGAACTTGATAACTGACTCTAGAACAATGTACCCTAGGAACACTTTTCCTTCTGGACTCTGCTACTCAAATGTGGCCCCAGGTCCCTGACATAAGCCCCCATACTTCCCCGCTGATGTGGGACAGAGATAACCAGAACAGCCATCCTAGCTCCAAGGGACAACTAAGCTAACTTATAAGTAGTTAATCGGCAAGGCTTTTAAAAAGAGATCTCAATCAAAAGGGGAAAATGTGAGAGTGGATCATAAGAATTGGGTCATGCCTGTCGTATCCAACTAAAATGGAGTTGAGAGACCAGGGAAAAAAAACACAGGGCACATAACATTGCTGCAAAAATATAATTCCCTGCAGGCCTGGCTTTTGAAACTGCCTGATGTAGCCTAAAGCCAGTTTTATCGAATAGCTACTGAAACAAACTTACTGTGACTCTAAGACTTATTTTACCCACTGCTGTCACTCATTAATCAGAGCTTGCCAGATCTCCAAAACTTTACTAGTCCCAATGATCTTTCTCCAGAACGATATGTAACAATTCTCCTGTTTACAAAACCGCCAACCTTCTCAGTGTTCTTCAGACATATGGAAGACCACTAGGTCTGCGTGTATGCACCAAATTACAATTCCTGCTTTTCAAATAATATGTTTTAAATATAGAGATTCACCTTTATATTTTATTTTGCCTCGACAGCTTTGACAAAAAAAACAGACCATAACAAGTATTGGCAAAGCTGTGGAAAAATCGGAACACTCATACATTGCTGGTAAGGAGGTAAAATGGTATATCTGCTTTGGAAAATAGTTCAGCAGTTCCTCAAAAGGCTAAACATAGGCTTACTATATGACCCAGCAATTCCACTCCTAGGTATACGTATATACCCAGGGGAAATGAAAGCATATGTTCACACAAAAACTTGTACACAAATGTTCCTAACAACACTATTCATAATAGCCAAGTCTACGGTGATAGCACCCTGAACGTGCCCAATCTCATCATAATAGCCAAAAGGTGGAAACAACCCAATTGTCCACCAATTAATGAGCCGGATAAATCAAACATGGCTAAGCAATACCATGGAATATTAGTCAGTCATAAAAACGAATGAAGTCATAAAAAGGAAACCTCAAACTTTAAAAACTTTACACTAAAGTGAAAGGAGCCAGACAAAAAAGACCGCATATTGTATAATTCCATTTATACGAAATGTCCAGCATATGCGAATCCAGAGATTAAAAAGTAGATCAGTGGTTGCCAGGGGTTGGGGGGAGTGAGCAAGGGAAAGTGACTTTTGATGAGTATGAAATGCTAAAAATGTTTTAAAATTAGATAGTGGTGATGGTTGCACAACTCTTTAAATACACTAGAAACCATTGACTTGCACGTTTTAATTGGGTGAATTTTAGGTATGTAAATTACATCTCAAATAAGAAGTTTTAAAAATGGAGATAATGTCTACTTCCCAGAACTACTTAGAGAATTTACTGAGAGAGCATATAGGAGAGACATTCTCTGAATGCTTATTTGTTAATTAAGTGGTACAGAAACCAGGTCAGGATATAAAAGAAATCTTCCCTTTTCCAGGACATAAATGGAGATGATAAACTTCGCAGGACTGCATTCCAAATTTCCATGCCAGGTCCAATTAGATGATCCTTCAAGGGACAGAATTATTTTCAGTTAATGGTTTCTCAACGTATTTTATTTGAGGTAGAAATCTGAGAATGAGATAGAGATTCAGTTCCTGACAAGTTAAGACTTGTAATCCTGCTCAATTTGAAACTCTGTGAAAACAATTTCATCTTGTATCTACCTTCCCCCTTCCGGGCTTTTGCCTTCCCTCTGCTCAGCTCTTTTGCCAGAAACGAAAGCTCTTCTCTGAAAGGAAGAGGGTGGAAGAGCTAGTGTGATTTGTTTGGGCACGTCAAGATGGCTAGATCTCTTCACTCTACACACTGGCATGCTTTCACCTCCCATGGTTGGCCCAGAGCCCAGTTGTTTTTTTTTTTTTTCCTTTTAAAAGAAGGCTGGTAGTTTTATCCAAAGATCCTTTTGACACTGAGAGGGACCACTTGGGTCCCCAAAATGCATCTGTTGCTTTCAAAATACCCTTTAAATAATTGAAAGTGACTGAGAGGACATATGAACAGATCTACAGTATAGAAATAATCTGGCTATAGGCAGGGCACGGTGGCTCACGCCTGTAATCCCAGAACTTCAGGAGTCTGAGGCGGGCAGATCACCTGAGGTCAGAAGTTTGAGACCAACCTGGCCAACATGGTGAAACCTCGTGTCTACTAAAATTACAAAAAAATTAGCCGAACATGGTGATGGGCACCTGTAGTCCCAGCTACTTGGGAGGCTGGGGCAGGAGAATTGCTTGAACCCAGGAGGTGGAGGTTGCAGTGAGCCGAGATCACACCATTGCACTCCAGCCTGGGTAACGAGAAAGAAAGTCCATCTCAAAAAAAGAAAAAAAGAAAGAATCTGGCTATAATGTCTTACTGAAAAATATCACTTATTTATCATATTCATTATTGAACATCCATTTCAAAACTAAAATGTGAAAAAATGCCCAAACATCTAATGTACACTATGGGAATCTCAAGGATGTATCCTTTTTAAATTTTCTTTTTGAGATGAAGTGTCACTCTGTCACCTAGGATGGAGTGCAGTGGTGCAATCATGACTCACTGCAGCCTCAACCTCCTGGGCTCAAGTGATCCTCCCACCTAAGCCTCCTAAATAGTTGGGACTACAGGTGCACACGAACACACCTAGCTGATTTTTATTTTTGTGTGTGTGGAGACAAGGTCCCACAATGTTGCCTAGGCTGGTCTCGAACTCTTAAGCTCAAGCAATCCTGCCACCTCAGCCTCCCAAAGTGTTGGGATTACAGGCATGAGTCACTGAGCCCAGACTTCAAGGACATATTCTAACTCCCATTTTGGAAAAGAGAAAGGCTTCTGCCTTTCACCTTATATACTTCATTCTTGTTGAAATTTTTTAAAAACATTGAGAATGTATTACTTGTATAATAATGATGATAAAAACAGTGAAGAAAGAATATACAAGGAATACAAAAGGGGAGACATTTATCTTTGTCTGTATAAGATTAAGTTCTCTATCTGTAAACTCTGTAGGGTAACCAGAACTCGGCGACTTTATACATAATTCTGAAGAAGCTGTTATTGAGTGCCTGGGAGAAGCTGCTAGAATGACTAAGTCAACCACTGCTTCCCAGTAAGAATAAACAGAGATACACACAGTTTTTCCTAAAATTAAATTTAACTCCTAGGGTATTTAGTTCTCAGATTGCTGTGATAGATAATATAGATGCAGAAATTTCTAAGTCCGGAATCAATATATAGCTGTTGAATGAATTGCTGTATTTTATTCTCTTCTGCTCTCCACCTAGACTGTAAAGTTGGTAAGAATTTATAAAAGAAATATAAAATATCAATAAATTAAGCAAAAAGTATACTATAATTTCCACATGGAGCCATTTAGGCAGCTCAGAAAAGGAAAACTTTAAAAATACGCAGTCCCGGCCGGGCGCGGTGGCTCAAGCCTGTAATCCCAGCACTTTGGGAGGCCGAGACGGGCGGATCACGAGGTCAGGAGATCGAGACCATCCTGGCGAACACGGTGAAACCCCATCTCTACTAAAAATACAAAAAAATTAGCCGGGCGAGGTGGCGGGTGCCTGTAGTCCCAGCTACTCGGGAGGCTGAGGCAAGAGAATGGCGTAAACCCGGGAGGCGGAGCTTGCAGTGAGCTGAGATCCGGCCACTGCACTCCAGCCTGGGAGATAGAGCGAGACTCCATCTCAAAAAAAAAAAAAAAAAATACGCAGTCCCCACAACTGAATGCTACTCAGACCACAACCAGGCACTTCCCACCCTGTACTACAGGACAAGAGGGCTGGTCTTGTCTGTCTGGGAGCCCAGAATGGCTTTGTTCCTGTAGTGCTTCAGGCCCAGGCAAACTACATTGGCAATGCAGGTGGGAAAATTCAGCTATTTTCTTTCTTAATGGGAAACTCACGTAAAGCCTTGGCTTTTAAGTGCATATTACAAGCACCAAAAACATCAATTAGTTCAAACTTGTCCATCATCTTGGGGAGCTGAGAGCAGAAATTACGCCTCTACCCCTCACATTCTTCATCACCAAATTAGCTACTAACTGATTTGCACACCAATCAAAATTACTAAAAACAAACACAACACCAACAGCTGTGATTCTGATAGCAGGCCCTAGAGGCTAATGAGCTCAGTGGGTTAATCAACTAAGATGCTTATTCCAAACAGCAAGGTGGCCACATTAGAATGACATGCCACCCATTCCCAAAAAAAAAAATCAATGAAAACATCTCCTTGACAGTAGTACAGTTTCTTCAGAAAAGTACAGGATGACGTGTGTTCTGAGACTTCTGAATTATAAGCACTTTAGGTTCTTGCTTCTTTGATTTATCTGACTTCCATAAGCACAACTTACGGTCATGTGATCTCCGGGACCCCCAGGTCTATCTCAATTCCTGCCCTCTTTGGCCTCTCAGCTGCCGGTAATTACTTTCTCTCTTGAAACCTGTTACTCTTAGAGTTTTCATTCTCACCTAATTGTCTTTTACCACTTTGGGTGGTCATTTTGTCTCCTTTGAAAAATTCTCTTTTTGCTTTTGAACCTAATTACAACTTGCAGTTAATCTAAAGTGTTTTGTATATAGGAGATATACAATATATGTTTGTTGAATAAAGAAAGAATTTGGCTGGGCACAGTGGCTCATGCCTGTAATCCCAGCACTTTGGGAAGCTGAAATAAGAGGATTGTTTGAGTCTAGGAGTTTAAACCTGGGCAACATAGTGAGACCCCCATCTCTACAAAATGTTTTCTAAAAAATTAGCCTGATGTGTGTTAGCACGCATCTGTAGTCCCAGTTAATCAGGAGGCAGAGGTGGTAGGATTGCTTGAGCCCCAGAGTTAGACGTAACAATGAACCATGATCATGCCACTATACTCCACCCTGAGTGACAGAGCAAGACTCTGTCTCTAAAAAAAAAAAAAAAAAAAAAATTAAGAAAAGAAATTCCAGAACTCCAAGGCTCACGCCTTCTTCGCTATATGATTTCCCCTCTGCATGCTCTCTCAAGCTTCAAGTACTAAGTCTGTATAGATGATATCCACATTATACCCTGAAAGAACTAGCCAGTAAAAACCTGCAGTTAACCTTTGTGCTCACTGACAACCTTGCCTCTGGGAGGTAAACAGAACACATCAATGTGAAGAATGGTGTTACTGCATCAATGCCCGTTGCTATGTGACTTGAAAGTGTGTCCCACTAAAGGGATAGCATATATTTCTCTATCCCTCAACTTTTGGGTTGGGCCTCATGACTTGCTTTAGCCAACAGAAAAAGGCAGAATGATAGGATGTCTGCTCCAAGTCAGGCCTGAGGAGCCTCTGGAATTTATAGTTTCTCTTTGACACTTCACGGTTCTCACCATGAGCAGAACAAGCCCTGGTAGGCCACTGGTTCAGGGATGATCAGGAACACACAAAGCACAGCTACCACAGCTGGCCTGAGACCTGCAGGGAGGGGCCAGTCGCCCAGCCGAGCCCTGCTGAAACTTCAGCGGGTCTACAGATGCGTGAGTGATAATAAATGATTGGTGTTTCAGGTTACTGAGTGTCAAGGTAGTTTGTTGTTGTTGTTGTTGTTTTCTGAGAAGAAGTCTTGCTCTGCTGCCCAGGCTGGAGTGCAGTGGTGCGATCTCAGCTCACTGCAACCCCTGTCTCCTGGATTCAAACAATTCTCCTTCAGCCTCCCAAGTAACTGGGACTACAGGCATACCATGCCTGGCTAATTTTTGTATTTTTAGTAGGGACAGGGTTTCGCCATGTTGATCAGGCTGGTCTCAAACTCCTGACCTCAGGTGATCTACCCACCTCAGCCTCCCAAAGTGCTGGGATTATAGGTGTGAGCCACAGGGTAGTTAGTGAAATATCAACAACTGACAGAATCGGCCTACTCAAGCTTCAGATCTGAGAAGTTACAGAGATCACCACATTATTACCTAGTCATCCAACAGTAGATGTAATAGTGAAGATTCTGATGATGATAACAACACTAAAGTATTAATAGCTAACACATGTTGAACACTGTGTGCCAAGCAGTTGCAAGGAATTAACTCATTTAATCCTAATATTAAACCCCCTTTTATTAATAAACATTTTATGATAGAATAGTCATCTTATGAACTAATATTGACACTTTGTTATCAACTGAAGTTTATAATTTATTCAAATTTCCTTAGTTTTCCCCTAATGTCCTTTTTTTTTTCTTTTTTTTGAGACAGAGTCTCACTCTGTTGCCCAGGTTGGAGTGCAGTGGCATGATCTCGGCTCACTGCAACCTCGGTCTCCTGGGTTCAGGCAATTCTCGTGCCTCAGCCTCCCAAGTAGCTGGGATTACAGGTGTCCACCACCACACCTGGTTAACTTTTTTTGGTGTTTTTTTGTAGAGATGGGGTTTCACCATGTTGGCCAGGCTGGTCGCAAACTCCTGACCTCAAGTGATCTGTTTGCTTTGGACTCCCAAAGTGCTAGGATTGTTCTTTTTCTATTTCAGAATCCCATCTATCACATTACATTTAGTCATCATATTTCCTTATGTGCTGACAATTTTAGCCCTCTCTGCTTTTACTAAATTTTATTTTATTTTGGCCAGGCGCGGTGGCTCATGCCTATAATCTCAGGACTTTGGGAGGCCGAGGCGGGTGGATCACCTGAGGTCAGGCGTTTGAGACCAGCCTGACCAACATGGAGAAACCCCCGTCTCTACTAAAAATACAAAATTAGCCAGGTGTGGTGGCTCACGCCTGTAATCCCAGCTACTTGGGAGGCTGAGGCAGGAGAATCACTTGAACCCCGGAGGCGGAGGTTGCATGAGCCCAGGTTGCACCATTGCACTCCAGCCTGGGCAACAAGAGTGAAACTCCATCTCGAAAAAAAAAAAACAACATTATTTTATTTTTTTGATAACAGTTTTATTGAGCTATATAACTCACATACCATACAATTAACCCATTTAAAGCTCCTAACTCGGCTGGGTGTGGTGGCTGACACCTGTACTCAGGTGACTGAGACACAAGAATTGCTTGAACCTGGGAGGCAGAAGTTGCAGTGAGCCGAGATTGCGCCACTGCACTCCAGCCTGGGCGACAGAGTAAGACTCCATCTCAAAAAAAAAGTGTATAACTCAACGGTTTCCTAGCATACTCAACAGAGTTGTGAAACTGTCACCACAATGAATCTTGGAACATTTTCATCACCCCCAAAAGAAGTCTTGTATCCTTTACCTATCACCCTCAACTATTTCTCGTTTGCCCCAGCCCTAGGACAGCACTAATCTATTTTCTGTCTCTAAAAAATTCCCTATTCTGGACATTTCAAATAACTGGAATCATATAAAATGTAGTATTTTGTGGCCAGTTTCTTTCACTTACCATGTTTTCAAGATTCATCCATATTGTGGCATGTATCAGTCCTTCATTTTTATAGCCAATAATATTCCATTGCATGTATATACCACATTTCGTTTATCCATTCATCAACTGATGGCTGTTTGAGCTATTTCCACTCTTGGCTATTGTGAATAATACTGCTGTGAACATTCACATACAAGGTTTTGTACAGACATATGTTTTCATTTATCGGGTATATTCCTGGGAGTGGAACTGCTGGGCCAACTAGTAACTCTACGTTTATCTTTTTGAGGAACTGCCAGACTGTTTTCCAAAGTGGCAGTACCATTTCACATTCCTATTTAGTCCCCTTTTCACAGATAACAAAAAATTGAAGCCCACAGGGATTAAGTAATTTGCCAATGCACGGTAATGGGGTGGCCCACCCAGGTGGTCTGCCAACTGTATCTCACTGATGGAGCCAAGGGAAACCGAGTTAAGTCTGACCTCACCATGTCTGCTTCTGGACCTTTTGGGAAGGGTGCCTTATTCTCTACATCCTCTCTAGATTTGGAGCCCACAAGTTAAAGGGGATGTGGAGAACAACAAAGAATCATAAAAAGAGAAATAAAGTTACTGCAAAAAATGTTTTGATGAGAAAATATTTAATACCCTGAGTTCTTTTAGCTTAATGAGAGAGCAAAGGTGCATACAGACAGGAGTTGAGGCCGGGCGTGGTGGCTCATGCCTATAATCCCAGCACTTTGGAAGGCCAAGGTGGGTGGATCACTGGAGATCAGGAGTTCGAGACCAGCCTGACTAACATGGTGAAACCTTGTCTCTACTAAAAATATAAAAAATTAGCTGGGTGTGGTAGCAGGTGCCTGTAATCCTAGCTACTTGGGAGGCTGAGGCAGGAGAATCACTCGAACCTGGGAGGCAGAGGCTGCAGTGAGCCAAGATCACGCCACTGCACTTCAGCCTGGGTGACAGAGCAAGACTCTGTCTCAAAAAAAAAAAAAGAAAAGACAGTAGCCGACTAACATAAAAGGTTAATGTGATAAGAGTTCATGCGTGAGTCATTCTTTACCTTCTTGAATTAGAGGAAATACAATTTAAGCTATAGAATAAACAAACATTAATAAAAACTTCCTCATCATTATGAGACACTGAAACTCTATAGGGACCCTTTGGAAACCATCCAGGAATATTATTATTATGACTTAAAGTGTCCTAGCTAGGAGGCAGGAAGATGGATAAAATGACCCGAGGACTAGGACTTTAGGGATTTTGTGCAAATAAACATGATACAGTCTTTGGTCCACAGACTCAAAGTCCTTTAACCAGGACTGACTTACCCTGAATTGCAGATAGATATACAAAAGTGTCTTCATGTTCCATGTTTTCCAAGAATATCTGGAACCACAAAATACAGCAGTGATAAGATTTACAAAGAATAAGGAAGATTGAAGAGTTCCCTTATCAGCAGCTCAAAGGAGTAAATGCTTTGCTTCGTGTTTTTCTTAGCTAGAAACTCGTCTGACAGAGTTTTGTGGGGGAAATGGCATATATGCTTAAAGTCTCATTTTTATAACCGTTAAAAAAAGGATAGAGATTGGGGGAGATACTTGTATTCTTCCAGCAGTAGTCCTGGAAAGCAATGGAAGAACAATCCTCAACATTTTTCCATGACAGCCATGGTGAATAACATTCTCACATATGGCATGACAGACTATGGGCTGTGACACACAAGAGACAAGGTTTGGGGTTATGTGCAAGGGATGGCACATTTGCTGTAATTTGATCCTTTTCTCTTGCACTCACAAAGCATATGGAAGTGCAAGTGAGATAGAGATGTTATTATTGAGATAACTTTGAATCTAATTTATTTTTGAAAATCTTGTAAATTTCAGCACTTTAATTGACATTAGTAACAAATTACTCTCAAAATATCTTACAATTTAGGAACCTATCAGGGGTATCAACTGCAGTGAGTACAGCTTATCTGGAAGATACTACATGATATGTTAGGTTTAGGCCCCAACATGAGAGCCAGAGAAAGGAAGACGGAAGTGTCTGCTCCATATATAATGCTGTGTTCTTCGCTGGCACAGTAATTCTTGACATCAACTTGAGGCTGCTGGTCTCCACATCTGAAGTATGTAGGGAGAGCCTAAACTTACCCCAGTTAGGAAGACAGCCAGAAGGTAGGGAATCTTTTATGGAGTAAGCCAGGGAAGTTTAATTTAGGGTAATGGCCATGGAAATAAAGAGGATAAGACACATTTGAAAGACCTCTTGGAAAAAATAATTGACAGGACTTGGTGACCAATTATGTACAGCAGAAGAAGGTTTAATGAAGCTAAAACAAAATTCCAAGATGTTCATTGCATTCACCTTCAAACAGGGGTATAAAAGGATATTTTAAAGCTGGGTGTGGTGGCTCACACCTGTAATCCCAGCACTTTGGAATGCGGAGGCAGGTGAATCACTTGACGTGAGGAGTTCAACACCAGCCTGGCCAATATGGTGAAACCCCATCTCAACTAAAAGTACAAAAATTAGTTGGGTGTGGTGGTGGGCACCTGTAATCCCAGCTACATGGGAGGCTGAGGCAGAAGAATCACTTGAACCCAAGAGGTGGAAGTTGCAGTGAGCTGAGATCGCACCACTGCACTCCAACCTGGGTGACAGAGCGAGACCCTGTCTCAAAAAACCAAACTAAACCAAACCAAAAAACCCAGCTATTTCACCACGAGGGAGGGAGAAAAGAGGGGAGGAGACCCAGTTTTGCCCAATGCCCCACTAAAGATGCCCAGGGAAAACAGGTGGCGTCTCCGGGTTGAGTCACAGTGTTGAAGCAGACTTATTTACCACAAAAGGTACTTTCCCATCTCTGGGAATTTGCTCATGCTCTCGCACCACTCTTTCATCTGCTCAAACTTTACCAGTTCATTATGGCCATATAAGACCCACATCCTCCAGAAGATTTCAACTTTCTCTTTTTCCTGATTGCCCACAGCATTTCTTTCATGCAAAAATTTTGAAGGCCAGGCGCGGTGGCTCATGCCTGTAATCCCACCACTTTGGGAGGCCGAGGCGGGCAGATCACAAGGTCAGGAGATCGAGACCATTCTGGCTAACATGGTGAAACCTTGTCTCTACTAAAAATACAAAAAATTAGCCGGGCGTGATGGCAGATGCCTGTAATCCCAGTTACTCAGCAGGCTGAGGCAGGAGAATGGCGTGAACCCGGGAGTGAGCTGAGATTGTGCCACTGCACTTCAGCCTCAGGGACAGAACAAGACTCCATCTCAAAAAAAAAAAAAAAAAAAAAAAAAAAAAAAAAAAAAATTGGCACTTGGTTCATATTCAGTTGAGGAGTTTAAGTCTTTCCTGTGTCTAAATAAGTCTTTCCTGCATCTAAGTGTTGCCTCCTCACAAAATTCACAAATTTCTGGAGGGTGGCCCAGAACAGTGCTTGACACATAGTCCAGGCTCCAAAAATACTTGAGTTGAATGAACGCTCCCCGATGGCTGCCCCACCCTGAGCCCATGTGTCTTTACAGTGTGTTCTACTCACCTTGAGAAGTTTCTCTTGCATCTCAAGGGCTTTTGCTTCTCTCTGCTCTATCCAGCAGGAAAGAGTACGCAGGGCAGCAGCCCGTGTTGGAATTTCAGGGTCATAAGTTGATAGAAGAACCTCTTGGAGCTGTTCTGTGGTTATGCTTCCAGATTTCTGGCTTGTAGTAGTGCTGGGCTCATTGACTCCTTGAGGAATGATTGGAGCATTTGACTGCAGGCCTGTCTGGGGGGCTATCTCATGGCTCTGCTGTTGTTCAAAGTGGCTATGAGCTACATCAGCGGGTCTTTCACAACTGGTTTGTTGCTGCTCTTCTATTTTCCCTTCCGGATCTTTTCTGTTCAGTGTACTTTGCGCAGCCGTGCTGATGGCCTCAGTGGCAAAGGCTCCATGGGTGGAGATGGTGATGCGGAGATCAACAGCGAGTTCTTGGATGACAGGATCAGGGTATGTGTTGGATATCTTCTCCAACAGAGGCAGCAACTGCTTCAGAACAGCAAAATCACTTGACTTCAACTACAAAATGAAGTAAAAAATGTCAAACCCAAATTAACATAGCAAATGTCAATATGACCTGAGCACCAGGAAACATATTCTGAGAAAAAGGGGCAGGGATCAAATCTTGCTCATGGTGTAATCAGTACATTGCCTGGGTCCAGCACTCAATACCATTTGTTGAATAATCATACCTAACATTTATTGAACACTTATCATATACAGGTTCTTTTTTAAGATAAAACACACACACACATTAATATCCCTGTGATATAATGACTATTATTATCTACATTTTAAACAGGTGGAAACAGAACGGTTAAGTAACATGCCCAAGGTCACAAACTGGAAGATAGTAAGATGTGAACTCAAGACACTGGGATCAGAGCCCACACTCTTACCCAATACCCTACACAGTCTCCCTTGAAAAGATAAGGCTGTTCTTAACTACATGATCTAAAGTGGCCGCCCAGTATGCAAGTGCACCATAGATCTGGAAGGGATCAGGGAGACAATGGGAAGAAAGGGATTTCTTCTGGAAAGTAGAAGTGAAAATTATATAACATTTTATTCTCCATGGAAGTTTTGTCCAAATGATGTCATATGCCTTACTACTAAGAAAGGTGCATGAGTGTTACACCTCATTTAGAATTTGTCTAGCAGGTTTTCTGGTCTTCACTAGAAAGCACCCCCCTCACCCACTGCCACCCAAAAGGTGTATGTACAATCAATGAAAAGTAAGAATAAATGATAACAGTTTTCTGTTTGAAAACACTGGAGAAATTATCAGATGATGCTTCAGGAGTCCCTGAAAATGTGAATACTTTAAAGATCTTAAATCCTTTTTATTGGCCAACATGGCAAAACCCCGTCTCTACTAAAAATACAAAAATTAGCTGGGCATGGTGGTGTGCACCTGTAGTCCCAGCTACTTGGGAGGCTGAGGCAGAGAATCGCCTAAACCCAGGAGGCAGAGGTTGCAGTGAGCCGAGATCACACCACTGCTCTCCAGCTTGGGCAACAGAGCGAGACTCCATCTCAAAAAAAAAAAAAAAAAAAAAAAAATCGTTTTTATTTTTATTTTTTTCTTTTCTTGTTGGAGACAGAGTCTCGCTCTGCTGCCTAGGCTGGATTGCAATGGTGCAATCTTGGCTCACTGCAACCTCTGCCTCCTGGGTTCAAACTCGATTCTCCTGCCTCAGCCTCCTGAGTAGCTGGGATTACAGGCGCTCACCACCACGCCTGGTTTTTTTTTTTTTTTTTTTTTTTTTTTTTTTTTTTAGTAGAGACGGGGTTTCACCATGCTGGCCAGGCTAGTCTCGAACTCCTGACCTCAAGTGATCCACCCACCTCGGCCTCCCAAAGTGCTGGGATTACAGGCTTGAGCCACCATGCCCGGCTTAAATCCTTTTTAGAACAAGGCAGAGTATTTATTACTTAACCATTCACTCCCTCACTTCATTATCCAACCAACCAATCAACCAACTAACCATTTTCGTAGAACCTAAATAACATTGTTATTTGACACTGTAAGTCCACAGATTTGTTATTGTTCCCACCATTATGCTCCAAGTAAATGAAGATTTGAGGTATATGTCAGGTTTGTATCTTAGAATTTCACTATACACTCAGATTGTTTTGTTTACATATTTACTAACTAATGCAAAATCAACATAAGATAGAGTTTCTGCCTCCACAGAATGTTAGTTTATCTTCATGTGCAAAACAACTGACATTCAGAGGTTACTATATCTTAAGGGAAGAAGAGAGTACATACACAAAGCAAAGATATATGTTATTTAAGGAAAGGGTCAATTTTTTTCTGGAATCTATGTGGCACTGGAAGAAACATTTTCCTCTTTTCTTTTCTTTCTTTCTTTTTCTCTCTCTCTCTTTCTTTCTCTTTTCTTTCTTTCTTCCTTCCTTCCTTCCTTCTTTCCTTTCTTTTCCTTTATTTCTTTCTTTTTCTTTCCTTTCTTTCTTTCCTTCCTTCCTTCTCTTTATCTTTCCTTTTTCTTTCCTTTGTTTTTCTTTCCTTCCTTTTCCTTCCTTCCTTCCTTCCTTCTTTCCTTCCTTCCTTCCTTCTTTCCTTGCTTCCTCTTTCTCTCTCTCTCTTTCTTTCTCTCTTGCTCTCTCTCTCTTTTTATTTTTTTGAGATGGAGCCTCGCTCTGTCACCCAGGTTGTAGTGCAGTGGTGTGATCTCAGTTCACTGCAACCTCCACCTCCTGGGTTCAAATGATTCTCCTGCCTCAGCCTCCCGAGTAGCTGGGGCTACAGGCACACACCGCCACGCCCGGCTAATTTTTTTATATTTTAGTAGAGATGGGGTTTCACCATGTTGGCCAGGCTAGTCTTAAACTCTGGACCTCAGGTGATCCGCCCACCTCGGCCTCCCAAAGTGTTGGGATTACAGGTGTGAGCCACCACGCCCGGCTGAGACATTTTCAAATAATTTTACTAGTATTATCATTATGCTAAACTTCATTCAGGGCCTCTGTTGTATTGTGGACTTTTTTTAAGCATCTAAAATGAGAATAATTTATCTATAATCTATTTGGCCTCTTTTTCATTTCTCTTCTATATAACAATTTCTTCTTAAAAAAACCAGCCAAGACAAATAGATCAATGGAACAGAACAGCAAGACTAGAAATAGACCCACATAAATAGAGTCAACTGAACTTTGACAAAGGAGCAAAGGCTTTAAATGGAAAAAAAAAAAATACAGTCTTTTTTTTTTTTTTTTAAGTGTCAGTAGAAAAAAAAAGAAAGACAGTTTTTTCAAGAAATGGTGCTGGAACAACTGGCATGCACTTGGGAAAAAAATGAATCTAGACACAGACCTTGCACCTTGCACAAAAATTAACTTGAAATGGGTCATAAACCTAACTGTCAAATACAAAACTATAAAACTCCTACAAGTTAACATAGTAGAAAATTGAGATGACCTCTTAAAAGCAATGACCTTTTAAATACACCACCAAAGGCACGATCTATGAAAGACACAGCTAAAAACCTGGACCTTATTAAAATTAAAAATGTCTGCTCTGCAAAAGAAACTGTCAAGAGAATGAGAAGATAAACTACAGAACGAGAGAAAATATTTGTAAAAGACATATCTGAAAAAGAACTAATCGCCAAAATATACAAAGAACTCTCAAAACTCAACAATAAGAAAATCAACAACCTGACTTAAAAATGGGCAAAAGACCTAAACAGATAGGTCTACCAAAGAACACCACCCTACCAAAGAAGACATACAGGCAGGCCAGGCACGGTGGCTCACGCCTGTAATCCCAGCACTTTGGGAGGCCGAGGCGGGCGGATCACGATGTCAGGAGATTGAGACCATCCTGGCTAACACGGTGAAACCCTGTCTCTACTTAAAATACAAAAAAAAAAATTAGCCGGGCGTGGTGGTGGGCGCCTGTGGTCCTAGCTACTCAGGAGGCTGAGGCAGGAGAATGGCGTGAACCCGGGAGGCAGAGCTTGCAGTGAGCTGAGATGTGCCACTGTACTCCAGCCTGGGCAACAGAGTGAGACTCTATCTCAAAAAAAAAAAAAGAAGACATACAGATGGCAAATAAGCACAGGAAGACATACTCAATGTCATAAGTCATTAGGGAATTGCAATTTTTTCTCTTTTTTTTTGAGACAGAGTCTTGCTCTATTACTCAGACTGGAGTACAGTGGCACAATCTTGGCTCACTCCAACCTCCACCTCCCAGGTTCATGCGATTCCCCCACCTCAGCCTCCTGAGTAACTGGGACTCCAGGTGTGGCCACCTGCCTGGCTAATTTTTGTATTTTTAGTAGAGTCAGGGTTTTGCCATGTTGCCCGGGCTGACCTCAAACTCCTAACCTCATGTGATCTGCCCACCTCAGCCTCCTAAAATGCTGGGATTACAGGCGTGAGCCACCACACCTGGCCTCCCACCCACCCCTTTGCATCCACAGAGTTCTCAATCCTTGGCATGGCAGAAGCACCAGCTTCATCCCTCCCTGATCAAAGGTGTGCGCTGGGATCCCTGGCCTCAGGCTGGACAACCAGGTGCCCACATCCTGGATGGGTATTTACTCATCGAACATCTAGCCCCTGGGGTTGTCCAGGGAAATATATTGGGTGGCAGCAGATATCTGAGGAGCTTTTATTTTTTTTTGGGGGGGGGGGGACAGAGTTTTGCTCTGTCACCCAGGCTGGAGTGCAATGGCACGATCTCGGCTCACTGTATCCTCCACCTCCCAGGTTCAAGCGATTCTCCTGCCTCGCCTCCCGAGTAGCTGGGATGACAGGTGCCCGCCACCACACCCAGCTAATTTTTTAATATTTTTAGTAGAGATGGGATTTTGCCATTTTGGCCAGGCTGGTCTCAAACTCCTGACCTCAGGTGATCCTCCCACCTCAGCCTCCCAAAGTGCTGGGATTATAGGCATAAGCCACGGTGCCCAGGAGAGGAGCTTTTTTTTTGAGAGGGAGTTTCGCTCTTGTTGCCCAGGCTGGAGCGCAATGGCATGATCTCGGCTCACTACAACTTCCACCTCCCGGGTTCAAGCAATTCTCCTGCCTCAGCCTCCCAAGTAGCTGGGCTGGTCTGGAACTCCTGACCTCAGGTGATCTGCCCACCTCAGCCTCCCAAAGCACTGGGATTACAGGTGTGAGCCACTGCACCTGGCCAAAGCTCTGAAAATCTTTAACAATGTGTATAAATGAGCAGAATGAAGACAATTCCAGAAATAGATGGTTTAATCTCAAAAGCAAAAAGAATTAAATGGAACTAGTCAGCTTAGTTAACTGGAAAGTCATTTTCTTTTTAAGTTGTAAAATTGGAGGCACTGTGGTTTGCAAGTAAGGGCTTTTTTAGCCAGTTTGATCACCTGCATACAAGCGGTTGAAGGATGCCTCTCCACTCTAGGGAAATTCTGAGAAAAGACTGGATTACCTAGAGGATAATCAAGTGAAAGCCTGTGAAAACAAGAAGCGTGGCTCTCCTTTGCCCCTCATAACACATGACTAACATTCACAACACTCCCATGGCTGTGTCCAGATCTGGAGATTGCTCACTATGGGTGAGGGCAGTGTTTTTCAACTTTTTGAGCCCATACCCTTTTGATAAACAAAACAAAACAAATTCATGCGTCCTTCGTTAAACATTATCTTTCCTTTCTTTTTTTTATTCTTTCTTCCTTCCATTTATCCATCCATTCAAAAACTGTTAATTAAGTACCTACTGTGGCAGGTTTATTAAATACGGCAGAAAGTAAGACATCTCTAAATGAGGCTGCTTGAAAGTAACAGTAATTAAGAAGGATTGTCTGCTCTTTGGAGTTCTACACAACAGCTAGAAATAATGGGAATTTTCACAAGCAGATCTATAGAGTATCCGAATTGGGCTCGGTGAAGAGAAAGGACAGCATTCTAGCACAGGAATTGAATCAACCAATTCGCCTCACCAGCATGCAACAGATTTCAGCGGTTTTCCCTCTCACCTTCCTCCATTCTGCAATAGACCTCTAGCTTGCTTACCACTACTTCTACCCCAGCCCCTAAGCATTTGCAATGAATCTAATATGTAAGTGAACAGCACCTAAAACACAGTCCATGTTCATAGCGACCTTTTTGCCGAAGAGTCTGAGCAATGACCTTTGATCAAAAACATGACCTAAGCAGTGTAGATTAACACCTAGCTAAAGACTCCTTCCCCTTTAGAGAAGAGACGCACCTTTTCTCGCCCAATAACGGGCCCCTGCCCCAATAGAATCTAGATTTAAAGATTTGGAGCCCAGTTTTTAACCAGAGGCTCTGCTGCCACCCTGGAACAACATGGTTTTAGTTTTTCCTAAAGAAGGTCTAGAATGGTCTGCTCAGCTTCGTGCTTTAGAGACCAACGGACAATGCAACATCGTGCAGAAACTGCTTCTTGAGGGGACAGGGAGGAGTAACCAATGTATAATATTTTCAGTGGTGACTAACTCTGAAATTTAGAAAATAAGCCTGGAATTACAGTTATCTTGTCAGCAGTCTTTTTTTAAAAAAATTTTTGTTTGTTTGTTTGTTTTGAGACGGAGTCTCACTCTGTTGCCAGGCTGGAGAGCAGTGGGGCGGTCTCAGTTCACTGCAACCTCCGCCTCCTGGGTTCAAGCAATTCTCCTGCCTCAGCTTCCCAAGTAGCTGGGATTATAGGCATGCACACCATGCCCAGATAATTTCTATATTTTTAGTAGAGATGGGGTTTCACTATGTTTTCCAGGCTGGTCTTGAACTCCTGACCTCATGATCTGCCCACCTCAGCCTCCCAGAGTGCTGGGATTACAGGCATGAGCCACCGCGCCTGGCCTTTTTATTTTTTATTTTTTATTTTTATTTTTTGAGACGGAGTCTTGCTCTGTCACCCAGGCTGGAGTGCAGTGACGCGATCTTGGCTCATTGCAAGCTCCGCCTCCCGGGTTTACGCCATTCTCCTGCCTCAGCCTCCCAAGTAGCTAGGACTACAGGCGCCGCCACCTCGCCCGGCTAGTTTTATTTTTTGTATTTTTTAGTAGAGACGGGGTTTCACCGTGTTAGCCAGGATGGTCTCGATCTCCTGACCTCGTGATCCGCCCGTCTCGGCCTCCCAAAGTGCTGGGATTACAGGCTTGAGCCACCGCGCCCGGCCTATTTTTTATTTTTTGTCAGCAGTCTTAAATACACGCTTTTTCCAAATTAACTCCTCTTCCCAGACACGATGTTCTAATAATCACTTTGATTATATAAATTAGAAAGAAATAAAAAAGGTTCAGATGATGTTAGATTCTTTTTTCATTAGCCAAAACAATGAATCCTAATAAGGGATAGGAAAAAACAGTATATTGTTGGCCTGACAACAATTAACTGAAAACACAATTCAGAACCATGACTTTTTTTTTTTTAATACAAAGAAAGAAAATCCAGCATTACTATAGAAGCCATTTACAAATCCATGATTCAAACAGAAAAAAAGTAGCAGATTTAGGCCAAAGATAAAGGGGGTGACGTGCTTATGTTCACTTAACTAACTGCAAAGTCAGAGGAATGCCGGATGTAATCAGTGAGTCAGGATGGCTCACAGAAAGGCAGGGGCCTGCAAGGTATAACCTTGACATCAGTCAGGTGAGTCTGTCTTAGAATACAACTAACATGCACAGCCAGCCCTCTAACAATGGGCTTTTAGAAAGGGAAATGGAGATTTCTGTGATCTATCTTCCATTTGGGATGTGGTTTGAAATAAGTGTGAAGTAAAGACAAGCCAAAAAAAAGACTATTCAACTTAATATTCAACCAGAAAAACAAAAATCAATTTGGCCAACTAAATCCAATAAGAATACAACTTAAGAAAAATGATTCCAGGCCGGGCACGGTGGCTCAAGCCTGTAATCCCAGCACTTTGGGAGGCCGAGACGGGCGGATCATGAGGTCAGGAGATCGAGACCATCCTGGCTAACATGGTGAAACCCCGTCTCTACTAAACATACAAAAAACTAGCCGGGCGAAGTGGCGGGTGCCTGTAGTCCCAGCTACTCGGGAGGCTGAGGCAGGAGAATGGCGTGAACCCGAGAGGAGGAGCTTGCAGTGAGCTGAGATCCGGCCACTGCACTCCAGCCTGGGTGACACAGCAAGACTCCGTCTCAAAAAAAAAAAAAAAAAGAAAAATGATTCCAGCCAGTCACAGTGGCTCACGCCTGTAATCCTAACACTTTGGGAGGCCGAGGCAGGTGGATCACCTGAGGTCAGGGGTTTGAGACCAGCCTGGCCGCCATGGCAAAACGCTGTCTCTACAATAAATACAAAAATTAGCCAGGTGTGGTGGCGCATGCCTGTAATCCCAGCTACTTGGGAGGCTGAGGCAGGAGAATTGCTTGAACCCAGAGGCGGAGGCTGCAGTGAGCCGAGACTGTGCCACTGCACTCCAGCCTGGGCGACAGAGTAAGACTCTGTCTCAAAAAAAAGAAAAATGATTCCATCAGTGAAATTTTCCTTGATAGTTCTAACAGCAAGGGTATACTATGGTGCTAGAAACTGAACCAAAAGCTTTTTTTTCCCCCAAACAATGTGGAAAATATACATTAGAAGTGCTAAGTAAATCTACCAAGAAATGGGCTTCACACTAATAACAGGCCCAGATAAAATTCCTTTTCCTTTTTGATAGGCTAGTGAAAGGCATATTCTAATACGTCAAGAATCAGAATCAGATTTGAATCCTCAAGCTCAAAAATCCATTCCCAGAGGGTATCCTACTCATTGCTAAGGGTTTTGAGCAGATTGGCTTCAGGGTGGATTTTGTAAGACTCACACTAAGCCTATTCTGCTTTCCTGCAGACTCCTCACCTAATTTGGTATGTAATCAGCCAGTCACACACACATGCATGGTCTAGCCCTTGCCTATCTTTTGTCCTTGCTGGCATGCTCTTCCCCTTGGTCTCTACAATTCACCAACACCAGCCTTCTATCAGTGTCTCAAGTATACCAAGCTCTTTGCTGCTTCTAAGCCTTTGTACGTGATGTTTTCCTTACTTGAAAGAGTTTCCTTCAAATCTTAGCTTACGCTTACACTTCCTCAGTGGAAATATTCCCGGCCTAGGTTAGATGTTATGTGCTCTTGGTACCCACCACTTCTCTTTTGAGGCCCTTCATTCAATTCTAAGTACATTTCCAAACAGCCGTTTAGTGTCTGACTTCCTTACTGGACTGCAAGTTTCATGAGGGTCTGCCCTGTCCCCTGCTGTATTCCCAGCACCCTAGCTTAGTATGTGTGGCACATGAGTATGCAATATGTAGTTTTGTTTGTTTGTTTGTTTTGTTTTGTTCTAATTTTTTTTGAGATGGAGTTTCGCTCTTGTCACCCAGGCTGGAGTGCAATGGCACGATCTCAGCTCACTGCAACCTCCAGCTACCGGGTTCAAGCAATTTTCCTGCCTCAGCCTCCCAAGTAGCTGGGATTATAGGCGCCCACCACCACATCCAGCTACTTTTTTTTGTATTTTTAGTAGAGACGGGGTTTCACCATGTTGGCCCGGCTGGTCTCAAACTCCTGACCTAGGTGATCCACCCACCTCGGCCTCCCAAAGTGCTGGGATTACAGGCTCAGTGAGTCACCGCACCCAGCCAATATGTAATGTTTAAAAAAAAAACTTAAAAAATTATAAATTAGGTATGTAAAGGACATACACACTTAAAAGTGGCGAGAAGCAAAGCTTTAACATGCTACCTGATGTGGGATGAAGAATGAATCCTGTGCTAAAATGAAGCATTCAAAATAGATGGATCTTATGCAACCAGCAAGTTATTAAGGACTTTCCCCAACAACAGTAGCAGAAACAAGGGCTGGGCTTCGGAGAGTGAGGGCCAGAAAATCTACTATTCACCTCAGATGCAAAACACCAGGCTAGATGTTCCCAGATTCAGATTGTAACAGGTAGAGAGGACCCTTCCCTTCTGATAGTGAAGTCTATTCAGGTGACAGAGTGGAAACGGTGCAACTTTCTTGTTCTCCACTTTGGAGAGAATTCTCATTAACAAACTAACTTCTTTATTCTGGTTCTCCTATGTACAATATCCATTCTTATTTCTCACAAGGGTATGGAAGGAAAACAACTGGTATTTTGCTTCTCCCTTCCCTCCATTCAAGCTTGGCTCATGTCTACAACTCACCTGAACAGCTCCTCCCAGCATGACAGCCACCAGCCCCATAGACATGCTCAGCGTCTGTGATTCCACGGTGCTCTCTGCCTGATGGGCCAAGCTTGCACAGGCTCTCTGCAATGTCGCTGCTACAAAGTCCACCACCTACCAAAAAAAGGGAATTGAGAATCAATGAGGAATAATAATTTAAAAAATCAAAATTCTCGTTACATCTTATGTCTACATCCTCATCTTCTTTATCTACATCATGATAGCAAGAACCATCCAGAACAATTGCTACTTATCATGCAGGTGTGAAGTTCAGTGTTTTGCTATTTTTTTTTAATAGCATTTAGTGGTTTATTATAAAGGTTATTACAAAGTACGCTGATGAACAGACAGATGGATAGGACAAGTGGGTGGGGGTGGAGCTTCCATGCCCTCTCTGGGTTAGCCCCATTCCCAGCATCTCCACACGTTCAGCAAGCGGAAAGCTCCCAAGTGTTTCATGTGTACAATCTCACTTAGTTCTCATCTCAACTCTAGGAGGTCAGTGCTATCATCCTCATTATGAAATGAAGAATCTGAGACTTTAAAAGGTTGTTTGTTTAAGGCCATACACTTAATAAATGAGAAAGCCTATTTATACTTTTCCAAATGTTTTAATATGCTACTCCAACTTCCTTTACTTTGCATGAATTTTGCCTGAAAATTAAAAAGCAAAATGACTTGTAAATGAACTCAAAATGGATCATGGACTGCAATGCAAAATACAAAACTATAAACTCCTAGCAGCTACCATGGAAAATCTAGATGGTCGCGGGTATGGTGAGGACTTTTCAGATGCAACACCAAAGGCACAATCCGTGAAAGAAAGTAATGATAAGCTGGACTTCACTGAAGTTAAAAATTCCTGCTCTGCGAAAGACACTGTCAAGAGAATACAAAGAGAAGCCACGGACAGGGAGAAAATATTCATCCAAAACAGTCTGACAAGGGACTGTTTTCCAAAATTTACAGAGAACTCTTAAAGCTCAATAATAAGAAAACTCGGGTTGGGCATGGTGGCTCATGCCTGTAATCCCACCATTTTGGGAGGCCGAGGTGGGTAGATCACTTGAGGTTAGGAGTTCAGACCAGCCTGACCAAAAGGTGAATCCTGTCTCTACCAAAAAATTACAAAAAATTATCCGGGCATGGTGGCACACCCATAGTCTCAGCTACTCGGGAGGCTGAGGTGGAAGAATCGCTTGAACCAGGAGGCGGAGGTTGCAGTGAGCTGAGACAGCACCAGCTGCAGCTGAGACTACACTCCAGCCTGGGCAACAGAGTGAGACCCTGTCTCAAAAAAAAAAAAAAAAAAAAAATTAGCCAGGCAGAGTGGCAAGTGCCTATAGTCCCAGCTACTCAGGAGACTGAGGTGGGAGGATTGCTTGAGCCCAGGAGGTCAAGGCTGCAGTAAGCCACAATGGTGTCACTGCACTCTAGCCTATGTAACAGAAAGAGATCCTATCTTGAAAAGAAAAGAGCCCAATTAAAAAAGAGCAAAAGTCCTAAACCGATATCTCACCAAAGAAAATATACAGATGGCAAAAAAGCATATGAAAAGATGCTCCACATCCTATGGCATTGGAGAACTGGAAATGAAAACATTGTTGATATACTTTTACACACCTAACAGAATGGCCAAAATCCAGAGAACTGATTTCACCAGGAATGCTGGTGAGGATGGAGATCAACGGGAGCTCTCATTCACTCATTGGTGCTGGGAATGTAAAATGGTACAGCCACTTTGGCAGACCGTCTGGCACTTCCTTACAAAACTAAACATACTCTCACCATACAATCTAGCCATTGCTTGCCTTGATATTTACTCAAATGAGTTGAAAACGTATGTCCATACAAAACCTGCACATGGTTGTTTACAGCAGCCCTAGTTATAATTGTTAAAACCTGAAGTAACCAAGATGCCCTTCAGTAGGTGAATGCATCAATAAACTGTGGTACATCCAAAAAATGGAAAAATAGCACCAAAAAATGGGCAATCAAGCTATGAAAAGACACGGAGGAACCTCGAATGCATATTACTAAGGGAAAGAAGCCAAGCTGAAAAGGCTACATGCTGTATGATTTCAACTATATTACATTTTGGAAAAGGCAAAACTATGGAGACAGTAAAAAGATCAAGGGTTGCCAGGGGTTAGGAGAGAGGGAGAACAGAACAGGTGGAGCACAGAGGATTTTTACGGTGGTGAAACTATTCTGTATGATATCATCATGGTGGATACATGGCATTACAAATTTGTCCAAATCCATAGTTTGTACAACGCCAAGAGCGAGCCCTAATGTAAACTATGGACTTTGGGTGGTGATGTGTCAATGTAGACTGATCAGCTGTAAAAAATGCATCACTCTGGTGGGAGATGTTGACAATGGGGGAGGCTATGTTGTGTGAGTGCAGGGAGTGTAAGGGAAATCTCTGTCTCTTCTGTTCAATTTTATTGTGAAATCTAAAACTGCTCTAAAAAATAAACTCTCCTTATAAAAAATGACCTGTTACTTTCTGACTATGTCAGGGGGTCCTGGATCTGCTTCTCAAAAGGAGGTTTCCTCCTCAGGGATTCCTGCCCTGACTCACTCCTGACATTTTGACAGTCTAATTCTAGTAAGTAAAGAATGGAGGGGTAGTGTTCAGTTTCATCTAGAAGTCAGTGTCTTCGAACCATTTGTGCAAATGATTGACAGCAGTGATTCCCAACCTTTTTGGCACCAGGGACCAGTTTCATGGAAGACAATTTTCCCGCACACCAGGGTTGGCAGAGGCGGGAGGGGGAGAGGGGTGGGGAATGGTTTCAGGATGAAACTATGCCACCTCAGATCATCAGGTGTTAGTTAGATTCTCATAAGGACTGTGCAACCTAGATCTCTTGCATGCACATTTCACAATAGGGTTCGCGCTCCTATGAGAATCTAATGCTGCTGCTGATCTGACAGGAGGCGGTGCTCAGGTGGTACAGCTCACTTGTGTGCTGCTCACCTCCGGTTATGAGGCCGGGTTCCTAACAGGCCACAGAACAGTACCAGTCCGTGGCCTGGGGGTTGGAGACCCCTGATCTAGAGTCTTTTTTTAAGTATTAAATAGTTGAAAGGATTAAGATTGTTCCTAGAAAAGACTTTATATAGCATTTGGCTAACAACTAAGCTTTAAATAGAATTAATTTGGTCAGCATCATTTTCAATGCATTTGGATTAATCACCTTAAGTAAAAACACCTTTGAATAAATGACAGCACACAAATGCACATGCGTGTACACACACATGCATACTTAGGATTAATAACTCAAAAGAGAGAAATCATTTTAGAAATGGAAAGGCTGAGAAGGTCATAATAAGCCTCCAAATAACATGCAAGCTTGCATGTTTAATTCTCTGGACAAATCACATGCTGTGCTAGAATCTTTATTGCAAGCTTAAAGTCAGGAGAATGGCTTGTTAACACTTGTCTTCTGAAGCAATGCAGGAAACTAGAAAGGTTATTAAAAGTTCCACTTACTGAAATGAATAATGCTGTTTATGGCAGTTTTCACCACCTCCTCCATCCCTAAGATTTTATTCATACTAGAAGATAAGGACACTGGCCCTTTCTAGAAACACTAGGTAGAAACTGTTTCTACTATCTTGGGCCAACTATTTTGCCTCCAGGGAGTTTTCTAAAGCACTCCTTAGCTGGGCACAGTGGCTAACGCCTGTAACCTAATACTTTGGGAGGCCAAGGCAGGAGATCACTTTAGGCCAGGAGTTCAAGACCAACCTGGCAATAAAGTGAGACCTATCTCTACAGAAAATTTAAAAATTAGCCAGGCACAGTGGCACACACCTGTAGTCCTGGCTACTCAGGAAGCTGAGGTAGGAGGATTGCATGAACCAAGGAGTTCAAGGTTGCAGTGAGCTGTGACTGCACCACTGCACTCCCACCTGGGTGACAAAGAGTGAGACCCTGTCTCTAACAACAATAACAAAAAATAAATAAAGCATTTCTAAATTACTCAACTAGGATTATTTAGCCTTCCAACTGTCTCTAAATTCCTCTCCAGTTTTTTTTTTTTTTTGAGATGGAGTTTAGCTCTGCTGCCTAGGCTGCAGTGCAGTGGCGTGATCTCGGCTCACTGCAACCTCCACCTCCCGGGTTCAAGCAATTCTCCTGCCTCAGTCTCGTGGGTAGCCTCCCAAAGTGCTGGGATAACAAGCATAAGCCACTGCGCCCGGCCTCCACGGGGGTGTGTGTGTGTGTGTGTGTGTGTGTATAGCTATCAAAACAAGTCGTATGATCCTATTACTAAAATAGACACTTTCTATGTTTGTGTGTATGTAAAAAAAACCAAAAAACAAAAAACAGGGAACCGTTAACTGTAAAGAGATAGCCAGCTATCATTGTCATCTATGAAGTACACTTTCCGCCAAACATTCTTAGTGTTAACACCAAAATCCCCTACCCATTTGGACAGCAGCTCCTCCACCTACTACACATTTCCTGTGATTTTGGTGGGGCTGCCAGCCACAAGAATAGGTGTGGGACCGAAGCCTGTTCTAAAATTTATATATGCTGTGGAGAGTGGGGACAGACCTTTACTTTTTACTTAAAACTTCTTATAAACGTACATAATTTCAAAAGCCAAATATTCCCAAAAGCTTATAGTGAAAAACAGCAGTGCCCTACATAATTTCTTCCCATCTGATTCAGGCTCTACAGAAGCAACCACTTTTAGTTTGGTTTAATAATAAACTCTTTAGTTTATTAATAACATTAAGTCCAGGCGCCTGTAATCCCAGCACTTTGGGAGGCCAAGGCAGGTAGATCACCTGAGGCTGGCAGTTTGAGACCAGCCTGATCAACATGGAGAAACCGCATCTCTACTAAAAATACAAAAATTAGCCGGGCGTGGTTGCAGGCACCTGTAATCCCAGCTACTCCAGAGGCTGAGGCAGGAAAATCACTTGAACCAGGGAGGCAGAAGTTGTGGTAAGCCGAGATTGCACCACTGCACTCCAGCCTGGGCAACAGAGTCAGACTCGGTCTCAAAAAAAAAAACAAAAAGAAAAAGAAACTGTATATTGTCTCTACCAACGCTTATTGACACTGGGTTGTCATTGCTTCTTGGGATTGACAATGGACTGAGCTGGAAATATCTATTGTTTAAAAAGAGAAAAATAAATCATGAGTTCATACTAATATTTCCAACTGAAATTCAATATTACAGGGTTTTAAGCTGGGCATGGTGGTGTGCACCTGTGGTCTCAGCTACTTGGGAGGCTGAGGTAGGAGAATCACTTGAGCCCAGGAATTCAAGTCCAGCCTGGGCAACATAGTGAGATTCTGTCTCTTAAAATAAAATAAAATAAATTATAGGGTCTTTATTCTGGTTCTTTATATCTCTTTTTTAATGCTAAAAATCTTGATTCCTAATAATATTCACAAAATTAACTTATTTTCTTTATGTGTGTATTTCCAAATAATATACCAATAATGGCTGGGTGCTTTTGCTCACGCCTGTAATCCCAGCACTATGGGAGGCCAAGGCAGGTGGATCACCTGAGGTCAGAAGTTCAAGATCAGCCTGGCCAACATGGTGAACCCCATCTCTACTAAAAATACAAAAATCAGCTGGGCACAGTGGTGCACACCTATAATCCCAGCTCCTCGGGAGGCTGAGGCAGGAAAATTGCTTGAACCCAGGAGGTGGAAGTTGCAGTGAGCTGAGATTGCGCCGCTGCACTCCAGCCTGGGTGACAGAGTGAGACTCCGTCTCAAAAAAATAATAATAAAATAAAATAATATACCAATATTATCACTAGCAGTGAGATTACCAAATGCAATTTAATATTTCCTTGTGGTTCTTTTTGCCCTGATACATTTTAACCTTAGCTGAAGGATAATTTAATGGGACAAATCATTTTTGTACCAGCCTGACACCATTATTCCTTAATTAGGAGTAAAGGGAACTAAGTGCAAAAGCGCAAGTCATATCAGTTTTTAGACCATTTCCCCTTCCAACTAGCATCCTGAGACAAAAACATAAGGTCTGGATGAAAAAGTCTTCAGGGAATGGATATAAACACAGGAGAAACAAATCACCCTACTGAGTAACACGGGGTCAGTGAACTGAAAGAATAAGAGGCCAGGAAAGAAATCATGAGCATAATTCTCATTAAACAGGCACGGTAAGTCAGAGCTGACAGGCAGCTGCAAATTTTCTCAGCAGGAGCTATAGTGAAAGGCTGCTTAGCAACACCCGAAGGCAGATGACAATGACGACCATACAAAGAGCTGGAGAATCAGATTTAAGCGTGACAATCATGCCATCTTACAACTGCCTATTGACCAACCAAGCAACAACTAATTCTAGTTAAGTGGTAAAATCTGGCGACTGTACTGCCTTTGCTTTGTTACTTTTATTTCCTGTCTTTTTTAAAGGTGGGAAAAATAATGTCTGAGCCAATAAAATTCAGGCACTGACTCGCATAACGATACTCCTCTAAAAGCATTTTTTAAAACATCTTAAAACTTTACAGAATGTTGTGGAGATAACTGTGAGTAAGAGGACCTATAATAAAATTCAAGGTAATCTCACTATTATTAGTGGTTTCTTTTCTTCAAATTGAGTGTATAATCATTTTCAAGTTTTGATACACATTAGAATCATCCATGGAGCTTGAGTAGGACAAAGATGCCCAGGCTCTAATGCAGACATGCTGAATCAGAATCTCTAAACGTGGGCTGGCTATCAATATACTGAAAAAGATCCCAGATAACTTTTTTTGCACCCAAAGTTGAAAACTACTATAACATAACATATAAACATTTAAGACAAAACTTTATGTGCATGAGAATCACCTCGGGAGCTTGTTAAACGTGTGGAGTCTCAGGACATTGGAACGCTTTGGATTCAGTGGCCTGGTGTGGGCTGTGTAGTTTCCATATTTAACCAGCATTCCAGGAAACACCTCACGATCCAGGTGTCATCAAATCACACTCTCAGCAACATTTTTAAACTATATTTTTTGGAAAGAAAAAAAGGCTAGGGTCCAGAATGTGGCAACTACTGACCTGAGTGATATTTGTGAATATCTGCTCAGACATTCTCTCGCACAGAACAGCTATCAGCTGCAGGACAAGCAGCTTCTGCTCTTGGCCTTCCACAAGAAGAGTCTGATATTGCTCTAATTCCAAGAGGCTCTTGCTGGAGAAGGGCTCAGTTTTTAACCCTGTTTCATTTTCCGTGGCCACATGAGTCAACTCCTACAAGCATGGCAGGAAAGAAAAAGTGAAGATAAAGCCAGGAGAACTAAGGCCTTCTCAAACATAAGTAGAAAACTCTGTTTGAACTGCATGTTTAAAGAAATAGTCTGTGTTTGTTGCAACATTATTTATAATAGCCAAAACTTGGAGACAAGCTAAATGTCCAGCAATAAGAAAAAATTATGATGTATTTATAATATCACAGCAGTTAAAATAAATGAATTAGATTTATATGGGTATCAACATACATAGATCTCAAAAAACACTACTGAGTGAAAAATGTAAGTTTCAGAATAATATATACAGTATGATACCATGTATATAAAAATTTAAAATCTCACAATAAAAAACATACACACACACACACAAAGAAATAGTTTGACAAGCTTTCTGCTTTGTGGGTATTTCTATGATTTCTACTAGTGGCCTTCCTTGAACTGAGCCTCAGATCACCTCACATTCTCAAACCCCTTTTGGAGACCATTAGATGCCTCCAGCACTACAGCTCTTTTCCTCTAAGATACTTAGAACTAACTTCTAAGAAATTATGTATTACTGTGGGTTTTGTAGGCTATTCACCTATCCTTCTTGGCTTACTGAAACCTCTGCCTCCTGGGCTCAAGTGATCCTCTCACCTTAGCCTCCCGAGTAGCTGGGACTACAGGCACAAGCCCCCATGCCAGGCTAATTTTTTGTATTTTTGGTAGAGACGGGGTTTCGCCATGTTGCCCAAGCTGGTCTCAAATGCCTGAGCTCAGGTGATCCACCTGGCTCGGCCTCCCAAAGTGCTGGGAGTGAGCCACCTTTTTTTAAGTATACAATTAAGAGCACATCCCCTTGGAATGTTATTTAGAAAGAGTATCGCTGGGCATGGGGATGGGTGTAAACATGGGAGGTAAGAAAGCATCAAAAAGTGTCCCCTACTTCAAGTTCTAGAAATGTTAGCCCTGATTCCCTCCTTGAATTCTCCCATACCTACAGAAACCTTAAACTCTCTTAGAGCTCTTTTAGAGTAGACACTTTATTTAGGGGAAAGAGTTGAGAAGGCAGAGCTGGAGGTCACTGGCTTATGATGTCATACAGTGCAACAAGGAGTAACAGTATGGGGTACAAGTTACTGTCAGAGAACAGAAGAAAAGCAAGCAAAGCACAACCACTGGCACTAAGAAACAAACCCGGAAAAGGCTTCAGGTGCCTGCAAAATGAAATGTAGGAAGCAGAATTGCTAAATCTCCTTTGCAAATACCTGACAAAACAACAGTCAGAAAGGATAAGGGATTACTCTATAGCTGTAAAACCTGCTATTAACTTCAAAAGAGTTCTTACTGTCAACACAGAGCAAAGATTAACCCTTTCATAGATCGAGGGTTCTGCTTTGTTCATCTCTAAACTGCCAGTGCCGATTATTTGGGGAAGTAGTAGATAACATGAGTACTAGTGAAGAAAAGTTTCTTCTTTTTACCAGTCCAAAGGCTACTAAAAAAATAAATTCCTTTATGTCCTCTGATCGCTTTCCTTAAATTAGGGCCTACATTTTAAGATCTAAAATTATAAATGCTTTGAAAATTCAAAGGGTTTCCTGGCACTCCCCTGGAATAACACTGACCAGGAATTACAGGTAGTTCTTACTTTCAAACAGAAGATGAAGAAGTCTCCTGCCAAACCGCATTCCTGGCAGTGGGACAGCAAGTCCCCGAGATGCTCTACCCGGCCCTGCTCTGAGGATACCTTCTGGTACAGGGCTTCATCTTCATCTTCATCTTCATCACTGCAATGCAGGGTAAAATTTATCTTGGCAGAGTCACCAGAGATACACATAATTTTAAACCCCATAACAATCTTCTAAAGTAACATGTTATGTCCAAACAGTTAATCATTAAAAAGATCCCCCAAATTTATTTAACTTATTTTACTATTTCTCCATTCTGAAAAAAGTATTGATTCTCAGAAACTAGGTTGTTATGTCCTGCATGGTCATTTTCTCAAATAGGGAAAGATTCATGAAGATGGATGTTAGCCGGGCACAGTGGTGCACACCTGTAGTGTACCAGGAGGCTGAGGCAGGAAGACTGCTTGAGCCCACGAGTTTGAGGTTGTAGTGCATTATGGTCACAACTGAATAGCCACTGAACTCCAGTAACATAGACAACATGGTAAGATCTCATTTCTAAAAAAAAAAAAAAAAGATGGATGTTGGAGAATTACTATTACTTCTACAAAAGCAAGGAGGAATTAAAGTATATACAAGTCATATGCAGATATTCTGGGTCCTGAGGAAAAACAGAAAGAGAAGGCTGTAAAGTAAGGCTAGATCACAGAGGGCCTTGGATGTCATTCAAAAGAACTTTGACTTTTTTCTGATAAGCTACTGAAGGGTTATGGGCAGCAGAAAAAGATGTGATCATCATGGGAGGACATGCAGTCTCAACTGAAAGGAACCAATTAGCTGAGATAAGAAAATGCATAAAGGTTCAGAAAAATGAGTAGGTTGAATGTGATTACCAAGTTATAAAATATGGCTAAATCAGTGCTATGATTACCGCGAAAATTTCTATATTTATTTATTTATTTGAGATGGAGTCTCGCTCTTGTTGCCCAGGCTGGAGTGCAATGGTACGATCTTGGTTCACTGCAACCTCCGCCTCCCGGGTTCAAGCAGTTCTCTTGCCTCAGCCTCTGGAGTAGCTGGGATTACAGGCGCCCACCACCACGCCCAGCTAATTTTTTGTATTTTTAGTAGAGACAGTGTTTCACTATGGTGGCCAGGCTGGTCTCGAACTTCTGACCTCGTGATCTGCCCGCCTTGGCCTACCAAAGTGCTGGGATTACAGGCATGAGCCACTGCACTCAGCTGTTTTTTGTTTTTTGTTTTTAAATTTTTGAGACAGGGTCTCACTCATTGCCTAGGCTGGAGTACAGTGGTACAATCATGGCTCACTGCAGCCTCAACCTCCCAGACTGAGGCAATCCTCCCACTTCAGCCTCCTAAGTAGCTGGGACTAGAGAGGTGCACCATCACAACCAACTAATATTTGTATTTTTTGGTAGAAACCGGGTTTTGCCATATTGCCCAGACTGATCAAGAAATATTTGTACTTTCTCATGAGGTACTATGGCTTTTAGTTTTTAATTCTTCTGAC
This sequence comes from Chlorocebus sabaeus, assembly GCF_047675955.1. NCBI lineage: Eukaryota > Metazoa > Chordata > Mammalia > Primates > Cercopithecidae > Chlorocebus > Chlorocebus sabaeus. Next base: position 65,859,028 of record NC_132908.1, on the reverse strand, counting down.
AAGTGAAAAGACAAAGATACCATGTATACATATATATATATATACACACACACCTGTGTGTGTGTGTACATACTTTTTTTATAATTTTTTTTTTTTTTAAGATGGAGTTTTACTCTTGTCACCTAGGCTGGAGTACAATGGCGCAATCTTGGCTTACTGCAACCTCCACCTCCCGGGTTCAAGTGATTCTCCTGCCTCAGCCTCCTGAGTAGCTGGGATTACAGGCGACTGCCACCACGCCTGTCTAATTTTTGTATTTTTAGTAGACACAGAGTTTCACCATGTTGGCCAGGCTGGTCTCAAACTCTTGACCTCATGTGATCTGCCCGTCTCGGCCTCCCAAAATGCTGGGATTACAAGCATGAGCCACTGTGCCCGGCCCTTTTTTTTTTTTTTTTTTTTTAAAGAAATGGGGTCTCGCTATGTTGCCCAGGCTGATCTTGAACTCCTGACCTCAAGCAATCCTCACACCTTGGCCTCCCAAAATGCTGGGATTACCAGTATGAACCACCATACGCAGCTCAAGATACTATATTATTATACCATATCATCATATAAACAAATACAAAAGCATTGAAGATGTACCAAAAAGCAAAACACTAAAATAATGTGAACAGGAAATAAGATACTAGTTGACTTTTGTTTTCCTCTTTATATGTTTTTTGTATTATAAAAAGAATATGTGTTATTTCAGCGACCAATGACACAAAATTTTTTCAGACTAAATTGAGAAAAAAAAATGACAGGTGTTTCTTCATCTCACTGAAAAGTACAATTATTAACTTGGCAGACCATCTCATCAGGCAGTATGTCTCAGTGTGCCAGTTCACTAAGAACATGGACTTCCCACACCTATAATCCCAGCACTTTGGGAGGCCGAGGCGGGTGGATCACGAGGTCAGGAGATGGAGACCATCCTGGCTAACTCGGTGAAACCCCACCTTTACTAAAAATACAAAAAATTAGCCAGGCATGGTGGCGGGCGCCTGTAGTCCCAGCTATTCGGGAGGCTGAGGCAGGAGAACGGTATGAACCTGGGAGGCGGAGCTTGCAGTGAGCTGAGATCGCGCCACTGCACTCCAGCCTGGGCGACAGAGCAAGACTCTGTCTCAAAAAAAAAAAAAAAAAAAAAAAAAAGAACATGGACTTCCTATTCCTCTAATAGAATGAATAACCTATACATTTAGCTTAGGATATTTCCTGTATTATCCCAGAATCTTCCAGAGTCCTTCAGATCAGTCATGTTTTCTCCACAACATTCTATGTTGAAGGAAAAGCTAAAATGGATAAACATCACTTCTAAGCTTCTGTGAGCCATTTTGATTGTGAAAATGAAGTACTGTATTCAAATACGTCTAAAATAACATGACGTTAGCCTGGCATGGTGGCGAGCGCCTGTAGTCCCAGCTACTCGGCAGGCTGAGGCAAGAGAATTGCTTGAACCCAGGAGGTGGAGGTTGCAGTCAGCCAAGATCATACCATTGCACTCCAGTCTGAGCGATAGAGCAACACTAAGCCTCAAAAACAAAACAAAAACACATGACAATTATCTTAAGAAGCACTACTTTAGTCACTCTTAAAAATTCAACGATAAGGCCGGGCGCGGTGGCTCACGCCCGTAATCCCAGCACTTTGGGAGGCTGAGGTGGGTGGATCACCTGAGGTCAGGAGTTCGAGATCAGCCTGACCAACATGGAGAAACCCCGTCTCTACTAAAAATACAAAATTAGCCAGGCGTGGTGGCACATGCCTGTAATCCCAGCTACTTAGGAGGCTGAGGCAGGAGAATCGCTGGAGCCCAGGAGGCAGAGATTGCAGTGAGCCAAGATCGCACCATTGCACTCCAGCCTGGGCAACAAGAGCAAAAACTCTGTCTCAAAAAAAAAAAAAAAAAAAAAATCAATGATAAAGAGTAAATTCCAAACAATTATATTTAATTGCCGAAAAGTAAAAACTCTGGATCTAAAGATCATAAAATCTAAGCTGCTCTTACAGAGTTTCTTTAAATAAACTTTTTTTTTTTTTTTTGAGACAGAGTCTTACTCTGTCACCTAGGCGGGAGTGCAGTGGCACGATCTTGGCTTACTGCAACCTCCACCTCCCGGGTTCAAGTGACAGTCCTGCCTCGCCTCCCGAGTAGCTGGGGCTACAGGTGCCAGCCCCCACAACTGGCTAATTTTTGTATTTTTAGTAGAGACGGGTTTCACCATGTTGGCCAGGCTGGTCTTGAACTCCTGACCTCAAGTGATCCACCCACCTCAGCCTCCCAAAGTGCTGGGATTACATGTGTGAGCCACCATGCCTGGATCTTCTTTCTTTCTTTTCTTTTTTTTTTGAGACTATCTTACCCTGTTGCCCAGGCTGGAGTGCAGTGGTACGATCCCAGCTCACCGCAATTTCCACCTCCTGGTTCAAGCAATTCTTGTGCCTCAGCCTCACAAGTAGCTAGGTCTACAGACATGCACCACCATGCCTGGCTAATTTTTGTATTTTTAATAGAGATGGTGTTTCACCATGTTGGCCAGGCTGGTCTCAAACTCCTAACCTCAGGTGATCCACCCGCCTCAGCCTCCTAAAGTGCTGTGATTACAGGTGTGAGCCACCGTGTCTGGCCAAAAACATCTTGATAAACTGTTGCTAGGCAGAATAGCAGCTTGAGTTCGTACTGATGATTCTGTTTGCAATCTATGTGTTTTTCTATTTTCCTCGAGTCCACCAAACTGAAGGGGTGTTTTAAAACTTTACCAAGTTAACCATGAATATATAATAATATTTCAACGCTTCAACAAACAGCAGCACTTTGAATGTGATGTGAAATCCAAACAGGATAGTAGTCACCCGTTCATATTACATGGACTATGACCAACAGGAAATTATGTTCTGAGGTAATAACATTAGATCATCCAGAAAGTGGAAATAATTTAAAATATGCAATTGTGAGATGTTGGATAAATAAATGATCCATTTCACTAATATTTATTAAGCACTTTCTAACAAACAAATCTCCATCATAAAATTACCATAAAAGATAGCTATCGGACAATTTCCCTCAGGAATAAGTCTGAAGATAAACACACACATATACCATTTTTAGAGTCAGAAAGATAATTGGATTATTATGGTGTTAAAGGTGAACATGTGTCTGCCCTTTACTCTGATTAACTGGCAAAGATGGTGGAATAAGTGGGCTTGTTGTGATGCAGAGCTGTGAGGCTCCAGTAAATTGCACCAACTATTAGCAGGCATCTTGGGAAAAAACCTGGAGGATTATTTAAGGCTTACGTTTCATTTAGAGAATATAAACAGCAAGCACCTCAGCCACTTGAGTTTCTGGTTTCTTTTCTATCAGCGCCCCTTAGTGGTTGAATGACTGAATGGCCTTTTGGGCAGAACTAAATCTGAAGAGAGACAGTAATGGATGGGTGGACTCACCTAAAGGCCTCTTTGATGGTAATCATAATGCCACCTTGAGTGGCAGCTCTAAACTGACACAGAGAATGGAGAGAGGGCACAGCTTTGTCCAACCCTGCAAATCCTTTCAGGCTGGCAATTGCCTTCTTCCTTTCCAGCTTCCCCAGAATCCATAATAAGATTTCTTGGCAAAGTGACCTGGCAGAAAAAGCAGTTATGAATGAGCTTGTCATCTTACTCCATGCATCTAACAAGCTAACATAAAAAAAGAAAGAAAGGCTGTCAGGTTCCACTGCATTTTAAATGCTGGCACGATCTCCTAGTACTACTGAAATGCAGGAGTGGAAAGTATGCTTCTTGTGAATTTCAGAATGCAAATATCCTGAAATTCAATGACTGACTGACTAATCCTTGGCTCTGGCAGCAACCCTGATTTGCCACATAAGCCCCACGTGATTTCTTTTTTTTTTTTTCGGTAATTCCAAGTGTACTACTGCCTTTGCATCAGGTACTGTCAAAGAAAGTACACACGGATAAAAATCATCTACTCTCAGCAAGACCAATAGCTGGAGACCAAGAAACTGCATACCAACAAAATATTGCTGATACTTCAACTCCTTTCATCTGTATCAATCAACTAGAATAGGAACTAAATCAATGTTCACATGTTCCTTGTCTGTCTCTGATGAGGACATGACAGTGCTGTGAGGACTTGAGTTTTAAAACAAAAACCAGAGGCCAGGCGTGGTGGCTCACACCTGTAATCCCAGCATTTTGGGAGGCTGAGGCGGGTGGATCATCTGAGGTCAGGAGTTCGAGACCAGCCTGGCCAACATGGTGAAACCCCATCTCTACTAAAACCACAAAAATTAGCCGGGCGTGGTGGCAAGTGCCTGTAATCCCAGCTACCCAGGAGACTGAGGCAGAAGAATCACCTGAACTCAGGGACGGAGGTTGCAGTGAGCCAAGATCGCACCACTGCACCCCAGTCTGGACAACAGAGTGAGACTCTGTCTCAAAAAAAACACAAAAACCAAAAAACAAACAAACAAAAAAAAAACCAAGAGTTATTTTGTGGACTGTCCCTTGAAACCAAGTTCACACATGTACAGCCTCCCTCTTCCACTGTGTTCTCTTGTCATTGCCATTGTGGCTGTGGGCTACAGTGACGTGCTGACTCAAGCTAAAGAGCCAAGGGCACTATGTAAGCTTTGAATAGTACAAAAGATGGTGTCTTCCTTCACCACTTAGCAATGGTGATAATGATAGCTACCATTTATTGAGCTTACTATTTGCCGGGGACTGTGCTAAACATATTAATGCATACTGAGTCTTCACAATAACTTTGTGAAGAAGATACTATTATTGTATATTGGATTACATGTGAGGCTCTCCAAACACCAAAAATCATAATTCTGTAGGACTTGAGATAAGATAACTCTTACCTGGAGGAAGAAACAACATAAATTAATGTGAAAATATAGCTGATATAAAATGAATCCTACTTAAATTCTATGACAAAGGAGTATTTTCTGGATGACTAAGAAATCCCTTCCTTCTAAACAACACACTTTATCACTAACACCAAATCCCAGGCTAAATACAAAGTGCCACATTCAGATCTAGATTTCCCAAACATGTTTTCTAACTCCCCACAAGGTCATTATGATCCATCCCCTATTTCCTCCTTCCTAGACATGTAATTGCAGTTATTTCTCACTGATCGAAAAATGGCATGTTTACACATGTAAACAGAGATTTTGTCTTTGAGATTTAGGACAGAGGCTGAGGAAAGTCATTCTAAAAACTGTATCCAATGCCCTGTGATCTGCAAAATTCTTGTTCTTTTCCAGATAAGCAAAATAGGAAGATCCCAGTGTTTTCCTGACTTTGAAAGGAAATGATAATTTCAAAGTGGCAAACATAAATTCAAAATAAGAACAAAAACGACATGCAAAAAAGACGTCACCATTTATAAACAAGTAAGATTCTATTTATAAACAAATAAGGGTCCCTTGATTGTTTACCTTATGTGAGATACACTCTGCTTAGTAAAACAGTAGAGAAGAAAAAGCACTCCCAGGACAGGAAGCAGAGAATCCATCAAAACTGTTAAAGGTTCATTCCCAACCACGTACACCTAGAAAAAAGGAAATGGTGAAGAATAATCCCATGACTGCCTGGCCAGAGCAATGGGAATCACACACCAAACACCTAGCAGGGCTCAGTGTCTTCAGCAGTATCTCCTCCGAATCACACCATTTTAGCTCCAAGGATGTGCTCAGACATGGCAATGAAACCATTTGAGTTTGGCAGACAGGCTGAAACGAGAGTGAACTGGAGCAGCACCGTTTCATGTGTGCAGTCTCTAGACCTGCCCAGAATGGGTCAACTACCCCGCTTTCTGACCTCTTCCTTTCCCACTTTTGGCTACGTCTGAGTTTGCTAATCTACCTATTGTTTTACTATATAACTGTCCTACTGCTGAAGGCCCTGCTATTAGGAACAAGTAATTACTACCAAAGGGAAAAACTTTAAACTAGATTTGGAAAATCAAACCAAACCAAACCAAACCCAAAACACTGCTTACTCCAGTTTTATCACTCTTAAGATGTGACCACGACATGGACATGTCCTATTCTCCCTAATTCTATAAATGTTCAAAGAAATTATACTGTAGGGCTGGGCACAGCGGCTCATGTCTGTAATCCCAGAATTTTTGGAGGTCACGGAGGGAGGATTGTTTGAGGCCAGAAGTTCAAGCCTAGCTGAGCAACGCAGTAAGACTCCATCTCTACAAAAACATTTAAAAATTAGCCAGGCTTGGTAGTGCATGCCTACAGTCCCAACTACTTGGGAGGCTGAGGCAGAAGGATCGCTTGAGCCCAGGAATTCAAAGCTGCAATAAGCTATGATCATGCTACTGCCCTCTAGCCTGGGTGACGGAGTAAGACCTTGTCTCTTACAAAAAAGAGAAAAGTAATCGCACTATTCACCTAGATCTGTACTGGCTCTACACAGTTAAGTGTGTGAGGATGCTAACTACTGCCTATGAAAAAAAGGAAAAAAAAAAAACAACCAAGTATGTCAGGATGGTGACTTGTATTAACAATCACAGTGTTGCATGTTTTAGTTGTACCTTTCAATAAGGCTAGAACAAATGCATTCAATTCAATAAACTTTTACTGAACACTCACTGGGTTCAAAGCACTGTTTTAGGTACTGTAGTGAATATAAAAATCAGTAAGGGTCATTATCCTTCATATTGCTTGTGATATACAGGAAGAATAAAAAAAGTAAAACTATTATTATTATATTTGAGATGTGGTCTCTCTCACCCAGGCTGGAATGCAGTGGTGCAATCACAGCTCACTGCAGCCTCAATCTCCAAGCTCAAGTGATATTTTCTTTTTTTTTTTTTTTTTGAGACGGAGTCTCACTCTGTCGCCCAGGCTGGAGTGCAATGGCCGGATCTCAGCTCACTGCAAGCTCCGCCTCCCGGGTTCACGCCATTCTCCTGCCTCAGCCTCCCAAGTAGCTGGGATTACAGGCACCTGCCACCACGCCCAGCTAGTTTTTTGTATTTTTTAGTAGAGACGGGGTTTCACCATGTTAGCCAGGATGGTCTCGATCTCCTGACCTCGTGATTCGCCCGTCTCGGCCTCCCAAAGTGCTGGGATTACAGGCTTGAGCCACCGCGCCCGGCCCCCTCAAGTGATATTTTCATCTCAGCCTCCTGGGTAGCTGGAACCACAGGCACACACCACCATGCATGGCTAATGTTTTGTATTTTTAGTAGAGATGGGGTTTTGCCATGTTGCTCAGGCTGGTCTCAAACTCCTGGGCTCAAACAATCCTCCCATCTTGTCCTCCCAAAGTGCTGGAATTACAGGCATGAGCCACTGCACCCAGCCAAGTAAACCAATAATAATAATAATAATAATAATAATAATAAGGCAGATAATTGAAAGTATCTTAAGAAGTACAAAAATGTTATTTAAAACTCCAATTAAACACAATAGGATTTCAAAATGTAATTCTGTTATAAGAAGTTAATTAAAACCTGATAGTATGGATAGTGATAATGGTAAAAAGAGAAAGAAAAGGAGCTGACAATGATTATGATCATGGTATATGTTCCGGAAACCATGATAGGTTTTTATCTTCCAAGCACTATACTAGATACTTTAAAGAGCTAGCTCGTGCCGGGCGCAGTGGCTCAAGCCTGTAATCCCAGCACTTTGGGAGGCTGAGACGGGCGAATCACGAGGTCAGGAGATCGAGACCATCCTGGCTAACACGGTGAAAGCCCGTCTCTACTAAAAAATACAAAAAACTAGCCGGGCGAGGTGGCGGGCGCCTGTAGTCCCAGCTACCCGGAGGCTGAGGCAGGAGAATGGCATAAACCCGGGAGGCGGAGCTTGCAGTGAGCTGAGATCTGGCCACTGCACTCCAGCTTGGGCGACAGAACAAGACTCTGTCTCAAAAAAAAAAAAAAAAAAAAAAAGAGCTAGCTCGTTAAAATCATAACAATCTCACAAAGTCAGTACTAGCGGCCCTATTTTGAGAGTGAAAGGGGCCCAGTGTGATGGCTTACACCTGTAATCCCAGCACTTAGGGAGGCCAAGGAGGGAGGATCACTTGAGCCCAGGAGTTTGAGAACAGCCTGGGCAACATGGTGAGACCCCATCTCTATAAAAAATAAAATAAGGGAGGGGGGAGGGGGGAGGGATTGCTTTGGGAGTTATACCTGATGTAAATGACGAGTTGATGGCTGCTGACGATAGGTGCAGCACATCAACATGGCACAAGTATACATATGTAACAAACCTGCACGTTATGCACATGTACCCTAGAACTTAAAGTATAATAATAAAAATAAAAAATAAATAAAATAAAAGGGAAGGGAAGGGAAGCTTAAAGAAGCCCTTATTTATAGAAAGAGTTTTGAAGTAGGAATCAATGTTGTTCATGAAACTAACTAAAGATCATGGAGGTACTTTCATGAGCTGGAAAAATCTCTGTGCTTTTCCAGTGAATCCTGTCTCTTAAAAATCAACCTTAATTTTTCACATCCCTTAAGCCTCCTGACTCCTCTCTGGAGCCTGTTAGCCAAGGAGCCAGCTTCCTGTGCATGATCTAATCTCCGTAAGCCCAGCTAAATGAAGTGCTGTGTACAGCAGCGTTCAGAAGTCATGTACAGGCCTAATGATGAAATCACCAATTACAGGAGGCAAAAGAAGAGATTCTTCCAGATAACGTAAAGACCTATTGTTCGGCTTTGGATCCTGTGTTCTCAGAGGTAATCCCTGTGGAGCCATCCTTCCTTACCAGGATTTTTTGTAAAAAAAATAATAAACCCCCAAACAAGAACAACAAAGAAAACAAAAACAAATGGAGTTAAGTCTTCATTATTTACTGGCTTAATAGGGCCAAAGCACCCCAAACTTTAACAAGAACTCAACTGAGCACATTCCTCAGGGATATATGTTGTTGCTGATAAATTCCTCTGATTTGGCCAGGGGCAGTGGCTCACACGTATAATCCCACCACTTTGGGAGGCTGAGGCGGGCGGATCACCTAAGGTTAGGAGTTCGACACCAGCCTGACCAACATGGTGAAACCCCGTTTCTACTAAAAATACAAAGTTAGCAGTGCGTGGTGGCACATGCCTGTAATCCCAGCTACTTGGGAGGCTGAGGCAGGAGAATTGCTTGAACCCAGGAATTGGAAGCTGTAGTGAGCCGAGATCATGCCACTGCACTCCAGCCTAGGCAACAAGAGTAAAACACTGTCTAAAAAAAAAAAAATTCCACTAATTTTTTGTTTGCTTCTTCCTTATACTTTTCTATATCTTCTTATAAGGAACAAGTACTACTTGTGCCTAAAATTTAGAAAATAATGTACAGCAATTTATACATATGTTATTTATTTTTGTGTAAAGGTTCAACAAATGTTTATTGAGTGCCACTTTTGTGCTAGCACACTTGCAGCCCTGCAGATACGGTGCTGAACAAAGTATCTGCTTCAAGGAGCTAACATTCTAGTTGAGGAGGCAGGCAAGAAAAACCAACTATACAATACCAGGTAGTGACAAGTGCTAGGAGGAAAAATAAAGCAGGTTAAATGGATAATGATGAGGGGAAGAGCATGCGGAAAGAGAGAGAAAAATTAAGAATAGGCTTTATCAGCTGGGTGCAGCAGCTCATGACACCTGTAATCCCAGCACTTTGGGAAGCAGAGGTGGGTGGATCACAAACAAGGTCAGGAGTTCGAGACCAGCCTGACCAACATGGTGAAACCCGTCTCCATAAAAATACGAAAGTTAGCTGGAGGTAGTGGTGCACACCTGTAATCCCAGCTACTCGGGAGGCTGAGGCAGGAGAATTGCTTGAACCCAGGAGATGGAGGTTGCAGTGAGCCGAGATCATACCATTGCACTCCAGCCTGGGCAATACAGCAAGACTCCATCTCAAAAAAAATAAAAAAAAATAAAAATAAAAAAGAATAACCCTTATCAGTTTACCAACTAGAATCTATCAAGTTCACAGATAGAAACAGAGAAATAAGACTTTTTTTAAGTCAAAAGATTTAGAATTAAGGCTTTCTTTTGGTTCAATCTGATAAATAAATGTTTTCTACAGTATCTTAAAGAATGTCAGTGGCCTCTCCTTGATCTATGCACAATTGCCACCTCCCTTCCAACAATAATAGTAAATTTCTTCTGTACTGAACTCAAATCTACCTCCCTTTAAACTTCCTTGATGGAAGTACATGTATCCTTTACAAGGTTTGGGCTGGGTGCAGTGGCTCATGCCCATAATCCCAGCACTTTGAGGCTGAAGTGGGAAGATCACTTGTGCCCAGGAGTTCAAGACCAGCAACATAGCATGACCCCCATCTCTACAAAAAATAAAAATTAGCTGGGCATGGTGGTGCATGCCTGTACTCCCAGCTACACAGGTGGCTAAGGCAAGAGGATCTCTTGAGCCCAGGGGCTTGAGGCTGCAGTGAGCCACAGCACTACAGCCCGAGCAAGAGAACAAGATTCTGTCTCTAAAAAATAAATTAAAATAAAAAATAAGTTTTGGGCTAGGTGTGGTGGCTCACATCTGTAACCCCAGCATTTCGGGAGGCTAAGGAGGGAGGATCACTTGAGTCCAGGAGCTTGAGACCAGCCTGGCCAACAAGACGGAACCCTGTCTCTACTAAAAATGCAAAAATTAGCCAGGTGTGGTGTGGTGGTCCTGTAATTCTGGTACTCAAGAGGCTCAGGCACAAGAATCATTGCTTGAACCCAGGAGGTAGAGGTTGCAGTGAGCCAAGATCGCGGCTACTGCACTCCAGCCTGGGTGACAGAGTGAGACACTGTCTCATAAAATTAAATTAAATTAAATTAAAATTAAAAAGTTTTGGACTAGTCATCTAAAAACAATAATCAAAATCAGTTTCACATAACTATGTACGATTATGTGTCAATTAAGATTTAAAAATAATAAAAATACACAATTTTTAAAAACAAAGTTTCTTTTATCTGCCTTAAGCACTGCTATGCATCCTAATGACCAGATTGATTTTGGAGATGAAAGATATGCAATGATACTTATTAAATTGACCCAGCACAAGTTCTGCCTCCTCCATAAGCCTGCCATATACTTAATCTTCAACTATTCATTCATTCACTCACTCATTCAAATATTCAGCACCTAACCACTATGAAATGATTTTTCTTCTTCTCTAAATTCCAATTGCATTTTAGAGCCTGTGATAAATAATTGGTCCAGGAATATAGTATATAGTTATCTCCCAACTCCTGAACTAGTCTGGAAGGCAAAAGTCAAGCTCTCTTCTTCAGCGCCTATCAGAGTAGATTATGAAGTGGTGCTACCTGAATTTTTGGTGACTAGGCAGTGAATATAGTAGTACACAATTTAAAGGAACCCCACTGTTACTGCTTTTATTTTTTTATTTTATACTTTTATTTTCTGAGACAAAGTCTTGCTCTGTTGTCCAGGATGGAGTGCAGTAGCACAATCTCGGCTCACTGCAACCTCTACCTCCCAGGTTCAAGTGATTCTCTTGCCTCAGCCTCCCGAGTAGCTGAGACTACAGGCACATCCCACCATGCCTGGCTAATTGTTACTGCTTTTATGAAGCAAACAATAACTACCATGTACTGCATTCCACTAAAGAGTGAGCCAGGTATTCGGCCAAACATTTAACATACAAAAAGTCTTCATAAGAGGGGTCCTGCAGGTGAAGCATTTTTGTTCCCACTCTAAAAATGCAGAAAACTGAGGCTCAGAGAAGCAGTCGGTCAGTTGAGCAAAGACACATTGTTAGCAAATGGCAGAACCAGGATAAACCCAGATCTGTCTGACACAAAATCCATTCACAATCCACATAGAGGGAAAGCAGATGAGTGGCTGCCAGGGACTCGGAGGAGGTCAGAATGGGGACTGATTGCTTCGTGGATACGGGATTTCCATATGGGGTGATGAAAAAGTTCTGGAACTAGATAGTGGTGATGGTTGGGCAACATCATGAATAGACTTAATGCCACTAAATTATACCATTTCAAATGGTTAAAATGGTAAATCTCGTATGTATTTACTACAATATTAAAAATCCCCAAACACATACCCCTGGCCTCTCAATACTTACCTTCTCCCCCGGTGCATAATGAGATTTTCATTGCTTCAGTTCCTAGCCTATACCAATTTTATCCCAGCTGTCCCCACCCTCTGAGTCAGTAGATCCCAGTTTGTCAGGCTTTTAATAACTCTAGTCCTGCAAGCTCTGCAAGCTGGAGCCGAAGTGTCCGTGTGGCACCATGGACAGTGGCTTCTGTAACACCTCCCCTTCCTCCTACTTATACAGCTCCGTTTTCTTATACAGCTCCCCTCTATTAATACCAAGTTTTCCAGTAGATCTCCAGGGGCATACTCTGACCAGCTGCTTCCAAGGACATCCCCCTTCTTCCAGTCTCTTGCCTAGTACTGAACTCCTATGCAGGTTAAAGTTCAGTCTGCACCTGACATCCAACATTACCCCCTATATACACTCCCAAAGTAGAATGTGGTCACTTCCCCCTTAACGTCTCCTGATCATTGGTTTATATTTGGAGTTTAGTAACCTATTCAGGGAAATGAGAGGCTGGACTGATTCAGCCAATGCTGCATTTCGAACTCAGCCAGCACTTACAATAGCCAAACAAAGCACTAAAAAGGAATAATCCTTCCCATGAAATCACACTACACATGGAAGAAACAGTTGGGGTAGTTCCTTCCAGCCTCCTCCACATTGGACTGGTATCGGTATGGACTGAAGAAGCAGCAAAGGCACAAGAGACAAGCTGTTCCTGCCCATGGAGGGCAGGGCCTGACTGCTCCACCTCTGTGCCCCAACATCTGGGTGTTGTGTGATTTCCTTGAACTGTGCTTATGTTCAGTCTCTTTCTAGTTGGGGGGCGGGGGGAGTCTTCCCTGATCACATGGAGGCAAAGTGGGATGGGAATTCAAGTTCTAAAACACAATACAGTACTTCGCATGTTATTTTTCTTTTCTTTTCTTTTCTTTTTTTTTTTTTTTTTTCATAGTCTCACTCTGTCGCCCAGGCAGGAATGCAGTGGCGTGATCTTGGCTCACTGCAACCTCCGCCTCTTGGATTCAGTATTTCCACGGACCAGTTTTGTGACTTAACACAAATCAGTGGACTTCTCTGAATCTGTTTCTTTATGTGTAAAATGAGGTTTGATAAATGGTGCTGTAAGGCCTCTTTCATATCTCATCTATGATTCTCTGACTTGACTGAAACTTTGTTCATTTCCTTCAGAATTCCCTTTTGGTACCTCAATCATTAAGAGGTGACACTAGTTGAAAAAAATTAACCACCCTTCTAAAAAAAAAATGCAAAACAACTGAAGCTTCAATGTGACCAGATGTAATAAGTTTCTAACCCTTCCTCATATGCATTCTGTTATGCTATCAGTCCTGAAGTTAGTTCTTTAAAGATGAAATCATATTCAGTTGAAAGGTTTTCTAGTTATTCTAGGTATTTCTACAACTAGGGATCCCCAAACAAAATACCAAGATATGGGAAAGCTGAAGCAGTGAAGGGAGAGACCCGAAGGCAGCTTTTCAATTGTGTGGTATAATAAAAGCCTCTCTGGGAGTAAGTGAAAGGATGCCTCGAAGAAAAGTTGAACCTGGCCAGGTGCGGTGGCTCACGCCTGTAATCCCAGCACTTTGGGAGGCCGTGTGGGGCAGACTGCCTGAGGTAAGGAGTTCAAGACCAGCCTAGCAACATGGCGAAACCCTGTCTCTACTAAAAATACAAAAAATTAGCTGGGTGTGGTGGTGGGTGCCTATAATCCCAGTTACTTGGGAGGTTCCGGCAGGAGAATCCCTTGAACCGGGGAGGTGGAGGTTGCGGTGAGCCAAGATCACGCCACACCACTGCACTCCAGCCTGGGCAACAGAGAGACTCCGTCTCAAAAAAAAAAAAAAAAAAAAAAAAAGAAAAGAAAGACTGAACCTCGCTTACCTGTGGTTTTTCAAATATAAACATGCAGCAAGAGCTGAGAGGCAAAGTCAGAGGCCAATGTGGGTCAATGAAAACAGATTAGGCAAGGATACAGACTGGTACCAACAACCCCAGTGGCAGTCTGGGGATTTCCTTGTTCCTTTCTGGGGATTTCCACATTTCTTCCTGATTGCCCCTCGGCTTTCTTTCGCAGATCCAGCCAGCTATGATATGAGGCGTCTGCGGTTAAGCCTCACAATCCTTCATCTAAGCTTAGAGTGCTACTCTGCAATAAGCGATAGGATGATCTTAGCTATGGCCCACACACTACTGTAACTCTTTGCCTACCTGACTAGGAACTTCTTGAAGGCAGCAGTCGGCTCTTAATCATTTCTGTATTTGTGAACCTGGCAAAGTGTCTGGAATTCAGTAAATACCTGATAAATGTTTTTGTGACTGATTGAATCAAAGAATGAACAAAGTAGGCTGCTGTTTATTTTCTCAAAAGCTCTATTTTTGTGGGGAAGTTACAATGCCCTATGCATTTCCTTTCTCTTTCCCTCCCTCCCTCCCTTTCCTTCCTTCCTTCCTCTCTCCCTCCCTCCTTCCCTCCCTCTTTCCTCTCCCTCCCTCCCCTTTTCCTTTCCTTTCTTTTCCTTTCCCTCCCACCCCTCCTCCCTTCCTTTCTTCCTTCCTTCCTTTTTTAAGCTGTAGCTAGTGGCGATTCCATCAGTGCTAACAGAGCAGAATCATAGAACTTCAACTATGAAAGGGAGAGAGGACTGAGCAAAGCTGGACTTTATATTGGCTTGTACAGCATCTACCTTCAATATCTGGAGGATGGAATTTTTCTGGAAGGATTGGCTAGAAATTTAAAAGAGAAAGAAAAAAGTGGGTGGAATCAAAATGGTCAAAAATATTAAGAATAAACACGTGTTTCTGTTTCAAAGCAAACAAAATAAAACAAAACAGAAAGGAGTTCTCACATGCTCCATTACTTTCTTTCTTTTTTTTGAATTCTTGAGAGGGAGCCTTGCTCTGTCACCCAGGCTGGAAAGCAGTGGCGTGATCTTGGCTCACTGCAACCTCTGCCTCCCGGGTTCAGGTGATTCTCCTGCCTCACCCACCTGAATAGCTGGGATTACAGATGCCCATTATGCCCAGCTAGTTATTTATTTATTTATTTATTTATTTTGAGACGGAGTTTTGCTCTTGTCACCTAGGCTGGAGTGCAATGGTGCGATCTCGGCTTACTGCAACCTCTGCCTCCTGGGTACAAGCGATTCTCCTGCCTCAGCCTCCTGAGTAGCTGGGATTACTGGCACCCACCACCATATCTGGCTAATTTTCATATTTTTAGTAGAGATGGGGTTTCATTATGTTGGCCAGGCTGATCTTGAACTCCTGACCTCAAGTGATCCACCCACCTCAGCCTCCCAAAGTCTTTTTTTTTTTTTTTTTTTGAGATGGAGTCTCGCTCTGTTGCCCAGGTTGGAGTGCACTGGTGCAATCTTGGCTCCCTGCAACCTCTGCCTCCCAGGTTCAAGTAATTCTCCCACCTCAGCCTCCTGAGGGATTAAAGGGACCTGCCACCACATCCGGCTAATTTTTTATTTTTTATTTTTTTGTTAGTAGAAATGGGGTTTTGCCATGTTGGCCAGACTGTTCTTGAACTCCTGACTTCAGGTGATCCACCTGCCTTGGCCTCCCAAAGTGCTGGGATTATAGGCGCAAGCCACCACACCTGGCCATGTGCCCCATTTCTCATTCCATAGACTTCCATGACATTGCTAAGCACGTCCCTTAGAGACTACTGCAGGGTAGTTGAAAGAGCACAGGGAAGTCAGTAGTCAGGAAACTTGGATGTGAATTTTGTTTCTGTCACCTTTATGACTGCCCCAAATTACACATTAAATAAGTGAACATGGATAAGACATTTAAGTCTCTCTCAGTCTCCATTTTCTCATTTATAATGTAGGTATCAAGCTTTTGGCATAAGGACAAATTAAGATAATTCATGTTAAAGGATTTTGTGAAATATATATACTCCATACAAATGTTAGATTTATTCCTGAATGTTTTATATGTTTGATGCTATTGTGAATGGAAATATTTTCTTAACTTATGGGCTTATCTTTTACAGGGATGTACATGTGTGGGAATACAAACATGACGGGGCTGTTCGGAATCAAGCTGACGGAATCCTAACACTGAAATTCAGTACAGGCTGTAATTTGATTTTACACCTCCTAAAGATTAAACTAGTCAAATACAGCCTTCTAAAACATTACAGTGATCTTTCTGATAGTAGTGTTCCAGAACTTCTAATGCACTTGCTGAGTGTAATTAAGACTTGTGAGAGGAAAAAAGAACAAGGCAAGTTACCTAATATAGCAAGTATTTTGCACTGTGCATGCTTTCAGAACATATTGCATAAGATCGTCTTTTTAAAAAACAAGTTTCCCTGAACCAAAAGAGAACTGACAGTTTTTTGAGCACTTATGTGCTACAATATGCCATGAACCCACCAAGTTACCTTATTTCATCCCCACAAATCAAATGTTAAATAAGTTACCTAAAGTCGCACGGACAGTCAACTTTGGAGCCAGATTCCAACCTAGGTCTGTCTGGCTGAAAGGTGCTACATCATACCAGAGAGTGAACCAAAGCATTTAGAAAAGCTAACATTTGCAATTCCCACAGACTTGAAGGATACTTCTTTTGGTCTTTTGCTTGTAATTCAAGGTCACAGTTCAATTACACATGGAAATTTCCAGAAAGAATTATTGCCAGTGCAGGGAACCAAGGTTAGAAGGAGACTAACTTTTCACTATAAAGTTTTTTGTCCTTCTTAAATTTGTACCATGTGCAAACATGATCTTTTCTAAATACAGAAAGGGAGAGTATTTTCTAAATTCTGTATTTTCTAAATACAGAAAGGGAAGGAAAGATTGGTTCCTGGACCTGCTCTGCCACTCCCCAACTGTATGATTTAGAACAAGTCACTTCACAAAATCTTTTGGATTTTATTTTCTTTACTACAAAATGAGGGGTTAATTTGTCAAAACTCATAGACTATACAACTCCAACAGTGAACCCCAATGTAAACTATTGACTTTGGATGATACTGAGGCATTAATGTGGGTTCATCAATTGTAACAAATGTACCAGGCTGTCTGGAGATAAATATATGGGACCTCCCTATACTTTCCACTTAATTTTTCTGTGAACCTAAAACTGCTCTTAAAAAATAAAGTCTATTGGTGGGCGTGGTGGCTCACGCCTGTAATCCCAGCACTTTGGGAGGCTGTGGGTGGATCCCCTGAGGTCAGGAGTTAGAGAAAAACCCGGCCAACACAGCGAAGATCCACCTCTACTAAAAATACAAAAATTAGCCGGCCATGGTGGCACATGCCTATGATCCCAGGTATAATCCCAGCTACTCGGAGGCTGAGGCAGGAGAACCACTTGAACCCAGGAGGTGGAGGCTGCAATAAGCTGAGATTGCGCCACTGCACTCCAGCCTGGACAACAGAGCGAAACTCCATCTCAAAAAATAATAATAATAAATAAAGTCTATTTAAAAAGCAAGGTTATACTAAATTATTTCTGAAGTTCCTTCCAGTTCTAAGATTCTATTATTCTAATTTACTCTGCAAATCTAATTAAAAATTCAGAAAGAGTCAAATATCCAATCTGACAGAATAACTGTAATTAGAAATTCATTAAGATTAGATGCCGAAAAGACTTGAATAATTAAAGTCAAGATTCCCTGAATCTGGAAACAGAGAGATAAAATGGAAATGAGAATGTAGGAAATAAACTAATTAAGTGCCTCCTAGTTTTTCCTACCCTAACATTTCTTCTACTTTTAGGAAGAGTATCAGGCAAGTACTGTGAAGAATGCTAAAAGGAAACGTTTTCCCCATTTCAGAATCTAGCCGGTCCTCTTACAAGCAAAAAATGTCCAAATAAAAAGGAATTGTAACTCTCTTATATTGTCCTACCCAGAAGCAATCTCTGTGCAATCTAGGCCTCCCTTCACCTCTCTAGGTAAAGAATACACTATTAATCCTTCTCATGCCAGGGAGGTCAAAATAATTTACGTATTCTAAGGACTGGACCCCAGGCATTCAGGGCAGAAGGAGAGAATGGGGAACCACTGGACTAAAAGTGTTTTGAGTTGCATATCCCCTTTATGTCTTAGATAATTTTACCAGATAGAAGGTACATATATAGAAGTGAGAATCATTTATCCAAATAAAGTACACGTGGCTATGCCAAGTTTTCAATTCAATTCAACTAGCACCTGTGAATGCACCTATATGTGGAGAACTTTCCTCCTGGCCCCCCAGAGCCATCAGAACCACCTGCTCTACTCTCTGCTGGAGTGAAGGATACAAGAGTAAAAAGGCCTTCCCCTACAATTATTCCCATCATAAAATTTTCATTCAGAGCACTGAGGGTTTATTCTTTTCTTTCTTTCTTTTTTTTTTTTTTTTGAGACGGAGTCTCGTTCTGTTGCCCAGGCTGGAGTGCAGTGGCACAATCTCGGCTCACTGCAACCTCTGCCTCCCGGGTTCAAGCAATTCTCCTGCCTCAGCCTCCCGAGTAGCTGGGACTACAGGCGTCCGCCACCACGTCCAGCTAATTTTTTGTATTTTTAGTAGAGACAGGGTTTCACAGTGTTAGACAGGATGGTCTTGATCTCCTGACTTCGTGGTCCGCCCGCCTTGGCCTCCCAAAGTGCTGGGATTACAGGCGTGAGCCACTGCGCCCAGCCCAAGGGTTTATTCTTTAAATACCAAAATGTATTTATATTTTAGGCTGGTGCGGTGGCTCACACCTATAATCCCAGCACTTTGCGAGGCCGAGGCAGGTGTATCACGAGGTCAGGAGATCAAGACCATCCTGGCTAACACTGTGAAACTCTGTCTCTACTAAAAATACAAAAAATTAGCTGGGCGTGGTGGCGGACGCCTGTAGTCCCAGCTACTCTGGAGGCTGAGGCAGGAGAATGGCATGAACCCGGGAGGCGGAGCTTGCAGTGAGCCAAGATTGTACCACTGCACTCCAACCTGGGCAACAGAGTGAGACTCTGTCTCAAAAAAAAAAAAAAAAAACAAATTTATTTACATTTTAATGCTTTCAGAAGGAAATTCTCTCTCTCTCTCTCTCTCTCTCTCTCTCTCTCTCTCTTTCTTAAGACAGAGTCTCACTCTGTTGTCCAGGCTGGAGTGCAGTGGTGCAATCTCGGCTCACTGCAACCTCTGTGTCCCGGGTTCAAGTGACTCTCCTGCCTCAGCCTCCCAAGTAGGTAGAATTACAGGTACGAGCCACCACGCCTGGCTAATTTTTTTTGTATTTTTAGTAGAGACAGGGTTTCACCATGTTGGCTAGGTTGGTCTCAAACTCCTGACCTCAAGTGATTCGCCTGCCTCAGCCTCCCAAATTGCTGGGATTACAGACGTGAGCCACTGTGCCTGGCCCTAGAAGGAAATATTTCTAATATGCAATCCCTGCCTTCTTAAACAAAGTATATTGAACACACCAGCCCCAACAAACTTTGCTTTTCAAATTCTTACACCCTTTTTGAGTAGTTTTTTGGTGTTCTTTCTTGTTCCTCTCTGCTGGCATTCTCTTGTCATTGTGCCTTCTTTAGTCTAACTTCTATTTTTTAACTTTGAATTCTGCTATGATGTGAAAAATCAGATAACCTCCAGTCTGACCAGGATAGTGTATAACGGTGATACGGGCTGCTCTGCAGCTTTAGTGCACAGCCTCTGGAGTGGCCACGGGTGGGTGGTGGCAATGGTGCACATGACAGGGGATGTCAAGGTGAAAATGCCCAGTGAGGAACCAAGATAAAACAGACCCACACTCCAAAGGAAGACACCGGACTAAGATGAGAACAGGTTGGGGATTATAAAAACTGCTCTTCCAGAAAGACGGGAGAGAAGGACCAAAAGTATGGAAGGGCCAAGCATGATGGCTCATGCCTATAATCCCAGCACTTTGGGAGGCTGAAGCAGGTGGATCACCTGAGGTCAGGAGTTTCAGACCAGCCTGGACAACATAGCGAAATCCCGTCTCTACTAAAAATACAAAAATTAGCTGGGTGTGTTGGCTGGCGCCTGTAATCCCAGCTTCTTGGAAGGCTGAGGCAAGAGAATAGCTTGAACCTGGGAGGCAGAGGTTGCAGTGAGCCGAGATCATACCACTGCACTCTAGCCTGGGCGACAGAGGGAGACTTGGTCTCAAAAAAAAAAAGTATCGGCCAGGCGAAATGACTCATGCCTGTAATCCCAACACTTTGGGAGGCTGAGGCAGGTGGATCACCTGAGGTCAGGAGTTTGAAACCAGCCTGACCAACATGATGAAACCCCATCTCTACTAAAAATACAAAAAATTAGCTGGGCATGGTGGCAGGCACCTGTAATCCCAGCTACTGGGGAGGCTGAGGCAGGAGAATTGCTTGAACCCAAGAGGCGGAGGTTGCAGTGAGCTGAGATCATGCCATTGCACTTCAGCCTGGGAAACAAGAGCAAAACACTGTCTCAAAAAAAAAAAAAAAAGTATGGAGAGACTGAGATGAGATCAGTGAGGAGGATTTCTCTGGAGTGAGCTGTTTGTTAAGCCAGGAGCCCATCCCTCAACTCATCAATAATGAAAAGACAATAACCCAATTTAAAAATCGACAAAAATTAGCTGGATGTGGTGGCGCACGCCTGTAATCCAAGCTACATGGGAGGCTGAGGTAGTAGAATTGCTTGAACCTGGGAGGCAGAGGTTGTTGCAGTGAGCTGAGGTCTCGCCACTGCACTCCAGCCTGGGAGACAGAGCAAGACTCTGTCTCAGAAAAAACAGAAAAAAAAAAAAAAAAGAAAGGAAAAAGGGTCTTAATAGACGCTTCTCCAAAGAAGACATGAAAATGGCCAATAAGCCAGAAAAGCTGTTCAATATTATTAGCCATTAGGAAACGTAAATCAAAATGATAATGAGATACTACTTTACTCCCACTAGGAGGACTAGAATAAAAAAGGCAAGACAGGTAATAAATTCTGGCCAGATGTAAAAAAAGTGGAGCCCTCATATATTTCTGGTGGGAATGTAAAACGGCGTAGCTGCTTCGGAAAAGTGTGGCAGGTCCTCAAAAGGTTAAACATAGTTACATTATGATCCAGCATTTCACTCCAAAGTATACAGGTAAAAGAAGCGATAACATAGGTTCACACAAAAACTAATTGTGTACACCAGTGTTTATAGCAGCATTATTCATGAGAGCCAAATGGTGAAAATGATCCAAATATCCATCAACAGATGAATAGTAAAATGTGGTATATCCATATAATGGCATACTTTTTGGCAATAAAAAGCACTGAAGTACTGCTTCATGCTGCAATACAAATGAACCTTAAAAATATCAGGCTCCAGTGCAGTGGGGTTTACAACTAATTAATCACAACCAGTTACAGATTTATTTGACCCCTTTCCGCTCTGACTGCTTCATTTGACTAGACTTGAAAGAAGCCAATCACAAAATACCATAAATTGTATGATTCCATTGATATGAAATGTCCAGAATAGGCAAATCTATAGAGACAGAAAATAGATTAATGGTTGCCTAAGGCTATGAGCAGAGTGGGGAGAATGGAGAATGACAGTTAATGGATATGGGTTTCTTTTAAGGAGAACAAAAATATTCTAAAATTAGACTGATGATGGTTACAAAACCCTGTGAACGTACTAAAAAACACTGAGCCATACACTTGAAATGAGTGGACTGTATGTTACATGAATTTTTATCTTAATAAATCTGTTAACAAGAATAAAAAAAGAGAGAAAAAAAGAGCTGGAAATGTTCCCGAACGCTTCTCTAAAATTAAACACTCTTTTGTTATCCTCCATGTTACCTAGTGAGCTGCTGGATCAATTTACCCAGCCCCGATATTTTCCTTATTTCCTGCCTTTGAGCTGTACTCTATAATTTAGTATTAACAGAAAGTTAATAGACACAACACATCCTTTGTTGTTAAATTTTACCCAGTGTTTACCATTTTCCTCCAACATACACATTTCCTCTGTTTTCCCACTGCAGCTGGCTGCCAAAACCTTGCAGAGAGAATAATTACCCTTCCGCCCCTCTTAGTTTCACGACAGTGCCAATCCTTGGTGCATAATCAAGTGTCTACAGAAAACTAATGGTTTGCGTGCCTCTCCAGGGGGCTTTAAATTCGCCAAACTGTTAACCAAACTATGAAGGTTTCCTCCCTCCTTTTTGGGGACCAAGAATAGGAGATATGGCAGGATTCATTATGTCCAGATCTCTCTGTTTTTTAGAGGATAACTCCCTTGCTAGAAAGAAATACTCTGTTTGCTTTTTTTCCTCCCTCTAAGTTTACTGACTTCCAAGGCATATTATAAGGGGTTTCCACCAAAATTTAGTCACAATTAGTCTTACCCCTATCCTGACAGTACTTTCAAATCTTTCCAACATTCTAAACCCAACCACTTGGCAGTTTTTCATCATGCTATTTCTTAGATGGGACATGGTCTTTCTGAAAGTTAGTAGGCCACTGTTCTCTAATTTAGAACATCTGCTTTCTAGACTGCTCTAATAATTTCTTATCTCTCCATAATCTGAAAGTCTTTGCCTAGAAGACCACTCTTTTCAGGAGTCTATCCATGAGGCATTAAAAAATAAAAACAGCATTATATTCACATAGTTAGCATGTCATCTTTCAATCTCTGAGCAATCTGATTCCATATTTGTGTGCCAGGTCAACCCTTAAAGGGTAGACTTTATTTTTAAAAATAGTGAAATTAAATAAAAGGGTAGTAAACATTCCACTTTACAAATAAAGTGAGTGAGGCCAGGCACGGTAGCTTATGCCTGTTATCCCAGCACTTTGGGAGGCCAAGGCAGGCGGATTGCTTGAGGTCAGGAGTTTGAGACCAGCTTGGCAAACATGGTGAAACCCTGTCTCTACTGAAAATACAAAAATTAGCTCAGCGTGGTGGTGGGTGCCTGTAATTCCAGCTACTGCGGAGGCTGAAGCAAGAGAATCGCTTGAACCTGTGAGGCGTAAGTTGCAGTCAGCCAAGGTCATGCCACTACGCTCTAGCCTGGGTAACAGTGAGACTCTGTCTCAAAAAAAAAAAAAAGAAAAAGAAATGAAGTGAGTGCTATGGAGAATGAGTTTGCATTTTCTCTCTGTGAATCTACTAGTATCATGCTGAAAGCTTAAAGCAAAACAAAAGTATCTGCCTTCTTATCTGAAAGAATGTAATTTACTTTATACCCTCATGTACTGCTGATGGGAATGTAAAATGGTGCAGTCACTTTGGACAACAGTCTAGAAGTGCCTCAAACAGTTAAACATAGTTACTATATGATCCAGCAATTCTATTACTAGGTATATACCAAAAAGAAATGAACACATAAATATACACAATAATGTATACATAAATGTCCATAGCAGCATTATTCATAATAGCCAAAATGTTATTATGGAAACAACCTAAATGTCCATTTACTGATGAACAGATAAAATGAGGCATGTTAATACAAGAGAACACCATTTGGCAATGAAAAGAAATGAAGTATGGTTCCATGTGATAATATCATGCTAAGTGAAAGAAGCCAATCACAAAAAAAAACCATGTTGTACAATTCCATTTATATGAAACGTACAGAATAGGCAAAACTTGAGAGACAGAATACAGGTTAGTGGTTGTCTATTTATAGGGGACGGGGGATTGGTGGTGGAGAGATTTCAGAGTGATGGCTAAGTGGTGTGGCGAGGGTTTCTTTTCTTTTCTTTTCTTTCTTTCTTTCTTTCTTTCTTTCTTTCTTTCTTTCTTTCTTTCTTTCTTTCTCTTTCTCTCTCTCTCTCTCTCTCTCTCTCTCTCTCTCTCTCTCTCTCTCTCTTTCTTTCTTTCTTTCTTTCTTTCTGTTTGTGAGACGGAGTCTTGCTCTGTCACCCAGGCTGGAGTGTAGTGGCGTGATCTCAGCTCACTGCAACCTCTGCCTCCCAGGTTCAAGCGATTCTCCTGCCTCAGCCTCCCAAGTAGCTGGGATTACAGGCATGCGCCACCACGTCCAGCTAATTTTTACATTTTTAATAGAGATGGGATTTCATCATATTGGTCAGGCTGGTCTCGAACTCCTGACCTCAGGGATCCTCCTGCCTGGGCATCCTAAAGTGCTGGGATTACAGGCACGAGCCATTGTGCCCAGCCAGGGTTTTCTTTTTTGGGAATAAAAAGTTCTAAAGACGATCGTGATGACAGTTGTACATACCTACGAATATACATAAAAGTCATTGATCTGCACCTTTACTTATTTATTTATTTATTTATTTATTTATTTTGAGAGATGCTTGCTCTGTCACTCAGCCAGAGTGCAGTGGTGCGATCTCGGCTGACCGCCACCTCCTGGGTTCAAATGCTTTTCCTGCCTCAGCCTCCTGGGGAGCTGGGATTACAGGCGCCCACCACCATGCCCAGCTAATTTTTGTATTCTTAGTAGAGACAGGGTTTCACTTCGTTGGCCAGGCTGGTCTCAAACTCCTTACCTTAGGTAATTCACCCACCTTGGCCTCCCAAAGTGCTGGGATTACAGGCGTGCCTGTACACTTTATTTTTATTATTTATCTTTTCATTTTTTGAGGCAGTGTCTTGCTCTATTGCCCAGGCTGGAGTACAGTGGTGTGATCTCAGCTTACTGCGACTTCCATCTCCCAGGTGCAAGTGATACTTCTGCCTCAGCCTCAAGAGTAACTAGGATTACAGGCACACGCCATCACATCCAGCTAATCTTTGTATTTTTATTTATTTTGAGACAGAGTCTCACTCTGTCACCCAGGCTGGAGTACAGTGGCACAATCTTGGCTCACTGCAACCTCTGCCTCCCAGGTTCAAGTGATTCTCCTGCCTCAGCCTCCTGAGTAGCTGGGACTACAGGTGCATGCCACAACATTCGGCGAATTTTTTGTATTTTTAGTAGAGACGGGGTTTCACCATGTTAGCCAGGATGGTCTTGATCTACTGACCTCATGATCCGCCCATCTTGGCCTCCCAAAGTGTTGGGATTACAGGCGTGAGCCACCGTGCCAAGTCTTTTTTTTTTTTTTAAATAAAACTGGTTTATTGAAGTATACTTTAAAAACCATAAAATCATTTATTTTAAATATACAGTTCAGTGAATTTTAGTAAATTTACAGATTTGCAAAACCATCACCACAATACAATTTTAGAACCTTTCCTTCATCAAAAGATCCCTTGTGCTATTGTAATTGCTCCCTGTCCTACCTACTAAATTCACATACAGGTTTTCGTATGAACATGTTTTCTTTTTTTTTTGTTTGAGACGGAGTCTCGCTCTGTTGCCCAGGCTGGAGTGCGGTGGCACAATCTCGGCTCACTGCAAGCTCCGCGTCCCAGGTTCACGCCATTCTCCTGCCTCAGCCTCCCGAGTAGCTGGGACTACAGGTACCCGCCACCGCACCCGGCTAATTTTTTTGTATTTTTAGTAGAGACAGGGTTTCACCGTGTTAACCAGGATGGTCTCGATCTCCTGACCTCATGATCCACCTGCCTCGGCCTCCCAAAGTGCTGGGACTACAGGCATGAGCCACCGTGCCCAGCCTATATGAACATGTTTTCATTTCTCTTGGGTATATACCTAGTAGTGGAATTGCTGGGTCATATGATAACTCCATGTTTAACTTTTTGAGGAAATGTCAAACTATTTTCCAAAGCAGCTGTACCTTTTTCACATGAAATACAGTTTTGAAAGCTGTTTTCTAATGTAAAAGTGTTCAGCAGTAAATTATTATAAATATATTAAAATAAACCTTATTTATTATTTTTATTTTTTATAGAGATCGGGTCTCACTATATTGACCAGGCTGGTCTTGAACTCCTACCCTCAAGTAATCCTACTGCCTTCGCCTCCCAAAGTGCTGGAATTATAGGCATAAGCCACCACACTGGGCCTAACATAAATTTTAAAGAATATTTATCCTAATTCCATCTAGCCATAACACAATGAATTTCATTTATTTTCCAAAAGCATATACCACATATATTTATAAGATTGTGATAATAAAGAACATAACACTTAGATTCTTAGTTTTCATTCATTTTTTTTCTTCCGATGAATAGAAAAGCAGTTTTCACTCTTGTTATATATTTATGTAGTCATTTGCAGGAATCATTTTTTCAGACTTAATTTGTTATGACAGTGATTACTATCAAAAGTTATAAAGTAGATTCAATTATCATACACTTTTAGGAAGGCTAGAATACTGAAAACACCCGTCAATTTCTTTTTTTGTTTGTTTGTTTGGAGACAGAGTCTCGCTCTATCCCCAGGCTGGAGTGCAGTTGCACAATATTGGCTCACTGTAACCTCTGCCTCCTGGGTTCAAGCGATTCTCCTGTCTCAGCCTCCTAAGTAGCTGGGATTACAGGTGCATGCTACCACGCCCGGCTAATTCTTGTAGTTTTAGTAGAGATGGGGTTTTGTCATATTGGCCAGGCTGGTCTTGAACTGCTGGCCTCAGGTGATCCACCCTCCTCAACCTCCCAAAGTGCTGGGATTACAGGTGTGAGCTACCATGCCCCGCTCCGTGTCAATTTCTTCAAAAGACATGCTTTCATCAGTGGCATTTGCCAGTCAGAAAATCTAAACTATTTCAACATTTAGAATAAATGATGTAATTAACAGAGTTTCAAAAATATATCAGTTTTTTCACTTAAAAAGGTCAGCTCGCCAGACATAGTGGCTCACGCCTGTAATCCGAGCTCTTAAGGAGGCAGAGGCAAGAGGATAGCTTGAGCCCAGGAGTTTGAGACCCGCCTGGGCAATACAGCGAGACCTCATTCTCCACAAAAAGGAAAAACAACAACAAAAGACTAAAAAAGGTCAGCTTATAGTTTCTGGTTTTCATAGTGAAAAGATTCTGACAGCTTGGAGCTTTAGATTAGTTATTCCAATGCTTCAAGTGCTAATTAAAAGGTAAAATTATTTTAAAAGGCTGGGAGCAGTGGCTCACACCTGTAATCCCAGCACTTTGGGAGGCTGAGGAAGGAGGATCGCTTGAGGCCAGGAGTTCAAGACCAGAATGGGCAACGTGGAGAGATCCCCATCTCTACAAAAAAAGAAAAAATTTTTTAAAAATTTTAAATAAGAAGTCAATAAAAACATCAGTGGTTCAGATTACCAACCTTAAACACATCCTCAATGCATCTACTAAGTTCTTCTTCTGTCACCAAAATAGTTCCTGGTACCATGTGACTCTCTGGAATCTCTAGAAAAACAAAAACAAAAACACAAAATTACCCATATTTAGTGCCTCACTGAATAGAACATACTAAAGCTAAGGAAGAAAGTTTTACTAAAAAGATGGCTCAGTAGGTAACAGCTAAGATCAGAAAATTGACACGGTTACCATTGAACAATATACCCTTCATACACATTTCATAGAATATATGATGCCAGTGATTATAAACATGAATTGTTATTTTACATATCACTAAGAAAAAACACCAACATTGCCAATTAACCTATAACACATTATCACTTAGAATTTTCATTTTAGGCCAGGCACTGTGGCTCAGGCCTGTAATCCCAGTACTTTGGGAGGCCGAGGCGAGCGGATCACAAAGTCAGGAGTTCGAGACCAGCCTGGCCAACATGGTGAAACCCGGTCTCTACTAAAAATATAAAAAGTTAGCCAGATGTGGTGGCGCAGGCCTGTAGTCCCAGCTACTCAGGAGGCTGAGGCAGGAGAATCACTTGAACCCAGGAGGCGGAGGTTGCAGTGAGTCGAGATTGTGTCACTGCACTCAAGCCTGGGCAACAGAGTGAGACTCTGTCTCAAAAAAAAAAAAAAAAGAATTTTCATTTTAAACTTAATTGAATAAAAATTGGGGATTGGATAAATGAAAATGGCAGCATTGGCCAAGTGCGGTGGCTCATGCCTGTGATCCCAGCACTTTGGGAGGCTGAGGTGGGTGGATCACAAGGTCAGGAGATCGAGACCATCCTTGCTAATACAGAAAAAATCTGTCTCTACTAAAAATACAAAAAATTAGTCTGGGTGTAGTGGCTCACGCCTGTAATCCCAGCACTTTGGGAGGCCGAGGTGGGCGGATCACGAGGTCAGGAGTTCGAGACCAGCCTGACCAACATGGTGAAACCCCATCTCTAATAAAAATACAAAAATTAGCTGGGCGTGGTGGCCTGTGCCTGTAATCCCAGTTACTCAGGAGGTTGAGGCAGGAGAATCGCTTGAACCCGGGAGGCTGAGGTTGCAGTGAGCTGAGATTATACCACTGTACTCCAGCCTGGGTGACAGAGCAAGACTCCGTCTCAAAACAAACAAACAAACAAAAAAATTTAGCTGGGCGTGGTGGTGGGCGCCTGTAATCCCAGCTACTCGGGAGGCTGAGGGAGGAGAATAGCGTAAACCTGGGAGGCGGAGTTGCAGTGAGCTGAGATCGCGTCACTGCACTCCAGCCTGGGTGACAGAGCGAGACTCTGTCTCAAAAAAAAAAAAAAGAAAGAAAATGGCAGAGTTAATAGTTGTATCTAGGTGATAGGTACATAAGAGTTCATTATATAATCTCTATAGCATGTGTTTTAAAATTTCCCTTCAAAAAGTTTTAAAATAGTTACATTTTTTTATTTATTTGAGACAGGGTCTTGCTCTATAACCCAGGTTTTGGAGTGGAACTGTGCAATCATGGCTCACTGAAGCCTCAACCTCCTGGGCTCAAGTGATCCTCCTACCTCAGCTTCCTGAGCAGCTGGGAATACAGGCGTGCACCAACACGCCCACCTAATTTTTAAAATGTTTTCTAAAGACAGGTTCTCATTATGTTACCCAGCCTGGTCGCAAACTCCTGGGCTCAAGCGATCCTCCCGCCTCAGCAATCCCAGCACTTTTGGAGGCTCAAGCAGGAAGATCACTTGAGCCCAGGAGTTCCAGACCAGCCTGGACAATATAGGAAGACCCCAACTCTATAAAAAACAAAAATTTTTAAAAAGTTTTAAGTTTTACAATGTCTTTCTATTTATTTAGACATAGTTTTATTTTATATATATATATATATATATATATTTTTTTTTTTTTTTTTTTTTTAGCAAGGGTCGTACTATGTCACCCAGGCTAAAGTGCAGAGGCGTGATTATGGCTCACTGCAGCCTCAATCTCCCAGGCTCAAGCGATCCTCCCACCTCAGCCTCCCAAGTAGCTGGGGCTATAGGTGCTTGCCACCACGCCTGGCTAATTTTTACATTGTTTTTTGGTTAAGATGGGGTTTTGCCATGTTGCCCAAGTGGTCTCGAACTTCTGGGCTCAAGCAATCTGCCCGCCTAAGCCTCCCAAAGTGCTGAGATTACAAGCATTAGCCACCATGCCCATCTATGATTCTTGATTGAACTTTGGATTTAAAAAAACAGCTCTAAAAGAAATTATTGAAAAAATTAGAGAAGTTTGAATGGAATTTATATATTATATCACAGCATATTGTATAAATGTTAAATTTCCTGGGTGTGGTAATTGCATTGCGGTTATGTAGGAGACTGACATTTTTCTTTGGAGATGCATACTGAATTATTTAGGGGTGAAGTGTTGTGATGTCTGCAACTAACTCTCAAATGCTTCAGAAAAGATATGTTTATATGTGCAGAAAGAGAGAAAGAAAAAACAAATGTGGCCAAAATGTAAAGTTATTCAGTCTAGGTGATCTCTTTTTTTTTTTTTTGAGACGGAGTCTCACTCTGTCGCCCAGGCTGGAGTGCAGTTGCTGGATCTCGGCTCACTACAAGCTCCGCCTCCCGGGTTCACGCCATTCTCCTGCCTCAGCCTCCCAAGTAGGTTTCAGCGTGGTCTCTATCTCCTGACCTCGTGATCCGCCCACCTCGGCCTCCCAAAGTGCTGGGATTACAGACATGAGCCACCGTCCCGGCCCAGTATACTCTTCTTGAAACTTGTAAGTGAATTTCTCAAAATAACAAGTTGCAGGGAGGGGAAGGAAAACTAAAGACACTGAAATAACACAAATTTAAATCATTTAAACATAAAATACTGAAGAAGGTCCTTTAGAGGCACACCCAACCACCACACTTCCTCCTTTACCTGCTGTACTCAAACATCGATGAAGAGGAGCTAACACTGGCTGGAGCAAATACTTTGCTGCCAATTGTGGGCGTTCTCTTGACAAAGTTATAAAGGTAGTGGTGGCAACTCTCTGAAACTGTCGTGCTGTCAATTTATCCT
Source organism: Chlorocebus sabaeus (assembly GCF_047675955.1). Lineage (NCBI taxonomy): Eukaryota > Metazoa > Chordata > Mammalia > Primates > Cercopithecidae > Chlorocebus > Chlorocebus sabaeus. Next base: position 65,828,801 of record NC_132908.1, on the reverse strand, counting down.
GAAAGTGAAATAAATCCAGAACCTACAAAAATATTACAAGAAGTAAATGTCAGTTTTTTGCAAGGAATATGACATTAACTAAAAAGAAAAAGCATGAATTTTTTAAGCCAAAAAAAATAAACTCACTTCAATAACACTGATTCAACAGAATTCTTTTCTTAATTTAACATACCCAGGATCAAAGGGTAAGAGAGCTGAACAGGCAGTGTTTTTATTTTTAATTAAAAATTTGTTTTGCCCATCCCTCATACTTGCAGTGTTTTTATTATTTTATCAAATTTATAAAATACAGGCTCATTTTAGGCACACGCATAGGGAGTATTAATTAAGAAAACTCCACATTTTTCATGTATCAGATTAGGAAAGATCAAAAACTTTGTAACACATTGTGTGGGTAAAAATGTTGGAAAATAGGTACATAAAGCATATCAATCAAAAATTTAAATGCATAAAACCTTTGAACCAATAATTTCAATTCTAGGAATTTTTCCTATGGTAATACTGGTAGTTATGTACAAAGACTTAGGGATATTAACTGTAGTGTAATTTGTAATAGAAAAAGAATGGAAAGAACTCAAATGTCCATCAATAGCAATGTACTATAATAAATTATAGTACATTAATATGATGAAATATCATGTACCCATGAAAATGAATGAAATGATCTCCAAGGTACACTATTTTTTTTCTTTTTTTTTTGGATGGAATCTCGCTCTGTCACCCAGGCTGGAGTGCATTGGTGTGAACTCGGCTCACTGCAACATCTGCCTCCCGGGTTCAAGTGATTCTCTATCCTCAGCTTCCTGAGTAGCTAGGACTATAGGCGTGCACCACCACACCTGGCCGATTTTTGTATTTTTAGTAGAGACAGGGTTTCTCCATGTTGGCCAGGCTGGTCTCGAACTCCTGTCCTCAAGTGATCTGCCCACCTCAGCCTCCCAAACTGCTGGGATTACAGGAGTGAGCCATTGTGCCTGGCCACAGTACACTATCAATGAAAAAAAGCAAAATGAAAGAGAGCATGCTGCATGCTATCATTTAGATAGAAATTAGCACTGGCCTTGTGTGGTGGCTCACGCCTGTAATCCCAGCACTTTGGGTGGATCACCTGAGGTCGGGAGTTCGAGACCAGCCTGACCAACATGGAGAAACTCCATCTCTACTAAAAATACAAAATTAGCCAGGCCTCGTGGCGCATGCCTGTAATCCCAGCTACTCAGGAGGCTGAGGCAGGAGAATTGCTTGAACCCGGGAGGTGGAGGTTGTGGTGAGCCGAAAGCTCGCCATTGCACTCCAGCCTGGGCAACAAGAGCAAAACTCTCTCTCAAAAAAAAGAATTAGCATTAATTTTACCATCATATGTGTATATGTTAATGTATGTGTGTATGCACATACACGTTAATACACACATACATTAACATATACACATATGATGGTATATGCATAATATACAGAATATCTCTGGAAAGAAATTCATAGCAGTGACTACCTCTGAGGGACTGGAAAACAGGAATGGGAGACTTAGATTTTGGTTTACTCTTGTATGCTTTTTAAATTGTTTGCCATGTTAATTTACCTTGTTTATTTAATATCTACATTTAAATATCTACCAATATTATACTTGAGTTCCATTCCTGTGCAGTAAGAAAAAACTCAGAGGAAAAAAACTAATTAAAAACACATGGAGAGAAAAGATAATGAACAAGATGAAACTTGAGTTTCGTATTCTAGCTCTGAGAGCGAGCTGGGCCAATCATTCAATAGTGGTAAGGCATTCTTTTTTTTTTTTTTTGAGACGGAGTTTCGCTCTTGTCGCCCAGGCTGGAGTGTAATGGCTCAATCTCGGCTCACGGCAACCTCCACCTCTGGGGTTCAAGCAATTCTCCTGCCTCAGCCTCTTAAGTAGCTGGGATTACAAGCATGTGCCACCACACTCAGCTAATTTTGCATTTTTTTTACTGGAGACGGGGTTTCTCCATGTTGGTCAGGCTAGTCTTGAACTCCCGATCTCAGGTGATCCGCCCACCTCGGCCTCCCAAAGTGCTGGGATTACAGGTGTGAGCTACTGCGCCTGGCCTCGCCGTTCTTAAACTGCACAATTAGGTCAGTCTCTTCCATAGGTTTTTATTCATTTATTAAGAAGACTCCTCACTAAACAATAAACTTAAATATTATACTGCTTTTATCTCAATCCTAGAGGAACATTAAAAGTCCTCTTTCTGTACATAAGCTGATAATCCTCAAATGGTCAACAGAAACAAAATGATGCACCTGGGGGCAGATGTCCCGGTAGTAACTCTCTGGTGAAAGAGACTGCTGGGGACAAGAGGCCAAAATCTTTGCGATCAGGTCACACTTCTTCCAGTCAGCAGCCGTCGCCTCAGCATCACTTCCACCAGCTGCCCCTGCTGGTACAATGGAGAGAGATGTCAGCAGCTCACAGCAAATCCCCACAGAAGGTCCCACATAACACATCTGTCTTAAAATTCAGGGTAAAATGCATTTATCTTCTCTATTGAAAATAGCTTATTTTTTTTCTATAAGATAATCCACCCTTCTATACTTTCCTTTTTATGTTTTTTATTTCATATTTGTTTATTATTATTATATTTTTGAGACAGAGTCTTGTTCTGTCGCCCAGGCTGGAATGCAGTGGCATGATCTCAGCTCACTGCAACCTCTGCCTCCCAGGTTCAAGAGATTCTCTTGCCTCAGCCTCCCGAGTAGCTGGGATTACAGGCATACACCACCATGCCCAGGTAATTTCTTTCTATTTTTAGTACAGACAGGGTTTTGCCATGTTGACCAGGCTGGTCTCGAATTCTGACCTCAGGTGATCTGCCCACCTCGGCCTCCAAAGTGGTGTGACGACAGGCAGGAGCCACCATGCCCAGCCTATATTTTCTTTTTGATGCTAGTTTCTGGGAAATTCAGAGAAAAACTAGCACTTAGTCACTATAATGATATTATTCATATAACTGGAATACTAGCTTCACCATGTTTATTACTATTATTATTATTCTGTCTCCTTGTATGTATCATTTCATCTAAACTGTCTTAAGCCACAGCCGTAGAGTGACAGGGACCAGAATTACTTTACCATCTTAAGCAATTATAAAATTGGACAAAATATATAAACAATGGTTTCCAGACAATGCACAACAAGCAGCCCAGGACACTGATCCCTGAGAGAAGAGAAGCAAACAAACTGAGCTTGACAACTACCCTTGTTCACCGCCTGGAGAGAGTTTTCAGGCGATAGCAAGAGCAGCCCAAATGAAGCCTGGCATATTGGTGAGTGGAAGAAACATAGTTCAGAGTTCAGGGAGGCCAACGCAGCTGGAATTTTCAGGGCAAAAAATACCAGAGAGGAGGAAGTTACACATAGAGAGAGTTCCAAAGATCTGCAAAAGGGTCCTTTCTCAGGTCTTTGGTAGAGTATGATATGTGTATGTGTGAGGAAAATACCAAAGCCTGGGGCAATAACCAACAGAAAGGAGTAGGGGAAACAACCCCCATGGTTCATAAAGGCTGGGAATAGTTGTGTTCCCACTAGCCAGCCTGGGAGGATCTCCTAATACACAGGGCAACAACTAGAATTCTCAGAAGTGTATTGTCTTAGTACAATCTGTATTGTTACACTTAGTACAATACACTTAGTATAATACAATAATGGGTTAAATTACCTTAAAGGTTGCTGTAGAACCACACTAACACAGCTGAAAAGCCAGGATCAAATGGACTAAACTAATTACAAGTAACTTAATTGTATTCCAGAACAAAGTCCAACCAAGGAATATAAAAATCTGGCACTCAGCAATGTAAAATAAAAATGTTCAGCATCCAGTCAAAAATTATCAGGCATATCCATATGAGGAAATATTATTCAGTCATAAAAAGAAATAATGTTTATGGAGGACTGACTCATTCATGTTATAACACGACTAAACCTTGGCTGGGTGCGGTGGCTCACACCAGCACTTTGGGAAGCCGAGGCAGGTGGATCACCTGAGGTCAGGAGTTTGAGACCAGCCCGGCCAACATGGTGAAAACCCGCCTCTACTAAAAATACAAAAATTAGCCAGGTGTGATGACACGTGCCTGTAATCCCAGCTACTTGGGAGGCTGAGGCAGGAGAATCGCTTGAACCTGGGAGAAGGAGGCTGTGGTAAGCTGAGATCATACCATTGCATTCCAGCCTAGGTAACAACAGCAAAACTCCATCTCAAAAACAAACGAACAAACAAACAACATGAATAAACCTCAAAAACATTACGTGAAGTAAAGGAAGCCAGACACAAAGACCATATATTGTATGAAATGCCAATACGGGTAAATCCAAAGACACCAGGAAGTGAACTAGTACTTACCAGAGTCTGAGAGGAGGGGAGAATGAGGAGTGGTGATTGCTAGTGAGTATGAGGGCTTCTTTGGGGGGATATGGGGAGAGGGTTGATAAAAATGTTCTGGAAATAGATATTGGTGATGATTGCACAACTCTGTGAATATACTAAACACCACCAAACTGTACTCTTTAAAAAAAAAGTGACTTCTGGCCGGGTGCGGTGGTTCACTCCTGTAACCCCAGCACTTTGGGAGGCCGAGGCAGGTGGATCACCTGAGGTCAGGGGTCCAAGACCAGCCTGGCCAACATGGTGAAACTCCATTTCTTCTAAAAATTTTTTTAAAAATTAGCTGGGTGTGGTGGCATGCACCTGTAGTCCCAGGTACTCGGGAAGCTGAGGCAAGAGAATCTCTTGAACACAGGAGACGGAAGTTGTAGTGAGCCAAGATCGCGCCACGGCACTCCAGCCTGGGAGATTGCAGTGAGCTGAGATTGCGTCACCGCACTCCAGCCTGGGCGACAGAGTGAGACTCTGTCTCAAAAAAATAAATAAATAAAAAATAAAAAGTGACTTCTATGGTATGTGAATAACATCTAAAAAAAAAAAAAAAATTACCAGGCATGCAAAGAAGGAAAACAATATGGCTTATAATTAGAAGAAAAAAATCAACAGAACAGGCTGTGGGCGGTGGCTCGTGTCTGTAATCCCAGAACTTTGGGAGTCCAAGGTGGGCGGATCACCTGAGGTCAGGAGTTCAAGACCAGCCTGGCCAACATGGTGAAACCCTGTCACTACTAAAAATACAAAAATTAGTCGGGCATGAGGATGCACACCTGTAGTCCCAGCTACTTGGGAGGCTGAGGCAGGAGAATCTCTTGAACCTGGGAGGTGGAGGTTGCAGTGAGCAATGATTGTGCCACTGCACTCCAGCCTGGGTGACACAGCAAGACTCCGTCTCAAAAAAAAAAAAAAGAAAAAGAAAAAAACCAATAGAACAGACCCCAAAAAACAGAGATAACACAGAGATAACAGAATTAGAAGACAAGACCATTAAGACAACTTTATTTACTTTTTTTTTTTTTTTGAGACAGTCTTACTCTGTCATCTAGGATAGAATGTAGTGGTGTGATCTTAGCTCACTGCAACCTCCCCCTCCCGGGTTCAAGCAATTCTTCTGCCTCAGCCTCCCGAGTAGCTGGGACTACAGGCATGTACCACCACACCCAGCTAATTTTCTGTATTTTTAGTAGAGGTGGGGTTTCACCATGTTGGCCAGGCTGGTCTCAAACTCCTGACCTCGTGATCGGCCCACGTTGGCCTCCTAAAGTGCTGGAATTTCAGGCGTGAGCCACTGCACCTGGCCCATTAAGACAACCATTAAAATTTGTCCTTGGCCAGGCACAGTGGTTCATGCCTGTAGTCTCAGCACTTTGGGAGGCCAAGGTAGGTGGCTCACTTGAGACCAGGAGTCCAAGACCTGCCTGGGCAATATGGCGAAACCCTGTCCCTACTAAAAATACAAAAATTACCTGGGTGTGGTGGTGCATGCCTGTAATCCCAGTTGCTCAGAAGGCTGAGGCACAAGAATTGTTTGAACCTGGGAGGTGGAAGTTGCAGTGAGCCAAGATCATGCCACTGCACTCCAGCATGGGAGACAGAGCAGGACCCTGTCTCTGGGAAAAAAAAAATTTAAAAGACAAAAATAAAAAAGACATAGAGAAAAAAAGACACACACACAAAAAGAGCATTAGTTATTTGCAGGACAACATTAAACGTAATATTTGGTGTAATTCAAATCTCAGAAAGAGAGATCTGAGGGGAGTACAGAGAAAAATATTTGAAGATAATGTCTGAGAAATTTCCAAATATGGCAAAACTATAAACCCACAGCTCCAAAAAGCAGAAAAAAACAAAAAGAAACCAACAACACACCAAGGTATATTATAATCAAATTTCTAAAAACCAGCCATAAGAGAAAAATCTTAAAAGAAGGAAAAACAGTATATCATTTACAGAGGAACAAAGATAAGAATGATAGCAGACTTCTCGTCAGAAATGACCCAAGCCAGAAGACAACGGAATATCTTAAAAGTACTAAAAGAAAAAATAAATGTCAACCTAGAATTCTATACCCAACAAAAAATATATTTCAAAAAGGAAAATGAAGTAGACTTTTTGAGACAAACAAAAGCTAGAAAATTAATTGCCAGGCCGGGTGCAGTGGCTCACACCTGTAATCCCAGCACTTTGGGAGGCCAAGGCAGGTGGATCACCTGAGGTCAGGGGTTCAAGACCAGGCTGGCCTACATGGCAAAACCCCGTCTCTACTAAAAACACAAAAATTAGCCAGGTGTGGTGCTGTATGCGTGTAGGCCAAGACAGGTGGATCGCCTGAGGTCAGGAGTTCAAGACCAGGCTGGCCAACATGGTGAAACCCCATCTCTACTAAAAATACAAAAAGTTAGCCAGGCCAAAAAAAATTAGCCGGCATGGGGCAGCCACCTGTAATCCCAGCTACTTGGGAGGTTGCAGCAGGAGAATCGCTTGAACCCAGGAGGCAGAGGTTGCAGTGAACCGAGATCATGGGCAACAAGAGCGAAACTCTGTCTCAAAACAAAACAAAACAAAACAAAACAAAATTCATTGCCAGTAGACCTACACTATAAGAAATGGTAACTAAAGTTCAGGCAGAAGGAAATTTGCACTGAAATTTTGATCTACGTAAAGAAATAAAGACCACCAGAAATGGCAAATATAAACCTGCCTCAAACCATTTTGGGAAAGAAACAAGGTATGAATAGATAACAACAAATATATACATGCACAAGTTGGGGGAACTCATAGGAAAAAGAGGGTTCTGATTTTCTTATAGCACCTCTCCAATCTGCATGCCCTTAAGTGAGATCTAACCCTTCTTGGAAAAGGAAGGTGCAAAGACCTGTTTCTAGGGGACAACTTCTTATGGGTAACTGACCATTTCTCATTTCATTGGCCCTAGAAGCCACTGGGGGGAGAACTGAGGGAAGGTAATATTATAGCCACTCCAGACCAAATCTACCAATGTCTGCCAACCACACTGACCTCACTTTTGTCTGATAGGACCAAGGTACATTAACTATGCCAGAAATGAAGTCAAGATTTATTCTTCTAGCTCTCTTCCTTCTTCCCCACATATCCAGCCCTTCATTAAGTTTTGGCAACTCTCCTCCTTAAATATCTCTCAAATCCATTCGTTTCTCTCCATTTCCACGGCCACTGCATTAATCCAAGCCTCCGTGATTCCTCAGATGTCTGCCTTTTAACTGATCTCCCTGCTTCTGCTTTTACCCAATCCATTCTTCACAATACCTCCAGATAGATATTTCTAAACTGCAGATTTGATCATGTTCTCCCTTTCTTAAAACCTGTTAATGGTTTCACATTTCCCTCAGAATAAAGTTCAACATCCTGAACTCAGCCTATCAGGCCTCCCTGAGGTGGCCCCCAGCCACCATCCCTGCTCACTGCACACCACTCTAGCTGTACTCTGCCCTCATTACCCACGTGGAGATATCCTCAGAAGCACTATGCTCATTCCTACTTCAGTTCCTCATATATGCTACTCTCTCTGCCTACAACTATCTTCCCTCACTCTTCAGCTAGTTAATTCCAACTCAGCCTTCAGGGCTCAGTTTAAATGCCGTTTCTGTAAAAAAGCCACGAAGTTTGTGGTAAGTTGTTGCAGTAACAATAGGAAACAGGCATGGGATAAGGGAGATAAGGGACTGAACACACAAAAAAGGCAAAGTGTTCACCAGGATAAAGGTGAAGGGGATCCTTGGATGGCAGCTGAGTAGAAGGTAACCAGGATAGAGTAAAGCAGGTCAGAAAATCCAGAGAAAGATGTTTCCAAGAAGATAAAACTGATAGAATATCTGGTGGGTTTTTGTTTGCTTGTTTGAGACAGAATATCGCTCTGCCACCCAGGCTGGAGTGCAGTGGTGTGATCATGGTTCACTAAAGCTACAACTTCTAGAGCTCCAGCAATCCTCCTGCCTCAGCCTCCTGAGTAGCTGGGACCACAGGTGCATGCCACCACACCCAGCTAATTTTTGTATTTTTGGTAGAGATAGGGTTTCACCATGTTGCCCAGGCTGGTCTCCTGAGCTCAAATGATCCACCTGCCTTGGCCTCCCAAAGTGTTGGGATTATAGGCATGAGTCACTGTGCCCAGCCTTTTTGATGTTTTTGAATGTATTAAAAGGAGATTTAAACAAAAGACGGAGAGCTTGAGAAAAGATTAGTGATAAGCATATAGAAAACTAATCAGATGTACAAAAAAAAAAGATTAACTTCAGGAAGTACAAAAGAGTATGTAAAAAAAAGAAAGTAAACATAATATACAACGTAGCTCAGCTGTAAATAATAATTACAGAGTTACACTAATATAAATACTGAATATTGATCTAACCAAAACTGAGATATAAATATACTAAGGAGATGGGAAAATACAAATGTACTTAGGGGAATGATGGCATTGTTATGAAAGAGAACAAGATCCTCTTCCACTCATGGTGAGAGGTAGATACATGATGCCTGAAACTGAAAAACTTATGAATTCCCATATATTAGAAATATAGAGGTAAATGGCCAGGCGCAGTGGCTCACGCCTGTAATCCCAGCACTTTGGGAGGCTGAGGCGGGTGGATCTCGAGGTCAGGAGATCGAGACCATCCTGACTAACACGGTGAAACCCCGTCTCTACTAAAAATACAAAAAATTAGCCGGGCGTGGTGGTGGGCGCCTGTAGCCCCAGCTACTCAGCAGGCTGAGGCAGGAGAATGGCGTGAACCCTGGAGGCGGAGGTTGCAGTGAGCCGAGATCACGCCACTGCGCTCCAGCCTGGGTGAAAGAGCAAGACGCCGTCTCGGGGAAAAAAAAAAAACAAAAAACAGGTAAATACCAGAAAAAACTCACTGGAAGAGTTCAAAGTGGTTGCTTCCAGAGATGGGAAATGGATTGGAATGGTACCAAGGACTGCTATTTTTCACTATAAGTCTCATAGAACTATTTGACTTTAAATGATGTACATGTCTAATTTTCTCTAAAAAATAAAACAAAAAATATTTAAATTAAAAACTACCACTATGCTTAGCATTGACTTTTTTCCTATTAATGAGAACTTAGATAGTATAAATGGGGGAATGACTCTAAAACTTCATCCCAAAGTTTGTGTCTCAATGGTATTTCTCAAAGGTATTCCTGGCTTCAAGAAAGTTATTTTACATTTCACCTTTTTTTTTTTTTTTTTTTTTTGAGACAGGGTCTTGCTTTTCTTGCCCAGGCTGGAATGCAGTGCCATGACATTGGCTCACTATAGCCTCGAACTCCTGGGCTCAAGTGATCATCCTGCCTTGGCCTCCCAAATAGCTGGGACCACAGGTGGGCACCACCATACCTGGCTATTTTATTTTTCTTTTTTGTAGAAACAGAGTCTTGCTATGTTGCCCAGGCTGCTCTTGAACTCCTGGCCTCAGACAGTCCTTCTGCCTCAGGCTCCCAAAGTGCTAGGATTACAGGCGTGAGCCACCACACACAGCTTTATTATTATTATTATTGAGATGAAGTCTCACTCTGTCACCTAGGCTGGAGTGCAGTGGCACGATCTTGGCTCACTGCAACCTCCACCCCCCAAGTTCAAGCGATTCTCCTGCCTCAGCCTCCCAAGCAGCTGGGGTTAGGCACCCGCCATCAAGCCAGGCTAATTTTTGTATTTTAGTAGAGACAGGGATTCACCATGTTGGCCAAGCTGGTCTTGAACTCCTGACTTCAAGTGATCTGCCTGCCTTGGCCTCCTGAAGTGCTGGGATTACAGGTGTGAGCCACCGTGCCCAGCCCACACCTAGCTTTATTTAACATTTACTTTAGGGCTTTTACTTCAACTTTCTGTGTAATGTTTTCCCCGGATATTATAAATTATTTGAAATGGCTTACAATATTGTTCAATAAAATAGGCAGTATACCACAAGTGTTTTAGGAAAAGAGCAAGAGAATTGGTTTCTTTGGTAAAGAAGTTCATTAAGGGCATCTAAGTTTAACCTGTTCAATCCCTGCAAGGACATAATTGAGTTTCAGTCAGGTTTTAAAGGTAAATACTAAAGACCAATAATTCACCTCAGACTCTGACTCAAAGGAAAACAGATGCCAAAGTCACAGAAACATTTTATTTCTTACCACCTGCTCCTTCCAAAATGCCCCGGACTACTGCCTGAACACCATTAGGCCTCATTAACCTTTCAGAGAGCAGCTGTCCACATAGACGCCGAAGCCAAGCTGGGGCCCGACACCTCAGCTGTGTCTTCACATCTGTGCAGGACTGAGAAAAAGAAGAAGGTGTAAATTCTGAGTGTCACTGAAATAGATATGATGGCCGGGAACAGTGGTTCATGCCTGTAAAAATAAAAAAAAGGAGAAGAAGAAGAAATAGCTATGATATGTAGACTTATTTATTTAGAGACGGAGTTTCATTCTTGTCACCCAGGCTGGAGTGCAGTGGCACAATCTTGGCTCACTGCAACCTCCACCTCCTGGGTTCAAGCAATTCTCCTGCTTCAGCCTCCTGAGTCATTGAGAGTACAGGCACGCGTCACCATGCCTGGGTACTTTTTGTATTTTTAGTATAGACGGGGTTTCACCATGTTAGTCAGGCTGGTCTCGAACTCCTGACCTCAGGTGATCCACCTGCCTCAGCCTCCCAAAGTTCTGGGATTACAGGCGTGAGCCACCATGCCCAGCTAGACATCATTTTTTAAAAGTGCTGAGTCATACTGACAATTAACAGTGTGCTATACAGACTTCAAAAGAGCAATATTTTTTCCTTAACAAAACAAAACCAAAAAAAAAACTTTACAAAACCTTCTTCTGCATTACTTTTAAGAAAGTAAAAAACAGTGGAAAAGCAATGAAATTTCAAACTGATAAACAGACAAATGCATGAGCAACTAAAATGTAGATCTTGGGAACACAAAGTTAATGCAACCAATCTCTGAATGTAGCCCTGACAATCAAATCCAGTTTCCAAGGAAGATTCTTATGAACGTTATTTGCCACTAAGAGGGCGGTTCACAACAGGGAGGGAGCACTCCAGCCCTTGCCTCTGTGGCATTAGCAACTCTGATTCCTGTGACACAGTTCCAAAAAATAGTTGGATTTCTTTTTTTTTTTTTTTTTGAGATGAAGTCTCACTCTGTCGCCCAGGATGGAGTGCAGTGGCACGATCTCAGCTCACTGCAACCTCCGCCTCCAGGGTTCACGCCATTCTTATCCCTAGCAGAATATACACTACTATATGTTTGAAACAAAGGAACTAAGAATAGAACAAATAATATCTCTAGTTTTAATTTCTTGACTTCAAATACATTATCCATTCAAAGAATTAGTGTCCAGATACTTGTGCTGAAAGAACGTTTTGTCAAACAGCCAATTTTTAGTTAAAAAAAGAGAAGCTCTAGTTTCAGAATGAATAAAATATATCTCACATAAAATTGCCGTAAGTCTTAAAAAAAGTGATCATAATATTCTTGGGAAAAGTGTCCATCATTTCATTAGAGAAAAGGTCTTTTAAATTATCCTAAGGGTCAGTGTCATCTAGTTTTATAAACATCATTTTATGATCTAAAAGGTGAAAAAGGCTCAACTAGATCATTAAATAGGGAACTGAAGTTATTTAATTTTCTAGAAGAAGCCAGCATACCACACATTATATTAATGAGTCACCCCCAAGAGTCCCCAGGCCTGAGTACCTGGGGTGGTCCTCCCTGGAGGATAAGCAGTTCCCGGACTGCTAAGGGCTGATAGACTTGATCCAACATGTCTCTCAAGGCCCCCCTGGATAGGGTTCTTTCCTCTTCAGTTAGAACCTAAAAGAAATATGCACTTGGCTTTAGTGGAATTCAAACCAGGCAGACAATAGAAGGTAATGTTTTACAACACTGTACAGAGATACTTGTGAGAGGAGCGGAAGGAAGGTTTCTATCCTCTCTGATTTCCTTCCACATGGGGGAAGCTGTACTACTAAAACATTCCTGGTCCTCTCTCCATCTCGCTCACTCCACTTCTGCGCAGGTTATGAGACTGATCTTACTGCTGAGGGTGGAGTAAACTCACTTATTGGCTGGTTTTGGCATGCATCTCTCAGCTCGTTCCTCTTCTGTCTTTTGAGAGTAACTGCACATTTTCCTCTGCTCTTTCTTACTGGGTATTTTTCAGAGGCATATCCCCTGCAGAAGGCGCTTCAGTTTTCCAGTGATCCTTAAAATGGGTGAGTAGTGAGAGTGTCTAATTCTGAAGAGCACTGTTTTGTCTCCCGCCAGGCGCGGTGGGTGACAGAGCAAGGCTCCATCTCAAAAAATAATAATTGCCGGGCGCGGTGGCTCAAGCCTGTAATCCCAGCAATTTGGGAGGCCGACACGGGCGGATCACGACGTCAGGAGATCGAGACCATCCTGGCTAACACGGTGAAACCCCGTCTCTACTAAAAAATACAAAAAGCTAGCCGGGCGTGGTGGCGGCGCCTGTAGTCCCAGCTACTCAGGAGGCTGAGGCAGGAGAATGGCGTAAACCCGGGAGGCGGAGCTTGCAGTGAGCTGAGATCCGGCCACTGCACTCCAGCCTGGGCGACAGAGCCAGACTCCGTCTCAAAAAAAAAAAAAAAAATAATAATAATAATAAAAATAAATAAAAAATAAAGATTTGTCTCCATCTATAAGCTACATCCTCCAGCTTTGCCTTTATGAGCAATAGAGGTAACATTGTTCATCTCTCTTACTCTTCTTAACTCTCTTTTAATTCATTTGGGATTGGGGCAGCAAAGAGGGGTACAATTTTGGGGTACCCTTGAGCCATAACAGTACAATTCTCCTTGATGATTACTGCTCAGGGTCAAACAGTCAGGGTTCTGCCCATTACTGTTTCATACACTGAGGTATGGGTGCTACTTAGAACACAGCTGTTAGTGGGACTTTGTCCAGCTTCATAATGTACACCTAGCCTGTTTCCACTCTATCAACTCCTTCTCCTGCCTTCCTACTTGGTTCTTTCTCTGTGTTTCCCTTTTCATTTCTCTCTCCTGCCTGAGATCCCTGGGCACAGCTTAGCCTCAGTAACAGTAATAAGACCTGTCAACCTGGATCACACTACCTCAGGGAAGTGCAGGCAGGAGGTGCTGCTAGAAGTGTCAATACGCATAACCCTGCCGGAAGGAGGAGGCACTCTGCTCTTATCACATAAAGGCCCCGGGGAGCTCAGAATTTCATGCCAACACTTGAATGATAGTGACTTTTAGGCAAATGTTTATGAATGTAGGCAGGAGAGAGAAGAGAAAAGGAACAAGGACAAGGGTGACACAGGCAGGTGATAAAGAAACGAGAACATTGTGAAACCTGGCTGTGGAGGCTGGGGAATCACTGTGCCTGAGGGCCACACTGACCCTTGAGACATTTACATCTTAAGGGCTTCTGCTGGCCAGTTCCTATGCTGATGCCAGTGGTCCTCTCATGGCGGGGGTAGTGGTTCCTGCTATGTCATCCCTGTAAGTCTTATCTCCCCAGTCAGTGTGTGAGTTATTTGCAGAAAAGGACCATGTCTTATGCGTCTATGATCTCCATAGCAACTTCTGTAGTATGGGTGCTCAACTGCTTACTCGACTGAGTGACAGCAACTCCTAACACCTAATAATAACAATGAACATTGACAGAGTTCTGGAGTGTACCAGGTGTTCTATATGTGTTATCTCATTTAATCCTCCCAAGCATTTAATGAGGGAGCCATGATACTAGTATCAGTAGGAATTATATGAGCACTACTAGAGATTGGGCCAGATACTTGGCACACATTATCCTTAATCCTCATGACCACCTTCTGAGGCAGGTATTATGATACACACTTTATAGAAGAAGAAACAGAGGCTCAAAGAAACAGCCTGCAATAGCTGTTTCCCAAGATGATAAGGGACAGGCAAAATGGACTCTACAGGTGTGCAAAGGAAGAGTACCCAAAAAATGAAACCTCCACCCACCCTGAAAAGATTCATTTATCCATTGGATATGCTTTGGCATATCCAGTTCTGAAGAACTAAGAGTTGCCTTTTATAACAACTATCCACAAACATATACACATATTCTCACACACACAATCTCTCCCTCTCTTTCTCCATGTATATTTACCTCTTCTGCAGGTGTTAGTGGTTTTCTTTTGGTTGGGCAGAATCCCAGTTGGCACAGACCTGCTGCAATATCCCCAAAATGGTGGCAGAATATCAAGCTTCCCAGAGATGTGTGCTGAGCAACATTTAGAAGGGCCCTGCAGCTGGTGTACAGTCTTCGAGTTGCATCAGGAGCAGCATCGAGACACACCACGTCTTGAACGACGGCACCAAACTCAGTTCTATATCTCAAAGGGACTCCAACACCAGGCATGAGATAGGGGCAAATACCCAAGGTGACTACAAACTGCAAAACGAACTGGACAGTCTTCTGCTGTGAGATACTAAGTGCATCGGGACTCAGGGCAGGAGCAACTTCCGGAGTCCTAGGGTTGGGTTTACCTGGATTGAAATTAGCTGCAAGGAGGAGCATGGTTTCCTTCAAGCACAAAAGCAACAACAAGGTTTCAGAGGTAAAACTCCAAGTGACATCCACAGAGTTTTGTGGCCATTCTGCCTTACCAGCAATTTCATCTCTTAGGAGTTTCAGATTCTTCCACTGAGGATCCTTCAGAAACTTGTCCTCCAAAGCAGACAGGTTAGATTTTAAAGTAGCCAACAAGACATTGTGTTTTGTGACCTGTAGTGAACTTGAGCCTGATCCTTTTGAAGGAAAAAAAAAAAAAAAAGGAGAGATTATACACATAGAAAACAAACTATACTTCTCCCTGTGGAATGCCCTGCCTATTCCAGTTCATCCTTGCAGGCCTGGCCCCACTGTCACTGGCTCTGGAAAGCCTCCCCCAGGGGTACCAACCCAGCCTATTAAGAATTTAAGACCACATTTTCTGCCTTCCCACAGCACTTTGCATGTAATTGGAGTAGTGTCCTAACATTATAGTTCATCTAGTTTGTTTCTATTCCCCACATGTTTTTAGGGCAGAGACCAGGTCTGAATCATCTTACTGGGCTTAAACTGTAGCCAGAACAGAAATTTAAAAGCTGAACATTTACCATAGAACATTAATTCAGTCCAGCTGTTCCAGGTGCTGGGGATAAAGCACTGAACAGAACAAAGGCTCTGGTCAGGTGTGGTGGCTCATGCCTGTAATCCCAGCACTTTGGGAGGCAAAGGTGGGATGACTGCATGAGCCCAGGAGTTCAAGACCAGCCTGGGAAACACAGTGAGACCCCATCGCTAAAACAACTAAAAGAATCAGCTGGCTATGGTGGTGCGTGCCTGTAGTCCCAGCTACTCAGGAGGCTGAGGTGGGAGGATCACTTGAGCCCAGGAAGTCGAGGCTGCAGTGAGCTGAGACTGTGCCACCGCACTCCAGCCTGGGTGACAGAGCAAGACCCAGTCTCAAAAACAAAATATAACAACAACAAAAAAAAACAGAACAAAGTCTCTTTCCTTGTGGAACTTACATTCTAGTGAGGAAGATCACAAAATACGGACACGGTGCTCAAACATTAACCCCATCGTTTCCCCCCAGAATATCTATTTTCAATGGATATCTTTTTCCTATCGAGTATGTTCTCCGACTACAATGGCATTAAGACAGAAAGTATTAACAACAAAACATCCAAAAAGTCTCAAATGTTTGGAAATTAAACAATGTACTTCTAAATAATCTATGGTCAAAAAATAAATTACAAGATTTCCAACTGAATGCTAACAAAAAACATCAATATTTGTTGGATATAACTAAAGCAATGCTTATAGAGAAATTTATAGCTGTAAAGCTTATATCAGAAAAGCAAAAAGGACCAGGCACAGTGGCTCACACCTGTAGTCTCAGTACTTTGGGAGGCCAAGGCAGGAGGATCGCTTGAGCCCAGGAGTTTGAGATCAGCCTGGGCAACGTAGGGAGATCCCATCTCTAAAAACATTAAAAAAAAAAAAAATTAGCCAGATGTGGTGGTGCACACCTGTGGTCCCAGCTACTCAGGGGGCTGAAGTAGAAGGACTGCTTAAGCCTGGGACATAGAGGCTGCAGTGAAAGAAAAGAAAGGAAGTTTAAAGCATAACAGAGAAATTAATGAACATTATGCCAAAAACCAAACAATATACATGAAATGAAAATATTCCTTGAAAAATACAACTTGTCAAAACTGTCACAAGACAGAATAAAAACCCTAAATAACCCTATATGTATTAGATAAATTTGCTATCTAAAAATCTTCTGCTGGGCATGGTGGCTCACGCCTATAATCCCAGCACTTTGGGAGGCTGAGGTGGGAGGATCACTTGAGGTCAGGAGTTGGAGACCAACCTGGCCAACATGGTGAAATCCCATCTCTACCAAAAATACAAAAATTAATTGGGCGTGGTAGCAGGCGCCTGTAATCCCAGCTACTCCGGGAGGCTGAGGCAGGAGAATTGCTTGAACCCGGGAGGCAGAGGTTGCAGTGAGCCGAGATCACACCACTGCCCTCCAGCCTGGGCGACAGAGTGAGACTGTTTCAAAAAAAAAAAAAGGAAAAAGTCTTCCAAGAGATAAAATTTCAGGCCTAGATGGTTTCACTGGTGAATCATTTAAGGAAGAAATAACATCAAGGTTACACAAACTCTTTCAGAAAATAAAGAAGAAGGAATATTTTTCAATTTATTTTGAGAGGTCATTAGAACACTGATCCCAAAACCTGACCTGATAAAATCACAAAAAAGAAAAATACTGATCAATATCCTTCATTAATCTAAACTTAAAAATCATTACTTAAAAATCTAAACTTAAAAAACAGTACACATGGCAAACAAGCATATGAAAAGATGCCCAATATCATATGTCATTAGGGAAATGCAAACTAAAACAACAGCCAGATACCATTAGATACCTATTAGAATGGCCAAAATCCAGGACACTGACAACATTAAATGCTGACAAGGATGTGGAGCAACAGGAACTCTCATTCATTGCTGGTGGGAATGCAAAATAGTACAGCCACTTTGGAAGATAGTTTGGCAGTTTCTTACAAAGTTAAACACACGATCCAGCAATTGTGCTCCTGGGTATTTATCCAAATGAGTTGAAAACTTATGTCCACACAAAAAAACTGCATATGTATGTTTATAGTAACTTTATTCATAATTACCAAAAAACAGGAAGCAACCAAAATGATCTTCAAAAGGTAAAAGTTTTTTTTAGAAAGAAAAAAAAAGAATGGATAAACTGTGCTACACTCAGACAATGGAATATTAATCAGTGATAAAAAGAAATAAGCTATCAAGCCACAAAAGACATGGAGGAGCCTTAAATGCATACTTCTAAGTGAAAGAAGCCAGTCTGAAGAGCTATATTCTGTATAATTCCAATTACATGACATTCTGGAGGAGGCAAAACTATAGAGACAGTAAAAAGATCAGGAGTAGCCAAGAGGTCAGGGATGGGGGAAGAAAGACTAGGTGAAGCGTGGTTTTATAGGGAGGTGAAACTATCCTGTATGAGACTATAATTATGGATATATGACATTATGCATTTGTCAAAACTCATAAAGTCATATAACACAAAGAGTGAACCCTAGATATAAACTGTGGACTTCAGTTAATAAGAATGTATCAATATTGGTTTATCAGTTGTAACAAATGTACCACACTAATGCAAGATGTTAATAGGGGAAACTAGGTTTGGGGTAGGAAAGGGAGTATATGAGAACTCTCCGTACTTTCTGCTCAAATTTTCTATAAACCAAAAGCTGTTCTAAAAAATAGAATCTATTAATAACTTTTAAAAATGCTTAAATATTAGCAAATAAAATGCAGTGATATAGAAAAGAATAATACTTTATTACCAAGTGTTGTTTATGCCAGGAATACATAGTTGGCTTAACACTTGACACTCAATCAGTATGATTCATCTTATTAACAGTATAAGGAGAAAACCCATGTGATCATTTCAACGAACGCAGAAAAAGCATTTGACAAAATTCAACACCCGTTCATGACACAAATTAAGAATAAAAGGGAACTTCTACAATCTGATAAAGGGTATCCATGAACAAACCTACAGTTACCATCATACTTAGTGGTGAAGTAAAATAGACACAGGATGTCTAGTCTCACTTCTATTCAACATGTTACTGAAAATCTTTGTCATTGAAATAGGGCAAAAGCAGCAATAAAAGACATACAAGAGCAGAAAGAAAGAAGCAAAATTGTTTCTATTCACAGATGGCATCATCGTTTCTGTAAAAGCCCTAAGGACTTTATAAAACAACTACTAGAACTAATAAATGAATTTAGAAAGTTCACAGAATACAAGCAATAAAACAAAAATTAAAAAACAAAAAAAATAAATTTTATATTTGCAGCAAAAATGACAAAATGAAATTTGGTTTATTTTTATTTATTTATTTACTTATTTTTGAGACTGAGTCTTGCTCTGTCAAGGCTGGAGTACAGTGGCACAATCTCGACTCACTGCAACCTCCACCTCCCGGGTTCAAGAGATTCTCCTGCCTCAGCCTCCTGAGTAGCAGGGATTACAGTCACCCGCAATCACACTTGGCTAATTTTTCTGTATTTTTAGTAGAGATCGGATTTCACCATGTTGGCCCGGCTGGTCTCAAACTCCTGACATCAGGTGATCCACCTACCTTGGCCTCCCAAGGTGCTGGGATTACAGGCATGCGCCACCACTCCCAGCTGAAATTTAAAACTTTTTTTTTTTTGAGACAGTTTCATTTTGTCTCCCAGGCTGGAGTGCAGTGGTGTGATCCTGGCTCACTGCAACCTCTGCCTCCCAGGTTCAAGCAATTCTCGTGCCTCTACCTCCCCAGTAGCTGGGACTACAGGCACATGCCACCACACATGGGTGATCTCTTGTATTTTAGTAGAGATGGGGTTTCACCATGTTGCCCAGGCTGGTCTCGAACTCTTGAGCTCAGGTGATCCACCTGCCTTGGCCTCCCAAAGTGCTGGCATTACAGGTGCGAGCCACCACACCCGGCCTAAAACTTTAATTTACAAAAGTTAGGATAAATTTAGCACAAGATATACAAGCTCTCTACACTGAAAACTTGCTGATTTTTTATTTTTTCATTATTTATTTATTTATTTATTATATATTTTTTATTTTTATTTTTTATATTTATTTTTTATATTTATTTATATTTTTATATTTATTTATTTATTTTATTTATTTATTATAATTATTATTATTATTATTTTTTTTTTGAGACGGAGTTTCACTCTTCTTGCCCAGGCTGGAGTGCAATGACAGATCTTGGCTCACTGCTACCTCCACTTCCCAGGTTCAAGCAATTCTCCTGCCTCAGCCTCCTGGGTAGCTGGGATTACAGATGCCCACCACCACACTCGGTTAATTTTTGTATTTTTAGTAGAAACGGAGTTTCACCACGTTGGCCAAGATGGTCTCGAACTCCTGACCTCCGGTGATCCACCCGCCTTGGCCTCCCAAAGTGTTGAGATTACAGGTGTGAGCCACCATGACCAGCCAAGAAAAAATTTTAAAGACCCAAATAAAGAAGAGATATATCCAGCTGGAAGAGGTGGCTCATGCCAGTAATCCCAGCAGAGGCGGGCAGATCACGAGACCATCCTGGCTAACAGTTCGAGACCAGTTCAAGACCATCCTGGCTAACACGGTGAAACCCCGTCTCCATTGAAAATACAAATAATTAGCCGGGCGTGGTGGTGGGCACCTGTAGTCCCAGCTACTCGGGAGGCTGAGGCAGAAGAATGGCGTGAACCTGGGCAGCAGAGGTCACAGTAAGCTGAGATTGCGCCACTGCGCTTCCGGCCTGGGGGACGGAGCGAGACTCCTCCTCAAAAAAAAAAAAAAAAAAAAAAAATTTAGCCGGGCATGGTGGCAGGCCCCGGTAATCCCAGCTACTTGGGAGGCTGAGGCAGGAGAAACGCTTGAACCCAGGAGGTGGAGGTTGAGGTAAGCCAAGATCACGCCATTGGACTCCAGCCTAGGTGACAGAGCAAGACTCTGTCTTAAAAAAAAAAAAAAAAAAGATGGCAGTTGTCCACAAATCGATCTATAAAGTCAATGTAATGACAATAAAAATCTCATCAGACCTTTTTGCAGAAATTGATAAACTGATTAAAAAATTTATATAGAAACCTGTAAGACCCAGAATAGTCAAGAACAATGTTAGAGAACTTATACTACCCAACTTACTATAGAACTACAGTAATTAAAGACAATGTGGTACTGGCATAAGGACTGTTAGGCAGATTGATAAAACAGAATTGAAAATCCAGAAACAGTCCCACACTTATATGGCTATTTGATCTTCAACAAAGATATGAAATCAATACAATACGGAAAGAAAATCCCTTTACCAAATGAGGTTAGAACAACTGGATATCCATATGGGAAAAACAAAACAAAACAAAACAAAACAAAAAAACCAAAAACCTTGACCCTTAATTCACACCATACACCAAAATTAACTCAAAATAGATCATAAATACAAAATCTAAACTATAAAACTTCTGGAAGAAAACACAGAAGAAATTCTTTTATGATTCTAGAGTAGACAACAATTTCTTGTTTCTTTGTTTTATTTTGGTTTTTGTTTCTCTTCTTTTTTGCAACAGGGTCTTGCTCTGTCACCCAGGCTGGAGTGCAGTGGCCTGATTCCAACTCACTGCAGCCTTAATCTCCCAGGTTCAAGTGATCCTCCTGCCTCAGCTCCCTAGTAGCTGGGATTACAATTGTATGCCACCATGCTTGACTAATTATTTATAGAGATGAGGTCTCAAGATGTTGCCCAGGCAGGTCTTGAACTCCTATGCTTAAGCAATCCTCCCACTCTGCCTCTTAAAGTACTGGGATTACAGGTGTGAGCCACTGTGCCCAGACAGAATTCTTAAAACACAAAAGGCATGAGCCAAAAAGGAAAAAAACTGGACTTCATCAAAATTTAAAACTTCTTTTCAGAATATACAGTTCAAGCCACAGATAGGGAGAAAATGTTTGCAGTACATATATATGACAAACGCATTGCTCCAGAATATATGAAGAACACTTTACAGCTCAATAAAACAAACTATTTAAAAAATGGACAATTATTCAAACAGACACTTCAAAAAAGAAGTTATTCAAATGACCAACTGCATAGGAAAAGATGCTTAATATCATTAGTTATCAGGGAAATGCAAAATAAAACCACAATGAGATACCACTACACACACCAGAATGGCTAAAATTGACAAAGATTGACACTACCAAATGACATGAAGCAACTGGAACTCTCATACATTGTTGGCAGAAGTATGACATGATCAAAACACAGTTGGTCTGGCAGTTTCTTAGAAAACCAAACATATACCTACCCTATAATCCAGCAATTCCACTCTAACATACTTGCCCAAGAAAAATTAATACACAATGCACATTTTCATAACAAAGACTTGTACAAGAATGTTCACAGCAGCACTATTCATGAGAGCCCCAAACTGGAAACAGCCCACATAGCCAACAAGATGTTTCTTGTTTACATTAAGTTCTAGAATAGGCAAAACTAATCTATGGGTTAAAAAACTCAGAACCAGTTATCTCTAGGGGAGTAAGAGTGGGAAATGATTGTGAAAGGGCAGAAGGGAACTTTCTGGGATAACAGTAATGATATATATCTGTTTTTTCTTCCGGTTTCTTTTTTTTCCTTTTCTCACCTGGAAGTAACAATGTGTATCTTGACAGAGGTTTTAATTACAAAAGTGTATATATATATATATATATATATATATACACATACATATATTTTTTTTTTTTAGAGACAGAGTCCCGCTCTGTCACCCAGGCTGGAATGCAGTGGAGCAATCTCAGATCACTGCAAACCCTGCCTCCTGGGTTCAAGTGATTCTCATGCCTCAACCAAGTACATGCATTTTTAAAACTCACTGAATGATGTATGTATTATTTGTGCATTTCATTGCATATAAATTTTACCTAAAACAAATGAACTATAAAAAATCCAAATAAATATTAAACTCTAGTTAATGTTATAATGCTGAAGTGTTTATGGGTAAAATGTACTGATATCTGCAACTTACTTTGAATGCATCAAAAAAAAAAAAAAAAGAAAACATGAATTGATGTATGGGTAGATGGATAGAAATGTGATAAACCAAATATAATAAAATGTGAATTGTGGAATCTAAATGATGTGTATAAGGGTGTTCGCCATATTCTTTCAACTTTTCTTTTTTTCTTTTTGAGACAGGGGTCTCGCTCTGTCACCCAGGCTAGGGTGCAGTGACCCAATCACAATTCACTGTAGCTTTGATTCTTGGGCTCAAGCAGTCCTCCCATCTCAGCCTCTCGAGTAGCTGGGACCACAGTTGCATACCACCCTACCTGACTAATTTTTTCATCTTTTGTAGAGATGTGGGGGTCTCACTATGTTGCCCAGGCTGGTCTTGATCTCCTGGGCTCAAGCAATCCTCCCGCGTCAGCCACCCCAAAGTGTTGGGATTACAGGCATGAGCTACTGCACCTGGCCATCAGCTTTTCTATTTGTTTAGAAAACCATAATAAAAATTTGAAAATATATATGGACATGCAGCCAGGTCAAATAAAGCAAAAACTTTTTTTTTGAAAATATAAATACAAGCAACAGACCTCAAAACTAAAGCTAATATACCTTCTAAGAAACAAATTAGAAGGAATCAAAATGCAATTGATAATAACTATGTCCAATACTGCATGATTTATAATAGTGTAAAATTAGAAATGCATGTCCCATAACAGGTGTTTGTTGAGTAAATTATGGTCTAATTGTATCTAACATACTATATGTATGTGAAGTACTTATTTTGTTTATTGTGTATTGTCTTTCTACCAACTAGAATCAAAGCACCTAGAAAACAGGGGTATTGATTTGTTTTGTTCACTGCTGTATTCTCTTTGCCTGAAACAAAGCCTGACAAGTAAAAGCTGTTTAATAAATTGTTATTGAATGAATAAACAATGGAATATTTTGTAGCCATTAAATGATGTTGAACATTATTTAATGACATGTTCATAATATATTCTAATGTGAACAAAGAGTACAAAACACTACATGAGCAAAAGATACAGACAGCTTATAGAAAAAGAAATGCAAATGGCCCTTAAACATGAACATATGATCAATCTTGCTCATAATAAGAGAAAAGTAAATTAAAGTACTGAAATATCACTTTCCATCTATCGAACTGGCTAAAATCCAAAAGTTTTATAACACATTCTGTAGCAAGTCTGTGAGGAAACACACAATCTCATACATTGTTGGTAGGAACTAAAATGGTACATCCCCAAGGAGAGAAATTTGGTAATATCTAGCAAAATTACACAGGCATTTCCCTGTGGCCCAGCAATCCCACTTTTAGGAATCTAACTTATAGATACACAGGCAAACAATGCAAAATGACACATTTACAAGACTATTCATTGCAGTACTTCTTAAATTAGCAAAAGACTTGAAAACAACCCAAATGTCCACTAGTAGAGAACTGGCTGAATAAACTATGCAGCTATAAAAGAGAAAACAGAAGATTTATATGTACCACTGTGTAGCAGTCGCTAAGACACTAAGTTTAAAAAGTAAGATGCAGGCCAGGTGTAGTGGCTCAGGCCTGTAATCCCAGCACTTTGGGAGGCCAAGGTGGGCCGATCATGAGGTCAGGAGTTCGAGGCTAGCCTGATCAACATGGCGAAACCCCCATCTCTACTAAAAATACAAAAAATTAGCCAGGGGTGGTGGTGCACGCCTGTAATCCCAGCTACTCGGGAGACTGAGGAAGGAGAATCGCTTGAACCTGGGAGGCAGAGGTTGCAGTGAGCCAAGACTGCACCACTGCACTCCAGCCTGGGTGACAAAGCGAGACTCCGTCTCAAAAATAAAAATAAAAATTAAATTAAAATAAAAATTAACAGCTGGGCACAGTGGCTCACGCCTGTAATCCCAGCACTTTGGGAGGCTGAGGCAGGTGGATGACGAGGTCAGGAGATTGAGACCATCCTGGCTAACACAGTGAAACCCCGTCTCTATTAATACAAAAAAATTAGCCGGGTGTGGTGGCGGGCACCTGTAGTCCCAGCTGCTGGGGTGGCTGAGGCAGGAGAATGGCGTGAACCCGGGAGGCGGAGCTTGCAGTGAGCAGAGATCACACCACTGCACTCCAGCCTGGGCGACAGAGCGAGACTCCGTTTAAAAAAATAAAAATAAAAATAAAATAAAATAAAATAAAAATTAAAAGATGCAGAAAAAAAATATATAGTATGCTACCTTTTGTGTAAAAATGGGAGTGAATATGAAACCATAGATTATTTGCATGTCTTTTCAAAAAAGAAGCAATTTAAGAATAAATTTAAAACTAATTAAAGTAAGTCATCTACAGAGAAAGGGAGAGAGCAGAGGAGGAAACATGGATAACTGTATCTAATTTTATTAGTTTTAGAACCCAACAGATGTTTTTCATAGTTAAAAAAAATTAAATCAAAAAAATGCAAAACAATTTGTAAAAATCAAAAACAAACAAATGAACCAATGAACCAAATTCTGTGCTCTATGTCAAAGGTCACCAAACTATGATCTGCAGTCCAAATCTGGCCCACCAACTGTTTTCATGAGTAAGGCTTTACTGGAACACAGTTATGCCCATTTACATATAGTCTATGGCTGCTTTTGAGATACAGTGACAGAGCTGAGTAGTTACAACAGAGACCATATGCGCCGCAAAGCTCAAAATATTTACTATCTGGTCCTTCAGAGAAAAAGTTTACTGACTCCTACTCTATATTAAGTTAGCAGTGTAACCACACAGAAAATTATTTTAAGAGACTTGAAGTAAAGAATTTTATATATCCTGAGAACAAAAATCAACCAAACAAAAACCCCTTAAACAGTGGGTTTGTAGTGGTAATGTTGGCTTTGTTCTTTGAAAAGATTATAGACATGTATGAGTATGTATTGTGTGAGTATACATTTTATATAATGTGATTATATATTTATATATGTATGGGTATATATATGTACATATATAACATTAATTTCATTAGGAACCAATATTCTCAGATAAAGGAAATATAAATATAAAAATGTAAAATGTAGGATAAAAGAACAGCTAGAGGCTGGACGCAGTGGCTCACACCTGTAATCCCAGCACTTTGGGAGGCCGAGGTGGGCAGATCACGAGGTCAGGAGTTCGAGACCAGACTGGCCAACATAGTAAAACCCCATCTCTACTAAAAATACAAAAATTATCCAGGTTTGGTGGCACATGCCTGTAGTCCCAGCTACTTGGGAGGCTGAGGCTGGAGAATCGCTTGAACCTGGGAGGCAGAGGTTGTAGTTAGCCGAGATTGAGCCACTGCACTCCAGCCTGGACAACAGAGCAAGAATCTGTCTCAAAAACAAACAAACAAACAAAACCCAGCTAGATAGACACATATGTGATCAAGCAATTACAGTAAAATTACAACTGTAGAATGAAGGTCATGGTATCTTCACTATAAAAGTTCTTCAACTTGTCTGTCAGCTTCATAATTACAAATTTTCATAATGAAATGTTAGAAAAAACTTATAAAATAAAAAAAGCCATTATATTTCATTTCAATTGGAAATACTGGTAAGAACTAAAGATTTATTTTCATTTTCTAAAAATCCACATATTTCCTAGCTCTAATCCTTCAAAAAGTCTGAAAGCAATGACAGTTTCTTTTTCCTTTTCTTTCTTTCTTTTTTTTTTTGGAGACAGGGTCTCACTCTGTCACTCAGGCTGGAGTACAGTGGTATAATCATAGTTCATTGCACCCTCAAACTCCTGGGCTCAGCTGATCCTCCTATCTTAGCCTCCAAAGTAGCGGGGACCACAAAGCATGTGCCACCATGCCCAGCTAATTTCTGTACTTTTTTTTTTTTATTTCTGTATTTTTTGTAGAGACAGTGTTTTACTATGTAGCCTAGGCTGGTTTTGAAGTCCTGGGCTCAAGCAATCTGCCCACTTCAGCCTCCCAAAGTGGTGGGATTACAGGTGCCAGCCACCACATCCAGCCAATGATACTTTCCTTTTTTTTTGAGATGGGGTCTCACTTTGTCACCCAGGCTGGAGTGTAGTTGCGCGGTCTCAGTTCACTGCCACCTCTGCCTCCTGGGCTCAAGCAATTCTCCTGCCTCAGCCTCCCGAATAGCTGGGATTACAGGCGCCCACCATAGCACTTGGATAATTTTTGTATTTTTAGTAGAGACAGGGTTTCGCCATGTTGGTCGAGCTGGTCTCGAACTCCTGATCTCAAGTGATCCACCCACCTCGGCCTCCCAAAGTGCTGGGATTATAGATGTTAGCCACCGCGCCCGGCTCATAATTTCAATAGCAATGAATATCCTGTGTCTACACTGTGGTTTCTAAATACCACTTTTCCTTACAGAGAGTTGTTTTCAAAAATGGGGCAGGAAATACCTCAGATGAGCCTGGGATATCTTCTGCTGGAGAGCAAGGAGGCAATCAAAGACTACCATGGTCATGTCAAAAAGCCCAAGAGCCAATCAGAAATGGTTCCCACAGGTCAAAAATGGGAAATTTGATTGTTACGAACAAGGAATACAATAATTGAAACATCAGATACATAAAATCTATGATTCATAATACAGGCAAAAAGATCACTTCATTGGGTTACCTTTGGAGGTTGCTAAGACACTAATTTATTATTCTGAAATTTGGTCAATAAAGGAACAGAATGATACTAACTATATTAAAATATATTCATGTTTATACGCACAGAAAAGGGTCTCAAAGTTTTAATACCTCGAGGTTTTGATAGTGATGATCTCTGGGTGACAGGGCCAGAGGTGGGATTTTCCTTTTTACCTAATTATAGTTTTAATTTTTTTTTACAATAAATATGTATTGTCTCTGCACTAAAAGTTATTTTAGGGTTATAAAACAGTATGTGGCATATGAGATCATTATTGTAAAAAGGAAAACCAGTATTTTCTGAATTGCTAATAGTAGTATCCTCTGGGTAGTGAGATTAAGGCAATTTTAATTTTCTTCTTTTGGTTTCTCTATATTTAAAAAATCTTTGCTATAGTAAACATTAACTACCTCTATTTTAAGAAAAGAATAAAAGGAAAGCTGGCACAGTGATATCCCTGTAGTCCCAGCTAGCTGGGAGGCTGAGGCAGAAGCATCACCTGAGCCCAGAAGTTTGAGGCTGCAGTCTACTATGATCACATCTGTGAATAGCCACTGTACTCCAGACTGGGCAACATAGGGAGACCCTGTCTCTATTTAAAAGAGAGAGAGGGAAACAGAGAGAGAGAGAGAAACAGAGAGAAAGAGAGAGAGAGAAACAATAATATCCTTTAAAAATAATGAGAACAGAAGAGTAAGAAATTTGCAATAGTTTTTTCTTTTTTTTTTTTTTTGAGATGGAGTCTTGCTCTGTCACCCAGGCTGAAGTGCAGTGGTGGGATCTCAGCTCACTGCAACCTTGACCTCCTGGGTTCAAGCAATTCTCCTGCCTCAGCCTCTCGAGTAGCTGGGACTACCGGCGCGTGCCACCATGCCCAGCTAATTTTTTTGAGATGGAGGCTTGCTCTGTCACCCAGGCTAGAGTGCAGTGGCATGATCTCGGCTTACTGAAATCTCCACCTCCCGGGTTCAAATGATTCTCCTACCTAAGCCTCCCAAGTTGCTGGGATTACAGGCATACACCACCATGCTTGGCTAATTTTTTGTACTTAGTAGAGACGGGGTTTCGCCATGTTGGCCAGGCTGGTCTCAAACTCCTGACCTCACGCCACGGCCTCCCAAAGTCCTGGGATTACAGGTGTGAGCTACCGCGCTCAGCCTTCTATATTCTTCTAAGACTTTCCAGGGCAAGTGTTCTGACTCACTGGCATGAATATCTGGTTCCTTTGGCTAATGTATACCTCAAATGGAAATGAGTGTTATTTCCCTCTTGTTGCCCCTAACCATTAAGATCACTAACCAACCTCTAAATGACTTCCTGTGACATAAGATCTTTGAACCCAAACATAGAACACAAAGAAAGTGATTTAAAACAAAAGCTCTTAGTGAAGTTTTCCAGTGTCCCTTTAATGAAGTAATCTTCTCTGCCCTCTACTGGTGATGAAAATAACATCTACTTGGAAATAAATGGAGGCATTTTCATAAAGCAGCAGTTAGTACCCTATGGGGACCTGGCTTGCTTTGCCAGGGGGTTCCCAAGACCCTCTCAGGGTCTGCAAGGTCAAAACTATTTCATAATAATACTAGGTCATGATGTGCCTTTTACATTCTCAAGCATGTACTGAGTATGAAAAGCTTATTGATATGAGTTCTGATTTCATACTGCAACAAATCTTTAAGATATTACCTCTTGGCCAGGCAAGGTGGCTCACGCCTGTAATCCCAGCACTTCGGCAGGCCGAGGCAGGCAGATCACTTTAAGTCAGGAGTTTGAGACCAGCCTGACCAACGTGGAGAAACCCCATCTCTACTAAAAATACAAAATTAGCTGGGCATGGTGGCGCATGTCTGTAATCCCAGCTACTCGGGAGGCTGAGGCAGGAGCATCACTTGAACCAAGGAGGTAGAGGTGGCAGTGGGCCGAGATTGCGCCATTGCATTCCAAACTGGGCAACAACAGAGAAACTCCGCCACAAAAAAAAAAAAAAAAAAAAAAAAAAAGATATTGCCTCTTGTTGAGTTTCTCTTCACTTTTTTCCCCACACAATTCATGCACAGATTATCTTGTTGAGTTTTAGAATTGTATAAAAGAAGGCCGGACATGGTGGCTCACACCTGTAATCCCAGCACTTTGGGAGGCCAAGGCGGGAGGATTATAAAGTCAGGAGTTCGAGACCAGCCTAGCCAATATGGTAAAACCTGTCTGTACTAAAAAAAAACATTAGCCAGGCATGGTGGCACGTGCCTGTTGTCCCAATTACTCGGGAGGCTAAGGCAGGAGAATCCCTTGAACCTGGGAGGCGGAGGTTGCAATGAGCCGAGATTGTACCACTGCACTCCAGCCTGGGCGACAGAGCAACACTCCATCTAAAAAAAAAAAAAAAAAAAAAAAGAAAATGTACATAATTATCTGAAAAGATGATTGAACTCTCCTCCCTTTTCCAGCTACATATCTATGTGAGTCTAGGTTTTCTTCATGTACTTCAGTCAAAACAACCTATCATGACAGACTGGAGAAGCAGATATGAAAATCCAGCTGACTTCTAGGTTGGGCATGGTGGCTCACGCCTGTAACCCTAATCCCAGTACTCTGGGAGGTCAAGGCAGGCAGATCACCTGAGGTCAGGAGTTCAAGACCAGCCTGGCCAACATGGTGAAACCCCGTCTCTACTAAAAGTACAAAAAATTAGCCAAGCGTGGTGGTGCATGCCTGTAATCCCAGCAACTCGGGAGGCTTAGGTAGGAGAATCACTTGAATCCAGGAGGCGGAGATTGCAGTGAGCTGAGATTGCGCCACTGCACTCCAGCCCAGGCAACAAGAGCGAAATTCCATCTCAAAAAAAAAAGTACAAAAATTAGCTGAGCATGGTGGTGGGTGCCTGTGGTCCCAGCTACAAGGGAGGCTGAGGCATGAGAATTGCTTGAACCCGGGAGGTGGGGGTTCCAGTGAGTCAAGATCATGCCACTGCACTCCAGCCTGGGTGATGGAGTGAAACTCTGTCTCAAAAAAACAAAACAAAACAAACAAAAAAAAAAAAAACAAAACAAACAGGGTCTTACTCTGTCACCTAGGCTACAGTGCATTAGTGTAATCCTGGCTCACTGTAGCCTAGACTTGGACCTCTCAGGCTCAAGCAATCCTCCCATCTCAGCCTCCCCAGTAGCTGGGACCACAGGTGTGTAGTACCATGCATGGCCAATTTTTTAATTTTTTGTAGAGACAAAGTATCACTACATTGCCCAGTCTGGTCTCAAACTCCTGGGATCCTGCCTCAGCCTCCCAAAGTGCTGGGATTACAGGTATGACCCACCCCACCCAGCCACTACAGATATTTTTAAATTTCCTAAGCAGCTAATATGATAAAATAGTAGACAGATTCATATAATATACAACAGACTACATCTACAAAATAATAATTTTACACACTAATTCCTTTTAAAATAGGAATGCTCGAATTTCTGTAAATTAAATGAGTACATATATGTATACTCCACCACACACTCATAGAGATTAGAGAGTCTTCTATAAATGAAGCATAATATATGTGTTTCATGACAGACGATTACTTCCAGGATTTTTGCTTATTTAAACTTGTTCTCAGTCATATAATAGAGAGTTGCAGGCCAGGTGTAGTGGCTCAGGCCTATAATCCCAGCACTTTGGGAGGCCAAGGCAGGCAGATCACTTGAGGTCAGGAGTTCAAGACCAGCCTGGTCAACATGGCAAAACTCCCTCTCTACTAAAAAGACAAAAATTACCTGGGCATGGTGGTGGGCACCTGTAATCCCTGCTACTTGGGAGGCTGAGGAAGGAGAATCGCTTGAACCTGGGAGGCGGAGGTTGCAGTGAGCCGAGATTGTGCCACTGCACTCCAGCCTGGGCAACAGAGCAAGAATTCGTCTCAAAAAAAAAAAAAGAGTTGCAGTTGCAAGACAAGTGACCTCTCGATTAGCAACTTAAAATTCTGTTTTGCAGTCTGACTCTTAATTGAGACAATGTAGTATATTTACCATATTTTTAGTGGAAATAACCTAAATTCAAATTCTGCCACTTACTAGTCTAACATTGGGCAATTTCCAATGTACCTGAACCTTGGTTCCTTCATCCATTAAAATGGAATACAAGTAGTACCGATCCCACGGGATCGTTATGAGGATTAAATGATGTATATGTAAACAGCCTACTATGGGGACTGATACTTAGTAGGTACTCATTTACTAATATTAATAACTTGTGCTCACTCCCCGCTGGTGTGGTGTAATGTTTGCAGAAGTTTCTGCAGTTTTTTGTTTTTTTTTTTTGAGACGGAGTCTTGCTCTGTTGCCCGGGCTGGAGTGCAGTGGCCGGATCTCAGCTCACTGCAAGCTCCGCCTCCCGGGTTTACGCCATTCTCCTGCCTCAGCCTCCCGAGTAGCGGGGACTACAGGCGCCCGCCACCTCGCCCGGCTAGTTTTTTGTGTTTTTAGTAGAGACGGGGTTTCACTGTGTTAGCCAGGATGGTCTCGATCTCCTGACCTTGTGATCCGCCCGTCTCGGCCTCCCAAAGTGCTGGGATTACAGGCTTGAGCCACCGCGCCCGGCCGTTTCTGCAGTTTTGAGTATAAAATCTGAGACTGGGAGGTGATCCCCTTTGGCCTTTCATGTGTCCTTGCTAATTGTACAGATCCCGTCCCATCCCTTCACCCAAATATACACCCCAATGATAAGTAGAGCTCTATCTCCTTTCCAAAAGCTCCAGATAACATCAGAGCCTCTATATTGAATAATTTGTCTGATTCTGAGAAGGGGGTTCAGTAGATCTCGGGCCTAGGTCCGTGTTCTGCCCCTAATTTGACCACGTGATCTTGGATAGGTTACTTAATTTCTTCAGTGAGTCTTGGGTGTTCTCAGTCGTAAAAATAATGCAGCTTCAACCACTCCCAATGTCCTTTCAGATTTTAGATTGGGAAGAAACTGTCCACGCACCACAGAGATTAAAAGCGACTGGAAACCCCTAAATACTCTCCCCAAACCCATTTCAAACGTCACTGCTTCCGATTTCTGGGCTTCTTGGAATTTCGTACAAATCTCAAGGGTTCACGCTGGCCCCTGCGCCCTCACGCGGCTAGGACCTCACACCCTGCGTCGCAGGCGTCCTACCCTCTCTGGAGCTGTGTCCAGAACCCCTTCCCAAGAGCGCTGTAGTAAGGACTGAATGAAATAACGGCGGCGCCTGACAGAGCTCAGCACAAGGCAAGTGCTCAAGAGATGTTGGCTAATATCAGCAGTCAACGGACCCCGCGCCCTCCTTGAGCCTCGGTTTCCTCAAGGATGTAGTGAGGACCGGCAGAGACCATGCTCAAAGCCCCCAGCAGCGGGCGGAGGGTCCCTGGGCGGGCCTAAGGGGCGCACGCTGCGGGAGGCAGGTCAGCCCCGGAAGCCCGGCGGCCCTAAGAGTCCCTTGTGTAGCCCAGCGCCGAGATGCGTCCTCTCACCTCCCGGGCTCAGCAGCAGCTTCAGTGCTTCCAAAATCCGATCCAGACCGCATGTCTCCTGAGCCCCGCTGCCCACAGCCTGCCCCGGGGCCGCCATGACTGGAGTGTCACGCGACGCTCCTGACGCTCTCAGGCGCCTCGGCAGGGCGCCGCCGCCATGTTGAGTGTGGCAGAAGGCGATGGGCACACTATGGGGCGGGGCCCGCAGGGTGGGGCGGGGCCAAATCGGTCGGGAACGCCCCCTTCACTTTTTTTTTCCGTCCCAACTTAGTCCAAGGGGTAGGAGGGAACCCAAAAATGGCTAACACAGTCTGCCCACGCGCACAATTTCAGAAGCTCAGTATGATTAACCGCTATGTAAAGAAGGAAGAGAGAAGTAATTTATCATTAAATAATCTGTATTTCAATATGAAAATACTTAGGTACTCAACACTGGCAGACATAAAGAAGCAGACAGATGCTTACATCTGCTTACAGTGAAACATGGATAAGGAAAAACAATATTCAGGCTGGGCGCGGTGGCTCAGACCTGTAATCCCAGCACTTTGGTAGGCCGAGGTGGGCAGATCACAAGGTCAGGAGTTTGAGACCAACCTGTCCAATACGGTGAAACCCCGTCTCTACTAAACTTAGAAAAATTAGCCAGGTGGCGGCGGGCGCCTGTAGTCCCAGCTACTCGGGAGGCTGAGGCAGGAG
The DNA here is from genome assembly GCF_047675955.1 of Chlorocebus sabaeus. Lineage (NCBI taxonomy): Eukaryota > Metazoa > Chordata > Mammalia > Primates > Cercopithecidae > Chlorocebus > Chlorocebus sabaeus. The sequence goes on along the minus strand of NC_132908.1, from coordinate 65,795,452 downwards.
ATTCGCTTGAACCTGGGAGGCGGAGGTTGCAGTGAGCCGAGATCGCACGACTGCACTCCAGCCTGGGTGACAGAGCGAGACTCCATCTCAAAAAAAAAAAAAAAAAACCTAAGTACAGACGTACACACGCATATATATCCATTGTGAATGTAAAGCTACAAATGTTGCTATGGGTAATATGATTTTTGTTTTTTTAGTGAACTTGGTGAAGTTTCCAGTAAAAGTTCGATCTTTCTTCTGTTTTCATGGTTGTTGCATTCCTTGAAAATTCAGTGTCTATCAAAACCATGCCCTCCCCCAAACTGTTTTTATATGTAAAACAGAATGGATTTGAGATTCAGATAATCAGAAACAGGTTTTCACCTACATAAATCCTGGTGGGACATTGAAAAACCGTGTTGTCTGAAAGTCATGCTGCAGACACAGGACAATGTTTCTGAGGGCAGGACCTTTATTTTGATTTTTTGAGATGGGGTCTCGCTCTGTCGCCTAGGCTGGAGTTCAGTGGCGTGAACCACCACTTCACCCAGGCTGGTCTTGAACTCCTGGGCTCAAGCAATTTGTCCACTTTGACCTTCCAAAGTACTGAAATTACAGGCGTGAGCCCCTGAGTCTGGCCTTAAAAATATTTTTGAATGGGAAATAAATGACCTACAAAATTGCCACCATGCTCTTTTTATTCTGTGTATTCCTTTCCAGGCTTTTTCATTAGACAATGCTTCCTCCATTGTGTATGGGCACAGATTCATTTGGGAAATAATAAATTTTAAGAGTATTTTGAGATGTTAAACATTTAGTGAGATGGGGGTAAAGCATTGTGTGGGAAAAGCTTGAGGGGTTTGGTGCAAAAATACAAGTAGAGGCCCTCACACCATCAGTCGAAATATTTCAGTGTTAGAAATCAAGCAAAGAGCCTGGTAAATAAAATGTTTTCTATCCTCCTACCTTGAAAATTCTATCAAGGTAGAATTCAGAATTCTCAGACTGTCTCAGAGCTTCACAATGGAGAAGGGGAGCCAGCCCCCACGTCTGGCCTGACCCATTTTTCTTCTCACCAGCATCTCCATCCTGCACCATGAAGGCTGGGCACTTAGACATGTGGGCACCCACAGCCCCGCACATTCAGGTTCTGTTCACACCCCACACCCCATCCCTTCCACAGAGCAGCTACCAATTGGCCCCTCTGGGTCTAGAAGTGCAAATGGGGGCCGGGCGCGGTGGCTCACGCCTATAATCCCAGCACTTGGGGAGGCCAAGGTGGCCAGATCAGGAGGTCAAGAGATTGAGACCATCCTGGCCAACATGGTGAAACCCCATCTCTACTAAAAATACAAAAAGTAGCTGGGCATAGTGATGTATGCCTATAGTTCCAGCTACTCAGGAGGCTGAGGCAGGAGAATCACTTGAACCTGGGAGGCGAGGGTTGCAGTGAACTGAGATCGCACCACTACACTCCAGCCTGGCGACAACGTGAGATTCTGTCTCAAAAAAAAAAAAAAAAAAACCACTGCGGACTGGGAGCACAGCGCACCGTCCAGAGGGCAGACCCAGGGAAGAGTCCTGCAAAGCCCTAGAAGAAGGCCTGGGATGGTTGGGCAGGGAATTCCAGGGCCTCAGAATCCAGAGTGTGGGCCAGGTGTGGTGGCTCATGCCTGTAATCCCAGCACTTTGGGAGGCTGAGGTGGGAGGATTGCTTTTGCCCAGGAGTTTGACACCAGGCTAGGCAACATAGTGAGACCCTGTCTCTATAAAATAAATACAAAAATTAGCAAGGCCTGGTGGTACATGCCTGTGGTCCAGCTACTTGGGAAGCTGAGGAGGGAGGATCCCCTGAGCCCGGGAGGTTGAGACCACAGTGTGTCATGATTGTACCGCTACACTCCAGCCTGACCAACTGAGACCTTGTCTCAAAAAAAGAAAAAAAAAAAAAAGGCCATGCGTGGTGGCTCATTCCTGTAATACCAGCATTTTGGGAGGCCGAGGCAGGCAGATCACAAGGTCAGGAGTCCAAGACCAGCCTGACCAACATGGCGAAACCCCATCTCTACTAAAGATACAAAAATTAGCCAGGCGTGGTGGTGCACACCTGTAATCCTAGCTACTCAGGAGGCTGAGGTAGGAGAATCGTTTGAACCTGGGAATGAACCGAGATCGTACCACGGCAATCCAGCCTGGGCGACAGAGCGAGACTCTGTCTCTAAAAACAAACCAACCAACCAACAAACAAAGAACATGGAGTATGGTCTTAGAGGAGGGTGAGGATTTGGAGATTTGGATGGGCAAGTCCCCCAGGCCTGGCAGATTTCTTGCCCAGGGGGAGGGGCATAGTGGAGGAGGCCAGATGGAGCTTCTCAAGCATGGGCCCAGGGCCAGGAGCCTACCAGGCCTAAGACTAAGGACAGTACTGGTGTGGAATTTACAAAAGATGATTAGAGGATATTCAGAGCTGAGAATCCTTTATCCCAAAGTATTATAGGACCTAGATATCTCTTCTGTTTTTATCTGTTAGGCTCTGTGGGCTGAGCCACCACAAATTGTCATGCATAATTTCAAAAGCAATGTCATGAGATCCCATAAAAATTTTTACAGCAAAGTAATATATCCCATGTGGAACACTGGGTGCATTTTAATACGTGTGATAGGATGTTGGAGGAGTGCCTGGGTCCACGAGGCTGTAGCGTAAATTGGCCCTTGTTTGAAGAGGAAGAAACATTCTCAGGCTTCTCCCAGCCTCAAATCATTCAGATGTGCTTTAAGTACCCTGTTTCTGTAGAATTTTGTATTTAAGCTTATGGAATTTTAGTTTATAGGACTTGAATTTTGGTAGCCCCTTCCTTGGTTTGCTCTGAGCAGCTTTGTTAAAACAGAGAAGTACAGCTCGGCGCAGTGGCTCACACCTGTTATCCCAGCACTTTGGAAGGCTGAGGTGGGCAGATCACCCGAGGTCAGAAGTTCGAGACCAGCATAACTTACACGGTGAAATCTTGTCTCTACTAAAAATACAAAAATTAGCCTGGTGTGGTGAGGCATGCCTGTAATCCCAGCTACTTGGGAGGCTGAGGCAGGAGAATCGCTTGAACCCAGGAGGCGGAGGTTGCAGTGAACTGAGATTGCGCCACTGCACTCTAAATGCTTTGTACATATCAACTCATTTAGTGCTCAAAACACTATAAAGCAAATACAATTACCCTCTTTTTTTTTTGAGACAGAGTCTCGCTCTGTTGCCCAGGCTAGAGTGCAGTGGTGCGATCTTGGCTCACTGCAACCTCCACCTCCCGAGTTCAAGCGATTCTCATGCTTCAGCCTCCGGCGTAGCCAGGACTACAGGCTGTGCCACCATGCCCAGCTAATTTTTGTATTTTTAGTATAGACAAGGTTTCACTATGTCGGCCAGGCTGGTCTCGAACTCCTGACCTCAGGTGATTCACCCACCTTGGCCTCCCGAAGTGCTAGAATTACAGGCATGAGCCACCGCACCCAGCCCAATTACCCGCATTTTAGAGATGAAGACACTGAGGCATAGAAAGGTCAGGTCAGGTCACTTGTCTAAGCTCATAGCTCATAGCTGGAAAGGACAGAATCAGAATTTGAACTCAGACAGCACAGCTCTAGTGTCTTGGCATTTAATGAACCAGCGAAAGAACAGAGGAGCTGTTCCCCAGGTCTCCTGTGCTTCTAGACCCTTGCTGGAGGCAACTGCCTTCACCACGGACTTTTTCAGAGGTTAAAATTTCCAGTGTGGACGACATGGTGGAATCTCGTCTCTATAAAAAATACAAAAACTTAGCTGGGCGTGGTGGCACATGCCTCTTGTCCCAGCTTCTTGGGAGGCAGGGCGGGAGGATCGCTTGAACCCGTGAGGTCCAGGCTGCAGTGAGCTGTGTTCGTGCCATTTCACTCCAGCCTGGGTGACAGAGGGAGACCGTGTTCCAAAAAAACCAAAATTTCCTTGCTGGTACTGTGACCGTCGCGCATAGTAGATACTCTGTAAACAATTTTTGTTTTGTTTTGGAGATGGATTCTCGCTCTGTAACCCAGGCTAGAGTACAGTGGCACGATCTCTGCTCACTGCAACCTCCGCCTCCGGGGTTCAAGCGATTCTCCCCCCTTGATTACAGGTACCCTTCACACCCGGTTAATGTTTGTATTTTTAGTAGAGACGGGATTTTACCATATTGGCCAGGCTGGTCTCGAACTCCTGACCTTGTGATCTGCCCATCTCGGCCTCCCAAAGTGTTGGGATTACAAGTATGAGCCACTGTGCCCAGCTTTAATTTTTATTCTATATAAAACCATTTGTCTTTCTTTGTCCTCATTCTACTTTTCCTGTTTAAAATTTGTATTAAATTATACAAAAAATTTAGAATGTATAAGTGCACAGTTCAGTGGCATTAAGTACATTCACGCTGTTGTGCAACCCTCACTACTATCCATCTCTAAAACTTTTTCATTTTTCAAAACAGAAACTCTGCCCCAATTTCTTCACATCCTCCCCAACACTTGTTTTAATTATTCTACATTGTATTCATAAATCATAACATCACTTTATAGCCCATAAATTAAAAAATGGACAAAGGATTTGCACGTACATCTCTCCAAAGAAGATATACAAATGGCCAATAGGCCTATGACAAGGTGTTGAACATCACTAGGAAAACGCACATCAACACCACGAGACACCACTTCACACACCTTAGGATGGGTACTATAAAAAAACAAAACAAGGCCCAGCACGGTGGCTCACACCTGTAATTCCAGCACTCTGGGAGGCCAAAGAGGGTGGATCACTTGAGGTCAGGAGTTCGAGACCAGCCTGGGCAACATGGTGAAACCCCATCTCTACAAAAATTCAAAAAAATTAGCTGGGTGTGGGCTGGGCACGGTCAGTCACGCCTGCAATCCCAGCACTTTGGGAGGCTGAGGCGGGCGGATCACGAGGTCAAGAGATCGAGACCATCCTGGACAACATGGTGAAACCTCATCTCTACTAAAAATACAAAAATTAGTTGGGCTTGGTGGCACGCACTTGTAGTCCCAGCTACTCGGGAGGCTCAGGAGACTAGCTTGAACCCAGGAGGTAGAGGTTGCAGTGAGCCGAGATCACGCCATTGCACTCCAGCCTGGACAACAGAGCGAGCCACTGTCTCAAACAAGAAAAAAAAAAAAAAAATAGCACCTATAATCCCAACTACTCGGGAGGCTGAGGCAGGAGAATCACTTGAACCTGGGAGGCAGAGGCTGCTGTGAGCCAAGGCGGCACCACTGCTTTCCAGCCTGGGCGACAGAGCAAGACTTCATCTCAAAATAAATAAAATAAATTTTAAAGTATTATAAAATACATAGAAAAGAACAAAACAAGTGAGCAAGTGCTGGGGAGGATGTGAAGAAATCATGTATCTGATAAGGGATTAATTTCCAGAATATACATTTTATTTTTATTTTTATTTTTTTTTTTGAGACGGAGTCTTGCTCTGTCGCCCAGGCTGGAGTGCAGTGGCTGGATCTCAGCTCACTGCAAGCTCTGACTCCCGGGTTTATGCCATTCTCCTGCCTCAGCCTCCCAAGTAGCTGGGACTACAGGCACCCGCCACCTCGCCCGGCTAGTTTTTTATATTTTTTAGTAGAGATGGGGTTTCACCGTATTAGCCAGGATGGTCTCGATCTCCTGACCTCGTGATCCGCCCGTCTTGGCCTCCCAAAGTGCTGGGATTACAGGCTTGAGCCACCGCGCCCGGCCATTTTTTTTTTTTTTTTTTTGAGACGGAGTCTTGCTCTGTCGCCCAGGCTGGAGTGCAGTGGCTGGATCTCAGCTCACTGCAAGCCAGAATATACATTTTAAAAACTCAACAGCAAACAACCCAATTCAAAAACAGATAAAGGGATCCATATGTATGTAAATGTATATACATATTTTCATATATTTATATATTTTTCATATATTATTCTATATTATAGACTTTTTTTTTTTGAGACAGAGTCTCGCTCTGTTGCCCAGGCTGGAGTGCAGTGGTGCAATTTCGGCTCACTGCAAGCTCCACCTCCTGGGTTCCTGCCATTCTCCTGCCTCAGCCTCCTGAGTAGCTGGGACTACAGGCACCTGCCACCACACTCGGCTAATTTTTTGTATTTTAGTAGAGACGGGGTTTCACCATGTTAGCCAGGATGGTCTCCATCTTCTGACCTCATGAGCCGCCTGCCTCCGCCTCCCAAAGTGCTGGGATTACAGGCATGAGCCACCGCGCCCAGCCCCAAAATATCTTTTTTTCACTGCAGGCCAGGTGCGGTGGCTCATGCCTGTAATCCCAGCAATTTGGGAGGCCAAGGTGGGTGGATCACTTGAGGTCAGGAGTTGGAGACCAGCCTGGGCAACATGGTGAAACCCTGCCTGTATTAAAAATACAAAAATTAGCCAGGCATAGTGGTGCGTACCTGTAGTCCCACCTACTCGGGAGGCTGAGGCAGGAGAATTGCTTGAACCCGGGAAGTGGAGGTTGCAGTGAGCCAAGATCACACCACTGCACTTTAGCCTGCACAACAGAACAGAACCTCAAAAAAAAAAAAAAAAAAAAAAAAAAAAGGCCAGGCACAGTGGCTCACGCCTGTAATCCCAGCACTTTGGGAGGCCTAGGTGGGTGGGTCACGAGGTCAGGAGATGGAGACCATCCTGGCTAACATGGTGAAACCCTGTCTCTACTAAAAATACCAAAAAAAAAAAAAAAGAGGAAAAAAAAATTAGCTGGGCATGGTGGTGGGCACCTGTAGTTCCAGCTACTCAGGAGGCTGAGGTAGAAGAATGGCGTGAACCCAGGAGACGGAGTTTGTAGGGAGCGGAGATCACGCCACTGCACTCCAGCATAGGCGACAGAGCAAGACTCCATCTCAAAAAAAAAAAAAAAGCCAGATGCAAAAGGATGATTAAAGGAGTCTACATACATGGAAAGTAGAATAGAGATTACGAGGGGAGGGAGAGAGGCAGGAATGGAGAGTTATTGCCCACTAGATACTAAATTTATTTGGAATGATGAAAAAGTTCTAACACCAGAGCTGGTGTTATACAATATTTTGAATGTAGTTAATACCACTGAATTGTACACTTAAAAACAGTTGAAATAAATGGGCACAGAGTTTCAGTCTGGGATAATGAAAAAGTTCTGAAGATAGTGGTGATAGTTGCAACACAATTTGAATATACTTAGTGTCATTGAACTGTATACTTAAAAATGGCTACAATGAGGCTATTGTAGTGGCTCCCTCCTGTAATCCCAGTACTTTGGGAGGCCAAGGAGGGCAGATCACTTGAGCCCAGGAGTTCAAGACCATCCAGTGCATCACAGCGAGATCCTCGTTTCTACAAAACAATTTTTAAAATTACCTGGGTGTAGTGGTACACACCTGTAGTCCCAGCTACTAGGGAGGCTGAGACAGAAGGATCATTTGTGACTGGGAGATTGAGGCTGCAGTGATTGTGCCACTGCACTCCAGCCTGGGTGACAAGAGTGAGACCCTGTCTCAAAATTTAACAAAATGGCTAAAATCATAAATTTTACATTGTATTTTACCACAATAAAAAATTACCCAAAGAAAAAAGTCATACCCCTTCAACAGAGAAAAGTTTTAGGCTTACACCAGGGTTTCTTAATGGTGGCTGACATTTTGTGCAGGATAATTCTTTGTTGTGGGGAACTGTCCTGTGCAGGGATGTTTAGCAGCATCCCTGGCCTTGATGTGATGACAGGACCACCTCCCTAGGTACTCCAGAAATTGCAAAATGTCCCAGGGAGGAGGGGGCACATTCTTCCCCAGCAGAGAACCACTGGCCTGTACTCACTTGCTGACCCTGAGAACGTCATTTGAAACTTTGTTCTGTCTTGTGCTTTAGCTGGGCCCAGACAGTCTCCCGTGGACATGGGAATTGTATTGGTTTCATCACATGCCACATGGATGGATACCATTCAAATAAAGTTACCATGTGAATGTAGTTTCTCCCATGTTGTGTCCAGTAGAATGATAGAAGCTTCTGGAGAAGTCACTTTAGCATGAAGCTTTTTTTTTTTCAATTTTTTTTATTTTTTTGAGATGGAGTCTTACTGTCGCCCAGGCTGGAGTGCAGTGGTGCAATCTCAGCTCACTGCAACCTCTGGCTCCCGGGTTCAGGTGATTCTCATGCCTCAGCCTCCCGAGTAGCTGGGACTACAGGCACGTACCACCACATCCAGCTAGTTTTTGTGTTTTTGTAGAGACGGGGTTTCACTATGTTGCCCAGGCTGGTCTCAAACTCCTGAGCTCAAGTGATCCACCCGCCTCGGCCTCCGGAAGTGCTGAGATTACAGGCGTGAGCCACTGTGCCCCACCTCTTTCTCCATATTTTGACTAAGACCATCTCCATCCATCTTCTCTCTTGCCTGGAAATGTGGTGAAATCAAATAAAACAAGTTCGACAATGATTTAACAAAATTATTTAATAAAATTTATAAAAAGGCATCTTTGAGAATACTTTTCTCAGCTTGTTTTCCTTTTCCACCCCTAAAGAAAATATACAATGATCAGCACCCACACACGTATACACTCAAAACTACAGTGACATTCTCTACACAGAACTATATTCCATACAGCTTGAACTTTAGAAAAATCAAGACAATTCCAAAAAGTGATTGCAGGGTTGATTTTTTTTCTACAAAACACTTGAGAAACAGTAAAGCTATTTCAACAAAAGTCTTTTCTTTGATTGTCAAAAAGTTGCAATTCACATTTAAATAAAAAGAGCTCCAAATCAAGATCCTCTCCACGCCCCCCTGCCCCGACCCCTCGATTAATCCCCTTTAGGGCCACATTTTCTTCTTGCTCCTAAGAAAAACATTTAGAATTTCGAATATTCTCACTTTTCTATGCACATTTGGAATTGGACAAATGTGTTCAGATCAGCCAGCATTTTCTGTAGACATCATCAAAAGCAGGCACTTGGGGATTCTGGGCTTTGAGTACAAACCACAGATCCTGTATCAGAAACACATGCTGAGACTCCTCCATTCCTTCCAGAATTTTCAGAGATAAGGTAGACCCACCTCAATCATCCTCGGCATCAGTTTGCTAAATTGCCAGGCTCAATGAGAAGCTCTCCTGCCATCTCCAAGCCCACTTTTCCTAGTTCCACTCTGTCTTTGGCTGCAGCATTTTAGGCACTATTCTAAGTCCTGGAGTATGTCACTCTTGTTTCAGAGCTAAATAAACATTAACGAACACACTTACTCAGAACAAGCCACTGGATAGATGACCACTGCAAGTTACATACTCAGGAGATGAAAGAGGGAAGCCATTAAAAGTCTTCAGAGTAGACAATACCTAGTCACGATGTGGCCAGACGAAGACATGAGCTGCTTACCCTAAAAGGGCCCAATAATTTCCGCACCGAAGAACTCCTATCTTGGGCAAAGCAACTGAATTCAGGAGTGAGAGTAGATATTAAAACATGGAGGCTGGGCACAGCAGCTCATGCCCGCAATCCCAGCACTTTGGGAGGCCAAGGCAGGAGGATTGCTTGAGGCCAGGAGTTTAAGACTAACATGGCAATATAGCAAGACCCCATCTGTTCAAAAAAATAAAAAGGAGGCTGATGGGAGAATTGCTTGAGCCCCAGAGTTCGAGGTTACAGTGAGCTATGATCACATCACTGCATCCCAGGCCTGGGTGACGGAGCGAAACTGTCTCTTAAAAAATGGCAGGGAGTTGGGGAGCTGGGCAGATGCAGTGTCTCATGCCTGTAATCCCAACACTCTGGGAGGCCAAGATGGGAGGATCACTTGAGCCCAAGAGTTTAAGACCAGCCTGGGTAACATAGGGAGACCCCGTCTCAAATATTTAAAAAATTAGTCATGCATAGTGGCACATGCCTGTGGTCCCAGCTACTTGGGAGGCTGAGGTGCAAGGATTGCTTAAGCCTGGGAGGACAAGGCTTCTGTGAGCTGTGATTGCACCACTGCACTCCAGCCTGGCCGACAGAATGAGATCCTGTCTTTTAAAAAAAAAAAAAAAAAAAAAGGCGGGGGGACAAACCAATGTAGCAATGAGCAGGAGCATACACATTAAAAAATATATATATATACACAGAAAAACAGAACTAGAGTAGCTGACTTCTCCCCTTCTTTTTAAAAGTGAGACAAAATTCCTTAAGAAAATCAGCAAGGTGCTAGGTGAACCTTCTGATGCTAAAGTTGTTCTTCTGTAATATTAAAATTTGGGTATCTTGTGGACATCACCACCATGTAAAGCGTGGTGGGGAAAAAAAAACCTTCAAGGAATAAGTCAAAACTTTTCTAACACACATCGATTACAGCTATAAAGTGGAAAGACTATAAAGCTATACTAACTGCATCACTGACCAGTCTCTTTTTTTCCCAGAAACTCATCTCAAGGGAAGGGAGCTGAAAAACCACCAGCAACATGATCTCTGCATTTCCCAGCACAGAGGTCTAGGGTCCGCCTCTCTCGAGTCCCCTAGTCATCCTCGCCGCCTCCGTACATGTCTGCCAGCTTCTTGAAGCGATTGCCCCATTCGTTCAAGTAATCATAGTCCTGGTCTTTGTCTGACTCTGAAGAGTTCAGGGAGCTCAGACTAGCAGCTTCGGAACCGCTTCCTTCATAGTCAAACACGAGCAGAGAATCATAAGGCGGGGCCGTGGGGTCACTATCAGCCGCCTTCAGATTCTAAAGAAGAAAGGGGATAACAGGACCTTTTAGTGAAAGGAAGGGCACACCTGTCACCCGGGGCAAGAAGTCTCGCAACATGTAAGGTATGACAATGCACCCAGACTGGCACACCACGGAGCAGTGAACACCAGCAAGGTACATTTATACACACTGGCACGGAAAGATGCACAGGATATGTTGTTGATGGAAAGAGAAAGTAAAATGGTAAGTTATATGTAGGCAGGAGAGATGCAAGCACCAACCAGTCAGGATGGAGTCCCCACAAATCAGGGTGGGGCTTCCACGCCACCAGCTGGATGCACAGAGCTGGAAACTTTGCATACTGGTGCATTCAGGCTGCATTTCCACCCAGAAAGGGCTGGAAGGATGAATGCCAAATGCTTAACAGTTAAATCTGGGGAGTAGGGGTGTGGGAACTAAGGAAGGACTTGTATTGTTTTCTTTTTCTTTTTCTTTTTTGGAGACGGAGTTTCACTCTTGTCACCCAGGCTGGAGTGCAATGGCGTGATTTTGGCTCACTGCAACTTTCACCTCCCAGGTTCAAGCGATTCTCCTGCCTCAGCCTCCCAAGTAGCTGCAACTATAGGCGTGTACCATCAAGTCCAGCTAATTTTCATATTTTTAGTAGAGACGGAGTTTCACCATGTTGGCCAGGCTGGTCTCCAACTCCTGACCTCAGGCGATCCACCTGCCTCAGCCTCCCAAAGTGCTGGGATCACAGATGTGAGCCACTGCACCCAGACTTTTTTTTCTTTATATATTTTCATTTTATGAAATAAATAAAGTATATTTATTTATTTTGAGATGGAGTCTCAGAGTTTTGCTCTGTCACCCAGGCTGGAGTGCAATGGCATGATCTCGGCTTACAGCAACTTCCACCTCCCGGCTTTAAGCGATTCTCCTGCCTCAGCCTCCTGAGTAGCTGGGATTACAGGTGTGTATCCCCACACCATAATTTATGTTTTTAAAATAGCAAGCATACTTAAAAAAAAAAAAACTTTTAGGTTTGGGAGTATATGTGAAGGTCTGTTATATAGGTAACAAATGGTAAACTCATGTCGTGGGGGTTTGTTGTACAGATTATTTCGTCACCCAGGTATTAAGCCCAGTACCCAATAGTTATCTTTTCTGCTCCTCTCCCTCCTCCTACGCTCCTCCCTCAAGCAGACTCTAGTGTCTGTTGTTCTCTTCTTTGTGTCCATGAGTTCTCATCATTCAGCTCCTACATATAAGTGAGAACACGTGGTATTTGATTTTCTGTTCCTGCATTAGTTTGCTAAGGATAATGGCCTCCAGCTCCACCTGTGCTCCTGCAAAAGACATGATCTTGTTCTTTTTTAGCATATTATTTTTATAGTTTAAATAAAAACTACAAATACAAGTGATGACTTGCAAATGAGTGTGAATGGAGGAAAGGCCTGAATCCAGATATATCTAAAAGGGGTCCGTAGCCATGCACGGTGGCTCACACCTGTAATCCCAGCACTTTGGGAGGCCGAGGCAGGCAGATCACCTGCGGTCAGGAGTTTGAGACCAGACTGGCCAATATGATGAAACCCTGTCTATACTAAAAATACAAAAATTAGCCGGGCATGGTAGCAGTGCCTGTAATCCCAGCTACTTGGGAGGCTGAGGCAGGAGAATCGCTTGAATCTGGGAGGCAGAGGTTACAGTGAGCCAAGATCATGCCATTGCACTCCAGCCTGGGCGACAAGAGTGAAACTGTCTCAAAAAATGACAATAAAAATAAATAAATAAAAGGGGTGGCTAAACTGGTTTCTTCCTGTTTCTTGTTTTCTCCAATGGCCAAAATGAATGTGGCTTGGTCACTTCTAACACTGCAGTGCCTCATAGTCCTCAGTGACAGCTCCTGTAGGAATATAAGGCAAACACAGACCTCACCATGAAGACTCACCAAGGGTCACTGGACCATCAGAAAGCCCAGAAAATCATTCCAGTAACCGAGCAAGTTATTAGAGAATACAGCTTAAGGAAACAGATCCTGCCAGACTATGTCTTTACTGGGTTCTTTCTCATCTTATCCTAAGTTAATTAATTTAATGCTTTGTTATTCTCCCTTGCAGACAGACACAACCTTCTGATAGTTCTGGCCAATAACTGGTTGGACAACTCCCTTGTTAAATAAGAAGACAGTTCACTAGAAGAAAGACTTTTGCCCTCTGCTTTGCTCTTCATACTTTTTCCTGACCGGAATACAGACCTAAGGTTTGGAAGTGTGGCAGCCATCTTGTGATCATGAGGCAACAAGCCTGAGAACAAGGGTCTCCATGCTAAGATAATAGAGCGGAAACATGGAACGGCCTGATGCACCAGCCTAGACTGCTCACCCCACCTTTCTATTTGTACAAGGTAAATCTACTCCCATCTGTTTCAGCATCTTGTATTTAGAGCTGAATGCATTTCTGACATATACAATACAGATTCTATTTTTCTAGTCCTCAGGTAGGCTTGTGATATACATTTATCATTATATCCCAACCAGCAGCGGGAGGCAAGGGAAGTAAATCCCATTAGTGAAACTAAAATGAAATTTACTTAGAATCTTCCTAGTTTCATTTCTAGATCTACTAAATCCTTTCAGGCAATTCTTGGTTTTGCCACATGGACTTTGCAATTTGAAGCACTATTAGATCCAAAATTCAGATGAGACACAGATGAAGAAAGACAGGCTGCTGAGTACGGTGGCTCGCACCTGTAATCCCGGCACTTTCGGAGGCCGAGTTGGGTAGATCACCTGAGGCCAGGAGTTAGAGACCAGCCTGACCAACATGGAGAAACCCTGTTTCTACTAAAACTACAAAATTAGCCGGGTGTGGTGGCGCAGGCCTGTAATCCGAGCTACTTGGGAGGCTGAGGCAGGAGAATTGCTTGTACCCAGGCGGAGGTTGCAGTAAGCCAACATTGCACCACATTGCACTCAGCCTAGGCAACAGAGCGACACTCTGTCTCAAAAAAAAAAAAAAAAGAAAAAAGGAAAAACAGGGTTCAGGGCTCAGGCAAGCTGAAAACATAGTAAAGGAAAGAATCTAAAGACTCTTTTTCTCATTTTTGACACAACTCCTTTCTGAGCTTAGAGATGAGCAATGCTTTGGCTTTCCATGTGGATTACTTACTTCATCAATAAAATTTCCAATTTCATCGGGATTGGCAGGGCGGGGAAGGTACCGGGGGACACTCAGGAGGGTTGGTGCAACGTCGTTACGAGTTACTTCAGGCCGAGCGTCCAGGCCCCTGTGCAACTGGCTCAAGTCAAAGTCCTTTGGAGAAAAAGGTTGAAGTACAACAAAGAGTAAGAAACAGTCATACACACAGGGCTATGTTCAGTTTATAGATTATGGCTGGATGATGCCTTCACTGCCAGCTGTATGATCTTTACCTGTTTAATGCAAAATGACAGTTTTCAAGCTAAAAGTCTCCCAAATAACACTGGAAAAAAACATAGCCCAAAGGATTGTGAGTAGCATGTGTGGATCCAGATATAGGCTGTGTGCCTTACTAATTTTCACAGGACATGATGATTAGATCACTGTTTGGCAAATATTCACTCCCTCCCAACCCCAGCCTGTAAGAAGAGTATACATCTATCAATTTGGGGCTTTGTTGTGTGACTTGCTTAGCCAATGGGACTGTAACATGTGACACAGGCAAAGGTCTGAAAGGCACCAGCTTCTGGTACAAAGATGAGACTTGCATGGAACAGACCTGGACACGATTCGCAGATTAGAGCCATTCAGCTAAACTCTACCTAAATCTGCTGAGCCCCAGCCATCCTACAGATTCTCATGAGCTTAGATGAGATCAGCAGTTGCCCCAGCTGCCCCACAATACATGAGAAAGACACGCATGTTGTGTGCTGCTGGGATTCTGGGATTGGTTGCTCTATTGCTCACTGATACAATATATATGGTATCCCCCAACTAGACTTAGAAGTCCCTGAAATCTAGAACAATATTTTTCTCTGTACAACCACCTCCCTATGTTGTATGGAGCTCAGTAAATGGTGCCTCACTCTATGACCTCAGTCAAAAGCAGGACTCTGTAATAGACCTCCATGGTTCCCTTTCTATAATAAGTAGATTCTCCAAGACCCTGAACAGTTCCCTGGACAACTTCAGGGTAAGATGTTAAGATCATCTCCAAAATCAGGAAATACAGAAGGACTAAAGGTATAACATTGACAAAAAGAAGTCTGGTCTAGCTAAAAACTCAAGAGAAACAAAACAGACCAGTTGTTCTATGTCAAAGATAATTTGGCTCAAGTTCATGTCCAGAGAATGGCAATGAGGAGTGCAGGCTCTGAGACAGACCATTTGGCTGTGTCGCTTCCTAGCTGTGTGACCTTAGACAAGTTACTGAGCTTCTCTGTGCCTCAGTTCACTCACTGAGGTGCAGAACAGTATGCGATCAATAAATGTTAGCTGTGTTGGTGATGATGTGGTGATGATGATGATGATGGTCAATGACAATGTCTACTTTCTTGGGTAAGGCCTTAAAAAGATAATATCCAAAGTGAGTCAGAGCTGTTTCAAATGCCTAACTCTTACTAATCATTGCTTCTTCCGAATAAAGAGATCACCATCGAGCTACCATGGTTTTAAAAACCCACCTGGTCCTCTTCTCCACCTCCTTCTTCATCATAGTAATAAACGTTGTCCCGGGTGTCATCCTCTGGGGGCAGTAAGGGCTCTTTGACCACCGCTCTCCTCCGAAGAAACAGCAAGAGCAGCAGAATCAGAACTGGGGTGGTGGGGGAGAGAGAGCAAGAGTGATGAGAGCCAAAGATAAAGAAGGCCAGAAGCAGCAGCTATCACAGAGCACGCCTCATATCAGACAATGGGCAGTCAGACAGCCACCAGCTGCCTTCAATACACTTGAAGATGTCAATCCATGTAACACTCACATCCCTGAAGTTGGTATGTACAGTACAACATAGTAGACAGTGATACATGAATTCAAGCATGGTCCCTAACTTTCAGATGGGTCTTAAACTCAATCACTGTCATTTTCCCAAATCTGGGGGAAAGTGTTCCAGGCAGAGGAAACAGTAACGGCAGAGGTCCTGAGGCAGGAGCATGTGTGGTGTGATGGAGGGAAGGTGAGGAGGCCAGCATGGCTATAGCAGGGTGCATGAGGGGAAGAGACATGGAGAAGAGCTCAGAGGGGTAAGCAGGGCGGGAGGGACATATAGGCCACTGCAAGGACCTTGGCTTTGATTCTGAGTTGGAGCCACTGAAGGTTTGTGAGCAGGGCTCCTAGGTCAGCCCAAATGTGACTGATACATAATCAGCTATGAGGAGAGGACAGAGACTATAAAATTGCCTGGTATGTTCTTAGTTTCTCTTAAGATAGAATCATGTAAAGCAAGCTTTATCATCTATTTAACTTCCAAGGCTTAAGACAAGGGTTACATTTGATCTTGGGATTATTTCTAGGATATATACCATTAACATTCAACTTAAAAAAAATTCTCTAAAGCAGTCAGAAAGAAAGCACTTAACTTAAAAAAAAATTATATTATTCACTGTGAATGAAAAATAAAAAGATTCCGTGGGCATGTATGCCCAAGTACCTATATACTGTACCCTATGAAGCATAATCTTTATGTATTTATGATTATTATTTTGAGACAGAGTCTTGCTCTGTTGCCCAGGCTGGAGTGCAGTGGCGCAATCTCAGCTCACTGCAACCTCCACCTCCTGGGTTCAACTGATTCTCCTGCCGCAGCCTCCCAAGTAGGGGGGACTACAAGTGCCTGCCACCATGCCCAGCTAATTTTTGTATTTTTAGTAGAGACGGGGTTTCAACATGTTGCCCAGGCTGGTCTCAAACTCCTGACCTCAAGTGATCCACCCATCTGGGCCTCCCAAAGTGCTGAGATTACAGGCATGAGCCACCATGCCTGGCCGAAGCATAATCTTTAAACAGGAGGTTGCATAAACTTGGGGAAAAGATTTCTCAGAGGTACCCCAACTACCTAGTTCTGAAATCAGAAAAATGCCAGAAACCTTATCCAGATAAACAATATAACTCCCTTGTCCATGATTCATCAACAAGAACAATGAAGTGGCTGCACAGGGAGACAGCACTGAACAAGACTATAGGAGCTACACAGTCCCCATCCATGCACAGCAAGAGGCAGCTTTACCATTTCCAAAAAGATGCCTCTTCTCAGCTGTGCCAGAAGCCCAGTATCCCCAGGCTCTGAGAAAAAGCCTAGTACAGAGTAAGCAACCAAATATTGGTGGAAAACACGAAAAGCTTCAGATCTCCTGGTGTCTCTCGAGTAATTTTTTTTTTTTTTTTTAATAGAGATGAGGTCTTGCTATGTTGCCCAGGCTGATCTTGAAACCTAGGCTCAAGCAATCCTGCCACCTCAGCCTCCCAAAGTGTTGGGATTATAGACGTGAGCTACCACACCCAGCCTCTAGCACATTTTTGCCCTTAAGAAACAAGAATTGGCTGGTGGAATGGCTCACACCTGTAATCCCAGCACTTTGGGAGGCCGAGATGGGAGGATCACTTGAGCTCAAGAGTTTGAGACCAGTGTGAGTAACATAGCGAGAACCTGTCTCTGATAAAGAAAGAAAAAAATAATCATAGAAGGTAAAAATACAAGAAATTGAACATCTGAATTCTGGCATTGCCTCTGTTTTAAATGTTGTTCTATGTGGGAATCCCCACCCCCAGTGTCTAAAAAAATATATACCCATAGCAAATGTAGGTAATCCTACTCTTAAAAAAATATTTCAAGTATAACTACAATCTTTAAGATTCCCTGATTGGGCGCAGTAGCTCATGTCTGTAATCCCAACACTTTGGGAGGCCAAGGCGGGAGGACTGGTTGAGACCAGGAGTTTGAGACCAGCCTGGGCAACATGAGGAAACACTGTTTCTACAAAAAAAATATTAAAAAATTAGCTGGGTGTGGTGGCTCATGCCTGTGGTCCCAGCCACCCGGGGGGCTGAGGTGGGAGGATCCCCTGAGCCCCAGAAGTCAAGGCTGCAGTGAGATGAGATCTGAGATCACTCCACTGCACTCCAGCCGGCCCACAGAATGAGACCTTGCCTGAAAGAGGAGAGGAGAGGGGAGGGGAGGGGAGGGGAGGGGAGGGGAGAGGAGGGGAGGGGAGGGGAGGGGAGGGGAGGGGAGGGGAGGGGAGGGGAGGGGAGAAAAAATAATTCCCCTTAAAATGAATGTACTAGTCAGTAACCACTATCCCAAAAGCAGACCAGGCCACTCAAATGTAATTTGACTAGGAAGTGGGCAGGCAGGGCTTGTGTTACACTGCCCAAGACAATGATGAATTAATCTAATCTCATGGCACAGTAAAGCCATGTAAAGCCGGGCAGGATGAAAGTCCAGAAGGCTTGCTCAATTCTCAACAGCACTATCCTTCACTTCAACTTTGGGAGAACACTAGGAGGGGGCAGAAGCAAATGGGATGCCCAGCAAACATTTCCGGAAGATTGAAAGGCACCCTCTCCTGGAGTCCACTGAGGCAGCAGCAGCAGGATCAACGGCACCCATGCTCAATCTAAATGCAAAGCCCTAGATTCGGTCCCACTGCTCCCTCCAAAAATCTTTTTCCATTCCCACCAGCTTGGCCTGGTCTCTGTCCTCCTAGGAGTCTCCTCAAGCCTCTGCTGTGCTTTGCTAGGAGGGGAACCTTCCTGAATACCCATCGCCTGTTGGAATTCTACCAGTCCCTGTGGCCTAACCACTTATATCTTCCACAAAACTGTCCTTGAGACTCAATTAACAGCTTTTTCTGACTACACTGACTACAAACGCATTCATGAACTGGACCACTCCTTGCAGTCACTAATTATTTATGATCTTTAAACATTTCTTTAAAAAAATATATTTTTCATTTTGTAGAGACAGGGTCTTGCTTTGTTGCCCAGGCTGGTATAAAACTCCTGGCTTTAAGCAATCCTCCCACCTTGGTCTCCCAAAGTATGAGCCACCATACCTGGTCAAAGGTTTCTAATTGACTTGCTCTCATTTGCTTTGAGAATCATTTGCTTGCTCTTCTATCATTCACATGTTTAAAGCCCTACCAGAGATCTGATGTAGTGCACTCCGTATGGATACTTTGTCTTTTGATGCACATAATCTGTTTTCATAGCTAATGTATTCCTTTAATAGATTCAGTATTTTCTCTCTGCGTGTGAATGACAAAAGTATTTACCTTGACCGTAATAGCACCTGTGTCATCCCTAGGGCTCACTCCAAGTGGGCTCCAATGGAAACAGGCTTAAGGACTATGGCAGAAACTGTCAATTTTCCTCAGCATTCTTTTTCTCCTTTATCCTTTTAGTCACTGACACTCACTGCTCATCCTGCACTCTACCCCTACTCCATGCCAATTTTCAATTGCAAGTAGAAACTTCCAGGCTCCCTTGCAGCTAGGTGTGGCTGTGTTTGGGCCAGTGGTATATAAGTGGAGGTGATATATGCAACTTCTAGTCATTTGGCCTCCACTTCCTCTCTTATCCCCTTCCCCCATCTAGGATGGAATGTAGAGGTGGTGGTGGTGAGCTGGCTAGCTTAGAGCACGCTGATGAGGGCAGCCCCCAAGGTCTTGCTACTCTGCTTATGATCTAAGGAACTGCAACATCAGTACCCCCTGGGAGCTGGCTAGAAATGTAGAATCTGGCTGGGTGCGGTGGCTCAAACCTGTAATCCCAGCACTTTGTGAGGTTGAGGCGGGTGGATCACCCGAAGTCAGGAGTCCGAGACCAGCCTAACCAACATGGAGAAACCCCATCTCTACTAAAACCACAAAATTAGCTGGGCGTGGTGGTGCATGCCCATGGTCCCAGCTACTCAGGAGGCTGAGGCGGGAGAATTGCTTGAACCCGTTAGGTGGAGGTTGCAGTGAGCTGAGAGATAGCGCCATTGCACTCCAGCCTCAGCAACAAGAGCGAAACTCCGTCTCAAAAAAAAAAAAAAAAAAAAGAAATGCAGAATCTGTGGCCCTATGCCAGACCTCCTGGATCAGATTTCCCAGTTTACCAGAGGCCCGGATGATTTGTATGCACTCAAGCCTGGGATGCACTGACTTGAAGGATGAAAAGAAACAGAAGAAACCTGGGTCCCCTGTTGACTTCATGGCCTTCTCATCTGAGACCATTTACCTCTGAAATGTTCAGTAAGAGACAAACTTCTATTTTATGGAGGCTAGCATAACTTGGGAGTCTCTCTCCTATATCAGCTAACCTGTATCCTTATTCATATGAGAACAAAAATAACTTCCAGGAAATAAACCTCCTCCATTTTTTTAAGTCAAAGGCTGAGTCACTTGCCAGCTGGACTTACTTAGCAAAGCAAGAATTCCTCCAAGAATCCCCAGAATGGCAGGAATTTGCATTCCTGCTTCGACAAGCGGTGCCTTCTTACAGACGCCGGCGGCCCCTTCACAGTCACACACGCTGACCTCTAAGGTGGTCACTTGGTCTTTCTTCTGGTTATCCATGAGCTTGAGATTGATTTTGTAGTCACCCACCTCTAAGGCTATCTTTGGCTTCAAAATGATAGATTCTTGGGCTGGAGAAAGCAATAAAAAGAAATGATGAGATCAGGGGAGGAAAAAAAGCTCATTCCAGAATAAAATTGTTAGTGAACTAAAGGCACTTGAGTGCCTTGAGTGAAGAGAGCAGAGCTGCTTGGGTTTTATCTAGGTATGTACTTTTTTTTTTTTTTCTGTAAAAAGCTTTATTTCCATTTGGTCTAAGACTTGGGAGAGGGTTCTAGGGTTGCTTAAAAAAAGCTGCCTAGTAGCTGGAGGGAGAGGGTCAGGCAGAGCGGGGCTCTTCAGATGTCACTGGGTTTGGTAGGCTCCTGATTGTGCCTGAGAGTGAACCTTTTCGCCCAGCCTGGCCTGGAGGCTGGCCAGCCTGCAGAGGTTGGTCAAGTGGTCACCTATCTTCTTGATGAGTTTCACTTCCTCATCTAGGAAGTGGCTCTCCAGGAAGTCACAGAGATGGTGGTCTGTGCAGGCGGAACCCAAAGCATGAAGATCCAAAAGTGCCCAGTTCAGGTTCTTCTCCAGGGCGCCCAGGGTTTTACCCCATTCATCTTAACATGGCTTCTGGACGTCCTGGAAGACAGTGCGGCCGCCACACTGGTTTTGCATTTGCAAGGGACGCTCAGCGCCCCTGTGCTTCTCCTTGGCCAATCTGTGGAAGAACTGGCACACGCCTTCCAGATCCACATCATTGCGGTGGAAATAGAAGCCCAGAGAGAGGTAGGTGTAGGAAGCCCACAGATGCAAATTGACCAGGCAGTTGACAGCTGCCTCCACTTTGGTAGAATAGTGCTGACAAATCTGGGAGCTCATGATTGGCTGGCAAGAAGGAGCTAAGCACAAAAACGGTGTTGCTTGGTCCCAGGAGCAGGAGGTGGCAGAGAAGATGGTCCCAGAGGTTGCAAGTGGAGAGGGCAGTGGAGGGTGGCTAGAGGCTGGGAGAGGGAGCCCTGCTTGGGTTTAGATTACTGGGTAGCATGCTACAATGTTAGATACCAGGAAAGGAAAAAGACCTCTGGAGCAAGGCCTCAAAGACAGAAGGGATAAGGAAGCAAGTACCAGTGGAAGGGGTGACATCTGGAAGTTGAGAAGGGAAATTGAGAGGCGGGGATCTGGGGGAAGGGAAGCATGGCCATTGGAGAAAAGTTGCCAAAATAAAACTCAGGTACCCACTTGGGTCGTTGTACTCAATGGTCCAGTTGGCACTCGCCCCATGCGTTAGTTCTGCTGTGAAGGGAGATGTATTGGGAGGAAGGTCTGCATCAATGATGTTTATGACCTGAGGCTTTGGATTCCTCTCGCAGAAGAATATATTTCGAGATTCTGGTATAGGGGCGTTGTCATTCACATCAGACAGGATCAGCAGAAGAGTCCCTGTTCCAGTAGCAACTGGAGAACCTAAGAGAAAATACAGAGGAAATGTAGTAGTTTGGCAACACTAATGAATCCCCACTGCCTTCCACCAGACCAAGTCCAGTTCTTGTCCTGGCTCTTCAGTGGTTGCCCATCAACCCCCACTCTACCCCCAGAACCTCCTGTCCCACCAATCCCAAAGGACCTCCACTCCTAGGTGGGCAGGTCTCTGACTGTTTTATACAGACACGCTTATTCCCACCTTGATAACAATTATTCAAGTTATTCCTCACACCAAGGACACGCTTCTCCTTCTTTACATATCATTATTCATTCATTGAATTTTAGCTACTCCAAGAAGTCCTATTGCCTGCCTACTGTTTCCCTAGTTCTCCTTTTTCTGCATTTTCATGCCATTTAAGGTCATTATCAAAGCACTGAGTCTTTTTATTTTACTTATTTTAATTTTAAGCCTGACTAGAAGCTTAAAATCAAAGGGGATGAGTTGGGTCTTTTTAAGTCTCTGCAAATTGGTTTTCAAAATAGATTGGGGAGTTCATATACTTTTTTTTTTTTTTGAGACAGGGTCTCACTCTGTCACCCAGGCCAGAATGCAGTGGCATGAACACAGTTCACTGCAGCCTCTACTTCCTGGGCTTCATCTCCCACCTCTGCCTCCCTAGTAGCTGGGACTACAGGCGCATGCCACCATGCTTGGCTAGTTTTTAATTTTTTTTTGTAGAGAGGGGGTCTTACCATGTTGCCTAGGGTGGTTTTGAACTCTTGGGCTCCCACCTTAGCCTCCCAAAGTGTTGAGATTATAGGCATGAGCCACCGTGCCCAGCCCATCCACAGTTCTGTTTGCGTTTCTTTTACATCTTGACACAACACCAAGCATATGGTAGTAGGAAAAATTGGTACCCAGGGAACTACCTTCAATATGAATATACGATAGGGATACAAAACAATCTATCTCAAACCGATAAATAGATATGTCTAGATGGCATGACTGTAAATTTAAAAAAAATTTTTTCTCATGTAAATTTTCTTTTTAAACAATGAACATATGTCATTTAAAATTAACTGAAGGAGGCCAGGCATGGTAACTCATGCCTGTAATCCCAGCATTTTGAGATTATGGGCAGCATGTTGCCCAGGCTGGTCTTGAACTCCTGGCCTCAAGCCATCTCCCAATTCAGACCCCCAAAGTGTTGGGATTACAGGTGTGAGCCTAGCACCCAGCCTATAAATGTATTTAAATACACAGAAAGAGTCTGGAAGGACCCACACCTAACTGATTTAACACCTAACTAATTTCACCCACATGAGTATTATCATTTTTCAGGTAAAGGAATTGAGGGACATAAAAACTAAACAGCAGGCCAGGCGCGGTGGCTCACGCCTGTAATCTCAGCATTTTTGGAGGCCGAGGCGGGCAGATCACAAGGTCAGGAGTTCAAGACCAACCTGGCCAATATGGTGAAACCCCGTCTCTACTAAAAATACAAACATTAGCTGGGCATGGTGGCGCACACCTGTAATCCCAGCTATTTGGGAGACTGAGGCAGGAGAATTGCTTGAACCTGGGAGGCGGAGGTTGCAGTGATCCAGGATTGTGCCACTGCACTCCAGCCTGGGTGACAGAGCGAGACTCTGTCTCAAAAAAAAAAAAAAAATTAAACAGCAAATCCAAGGTCACATGAATATTAAGCTTTGGAACTGGATCATAAACCATCATTGTCGGGTTCCCTTAGGGAAGGAATAAAGAGTGCGTGTGTAGTGAAAAGGAAGTTCTGTCTGACCAAAATTACTTGAAAAAAAATTTTTTTTTTTTTTTTTTGGAGACAGGGTCTTGCTCTGTTGCCCAGGATGGAGAACAGTGGCGCAATCTTGGCTCATTGCAGCCTCCACCTCTCAGACTCAAGCAATCCTACCACCTCAGCCTTCTGAGTAGCTGGGACTACAGGTGTTCACCAACATGCCCAGCTAATTTATGTACTGTTTGTAGAGAAAGTGTATTGCCATGTTGCCCAGGCTGGTCTCAAACTCCTGGGCTCAAGTGATCCTCCCACCTCAGCCTCCAAAGTGCTGGGATTACAGGTGTGAGTCACCATGCCCAGCCCACTTGAATTTTTGATAATAAGAATGCCTTTAAGAATAAAAGATAAATCTTTTGCAGCAACATGGATGAAACTGGAGGCCATTGTCTCAAGTGAAACAAATCAGACATGTAAGGAGAAATAACTGCATGTTCTCACTTAGAAGTGGGAGTTCAATAATGTGTACACATGGATGTAGATTGTGGAATGATAAACAATGGCAGCTGGGAAGGGTCCGAGGGGTGGGAGGGAGTAGATGATGAGCAATTACTTAATGGGTACAACGCATGTTATTTGGGTGATGTGTTAGGCTTTTCCTTAGGGCTTTCTTTTCTGTTACTGACATTTTTTTAATGTGCTGGCCAGTTGTTTTCTAGAGTGCCCTTAATTTGGGTTTGTCTGATTACTCCTCAAAATTTAGATTCAGGTAATCCATTCCAGGGGTCGGTGGTGGGGACAAGAACACGACAGAGGTGATGTTGTGGCCTCCCTAGTGCAGGACACTGGGAGGCACATGATGTTTGTCTGTGCTTCTATTGATACACTAAAAGCCCTGCCTTTATCACTATACATCTATGCTTGTAACAAAATTACCCTTGTACTCCATACATTTATACAAATCAATCCAACAAACAAAAAGGATAAAAGAAAAAGAATAAACTCTTGCCTCCAAAAGAAGGGAGGGGCAAGAAAGTCAACTAGCCAGGAGGGTGAGGCAGCAAAGGCCCAGATGAGGTCCCCTTACCATTGTCTGTAGCTATGATGAGGGCTGTGTACGTGCTGTTCTTCACGTGCTCAATGTCCTCCCTGTCCAGCTCAGCCCGAGTGGAAATGGCACCAGTGTCCGGATTAATCTCCAGCCAGTTGGCAGTGTCTCTCCAAATCCGATACCTAAACAGGCACAAGCTCTGGCTTTTAGAATAGGACCAGCAAACAACATGTAGCTGAAAATGGCTCAAGCTCTTCTTCAGTTATATGGTTACTTCCAATGTTTTATTTTGAAAACCAACAATAGGTTGGGCGCGGTGGCTCATGCCTGTAATCCCAGCACTTTGATAGAATACTGTTGTTGAATATATGGTGCATATTCAAATTGTCAGATTTTCCAAAAATGTTCTTTATAGCAACCTTGCACCATTCTGGATTCAGAATCCAATATGGCCTTTGGTTGGCATGGCTCTTCCTTAGGGCTTTCTTTTCTGTCACTGACATTTTTTTAATGTGCTGGCCAGTTGTTTTCTAGAATGCCCTTAGTTTGGGTTTGCCTGATTACTCCTCAAAATTTAGATTCAGGTAATCCATTTCAGGGGTCAGTGGTGGGGACAAGAACACGACAGAGTGATGTTGTGGCCTCCCTAGTGCAGGACACTGGGAAGCACATGATGTCTGTCTGTGCTTCTATTGATAACTTAGATCACTTGGATAAGGGAAAGGCCACCAGATTTCTTCACAGCAAAGGTGCCTTTTTATACTGCATGATTAACATATAATCTGCAGGTAGATAATTTAAGAATATCTTGTTCAGCAACTAACTTTCACCCAACGGATTTGGCATCTATGGATGATTCTTGCTGAAGCAATGATTACTATAATCCTTATTTATTTTTAAAAGCAGACTCCTCCAGACCAGCTCCCCCAAAACAATACAGTAGTTCCTAAATGGTAGCAACATGTCACCTCTTCTCCTGTCATGAACATCTGGAGATGCAGGTTGCCTTGTTGACTTGTGGGTGGGCTGTACTATTGGCATTTAATGGGAGGTACAGGGAAGCTAACAGAGATCTACTGCTCAGTTATTTACTAGGGTCATGGAAAGGCTCTGAAAGGGAAACTAAGAAATCAAAGGAGGAAAGGACTCTGAGAACCTGCGGGCTTGGCCTCACTTCTTTGGAAGTGCAAAGCAATGAATTACATCAAGTGGTCATTGTTCCAGGTGTAAGGGCAAACAGACACTAGAGACCTACTCCCTGAATCTGCCCCAGGAGATGCTTTGAACTATCTATTTCACTACTGCAAGCTTTCAGCCCAGCCTGGAAACTGTACAATCCAGGATTTCATCACAGAATCAAATCCTACATTATTGTCTTTGACTTTTCACCATTCTTTTAAACTTCAATTAAAACCCATCTTGCCAGGCCTTACAGTTTGGAGCATGTAGAAATATCTCTAGATTATGAGGAGTCCATTGGCTACATATAGAAAATGAGAGTTTTTATTTTTATTTTTATTTTTATTTTTTTTTGAGATGGAGTCTCACTCTGTCGCCCAGGTTGGAGTGCAGTGGCTCGATCTCAGCTCACTGCAACCTCAACCTTTTGGGTTCAAGTGATTCTCATGCCTCAGCCTCCCAAGTAGCTGGGATTACAGGTGTGCACCACCATGCCTGGCTAATTTCTTGTGTTTTTAGTAGAGGCAGGGGTTTCACCATGTTGGCCAGGCTGGTCTTGAACACCTGGCCTGAACATGATCCACTTGCTAGACCTCCCAAAGTTTTGGGATTACAGGCATAAGCCGCTGCACCCAGCCCAAAATGAGAGTATTTTAAAGCAAGTGTTGTAGTTGGTTGGTTGGTATGTGGGTTTTCAGCATCTGTGTGATTTACATTATAGAGGTACCTTCAAGTTTGAAAGGAGAAATACTAATAGCAAGCTACTTAGAACACAATACTATGGGCTGGGTGCAGGGGCTCATGCCTGTAATCCCATCACTTTGGGAGGCGGGCAGATCACTTGAGGTCAGGAGTTCGAGACCAGCCTGGCCAATGTGGTGAAGCCTCATCTCTACTAAAAATACAAAAATTAGCCGGGCGTGGTGGCGGGCACCTATAATCCTGGCTATGTGGGAGACTGAGGCATGAAAATTGCTTGAACCCAGGAGACAGAGGCTGCAGTAGGCAGAGATCACCACTGTATACTAGCCTGGGTGACAAAGTGAGACTCCAAACACAAAAAAACACACTATTATGTATGCAAAGTAAAATCACATTTCTACCATACTACAAGAGCTCAAAGAGAGGCAGCACATCAGACCAAGAACAGCTGTCTGTAGAGGGAAGGGAACAGGTGAAAGGAGTACAGATAAAGGGAATAAAAAATAAATTAAGAGAATGGTCTTGTACAGACAAATGACAAAATGCCATGAACTATGTATTATTGATTTATATATAAAATGATATAAAATACCCAGCTGCTGTAAGTCAGTTGAAAAATCCTCACACTTACGTTATTTTCTGTTCCATAAACGTGTCTGGCTCCCGGGCAGTGTAGGATGTGATTTCCTGGCCCACGCCGAAGTCCTCGGACACTTCCACTCTCTTTTCAGGAGGCACAAAGATGGGGGCTTCGTTCACATCCAGCACATCCACGGTGACGGTGGCTGTGGAGGTGGTGAGAGAGACCTCAAAAGGCGCCACGTTCGTCACTGCCACGTGTAGAATGTACTGCTGCTTGGCCTCAAAATCCAAGCCCTAGAGAGCAGAAACAATGAAGTTAAAAACAAAACAAAACATTTTGTGTTAATGAAAATGAAATTAAATCCTTAACTGTTGCTTTTGGTAATACAGTAGGTTGGTGCAAAAGTAACTGTGGTTTCTGCCATGACTTTCAATGGCAGAAACCATAATTACTTACCAGGGCTTCTCAGATCTGCTCACTTACTCAAGAGGAAGTCAAAGCTCTGGGGCTATTCTAGGGATCCAGTCACTTCAACAAGCAATTCACTCAAATTCTTAGTTTTCAAATTTCTTTCCTTATTTTGTTTCTGAGACAGAATTTTTGCTCGCCTCAGCCTCCCTAGTAGCTGGGATTACAGGAGCCTGCCACCACACCTGGCTAATTTTTTGTATTTTTAGTAGAGACGATGTTTCACCATGTTGGCCAGGCTGGTCTCGAACACCTGACCTCAGGTGATCAACCCACCTTGGCCTCCCAAAGTGTTGGGATTACAGGAGTGAGCAACTGCGCCTGGCTACCTTTTTTTTTTTTTTTTTTTTTTTTTTTTTTTTAAAGAGACGGAATCTCGTTATATTGCCCAGGTTGGAGTACAGTGGCATGATCATAGCTCAGTGCAGTGTCAACCCCCTGGGCTCAAGTGATCCTCCCACCTCAGCCTCCCAAGTAGTTGGACCCACCGCCATGCACTACTGTGATTGGCTAGTTTTCAAGTTTCTAGGACATTTTTCAAAAACAACCATATCTGCCCCACTTCTAAAATAAACCAGCACAAGAGCAGAGACCAGTAAATCATTTTCCCTCTCATTGCAAAATGGAAAGAGCTAAAGGAAGGAGAATGTTTTGGGAAAGAACCTTTTTCAATTTCAGGATCCTGTGTAAGAGCTTCTTGATTTCTTCTTTCTTTCTTTCTTTTTTTTTTTTTTCCAGACAGAGTCTCACTCTGCCCAGGCCAGAGTGCAGTGGTGTGATCTTGGCTCACTGCAACCTCTGTCTTCCAGGCTCAAGCAATTCTCCTGCTTCAGCCTCCCAAGCAGCCAGGATTACAAGTGTGCACCACCACATCTGGTTAATTTTTGTATTTTTGGTAGAGACAGGGTTTCACCATGTTGGCCAGGCTGGTCCCAAACTCTTGACCTCAGGTGATCTGCCCCCCACGGCCTCCCCAAGTGCTGGGATTACAGGCATGAGCCACCATGAGCCATCAAGAAGCCTTAGCTTCTTGATTTCTTTTTTTTGAGACGAAGTCTCACTCTGTTGCCAGGCTAGAGTGCATGGCACGATCATGGCTCACTGCAACCTCTGTCTCCCAGGTTCAAGTGATTGTCCTGCCTTAGCCTCCCTAGTAGCTGGGACCGCGCTAGTAGTGGGAGCACGCCACCACACCCAGCTAATTTTTGTATTTTTAGTAGAGATGAGGTTTCACTATGTTGGTCAGGATGATCTTGATCTCTTGACCTTGTGATCTGCCCGCGTTGGCCTCCCAAAGTGCTAGGATTATAGGCATGAGCCCCCATGCCCGGCCTCTTTTTTTTCCCCCCCGAGATGGAGTCTTGCTCTGCTGCCCAGAGCTGGAATGCAATGGTGCGATCTTGGCTCACTGCAACCTCCACCTCCCAGGTTCAAGCAATTCTTCTGCCTTAGCCTCCCGAGTAGCTGAGATTACAGACATGTGCCACCATGCCCAGCTAATTTTTGTATTTTTAGCAGAGACTCAAACTCCTGACCTCGTGATCCGCCTGCCTCAGTGTCCCACAGTGCTGGGATTACAGGTGTGATCCACCACACCCAGCCCAGTTTCTTAATTTCTTACATGGGCAGGAAGAGCCACTGCAAACCCCACATGGTCTACTAGAATCTGGGAAAGTCACCCTGTCCCCCTGCCAAAGCGAATCTACTTCTAAGAAGATACCAGGGGACAAGGGCATGAACAGCTTCGAGGATGTACCATACAAACCTTTGCTGTTTTCAAAATGCCATCGTTGGTCACTGGATTTGTGGTGACAACAAATTGTCCGTCATTATCATTCAATATAGTGTATACAGCCTCCCACGCTGGGGTATTGGGGGCGTCAGCATCAGTCACTTTCAGTGTAGTGATTACGAAGTTAGCCTCATTCTCAGGCACCTGACCCTTGTACTGCAGAGGAAAGAGATGGGTCATTTACAAAGTACCAAGACTGCTAGCAGAACTGAGTCTCAGGGGGCTAAAGGAATCCTCTTTTTTTGTTGTTTGAGACAGGATCTCACTGTCATCAGGCTGGAGTGTATTGGAGCGATCAATCATGGCTCACTGTAGCCTCAACCTCCTGAGCTCAAGCAATCCTCCCACCTCAGTCTCCAGAGTAGCTGGGACTACACACATGTGCCACCACACCTGGCTAACTGAAAGCAAGCTTCGAGGAGCAGATGTGACGAGGAGAGACCAGGCAATGGGCACATTGGGTTGCAATGGTGCAATCTCAGTTCACTGCAGCCTCCACCTCCTGGGTTCGAGCAACTCTCGTGCCTCAGCCTCCCAAATAGCTGGGATTACAAGCATGCACCAACATGCCCGGCTAATTTTTGTATTTTTAGTTGAGACGGGGTTTCGCCACGTTGGCCGGGCTGGTCTCAAACTCCGTCCTTAAGGCTGGGCTGGTCTCAAACTCCAAACAGCCTTGGCCTCCCAACTTGTTGGGATTACAGGTGTGAACCACCACGCCTGGCCATTATACAGGATGATTTAAACTTCCCCTACTTGGTTCTCAACACCTTCTCCTTGAATGCATGTAATATCCTTGGTGTTCAATAATTCTCATAAGATGTCTTCCTAGCTATAGTAGAAACACCATGAGAATAGAATCTTTGTCTGCTTTGTGTGTGATGGTATCTCCACTGTCTAACACAGTGCCTAATATAAACTTAGAAAATACGTGTTCAATGAAGAAATGAAACCCGGTAATATTTGCTATAAAAATGTACCATATGCAGATATGAAATCAGTAGGTGCTTTTTGCAGCTTCACAATCTTGAGCCAATTGGCCCCAGGCCAAGGGTGGAAAAAAGATGCCAAAAGACAACTGCCATCTCAAGATGCTTGCTTTTAAGTTTAAAGTTAACATTCACTAGTCTGGAGAGAGTTTTCAAAGACTTTGCCCATGAGCAGTGGTGAAACCTAGTTCACGAACAACAAAAGACCTTTCTTTGGAAACCCTCTGAGGAGTTGTAGAATTACCGTGGTGGGATTGAAGACTGGAGGGTTATCATTGGTGTCAGTGACTGTGATCACAGCTGTTGCTGTTGTGCTTAACCCTTCACCTTGAAGGTCAGCAGCTTGAACCACCAGGGTATACATAGGGAAACTCTGCAGAGAGATCAATGCAACCAAGTTAGGACCAAGACTACCAGCCACCTCTGGCCTAGCCCAGCCCGACACATGGAACCAGAATATTTAACCATCTGCTTCACGCCAGTCAGCCTGTCTTCTAGGCACGGAACCTCTGGGCACAAGCTTAGATGCAAAGCTCAGACCAACACTGTCTTAACTGACAAGTGGCCTAGCAGGATTTTGCTTTGTCCACGGGATTGAGCTAATACACATTTGTCCTCCACACCCTCTGGATCCTCCTGACACCTGACCTCTCGGTCCAGCCCAGTGGTGACCACACTGATGACTCCTGTGTTCTTGTTAATGGTGAACATATTTTTGTCAGGCAGCTCAGGATCTTGGCTGAGGATGCTGTAAGCGATGGCAGCATTGTAGGTGCTCACATCATCGTCCGCGTCTGTGGCTGTGACCTCCATTACAGAGGTCCCTGGAAGAGTTCAAGGAGACGAAGGTTTAGACAAACTGACCCTTTGGGACAGGGTCAGTATTGCTTAATCCAATTCTGCCCTGAGGGATAAAGGAGGGGACATGGGGATGGTACCATGTCAGAGTTCCCCCATTATCTAATTCCTAGAATTCTTACCAAAGTGCTAGGGGAGGAAGAAAGCTCAAAGTATCAACTTATTATTCAGGTATAAATACACAAATGGTAATAAAGAAAAGAAAGGGAATGATTACCACAAAAGTCAAGGTGCGGTTATCATTTTTTTTTTTTTGAGACAGAGTTTTGCTCCCATTGCCCACGCTGGAGCGCAATGGCGCAAACTCGGCTCACTGCAACCTCTGCCTCCCAGGTTCAAGCAATTCTCCTGCCTCAGCCTCCCAAGTATCTGGGATTATAGGCATGCGCCACCACGCCCAGCTAACTTTGTATTTTTAGTAGAGACAGGGTTTCTCCATGTTGGTCAGGCTGGTCTTGAACTTCAGACCTCAGGTGATCTGCCTGCCTCCTCGGCCTCCTAACGTGCTGGGATTCCAGGCATGGTGCCCAGCCTAGGGTGTGGTTATCTTTATGGAAGAGAGAAAAGAATGTGATCAAGGCAGATTGTTTAGGACTTTAAGGTACTGGCAAAGATCTGTTCCTTAATTAGGAAGGTTGTTCTTAGCCAGGTATAGCAGCTCATGCCTATAATCTAGCAGCTTGTGGGGCTGAGGTTGGAGGATTGCTTGAGACCAGGAGTTTGAAAGTAGCCTGGACAACAAAGCGAGACCCTATCTCTATAAAAATTTTTTTTTTTTTTTGAGACAGAGTCTGGATCTGTCACCCCAGCTGGAGTGCAGTGGCGCAATCTTAGCTCACTGCAACCTCCACCTACCAGGTTCAAGCAATTCTCCTACCTCAGCCTCCCAAGTAGCTGGGATTACAGGCACATGCCACCACGCCTGGCTAATTTTTTTGTATTTTTAGTACACATGAGGTTTCACCATGTTGGTCAGGCTGATCTTGAACTCCTGACCAGAGGTGATCCACCCGCCTTGGCCTCCCAAAGTGCTGGGATTATAGGCGTGAGCCACCATGCCCAACCTAAAAAAAAAAATTTAACAAGGAAAAAGGGAAGATTGTTCTTAAACTCTCCTTGTTGAGACTGTTATACACATGCGTCTAACACAACAACGGCTTTCCAAGAAGTTCTGTCCATAGGAAGGGTCAGCTTTAGTTACACAACCTTCGGGGTTGGACAACACTTTGGGGTCCAAAGAACCTAAGAGTCTTTCTGGATATTCAGATTCTCATTAGTGGATATACCTGGAAGAGCACCTTCCATGACAGACCCCTTAAAGACCTCCTGGGTGAACACAGGCTTGTTGTCATTCTGATCGGTCACCGTGATCAAAATCTCCATTGGGTCCTCAACTGCATTCCCGTTGGATGACACAGCATGAGAGAAGAGCTGAAAGAACCAAGTGAGGGTGAATTGAGCTCTGATGAGGAAGAAAATGTGGCAGAAGGAGCCCGGCCAGAGCAGAGTATACTCCCTGGGCTGCCACACCTTCCCACTCTCTGAGACCCCAGTGGGTGACTTTTCTCACACATGTGCTGCTGCTGCTTCAATGAGATCATAACAAGGTAAGACCCATGGAGTGGAACACCCCCACTGGCTCAGACCTCCCATTTCCCACATGAGGACCAGGGCTTCAGGCCTAGAGATAAAAGTGGGGTCCTGAAGAACTCTTATTCCATGCAGGGTGAAACTTGCTCTGGTCCTTCTGGTCTAGCATTTCCCCCAGATATTTCTGAATTTGGCATCAATATATGACTTCCTGGCCAGGCATGGTGGCTCATGTAATCTCAGCATTTTGGGAGGCCAAGGTGGGCAGACTGCTTGAGCTCAAGCCTGGGCAACATAGCAAGATCTTGTTTCCACAAAAAATACAAAAATTAGCTGGGTGTGGTGGCCTGCGCCTTTAGTCTCAGCTACTCAGGAAGATGAAGTGGGAGTGTCGCTTGGGCCCAGAAGGTCCAGGATGCAGTGAGCTATGATTGTACTACTGCACTCCAGCCTGAGTGACATATGTAGACTCTATCTCAAAAAAAAAAAAAAAAAAAAATCCAAAACCAAAACCAAAACAAAAAAAATGACCTCTTGGAGGCCGGGCATGGTGGCTCACTCCTGTAATTCCAGCACTTTGGGAGGCCAAGTAGGGTGAATCACCTGAGTTCAGGAGTTTGAGACCACCCTGGCCAACATTGTAAAACCCCATCTTACTAAAAACACAAAAAACCAGCTTGGCGTGATGGCAGTTGCCTATAATCCAGTTACTCAGGAGGCTGAATCAGGAGAATCACTTGAACCCAGGAAGTGGAGGTTGTGGTAAGCTGAGATCACGTTATTGCATTCCAGCCTGGGTGACAGAGCAAAACTCTATCTCAAAAAAAAAAAAAACAAAAAAAAACTTCTTGGTTTCCTCAAGCTCTTGCTGCTGCCAAGCCCAAGAAATGGGTTTTGTTCCCTTTTATCATCACTGTCCTGTTCCTTTAGGTCAGGGACTTTCAGCCCCAAGAACAGGTTGACATCTTGGGTCTAAATTTGCCCTGGTTGTATGAGGATGCATGGGGATTCTCCTTCCTTTCTTCCTGACAAGGAGAAAAATTAACAACCCCAAACTGTCCCACATTCTCCCATCATTTCTCCTTAGCAACAGGTCAAGAGGTGTCAAGCTCCTCATGTGTTCAGAGCCTCTGATCTGGAGATCCAGCATGGGTTGACCAAAAAATCCTGGATGGATGTTAGTTACCCCAGTGTCAACAAGCTTCTAAGAGATACTTACAGTGTATGTGGCAATGTTTTCTCTATCCAGAGGCTCTGTCACTTTCAGCCATCCTGTTTCTCTTTCAATAATAAAGACACCAACAGGCGGTGTGTCAGCTCCTTGGCCAGTGATGCTGTAGAAAACCTTGCCTTCTTTGTCTTTGTTGGATTTGATCTGAAAACAAAATGAAAGAAAAAGTATTAGTAAAGAAGGATCCCAACATTCGGTCTTTTCCCTTTCTCTCCTTGGTACTTCTCTGCCAAATCCCTCCCAGAGAAATAGAGAACTTCTTTCTCTACCTGAACCAGGTTTTTAGGAAATGGGCCTTTTTCATTTTCTGGGCAGCTGATAGGAGGAATAACCCAGTCTCTCTTCCGTCTTCTGAGGCCAGGAGAGGAGTTGGGAAATGTGAGCAATTCTGCTTGGACTCCAGAAACAGAGGCCTAAAAGGAAAGAAGATGAGGAACAAGATGAGACAATTCAGGACGGATACTACAGGTCTAATAGTCCAACCTAGCCAGACAGCATCCCCAGCCTTCTGTGGGCAGTGTACAGTTTGAATTTAATGATACATTCTCTTATCAATGACAAATCATACATATGCACCAAAATGACCAACCAAAACAAAAACCAATGAGCCCCTTTGCTGTATCATAAAGACCACACTCTCTTTTTATCCTTCTTAGTGTCCAGAGTTCCAATAATCATCATGCATACACAAGTATTGGTTTCAGGGTTTGATATTATAATTTACAAGCTGTTTCAAGCCTACGTAATCTCATTTTTATTTTTTTGAGACAAGATCTGGCGCTATCACTGAGGCTGGGGTACAGCAGCAAGACTTTGTCTCACTGCAATCTCTGCCTCCCAGGCTCAAGTCATCCCCCACGTCTCAGCTTCCTGAGTAGCTGGGACTACAGGTGCACACCACTGTGCCTGACTAATTTTTGTATTTTTAGTAGACATAGGGTTTTGCCATGTTACCCAGGCTGGTCTCGAACTTGTGAGTTTAAGCAACTTGGCCTCCCAAAATGCTGGGATTATAGGCATAAGCCACCATACCCAGCCCATAATGTGATTTTTAATAGCAACATTATACTCTGATGATTTAATATCAGAGCTTACTCAACAACTGAATATTTGAGTTTTCGATTTCTTTTATTTTCTTTTTTTAAATAGAGACAGGGTCTTGCTCTGTCACCTAGGCTGGAGTGCAGTGAAGTGATCAAAGCTCACTGCAGCCTCAAACTCCTGAGCTCAGGTGAGCCTCTGACCTCAGCCTATCAAGTGGCTGGAACTACAGGCATGTACCACCACGTGCACCTAATTTTTAAATTTTGTTTAATTTTTGTAGAGGCAGGGTCTTGCCATCTTGCCCAGGCTGGTCTCGAACTCCTGGGCTCAAGTGATTCTCCTGCTTTGGCTTCCCAATTTGCAGGGATTACAGGTGTGAGTCACTGCACCCAGCCTCTTTCATGTTTTTCTTGGGGACATAGGTCCCCAAAGTGGAGTTATCAGCCAAAACAAGTAGATTTTGAGAACGGGTACTAAGAACTACTTTGTGATCAATACAAATCTCTTCATTTCACTGTATCATTATATCTATATGGTTTCCATTTGTTCTAACAGAAGCTGTTGGGATGGGAGCCAAAAATACCCTTTGAGACTTGTATTGAACAGTTTTCATATGCAATAAAGATAACTTTATGCACATGCAGGGAAATAAGAGAGTTGAAAATGGAAGGAAAATATTTGCCAAATTGTTTAAGTGCTTTAAAGTGATTACTGTAGTAAAGTTTCCAGGGGAAAATTCCATCTCTCACCGTCCACATAAAAACTCACAGTCACTGATCACTGCTTGCCAAGTTTGAGTTCAGCTCTATTTTCTGGCTTTAAGATTGAAGATGTGCCAGGCGCAGTGGCTCACGCCTGTAATCCCAGCACTTTGGGAGGCCGAGGCGGGTGGATCACGAGGTCAGGAGATCGAGACCATCCTGGCTAACATGGTGAAACCCCGTCTCTACTAAAAATACAAAAAATTAGCCGGGCGTGGTGGCGGGCGCCTGTAGTCCCAGCTACTCAGGAGGCTGGGGCAGGAGAATGGTGTGAACCCAGGAGGCGGAGCTTGTAGTGAGCCGAGATGGCGCCACTGCACTCCAGCCTGGGTGACAGAGAGAGACTCCATCTCAAAAAAAAAAAAAAAGATTAACGATGCACCAGATACATGTGAGACATAACCAGGTATCATCACAGAGCCCTACCTCAATGCTGCACACTGGCCACAAGTGCACACATACGCACACACCTACACTCTCTGCCCTCTACATCCTGTGTTTGTCTCCTAGAGAGGCAGCCCAGCCTGAGCCAAGGGCAGGCTCTGGAGCTAGGCTGCTTGGCTTTGAATCCTCATGATGGTGCCTCCTTGCCCCAGGCAGATATTACTTAACTTCTCTGTACTACAGCTTCCTAATGTCTGAAATGGGGATAGTATTAGAATCTATCTCATAGAATTCTTGGGAGGATGAAATGAGATGCTGGTATTGCACATTTAAAGCACTGTGAATAGTGCCTGAAACACAGTAAGTGCTCAACAAAGGTAATGATGCAGATGATGGCTGGACTGGTTGGAAAACACTGAGCTATGGTTTTATTGAGATTTGACCCCAGCACAGGAACAAAATAAAAAACTGACCCTCAACACTGTATCCTGGGCCAGGAGTGGTGGTTTACACCTGTAATTCCAGCACGTTGGGGGGCCAAGGTGGGCGGATCACTTGAGGTCAGGAGTTTGGGATCAGCTTGGCCAACATGGCAAAACCCCGCCTCTACTAAAAATACAAAAATTAGTTGGGCATGGTGGCGCACACATGAGGTCCCAATTACTTGGGAGGCTGAGGTACGAACCCGGGAGGCAGAGGTTGCAGTGAGCTGAGATCGTGCTACTGCACTCCAGCCTGGATAACAGAGATCGTGTCTCAAAAACAAACAAACAAAAATCAGCCAGGCATGGTGGCATGTGCCTGTAATTCCAGCTACTCAGGAGGCTGAGGCAAGAAAATTGATTGAATCCAGGAGGCAGAAGTTGGAGTGAGCCGAGATCATGTCACTGCACTCTGACCTGGGAAACAGAGTGAGACTCTGTCTCAAAAACAACAACAAACAAACAAACAAACTAAAAACAACCCCAGAAAAACCACTGTATCCTAAGCCTTAAAACAGCCACCTTCACTAGGCGCAGGGGCTCATGCCTGTAATCCCAGCAGGCTTTTTCCTTTGGGAGGTCAAGGTGGGTGGATCACCTGAGGTGAGCTCGAGACCAGCCTGGCCAACATGGTGAAACCCGTTTCTACTAATAATACAAAAATTAGCTGGGTGTGGTGGCACACACCTGTAATCCCAGCTACTCGGGAGGTTGAAGCAGGGGAATTGCTTGAATCCAGGAGGTGGAGGTTGCAGTGAACGAGATGTACTACTGCACTCTAGCCTGGGCGACAAGAGTGAAACTCCATCCCAAAAAAAAAACAAAAACAAACAAAACAACAACATCAACAAAACCCAGCTACCTTGCATAGCCATGGTGAGCACATGGGCACTCATGAATTAATGCAAACGCAGTTATCACATTGAAAAGGAAAGGAACATGCACGCCTTGCTGACATTAGGACTGTGGAATATTTTCAGAGAATGAATAATGATGAACACTGTGCTGGCAAAACATCACACTAACATTTTCATGCGTGAAATGAAAGGGAGTCATGCCTGAAAATACTGCACACGGAACTGATTCCTCAGAAAAATAGGATACCAGGTGGGGCACGGTGGCACACGCCTGTAATCCCAGCACTTTGGGAGGCCAAGGCAAGTGGACTGCTTGAGGTCAGGAGCTCAAGACCAGCCTGGCCAACACGGTAAAACTCCGTCTCTACTAAAAACACAAAAGGAAAGGAAGGAGAAAGGGAAGAAAAGAAAAGAAAGAAAGAAAAGAAGGATGCCAGACTGAGAAAACTCACCCAAATAAGGTGAAAGAACTAGAGACTAAGATCTATACTTATACAAATTTAGTGAGCCTGCGCAACAAGGTGAGACCCTATCTCTACAAAAAAAAAAAAAAAAGTAATAATAATAAAAATTAAAAATTAGCTGGGCATGGTGGTGCACCCTGTGGTCCCAGCTACATGGAAGATTGAGGCAGGAGGATTGCTTGAGCCTGGGAGGTCAAGGCTGCAGTGAGCTGTGCTCCCGAGACTGTGCTCCAGCCTAAGTGACAGAGCAAGACTCTGTCTCCAAAAAAAGAAAAAAAAAAAAATTTTGTTACCTGGATATGTTGTTTTTTAAAAAAGTTGAAAATTAATAAATATATATTGAAAGCAAGGTAAGACTGCCATCTAATTACAGTACCATCTGGTTCCAGAAGGATCCTTTGAACTATAGAGACAAACCAAAGTGAATCTCAAACCAGCTGAGGCAGAATCTGCTACCTACCACCCAATATCCATTCTTTGTTCCTGATTAAAAACAAAATAAAAACCTATCTCTCCAATATATATATCAATTTTCTAATTCTGGGATATACGGTCCAGAAATGTACTCATATAAGACTACATTCCCTAGACTGCACGTGCAGCTAGATGTGGTCATGAGGCTAAGTTTTGGCCAGTGTTTCTCAAGTGTTGCTTGAGGAGAATTCCACAAAGGTTTCTTAAAAGGCAGACAGATAACTAAGTAATGCATTTTTATGCTTCTCCTTTCTCCTTCTTCTTGCCTAGAATAAACACGATTTAAAAAAGAAAAAAAAAAAAAAGACATGATGACTGGAGCTCCAGCAGCCATCTGGGATCATGACGTCTCCTTGAGGATGAAGTCATGTGCTGAAGATGATGGAGCAAAAAGGAAACGGGGAACCTGGACTCTTGATGACTATCAAGTCTCCATACTGGGCACAGCTTACCCTAGGGCTTCCTTAACTTGAGAGTATTTTGCATAAACCACAACAATTGGGAGATTTATATAACACGTACTTGAACCCAATCCTGATACAGCAGACATGGAGGCAGACACAAAGTTCAAGAGATGTGGAAGAAAAGTTGAAGACCGAAGCTCAAAACTGTCTCTGCAGCCGGGCACAGTGGCTCAAACCTATAATCCCAGCACTTTGGGAGGCTGAGGTGGGAAGATCACTTGAGGTCAGGAGTTCGAGACCAGCCTGGCCAACATGGTGAAACCATCTCTACTAAAAATACAAAAACTAGCCAGGCATGGTGGCGGGTGCCTATAATCCTAGCTACTTGAGAGTCTGAGGCAGAAGAATTGTTTGAACCCGGGAGGCAGAAGTGTCCATGAGCCGAAATTGCACCCTGCCCTCCAGCCTGGGAGACAGAGCAAGACTCTGTCTCTAAAAAAATAAAATAAAACTGTCTCTAGATCATAAGAGGCTTCCACACACAGCTGCCTGGCAAGGACTCACTGTGCTGAAATTTTTTCACATGAATGATGGGGTCCCTTGAGACTCTGAGTCAAGGAGCTATGTTAATATAGTCCTATAGTATTAGACTCCTCATTTTTCTGGTCTAATTACACCAGGGAGAAAAATCAGATCAGGAGGACCATTAAGTTCCAAGAATATCAAGAGTCTTCAGGGAGAAAAGAAGATGCCAACCTTACTGGCCCTGGCACTTACAACACATTCCACACTTCCAAAGCAGTAAGCAGGACACAACCAGAATATCTTCCAGAGAGACTTTTCGGTAGAAAGCACCACGGGAGCACTTGAGAAACTCGCTTCGATTAACAACCCCTAGAAACATTCCTGCCAAGAACCTAGGCAGACATCCATCCATCCTTCCATTCATGGCCAATTCATCTGTTTGTCTATTCCTGGTATGGGCCAGACCTAAGGCCAGGCACTGCAAATACCATGGGAAAGGGTCTTGTGGAGTTTACAGTCTAATGGGGCAAGAGCTGCCCACTGGTTCTTCTCTTGCTTTGCCAAGACTCTTCTTACTGGAAGCACAAAAAGCAAAATGATCAGAGAATCCAGCTCTCGGCCAGGCACGGTGGCTCACTCCTGTAATCCCAGCACTTTGGGAGGCCGAGGCAGACAGATCATTTGAGGTCAGGAATTCAAGACCAGCCTGGCCAACATGGTGAAACCTTGCCTCTACTAAAAATACAAAAATTAGCCGGGTGTGGTGGTGGGCACCTGTCATCCCAGCTACTCAGGAGGCTGAGGCAGGAGAATCACTTGAACTGGGGAGGTGGAGGTTGCTGTGAGTCGCACCACTGCACTCCAGCCTGGGCCACAGAGTGAGACTACGTCTTTAAAAAAAAAAAAAAAAAAGAGAGAGAGAGAGAGAAGAAGAATCCAGCTCTCATTCATTCTTCTTCCCCCAGGAGGGGAGTGGTAAAGATAGCTAACAATGACTAATTATGCCTTGCGTACTTTTAGCATTTCACATGCATTAATTAATTCCATCCTCACTATTATCTCCATTTTACAGATAAGGAAGCTCAAGCATAGACAGGTGACATAATTCCTCCAACGTTACCCAAGTAGTAAATGGCACGGCTGAGATTCAGTCCCAGATGGTGTCCAGGCCTTTACCACTCTTCTACACTACCCGATCCCCACACCCCAAAAACCCCAGCAAGAATTATTCAGTTAGACCAAGAGCTCTCAACTGGGGCTGATTTGTCCCCCCAGGGGCCATTGGCAACATGTGAAGACACTTTGGGTTGGAGTGGTGGTGGAAGTGCTATTGGTGTCTAACCAGCTAAGGCCAGGGATGCTTGCTAAACATCCTACATGGTGCACAGGACAACCCCTGCAACACAAAATCATCCAGTCCAAAATGGCAACGGTACCAAGGCTGAGAAACCTGGATCGGATAGTGCACTAAAACAACAGCGAACTTCTCAGAAAAATGCCAACATACATGAAGGGGCGGGGTGCGGCTGTGGTATCCCACTGTATTCAGCGTGACTTTGGTGGAAAACTTTCTGTAGGTGGAGTCCCAGGCGTAGACCAAGAAATGGATCTGTGGGTTATGAAACTGTAGAGGCCTTTTGACTGTAATCACACCATCTGGGCCCACTTTGAATCGGGTGTCGACGGAAAAATAGGCTGTCCTTTGTCGACCGGTGCAATCTTCAAAACTCACTGCAGGGCAGAAATCACAGAGATTAGGAAATTGGACAGATTAAAGACAAGAGCATTCCTTCTCCAAAGAGCAAACTTGTGGGAAGCCTCCCACAAAACCAAACACAACCAAAACAAACCACAATCCAGTGACAGCACAACAAAGCTATCACTACAATGTTCTTCACAATTACCAAATGACTTCCTTGTGCTCTGATTTCTTTCTCATCTTGTTGTCAATTGAAATATTATCTTGTCTAGAAAGTAACTTATTGGCTGGGTGTGGGGGCTCATGCCTGTAATCCCAGCACTTTGGGAGGCTGAGGTGGATGGGTCACTTAAGGTCAGGAGCTTCAGACCAGCCTGGTCCAACATGGTGAAACACCATCTCTACTAAAAGTACAAAAATTAGCCAGGCGTGGTGGTAGGTGCCTGTAATCCCAGCTACTCGGGAGGCTGAGGCAAGAGAATCGCTTGAACCTGGGAGGCGGAGGTTGCAGTGAGCCAAGATCGCACCACTGCACTCCAGCCTGGGCAACAGAGTGAAACTCAAAAAAGACGAAAGTAATTTCTTTTTCAATAACAACGAAAAAAGAAGGCTGCTCCGTCCAATGGCCCTTGTCAGTCAGCATGAGAACAGATCACTAAAATAACTGAGATTGAAGACCTATTGTACCCAGAAGTTAGTGCCTAAGGTACAGTGAGATGCTCTGGGTAATCTACATTTAAATAAGCCGTTTACATTTAGAACAACAGTGGCAGATAATGAGACAGCCAGCATGCAGTAATGGTTAAGAGTAGACTCTGGTCCAAACTGTCTGGTTTAAGTCCCAGCTCTGCCACTTATGAGCTCTGACTTTGGGCAAGTTACTTGACCTCTCTGTGCCTCAGTCTACCTATCTGTAGAATGATGGTAACAATAGTAACTATCTACTAGGATTGTTTTAAGGTACATAGAACAGCGCCTTGCACATAATAAGCATTATATTAGTTTGTTAAACAAAAATTTTAAGACAAATGTAGCTTTGATTAAGCATTGATTCAGCCCCCATGAGTATTCCACAAAAGTCACTGATAAAAGTCAATAGTTACTGAGTGCTGATTACATGAATATCCTCTGAGGAACAAAGAGGTGTTACCTACTTGCGGCCTAGGGCACAGAGGAGAAACTGATCAACTAATCACTGTCAGTTTGGAGAGATGGTGAAGGTTTCATAGGAAAAAGTCTTTAACCTGATCATGCAGGGTAGCAAGACAAATGCAAAAGACAGAAAAGGACTACTTGGGTGGAGAACATTATGATCAATGGCTTAGAGACAAAACTACTTAAAGCTCTATGGCTATTAAAGTATTAAAACTTTTAGAAGTATTAATATCGGCCAGGCACAGTGGCTCATGCCTGTAATTCCAGCACTTTGGGAGGCTGAGGCGGGTGGATCATTTGAGCCTAAGAACTTGAGACCAGCCTGAGTTACATAAGGAGACCCTATCTTTACAAAAAAATAAAAATAAAATCAGCTGGCCGTGGTGGTACACAGCTGTGGTTCCAGCTACT
Source organism: Chlorocebus sabaeus (assembly GCF_047675955.1). Lineage (NCBI taxonomy): Eukaryota > Metazoa > Chordata > Mammalia > Primates > Cercopithecidae > Chlorocebus > Chlorocebus sabaeus. The sequence goes on along the minus strand of NC_132908.1, from coordinate 65,752,984 downwards.
TGAGAAGATGAAGTGGGAGGATCACTTGAGCCCAGAAGATTGAGGTGGCAGTGAGCCATGATCGCACCACTGCACTCCAGCCTAGGCAACAGAGTGAGATCCTGTCCAAAAAAAAAAAAAAATTGCTGGGCACAGTGGCTCATGCCTGTAACCCCAGCACTTTGGGAGGCTGAGGTGGGCAGATCACTTGAGGTCAGGAGTTTGAGACCAGCCCAGCCAACATGACAAAAACTCCGTCTCTACCAAAAATACAAAAAAAACAAAACAAAACAAAAAAAAACATTAGCCAGGTGTAGCAGCGGGCGCTTGCAATTCTAGCTACTTGGGAAGCTGAGACAGGAGAATCTCTTGAACATGGAAGGTGGAGGTTGCAGTGAGCTGAGATGGCGCCACTGCACTCCAGCCTGGGCAACAGAGCAAGCCTCTATCTCAAAAAAAAAATAAAGTAATTAAAACTTTAAAAAGTATTAATACCCTAAAGCTGGAGAAGCTGTGGTTGAAGCATCTACACTATACATTAGAATCTCAAAGGACTCATTCAAATAGGTAACCATCAAGCTCTATGCCAGACACTGTGTTGGACTGTGAGGACAAACCATGACGAAGATAATTAAGGTTCCTGCTGTCATTGAGCTTACACTACTGAGGAAGAGATGGACAAAGACAGGAACTTATAATTTCAGGCAGTGGTAAGTAATAGAAAGAAATTAAAATAAAAGAGGGTAATATAAGAGTGGCAGAGGAGAAGGGAGTTTGCTGAAGATGTAACATCTATTGCAACGGTGAGGGCAGGCCTTTCTAAGGTAGGACCACCTGAGCTGGGACCTGAAGGAGCCAGCCTTGCAGAAGCCTGACTCAGAGGCTTCCAGGCAGAGGGGAACAGTCGATAAGATCATTCATTCTAGGAAACTCTCAGCTTGGCCTGTTTTCCTCCCTTTCAAATAATTGTGCGATGGAATTTGTATTTCATCCAAGTGCTCTTTTATAAAAATTCCCGCTGTCCTATCTTACAAGGCTAGACATGAAGATCAGGTTTCTGCCAGACAGCCCTGAAGCCATCCCTGACGCCTGGGCCGCGGTTCTCATTTCTTCCACCAGGGGCCACCCTTGCAAACATTTCTGAAGCCAACAGCCCTGTCCTTGCCAGAGAAAAGTAAGACCACGTTTGGGGGGTGAGAGGGGAAGTACCCGATTTTCTCCATTTTGAAGATGAAACTGAGGCTCACAGAGGTAAAGAAATTTACCTGACATCCGGTAACTATTAAACGGCAGAGCTGACACAGGTCTTTAACATGGGTTAGTCTCATGGTTGGCTCTTCCTCTCTCTGGAGAGACCCTAGTAAGGCTATTTTTTTTTTTTTTAAATAATATTTTTCGTAGAGATGGGGTCTTGTTATGTTACCCAGGCTGGTCTAGAACTCCTGGGCTCAACCAGTCTTCGTGCCTCGGCCTCCCAAAGTGCTAGGATGAGAGGCGTGAGTCAGTGTGCCCGGCCAAACTTGGTTATTTTTTTATTTTTTATTTTATTTTTTTTGAGACAGTCTCGCTCTGTTGCCCAGGCTGGAGTGCAGTGGCACAATCTTGGCTCACTGCAACCTCCACCTCCTGGGTTCAAGCGATTCTCCTGCCTCAGCCTCCTGGGATTACAGGTGTGTGCCACCGTAATTTTAGTAGAGACAGGGTTTTGCCATGTTGTCCAGGCTGGTCTCAAACTCCTGACCTCAGGTGATCCACCCGCCTCGGCCTCCCAAAGTGCTGGGATTACATGAGTGAGTCACCATGCCCGGTCCCAACCTTGGTTATTTTTAAAAGGAAGATTATGCCTCCAAGCTAGAATCCCAAGACTGAGATCAGAGGCTACCCCAATGCAATAGCTGGGAGTCTGGTACCTGGCAAATAAACTGAGCAACCAAACCAGGAGGAGTTCATTCATAGGAAGGGAGCTGTGTCATTCAGAAAGTCACCACCTGACCCTCCCTCCCAGTTCATTAAAAAAAAAAAAAAAAGAAAGAAAAGAAAAAAAAAAAAATCACCACCACGCCCCAACCCCTACCTTCTCAGCCCTCAGACTGGGTCTACAACTCACTTCCGCAACTTGAAGGGAAGGATGGAGTGAGCATGGGGAGCCATAATAAATGATGGTAAGACAGAGGCAAGCAAGGGCTGGATCCAGGGTCTGCGACGGGCTTATAAACCCAGATTCTGCCATGTTCTTGCTGGGTGGCCTTAGCAAATGGCTAAACCTCTATAGGCCTTGGCTTTCTCTACTATAACATAAAGTTATTGCCACTGAGCCTACCTCTTTAGGATTTTGTGAAGACCAAGACAGTGAATGGGATGACATTTTCTAAGTTAAAAAGCAATGAAAATAGAAGAGGTGACTATTATTGTTGTGTATTTGGGTAGACAAGTATTTGTTAACTGAACAGCTGAGCCATAAGATGATGAAAGAATCAAGAAGAAATGCCAAGTCCTTAAAGGATGGGCAGATACCATCCTTTTAAGTCTAAAATAGGAATTTCTTTTCAAACTAGCAAAACCAGATGCTCCTCAAAGAGCCCTCCCCAATCCCCAGCAGAAGTAATGGGGCAACTGGGTCATTTTTAGGGGCTTGTCATGTAAACAGGGAATGAGGGCTGCACTGAATTCCTTTCTCCAGCCTTCCCAAATCCAGGCAGTGAAAGCTGAGACAAGCATGATTGGACTTGCCAAGGGTGGCGGCCTGAAAAAATGAAAATGGTTTTGCAAATAACTTGATCCAAAGCACTTAACCTGCTTTGGGGCACCTCATCTGAATGGTGGTTAAGCCCTACCCTTTGAGAAGTGACAGTATGACAGGTAGCCCCAACCTGAATTCCAGGTGTTCATAAGACTCATTATCTCCCCACACAAGCTGATCCCCTGGGCTGATTATAGGAAATTATAGGAAAGACTGAAAGGTTCTCCAGCTCCAGGAAGGCTCTGGGAAGCTCACTGTCGCCCTGGCAAGGGCTGGGCTGTCTCTGAGCCCCGCAAGTGGGAGGAAAGAAGAATGGCAAAATGTTGAAACTAGAGGATCAGTACATGGGGACTGGGTCTATTTCGACATGCCCATAAAAAAAGCTAACAAAAATAAAGCTAACAAGGGTCTAAGTATTCTTTAACCCAGCATGCCCACCTTTCATAAACTTATTTGGTCACTTGGTGTAAAAACCAAATCCCAATTAAAATAGTTAAGACCCCACTACTGGCCATCTCTATGTGGGAAGTCTTTTTTTTTTTTTTTTTTTTTGAGATGGCGTCTCACTCTGTCATCCAGGCTGGAGTGCAATGATGCAATCTCAGCTCACTGCAACCTCTGCCTCTCAGGTTCAAGCGATTCTCCTGCTTCAGCCTCCTGAGTAGCCGGGATTACAAGTGCCCACCACCATGCCCAGCTTTAATTTTTTTGTTTTTTTTTTTTGGAGACGGAGTCTCGTTCTGTCGCCCAGGCTAGAGTACAGTGGCGCGATCTCAGCTCACTGCAACCTCCGCCTCCCGGGCTCACGCCATTCTCCTGCCTCAGCCTCCCGAGCAGGTGGGACTACAGGCGCCAACCACCACACCCAGCTAATTTTTTTGTATTTTTAGTAGAGACGGGGTTTCACCGTGTTTGCCAGGATGGTCTCGATCTCCTGACTTCGTGATCTGCCCGCCTCGGCCTCCCAAAGTGCTGGGATTACAGGCGTGAGCCACCGTGCCTGGCAACCCAGCTAATTTTTGTAGTTTTAGTAGAGACAAGGTTTCACCATGTTGGCCAGCCTGGTCTCAAACTCCTGACCTCAAGTAATCCACCTGCCTCTGCCTCCCAAAGTGCTGGGATTATAGGTGTAAGCCACTGCACCCGGCTGGGAAAGTCTTTTCACCACAATAATATCATTGCCATCATCAAAAACTGCAGCCTCAACTAAGCTTCAACTAGCTTTTGTCAACTATTTTATTCATGTTTTACTTGTGTGCTTTTTGAGACAGGTCTCTGTCACCCAGGTTGGAATGCAGTGGTGCAAACACTGCTCACTGCAGCCTTGGCTTTCTGGGCTCAAGCAATCCTCCTGCTTCAGCCTCCTGAGTAGCTGGGGCTACAGGTACATGCCACCATGCCTGGCTAATTTTATTTTTTGTAGAGATGGGGTCTGACTATGTTGCCCAGGCTGATCTCAAACTGCTGGGCTCAAGCAATCTTCCCGCTTTGGCCTCCCAAAGTGCTGGGATTACAGAAGTGAATCACTGCGCCCAGCCTCATTTTAATTTTTTGAGAAAGGGTTTTACTGTGTCACCCAGGCTAAAGTGCAGTGGCACAAACGCTGGCTCACCGCAGTCTCAGCTTCCTGGGTTCAAACCATCCTCCCACCTAACCTTCAGAGTAGCTGAGACTACAGGTGTACACCACTGCAGCTAATTTTTAATCATTGTTTGTAGGGACAGTGTCTCGCTATGATGCCCAGCCTGGTCTTGAACTTCTGGTCTCAGGTGATCTGCCTGCCTCAGCCTCCCAAAATTCTGGGATTATAGGCAGGAGCCACCATGCTTGGCCTATTTTATTAGTATTTTAAACATTCATAGAATATCAGTGTGCCATGCTCTATTTTAAGCATGCACTGCCATACCCAGCTAATTTTTGTATTTTTTGTATTTCAGCAGAAAATGTAATTTTATGTTTACAAGACTAGATGGGGTTTTGCCATGTTGCCCAGGCTGGTCTTGAACTCCTGGCCTCAAGCAATCCACCGATCTCGGCCTCCCAAAGTGCTGGGATTACAGAGACAAGTATTGTGCCTGGCCAGGAGACAGTTTAAAAACAACAACAACATATTTTCCTTAGATATCCTTGTACTACATTGCCTGTTACAATTAGAATGAATTCCTTTTTTTTCTTTTTTTTTTAATGACAAAAACTAGTAAGAATGTCTTTTAAAAAGTATTTTTAACGCCCTGTGACCCCTGCATGCTGTTATGAAACCTATAGTGCCCCACTTTCTAGCCTACTGGGCAAAAGTAGCTTTCAAGAGAGGACCCCAAAAGAGATGACTGATGTTCAAATACAAAAGAAACCCAAGTTCATGAAAAGCTTTTGGTCCCGGGGCAGGCTCTGAGCACTCAGCAACATTCCTTGCTTGAAATTGCCATCATGCCACACGGAACAGTCCCACTTTGACGATCCCGTTTCTTCTCCCACGCCCGCCTGGGTCCCATAACTGGAATGTGAGTAGGTAGAAACAAGATAGTCTCAAAAGCCTCTATATTATTTTCAGAAGATGTTGGGCTTTAAGGGCAGGGGCCTGCTATGAAAGGCAGCAAACCATAGTGGAGTTATTTGGTAACCAGTGGAATAACCCAGTGTCTTAGACACAACTAGTTGGAAGCAGCATTTTGCCCACGCTGCACACAAAGGGCACATTATGGACTGCCTCCCTCTCATCAGAACACATTTCCCACAGCAAACACCAAAGAACACCGCATTTAGCAATTTTTTTTTTTTTTTTAGACAGAATCTTGCACCATCGCCCAGGTTGGAGTGCAATGGCAGGATCTCAACTCACTGCAACCTCCGCCTCCCAGGTTCAAGTCATTCTCCTGCCTCAGCCTCCCGAGTAGCTGGAATTACAGGCACCTGCCACCACGCCCGGCTAATTTTTTGTATTTTTAGTAGAGACGCGGTTTCACTATGTTGGCCAGGATGACCTCGAACTCCTGACCTCATGATCCACCCACCTTGGCCTCCCAAAGTGCTGGGATTACAGGCGTGAGCTATTGCACCCGGCCTGCATTTAGCTTTATTCAAAGACCATTTGAACTTGAGAGCTCAGCCTCAGTTATGCACAAAAACTGGAGGACAAGATCAAAGAACTGGCTGGGTGTGGTGGCTCATGCCTATAATCCCAGCACTTTGGAAGGCCAAGGCAGGTGGATCACCCGAGGTCAGGAGTTCAAGACCAGCCTGGTCAACATGGTGAAAGCCTGTCTCTACTAAAAATATGAAAAATTAGCCAGGAGTTGTGGCAGGCGCCTGTAATCCCAGCTACTCAGGAGGCTGGGACAGGAGAATTGCTCGAGGACAGGAGAATTGCTCGAACACAGGATGCAGAGGTTGCAGTGGCTGAGATTGCACCATTGCACTCCAGTATAGGCGACAGAGCAAGACTCTATCTAAAAAAAAAAAAAAAAAAAAAAAAATCAGAGAACTAGCCAGGCATGGTGGCTCACACCTGTAATCTCAGTATTTTGCAAGGCCAAGGCAGGGGGATCACTTGAGCCCAGGAGTTTGAGACTAGCCTGGGGCAACATACTGAGACCCCCATCTCTTAAAATTAAAAAAAAAAAAATGAAATCTAACTTGATGGAAGAAAGGAATCCTGGGGAGGCAGCCTCATTCAGCTAGTTAGGCATTTTTCTTTTTGCTGGTTAGGGATAGTGTTTCTAACTCCATCTCCACAGATACTGCTGCCTATAAGATTTCCTTCCAGGCTATTTTCTTAGATGACACTGGGGATTCTGGCATGTGTTCTTTTAATGAGTGTTCATGAAATCAGTAAACATTACAGGTTTATTGAGCACTCATGCTCAGCAGAAAATGTAATTCTATGTTTACAAATGCAAGACTAGCATGAGCAACATAGCGAAGCCTCATTTTCTACCAAAAACAGAAAATCTAAAAAGTTAGCCCGGCATGTTGGTGCACCTGTATTCCCGGATCTTAGGGAGGCTGAGGCAGAAAGGTTGCTTGAGCCCAGAAGTTGGAGGCTGTAGTGTGCTACGACTGTACCACCACACTCCACCCTAGGTAACAAAGCAAGACCCCATCTCTAAAATTATAGTAATAAAAATTAAAATAACGAATTTTTAAAAATAAAACTGCAAAGGAACGAACAATCAGGCCTCCAGTTTGTCCACACTTGGGGCATGTTGAAAAGGACATTCAAGTTCCACCAAGAAGACTGACTCTCACTTGATAAGTCTCTAATGGTGCGTGTCCATTTGCTGCTAAGAACTATGGACAAGGCCGGGTATGGTGGCTCATGCCTGTAACCCAACACTTTGGGAGGCAGAGGCAAGAGGATTGCTTGTGTCCAGGAGTTTGAGACCACCCTGGGCAATACAGCAAGATCGTGTCTCTATAAAAAACTCAAAAAGTCAGAAATTAGCTGGGAGCAGTGGTGTGTGCCTGTAGTCCCAGCTACTCGGGAGGCTGAGACAAGAGGATTGCTTGAGCCCAGGAGGTTGAGGCTGCAGTGAGCTGTGATGGCAGCACTGCACTCAGCCTGGGCAACAGAGTGAGACCTTGTATCAAAAAACAAAACTATGGACAACAACAACAATCTATATTCTTATTAGATAAAGCAGTCCTGTGTGGTAGGGATTTTAGCATTCCCCCATCTTTTTTTATTTTTTGAGACAGAGTCTTGCTCTGTTGCCCACACTGGAGTGCAGTGGTGCAATCTCAGTTCACTGCAACTTCTGCCTCTCGGGTTCAAGGGATTCTCCTGCCTCAGCCTCCCAAGTGGCTGGGATTACAGGTGTGTGCCATCCCGCCCAGCTAATTTTGTATTTTTTCACTAGAGACAAGGTTTCACCATCTTGGTCAGGCTGGTCCTAAACTCCTGGCCTTGAGCGATCCATCCACCTTGGCTTCCCCAAGTGCTGGGATTACAGGTGTGAGCCACTGTGCCTGGCCAGCATCCCTTTTTTTTTGAGACAGAGTCTCGCTCTGCTGCCCAGGCTGGAGCAGTGGCGGGATCTCGGCTCACTGCAAGCTCCGCCTCCCAGGTTCACGCCATTCTCCTGCCTCAGCCTCCGGAGTAGGTGGGACTACGGTGCCCGCCACCACGCCCGGCTACATTTTTTTGTTATTCTTAGTAGAGATGGGGTTTCACCATGTTAGCCAGGATGGTCTCGGTGTCCTGACCTTATGATCCACCCGCCTCGGCCTCCCAGAGTGCTGGGATTACAGGCGTGAGCCACCGCGCCTGGCTGCATCCCTTTCTTATAAATGGGGAAACAGAGATGAACTTAACCAAGTTCCATAGCTATGAAGTGACGGAAGCTGTGGTCTGATACTACTTAGCCGCCAGAACTCACCAGGCAGCCTGTTAGTACTCATGAGCCATTGGCAAGACTGCTGGCTGAATGGATACTGAGAAGTTACTTCTCACAAAAGAATAGGACAGTTAGAGAGTAACTTGAATGAGAATAACAGCAAAAGCATCATTATACACACTCCCTCTCTTCTTGGATGAAAACTGAGCCTTGGAAATCCAGTTCCAGGCCTCAGAGAAACCTAAGGATATTCCACCAGCCACACAGAGGAGGAAGTGTTATACTTCCGTTTCAAAAAGGTCTCGCTGTATGTTACCACTTTGCATAAGCTGAAATAAGTCAAAGTTCCTCTAAACTGCCAACATCAACAGCAACGTTTTTCCAGGAAAGATAAGCAGGTTGGAGTATCACGTTGCACAACCATGCCTCTTAACGTGCCCACAACATCCATGCAATGTGCTCTCAGGGAGGCAGCTGAGGCTCCTGCACCCCTGTTGACAGGCAACCCCCATGGGTTCCCAGGGATTGGAAGTTTATTTGCATGAAGCTTATCAAGTTCCTTCTAACGTCCCCCAAACATATGTACCCAGAACAAATTATATATCGTCTCTGTCTTCACTGAGCTACACCCTGAGAACAGATGTCAACAATGAGCACTGCCTGGATGGGAAGCAGGGAGCAAAGTCCCCTTGGCTTCTGTCCCCATCAAAGCAGACAGGGGTGGAGAGAGAAAACAGTTACATTGAAGATTAAGGAAAAATTAGCCTAGGACCCTTTACCCTTTACTTTGTGAAGGGGGAGAAACAAGGCTAAAGGTGTAAGCCATCGCCCTTGACTTTTTCCCTTTGTTTAAGATGACTCAAGCGACTTGGTCACACTGGCAACGAGTGTCTTTTTGATTTCCCAGCCATGGTTCTGCTTGGACAAATGCTGTTTCCTTCTCTGTCGGCAAACACCATGGGTGTTGATCGGAACCAGCCCGGCAGGGAAGGGTCATGAATGGCGCTTCTGGAATTGATTAAAAGTCAGTGTCGCCAGGTGTCCTGACTCACGCCTGTAATCCCACCACTTTGGGAGGCTGAGGTGGGTGGATCACTTGAGGTCAGGAGTTCAAGACCAGCCTGGCCAATATGGTGAAACTCCATCTCTACTAAAAATACAAAAGTTAGCTGGGCGTGGTGGTGCATGCCTATAATCCCAGCTACTCGGGAGGCTGAGGTGGGAGAATTGCTTGAACCCGGGAGGTGGAGGTTGAAGTGAGTCGAGATTGCGCCACTGCCCTCCAGCCTGGGCGACAGAGCAAGACTCCATCTCAAAAAAAAAAAAAAAGTCAGTGTTTAGGCCGGGCATGGTGGCTCATGCCTGTAATCACTGCACTTTGGGAGGCCGAGGCAGGTGGATCACCTGAGGTCAGGAGTTTGAGACCAGGCTGATCAACATGGTGAAACCCAATCTCTATAAAAATTCAAAAATTAGCTGGGCATGGTGGTGGGTGCCTGTAACCCCAGCTACTCAGGAGGCTGAGGCAGGAAAATTATTGAATCTGGGAGACAGAGATTGCAGCAAGCCAGGATCATGCCACTGCACTCCAGCCTGGGTGACACAGTGAGATCCAATCTCAAAAAAAAAAAGAAAAAAAAGTCAGCGTTTATATTTTTACATTCGTGTGAATGGCATCAGACTAAGGTGGGTTCAAATCCCAGTGTCGCTTCATAGGTGCCACCATAGGCAAATTATTTTAACCTCCTTCAAGCATCAGGTCCCCCATTCTATAAAAGGCAGACAACCAGGCGTGATGGCTCACGCCTGTAATCCCAGCACTTTGGGAGGCCGATGCAGGCGGATCACTTGAGGTCAGGAGTTTGAGACCAGCCTGGTGAAATGGCAAAACCTTGTCTCTATTAAAAATACAAAAAATTAGCCAGGCGTGGTGGCGTGCACCTGTAGTCCCAGCTACTTGGGAGACTGAGGCAGGAGAATCTCTTGAATCTGGGAGGTGGAGGTTGCGGTGAGCTGAGATCACACCACTACACTCCAGCATGGGCAACACAGAGAGACTCCATCTCAAAAAAATAAACAAAATATAAAAGGCAGACGTCCCCACCTCCTTTGAGGGATTGCTTCAAGGATTCTTCCTTCAGTACATCTTTAGCGAGCCGCCCTTCCTCTCTTTGTCAAGCATCATCCTAAGGCCTGAGAAATACAGCAATGGACAAAGCAAAGTCCCTGACCTCATGGGGCTGTCATTTCATTGTCAAATAGATCATTAACAATAAGTAATCATGGTAGCTCATGCCTGTAATCCCAGCACTTTGGGAGGCCAAGGTGAGGGGATCACTTGAGCCCAGGAATTTGAGACTAGCCTGAGCAACACAGCAAGACCCCATCTCTACAACAAATTAAAAATTAACTGGGTGTGGTGGTACGTGTCTGTAGTCCCAGCTACTTAGGAGGCTGAGGCAGGAGGAACACCTGAGCCCAGGAGGTCGAGGCTGCAGTGATCTGTGACTGTGCCACTGGACTCCAGCCTGGGCGACAGATTGAGATGCTAGCTCCAAAAAAAAAAAAAAAAAAAGAAAAAGAAAAAGAAAAAAAGTATCAGGAATGAAAAGTGTAATAGATAAATATAAGCAGGTAAGGAATTTCCAAGGGCTTTATGCGAGAGGCAGGACAACTTACTAAATAAAGGACATTAGGGAATATTAGGACATATGAAGGAATAAAGGGAAGTGAAAGAGACTGCCCCAGCTTCAAGCTGTGTGCTAACATAAGGGAGAGAGCAGGCAGCAGTGTGGGGGGGAACAGTTCCAAGGTCTACTCAAAGCCTGCACACCTACTGTGTGCTTGCCTCCTGCATGGGGGGCAGCCTGTTGTAGTACTGAAGATCCAGCCACGAGCACAACAGATAACCACTCCTGCCCTCCCAGGGCCAACATTCAAGTGGAATTAACACGATTTTAGCACAGGCCTATGAGAAAGCTTAGCTCTTGTTCCTGAGGGCCAGATTGCCTCCCCATGCCCCATGCCCTTCTTGACAACAAGGCCAGAAGAGAACTTAGTTTTAAATCATTTCTCTTTCCAGGCCTCTCCCAGAGAGTACAGAAACAGCCAGTGTGCCCACTGATTAACAACCCCACCCGGTCTCATCTCAATATTCCTGCCTGGATTGGAATCTGGTGCCTTGACTGGAGAAGCTGGGGTTGCTTCTCTGCTCAAGTCAAAACCAACTGCTTGGTTTCAATCTTCCTGAGTCAACACCAACTGGCAAGGAATCTCATCTCAATTCGTTTTAAAGAAGAGGGGAGAGAAACAACTCATCTCCATTCTAGCAAGGAGCTGGCAGCGACGACATTAGGCCTCCTGCAGAGGCGGAGGCTGGAGGGCGACTGCTTCCCCACCTGTCTGAGGGAGGGAAATGTGTTCAATTTCCTCAAAAAGAGTAAGGAGAATGGGGAGGCCCTCTGGGTTCCACAGCAAATTGGAGGGGCTTTCTTCTCCCAGTTGTGGCTGCATACGTAACACACAGCCTGTCTGCCAAAACAGAGGCCATAACTGATCATTTTCATGGACTACAACCCAGGAACATTCCTGTGGTCAGGGTGGGCAACTCTAGGAACTGTTTGCTTAATGATTAGAAAGAAAATCGTCACAGTTTCTTCCTCCTTTTTCTTTCTGTTGGATTCCCCGAGGCAAGGGAGGCCCCATTTACGGAATTCCAAAGCTGCTAAATCCCTTCTCCCCTCTAGAGCAGCTGACAGGCCTGAGATGTGGGAGAACAAATCCTGGGCCCTCATAGGGCAGTAGTAGTAAAGCTTAGATTCCCACTGGTGAAATAAAGCGTGCACCAAAATGTCTCCTAACATCATTTCCGTCCAGGGTCTAACGTGCTGCACAGAAACTTTCTTGGTTTTTGTTGTTGTTGTTTTTTGTTTTGGTTTCTGTTTTTTTTTTGAGACGGAGTTTTGCTCTTGTTGTCCAGACTGGAGTGCAGCGGCATGATCTTGGCTCACGGCAACCTCTGCCTCCTAGGTTCAAGTGATTCTCCTGCCTCAGCCTCCCGAGTAGCTGGGATTACAGGCATGCCCCACCACACCCAGCTAATTTTGTATTTTTACTAGAGACAGGGTTTCTCCATGTTGGTCAGGCTGGTCTCGAACTCCCAACCTCCAGCCTCCCAAAGTGCTGGGGTTACAGGCATGAGCCACCAGGCCCAGCCTTCTGGGGCACTTTTTAAAAATACTCAGCCAGGGCCCCGCCTCAGACTAACTGAATCCAGATGTCCAGGGCTGGGGCAGTGGCAACTAAGCAGTGAGGGGTTTCTTCTGGAGGTGATGAAAATGTTACGAAATTGATTGTGGTGACGCTTGCTTACGTCTGTGACTATAAGGGAAACTGTTAAATTCTACACTTTAAATGGTGTAATGTATGCTATGTGGATTATGTTTTGATAAAGCTGTTACCAAAAAAAAAACCAAAAGGATGAGCTAATCACACAAAGTATTTACAAGTCCATCTGTGCAGAGAGATCACTGCTAACACCTGCTATGTGTCCTTCAGATCCTGGTCTATATCCCTTTCCTAATTCATTTACTCCCTTCTCCTGCATCCCTTTACATCCTGTTTCTCCAAAATTAGGTTCTGGGCATTATTCTATTTGTAAACACCTGGCCAGATGCGGTGGCTCATGCCTGTAATCCCAGCACTTTGGGGAGGCTGAAGTGGGCGGATCGCTTGAGTCCAGGTCAAGATCAGCTTAGGCAACACAGAGAGAGCCCATCTCTACAAGCAATACAAAAATATTAGCTGGGCATGGTGGCATGCACCTGTAGTCCCCACTACCTGGGGGGGCTTAGGTGGGAGGAACTTGAGCTGGGGACATCGAGGCTGCAGTGAGTCATTTTTGTGCCACTGCACTCCAGTTTGGGTGACAAAGTGAGAATGGATCTTCCTGTCCAACTTTCTTTCTTTTCTTTTATTCATTCATTCATTTTTTGAGACAGAGTCTTGCTCTGCCACCCAGGCTGGAGTGGAGTGGCATGATCTCAGCTCACTGCAACCTCTGCCTCCTGGGTTCAAGTGATTCTCCTGCCTCAGCCTCCCGAGTAGCTGGGATTACAGGTGCACACCACCATACCTGGCTAATTTTTTTGTTTTTTTAGTAGAGACGGGGTTTCTCCATGTTGGCCAGGCTGGTCTTGAACTCCTGACCTTGTGATCCACTCATCTCAGACTCCCAAAATGTTGAGACTACAGGCGTGAGCCACCGCGCCCGGCCCTGACTTTCTTCTTATTTCACATTTACCCATTTAAAAAAACAACTTATAGTTATATATAGTCAACCTATAAAGTGATTAGGATGGGTAAAATATGGTATAGCTACTCGGCAATAAAAAGGATCAAACACCGCAAAACGAGTAGCATAGATGAACCTTAAAAGCATTACACTGAGTGAAAGAAACTATTCACCAGCGTACACAGTTCATATGAAAAATCTAGAAAACTATAGACAAAAAGCAGATCAATGGTTGTCTGGAGCTGAGCTAGGCTTAACTACCAATAGGCCCACGGGAACTTGGGAGGGGTGGAAGTATTCTAAAGCTGGATTGTGGTGACGGCTGAACAGCTGTGTATATTTATAAAAATTATCTAACTGTACACTTACAGTGGGTAAACTGTGTGATATGTAATTAAATCTCAATGAACCAGTAAGAAATATATAGCTATTAGGGTCTCTTGGGGAATACCCCATGAGTCAAAGTCCTATGGTTCAAACATGAAACAATCCGGGCACCCAAAAATGCCAAGGTTATGAAAAAGTGCAGAGGAGAGAAGCCATAAACAATTCTTAATTAACAGTAGGCTGGGTGGAGTGGCTCACACCTGTAATCCCAGCACTTTGGGAGGCCAAGGCGGGCGAATCACTTGAGGCCAGGAGTTTAAGACAGGCCTGGCCAACATGGTGAAACCTCGTCTCTACTAAAAATACAAAAAATTAGCCGGGCATGGTGGCACATGCCTATAATCCCAGTTATTCAGGATGCTGAGGCAGGAGAATTGCTTGAACCCAGGAGGCAGAGGTTGCAGTGAGCTGAGATTGCACCATTGCACTCCAGCCTGGACGACAAAGCAAGACTCCGTCTCCAAAAAAATAAACAAACAAACAATAGTTATAGGCTGGGCATGGTGGTTCACGCCTATAATCCCAGCACTTTGGGAGGCTGAGGTGGGAGGATCACTTGAGGCCAGGAGTTTGAGACCAGCCTGGGTAACCTAGTAGGATCCCATCTCTATTTAAAAAAAAAAATCAACAACTAAAAACTAAAAACAAAAAATCTTTTTGAGAGTAAATATTCACGCCGGGCACGGTGGCTCACGCCTGTAATCCCAGCACTTTGGGAGGCCGAGGCGGGCGGATCACAAGGTCAGGAGATCGAGACAACGGTGAAACCCCGTCTCTACTAAAAATACAAAAAATTAGCCGGGTGAGGTGGCGGGCGCCTGTAGTCCCAGCTACTCGGGAGGCTGAGGCAGGAGAATGGCGGGAACCCGGGAGGCGGAGCTTGCAGTGAGCCGAGATTGCGCCACTGCACTCCAGCCTGGGCGACACAGCGAGACTCCGTCTCAAAAAAAAAAAAAAAAAAAAAGAGTAAATATTCACGATGACAGTCATTACGTGTGGGAACTGTGCACTTTACATTGACTCCTATGTTGCTGTGAGGCAGGCAGGGGTTTTCAACCCCCTTAATGCTGATGAGCAACGGAGGCGAAAGGCTTAAGTCATTTGCTCAAGGTCAGGGCCTTGTCAAGGTCACAAAGCAGGTCAGCCTCTGAAGGAACATGCGCCCCAGAACCAGCCAGCACCAAAACTTCTGTTCTTCAGTACTAGGCTTGTGGAGGGAGAGAAATTCCAGAGGTAGTTAACAGCAATATGGGATGGGTAAAAGTAACCACAGATTTATTCTCTATAAAAAACACAACCCAGATATAAACACGCATCAATGTAGGGCCACATTTTCTAAGCACTGGCCGACCCCAAAATGTGCTGAATCTGGCTGCGAAAACACAGGAAGCCGTTGTGGAATTCAGAACCTTTGAATCATTCAATAACTCAAGAACAAGATCTGGAAACCTTCTACAAAGAATGAATATGAGGCTAGCACTACTTTCAGATGTGGGCTGTGCTGGAAAAGCTTGGACCCTCTGCCTCTGACCTTTGGAACAAAACTCAAACAGCGCAAGAGAAGAGCTGGGAGCCAACGCTGCGAAGTGAGGCATTTCCCACAGTCTCCAGGTCACATGCACTTGCAGATGACTGTACAACAAGTGCTCACTTGTCCAATAGAGCTCACAAGAGGGTGCCTCTTCTCTTTTAATGGATGCTAGCATCATTTTTCAATATCAAGAACAAATAAGCATTGATGGGAAAGGCAGCTGCTTCCAAGAGCATTTGCTGAATCTACTGACTGCCTGGAAAGGTAACTGCTCAGACTATATGTGTGCCTTTGCTCAGTCTCCTGAGAAATGAGGCCTACAACTCATGCTGCATCCTTCTGAATACCAAAAAAAAAAAAAAAAAGAAAGAAAAAGAAAAAGAAAAAAAGACAGCAGAAAGATCTCAGACTGGGGTGCTCACTTCAAGAATTCCAAGTAGGGTCAGGCACAGTGGCTCACCCCTATAATCCCAGCACTTTGGGAGGCCAAGGCACGTGGATCACCAGAGATCAGGGGTTCGAGACCAGCCTGGTCATCATGGTGAAATCCCGTCTCTACTGAAAAAGCAAAAATTAGCCGGGCATGGTGGCGGGTGCCTGTAATCCCAGCTACTCAGGAGGCTGAGGCAGGAGAATCTCTTGAACCCAGGATGCGGAGGTTGCAGTGAGCCGATATCACACCACTGCACTCCAGCCTGGACAACAGAGCAAGACTGTCTCAAATTAAAAAAAAAAAAGAATTCCAAGTAGGCAAAAATAATAAGAAAAGAAAAGAGCATGAAGAAGAGTGACCCACAGGTACCAGAATCCGACTGTGGCATATGCTGGAGGACAGTCACAGGTCACTCACAAGATGCTGTGGTACTGTTGCTACCACAAGGAGATGGGGCACCTGTTCCAGCAGCGGTTCTCCAGCCTTTTATTTTCCTGGTTGCTGCTCTTGCAGAAAGGCTCCATGGGCCATTTACCTGGCCTGTTCCCATTTTCCAATGTGAAATTGGAAAGCTCGCACACAAAAATGACGTATGTAAAAGGTTATTCACTAAGGCATTGTTTGTGCTAGCAAAACATGGGCAACAGCCCAAATAGCCATCAATAGAGGATTAAATTATGGAATTTCCTTGCAATGAAATACTATGAACCTATTAAAAAAAAAAACAAAAAACTCTTTATGCTCTGCAGGGGAATGATCTTCAAGATACATTATTGTTTGCTGATAAAACCAAGTGCAAAGCAGTGCTATCTTTTGTGTAACTAAAAAGAAGGGAATAAGAAATAAGTTTATGCCTGTAATGCCAGCATTTTGGGAGGCTGAGGCAGGAGGATCACTTGAACCCAGGAGTTTGAGTCTGCAGTGAGCCATGACTGAACAACTGCATTCCAGCCTGGGCCACAGAACAAGACTTTGTCTTGATCAGGCATGGTGGCTCACACCTATAATCCTAGTACTTTGGGAAGCTGGGGTGGGTGGATCACTTGAGGTCAGGAGTTGGAGACCAGCCTGGCCAACATGGTAAAACCCCGTTTCTACTAAAAATACAAAACTTAGCCTGGCATGGTAGTGCGTGCCTGTAGTCTCAGCTTCTTGGGAGGCTGAGGCAGGAGAATCGCTTGATCCTCGGAGGCAGAGGTTGCACTGAGACAAGATCGCGCCACTGTACTCCAGCCTGGGCGACAGAGCGAGACTCCATCTCAAAAAAAAAAAAGAACACGACTCTGTCTCAAAGAATGTATGTTCATATTTGTTTATAGTTACATACAGAACTTTAAAAGACACTAACAAGTGAGATTTTAGGTATGGGGGAGGCACGTTATTAGACCAAAGGTGGACAGGGTGGGAGCAGAACTTTTCGTGGTATACTTTCTAGATTATTTGATTTTTTTCAATGGTGCCCATGTGAACATATGACCTATTCATAAAGTTAAAAATAATTCCTTCTTGCAATCATAGTGCAACAGGCATGAGGGTGAAAGTCATCTGCTAAAATGACCGAACAGGAGGGTAGGAGCGGCCCCCTCCCGCCTCACCCTTCTAAGTCACTGGGATTAGAGACAGGAAACACTGGACCTGGGAACTGAAGCTGTTAAAAAAAAAAAAAAAAAAAAAAAAGAATGGAATTGGAGGTTAGTATTCTAAGTGAAGTAACTCAGGAATGGAAAACCAAACATTGTATGTTCTCACTCATAAGTGGGAGCTAAACTATGAGGATGCAAAGGCATAAAAATGATACAATGGACTTTGGGGATTTTAGGGGAAAGGGTGGGAAGGGGGTGAGGGATAAAAGACTACACCGTGTACATAGGTACAGTGTACACTGCTCCGATGACGGGTGCACCAAAATCTCAGAAATACCACTAAAGAACTTATTCACGTAACCAACACCACCTGCTCCCCAAAAACCTATTGAAATAATAAAAAAGTTAAAAAACACACACACACACACACACACACACACACACACACACACACACACACGCAAAAGATCAAGAAAAAAAAAAGTAGGGGACCACGTGTGAACTGCTTACAATTTACTCCACAGGAGGAAACATTGTATTTTTACAAACACTCAGAGGACTTAGGGAGTAAGTTGTCGACCAGTCAGAAGGCTCTTTGCAACCACTCCCAGAGGACTGGCACCCCTCTGAGAATCTTAGCAATGCAGGATGCAGGAGACCAGAGGGAGGGGTCCGTGTGAGTGGTGGAAAGAAGGATGACCCACACATGATGGGAGAGGGAAGGGGGTACTGCCGGCGGATGATGGTCAGCTGCTCTAGCAAAAAAATGCTGGATGCCAGTTGACCAGAGTCAGATGACCAGGTTCTCTCTGGAGAGTTTCAGGCAAGCCCCTTGCATTTTTTCTGGGTTCGTTTTATCGTCTGTAATGCACAGAGGTAGAACTGTACCAGCAAAGATGTGGGGCTCAAAGACCTTGGACATCATAGCCAGTAGGAACCAGTACGGCTTTTTAAGAGAACATTCTGATCATGTTTATAGATTTTACACGCATAAATCCTTTCTTTCAGCAAAGCCCAATTTTAGGACTTCCTCTCACAGAGGGACTCACACATTGCATGAGGGCAGATATACAGAGGGCCACTACCAGCTTGTTTATGGTGGCAAAAGATAGACACACCGTTGACAGTGGGCTGGGTAAATCAATGATGGGCATCCACTCAATGGAAAATGATGCAAAAATTAAAAACCGTGAGGGACCAGGCACAGTGGCTCACGCCTAAATCCCAGCAGTTTGGGAGACCCAGTTGGGCAGATCGCTTGAGGTCAGGAGTTAAAGACCAGCCTGGCCAACATGGTGAAACCCCATCTCTACTACAAATACAAAAGTTAGCCAGGCATGGTGGTGGGTGCCTGTAGTCCCAGCTATAAGGAAGGCTGAGGCATGAGAATTGCTTGAACCCGAGAGGTGGGGGTTGCAGTGAGTCCAGATCATGCCACTGCACTCCAGCCTGGGTGACAGGGCGAGACTCTGTCTCAAAATAAATAAATAAAATGAATGAGGGAGCTGTTTAAAAAAGAATCGAGTTAAGTGTATATGTAATAACATGGGAAGAATCTGTCTTTAAAGAGCACAAAGCTAAATGGGATAGGGAATAGGCTTAGAATATCTTCAGAAGGAGGCCGGGCGCGGTGGCTCAAGCCTGTAATCCTGGCACTTTAGGAGGCCGAGACGGGCGGATCATGAGGTCAGAAGATCGAAACCATCCTGGCTAACATGGTGAAACCCCGTCTCTACTAAAAAATACAAAAAACTAGCCGGGCGAGGTGGCGGGCGCCTGTAGTCCCAGCTACTTGGGAGGCTAAGGCAGGAGAATGGCGTAAACCCGGGAAGCGGAACTTGCAGTGAGCTGAGACTGCGCCACTGCACTCCAGCCTGGGCGACAGAGCAAGACTCCGTCTCAAAAAAAAAAAAAAAGAGTATCTTCAGAAGGAAATAAGAAATCGGCAATAGTGCTTGTCTCAGATGAACTGCTGACAGGCGGAGCTTTTAGGCTCTTAGGTACCATTTAAATTGGCTTGTGTTTGTTTTCCCATGTTCACATATACAAACGCTTTTCTTTTTTTTTTTTTTGAGACACTGTGTCACCCAGGCTGGAGTGCAGTGGCGCAATCTCAGCTCACTGCAACCTCCACCTCCTGGGTTCAAGCGATTCTCGTGCCTCAGCCTCCCAAGTAGCTGGGATTACAGGCATGAGCCACCATGCCTGGCTAATTTTTGTATTTTTAGTAGAGACGGGGTTTCGCCATGTTACCCAGGCTGGTGTCAAACTCCTGAGCTCAGGATATCTGCCTGCCTCGGCCTCCCAAAGTGCTAGGATTATAAGAGTGAGCCACCACTCCTGGCCCTTTTTCTTTTCTTTAATGAGAGAGTTGAACCAAAGGAGGGATGGGTGTTCAGTGGACCATAATCTCAAAGGGTAACATGTGATGTGGCTTCCAAAACCAGATTTCAGTTGTGTTTTCAGAATTGAGACACTCAGGATATGGGAGACCATATAGTCCTTCTCTGATTCTATTTGTGGTTTGATAAGTACATTCTCAGGGTTGCAATCTAATGATCTCAATGGTAAGTGCTGTTTTTCTTTCCAAGAGTCATGCTCTAAGAGGAACACTGACCCATGGAGCTGGTCCAGAGGCGGAGGGGCAGGGATGGGAAAGAGCCCTGTGTGGGGTGAGCGGCAGGAAACGGACTCATTGTCAACATTTCTAGTGCTGACTCCTTTGCGAAGGATCGGTCACAATGGCACCAGAGGGTAAGATGTGGGCCAGCGGAGAGAAGAAAAACAAGATAATCTGACCCTACACAGAACTAGGCTGCAGCCTTCTGAACGCCCCTATCAAAGCACAAGTGGCTTCACCAGGTGCTGCTTCATAGAGCACTAATGGTCAGTGCTTAGGCCTGGAGTCTAGATAGATGGGGACTTTAAAGCGAACTGTGCCTCTGACTAGCTGTGTTAACTCCAGGAAAGTTCAGTAACGCTTGAGTCTTAGTTTCCTCTTCAACTACAGGGTGGCCCCCACCTGTCACAGTTGATGCGAACACTTGAAGAGTTTGTATGTGGTAAGTTGCTGCTCCCGTTCTGCCACAGATGGCTTTTGCAGAACTGGAAACTTCTGCAACTGCCTCTGAGGTCACCCTAAGGACAGTTAGTGCCCCCAAGGTGGATATGCAGGTTCCTGGGCAGGGCAACATCCCCAGGGCCTTCCCTGTAGAGTCAAATCCTGAGGGTGTGAACTGCCTCCCTGCGGCCCCGTCCACACCCTCAGGATTGGCCACTCCTGCCTTTGGGTGTGGTGGTCCTTTGCCTGTAGGGGGTGCCTGTGGAGCCAGAAGGAAGTCCTGAACTTGAGAAAGTCAATCCTTCTCCACCCCTCTTGATCAAAGGTTTGATACTATGGGGAACAACAGCTGCCCACCCCAACCACTCCCTTCTCAGGCCATCTGGAAACATCTCTGTGGCCATGAAAGGAGTGTCCTGGGCTGCTGTTCTGCTTTTCTGACCCCTCCTTGAGGCTTTAGCAGTGAGCACCTAGGACTTGAGCCAAGGTTTGGGCTAGTGAGGGCGTCAAGGAAGATGTGGGCCCCCTAGAACTGTGGGTTAAGATATGGGTACCTGTGGGAGGCTCCGTGGCCTTCAACAGTCTCTCAAAGAGTCTCAGATCCCAAAGGGGATCTCTGGATTAAAGACGTCCAGAGGGGACCAGGCATGATTGCTCAGGCCTGTAATCCCAGCACTTTGGGAGGCTGAGGCAGGAGGATCACTTGAGTCCAGGAGTTTGAGACCAGACTGGGTAACATACTGAGACCCCCGTCGCTACAAAAAATTTAAAAATTGGCCAGGCATGGTGGTGCATGCCTGTAATCCTCACACTTTGGGAGGCCAAGGCGGGGTGGATCGCTTGAGCTCAGGAGTTCGACACCAACCTGGGCAACATGGCAAGACCACATCTCTAAAAAGAGAAAAAATTAGCCAGGTGTGGTGGCATGCTCCTGTAGTCCCAATTACTGGGCAGGCTGAGGTGGGGTTAATTGGTTGGGCCCAGGAGGTCAAGGCTGCAATGAGCCGTGATCACACCATTGCACTCCAGCCTGGATGACAGAGTGAGACCCTAACTCTAAAAAAGAAAGAAGGAAAAATGAAAAGGCATACTGAGGGGTTAAAATGAGTGCTGTGGGTGTGTGGGGGAGGTTGGAGAATGAAGGGGAGGCAACTGAGGCCACAATGTCTAATTGTTTCCAATACCCCCACCCCCAACTCAAACCAGATAAATAATGTCAGGCCTCCTGCGTGAGTGCTTTGAGTGCTGTGAATTACAAAATACAAAGCACAGCTGAGGAGTGGGGACAGGGTGGGCAAAGAGGGATGGGGAGAGGAGAACACAGAGACAGAACAGCTTGTCAGCCGACACTTCTTTCCCCACAGACCCAATTCATCTCTGTTTCATCTCTGGACGCCTGGACCACTGCAGTAGCCTCCTTAATCTTCCCAATTCCGGCCCAGGTTGCTACGACCCCTTGTCTACACAATAGCCCCAGTGAGCTTGCTACAACCTCGGTCAGGCCATGATAAGCCACTGCTCTATGCAGAGTCCTCCAGAGACTCGCTTCTCCCAGAATGAAAGCCCAGCTCTCTACAGTGAGGCCTCAGCTACTTCTGACTTTGTCACCAACTACCCTCATGTCACTTGCTCTGCTCAGGTAACACCCTGTAGGTAACCGTGGGCATGAAATCATGAGAATGAGGTGCAGTCCTAGCCAGCTTTAGAAGATGTGTGAAGTGATGGGAGAGCTGCTCCTGGTTCCTCAGCATTGTTCTCCTGGGGTTGACTCCAAGGTCCCTTAGCCAAAAACACACAATAAGGTAGTAAACGCTGTAGAGAAAACAATAAAACAGGGGCTGGGCATGGTGGCTAACACCTGTAATCCCAGCACTTTGAGGTCGAGATGGGTAGATCACTTGAAATCAGGAGTTCAAGATCAGCCTGGCCAACATGGTGAAACCCCGTCTCTACTAAAAATACAAAAATTAGCCAGGCGTGGTGGCACACACCTGTAATCCCAGCTACTTGAGAGGCTGAGGCAGGAGAATCACTTGAAACCAGGAGGCAGAGGTTGCAGTGAGCCAAGATCACGCCATTGCACTCCAGCCTGAGTGACAAAGGGAGACTCTGTCTCAAAATAAATAAATAAAAAATAATAAAATAAACAGGGAGGAAGGATAAGGAGGGAGTGCTGGAGGCAGTGGGGTGCCATGTCAAAGGCAATGAAGGTGATTTAGAGCAAAGGCAGTTTTAGCTGAGACCTGAGACTCGCTGGGAGGGAAGGAAGGAGGGAGGGAGTCACATGGTCCCTGGTGGAAGGATATTCCAGGCAGAGGGAAAAGCAAACACAACTTGGTTGGGAGACAGTCCAGGATGGCAGCTGAATAGAGCAAGTGACACAAGGGTAGTCAGTGACAAAGTCCGATGTAGCTGGAGCCTCATTGGAGAGAGCTGGGCTTTTATTCTGGGAGAAGTAAGAACTGTCTTGGAGTTCTTTATCTGCAGATCAGAGGGTTTGAGTTGGTGGTGAGGGGATTCTAAATAGCTAGACATTGTGGCCTCAGTTGCCTCCCTTTCATTCTCCAGCCTCCCACCAACACCCCCAGCACTCATCTGTCACCAGGCTGGAGTGCAGTGGCGCGATCTTGGCTCACTACAACCTCCACCTCCCGGGTTCAAGAGAGTCTCCTCAGCCTCCCGAGCAGCTGGGACTATAGGCGCACGCCAACATGCCCAACTAATTTTTGTATTTTTAGTAGAGACAAGGTTTTACCATGTTGGCCAGGATGGTCTCGATCTCTTGACCTCGTGATCCACCTGCCTCGGACTCCCAAAGTGCTGGGATTACAGGTGTGAGCCATCGCGCCCAGCCAACCCCTCAGTTATTGACCCTATCAGAAGCACCAGGCAGAATTGCAGTCAATCTTCACAACGACCTGGAAGGTGGGTACTGTGTTACTCCCATTTCACAGGTGAATAAAGCAATACTCAGTGGTAAGGGATTTGCCCAAACCACACAGCTATAATAGCACACAGCAGAGCTGGGAATTGAACTCAGGCCTGCCGGACCCCAAAGTCCATCACCTTAACTTCCAGCTAGCCCTGCCTCCCTGGGTGATATGCCTCCTTGACCCTCTGTGCAGGGAGTAAAGAGGCAGAGAGAGGCAAAGTTACCCAAGGAGGGCGGCAGCTTACAGATGGGAGCGGTTTGTTCCCAGGAGAAGCCACTGGGGCATCTCAGTCAAGCCTGCACAGCAGGTGGAAGGCTAAAAGTGCTGATGAGGCAGGCGGTGTGGATGTCTGACCAGGCCCATTTATACCAGGCCTTTGGGGATTTCAGCAGCTCAGGAACTGGCTCTGAGCGCTGTAAATCAGTTGACTCAACACCTTGGCAGCTGATAGGGCTGTTTGGCCCTGGCAAAACCTGAAAGGCCACCTGGCTGTTCCCAAAGGCCTTAATTTGCTTAAATAATAGCAAAACCTCTGGTGTGAATTCCCAGAGAACTTTCTGCCTTCTGACATGAGCGGGCACACACCAAGGGAGCCAGGAAGAGAAACACCTCTCTCCCCCTCAATCAATTCCGCAGGAAAACTGCTTATTAACTAAATCAGGAGGCAGAGGCTTGCCGTTCATACCAGCGTTGTGAATGCACCGTTTCTGCTGACAGGGCAGGAGTTCAGACCAGTTGGGCTACTGCTTTCTCATTTAAACACCCTTTTAAGCCATTAGCTTAGGCTCATCTGGAAAACCTGCCTGCCTGCCTGCCTGCCTTTTGATTACACACACAATATATCCAGCTTATCTTGGGTGTCCATTTCCTTCAGCAGGTAGGGAGCTGTGGTTTCCCAGAAGCCTTTCTGTTTCTGGGAAGGCTGCAAACCACGGCTCTGCTTCAGAGGGCAGGACCATGTGGAATCAGTGGGGCTCATAACTGTTTACTAAAAGCTCAGGCCTGGAGCTCTACTTACTAATCTGAACAAGAGCTATTTCACTAATGATGATTTATTCCCCATTGGCATTTCAAAAAACATTGAGATATCATTAACATAACACAAAATTTGCCAATTTAATGTGTACAATTGGCTGGGCGCGGTGGCTCACACCTGTAATCCTGGCATTTTGGGAGGCCAAGGCGGGCAGATCACAAGGTTAGGAATTTGAGACCAGCCTGGCAAATATAGTGAAACCCCGTCTCTACTAAAATTACAAAAAATTAGCTAGATGTGGTGGTGGGCGCCTGTAGTCCCAGCTACTTGGGAGGCTGAGGCAGGAGAATTGCTTGAACCTGGGAGGTGGAGGTTGCAGTAAGCCAAGATCGCGCCACTGCACTCCAGCCTGGGTGACGGAGCAAGACTCTGTCTCAAAAATAAATAAAGTGTACAATTTCAGGCCAGGCATAGTGACTCATGCCTGTAATCTCAGCACTTTGGAAGGCAGAGGCAGGTGGATCACCTGAGGTCAGGAGTTTGAGACCAGCCTGGCCAACATGGCAAAACCCATCTCTACTAAAAATACAAAAATTAGCTGGGCATGGTGGTGCACGCCTGTAGTCCCTGCTACTTGGGAGGCTAAGGCAGGAGAATTGCTTGAACCTGGGAGGCGAAGGTTACAGTGAGCTGAGATCGTGCCACTGCACTCCAGCCTGGGCAAGAGAGACCCCATCTCAAAAATAATAATAATTAAAAATTTAAAAATACAAAAATTAGCCAGGTGTGGTGGTACACACCTATAGTCAAGCCACTCAGGAGGCTGAGATGGGAGGATGGCTTGAGCCTGGGAGGTCGAGGCTGCAATAAGCTGTGGTTGCACTACCGCTGCACTCCAGCCTGGGTGACAGAGTCAGACCCCATCTCAAAAAAAAAAAAAAAGAAAAAAAGGAAACGTTACCTTTTCTAAAACACTACCACCCCACAAACACTGCTTTTGAAGGCAGTCTTGGCTAAAGCCTTTGGTGGTGGAGATAATATTAGCAGCTAATGCTCTATAGCACACTACATGCCAGGCTTATATTAGTCATTTATGTTCATAATAGTATGAATTAGGTACTATTATTGTCTCCATTTGACAGATGAGAAAACTGAGGCATATGGAGGTCGAGTAACTTGCCCAAGGACACATAACTGACAAGTTACTGGTGTGAACCTGGAATTCGAGTGAGCACAAGCCATCTGGCCCCAGAGCCCACGGCTCTTGACCACTATGTTTTCGTGACAGGTTTTCTGCCTATGAGGCTTGAGAAAGACTGGAGGAAGCACGATGCCAACATACCTGAACACCACACTAAATGAACCCAGTGGGGACTGTGGCTTTCTCTCTCTGAACCAGTTCATGATATGAGGCTTAGAGGCACCAATGCTGCATTAGGAACAGCGACAAACACAAGCTTGGGACTGCACAGTGGTTACAAGTAACAAGTCTAAAGTCAGCCACACCAAGATTGAGGTTTCAGCTCCACCACTCAGACATACTTAAGGTTAAGTCACTTACCCTCTCTAAGGCTTAGTTTCCTCTCTATAAGATGGGCCAAATGGCAATCTCTACATAACAGGACTGTCGTGAGAACTACATGAGAAAGTAATGTAAAACGACCAGCTCAACCTGACAAGCCTGTTGGATTTTATGCATGGGCTGTTTTGCTGAAAACTGTGCATAACTCAAAACGTGCTCAGCTTTCCTTTAAAAGTAGATGTGATGCACTCCCATTCTTTAAAAGTTGCAATATAAAATGAGACTTTATGCCAGGTGCAGGGACTCATGCCTATAATCCCAGCACTTTGGAAAGCCAAGGTGGGAGGATTGCTTGAGCCCAGGAACTCAAGCCCAGCCTGGGCAATATAGTGAGACCCCTGTCTCTACAAAACATACTATTTAAAAAAAAATTTTAATGGGATTTTACTAAGTAAAATATCATAGTGCAGTTTCAAGTCTGAATGATTCAAACCCGCTGAATGTCAGGTACTGTCCATATAGCTAACATTGGACTCCTGCTGTGGACCAGGCGTGCCGCTCAGCACTTTGATGCACCATTCACGCTCAGGAAACATTGGTCATTATTAAAAATGGTAAAAGTATATGAACTATGCTTGTTACCTTCTACTACATTCAAAGAAATCTAAAATAAGCCTGGTGCGGTGGCTCATACCTTAATTCCAACATTTTGGGAGGCCGAGGTGGGTGGATCACTTGAGGTCAGGAGTTTGAGACCAGCCTGGTCAAGATGGTGAAACCCCATCTCTACTAAAAATACAAAAATTAGGCATGGTGGTGCATGCCTACAGTCCCAGCTAGCTACTCGGGAGGCTGAGGCACAAGAGTCACCTGAACCCAGGGGTTGGGGGTGGAGGTTGCAGTAAGCCAAGATTGCACCATTGCACTCCAGTCTGGGTGATAAAGCGAGACTCTGTCTCACCAAAAGAAAAAAAAAAAAAAGAAATCTAAAATAGTTATATTTGAGGACTTTTGACAACCTTCCCTCCTAACTTTCCTCCTTTGGGGTGGATGGGGGAGACCTGTAGAAGACAGGGGAAATGTAAAAGGGGACATTTTGCTAAACATCTGAGTGACAGCTTTGGAAAACGATCACACCTAAGTTTACACTGTCTTGACCTTGATGTCTAATTTCAGGGCCTATCAAATCATAACCTTTTGTTTCTCTTGAAAGCAACATGCTGATACCATCAGCTTTATCTTAGACGCTTCAGATGTAGAAATGCCAGCTATGCTTTATTATAGGGGAAGGAAATGTCTTTTTAAATTACAAACTTGAGGCCGGGCGCGGTGGCTCACGCCTGTAATTCCAGCACTTTGGGAGGCCGAGGCGGGCGGATCACAAGGTCAGGAGATCGAGACCATCCTGGCTAACATAGTGAAACCCCATCTCCACTAAAAATATAAAAAATTAGCCGGGCGTAGTGGCCAGCGCCTGTAGTCCCAGCTACTCAGGAGGTTGAGGCAGGAGAATGGCATCAACCCGGGAGGCGGAGCTTGCAGTGAGCAGAGATCACACCACTGCACTCCAGCCTGGGCAACAGAGCAAGACTCCGTCTCAAAAAAAAAAAAAAAAAAAGTTAAAAACTTGAGTCCCATGTGTGGCTGGTGTGTGCATGCATATAGCTCACATGAAACCTACATGCTTTTAAACACAAAAACAGAAACATATAACTGCTCCTAGAATCCAACCGATGCTTCAAATTCTTATCTTCAAAGTGGGAGAACAAAAAGGGGGCCTTAGGCACATCAAAGGCAATAACACCACCTTCTCTTCTCATGTTCCCTTCTGGGTACACAAGGACCTCGGGAGGCGATGTTTGAAATGACTGGCATGTGAGCGTTTGTAATAAACACAAGACATTCTTGGGATGGTTGGGGATATCTGCCATCAGAGTGGATGTTAGATGATATACATTTTCTTAGCTGTGATAATGGCATTGTGGTTCAGGAGATGCAGACTAGAGTATTTAGGAGTGAAATATGCCTGCAGCATACTTTCAAATGACTCATAAATTGCATGCTCAGTCACACACGCTTAAGAGGCACACACAGAGAAGGCAAATATGACAATGTTAATTGTAAAATGAGGGTGTTCTTTTGTTTGTTTGTTTGTTTGTTTTGAGACAGGGCCTTGCCCTATTACAGGGCAAGTGCAGTGGTGTGCAATGGTGCAATCATAGCTCATTGTACCCTGGACCTCCCAGGCTCAAGCAATCCTCCCACCTCAGCCTTCTGAGTAGCTGGGACCACAGATGCGCACCACCATGCATGGCTTCATTGTACTATTTCTCAACTTTTATGTATTTAAGTTTCGATAATTAAAAGTTTTGGGGATGGGGAGGGGCTTCTATAATGAGAACTAACCAAACTCACCATGTGGATTTATGGCAGATAAAATCAGGGCTGAGACTCACCTAGTATGGACTGACACAAACACACCAATGGTTGACATATTGAGAAGTCCCATCAGTTGATGAGTAGCCTTTGCTCTGATCCTCCTGGGGGCCTCCCCAGTGCCCACCCTCCACCTGCTGCCCAGGGCCCCAGCACTTCTTGAGCACCAAACACCAGGCATCCACCTTGATTGCAAAGGGTCCAGGCTGTACTGGTCATCCAACTTTACTTATTTATTTATTTTATTTATGACAGGGTATTGCTCTGTCACCCAGGATGGAGTGCACCACGCTGAATGCAAAGGGTCCAGGCTATACTGGTCATCATAAAACTTATTTATTTGAGACAGGGTCTTGCTCTGTCGCCCAGGCTGGAATGCAGTGGTGCAATCTCGGCTCACTGCAAGCTCTGCCTCCTGGGTTCAAGCAATTATCCTATCTCAGCCTCCTGAGCAGCTGAGATTAAAGGCGCCCACCACCACGTCCAGCTAATTTTTGTATTATTAGTAGAGATGGGGTTTCACCATGTTGGCCAGGCTGGTCTCAAACTCTTGAGCTCAAGTAATCTGCCCACCTCAGCCTCCTAAAGTGCTAGGATTAGAGGCATGAGCCACCGGGCCCAGCCATCATCAAACATTTTAAAACTGTGCTTCTGGCCATTCACGGTGGCTCATGCCTGTAATCCCAACACTTTAGGAGGCTGAGGCAGGAGGATTGCTTGAGGCCAGGAATTCAAGACCAGCCTGGGCAACATAGCAAGACCCTGTCTCTACAAGAAATTTAAAATGAACCGGATGTGGTAGTGTATGCCTGTAGTGCCAGCTACTTGGGAGGCTGGGGTGGGAAGATCACTTTAGGCTGGGAAGGTGAGCGGCAGTGAGCTATGACTGTACCACTGCACTCTAGCCTAGGTGACAGAACATGGCCCTGTCTTAAAAATAAATAAAACATTATTCTTGCAGATTCTTTTTTGTTTGTTTGTTTTTTGTTTTTTGTTTTTTTTTTTTTTTGAGATGGAGTCTGGCTCTGTCGCCCAGGCTAGAGTGCAGTGGCCAGCTCTCAGCTCACTGCAAGCTCCGCCCCCCGGGTTCACACCATTCTCCTGCCTAAGCCTCCCGAATAGCTGGGACTACAGGCGCCCGCCACCTCGCCCGGCTAGTTTCTTGTATTTTTTTTTTTTAGTAGAGACGGGGTTTCACCGTGTTAGCCAGGATGGTCTCAATCTCCTGACCTCGTGATCCGCCCGCCTCGGCCTCCCAGAGTGCTGGGATTACAGGCTTGAGCCACCGCGCCCGGCCAATTCTTGCAGATTCTTAACTACTGGCCATACTCCACCAATCTCTCCTCTTGGCCATCTTTGTCCACATAACTTGTTTCTCATGGATATAAACAGGAAGAGCCCTGTGGCACACAGGTTAAGTGCTCAGGCTGAGCTGAGTTTAAATCTTGGCTCTGCCACCTCCCATCTGCGGGACCCTGGACTAGTCACTTTACCTCTCAGAGCCTCAGTTTACTTCACTGCAAATTGGAGATAATAGTCAGTTCTTCAATAATCCTTGTTTTGAAAATGCAAATGTGTTTCAATGTAAACGATGTATTAGGAAATAACTTGAGCAGGCTGGGTGCGGTAGCTCACACCTGTAATCCCAGCACTTTGGGAGGCCAGAGCAGGCAGATCACCTGAGGTCAGGAGTTCGAGACCAGCCTGGCCAACATGGTGAAACCCTGCCTCTACTAAAAATACAAAAAAATTAGCTGGGAGTGGTGATGCACACCTGTAATCCCAGCTACTGGGGAGGCTGAGGCAGGAGAATCACTTGAACCCAAGAGGCGGAGGTTGCAGTGAGCTGAGATTGTGCCACTGCACTCCAGCCTAGGTGACAGAGCGAGACTCCATCTCAACAAAAAAAAAAGGGAAAATAACTTGAGCATAACTCAATGTCAAGGTTGCTCACATGTGCAGTTTTGTCTCCAACCAACACTAGGTGAATGCAGAAGACTTTATCCAGCTAAGCACAGGAATGCACAAAACACCCACCTTCTCCAGCTGCCTCAGCTCATGTGTTACACACCTCACCCGTCCACACCTGGTGTTACAACTTCCATCTCATTTCAGACAATTCTCCTTCCCCCGCTTATAATAACAAGCCGCAACCCTTCAGAGACCCATTTCCACAAGCAAAATTCTTTTTATCTAATGTATTATGATGAAGTTCTTGAGTGCTGAGCTCCGGAACCCATTTTCCCATAAGCCTGGTGGTTTTTGTTTTTGTTTTTTGAGACTGGGTCTCACTCTGTTGCCCAGGCTGGAGTCCAGAGGCACAATCACAGCTCACTGCAGCATTGACCTCCCAGGCTCAAGCGATCCTCCCACCTCAGCCTTCCAGGTAGCTGGGACTACCAGGTAATTTTTTTGTACTTTTTGTATTTTTCGTTAGGATGGGATCTCACTCTGTTGCCCAGGCTGGTCTCAAACTCCTGGGCACAAGCGATCTACCTGCCTCAGCCTCCCAAAATACTGGGATTCCAGGCTTGAGCCACCGCGCCCAGCCTAAGTCTGGTGTTTCTAATGAATGATCTGACATAGTGTGGTGATTTTCAGAAAGACCTACGTCACAGGGTATGGAGTGAAGTATACATAAGATCTGTACACAGTGGGGGTTAGCCCAGAGCCAGGCCAGTTGTAAGTGGTCCATAGATGTCAGCTGTGACTGTTCTCTCACTCTGAATGTAGACAGAGCCTAGTGCATAAAAGATGCCCAGTGAGCATTTATTGAATTTTCCTTGATGGGTCTATGGCTTATTAATCTTAGTGAACTAATTAAAGAGACTTATCTATCTCTCCCATATGTTGGAGAGGAACAAACCATAAATTAGAGAGGAAGCTTCCAAGTTCTAATGGAGTCCTGCCCTTCTGTGCATGGCACGAAAAGGATAAGAAAGACAGTGTCCCTGTCTGCTAGGCCTGCCCGATTAGGTGGTAAGCAAGGCAAGGACATGAGCGACTGGCCATTGTGTGGCAACACGGGGCCAATTTTGAGATAAGGAGCCTAGACCCTGAGTCCTTAAGTCAGGGTCCCAGTGTAGCATTAAGTGGTTGAGAGCCCCAGGTCAGAGGTCAGACGACCCAAGTTCAAGCCCCAGAACCACTTATCAACTATGCCATCTTGGGCACGTGATTTCACCTCTCCTGCCTCAATTTCCTCATATGCAAAACAGAAATAGTGATGGTCTCTATTTCCTAAGGGCATGGGATGATTCAACAAGTGAATCCACGTAAAGCCCTTTAGCACTGCCAGACACAGAATAAAAGTTCAATGGGCTAGGCACGGTGGCTCACACCTGGAATCCCAGCACTTTAGGAGGCAGAGGCAAGATGCCAGGAGTTTGAGACCAGCCTGGGCAACATAGTGAGATCTCATCTTTACAAAAAAAAATTTTTTTTTTTTTTAGATGGAGTCTCGCTCTGTCACCAGGCTGGAGTGCAGTGGCACGATCTTGGCTCACTGCAACCTCCGCCTCCGGGGTTCAAGCGATTATCCTGCCTCAGCCTCCAGAGTAGCTGGGACTACAGGAGCGCACCACCATGCTCAGCTAACTTTTGTATTTTTAGTAGAGATGGGGTTTCATCATGTTGGCCAGGATAGTCTCAATCTCTTGACCTCGTGATTCACCCGCTTCCACCTCCCAAAGTGCTGGGATTACAGGCATGCGCCACAGCGCCCGGCTACAAAAAAATTTTTTTTAATTAGCCAGGTATGGTGGCACATGCCTGTGGTCCCAGCTACTCGGGAGGTCAGGTGGGAGGACTGCTTGAGCCGAGGAGTTCAAGGCTACAGTGAGCTGTGATCTGCACTGCACTCCAGCTTGGGTGACAAAGTGAGACCCCGTCTTAAAAAGAAAAAATAAAGGGGCTCAATATATATTAGCTGCTATTCTGGGATTCTAGGGCTGAAAAAGAAGATCAGAGTTTGCATAGGAAAGCATAGGTGTGAGTAGCAGCCAGGGAAGGTCTGAGTTGCCTGGGACTACAAGGCAGAACAGCCGGGAGCTAACTCCCACCAACCGCCCGCCCCGAACCCTTTCTCACACACCAGCCCGTGCTTAGCCCTGTGCATGGAAGAAATGAGAATCAGCTCTGTCTCCTGCACATCATTTCCAAAAGACGGAGAGCCTCCTCCGCTGGCGGGGAAAGGATTCCTATGGAACCTGACGCAGGAGTTGGCTGCACGGTCTGGTTTGTATCACTTCATCTCGGTGGAAGCTGATGGAGGCAGAGGCACTTATCTGTCTTTTGGAAGACAAGGTCTAAAAAACTAGAGATCAGCTCTAGCCTCTGCCTTCCCCTCCCAGCTTATCTCCCGCCTGTGAGCCCATCTGCCCACCAGGCCCTGCCACACTGGGCCTCTTGCCCACTCCGCATACCGCGCTCCCTCCCGTCTCAGGCTCTCAGCCCTTGCTGTTCCTCTGCTTGGAATTCTCTTCCTATTGCTCTCTTCATGGCGTCCTCCTTTCTACCACGAAGTACCACACAAGCGTCCTCCTGCCTGACCCACTCCTCAGCTAGAGGGGCCCTGCGCCACTACCCCAGGCACTCCCTACTCCGTTTCACTGCTTTACTTCCTTCTAGAATGTGCCGCTCTCTGAAATCTTTCCTTATTGCTACGTTCTCTGAAGGCGCAGGGCTGGTGCCTTGCCCATGGCAGGCTCTGAATGAATCTGGATGTCGACTGGCTGGTACCCACCTGAAGGCAGAAGTGGAGTCATTCATCTGTCCATGAACATCCCCTAAGGGCCCTCTATGTGCTGGGGACCTTTAGGTTCTGGCAGTAGGGATGGGACACAAGAGACCCAAACCTTTACCTCTAGGTCCTTCAAGGCACAGGAGAAGGTGTAGTCAGGGGATGCCTAGCCAGGCAGTGTCTTGTGGACGACAGACCCAATCAGGAAGGTGATAGTTTTAGGACGGGAGGCGGAGCTCCCCGGAGCACACACCTGGTGGTGGCAGAGAGGGCTAGGCCAGGTGGCCCCAAAAGCCCTTCCAACTTTATGATTCTGAGGCAAAGGTGAAGAAAGCAATATAATAGTAGCCAAGAAAGGACCCCTAACTGACAGGGAGGAAAGGTCTCCAGACAGACTCGGACCTGAAAAGAGCCAGGGGCATGACAGTAGCCATCAGAGGCTACCATTTTCTTTAAAAAAAAAAAAAAAAAAAAAAAAAAGGGTGGGCGCGGTGGCTCAAGCCTGTAATCCCAGCACTTTGGGAGGCCGAGACGGGCGGATCATGAGGTCAGAAGATCGAGACCATCCTGGCTAACATGGTGAAACCCCATTTCTACTAAAACACACAAAAAACTAGCTGAGCGAGGTGGCGGGCGCCTGTAGTCCCAGCTACTCGGGAGGCTGAGGCAGGAGAATGGCGTAAACCCAGGAGGCGGAGCTTGCAATGAGCTGAGATCTGGCCACTGCACTCCAGCCTGGGTGACAGAGCGAGACTCCGTCTCAAAAAAAAAAAAAAAAAAAAAAAAAAAAAAAAAAAGGCCAGCCACGGTGGCTCATGCCTGTAATGCCAGCACTTCAGGAGGCCAAGGTGGGCGGATCACGATGTCAGAAGATCAAGACCATCCTGGCTAACATGGTGAAACCCCATCTCTACTAAGAATACAAAAAAAATTAGCCAGGCATGGTGGCGGGCACCTGTAGTTCCCAGCGTGAGCCACCGCTCCTGGCCTCAGCTAATGTTTTTATCTTTTGTAGAGATGGGGTCTCCCTATGTTGCCCAGGCTGGTCTTGAACTCCTGGACTCCAGCGATCCTCCCACGTTGGCCTCCCAAAGTGCTTGGATTGTAGGTGTGAACCACCACTCCCAGCCATGGATAAAATATTTTAATTATGAAATTACATTTGCAGGTCAGGCACAGTGGCTCATGCTTGTAATCCCAGCATTTTGAGAGACCGAAGCAGAAGGATCACTTGATCCCAGGAGCTCAAGACCAGCCTGGGCAACATAGTGAGACCCTGTATCAATCAAAAAAAAAAAAAAGAAAGAAAAGAAATTGCATTTGCAGAAGGTTTTCTATGAACACCTGATAGACCACGGTACAATTTAGAGACATTTTACCACATGCTGCCTCGAAGGAATCAGAAAGCAGCCAGTAGACATTGAAGTAGGAAGAGCAAGAGCATGATTTTGAAAAAACATATGTACATAAATCTAACTCTATGTATGAAACATTTCTATAGGCATATTTTAGTAGTTATTGATAAAGATCGATTTGTAATAAATATAGAAACAAGAGAAATAGCTGTGTAGTCATTCATATTCAAATATCTGAGGACTTCCTGTATGCTGGGCAGAATTCTGAGCCCAAGCAATGAACATACAGCAATGAACAAAACAGACCCACCCTCAAGGACCTCATATTCAAAGAGAGGAAGACAAGCAGTTCATGAAGGTAAATAGTAATTAGTGCCATGGAAGAAAGGCAGGGTAGGTGGTACAGTGACAAGGGTATAGATGCGAGCTATTATCCAAGACAGACTCTGCTGAGAACTGGGGCAGCTTGAGCAGAGACTGGAAAGAGATAAGCAAAAGTGGCATGAGGACACCTGGTGAAAGGGTGCTCTGGACACGGGGAACAGCAGGCACAATGGCCCTGAGGCAAGAGAGTGTTGGATAACGATTTGCTTTAGTAAAATGCCATTACTTATTCTTGCATTTATATTACAACATATAAGATAATAATAGAGACCTCACTTCTAGGAGGATGTATACAAAAATGTTCCCTGGTGGTGATATCTAGTGACTTTACACACAATTTAAATATTTTTGTTCTTTTTATTAAGAGATGGTATCTTCCTGTGGAGGCTGGACTTGAACACTTGGGTTCAACTGATCCTCACCTCAGCCTCCAGAACACCTGGGATTATAGACACGTACCATTGCACCCAGCTTTTTTCTTTTAGCTATCTGTATTTTCCAGTGTTTTCCCCACATCAAACATGTATTAGCTGCATAATAATGATAAATACCAATGGAAAGGCCTAAGTATTAAGGGCTGTTGCCAAAATCACATGAAGTTAACAGCTCTGTGGAGAAGCCAGATCCTCTCTAAGGCACAGATTTATGCTTAACTCATAGAAACCTAATTATGCAACTGATCTTATTTTCCTGTGTGCTCAGAGTCAAATTTGTGGTCTGCTTTTAGCAGGGATCTAGGTCTGTGGCAAGCACATCAGTATCCAACCTTCTTTCTATACTCATCTTTCTTTTTAAATTGTAATTAAGCCAGGCGCGGTGGCTCACGCCTGTAATCCCAGAACTTTGGGAGGCCGAGGAGGGCAGATCACCTGAGGTCAGGAGTTCGAGACCAGCCTGACCAACATGGAGAAATCTCGTCTCTACTAAAAATACAAAATTAGCTGGGTGTGGTGCCACATGCCTGTAATTCCAGCTACTTGGGAGGCTGAGGCACTTGAACCCTGGAGGCACAGATTGCGGTGAGCCAAGATCAAGCCATTGCACTCCACCCTGGGCAACAAGAGTGAAACTCCATCTCAAAAAAACAAAAAAAAAAGTAATTAAAATATTTTATAACATATTTTTAGAGATGGGGATCTCTCTATGTTGCCCCAGCTGGTCTGGAACACCTAGGCTCAAGTGATCCTCCTGCTTCAGCCTCCCAAGTAGCTGTCAATACAGATGCACACTACCACAGGTAGCTCTCCTCTTATCTTTTATTCTTACTTCTCCTTTGCCCATTTCCTTAACACTTTCTGAGAAATACATGTAGCTATTATGCAGTTATGCATCTGGGTGCCCCAAACTTCAAAATTCTTTGTTAGAGAGGTGGGAATGAACAAAGCAAATA
Source organism: Chlorocebus sabaeus (assembly GCF_047675955.1). Lineage (NCBI taxonomy): Eukaryota > Metazoa > Chordata > Mammalia > Primates > Cercopithecidae > Chlorocebus > Chlorocebus sabaeus. The sequence continues at coordinate 65,716,907 of NC_132908.1, read as the reverse complement.
CAAAAACAAACGAGCAACAATAACAACAAAAGACAAGATATAAACAAGAGATTCTTAATGAAGTCTTGAAAAAGAAATGTTGTTTTGGGAAGTCTTGCTACTATGAGAAAGAGAATCCCCGTCTCTGGGGAATCCCAACTTTCTCATTATTGAAACTTAATGGTCTAAAATGGAGCAGGGATGGTCTGGTTCATTGTGTTCTATTATGAAAATAAAATGACTCTAAAACTTTCTAAGTGACAAATCTCCCTGTCACAGTAGACCACAGCTAAATGAACCTCTCTGGATCTTAGTTTCCTCATAGAAAAACGGGGTCTAGGCCGGGCACAGTGGCTCATGCCTGTAATCCCAGCACTTTGGGAGGCCGAGACAGGCGGATCACTTGAGGTCAGGAGCTCGAGACCAGCCTGGCCAACATAGTGAAACCCCATCTCTACTAAAAATACAAAAATTAGCCGGGTGTGATGGTGGGCACCTGTAATCCCAGCTACTCAAGAGGCTGAGGCAGGAGGATTGCTTGAACCCAGGAGGCAGAGGTTGTAATGAGCCAAGATCACACCACTGCACTCCAGCCTGGGCCACAGAGTGAGACTCTGTTTCAAAAAAAAAAAAAAAATGTGGTCTGGAACTTACTACTCCCACAGAATAACTGGGAGAATTATATGTTACTATACAAATGCTCAGGGCAATGCCCCACATAAAGTAAGACTATGTCAGTGTTAATAATAATAGCAATTATGTTTACCCATTATCAGTAATAACTAAGTATTTCTGAGTGCATACATGACATTCTATATTGTTCATCTCATTTAATCTCCCCCAAAACCTTACGAAGTAGGTTCTACTAATGCCATTTCACAGAGGGAAAACATTGACAGGAAGACGAGATGCCCTTGAAAGAAATCCTGCTACTGGCCCCGTGGATTTTGGGAGAGCCTGAGTCAGTTTTCTCAAGGAAGGGAAGTGGTGCACCCGGCAGTTAGGGACAAGTTGTGAATCTTTGCCCTGTCACTAAATAGTCAAGGGCATGTCTCAGAGCCTCAGTGTCTTCATCCATAAAATGGGATAATAAAAAAAATTTTTTTTTTTTTTTGTAAACAGAATCTTGCTCTGTCGCCCAGGCTGGAGTGCAGTGGTGAGATCTCGGCTCACTGCAACCTCTGCCTCCTGGGTTCAAGCGATTCTCCTGTGTCAGCCTCTCAAGTAGGTGGGACTACAGGCCCATGCCACCACACCCGGCTAATTTTCTGTATTTTTAGTAGAGAAGGAGTTTCACCATGTTGGCCAGACTGGTCTCAAACTCCTGACCTCGTGATTCGCCTGCCTCAGCCTCCCAAAGTGCTGGGATTACAGACGTGAGCCACCAGGCCCTGCCGATATAAAATTACAGTAGAGTTGGTGTGAAACACTAAACAATCTCATATATGTAAAACTAAATGCATATCAGTAACCGAGGGGTTCTCGATCAATAAATAACTGAAGGGTCTTTGATTATTTGACACATAGGAGAAGATTAACTAAAAACAAGGCACAAGATAGAAAGAGAAACTAGAGGCCAGGCGCGGTGGCTCAAGCCTGTAATCCCAGCACTTTGGGAGGCCGAGATGGGTGGATCACGAGGTCAGGAGATCGAGACCATCCTGGTTAACATGGTGAAACCCCGTCTCTACTAAAAAATACAAAAAACTAGCCGGGCGAGGTGGCGGGCGCCTGTAGTCCCAGCTACTCGGGAGGCGGAGGCAGGAGAATGGCGTGAACCCGGGAGGCGGAGCTTGCAGTGAGCTGAGATCCGGCCACTGCACTCCAGCCTGGGTGGCAGAGCGAGACTCCGTCTCAAAAAAAAAAAAAAAAAAAAAGAAAGAGAAACTAGATCCAACTGTGACAGAGAAATTTCCCATGAGAGGAAAACAAATCTTTTAAAAAGTGTTAAATATCTGAAAGTCATGACATGTCTAGAAATAAAGAAAAAAAAAGGAGACAAGTCACCTGGCTTGAGGCAAACAAGCAAAGACAACTCAGGAGTCCTCAGGTTCATGATTAATTGCCCTGCGATTTTGGGATTTCATTTAGATTCAAATAACTAAAATGCTTTACATACCTGCTGGATCTGTTACCAAACTCCAGATGGATTAATCATAGACCAAATCCCCTCCACCTTTCCAAAAAAATTAAAAAGCAGCCAGGCGCAGTGGCTCACGCCTGTAATCCCAGCACTTTGGGAGGCCAAGGCGGGCGGATCACGAAGTCAGGAGAACGAGACCATCCTGGCCAACATGGTGAAGCCCTGTCTCTACTAAAAATACAAAAATTAGCCGGTGTGGTGGCGGGTGCCTGTGGTCCCAGCTACTCAGGAGGCTGAGGCAGGCAAATCGCTTGAACCCAGGAGGCAGAGGTTGCAGTGAGCCGAGATCACACCACTGTACCTGGCGACAGAGCGAGATCCATCTCGAAAAATAAAAAATAAAAATAAAAAAGCAATTTAATTCCCCATTCACAGCACGGAAAGTCCCCAAAATTCTTAGTTGGCCCAACCTAAAAGCGAAACTGCAGCTGCCTTATCTCCATGCTGGATCTGTTTTCTGCTCAGCTTGAGTTTCATGCTGGCTTCTCCCAGACAGCAGGAGAGTTTGGTGATGCATTTTAATATTGGGTTGGGCAAGTCAGAAATAAGGGAGTTGTGTTTGCAGACTCATGAAAGTGATGCCTCTTTCCAAAACCATGTAAGTTAACTTGTCAAATCATCCACTCATCTGCATTATCCAGTCTACCCTCCCTGCACTAGGAGCCTAGATGGCTGAGATCTTGGATACAGCAGGTGCCTAATGACTACCTGAATGGAAGAGTGAATGATGGGTGAACAGATGAACAGACAGGCAGAAGGAAGGGGCCCCCTGGCCACCTACGGTCTCTCCAAATACACTGGAATCCCTCCTCCACCACTGAGCTGCTGGTGCTGCTACACACCTTGCATATTTTGCTTGTTTTGCTTCTCCAAGAACACACAGGGAGTTTGCAGGCCTCAACTTCATTTCCCTTCACCTCTGTCTTGATAGACCCTGAGATTGGCTCTATGTTATTTTACTTTATTTGGAGATGGAGTGTCACTCTATTGCCCAAGCTGGCGTGCAGTGGCGTGATCTCAGTTTGCTGCAGCCTCTTCCTCCCAGTTCAAGCAATTCTCCTGTCTCAGCCTCCCAAGTAGCTTGGACCACAGGCACACAGCACCACACCTGGCTAATTTTTGTGTTTTTAGTAGAGACGGGGTTTTGCCACGTAGGCCAGGCTGGTGTCAAATTCCTGACCTCAGGTGATCCACCCGCCTTAGGCTCCCAAAGTGCTGGGATTACAGGCGTGAGCCACCACGCCTGGCCGGCTCCCATTTTAGACTGGTAATGCCACTCAGTCAGCCCTAAATGTCATCTGGGATGATTCCTCAGAGAAATCTGATGAAAGATGTGGACATGATCCACATCTGTGAACTGATTACACACACACATACACACACAGACACACACACCTTTATCTACAACTTCGGGTGGCTTCATAGCCCATCCCCCACCAAGCCCAACCAATAATCATCTTTTTTCAAAAGCAAATAAACAAACAAAAAAATCAGCTCTCAAATCTCTTGACTCGAAACCTCTGGGAGGGAAAGTCCCTCAAAGTCTCCACTTTTAAGCTCTCCATGTGACCACCCCCAGCTCTGGCCCAGGTTTGGAAACCTGCTCGTAGTGGGATCCAGGGACCACCAGTTCCAGCACAGGATGGGCTTATTTTAAAATGCAGATTCCTGGACTCACTCCAGACTTGAACATCAGAATCTCTAGGGGTGCAGTCTGCACTTGTAATTAGTTTTGCAGGCGGTTTTGAAGCATATTAAAGACAGAGAACTGTTTCCTCGGACTTCACAGGGTTAAAATGTCAGACAGGCCAAAGGCCTGTAAACAACTGCTAATGAACTAATCAGCATTTCAAATGATGGAGCCGGTACCTGTATCCACTTTCCCAGAAGCAAAATGTCTTCTTCCCTCCCCTACTTCCAGGTCCCTGGCCCTCCCACTCTGGGAGGTCCTCACCTTTCCTCAACTGCCTCAGCAGTTACCTCTATCAAGCCGGCTGTTTCCCTCTCTAAACCTCAGTCTCCTCATCTGTAAAGTGGGGAGGAGGCTAGGAGCCAATGGACTGTGGCCATAAGGGAATTTGAGGTGTAAACCCACTCCCAAGACCCATTTTCGCAGCTGAAATTGGACTTCTTCCCCCAGCACCCGCACCAGGCATTCTCCGGGATCCACAGGCTGTGTTTGTAATGTGAATTCCGCACATTGTAGGGAGTGGGGATTTTCTTCTGGCACAGGGTTGGCTGCACAGGGTTGGCTCCACAGTCAAGAGTGAGTTGGAGTTTTGGGCTCAGTGCCTGGCTGGTACTAAGCACGCAAAACAGGAATAGCTGTCACCATAATTTCTCCTCAATGTAAAAAGCAGGGGAATTGAATGCTTTAAATTAAGCTACTTTTTACCACTGATTTATCTTCAGGAAGCAAATAGCCTTGCTGAGGGGAAGAGAGGAATCAAACTTCTAAAGGTCCCTTACTGTTTAAAAAGATGGCCAGAGAGATCCACCTAAGCTCAGCTGGTTTTGGGCTTTTCTTTTTTTTGAGACTTTTCTTTTTTCAGAGTCTTGCTCTGTCACCCAGGCTGGAGTGCAGTGGTGCTCACTCTTGGCAACCTCCGCCTCCCAGGTTCAAGCGATTCTCCTGCCTCAGCCTCCTGAGTAGCTAGGATTATAGGCGCCCACCACCATGCCCGGCTCATTTTTATATTTTTAGTAGAGACTGGGTTTTGCCATGTTGGCCAGGCTGGTCTCAAACTCCTGACCTCAGGTGATCCTCCGGCCTCGGCCTCCCAAAGTGCTGAGAATACAGGCGTGATCCACCATGCCCGGCCTGTGTTTTTGTTTTGTTTTTGTTTTTGAGAGGAGCAAAATGTGATGAAAAAATAGTGGAATTTTAGGACTCTGGCTTCTTCCTCTCCATTATAATGCACTCGCTCCCTGCAAAAGTCCCCAAAAGATGGAGATGTCACCTCCACTGGGGGTTGGGGGGTGACCCTGTAGCCTAATCCTCCCACAGCAAAGAGCCCCTCATCAAACTACTCACTGAGTGGCAACTACATACCAGGCTTAATGCTGAGGGCTGTGAATACTTCCCAAGTACCCAGCCTGGTTGGGGAGCATAAAGGAACCCAGGGAATCCCAACTGGCAAAGGGAAGGGGTGGGATGTATCCTGACACAGGCCTTGGGGATGAGGATCAGAGAAGGCTTCCTGGAGGTAGCAACAATGAAGCTGGCCCTGAGAGAGAAATGAGCCAGGCAGGGAACACTGGGAGGTGTCCCCAGTGGAGGGGGTCAGAATATGCCAGAGCCAGCAGCACCATTGGAAATGGGAGTCCATGGCCCCACCCTGGGCCAAGTGGAGCAGAAGCCCAGGAGAGGCCCAGGCCTTTGTGCTCAGTTCAGAACCTGAGCAGGCAGGCCAGTGCCCATGCTACTAACCACCAGGTTCCACTGCCCAGAATGGAGAGGGGAGGCAGAACTGGCGGGAGAAGGCAGCTGGTGGATCTGGGCCAAAGGCCCAGAGGAGTACCGAGGGAAAGACAAAGTCCTGGTGATGGGTACAAGGCCCTCCACATGCTGCCACCCCCCTCTGCCCTTCTGCCAGCCCGCGCCCCTTGATCACTGACCTTGCCCTGCTGCTCAGTATCAGGGGTGTGTTTTTGCTGTTCCCTCTGTCTAGAACACCCTTCCCTACCTAGTCACGTGGCCTGATCCTTCAACTCTACTGGGTCTTTGCTCAAATGTCCCCTTGAGTGAGGCCTTCTCAGATCACCCCAGTGCTTCCCAGCAATGCCCCATTCCGATTCATCTTTCCTACACACCTGTCTCCACCCAGCACTGTAAATATTTTGCACATGGATTATGTTTGTTGCCTGCTCCCCGCAATACCTGAGAATACAAATTCCATGAGGAGCGAACATTCGTATGTGTCTGGGTCTCTGTGTCCCCCATTCAGAACAGTGCTTGGCACATAACAGCCCCTCCATCATTACTGAACAAATGAATGGAGGATGGACACGTGAATGGGCAGGATGGGTGAGATGGGCACCTAGAAGCAAGCTTGAGGAGGAGGGGATTTGGGATAAACATCTAGGGCAGCAGAGAGGGTATGGGATAGCCCAGCGGGGCTGCCCCGGGCCTGATATATCAGCCTGGACTACTCAGGCCTCTCCAAGGGCTGCCCCAGGCAGAGAGAAGGTGGAGGACCTGCTGCCCGGGTTCTCCAGGTTCTCCCAGCTTGCTAGCCTTCGGGCCAACAGGGCCCCACCCAACCAGCCACACTATTGTCCTTCTGCAGTCCTGCCAGGCTCTGTTGGGCCCTATCTGCCTCAAAGGCCCTGTAGGAAGAACCAACGAGGGAGTTTTCTCACAGCCCCTACCCTCCTGTGTGACTCGAGGACTGGAAGTTCAGTTTCACTTGACCTGTCTGAGTCACCATCCAAATATACCATCTATCAAGTTCCTGTCTCCCCTCTCTGCACAGGAGGTCCTGCCCCCACCCCTCCAGGCTTGGGGCATCCCCCTCTCAGCCAACAACAGAGGCTGAGAGTCTCCCCGTCTTCCTGCTCACGTGCCACCCCACATCCCAGACTCCCCCTGGCCTGCCCACCCCAGGGAAGCTCTGCCAGCTGATCCAGCCCACACAGTCCCACCCCACCTGGATTCTGAATGAGCCCATTGTCTGATGACTTGGCATCCCAGTGCTTTCTATCACCCCAGGTCATCGCCAAACTCCTGGAGACAAGGCTGGTAACTGACACAGAGCACACAGAAGGCACTCACACACTGTGCCGAGGAGAACTAAACCTTAAGGTGTATGTGGTGGTCTGTGATATTATTAACAAAAACAACTTGCCCAGATTAAAGAGAAAGAATGGGGGAGAAACATTCTCCAAGGCCTGTTATAAAGGAGGGGCAAAATTCTCCAAGGCCTGTTATAAAGGAGGGGCAGGAGACGGTTATACTTTACAAGACAATTCACATTCCCACCTTTGGAAAACTAGAATTTAAAATACTTTACAAGGGCCAGGCATGGTGGTTCATGCCTGTAATCCCAGCACTTTGGGAGGCTGAGGCAGGCGGATCACGGGGTCAGGAGATCGAGACCATTCTGGCTAAAACCACGTCTCTACTAAAAAAAAAAAAAAAAAAAAAAATAGCCGGGCATGGTGGCAGGCACCTGTAGTCCCAGCTACTCAGCAGGCTGAAGCAGGAGAATGGCATGAACCTGGGAGGCAGAGCTTGCAGCGAGCCGAGATCACACCACTGCACTCCAGCCTGGGGGACAAGAGCAAGACTTCGTCTCCAAATAAACAAATAAATAAATAAATAAAAATAGAATACTTTACAAGACAATTCACATTCCCATCTATGGAAAACTAGAATTTTAAAAACCCAGCCGGGCACGGTGGTAAAGGGGATTTTAGGGGCTGCATGGGTGGATCTTGACATGAGGTTCCTTTCTAGGCCAAAGTGATGGATCTAGAATGGGAATATTCTTAGAAAAAGAGCCGCTGAGCACGGGGGGGGGATAAAAGCCAGCCAGGGCAGGACACACACCTTTTCCTTCCCAGCTCCCCTAGCTGTGGAACTCTAGGTAAGTGAATGGCCTCTAGAAGCTTCTGTTTATGATTTGAAAATGGAATTGCCAGGCCGGGCATGGTGGTTCACCTGAGGTGAGGAGTTTGAGACCAGCCTGGCCAAAATGGTGAAACCTTGTCTCCACTAAAAAATACAAAAATTCGCTGGGCATGCTGGTACACGCCTGTAATCCCAGCTACTTGGGAGGCTGAGGCAGGAGAATTGCTTGAACTCGGGAGGCAGAGGTTGCAGTGAGCCAAGATCGTGCCACTGCACTCCAGCCCAGGCAACAGAGCAAGATTCCATCTCAAAAAAAAAAGAAGAAGAAGAAAATAAAATGGAACTGCCATAGTACCTAACTCTAAGGCTGATGTAAGGATTTAAAAAACAAGATCATACATGAACAGCTGAGTACTCAATCAATAAACGAATGCAATGACCACTGTGGTTATTGTATAGCAATACTATTATTATTGGTAGAGATGGGGTTCTTGCTACATTGCCCAGGCTGGTCTCAAACCCTTGCACTCAAGTGATTCTCCTGCCTCGGCCTCCCAAAGGGTTGGGATTACAGGCATGAGCCACTGTGCCCCCTATAATCCCAGCACTTGTGGGAGGCTGAGGCAGGAGGATCGCCTGAGCCCAGGAGTTGGAGACTAACCTGGGCAACACAGTGAGACCTTGTATTTTTTTAAATAAATTAATTAAATTTAATTAGCTGGGCATGGTGGCTCACACCCGTAATCCCAACACTTTGAGAGGGCTGGGGACGCAGATCACCTGAGGTCAGGAGTTTGAGACCAGCCTGACCAACACGGTGAAACCCCGTCTCTACTAAAAATAGAAAAAATTGGCCGGGCGTGGTGGCAGGCGCCTGTAATCCCAGCTACTCCGAAGGCTCAGGTAGGAGAATGGCGTGAACCTGGGAGGCAGAGGTTGCAGTGAGCCAAGATGGCGCCATTGCACTCTAATCTAGGCAACAGAGCAAGACTCCATCTCAAAAACAAAAAAATTGCACTCAAATGGGTGTTGGGTCAAAGGAGCGTCTTATCCTTTAGGGAGGTCAAGAGCAAAGTGACAAAGGGGTGTCACTCTTCCTCATAAACCTCTGTGGCTCCTCTGACATTTACACCACCCCCACGTTTTTTCACTCCCTTGACACAAGTCTAAAGCAGAAATATCTAACGAGAAAAACTAATTTATTTTTTTAGAGATCAATTCTTGAGACACTGCCCATGCTGGAGGGCAGTCGCTATTCACAGGCACAATCAGCACGCACTGGAGCCTCAAAACTCCCGGGCTCCAGTGATCCTCCTGCCTCAACCTCCCAAGTAGCAGGACTACAGATGTGCTCCACCGAGCCCAGCCAATAAGAACTAAATGAAGAGTGGTTGCGGCGTACCAGGCACGGGAAGCACTTCGCACATGCCAACTCACTGAAATCTCATTGCAATCCTTTGTGGTAGGAGCTACGTTTATCCCCTTTGTACAGGTGAGGGGACTCAGGCACAGAAAGATTAAGAAACTGGCCCTAGGAATTCCCATGTGGCTCTCTCTCTCTCTCTCAAAAAAATAAATAAATAAAAGGGAGGCTGCCCTAGGCAAAATGGGATGGGGTTGGGGTAGAGGGAAGGATGCAAAAAAGCAAAAAAAAAAAAAAAAAAGGAAAAAAAAGAAAGAAAGTCACAGGCCAGTGCAGCAACTCACACCTGTAATCCCAGCACTTTGGGAGGCCAAGGCGGGCAGATGGCTTGAGCTCAGGAGTTCCAAACCACCCTGAGCAACATGGCAAAACCTCGTCTCTATTTAAAAAAAAAAAAAAAAAAAAATTGGCCTGGGGTGGTGGCATGAGCCTGTAGTCCCAGCTACTTGGGAGGCTGAGGTGGCAGGATGGGGATGACTTGAGCCCAGGAGGCAGAGGTTGCAGTGAGCCAAAATTGTACCACTCCACTCCAGCCTGGGTGACAGAGGAAGACTCTGTCTAAAAAACAGAAAAGAAAGGAAAAGAAAAGAGAAAAGAAACTTGCCCCAAATCACAGGACAAGTAAGGGTTCAACTGGGATTGGAATCCAGGCAATCCTGCTGCATTACACCCTCCCAGTTCATCTTCTCTAAGAGACATTCATAGGCTAAAAGAGAAATAAATGCTGAAGAGTCAAATCTCCGTCAAAACCAGAAATGAAACCTCACATCTGGCAAGTGAAATGTGGTTTCCTAGGTTGAACACCTTCCCAGGTATTTAAACACTCCCATGGTGAAGGTGAGAGGATTAGCAGAAAGAACGATGAAAAATCATAACCAAATTACAAAGTCCCAAGAAAAATAAGTACAACTTACATGAAGTTTCAAAATCAAAAACTCAACTGGGCAGTGGCTCACACCTGTAATCCCAGCACTTTGGGAGGCCAAGATGGGCGGATCACTTGAGGTCAGGAGTAGCCTGGTCAACATGGCGAAACCCTGTCTCTACTAAAAATACAAAAATTACCCGGGCATGGTGGCGCTGACCTATAATCCCAGCTACTTGGGAGGCTGAGAAAGGAAAATCGCTTGAACCCGGGAGGTAGAGGTTGCAGTGAGCTGAGACTGCAACCCTGCGCTCCAGCCTGGGTGACAAAGCAAGACTCTGTCCCCCCGCCCCCCCCCCAAAAAAAAAGAATTAAAGACTCAAAATAGAAGCTCTGAAACATCCAAAAACCTCAAGCAGTAGCAGAGGGCTTTGTTTCATTTTGTTTTTTGTTTTTGAGAGAGCGTCTCACTCTGTCACCTGAGCTGGAGTGCAGTGGCACAAAACACAGCTCACTGCAGCCTCAACCTCCTGGACTCCAGGGATCTGCCTGCCTCAGCCTCCCGTGAAGCTGGGATCACAGGCACATGCCACCATGCCTGGGTAATTGTTTTTGTATATAGAGACAGGGTTTCACTTTGTTGCCCAATCTGGTCTCCAACTTCTGGGCTCAAGCAATCCTCCCACTTTGGCCTCCCAAACTGCTGGATTACAGGTGTGAGCTACCGCACCTGGCCTCTTTTTAAATGCAGACTTGAGACAAGAAGGCAAAACTTACAGGAAATACAACTACACATTCTATTTTCTCCAGAAAGTGTAGTCATGATGACAAGCCTGGGAGTTAGGTGGTAATGAAACCAGCCACATGAACGTCACCAAGCAGCTGTCATTTCTCCAAAACCTCTTAGCATCAAGCTAACAGAGAAGAGATCTAGGGCTAGTATCTCCTGGGACCCATGACTAAGAGCCGGTACCTAGAGTACCTGTCACTATAGAAGATGATGTCACTGCTGATTCAACCTGATATTGAAAAACCTCACCAGGAGAGGCCTCTCAGTGTCAGTGACTCAGGGCCCCACCCCACCTGTTCATAAAGTAAGTGCCCAGGTGTTTGCCTCACTGCTTGTTCAAGGGATGATGTTTTCCAATAGGAAAGCCACAACTCTCCCCACAAACAAGTTGGTCATCTTGTTCCCTTTTTCAAACACTCCCACATAGTCGTGGTGAAGAATTTGTTGGGGAGGAAGCCTCATACTGAAGTCCAGTTTCCACAGTAAGTACCAGGTCCTAGGAACACTCGTATATATGCACCAAAAAAAAAAAAAAAAAAAAAAAATCTGCCCAAGAGGTCACGATGCCTGTTTAGGAAAATCTCATCCCTCTGCAGTAAGAATCTTTAGAAAACTTGGGTAGGCGCAGTGGCTCATTCATGCCTGTAATCCCAGCACTGTGGGAGGCCGAGGAGGGCTTATCATCTAAGGTCAGGAGTTGGAGACCAGCCTGGCCAACATAGTGAAACTCCATCTCTACTGAAACTACAAAAATTAGCCGGGTGTGGTGTAATAGGCCTGTAATCCCAGCTACTCAGGAGGCTGAGGCGGGAGAATCGCTTGAACCCGGGAGGCAGAGGTTGCAGTGAGCCGAGATCGGTCCACTGCACCCTAGCTTGGGCAACAAGAGCAAGACTCTGCCTCAAAAAAAAAATTTTTTTAGAAAACTCCACTAGAGCAATATTCCTCTTGGGCAACATGCGGAGGGGTGGGGGGTGGCTTGGGATGAGCATGATTTCCTAGATTCCAGATTCCTTTGACTCTGATACCCTTTAAAGGAGAAGTTCCTAAAGTGGCAGGTCAAAAGAGAAAGATAAATAAATAAAAAATAAAGGAGATGTGAAAATGAGCCCTCAGGATTCCTTCTCTAGAGAATGCCTGGCCTGGCCGGGCATGGTGGCTCAGACTGTAATCCTAGCACTTCGGGAGGCCAAGGCAGGGGTATTGCTTAAGCTCAGGAGTTCAAGACTAGCCTGGGCAACACACATAAGAAGACCCTGTCTTTTTATTTTAACAAAACATTTAAAAATTAAAAGAAAAATGCCTGACTAGAGAACAATTTTTTTCAATGACATGAATATAGACTTGAATGTAGAAATCCAGTCCCCTCAAGACACACAGTCCAATTCTTTTTTTTTTTTTTTTTTTGAGACAGAGTCTTGCCCTGCCCTGTCACCCAGGCTGGAGTGCAGTGGTGTGATCATGACTAAACCTCCCAGGCAGCTTCAACCTCCCAGGCTCAAGTGATCCTCCAACCCCAGCCTCCCAAGTAGCTGGGACTACAGGCATATGCTACTATACCCGGTTAATTTTTAGATTTTTTGTAGAGACAGGGTTCTCACTATCATGCCCAGGCTGGTCTTGAACTCCTGGGCTCAAGAGATCTACCTGCCTTGGCCTGGGATTACAGTCATAAACTATGACACCTAGCTGACACAGTCCAATTCTAACACCTACTGAGCCCCTCAGTTCTTCATCTTTACACAAATGCCATCCTTCTTAGTGATGACTGCCCCTAAATTTCTCCACCCCAATGCATAGTTTTTATCCCCTTCCTGCTGAGTTTTATTCTTTCTTCCATACATCACCGTCTACCTGTCCCCTCCAATTAGAAGAGAAACTCCACGAGGACAGGGGTTTTCCTGTTTGGGTCCTGCTGCACTCCCAATGCCTAGCAGAGGGCTTGGCAGGTACTCAGCATAAATTCATTCGGTGAGGGGACAGGCAAATACCTCCATCACCTGAGACCTTCAGAGGAGGAATGATCCATCCCTTTCACCTGGCTGCTCACAGACTATCATGTGAGTTGCCTTTTCCTGCTGTAAAGAGCACAGACTTTGGAGTCCAACAGCCACCGACATACGGCCAGGCCCTCCCACTTCCTGTGTGCATGACACACCTGTGTGCATGAGGGTTACAGGAGATGGCATACGGGAAGAGTTCAGCATACAGAAAGCACCACTCAATACACTGTTGCTTATGATCACAATAGAGAAGACAACGACAAATACCTTTTTTTCTTTCTTGAGACAGTGTCTCACTCTGTCGCCCACGCTGGAGTGCAGGGACGCAATCACAGCTCACTGCAGCCTTGACCTCTGTGGTCTCAGGTGATCCTCCCACCTTAGCCTCCCGGGTAGCTGGGACTACCAGCTCATGCCACCAGGCCTGGCAAATTTTTAAAAGTCTTTTGTAGAGACAGGGTCTCCTTATGTTGCCCAGGCTGGTCTCAAACTCCTAGGCTCAAGGGATCCTCCCACCTCAGCCTTCCAAAATGCTGGGATTATAGGTATGAGCCACTGCGCCCTGCTGAATAATTTTTTTTTCTTTTTTTTTTTTTTTTTTTTGAGACAGAGTCTCGCTCTGTCACCCAGGGTGGAGTGCAATGGCTCACTCGGCTCACAGCAAGCTCCACCTCCGGGTTCAAGTCGTTCTCCTGCCTCAGTCTCCCAAGTAGCTGGGATTACAGGTGCCTGCTACTATACTCGGCTAATTTTTTTTTTGGATTTTTAGTAGAGACGAGTTTTCACCATGTTAGCCAGGATGGTCTCGATCTCTTGACCTCATGATCCACCCGTCTCGGCCTCCCAAAGTGCTGGGATTACAGGCGTGAGCCACCGCATCCTGCCCCTGCCAAATAATTTTTTTGAGTATGTCTCAAATATTGCATGGGACATAATTATACTAAATACTAGACATCGTTTATCTGAAAGTCAAATGTAACTGAGAGTCCTGTATTCTTATTTGCTAAATCTAGCAACACTACCCATTAAGCAGTTACCCTCCTGAAGGCAGGGTGGGCTAGATTACATAAAGATTTACAAAATGTGCTGGGCGCGGTGGCTCACGCCTGTAATCCCAGCCCTTTGGGAGGCCGAGGAGGGCAGATCACAAGGTCAGGAGATTGAGACCATCCTGGCTAACATAGTGAAATCCCGTGTCTACTAAAAACACAAAAATTAGCTGGGCATGGTGGCTAAAAATTAGCTACTCAGGAGGCTGAGGCAGGAGAATCACTGGAACTCGGGAGGTGGAGGTTGCAGTGAGCCAAGATCGCACCACTGTACTCCAGCCTAGGCAACAGAGCGAGACTCCGTCTCAAGAAAAAAAGAAAAAATAATAAGATTTACAAAATGTTGCTCTACAGGACTCTCTCATGAATATTTATTGATCAGATGGATTTTTATCTTAGCTGAGATCTGATTAAGCAGGACTTGCTTTTTTTCTTTCTTTTTTTTTTTTGAGACAGTCTCACTCTGTCGCCCAGGCTGGAGTGCAGTGGCGAGATCTCAGCTTACTGCAACCTCTGCCTCCCAGGTTCAAGGGATTTTTGTGCCTCGGTCTCCTGAAGTGCTGGGATTACATGTGTGAGCCACCATGCCTGGCCGGCCTTGCATTTTTGTCTTTGAGCTTTTTGCATCTCTCATCAAGCTCTTTCCAGGCTCCTCTGCACTGCCAAAAACTGGAAGAACGGACACTGGTTCTTGAACAATTCATGGGTCTGAAGGATGCTGGAGATACCCAGGGGGAAGGTGTTGGGTGTATCTGAGAGCCTTGTTCAAGGAAGGTGTTACCCACACAATAGGAAACCAAACAGATGGCTCTGGCGGGCTCAGATATCTGCCTAGATTTTGATCTGGTGCTTCCTTACACCCAGAAGTGTGGGGCAGAAATGGCTCATCTGACCTTTAGACTCCAGACTGCAAGCTGTTTTGTGACAAGACAATTAGGTAAGGTTACATCAGGGGTGTGCAGAGCTCAGAGAAACTGGGGAATGCCAACCAGAGGCACAGGCCCTGAGAACACCCCTCCTCCCTTCTCTGTGGCTACTACATAAAGCCGTGCCTTTAAAAAAAAGAAAAAACCATGATGGCGAAATATCCTCTAGAAAGAGAGATCTGTATAGATCTGTCTGTATTAAATACATTCTGAAATCTCTCATTCATTCATTCCTTCTGCTACTTACTGAGCCCTTTTTATGTACCAAGTACTATTCTAGCTGCAATACAGCCCAAGTAAAAAACGAAAGACCTTAAAAATCCCTGGCCTCCTGAGGCTTCTGTTCTAGCGGGAGGAGACAGACAGTGAACAGGAGAAATAAGTGAAATACACAGCATGTTAGACAGTGAAAAGTACTAGAAGAAAATTAAGTAAAAGAGGTGGGTAGGGCTGAGAGCAGGGTTTACTGTCATAAATAGGTCATCCAGGTGGGGTGTGGTGGCTCACGCCTGTAATCCCCGCACTTTGGGAGGCCGAGGCAGGTGGATCGCCTGAGGTCAGGAGTTTGAGACCAGCCTGGCCAACATGGTGAAACCCCATCTCCACTAAAACTACAAAAATTAGCCAGGCGTGGTGGCACACGCCTGTAATCCCAGCTACTTGGGAGGCTGAGACAGGAGAATTGCTTGAACCCGGGAGGTGGAGGTTGCAGTGACCCGAGATCGAGCCACTGCATGCCAGCCTGGGTTACAGAGATGAGACTCCGTCTCAAAAAAAACAAAACAAAACCAAAAAAAAACACAAAAATTAGCCAGGTGTGAGGGCAGGCACCTATAATCTCAGCTACTCTGGAGGCTGAGGTTGCAGTGAGCCGAGGTCAAACCACTGCACTCCAGCCTAGGTGACAGAGCAAGACTCTGTCTCAAAAAATAAATTGGGCCAGGCACGGTGGCTCATCCCTGTAATCCCAGCACTTTGGGAGTCTGAGGCGGGTGGATCACCTGAGGTTAGGAGTTTGAGACCAGTCTGGTCAACATGGTGAAACCCCATCTCTACTAAAAATACAAAAATTAGCCAGGCGTGGTGGCGGGCGCCTGTAATCCCAGCTACTCAGGCAGAGGTTGCAGTGAGCCAAGATAATGCCACTGCACTACAGACTGGGTGACAGAGTGAGACTCCATTTCTAAATAAATAAATAAATAAATAAAGGCTTCAGGAAAGGCCTCCCTGAGGGCGGAAGTGACATTTAAGCAAAGGCTTGCAGTCTTTTCAGGATAGAAAGGAGTGAGCTGTGCAGATATTATGGGAATGGTCACAGCCAGTGCAAAGGCCCTGAGGTAGAAGAGTGTGTAGTGTGTTCTAAGTATAACCAGGAAACAAAGTTGTTGGACAAAGTGAGCATACGGAAGAGTGGGAGGAGATGAGGACCCCAGGTACATGAGTCAAAGGACAGATCAGTGAAGCCTCAGAAGTCATAGAAAGGACTTAGGCGCTTATTTTGTTTGAAATGGGGAACCGTGGGTAATTTTGAGCAGGAGTGATATTTTCTAACTTAATTTTAAAAACCATCAACTCTGACTGATGGATGAAGAAAAGACTGGCTTGGGGGAAGCGGAAGGAATAAGTGGGGAGACCGGGAAGGAAGCTGCCGCGACAATGAAAGTGAAGACATGCTGAAACTTCTCTTTTAGGAATAGAAGAAAACAGCTGGGCGTCATGCCTGTAAATCCAGCACTTTGGGAGGCCAAGGTAGGAAGATCCCTTGAGCCCAGGAGTTCCAGACCGGTCTGGGCAAAATAGTGAGATCCCTTTTCTTTTTTTTTTTTTTTTTTTTTTTTGAGACGGAGTCTTGCTCTGTCGCCCGGGCTGGAGTGCAGTGGCCGGATCTCAGCTCACTGCAAGCTCCGCCTCCCGGGTTTACACCATTCTCCTGCCTCAGCCTCCCGAGTAGCGGGGACTACAGGCGCCCGCCACTTCGCCCGGCTAGTTTTTTGTGTTTTTAGTAGAGACGGGGTTTCACCGTGTTAGCCAGGATGGTCTCGATCTCCTGACCTCGTGATCCGCCCATCTCGGCCTCCCAAAGTGCTGGGATTACAGGCTTGAGCCACCGCGCCCGGTGAGATCCCTTTTCTAAAAAAACTGTAAACATTAGCTGGGCATGGTGGCATGTGTCTGTGATCCCAGCTACTTGGGAGGCTGAGGTGGGAGGATTGCTTGAGCTCAGGAGGTCGAGGCTAAAGTGAGCCAAGATGGCTCCACTGTACTCCAGCCTGAGCAACAGAGAGAGACTCTGTCTTTAAAAAAAAAACAAAAAAAACAAAAAACAAGGAGAGAGAAGGTGCACCGGCGTGTCTGAATGCCAAACCACAGAATCAGGTGCTTTTCTTCTTCTTCTTGAACTTGCCCAGGTCAAATAAATTTGAAAGGCTTTTGACTTGTTACAAGCTGTCCTAATTACAAAGCCAGCTAATTATTATCTAGAACTTGACCAATTATCCCACGGGGTCCTGAGCTGGCCACTGTTTATGATCTTGCTCATGTGGAACAGGTTCAACCCTTCTGGGCAGGCCCCATTAGGTCCCAGTAGTAACTTTCCCTCTTTCAGCAGCAAGAGTCATGCCCCAGGTACCTGCCTGGCCCAAGCACCTTCAATAGGTCTCATGTGGAACAAGAGTTTCTCTAGGGCGGTTTCCCTGTCCCCACACTCCCAAGTCTTGAAGGCCAATATAAGTAGATTTTCTAGGACTCAGAGAGTTGAAAGAGACCAAAAGAAAGAGAAGTGCCATTCAGCTAGCATTTATTTGGAAGTGAAGGTCAAGAGGGAAACCAGCTGAAACTGCCCATAAGCAAAAGACAAAAGAGGCCTTCCAAAGGCAAAAAAAAAAAAAAAAAAAAAGCTGAATTCTAGCATCACAATCAAAATTAGTGAGAGGCAGGCCAGGCCTGGTGGCTCACACCTATAATCCCAGCACTTGGAGAGGCCAAGATGGGAGGACTGCTTGAGCCCAGGAGTTCAAACCACTGCACTCCAGCCTGGGCAGCAGAGTAAGACTCTGTTTCTTTCAAAAAATCATAAAATAAAATAAATAAAATCAATGAGATGAAAAGGTAAATGACAGCTTCTCCAAAGGGAAGGAGGGTTCACGTTTCCTTTAGAAAGGTGAATCAAGTCCCACTGAAGGTGCTGAGTTTGGCAACAGGGTAGTAGAGGGAACTGGATGAGAGACCTGGTTTTGGAAGATGAAAGGCCCAGCCTGCAGCCCCAGCACTGCCATTACCTGGTGGGGTGACTTGGGGGCAAGCAGTACAACCTCTGAGCCTGATTCCTCTTCAAGAGTATGGGATGATGAAAGTTCCCCACCTTGGACCACAGGGAGGACTAACTGTCAAATCAAGTCTGCAAGGTCGCTGGCAGGACCCACTCTCTAACCCTGTGCAAATGGATACAAATATTTGTCTTTCATCTGCTGGCCACCTTCAAGTAAACACTCTCCAAATAAACACTTTCTATCATTTAATCCTCCAGCTTGTGAGGTCTCTGAAAACTCTCTGTATCTATTGACAGAGATTAAGGAAAAAAGACCACTATCCTATACAAATCCTTCTTTAAACTGGTACTTCACATTCTTCCAAGCACAGAGCTGACATTCCCAAATACCCCTTCGAAAACTCCACCTCTGGGTCCATCAGACACTCAAACTCAATAGATTCCTCACCAAGAACTAATTTTCCTTCCCCAACTTGTTCCTCTTTCTCCTCTGTTTCCAGTGTTGGTCCAAAGGAACATTCTAGAAACTTCTGGCATTACTTCTTGTTTAGAACCACTTAGGTGCTGGAAACCTTCCCCCAAATCAAAACTGTATTATTGGTAGGGCGCGGTAGCTCACGCCTGTAATCCCAGCACTTTGGGAGGACAAGGTAGGTGGATCACCTGAGGTCAGGAGTTCAAGACCAGCCTGGCCAACATGATGAAATCCCATCTCCACTAAAAGCGCAAAAATTAGCCAGGCATGGGGGCAGGCACCCGTACTCAGTTACTCAGGAAGGTGAGGCAGGAGAATCACTTGAACCCAGGAGGCGGAGGTTGCAGTGAGCCAAGATTGCACCATCGCATTCCAGCCTGGGTGACGAGAGTGAGACTCCATCTCAAAACAAAAACAATAAAAACTGTTTTATCTTCAGACAGGCAGGCACATAACACCTCTCCCAACCTCATGCTCAAAACCTCCATTGGGACAGTGGGAAGCGACTGTCTCTAGGTGCTGATGTGCAAATGGATCACAGTCTTTGTGGAAGGCAGTATCTGCCAAAATCACAAATGCACATACCTGGGCCCAGCAGGCTCACCCGTGGATATTCATCTTCCAGATACACCAGAATGTGCAGAAAAAAACGTATATCCCAGGTTACTTTCTGCAGTCCTGTGTCCTAAAAGATAGGATACTACCCAGTGTCCCAGTGTCCATCTATCAGAAACTGGCTAAATAACCTATGGTGCAGGTAGCTATAAAAGGAAAATAAAAGAACATACCCCATAAATATACACACCAATTTTGTACCCTTGGAAATTAAAATTAAAAATTTTTTAAAAGGCCAGACGCGGTGGCTCATGCCTCTAATCCCAGTACTTTGGGAGGTCGAGGCGGGTGGATCACCTGAGGTCGGGAGATTAGCCTGACGAACATGGAGAAACCCTGTCTCTACTAAAAAAAAAAAAACGAAAGTAGCCAAGTGTGGTGGCACATGCCTGTAATCCCAGCTACTCAGGAGGCTGAAGCAGGATAATCACTTGAACCTGGAAGGCGGAGGTTGTGGTGAGTCGAGACTGCACCATTGGACTCCAGCCTGGGCAACAAGAGTGAAATTCCGTCTCAAAAAAAAAAAAAAAAAAAAGGAAATATTAAAAAAACTTTTTTTTTTTTTTAATAAAAATAGTCTGGGCACGGTGGCTCACGCCTGTAATCCTAGCACTTTGGAAGGCCAAGGCAAGTAGATTGCTTGAGCCCAGGAGCTTGAGACCAGCCTGGCCAACATGGTGAAACCCTGTCTCTACTAAAAAATACAAAACTTAGCCGGCTGTGGTGGCATGTGCCTGTAGTCTCAGCTACTTGGGAGACTGAGGTATGAGAATCACTTGAACTAGGCGGAGATTGCAGCAAGCTGAGATTGCGCCTCTGCACTCCAACCTGGACAACAGAGCAAGACTCGGTCTAGGGAAGATATGTGCAGAGAGAGAGAGAGAGAGAGAACACACATATATTGTTGGGAGAAAAACAAGGTACAGAGCAGTGCTATCATATGCTATGCTTTGTGTAAAAGGAACATATGTTAGGAATTTACACTGACATAAAGAAACAAGGCTATGTTTGTATTTCCATAAGGAAACCCTGAAAAGGATACACAGGAGACTAATGAAATTGGTTCCCTGTGCCCTGGGGAAGAACTGAGTGAAGCATGGATTGGGGTGGGAAGGAGACTTCACTGTCTGCCATATAGACATATACATAAGCTTTTTCATATATATATGAAGATGTATATTTAAACTTATTTTTTAACCAAGTGAATAATTTGCCTATGAAAAGACCAGAAAGAGAAAACCCTCCATAAACCACGACCCAAGGCCCAAAGGTAACCCAGCCCAGCTGCCTCTGCAGCCTCATCCCAGGACCCTCTCCTCCCTCCTCCTTCCGTGTCCAGGAAGGCAGAGCTCCAGCCTTCTGCCTCCATGACCCTGCCACACCTTTGGGCACCCCACTTCCTCCTCCTGGAGTGCCCTTTCCCTTTCCTTGCATGGAAGACGCCCTCTTACTCATCAAGGCCCAGCAAGTGAAACTGACCACTCCTGGCATCCTCTGCACACATTCTCACTCCAGTGGCATTCTCGGAGCCTACTGGAGTTACCCGCTGAGAGGTCTCTCTCGGAGCTTTTCTGGAATCTCCCTGAGCATAGAGGGTGAGGCTTAGGCCTGGGTGCACTGGCTACTTCTCTGGGTCCCCCACTCCCACGCCCATCCACCGCACTTTGGTTTTTTCTTTTTTTTTTTTCTGAGATGGAGTCTCGCTCTGTCACCAAGGCTGGAGTACAATGACACAATCTCCACTCACTGCAACCTCCACCTCCCAGGTTCAAGCGATTCTCTTGCCTCAGTCTCCCAAGTAGCTGGGATTACAGGCATGTACCACCATGCCTGGCTAACTTTTTTTATATTTAGTAGAAACAGGGTTTCACCATGTTGGCCAGGATGGTCATAAACTCCTGACCTCAAGTGATCTGCCCACCTTGGCCTCCCAAAGTGCTGGGATTATAGCCGTGAGTCACCGTGCCCAGCCTCCCATCCACCCCTCTTTGCATCCACAGAATTCTCAATCCTGGGCATGGCAGAAGCACCAGCCTCATCCCTCCCTGATCAAGGGTGTGCCCTGGGATTCCTGGCCTCGGGCTGGACAACCAGGTGCCCACATCCCAGTTGGGGTATCTACTCATTGAACATCTAGCCCCTGGGGTTGCCCAGGGAAAGGTATTGGGTGGCAGCAGATATTTGAGGAGCTTGCTTATTTATTTATTTATTTAGAGACGGAGTCTCACTTTGTCACCCAGGCTAGGGTGCAGTGGCACAATCTCGGCTCACTGCATCCTCCACCTCCTGGGTTCAATCAATTCTCCTGCCTCAGCCTCCCAAGTAGCAGGGATTACAGGCACACACCACTACGCCCAGCTGATTTTTTTGTATTTTTAGTAGAGACGGGGTTTCACCGTGTTGGTCAAGCTAGTCTCGAACTCCTGACCTCGTGATCTGCCTGCCTCGGCCTCCCAAAGTGCAGATTACAGGCGTAAGCCACCGCGCCTGGCCCGAGGAGCTTTTAAAAATGTCAAGTTCAAGGCTAGGCGTGGTGGCTCACGCCTGCAATCCCAGCACTTTGGGAGGCTGAGACAGGCAGATCACTTGAGGTCAGGAGTTTGAGACCAGCCTGGCCAACATGGTGAAACCCTGTCTCTACAAAAATACAAAACAATTAGCCAGGCATAGTGGTGCATGCCTGTAATCCCAGCTACTTGGGAGGCTGAGGCACGACAATTGCTTGAACCCAGGAAGCGGGGGTGGCAGTGAGCTGAGATCGTGTCATTGCACTCCAGCCTGGGTGACAGAGCAAGACTTCATCTCATAAATAAATAATAAATAAATAAATAAATGTCAAGTTCAGATCTCCACCGTCGGAGACTGGCTTTCAGTGAATCTGCAAGAGGCCAAGTCTGCATGAAGTACCCCAGGTGATTTGGTTTTTAACCACGAGGATCTCAGTGGCTGGGACACAGCATTTTTGGCAGTGGGAGAACAAGTATTCTTAAACACGTGCATCATGAAATATATATATACACATACTTTTTTTTTTTTTTTTGTGACAGGATCTCTGTCACCCAAGCTGGAGTGCCGTGGTGCAATCATGGCTTACCGCGGCCTCGACCTCCCAGGCTTCAACCAATCACCCCACCTCAGCCTCCTGAGTAGTTAGGACTACATGCACATGCCGCCATGCCCAGCAAATTTTTGTCTTTTCTTGATGCTAGGACCACAGGTGCATGCCACCATGCCTGGCTAAATTTTTTTTTTTAATCTTTGTGCAGATGGGGGTCTCGTCATGTTGCCCAGGCTGGTCTCAAACTCCTGGGCCCAAGTAATCCTGCAGCCTTGGCCTCCCAAAGCACTGGGATTATAGGTGTGAGCCACCGCATCTATCTGGCCTGAAATACTTTTAAAAGCCAAGCAGAAGCTGACAAGTTCAAGATCATCCTGACTCCCCTGGCCCTAGCTACAACCTGCCCCACTCTTCCCACCCCAGTTCTACACAACCTCCATGAGCAGGTCCCCTTTCTTAAGCCACAACAAACCTGCTCCAGTCCACCCTGAGCACCCTGCACAGTGGCAAGCAAGAAAATGCCAGTTTCTTCCCAACAAAGGCACTAGGCTTAGTCACTGTTTGCAGTGCACTGTTTGCTTAACACAGAAGCAGGCAGGGTGAAGAAACTGGTTTGGCTGGTTTGCTGGGTGAGAGGGAGCGCAGGGGATCTTTTGAACCAAAGGTAAAACGTGGGAGACTTTCAAACAGACAGCAGCAAGTCCTCCTGGGGCTCTAATATTTCATATTCACTGAACGCTTGACATACCATCCTATGATGTCTCCGTGCTATTATGCCCATTTTACAGAGAGGGAAACTAAGTCCTCAGCTGATGTCCCTAGGCTGGGAAGGCACACCGTCTGGACTTAAATCTAAGCAGTCTGACTCAAGAACCTTCTGAATTTGGGGAAGATGCCGCCCAAACCTTGGGCAGAAGTGGAGGATTGCTGGCAGGTAAGAGGAAGGAAGGAGGAAGATGAAAAGTGCAGAAAGGGGCCGGGCGCGGTGGCTCAAGCCTGTAATCCTAGCACTTTGGGAGGCCGAGACGGGCGGATCACGAGGTCAGGAGATTGAGACCATCCTGGCTAACATGGTGAAACCCCGTCTCTACTAAAAAATACAAAAAACTAGCCGGGCGAGGTGGCGGGCGCCTGTAGTCCCAGCTACTCGGGAGGCTGAGGCAGGAGAATGGCGTAAACCCGGGAGGCGGAGCTTGCAGTGAGCTGAGATCGGCCACTGCACTCCAGCCTGGGCGACAGAGCGAGACTCTGTCTCAAAAATAAATAAATAAATAAATAAATAAAAAAGAAAAGTGCAGAAAGGGAGGAGGCCTACAACCCCCCAACAGTAACAAGAACAAGCTGGGACACTGGGATCCCTGGCCTAGGGAAACTTACCTTAACAAAGAGGGAGAAAGAAAGAGAGAGAGATAGCTAGAGATGGGGCTAGAGAAACAGCAAGTAAGCATGCACCACAGATTTCTTTTTATTTGACCAAAGGTGGAAAACACTTAAAAATGGCTATATGCCCTCCCATTTCCAGATTCAGGTTTGAGATCTCCCTCCCTGCCCTCCACAGTTGTCAGAGGGAAGCTATGAACACAGTATCCCTGGCACACACAGAGCATAAAGGAAGGTTCTAACCGATCAAATTCTTCCCTGCCCATTTACAATCAACCTTAAGGGCTGGACCAAGTCCATAGAGTCTGAGAGTGAAAAACATTGGCCAAGATAGTGATTTATTCATGTGTTCATTCATTTGCTCAAAATAACACTGAGAGTTTACTGTGTCCCTAGGAAATATCAATCACTGTTGAAATTATTCTGCTTTCTCTCTTAACGTTCCTTCCTACTGGCACGTATGTTCCATCCAATCTGCCATAACCTCAGGGTTCAGCCTGGTGCTAACACACAAAAGGCACTCACCTTTGTGAACTAAATGAATGAATATGCATACTTAATTTTCATAACAGATCAATAAGTATTACCGCCCCATTTTACAAGTGGGAAAACTGAGGCTCATAGAAGTAAAGTGACTTGGCCGGGCGCGGTGGCTCAAGCCTGTAATCCCAGCACTTTGGGAGGCCGAGACGGGCGGATCACGAGGTCAGGAGATCCAGACCATCCTGGCTAACACGGTGAAACCCCGTCTCTACTAAAAAATACAAAAATCTAGCCGGGCGAGGTGGCGGGCGCCAGTAGTCCCAGCTACTCGGGAGTCTGAGGCGGGAGAATGGCGTGAACCCGGGAGGCAGAGCTTGCAGTGAGCTGAGATCTGGCCACTGCACTCCAGCCTGGGCGACAGAGCGAGACTCCGCCTCAAAAAAAAAAAAAAAAAAAAAAAAAAAAAAAAAATCCATTCTTGAAAGCCTTGTGCCCCCAAAGGAGATAGAGCTGAGGCAGGATAGAAACCCAGTAAGGGGCCCGGCTTGGTGGCTCACGCCTGTAATCCCAGCACTTTGGGAGGCTGAAGCAGGTAGATCACTTTGAGCTCAGGAGTTCAAGACCAACATGGTGAAACCCCGAATCTACTAAAAATAGAAAAATTAGCCGGGTCTGCTTGTGGGCACGCCTGTAATCCCAGCTACTCAGGAGGCTGAGGCTGGAGAATCGCTTGAACATTGGAGGTGGGGGTTGCAGTGAGCTGAGATCGTACCTCTCTACACTCCAGCCTGAGCGACAGAGTGATACTCCATCTCAAAAAAAAAAAAAAAAGAAAGAAAGAAAGAAACCCAGCAAGGATTAGATTGGGACAGGTGCCTCTTGGGGATTTTAGGGTTTGGGCAGCTTCTGAGAGATAGGAGAGCTTTAGCCTCCGGTGTATCTGGGGTTACTTTGGAAGGGAATGTGTAAGACACAAGGTGAGCATTTTGGAAGAAAAGCCTCACCCAATAAAAAGCCCTGGAGAGCAAATAGGGATTTCCATAACCACCTGGCAGAGAGGGGCAGGCAGGGCCCCACTGGGAGGAAGCAGCAGCCAGCCTTCCTTAAATGGCCTTGCCGGGCCCAAGACTTTCCACCTCCGCACCTCCAGAGACACAAAGGCAAGGCCAAAAGGGTGGCCCACTGGTCTCCTTTCACAGTAAGCTCAGATCAACCTTTGTCACAGACATGAGTAATTGGGGAAGTCACTTTTATGAGTTTGCGGGGTAGGGGGTGGGGATGTGATGATGTAAGGTGATCCCAAAGCTGGTTTCTGGGTTTGCTTTTTAAAAGTCTAATTGTATTAGGGGGCCTGCATACTGTTTTCTGAACCTTTCAGCACATCCTTCAGAAAGGAGGGGAAACGGCTGGGCATGGTGGCTCACGCCTGTAATCCCAGCACTTTGGGAGGCCAAGGCCGGTGGATCACCTGAGGTCAGGAGTTTGCCCAGCCTGGGGAACAAGAGCAAAACTCCAGATTGTAGACCAGCCTAGCCAACATGGTGAAACCCTGTCTCTACTAAAAATACAAAAATTAGCCAGGCATGGAAGCGGATACCTGTAGTCCCAGCTACTCGGGAGGCTGAGGCAGGAGAATCGCTGGAACCCGGGAGGCGGAGGTTGCAGTGAGCCGAGATCACGTCACTGCACTCCAGTCTGGGCAAAAGAGCGAGACTCCGTCTCAAGAAAAAGAAGGAGGGGAAATGGGTGTATTTAATGCTTGAGGTCAACCCCTCAAGCAGCCAAACCTCAACACTGAAATATAGGCCATGTGCTTCCAAGGCCAGACTGCAGAGCAAGCAAAGGAAGAAAACAATCACCGGCAAAGCCTGCCTGCTTTCCTTTCTTCCGCCCCTGAATTAACTTACAACTGTGGTAACTAGGCTACTACGTTAGAGATCCCAAACTGTCTAATAGCCTGGGTTTCTCAAACCGGTGTGTGCTATGAAGAAGGAAAATAAGCAGCAACTCTAAAGAACTAGTTTATTGGCCAGGCACGGTGGCTCACACATGTAATCCCAGCACTTTGGGAGGCCAAGGCAGGCAGATCACCTGAGGTCAGGAGTTCAAGACCAGCCTACCAATACGATGAAACTCTGTCTCTACTAAAAATACAAAGGCATGGTGGCATGTGCCTGTAATCCCAGCTGCTAAGGAGGCTGAGACAGGAGAATCGCTTGAACTCAGAAGGCAGAGGTTGCAGTGAGCTGAGATCGCACCTCTGCACTCTAGGCTGGGCAGCAAGAGCAAAACTCCATCTCAAAAATTAAAAAAAAAAAAACCCGGTTTATTATGGTTCAGTTTTCTTTTTTTTTTTTTCTTTTTTTTAAACGGTCTTCATTCTGGAAGCTGGAGAGAAATCAATAGAATAAATACAAGGTTGAGATCATGGGGTCAGCCACGGCATGGGGCAGAGGAATGACCCTAGCAAACCACTCCAAAGTCCCCTGAGTTAAGACCCTACAGCTACCAGTGCACAAAAAGTGACAGGTTTCAAGTTTCAAAATTCCCATGGAGTAAATTCTTCACGAAGTCAATGTCTAAACCTGGTGCCAATTTTACATCCATCCCTTCACTTCCCTGCACTGTCCAAAGAGAGTCAGGCCACATCCCAAGTCCTAGCTGGCTTTTAAAATCACAAGCCAACTCCTGAGATCGAACGTGTGATTTTACCACAAGGGCACTTCCATCCTGGGGCGATTCCACATTGGACTGGTACAAGGAGACCCACAGTCCAAAAACGCCAAAACAAATATTAAATGTCAGGAAATCTGTGATGTGGGGGTGGAGGTCTGTGAACATAAAGGGAACTGAAACCAACCACACCAGAGGCCTGCGGATTCTGTGTGGAGGCTGCCTCTTCCCACTAAACCAGCAGCCCCAGGGTCCCCCGCCACCTCCCCCACGTCTGACCCGTCTCCATCATCATCACCCCCTCTCGGAGGTCCCACACTATCAACACCTCCATTCTCAGCTTACTTCACGCTGGACACTAATTCCCCAAACACCTTTTTTCTTTGTTTTTGTTTTTTCAGGTTATTGAGGTGAAAAACAAGGAGAAAAAGGAAGAGAAAAGACCAACTGTGGATCAGATTACAGAATTGCTTTATGCCTCAGTTTCCTTACTTACAAAGTAGGAAGAATAATAGTGCCCACGCTCCTAATGTTCTAGTGAAGACTAAATGAGGTAAAATATGTGAAGCACTTGCCCCAGAGTCTGAGGCAAAAGTGAATATGTGTCACTATTAATTATTATCATATTAGTGTTAATATGTAATAACATTATTGGTCAGACACAGGAGCTTAGAAGGGAGAAATAAAAACCAGACCAACCCACCCTTGGTGCTACCAAATATCTTGCTGCAGGAAAACAAAGTCACCAGCCTTAGCACTGGGCCACGCCAGACGCACGCTCAGATATAAGCTCGTTTCTAGCCCCTGCCTTGCTCTCCAAGACTAGGTCAAGCTTGCCTCCCCCGAAAAGACGCTCCTCAATGCCCACTGACATCAAAATATTCAATCCCCAGCACTCTGGGAGGCCAAGGTGGGGGACTCACTTGAGCCCAGGAGTTTTAGAAACTTCTGATCCAATAGAAAGCTCTAGAGCACACAAAGCAAATATACTTCATCAGTCGAGCTGTAGTTTCTCTGCAAAAAACTTCGAATGACTTCCAAGTTCAAAAAAAAATTTAAAGACAACAGCATGATTGCTAAAGATTCATGTGGTCAAAGACCAGAAGAATAAACACAATGGAGGTGTTCCCTCAGGGGAATTGTGGGTGATTTCTCCTTAAAAAAAAATATGCCTTTTATTGTGATATCCAATCAACTAAAATCATAAGAGAGGAGAAAGTGGTTTGATATAAAGTAAGCACTCGGGATTCAGTGAATCCAGAAGAGAAACTAGCCCCTTCCCTTGCTCCCTGGACAACAGTGGAGTGGAACAAAGCAAACTTTAGATTATCACGATAAGCCTAGAAGTACATTGGGTGTATGCATTTTCATCCTGAGTCAGAACTACCATGCTTTTTTAAAAAAAAAAGATAATTATTCCTGGCCAGGCATGGTGGCTCATGCCTGTAATCCCAGCACTTTGGGAGATTGAGTCAGGTGGTCACCTGAGGTCAGGAGTTCAAGACCAGCCTGGCCAATATGGTGAAACTCCTTCTCTACTAAAAATACAAAAAATTAGCTGGGCATGGTAGTGGGCACCTGTAATCCCAGCTACTCAGGAGGCTGAGGCAGGAGAATCACTTGAACCTGGGAGCCAGAGGTGGCAGTGAGCTGAGATCACACCATTACAACACTCCAGCCTGGGCAACAAGAGTAAAACTCTGTCTCAAAAAAAAAAAAAAAAAAAATCATTATTCCTTGGAGGAAACAGTACCTGTATCAAGATATTTTGGTCTAGGCATAGTGTCTCAAGCCTGCAATCCCAGCACTTTGGGAGGCTGAGACAGAAGGATCCTTTGAGCCCAAGAGTTCGACACCAGCCTGGGCAACATGGAGAGACTCCTGTCTCTAAAAAAATTTTATTTTAGTTTATTTTTTGGAACAGAGTCTTGCTCTGTCACCCAGGCTGGAGTGCGGTGGCACTATCTCAGCTCACTGCAACCTCCACCTCCTGGGTTCAAGCAATTCTCCTGCCTTCTCCTGAGTAGCTAGGATTACAGGTGCACGCCACCATGCCCAGCTAATTTTTGTATTTTTTTTTTAGTAGAGACAGGGTTTCACCATGTTGGCCAGGTTGGTCTCGAACTCCTAACCTTGTGATCCACCCGCCTCAGCCTCCCAAAGTACTGGGATTACAGGTGTGAGCCACTGCATCCATCCTTAAAAAAATGTTAAAATTGGCCGGGTGCGGTGGCTCAAGCCTGTAATCCCAGCACTTTGGGAGGCCGAGACGGGCGGATCACGAGGTCAGGAGATCGAGACCATCCTGGCTAACACGGTGAAACTCCATCTCTACTAAAAAATACAAAAAACTAGCCGGTCGAGGTGGCGGGCACCTGTAGTCCCAACTACTTGGGAGGCTGAGGCAGGAAAATGGCGTAAACCCGGGAGGTGGAGCTTGCAGTGAGCTGAGATCCGGCCACTGCACTCCAGTCTGGGCGACAGAGCGAGACTCTGTCTCAAAAAAAAAAAACAAAGTTAAAATTATCCAGGCATGGTGGCACATGCCTGTGATAACCAGCTACTAGGGAGACTGAGGTGGGAAGGATCACTTGAGCCCAGAGGATGGAGGCTGCAGTAAGCTGTGATTGTGCCACTGCACTCCAGCTTGGGAAACAGAGCAAGATCCTGTCTTTTTTTTTAAAAAAAAAAAAAAGAAAGCTTTAATATCTATAAACAAAAGCCACAGCCCAGTAACCAAGAGAGAGCTGCTCTTCAGTCATCCCAGAGATGGTGCTTAATGGGGCTTGGGAGTCAGGTCCCAGTTCAGATACCTGCTCTGCTGACCCTGGGCAAGTAGACGTCACCCTCTCAGCCTCCGTTTGCTCATCTGTAAAACGGGAATATTCCTGCCAGGCCTTCCCACCCACCAGGTTTTTGCAGTCTGAAATGGGACACTGTCTCTACAGTGCTGAGGGCAATAAGAGAAATACGAAGGCTTCTAGTAAGTGCCCTCAACCTCTGCTTTTTTATAACATGGTTAACAACCAGGCAGGGCTACCCCCTCCACCAGTGCTCAGTCGTAAACGTTTGGATCCCCAAATCTGTGTAAATTCCAAGGGGTGTCGTTTAAGCCAAGGAGAGCTTGCCCATTCCAACCCAGGGGTGTGGGAGTGCAATTTCTCGGCCCCTTTCCAACCCCACCCTACTCCGCCCAGGGACACCGGCGGCGCGCCCTCACCTCTGCCCAGGACGCGTCCTCTCTCCAAGTGCCGCCGGGGCACCGTGAACGTGTAGCTCTCGGCGTCAAAGCCGGGGTGGCAGGGCTCTGGCTCCTGGCAGAGCCAAGACGAGACCTGGGGTGGGGGAAAGGTAGATGGAACCAGGTGACTCGGAGGGTTCCCTCCAGCTCACCGAAACCAACAACGCCGCCCCTCCCTCGCTCCCGGCGTCGGGATTGGGGGAGGACCCCCGCCCCCAACCTCGGGCCGGGCGGGCAGCGACGTCACCCTCCCCCACCCCGAAACCTACGGCCGCCAAGCCCCCAGGAACTCCCGGAAGGGGGCCGCTGAGTCACCCCTCGAGACCTGCTCATCGTTCTTTTCGGTCTCCTTTCTCATTTTATTGGAGATGTCTTTATTCTCTCCAACCCCACTTTCCTTAGACCGGGAATGCACCACTCCTCAGAGCGACGGGCGCTCCCACCTCCCCCGACCCCACTTTCTTATCCCCGGGACTCCCACTTCTATTTACGACCTTTCTAGGCATGGCAGGTGCCTTTATTTCTACGGATGCCCCTCTCCTTCCCTCGAGGATCGTCCCCACGACTCCTGGCTCCCCCTTGACTTGCACCGGGGCTCCCCTTCTCCACACCCCACCCCCCACACCCCGCTCCACGACCCCCGCGCCAGCCGGAGTCCACCCCGCGGACTCGGAAGCCAGACGCCCCCGCCTCGGTCTGCGCTGGAGGGGGCAGCAAAGCCGCGCTCGCCCCTCACCACCCACGCCCCACTCCCATCACTGCGGGGTCCGGAGCGCGCGAGGCTTCCAGGCCGCTCCGCTCCTCGGGACCCGAACTTTCTTGGAAGAAGGGAAGCGGTGACGACGGGAGAGGAAGGGGCGCAGGGCTGGGGCGGGGGGCTGGGGCGGCCCGCACGCGTCCCTCGCAAGGCAGGGGACCCGAAGTACCTGCAGCAGCAGCAGCAGCGCCGACAGGCTGCGGCTCCAAGGGCCCATGGCTGGCCGGGGACGCCGAGCGAGGGCAGGGGCCGGGTGCGGTCGGGTCGGGCCGGGCTGGATCGGGCTGGAGTCTGAACTGACTTCCGCGAGCTCACAGGTGCTTTGCAGTTCCGACGCCACTGAGACTGGGGCGCGCTGCTGCCGCCAGGTGTGCCTCGAAGGGACCGCCCCCCGTACCGCTGATTGGCTGAGGGTTCACCTGCCGGCCATAGCCAATCAGAAGCGCGGACCCCTCCCCCGGACGGAGCTAACGGCCCGCCCCCCGGCCTCGCGCAGACCCGGTAAACCTCTAGTCTGGAGTTGCTAGGGTCTAGGTGGGTTATGGGACCTGCACGGTTCTGATTCCACTGGGTTCGAATCTCAGCACCGCTGGTGGCTCATTTAGACCTGGGATCAGAAAGGGCTTTTACACTTGGCTGAGTTCTTTTGTTTTTGGGGGTTTGTTTTTGTTTTTTTGTTTGTTTTGGAGATGAGGTCTCACCCTTTCACCAAGGCTGGAGTGCAATGGTGCGATCACAGCTCACTGCAGCCTTGAACTGGGCTCAAACAGTCCTCTGGCCCCAGCCTCTCTAGTAGCTGGGAGTACAGGTGCACACGACCACACCAGGCTAATTTTTTTTTCTTTTGTCTTTTTGTAGAGAGACAAGTCCGGGCGGACAGGGACAGTGGGGGCGCTGTGTCTCCCTATATTGCCCAGCCTGGTCTCCAACTCCTGGACTGAAGTGATCCTCCTTCCTTGGCCTCCCAAAGTACTGGGCTTACAGGTGTGAACCACGAGCCACTGAGCTAGCAGCCTAATTTTTTGTGTGTTTTGTTTGTTTGTTTTTTGAGACAGAGTCTCACTCTGTCTTGCCCAGGCTGGAGTGCAGTGGCATGATCTTGGCTCACTGCAACCTCTGCCTGCTGGGTTCAAGCGACTCTCCTGTCTCAGCCTATTGAGTAGCTGGGACTACAGGCTTGTGCCACCAGACCAGCTAATTTTGTATTTTTAGTACAGATGGGGTTTCACTGTGTTGGCCAGGCTGGTCTGGAACTCCTAACCTCAGGTGATCCACCCTCTTCCACCTCCTGAAGTGCTGGGATTACAGGCGTGAGCCACTGCAACCTGCCTCAAGCGGCCTAATTTTTAAAAAAAATTTTCTAGAGACGGGATCTCACTATGTTGCCCAGGCTGATCTCAAATTTCTGACCTCAGGTGATACTCCTGCCTCAGCCCCTTTATTGAGTTCTTATTTTTTAATCTAGTCTTTTTTTAACTGCAGGGCTCCATGGGTTAGTGAGTCAGCAAATTGATTCCCTAGGTCAGGACCACCTCCCAAAGCCTCAGTTTCTCCACCCTCCTAATGGGAATAATGATCAGAAATGTCTCCCTATGTTGTTGTGAGGCTCCCATACAATAAATGACAAACGTTTCTTGAGCCATAAATGCTCTGTACAGAAGTGAGGGGTAAAAATAGTAACAACAGGGCCGGGCGCAGTGGCTCACGCCTGTAATTCCAGTACTTTGGGAGGCTGAGGCGGGCAGATCACAAGGTCAGGAGATCGAGACCATCCTGGCTAACATAGTGAAACCCCATCTCCACTAAAAATATAAAAAATTAGCCAGGCATGGTGGTGGGTGCCTATAGTCCCAGCTACTTGGGAGACTGAGGCAGGAAAATGGTGTGAACCCGGGAGGCAGAGCTTGCAGTGAGCTGAGATCGCGCCACTGCACTCCAACCTGGGTGACAAAGGGAGAGTCTGTCTCAAAAAAAAAAAAAAACAGTAACAATAGGTGCTGGGCATTGAAGATTACTGTGCCAGTCTCTGTACTAAGCATTTGACACTGACCAGCTCTTTTTTTTTTTTTTTTGGGGGGGGGTGGGGGATGGAATCCTGCTCTGTCTCCCAGGCTGGAATGCAATGGTGTGATCTTGGCTCACTGCAACTTTCGCCTCTTGGGTTCAAGTGATTCTCCAGTCTCAGCCTCCTGAGTAGCTGGGATTACGGGCATGCGCCACCACAACTGGCTAATTTTTGTATTTTTAGCAGAGACAGAGTTTCATCATGTTGGCCAGGCTGATCTCCGACTCCTGACCTCAGAAGATCCGCCTGCCTTGGCCTCCCGAAGTGCTGGGATTACAGGCATGAGCCACTGTGCCCAGCCACTGACCAGCTCATTTAAGCTCATTTCAAAACAACCCAAGAGCTGTATTATTATTCCCATTTGATAGATGGGCAACTGAAGCTTGGAGAGGTTGAGGCCAATGAGAGGAGGCACAGGACTGGAACCGACCTCTCTGATTCCAGGGCCTTTCTTCTAACAATCAGCTTCATCTCATGTGGTCCGTCTTCCAGCTGGAGCTGCAGTTTTCAGTCTGTTTTTTGATGTTGACTTGGAAGAGACCTTTAGAGTTCACCCAGACCTATGATTTGCAAATAACTTGTTCAATGTCACATAGGCAGGTCAATGTCAAAGCCAAAGACCAGAACCCAGGATCTTCTGACCCCCAGAGTGAGGCTCTTAATGCCACAGCCACACCATGGCTACCATCACCTTCTCCAGAGAATTCTGTCCCCAGTGAAATAATTTTAGGATCAAAAATAGAATAGATAGGGGCCAAAGGTCTCAGGTCCTGTGCCGGTGGCCCTCCAGCACCCACCGTCCTCCACCAAAAGACAAAAACAGAATAGACAGGCAAATGTTAGGTTAGACAACTTCCCTGTCTGACTGCCTGTGGCCAGCCACGTCTGGGTGGCTAGTCTACCCCGACAAGGGCACCTCCTTTCCCTTTATCCTGCAAACCTGGTTAGAACTACACAGCATTAAGTGGAGTCAGCCGCTCACTAGCCCTGTGACCTTGGGGAAGTCAGTGTTCTCCTTTGTATAAGTGAGTTGGCATGAGCTAATACAAAAACAATTGCTAAGCAGAGTTCTTGGCTCATCATAGCAACTGCTCAATAAATATTTGAAGTGGGGGTTACTCTTTCAAAAGGCCCACCCCCTATTTCCCTTCCTCCTGGGGAAGGCCATGTTTGGAATATTTCACCCAGAGCTAAAGGTGCCTCTGAGCCCATCGAGGGTAATTTCTCAACTGCAGACGATTTATGGATAGCCCAGCGCCCCCCCTCCAACCTGTCCCCTCAATTTTAATGGGTTTCCAATCAGGTCTTTTGGATGTCTGTATCTTGGCTCCCTCTGCTCTTAACCCACCAGGAGGCTCAGAGGGAAAAGGCTCCGGTATTTCCTTTCCCACTAGGATCGTGCTTTGAACAAGATAATGGAAATACAGAAAGAGGCGTTTCCCCCATGGGGCTGCACTGTCTGCTTATTTTTTTCCTCTCAGTTATGTAAAAATACATATTTTATACCATCACTGGGCCCAGGGAGCCTTTAGGGCTTTACTTTCTTCTACCCAGCAAGCCTTGGCCTTGTAACTCTGCAGCGACTCTCATCGACTCTTCCATTACACTCTGATAATTCAATAAAAAGGATTTTAGAAAACAATTAGGGGCAGCAAAGTCAGGCCAGGCCTTATGCGTTCTTCAGACTTCTCGCAAGTCCTTCTCCGAGCTCTAAAGAGTAGATCAGGTGTCCAGGGTGAGGCGCGAACACAGAGAGGCTCCTTGTGGAAGACAGGTGCTGTGTGACTTTCACAACGCACTGAATTGACTCTCTGCGTCCTGTTTGTTTATTTATTTATTTAGTGATAAGGTCTTGCTCTGTTGCCCCGACTGGAGTGCAATGGCGCGATCTCGGCTCACTGCAGTCTCTGCCTCCCAGCTTCAAGAGATTCTTGTGCCTCAGCCTCCTGAGTAGCTGAGATTACAGATACACGTCACCACACCTGCCTAATTTTTGTATTTCAGTAGAGACGGGGCTTCGCCATGTTGGCCAGGCTGGTCTCAAACTCCTGACCTCAAGTGATCCGCCTACCTCAGCCTCCCAAAGTGCTGGAATTACAGGCGTGAGCCACTGTGCCCTGCGTCTGTTTTCTCTTCTATCAAACAGGGATACCTCAGCGGGCCTGGTGGCTCACAACTGTAATCGCAGCACTTTGGGAGGCTAGTTGGGAGGTGAGAAGATCACTTGAGCCCAGGAGTTTGAGACCAGTCTGGGAACATGGTGAAACCCCATCTGCCCCCAAAAAATTATTTTGAATTAGCTGGGCGTGCTCGCTTCGGCAGCACATACACTAAAGTTGGAATGAATTAGCTGGGCATAGCAGTGCATGCCTGTCGTCCCAGCTACTCTGGAGACTGGGGTAGGAGGATCATTTGAGCACAGGAGGTTGAGGCTTCAGTGAACCATGACCACGCCACTTCACTCCAGCCTGGATTCACTTCTGGCTCTGCCATTAGTTGAGCAGCATAAGTCATTTTATCTCCACCATTTTGGTTTCCTCCTCTGTAAAATGGGGATGTTGATAGCACTTAATTAATAAGGTTCTTGTAAACACTCTGCAAACGTAAGTGATTAGCCCTCTTGGCCCAATACATTCCCTTTCCAGTTCTAGGCAAAATTGTGAGCTGCCAGGAGCCTCGCCTCCCCCAGGCTCTCCTTCCCCCACCCCTGCCACTAAAGCTCCTCAGGTTATCTCTTGCATCTACTGGAAAAAAATTCTTTCACGCTGGCCATGTTCGTCATTTCGAACCTCCCAGGGCCGACTGTGCTTTAAAGAGGGCTCTAGAGAAAGACTTTTCTTCCTTCAGTGGAGTTGTAAATGCTGTCCAGGGTTTTAACCTGTTGTCTGTGGCTGGGCTCTGGTAGGGTCTGTGAATCCCCTGAGACTGTACACAAACCTGTCCGTGCGGGTGATAAGGCCCATTGTTTTCCTAACATCTCAACTGGGGAAAACCCAAACTCCGGGAGTTGAGCTTTCTCTGAGATCTTGCTGAGATCCAGCGCTAACAGTGGAATTTCAGGCATCACTGGGGAAAAGAAATGTTTGGCCAGAGGCCTTGCCCTTGAGATCACTGCAGGTAGATAAGAGAACCTGCCACCTGTCAGATAACAGACCCGGCATGATGGGATCACAGACGCCAGGTTTCCTTATGGCAGAGGACAGACTTCCACTTCCTGGGTGTTTTGGCCACTGGCCTGCCTGGAGGCTAAAGATTAATCCTTCAGGCAGTCTTCTCCCTTTCATCTCCTGACAAGGGGTGCAGTCATGGGGTTCAGACTGGGGTGGGAGTTGCCTCTCACCAGACCTCTGCGGAGAAGAGTCCAACCGCCAGCCCCACTGGGGAGGAATCCCCAGAGAAATTGGAATTGCTAGGGATTGCAGCCTGATCAGGCTCCTGGCTAGGTAGGTTAGAGGAGCCTCCCAAAGTGCTGGGATTACAGGTGTGAGCCACTGTGCCCAGCCCTGCATTTTGTTTTTGGTTGAATGCATCTTTGAGGTGTCCTTAAATGTGTTCCTCAATCCCATATGTAACATGAACTAGTACTGAGATATATAGGCTTGCCTTGATTCAGATCAATATTTTAGGCAAAAATATTTTATAAGTGTTGCTGGGTGCTTCCCATAGCATTGTATCAGGAAGCAAGAAACCCTCTTGCTGACTCACCTTCAGGATGCTAAGGTTCTGTAGGTGTCAGCAGATCTCTCCAGTATCAAATTCTCCATCAGCCCCTTCACCTTGTGGTTTTAGCACCATGGATGATGGCTGTTCCCATCCATTAGCTCAAACAACAAACATTCATTAAGCACTCCCATGTGCCAAGCATTCTGCTTAACACTAGGAACAAAGAGATAAACAAAATATGGTCCCTGCCTTTAAGAAGCTCATGAGGGGCTGGGCGTGGTGGCTCAAGCCT
The DNA here is from genome assembly GCF_047675955.1 of Chlorocebus sabaeus. Taxonomy (NCBI): domain Eukaryota; kingdom Metazoa; phylum Chordata; class Mammalia; order Primates; family Cercopithecidae; genus Chlorocebus; species Chlorocebus sabaeus. Next base: position 65,680,187 of record NC_132908.1, on the reverse strand, counting down.
GTCATTCCAGCATTTTGGGAGGCTGAGGCAGGCAGATTACTTGAGGTCAGGAGTTCGAGATCAGCCTGGCCAACTTGGTGAAAACCCATCTCTATTGAAAATACAAGACCAGGAGCAGTGGCTCACACCTGTAATCCCAGCACTTTGGGAGGCCAAGGCGGGCGGATCACGAGGTCAGGAGATGGAGACCATCCTGGCTAACACAGTAAAACTCTGTCTCTACTAAAAATACAAAAAAATTAGCTGGGCGTGGTGGCAGGTGCCTGTAGTCCCAGCTACTCAGGAGGCTGAGGCAGGAGAATGGCATGAACCAGGGAGGTGGAGCTTGCCGTGAGCCAAGATCACACCACTACACTCCAGCCTGGGCAATAGAGCAAGACCCTGTCTAAAAAAAAAAAAAAAAAAATTAGCTGGGCCTGGTGGCAGGTGCCTGTAGTCCTAACTACTTGGGAGGCTGAGGAAGGAGAATTGCTTGAACCCAGGAGGCGGAGGTTGCAGTGAGCCGAGATTGTGCCACTGCACTACAGCCTGGGCAACAGAATGAGACTGAAAAAAAAGAAGCTCATAAGGGGCCATGCAGTGGCTCACACCTGCATTGTAATCCCAACACTTTGGGAGGTGGATGTGGACAGATCGCTTGAATCCATGAGTTCAAGACCAGACTAGGCAACACGGCAAGACCCCATCTCTACAAAAACTTTTTATAATTAACTGACTCACACCTGCTACTTGGGAAGCTGAAGCAGGAGGACCACTTGAGCTTGGGAAGTTGAGGCTGTAGTGAGCCATGATCATGCCCACTGCACTCCAGCCTGGGGACAGAGTGAGACACTCTCTCAAAAAATAATAAAATTTTTTTTAAAAAGGCCAGCTGTGGTGGCTCATGCCTGTAGTCACAGCACTTTGGGAGGCTGAGGCAGGCGGATCACGAGGTCAGGAGATCAAGACCATCCTGGTTAAGATGGTGAAATCCCATCTCTACTAAAAATACAAAAAAGGCCGGGCGCGGTGGCTCAAGCCTGTAATCCCAGCACTTTGGGAGGCCGAGACGGGCGGATCACGAGGTCAGGAGATCGAGACCATCCTGGCGAACACGGTGAAACCCCGTCTCTACTAAAAAATACAAAAAACTAGCCGGGCGAGGTGGCGGGCGCCTGTAGTCCCAGCTACTCGGGAGGCTGAGGCAGGAGAATGGCGTAAACCCGGGAGGCGGAGCTTGCAGTGAGCTGAGATCCGGCCACTGCAGTCCAGCCCGGGCTACAGAGCAAGACTCCGTCTCAAAAAAAAAAAAAAAAAAAATAGCCGGGCATGGTGGTGGGCACCTGTAGTCCCAGCTACTTGGGAGGCTGAGGCAGGAGAATGGCAGGAACCCGGGAGGCGGAGCTTGCAGTGAGCTCCGCCTCATTTAAGATCCTGCCACTGCACTCCAGCCTGGGCAACAAAGCAAGACTCCATCTCAAAAAACAAACAAACAAAAACGCATAAGGTACTGTGGGATGGAGACAAGTAAACACTTAACCTTTTATTTATTATCTATTGAAAGCCAATTATGTATCAGGCTTTGTGCTAGATGCCAATAATTGCATTATAATGTGTAATAAAAGTGATAGCTACTACTTATTGGAGTGCACCATAGTATGCATTGTCTTACCAGTCTTCAGAAAGCCCTTTGCTATAATACGTACATACATTGTACAGATTTTGGGGTTTTGTTGTTGTTGTTGTTGTTTTCGGAGACAGAGTTTTGCTCTTTCTCCCAGGTTGGAGTGCAGTGGCATGATCTTGGCTCACTGCAACCTCTGCCTCCTGATTTCAAGTGATTCTCCTGCCTCAGCCTCCTGAGTAGCTGGGATTACAACCAAGCCTGGCTAATTTTTTTATTTTTAGTACAGACGGGATTTCACCATGTTGGCCAGGCTGGTCTAGAACTCCTGACCTCAGGTGATCCACCCACCTTGGCTTCTGAAAGTGCTGGAATTACAGACATGAGCCACCACACCCAGCCCCATTTGTTTTTTATTAGAGATAAGGACTCATTATGTTGCCTAGGCTAGTTGTGAACCCCTGGCCTCAAGTGATCCGCTCATCTTGGCCTCCCAAAGTGCTAGAACTACAGTCATGACCATTTTACACATTTGGAAGCAGAGACTCAGAGAGAAGTAAAGGGATTTGCCTGATGTTACACAGTGTATTAGTCAGGGTTCTCCCAAGAACAGAACACATAGGATATATACAGAGAGATGAGAGGGGATTTATTAGGGAAATTGACTCATGGGATTATGGAGACTGAGAAGTCCTAGGATAAGCCATCTACAAGCTGGAGAACCGGGAAGCTGGTAGCATGGCTCAATCCAAGCCTTTCGGTCCCAGGGTGAAGGCCTGAGAACGTTGGGGGTGCTGCTGGTACAAATTCCAGAGAAGGCGAGAGACCCTGGAGTTCTGACGTTTAAGGGCAGAAGGCAGGTGTCCCAGCTCTAGAAAAAGAGAGAGAGAGAAAGGGAGTGAATTCACCTTTCCTGTCTGCCTTTTTGTTCTATCCTGGCCCTCAGCAGACTGAATGGTGCCCACCCACGTGGGTGTGGGTGACTCTTCCTCACTCAGTCCACTGATTCAAATAGCAGTCTCTTCAGGAAACGTCCTCCCAGACATACACAGAAATAATGCTTTATGAGTTATCTGGGTATCCCTTAATCCAGTCAAGTTGACACCTAAAAGTCACCATCACTCACAATAAAAATGACAGAGCTGGAATTTGAACCCTGGGCCGCTGCCCTCCGCAGTCTCTTAATCTCTGTGCTATTCCACTAAGATCAGGATGGCTTTTGTTTCCCGGTGCCATTGGAACTGAGTGGCAAACCCTGCCTAATTTAGCAAGAAATAGTCTTTTGTGGGGACCTGAAATTCCAGACTCCAGGGAAGCCAAGAGAAGGAAGGCAAGAGGATGGCCTGAGCTCCCTGTTGTCCAGCCCAGCAAGAGCTTCCACGACAGCCATGAGTCAGGGGAGGAGGTGACCAGGACTGGAACCGGAGGGGCATTTGGTCCTCTGACCAGGCTACAGAGCAGACACAATCATCCCCATTTCCCAGAGGAGGTGACTGAGGCTTAGAGAGATGAACAACCAGTTTCATGGCAGAGGCAGGGAGGCTGGTGTTCTGGCTTAACACCATCCTGGCACAGTGGTTTCCAGCACAGAGTTCAGTGCCCGACTGCCTGGTTCTGAATTCTACTCTTCTTCTTTTTTTTATTTTTCTTTTTTCTTTTCTTTTTTCTTTTTCTTTTTCTTTTTCTTTTTTTTTTTTTTTTTGAGACAAGGTCAGGCTGGAGTGCAGTGGTGCAATCTCAGCTCACTACAACCTCTCTCTGCCTCCTGGGCCCAAGCGATCCTCCCACCTCAGCCTCTTGAGTAGCTAGGACTACAGGCATGTCCCACCACGCCCAGCTAATTTAGGTATTTTTTGTAGAGACAGGGTTTCACCGAGTTTCCCTGGCTGGTCTCCAGCTCCTGGGCTCAAGCAATCCACCCACCTCAGCCTCCCAAAGTGCTGGGATTACAGGTGTGAGCCACCATGCTGGCCTGAATCCTACTTTTCTACCTGCTAGTAATAAGCCTTTGAGTCAGAGCCACAGACTCTTTGGACTTCTAATTTCCTTATCTGTACAACTGGGAATAATAATGGAACCTACTTCATTGAGTGGTTTCAAGAATTAGGTGAAATAACCTAACCAAACATGGCAGATGGGAGTGCAAATCAATGTGAACTATTATTTCCGTATTCCGCGTTACTCAGGGGACAAGATTTTTCCTGAACCAAGTCCGTGGGCAGCAGGCCCCTCCAACCTCAGTGGAGTGAGTTAAGCCCTCCGGAAAGTGGGGCTGCTGTCATGGAGCCCCATGGCTGACTGGGTGTCCTCCTGTTGCTCAGATACCTTTGGACCCAGCATCTCAAGAACAACAGATAAGGTGCTGCAGTTCATACCTGTGGAGGCCCAGGGACCTGTTGCTTCCTGTCGCCCGCTTCCAAGCAAAGAAGGCCCCACCCTCTTCTCAGAGCAAGGGAATCAGGTGCCAGAACTCTGTTCACTTGGGATGGAGAGAAAAACCCTTCCCCAACCAACCCTCCCCAGGCTCGGCAGCCAACGAAACCACACCGTGCCGAGTTCAGCCTAGCCCACACCAAAGATGTTTGGAGACAAAGGGCTCTCTGATTTTACCTGCTGTAATTAAAATATTTCATTTTCTTAGTGTGTACCCGTGAATCCTTGATGTGACATCCATACAGATGAATTTCTTTTCAAAAAAAGGGACTTTGTGGCTAACACCATTTATTTATTCGTTTATCACATCCCAGGAGGCAGGCAGACAACGTAGTGTAGGGAACTGACAGGTCTCAAGACCTTTTTTTTTTTTTTTAAGTAATAGGGTCTCGCCTCTGTCACTCAGGCTGGAATGCAGTGGTGGGATCATAGCTCACTGCAATGATCTCCTGGGCCCAAGGGATCCTCCTGTGTCAGCCTTCTGAGTAGCTGAGACTAACAGGTATGTGCCACCACGCCTGGCTAATTTTTTAGTTTTTTATTTTCTGTACAGTCGGGGGCGGGGGGTCTCACTATGTTGCCCAGGCTGGTCTTGAACTCCTGGTCTCAAGTGATCCTCCTTCCTTGGCTTCCCAAACTGCTGTGATTACAGGTGTGAGCCACGGTGCCCAGCTGTGGGCGCTTGAATCCTTGATGTAAAGTCTATATAGTTTAAATTCCCTTCAAAAAAGGTACTTTGTAGCTAACATCATTCATTTATTTTTATTTACTTTTTTGAGACAGAGTCTTGCTCTGTCGCCCAGGCTGGACTGCAGTGGCACAATCTTGGCTCACTGCAACCTCCACCTCCTAGGTTCAAGCGGTTCTCCTGCCTCAGCCTCCCAAGTAGCTGGGATTACAGGCGTGCCCCACCACGCCTGTCTAATTTTTGTATTTTTAGTAGAGACAGGGTTTTGCCATGTTGGTCAGGCTGGTCTCAAACTCAAGTGATCCACATACCTTGGCCTCCCAAAGTGCTGAGATTACAGGCGTGAAGCACCATACCTGGCCTCATTTATTTATGAAATCCCAGGAGAAGGCCAGAACACGGTGTAAGGAATTGACAAGTCTTATGACTTGAAGCAAAATTTATTTCCTTCTCTAAGTCTCAATTTATCTTCTGTAAAATGACTCAGTTAGTTACAAGGAGGCTTGCGATCTCTTGTGCCTCTAATAACCATGACATTGAGCTTCTTGAGATTGAAAACTGGCACTGCACAGGATCCCATTTTTTCTTTAGGGGGCCAGGAGTTCTCAAGTGAGGGGTGTTTACAGAATCATGATGCTGTTAATTACTTTTCAGTATTTAGACTCAACCTCCAGACAAAGTACAGAAGATTTAATTATAGCTGTAGAACAAGATGTAAATGTTATGAATAATATATAACTATTAAAAATTGGGAATTGCTTGGGAGGGAAGCCAGGAAGCTTGAGAAGGACATTAAATTCCTCATCTTCAGCTGGGCGCGGTGGCGCACACCTGTAATCCCAGCACCTGGGGAGGCCGAGGCGGGCGGATCACGAGGTCAGGAGATCACGAGCATCCTGGCTAACACAGGTGAAACCCCGTCTCTACTAAAAATATAAAAAATTAGCCAGGCGTAGTGGCGGGCACCTGTAGTCCCAGCTACTCGGGAGGCTGAGGTAGGAGAATGGTGTGAACCCAAGAAGTGGAGCTTGCAGTGAGCCGAGATCACGCCACTGCGCTTCAGCCTGGGCGACAGAGCAAGACTCCGTCTCAAAAAAAAAAAAGATTCCTCATCTTCTAACAGGTATTTCTCTAGAGAAGGAGAATTGGGCTGAGTGGTGAGTTCATAATTATTTGCTATATTATTATACTTTATAATTTATATATGATATATTTATTCTCTTTATATGTCAAATATTCGCTCTCTAAAAGATAAAAAAAAAAAAGTAATAGAGGCAGCAGATCACCTGAGGTCAGGAGTTCGAAGTCAGTCTGGCCAACGTGGTGAAACCGTGTCTCTACTAAAATATAAAAATTAGCCAGGCATGGTGGTGAGTGCCTGTAATCCCAGCTACTCGGGGAGCTGAGGCAGGAGAATCCTGGGAACCTGGGAGGTAGAGATTGCAGTGAGCCGAGATCACGCCACTCCATTCTACTCCAGCCTGGGTAACAAGAGTGAAACTCTGTTCCAAAAATAAAAAATAAAAAAATCGGTGTTGAAGGTCCCACTCCCTCCACTGTCCACAAAGATGACCCAACCAATCTGGTGCTACCAACTGCCCCTATTTGCCTGGGATCCTGGGTTGCTGGGGGTGTAAGACTTTCAGTGCTAAACCCATGAAAATCCCAGGTAAATGGGAGAAGTTTGTTCCCTTACCAGAGTCAGTGAGGACTGATTGGATGGATTGTCCACCCCACATGCTCACCTACTCATGTATTTGTGGAAGGGCTGTGTCTTGGTCTTGCCAGGTGTTGTAGGTGGGAAGGGTGGAGCTGGCCAGGCTGGACCCAGACTGTAGCCAGTGGCAAGAGATTCCTGCCAGGGTGGAGACCTGCAGAGCAGTAAAACCTGGGCAAAGGACAAGGGTTCCAATGAGGCCTAGAAAATTCCAGAGTCCAGATACAGGATGAGGTGTCTATAATTCTCCAGAGTAACTGTCCAACTCTTCAGGTCACATTCATTCAGTCACTCATTCATTCATTCCTTCAATAAACACTCACTGGCACCTAGCACGCACAAATGCTTAGCTGGTGACAGGGGCTGCTCCCTATCCTGAAGAAGCTTTTGATCTGATGGAATAAACAGACAAGGGAGCCAGGGATTTACAACTTGGGGATTTACAACCCAGAGCAGTAAGCAAGGATAATCCCTTTGTTGTTGTTGTCCATAGTCTTGCTTATCTCCCAGGTTGGAGCACAGTGGTGCCATCTCAGCTCACTGCAACCTCTGCTTCCCAGGTTCAAGCAATTCTCCTGCCTCAGCCTCCTGAGTAGCTGGAGTTACAGGCACCTGCCACACACCCAGCTAATTTTTGTATTTTTAGTAGAGATCTGGTTTCATCATGTTGGCCAGGTTGGTCTCAAACTCCTGACCTCAAGTGATCTGCCCGCCTCAGCCTCCCAAAGTGTTAGAATTACAGGCGTGAACCGCCACACCTAGCCAACAAGGATGATCTTAACAGTTATTTATTATTATTTTTTTGAGACAGAGTTTCAAAAATGTGATGGGGAGCAAAGTGACATTTAAGCTGAGTTAACCGGTGTTTGTGGCAGAAGTCACCACCTGGGAAAAGGCCAGGAAGGGAGAAGAGCTTAGTCTAGCCAAGAAGGGAGAGGTGGGAGGTTAGACTGAAGAGCAGGGGAGGAGCCGGGCATGGTGGCTCACACCTGTAATCCCAGCACTTTGGGAGGCTGAGATGGGCAGATCACTTGAGGTCAAGAGTTCGAGACCAGCCCTAGCCAATATGGTGAAATGCCATCTCTACTAAAAATACAAAAATTAGCCGGGTGTGGTGACATGTGCCTGTAGTCCCAGCTATTTAGGAGGCTGAGGCAGGAGATTGCTTGAACCCAGGAAGCGGAGGTTGCAGTGAGCCAAGATCACGACACTGCAGTCCAGCCTGGGCAATAGAGCCAGACTCTGTCACAAAAAAAAAAAAAAAAAGAAAAAGAAAAGAGCAGGTCAGGACCAGGTGGGGTAGAGGTGGGGGTTGTGTTAATCATGGTCAGCAGATTGCACTGTGTCTAGAGAGCGATAGGGAGCCATTGCAGGATTGTCAGCCAGGTGTGGTGGATCATAACCAGCACTTTGGGAGGCCAAGGCAGGCAGATCACTTGAGCCCAGGAGTTGAAGACTAGCCCGGGCAGCATGGTGAAACTCTGTCTCTACAAAAAAACACAAACATTTGGCCAGGAGTGGTGGTTCATGCCTGTAATCCCAGCACTTTGGGAGGCTGAGGCAGGAGCACTGCTTGAGCCTAGATTAAGACCAACCTAGGCAACATAGTGAGACCTCATTTCTAAAACAAACAAAAAAAACAAAAGATAGCTTAGTACAGTGGCATGCACCTCTTGTCCCAGCTACTGGGAAGGCTGAGGCGGGAGGATCACCTGAGCCCAGGTAGGTCGAGCCTTCGGTGAGTCACTGCACTGCAACCTGGGCTACAGAACAAGACCCTGTTTCAAAAATGAATAAAATGAGATGAAATTAAAAGTTCAGGGATGGCCAGGCGTGGTGGCTCAAGCCTGTAATCCCAGCACTTTGGGAGGCCGAGATGGGCAGATCACGAGGTCAGGAGATGGAGACCATCCTGGCTAACATGGTGAAACCCCATCTCTACTAAAAAATACAAAAAAAAGAAACTAGCCGGGCGAGGTGGCGGGCACCTGTAGTCCCACCTACTCGGGAGGCTGAGGCAGGAGAATGGCGTAAACCTGGGAGGCGGAGCTTGCAGTGAGCCAAGATCCAGTCACTGTACTCCAGCCTAGGCAACAGAGTGAGACTCCACCCCCCCAAAAAAAAGTCCAGGGATGAGGTGGGCGCAGTGGGTCACGCCTGTAATCCCAACCCCTGGGAGGTTGAGGTGGGCAGATCACCTGAGGTAAGGAGTTTGAGACCAGCCTGACCAACATGGTGAAACCCCGTCTCTACTAAAAATACAAAAAGTAACTGGGCATGGTGGTGCATGCCTGTAATCCCAGCTGCTCGGGAGGCTGAGGCAGGAGAATCACTTGAAGCTAGGAAGCAGAGGTTGCAGTGAGCTGAGATGGAGGCACTGCACTCCAGCCTGGGTGACAGAGTGAGACTCCGTGTCACAAAAAAAAAAAAAAAAAAAAGGCCTGGCATGTTAGCTTACGCCTGTAATCCCAGCACTTTGGGAGGGCAAGGCAGGCAAATTGCAAGGTCAGGAGATAGAGATCATGATGGCCAACATGGTGAAACCCCATGTCTACTAAAAATACAAAAAAAAATTAGCCAGGTGTGGTGGCATGTGCCTGTAGTCCTGGCTACTCTGGAGGCTGAGGCAGGAGAATTGCTTGACCCTTTTTCACTCTGTCCCCCAGGCTGGAGTGTAGTGGTGAGATCTTAGCTCACTGCAACTTCTACCTTCCCGGTTCAAGCAATACTCATGCCCCAGCCTCCCCAGTAGATGGGATTACAGGCGCCTGCCACCAAGCCCTACTTATTCGTCAGCTGTTTTTCATCCCCTTCAGGGAACTGAGGCCCCTGGAGGACAGGGCCAGGTCTATCCTGTTTGTCACCATATTCCTGGTGCCTAGCATGGGCCCTGAAACAGAGCTGACTGAGGTAAATATCTGTTGAATGAGTAAAGGATTGATTGAATGGTTACTGTACTGGCAGCCAGGACTACTGAACTCTAAGCTGGCTGTGTGACCTTAAGCAATTGGGTTCTCCTCTCTGAGCCTCCATGTTAGCCTCTGTAAAATAGATCAGGTCAGTGTTATGCAAACTTTTTCAGTCAGAACCCTCAGTAAGAAATACATTTTGTGGCCGAACGTGGTGGCTCACGCCTATAATCCTAACACTTTGGGAGGCTGAGGTGGGAGGATCACTTGAGGTCATGAGCTTGAGGCCAGTATGGCCAATATAGTGAAACCCCGTCTCTACAAAAAATACAAAAATGAGCTACTCAGGAGGCTGAGGTTCGAGAATCACTTGAACCTGGGAGACGGAGGTTGCAGTGGGCCAAGATCACGCCACTGCACTCCAGCCTGGGCGACAGAACAAGACTCCGTCTCAGAAAAAAAAAAAAAAAATACATTTTGCATCCTGCCGGGGCACACTGAAATTGGGTTTTCACAATGTGTATAACATTTCCTTTCTTATGTGGAATGAACTCTGATATTTTCTTTTTTGTTTTTTGGGTTTGTTTTTTTTTTTTTTTTTTTGAGACAAGTCTGGCTCTTGTTGCCCAGGCTGGAGTGCAATGGCACGATCTTGGCTCACTGCAACCTCTGCCTCCCAGGTTCAAGCGATTCTCCTGCCTCAGACTCCTGAGTAGCTGGGATTACAGGCACCTGCCACCACACCCAGCTAATTTTTTTGTATTTTTAGTAGAGACAGCATTTTGCCATGTTGGCCAGGCTGGTCTCGAACTCCTGACCTCAGGTGATCCACCCACTTTGGCCTCCCAAAGTGCTGGGATTACAGGCATGAGTCACTGCGCCCGGCCTGAACTCTGATATTTTCTATTTTCTTCTGTTCTACTATTTTATTTTAAAGACCGAGTTTCACTCTTGTTGCCCAGGCTGGAGTGCAGTGGCACGATCTTGGCTCACTGCAACCTTCGCCTCCTGGGTTCAAGTGATTCTCCTGCCTCAGCCTCCCGAGTAGTTGGGATTACAGGCATGTGCCACCACTCCCGGCTAATTTGTGTATTTGTAGCAGAGATGGGTTTTTACCACGTGGGCCAGGCAGGTCTCGAACTAATTTTTGTATTTTTTTGTATTTTTAGCAGAGATGGGTTTTTACCACGTGGGCCAGGCAGGTCTCGAACTCCTGACCTCAGGTGATCCGCCCGCCTTGACCTCCCAAAGTGCTGGGATTACAGTTGTGAGCCACCGTGCCTGGCCCTCTACTTGAATTTATGTATGTATGTATGTATGTTTGTTTGTATGTATGTATGTTAGACACTGCAGTGAATGCATTCTTCTTTTTCATTTAAAAAAAAAAAGAATGCTTAGGCAGGACACAGTGACTCACGCCTGTAATCCCAGCACTTTGGGAGGTCAAGGCAGATGGATCACTTGAGGTCAGGGGTTCAAGACCAGCCTGGTCAATGTGGTGAAACCCCGTCTCTACTAAAAATACAAAAATTATCCAGGTATGGTGGCATGTACCTGTAATCCCAGTTACTTGGGAGGCTGAGGCGGGAGAATCGTTTGAACCGGGGAGGTGGAGGTTGCAGTAAGCTGAGATTGTGCCACCATACTCTAGCCCGAGCCACAGAGTGAGATTCTGTCTCAAAAAAAAAAAAAAAAGTTGTTTGTGCTCATAGTGGTTTGGGAGGGGAAAAAAATGCTGGTCCCAACCCAGGAAATTAATTTGAAGTTTCCCTAACTGCTGGGGACCCACAGTTAAAAGACTGAACTGTGGCCGGGCGTGGTGGTTCATGCCTTTAATCCAAGCCCTTTGGGAGGCCAAGGCAGGTAGATCATCTGAGGTTAGGAGTTTGAGACCAGCCTGGCCAACATGGTGAAAACCCATCTCTACTAAAAATACAAAAATTAGCCAGATGTGGTGGCGGGCACCTGTAATCTCAGCAACCCGGGAGGCTGAGGCAGAAGAATTGCTGGAACCTGGGAGGCGGAGGTTGCAGTGAGCCAAGATTGTGCTACTGCACTCCAGCCCAGGCCGACAACAGCGAGACTCCATCTCAAAAAAAAAAAAAAAAAAAAAGACTAAACTGCATGAAGGGTAAGGTCCAGGAACACTGAGATGCTGAGATGATGTCACACAGCTTGTCTCCAGGAATGTCCCCTGATTTAGTATGACGATTAGGAGCATGGGCCCTGAAATGAGAGGGCTGGGTCAAATACTAGGGATACTGGGCTGTGTTGACCTTGACAATTTATAAAACCTCTGAGCACCTAGGTTCTTGTCAATTAGTAAAGTAGAGGTAGTGCTAGTTCCTACCATCTAGGAGTGGTATAAGGATGAAATGAACTAACAACTGCAAAGCGCTTAATACATCTAAATGCTCAATAAAGGCCAGGCACGATGGTTCATGCCTGTAATCCCAGCACTGTGGGAGGCTGAGGAGGGCAGATTGCTTGAGGTCAAGAGTTCAGGAATCAGCCTGGCTAACATGGTAAAAACCATCTTTACTAATAATACAAAAATTAGTCGACATGGGAGTGGGCGCCTGTAATCCCAGCTACTTGGGCTTGGGAGGCTGAGGCAGGAGAATTGCTTAAGCCTGGGAGGCAGATGTTGCAGTGAACTGAGATCATGCCACTGCATTCTGGCCTGGGCAACAGAGCGAGACTCCATCTCAAAAAAAAAAAAAAAAAAAAAAAAAAACTTAATAAAGAACATTTAAAACACTATTGTCTTGCCCTACCCTTCTGATGTGAGAAAACACATGTATGGGTAGCCCGGCAGAGACTCAGTGCCCAACAGATGTCTGTGCCTTGTTGGAGATGTTTAGAGCTCCCTCTTCCCTTTCTGCGCTGAGAAACTGAGTTTCCGGGAGGCAAAGGTATTTGCCCAAGGTCACCAGCAAGTCTCGGACACAGCTGTCAGGCTTACTTTGACAAACTTCAGATTTTAAGAGGTTCTACAAAGATCTGATTCAGGATATGGATGGGAAATTCCCTTGCTACCCAGAATTTCACAGATCTCAAGCCCTCTTTCTTTCTCTTTTTTTTTTTTTTTTTTTTTAGCGTCCCCCCATTAAAAAAAAAAAATTAGTTTGCATATGGTAAAATTCACACGTTTTGGCATTCAGTTCTTTTTTTTTTTTTTTTTTTTTTTTTTGAGACGGAGTCTTGCTCTGTAGCCCGGGCTGGAGTGCAGTGGCCGGATCTCAGCTCACTGCAAGCTCCGCCTCCCGGGTTCACGCCATTCTCCTGCCTCAGCCTCCGGAGTAGCTGGGACTACAGGCGCCCGTCACCTCGCCCGGCTAGTTTTTTTGTATTTTTAGTAGAGACGGGGTTTCACCGTGTTAGCCAGGATGGTCTCGATCTCCTGACCTCGTGATCCGCCCGTCTCGGCCTCCCTAAGTGCTGGGATTACAGGCTTGAGCCACCGCGCCCGGCCGGCATTCAGTTCTATAGAAAGGTTTTTTGGTTTGGTTTGGTTTGGGGTTTTTTGTTTTTTTTTTTTTTTTTTGAGACAGGGTTTCGCTGTGTCACCCAAGCTGGTATGCAGTGGTATGATCATGGCTCACTGCAGCCTCGACCTCCTGGGTTCAAGAGATCCTTCCACCTCAGCCTCCCAAGTAGCTGGACTACAGGTGGGCATGCCACCATGCCTGGCTAATTTTGTTCATTTTTTGTAGAGATGAGGTTTCTCTATGTTGCCCAGGTTGGTCTTGAACTCCTAGGCTCAAGGGATCCTCCCTCCTCAGCCTCCCAAAGTGTTGGGATTACACACATGAGCCACTGCATCTGGCCAAGTTCTGTGAGTTTTGACAGACAAAAGCAGTTGTATATCCACCACTATAATCAAGATGTAGTACAGTTCCATCGCCGGGTGTGGTGGCTCACACCTGTAATCCCAGCACTTTGGGAGGCAGAGATGGGCGGATCACAAGGTCAGGAGTTTGAGATCAGCCTGGCCAATATGGTGAAACCTCGTCTCTAATAAAAATACAAAAATTGGCTGGTGTGTGCCTGAGGTCCCAGCTACTTGGGAGGCTGAGGCAGGAGAATTTTGCCTGAACCCGGGAGGCAGAGGTTGCAGTGAGCCAAGATCGCGCCACTGCACTCCAGCCTGGGTGACAGAACAAGACTCCCTCTCAAAAAAAAAAAAAAAAAAAAGAACTGTTCCATCATGCCAAAATACCCTCTGTACCCTTATAGATGGCCACACCCCTCATTCCTAGTCCCCGACAACCACTGGGCCCTTTTCTGTCCCCACAGTTTTGCTTTTTCTAGATTGTCATATAAATGGAATCATATAGTATGTAGCCTGTTGTATATGTTTCTTTCACTTAGCAAAATGCTTTTGACCATATTGTTGTGTATGTCTGTAGTTCATAGTTCATTTTTTTCTTAATAGTCTTCCGTTATTGTATAGACACACCACAATTAATTGTTTTATCCATTTACCAGTTAATGAGCACTTGGGCTATTTCCTGTTTGGGACTATTATACATAAAGCTTCTAGGAACATGTATGTGTCTTTGTGTGGACATATGTTTTCATTCTTCTTGGGTAAATACCTAGGAGCAGAATTACTAAATCATATGGTTAGCATACGTTTAACTTTCTAAGAGATTGCCAAACTGTTTTCCTTTTTTATTTTTATTTTTTGAGACAGAGTGCCATTCTGTTGCCCAGGCTGGAGTGCAGTGGAGCAATCTTGGCTCACTGCAACCTCTGCCTCCTGGGTTCAAGTGATTCTTCTGCCTCAGCCTCCTGAGTAGCTGGGATTACAGGCGCCTGCCACCACGCCCGGCTAATTTTTGTATTTTTAGTAGAGACATGGTTTCACCATGTTAGCCAGGCTGGTCTCGAACTCCTGACCTCAAGTGATCTGCCCACCTCGGCCTCCCAAAGTGCTGGAATTACAAGCGTGAGCCACCACACCTGGCCTGACCTAATCACATCTTTAAGGCACTGCTTCCTAACACTGTTACACTGACAATTAAATTTCAACATGAGTTTTGGTGGGGACAAACACATCCAAGCCACAGCTGTGGCCGTACCATTTTATAATGCTGTCAGCAATGCATGAGACTTCTAGTTGCTCCACATCCTTATTAGCCTTTAGTATGTTGCCAGTCTTTTCAATTTTAGCCATTCTAATAGGTATGTAGTGGTATCTTATTGTCTTTTTAATTTATCTAATCATGAACATTGAGCATTGTATATTTTCCTTTTAAAAAGTATACGAGTAATAAAGATCTGCAATAGAAAAAATTTTTAAATGCAGATAAGCAAAAATAAGAAAAATACAAATCATCTGTCACTCTAGAGATAATCACAATTGAGCTATATCCAACCTTTGTCTCTTCGGACAAAAACATGTAATTGTATTTATTGGACAGGCCTGTTGGCTCATGCCAACAAAGTGGGAGGATCACTTGAGCTCAGGAATTTGAGAGTAGCCTGGACAACATAGTGAGACCCTGTCTCTACTAGAAAAAGAAAATCAAAAAATCTGGGCATGGTGGCTTGTGCCTGTAGGCTCAACTACTTAGGAGGCTGAGGCAGGAGGATCACTTGAGCCTGAGAGGTCAAGGTTGCAGTGAGCTGTGGTCACACTAAGGCACTCCAGCCTGAGAGACAGAGTGAGATCCTGTCTTCAACAAAACAAAGAAACCAAAACAGTAAGTCTTACTGAACCATCCCATGCTACCCTCCTTCCCTCCCCAGAGGCAACTACTGCTAACGGTTTCTTTCTTTCTTTCTTTTTTTTTTTTTTCTGAGACAGAGTCTTGCTCTATAGCCCTGGCTGGAGTGCAGTGGCGCGATCTCAGCTCACTGTAAGCTCCACCTCCCAGGTTCCCACCATTCTTTTGCCTCAGCCTCCCAAGTAGCTGGGACTACAGGCGCCCGCCACCTCGCCTGGCTAGTTTTTTGTATTTTTAGTAGAGACGGGGTTTCACCATGTTAGCCAGGATGGCTCAATCTCCTGACCTCGTGATCCGCCCACCTCAGCCTCCCAAAGTGCTGGAATTACAGGCGTGAGCTACCACGCCCAGCCGGTTTCTTTCTTTTTATTTTTTTGAGACGGAGTCTCATTCTGTTGCCCAGGCTGGAGTGCAGTGGCGTGGTCATAGCTCATTGCAACCTCAAACTCCTGGGCTCAAGTAAATTTCCCACCTCAGCCTCTGTAGTATCTGGAACTACAGGCAAGAACCACCACACATGGCTAATTTTTAATTTTTTGTAGAGATGAGGGTCTCGCTATGTTGCCCAGCCTGGTCGCAAGCTCCTGGGCTCAAGCAATCTTCCCAACTTGGCTTCCCAAAGTGCTGGGATTACAGGAGTGAGCCACTGTGTCTGGCTGCCTCAATAGCACTTTAATGTCAGTACCGTTTTCCACTGTTCGCCTACAAATTATTGAATCAATTCCCTTTTTGAAGAACCTGGGTTTTTTCCAGTGCTTAGTCTTTTTTTCTCTCTCACTGCAACCTCGGCCTCCCGGGTTCAAGTGATTCTCCTGCCTCAGTCTCCCAAGTAGCTGGGATTACAGACATGCACCACCACACCCAGCTCATTTTGTATTTTCAGTAGGGACGGGGTTTCACCATGTTGGTCAGGCAGATCTACAATTCCTGATTTCAGGTGATCCACCCACCTCAGCCTCTCAAAGTGTTGGGATTACAGGCGTGAGCCACAGCACCTGGCCAATGGTTAGTCTTATAAGCAATGTTGCAAGGAACTCCTTCATCCGTACACCTTTGAGAAATTGTATGGGCAGGTCTTTAAGATGAATTTCTCCAAGTGGAGTTACTGGGTCAAAGGTCATGTGCTTGTTTCAGGTTCCTGAACCATATGTTGTGCCCACCAGCAAAGAGAGGGGTGGTCCAATGATCTGGCAGCAAGTCTGGTACTGTGAGGTCTTTTGTTTCTTACGCTACTCCAGAGGCTATTCATCAGCAGAGCAATGTTAACCATTCCCAGGACCTCCCTGTGGGGTGGCAGGAAGTGGGGCGGTTTCTCAGGGCAAAGAACAACATGTCTTTATTAAAATGCTATACACCAAGAACGCTTTATGAATACAGACCTTGGCCTTGCTCTTGGGCAACTCCCTACAGGCTGGAGTGGGACTATGTCTCTGGGAGAAGATGAGCAAGACTCCAGGGTGTGCCCGGGCTACTTGAACATCGCCCCACTTCCCCTCACTCAGTTATGCAATTAATACCACTGTGGAGTGGGCAATAGCTGGGTTCAAATCCTCTTTCTTTCTTTTTTTTTTTTTGAGGGTCGTGCTCTGTCGCCCAGGCTGGAGTGCAGTGGCATGATCTCAGCTCACTGCAACCTCCGTCTCCCAGGTTCAAGTGATTATCCTGCCTCAGCCTCCCGAGTAGTTGGGACTGCAGGGCTGCACCACTACGCCTGGCTAATTTTTTGTATTTTTAGCAGAGATGGGGTTTCGCTATGTTGGTATGGCTGGTCTTGAACTCCTGGCCTCAAGTGATCTGCTCACCTCAGCCTTCCAAAGTGTTGGGATTACGGGCGTGAGTCATTGCACCCGGACTCAAATTCCCTTTCTGCCACTTCCTGGCTGTGTGGCACTGGGCAAGTTCAGAATTTCTCTGACTTTGGTTTGCCCCTCCGTAAAATGGGGCTAGTAGTGTTTCTCTTATGAGGTTGTCTTGATACTTTTATTTTTTTTAGACAGGGTGTTGTTCTATCGCCTAGGCTGGAGTGCGTGGCCCAATCATAGCTCACTGCCAGCCTCAAACTCCTGGGCTCAAGTGATCCTGCCTCAGCCTCCCAAGTGGCTGGGACCACAGACATGGCCACCATGCCTGGCTAATTTTTAAATTTTTGTAGTGATAAAGTCTTGCTATGTTGCTCAGGCTAGTCTCAAACTCCTGGCTTCAAGCAATCGTCCTGCCTCAGCTTCCCAAAGCGCTGGGATTACAGACAAACCACTGAACCCCGCCTTGTCTTGATACTTAAATGAGGTCGTGCACAGAAAGCGCTCGGAATACATTTGGTAGCTGAAAGTGCTCTACAACTGTTACCTATCACCAGGGACCTTTGGTGGGCGAGATCACAGTCCCTCAGACTGGTTGGGGACTGGTCAGGTAAAGAGACAATTACAATTCTGGGTGCTGGGTGCATGCATACAGGTGCTAAGAAAAGTCTAGTGGGAGGAATACTAAATCCAGAAGGCTTCCAGGGAAATGACATTTTGGCAGGAACTTGTAGGCTAAGTTACTTGTAGGCTAAGGCAGAGGCAAAGTCGTTGAGAGACTAGAGACCAGCCATTAACTCCTTTTGCTGGGAATGTGGTGATGGAATTCAGAGAAGGTTTTCAGTTCCAGATTTCAGTTCCAATTTCTCAGCACCTCTCTGGGTCCCAGGACCTGTGCTCGGTGCTGAGGTGAAGGTAGAGGCTGGAGATAATTAGGCAAAGGTGCTCAGTGAGCTTAAGATCTAAGTTGGGGGCTGGGTGCGGTGGCTCATGCCTGTAATCCCAGCACTTTGGGAGGCCAGGGTGGGCAGATCACCTGAGGTCAGGAATTCAAGACCAGCCTGGCCAACGTAACGAAACCCCATCTCTACTGAAAATATAAAAATCAGCCAGGCATGGTAGCGTGTACCTGTAATCCCAGCTATTTGGGAGGCTGAGGCAGGAGGATTGCTTGAACCCGGGAGGTGGAGGTTGGCAGTGAGCTCAGATCAAGCCACTACACTCCAGCCTGGGCGACAGAGTGAAACTCTGTCTCCAAAATAATAATAATAATACTACTAATAAATAGAATAAAAATTGATCAGATTTGGGCAGGGATGGGATGAGAAGAAAAGGTACCCCAGGTAGGAGAAACAGCATGAGTAAAGGTAAGGCAGCAGGAAGGCCTATATTCCAGGAAGGGTGCATTGCCCAGTGTGGCTGTGTGGTCTGTACCTGGGGAGCGGGACAATGGGCAGGAGCTAGGGCTATAAGGTCAACCTAGGCTGGGATTTGAAGGGCCTCTGATGACATGCTGCTTGGCCCTTGTCTAGTAGGTCATGGGAACGGAACGGAAGTGTTTAAGCAGAGAAGGGATGTGATGGGATCTGTGTTCTGGCATAGCTGGGGGAGGAGTCCTCGGGAAGCAGGGAGCACAGCTGGGAGGCCTCTGCAATCATTTCAACAAGAAATCTGGGGGTCTGGCCTTGGTGAGGGGAGGTGGGCACTGAGAGGAGGGGTGGAGGGTTTGTAAGCAGACTCTAAAACACTTGAAATCAACACCCTGACACTATTCCCTGGTGGCTCCAGGGTCGGGATGTCTAAAATCCCTGGAAAAATAAACTTGCTCCTGCCTCAGCCAGCAGGAAGAAGAGCAACCCGATATGCTTGTTGATTAGGATTAGGGAACTTTTTCCCCCTTTATTGAGGGTCACCTGAATTATTAGTGGGGGCAAAAGAGACAGAGGTAGACATAAAAGTGAAGCGACCTAATTTTATTGTTTTTCCTTGATGGAAACTATATGAGATCAACATTTAAAATGTTTTTCAACGGTCATAAAGTGTAGTCAACCAAAAACAATCTTGACTTCATTTCCATAGAGACACAGAGAGCAGGGAGAGGAGGGACAGAAGGGCGGGGAGATGACGGGAGGAAGGGAGACAGGCCAGGAAGGGAGGATGCTGCACCGGGCTGCGAGGGAGGTGCTTCAGAATTTTGGAATTGATCAGGCACGGTAGCTCACACCTGTAATCCCAGCACTTTGGGAGGCTGAGGCGGGTGGATCACCTGAGGTCAGGAGTTCGAGACCAGCCTGGCCAACATGGTGAAACCCCACCTCTATTAAAAGTACAAAAATTAGCTGGGCATGGTGACTGGTACCTGTAATCCCAGCTACTTGGGAGCCTGAGGCAGGAGAATCGCTTGAACCTGGGAGGCAGAGCCATTGTACTCCAGCCTGGGTGACAGCAAGTCGTTGTCTTTAAAAAAAAAAAAAAAAAAAAAAAAACCTGGGAATTGAGAGGTCCCGAGTTCAGATCCCAGCCAAGTTCTCCCACTGTTCTCCTGTATCTGTCAAATGGGGATTATAACATCCTCACCATCTGTACAATGTTATCATATTGGATTTTTATCTTAGAAAGATCAGATCGCTCTGGCCACCTAATTGGAGCCAGATAAGAGAAAGTGTACCCAAAGACTACCCATTCTTAGAATGCTCTTAAGATAAGGAGGCTATTATAATTATTATGACCATTATTATTATTATTATCATAGCTTTATGATTATTTCCTTTGAAATTCTGCTTGGCCACTGTTTACTCCCAGCTCTTCATCTGCCCTTGTTGGAACCTCTCTGGGCTGGGTGTGATGGCTCACACCTGTAATCCCAGAACTTTTTTTTTTTTTTTTTTTTTTTTTTTGAGACGGAGTCTGGCTCTGTGGCCCAGGCTGGAGTGCAGTGGGCAGATCTCAGCTCACTGCAAGCTCCGCCTCCCGGGTTCACGCCATTCTCCTGCCTCAGCCTCCCGAGTAGCTGGGACTACAGGCGCCCGCCATCTCGCCCGGCTAGTTTTTTGTATTTTTTTTAGTAGAGACGAGGTTTCACTGGGTTAGCCAGGATGGTCTCGATCTCCTGACCTCGTGATCCGCCCGTCTCGGCCTCCCAAAGTGCTGGGATTACAGGCTTGAGCCACTGCGCCCGGCCAATCCCAGAACTTTAGGAGGTCAAGGTGGGAGAATGACCCCTTGTTCCTCTTATCCTCCTGCTCCACTGTCCAATAACCAAAGGCGACACAAGCAGGGTTCATCTACTCCCCTCTGCGTCAGTGCTCACGCCCTTGTTCTCGTGCCCCCTACTCAGGCCTCAGCCTTCAGCTTTTACTTCTCTTCCTGGGAAACCACCCCAATGGGGAGGTGAGGAAGATGAAATAAAGGATGTAAGTTCCCACGGGACCACCACTTCCCCTTTCCCCTTCCTCTCCAGCTGCCGGCCACTTCCCCATCCCCTCTCTAGTGGGAAGCAGAGCAGAGGCTATGGGAAGTCGGCACCATGCGGTCCCCAGCGTGGGCACAGCCAGCCCTGTGTGCAGTTCCTCACCTGTGTAACCTTGGGTGGCCCTGCTGCACCTGAACTTCCTCACTCACAGGGCCCCCGGCCGCCTGCAAGTGTTCAAAATGCTCAGAACTCCACACTGCCCTCCTCACACCTGCTCGCTTTCTCTCTCTCTCTCTCTCTCTCTTTTTTCCTTCTTCCTCTTCCTTCTTCCTCTTCCTCCTCTTTCTTCCCAGTCTCGCTCTGTTGCCCAGGCTGGAGTACAGTCATTCGATCTCAGCTCACTGCAACCTCTGCCTCCCAGGTTCAAGCGATTCTCCTGCCTCGGCCTCCTGAGTGGCTGGAATTACAGGTGCCTGCCACCACAGTCGGCTAATTTTTGTATTTTTAGTAGAGACGGAGTTTTGAAAAGTTGGCCAGGCTGGTCTCAAGAGATCTGTTCACCTCGTCCTCCCAAAGTGCTGGGATTACAGGCGTAAACCACTGTGCCCAGCCACAGAGTTTTTGGACCTAAGCACTATTGACTTTTCAGAGGGAGGATCGTGTGCTGTGGGGGCTGTCCTGTGCATTATAGGGGGGTTAGCAACATCTGTGGCCTCTATTAGAGGCCAGTAGCACCCCCACTGCAGTGGTAACAACCACAAATGTCTCCAGACATTGCCAAATAGCCCCTGGGGTGGCAAAACTGCCCCTGGTTGAGAACTACTCAGTTAGGGTGACCAGCTGGGATGGCGAGGCATCCTCAGACTAGCAAATGGGAAGCCAGTGCAGCCCTTAGTCCTAACAGGGCAAGGGCAGAAACTGCCTGTCAGACCCCAGGGAGTATTGGAGCCATGGAAGAGGGTCCACACGACAGGAGCTGTGGCCATAAGAGGGTGCAGAGTGCAGCCAATGCCAAACCCAGCCTGGCAGGCAGGGAGCAGGTGGAGTGATACTTCCGCTTCCCCTCCTTCCTGCCCCATCTCCTGTGGGTTCCTTCCCTCAATGTAACCAGCCTAATCCAGAACACAGGGCAGCTAGGGATGCC
This sequence comes from Chlorocebus sabaeus, assembly GCF_047675955.1. NCBI lineage: Eukaryota > Metazoa > Chordata > Mammalia > Primates > Cercopithecidae > Chlorocebus > Chlorocebus sabaeus. The sequence goes on along the minus strand of NC_132908.1, from coordinate 65,658,747 downwards.
TCCTGGGTGGGAAGCAGCGGGAAGAAGAGAAGAGAGTGGATCTGGGGAAATGGGGAATTAGGCAGAGCAGAGGCCATTGTGGTCATCCCAGCTGGGGTGCTGCTGGCTGGGACAAAGGTGGTGGAGAACGGACAGAAGCGGCTGAATTCCAGGATATCTGGGAGGACTCCATGCTGATCAGCACGGGCAGTCAATAAAAGGAAGGAGTTGAGGACAAGGTGTTTAGGTTTCTGGCTTGGGCAGCTGGGCTGATGATGGTGCTGTCTTCCGAAATGAAGGAGACAGAAAGAGGAGGCCAGGCGTGGTGGGTCACGCCTGTAATCCCAGCACTTTGGGACGCCTAGGTGGGCGGGTCGCTTGAAACCAGCCTGGCCAATATGGCGAAACCCTGTCTCTACTAAAAATACAAAAATTAGCCAGGCGTGGTGGCAGGCGCCTACAATCCCAGCACTTTGGGAGGCTGAGGTAGGAGAATTGCTTGAACCTGGGAGGCAGAGGTTGCAGTGAGTTGAGATTGTGCCACTGCACTCCAGCCTGGGTAATGGAGGGAGACCTGTCTCAAACAAAGAAAGATTCTGCAACCCTGCTCACCCCACTGTAGACTGCCCCTCCATGAACCCTTCTCCGGTCACATTTTGAGCTTGCCTCTCTTGCTTGCCAGCACTCTAATTGACAAGAGTGTTTCTGGGCCTGGTGCAGGGGCTCGTGCCTGTAATCCCAACACAAGACCCAGGAGGGAGGATAGCTCGAGCCCAGATTGAGACCAGCCTGGGCAACACAGTGAGACCCTGTCCCTACCAAAAATAAAAAATTAGCTGGGGGTAGTGGTACACCCCTGTAGTCCCAGCTATTCAGCAGGCTGAAGCGGAAGGATTGCTTGAGTCCAGGAGGTGGAGGCCGCAGTGAACCACTGCACTCAGCCTAGTAGACGGAGTGAGACCTTGTCTCAAAAAAACAACAAACAGGCTGGGTGCAGTGGCTCACACCTGTAATCCCAGCACTTTGGGAGGCTGAGGCGGGCGGATCACCTGAGTTCAGGAGTTTGAGACCAGTCTGGTCAACATAGTGAAAACCAGTCCCTACTAAAAAATACCAAAATCTGCTGGCACGGTAGCTCACACCTCTAATCCCAGCACTTTAGGAGCCGAGGTGGGTGGATCACCTAAGGTCAGAAGATCGGGACCAGCCTCACCAACATGGTGAAACCCCGTCTCTACTAAAATACAAAAATTAGCCGGGCCTGGTGGCACGTGCCTGTAATCCCAGCTACTCAGAGGCTGAGGCAGGAGAATCGTGCCACTGCAAACTAGCCTGGGTGACAGCTACTTGGGAGGCTGAGTCAGGAGAATCGCTTGAACCCAGGAAGCAGAGGTTGCAGTGAGCTGAGATCGTGCCATTGCACTCCAGCCTGGGCAACAAGAGCGAAACTTGGTCTCAAAAAAAAAAAAAAAAAATTAACCGGGTGTAGTGGCACGCACCTGTAGTCCCAGCAACTTGGGAGGCTGAGGCAGGAGAATTGCTTGAGTCATAGCACCCAGCCCAGATATTTCCTTTTCAATTTTCTTTTCTTTTTTTTTTTTTTTTTTTTGAGACGAAGTCTCGCTCTTTCGCCCAGGCTGGAGTATGGTGGTGGGATCTGGGCTCACTGCAACCTCTGCCTCCCAGGTTCAAGCGATTCTCCTGCCTCAGCCTTGTGAGTAGCTGGGATTTACAGGCATGTGACACCATGCTCAGCTCATTTTTGTATTTTTTTAGTAGAGACAGGGTTTCACTATGTTGGCCAGGTTGGTCTTGAACTTCTGACCTAGTGATCCGCCTGCCTCAGCCTCACAAAGTGCTGGGATTACAGACGTGAGCTACCATGCCCGGCCCCAACTTTTTGCTCTTACAGTCAGTGGAACCATGCCTGGCCTTTTTTGGAGAGACAAGGTCTTGTTATGTTGCCCAGGCTGGTCTCAAAGTCTGGAGCTCATGGAATCCTCCTGCCTTGGCCTCCCAAAGTCCTGAGTCTGTATCCTTTGGATTCTCTTGGCTCTGCTCCTTACCATCTGGGCACCATGCTAGGTGACTTACTGCACCTCCTGGGGCCTTGGTTTCCTCATCTCTAAAAAGGAACCTGCCTTGAAAGTTTGTAAAGTACCTTTATTCAATACATCTTTATTGAGTACCTACTATGTGTCAGGCACTACTCTAAGAGTTGGGGATACAGTAGTGAAGAACACAGATGGAGGCCGGGCACAGTGGCTCACGCCTGTAATCCCAGCACTTTGGGAGGCTGAGGCAGGCGGATCACGAGGTCAGGAGATCAAGACCATCCTGGCTAACACAGTGAAACCCCGTCTCTACTAAAAAATACAAAAAAATCAGCCGGGCATGGTGGTGGGCACCTGTAGTCCCAGCTACTCGGGAGGCTGAGGCAGGAGAATGGCGTGACTGTGGGAGGCGGAGCTTGCAGTGAGCCGAGATCACGCCGCTGCACTCCAGCCTGGGCGACAGAGCCAGACTCCGTCTCAAAAAAAAAAAAAAAAAAAGAACACAGATGGACAACCCTGCCCTCATGGAGCTTATACTCAGAGGGAAGAAAGCCACTTAGCAGGACAAAGAGCTAAAATGGATAGTACAGTGTGTTGAGAGGTAACACACATGACAGAAAAGATAAGGTATGGGGCTGGTCACGGTGGCTCACACCTGTAATCCCAGCACTTTGGGAGGCCGAGGTGGGCGGATCACCTGAAGTCAGGAGTTCGAGACCAGCCTGGCCCACATGGTGAAACCCCGCCTCTACTAAAAATACAAAAATTAGCCAGGCATGGTGGCGGGTGCCTGTAATCCCAGCTATTCGGGAGGCTGAGGCAGTAGAATCGCTTGAACCCGGGAGGCAGAGGTTTCAGTGAGCTGAGATCATGCCACTGTACTCCAGCCTGGGTGATGGAGCGAGGCTCCATCTCAAAAAAAAAAAGAAAAAGAAAAGAAAGAAAGAAAAGGCGTGGAGTAGGGGAGTGAAGGGCTGCAATTCTAAGGAGGATGCAGTCCCCTTCAGGGCTGGCATCTCTGATAGGCTGACGTGTGGTTGATGCCTGAAGGACGTGAGGGAGCCGAGAGGAATCTGGGCAGAGGGCACAGCAAGTGCAGAGGCTCTAAGGAAACGTGGTTTGATTTAGAGTGAAACTTCAACATTTTGCCTGGCACATGGTAACTGCTTAATTCGTACAAGCCCTACTAATTATCTCTTTTTTTTTTTTTTTGAGGTGGAATTTTGCTCTTGTCACCCAGGCTGAAGTGCAGTGATGGGATCTCGACTCGCTACAACCTCCACCTCCCAGGTTCAAGGATTCTCCTGCTTCAGCCTCCGGAGTAGCTGGGGTTACAGGCGCACTCCACAATGCCCCACTACCTTTTGTATTTTTAGTAGAGATGGGGTTTCACCGTGTTGTCCAGGCTGGTCTTAACCTCCTAGCCTCAAGTGACCGGCCCGCCTCAGCCTCCCAAACTGCTGAGATTACAGTCTTAAGCCACTGTGCCTAGCCTATCATTCTTGTAATTAATGGGCATCGTCTTCCTGGAGTGCCTGGGTCGCCAGGTTCCTGGATGACACACAGAGGCCTCAGCGCCCTGCCCTGTCAGCTATGGGCCGGCCGTGGTTTACCGGACGGACAGTAGTGGGGACAGGAAGGGTTGGAACGGAGCCCAGGCATTCCTGACCTGCCCAGCCCCTCTCAGATTTCTCCCCGGCCCGCCACACCCCTGCGGCTTGCTGGGCGGTGGGTACTGGAAATGCAGGGGCGGCTCCCCACCCCACCTCTAACTTGAAGAGGGCCTAATACCAAGCAAGGACAACAAGGCTGGCAGTGACCACCTGGTGACCCCTAACTGCACTGCAGGCGCAGCGCTAAACACTGAGTGCTTTTCCACCGTCTCCTCCTAGCGGCCTCCTTTCAGCCCACTGAGAGGCCAGGCTGGTGAGTCACCCCCACATTTGCAGCCTTTGGGGGCTGCTGTTTTAGCCACCACCCTACCAGACTACAGGGTGCTCTTGGACAGGCTCCCCAGTTCCCCGAGAGAGGAATCTCATAGCTCCTGCCTGCCAACTCTCTGCAGCTGCCCACAGGCCCCGACAGGCCCCGATGTGTCCTCAGGGACTGAAGATGGAGCAGAGGAGGAACCAGGTTTTGCCAGCCCCGGGATGGAGCTGAGTCAGGCCTTTTCCCAGGGCTCCTGGGACTGGGCCTTACCCTGAACTCAGCCTCCAGCCCAGGCGTGGAGAAGGACACCCAGGACTGGGCGCCTGGGCCCCTCACTCCTTACCTGTCCAACCTCATCTCCGTGCACACTCTCAACCCAGCCCTCTGCTCCAGCCACATTGGCCTCACTGCTGAACCCTGCTGTCCGCAGGCCTTAGTCCTTGCCATTCCTTCTGTGTAGACAGGACACTCAGGACACTGTATACTTGCTCCCTGATAGCCTCCAGTCTTTGCCCAAATGCCACCTTCCCAGCAGTGACTTCCCTGGCTCCTAGAATTGAGCCTTACCCACAGGCCCTTCCTCCCTAGGCCCCATCCCAGCTCCATTTTCCTCCATGCTTCACCTTTTACTAGACCACATGTCTTACTGATTTGTTTGTGGTCTGTTTCTAATTGAAAACTCCTTTAGACTGGGCAGGAAGGGCCTCTATCCTGCCCTTCTGCCCCTCCTCATAGAGCTAAGGAAATGTTACTACTGGCTGGGCACAGTGGCTCATGCTTATAATCCCAGAGCTTTGTGAGGCTGAGGCAGGCAGATCATTTGAGGTCAAGAGTTCGAGACCAGCCTGGCCAACATGGCAAAATCCTGTCTCTACCAAAAAATACAAAAATTAGCTGAGTGTGGTGTTGTGTACCTGTAGTCCCAGCTACTCGGGAGGCTGACGCATGAGAATCTCTTGAACCTGGGAGGCGGAGATTGCTGTGAGTCAAGATTGCGCCACTGCACTCCAGCCTAGGCAACAGAGTGAGGCTGTCTCAAAAAAAAAAAAAAGAAAGAAATGTGACTACTAGAACCAGCGTCTTCATCCCTCAGGCCTTCCCCAGTTCTGTCCCCAGACAGCACAGCCCAGGTGTGTACTCCAAGGCCCATGGGGTGGTCAACAGAAGGCTGTATTGGGGGACAGTGGAGGGAGCTGGGACATGTGGGTTGGGGTGCCACACAAGGAACCTGGTGGTGCTGGATGGTGCTTGGGCTGGGTAGAGCAGGGCACTGGTTGCTGGTCTTGGGCTGGGACTCACCCTCCCCACGGAGCCACACTCTAGCCCAGTATTCTAGGTGTCTGTGAATTCAGATTTAAACCTGGCTTTCCCAATCACTGTGAAGATGCACCCGTCCAAGTAGAAAGACAGACTATCTTTTACTCAAGAGTTTGTGACGTTGATCTTGACACATTTGGTATGTGGGCCTTACATATATGTTTACCTGTAGCCCCCATGTTAGCACTGGGCTTTTTTACTGTTTTCTGCATTGCTATAACCCTAGCACCTAGAAGAGTATCTTGGGGCCGGGCATGGTGGCTCACACCTGTTTTCCCAGCAGTTTGGGAGGCCGAGGTGGGTGAATCACCTGAGGTCAGGAATTCGAGACCAGCCTGGCCAACATAGTGAATTCCATCTCTACTAAAAATATAAAAGTTAGCCAGGCGTGGTGACATGCATCCATAATCCCGGCTACTCGGGAGGCTGACGCAGGAGAATCACTTGAACCCAGGAGGTGGAGGTTGCAGTGAGCCGAGATCGTGCCACTGCTCTCCAGCCTGGGGAATAGAGCAAGACTCTTGTCTCCAAAAAAAAAAAAAAAAAAAAAAAAAAAAACAGTGTCTTGCACAGAACACGTGCTTCATTAAGTTGTTGAATGAATGAATAAAAAAGCCTTAGATGATGCCACATACTCAAGGGGACCCCAGAAGTGGCTGGGAACACCATGGCTTTTCTGCTTCAGGGCTGCAGAGTCTCAGGGTCAGTGAGGCCAACTCCACCTTGCAGGAGGCCATAAGCATTACCTGAAGGGCGCCTTCTACGGCCTATGCCTCCCGCATAGCCCCATCTGCAGCTGGAGTTTATAGCCTTAATTGTAAAACGAGCCCACTTGGCAATCAAGGAGATCTAGACCTCAAAACTCTTTGCTGCTTGCTGACTGGATGCGGACATTAACCTCTCTTTTTTTTTTTTTTTTTTTTTTTTGAGGCAGGGTCTTGTTCCATCACTCAGGCTGGAGTGCAGTGGTGCAATCATGGCTCACTGCAGCCTTGACCTCTTAGGCTCAAGTGATCCTCCTCAGCCTCTCAAGTAGCTGGGACCACAGGTGTGTGTCACCACACTCAGCTGAATTTAAAAACTTTTTAAAAATAGAGATGGGGGTCTCACTATGTTGCCCAGGCTGGTCTGGAACTCCTGGACACGAATGATTTTCCCACCTTGGCCTTCCAAAGTGCTGGGATTACAGGTGTGAGCCACCACGACTTGCTGCAATTTCCTTTAAAAAAGGGAACCATCGAACCTCTCCCCAGGGTTGTGAGGCAGGAGAACATGTAACTGACTCCATATTGACTGCTTATGCCAGCGCCGCCACCACCATTGCTGTCTTCATCAGTGTCCAAGGCTGTTCCTGCCACCCAGCGGACTCCCTGTGTGGCATGTGGCAGCCAGTGCCACTGTTCCCTCCCTCCCTCCCTCCCTGCAGACCTGGCGCTTGGGCTGGGAGCTCTATGGGCCTTGGTGGTGGTTTGGGTGAATGGTGCCCTCTGCTGGGCATGGGGGGAAGGGCCTTCAGGGAAACCACACCTGACACTGGCACTCCCTGCAGGCTGGAATCTCCGGGACTTCCTCCTGCTGGAAAGTTCAGTTTCCACCCAGGCAGCACTAGCAGGCCTTGTGAGTCCCTCCACCACCACAACAGTAGTGACAACACGCAGTAGCTTGTGCGCCAGGCACCCTTCCAAGCCCTTGCAGATATCAACTCTTTTACTTGCCCATTTCATCTTATTTATGATTATTATTATTTGAGACGAAGTCTCTCTCTCTTGCCTAGGCTGGAGTGCAGTGACACGATCTCGGCTCACTGCAACATCCGCCTCCCAGGTTCAAGAGATTCTCCTGCCTCAGCCTCCCAAGTAGCTGGAATTACAGGCATGCACCACCACGCTCAGCTAATTTTTGTTATTTTTAGTAGAGACAGGGTTTTGCCATGTTGGCCAGGCTGGTCTCAAACTCCTGACCTCAGGTGATCCATCTGCCTCGGCCTCCCAAAGTGCTGGGATTACAGGTGTGGGCCACCATGCCCAGCCTACTCCCCCATTTTAGATGAGAAAACGGAGGCAGAGAGGTTATGTGGTTCGTCCAAGGCCTCATGCCTAGAAGTGCCGGGATTTGAACTTGTGCTCTCCTGGTTGGATTGTTTTAATGGGAGGCCAGAAGGTGGATTCTGCCTTTATCCTGGAGGGAGTTTGGTCCCTGGAACTCCCCAGCAAGCCTGGAATTGGACACACACGGTGTGGGCTGTAAAAGGGGGTCCCAGGGTGACTGCTCCCACACTTTCAATGGCAGGCCCATCACCTAAGGGCCCTTTCCTAAGTGGCCACCCTCCAACAGTGCCCTGACTGGGTCTTCTCCGAGTCCCTTTGTAGGCCCGGAAGTGAGTGAGGTCCCTGCCTAGAATTGGGGGGCCAGGAATTCAGAGCCTCAGCTCCTCACCAATAGTCTAGGAATGAGAGCGTGCCACCCCCAGGCCTCTCTAGGGACTGGGAAAAGCACACTGTGGGGACACGGCCTATCTGTAGTCCCTTTGGGAAGAAAAAAAGATTGTTGGATCAGGGAAAAGGCATGGTATGAAGTGAGGCCTGGGTGCTGGCCCATCTCTGTCCCCACTGGAGGGGCCCAGGGAGTGCCTTCTTTTGAGCCTCTTTTTCCATCTGTAAAATTTCAGGGATGGATTGGGGCAGTTTTCAAAATGCTCTGGATTTGGGAGTTCATAAGAATACAAGCTGGGAGGATGAGGCTAGAGAGAAGGCTCTCTGGGTACCCCCGACCCCTTCTTCCAATAAAGAAAGCTCCACTTTTTTTTTTTTGGGATGGAGTCTTGCTCTGTTGCCCAGGCTAAAGTGCAATGGCATGATCTCAGCTCACTGAAACCTCTGCTTCCTGGGCTGAAGCGATTCTCCTGCCTCAGCCTCCCGAGTAGCTGGGAGAACAGGCATGCCCCACCACAACCGGCTAATTTTTGTATTTTTAGCAGAGATGGGGTTTCACCATGTTGGCCAGGATGGTCTCGAACACTTGACCTCAGGTGATCCGCCTGCCTTGGCCTCCCAAAGTGCTGGGATTACAAGCGTGAGCCACCGCACCTGGCCAAAGCTCCACTTTTCTTTTCTGTTGGAGTTGGATTCTGGGACTTTGCCTTTTTTTTTTTTTTTTTTTGAGACGGAGTCTTGCTCTGTAGCCCAGGCTGGAGTGCAGTGGCCGGATCTCAGCTCACTGCAAGCTCCGCCTCCTGGGATCACGCCATTCTCCGGCCTCAGCCTCCCAAGTAGCTGGGACTACAGGCGCCCGCCACCTCGCCCGGCTAGTTTTTTGTATTTCTTAGTAGAGACGGGGTTTCACCGTGTTAGCCAGGATGGTCTCGATCTCCTGACCTCATGATCCACCCGTCTCGGCCTCCCAAAGTGCTGGGATTACAGGCTTGAGCCACCGCGCCCGGCCGGGACTTTGCCTTTTAAAAGTCTGGGGGAAAAGATCACTTAATAGAATGAGTGCCAGGGGTGCTTTCAAGGGTCAGTCATCCAAGAGCGAACCCCTCATTCAAGGAAGCCCTGATCTCAACCGGGACCACAATCCCCCTCTCCTGCCCCACCCTGTAGAATGGAGGACTGGCTTTGAAGCATCTGCACAAGTGGATGCTGCAGGTTGACATTAAGGGCAAAAAATTAGAATAATATCTGTGGATTGTGGTGGCATTAAATAACATATCCAAGCTGGATGTGTTGGGGACAGTAAGTCAATATGCCGTGTTATGAAAAGGTATAATGCAAAGTGTGTGTGTAGGCCGGGCACGGTGGCTCACGCCTATAATCCCAGCACTTTGGGAGGCCGAGGTGGGTGGATCACGAGGTCAGGAGTTCAAGGCCAGCCTGATAAACATGGTGAAACCCCGTGTCTACTAGAAATACAAAAATTAGCCAGGCATGGTGGCGGGCACCTGCAATCCCAGCTACTCAGGAGGCTGAGGCAGGAGAATCGCTTGAACCCAGGAGGCGGAGGTTGCAGTGAGCCGAGATCATGCCACTGCACTCCAGCCTGGGGGAGAGAGAGAGACTGTCTCGGGGGGGGGGAAGTGTGTAATGCATAGGGGATACGGATACTGGAAGGAGGCACACCAAAGTGTTGAAACTCAAAATTCAAAGGACCGATGGTCCTCATCATGGCCAGCACATCAGTTGTTTCTGGTTAGTGTCCACTCTGCGTGGTTAGTGCTGGTGTCTTACCAATGCAGTATTTTTACATCTTACAGGCCCTAAACATCAGAGTCCTAAGCTTCCGTTTTGCAGATGAGAAGCAGGCCCAAAGCGAGAGAGTGACTTAATATTGTCCCCATCACAGAGCCCAGGCTCTGATTCTTTCCAAACCACTCGGGGGCTGGTGCCTGGTTCCATTGCCAGGGGACTCTACAGCCATCCACCGAGGCCAGGTGAGGCTGGGAAAGGCTGCTTTTCCTCCAAATATCTCAGGGGAGGAAGGCCAGCCTGAACAGGGGCTGCTTGGTTTCATGATTAGCCGCCACTGAAGATAGAGTTTCTGATTTATCCAGGCTTCTCTGACGGGAGTTGAAGATAACGGGCAGCAGGTGTTTGCTAGCAGACACTCAATCTTCCCACACCCCATCAGCAGACAGCTCTGGCAGAAGGGAATCTGAGGCCCCAGCTCAGTGGGAGAGGCAGGAGGTGGCTTTGTCCTGAGGGCGCCGTGGACCAAGGACAGGTGAGCTTTCTCATCCGACTTCATCCCCTTTTAAGATAGGGTCTCACTCTGTCGCCCAGGCTGGAGTGCAGTGGTGTGATCTTGGCTCACTGCAACCACCACCTCCCGGATTCAAGCGACTGTTGTGCCTCAGTCTCCCGAGTAGCTGGGATTATAGGCACATGCCACCACACCCAGCTAATTTTTATATTTTTAGCAAGGACAGGGTTTCACCGTGTTGGCCAGACTGGTCTCAAACCCCTGACCTCGTGATCCACCCACCTCAGCCTCCTAAAGCGTTGGGATTACAGGTGTGATCCATAATGCCCAGCCCCAACTTCATTTCCTTTGGTTTCCCCATCCAGGGTCTGAGGCTTCAGGCTTCTTAGCCTTATTCTTCAGAGCCTTGGCAGCAAACCTGAGTGTGCATGAGCATCCCATGGAGGGCTTGTCAACCCACAGCAGGGCCCTGCCTAGAGGTTCCGATTCAGCAGGTGGCACTGATACCTTCGGGTCAGGGTCTGTGCTTTGAGCAGAGGCGCTTTGCAGATTTAGTCAGCTTCATGGAAGATGTTTATTTCAACATCAGCAATTTCCTCGGCTTCGCTTCAGATTTTTTTTGCTAACTGCAAAGATGACTTTCAACTTCACGTTAACAAGGACACAAACAGAATTGTTCTATCGCTGCTGCCTATTCCCGATTCCTGCATTTATGCCCTGGTATTGTCAGGAATGTTCCAATTTCGCTGACATCTTGGGTAGGTTCTCCAACTTTGTTTTGCTTGATTTTGATAACCAGATGTCATTTAAAAAAAATACAATGTGGCCATTCTTTAAAGGAGAAAGTCCCCTCAGAGGGTGATTATGAGGATTTAGAGGAAATAAAGTCCTGTCTGGCCTTTAAAAATACTGAATAAATGGTAGCTGTTACCAACTAACAATTTGCATGGACCACGTGCCAGGTATTAATTCATTTAATCTCCACAAAAACTCCCCATTTTGTAAATGTAAAATCTGAGGCAACTAGAGGTTAAATGATGTGCTAGCAAGTAGCAGAGCTCGCTGTTCTCCAACCCCTGCCTTTCAACAGGGACCCCCGCCCCCAGCATAGAAGAGGAAGTCGTCACGCACTGCCCTGCAGGGAGGGCAGCCGCTGTTCCAGAAGATACCTTGCTGGGGCTGTGGAGGGGGTCAGCCTTGGGATAAGAGGTTAATGGTTCTCTCTCATGGAGCAACAGACTTTGCAAAGGAGGGCAAGTCTCCCCTCCCTGAGCCCACCTAGGCATGGAAGCTGACCCTGAGTATCCCCTTGACCCTGAGTATCCCCTGCCATCGAGAGGAAGCTGGGAGGAAGCCGGCAAAGAGCACACTCTTTTTGCAGAACTCTGAAAATTCTAAAAACCATTGAATTGTACACGTTAAACAAGTGAATGGTATGGTATGTGAGTTAGATGCCAATAAAGCTTCTATGGAAAAAACAGTTCACTCCCCAGGCACCTCTGGGAAAAGTTTCTTTAATAAAAAATTCTAGTACATCTACACGATTGTCCTCACCCTTCATCTACAGCAACGCAACAGGGAAAATAAAAAATAAGGGGCAATCTAGACATACTCAGTATAAAAACGCAGAGATCCATCTGAATGGGAGGCCTTAGGGTCTGGAAACCAGAAATGCAGGATGGCCAGTGGACCCAGCAGCTCTGGGCTGCACTTTTGAAGAACTGTCTCTAACGTTTTGAAAATAGCATTTAAAAAAAAAAAAGGTTGCACCAGGAGGCCTGAGAAGGGTCCATTCCAGAGACAAAGCCATCATGGGTCGGTCACAGCAGGCCCAGGACACAGGGCTGAGCATTTTACGGCAGGTGAGAGGCTTCTGGAAACCTGGCCTCTGAGGCAACCCTGGACCAGGTGGAGAGGTTTTCAGTGCTGAAGTCAAACTGCCCACATTCCTCCATCCTCAAAGGCTAAGGAACTAACCACTCTAACGCCAGACTCATAGCCTGTCTCCTCCAAGTTGCTACGGCCACTTCCTGACAAGCTCCAAAGTCCTCGGCTGAAGGGGGGACTCAGACCCCTTGGAGATGCTCTGTGGCCTGACATTTGGTCCCCAGCCCTGCAGGCAGGCGGCCTAGTCGTCCTCCCCGCCACCGTACATGTCTGCCAGCTTCTTGAAGCGGCTGCCCCACTCGTTCAGATAGTTGTAATCTTGGTCCTGGTCAGAGGCGGAGGAGGTGAGGGAGCTCAGGGACGCGGCGTCGGAGCCGCTGCCCTCATAGTCGAACACCAAAAGGGAGTCGTAGGGCGGGGCTGTGGGGTCCGTGTTAGCTGCCTTCAGGTTCTGCGGCAACAGAGAACAGGTGGTTAGAGTGGTGCGCCCTGCCACTTGCCAGCTGCAAGCCTCTATTTTCTCATCTCTGAGCCCCCCCTCCCCTCCCCTCCCCTAAAGTTTCAGAGGTTGAAATGAAAGAATGCATTATTCATGCAGAATTCATTTGCTCAGGGACCAGCACTCAACAAGTGCTCAGTGCAACACAGGCCAGGGGTAAGGGCAAGGATTGAAATCAGACAGCCGGGGCCAGAACTCACACCACACACTAGCTTTGTGGCCTTGGACAAGTCCCTTAACCGCTCTATGCCTGTTTCCTTGTCTGTAAAATGACACAATTTCATATGGGCTTTTTTTCTTCCTTTTTTAAACGATGCACGCCTGTGATACAGCCTTGGGAGGTCTTGAGGACATGTCCCTCCTTCGTACAGGAACAGATGAATAAGTAAATGAGTAAATACCTGTAAAGCAGTTATTAGAATAGCACCTGGCAACAATAGCTATGATTACCTAATCAACACTACGTGCTAGGTCAGTAGTTCCCAAACTTAAATTACCTGGAGAATCTTTTATAAATTCTGGAGCCCAGGCCACACCCAGTTCAATTACACCACAATCTCTGGGGGTGAGCCGAGGCATCAGTGGTTTCTGAAGGTGCCCACGTGATTCCAATATGCAAGCAGGGTCAGGAACCAGTGTGCTGGCGCTGTCCTAGCTGCCTGCTCGTTCGATCTTTGAAGTCCTCTACAGCAGAGGCTCCAAACTTTGCTCTAAGTGCAGTGACCTGGGATCTGTAATTCAAACCCAGGTAGTCTGGCTCCAGAGTATTCAACTGCTGTATGTGAATAAATGAATAAATCGTTCCTAATTTTTTTTTTTTTTTTTTAGATGGAGTCTCCCTTTATTGCCCAGGCTGGATGCAGTGGCGCGATCCCGGCTCACTTCAACCTCCACCTCCCGTTCAAGCGATTCTCCTGCCTCAGCCTCCCGAGTAGCTGGGACTACAGGCATGCGCCATCACGCCCAGCTAATTTTTATATTTTTAGTAGAGACAGGGTTTCACCATGTTGGCCAGGAGTCTCAATCTCTTGACCTTGTGATCTGCCCGCCTCAGTCTCCCAAAGTGCTGGGATTACAGGTATGAGCCACCAGGCCCGACCCTTTTTTTTTTTTTTTTTTTGAGATGGAGTCTCCCTTTGTTGCCCAGGTGTGGGGGGCACACAACAAGACATTCAAGCCTATGTACGAAGCATCTGAGGTTGAGGCATGGAAATATACTGAGGTGCTGTGTGCATGTTGTTTGTACATGAGACTAGATCTCCTGGGCCCTGAAAACAGGACAGGGAGTAGTAAGTGTGATAAGTGCTGAACACAGCCTCCTAAAAATGTTGTTTGAGTGTTTTTTACAAGGCCATGTGTGCCTCATGACCTGACCACAAAGAACCACCTGGTGGATGTCTCGTTTGTCTACACTGTAGTTTAAACAAGCTCTCTCAATAAATACCTGGCAGACACATCTTAGAGCGACGCTCAAAGAACTGCTCCCCACCTGCTCAGCTAGAACTGTCTGAGTACTTCATTCCCGGTGTTCACTACAGCTCTAAGTTGTACCCAGGCTGGAGTGCAGTGGCGCAGTCTTGGCTCACTGCAACCTCTGCCTCCACCATGTTGGCCAGGCTGGTCTCAAACTCCTGACCTCAAGTGATCTGCCCGCCTTGGCCTCTGAAAGTTCTGAGATTACAGGTGTGAGCCACTGAGCCCAGCCTCCTAATCACTTTTTGTTTTTGTTGTTGAGACGGAGTCTCGCCCTGTCACCCAGGCTGGAATGCAGTGGCGTGATCTTGGCTCACTGCAACCTCCGCCTCCTTGGTTCAAGCGATTCTTGTGCCTCAGCCTCCCAAGTAGCTGGGACTACAGGTACCCGTCACCATGCCTGGCTAATTTTTGTATTTTTAGTAGGGACGGGGTTTCGCCATGTTGGCCAGGCTGGTCTTGAACTCCTGACCTCATGATCTACCCGTCTCAGCCTCCCAAAGTGCTGGGATTGCAGGTGTGAGCAATCGCGCCCAGCTCCTCCTAATCATTTTTAACCACTCTGCAAGTGGGAGTTCCATGGAGGAAGAAACAAACCCTAGAAGTTACTCAAATAAGCCAGAGGTCACAAGCTGGTTGGTGGTGGAGTCAGGATTTGAACCCAGACCCAAGACTCCAGGGCCCATGCTTGTTCTCCTGTGTGGCTGGTGCTGGGCTTGAATAAAGGGTGGCCCTCGACTGACCTGCCACGTCTCACCTCGATTATAAAGTTGCCGATTTCATCTGGGTTGGCTGGCCGAGGACGGTACATGGGTGTGGGAATGAAGGTTGGTGCCACGTCATTGCGGAGAACCACCTCCGGCCTGGCCTCCAGACCTCGGTGGAGCTGGGTGATGTCATAGTCCTGTGGGGAAATGCAGGAGAGCAGGGGACTGAGGACTCCCGTCCCCCCCTCCTGCCACTTACATCTCACTGACCCCACACCCCCTACCCTTTGGATACTCTGGCTCATGGGGAGGTCTTACAAGACAGATGATGTCAGAGACTTTGGAAAACCCTCGTTTCCATCCTCCCTTGTCCTAGCAAATTAAACACAGGCTCGAGGTTAACTTGGCGAGGGCCAAAGAGATTACAGCAATGGACCAGAGAAGCGCTGGAGGATGGAAGAAAAGGAAGACGCAAGCTTCATGCCAGGGCCTGGTCAACACAGCTAACTTGATCAGTTGGTTGACCCAATGGCTTAGCCCTGCCAGTGGACTTGGGGGCACCCACCTCCCAATCCCAGAGCCCCCAGTGCCCCACCTGGTCCTCTTCGCCACCCCCCTCTTCGCCGTAGTAGAAGACATTGTCACGGGTGTCATCTTCTGGGAGTAGGAGGGGCTCCTTGACCTTCCGCTTCTTTCTCACCAACAAGAGCAGCACCAGCAGGAGGACTGCAAGGGTTGGGGAGTGTGAGTGTTCCCTCTGCAACCACACAGTGGGCCAAGACCCCCAGGCCCTCAGAGCCCCTCTAACTGCCGATGTCCTCACTCAGTAGCCAGAGCTTAACATGCTACAATGGCTTCACTTGTACCTAGGAAAACTTCAACTCCTCATCAAGGCTGGCAGGATTTGGTCCCAGCCTATGCCTCCCAGTCCCCCTAAGGTCTAGGCACACTGGCCTCCTCTGTGTTCCTTGAATGCCCCCAGCAGCTCCCCCTTAAGAACCTTCATACAGGCTCCTTCCTCACCTGGCAGACTCTATGCCTACATATGGCTCCCACGTGTCAGCTCTCAGCTTAATATCACCTCCTCCTAGAAGATTCTGACTTCCTTCTCCCCACCCATAATGCTGTCAGTCTAACCAGATTGGTGGTACTGATCCTTAAGAAAAAATTCTGTCGAAATGTCGGGATGGGAACCTCCCAACAGATGTTGTCTTTCAGTGAGACTCTCTTTTAGTCACCACATGTCCCCTAACTAGCCACAGACTTTAAGAACAAGATAATGCAACTTTCATAGGGTACAGTAATTTAAACTTAGGTGAAATGCAGTGTTGGAATTTTTTTTTTTTTTTTTTTTTTGAGATGGAATCTCACTCTTATAGGCTAGAGTGCACTGGTGCAATCTCAGCTCACTGCAACCTCCGCCTCCCCGGTTCAAGCCATTCTCCCTGCTTCAGCCTCCCTAGTAGCTGGTATTACAGGCGCCTGCCACCATGCCCAGCTAATTTTTGTATTTTTAGTACAGACAGGGTTTCACCATGTTGGCCAGGCTGGTCTCGAGCTCCCAACCTCAAGTGATCCAACTGCCTTGGCCTCCTAAAATGCTGGGATTACAGGTATGAACCATTGCACTTGGCCGGAATTTTTTTTTTTTTTTTTTTTTTTTTTTGAGATGGAGTCTCACTCTGTCACCCAGGCTGGAGTACGGAGTCTCACTCTGTCACCCAGGCTGGAGTACGGTGGCACAATCTCGGGTCACTGCAATCTCTGCCTCCCAGGTTCAAGTGATTCTCCTGCCTCAGCCTCCTGAGTAGCTGGGATTACAGGAGCCCACCACCATGCCTGGCTAATTTTCGTATTTTATTATTATTTTTTCTTTACCTATTTTTGAGACAGATTCTTGCTCTGTCACCCAGGCTGGAATACAGTGGTGTGACCTCAAATTTTTGTATTTTTAGTAGAGACAGGGTTTCCCCACATTGGCCAGGCTGGTCTCTAACTCCTGACCTCAGGTGATCTGCCCACCTCGGTCTCCCAAAGTGCTGGGATTACAGGCATGAGCCACCATGCCCAGCCCCAGTGTTGGAATTTTAAGAGGGTCTGGCTTCAGTGACGTGGTCTAAAAGGCTGGCAGGCTATTTGGACATGGGGGGACTGGCCAACTGGTTCCTGGCTGCCTTCTCTGTCATGCCTACACACAGCTAAGAGGGGACCCTCTAGCCGTCTCTCTATGGCAGTTCGATGAGAGAGCACACACCGCTGCTCAGGATCATTACTTTTTTGCCTGCTGATGGAACTGCTGTCTGTCCTTGGCCAGACAAAACAGACCCAACCTTCCTTGGGAGTCCACGGGTTCTGAGGATGCACACGCATGTGAGCTAGATGGTAACCTCTCCTCTCCCGAATCTGGGGGAAGGCAAGACGCCAAGCGGATGTCTCTGAACCCAGGCCTAACTGCCTACTGACACCTCCACTTGGACTGGCCTGGCAAGTCTCTTCCCATGGTCCTTCCCAAACTGGCAAATGGAAATTCCATGTTTCTCCTTAAGCCAAAAGCCTTGCAATCATCGATGGCTCTTACCCTCAACTCCACACATCAATCTGAAGGGACTCTACCTTGAAACATGACCACCACTGACCACCTCAATGCTGCCATCCTGGCCTGAGCCTCCATCACCTTGCCCCTGGATTACAGCAACAGCCTCCTAAATGATCTCCCTGCCTCCACCTTTGCCCCCATATAGTCTGCTCAGCAAGAATCCTGCAAAATTTAAGTCAAATCACATCACCCCTCTGCTCAAAACCTTCTGATAACTTTTGGTTCTACCCAGAGTCTTCACAATAGCCTATGAGGCCCAACACGACTGGGCCCCTGTGCCCATCACCTCTCTGACCTAATTTCCTACTTTCCTGGGTTTTTGTTTGTTTGTTTTAAGGCAGAGTCTTGCTCTGTTGCTCAGGCTGGAGTGCAATGGTGTGATCTCTGCTCACTGCAACCTCCACCTCCTGGGTTCAAGCAATTCTCCTGCCTCAGCCTCCCAAGTAACTGGGATTACAGGCACGTGCCACTATGCCTGGTTAATTTTATATTTTTAGTAGAGACAGGATTTCACCATGTTGGCCAGGGTGGTCTCGAACTCCTGACCTCAAGGGCCTTGACCTCCCAAAGTGTTGGGATTACAAGTGTGAGCCACTGCGCCCAGCGAAAAGCATTTTCTTGTATTCATGTGATTGGTCTCTGACTGACGATGTGTGTTGTCTATGTTAAGACCAAGTCAAAAGGTGGAAAAAACAACTGTGATAGGTTCTGTCTTTACAGCCAAGAAATTTGTTTTTAACTAAACATTTCCTCCCACTAGACCAGTCATTTGCAAACTCTAGCATGTATCAGAATGCCTTAGGAGCTTGTTAACATGCAGATTACTGGGTTCTATTCCTACATTTCTGAATCAGTAAATCTGGAGTAGGTGCTGAGAATTTGCCTTTCTAGTAATAGCAAATTCCTGGGGATGCTAATGCTGTTGGAAATCACCCTTTCAGAACCACTGACGACCTGGTGGCAGGGCCGAGTCTGTTTGCTCACCACTGTATCGCCAAAGCCTGGTACATTCCACAAGCCCCACAATGATTGACTGATGCTCCTAGAATTAGGAGTTTAAAGAGTGGGCCAGACACAGTGACTCACACCTATAATCCCAGCACTTTGGGAGGCCAAGGTGGGTGGATTGCTTGAGCCCAGGAATTCAAGACCAGCCTGGGCAACACAGTGACACCCCGTATTTACAAAAAATACAAAAATGAGCTGGTCGTGGTGGCCCACACCTGTAGTCCCAGGTACTTGGGAGGCTGAGGTGGGAAGGTCATTTGAGCCTGGGAGGCAGAAGCTGCAATGAGCCGAGATCATGCCACTGCACTCCAGCCTGGGCGACAGACTGAGACCCTGTCCTTTTTTTTTTTTTTTTTTTGAGACAGAGTCTTGCTCTGTCGCCCTGGCTGGAGTGCAGTGGCACGATCTCAGCTCCCTGCAAGCTCCGCCTCCCAGGTTCACGCCATTCTCCTGCCTCAGCCTCCCGAGTAGCTGAGACTACAGGTGCCCACCACCACGCCCGGCTAATTTTTTTTTTTTTTTTTTTTTTTTTTAGTACAGATGGGGTTTCACTGTGTTAGCCAGGATGGTCTCGATCTCCTGACCTTGTGATCTGCCAGCCTCGGCCTCCCAAAGTGGCTGGGATTACAGGCGTGAGCCACCGCGCTCGGCCGAGACCCTGTCTTAAAAAAAATGTTTAAGGGGTGGGCAGGCGATGTTGGTGGCCTCTTAGTTCCAGGAGCTGAAGTTCAACATAGAATCCTGTCTTTCAACTCCCCCATCCTCAGGGAGGGGGTGGGGGCCTGGTACTCACGCAGCAGAGCCAGGACAGCCCCCAGCACAGGGAGGATGAAACCCCCCTTCCAGGGATCAGGGCATTTCTCGACATGGCCGTGGCAGTCACACACGGTGGCCCTGATCACTGTCAGCTGCTCCTTGTTGCCATGGTCAGACAGAGAAAGGTGCACGTCATATGTGTCCTGCTTCAGGAACTTCTTCAGGGACAAGACCACTGTGTCATCTGGAGTGAACAGATCATTGATTAGCTGTGGGATAGCATCAGTGCAGGGATCTGAGTACACCATGATGAAAGTTTGAGAATACGGCTTCCACATGTGGGCAAAGGGGAGAAATACTCCACAAGCACACTTTGGAAAATAGCAGTAAAAGCTGATCTTTGGCTAAAGCAAAACTCACCATAATGAAAAGGATTATTGGGATAAAAATATTCGTTTGTCATTTTACTTTTAAAAAATCGATAATCACAGTATTTTTATAACATGAAGTTTTAAAAGCCATGTCATGCAGGACCAATAACTTCTTTGCATCATTGGCTGCTACACTGTTTTTTTCCTTCAAAAAGAATACTCTTTCTAAAAGACAGCTAACCCAATTTCTTTTTTAAAGTAAAAGCAACTTTATTAAGAAAGTAAATGAGGGCCGGGCACAGTGGCTTATGCCTGTAATCCCAGCACTTTGAGAGGCCGAGGAGGATAGATCACGAGGTCAAGAGATCGAGACCCTCCTGGCCAACATGGTGAAAACCTGTCTCTACTAAAAATATAAAAATTTGGCCAGGCACGGTGGCTCACACCTGTAATCCCAGCACTTTGGGAGGCTGAGACGGGTGGATCACAAGATCAGGAGATCGAGACCATCCTGGCTAACACGGTGAAACCTTGTCTCCCCTAAAAATACAAAAAAAAATTAGCCGGGCGTGGTGGTAGGCGCCTGTAGTCCCAGCTACTTGGGAGGCTGAGGCAGGAGAATGGCGTGAACCCGGGAGGCGGAGCTTGCAGTGAGCTGAGACTGTGCCACTGCACTCCAGCCTGGGCGACAGAGCAAGACTCTGTCTCAAAAAAATAAAAATAAAAACAAAAACAAAAAAAACCAAAAATTAGCCAGGTATGATGGCACGCGCTTGTAGTCCCAGCTACTTGGGAGGCTGAGGCAGAAGAATCGCTTGAACCCAGGAGGTGGAGGCTGCAGTGAGCCAAGATCATGCCACTGCACTCCAACCAAAGGACAGAGCAGGACTCTTGTCTCAAAAAAAAAAAAAAAAAAAAAAGAATGTAAAGGAATAAAGAATGGCATAGGCAGAGCAGCTGATAGCTAACCCAATCTTATATGAAACACCCATATTTCCAACTAAGCATTCAATTTTTTTGAGACTAAGTCTTGCTCTGTCGCCCAGACTAGAGTGCAGTGGCGTGATCTTGGCTCACTGCAACCTCCGCCTCCTGTGTTCAAGTGATTCTCCTGCCTCAGCCTCCTGAGTAGCTGGGATTATAGGCACCTGCCACTGTGCCTGATTACTTTTTGTATTTTTAGTAGAGAGAGGCTTTCACCATCTTGGTCAAGCTGGTCTCAAACTCCTGGCTTTGTGATTCACCTGCCTCGGCCTCCCAAAGTGCTGGGATCACAGGCGTGAGCCATGGTGCCTGGCCTTCAATTTTTTTTTTTTTTTTTTGAGACGGAGTCTTGCTCTGTCCCCCAGGCTGGAGTGCAGTGGCGCAATCTCAGCTCACTGCAACCTCCGCCTCCTGGGTTCATGCCATTCTCCTGCCTCAGCCTCCCAAGTAGCTGGGACTATAGGCACTTGCCACTACGCCCGGCTAATTTTTTGTATCTTTAGTAGAGACGGGGTTTTACTGTGTTAGCCAGGATGGTCTCGATCTCCTGACCTCGTAATCTGCCCGCCTCGGCCTCCCAAAGTGCTGGGATTACAGGCGTGAGCCACTGCACCCAGCCTCAATTTTTTTTTTTTTAGACAGAGTCTTGCTGTATCACTCAGGTTGGAGCACAGTGGCGCGATATTAGCTCACTGCAACCTCTGCCTCATGGGCTCAAGCGATTCTCCTGCCTCGGCCTCTGGAGTAGCTGGCACTACAGGTTTGCGCCACTATACCCAGCTAGTTTTTGTATTTTTAGCAGAGGTGGATTTTGTGCCAGGCTGGTCTCGAGCTCCTGACCTCAGGTGATCTGCCCACCTCAGTCTCCCAAAGTGCTGGGATTACAGACATGAGCCACGATGCCGGGCCACATTCAATTATTAATAAAACTAAATGCACATGACTTGGTTATGTAAGTGCTAATGTTAAGCAAATCGGAGCTGATGCTAACCTGTGTTATCACAGCATCGGTGATCACACAAGCGCAGGAATGCCAGAAATGAGGCTGCAGCAGGTATTGGGCTAACTGGCCTTCCAAGGCCCAGGGGGTGGCAGGCTAACCACAGAGCAGAAGAGGCCACTGCACACTGGGCACCACTTAGGGGACATGCGTGGCAATCCCACAGTGGAGAAGGGGCTATGTGTGCAGTGGCCTCTTTAAAGAAAGGCCTTTGCTTTAGACTCAACTTTCTCAAGAAGGGAGCTGTTAGCCTGTGTGGAAGTTTTTTCATCGTGCAGGATCTGCCACCACAGCATTGCAGGTTTGTACCACTAAATGCCAGTAGTGCCCCCAATCATTGGGGCAATCAAAAACCCCCAAGTTTCTACCCGCCCCTCCCTCCCCATCCCAGGTTGTCAGCCTATCTCAGCACAGATTTCAAGTTTTTTCTGTTAAAATGCTCTGCACTCTCGCTGGGCTCCTCCTTAGTCAAAGGGCCAGAAGGCAGAATCCACTCTGTCCCCATTTAGTGCCAGGAGGCAGGGACAGCTCTCCGGGCTGAACAACTAGTCGACCATGTGGAGCGGCCAACACAGGGTATCTGTCACTAAAACATCTCTGCCACCCTGTAAGGCGGATTTCTCAGTTGTTGATGATGATGGCAGTGGTGACTAAATAGGCACTTTTTTTTTTTTTGGAGACAGAGTCTCTCTCTGTCACCCAGACTGGAGTGCAGTGGCACGATCTCAGCTCACTGCAACCTCTGCCTCCCAGGTTCAAGTGATTCTCCTGCCTCAGCCTCCTGAGTACCTGGGATTACAGGCACACGCCACCACACACCTAGCTAATTATTTTTTGTATTTTTAGTAGAGACAGGGTTTCACCATGTTGGCCAGGATGGTCTTGATCCTCAAGCTCATGATCCGCCCACCTCAGTCTCCCAAAGTGCTGGGATTACAGGCGTGAGCCACAGTGCCCAGCTAAATGGGCACTTACTAAGTGCCAGGTCCTACCCTGATCCTCACCATCGCTTTAAGAGGTGGGAACTGCTGTTATCCTCATTTTACAAATGCAGAAATTGAGGCTTAGGGAGTTAGGTAACTAGCCTGAGGTCACATGGAGTAGAGTCTGGATTAATTTCCCTGACAAGAGGACAAGGGCAAACAGAAAAATGAAATTAAAGCCAAGAACCAGGTTATCAATACTGTTCCAGGTATTAATAACATTGGGTTTTGGACATAATGCTTATGCTTTCCCCCCCCACACACCATGGTGAGTGAGACTGCCTAGATTAAAATCTTGATAGGCCAGGTGTGGTGGCTTATGCTTGTCATCTTGGCACTTTGGGAGGCCAAGGTGGGAGGATCACCTCAAGTCAGGAGTTCAAGACCAGCCTGGCCAACATGGCAAAACCATGCCTCTACTAAAAAATACAAAAATTAGACGGGCATGGTGACAGGCACCTGTAATGTCAGCTACTCAGGCAGGGATAATTGCTTGAACCCAGGAGGCAGTAAGCTGAGATTGTGCCACTGCACTCCAGTCTGGGAGACAGAGTGAGACTGTCTCAAACAAAAAACAACAACAACAACAACAAAAAACCCTAGTGACATTTTTATTTTATTTGAGATACAGTCTCACTCTGTCCCCCAGGGTGGAGTGCAGTGACACAATCTCGGCTCACTGAAACCTCCACCTCCCAGGTTCAAGCGATCCTTCTGCCTCAGACTCCCGAGTAGCTGGGACTATGGGCACACGCCACCATGACTGGCTAATTTTTCAGTAGAGACAGGGTTTCACCATATTGGCCAGGCTGGTCTTGAACTCCTGACCTCGTGACTTGCCCGCCTCAGCCTCCCAAAGTGCTGTGATTAGAGGTGTGAGCCACCACATGTGGTCGTGACATTAATTTTTAAAGCCATAATACAACCGGGTGCGGTGGCTCACGCCACCGCACCCCTTGTAATCCCAGCACTTTGGGAGGCTGAGGCGGGTAGATCACGAGGTCAGGAGCTCAAGGCCAGCCTGGTCAAGATGGTGAAACCCCATCTCTACTAAAAAAACACAAAAATTAGCCGGCATGGTGGCGGGCGCCTGCAGTCCCAGCTACTCGGGAGTCTGAGGCAGAGAATCGCTTGAATGCAGGAGGCAGAGCTTGCAGTGAGCCGAGATCACGCCACGCCCTCCAGCCTGGGCAACAGAGCGAAACTCTGTCTCAAAACAAAAAACAAACAAACAAAAAAGTCATAATGCTTCTGGCAAGATACTTCAGCTTCTGTAAGCCTTGATTTCCTCATCTGTAAAGTGTGTGTGTGTGTGTGTGTGTGTGTTTGTGTGTGTGAGAGAGAGAGAGAGAGAGAGAGAGAGAAACCTGCTCACAGGCTGCTGTGAGGATGAAGGAATCTAAGCTACATAGAGCATGTGACGTGGACCTGGCACAGAGCATGCTCAGTGAGTGGTGGCTACGATCACTGTGCTGGGTCCTGACTCTTGCTATGTGACACGGGCCAAGTCACACCCTCCCTCTCGAGGCCTCAGTTTTTCCGTCTACACAGGAAGGCAGCTGGGCTAAAATGGTCTTTTAGGGGTCCTGTGGAATTCCAAAGGCCTCCACCAGGTTAATAAATGGCATCTGATTGAGGTTCTAGAGGAGACCGTTGCCCCCATGGCCCAAAAGCTGCTAGGATGAGAACGTGTGCAGAATCCTGGTGTGGGGCAGATGCCCACTAGTGGAACTGGCACCCACCCGCTACCACCACTCACTCAGGTACCTTTCTCGTTGACCTCTGCCGTCCAGTAGATGTCTGAGTCGTCTGTGAGCTGGGCCTGGAAAGGGGAGGTGTGGGGGGACAGGTCCTTGTCCGTGATGTTCAGCACCTGGGACTCAGGGCTTTGGTTGCAGATGGTGATCTCACGGGGCTCAGGGACTGGGCCATGGTCGTTGACATCAATCAGTGTTAGCAGGAGGGTTCCCGTGCCAGTGGTGGGAGGGCTTCCTGTTTATAAAGACACATATGATGAGCTCCCTGTGACCCACCGAGTCAGCCTCAAGGGGGTTCCTGTTTACCGCCCAGCTCTCGCCTCTTAAGACCTTCCATGCCCTTGCTTCCAATACACGGCACATACATGCCAATCAGGCCATCATTCTCATTTCGGTAAACAGCAGACATTACTAACTATCACAGCACAGTTGCAGCCACTTCATCCAGACAGCCATTATAACCACAAAGCGAATCCTACTGGCTACCTCAGGGTTACTCCAGTGTTTGGTCCATCAGCTTCAGGGAAGCCTCCCTTCACAGCCCCGCTGCAGCCTCACACCTGCCTGCAGGTCCTGGTTCAACACATGTCAACAAGAGGTGACAACTATGCCATAACCCCCCATCTGTCATGGTGTGGCATCACTGATCTGTCATGGCACTTTCCAGTCAGCCCCTAGTAATCAATCACAAGGGAAAACTGACAGGCCAATTCAGGACCCAGTGAACCAAAAACTAAGGCTGAAGGGACTCTCCTAATGCTGATGTTTTATTTACTTATTTATTTTGAGAGTCTTGCTCTGTTGCCCAGGATGGAGTGCAGTGGCACAATTTCGGCTCACTGCAACCTCTGCCTCCTGGGTTCAGGTGATTCTCATGCCTCAGCCTCCTGAGTAACTGGGACTACAGGTGTGTGCCACCATGCCCAGCTAATTTTTTTTTTTTGTCATTAGTTATCATTAATTTATTATAAAAGAGAAATATGGAAATTATTTACACGATGAAAGATTTCAGAACTTCAGTGGAATGGGCAGCTTCACGTTGATGCCATTTCAATAGTGAATTATTTCAGTCTATGTACTTTCCAAGAATGTCACCATCTCTAAATAGGAAATAATCCTTGTCATCTAGAACTACTTTGGTGCCTCCATATTCTGGGAGAAGAACTTTATCTCCAACTTTCATGCTAACTGGTCGAATCTCTCCACCCTTTCCTTTAGAACCCGATCCAACAGCGACTACTGTTGCTGCAATACTTTTCCTTGAGATTTTTCTGGAAGCATAATGCCTCCTTTGGTTACAGTTTGCAGCACTTCTTTCAGCCAATACTTGGTCAAAGAGTGGAAGAAACTGTCTAAATGCTTGTCCTGCCATGATGCCCTCTGCCTCAGACTCGTACTCTGCTCGTATAGTGCTGCAACCCTGTCGACAAGTGAAAAGACCGCCTGGGCACAGGCGCGCTTGCCCCAGCCCCCGCTGTTCACCCTTGTCCCTCCCCGTGAGGGAGAGCGGTTGCCCGAAGGCATGCTGTGATTCGCCCCAAGGGCCCTGTGCAGGTCGTAAGGCGGGGAACTGGGAGGCGGCACACTCAGGTAACTTTTTATGTTTTTAGTAGAGACAGGGTTTCGCCATGTTGGCCAGGCTGGTCTAGAACTCTTGACCTCAGGTGATTCGCCCGCCTCGGCCTCCCACAGTGCTGGGATTACAGACTTGAATCACCACACCCGACCCTAACTCTTATTTTTTAATGTTTCATTTTTTTGTAGAGACATGGTCTCTGTATGTTTCTCAGGTCAGCCTTGAACTCCTGGGCTCAAGTGATCCTCCTACCTAGGCCTCTTAAAGTGCTGGGATTACAGGCCTGAGTCACCACACCTGGCTCCCTCCCAACTCTTGGGTTTTAGGGAAATTGGAACCACGGCCAGTCCCTAGGATCACTCTTTTGTTGTTGTTGTTGCTTTTTGAGATAGTCTTGCTCTGTCGCCCAGGCTAGAGTGTAGTGGCACAATCTTGGCTCACTGCAGCCTCCGCCTCCCAGGTTCAAGCGATTCTCCTGCCTCAGCCCCCCGAGTAGCTGGGACTACAGGCATGCGCCACCATGCCCAGCTAATTTTTTGTATCTTTAGTAGAGATGGGGTTTCACCGTGTTGGCCAGGCTGGTCTCGAACTCCTGACCTCAGGTGATCCACCCGCCTTGGCCTCCCAAAGTGCTGGGATTACAGGCATGAGCCACTGCGCCTAGCCTAGGACCAGTCTTTAAAAGACTCCTCTGAAAGACCCCTTTGACCGTCTGGACCGGTTTGCAAATAGCCCTCCCAGACACATGTTCCCAGCTGTGGAGGGAACATGCTGTGCTGTGTCATGTGACCTGAGAACCAAAAGTGGCCCTTGTGGGAAGGCTGGGAGGATGCTCTCACCATCGTCCACGGCCAAGACCATGACTTCGTAGATGTTGTTTCTCACAAACCGCTCATCCTCACGGTCTAGGGTGCCCGCAACAGTGACCTGCCCGCTGTCTGGGTCCATGGCTAGCCACCCTGCTGGGTCTCTCAGGATGCGGTAGCTGGAGAGAAAAAGTTGAGACGAGTAACATCCAGAATATTTAGAATTCTGTAGAACTGTGTAGCGCCACAAGGAGAGACCTGTGGTCTGACCCCGGCGACACGTGAAAAGACTGCCTGGGCGCAGGCGCGCTCGCCCCAGCCCCTGCCGCTCACCCCCTTATCCTTCCCCATGAGGGAAGGCAGTTGCCCCAAGGCGCGTCATTCAGGGCCTCGTCATACCAACTGGCTGATGGCCTCTGGGCACCTAAGCAGGATCATATGGAAAATGCACCTCGCCCATAAACGGGGTCCTAAAGCAGCAGGTGCAGGAGTCCCAAGAGGGATACATGACAGAGTGAGAAATACCTGCCCCCAAACCCCTATTCAGTCTTCAGCCTCAAAGAGGGTAGGAAGAAGAGGACCTATGCAGGAGGAATATTCCTATTTAACAGTCTCTACGGTAATCAGAACAAACGCTGGCCATAATCACCCACCCGCCAACTGTACCAGTGCATGCTGCTCACCGAGCCCCGCTCCTGAGTACCTGATCTTTTGATTCTCCTTGTCAGGGTCTTTTGCAGTGTAGATACACACAGCCTCCCCAGTGGGGATGCCCTCCTGGACCTCAACGACTTTGGAGGGCGGGACAAACACGGGTGCCTCATTCACATCCTCCACGTGGACCACTATGGTGGCTGTTGAGGTTGGGAGCTTCAGCACAAAAGGGGCCTCATTGGTCACTTCAACGTATAGGGTGTGCTGGTTTTTGGCCTCAAAATCCAAACCCTAGGAGAGAAGAGGAAGAAGGACCTGAACCACCATTTTGAGAGGAGTACAGTACAGTTGAGATGTCAGAAGGAAAGAGCCAATACTGAGGGGCTTTAGCCCCCACTAGCAACCATGCTGCCCCTTCTCTGTCCCATGAACACTCCTGTGTTTCCTGAGTGCACATCTTTTTTTTTTTTTGAGACGGAGTCTCGCTCTATCACCCAGGCTGGAGTGCAGTGGCCGGATCTCAGCTCACTGCAAGCTCCGCCTCCCGGGTTTACGTCATTCTCCTGCCTCAGCCTCCCGAGTAGCTGGGACTACAGGCGCCCGCCACCTCGCCCGGCTAGTTTTTTGTATTTTTAGTAGAGACGGGGTTTCACTGTGTTAGCCAGGACGGTCTCGATCTCCTGACCTCGTGATCCGCCCACCTCGGCCTCCCAAAGTGCTGGGATTACAGGCATGAGCCACCGCGCCCGGCCTAGGACCAGTCTTTAAAAGACTCCTCTGAAAGACCCCTTTGACCGTCTGGACTGGTTTGCAAATAGCCCTCCCCGACACATGTTCCCAGCTGTGGAGGGAACATGCTGTGCTGTGTCACGTGACCTGAGAACCAAAAGTGGCCCTTGTGGGAAGGCTGGGAGGATGCTCTCACCATCGTCCACGGCCAAGACCATGACTTCGTAGATGTTGTTTCTCACAAACCGCTCATCCTCACGGTCTAGGGTGCCCTGAGTGCACATCTTATGGGGCCTCTCAGACCATCCTAAAGGTAACTGTATTAATAAGCCCTAGAACAATGGTTCCCAGTGGAGTGGTGGTGACGTTTGAGAAAATTGGGAGGCCTGGCATTGTGGCTCACGCCTGTAATCCCCACACTTTGGGAAGCCAAGGCTGCTGGATTGCTTGAGACCAGGAGTTCAAGACCAGCCTGGGCAACGTGGCGAGGCCCGATCTCTACAAAAATACAAAAAAAATACAAAAATTAGCTGGGCCTGGTGGTGCATGCCTATAGTCTCAGCTACTTGGGAGGCTGAGGTGGGTGGATCATTTGAGCCCAGGAGGTTGAGGGTGCAATGAGCCAAGACTGTGCCACTATACTCCAGCCTGGGTTGACATACCAAGCCCCTGTCTCAAAACAAAACAGATTGTAGAAGCATTTCTAGTTGTCGTAATGACGGGATACCACTGGCATTTCCAGGCTGGGGCAGGGACGATGTGTCTCAGAATCAGAATGCTACAGACACGAGGAGCTGTTCCATATCCCATGTGACTTGCTAATATCCCCATGGACATTAGTACACTCCCGGATGTGAAAAATCTGTTTAATATAGAGTCTAGAATACATTTTACATAAGCCAAGTTTTTGTGTGGTTTTAGTACATACTGCATCTTCTAGGAATGCAGCCCATGGACATTAATACACTCCTGGAGTGTGGATGTGAAAAATCTGTTTAATATAGAGTCTAGAACACATTTTACATATAAGCCAAGTTTTTGTGTGGTTTTAGTACATACTGCATCTTCTAGGAATGCAGCTACTGAGGGGAGCTCCTATTTTAATTTGTTCAGGACTTCAAGAGTTGTTTCTTCACTGTTCTGAAGACATCAACATAACTTGCAGTTTGAGCTACCAGGGTAACACAGTGTCTGCTGCCTTTGGACGATTCTACAAATGGATGTGGGGAACTGACCACTTCATTATGTTTTCTAGTATAGCTGTGCCCAAAAGTTTACATATCAAAATATTTTATATTCAGTAAACATTTTTGTAAAATTTTAAATTTTTATTTGAGACAGGATCTTGTTCTGTTACCCAGGCTGGAGTACAGTGGCTTGATTATGGCTCACTGCAGCATCGACCCTTTGGGCTCAAGCAATCTTCCCACTTCAGCCTCCTGAGTAGCTGGGACTACAGGTGTGTGTCACCACATCCACGCTGGAGTGCAGTGATGCACACTCGGCTCACTACAACCTCCTCCTCCCGGGATCAAGCGATTCTCCTCTCAAGTAGCCTCAGCCTCTCAAATAGCTGGGACTACAGGCGCGTGCCACCACGCCCAGCTAATTTTTGTATTTTTAGAAAATACAAGAGAGACGGGCTTCACCATGACGGCTGGTCTCGAACTCCCGACCTCAGGTGATCTGTCCGCCTCGGCCTCCCAAAGTGCTGGGATTACAGGCATGAGCCATCATGCCCAGCCCCAGCTAATTTTTTGTACTTTTAGTGTAGACAGGACTTCTCCATGTTGTCCTGGTTGGATTTTTTCTTTATTTTAGTTAGGATATTCTCTATTTTTAGAAATCATGAGTTAGGTTAGTTATATTATAAATGAACTTCATTTCACATCATTTCACAATGTCGAAGTGGCATTCCAAAGTATTTGTTGCAGAAAAGAAGATAGCAAACCCCAGTCTTTAAAATATATTATTTCATACAATATTTTATATTCTCAAACCACACCATTCTCAAACCACACCATTCTTCGCAGTAAACCAGGAAGTAAAAGAAACTGATGCGCCGGGCATGGTGGCTCACGCCTGTAATCCCAGCACTTTGGGAGGCCGAGGCGGGAGGATCACCTGAGGTCGGGAGTTTGAGACCAGCCTGACCAGCATGGAGAAACTCCATCTTTACTAAAAATACAAAAAAATTAGCCAGACACGGTGGCACAGGCCTGTAATCTCAGCTACTCAGGAGGCTGAGGCAAGAGAATCGCTTGAACCCGGGAGGTGGAGGTTGTGGTGAGCCAAGATCATGCCATTGCACTCCAGCCTGGGCAACAAGAGTGAAACTTGGTCTCGAAAAAAAAAAGAAACTGATGCAAGATTAGGCCCATCTTCTTTTTTTTTCTTTTTTAGTGCTGATGGGATCTCGCTATGTTCACCAGACTGATCTGAAACTCCTGGCCTCAAGCGATCCTCCCACCTCAGCCTCCTAAAGTGCTAGGAATATGTGTGAGCCACTGGGCCTAGCCTCATTCAGACTTTTTGACCCAACCCACGTCCTATACTCCAATAAAGACAAAAATACATACACACAAAAAAGAGACTTTTTGAGAGGCAGGAGCGTGCCTAAGTACTAGGTGATTCAAAACATTTTATTATCTAAACACCTAGACATGAGTTTTAAAGTAAATGCAAAGTCAACATGGATTTCAATAAAATGGACCCTCTATGTGAGACTGGTCTGGGGTAGCCACTGGACACTTTGGTCTAGGAGGAGGCTCCACTGATGTGCTTCAGTTAGATCAATGACTCTTACCTATTTATGAAGTGGGCTCCCGGGTAAGATTTAGTTTGAACAAAGGGACTCCCCAACACGAGAGTGGTAGAACACTGTTGGGAGCCACTGGGCTGGTACGATTCCTGGTGACTAGCCCAAGGTAGACAGTGGCTCCTCGTCCTGAAGGCTGCAGACCTGACCACCCCAGGTATAGCCATTGTCTGAGGCCGGAACTCACTCACCTTCCTGGTTGTCAGGATGCCCTGGTTGCTCTCAGGGTGGGTGGCGATGGTAAAATGGTCCCCGTCGTCACCGCCCACGATGAGGTAGGTGGCACGCCACGCTGGTGAGTTGGGGGCGTCCAGATCAGTGACCGTCAGCCTCTGCACCTCACGGCCCACTGCATTCTCAGGCACATGGGACTCATACTGCCAGTGTGAGAAGCACAGTGCTGTTAGAGCAGAGAACAACTCTCCCACTCCAGAGGCTGAGAAGCCTCCATCCAACCTCAGGGCATCCTCACGCCTTTACCCTTTCCTGGACCACCCACCCACTTTGCAGGGTTTCAGGGTATACACAGCAGCAGGATGTCCCCAGCAGCAGCCTCACAGCTGCCGGCACAGACCACACCAATCCTGTGCCTGCTTTCCTTACACACAGGGGCCTGATGTTCCAGAAATCTCACAAGCTTGCATGCCCAAGCCCCTGCCACGTGTAGCTACCTATCCCGCTGAGATCAGAAAGGAATAAGGAAGGTGGCAAGAAGGGCTAGGTGCCCGAATGGGCTGGGGCACTGAACAGGAATTTTTTGGAGGTTCTCGGACATGTGACAAAGACTGGAAAATCAGTTGCTCAGAACAAAATTTTTTTTTTTTTTTTTTTTTTTTTAAAGACAATCTCACTCTGCCACTCAGGCTGGAGTGCAGTGGTGTGGTCTCGGCTCACTTCCACCTCTACCTCCCAAGCTCAAGTGATCTTCATGCCTCAGCTTCCCAGGTAGCTGGGACTACAGGCGTGCGCCACTGCACCTGGTTAATTTTTGTATTTTTAGTAGAGACGGGGTTTTGCCATATTGGCCAGGTTGAACTCCTGGCCTCAACTGTTCTGCCCGCCTTGGCCTCCCAGTGCTGGGATTACAGGCGTGAGCCACCATGCCTGGCCCCATTACACATTTTGATTCAGACCTAACTAACGTTCAGAGCTGTCTAAAGATGGAAGCGGGAGGATGTAATTGGCACCTTGATTGGCACTGAGTCCTCTGCCTTGGAGGTGCGCAAGCATTCACTGCGAAAAGATAGGCAGGTGTAGGTACAAGGAAAATATGTTTTCAAATCAACAAAGATTTTCATATTGAGCACTTCTTTTCGGGCATTGTGTTAGGAAACGTCCATAGGCTATTTCATTTGAAACTCAGAACAATGCAGCAGGTATTATCATTATCTCCTTTTCACAGATTAGGAAATGGGGCACAGAGAGGTTAGGTAGTTTTCCTAAGGTCACACAGCCATAGTGCAGGGACTGGCATCTGAAGCAACATAGGCTGGTTCCAGTTTCCTGAGAAAGGCAAACCTTGGTCATTCGTTATCTGACGAGGGACTGAGTGAGGAAGGGGCATTACCTTCTGGGGGTCAAACACAGGAGCATTGTCATTGGCATCGAGGATCTCCACTACTGCCACTGCCGTGGTGGTGGAGCCATCCCCATCCATGTCTGTGGCCTGGATGGTCAGAGTGTACTCAGGGACTTTCTGGGGAGAAAGAGAGGAGAGGGGAACCCCACTGTGGATGCAATCTGAAGGGCCCCTCCCCTAACCTCCAGGAAGCACTGGCGCAGGGGTGCGCGGACGCAGAGGAGGATCTCTCCCTATCATAATGCTGACTCCTTGACCAGCCCTCCCTCACTGCCAGGAGAACAGAAGCAGAGGATGCTGTTGGAAAGGGAACCAGAGATCCAAAGAGTTCTCCTGGGCCTGTCCTAGGGAAGCCTTGGCATCGCCCCCTGACCCTTGACTGCTCCAGAATGAGTTTTGTTTTTGTTTTTGTTTCTGAGACAGGGTCTTGCCCTGTCACCCAGGCTGGAGTGCAGTGACGTGATCTTGGCTCACTGCAACCTCCACCTCCCAGGTTCAAGTGATTCTCCTGCCTCAGCCTCCCAAGTAGCTGGGATGACAGGTGCCCGCCACCATGCCCAGCTAATTTTTGTATTTTTAGGAGAGACAGGGTTTCACCATGTTGGCCAGGCTGGTCTCGAACTCCTGACCTCAAGCAATCCTCCCACCTCGGCCTCCCAAAGTGCTGGGATTACAGGCGTGGGCCACCGTGCCTGGCTTCAGAATAACAGTGAGGATTTGGATAAAGGTATCAATTAGGAAACAGGCACCAACTCCAGTATCCATGGAGCTAATTCTACTTTGTGACACATAAGGGACCAATTTGGGTAATGTGCACACTAAGTGAGCCACTCTGACAGGAAATGAGAAAACCCACAGAAAATACCAAAAGTAGGCATTTTACAGCTGCCTCCCAGCCCTGGAGGAGATTTAATGAGATTGGCTGGCAGTGGGCCATGGGCCCAGGGGAATCAGGGGCATCACATGTGAACCCAGCAGCAGCCATCCCAGCTGACGTGGGTCCTCATTGTTCTGCCTTGGGCTTTGTGGGCAGGGATGGGAGCTTCTGCTCTCAGAGTCAGATCCCAGCCTGGGCAAGTCTGGGTAGGCAGCACTTTCCCTATGGGCCACTCACTTCCCGGTCCAGGCCGCTAGAGATGACGCTGATGGTGCCTGTGCTCCGGTGAATGGTAAACATCAGGTCGTGTGGGTCCTTTGGTTCTTGGCTATGGATGGAGTATGCAACCACCCCATTGTAGGTGTGGATGGCATCATCCTCATCTGTGGCCGTCACCTGCATCACAGAAGTACCTGGAGAGAAGGGATGAGTATCTTGTCCTCCCAGTTCCAACTCCAGCCCTGTCTACTTCTGGAACTCTTTTTTTTTTTTTTTTTGAGATGAAGTCTCACTCTATCACCCAGGCTGGAGTGTAGTGGCACAATCTCAGCTCACTGCAACCTCTGCCTCCCGGGTTCAAGTGATTCTCCTGCCTCAGCCTCCTGAGTAGCTGGGATTACAGGTGCCCACCAGCACACCTGGCTGAATTTTTTTGTGTTTTTAGTAGAGATAGGATTTCACCATGTTGGCCCAGCTGGTCTTAAACTCCTGATCTCAAGTGATGTGCCCACCTCAGCCTCCCAAAGTTCTAGGGTTCCAGGTGTCAGCCACCACGCCTGGCCTCCATCAGCCATGTTCTAACACCTCCAGTTTTTGCTGCATTCCCTGTAGCTGCCATGCACTCAAGAGCCTCGCATTAGGCGCTTTGTATGATCTAACAGTCTGCACATGGTATTTCTAACCTTCACCACTCTTCAAGGTTGGTATTATTCCCATTTTTAGATATGAGAGTTGAGGCTCGGAAGTCAAGAATATGCCCAGGATCACAGCCAGTAAAGAGGCAAAGCCAAGATTCAAATCTAGGTCTTTGAAGCTCCAAAGCTAGTGGTTCCCAAGCTTGGTTGATCATCTGAAGCTTTAGGAAAAATTTCAAATCTACAGATTGCAGAGCTCTGCTCCAGGATCATTCTTATTCAGGAACCTTGGGATGGAAGGGGGTGAATCTGGATTTTTAAGAAGATCCCAAGTCATCTGATACACAGCCAAGGAAATCAGGTATGGCAGGATCTTCTAACATTTAAGGGCGTGGGCCCAGCAGCCCCGCAGCAGTCCCCTTCCCAATCCTCTTACCTGGTAGGACTCCCTCTAAGACACTCCCTCGGAAGGTGTCCTGGGTAAACTTGGGCTTGTGGTCATTCTGGTCGGTCACGATGATGGAGATGTTCATGGGATCCTCCACTGAGGCACCATTCTCTGACACAGCGTGGCCAAAGAGCTGTGGGGTACACAGCTCTGGGGTCAGCCTGGTGCCACCCACCTCCCCAGGCCTAGGACCCCACTTCTGAGGGGACATTTACAGTAGACATTAAAGGCTACTTGCCTCATACTTGGCAATCTCCTCCCGGTCCAGTGGCTTGTTCAACAACAACCAGCCTGTCTCCTTCTCTACAGCAAAGACACCCTCAGGGGGGCTGTCTGCCCCCGGCCCCGTGATGCTGTAGAAAATCTTCGTGTCTCTATCTTTATTAGACTTGAGCTGGAGGGAAAAGAAAATGGCAGCTGACAAAGTAACAAATATCACATGACCGTGACAAAGAGTCCTCTGTGAAGAGGGGCACTGCCATAGAAGAATCTGCTCACATAGGAGAGGTTTTCCTCTCTCGGCCCACACATTCAGTAGCAAGAAATCTCATGTAGGCCTTTGGATGGCGGTCCCTGGGGCCACCAACGATTCCCAGGAGAAGGCACAGTCGTACCTGATTCAGCCTCTGCGGGAAGGGACCCTTGCCATTTTCAGGGACAGATATCGGAGCAACCACCCAATCTCTCTTGTATCTTCGTAAGATACGTTTGGATGGGAAGATCTTCAATGGATTCCTTTCTTTCAGTGACTTTCTGTCCTGCAAGGAGAGAAACCCCTTAACCCAGAGGTGCAAATAGCTGGGACATACTCAACATCCTCTCACCTATAAGAGTTAAGGGCAGCTGGGCACGGTAGCTCACGCCTATAATCCCAGCACTTTGGGAGGGTCACTTGAGCCCAGGAGTTTGAGAGCAGCCTGGGCAAGATAGTGAGACCCTAAGTTTAATTAAAAAAAAAAAACAAGAGTTAAGGGTGAAGAGACCTAGATAAGCCTATTGCAAGGAGAACTCAGTGTTTACTTATACAGGAGGACCAGTGAAATATACCACAGCACATCCGTCTAGTGGAATACTATGCAGCTCTCAAAATAAGAATAAATATGCTCTCTATGTGCCAACAGGGAAAGAGCTTTTTTCTTTCTTTTCCCTTTTTGGAGATGGAGTCTTGTTCTGTTGCCCAGGCTGAAGTGCAGTGGCAAGATCTCGGCTCACTGCAACCTCTGCCTCCCAGGTTCAAGTGATTCTCCTGCCTCAGCCTCCTGAGTAGCTGGGATTACAGGCATCTGCCACCACGCCCAGCTAATTTACGTATTTTTAGTAGAGACAGGTTTTCACCATACTGGCCAGGCTGCTCTCAAACTCCTAACCTCAAGTGATCCACTTGCCTCAGCCTCCCAAAGCGCTGGGATTACAGGCATGAGCCACCGCACTCGGCCTGATCTTTGATTTATGCTGTCAAATGAAAAGATTAAGGTATAGGGCAGCTTAATATAGTTTAGCATTTTATTTAACAAACACATTGTGCTTAATATGTGCCAGGCACTGTTCCACCTTTTGTATAAAAGGGTAGGAAATAAGACCATCTAGTCATATTTTCTTATACATGGATGAAGTCAGGGAGAATATGGAAAAAACTAATAGTGGTTGTCTGTGGAAAGAGGGTAAACATTGTGCTGTGCTGATTTACCGTTACGTAGAAAAAGGTACCGACATGTGAACAGCATCCTAGCTTTTGCATAAGAAGGAAAAGAATGTTTTTATATATGTATATATATAAAATAGATAACATGTAAAAACATGTGTAATATAAATAAATATGTAACACATAAATATAGACTATATATAAACTCTGGAAGGAAAGAAACTGGAAACAGTGGTTAACTGCATCTTCTCTTGGAGGGGTGAAGAGGGCTTTAGGCAAATGGAGGCAAACGAGCAGAGATTATTTATTGTATAGCTTATTAATATTTTTTATTTTTGAACCACATGGCTATATTAGCTATTCAAAACTTAAAACGAAGTGTGGCCAAGCACTCCAGGTGCATCTTCCTGGAGGCTCATGGGATTGGCAGGCCTTTGTTTAGAACTGCCTTCAGTTGGGGTTAACATGGATAAGGGAAGGAAGTAAAGGGAGGTGGGAGAGGGAATCCAAGGGACCCAGTACATGGGGTGATTACTCACAAGGCAGCTCTTGGCTCCACTGGCCTGACCTCAGGCACCACTGTTGGGTAGCTGCAAGCACTACCACCCTTAGATCAGTGCTCACACCCAAGCTGTGGGCAGCTGAGGACTAACACTTGCTCCTCTGAAGGGTTGACTTGGCTCACAACAGCCGTAGCAACCAAGGGCTCCTGGCCAGAAATCTGGGCATGCACAGAGAACATCTTTCTTTTGTCCTGCAGGTGGACATGGTGTTTTACCTGGACTGTCTCGCCATTCTGCACAGTGAAGTCGTCATTAACAGTGCTAAACAGAGCTGGCTCTTGCCCAGGGCAGCCCATGAATACTGTGGGGAAGGGGAAAAGAGAGCATTAGGAAGGCAGGAGTATTCTGGAAGTTGCCCCAGGAAACGAGACTGACAAGAGTCCCCTGACTGGATCAAGAACTGCTAAGTGGCTGCAGAAGGGGGACTGAGCTTACTTCCTCTGACCAGGAGTGTGACTAATACAAGTTTCAGATGAGGCTTCCAAGTTTGGTTTCCAGAGGGAAGATCGCCTCGAGAGAAGATCTCCTCGTGGTCAGTTTGTGGGTCAAACTCTTCTTTGTTCTTGGTCCCAGAGGACCAAGATCATAGACATTCAGGGACATTAGCCTCAGGTGGCCTCATGTGTCATGGGGTTGACTAAGGTCATAGCTAGAGGCAGAAGATTTTCTGAAGACTGTGAGTCTATTTACACACAATGTATATGCCCACACGATCACCTGGACACCTTGGGTTGTTTCAGTTCATTTCGCTCCTTCTGAATCCCCAATGCTTAGCTACTCTTTAAACAAGCACTCCAAGTTAGTAACCACCATTTACCAGCTGCAGGTGAATTTCATCCTTGCAACTATGATACCAAGTTGGTATTATCCCCTCCCCCTACCTTTTTTTTTTTTTTTTTTTGAGACACAGTCTTGCTGTATCACCCAGGCTGGAGTGCAGTGGCACGATCCCCGCTCGCTGCAACGTCCCCCTCCCGGGTTCAAGCGATTCTCCTGCCTCAGCCTCCTGAGTAGCTGGGGTTACAGGTGTGCACCACCACGCCCACCTAATTTTTGTATTTTTAGTAGAGATTGGGTTTCACCATGTTAGCCAGGCTGGTCTTGAACTCCTAACCTTGTGATCCACCTGCCTCAGTCTCCCAAAGTGCTGGGATAACAGGCGTGAGCCACCGCGCCCAGCCCGCTTTTCAAAGATTAGAAAACTGAGGTTCAGAAGCCAGGTCTACCTGAGTCCAAGACACACACTAAAGAATATTCACAACCAATGTTGTTACCTACTCTTTCTTACGGCCAACGCAAGAAATCAGGGAATCTGCCAGGGGCTACACCCTGGGTCCTGCCAGTACGATGCTCTGCCCAGTGCTCCCATTTTTGCTAGGCTGCAACAATAACAAAGACCACAAGGACGGTCCCACGCCTGTCCATAGATATGTCAGGCGAGGGTACCAACTGTCCTTTCAGAAAGGTTGTCTTTTAGTTTCAGATTATTATTTTGGTTTAAAAATATCTTTCCGGCCGGGCGCGGTGGCTCAAGCCTGTAATCCCAGCACTTTGGGAGGCCGAGACGGGCGGATCACGAGGTCAGGAGATCGAGACCATCCTGGCTAACACAGTGAAACCCCGTCTCTACTAAAAACACAAAAAACTAGCCGGGCGAGGTGGCGGGCGCCTGTAGTCCCCGCTACTCGGGAGGCTGAGGCAGGAGAATGGCGTAAACCCGGGAGGCGGAGCTTGCAGTGAGCTGAGATCCGGCCTCTGCACTCCAGCCCGGGTGACAGAGCAAGACTCCGTCTCAAAAAAAAAAAAAAAAAAAAAAAAAAAAAAAATCTTTCCTTAAAATAAGAAAGTATAACAGATGAGGGGTTTTTTTTGGTCAATTTTTTTTATTATTATTTTTTGGAAACAGAGTCTCACTCTATCACCCAGGCTAGAGTGCAGTGGCACGATCTTGACTCACTGCAACCTCCACCTCCCAGGTTCAAGTGATTCTTCTGCCTCAGCCTCCCAAGTAGCTGGGACTATAGGTGTGTGCCACCACACCTGGCTAATTTTTGTATTTTTAGTAGAGATGGGGTTTCACCGTGTTGACCAGGCTGGTCTCGAACTCGTGACCTCGTGATCTGCTCGCCTAGGCCTCCCAGAGTGCTGGGATTACAGGTGTGAGCCACCACACCCAGCCCAGATGAGGTTTTAAAAATAATAAAAGTAATATGGACATGACAAAGTATTCACATAGTATATAAGAGTACAATATAAAAAAGTAGAATTCTTTTTTTTGAGACAGGGTCTCATTCTGTCACCTAGGCTGGAGTGCAGTGGTGCAATCATAGCTCATTGCAGCCTCAACCTCCCAGGCTAAAGGGATTCTCCTGCCTCAGAAGAGTACAATTTTTTGTACGGATGGGGCCTCAGTTGCCCAGGCTGGTCTCGAACTCCTGGGCTCCAGCACTTCTCCTGCCTTGGCTTCCCAAAGCACTGAGATTACAAATACGAGCCACCACACCTGGCCAGAAAAGAATTCTAAAGGATTAATATCCAGAATATATAAAGAATTCATCAAGCTCAACAACAACAAAACCCAATTTTAAAAAATAGGCAAAGGACTTGAAAAGGCCTTTCTCAGAAGAAGATATATAATGGCCAATAATAAGCACATGAAAAGATGCTCAATATCATTAGTTCACAGGGAAATGCAAATCAAAACCACAACGAGATACCACTTCACATGCACTAGGATGGCTATAAAAGAAAAAAAGGAAAACAACAAGTATTGGCAAGGATAGAGGGAAATTGGAATCGTTGTACACTGCTGGTGGGAATGTGCAATGATGCAGCTGCTGTGGAAAACAGTTTGGCGGTTCCTCAACGTGTTAAATGTAGAATTATCACATGACCTAACAATTCAATGCCTAGGTAAGAACCAAAAGGATTCAAACAGATACTTATACACTCATTTTTATAGCAGTGTCATTCATAATAGTCAAAAGGTAGAAACAACCCAGTGTTCATCAAGAAATGAATTTTTTTCTTTTTTTTTTTGAGATGGAGTCTCACTCTCTTGCCCAGGCTGTGGTACAGTGGCTCACTGCAACCTCCACCTCCCAGGTTCAAGCGATTCTCATGCCTCAGCATCCCGAGTAGCTGGGACTACAGGTGTGTACCACCACGCCCAGCTAATTTTAGTATTTTCAGTAGAGATGAGTTTTCACCATGTTGGCCAGGCTGGTCTTGAACTCCTGGCCTCAAGCGATTGGCCCACCTGGGCTCCCAAAGTGCTGGGATTTCAGGAGTGAGCCACTGCACCCAGCCTCTACATGAATTTTTTAAAAAATTAGCTGGGTTGGCCGGGCACAGTGGTTCACACCTATAATCCCAGCGCTTTGGGAGGCCGAGGAGGGCGGATCACGAGGTCAGGAGATAGAGACCATCCTGGCTAACACAGTGAAACCCCGTCTCTACTAAAAATACAAAAAATTAGCCGGGCGTGGCGGCCGGCGCCTGTAGTCCCAGCTACTGGGGAGGCTGAGGCAGGAGAATGACGTGAACCTGGGAGGCGGAGCTTGCAGTGAGCCAAGATTGCGCCACTGCACTCCAGCATGAGCGACTGAGCGAGACTCCGTCTCATAAATAAATAAATAAATAAATAAATAAAAATTAGCTGGGCATGGTGGTATGCACCTGTTCCAGCAACTTGGGAGGCTGAGGTGGGAGGATCATTTGAGCCCATGAGTTTGAAGCTGCAGTGAGCCATGACTGCACCACTGTACTCCAGCAAGACACTTCTCTAAGAAAAAAAAAAAGAAAGGAAAGAAATTGACCAGGCGCCAGAGAGAGGGGGGGGAGGGGAGCTATTGCCTAATGCCTGATGAGTACAGAGTTTCTGTTGGGGATGATGAAAAAGTTCTGGAGACAGATAATGGTGATGTTGCACAACACTGTGGATGTACTTAGTGCTACTGAATTCTTTCCTTAAAAATGGTTGAAATGGTAAATTTTATGTTATGCCTATTTTAACACACACACAAACAAAAGTCTGATATGGGAGGACAATCACTTTGGAAAACAATGTGGCAGTATATATTGATATACGAATTCCCTAAGACCCAGCAAGTCCACTGTGATGTATAGACCCAACAAAAATACATTTGCCAAAACTTACGTATTACAATGTTCATAACAGCACTATTCATAATAGCTAAGCTGGAATCAGCCCAAACCATGAGAGAGAATGTGTAGAAACACTGGGGTATATTCACATAATGAAGTGAATGAAGCGCAAGGACAGGCAACAAACAACATGGGAAATTTAACAAACGTAAGGTTAAGTAGTAGAAGCCAGATGAGAGGATATATGTATGATTCCGCTGACAGGAAGTTCAAAACCAGGCAAAACTCATCCAGGCAAAGGAAGTTAAGACACTGGTCATCTTTTAGGCAGTGGACTCAGTGAATGGGAGAGGACAGAGGGGCTCGGGGACCCTAAAGAGCTGCCTCAGAGCCCAAGAGCTTACCACATACAGAAGGATCCTCTGTGGGAAGGCTGGAATGTGATGATGAGAAAGGGAAGATTGCTTAGGAACCAGCCCTGCCTCCTTGATGACATCCCCGCTGAGGAGTGCTGGGCTGTGACGTGCTTGGCCAGTGGGAAGAAAGGGAAAGGGGATCCGGGCCTGATTCAGCTCCAGAGGGTCCCAGGGGTCACACGATCCCCAGGGTGACCCTGCCTTTTATTGCCAGAACACAGCTTCGTAGACTCATCTTCTGGGGAACCCTGCTTTGCCTTAGTGCTAGAAGGTCCCGGAAGGATAATGTGGCAAGGTTAAATCATCCCCAATATAGGGCAAAAGGTAAATAATCTATAGGGCACTTACTCCATGGGTTATTTAGCTATGCAATGTAAGTTTATATAGGGAAGTTCTTATACTATAATAGTAAGACAAAATAAGCAGAATCCAGAACTACTATGTAATACATGTAACTATGCACAGAAAAATGACTGAAAGGAAATGAACTTTCCCAGTGATTAGGGTCATCAGAAACTTACTTTCAAGTTCACTGCAATAACTATTCAGCCATGACTACCTGTTGGCAACTTATTTTCTCGATTTTTTTTGGCAGGTCCAAGTTTTCCCTTAACACGAATTGTGTCCCTCCAAAATTCTTATGTTGAAGTCCTAACCACTGGTACCTAAAATGGTGACTGAATGTGAAGATAGGGACCTTAAAGAGGTAATTAAGGTAAAATGAAATCGGCCAGGCACAGTATCTCACGCCTGTAATCCCAGCACTTTCGGCGGGCCAGACGAGTGGATCACCTGAGGTCAGGAGTTTGAGACCAGCCTGGCCAAC
This sequence comes from Chlorocebus sabaeus, assembly GCF_047675955.1. NCBI lineage: Eukaryota > Metazoa > Chordata > Mammalia > Primates > Cercopithecidae > Chlorocebus > Chlorocebus sabaeus. The sequence goes on along the minus strand of NC_132908.1, from coordinate 65,616,857 downwards.
ATAGTAAAATCCCGTCTCTACTAAAAATACACAAATTAGCCGGGTGTAGTGGCCTGCACCTGTTGTCCTAGCTACCTGGGAGGCTGAGGCAGGACGATCTTGAACCCAGGAGGCAGAGGTTGCAGTGAGCCAAGATTGCACCACCTCACTCCAGCCTGGACAACAGAGCACGATCCATCTCAAAAAAAAAAAAAAGGGTAAAATGAACTCATTAGGGTAGGCCCTAATCCAGCATGACTGGTGTCTTTAGAAGAGGAAGAAGTTTGGTTTGGACACACGTAGTTACAGAGAGAAGACCACATGAAGCCACAGGGAGAAGATGTCCATCTACAAGCCAGAACTATAAGAAAATAGATTTCTGTTGTTTAAGCCACCCCAGTACCTGGTACTTTGTTATGGCAAACCTAGCAAGTGGGCATCAAATCTCAGTTGGGCATGGTGGCATGCACCTGTAGTACCAGCTACTTGGGAGGCTGAAGTGGGCAGACTGCTTGAGCCCAGGAGTTTGAGTCCAGCCTGGCCAATATAGCTAGACCCTGTCTCTTAAAAAAAAAAAAAAAGTACATCAATCTCAAATCCCTCCCCTTCTAAATTACTATTAATAGATAACATTTATGTACTACTTTTTTGTTTGTTTGTTTTTGAGACAGAGTCTCGCTCTGTTACCCAGGCTAGAGTGCAGTGGTGTAATCTCAGCTCACTGCAACCTCCGCCTCCCGGGTTCAAGTGATTCTCTTGCCTCAGTCTCTTGAGTAGCTGGAATTACAGGCGTATGCCACCACGCCCGGCTAATTTTTGTATTCTTAGTAGAGACAGGGTTTCACCATGCTGCCCAGGCTGGTCTCGAACTCGTGGCCTCAAGCGATCCACCCGCTTTGGCCTCCCAAAGTGCTGGGATTGCAGGCATGAGCCACTGTGCCAGGCTGATTCAGTATTATTTAAAGCTGTGCTGAGGACCCATGTGAAAGTCCCTCAAGAATCCGTTAACTGGAAATATCACTGCTGATGTGGAACTTGAATTAACGTATTAGGAATTTATGCTTTCTCATTTGGAAGCTGGATATTACACTTCACAGAACCATCATGAGTAGCATATAAGTTGAAACCCCAAACCATGACATAGTCCCAGCTGCTTGGGTAACTGAGGTGGGAAGATAGCTTGAGCCCAGGAGGTCGAGGTTACAGGGATCCATGCTTTTGCCACTGCACCCCAGCTGGAGACAGAGCAAGACCATTTCAAGAAAAATAAACCCCAACCATGAATGTATACACCCCCAGAACCTTACAAACAACTACCCACCATTTACCACATGAGGAAACCAGGGCTGGGGGTGCGGGGTGGTGGTGAGATGACTTGCCCAAGGTCAAACAGCTGGTGCATGGAATTAGAATGAGAACCCAGGGTGGTCAGGGTCTAAAGCCAGGTTCTTCCATGCAGCATTCATTCAGGAACTACTTAAGTACTTCCTATGTGCCAATGACATTCTTTTAGACACTAGGAATATACCAGGAAACCAAAGTATCTACCCTCAAGTATCTCTGAATTTTTACAGAATACTCCCAAATCACCTTTCCTCAGCTATCCAACCAAACTAATCCACACCACATCAATTGTAATAGCAAAAGCTCAGATACAACCTAACTATCCATCAATAAGGGATTACTTAACTTTGTGTTATACCATCACCTATACAATGAACCATTACACAGCCATTTAAAAAAGACACAAAAGATGAGGAAGCTCCTATTCCATATCTATATGGGAAGATCTCTAGGATATAGTGTTCATTTTTTAAAATTATACCTTTATAAAAAGGCATAGAGCAATATATTCGGAACTAATACACTAACATTCATATTTTCAAATTGTATTTGAAAAATAGCTATGGAAGGCAACCCCAAAAACTAGGTTTATGGACAAGAATGAGGCTTTATTTTAAAAATTTTTATTTTTTAAGACGGAGTCTCACTCTGTTGCCCAGGCTGGAGTGCAGTGGTGTGATCTTGGCTCACTGCAACCTCTGCCTCCCGGGTTCAAGCGATTCTCCTGCCTCAGTCTCCCGAGTGGCTGGGATTACAGGAAGCCACCACCATGCCCAGCTAATTTGTTGTTGTCGTATTTTTAGTAGAGACGGGGTTTCACCGTGTTGCCCAGGTTGATCTGGAACTCCTGACCTCAGATGATCTGCCTGTCTCGGCCTCCCAAAGTGCTGGATTACAGGAGTAAGCCACCATGCCCGGCCTTAAAAATTATTTTTTTTAAATGAGACAGGGTCTGTGTTGCCCAGGTTGGTCTCAAACTCCTGGCATCAAGTAATCACCCAACTTTGGCCTCCCAAAATGCTGGGATTATAGGCATGAGCCACCGCACCTCATTGAGGGATATGACTTTTTACTGTATACTTTTCTCTTTTTTTTTTGAGACAGAGTCTTGCTTGTTGACCAGGCTGGAGTACAGTGGCGGCATCTCGGCTCACTGAAACCCCCGCCTCCCAGGTTCAAGTAATCCTCCCACTTCAGCCTCCCAAGTAGCTGGTACTATAGGTGCATGCCACCATGCTCGGCTAATTTTTTGTATTTTTTAGTAGAGACAGGGTTTCTCCATGTTGGCCAGGCTGGTCTTGAACTCCTGGCCTCAAGTGATCCACCTGCCTCAGCCTCCCAAAGTGTTGGGATTACAGGTATGAGCCACCACACTTGGCCTATTGTACACTCTTCTTAATACTGACCATTAAAACTAAGGGTCACTTTTTTTTGGTAGATACAGGGTTTTGCTATGTTTCCCAGGTGGGTCTAGAACTCCTGGGCACAAGTGACTCTCCCACCTTGGTCTCCCAGGGTGCTGGGATTACAGGCATGAGCCACTGTGCCTGGCCACTTTTTTCAATCTTAAAACAGCCCTCTTCCTAAGGGAAGGTCTTCAGCCAGTAAAGGGCTAACCAGACAATTCTGTCAATTATTTCCTTTAAGGAGAGACTCAATGACTCCAGTCTTCTCCTACCAGGTTACCCAGCAGGAGGCCAATGGATTGACTCCCCTATTACTCAGAAGACTTAATCCCCAAAACTCTGAGAGCTGCTATTGCCCCTGGGAGCTAGAAATTCTCTTCCTGCTGTCTACAAAATCTACTTCCCACTAGAGTGTACAGCTCACTCCATTACCCTGTCTTCTGGCATATTTCCACTGTTACATGCTTCCAAATATTTGTAGCACAGTATCTGGGCTGTCCATCTATTCTTAGAAGGGACAGTGTCAACAATCAAGGAGAAGCCAATAGTCATGTATTATAGGCGTATGTGCCTCCCACTCAGGGTGCATAGTCCAGATACACCCAAGGGGCTGGCCTCATCAGTTCTAAACTGCTTTGAGTTGGGTGCAGAGCACAACCAAGGGACAACAGTCCAGACTGACAGGAATAAGCTTCAAACAGCCACTCTGCTCAGGACACCCAGCTACGTGTTTTCCTACCCAAATCCTCACAAAATAACCTGCAAGGTGGTATTACTGCTCCCAATCTGACAACTCAGGAAACAACAGGCTGCCAGGGGTTGAACTGTCCCAGGAAGCAGCAAGATCAGGTTTCAAATCCCGAAGGCAGGGAAATTTTGAAGAATATGAAATGTGGAGTCCAGAAGACTTGGCTTCCAATCCCTATAATGTCACTTACCTATCACACGATTGGGTAAATTGTGTGAGTATATAGAAGCTCAATTTCCTCATCTGAAAATGAAACGATAACACCTACCTCATCAGGTTATTAGGAAGATTAAATGGGATAGTGTTCAAACAGCACTGAATACTGTGCCTGGCCCAGAGTACGTAAGGTAAGCTCTCAATAAAAAGTACCTCAGACTACTCACAATCAACCTAGGCTTCTGACATCCACACCCTGGCCTCTTTCTATACCACTGAAAAATTCTCTCTCAAACTGGGAAGAAGTTAGCTACAGCTGTGTGCTTTACTCAATGGATGAAGCTGGTCAAAGACGATGACACATGGGACCAAAGGGCACAACAGGGAACTGGCTCAGTCTGCATTTGGAGAGAGCTGTTTTATAGGGGTCCCTTGTGGTTTACCAGAGGAAGCAGAAGATGGAGATTTCGCGAAAAAGTTGGCCTTTCCAGGGAAACTTGCTGGGCACATGTAGGAACATGAGTAGTCTTCTCTGCAAGTTATGAGTCAGAGAGAGGCTGGTAAATGGTAAGCCCTGGGGCAGATCATTACAATTTCCTCCCAGATGCTTCCTGGCACCACTGGCTTGTATCACTAGTTTCAAAATGAAACTCATACAAAACCAGGTCTCATCATCACTCATCCCTCCTTTACCCCGTCTTTTAATAGTCAGCGAAGTAAACTGACTCCTATTCCTAACTGCAGCATGGTTCCACAAGGCCACACATCTTGGCCAAATCACGGGGGCATGAACGGGCTTGCGTCAAACTCTTCCTGGGGCAAGCTGATGATGAGCACACGGGGCAATAGTTCAGAATTTAAGGCTGGAAAATGGAAGCCGAAACATAGCTCTTTCTTCCACACCCATCCAGGGCTTCAGACAGTCATTTGACGGCATGTGCCTCAGTTTCTCCCACAAGGATTCTTGAATCACAAGGTCAATAAACCCGATGAAGAGGTGCCTGCTCTACCAATATAAATGGACAGCTTTTAGCACTGAGCCTAAACGTACATTTCCTAAAATATTGTCGGGGAAGGGAAAAAGGGAATCAGTAACCTGAGGCTGCTTCTAGAGAAATTAACAATTAATATCATAGAACACATTATAGGTAAAAATTTAAAAAAAGAAATTAACAACAAAAAAGCCAGAGCTCTGTGTATCTGCACTCGATAGAAGACATCCAGTGGAAACCAGGAGTCTCTGGCCTATGTTCAAAGCTCCTCTCTAAAGATCATCCTGCCAAGCCTGGCCTCAGGTCCTGAACTGGCGCCACTAATAAAACCTGGGCAGTAAGAGTTTGGTCCCTGGGGTACTAGAGCTATTGGGAAAAGAAAGCTTTTTAAATAGACTTATAAGAATTGATGGATGCTGGGCTGAGAACTCACTCCTCTTATGTTCCAGGCCTGGTTTTAGGTTGGAATTTGCCTAGACACCTCCATACTCCCAAGGGAACACCCTTGAAGGTCAGGAACTTTTCTCTTCCTGGAGGTGCTATGTGGTCTTGATGTCCAACATTACTAGATGTTCTGGCAAAATAAAACCACCCATCCCTCTGGAGACAAAACATCCATCAAGTGATCAATCTCCACCAATTTCCCTACTGATCTCTGGGTATTTTGACTAGAGGAAAACGAAAACATCAGCTTAAACATATTGTGGCCAAAAGGCAGCCTGGGGAGTGGGAGAAAGAGATTGCCTAGGAAATTTCTGTTCTAGCTTGGCTTAGGGACATATCTAGCTCACATAACAAACAAATTTGTCCTTACAGCTATCACTACCTTCTGTTAAGGGATTGGGATAAGAGGGCACAGGGGAAAAGTAAGTGGAAGTGACTTGAAGAAAGATTCTGGCATTTTTCCTAAGTAAAACTACATGTAGAAAAAAATTCACCCACTAAGAAATACAAATTAAAAGGACAAGTGCTGTGTCACAGTTGGGAACTGGGTGCTGCTATATATTGCTAGGGGTGGGGGAATGTTAACTGGCACAACCTTTCTGGCAAATTAAAATGCCTTAAGCCTGTTGACCCAGGAATTGTGCCAAGATACCATCCCAGATGTGACAAAACCATACTTTCTGGGATGTTTGTGACTGTTGCTTAATAGGGAAAAAAAGCAAAAAAAGGTCTCAATAACCTAACTTACAACCGAACAGTTAAATGCTGTGTCACAGTCATCCAAATGTCTAATCTACAGCCTTAAATATTGTAAAAGAAAACCTACCCAGGAAAAAGTACTTTGCAGAAGGGGGAAAAAAGCAGGTCACAAAGCCATTTATAGCATAAGCCTGACAATTATTATATAAAATATTTATAGTTTTATTCTTGTACCCAAAAAAGAGAGAGGTGGGGGGGCTGAGCCCTGGTACCAAGGCTGCCTCTCCCGTCACCAAGTATTTTCCACGCACAGGAAAACCAAGATGGTGGCCAGTGAGCCACATCCGTTTTGAAACCAATGGGAGAGGTCATAGGGCAGCAAGGCGGGGTAGGGGGAAGAGGCAGCGCATGCTGGGATCCCAGGAGGCCTTGGGGCTCCTGGATTCACTTGGGAGCCGCCCCTGGGCATGCTGGGAGGCCCATTGTCCTTGCCAAGCAAGCTTGGGGCAGCTACACAAGGGCCTGCCAGAGCCCCGGGTGCACCTATTGGGGGTCCAGGCCTTTTTCCCCAGAGCTGTAAGCACAGCAGCTCCTGGAGGGCAACAGGACCCAGGTGGAGTGCAGCTGCACCTGACGGATGCCCCCCATCTACACACAGGCCCCCTGGACCTGGATCTTCTGGTAGATGGGGCTGACGGGGTGTCTGAGGCCCTCAGCTTGGAGCCCTTCTTCCACCCACCAAAGGAGAAGAGGAAGCTGGGTTACTGGGGAGGCAACCCCCAGAGAGTGAGTGGTGAAATCATTCAGACTCAGGCCCTCTGTCTCAGATCAGATGCCCTCAACAAAGACTCGGGTGGAAAGATCGAGAAATGGACTATTGATTTCAAATATTCATTTGAAAAGACAAAGGTCCCGTATGGGTGGTAGGCCCGCATTTTGCTTATCTTCCAGTTTTTCCATAGTAAACGTATTTTATTTTAAATAAGAATTTGATATGAGTTCTTGACCCTGACTAGAAAAATTATATGGCAATCCCATGTTGTTGAGGGTGGAGAAAGCAGTTCCAGGGGAGTTTTGGCTGAAGAAAGCTCTGCTGTGTTCATCAAGTTCCTCATAACCCTTAGGAGGTGAGTCTTCCCTCCCAGAGTGAAACCCAAACTCTCAGAGTTTGGAACATGGCTGACTCAGCATGAGGTGTGCTGTCTGGCTCATTGACTACCACCCTCAAGGACCATGCCAGAACAAAGATACCAGTGACCAACCTGAGACAGCTGTGAGAACAATTAAGGGTCTGGTAGGTAAAAGTGCTGTGTATTGGCTCTGCAGCCTTGAGTCAATCACTTAATCTCTAAACTGTTTAACAGTAAGTACTCAATAATGTAAGCCCTTCTTAATTTCCAGTCTCTAAAATGGGAATACACACGCACCCAACCCACCCACCACAGTGCTTGTTAGGGTCAAATATGATGTGTTGTGCTTTATTTTTATTTATTTTTATTTATTATTTTTTGAGACGGAGTCTTACTCGGTCACCCAAGCTGGAGTGCAGTGGCATGATCTCAGCTCACGGCAACTTCCATCTCCCGGGTTCAAGCGATTCTCCTGCCTCAGCCTCCCAAGTAGCTGGGACTACAGGCACGTGCCACCACGCCCAGCTAATATTTTGTACTTTTTGTAGAGACAAGGTTTCACCGTGTTAGCCAGGATGGTCTCGATCTTCCGATCTTGTGATCTACCCACCCCAGCCTCCCAAAGTGCTGAGATTACAGGCGTGAGCCACTGCATTCGGCTGTATTGTGCTTTAAAAAGCACAATGAAGTATTAAAAACCAGGGGCAATGATTTAGAAAGCAAAACAAAAGGACAGGAAGGTGAGGAGGCTTTAATGTTGTCACAGAGCAGTGATTCCCAAACATAGTTGATAGAATCATCTGGCAAACTATTTAAAAACTCCAGATTCCCTGCCGACCGCCCACCTATCACTTCTACTAAGTCAGCTTCTGGAAGTGGATCTGGGGACAGCAGTTTGTTGCTTTTTTTAAAAGTTCTTGATTTTCTCATTTATTTCTCATGAGTAGGTAAATTGTTATGGCTTTTTGATGGCACTTCAGACCACATATCAAAAATTTAAATATCCAGATGCTTCCTCTGACCAACACTTATATCTGTCTATTCAGCATCTCCTTTGGATGCTTTCAAGATATCCTGAAATCAGTATGTCAAAACTTAAATTCACGATCTTTACTTAACCCAAATATGGTCTTTTTCCAGCATCTCTCCCAGGGAATAAATAGCATATCATGTACTCCAGCTTGAGAATAGAATCTGGGCATCAGAAGCAGCCCAGAGACTGGAGCCAGAGTGCCTGGGCTCAAATACCAGGTCCACACTGACTTTGGGCAAGTTGGTTAACCTGTGTTTCCTCTGCTATGAAATAGGAATGATGCTAATATCTACCTCAGTTGAATGAGTTAATACTTAGCATAATGCCTGGCATATGGTTTAGCCAGCAGCTGCTTCTTCCTTGACCATTTCTCCCTTAGAGCTTCCCTTCCCAGACTATCACCCACCAAAACCCTTCCATCTCTACCCCCACCACCTTAGTGCATACAACATCATCTTTAGTATAAATGAGTGCAAAAATCTCCATTTAAAAAGATGAATCTCTTAAAAATGCAACAGCATAGTACACTTGAAAAAAATGAAATAAGGTCATTTCCCTGTTTGAAACTCAGTGATAAGCCTTTGGTCTTAGTATAAAAAATAATATGGCCGGGCACAGTGGCTCATGCCTGTAATCCTAGCACTTTGGGAGGCTGAGGCAGGTGGATCACCTGAGGTCAGGAGTTCGAGACCAGCCTGGACAACATGGTGAAACTCTGTCTCTACTAATACAAAAATTAGCTAGGCGTGGTGGCAGGCACCTGTAGTGCCAGCTATTAGGGAGGCTAAAGCAGGAAAATAGCTTGAACCCAGGAGGCAGAGTGTGCAGTGAGCCAAGATCATGCCACTGCACTCCAACCTGGGTGACAGAGCCAGACTCTGTTTCAAAAAAAAAAAAAATTTTTTTTTAAATCCACCAGCCTCCAGGCACGGTGGCTCATGCCTATAATCCCAGCACTATGGGAGGCTGAGGCAGGCGGATCACAAGGTCAGGAGATCGAGACCATCCTGGCTAACACGGTGAAACCCCATCTCTACTAAAAATACAAAAAAATTAGCCAGGCGTGGTGGCGGGCGCCTGTAGTCCCAGCTACTCAGGAGGCTGAGGCAGGAGAATGGCTTGAACTTAGGAAAGACTCTGTCTCAAAAAAAAAAACATCAACTGGCCTCAGCCTCCCAAAGCGCTAGGATTACAGGAGTGCGCCACTGTGCCCAGCCAAAAAACTCTTTTTTAAAAAGACAAGGTCTTGCTATATGGCCCAGGCGGAGTGTAGTGGCTGTTTACAGGTATAGTCATCAGGTACTACAGCCTAGACCTCCTGGGCTCAAGCGATCCTCCTGCCTCTGCCACCCCAAGTGGTGGGACTAAAGGTGCATGCCACCGTGTCCTAAAAAACAAATTCTTTAATGTGCCAATCTCTCTCTCTAGCCACATTGAGCCTCTCCTTAAATACAGCATAATCCCCTACCACAGGGCCTTTGCACACACTCCTCCCTCTCTCTGTCTGGAACAGTGTCTCCTTGCGTTCCCACTCTGATTTTACAGTTAACTCCTGACATCTTTCAGATCCCAATTCAAAAGCTACTTTTTCAGGGAAATTTCCTTCAACCCTCCCAAACTAGATCAGATTCCCCTGTGAAAAACCCTTCTGGCTTTGTATAACTTTCTTCCATAGAACTTATTACAACTTGTGATTATATCTTTAGTAGTGATTGGCCAGGCGACATGGCTCACACCTGCAATCCCAGCACTTTGGGAGGCTGAGACGGGCAGATCACCTGAGGTCAGGAGTTCAATACCAGCCTGGCCAACATGGCGAAACCACATCTCTACTAAAAATACAAAGAATTTAGCCAAGTGTGGTGGCAGGTGCCTATAATTCCAGCTACTTGGGAGGCTGAGGCAGGAGAATTGCTTGAACCCGGGAGGTGGAGGTTGCAGTGAGCCAAGATCGCGCCATTGAATTCCAGCCTAGGATATAGAATGAGACTCCGTCTCAAAAAAAAAAAAATAAAGTTTACTAGTGATTAATTGCCTATCTCCCCTACTAGAATTTGCTTATCACTGTCTCCCAGCATTTAGCACTGTGTTTAATTGTTGAATGAACAATTTCATAGTTGAATGAACTATGAAAGTCACGTGACCCAACAATTTCACTTCTAGAAATCCAGTCTAAAGAAAAATGTATACAAACTATTCCAGCTATAACAATACTGCTATTCCTTCTGCCACAGGCACTTAACATTGATGTACTCACTACACGCTGTTGCATACACAAACTCATTTAATCCCCACTATAACCATTTGAGATCCCCATTATATTCATTTTACAGATGAGAAAACTGAGGCACAGAGGTTAAATAACTTGCCCTAAGGTTCCACAAGTAGTAAGTAGACAGATTCAACCCAGACACAGTGGCTCTGGGACCCCAATTCAGGAAATCTCTACATTATAATACAGATATATTTCATGCAAACTTCAACAGCAGAAATTTGAAATGGTGCCATAAATATTAGTCTTGCTTTTTATGTAAAGTTTGAAGAAATGCAAATCTCCCAAACTGAAAGTTTTAAGTTGCATAATTTCAAAGCTGGAGAGAGTAGTGAATTGTAAGCATCCCCTTGCCGCCCCCCACCACCCCATACATATACTTCACGTGTTCATATGAGAACATAAGACTGGAATCATGGAAATTATGAATTATTTGTGGCTTTTTTCTTCAAGACGAGTCTGGCTCTGTTGCCCTGGCTGGAGTGTAGTGACGCGATCTCAGCTCACTGCAAGCTCCGCCTCCCGGGTTCACGCCATTCTCCTGCCTCAATCTCCCAAGTAGCTGGGACTACAGGCGCCACCACCGCGCCCGGCTAATTTTCCGTATTTTTAGTAGAGACAGGGTTTCACCGTGGTCTCATCTCCTGACCTCGTGATCCACCCACCTCAGCCTCCCAAAGTGCTGGGATTATAGGTGTGAGCCACCGCCCCCGGCCTATTTGTGGTTTTCAAGAATGCATCCTTTATATCAATGCAACCACCCTGTCCTAGGCTTTAGTGCAGCAATATTTAAGTTTAAGAAAAAACTTACAAGCTCCTCTTGGGGGAAAAATAAGAACAGAAATGAGTGTCTGCTTTAAGACTAGAAATCAACTTTTATTCAGCAAAATGCTTGCTAACTAGATTTTGAAATCTAAAGAAAAACTTGAGGAAAAAATGCACTTTGCATTGACTGATGACACATTCTCAATCTCTCAACACCCAGAGAAAAAAATGCTAGTGTGAATCAATGTGGTAGTTTACTTCTGAGTCATGCAATTTCAAAGTTTTTGAGTTTTGGTACATTCATATGCTTTTGAAACTACTATTATTTAGTTAGTCATTAAAACAAAAGTTAGTATGAAAACTAATTATTTTTAAATGGTATAGTAACCTTAAGTTTACAGCACAGTCTGTCTTAGAGGTATTGTTTAAACATAAAAGCTCGATTTATCTGGATCATGTTAAGATGAACAGTTCACTCGATCATCTTTCTACAGCAGTCTTTCCTAATAAGGCAATTACTGATAGTTAGATTGCTAAAAATCCAAACACTTTACAATTTTGATGTTAACGCTTCCCTACCACCACATCTGTAAAAGATAAAAGTAGAAGATCGGCTAAATAAATCCTGGTACGTTCACCATGTAAAAGACTATGGCGCTATTCAAAACAAGATAGATGTGTATTTCACAGTCTGGAAAGATGCCTGTGATTCTAAGTTAAAAAGCAACTTACAGAATGACATTTGTATGCATGATATAGTCCAATTCTTGTTTTTAAAATTCCTGTATGCATACATAAGTTTTTTGTGCAAAAAAAAGGGGGGTCTACAAGGATTCTTATAAAATCAGTAACTGTGTGCTTGCCCTTAGAGAGTAGAACTGGGGAAGAAAAGAAATTTCACGTATTTCTTTTTCTCTATTTATTTTTTGTTTTTTTGGAAACAGGGTCTCACTCTGTTACCCAGGCTACAGTACAGTGGTGTGATCTTGGCTCGCTGCAACCTCTGCCTCCCGGGCTCAAAAGATCCTTTTTTTTTTTTTTTTTTTTTTTTTTAAGACAGCATCTCACTCTGTTGCCCAGGCTGGAATGCAGTGCAGTCATACAATCTTGGCTCACTGTAACCTCCACCTCCCAGGTTCAAGCGATTCTCCTGCCCCAGCCACCTCAGTAGATAGGACTACAGGCATGCACCACCGTGCCTGGCTAATTTTTGTATTTTTTGTAGAGATGGGGGTCTCACTATGTTGCCCAGGCTGGTCTTGAACTCCTGGGTTCAAGCAATCCTCCCACCTCAACCTCCCAAAATGCTAGAATTACAGTTGTGAGCCACCATACCCCAGCCTTTATGTGTTTATTTCTGACTTGCTTATATTGACAGGCACTAGAGTTCAGTGGTGTAAGCTCAGTCTGCTTAGGTTTGAATCTGGGCTCTACTACTTACTTAGCTGTGTGATCTTGGGCAAGTTACTTAACTTCTCTGGCCTCAGTTTCCTCACCTGTAAAATGGGGACAACAATAGTACCTTCCTCAAGGGATGTTTAAGGATTAAATGAGCTGATGCATATAAAGTACTAAGAACTTTATCTGTCACATTATAAGTGCCACATATTTTATTGAAAAAAGTGTGTCTTTACAGTGAACATATTTTCATGTATTAATTTGAAATCCCAACCAACCATCCCTGTGTAAACAACGTAAAATGGTATACACTGGGGAGAAGACGATAAAAAATAAAAAGCTCCCCAGGCAATCTGATCACCAGCCAAGCTTGCCAACTACTGACTCAGAGGCCAAAAGCAGGGATGAACCAGTTGGAGTGGGGCTGAGTTCCAGTTGGGGAATGCAGGAGACTTCTGGAAGCGGAAAGAGACCATAAAAGACAACAGAAGAGCAGGTCTCGAAGTGCAGTGGGAAGCCTGGATGAAGCGACTCTACAGGGAGAGGGCAGTGTGTGGGCCTGGCGTCCTGTCCTGGCTTGTGTGGGGAGAGCTTACAAGTAGCTGTTTCTCCCCTGCCTCAAGTTACGACAAGATGGGGCTTGCTGTGCAAATGTGCAAAGGCCGCTCAGAAGGCAGCCAGCCTTCAGCAAGACACCCAGGAGAGCAGCCGAACTCTCCACCTGGGCCCTCTCACTGGCCAGTTTCCCACACACGCACAGGAGAGTTAGGGCCTCAAGGTTGAGGAGCTTGGACTCAGTAACTCACCTCAAGCCACATGATTTGGGGGAAGAAACAGCTTAGAATCCAATTTTCCCTTGCCTGTGCTGGGATGTACACCATCAGGTCTCTTCCCACTGCTGGGTTTAACGAGAGTCTGAAGAATTTCCAAAGGGACCCAGGTACAAATCATTTCTCTAGACCGTAGTTCTAGCTTCTCTATAAAATGACTGGGGGCCAGGAATGATGGCTCACGCCTGTAATCCCAACACTTTGGGGGACCGAGGTGGGCAGATCACTTGAGGCCAGGAGTTCAAGACCAGCCTGGGCAACATAGTGAGACCCTGTCTCTTAAAACAAAAAAAGAAGACTGGGAGATCTGGGGAATACCTGTGGTCCCCAAATTTGGAGGAAGAGACTTCTCAGAAAGATGTACATGTGTTCTTAAACAAAGTTAATTCCTGGGGATCAACGATTTCCTAAAGAGAATATGACCCTAAAGTTAGAACTCAAGCAAAAATACCTTCTACTTCTCCTAGCGCACAACACAGGCTGTCAAGGTCTCTTGCTAATAGGTAACTTCCAACTTTACGTGGTCTCGAACAAAAGGGGGGCTACCGAGACTGAAGGAGAAGGGGGCCTGGGATTATACCTCCCTATTCCCCATCTCCCCATTTAGCTCTAACATGCCTCAGAGTCTTAGGAAAAACCAGATCTTTCCTCCTGGTGTTCAGTATCACCTGGAGAGGCTCTCATGAGGGGAAGCAGTCCACCAGCCCTCCCACCTCCTGGCTCTGTGGCCTTGGCTGTGAGCCTTCTCCTCAGATGTTAGATAGCCACAGAGCCAGAGTCCTGAGTTCAAAGATGGGGTCGAGGGAGAAAGCAAGACGTCTGTTTGGCTTTTTGAGACAGTCTCGCTCTGTCACCCAGGCTGGAGCGCAGTGGCGCAATCTCAGCTCACTGCAAGCAACCTCTGCCTCCCGGATTCAAGCAATTCTCCTACCTCAGCCTCCCAAGTAGCTGGGATTACAGGCGTACGCCACCATGCCTGGCTAATTTTTGTATTTTTAGTAGAGACAGGGTTTCGCCATGTTGGCCAGGCTGATCTCAAACTCCTGAGCTCAGGTGACCTACCCACCGAGGCCTCCCAAAGTGCTGGGATTACAGGTGTGAGCCATCACACCCAGCCCATTTGGCTTTCTTTCCCCAGGTGAGGCATTCTGGTTCACTGCCCAAGCAGCAGGTCCCCAGCACCCTGAAGTCCAGCAGACAAAGGCAGCTGCAGCCTGGAGGGAATGTTGTCAGCTGGAGGAATTTGCAGACCTCTGATGCTCTAGGTAACCCAGAGCCCTGAGAATGCCCCGATTTGGCTGGGGGAGGAGGAGTTGAGTGGGGAAGGGTCTGTCAAGCCCTTCTACCCAGAGCAAGCGGTGAGAGGTCTTTGCTGCTGGAGGCAGGTGGGGGTGGGGTGAGGAGAAGCAGAGCAGATTCTCTGCAGAGGACTGTCAGTTTGAGTGCTATCAGGCCTGGTATCTGAACCCTCCTTGTTCCCCCATATCTTAAAAGGGAGGCCAGAGGTCCTGGGCAGAAGTGCCTGCCACCCCCCACCCTCCTGGCGATTAGCAGGGGCCTGTGGAGGGTACAGGAATTCAAAGCCCTTGGGCCAGAAGTTAACTATTTCCAATCTTCCTCTAATTTGGCTGGGGCCAGAAGACTCCAAATGTATTTCCGTTTCCCACCCTGATTTCCAAATGGTCAATGCCTCATACTTAGGGGGTCACACCTGTGTTCAAACTGTGACTCCACAATTTATTAGCTGGGTGACCTTGGATAGTTACAAAGTGACAAGCCGAGGTTTCCTATCCAGTTAAATGAGGCCAATTCCACCCACCCCACGGGGCTTTTAGGAGGATTAAAGGGGCTTATGACATGAAGTACATAGTGTGATTGTGGAATGCAGTGAGCTCTCAAGTGGTATCTGGGTGGCGTGGGGAGTTTTCACAGCCCTTCCTTGCCAGCCCTGCTGCCTGGGTTGGCAATGCCAGGTGACGAAATGAGAAAAAGGCGACTGAGGCAGATATGGTCCTCCCGTCTGAGAAGCGTGAGGGGAGTCAAGAAGGGTTGCTGGGAGTGGGGGCCAATATCCTGGTTCCAGGGAAGACTTCAGAGACCCTGGTCTCCATACTGGTACAACTGGGACTTCAGTTATTATGTCTCCATACTGGTACAACTGGGATTTCCCCAAACACGCTGCTGCACCACTGCTGCCTCTGGTATGGGGTGAGACAAATTTCAACCGAGGCGGACCCTGCCTATGCCTCACTGGCTCTCTCCACCTCACGCTCCATGATCCAGACAGATTCAATGTATCCAAGTCCCTGGAACCCTGGTGTTGTTCCTCTGCCGGAACACTCCACGCCACCTCTCATGCCCAACTCCCTTGCCTAATTCTTCTTTCTCGGCTGCCAGCTTGGACATCAGTTCCTCGAGGTTTCCCCAAGAACATGTCAGCAGCCCCTCCTATGTGACTCTATATCACTCCTTTCCCACCTCCCCCTCAATCTCTCTTTTTTTTTGAGACGGAGTCTTGCTCTGTCACCCAGGCTGGAGTGGAGTGGCTTGATCTCGGCTCACTGCAACCTCCACCTCCTGGGTTCAAGCCATTCTCCTACCTCAGCCTCCTGAGTAAGCTGGGATTACAGGTGCTTGCACCACCATGCCGGGCTAATTTTTTTTTTTTTTTTTTTTTTGAGACGGAGTCTCGCTCTGTCGCCCAGGCTGGAGTGCAGTGGCGGGATCTCTGCTCACTGTAAGCTCCGCCTCCCGGGTTTACGCCATTCTCCTGCCTCAGCCTCCCGAGTAGCTGGGATTACAGGCGCCCACCACCTCACCCGGCTAGTTTTTTGTATTTTTTTAGTAGAGACGGGGTTTCACCGGGTTAGCCAGGATGGTCTCGATCTCCTGACCTCGTGATCCACCCGTCTCGGCCTCCCAAAGTGCTGGGATTACAGGCTTGAGCCACCGCGTCCGGCCAATTTTTTTTTTTTTTTAAGCAGAGATGGGGTTTCACCATGTTGGCCAGGCTGGTTTCGAACTCCTGAGCTCAAGTGACCCGCAGGGCTCGGCTTCCCAAAGTGCTACGATTACAGACATGACCCACCACGTCCAGCCCCCCTTCAATCTCATATATGCATATATTTTATTTGTCTGTCTCTGTACACTAGCAGGTAGGTGGCCCTTTGAGGCCAGGATTTTTGCACACTTTGTTCAGTAATGAATTCCCAGCACCTAGAACAGTACCTGAACCCTAATCAGGAGTCCACTGAAGGTTAGGAGCAGTGGCCTTGCTTACCCTGAGTATCTAGTACCCAGCAGGTACTCAGATGTTTGTTGGCTGACTGACCATTTCACTTGGCCTTGGATCTCAGACACTTCACTGTTTCTACAATAAGAGAGGAGCTGGATTTGAACATGTTGGCCAAATAAGGAGGCTGCTGCCCACCCACACACTGGTCAGAATAAAAATCTCCACCCAGGGCCATGCGCAGTGGCTTACACCTGTAATTCTAGCACTTTGGGAGGCAGAGGCAAGACGATTGCTTGAGGCTAGGGGTTCAAGGCTAGCCCAGGCAACATAGTGAGACCCCTTCTCTATTTAATGTATTTATTTATTTTTTGGAGACGGAGGCTTGCTCTGTTGCCCAGGCTGGAGTGCAGTGGTGCAATCTTGGCTCACTGCAACCTCTGTGAGCAGTCTTGCAGTCTGCCTCCCAGGCCCAAGCAATTCACCTACCTCAGCCTCCTGAGTAGCTCTGATTACAGAGGCACGCCATCACGCCAGGCTAATTTTTGTATTTTTAGTAGACGCGGGGTTTTGCCATGTTGGCCAGGCTGGTCTCAAACTCCTGACCTCAAGTGATCCACCCACCTCGGCCTCCCAAAGTGCTGGGATTACAGGCGTGAGCCACGAAAAAAAAATAATAATAATAATAATTAATTTAAAAATTAAGAAAAAGGCCGGATGCGGTGGCTCACACCTGTAATCCCAGCACTTTGGGAGGCCTAGGCTGGCGGATCATGAGGTTACAAGATTGAGACCATCCTGGCTAACATGGTAAAACCCGGTCTCCACTAAAAACACAAAAAATTAGCCAGGCATGGTGGCACATGCCTGTAGTCCCAGCTACTCAAGAGGCTGAGGCAGGAGAATCACTTGAACCTGGGAGGCGGAGGTTGCAGTGAGCCGAGATCATGCCACTGTACTCCCGCCTGGGTGACAGAGGGAGACTCTGTCTCAAAAAAAAAAAAAAAAAAAAAATTTTTTTTTTTTTTTTTTTTTTTTTAAGATAAAGTAGAGGCGGCCGGCATGGTGGCTCACACCTGTAATCCCAGCACTTTGGGAGGCCAAGGAGCGTGGGTCACGAGGTCAGAAGATCGAGACCATCCTGGCTAACACGGTGAAACCCCGTCTCTACTAAAAATACAAAAAATTAGCAGGGCATGGTGGCACATGCGTAGTCCCAGCTATTAGGAGGCTGAGGCAGAAGAATCACTTGAATCCGGGAGGCGGAGTTTGCAGTGAGCCGAGATCTTGCCACTGCACTCCAGCCTGGGCAACAGAGTGAGACTCATCTCAAAAAAGAAAAAAAAAATTAAGAACAAATAAATCTCCACCCAGGAAGAAGTTTTCACTTATGAAATTCAGGGCCCTTTCCAGATTTCCTTTCTGCTTTTGAGGAAAGAAGCGAGCATCAGGATAAGGACAAAGAAAGGGAAGCTTTTCTCCCCCAAGACAAAGGATGAGGCCAAGTACATAATAAAGACTTGCTGTCTCTTAGCACAGGGCCAGATGAAAATCAAGACTCCAGAAGGGGTGGGTCTGGCAGGGACACTGTTGGGGTGGGCGAATGCAGGAGACACCTCACTACTTCAGAACAGAGAGGAGCTGATATCTCAGTCCAGGATCACAGTACTGGAATCCTCAGTCAGTTAACCCGGCAATTGTGCCCCAGGTGTATAACTAACAATTAGGGGTGCACAGGTCACCAAAAGACTTGCACAAAATGGAACTACTGAAATGCCCATCAACAGAATTGTGGATAGTCACATAATGAAATACTATACAATGAGAATCAACGAGAACTACATCCAGAATTATGCAAGAATCTCTCAAGGGTGCCATGAAAGCAGCCATAGCTAAGGGGATAACTCTATGATCCTCTTACAGAAAGTTCAAATGCAGGCAAATTCACCTGTGGTACTTAGAAGTCAGAAGAGTGGTTATCTTGAGAGAAGGGTTGAAATTAGGAGGAAAGGGGCATCTAAGGCCCTGGTAATGCTGTTTCTTATCTGTGTGCCAGAAACACAGGGGTTTTAAGTTTGTGACATTCATCGGGCTGCACACTCATCATTTGGGCACTTTTGTCTACATTTGTTATTCTTCAATAACATCTAGTCTCTGAATGGAGACCATTCAGCCTCAGGACCAAAGCCTCAACTGACTGGAGCTGGGGAGGCCCTTCCCTCCCTCATCTTCCATCATCCTCCAAATGCTTTGCAGAGCTACAGTTTCTGGCCCTAGAAACTCTTTGCTTGTCATGAACAATGCCCTCCTTGTGCAGTAGGGAGGTGAGAGCACCCTGCGCTGGGTAACCTAGGAACACAGTGGCACATGAGGAGGTGGGAAGGGAGACTAGAGGTTTGAGACCTGCTCCCCAGGCACAAGCTACTGGTGATGCAGCACAGAGTCTTCAGCAAGGTAACCCTCCTCTGCTGCTAAGCCAGGAAGGCAGCCTGCTAGGCTTGAAGCTCCAGTTCCCATTCATTCCTCAGAGCCAGATTTATGGATATCCCCCTGGGCTGTGGAGGCAAAACACCAGGGTTTAAATCCTGGCCGTCTGTTTACTGCACCAGTGACCTCTCACTAAGTTCCTCAACCTCATTTTACAGCTAAGTGGAAATTATCAACAACTCCTTTGCAGGACAGCCCATAAGCACAGAAAGTTACTAAATTAGGGCCCGTTGGTCACCTCCAGTCGGTCTAGTCCTGCCACCGCACCCGCCAGCCGTGTTCTCCATGCAGTTCAACAAGGGCCCCTCACACTGACTCTCGGCCGAGGTCAAGAACCGGCTCCTGTCCAAATACGACCCCCAGAAGGAGGCAGAGCTCCGCAGCTGGATCGAGGGGCTCACCAGCCTCTCCATCAGCCCCGACTTCCAGAACGGCCTGAAGGACAGAATTATCTTACACACACTCATGAACAAGCTGCAGCCAGGCTCAGTCCCCAAGATCAAGCGCTCCATGCAGAACTGGCACCAGCGAGGAAACCTCTCCAACTTCATCAAGGCCATAGTCAGCTATGGCACGAACCCCATGAACCTGTTTGAGGCCAATAACCTGTTTGAGAGTGGGAACATGACGCAGGTGTTGTCTCTTCTTGCCCTGGTGGGGAAGGCCAAACCTAAGGGGCTCCAGAGCAGGGTGGACATCGGCATTGGGTACTCAAAGCAGCAGGAGCGGAACTTCGACTACAACACCACGAAGGCCGGCCAGTGAGTCATTAGGCTGCAGATGGGCACCAACAAATGTGCTAGCCAGTTGGGCATGACCATGTACGGCACAAGAAGACCTCTCTACAGCCCCAAGAACCACATCCTGCCCCCATGGACCACTCGATCATCAGCCTCCAGATGGGTACAAACAAGTGCGCCAGCCAGGTGGGCATGACGGCTCCCTGGATGCAGCACCAGATCTATGACACCAAGCTGGGCACCAACAAGTGTGACAATTCCTCCATGTCCCTGCAGATGGGCTACACGCAGGGTGCCAACCAGAGAGGCCAGGTCTTTGGCTTGGGCCGGCAGATATACAATTCCAAGTACTGCCCACAAGGCTCAGTGGCCAACAGGGCTCCCTTGGGCACCAATGAGTGCCCAGGCCCAGGGGAGGCCCCTGAATACCCCCCTTACTACCAGGAGGAGGCCAGCTACTAAGGCTCCCAGCACACTTTCTCCCCACATCGTCTCCCTGTCTGGGTTTTGGGGTTTTTCTGTGTTTTTTTTTTTTTTTTTTTAACCTGTTCAGTGTTGCCAATCAACCGAGGGTCTGTGAGTGGCGGCATGGGATCTGGCAGCAGGGATTCCCCCCTTGCCTTGGTTCCTTCGCAGAACTGGGCCACCGGGTTGTGCGGGAAGGGGTTAAGGCCGCATCCCCATGCGTGTAGGGTGAGGGTCCCTGCTGGCATGTCCAGGCTATGGGCTGCTGTGCTGCGGAGAAGAGACCTGCACATGGAGGCAACCGCTCCCCGAAGGTTTCCAGTTGCCTTGCCTCTTCCCCCGTTTGCTGGCCGATCAGTTTGTGGTTTCTGCACCCACAAAAGTTTCAGGAAGTATTAACAAAAGAAAAATATGGCCGGGCGTGGTGGCTCACATCTGTAATCCCAGCACTTTGGGAGGCTAAGGTGGGCGGATCACCTGAGGTCGGGAGTTCGAGACCAGCCTGACCAACATGGAGAAACCCTGTCTCTACTAAAAACACAAAATTAGCCAGGCGTGGTGGCGCATGCCTGTACCAGCTACTTGGGAGGCTGAGGCAGAGGACTCGCTTGAACCCAGAAGGTAGAGGATGCAATGAGCCGAGACCACACCATTGCACTCCAGCCTGGGCAACAAGAGCAAAACTCTTGTCTCAAAAAAAGAAAAGTAAATATATTTTTTTCCCCAAGGAATGGGGCAGGGACAGTGGAAATGAGTCCCCTGGGAGAGGGGGCCTGGCCAGGATGCTAAAATATCTCAGGCTCCTGAGTGGCTGGCTTTCTCTAGGACCCTCAAGCCTGCCTAGGGGCCCAGTGGGGAAACTGAGACCCGCACAAGGAAGTAGAATTCTGAGTCATTGGGGCTAAGCCTGACCCCCTCTCCATGCTGACCACCCCCTACTGTGGTCCTCAGTAGGTTTTTTTTTTCTTTGAGGCGGAGTCTCACTCTGTTGCCCAGGCTGGAGTGCAGTGGTGCAATCTTGGCTTGCTGCAACCTCCACCTACTGGACTCAAGCGATTCTCCTGCCTCAGCCTCCCAAGTAACTGGGATTACAGGCACATGCCACCACACCAAGCTAATTTTTATATTTTTAGTAGATATGGGATTTCACCATGGTGGCCAGGCTGGTCTTGAACTCCTGGCCTCATGTGATCTGCCTGCCTCAGGCTCCCAAAGTGCTGGAACTACAGGCGTGAGCCACTGCGCCTGGCCCCTCAGTAGGTTTTAAGAAGCCCCCAGCCCCCCGTCTCCCCTTCTGGGCCTGACCAGCTATACTGCTTCATCTCCCATGGCCACACCCCCTACCCAGGGGCCCTGCACCATGAGATAATGTGAAACACCGACTGTGGAACAAATGCAATAAAACCTCTGTTTTTAAGAAAAAGAAAAAAATTACTAGACTGTTAAGCTCCCCAAGGGCAGGGACTTCATTTTGTCCATTGCTTTAGTTGAAGTTGTAGAACAGTGCCTGATCTATGCAGATGCGAAATATATCCTTACAGGAAGAATGAAATGTAAATAAAAGGCATACCCCAGAGTAGGGACTTCCACAGTAAAAGGCCGTTTTCACACCCAGAGCTGAAACAGACAAAACCATCTTGATGTTAACTTGTGCTCAGTCAGATGCCTTATTGAACCTGGAAGTTTCCTCCCAAAGCTGATGATGGTTAGTTTTTAATCTGACCCAAGGCTGACTATGGGTCAGCTGAACCTGCTGAAGGCCATAATGAAGGACTGCATCTGTTTGACTGCCATTAAGCTGCCTCTCAGTTGTTCGCCCTTAAGGCTGAGTAGACCACTGTAGGTCACTCACTTTTAATCACTGCACTGATACCATGAAAGTTCCCTCCTCTCACCTCTCCACTGTCAGCTTTCAGACCACACTTGAAGAAAGGTGGCCCCCCAGACTGTGGCACTGGGATGGGGGAATGTGCCAGCTCTCCTTCCCTCCAGATTAACCTTTCCTCTTGAGCTAGTCAAGACCCCTCACTTGGGCCCTTAGAGACTAAAGCCAAACCAATTTCCTCTATGTGAATGTTTCTGGAAAACCCTAAAATAAAAAAAAATAAAAAAGACTAAGCACTCTTAGGGCAGGGGGCCAGGAGAGCTTGTTATTTAGAGCTGTGGGATTCAGGGATCCAACATTCTACCCTCTCCACTCAGGCCCTGCTTTCTGGTAGTAAAAAAATGCCAGGGAGCTGGGCATGGTGGATCCTACCTGTCATCTTAGTGCTTGAGAGGCTGAGGTGGGAAGATTGTTTGAGCCCAGGAGTTTGTAACTAGTCTGGGCAACATAGTGAGTGAGACCCCGTCTCTAGAAAACATTAAAAATTAGCCAGGCATGGTAGCACATGTCTGTGGTCTCAGCTACTTGGGAGGCTATGGTAGGAGGATCACTAGAGCCCAGGAGGTAGAGGCTGCAGTGAACCGTGATTGGGTCACTGCATTGTAGCCTGGGATGGGTGACAGAGCGATACTCTATCTCAAAAAAAAAAAAAAAAAAAACAGGGAACTTTGGGGTCCGAAATTTCCATTCAAATCCCACCTGATCACTGCAGTGATGACTTGGTGAAGCCAGTCATGTAGGCTTCATCTATAAAATGGGCCGCCAGGCAGGGCGCGGTGGCTCAAGCCTGTAATCCCAGCACTTTGGGAGGCCGAGACGGGCGGATCACGAAGTCAGGAGATCGAGACCATCCTGGCTAACCCAGTGAAACTCCGTCTCTACTAAAAAAATACAAAAAACTAGCCGGGCGAGGTCGTGGGCGCCTGTAGTCCCAGCTACTCGGGAGGCTGAGGCAGGAGAATGGCGTAAACCCGGGAGGCGGAGCTTGCAGTGAGCTGAGATCCGGCCACTGCACTCCAGCCCGGGAGACAGAGCGAGACTCTGTCTCAAAAAAAAAAAAAAAAAAAAGGGCCGCCCTTCACAAGGTTGTCAAATTCATTCATAATTCATAATTCATACAGGACTGGGCATCCTGTAAGGTACCAGGTCCTGGCCATATACCAAGAGGTAAAGGTTGTGTCTGTCACCCTTAAAGAAGTTCATGAGCTGTTTGGCTTAGTGAATCCAATCCATTAAGCTGTGCCTCTGTTTCTCCACCTTCGAAACCTCAGGCAAGGCTAGACTATGGGATTTCTAAAGTTCAAAATTCTGAGATTAAAAGCTCAGCTTGTTTAATATTTACCTCACCTGCTTCAAGGGAATGTTAGGAGGATAAAGCAAGCTCAGAGTTGCAAAAGGGCTTTGAAGGGGAAGATGCACATACAAACAAGGCATTAATTACATCAGATAAGTTCTTTGAGCTGAACTTCATAGACGCCCTTGATATTCATAACCCAGGGGCGAACAACAGGGGTGATTGTTCCTTAGCAATATGGAAACGTGTCTGCTTGGCTAAACTTGAGGGTGTGTATGTTCCTGCAGGATAACCCTTTCAACGTGGCTGGATCCAGGCTGGGGCTGTATGTTTTGAGGATGAGGAACTAGGGTGCGGGTGGGGTGGTAGAAAAGTGCCAACTGAAGACCAAGGGTAGAAATAGCAAGATGTTTTGTTGGGAAGTCCCGATTTATTGGGACTAACTGGACCAAGAAATGCGCTTTTACTTAAAAAAGAAAGCAGCAGCCCATGCCACCGGAAGCCTACTCTTAAGACCCAGCCATGTGGCAGGGAGTTTCAAGGTACGCCAAGCCCATTAACCCGTCCTTTGTTGTATAACCCAGGTGTGCTCCTGGCACAAACCCACCATTTTCACAGTGGAAAAGCAGACATCCGAGAAAGCTGAATTTCCTCTAAAGGTTTAAAATGCCTGACGTCATCGGGAAGCACGCGCCAACCCAACCATGAAATCCAAAACCTGATCACTGCTTCCCCCTAAAACCTCAAGCCTAGTGAAGTGACAGCTAATCTGATATTTTTTGCTTCAGTAGGAAAGAAGGTACAGACAACACTCAAAGCTATAGCCTGCTCTGGGAGGCTGTAGTCAGAGAACTTGACAATGGGGGTGGGGTGTAGATTTGGCAGAAGTCTGGTTAGCAATAAGGCTTCCTCAGGGAGCCGGAATTGGATTTGGGGCCCTGCCCGAGTTCACATTTTTACAGGTTGGCTGAGTTGCAGTTTGTTAGCCAGCCAGTAATAAACCCCTGCGCAAGAATTTAAAGTTTATGAGGCATGGCTTCTTAATACCTCTCCTCAGCTCCCTACAGCCTAGGGTTTAAGGAGCCTAGCCTAGCCCGGGTGTTAATTGTTTTGTCAATCTACAGTTACTTGCAGAAAGAATTTTTTTTAAAAAGGGCTTCCACAGACTCAAGGTCCTCAATCCTCTTTTGGAGAAATAAAAGAGCCACTCTGTCCCCTCGGCATTGACAGCCCCACATGCAAGCAGTGGGAATTTGTGCCTGGGGTAAGGAGTAAGTTGATGGAGATTTTAGAAGAATGCTGGGTAGCAAGGATTCTCAATGTTTTGAAAGCCAGGTAAGCCACAGTTCCTTCCCCCCAAAAATGAATACTCAAATTCCCAAAAATTTCAGTGTAAGGATCCTCTGAAACCCCACCCAAGGATCCAGGGTTATACCCGTTTAAGAACTAAGGTTTCGCCGGGCGTGGTGGCTCACGCCTGTAATCCCAGCACTTTGGGAGGCCGAGGCGGGAGGATCACGAGGTCAGGAGATCGAGACCATCCTGGCTAACCCAGTGAAACTCCGTCTCTACTAAAAAAATACAAAAAATTAGCCGTGCGTGGTGGCGGGCGCCCGTAGTCCCAGCTACTCGGGAGGCTGAGGCAGGAGAATGGCGTGAACCCGGGAGGCGGAGCTTGCAGTGAGCCCAGATCGGCCACTACACTCCAGCCTGGGCGACAGAGCGAGACTCTGTCTCAAAAAAAAGAACTTAGGTTTCATCCCTTGCTGGAGCCCCCACCCATTGTCCTCCTAACCGAGAGGAAGAAAGCCCTCCACTAGCCAGCAACAGCCTGGGTCTCATAAGACACAGGTTCTCCTCACTTAAATTGCAGCCCCCACCCCCTCAGGTTTTTGAACTTGGGGTGGGGTGTAGGAATAACTGAGGGATCAAAAATGTGCTTTGATCTCCCGTCCATCGCCCCCATAGCCCCAGGCGTGCCAGCTTGGGACACTCTCCCCCTCAGACTTCCCCCAGTGACCTAGCATCCCAGGCCCGAGACGCTGGGGGCGGGGTGGTTCCCGTACGTGATAGCCCCAGCCCAGGTGTGCCAGGGCCCAGTTTCCGGGCAGGCTACAGGGGCGCAGGCCCTCCGGGGAGGGCAGGGTTAAGAGTGCATTCCAGCTGCCGAGGAAGAAGGGGGGCGGGGTAGGGGAGCGCGGAGAAAAGAAACAGACCCGGTCTGTCTGACGGAGACACAAAAGCACGGTTCACAAAGGGGGCCCGAGAGGGGCGAAGGGGGCTGCCCGGGGCACGGCTCATCCCTACACCTGCGCGGGGGTTGGGGGAAGAATGTGGCCGGCGCATTCCTCTGCTGGGGCCAGCGGGGGAGAACTTCCCACGTCGAGACTGGGTGAGGGGCTCAGCCATCCGGCACCTCGGAGGAGGGGGTCAAGGTAGGCAGTGGCTACCGGACGAGGGGCTGGATGTCACAGGCGCTCTGCCGCCCAGCTTTCTTCGTCAGCTACCACCCCCAACCCTAGCCCCCGGGGCGCGTTCTGCGCCTCCCAGGGACCTGAGGTGGCGCCAGGAGTCCCTTGCCCCAGCCCGAACACTCCTCGCGCGGGCCACACCAGAGCGTTCACGTGCGGCCCCTACCCCGCGGTTCCACCCGGAGGGTCTTACCTTTCCCCAGCGCCTGGCTGGGCTCCTGCTCCGCGCCTCCCGCCTCCAAGGTCACTTCAGCCTCCCCGAAGATCGCCCGGCACGGCTCGGAGGCCGCGCTTTGCAGCCAGCAAACCTGCGCCCGAGGGCAGAGGGGGAAGACGGAGGCTGGGTCATAGGAGTGCCCGGCCCCGCACTCCCCACCCTGCAGGGTCTCACGGGCCCTCCGGGACTCCCTTGACCCCAGGAAGCGCAGCCCCGGGCTCTCCCCGACGCCACTTCCCCATGCGGACCCCGCCCGCCCCCCAGGGAGCGGTCCCGGTCGGGGCCTGGACTAGACTGTGGAGTACCTGGAGGAGGAGGAGAGACGCGAGAGGTCCACGAGGGAGCCCCATGGCTGCAGAGAGAGGGGTGAGGCAGCTGCCGCGACGGCGGGCCGGGGCTCCGCTCAGCTCTCGTCCCTTTGAGCACCGCAGCCCGGGGCAGCGAGCGGGAGGAGGCCAGGTGAGCGCAGGTGGGTGCTGATTGGTCCAGCGCCACGAGGTCCCGCCCCTTCGCAGGTGGGACCGATGCGGGCGCGGTTGAGGCCCCAGCGAACCCCTCCTGGCCTCGCGGATACCTTCCTGCGCTCTCCTTGCTTTTCTGGAGCTGTTCTTTGCAGGGACTCAGCCCCTGTCTCGCAGTTCTGAGTTAGAGGAGAAAAGAACACCCAGCGTACTCCTCAGCCTCCGCAGGTCGGGAAGAGAAATGTTTCTTTGCCTTGCGGTTACAGCAGAAAAAAGTAGAGACACATCTGAAGTCGACTGAAAACAGAGGCTCCGCATTCATGATCCCTGGAGGCGCTGTTATCCCAAAGCTTTGAAGCAAGCCCGTGTGTCCTCCTACACGCGGCTACAGCGGGGCCGCCCAAGCCTCTTTCTCCACCTCCCGTGCCAGCCCGCCGGGGAGGATCCTCCGGGGTTTAAAACTAGCAGGTCCCGAGGGACTGCGTTTCTGAATTGGATACAACTTCCCCATTTTTTTTTTTTTTTTTTTTTTTTTTGGAGACAGTGTCTCGGTCTGTTGCCCAGGATTGCAGTGACGCGATCTCGGCTCACTGCAGCCTCCACCTCCCGGGCTCAAGCGATTCTCCTGCCTCAGCTCCCGCGTAGCTGAGACTACAGGCTTCCGCCACCACACTCGGCTAATTTTTTAAAATTTTTTGTAGAGATGTGGCGGGGCGGGGCGGGGGGAGGGTCTCCCTATGTTGCCCAGGCTGGTCTCGAACTTGTGGACTCAAGCAATCCTCCGCCTCCCAGAGTGCTCAGGTTGCGGGCGTGAGCCGCCACACCCGGAACGCTTCTTCCATTACACAGCTAAACAAATGGAAGCTAGGAGAGAAAGTCCCAGAGTTTGGAAGCTGTAGTGGTGCCAAAGGGTGCGAGCTAAAAGGATGGTTACTAGTCCCATTACCTCCAGCACCCCACCCCCCATATAAATAACGCTTTCTCAACTTTCTGTAAAATGTAAATAAAGGCAATTTTTAAAACGCAGAGGTTTTGAAATTGGTCTGAAATGCTGTATATAATCTGGGTAAAAACTGCTTGCTGCGCAAAGCAGCTTCCAGAGTCTCCCTTGGAAAACAGCTCTCCCACACTCTTCCTAGGAGATAAACGCCAGACCTGGGATTCATTCCTCTACGTTACTCTCATTCCACTACCTTAGACATGAAGTGCTTTCCTCTTTGCCGCACACAAGTGGGCTCTGGCCATAAAAACGGTGCTGAGTTTCAATCACTACCCTGGCAAGCCCTTCCCCACGGAGCTGAGCAGTCTCTCTCGCCGGTCCCCTCACTCCTCCACCTTCTCCTGCTGCCTTGAGAAGCCCTGGGTGCCACCTCCTCGTCCTTCTCCCTCCCCGTCCCCAGCTCAGATTTAGGGGTTTGAGGAACGGACGAGACTGGAGAGTTTTGTTTTTTTGAGATGGAGTCTCACTGTCGTCCAGTGCAGTGGCGCGGTCTCGGCTCACGGCAACCTCCGCCTCCCAGATTCAAGCGACTCTTCTGCCTCAGCCTCTCCAAGTAGCTGGGACTACAGGCCCCCGCCACCACATCCAGCTAATTTTTGTATTTTTAGTAGAGACGGGGTTTCGCCATTTGGCCAGGCTGGTCTCAAACTCTTGACCTCAGGCGATCCGCCTCCCTTGGCCTCCCAAAGTCCTGGGATTACAGGCGTGAGAAACGGCGCCGGGCCTGGAGTTTTAAATGACATCTTCTTTGACCTTCCAGGGCTAACTTGGTAACCTACCCATCCTCCTCCCCGCCAGGCCAGTGTCTAAGCCACGGATTGCTTGCGTTGAGAGGACGGGAGGTCTTGCTCTCTCAGGCCTAGCACGGGCCCTTGGGCCGGCCCCGCCTGGGTTCAAACCCAGGTCCCACCCCTTAGTAGCAGTGAAGCCTCCGGGAAGTAAAATAAACCCCTTGGACCTCAGTTCTGCATCTGTCAAATGGGACTGTTATGATCTTAGTATTTTACCCTCTCATAGATGAGTATTAAATAAATTAGAAGGCTTAAAACGCTAAACAAAGTATCTGGCACAGAGCAGGTGCCCAAATGCTGCCTGGTATCATTGCTCTCAGATGCCTGTCGAGCCGTCTCTTTCTAGCACCCCCACGTCCCCTGAATTAAGAGGAGAAGCGTTGTAATCCTCCAATTTCATGACTGAGGGTACAACGAGCAAAGTGGCATCTGGTATCTCGGGAGCACTCCCTTATCCGGCGGCTGAGCCCAGCAGCTGGGGCTGGGACTGAGGCTGGGGGTGAACCAGGCGGTGGGGAAAGCCTGGGGCTGCTCTCTGAGCTCCGCGCCCTCCGGGCCTGGATCTCCCACAGGGCGCTTTTTATGCCTAAGGGGGTCAGGTCTCCGCGCACCCGCCCGGCGCAATGGAGTAGGCCCCAGGCGGGACAGGGTGGCCAGGCCGACGCTCGCCCCACAGGTTCCCCCGCGCCGGCCCGGAGCCAGACGAAGCCATTAGGCGGACGGTTAAACACAAACGAGCCTCGGGATGCAAGCCCTAATTAAGTAAACACCCGGCTGGAGGGCTGTTGAGCGCGCTCATTTCCGCCTCCTTCCAGGGCACTCAGCATTCCGGGCGGGGGCGGAGAAAGGAGCGGAGATTGGAGAGTCAGCTCTTCTGCCTGCAACGCGGAGCGCACCGCTGCCTTCTCCTTAGCTCCCCTTGTCGGTCATTCACTGGTTCATTCATTTCACAAACATTTGCTGACAGCCGGCGATGTGCCAACCACTTAAGATACAACAGTGAGCAAACAAACATCCCTGCGCCTTCGGACTTGCTATCTAGAGTGTGGAGGGTAGAGGAAAGTGAAAAAAAAAACTGGAAATATAATATGTTAGATGGTAACATGTGCTGTGTACAAGAACAAGGACGGGGCCGGGCACAGTGGTTCAAGCCTGTAATCCCGTTTAGGAGGCTGAGGCGGGTGGATGACTTGAGCCCAGGAGTTTGACACCTGCCTGGGCAACATAGCGAGACCCCCGTCTCCACAAAAAATACCAAAAAAATTAGCCAGGCGTGCTGGCACAGGCCTGTAGTCCCAGCTACTCAGGAGGCTGAGGCGGGAGGATAGCTTGAGTCCAGGAGGTTGAGGCTGCAGTGAACTATGATCGCACCACTGCACTCCAGCCTGCTTTATTTTTTGAGGAACCACCATACTGTTTTCCATAGCAACTGCACCTTTTTTTTTTTTTTTTTTGAGACGTCTCGCTGCCGTGCCCAGGCTGGAGTGCAGTGGTGCAATCTCGACTCACTGCAGCCTCTGCCTCCTGGGTTCAGGCGATTCTCCTGCCTCAGCCTCCTAGTAGCTGGGACTACAGGCGCGCACCACCATGACCAGCTAATTTTTGTATTTTTAGTAAAGACGGGATTTCACCATGTTGGCCAGGCTGGTCTCAAACTCCTGATCTCAGGTGATCTGCCCACCTCAGTCTCCCAAAGTGCGGGGATTACAGGCGTGAGCCACCGCACCAGGCCACGACTGCATCATTTTACATTCCCAACAGCACAAAGTGAGACCCTATCTCAAAAAAGGCAGGAGGGGGTGGATTGGGACTGAAATGGGAAATTGGAAATAAAGTGATTCACAACGTGTTCCAGTCAGGGTCTAGCAGGAAACAGAATCGAACTCAGGAGGTTCAAGTCTTTTTTTTTTTTTTTGAGATGAAGTCTTGCTCTTGTTGCCCAGGCTGGAGTGCGATGGCGAGATCTCGGCTCACTGTAACCTCCGCCTCCCAGGTTCAAGTGATTCTCTTGCCTCAGCCTCCTAAGTAGCTGGGACTACAGGCTCCTGCCACCACGCCCGGCTAATTTCTGTATTTTTAGTAGAGGCGGGGTTTCACCATGTTGGCCAGGCTGGTTTCAAACTCCTGACCTCAGGCAATCCACCCACCTCGGCCTCCCAAAGTGCTGGGATTACAGGTGTGAGCGACCATGCCCAGCCAGGAGGTTCAAGTCTTAAGGAAGGGACTAGAGAAATGGCAGGGTTCAGGGAACCCGGACAACCAGGGTGTTAGTCATCAGAGACAAGCAAGAGCTGGAAGGCATGACTACTTTGAGAACTGAAGGGCAGAGGGGAAATCATGTTATTGGAAGTCCGTGGATTAGGGGACAGAGAAGTGTGGGATCCATTCCCAAATGCAGCTGTGATCGAGAAAGGCACAGCCACTGCTCACAGCAGAGCAGAGAAAGTGCAGGGAAAAAATACCCCCCCACCACGTCTCTCCCCTCTTGCCTTTCTTCTCCTGGTGGCACCTCCTGTTCACCAAACCCACTCAGAAGCCTGAGGCAAGAAAGCCCAGGCTGCTTTCTAGAGGGGTCATTCTCCCCAGGCTCAGGACAGGGCACAGAAGGGCAGAAAATGATGGGAGCTGGGAGAGCAAACAAGAAAGCCCAGAGGCTTTACTCAGAAAGTAGCATTTGAACAAAGACTTGAAGGAAGTGAAGGAACCACGCTTCTGAAAGAGCATTCCAGGCAGAGAAAGCAGGGCAGAGGCCCCGAGGCAGTAGATTACTTGGAACAGCAAGAAAGCCAGTGTGGCTGGAGTAGAGAAAGCAAGTAGGAAGTCAGTCAGAATATGGGAGGGCCAGGAACACACCTTGTAGAGAGCATGTAGGCCATTGTAAGAACTTTGGTGTCTACTTGGGAAAGCAGGGGAGGCAGCCACTGTTGGTTTTGAGCAGAGGAGTGACGTTGAGAAAATTATAAGGGACAAGGGAAGCGGGGAGGCTGGTGGGGGCTCCATTGCAGTTATCCAGGCAAAAGGTGAAATGGCTTGGTTCAGGTTGGTCATTATGGAGTGGGTCTGAAACAGTCGGACTTTTTTTTTTCTTTTTCTTTTTGAGACAGGGTCTTGCTCTGTCACCCCGGCTGGAGTATGGTAGATGATCACAGCTAACTGCAGCCTCAACCTGTCAGGCTCAAGTGCGATCCTTCCACCTCACCCTCCCAAGTAGTTGGAAATACAGGTGTGTGCCATCACACCTGGCTAGTGTTTTGTTTTGTTTTGTTTTGTTTT
The DNA here is from genome assembly GCF_047675955.1 of Chlorocebus sabaeus. Taxonomy (NCBI): domain Eukaryota; kingdom Metazoa; phylum Chordata; class Mammalia; order Primates; family Cercopithecidae; genus Chlorocebus; species Chlorocebus sabaeus. The sequence goes on along the minus strand of NC_132908.1, from coordinate 65,585,345 downwards.
GTGATGGAGTCTCGCTCTGTCACCCAGGCTGGAGTGCAATGGTGCGATCTGGGATCACTGCAACCTCTGCCTCCCAAGTTCAAGCGATTCTCCTGCCTCAGCCTCCTGAGTAGCTGGGGCCACAGGCGGGTGCAACTACATCCAGCCAACTTTTGTATTTTTAATGAAGATGGGGTTTTGCCATGTTGGCCACTCTGGTCTTGAACTCCTGACCTCAGGTGATCCGCCCACCACGACCTCCCAAAGCGCTGGGATTACAGGCATGAGCCACTGCATTTGGCCTAATTTTTTAATTTTCTAGTTTTTTTTTCTTTTGGTGTAGACAGCCTCCCCCTATGGCCCAGGCTGGTCTCTAACTCCGGGGCTCAAGCGATCTTCCTGCCTCAGCCTCCCAAAGTGTTGGGATTACAGACATGAGCCACCATGCCTGGCAGATTTTTTAAAACCCAGAAAATAACAAGCATTGGTGAGGATGTAGAGAAATTGGGATCCTTGTGTGCTGTTGGTGGGTATGTAAAATGGTGCAATAGCTATGGAAAACAGTATGGTAGTTCCTTAAAAAAAAAAAAAAAAAAGAATTACCGTATGATCCAGCAATTCTATGTCTGGGTACATACTCAAAAAAAGTGAAAGCAGGGGCCAGGCATGATGGCTCACGTCTGTAATCCCAGCACTTTGGGAGGCTGAGGCAGTTGGATTGCTTGAGGTCAGAAGTTTGAGACCAGCCTGGGCAACATGGTGAAACCCCGTCTCTACTAAAAATACAAAAATTAGTTGGGCATGGTGGTGTACATCTGTTATTCCGGCTACTTGGGAGGTTGAGGTGGAAGAATTGCTCGAACCCAGGAGGCAGAGGTTGCAGTGAGCCGAGATTGTGCCATTGCCCTCCAGCCTGGGTGACAGAGGGCAACTTCATCTCAAAAGCAAACAAACAAAAAACAAAAACAAAAAACAACAAAAGCAGGACTTAAAGAGATGTTTGTACACCCATGTTCAGAGCAGCATTATTCATAATAGTCAAAAGGTAGGAACAACCCAAGCATCCACTGATAGATGAATGGATAAGCAAAATGCTGAATAGGTACAGTTTCAGTTTTGCAGGATGAAAAGAGTTCAGTGGGTGGATGCTGGCAATGGTTGCACAATAGGAATGCACTTAATGCCACTGAAGAATACACTAAAAAATGGTGAAGATGGTAAATTTTATGTTATGTGTATTTTAACACTTTTTTTTTATTTACTAAAAAAGAAAAACAAAAAAAAACCCCGTGGATTCTGGGTATATTTTGAAGTATTATCAACAAGATTGACCAAAAGATTGGATGTGGAGTATGAGAGGCAGAGCAGGTCAAGAATGACTCCGGGGTTTTTGGCCTGGCCTGAGCAACCAGCAGGATGACAATACAATTTTCTTTTTTGAGACAGAGTCTTATTCTGTCACCCAGGCTGGAGTGCAGTGGCATAATCACAGATCACTGCAGCCTTGATCTCCCAGGCTCATGCAGTCCTCTTGTTTCAGCCTCCCAAGTAGCTGGGACTACAGGTGCATACCACTATGTCCAGTTAGTTTTTTTATTTTTAATTTTAGTAGAGATGAGGTCTTGCTGTGTTGCCCAGGCTGGTCTTGAATTCCTGAGCTCAAGAGATCCTCCCTCCTCGGCCTCCCAAAGTGCTGGGATTACAGGTATGAGCCACCGCACCCAGCCAGATAACGCCATTTCTGAAATAGGGAAGGGAAGTGTAGTGGACACTGTCAGGCCCCTGCTTGGGCTCCCGGGATCACTTTTCCAGTTTCTGAACTCCCCTCCCTTGATGCTGTGTGCTGTGCTCTTCACAGGCTGCGCCTGTTACTAACTCTTCAGTCTCTCTGCTCTTGCAAGGAAGTGCCCAGGAGTTGACTCCCCCAGCCCATAGCCAGTTACCAACTGGTATAGGAATGTGAAAACCCAGTTTCCTTCCCTCCATTTGGACAAACTCCAAGATACCACTTCCTTTCCCACCCTCTTTGGGACTTGGCCTGGTATCACATCCCTGTTTGGCTTATTTCTCTTCTTTATCCTGCTTCTCCCACTCATTTACCACTTCCTCCTAGGAACACTTCCTTAATTCACTTCAGGACCAGGTGCCATGGCTCATGCCTGTAATCCCAACACTTTGAGAGGCCAAGGTGGGAGGATCACTTGAGCCCAGGAGTTCAAGACCAGCTCTCTACAAAAAATAAAAATAAAAATAGGCTGGGCGTGGTGGCTCATGCCTATAATCCCAACACTTTGGGAGGTTGAAGTGGGTGGATCACCCGAGCTCAGGAGATCAAGACCAGCCTGGCCAACACGGCAAAACCCTATCTCTACTAAAAATGCAAAGATTAGCCGGGTGTGGTGGCGCACACCTGTAATCCCAGCTACTCAGGAGGCTGAGACAGGAGAATCACTTAAGCCTAGGAGGCAGAGGTTGCAGTGAGCCGAGATGGAACCACTGCACTCCAGCCTGGGTGGGCCACAGAGCGAGAGTCTGTTTCAAAATAATAAATAAACAAAATTAGCTGGACGTGGTGGTATACACCTGTGGTCAGGAGGCTGAGGTGGGAAGCTTGCTTCAGCCCAGGAGGTTGAGGCTGCAGTGAGCCATGATCAGGCCACTGCACTTCAGCCTAGGAAACAGAGTGAGAACTTGTCTCCAAAAAAAAAAAAAGTCACTTCAGGCCCATGAATCCTTGTCTCAGGATTGGCTTCTTGGAGTCTCGGGTAGAGCAAGCTTGGGACTGGGGAAAGATCAGAACCTCCATTTGGGATATGTTTGGAAATGCCTAGGGGTAGCATGTTGAGAGGCTGGGTTGCATACACCAGTTCAGGGCAGACATCTAGCCTAGGGAAGTTCATTTGTCATAATAGGAAAGTATCCATTCTGGGGCAGCCTGTGGAGAAAGGCTTGCCCAGGTACAACCCTGATCCTCCAGGGTCTCCCCGTCTCTAAGTGAGCATGGCCTTCTTCAGCAGTCAGAACGTCCACACTGTCTCCAACACTGTCCAACTACACAGGGCCAGGACTCCTTCTGTTCTTTCCGAAAAAACTGCACTGGCCGAGCACGGTGGCTCAAGCCTGTAATCCTAGCACTTTGAGAGGCCGAGGTGGGTCGATCACCTGAGGTCAGGCATTCGAGATCAGCCTGACCAAGATGGTGAAACCTCATCTCTACTAAAAATACAAGTTAGCTGGGTCTGGTGGCAGGCACCTGTAATCCCAGCTACTCATGAGGCTGAGGCAGGAGAATTACTTGAACCTGGGAGGCAGAGGTTGCAGTGAGCCGAGCGCGCCATTGCACTCCCGCCTGGGCAACAGAGGGAGACTCTGTCTCAAAATAATAATAATAATTTTAAAAAATAAAAAAAAAACTGCTGGATGTGGTGCCTCATGCCTGTAATCCCAGCACTTTGGGAGGCTGAGGCGGGCAGATCACGAGGTCAGGAGATCAAGACCATCCTGGTTAACACGGTGAAACTCCGTCTCCACTAAAAATACAGAAAATTAGCTGGACATGGTGGCGGGCGCCTGTAGTCCCAGCCACTCAGGAGGCTGAGTCAGGAGAATGGCGTAAACCCAGAAGGCAGAGCTTGCAGTGAGCCGAGATCACGCCACTGCACTCCAGCCTGGGTGACAGAGCGAGACTCTGTCTCAAAAAAACAATAATAATAATTTTAAAAAATTAAAAAACTGCACCTTCCCAGTGCCTCTCGCCTGCATTCACATGTAACCCATGCTACCTCCTGCCGTGTGGAATCCCTGGCATCGTTTCTTTCCTCTGAGTGTCTCTTCTGCTTCTCTCTTCCTCTTTCCTCCCTCCTAGGAAGCTCCTCGGGGCCTGACATGGTGTTGATATTTGTTCCTTCCAAATCTCATGTCGTTGTGTAATTCCCAATGTCAGATGTGGGTCCTGGTGGGGAGTGTTTTGGTCACGGGGGTGGGTCTCTCCTGAATACCTTGGTGCTCTTCTCATAGTAATGAGTGAGATCTTGCTCTGTTTGTTCATCAGGAGCTGGTTGTTTAAAGAGCCTTGTGCCTCCCCCACCTCTCTGTTACTCCCTCTCTCTCCGTGTGACATGTCCCCACTTTGCCTTCCACCATGATTGGAAGCTTCCGGAGGCCCTCAGCAGAAGCGGATGCCAGCACCATGCTTTCTGTACAGCTTGCAGAACCATGAGCCAAAACAAATCTCTTTTCTTTATAAATTACCCAGTCTCTGGTATTCCTTTATAGCAATGCAATGGGACCAACACAGGGTCAGAGGTCAGGGCTATCAGACGCTTACCTCTCCAAACTTCCCCACAGCACCCAAACTGAGACATGCCCATGGCATTGAAGTTAGGGTCCACAGACCTGAGTTGTGAATCGTGCCTCTGAAAATGACTGCCTGAGTGACCTGGTGTGAGTTCCTTGACCCCTGTAAGCCCCCTGGTGCTTTCCACTTGATGAGTGATGGTGAGATTATCCCAAACTGAACTCCTGGCCTTCCCTGACACACCTGTGCCTCCTGCACTCTTTCCTTCCAGAGGCTTAGGCCAAGCCATCTTCCACTTTGGCTCCCACTAGATCCCTGAGCTTCCCCAACATCAGGGGAGGGCCCGCCACAGGCCTTTGCACTTGCCGTTCCCTCTGCTTGGATCACTCTTCCCGGACATCCACCTGCCCCTCTCCCTGACCTCCTTCAGGTCTCTACTCAGATGTGGCTCCTCAGAGAGGCCCTCCCCGAACCCCCTGCAGAGACAGCACTCTCCCATCACTCTCTTTTCCCCTCTTTACTCTGCTTTGCTTTGCTTTTCTTTCTTTTTTCTTTTTTTTCTTTTAGCTTTTTAAAAGTTACCTTTGTAGAGCCAGGGTCTCACTCTTGCCCAGGCTGGTCTCCAACTCCTGGGCTCAAGAGATCCTCCTGCCTCGGCCTCCCTAAGCAGTGGGATTACAGGTGTGAGCCACCACACCCAGCCTATATTTTTTTATAGCACTTATCACACTTTAATGTATTAGTATATATAAGATTTTTTGTTGTTGTTTGAGAGATGACCTATAGTAGAGATTAAGAGCATGGACTGGGCACAGTGGCTCATGCCTGTGATCCCAGCACTTTGGGAGGCCGAGGCGGGCAGATCACTTGAGCTCAGGAGTTTGAGACCAGCTTGGGAAACATGGTGAAACCCTGTCTCTACCAAAAATACAAAAAATTAGCCAGGCATGGTGGTGTATGCCTGTAGTCCCATTTACTCGGGAGGCTGAGTTGGCAGAAGCACTTGAACCTGGAGATTGCAGTGAGCTGAGATTGCACCGCTGCACTCCAGCCTGGGTGACAGAGGGAGACTCTGTCTCAAAAAAAGAAAAAAGAAAAAAAAAAAGAGATTAAGAGCATGGGCTCTGGAGTCATACTGCCCAGCTTTGAATCCTGAATCCAGTTCTCCTTAGCTGTGAGACCTTGTGACTTTCAATCCCCTTGGAAGTCAGTGTTCTAATCTGTAAAATGGGATAAGCATAATAACAACTTCCTCATAGGTTGTGAGTTAATAGTTGTAAAGCACTTTAGGAGACAGTTAACATAAGAGTTTGTTAAATTATACTCACCGTCTGTCTCCCTGCATTGAGTGTATCCTCTGCGAGAGGCAAGGGTTTTTGTCTCCTCTGTTTATTGCTGTATCTCCAGTGCATAGAATAGCCTGGCATAAAATAGATACTCAAATATTTATTGAATAACTGAAACCAACAAGTCGATCACTGTTAAGCATGTGGCAGGGTGCTAGATCCACAGCAGAGTCCAGATCAATGTTGGTTCCCTGACCCACCTCACAGTGCTGATAGGAGATCCAATCAGCTAATATAAGGGAAAGTGTTTTGCAAAGTGCATTAAAAGTCATGCAAGTCATAATAAAATGAACTATTACCATTTCTTGATTACTCACTGGATACCAGACTCTGCGCTAAATACTCTCATACATGACCTCATTTTAATCCTCATAACTTTACAAGGTAGTTCTTATTACTCCTATTTTACATACAAAGAAACTGAAGTTAAGTCCCTTGCCCAAGGCCACATAGCCAGGGCAGAGGCAAAGTCAACAGGCTAATCTAGTTGTCACTCCCAAACTCGTTGCCTGACTTAGTAGCCAACCTGCTACCCATAAATATTTGCTGGAAGAATGATTTGGGGGAACAGGTCTTTTGTGTATTTGGAAGAATTCCACAATATTCAATCCTTTCTCTAAGAACCTCTCAAAATAAACACATTTGCCTTTGGTCAAGGTTAAATTCTGGGTCTTCCAAGAAACATTCAGAAAGAGCTTTTCTGCCCATTTTTGGTAGTAAATTTCCCAGCGCTTCACTCCCACGGAGCACACTTAAAGGGATGTGTCCCAAAGACAAGAGGGTGTTTTCCAGTCTTCCAGGAAGTGGCCTTAAAACCGGGCGAGGCTCTATTTTCTGGCGCCTCATACCCCAGGGCTCTGTGAGAATGATTCCACAATCTTACCTCTTTGCATCTCTTTGCCCTGTGACATCACCGGCCAGCTCTTCCTATTTATCACTTCTGAATCCTTAAAGGTGCTGAGGCAGCCTGCCCAGATGGAGAAACCTGGGCTGCATACCTTCCCTTTCCCTGAATCTTGGGTGGGGCTGTGCTGCCTTCAGCACTGGGGAGTTTTTGCCAAGGCCTGAGCTGTCAGTTTCCAGAGAACAGAAGCCAAGCATTTGTGTATGTGTGTACGCTGAGGGCAAGGAGTCAATCAATAAGCACTCATGATGCCCCGAGTCCCACTGCAGTGGTTGGTTAAGGTCTAGAAACTCTGAGAACTTTAGGGCCAAAAAGGACCTTAAAGAAAATAATAATGGTAATAATAATAACAACAAAATAATACAAATCTGCCCTCAGAGCCATTCTTCATCATTCCCCTAAAAGGCAGGGGTGACCCCTGCAGACTGTTTCCCAGGCTCCCTTGAAAGATGACATCCTGCTGGATTCAGCTGATGGAGGCACTACTGGGAGGGCAGGAGGCAGGCCAAACAAAAGAGCCAGAGAGCTTTCTCAACAGTGTCTTAGAAGTGGTTGTGTCTTGTCTGCAGATCCAGCTAGGTGACCCCCGACTCTAGGCTCCAGTAATACCGGGTTTCCTTTTTATTATTATTTTTTTTGAGACGGAGTCTCGCTCTGTCGCCCAGGCTGGAGTGCAGTGGCGCAATCTCGGCTTGCTACAACCTCCGCCTCCAGGTTCAAGCGATTCTCCTGCATCAGCCTTCTGAGGAGCTGGGACTACAGGCGTGTGCCACCACACCCAGCTAATTTTTGTATTTTTAGTAGAGATAGGTTTCACCATATTGGCCAGGCTGGTCTTGAACTCCTGACCTCGTGATCCACCCACCTCAGTCTCCCAAAGTACTGTGATTACAGGCATCAGTCACCGCTCCTGGTCACCTTTCCCTTTCTTCCTTTTGCTAAGGGGTAGCAGGCGTCATGCTGTCTAATCTCTGTGTGGCATCACCATCCCCGTTTGTCTTCTCATCCTCTCCATTACTTCTTTTTTTTTTTTTGAGATAAGGTCTCACTCTGTTGTGCAGGCTGGAGTGCAGTGGTGCCATCACAGCTCACTGCAGCCTCAACCTCTTGGGCTCAAGCAGTCCTCCCACCTCAGTCTCCCAAGTAGCTAGGACTACAGGTGCACGCCACCATGCCTGGCTAATTTTTATTTGTTGTACAGATGGGGTCTCCCTATGTTACTCATGCTCCTCTGGTTTAAATACTCACAGTGGTTTTTGTCTTCCTGACTGGATCCTGACTGATAGAATAGTTAAAACTTACACAGTACTTACTACATGCCAGACACTGTTCTAAGTGCATGATGGAAGTTAGCTTATTTAATTTTACCATCAGGGGAATGATTACACGTTACAGATGAGAAAACTGAGGCACAGAGAGTTTGATCCAGCCCAGCGAGATCCCATATCTGGATCCATATCAAAAGTTGCCCAGGAAGGCCAGGTGCAGTGGCTCACGCCTGTAATCCCAGCTCTTCAGGAGGCTGAGGTTGGTGGATTACTTGAGGTCAGGAGTTCAAGACCACCCTGGCCAAAATGGAGAAACCCTGTGTCTACTAAAAATACAAAAATTAGCCGGGTGTGATGGCTCAGGCCTGTAGTCCCAGCTACTCGGGAGGTTGAGGCAGGAGAATCGCCCGAACCCAGGAGACGGAGGTTGCAGTGAGCCGAGACAGCATCACTACACTCCAGCCTGGGCGACAGAGCAAGACTGTCTCAGAAATAAATGAAATGAAATAAAATAAAATAAAATAAGAGGAAGTGACGGATGCCATCCTATCCACCCTGAGTCAGACTCTTCCAACCTATTGGGCCCAGCACTCTGGAGATGTAATAGACTCTCTAGGTGATTTTGATGCAGTTAACCCAGCACCTTTCCATGAACTGGTACTATCCAAGAAAGTGTAACTTTGTTTTGGTGATGAGCACACCAAGATTTAGATCAGTAATGTGACCTACACAGCAAGCTCAGTGGCAGACAAAAAACAGGGCCAAGGATAGCACTTTCTACTCCCCCCACCACTTTCTCGTTCAAGGTCACATGTCTGGTTCTGATGTTTGGACTTGCTTCTCCTTCAAGCCATCTGAAGCCACTTCTTATTAGAAATATTTCGGAAAATTCAGTATATAAACAGATATATATACAGGATTGCTGAGTGGCTGATCAGTGTTTGGGAAAAGGAAAAGGGAGGCAGTTTAGTTCACTTAATCTCTTATTTTCCAGCTGTTGTGAATAACTTTAGAGAGCTTGTTAACTCTTGCACATACTATCTTCCCCTTATTAATTCATTAAGACTGTAGTCAGGCCAAGAACCTGTATTTTTTAACAGAAGCCCAAAGTCATGTGACAATTTGAGAAAATAGAATCAAAATCCAAAAAGCCCAGAATCTGAATGCATTTCAGCAAAATGTCAACTCTATAAGAATTGGATTTTTACATTGTGGTGCACACTTGTGATCCCAGCTACTTGGGAGGCCGAGGTGGGAGGATTGCTTGAACCTGGGAGGTGAAGGCTGCAGTAAGCCTTGATCACGCCACTGTACTCCAGCCTGGATGATGGAGTAAGACCCTGTCTCAAAAAAAAAAAAAAAAAAAAGGCTGGGTGCAGTTCTCATACCTGCCTGTAATCTCAGCACTTTGGGAGGCCAAGACAGTTGGATCACTTGAGGTCAGGAGTTCAAGACTAGCCTGGTCAACATGGCAAACTCTGTCTCTACTGAAAATATAAAAATTAGCCAGGCATGGTGGTGCACACCTATAATCCCAGCTACATGGAAGGGTGAGGTGGGAGAGTCGCTTGAACCTGGGGGACAGAGGTTCCAGTGGGCAGAAACTACCACTGCACTCCAGCCTGGGCAACAGAGTGAGACTCCATCTCAAAAAAATAATAATAATAAAAATGAGAATTGGATTTTTGTCCCTTTTCCTCCCATTGCTACATTCCCAGAATCAACAACAGTGTCTGGCACACTGTGTGTGTGTGTGTGTGTGTGTGTGTGTGTATTTTTTTTTTTTTGAGACAGAGTCTCACTCTGTCACCCAGGCTGGAGTGTAGTAGTGCAATCTCAGCTCACTGCAGCCTACACCTCCTGCATTCAAGTGATTCTCTCACCTCAGCCTCTGGAGTAGCTGCAACTACAGGTGCACACCACCATACCCAGCTAATTTTTATATTTTTAGTAGAGACAGGGTTTCACCATGTTGGCCAGGCTGGTCTCAAACTCCTGACCTCAAGTGATCTGCCCGCCTCAGCCTTCCAAAATACTGGGATTACAGGTGTGAGCCAGCGCACCCAGCCCCTTAATAAATATTTATTGAATGAAATAATAATGATTTTTTAATTGTATTTTGAAAATATTTTCTATATAGTTATTCGCTGATCCTCATGATGGACAGAACAGGTATCTGTATATCCCAATATTCAGAAGAGTCCCTGTGATGGTTAATACTGAGTGTCAACTTGACTGGATTGAAGGATACAAAGTATTGATCCTGGGTGTGCCTGTGAGGGTGTTGCCAAAGGAGATTCACATTCGAGTCAGTGGGCTGGGAAAGGCAGACCTACCCTTAATCTGGTGGGCACCATCTGATCTGCCGCCAGAGAATATAAAGCAGGCAGAAAAACGTGAAAAGGCGAGACTGGCCTAGCCTCCCAGACTACATCTTTCTCCTGTGCTGGATGCTTCTTGCCCTCATCGGACTCCAAGTTCTTCAGTTTTGAGACTTGGACTGACTCTCCTTGCTCCTCAAACTTGAGGACAGCCTATTGTGGGACCTTGTGATTGTGTCAGTTAATTCTTAATTAAGTCATATATATATATATATATGGGAGTTATATATATAGGATATATATATATATAGGATATATATCCTATTTATGTGTGTGTACATCTATCCTATATATTAATATATATATCCTATTAGTTCAGTTCCTCTAGGGAAACCTGACCAATATAGTCCCCAATAAACACAAGATAAAACTGAGTTCAGGCTGGGCGCGGTGGCTCACGCCTGTAATCCCAGCACTCTGGGAGGCCGAGGCAGGCAGATCACGAGGTCAGGAGATTGAGACCATCCTAGCTAACACAGTGAAATCCCATCTCTACTAAAAAATACAAAAAATCAGCCAGGCTTAGTGTCGGGCGCCTGTAGCCCCAGCTACTCAGGAGGCTGAGACAGGAGAATGGCGTGAACCCGGGAGGCGGAGCTTGCAGTGAGCCAAGATCGTGCCACTGCACTCCAGCACTCCAACCTGGACGACAGAGCAAGACTCCGTCTCAAAAAAAAAAAAAATACTGAGTTCAGAGAGATTAGGTAGCTTGCCAGGTTAGGTATTACAAAGTCTCTTCATGAAATTCTTCTCTCCCAGCTGATAGGATGAAAGTGATGAGAACGAACACAGGCAGAAGAACGCAGATATAAATGCAAAATAAACTACCATAATAAATAAAATAACTTGATAGGGATAAGAAATCCTAGTATTTATCACTAGAGGAGGAGATTGGAGGGTCAAAGATTCCAGGGGACACACAAATTCCTCTCTCTCTCAAACTCTTAACTTTAGTTATAATTCAAGCAGTCCTCACTTGCCTGTTGAGTGCTAACAAAGATCCCCCCCTTGGCTGGGTGCGGTGACTTACTCCTGTAATCCCAGCACTTTGGGAGGCCAAGGCAGGTGGATCATCTGAGGTCAGGAGTTCAAGACCAGCCTGGGCAACAAGGTGAAACAACATCTCTACTAAAAGTAGAAAAATTAGCCAGGTGTGGTGGTGGGCGCCTGTAATCCCAGATACTTAGGAGGCTGAGGCAGGAGAATTGCTTGAAGCCAGGAGGCGGAGGCTGCAGTAAGCTGAGATGGTGTCACTGCACTCCAGCCTGGGCAACAGAGTGAGGTTCCATCTCAAAAATAAATAAATTAATTAATTAAATAAAAATAGCTCCCTCTTATTCCATGCCATTAAGTGCTAAGGGCTTTGTGCACGTTATTTCATTTAATTTTAGCATATTTCTCCTGGAGTACTGCAATAGCTTTCCTTAGTGCCCTTCCAATCTGTTTTCCCCACTACTGTTCAACTGATCTTTTAAAACTCCCAAATCTGGCTGGGTGCGGTGGCTCACGCCTTAATCCCAGCACTGTGGGAGGCCGAGGTGGGGGGGATCACCTGAAGTCAGGAGTTCAAGACCAGCCTGGCCAACATGGTGAAACCCTGTCTCTACAAAAATACAAAAAAATTAGGCAGACATGATGGCGGGTGCCTGTTATCCCAGCTACTCGGGAGGCTGAGGCACAAGAATCGCTTGAACCCAGGAGGCGGAGGTTGCAGTGAGCTGAGATCGCACCACTGCACTCCAGCCCAGGTGACAGAGCAAGACTCCATCTCCAAAAATAAATAAATAAATAACTCTCAAATCTGATCACTTTGCATTCCTGATTAAAATCTCTGAATGCTTCCCCACTGTGCTCTTGCCAGGGTTTGTAACATCCTGCTGGGCCTAGTCCCCACTTACCCCTTCATTCACTGTACTCAACACATACTTACTGAGGGTCTACTATACGTCAGACACTATTTGGGGCACCAGAGATACAACAGTGAACCAAATAGGCAAGGTTGTCGCTTTCATGAAGTTTATGATAATAAACAACTGGAGAAATAAAAAAAGATAATTATAGACTATGTAGTGTAAGTGCTGTGAAGGAAAAATAAAGGAATGAGATAGTTACCGGGAAAGTCCATTTTTGATAGAAAAGTCAGGGCAGATGCGCTCAGGTGACATCAAAGCTAGGACCTGAATGTGGAGAAGGAGCTGGTCATGGAAAAAGCTGGGAGAAGGGGTATTCTAAGCAGAAGAAATAGCATGTGCAAAGGTCCTGAGGTAGGCAACTTCTAGACACTAGGAACAGAGAAGTCAGTGTGGCTGAAGGAAAAAGAAAGAGAGAGAAGGTGAGGTTAGAAAAACAGGTGAAAGCCAGAAAGAGGTTTGACTTTTATTCTAGAATAAAAGGAACCTACTAAGGAATTTTCTTTTTTTCTTTTTTTCTTTTCTTCTTTCTTTCCTTCCTTCCTTTTCTTCCTTCTTTCCTTTCCTTCCTTCCTTTCCTCCCTCTTCCCTCCCCTCCCTTCCCCTTCCCTCTGTTCCCTTCCCTTCCCTTCCTTTCAGACAGAGTTTTACTTTTGTTGCCCAGGCTGGAGTGCAATGGCAAGATCTCAGCTCACCACAACCTCCGCCTCCCAGGTTCAAGTGATTCTCCTTGCCTCAGCCTCCTGAGTAGCAGGGATTACAGGCATGTGCCACCGCACCTGGCTAATTTTGTGTTTTTAGTGGAGATAGGGTTTCTCCATGCTGGTCAGGCTGGTCTCGAACTCCCAACCTCAGGTGATCCGCCCACCTGGGCCTCCCAAAGTGCAGGGATTACAGGTGTGAGCCACCGCGCCCAGCCAAAGCTACTAAAGAATTTTAAGTAGAGGAAGAATATGATGTAATTTATATTTTATAACAATGCCCTCCTGGCTACTGTGGGAAAAATTGATTGGGAGCAGGAGGGATTCAAGGAAGGTACAAGAGAGAAGGCTGGCGCTGTGTCCAGGTGACAGGTGATGGACTTGGCTTGGACCATGGTGGTGGCAGAGGAGATGTAGAAAAGTGGTCTGATTCTAGATAGAGCTTTGAGTCAAACTGACAAACTGGCTGAGATACTGGCTTTGGAGGTGAAGGAAAGAAGGACTCAAGGTGGCCTCCTACAGAGGCTTGGATAGATGGTGGTGCCATTTATAGAGGAAGGAGTCAGCATTTCCTAGTGGACTGTGATGTTGGAGGTGCTAAGACCTAACCAGGTGCGGAGGCCAGTTGGTTGTGGCCAGTTTGAGTCTGGTACTGAGGTGAGGCTGAGCTGGAGTTACTCATGCGACTATCTCCACACAGATGATACCTAAAGCCATTGGATTGGCCTAAGGGACTTGGATATTTGAAGACTGGGTGGAGGGGGAGGGACTAGAGAGGTAAAAGGAAAACCAGAAGATTGAAGTCCACAGGAGAGAGGATTTGAGAAAATAAAAAAAGTAGTCGGCCGGGCATGGTGGCTCACACCTGTAATCCCAGCACTTTGGGAGGCCAAGGCAGGTGGATCACTAGGTCAGGAGATCAAGACCATCCTGGCCAATGTGGTGAAACCCCGTCTCCCCTAAAAAAATACAAAAACAATTAGCTGGGCGTGGTGGCACATGCTTGTAATCCCAGCTACTCAGGAGGCTGAGGCAGGAGAGTAGCTTGAAGGGGAGGTTGCAGTGAGCCGACATCATGCCACAGCACTCCAGCCTGGCGACAGAGCGAAACTTCGTCTCAAAAAAAGAAAAGAGCCGGGCGCGGTGGCTCAAGCCTGTAATCCCAGCACTTTGGGAGGCCGAGACGGGCGGATCACGAGGTCAGGAGATCGAGACCATCCTGGCTAACACGGTGAAACCCCGTCTCTACTAAAAATACAAAAAACTAAGCCGGGCGAGGTGGCGGGCGCCTGTAGTCCCAGCTACTCCGGAGGCTGAGGCAGGAGAATGGCGTAAACCCGGGAGGCGGAGCTTGCAGTGAGCTGAGATCCGGCCACTGCAGTCCAGCCCGGGCTACAGAGCAAGACTCCGTCTCAAAAAAAAAAAAAAAAAAAAAAAAAAAAAGAAAAGAAAAGAAATGGGAAAAAAAACGGTCAGCTAAGTCACATGTTGCAGGGAGGCCATGAAAGATGTGTTCAGAGATAGGTCCACTGAATTTGGCTACTGGGAGTCTTTGGGAGAACAGTTTCACTGGAGAATCAACCCAGAAACTTGATTGGATGAGACAGAAGAGTGAAATGGAGGTGAGGAAACATTTACAGACAACTTTTTCCAAGTTTGGCTTAAAGGATAGTAAGGAAATTGGGCATAGCTGCAGGAGTGTGTAGGATCAAGCGACGGTTTGTTTTCTATTAGGTTGGTGCAAAAGTCATTGCGGTTTTTGCTGTTAAAAGTAATGGCAAAAACCGCAATGACTTTTGCACCAACCTAATAAATAGAATTTACTAGAACCATGTTCTCCAGACTTTAGTCATTGAATAACCAACTTTATTTTTGCCCATCCTTACACCTGGGTGCTGCATACTTAAAATTTTTTTTAAAACTCAACTTACTTTTTTTTTTTCACTCTGTCACCCAGGCTGGAGTGCAATGGGGCAACCTCGACTCACTGCAACCTCTGCCTCCTGGGTTCAAGCCATTCTCCTGCCTCAGCCTCCCCAGCAGCTTGGACTACAGGCGCGTACCACCATGCCCGGCTAATTTTTTGTATTTTTAGTAGAGATGGGGTTTCACTGTGCCAGGATGGTCTCAATCTCCTGACCTCATGATCTGCTCGCCTTGGCCTCCCAAAGTGCTGGGATTACAGGTGTGAGCCACTGCACCTGGCCTAAAAAAAAAAAATCAGCTTACTTTTAATTAAGTCAGCAGTGCACCCACCTGTAGTCCCAGCTACTTGGGAGGTTGAGGTGGGAGGATTGCTCGAGCCCAGGAGTTCAGGGTTCCATCATTAAATTCTAGCTGGATATTGCTGCTTGCTGGAGGCTGAGCATAGGACCAGATCTTTGTTTAAGAAAGGAAGCTGTCGCTAGGAGCGGTGGCTCACGTCTATAATCCCAGCACTTTGGGAGGTCAAGGCAGGTGGATCACTTGAGGTCAGGAGTTCGAGACCAGCCCAGCCACATGGTGAAACACTGTCTCTACTAAAAACAGAATTTAGCCAGGTGTGGTGGTGGGCACCTGTAATCCCTGCTACTCAGAAGGCTGAGGCAGGAGAATCGCTTGAACCCATGGGATGGAGGTTGCAGTGAGCTGGGATCACCCCACTGCACTCCAGCCTGGGTGACAGAGCGAAACTTCGTTTCAAAAAAATAAAATAAAATATTAAAAAAATAGAAAGTCTGAATAGGAAACACGGGCCATCTATTGTCTCTAAGCTTGGCCACCTGTGAGATATAAGAATCCTGGTCTCCACAGCCCCTTATCTTTTTTTTTTTTTTTTTTTTTTTGAGACGGAGTCTTGCTCTGTAGCCCGGCCTGGAGTGCAGTGGCTGGATCTCAGCTCACTGCAAGCTCCGCCTCCCGGGTTCACGCCATTCTCCTGCCTCAGCCTCCCGAGTAGCTGGGACTACAGGCGCCCGCCACCTCGCCCGGCTAGTTTTTTGTATTTTTAGTAGAGACGGGGTTTCACCGTGTTAGCCAGGATGGTCTCGATCTCCTGACCTCGTGATCCGCCCGTCTCGGCCTCCCTAAGTGCTGGGATTACAGGCTTGAGCCACCGCACCCGGCCACAGCCCCTTATCTTAACCCAGACACTCCTTTCTTTGGATTCCAAGTCTTTAGAATAATAACAACTCTTTCAATCAATTTCCAATTGGAAAATCTTTTTTTGTTTGTTTGTTTTTTTTGTTTGTTTGTTTGTTTTTTTTTTTTGAGACCGAGTCTCGCTCTGCCGCCCAGGCTGGAGTGCAGTGGCCGGATCTCAGCTCACTGCAAGCTCCGCCTCCCGGGTTCACGCCATTCTCCTGCCTCCGCCTCCCGAGTAGCTGGGACTACAGGCGCCCGCCACCTCGCCCGGCTAGTTTTTTGTATTTTTTAGTAGAGACGGGGTTTCACCATGTTAACCAGGATGGTCTCGATCTCCTGACCTCGTGATCCGCCCGTCTCGGCCTCCCTAAGTGCTGGGATTACAGGCTTGAGCCACCGCGCCCGGCCCAATTGGAAAATCTTTGAATCCACCTGTAAACCCCTGCTTCCAATTGTCCTGCCTTTCTGGACCAAACCAATGTATATCTCACATGTGTTGATTGGCGGCTTATGTCCCCATAAAACATCTAAAACCAAGCTGTAACCCAAGCATTTTGAGCACATGTTCTCGGGACTTCTTGAGACGGTGCCTCCAGCCATGGTCACTCATATTTGGCTCAGAACAAACCTCTACATATTTCACAGAGTTTGCCTCTTTTTGTTGACACGTCCCAGCCTAGAATATTCTCTTTCAGAGAACATTCTAAATAAGGCAAGTCTTTCAAGTGTTACCTAAATGCTGCATTCACTGATGGAGTAGGAAAGAGCTATTTAACATGCTATTGTAAAAAAAAGAATTTATTTTTATGAAAAGATGTACACATATACACATAAAAAGAAGTTTCCAGCCAGGCACGGTGGCTCACGCCTGTAATCCCAACACTATGGGAGGTTGAGGTGAATGGATCATGAGGTCAGGAGATTGAGACCATCCTGGCTAACATGGTGAAACCCCATCTCTACCAAAAATACAAAAAGTTAGCCAGGCATGGTGGTAGGTACCTGTAATCTCAGCTACTTGGGAGACTGAGGCAGGAGAATCACTTGAACCCAGGAGGCGGAGGTTGCAGTGAGCCGAGATTGTGCTACTGCACTCCTGCCTGGGCGACAGAGCAAGACTCCGTCTCAAAAAAGAAAAAAAAAAAAGATGTACACAATGTGTTGTTGGATATAAGAAATGTATCAATGACTGGATACAGTGATAGCTAACTGGACTGATACGTGATGAAGCAAATATATCGAAATCTCAATAGGAGAATCTAGGTGGTGGCATATGGGTGCTTGCTATACAACTCTTTCATTCTTTTGTGTTTTTCAAAATTTCTATAATAAAATGTTTGGGGCCCGGCACCATGGCTCACGCCTGTAATCCCATCACTTTGGGAAGCCAAGGTCGGCGGATCACTTGAGGTCAGGAGTTCAAGACCATCCTGGCCAACATGGCAAAATCCCGTCTCTACTAAAACTACAAAGAATTTTTTTTAAAAAAAGAAAAATTAGACCGGGCACAGTGGCTCACGCCTGTAATCCTAGCACTTTGGGAGGCTGAGGCGGGTGGATCACCTGAGGTCAGGAGTTGGAGACCAGCGTGGCCAACATGGTGAAACCCCATCTCTACTAAAAACACAAAAATTAGCGGGCCATGGTGGAGCACCCGTGTGATCACAGCTACTCGGGAGGCTGAGGCAGAAGAATTACTTGAACCAGGGAGGCAGAGTTTCCAGCTAGCCAAGATAATGCCATTGTACTCTGGCCTGGGCGACAAGAGCGAAACTCTGTCTCAAAAAAAATAAATAAAGGCCGGGCGCACTGGCTCATGCCTGTAATCCCAGCACTTTGGAAGGCTGAGGCGGGCAGATCGCCTGAGGTCAGGAGTTCAAGGCCAGCCTGGCCAACATAGTGAAACCCCGTGTCTACTAAAAAATACAAAAATTAGCCGGGCATGGTGGCAGGTACCTGTAATCCCAGCTACTCAGGAGGCTGAGGCAAGAGAATCTCTTAAACCCTGGAGGCAGAGGGTGCAATGAGCCGTGAGTGATTGTGCCACTGCACTCCAGCCTGAGCAATAGAGTGAGACTCCGTTTCAAAAATAAATAAATAAATAAATAAATAAATAAAAATAATATCTAGGCCGGGCGCGGTGGCTCACGCCTGTAATCTCAGCACTCTGGGAGGATGAGGTGGGCGGATCACCTGAGGTCAGGAATTCGAGACCAGCCTGGCCAAGATGGTAAAACCCCGTCTCTACTAAAAATACAAAAATTAGCTGGGCATGGAGGCAGGTGCCTATAATCCCAGCTACTCGGGAGGCTAAGGCAGGAGAATCACTTGAACCCAGAGGCAGAGGTTGCAATGAGCCAAGATTGCACCATTGCATTCCAGTCTGGGCGACAAGAGTGAAACTCTATCTCAAAATAATAATAATAATAATAAGTAAAGAATAATTGCCTTTTGTGAAAAAAAAGTAGTACATAAATGCACGAGATATGTAATAAGCAGTCTTTTCCAAAAGAAAGCCTGTTAATGTCACCTTCTCTGAATAGAAACCCGTTAATGGTTTCCCATTCTCTGAAATAAAAACTCTTAAAAGTCTTCAGGGGCTGTCTGGTCTGGCCCCTGATGACTCTCCCGCCCACACTGCCCTGTGCTCTAGCGGTAGGTCCTCTGTCCATCCCTTGAGTGTGCCATAATCTTTTCTGCTACAGGTCTTTTGCTCCTGCTCTTTCCTCTGCCTGGAGCACTCTTTTTTTCCACTTAATTTACACTTATCCTTCAATCTTAGCTGAGTGCTGTTTCCTTAGGGAAGGCTTTCTTGACTTCTCTAACTAGGTCAGAAAACTTTTTATTTTTTTTGAGACAGAATCTTGCTGTCACCCAGGCTGGAATACAGTGGCACCATCTAGGCTCACTGCAACCTCCACTCTCCCAACCCTCCAGCCCCCCGGGATCAATCAATCCTTCCATCTCAGCCTCCCAAGTAGCTGAGACCACAGGTGCACACCACCATGCCCCGTTAATTTTTGTACTTTTTGTAGAGATGGGGTTCTGCCATGTTTCCCTGGGAGGCTGGTCTCAAACTCCTGGGCTCAAGTGATCCTCCTGACTTGGCCTCCCGAAGTGCTGGGATTACAGATGTTCGAACCATTGTGCCCAACCAGAGCGCAATATTTGATGCTCTTGTAGGACTGAATATACTAACCGTTGTCATTGTTTAAATTGCCCATTTATGTGTAGACAACTTGGCTAATTATCCACATTTAATTTTAATTTTTGGTTAAATTCTATCTCCTCACTAGCCTGTGAACCATACGAGGACAGAGAGTTAAGTGTTTAGCTCACGGTTAGATCCCCAGGATTCAAAACAGCAAACAATAGGTGCTCAATAAATACTTATTAAATGAATGAATGGAGAACAGACACCAAAACCACATTTCCAGGTGATGAAATTATGAGTAATTTTGTTCTCTCTCTCTCTGCGGCGTATCTATATCTTCTTTTCCTATTCGTTTTCTACCAGAAAAAGTGTGCTGTGAGTTAAAAACTAGTCTTTTGTGGACTAGTGTGGAACTGTCTGTTCCTGATTCCTGTGGAAGCAGGAATACATTCATAACATGCTCCATTAAAAAAGGAGTTCTAGGCCAGGCAGAGTGCCCCATGCCTGGAATCCCAGCACTTTGGGAGGCCGAAGCAGGAGGATGGCTTGAGGCCAGGAGTTCAACACCAGCTTGGGCAACATAATGAGCCCCCTGTCTCTACGAAAAAATAAAAATCAATTAATAAATAAAAATTAGCCAGTCATGGCGGCACACACCTATAGTCCCAGGTACTCAGGAGGCTGAGGATTGCTTGAGCCCGGGAGGTTGAGGTTGCAGTGAGCTGTGATTGTGCCACTGCACTCCAGCCTGGGCGACCCAGCAAGACCCTGTCTCAAAAAAAAAAAAAAAAAAAAGGGCTAGGTGCAGTGGCTCACGCCTGTAATCCCAGCACTTTGGGAGGCCGAGGCAGGTGGATCACCTGATGTCAGGAGTTTCAGACCAGCCTGACCAACATGGCAAAAGCCTGACTCTACTAAAAATAAAAATTAGCCAATTGTGGTGGTGGGTGCCTGTAATCCCAGATACTCGGGAGGCTGAGGCAGGAGAATCGCTTGAACCCGGGAGCCAGAGGTTGCAGTGAGCCGAGATCACGCCATTGTACTCCAGTCTGGACGACAGAGCTAGACTTCATCTCAAAAAAAAAAAAAAAAAAAAAAAAAAAAACAACAAAAAAAGGATCCTTAGGGCTGCCAACTTTATAGTAGAAGTTGAGGTGGTAGTGGATTTCTCCTACAGAAAAGACCAAGTAAACACAAAGGAAAAAAAGTTTAAAGAACCAAAACACCAATCTTATCTGAATTCTAGTTTTCCAGGGTGTGATCCAGAACCTATGGATCAAAACCAGAATCCAGCAGCAATTCAGCGTGAGGCACTAACAGTTCTCCTGCTTCCCAATACCCTGTACCCCACCTCTGCTCCCGCCCACAAATCTTTGTTTTGCAGGTCCCTGTAGCAGCCTTGGCTTTCACACCCTCATACACAATAGTTGACACTAAAGCCCATTTGCCTGCCCTCTTTGATAAAACAGTGACAGCAAGACAAAACATCACCAGCAAAAGTCTTTAAAAATTTAAAGACCCTGATAAAGTCCTCCATTCTGCATCTGCCAGCGAAGGAAATGGCCTCTGGCAAGTGCCTCTGTTGCTGTCCCCACCCCCACCCCCACCCCCACCCCCACCCCACAACACCTTTTCTACAAACATCCCCTTCTCAACTTGTCCTTAGCTGCCTGCTGGAGGGCACCAGATCCACTTGCCTGAGGAGTTGGAGGAAGGGGAAGCCCCCACGACCCCACTGTATAGTCACGGGGGTGAAACTAATGAGCTGACGTTCTTCAAGCATTTGGAGGATCAAAGCCTGAGATCTGAGGACTTGGCGAGAACACAGCGCTTGCAGGCATGGGTGGGCACAAGCCAAGAGGTCCCTCCCCTCCCCGAGGCCTCCCCACCCCGCCTCCCCGAGGCCTCCCCACCCCGCCTCCCCGTGATCACACAGGGCCAGGTGCTGTGCATACTCGGGTTGAGCCCACCTGCCAACAGACAGGTGTGAGGGCTGCCCCAAGAAAGTCAGGTCCCTAAACTGATAGTGCAGAAAAGGAAGAATTCTGAAACATTGTAATTAAATTAATACAGGAATTTGGGAAGGGGAGGGGAAGTAAAGGACAAGGAAGAAGAAAACAAGAAAACAACAATCACTCATTATCTCTCCAGATCAAATTAACCTGTGCTAGGAGTTTAGTTTATTTGCTCCTAGTCTTTTTATTTTTTCTTTTCCTTGGTTTTTTTTTTTTTTTTTTTTTTTTTTTTTTTTTTTTTTGAGACAAGAGTCTTGCTCTCTCACCCAGGCTGGAGTGCAGTGGCACAATCTTGGCTCACTGCAACCTCTGCCTTCCAGGTTTCAAGCGATTCTCCTGCCTCAGCCTCCCGATTAGCTGGGATTACAGGCGTGTGCCACCACGCCCAGCTAATTTTTTGTTTTTTGTTTTTTTTTGAGATGGAGTCTCGCTGTGTCGCCCAGACTGGAGGGCAGTGGCGTGATCTCGGCTCACTGCAAGCTCCGCCTCCTGGGTTCACGTCATTCTCCTGCCTCAGCCTCCCCAGCAGCTGGGACTACAGGCACCTGCCACCACGCCCAGCTAATTTTTTGTATTTTTAGTAGAGACGGGGTTTCACCATGTTAACCAGGATGGTCTCAATCTCCTGACCTCGTGATCCACCCGCCTTGGCCTCCCAAAGTGCTGGGATTACAGGCGTGAGCCACTGTGCCCAGCCTAATTTTTTGTATGGGTTTTCACTGTGTTAGCCAGGATGGTCTCGATCTCCTACCTTCGTGATCCGCCCGCCTGAGCTGGATTACAGGCGTGAACCACCACGCCCTGCTGCTCCTATTAATTTTTATTTTTTGAAACAGAGTCTTATTATGTCACCCAGGCAGGAGCACAGTGGTGCAATCATGACTCACTGTAGCCTCAACTTCCTGGACTCAAGCCATCCTTCCACCCCAGCCTCTGGAGTAGCTGTAACTACAGGAGCACACCACCACACACTCAGCTAAATTTTTATTTTTTGTGGAAATGGGATTCCACCGTGTCGGCCAGGCTGGTCTTGAGCTCCTGGGCTCAAGCCATCTGCCCACCTCGGCCTCCCAAAGTTCTGGGATTACTGGCATAAACCACCGCACCCACCCCAAGCTACTACTTTTTCCTGCAGATATTGACAAGATAATATTTTTCTCCTTTAACCAGGTAATGTGGTGGATTACATGAATAGGGTTTCCGTAGTTGAAATGCCCTTGCCTTCCTGGGATAATCAATTGCAATTATTTTCTACTGTGAGTTCCTTTTCTAGCCCCCTGTCTCAGTTCATGCCTTGGAGGGGCCATGTTATTTCCCATCTTGGCTCCTTGTCAAAAGCTCTAGTTGCTTAGCTGGAATGTTCTAGAAGCTTCCAGAAACTTGGTTTGCTTATTAGTGATGTGGTAGGAGTGGTCTCACTCATTGCTGGGGTGGGGACAATGAAGTGGGAACAAAAGGAAATGAGGGAGGTCTTGCTCTCACCAGCCTGCATAGTTCTCAGGAATGAATTAGTTCCCTCGATAATGGGTTGCTATGAAGCCAGGATGCCCATCAGGTTCTCCCCTCCCCACAGGTGTCCATTTCCCCTTTGACCTTCACCACATTGTAACAGCACAAAAGCTCCTGCCAGAGCCAGGGCCATGTCCTTGAATTCTCAGCTGGCAGAACTGTGTGGTTAATAAATCTTTCTTTGTTAAGTTACCCAGCCTCAGGGATTCTTTTATAGCAACATAAAGTGAACTAAAACAGTCAACACTGAAAAGAAATGAAGTACTGGCCGGGCACGGTGACTCATGCCCATAATCCCAGCACTTTGGGAGGCCGAGGTGGATGGATCACCTGAGGTCGGGAGTTCGAGACCAGCCTGGCCAACATGATGAAATCCCATCTCTACTAAAAATATAAAAAATTAGCCGGGTGTGGTGGTAGGTGCCTATAATCTCAGCTACTGGGGAGGCTGAGGCAGGAGAATTGCTTGAACCCGGGAGGCGGAGGTTGCAGTGAACTGAGATCGTGCCACTGCACTCCAGCCTGGGCAACAAAGCAAAACCCCATCTCAAAAAAGAAAAAGAAAAGAAATGAAGTACTGATACAATCCACCTGTGGCTGAACCTTGAAAATATTATTTAAAGTGAAAGAAGCCAGTCACAAAAAATACAACTAATTGTTGTATTAGTCAACTAATACATCTAATAGTTTGCCTATTCTGGACATTTCATATAAATTAATACAATTAATTGTATTATTATTATTATTATTATTTGAGACTTAGTTTCGCTCTTGTTCCCCAGGCTGGAGTACAATGGCACTCTCGGTTCACTGCAGCCTCCACCTCCCAGGTTCAAGTGATTCTCCTGCCTCAGCCTCCCAAGTAGCTGGGATTACAGGCACCGGCCACCATGCCTGGTTAACTTTTTGTATTTTTAGTAGAGACGGGGTTTCACCATGTTGGCCAGGCTGGTCTTGAACTCCTGACCTCAAGTGATCCACCCACCTCGGCCTCCCAAAGTGCTGGGATTACAGGCATGAGCCACCACGCCCAGCCAATTGTATTAATTGAAAATTGTGTTAATTTATATGAAATGTCCAGAATAGGCAAATCTATAGAGACAGAAAGCAGATTGGTGTTTGGCTGATGCTGGGGAGTTTGGGAAGAAATGAGGCATGATTACAATGGGAATGAGGCTTCTTTTTAGGGTGATGAAAATATCCTAAAATTGATTATGGCGATGGCTGTGTAAGTCCGTGAATATACAAAAACCACTGAATTGTACACTTTAAATGGGGGAATTGTGTGGCAGATGAATTACATCTCAAATAATGCTGTTATTTTTTTAAAAGCTTAAGAAACGTGTACTACAATTTCCCTAAGGGAGCTATTACTGCAGACACCCCATGTGAACGTGTGTCACAGCTGGCACTGAGACCAATCAGACCACAAATGGCTCCAGCCAATCGCATTTGGCAATGCTTGGTCATGCACCGGTCACACGGAGCTGCCAGTTCTTA
The DNA here is from genome assembly GCF_047675955.1 of Chlorocebus sabaeus. NCBI lineage: Eukaryota > Metazoa > Chordata > Mammalia > Primates > Cercopithecidae > Chlorocebus > Chlorocebus sabaeus. Next base: position 65,561,258 of record NC_132908.1, on the reverse strand, counting down.
ATAACACTGATCACGGGAGTTTACAGGCCATTTCCTAGATGCCATGCTTGGGCTGACAAAGCGATGTAGCGATGGTTCATAGCAAAGACTCTGCAATGAGACAAATTCAACTTGGAACCTGGGCCCTGTCTTGTGAGCACTGGCAAGTTAGCCTCTCAGTCACAGTTTTCTCATGCGTAGAATGGAGCTAATGCCTACCCTATAGGGGATTAAATAAAATGCTATTTGCAGAACAATGAACACAGTGCCTAGAACTGGGGAAAGGATCAGTACATGGTAACTGGCATCATTAATAGTAAGGCATATAAAAAACTGAGCACAGCGTCTGGCCCTTAGGGAGTGGTCAAAACACAAAATAAAGTTACACTTTTCACAAGAAAAATATCTATGAGACAGAATAAACTTTCCAGACAAGGGCAGAGAATTTGAATTCTGTTGCTAAAAACAAAAGTAGGTAACTTTGGATGTTGCTACTTGCCCACAACCTGGCTTTCACCTGATTCTACAGCCTAAAGCACCAGGTTCTCTCCTGAAGCCTCTTGACCAATCCTGTCACATCACTAATGAGCAAACTATGTTTCCAGAAGCTTTTAGAACATTCCAAGTAAGAAACTGGAGTTTTCAACAAGGAGCCAAGACAGGAAATGACATTGTTCTTCCAAGGCATGGACTGAGACAGGGACCTAGAAAAGAAACTCACGATAGAAAATAAATGCAATTGGCCGGGCACGGTAGCTCACGTCTATAATCCCAGCATCTTGGGAGACTGAGGTGAGCGGATCACGAGGTCAGCAGTTTGAGACCAGCCTGGCCAACATGGTGAAATCCCGTCTCTACTAAAAATACAAAATTTAGCCAGGAGTGGTGGAGAGCACCTGTAATCCCAGCTACTCAGGAGGCTGAGGCAGGAGAATCACTTAAACCCGAGAGGCGGAGGTTGCAGTGAGCCAAGGCTGCACCATTGCACTCCTGCCTGGGTGACGAGCAAGACTCTGTCTCAAAAAACAAGACAAGACAAGACAGAAAGGAAGGAAGGAAGGAAGGAAGGAAGGAAGGAAGGAAGGAAAAAAATAAATGCAATTGATTATCTAGGAAGGCAAAGGCATTTCAACAGCACAAAATCTTTTCATGTAATGCACCATATTCCCTGGTTAACAGAGAGAAATATGGTCATCTCAATATCTGCAGGAATAGTTTCGGCTGGGCAAGATGGCTCATGCCAGTAATCCCAGAACGTTGAGAGACCAAGGTGGGCGGATTGCTTGAGCCCAGGAGTTGAGACTAGTCTGGGCAACATGGTGAAATATTGCTTCTACAACAAATGTATGAAAATTAGCTGAGTGTAGTGGCACGTGCCTATTGTCTCAGCCACTCAGGAGGCTGAAGCCACAGGATGGCTTGAACCCAGGAGGTCGAGGTTGCAGTGAGCCATGATAGTAACACTATGGTCTAGCCTGGGCAACAGAGCAAGAAAAAAACTCTCCAAAAAAAATTAAAAGAAATGCAGTGGCTCATGCCTGTAATCCCAGCACTTTGGGAGACCAAGGCAGGTGGATCCCCTGAGGTCAGGAGTTTGAGACCAGCCTGGCCAAAATGATGAAACCCCTTCTCTACTAAAAATACAAAAAATTAGCCAGGTGTGGTGGTGGGCACCTATAATCCCACCTACTTGGGAATTGGGAGGCTGAAGCAGGAGAATTGCTTGCACCTGGGAGGCAGAGGTTGCAGTGAGCCCAGATTGCACCATTGCACTCCAGCCTAGGTGGCAGAGGGAGATTCCTTTAAAAAGCAAGTCTTTAGAAAAATAAATAAATAAAATAAAAGGTGCATTTATATGTATATGCTCTGTATCAGTTAAGTATTACTGTGTAACAAAGTACTCCAAAATTTAGTTCTTAAAACAACCAACATTCTCTTTACTTATAATTCTGTAGGTCAGCAATTTAGGCTGTGATCAGCTGGATGGTTCTTCTGCTAGTTTCACCTTGAATCCCTCAAGCAGCTGCAGTCATCTTGTGGCTGGACTAGGATTGGATGGCTTAGGATAGCCTCATTCATGTCTGGTGTTGGGTGTTGGTTCTTAGCTAGGTCTCCCTACTTGGGCTTTTGTGTGTGTGCGTGTGTGTGTGTGTGTGATGCGGTTTCTTATTTTTGAGACAGAGTCTCACTGTGTTACCCATGCTGCAGTGCAGTGGCCCAATTAGGGCTCACTGCAACCTCCATCTCCCAGGCTCAAGCCACCCTTCCGTCTCAGCCTCCTGAGTAGCTGGGACTACAGGTGCATGCCACCATGCCTGGCTTTTTTTTTTTTTTTTTGTAAAGACAGGGGCTTGCTATGTTCCCCAAGACGGTCTTGAACTCCTGGGCTCAAGCGATCCTCCTGACCTAGCCTCCCAAAGTGCTGGGATTATAGGTGTGAGCCCCTGTGCCCAGCCTTGGGCTTCTTTTTTATTTATTTTTTTGAGATGGAGTCTCGTGCTGTCGCCCAGGCTGGAGTGCAGTGGTGCAATCTCAGCTCACTGCAAGTTCCACCTCCCAGGTTCAAGTGATTCTTCTGCCTCAGCCTCTTGAGTAGCAGTAGCTGGGACTACAGGCATGTACCACCACACCTGGCTAATTTTTGTATTTTTAGTAGAGACGGGGTTTCACCAAATTGGCCAGGCTGGTCTTGAACTCCTGATCTCGTGATTCACCTGCCTCAGCCTCCCAAAGTGCTGGGATTACAGGCATGAGCCACCACCCCCGGCTGCCTTGGGCTTCTTTATACAGCAGTGGTAGAACTTCCAAAGACCAAGCTGCAGGGTCTTTTAAGGTCTAGGTGTGTCATGGTTAATTTTATGTGTCAACTTCACTGGGCTAAGGAATGACCAGATAGCTGGTAAAACACTCTGGGTGTGTCTGTGAGGGTGTTTCTGGGGGAGATTAGCATTTGAATCAGTAGACTGAGGACAGAATTTGACTCTCTGCAACGTGGATGGGCATCATCCCATCTATTTGGGGCCCAAATAGAACAAAAAAGTCAAGGAAGGTAAGAGCTTCTCTCCGTCTTTCTCTTCTTGAGCGGGGACACCTATCTTCCGCTGCTCCTGAGCTCAAGAGATCCTCCTGCCTCAGCCTCCCAAAGTGAGGGGATTAGAGGCGTGAGCCTCTGAACTTGGCCTAAATGTCTTAAAACTTAGCAAATTTTCAAAAATGTATACAACCATGTGAACAGATTGCCAGGGCTGCCTTCTGGGTCTTAATGAGAGGCTTGTGCCAGTGGGCCCTTGAAGCTTAAGCTTTGTTAGTTTCTGGGAAAATATCTGGGGTAGTCAGGCTAATGGCCCCCCACATATGTCTACATTCAAATCCCTGGAACATGTGAATATGTTGCTTTGCATGGCAAAAGGGATTTTGCAGGTGTGATTAAGTTAAGGATTTTAGGCCCAGCTTGGTGGCTCATGCCTGTAATCCCAGCATTTTGGGAGGCCAAGGCGGGTGGTTAGGAGTTCGAGATCAGCCTGACCAACAAGGCAAAACCCCGTCTCTACTAAAAATACAAAAATGAGCTGTGTGTGGTGGTTCGTGCCTGTAGTCCTAGCTACTCCAGAGGCTGAGGCAGGAGAATCACTTGAACCCCGGGGGGCAGAGGATACAGTGAGCTGAGATTGCACCACTGCACTCCAGCCTGGGAAACAGAGTGAGATTTTGTCTAAAAAAAAGAAAAAGAAAAGAAACTCTCCAAGCCCAGGCACCCATGCTTTGGTAGTAGTTTGATATCAAAACTGGCCACCCTTACCCCTCACTGTATTTTCATCCTTTATGATAAGACTTTGCAGCCTCTCCTCTCTAAATGGTGGCATCTATTTCTCCAACCCTAGAATCTGGGCTGGCCTTGCTTTGGCCAACATAATGCAGCAGAAATGATGGTGTCCACACCTGGGCCTTGCACATGTCAGCTCTTCTCTTGGGAGATTGCCTGTGCTGTGAAAACAAGCCCAGGTTAGATTGCCGGAGCATCGTGGACTAGTCACCCCTGATGCTGAGATAATAGGCAGCCAAAAGCCACCACTGCACTCCAGCTTGGGCAATAGGAGTGAAACCCTATCTAAAAAAAAAAAAAAAAATCCATGAAATTGCATGAGATAACTGAGGGAGGGAATGTAGATAAAGCAAATGTTTAAGGACTGAGCCCTGAGGCATATCCAAATTTAAGAGGCTGGGCAGATAAGAAACCAACAGAAGAGACTGAGTCAGGTAGTAGAAATGGATAACAGAGTGCCATACTGAATTAAGGAAAGAAAGAGTTTTGTAAGGGCTGGGCGCAGTGGCTCAGGCCTGTAATCCCAGCACTTTGGGAGACCAAGGCAGGTGGATCACTTGAGGTCACGAGTTCAAGACCAGCCTGGCCAACATGGTGAAACCTCATCTCTACTAAAAATACAAAAATAAGCTGAGCATGGTGGCCCATACCTGTAATCCCAGCTACTCCAGGAGGCTGAGGCAGGAGAATCGCTTGAACCCAGGAGGCAGAGGTTGCAGTGAGCTGAGATCGCTCCATTGCACTCCAGCTTGGGCAACAGAGCGAGAATCCATCTCAAAAAAAGATAGAGAAAGTTTTGTAAGGAGCAGGGAGTGATCAACTAAGTCAAATTCTGCAGCTGATAGGTTAAGCAAGAGTAGGACTGATCAATGGCCATTGGATCTCCTAAAGTGGAAATCATTGGTGAGCTTTGAGACATTTTGGTGGACTGCTGGGGTGAAAGCTGAATTGTAATTGTGGTGAGAAGAAACAGGAGGAGGAGAGGAATTGGAGGTATGAGCTCAGACAAGCTTTTCAGGAGATTTTCTGGAAAGGGAGGGAGCAGAGTAATTAGGTAAGAGCAGGAGGAAGATGTGAAGTCAAGCTAGGAACCTTTTCCCAACATTTTATTGTGAAAGTTTTCCAACATACCAAAAAGTTGAAAGAATTTTACAGTGAACATATGCAGACCCACTCTCTAGATTCTGCGACCAACATTTTACTATACTTGCTTTATCACATGTATACCCATCTATCCTTCCCTCAGACAGCTGGAGCGCAGTGGTGTGATCATGGTTTACTGCAGCTTTGACCTCCTGGGCTAAAATGGTTCTCCCACCTCAGCCTCCCAAGTAGGTGAGACCACACTTTTAACAAATGTTTTGGCTGGGCACGGTGGCTCGCACCTGTAATCCCAGGACTTTGAGAGACCGAGGAGGCCAGATCACCTGAGGTCCGGAGTTTGAGATCAGCCTGGCCAACATGGTGAAACCCCATCTCTACTAAAAATACAAAATTAGCCGGGTGTGGTGGTGCATGCCTGTAATCCCAGCTATTCAGGAGGCTGAGGCAGAGAATCTCTTGAACCCGGGAGGTGGAGGTTGCAGTGAGCAGAGATTGCACCATTGCACTCCAGGCTGGGTGACAAGAGCGAGACTCCATCTAAAAAAAAAAAAAAATTTGTAGAGATGAGGTCTCACTATGTTGCCGGGGCTGGTCTTGAACTCCTGGACTCAAGTGATCCTCCTGCCTTGGCCTCCCAAAGTGCTGGGATTACAGGCATAAACTACTTCGCCCAGCAGGTATTAGTTTTGTTTTTTTGTGGTTTTTTTTTTTTTTTTTTTGAGATGGAGTCTCACTCTATTGCCAGGCTGGAGTGCAGTGGCATGATCTCGGCTCACTGCAACCTCCGCCTCCCAAGTTCAAGCGATTCTCCTGCCTCAGCCTCCTGAGTAGGTGGGATTACAGACGCCTGCCACCACGCCCAGCTAATTTTTGTATTTTTAGTAGAGATGGGATTTCACTATCTTGGCCAGGCTGGTCTTGAACTCCTGAGCTTGTGATCTGCCCGCTTCGGCCTCCCAAAGTGCTGGGATTACAGGTGTGAGCCACCGCGCCCGACCTTTTCTTTTCTTTTAACATTGATAAATTACAGGCTGATTAAAGTTTGATGGGAAAAATGTAATGGGTGGAGGAGACTGAGGATACAGGAGAAAGTGGGAGGGATTATTGAAGCAATGGGCCATGTGGAAAAAAAGGGCTAAATCTACTGCTAAGTGATGGATTGATCTTTTTTTAAAATTTTGTTTATTATTTTTTTATTTTTATTTATTTATTTTTTTGAGACGGAGTTTCGCTCTTGTTGCTCAGGCTGGAGTGCAATGGCACAATCTCAGCTCACCGCAACCTCTGCCTCCCGGGTTCAATCGATTCTCTTGCCTCAGCCTCCCGAGTAGCTGGAATTACAGGCATGCGCCACCATGCCCAGGTAATTTTTTGTATTTTTAGTAGAGACGGGGTTTCTCCATGTTGGTCAGGCTGATCTCGAACTCCCGACCTCAGGTGATCTGCCCACCTCGGCCTCCCAAAGTGCTGGGATTACAGGCGTGAGCCACCACGCCTGGCCTGGATTGATCTTTAAAAAGGGGTGCAGGGGATCTGGTTCAGCGGCTGGCACCTGTATTCCCAGCACTTTGGAAGTCTGAGGCAGGAGGATCATTTCAGCCTGGGAGGTCAAAGTTACAGTGAACCATGATTGTGCGCTGCACCCTAGCCTCGGTGACAGAGTGAGACCTTGTCAAACGACAAACAACAACAACAAACAAACAAACAAAAATATCGCATGCAGAGCTGTGGAAAGAGGCTGGGCGCCGTGACTCACGCCTATAATCCCAGCACTTTGGGAGACCGAGGCGGACAGATCACCTGAGGCCAGGAGTTCGAGACCAGCCTGAGCAACATGGTGAAACCCCCATCTCTACCAAAAATACAAAAATTATCTGGGCATGGTGATGCAAGCCTGTAATCCCAGCTACCTGGGAGGCTGAGGCAGGTGAATCGCTTGAACCTGGGAGGCGGAGGTTGCAGTGAGCTGAGCTGGCACCACTGCACTCCAGCCTAGGTGACAGAGCAAGATTCCACCTCAAAAAAAAAAAAAAAAAAAAAAAAAAAAAAAGAGCTGTGGAAGGAAGAAAGGTGGGGCACGCATGTTCACGGATGCAGGGAGGCGGGCGTGGGAGCTTGTGGAAGTTCTCTTGTAATGAAATAATTGGCTGAGGGTGAGCACACAGGAGACGGGCTGTGCATGAGAAGAGAGAGAAGGTATGAAATAATATCTAGGATAGTGGGAGAGTGAATGGCCTGAGAAAAGTGGTAAGATTGCCAAGCAACCCCAGGGGTCCACTTGAAGTTAATGGTCAGGCATTTGAAACAAGTCCCTGTGGTTGTGAGTTTTCCCCAGTCTGTTCAGCTGCACGGGTGTAGCTACAGAGTAGAAGAGTTGGAATTAATGGTGTTTTCCTGGGTGAGTACAGAAAAGGGGCAAGGAAGTTGAGGATGTATATAAAGAAGTGACTGTAATGATGGACCATGGAATGTCAGACGTGAAGATGGAAGTGAGGCAATGTCAAGTGTAAGAGATGATGGAAAGGTGGTAGAATCAATGGATTGCGGGTCCAAAAGGAGTCAAAGAATTACTGGAGTTGGAATACTTGAAAAGTGGGCTGGAGGGAGAGGTAGTGATTATCGAGCAGGATGCTTGAAATCAGGATTATGGGGTTACAGCTATTGGAACGATAGTTATAAATTCTCACTAGCATAATGTTCTCAAGGGTCCTCCTCCTCGTTGGTATTGAAGTTATGATTCTTAGTGTTGGAGAGAAGGTGAAATCACCAAGGAACGGGGAGTAGTGACTCAGGTTCCGTAGCTGTCCGCCTTAAGGAGGGAGGAGGCTGATGACCTGGGACCTAGAGCCAGCTCACATGAAGAGGGATTTACTCCAGGGCATCCAGTGATAGAAGAGGAATGATAAGGCTAGCTATCAGGAACCGGATCCAGAAAGTCAAGAACCAAGGTTGTGCTCTCTGGGCCACCAGGCTTTCTCATTTCTGCCTCTCCCTGCCCTTCCCTTTCTCTCGCAGCCATCCTCCTCCTCCTCATCTGACCTGACATGGCCTCCACAGCCCCTCCACAGCCCCAGCACAATACAACCTTGCCTTTCAACTTTCTTCTAACTGCTTTCATCTCTGTCCCACATTTCCAGGACAAAGAGCCTGACTGCCCCAGCCCAGCCGAAGAATCGGTGTCCCACTGGGTCTATACTGTCCACTCTTAGGTCAGTCAGCCATGGCCCAGGGTGTGGGGGCCTGTGGCATAACACGGCAGCCCAGGCAGTAGGCTGAGACCTCTCAGAACCGGATGTGGCTGGAGAGACCAGGAGCAGCCTCACTGGCGTCTCCCCCAGGAGGCACAAACACCAGCTAAGTAAGAAGAAGGCAGGAAGATGTCCCCAGGTGATGCTGAGGTGGAGCTCGGCTCTCCACCCTCCCTGGCCATCCTGCCCTGGGGAACAGTTTCTGACTCTCAGCACCTCCCTGTCTGAAAAACCCTCAGGGTTGCTCAGAGTCATCTGGACAGATAAGATTCTGCCTTCTGGCCTGAGAAAGCCTGACTGGTACACACTATCCATCCCTATGATAGGTATTTGGGCTTTTTGTTGGTTTGTTTTCAATTTTAAGACGGAGTCTTGTTCTGTCACCCAGGCTGTAGTGCAGTGGTGCCATCTCAGCTCACTGCAACCTCGACCTCCCGGGTTCAAGCGATTCTCTTGCCTCAGCCTCCCAAGTAGCTGGGACTACAGGTGCCTGCCACCACACCCAGCTAATTTTTTGTATTTTTAGTAGAGACAAGGTTTCACCATGTTAGCCAGGATGGCCTCGAACTCCTGACCTCAGGTGATCCGCCCACCTCAGCCTCCCAAAGTGCTGGGATTACAGACGTGAGCCACTGCGCCCGGCTGGGGGTATTTGTTTTTTTTTAACATTGATAAATTAAGGATGACTGAAGGCTGACGGGAAAATCCAACGAGTGGAGAAGATTAATGATGCAGGAGAAAGCGGCAGGGATTATTGAAGCAAGAGCTGAATAGAAAACAGAGGCCAGGATTGGGGGCTCTCTCACTGACCAGTGCCAGGGGATTTGCTGGGACCTCTTCCTATCATGTCACAGAGGCTTTAGGAGACAGAAATTTTGTCACAAGTGATCAGCTTGAGCCACGACCCTGCTTAAGTCCCTTAGTTGATTCTCATGGGGGAGACAATAAGAGAGAGAGGAAAAGGAAAGGAAAGGACTCTCGGAGATTCTCTAAATTGTGGGGAAATGCGGGTTATTTTATTTTATTTTATTTTTTATTATTTATTTATTTTTGAGACGGAGTCTCGCTTTGTCGTCCAGGCTGGAGTACAATGGCACGATCTCAGCTCACTGCAAGCTCCGCCTCCCAGGTTTATGCCATTCTCCTGCCTCAGCCTCCCGAGTAGCTGGGACTACAGGTGCCTGCCACCTCGCCCGGCTAGGTTTTTGTATTTTTTAGTAGAGACAGGGTTTCACCGTGTTAGCCAGGATGGTCTCGATCTCCTGACCTCTTGATCCGCCCGTCTCAGCCTCCCAAAGTGCTGGGATTTTATTTTATCTTAATAAAATTTTATTGGCTGGTGCGGTGGCTCACACCTGTAATTCCATCACTTAGGGAGGCTGAGTCAGGCAGACGGCTTGAGCCCAGGAGTTCAAGACCAGTCTGGGCAACATAGAAAAACCCTGTCTCTATAAAAAATACAAAAATTAGCTGGTGTGGTGGCATGTGATTGTGGTCCCAAGTGGTTGAGGTGGGAAAATTGCTTGAGCCCTCGAGGTTGAGGCTGCAGTGAACCGTGATGGTGCCATTGCACTCCAGCTCTAAAACAAACAAACAAACAAACAAACAAACAACAAAAAAAAAAACAAGAGAACCTATTGATTTTTTTTTTTTTTTCTGAGACGGAGTCTCACTCTGTTGCCAGGCTGGAGTGCAATGGCATGATCTTGGCTCACTGCAACCTCCACCTCAGAGGTTCAAGCAATTCTCCTGCCTCAGCCTCCCGAGTAGCTGGGATTACAGGTGCGTGCCACCATACCCAGGTAATTTTTTGTGTTTTTAGTAAAGACGGTGTTTCACCATGTTGGCCAGGCTGGTCCCGAACTCCTGACCTCAGGTGATCCACCCGCCTTGGCCTCCCAAAGTGCTGGGATTACAGGCATGAACCACCATGCCCAGCCATTCTTTCCATTTTTTGACAGTGTTCTGGACCTTACTTCTTTCACTTTATATAATTTACAGTTTGTTCTCTATGAGTATATAGAAAGCTGTTTGATTACTTTTCTTCCTTTTTTCTTTTTAAACTGCTGCATAGTATTCCACTGAAATGTGTCTCCCTAATTTATTTAGCTGATCTTCTACTGATGAACATTTGGCTTGTTTCTGATCTTTTACTACTATAAGCAATGGCGCAGTGAACATCTTTGTGCATAAATTATTTCACACATGTAAAAACATATCTGTTAGCTACAGTCCTAGGAGTAGAAGTACTAGCTAAGAGGCATATTTTATTTGCATTTTCTTTTCATTTGTTTGTTTGTTTTTTGAGACTGAGTCTCACTCTGTCACCCAGGCTGGAGTGCAGTGGCGTGTCCACGGCTCACTGCAGCCTTGCCCTCCTGGGCTCAAGCAATTCTCTTGCCTCAAGCACCTGAGTAGCTGGGACTCCAGGCCTGCATCACCATGCCCAGCTAATTTTTTTGATATTTTGTAGGATGGGGTCTCACTATGTTACTCAGGTTGGTCTTGAATTCCTGGGCCCCAGGGATCCTCCCTCCTCAGCCTCTCAAAGTACTGGGATTACAGGGTGAGCCACCATGCCTGGCCTCATATTTGCATTTGCAACTTTTATAGATTTATTTAAATCATGCTCTATATCAACCACAGTTTTGTGCAAGAACCAGAAACCACTTTAGGTAGTTCAAGCCAAAGGAGATTTAATAGAGGAAATCAGGTGTTCACAAAATTACTGAAATGACTGTAGGAGGGGCTTTAGCCTGGGCTTCCAAGAGGTCCCCAGGTCAATACACAGCTAACTTTCTGGGGAAGCCACTCTTCTGAGATCACTACTGGAACTGCAGCCAGAAGTTAGGATCAAAATGTCACTACTGACACCTAGGACACCAGATAATGGACTCTGAATATGCTGCAGAAAAATCTCAGGTCTCCACAACCTTACTTGACAGCAGAGACAGCCAAAAGTACAGGGAAAATGGCCTTTGTCTTTCCATCACCTACCCCATGTCTCATTAATTCTTCTAACTAGTAGGTCCTAATTTCTATCCAAAACTCTAGCTGCAAGGGAGTCGGGGACATGTAGGTTTAGTTTTCCAATGTCTCCACCTAGAAGAGAGTGGAATGAGTCAGACCGAGAGAGCCAGTCCACAGTACTCTCCACACCCTCCATAAAAGGGGTGTAAAATTACACTCCCACCAACATAGGATCCTGTCAACTCTTTGATTTGCTAATCCAAAACACGGAAAACAGTACCTTATTGTTTTAATTAACATTTCTCTTATTATAACATTTCTCTTATTATTATATAATATAATCTCTTATATTATCTTATCTCACAAATCATCAAAATATATATCCCTGTGAATAGAATCCAATGTGAGTGCTGCCCCCTGGAATTGTGCAGCATGGTGACCCTGTAATATGAATAAATGTTATTTAAATTTCTTCTTTATGTATGAATTCTGTATGTCTTTTGGCCACAGACCCACAGATGGCCTTTTTTTTCCCACCATGATATATTTAACATACATAGAGTCTGTATAATGGCACAGTTTTCTAAACCTAGAGTTTAGCTAGTGATCCAACAATTTTTTTCCCTTTGGGTCATTTCTCCCCAGGGTATAGTCCCAGTGAGGGGTAAGAAGGGACAGCCTGTACTTGAAATGTCACAAGCCTGTCAAATTCTGGAGTTCTAGAACTTCGAAATTAAACTACACTCAAAGTGTCTCTCCAATGCCAGTTTACACAAAATTATAGTTTGCCTCCTGCCTGAAGATTTAATTATGAATCATGCTGGATGGAGGAGTGAGGACACTGTGTGCCTAGTGAGCTGGGCAGCCATTCCTGCCTGCTGGGCTTACGTTTCTGTGGTTTATAATGTCTTCTCCAGTGAATAATAACCTCGGGTTCATGCCAGGCCTTTTGGTCTTTGTTGATGACCTATAGGGACTAGAAGCCTGAGATTTTAAATTCAAGAACAGGCCTTTTAAGCCTGGTCAATCAATCAGGCTGCATAGTCAGAGCCACAGATAGTACAAGTTGCCAAGCTGCTGATGTAGAAAGAAACCCAGGTACTCAGAGGAACACACCATTTGCCAGAAAGTATGGGGTTGATTCTTTTTCTTCTCTCTTGAAATTGTTCAGTTGCTATCAGGCTTCAGGTGCTCAGTGGCAAGGCCAGTCAACAAGGAGAGCACTTACGGACGTTACTACAAACCCCAATCTGATGCACCAAATTTTGCCATTAGGTATTCACTCCTTTGGCTTAAACATTCCCCCATCAACCCAGCACTCCCTCCTGACCTGCTGATTATTTTCCACTTGGTCAGGCTCGAAGTGTTCTTGTCATTTTTGATCCTTTCCTCTCCTCCTCCTCCTCCTGTCCCAATCCAATTAATCATGATGCCCACTGAATTATTCCTTCAGGGTGCCTGGGGAAGGCACCTGGAGTTGTAAAGTACTGGCTATGACCTTGAGCAAGTGCTTCCAATCCTCTCTGAGCCTCAGTTTCTTCACCTGTAAAGGAGAGCTAACAATACCCTGCCTCACGAGGTTTTTGTGAGGATTAAAAATAACACATGGAGGCCAAGTGAAATGGCTCACGCCTGTAATCCCAGCACTTTGGGAGGCTGAGGCAGGCAGATCACAAGGTCAGGATTTCAAAACCAGCCTGACCGACATGGTGAAACCCTGTCTCTACTAAAAATACAAAAATTAGCTGGGCATGGTGGTGTGCGCCTGTAATCCCAGCTACTCAGGAAGCTGAGGCAGGAGAATCACTTGACTTCGGGAGGCAGAAGTTGCAGTGAGCCGAGATAGCGACACTGCACTCCAGCTTGGGCAATAGAGTAAGACTCTGTCTCAAAAATAAATTAAAAAACAAAAAACAAAACAAAACAAAAACCATGGTTTTATAAAAACAAACATGCACACATATACCCCAACACGTCCCCACAAGCCTCTTCAGCTGATTAGTGTCAAGCCTCATGACTTACAAGACCACACAGATTATATTTTAAAACACACACAATACTAATAATACATGGTTTTATAAAAGTGAGGTCACAGCCCATGTATAAAAAATAGATATTTGAGAAAAGAAAAAGAAAACAGCAACAATAAAATAAATATGTGGCCCCAAGTTGGTACTTTCCTTTCTAGTCCTTTCTTTCATGATCTAACCTAGGTTCTTGCTTCATTTCTGCCACAGCTCCTTTTTTTTTTTTTTTTTTTTTTTTTTGAGACAGAGTTTTGCTCTTGTTGCCTAGGCTGGAGTGCAATGGCATGATCTTGGCTCACTGCAACCTCTGCCTACCAAGTTCAAGTGATTCTCCGGCCTCAGCCTCCTAAGTAGCTGGGATTACAGGCATGAGCCACCTCTCCCAGCCATTTTTTTTTTTTCTTTTTTTTTGAGACAGAGTCTTGCTCTATCGCTCTGGAGTACAGTGGTGCAATTTTGGCTCACTGCAACCTCCATCTCCTGGGTTCAAGCGATTCTCCTGCCTCAGCCTCCTGAGTAGCTGGGATTACAGGCGGGCACCACCACACCCAGCTAATTTTTGTATTTTTTGTAAAGACGGGTTTTTACCATGTTGGTGGGGTCTCAAGTGATCTGCCTACCTTGACCTCAAACTCCTGACCTCAAGTGATCTGCCTACTTTGACCTCCAACTCCTGACCTCAAGTGATCTGCCTGCCTTGGCCTCCCAAAGTGCTGGGATTACAGGCATGAGCCACAGCGCCTGGCCAGAATGTGGCTATTTTTGACCACGTTGGCCCAAGCCACTGTCATTTCTCATCTGGATTATTGCAACAGTTTCTGCTCCACTTCCCTCTGCACCTGCAGAGGGAAGGATAGAGCCTATCCTTCTCACAGATGCCAGAACAATCTCTTAAAAATTGAAAATCAGATCCTGTTACTCCCCAGCATAAAATCATTCAACTGCTTTCTATTTCTCATAGAAATAATCCATTCCCTCTATTTTTTTTTTTTTTTTTTTTGAGACGGAGTCTCACTCTGTCACTCAAGCTAGAGTGCAGTGTCACGATCTCGGCTCACTGCAAGCTCCGCCTCCCGGGTTCACGCCATTCTCCCTCCTCAGCCTCCCGAGTAGCTGGGACTATAGGCCCCTGCCACCACACCCGGCTAATTTTTGTATATTTTTTTTTTATATAGAGATGGGGTTTCACTGTGTTAGCAAGGATGGTCTCAATCTCCTGACCTCGTGATCCGCTGCCCACCTCGGTCTCCCAAAGTGCTGGGATTACAGATGTGAGCCACCGCACCCGGCTCATTCCCTCTATTTTGTTCCTCAATTGGTCTCAATTCTTTCACCTTCAGGGCCTCTGCGCTTGCTGTTCTCTCTGCCTGGTCCATTCTTACTCTGCAGCTCAGGAGTTTGCAAACTATAGCTTGTGCACCAAATCTTACCTGCTGTCTATTTTCATACTGCCCATGACCTACAAGTGGTTTTTACATTTTTTGTTTGTTTTTCTGGTTTTTTTGAGATACGGTCTTGCTCTGTTGCCCAGGATGGAGTACAATGGAGTACTCCATTCTCTAGCCTTAGCCTCCTGAGTAGGGACTACAGCCATATGCCACCACACCTGGCTATTTCTTTTTGTAGGTGGGGGTCTTGCTATGTTGCCCAGGCAGGTCTCAATCTCCTGGCCTCATTCTATCCTCCCAACTTTGGCCTCCCAGAGTCTTGGAATTACAGTTGTAAGCCACCATGCCCAACCAGTTTTTACATTTTTAAGTAATTAGAAAAAATTAAAATTAAAAAGACCAATATGTCAGATACATGAAAATCATATAAAATTCAAATTTTAGTACTGTATCCATAAAGTTTTATTGGAACACAGCCTCACTCATTCATTCATGTATCATCTAAAGCTGCTTTCTAAAAGTAACAGCAAAAGTAAGCTAAAGAGGCAAAGATCGTATGGCCCACAAAGCCTAAAATATTTACTAACTAGCCCATTAGAGAAAACATTTGTCCTGCTCTGGTTCTCCTGGCCAGCTCTTCACGCTTCAGGTATCAATTAAAAAAAAATCTCCTGCCCATTCAATCTCATCCCACCCTCCATTACTCTTGATCTTAACTCTATTTTCTTCCCAGCAAATACCACAATCTGTACTTACTTCTTTTTTTTTTTTTTTTTTTTTTTGAGACGGAGTCTTGCTCTGTCGCCCAGGCTAGAGTGCAGTGGCCGGATCTCAGCTCACTGCAAGCTCCGCCTCCTGGGTTCACACCATTCTCCTGCCTCAGCCTCCCGAGTAGCTGGGACTACAGGCGCCCGCCACCTCGCCCGGCTAGTTTTTTGTGTTTTTTAGTAGAGACGGGGTTTCACTGTGTTAGCCAGGATGGTCTCGATCTCCTGACCTCGTGATCCGCCCGTCTCGGCCTCCCAAAGTGCTGGGATTACAGGCTTGAGCCACCGCACCCGGCCTGTACTTACTTCTTTATTTATTTTCCTGTTATTTTATTTTATTTTATTTTGAGACAGGGTCTTGTTCTTTCACCCAGGCTGGAGTGCAATGGTGTGATCACAGCTAATGGCAGCCTCAACCTCCTGGGCTCAAGTGATCCTCCCACCTCAGCCTCCTGAGTAGCTGGGATGACAGGTGTGCACTACCACATGTGGCTAATTTTTGTATGTTTTTGTAGAGATGGGTTTTGCCATTTTGCCCAAGCCGATCTCAAACTCCTGGCTCAAGCCATCTACCGGCCTCAGCCTCCTGAGTAGCTGGGACTACAGGTGCGTACCACTGTGCCCAGCCTTAATTTTTTGTAGAGACAGGCTAGTACTGTGTTACCTAGGCTGGTCTCAAACTCCCAGCTTTAAACAATCCTTTTACCATGGACTCCCAAGGCACTGGCATTAGATGCATAAGCCACTGCACCCAGCTTCCTGTTTGTTATTTATATCCCCCACTAGACTGAACACTCTATGAACACAGAGACTGTGTCTCTGTAGATCACTGTATCTCCAGTGTCTGGCAGAATGTCTAGGCATGGTAGGCCTCTAATACATATTTAACAAATATTTATTTAAATATTTATTTAATATTTAACCGATATTAATTAAATAAATATAAATAATATGAAATTTGCAAGAGTCATAGATTGAATTATTATTGTTATAATTCTGTCCCTTTAAAGAACCCATATTCTCAGCCAGGTGCAGTGGCTCACACCTATAATCCCAGCACTTTGGAAGGCCAAGGCGGGAGGATTGCTTGGGCCCAGCAGTTTGAGACCAGCCTGGCAACATAGACCTGGCAACATGGCAAGACTATTTCTAAAAAAAAAAAAAGAACCCATATTCCCAAAGTGCCACCCTCCGCTTTGACGGGCTGTCCAGTTGGGAGGTGCCTCCATCACTTGGTGTCTCTCTCTTTTTTTTTTTTTTTTTTGAGATGGAGTCCTGCTCTGTTGCCCAGGCTGGAGTGCAGCGGCATGATCTCAGCTCACCACAACTTCCGCCTCCCAGGTTCAAGTGATTTTCCTACCTCAGCCTCCCAAGTAGCTGGGATTACAGGCACCCGCCACCACGCCTGGCTAATTTTTTGTATTTTTAGTAGAGACAGAGTTTCATCATGTTAGCCAGGCTGGTCTCAATCTCCTGCCCTCAGGTGATCCACTTGCCTGGGCCTCCCAAAGTGCTGGTATTACAGGCATGAGTCACCGCGCCCGGCCTTATCATTCAGTTTCTGAATGCCTCTATTTTGCCCCCAGTAGGTTCACAAGGCATCTTTCTGGACTCTGCTTCCCGCATTTTAACTTCTTAAGCAGCTGCCATTTACTAACTAGCTGTGAGATCCTAAGCAAATTATCACTCTACCTCAGTGTCCTCATCTGTAGGATGGGGACAATAGAAGTCCCTACCTCATACGGTTGTGAGGATTAAATTAAAATGTTTAGTTCATGGTAAGCATTAAACAGATGTTTGCTAAGTTGGTTCTTTCCTTCCCACCAGAGATCTTTCCAACAGTCTTTTACATAGTCTCTATAAGGGGCTGGATTTGTTAGCTATTGCTCTATAATAAACTGCCCCCAAAACCCAGTGGCTTAAAACCATTGCTCAAGAGTCTGTGGGTCAGCTGGGCTGTTCTACTGATTTCAGCAGGCTTGGCCCACCTCCATGGGGCTCACACATGAATCAAGAGTCAGCTGCCAGGTCCCAGGTCAGTTGGTGGCTGGCAGGTCTGGGGTGGCCTCACTCATATATCTGGCTGTTGGCTGCCTGTTACCTGGGCAACAGGGGTGACTGGGCCACGATGCTCCTGCCATCTAGTCTGCGCTTGTTTTCACAGCGGGGGCAGTCTCCCAAGAGAAGAGCAGACATGTGCAAAGCCCAAGTGTGGACACCATCATTTTTGCTGCATTATATTGGCCAAAGCAAGGCCAGTCCAGATTCTAGGGCTGGAGAAATAGATGCCACTATTTAGATAGGACAGGCTGCAAAGTCTTATTATAAAGGATGAAGATACAGTGAGGGGTAAGGGTGGCCAGTTTTGATATCAAACTACTACCAGAGCATGGGTGCCTGGGCTTGGGGAGTTTAGAATAGACTTGTCAGTTGCAGAAGCAGGAGTATCAGCTCTTGAGGCCAGATCTAACTGGATTCAAATTCCAGCTCCACTAGCTACCTGTGAGGCCTGTGGGTGAGTTACTCCATCTCTCGAGCTTCAGTTTCCACCCAGGGTTGTGATCAGAGGAGGTAAAATGTGGAAGGGGCTGAGCACACTGCCTGGCTCACACAGAGCGAATACACAGCAAATAGCGATCACAGCATTCTTTTTTTTTTTTTTTTTTTGGAGGCGGAGTCTTGCTCTGTCGGCCAGGCTGGAGTGCAGTGGCACTATCTCGGCTCACTGCAAGCTCTGCCTCCTGGGTTCACGCCATTCTCCTGGCTCAGCCTCCCGAGTAGCTGGGACTACAGGCGCCTGCCACCACGCCCGGCTAATTTTTTTGTATTTTTAGTAGAGATGGGGTTTCACCGTGTTAGCCACGATGGTCTCGATCTCCTGACCTTGTGATCCACCCATCTCGGCCTCCCAAAGTGCTGGGATTACAGGCTTGAGCCACTGCGCCCGGCGGATCACAGCATTCTTACGTACAAGGTGCATCCTGGGCTCTGCTGATTCCCGCCTCTGCTTCCCCAGGTGGAGAAGAAGGAAAACAGGCCAGGCAGGAGCATGATTTCAGATGGAGAACCATGAATTGGCAATTACAGAGTAAGAGCTTAATTACAGTTCTTTGGGAAAAGAAGTGAGGAATGCAATCTGGTGGGCAGAGGGGAGGGGTCTGGGGTGGAGGAGGAGAGGGGGAAGTAAGAGGTGGAGGAGGAAGGGGCGGAGAGAGGGAAGAGACTGGGAGGCCCAAGAGGGAAAAACTGAGCAACTGGAAAGGAGTCTTCCCTCCCCTAAAATAATGTCGATGACATTTTGTTGTTGCTCTGATTACAGAAGTACTGTGTGCTCACTCCATGGTGTTTGGAAAATGCATAGACTGTTTCTCCCATGATCCCACCAAGCAGATATTTACATGCCCCTAGGGTATGTCAACATTGTCACAAATCTTTTACACTTTAATGTCTCCTGTGAAGACCCCCATGAGTAGACATTGCTATCCCCATTACACAGGGGACGTGAGGAAATGGGGAACAGAAGATGTAAGTAACTTGTCCAGTGTGACACATCTAGTAAATAGCATGTCCACATTCAAATCCAAGCTACCTAGTGCCAGGTCTCGAATGTCAAGGGGTATATGTCCCTCCATACATTTTTTCTTTCAGGAAAGGGTACCAGGCCGGGCATGGTGGCTCACATCTGTAATCCCAGCACTTTGGGAGGCTGAGGCAGGTAGATCAACTGAGGAAAGGAGTTCAAGACCATCCTGGCCAACATGGTGAAACCCCGCCTCTACTAAAAATACAAAAATTAGCCAGGCATGGTGGCACGTGCCTATAATCCCAGCTACTCGGGAGGCTGAGGCAGGAGAATCACTTGAACCCAGGACGGGGAGATTGCAGTGACCCAAAATCACTCCACTACACTCCAGCCTGGGCGACAGAGCACGACTCCATCTCAAAAAAAAAAAAAAGAAAAGAAAAGAAAGGAAAGGCTTACCAACCCCTGAACTATGTTTTGGTGTTGTCGGGTTTTGTTTGCCACTTGCTCGGGGCAGCTTGGGTATGCACTGCCTCCAGTTGAGTAGTAACAGGACCCAGGTCACCAGCCCTGTTCTGCAGGTGCTGGTCTGATAGTATAAAGAAATGAGGCCGGGCGCGGTGGCTCATGCTTGTAATCCCAGCACTTTGGGAGGCCGAGGAGGGCGGATCACTTGAGGTCAGGAGTTTGAGACCAGCCTGGCCAATATGGTGAAACCCCATCTGTACTAAAAATACAAAAATTAGCCCTGCATGGTGGTGCGCACCTGTAGTCCCAGCTACTCAGGAAGCTGAGGGAGAAGAATCACTTGAACCCGGGAGGTGGAGGTTGCAGTGAGCTGAGATTGCGCCTGGGTGACAGAGTGAGACTCCATCTCAAAAAAAAAAGAATGATAGCTGGCCGGGCATGGTGACTCATGCCTGTAATCCCAGCACTTTGGGAGGCCAAAGCGGGTGGATTACTTCAGCTCAGGAGTTCGAAACCAGCCTGGGTAACATAGCAAAACCCCATCTCTACAAAAATTAAAAAACAAAAAAATTAGCCGGGCATGGTAGTGTGCACCTGTAGTCCCAGCTCACACCTCACACTGGGGAGGCTGAGGCAGGAGGACAGATTGAGCCTGGGAGGCAGAGGTTGCAGTGAGCTAAGACTATGCCACTACACTCCAGCCTAGGCGTTAGAGCAAGACCCTATCTCAAAAAAAAATTCAAAAAACAAACAAAAAAAAACGAAGAAATGAGAGCTCACATTTGGCCCCATTTTCTGAACTGAGAAACTGAGTCCTGTGGGGGCTGCTCAGGCTCATGCGAACTTGAGGGGAAGTGAGAGCTTAGCTTTCTTCTACTCCTAGGCAGTCTCCTCTCTCCCAGTTAAGAAGACCTGGCCATGAATAATTCACTCTCCTTCTTGTCAGAGCACTTTGATTATCATTAATTAGTCAGAACCTGGCTCCACTGTTGCCCAATAAAACAAAAACAGAAGTGGCTTTGATGCCCTGGGAGCTTCCATCGCCACATGAAGACTTTGACCTGCAGATTCCTCCTCTCTGCCCATTGTCCCATCACCTCTCAAAGCCTGAAAGCCTATTGTTTTGGCCCCAAAGTCAGGCCTCCCACAGGAAATGAGGCCATCTCAGGCTTGAAGCCCCAACCCTTATAGCTGGTGTCATCACCTCTCTGCCCTCATTGTCCTCATCTGAAAGATTACAGCAGTGATGGCTATCTCTGGGGTTGTTAAGAAGATTATTGTTGTGAGTTTATGTTTATAAAAGTGTCCTAAGCTAAGTGTGGTGGCTCACACCTGTAATCCTAACACTTTGGGAGGCCAAGGTGGGAGTAGCCCTTGAGCCCAGGAGTTCAAGACCAGCCTGGGTAACACAGTAAGACCTCATCTTTACAAAAAAATCAAACAATTAGTTGGGTGTGGTGGCTCCTACCTGTGGTCCCAGCTACTGGGGAGGCTGAGGTGGGAGGATCACTTGAGCCCAGGAGACTGAGGCTACAGTGAGCTATGATTGAGCCACTGCACACCAGCCTGGGTACACGGCGAGACTCTGTCTCAAAAACCAAAAAAAAAAAGGTGTTCTGAAGAGAACTGTCATACACTGCTTATGGGACTACAAAATGGTGTAGATGCTTTGGAAATCACTCTAGCAATTCTCCATACGGTTAAAGATACCGTACGACCCAGCAATTCCACACCTAGGTATCTACCCAAAAGAAATGAAACGTGTCCACACAGAAACTTGTACACAAGTGTTCACAGCAACATTATTCATAATAGCTAAAAAGTCGAAACAATCCATATGCCCCTCAACTAATGAATGGATAATTTTTTTTTTTGAGACGGAGTCTTGCTTTGTCACCCAGGCTGGAGTGCAACAGCGCGATCTCAGCTCACTGCAACCTCCGCCTCCTGGGTTCACGCCATTCTCCTGCCTCAGCCTCCCGAGTAGCTAGGACTACAGGCGCCCACCACCACGCCTGACTAAGTTTTTGTATTTTTAGTAGAGACAGGGTTTCACTGTGTTAGCCAGGATGGTCTTGATCTCCTGACCTTGTGATCCGCCTGCCTCGGCCTCTCAAAGTGCTGGGATTATAGGCTTAAGCCACTGCGCCTGACTGAATGGACAAATATTAATAAAACATGTAGATCTATACAATGAAATATTATTTGGCCATAAAAAGTAATGAAGCACTGATCCATGCTACGACGTGGATGAACCTGGGAAACATTAAGAAAAAGAAGCCGGTGTGTGGTGGGTCATGGCTGTAATCCCAGCACTTTAGGAGGCTGAGGTGGGAGGACTGCTTGAACCCAGGAGTTTGAGACCAACCTGGGCAACATAGCAAGACCTCATCTCAAAAAAAAAAAAAAAAAAGAAGAAAGGAAAAAAAAGAGAAGCCAAACACAAAAGGCCATATATTATATGATTCTTCTTTATATGAAATGTCCAGAATAAGCAAATCCATAGAAACAGAATATAAATTAGTGGTTCCCTTGGGCTGAGGAGGCGATGGAAAGTGACTGTAAATGGACACAAAGCTATTTTGGGGGATAATGGAAATTTTTTAAAATTAGCTTTTATGTTTTAATTAAAAATGTAATTAATAGATGTGGGTCTGATGCAGGAATAAATACACAAATTACTGGGGAAAAATAGAAATACTTAAACATTCCCTATTACATATGACCTCAGTAGTGTATATGGGTAACATCACAAAGCAATGGAAAACATGGGCATTCGGTAAATTGACTGGAGAAAAAAAAAAAAAATATATATATATATATATATATTTTCTCATTTCTTCCCTCAACAATAAAATAATATAAAAGTATTAAAGAGTAAAATGTACTTGGAAACAAAAGGGGAGGAATATGTGTAATATTTTATTTGTTAAATTGGTGGGTACCTTCTTTGTCCTTTATATATTTTTATTATCATAGCTTTTTATAATAAATGTGTTTTTTTACCTTATTTTGTTTGTATTTGGTAGAGACAGGGTCTTGCTGTGTTGTTCAGGCTGGTCTTTAACTCCTGGGCTCCTCCCACCTTGGCCTACCAAAGTGCTGGGATTACAGGCATGAGCCACCACACCTGGCCTGATCCTCATTTTAAAAAATATGTGTATATACATTTGCATAGGAAAAAAGAATGGAAGGAACCCAGCACTTTGGGAGGCCGAGGCAGGCGGATCACAAGGTTAGGAGATTCAGACCATCCTGGCTAACACCGCGAAATCCTGTCTCTACTAAAAATACAAAAAATATTAGCCGGGCGTGGTGGCGCACGCCTATAGTCCCAGCTACTTGGGAGGCTGAGGCAGGAAAATTGCTTAAATTCGGCCGGGCGCGGTGGCTCAAGCCTGTAATCCCAGCACTTTGGGAGGCCGAGAGGGGCGGATCATGAGGTCAGGAGATCAAGACCATCCTGGCTAACACGGTGAAACCCCGTCTCTACTAAAAAATACAAAAATCTAGCCAGGCAAGGTGGCGGGCGCCTGTAGTCCCAGCTACTGGGGAGGCTGAGGCAGGAGCATGGCGTGAACCCGGGAGGCGGAGCTTGCAGTGAGCTGAGATCCGGCCACTGCACTCCAGCCTGGGCGACAGAGCGAGACTCCGCCTAAAAAAAAAAAAAAAAAAAAAAAATTGCTTAAATTCAAACAGCAGGGGTTGCAGTGAGCCAAGGTTGCACCACTGCACTCCAGCCTGTGCGACAGAGTGAGACTCTGCCTCAAAAAAAAAAAAAAGAAAAAGAAAAAGAAAAGAAATGGCCAGGTGCGTTGGCTCATACCTGTAATCCCAGCACTTTGGGAGGCCAAGTAGGGCAGATTGCCTGAGGTCAGGAGTTTAAGACCAGATATAAAGATATTTTCTTTATCTGTATTTTTCTGTTTTTTCTGCACTTAATTTTAAGAGATCTACCCCCGCCACCTTCGCAGTAGCGGCTTTGGATATATGAAAGTTGGGTGAAGCTGTGGAGGGGGACACTGTGAGAAAAGAATCAGGAATGGGATGGGGTTTTGCTCACCTCAAGCCCTCCTCCAGCCCCAAACCCCTCTCCTTTCATTCTCAAAGATACTAAGGAAATCAAGGTCAAATTGCCAGCTGTGTGGCCTTGGACTGATTCCTCACCCTGTCTGAGCCCTTTCCCATATATGTCGTGTGGACTAAATTTCTGGAAAAGGCTCCCAGTCCTTTTCTTCCTTTCCTTCCTAGCACTGCTAAGCAAGACACAGGGAGTAACAGCTTTGCTTAGCAGTGCTGGGAAGGAAGGAAGGGAGAGAAAAGGAAGGTGGGGAACATGGGGTGAGGAGGAGAAAGCTGGCATCGGAATGGCTGGTGGGTGTGGCAGAGGCAGCAGGGTGGGACAGGTAGAGGGATTGGTCCCCTCCTGTCATCTTCTCTGCCCTGGAGCTTTGAGGGCATGATTACCCAATCTCTGGATGTAACTCTTAGAAAGTCTCTGCTGGGCTGAGGACCGGACATGGAGTCCAAAGACCTGCATTCCGCTCACACCTCACATTGGCCACCTGTGACCTTGGGCAAATTAGTTCCTCCTTTGAGCCTTGTCTTGCTCAGCTATGTAAGGAGTTAATGCTTGGCTGGTTGCAACAGCTCTAGGAAAGGTGCTTTATAAAAGGCTAAGCAACTACGGTGCTGTCAGTGATGAACAAACTGTGGCACACCTTCCCTTGTGTTTTCAAATGTCTTTATCAAGGTGTAATTCACACACCACACGATTCGCCCATTTTAAATGTGTGCTTCAGCAAGTTTTAGTCTATTCACAGAGTTGCACACCCATGATCACAATCTGTTTGAGAACATTTTCATCATCCCAAGAAGAAATCTGTACTCTTGCCAGGAGCAATGGCTCCTGCCTGCAGTCTCAGCGATGAGGGAGGATTGCTTAAGTCTGGGAGGTCAAGACCAGTGTAGGCAACGTTAAAAACAAGAAAATCCCCCAAAAAACCTTAGCTGGGTGTGGTGACACAAACCTGTAGTCCTAGCTACTCATGAGGCTGAGGCAGGAGGATCACTTGAATCCAGGAGTTTGAGGCTGCAGTGAGCCATGATCCTACCCCTGTACTCTAACTTGGGCGACAGAGCAAGACGACTCAAACAAATAAACAAACAAACTAAAACTAAAAACAAAACCATACTCTTATTTTATTTTTTAGAGATGGAGTCTAATTTTGTTGCCTAAATTGGTCTTGAACTCCTGAATTCAAGGGATCCTCCGCCTCAGCCTCCCAAAATGCTGCAATTTCAGGTGTGAGCTGCGCCCGGCCAAAACCCTACTCAGGAGCTCTCACCCTCCAGTCTTCTCAGATCCCTGAGCCCCAGGCAAGTACTCATCTACTTTCTATCTCTATAGATGTGCTTATCCTGGACATTTCATAGAAATGAAATCATATAATGTGTTGTCTTTTGACTGACTTCTTTCATTTAGGATAATGCTTGCAAGTCTTGTTCATTTTGTAACATATATAAACATTTAATACCTTTTTATAGTTGAATAATATTCCATTGTATGGGTATGCCACATTTTAGGTATCCATTCATCAGTTGATAGACATTTGTGTTTTTTTCTCTATTTTGGGGCTATTATGAATAGTGCTGCTATGAAGTTTTTGTGTAGACACATGTTTTCATTTCTTTCTTTCTTTTCTTTTTTTTGAGATAGAGTTTTGCTCTGTCGCTAGGCTGGAGTGCAATGGTACCATCTCAGCTCACTGCAACCTCCGCCTCCTGGGTTCAAGCGATTCTCCTGCCTCAGCCTCCCGAGTAGCTGGCACTACAGGCATGCGCCACCATGCCCGGCTAATTTTTTGTATTTTAGTAGAGATGGGGTTTCACCATGTTGGCCAAGATGGTCTCAATCTCCTGACCTCGTGATCCATCCGCCTCGGCCTCCCAAAGTGCTGGGATTACAGGCGCGAGCCATCGTGCCTGGCTTTTTTTTTTTTTTTTTTTTTTTTTTGAGACAGAGTCTCACTCTGTCACCCAAGCTGGAGTGCAGTGGTGTGATCTTGGCTCACTGCAACCTCCACCTCCCAGGTTCAAGTGATTATCCTGCTTCAACCTCCCAAGTAGCTGGGATTACAGGTGCATGCCCCCACATCCAGCTAATTTTTGTATTTTTAGTATAGACGGGGTTTCACCAAGTTGGCCTAGCTGGTCTTGAACTCAAGCGATTTGCCTGCCTCGGCCTCCCAAAGTGTTGGGATTACAGGTATGAGCCACCGCACCCTGTCTATTTTATTTATTTATTTTATTAGAGGCAGGCTTTTGTCATATTGCCCAGGCTGTTCTCAAACTCCTGGGTTCAAGTGATCTGCCTGCCTTGGCTTCCCAAAGTGTTGGAATTACAGGCATGAGCCACTATGCGTAGCCATTGAGTTTTATTTTTAACTGGCAAATAATAATTGTTTATATCTATGGGGCAGGACATGATGTTTCAGTACATATATACATTATGGAATGATCAAATCAGGCTAATTCACATACTTATCACTTCATATACTTACTGTTTCTTTGTGATAAGAACATTTAAGATCTGTTCTTTTAGCTTTTCTGAAATATATGTTATTAACCACCACCACGCTGTATACTAGATCACTAGAACCTGGTTGGAGAAAAATCAAAAGGATACCTTGTGACCACGAAAATTACATGAATTCAAATTTTAGCCTGAAATATCTACTATCTAGTGCTTTACAGTAAAACTTTGATGACTTTTGAACTAAACAAACACAGAGAAACTTGGATAGATCTATAGGCTGAATGAAAAAAGCAAATGTAACAGTGATCTGTTGCTGCATAACAAACGATCCCAAAAGGTAATGGCTTAAAAATAGACATTTATGGCCGGGCGCGGTGGCTCAAGCCTGTAATCCCAGCACTTTGGGAGGCTGAGATGGGCGGATCACGAGGTCAGGAGATCAACACCATCCTGGCTAACACAGTGAAACCCCGTCTCTACTAAAAAAAATACAAAACACTAGCCAGGCAACGTGGCGGGCGCCTGTAGTCCCAGCTACTCAGGAGGCTGAGGCAGGAGAATGGCGTAAGCCCGCGAGGCGGAGCTTGCAGTGAGCTGAGATCTGGCCACTGCACTCCAGCCTGGGAGACAGAGCCAGACTCCGTCTCAAAAAAAAAAAAAAAAAAAAAAAAAAGGCATTTATTATCTCACATAGTTTCTATGGATCAAAAATTTGCAAGTGGCGGCCGGGCGCGGTGGCTCACGCCTGTAATCCCAGCACTTTGGGAGGCCGAGGCGGGCGGATCACAAGGTTAGGAGATCGAGACCATGGTGAAACCCCGTCTCTACTAAAAATAGAAAAAATTAGCCGGGTGCAGTGGCGGGCGCCTGTAGTCCCAGCTCCTCGGGAGGCTGAGGCAGGAGAATGGCGTGAACCCGGGAGGCGGAGCTTGCAGTGAGCCGAGATTGCGCCACTACACTCCAGCCTGGGCGACAGAGCGAGACTCCGTCTCAAAAAAAAAAAAAAAAAAAAAAAAAAAAAAAAAAATGTGCAAGTGGCTTGGCTGAATGGTTGTGGCTTGGGGTCTCTGACAAGGTTGTGGTTAAGATGTTGCTGGGGCTGCAGTCATCTGAAGGCTTTCCTGGGGCTGGAGAATCACTTTCAAGATGGTTCACTTACGTGGCTGGCAAGTTGGTGCTAGCTGTTTGCAGAAGGCCTCGTTCCTCTTAGACCTCTTCATAGGGCTGCTTGAGTGTCCTCATAACGTGACAGCTGAAGGCCGGGTGCCTCAACTCATTGTTGTTTTAATTTACAGTTCCCTCTGAGCATGGTGTCTCACGCCTGTAATCCCAGCACTTTGGCGGTCCAAAGCAGGCGGGTCACTTGAGGTCAGGAGTTCAAGACCAGCCTGGCCAACATGGCAAAACCCCATCTCTATAAAAATACAAAAAAAAAATTAGCCGGGCATAGTGGCATACGCCTGCAATCCCAGCTACTTGGATGGCTGAGGCAGGAGAATTTCTTGAACCCAGGAGATAGAGGTTGCAGTGGGCCAAGCTCATGCCACTGCTCTCCAGCCTAGGCGACAAAGCGAGACCTCATCTCAAAAAAAAAAAAAAAAAAAAAAGGGAAGAAAGAAAAAGAAAACGCTCAATTTTTTTTATTTATTTCTTTTTTGAGACGGAGTCTTGCTCTTTTGCCCAGGTTGGAGTACAGTGGCGTGATCTTGGCTCACTGCAAGCTCCGCCTCCCGGGTTCATGCCATTCTCCTGCCTCAGCCTCCCAAGTAGCTGGGACTACAGGCGCCCACTACCACACTCAGCTGATTTTTTGTGTTTTTAGTAGAGATAGGGTTTCACTGTGTTAGCCAGGATGGTCTCGATCTCCTGACCTCGTGATCCGCCCGTCTCGGCCTCCCAAAGTGTTGGGATTACAGGCGTGAGTCACCGTGCCCAGCAAAAAATGCTCAATTATTATTACCCAAATGATGGTGCTGGTGGATTGCTCACTCCTCCTGCCAGCCTTCTGCCCTCTGTGGAGACAAGGGGCTCTTATATACCAGAGCCCTGTGAATGCCCCGAGATCTAGCCTGTTGGTGGGAGAATCAAAACTCTCTTTAAAAATATTAATATATCCTATGACTGTAGGCCTTGTCATTTCTTTCACTTAGCTCTTTTAACCCTCATCAGCTCTGCCAGGTAGGAACTAAACTGTTATATCAAGATGCCCAGAGAAGTGAGTTGAATGGCATGTTTTTAACGGTTATACCTCCCTGTGAAGTCATTCATTCATTTGGCAAATACTTACTGAGGATGTACTATGTGCCAGTATTGGGGATACAGCAGTGAACAAAGCAGGCAAAGCCCCTGTCTTCATGAGGGGTGGGAACAGTGAGATAAGACACTAGACAGCCCAGGCTTGGTGTGTCATGCCTGTAGACCCGGCTACTTGGGAGGCTGAGGTGGGAGGATAATTTGAGCCTGGGAAGTGGAGGCTGCAGTTAGCCATGATTACATTACTGCATTCCAGCCTGGGTGACAGAGACCCTGTCTCAAAACAAACAAAAAAATACATTAGACAGTAAACAAATAGCAAATAAGATAGATACATTAAAATAGGGTGAACAGATAGAAAGTTACTGTGTTATAAGGGGTAGTCAGGGAAGACTTACATTTGAACTGACACTGGGAGCCAGCCCAGTGAAAAGCAATTCTGTAAGTGAATACAGCAGTGAATAGAACAGAGAAAAATCCCTATGCTGACAGAGTTTACACACCACCAGAGGGAGATAGACAGCAAATATAAGTCGATTATACGACATGTCAGGAGGTAATAATTGCTGTGGGGAAAAAGTACAGCAGGGTAAGGGGGTATATTAGTCTGTTTTCATGCTGCTGATAAAGATATACCTGAGACTGGGTAATTTATAAAGAAAAAGAGATTTAATGGACTCACAGTTCCATGTGGCTGGGGAGGCCTCACAATCATGGTGGAAGGTGAAAGGCATGTCTTACATGGCGGCAGGCAAGAGAGAATGAGAACAAACAGAAATGGAAACCCCTTATAAAACCATCAGATCTCATGAGACTTACTGCCACGAGAACAGTATGGGGGAAACTGCACCCATGATTCAATTATCTCCTACTGGGTCCCTCCCATAATACATGGAAATTATGGGAGCTACAATTCAAGATGAGATTTGGGTGGAGACACAGTCAAACCATATTGGGGGCTAGGCTAGTTAATTAAGGTCTTGCTAAAAAGCTGATATTTGAACAAAGACTTGAGGGTGAGGGAGGAAACCATGCTCTTCATGGGGAACATTACGTGTGTCAGGAACAGCAAGTGCAAAGTTCCTGTGGCAGGAACGTGCCCAGGTTTTTTGAAAGGCATCAGGGAGGCCTGGGTGACCCTGGGTTTATTGGGCTATTTGTCCCACATGTTGGATGTAGCTGGTTGCTTCTTGAGATGTCAGATTTAGTTATTTTTTTTGTGTGGTGGGGGTGTTAAAGGAAGGACAGGAAACTGTTACAGATAGCCCAGTGATCAAACTTAGTGTCACAAAATAGCACAAACCTACACAATGGGCTTCCTGATATGATATAATGGCAAATAGATAACAAGGCCTATGCAATAGTGTTACCAAAAGCGACTTGCCTGAATATAACAACGAAGAATAAACAGGATGAATTCCAATTGCGGAAACTTTTACAAGACAACTGCCTGGACTCTTTAAAAATGTCATGAGAGAAAAAATGATGTGAACATTGATTGGATCTTGGATCACAAATACAACCACAGCTACACAGGATATAAATGAGACCACGGGATATTCGAGTATGTATAGGTGAGATAATAGCATTATATCAAGGTTGAGCTTTCAAAGTGTGATAATGGCATTGCGGCTGCCTACGGAGATACAGGCTAAAGTATTCAGGGGTGAAGTGTCAGGATGTCTGCAAGTAACTCTCAAATGGTGCAGTCAAGAAAATAAAAATACAAATGAAACGTGTGTGCAAAATGTGTTGACAATTGATGAATCCAAATGGGAGAAATAAGGGTGTTTGTTGATTGTGCGATTTTAAAGCGTTTCTGTGGGTATGAAGTTTTTCAAAATAATTAGTTGTGAGGAAAAACTAACGCTTTGCTCGTGGAGATGCTGGCTGCTCCTGCATCACCACGGGCCCCTCGGATGTGTGGATTTGCGGGTCTCGTTGTTTTATTTATTTAATTAATTTATTTAGAGATGGAGTTTCACTCTTTCGGCCAGCCTGGAGTGAAGTGGCGATTCTCCTGCCTCAGCCTCCTAACTAGCTGGGATTATACCCGCCTGCCACCATGCCCAGCTAATTTTTGTATTTTTGGTAAAGACAGGGTTTCGCCATGTTGGCCAGGCTGGTCTCGAACTCCAGACCTCAGGTGATCCACCCACCTTGGCCTCCCAAAGTATTAGGATTAAAGGCGTGAGCCAGCGCGCCCAGCCAGGTCTCATTTCTGATGCTCAACCTCATCCCTGCTGTCGCCGGGTGCCCCAAATCTCTTCCTCTCACGTACAGGACCTGTGACCTGTGGATGGACATCGCCGAGACGGAGAAGGAGAAATTCCAGCATCGTTTAAAGGAGGGAAGGGAGAAAAGGAGGAAGAAAAGGAGAGGAAGCCAGACAAGCTCCGTGCGGCGGGGCGGCTCCGTGCGGCCGGGCGGCTCCGTGCGGCCGAGCTCTGCAGTCCTGGAAGCCCTTTGCGGTGCGTCACTGCCCCCCGGTGGCCACCAGGCAAGCACGCGGCGCCCGGCAGGGAGGTGGAAGGGGTCCTGCAACCCTCGCTCCTGGAGGCTCCGGGGAGAGCTCCTGGCAGGCCAGCGCCGCCACAATCCTAGCCTGTTCGCCTTGAGTTAGCTCATAGTAAAAAGCTACTATGAGCTGAGCACGGTGCAGGTGCAGGTGCAGGTGCAGGTGCTCTGTAGCTATTAACTCACTTAATCCTCACATCAGCTTTAATAGGTGAGATTATGGTAGCTCCCATTTTACAGAAAAACTCAGGCTCAGAAAGGGAATGCAGATTGCCCAGGCTGGTCTTGAAATCCTGGCCTCAAGGGATCCTCCTGCCTTGGCCTCCCAAAGTCCTGGGATCCCAGGTGTGAGCCACCTCACCTGGCCTGGGGCCTGGGTTTTAACCAGCAAAGACTGCACAGCTAGAGTTGCACCTTCTAACTCCAGGTCCAATGCATGGCCCACCACAGTACACCTGTGTGTGTGTGTGTGTGTTTTTTTTTTTTTTTTACTTTCCACATGTGATGACGATAGCAAAATAATAGCAAGACACATCTATAGTGCTGACCATGGGCTACACATAATGCAACATATTAACCCATTTAATCTGCAACAGCCCTACAGGGTAGGTTCTATTAATATGGCCATTTTACAGTTGAGGAAACTTAAGTACAGAGAGCTTAAGAAATTTGCTGGATGTGGTGGCTCACATCTATAGTCCTAGCTACTCAGGGGCTGAGGCAGAAGGATGGCTTGAGCCCAGGGGTTCGAGACAAACCTGGGGCAATATAGTGAGACCCTCATCTCTATAAAAGATAAATTAGCTAGGAGTGGTGGCAATACCTGTAGTCCCAGCTGTTTGGGAGGCTGAGCTAGGAGAATCACTTGAGCCTGGGGAGGTCGAGGCTGCAGTGAACCGTGATTACGCCACTGCACCCCAGCCTGGGTGACAAGAGTGAGACCCTGTCTCTAAAAAAAGAAAGAAAGAAATTTGTCCCAGATCACTCAGAGAGCAAGGGGTATTGACTGGAAAAGTATTGAGCAATGTTGGGATTGTCTGTTTATTTATTCCATTTACAAATGTTTATTGAATACCTACTAAGTGCAAGATCCTGAACTAAGACCTCAGTGTGCAGGGATAGAGAGAGACAACAAACAATGCTACTGAATTGAAAAATGAAAACTGCAACGAGCAAACCTAATGTAATTACAAAGGTGTTACTGGAAATAAGATCCTTAACGTGGAGAATGGAATGGTTTAAGATAATTTAGAAATAAAAGTAAATGTGAACAGCTGACTACTTCTGGGGGCGTGGCTGAGTGACAGCTTAAGTGAATAAACACCCTTTCACTGCAATCCACCAGCAGAAGTAACACACTGGTAAGTCCTAATTTTTTTTTTTTTTTTTTTTGAGACGGAGTCTCGCTCTGTCGCCCAGGCTGGAGTGCAGTGGCCTGATCTCAGCTCACTGCAAGCTCCGACTCCCGGGTTCACGCCATTCTCCTCCCTCAGCCTCCCAAGTAGCTGGGACTACAGGCGCCCGCCACCACGCCCGGCTAATATTTTGTATTTTTTAGTAGAAACGGGGTTTCACTGTGTTAGCCAGGATGGTCTTGATCTCCTGACCTCGTGATCTACCCATCTCGGCCTCCCAAAGTGCTGAGATTACAGGCTTGAGCCACCGCGCCCGGGCGGTAAGTCCTAATTTAAGGCGTGGCTGAATATTTGTTTTGACGACAAAAGAAGGAACTGCCATTTTCCTGAGAAATTAAGAAAAAGGGTA
This sequence comes from Chlorocebus sabaeus, assembly GCF_047675955.1. NCBI lineage: Eukaryota > Metazoa > Chordata > Mammalia > Primates > Cercopithecidae > Chlorocebus > Chlorocebus sabaeus. Next base: position 65,528,889 of record NC_132908.1, on the reverse strand, counting down.
GCTTTTAAAAATTGTATTGAAAGTCCTACTCTTAATAAACAGAATCTAGTGATTCAATCTGACTTTCAGAGAATGATAGCTATCACTTGCAATCACCTCCTCCCACTTCAAGCCTGTGGTCTCATGCAGAGCGCCTTGCGGCAGTGCCAGGTACTCAGTCCCCTGCTGGGTCAGAGGAAGTCCATCCGCTTAGCTCTTGCCAGGCCACCCCATCTCTTCCGTACCTCTCAGGCCCACTGCTGCACCATGTTTCTTTGGAAGGCCCCAGACTAGGGCCTGCTAACCGTCACCAGAGACTCACTCCTTCCTTACCTGGGTGGGCGAAACCCCAGGGAGAAGCAACCTTCCCAGGGGGCTCTGTCTACAGCCTTACTGTGACTGCGCTCAGCACCAGTGGGGCACTGCCTCCGCCTCCCCGCGGACACACACTTTTTTTTTTTCTTTTAGCTGAATTACCTTATGTATTCACACAAGATACATACAGAAAAATGTGTAGGAAAATGAAAAGCACAAGGTTTTATCATTTTCATCTTAATATCCTTGTTAATATTTTGATCTATATCCTCCATGAAATATTGTCTGGATATATTTGAGGAAAAGATATGGCTGGAGAAACTGGCTAAGAGTTTGAATAAACTGGAGGGCGTGTTAGATCCAAAACACAACAGCAAAACACAGCATCCCGCAAAAGTAGTTGTATGTTTTGTTTTTATTGAGACAGAGTCTCACTCTGTTGCCCAGGCTGGAGTGCAGTGGTATGATCATGGTGCACTGCAGCCTCAACCTTTAGGGTGATCCTCCCACCTCAGCCTCCTGAGCAGCTGGGACTACAGGGAGGTGCCACCATGCCCAACTAATTTTTGTATTTTTTTGTAGAGACAGGGTTTCGCCAATTGCCCAGGATGGTCTTGAACTCCTGGCCTCAGTCCCACCTCGGCCTCCCATAGTGCTGGGATTACAGGTGTGAGTCAGTGTGCCCGGTCAGTAGTTGCATTTTTTTATTATCTGTATCAGTGGTTCTCAAAATGTGGTTCCTAGGCCAGCAGTATCAACATCATGTGGGAACTTTTCAGAACTGCATGCTCAGTAGCCAGCCCAGATATGCTGGATCAGAAAATAGGCTGCAGCCTGTGTTTTTTATTGTACTTATTTATTTTTTCGTTGAGACCGGGGTTTGCTTTGTTGTTCAGGCTGGTCTCAAACTCCTGGTTTCAAGCGATTTTCACGCGCTGGGCTCCCAAAGTGCTGGGATCTCAGGCACGAGCCATCACACCCAGCCTGGTGTCTGTGCTTTAACCAGCTGTCCAACTGATTGTGATAAATGCTCAATTTTGAGAACCACTGTACTGCACAATGACCACATCTCTTAGGAATTCGGTGTTTAAAAAATGAATTTATACTTCTCTAACCATAACAACATCGACTTATAATTTCAGAAATAACAGCAAGAGGGCTTATGCCCTGAGGGGTACCAAGCAGGTGGCTGTGTGGGAGGAGGGATCAGATATGAAAAAGGAGGTCAACTTTAACTGTAAATGAGTTTAAACATTCAGAGAGGCACATACAACAAATACCTATGCACCACTGTGGGGACAAGAGGTTTAAGTTTTATTATTTACTATTATTATTTTTTTGCCTTTCAAATGAGTTTAATAAATACCAGTTTGGGAAAGAGTGATTTTAAATTTTAATCCACCATATGACTTCTGACTAACCCTCAGTCTGGAAATGCCTTTAAAATGTCTAGTTGATGTATAACTTTTTATGTAGAAACACCTATTTCCTTTCCCTCAAAACAACCCTTGATGCTGTTGCAGAAATCATAGGCTGTGATACCCAGAGCATTCCCTCAGCACATTCCTTCAACAGCATGTATACCTTCCCCCAAGATACAAGCCCTGGTTCTGATGGGGTGTGGTGTGAAGATCTACCTTCTGGCCACCCAAGACCACACTTCTGTCTCTAAGTTCCCCCTAAAAATCACCCAAACCGACAAACTGGATTTGTCTGCCTCATTCTTTGGTTTCCCAGTTCCTTCAGCATTTGAGGGTTGCTTTGTATAGATGGCCCTTTCACAGAACTGAGCCCTGGGGAAATTCCTATGCCTAGAGCAAGGAAAGATAACTTGGGAGAAGTAGCTGTCAATAAAGGATAAGAAAATCTAGTAAGTGTAACCTGGAAGCCAAGTGAAAAAAAATGGGTCACTGTGAGGAAGTGATCAACTAATGTATCAAATAATGTTGAAAAAACAAGTAAAAGTGAGGCAGGAGACCAGCAGGACTTCTTTTTCAGTTCCAACAGGATAAAGTGAAGAAATGGTAGGAACCAGCAGACAGTGCTGAAAGCAATCTCTAGCTTCCTTCATTGCTCATTAGTGTAAGACACTCCCACCAGCACCATGACATTTACAAATACCAAGGCAATGGCCAAGAAGTTACCACCTTTCTGTCACAATAATCCGAAAATTACCACCCCTTTCCAGAGATTTCTGCATAACCCTCCCCTTTATTTGCATGTAATTAAAAATGGGTATAAATACAGCTAGCCAACCGTCCACAAGTGCTCATTTGGAGTGCACTGCTTAGGAGTTGGATGTGCTTCACAGGAGCAATTCCAGTTCAGTAAAACTTGCTAACACCACTGGCTTGCCTTTTAATTCTTTCCTGGGAGAAGCCAAACACCCGTATGGGCTCATCTGCCCTGCCTCAATAGGACTGAAAAAGACCACTGGATTTAGCCACATGGAATCCCATCAGGGATCTCTGACGAGAGCAGACACAAAGACCTGATTGGAGTGGGTGGAAGAGTGAATGGAAGAAGAGGAATTAGAGACGAGTATTCCACACCTCTACTGAGGAATCTTGCTATTAAGTGATGCAAGAAATGGAGTGTTAGGTAGGTAGAGGGGGATATAGAACACACACATATATAACATATATGTACACATACATATATATATATTTGAGATGAGAAAAATACATGTTATTATGCTAATGGGAAAGATCCAGCAGACCAAAAAAAAAAAAAAAAAAAAAAAATGCAGGAAAGAAAACAACTGTAGGAATTATGCCCTAGTTTAAGGATGGGATCTAATATACTAGAGGAGGACTTGATCTTAGATAAGAGAACAAACTGTCAACCATAGCAACAGAAAGAATGCAAGAATAAGGTGCACAGAGAAGAGGAATTATCTTCTGATTCCTTTTTTTTTTAATTTATTTTTTTGAGACCAGGTTATGAGACTAATTTTTTTTTGCATTTTTGATAGAAACAGAGTTTTGCCATGTTGCCCAGACTGGTCTCGAACTCCTGGGCTCAAGCAATTCGCCCACCGTGACCTCCCAAAGTGTTGAGATTAAAGGTGTGAGCCTCTGTACCTGGCCTCTTCTGATTCCTTTTATTGTTCTCAGTTAACTAGGAAATAAGGTCACCAGCTGAGTGAGGAGTGGGTGAAGTGCTGCAGAGTTTAAAGAGAGAAGCCATAAAATAGCAACTTAAATGAGTGGGACAATGACTGGATAGGAAAACAAATGCTGGAGGTTAGTATACAAGAAATTAAAGTGGGACTAATAGGCTGGTTGCAGCAGTTCACACCTGTAATCCCAGCACTTTGGGAGGCTGACATGGGCAGATCATGAGGTCAGGAGTTTGAGACCAGCCTGATCAACATGGTGAAACCCCATCTCCACTAAAAATACAAAAAATAGCTGGGCATGGTGGTGCATACATGTAGTCCCAGCTACTCAGGAGGCTGAGGCAGGAGAATTGCTTGAACTTGGCAGGCGGAGGTTTCAGTGAGTTGAGATCATGCCACTGCACTCCAGCCTGGGCAACAAAGCGAGACCCCATCTCAAAAAAAAGGTGGGACTAATTGTCATAGTTCTGTTTTTCTTTTTTTTTTTTTTTTTTTTTTTTTTTTTTTTTTTTTTTTGAGACGGAGTCTCGCTCTGTCGCCCAGGCTGGAGTGCAGTGGCCGGATCTCAGCTCACTGCAAGCTCCGCCTCCCGGGTTCATGCCATTCTCCTGCCTCAGCCTCCCGAGTAGCTGGGACTACAGGCGCCCGCCACCTCGCCCGGCTAGTTTTTTTGTAGTTTTAGTAGAGACGGGGTTTCACCGTGTTAGCCAGGATGGTCTTGATCTTCTGACCTCGTGATCCGCCCGTCTCGGCCTCCCAAAGTGCTGGGATTACAGGCTTGAGCCACCGCGCCCGGCCATAGTTCTGTTTTTCTTCAGCCACATTTAGCTGCATGGATATAGGAGTGGAACAGACAGCTCTAGGCTTTTCTTGTTTATTGTTTTGCCAGATGCTCTGGTTCCTTCATTTAAAAACTGTATGTTAAATTATAAGAATATGCCATGATTGACTGGGCATGGTGGCTCACACCTGTAACCCAGCACTTTGGGAGGCCAAGGCAGTGGATCACTTGAGGCCAGGAGTTTGAGACCAGCCTGGCCAACATGGTGAAAACTCATCTCTACTAAAAATGCAAAAATTAGTCAGGTTTGATGGTGCACACCTGTGGTCCCAGCTACTCAGGAGGCTGAAACATGAGAATCACTTGAACCTGGGAGGTGGAGGCTGCAGTGAGCGGAGATCATACCATCACACTCCAGCCTGGGTGACAAGGTGAGACCCTGTCTCAAAAAGAATATGTTGGCCAGGCACGGTGGCTCAAGCCTGTAATCCCAGCACTTTGGGTGGCTGAGATGGGCGGATCACGAGGTCAGGAGATCGAGATCATCCTGGCTAACCCGGTGAAACCCCGTCTCTACTAAAAAATACAAAAAACTAGCCGGGCGAGGTGGCGGGCACCTGTAGTCCCAGCTACTTGGGAGGCTGAGACAGGAGAATGGTGTAAACCCGGGAGGCGGAGCTTGCAGCGAGCTGAGATCTGGCCACTGCACTCCAGCCTGGGCGACAGAGCGAGACTCCGTCTCAAAAAAAAAAAAAAAAAAAAAGAATATGCCATGACTTATTGTTAACCTATTCACTTCCCAATATTTCTGTTGCGTTCATATTTTTACTGTTTAAAACACTGCCTCAATAAACATCTTTGTGTGTGTCTCTTTTGCTCACATGGGAGAATTTCTAGTCTAGGGTATATACTTCCAAGTGGTATTGCTGAGACATAAGATATGCTTAGCTTTGATTTTACTTGATATTGCCAAATTACTCCCCAAAATAATTATACCAAGTTATCCTCTTGCCAGCAGTGTATAAAAGTTCTAATACCCCTCTGCCAGATTTCTCAATTTTTGCCAGCCTAATTGGTATGAAACAGTACTACATTGTTTTATTTTGTAATATTCTGACTTTGAGATTGAGCATCTTTTCATTTACCTGCCAGTCTTCTTTTGTCTAGCAATCAATCTCCACTCAATTGCTCACTTAAAACACTATATTAAGTACCTACCATATGCCTGGCATCAATTAGCAGGGTAATAAAAAGAGCTACCGAAACAGACATGGACTCTTGCCTTCCTGGAACTCACCATCTAGTGTAGGAAAAAGAAAACCAAATAATCACAAATACAAACTGTGGTAACATGGAGGACATTAACAGTAATCTATGAAAATTTTTAAAAGGGAGACCAATGTAATTGAAATAGGAGAGTCAGCAAAACCTTTCCTGAAGCACCATTTGCATTTTTAACAGATGAGTAGGAACTAACCACATTAGTATTTTTAAAAAGTGCTCAATCTTGAAGCCAGAATACTGAAAAATGAAAAGCCTATTGCAGCTATAGAAAAATCAAGCATCACTACCATCAATATGGCTAAAAGTGCAGAAGTCTTTTCTCATCTTCCATGGAGGTGTGCTAGATGCTCAGGCAGATACAAGTATATCATACATATTTCAGGTTTCTTTAATGCAAGCAACAGAAACATAAAAAATTAGCTTGAGCAAAAAGGAGAAATTGTTGGGACTGATGGGGAGATCCCTGAATCCCAAGACCTTCAGAAATTGAGCCAGGTGTAAGGACATCAGGAAATAGAAACAAGAACACCATCATGTCAACCTTGTCCTCTCCTACTTCCCATCTCCGGTAAGAAATCAGGTTCCAGGAAGCTCTAGGCCTTTATCTTTTGGCCTAGCAACACAAAAGACCAAAATAGAGCTCCTTCCAGCTCTATTTTGAAAAAATTCTGGCAAAGGACTCTGATTAGCTGAACTAGGTCTCATGCCTGCCCCTAGAACTATCAGTGAGCCCCAGGGACATCCTGACTTGGGTTCCTACAGTCAATACAATAGATTGTTACAAGAGGAAAAGGGGGAAAATGCTGGGCAAAGACAAGAGCTACCACCACACCGCTAACCAGAAGTTATAAGGATTGAATGAAATGACAGATGTGAAACACTTAGCACAGTGTCTTTAAAGTAGTAAGCATTCAATAAATGGTAGCTATTATTAACTCACCTGGCTGTGATGAGTTTAGCAGTTAGTTCCTCCTTCTTGGTGCACCACTCTTAAATCTTAGCCAAGTTCTGAAAATTGAAAAAGACAAACTGACTCCCATTCAACTCAGAACGTTATTTATTGAAAGAATACAATGATGTTACAAAGATGCATTTCACATAGCCCTAAAAAGCTGGGTATCCATAAGTGCATGATGCATGGCTGCTGGGACTAAGAAAGTCTTCTGGTCAATGAGCCACACATATGTCCTGGGCTCCCTCCCTGTCAATGAAGATGTGCTGAGGTTCAGAGAGTGGTGGTTGGATCTAGGCCAAGCTGCAAACACAAACCAGTGGTCTCCTTTGGGTCTTCCGGAACTAAGTTTTTATAAACTTCCCTAACAGTGGGGGCAGCACTCAGTTTGTTACAATTCATGCCATTCCTGAAAGTAGTCCACTATGGGGATCCCCAAACAACCAGTAGCAAAATGAGTTCCTGACAGGCATCCTAGCCAATCAGTAGGGAGGGTCTGGGTAGAATTACCCATTGTCAAACTATGTATCAGACAATACAAGCATGGCCTTGGCATTGTGTGTGAGCTAATCATGGAGCACCATAAACAAGGTTTTTTGGATGGTCAACATCTCAGAAGGGCAGATCTGCCATGGAATATTCCATTTTGCATCACAGAGGATAGACTAATTGAGCTACACATACCACATTTCAGCCCCCATGCACATTTTTTTCCCTGCAAAGAATGAAGAATACTTGGGTGCTGCCACATGCTGTCCATGATGAGAGAAAGGCAATGGATCCTGCTATCTGGCATGCAAAGAATCCAGTAGGAAAGGTTCACCATCAATACCACCAATATCATCCTGCCCCACAATTCATAATCAGGGTTGGGAAAATTTATCTATCATTGGGAGGCAGCTCTTGTGTAAAAGGAATCAATGTCCGGTTGCACCCAAATCGGTCTGCATGGTCAATGTCAACACACCAACAAAGGTTCTGGAAATTCCTTTAGGATAGCCATGGGAGTTATTAGGGGATGGGGCAGACCACTGAAGCTTAGCTGATGCTTTACTAATGGAAAAGCATTATAGAACTAAAATAAGTTGCGTGTGTGTGTGTGTGTGTCTTGCTCTGTTGCTCAGGCTGTAGTCGTGTGATCTCATCTCACTGCAGTCTCCACTCCTGGGTTCCAGTGATCCTCCCACCTCAGCCTCCTGAGTAGCTGGGCCTACAGCTGCATGCCACCAAGCCCAGTTAATTTTTGGATTTTTTTTTTTTTAAGAGATGGGGTTTCACCATGTTGTCCAGGCTGGTCTTGAACACCTGGGCTCAAGCAGTCTATCTGCCTTAGCCACCCAAAGTGCTTGGATTACAGGTGTGAGCCACCATATCTAGCCAAGTAATTTTTTTAATGGTGAAATATTTTCTTTGCACATAGAATGAGCCAGTGCATGTTGTTTCTCTAAACCGAGTAAAAGACAAAATTTACGGCAATGGGCAATTAGACTTATACTTTTCTGCAATAAAATTAACGGGAAAATTCTCCTCTTAGTTTTATGTTGTTTTCCCATTGATCTGATACTGTAGGCTTAAGGCAGTGCTTTTTCATGGGCATGCCATAAAAAGTACAATAAAAGGACTTAATAGTTCTGTAAAACTGGTATACGTTAGCTGAAAGCATAATTGTAACTGGAAAAAGGGAAAAAAGTCACTAGTAGTTCAACTATCTAGTTTCTGTTAAATTGTGGTTTATAAGCCTCCAAGAAGTTGTTTTAAATAGTTTGTGATAAATTTGCATACATTTTGCTGCCACTTATGCTTTTAAGAATTCCGAAAGTGTCCAACCCATAGGTGCTCATTAAATGTTTGTGTATCTGATGTATCTTAAAATTTATTTTAAAGCCCTGGAGTTCAAAAATACCTTTTCACTGGCAAGGCCATGGGGCCCCAAATCCAGGAAACCTGCATTTTTAACCCAGCTTTACCTTTATGGGCTGTATCATACTGTGGAAACCACTTCACATCTTTGGCTTTCAGTCTCTTCATCTTTACAATGAAGTGGTTGGGCTAGTTGATCTAATTCTTTGAATGGTGCCTTCCTGGAGTTGGAACTGTTTTCCACGGTGAAGTTAACGTAAGAGCTGCAGTTGAGTGCAGTTGTCAAGCAATTTTTAAAATGAGTTTTGGTCACTGCTGCAGGAATTTATTTTTTAAAAAAGCTGTTGACATTGGGGGTTACAAGCCAAGATGTTGAAACTTGACGATCTCCTGCATACATATATTCAAAAGCTTTATAAAGTCCAACACATGGGCATTTCATCCCCAATCAGCTACATATGATATATGTAGTTGTTTTTACACTAGTCTGTAATCAGATCTGAGAATGTGTCTTTTATTTATATTAAAAAAATCTGTTTACTGGCAGTTTTCTCCACACACATCATATAAACACACACATAATTCATTACATTCCCAAGCTCTCTCTCTAAGAATCCTCTGATCCTGAATCAGAACAACATTTTAGCTAAAGCATTCTGCAAATTCCTTAATTTCACAGTTCCTAGAGTTTATTTCGAGTATGAATTCTCTGGTGTTTAGTAAGAGCTGAACTTCGGCTGAAGTTTTTCCCACATTCCTTACAAGAATAGGGTTTTTCTCCAGTATGGATTCTCTGATGATCATGCAGGTTGGTTTTCTTTCGAAAGGCTCTCCCACATTCATTACATTCATAGGGCTTCTCTCCAGTATGAGTTCTCTCATGCTGAATGAGGGATGAACTTTGACTAAAGGCTTTCCCACAGTCAATACATTCGTAGGGTTTCTCTCCAGTGTGGGTTCTCTCATGTTGAGTAAGCGATGAGCGTCGACTAAAGGCTTCTCCACACTCATTACATTCATAAGGTTTTTCTCCAGTATGAATTCTGTGATGCTCTATGAAACTTGTACTTCTTTTGAAAGCTTTACCACATACATTACATTGATAGGGTTTCTCTCCAGGATGAGAAATAGCTTGCTGACTAAAAGCCTGCTCACAATCATAGGGGTTCTCTCCAGTATGGATCCTCTGATGGTCAGTAAAGTCTGTAATGTGACTAAAGTCTTCCCCACAGTCATTACAATGATAGGATTTCACTTCGGTAAGAGTGCTTTCATCTTGAGTGAGAGATGAACTGTGCTTGAAATCTATGCTGTAGTTATTGCTTTGGTAAGGTTTGCCTCTCTTATGAATTCTCATATGTTTATAAAGGGATGGGCTCTGACCAAAAGCCCTCCCACATATGCTACATTCAAAAGGTTTCTCTCCAGTATGAGTCCTCTCATGTTGGACAAGGGAAGAACATCGACTAAAGGCTTTCCCACATTCCTTACACTGGAAGGGCTTCTCTCCACTATGTGTGACCTCATGTTGAGTGAGGGATGTGCCATGCCTAAAGGACCTCCCACATAGATTACATCGATAAGGTTTCTCTCCAGTGTGAATTCGCTGGTGTTGAACAAGGGAGGAGCTGCGCTGGAAGGCTTTCCCACAGAGACTACACTGATAGGGTTTCTCTCCGGTATGAGCATTCTCATGCTGACCAAGAGATGAGCTATGCCTGAAGGCCTTTCCACACACATTGCATTCAAAGGGTTTCTCCCCAGTGTGAATTCTCTGATGCTCAGTAAGCTGTGTCTTCCAGAGAAAGGTTTTCCCACAGTCAGTACATTCATGGTGTTTCTTTCCGGGATAAATTCCCTGATCTGTTCCATTAGGGAAAGCTCCCTCTCCTTTATGAGTTTTCTCATGTTTAGTAAGTGATGATCTATGAATAAAGGCTTTTCTACATTTATCACACTTATAGGGTTTCTTTTTTGCAAGAATATTATTCTGATTAAGTAAATCTGCATTATGTTCCAAATTGCTTCCAGGGGTCTCACATTCACTAGGCCTTATTCTTGCAGGAATGTTCAGTTGTGCAACCAAATTGGTGTTCAATCTAGAGTTTTCACCAAATTTACTTTGCTCAAAACTTCCTTGTGGTGTAGTTATTTTCTTCTGGGTGGATGCCTCTGATCCCAGATGTCTTTTCCAGTTTTCCTGTTGCCTGTTTAACTGGCTGCTAACATCCCAGGAGTCTTCTAATGTAGCATGTGAGAGATCATGTGTGCAGTGGGATACTTCTGATACATCCTGCTGCAGATGTGATGATTTAACCTCAGGCCTGGTCTTCCAGTCTGAAAGAAATCCAGAGTACAAAAGTCCCCTATTCCTTCCTGTTGAAACAAACTGCTAGAGTAGGAATGAAGAAAGAGACATAAGTTACACATGACTCTGTTTTGAAATTAGTCCTGTATCCTGGGAAGAAGACACAAAATGGAGAAAAGGAAGAGTGAAGAAATGATAGTGAAGACTGAAGATCCAGAGTATGTGGTAAGTCCAGAGAATGAGGAAAGCCCATCTAGGAGGGCTGGTTAGAAAATAAGGAAATAAGTGAGCAGGACTGTGTTAGGCACAGATAACAAATGGAACACGATCATAGTCCATCTTAGGATCCTATATGCTCTCCATGACTCCTATCCTTTTATAAACTACTACAAAATCTGTCTTTCTAATATATCCATTTCATAATTTCCTTACTGTCAACTCGGAGGTTCCAGGTCTCCAAATGCTGCAGAGAAAATCTGTACCCAGTGACATAACTGAAAAGATTATTTGAAATACTGTATTTTCTCAGTTTGTAAAGTATAACCCTTGGAGATCAAGGAGGTCCTTGATCAGGAGGCACATCATCTTTATCTTTACAACCAGTACTGTGGTTTTCATCTTTTTCAGCTCTGGTTCTACACTTATTTATTTATTCATTTATTTTTGAGACGGAGTCTCGCTCCGTCCAGGCTGGAGCGCAGTGGCCGGATCTCAGCTCACTGCAAGCTCCGCCTCCCGGGTTTACGCCATTCTCCTGCCTCAGCCTCCCGAGTAACTGGGACTACAGGCGCCCGCCACCTCGCCTGGCTAGTTTTTTGTATTTTTTAGTAGAGACGGGGTTTCACCGTGTTAGCCAGGATGGTCTCGATCTCCTGACCTCGTGATCCGCCCATCTCAGCCTCCCAAAGTGCTGGGATTACAGGCTTGAGCCACCGCGCCCGGCCTGGTTCTACACTTATTATCTCCCTTGACCAAAAAGGATTTATTTCAATCTGCCTAATAAATTAATGTTTAAGTCCCTGTTTTTACTTCAGAACACTGATACGAGCAAACGTTAATTTTTAGGGTTTAAGAATAAAAACCTTTAAAAACTAAGGGCAGAGAGCTTTTTGGAGTAATGGAAATGTTCCATATCAATAGGAATTTGGGTTAGGCAAGTGAATGCATTTGTCAAAATCAACTGGATGGTACATATAAGACTTGTACATTTCACTGTATATAAAATTTTCTTTTAAAACTAAAAAAAATTGAATTCTAGTTAATGACATACATATTAAAAGTATAGGGGTGAAATGCAATTATGCCTGCAACTTACTTGGCAATGCATCAAAAAGATGGATTGATAGATGGCTAAAGAAATACATGATAAAGCAAATAAAACAACATGTTAACAAAGCAAATAATATAATATGTTAACAACAACAAATGTGATAATCTTGGTGGTAGGTATGTGGTATTGACTGTAAAATTTTTTTCAACTTTCCTATTCGAAAATTTTCATGGCCGGGCGCGGTGGCTCAAGCCTATAATCCCAGCACTTTGGGAGGCCGAGACAGGCGGATCACGAGGTCAGGAGATCGAGACCATCCTGGCTAACCCGGTGAAACCCCGTCTCTACTAAAAAAAAAAAAATACAAAAAACTAGCTGGGCGAGGTGGCGGGCGCCTGTAGTCCCAGCTACTCGGGAGGCTGAGGCAGGAGAATGGCGTAAACCCGGGAGGCGGAGCTTGCAGTGAGCTGAGATCCGGCCACTGCACTCCAGCCTGGGCTACAGAGCGAGACTCCATCTCACAAAAAAAAAAAAAAAAAAAAAAAAAAAGAAAATTTTCATAATAAAACGTTGAGAGAGGAAATCAGAATAAGGCCCTAAACCCCAAATTCCTTACCCTGCAATAAGAATCAACTCATAGCAACTAGCAAGATCATCTGAATAAATAGCTGGTTGATGAGGGAAAAAAAAAAAAAAAAAACTACTTTAAATGTAGTTCTGAGCAAAAGCCTGAACAAGTGTTTAATTTTCTTTATAAAACACCATAAAACATTATCAATTTCATCATTAAGAGCATATTAAAAACAACCATTTTTCTTTGATATAATAGTAATATTATTTCTCATGAAATAAGCTTATATTTAATAACATATATTTTATTTTCCTCAAATTATTTCCCATGACCATTAAATTATCTGTATTTAAAAAAAAAAAAAAAGAATCAACTCAACTCCTGAGGGCAGAGAATGCCTTGTAATTTTTTTAAGAATCGTTCTCAGCGGGACATGCCAAAAATGTTGAAATGAATAAATGAGAAAAGTTCTCTTGCTAACCAGATTTCTTACTGATCAATCAAGTATGTTCTGATTGCTTTCTATATGCTCTGCCACACAGATAAAATATATAGAAATACCATAATAAACAGAGCTTGAATAGAAACAAGACAATCTTTTGGCAACTAAGAAAGGGTAAAACCATCAGATGGCATATTATTAAATCTGAGTTTTTATAGTGTAGATGATATAAATGATATTTGCTGTCAGGAAAGGAATAAATAAATAAAAATAAATAAATAAATATATCTGGTCTCAAGGATTAGATAGATCTTGAACTCAAAGAACAAATGGCTTTGGATAGGCAGAATATATTGCCTAACGAGGGAAAAGATATGCTACTTAGAGAAAATATTAAGAGAAGTTCAACCTAAGGGGATCTGTTTTAGCAGGAATAGAAAGATAATACTGGAAGTATGAGAGGGAACTTCTGAATCAGGGAGTTTCTATTTCCTATGGTAAAGTAGAGAGAGTAATAGCAAGGGTTTGTCAGAAGTTTTAAGAAGATAAAGCATTAGGCTGGGCACAGTGGCTTATGCCTGTAATCCCAGCACTTTGGGAGGCCTAGGAGGGCAGACTGCTTGAGCTCAGGAGTTTGCAACCAGCCTGGGCAACATGGTGAAACCCTGTCTCTATTAAAATACAAAAAATTAGCCGGGTGTGGTGGCGTGTGCCTGTAGTGCCAACTACTCAGGAGGCTGTGGCTGAAGCACTGCTTGAACCCGGGAGGTGGAGGTTGCAGTGGGCCGAGATCATGCCACTGCATCATGCCACTGTACTCCAGCCTGGGTGACACAGTGAGACTCTGTCTCAGAAAAAAAAAAAAAAAAAAAAAAAGAAGATAAAGAATTAAAATCCAGTGGCTGGGCATGGTGGCTCAGGCCTATAATCCCAGCACTTTGGGAGGCTGAGGTGGGTGGATCATATTAGGCCAGGAGTTTGAGACCAGCCTGGCCAACAGGGGTTTTAGTAGAAACCCCATCTCTACTAAAAATACAAAAATTAGCCAGGCGTGTTGGTGCGTGCCTGTAGTCCCAGCTACTTGGGAGGCTGAGACTTGCTTGAGCCCAAGAGGTGGATGTTACATTGAGCTGAGATCACACCACTGGATTCCAACCTGGGCGACAGAGTGAGATTCTGTCTCTAAATAAATAAATAAATAAAATCCAGTGTAGTTCAGCAACTGACAGAGTGAGATTCTGTCTCCAATAAATAAACAAATAAATAAAGTCCAGTGTGGTCCAGCAACTGATGAATAATTAAACAAAATATGATATATCCATACAATGGAATATTACTCAATGGTAAAAAGAATGATTACTGATACATGCTAGAGCATGATTGAACCTTGAAAACATGATGATAAGTGAAAGAAGCCAGTGCCATATTACATGATTCCATTTACACAAATTATGCAGGATATACAAATCCATAGAAATAGAAATTAGATTAATGGTTACCACTTACTGAGAGGAGTGGGGAATGGGGAGTAACTGTTAATGGGTATGAGGTTGCTTGCTGGGTGAAGAAAATGTTCTGAAATTAGACAGTGTTGCTGTTTATACAACTTTCTGAATATGTGAAAAAACCATGACCTCTACGCTTTAAAGGGGTGAATCTCATGGTATGTAAATTATACCTCAATAAAGCTATAATTTTAAAAAGATTTATAAAAAGAAAAAACAGAGTGAGCTATTCCAACTGAGAATTACAGCAATCTAAATTTGGGACCTCAGCAGTGGCTCACACCTCTAATCCCAACACTTTGGGAAGCAAAGGGAGGAGGATCACTTGAGCCTAGGAGGTCAGGGCTGCAGTGAGCTGTGATAGAGACACTGCACTCAATCCTAGGTGACAGAGCAAGATCCTGTCTCAAAATAAAAAATTAGGCTGGTGTGGTGGCTCACACTTGTAATCCCAGAACTTTGGGAGGCCAAGGTGGGTAGATCGCTTGAGCTCAGGAGTTCGAGACCTGCCTGGACAACATGGTGAAACCTCATCTCCACCAAAAATACAAAAAATTAGCTGGGTGTGGTAGTACATGCCTATAGTCCTAGCGACTTGGGAGGCTGAGGTGGGAGGATTGCTTGAGCTCGGCAGGCAGACTGCAATAAGCCGAGATCACACCACTGCACTCCAGCCTGGGTGACAGAGTGAGATCCTGTCTCAATAAAATAAATAAATAAATAAATAATTTAAAGATTTGGGCCCTGGTTTACAGTGCCACCAGTAGAAGTTAAAAGGCAAGAAAATCTAAGCTACTTCTCATAGGAAGAAAATAACCTGGGTTGAAATAAAAGACTAAACTAATTAGGGTGTCCAGCTTGAGCAATTAAAAATTCATTGGGTTCTAATAGGCAAGGGTAGAAATGGGAAATAGGCAAAGTAGCAAAATATACTGGCAGGGGATGAAAGGTGATGAATTTAGATTTTATGTATTTAATATGAACTACGTGACTTCTCAGAAGGATAAAAGTAACTCAGGTACAAATAAGGAAGACTTCTGAGTCTACAGCATAGAATAAAGAGCTGCAGCTACCAAGAGGCAGGTACTCTGTTAAGGAGGTAATGAAGAAAGGGGGCTAGAAGGCAGGTTCCTTAAGGCAGAGTCACTTAGGGGGAAAAGCAAGAAAAGCTAAAGACCTAAAGCTAAGAAGCACTAACAAGCAAGGAACTGGGAGAGGAGGATACTACAGGAACTGTGGAGGGCAGTAATGAGTCAAATCAGCATGAACATGAGATGGAAGGAAGATGGTGGCAAGGCACGGAGTCTGAAGGCAGGTTATGAAGGGAGAGAGAATCAAGGAAGGCTGTGGGTGTTTCCTATAAGTCTGGGGCATCTGACAGTGAAAGCAGCAAGACTAAACAAGGAAGACATGGGGGAGTGTAATACAAGAAAGAGATACGGGAGTTCAATGCAGGGAAGAAATACAGGAGTTCAATTCTGAATGAGTAAGAGAAGGGATCTCTAATGAAGGGAATCAGAGGCCACCAAAAGAAAAATAATCCAGTAAAAGCAGGGGCACCCTTTTGAAGAGGAGAGTCCTACAAGGCGTCGGCCAGGCGATGGCTTCGGCCTCCTATGCAGATCTAGGAAATCCCAAGCCAGCTGCTGGAGGGTACCTTCCCCTCCCTAAGCTGTACCTCCCCCTCCCTAAGCTGTACCATTATCTGCATTCATTCCTAATGCCTGATTCTCACTCATTTACCTGAACAGAAAGGTCTTTGGATTTCTCCCTCTGATATCCATGGCTCTTCTCCTTGCTCCAATTTGAAGATCACCTCTGGCTTGGAAACTTGATATCCTGCTCATGGGTAAATACACAAGATTTGGTTGTTTGTGCAAGTGGACAAAGAACCCTCCTAAGGACAAGTCAGTACTAGTCCTTGATCCTCAGGAACTCTGAAGGAAAAAAAAGGTGCAACTTAAGGAGTCATGCAATCAAATTGCCTATTTCCAGTTTTGCAAAATAAAGACCTTTTACCTAAAGAGCAGGCTCAAAACCCCATAAAGCTGGGTCCCAATGAGATTAACAAACTCTGACCCCTGAGCACCCTGGTCACAGTTACCTAAGCTCTGGGCACCACCACTATAGCAACCAAGGAAGAAAAGACTCATCAGCAGGAAAGACACTCAGAGAAGTGGTCCTTACCAAGAGAAACCAGGTGGCTATAGTTCTCCAGCATCACATCCCTGTACAAGCTCCTCTGAGCAGGGTCGACGTGGTACCATTCTTCCTGGGTGAAGTCCACAGACACATCTTTGAATGTCACTGATTCCTGTAAGATCACATTCCTGCTCAACTGGGGATCAACCCCACAAATGTTCTGTGGCAATGCTGGGAACATAACGTAGGATCTATCAGAAGTGGTGATCAGACATTTGTTAGACTGAGGAGGCAATGTTGGGTTACATAAACTCACTGTTTACATAATTCTGTAAAGGATCTAGTATGTCAGGCAGGAAAGTTATGAGGGGCAATTTGTCCTGCAAACCTGTATCCCTACCTAGCTATCTTCTTGGTTTCCTTCAAAGCCAAGCCTTTTTATACAATCACCAATTCATTGCTGCCTATTCATTTTCTTTGTTACAAAATCCAAATACAGCGGGTAGTAAAAAGTGACGACTTTCCTTTACCCCCATAACTAATCCCACTTTACTTTCCAGAAATAACCACTCTTAATAGTTTGGTGTATACACAACGTCCCTTGTCCATGTTTTTCAACACCCCACCTACCCGCTCAACCATACTCACACCACAACACAGAATCTTGTTTTATGAAATACCATATATATTGTTCTACAACTTGCTTTTTGCATTTAGCTGTGTATCCTGGAGATCTTTGCATAGTGCAATAATTGCACCTTATTGAACTGCTTCATAGTACCCCACAGTACAGCTGTACCACAGGTACCTACTGATTAAAACCAACAACACTTCGCTGTATTAAGAATAAAATGCGGCAGGGCACAGGTGGTTCACACCTGTAATCCCAACATTCTGAGATGTCAAGGCTGGCAGATCGCTTGAGCCCATTCACTTCCATTGTTACAGGAGCCCAAGAGTTTGAGACCATCCTGGGCAACAGAGCAAAACTCCATCTCTATAAGAGATCAAAAAATTAGCCCGACATGGTGGTGTGTGTCTACAGTCCCAGCTACTCAGGAGGCTGAGCTGGGAGGATCACTTGAGCCCAGGAGGCGGAAGTTGCAGTGAGCCATGATCATGCCATTGTACTCCAGCCTGGATGACGGAGTGAGACCCTGTCTCAAAAAAAGAGAATAAAATGCAATTCCCTCATGGCTCACCAGGCTGTCGCATGCTGATCTTGATATTCCTTGACTACATCAAACTTGTTCCCACCCCAGCCCTCTTGTTTGTTATTCCCTAGCCTCCTGCATCTCCACAATACTTAACCAGTTATTCAGGCATCATCTCAAGCATGGCATCCTCAGAAAGGCTGCCTTAGCACCTCCACTATCCATTGCATTACGTGTTTAATTTTCCTGCTAGTCCAGTTATCTCTCACTGCCCAATTCTTTCCACCTCTCAAGAACATAACAGATTCCGACAGAAAGGACACTTGTCCTTCTAGCAATGATCGGAGGCATTAGCTTGTTACCTTATTGTCTGTCTCTCCACTGTAAGCTCCATGGGAATGGGGACTTTATCTATCTTGATCACAGTTACATGCCTGGCACCCAGACCAATGCCTGGAACACAGTGGGTGCTTAAAAAAATACTTGCTGAATGAATCAATGAACTAGTCCCTGTCAGCAGGTATTGAGATTATTTCCAGTATTCTGCTATTATAAACATTACTGTAATAAATATTCTTTGTGCAAACATGCTACAATTTCTCCCAGCTCGCTAGCTAAAATTACAATGGCTAGGTCGAGTCTTTCACTGCTTCTTACCCTATTCCAATCACTTCTTCCTCCACCATCCCATGGACACATGGCTGGCTGAGGTGTCCCATGCCTCCCAATTGTCAGTTCTGATGCTTGTGAGCTGATTGTCTAGAATCACTTGGCCTTGTTAAACCATGAGTCACCTGTGACCATGGCCTCCTTGAGCTATGTAACCTCCCCTTTTTTTTTTTTTTTTTTTTTGAGACAGGGTCTCACTCTCTCACCCAGTTTGGAGTCCAGTGGCTCAGTCACAACTCACTGCAGCCTCAACTGCCTGAGCTCAAGTAATCCTTCCACGTTAGCCTCCAGAGTAGCTGGGACTACAGGCAGGTGCCACCATATCTGGCTAATTCCTGGTTAGGCTTCTGTCTCAGAAAGCATATAATAAAGTATGGAACAGACAATTAGTGCAAAAAGACATTGAAAGCAGAACTGAGTTAGCTGGAGCAGTGAGGGAAGGTTTCACAGAGGCTTCAGCTTTATTCTGTACCCTTCTCGTTTGCTTAGGTATAGCTGAACTGGATTCACTCAGATTCTTCAAGGGTATCGTTCTCTCCTCCCATTTCCCTTAGCTAAATCCATTTCATATTTCAGGTGCTGGTTAGCACATCTCCAGTGAAGTCTTCTGATCCCCAACTGGAGTCAACCTCCCTATCATGTGCTTTAAACCACTCTGCACACCTACCATTATTCAAACAAACCTCCTCATCTATTTAACGCTTGTTTTCCTAGTTAAATGGTACATATTATAAGGGCAGGGATAATACTTTTGGTTGTTTTTTAAATTCTACACACCATTGTCCAGCAAGTGCCTGACTCACACTATACCTGTTTCCTGAACGAGTTGAGCCTTAAGGAGATGGATGAGATTTGAATATTAAAGAAGGCAGACGTAGCCCCTTAGTTGTGTGAGGTGCATGACCACATCCACACACCATACTGGCTCCTCTGCCCCATATTCCTGTTCAACACTTGGCTGTGTCCCTGCAGGAACAGGGGAGGGTTGAAACTGGGGCCATTTTTCTGACCGACTAGATACTTACAAGGTGCCTGGCTTTACTATATACACTGTGGCAGACTAAAAATGCAAAAGAAAAACACTGTAGTCCTTGAATATGGTTCAGTTTATTTTAAAAGCATTATTTATTAGAGGACAATATGAGATAATACACAGTAAGGTGGGGTGCTGCAGGCGCTCAAAGCAGGAAAGACTGGGAGAGGGAGAGAACACTTCAAGGTAGGCTCTGTATCAGGTCCTAAGAGGTAAGCGCCATCTGCATGGAAGAAGAAAATGCGGGAATCCAATCCAGGGACTGGGAAGCTTGAGAAGGGAGGCTGGTCTTGGGAGAGGCATGGCCAGCAAGGATAAAGGCGTTGGACCAGCCATTTTGAGATAAGTGGTGAGAAGTAAAACCTTCTCCCCATTGCCTACTCTACCCTCTAGACATACTGTCTCTTTGGTTTAGTAATAGTCATTGCCCAACCAGGACTCCTTTACTTAACTGGTTCCTCATATTTAACATATGGCCTCATGGTTTCTTTTGTTTTATTTTGTTTAATAGAGATGGGGTCTCACTATGTTGCCCAG
This sequence comes from Chlorocebus sabaeus, assembly GCF_047675955.1. NCBI lineage: Eukaryota > Metazoa > Chordata > Mammalia > Primates > Cercopithecidae > Chlorocebus > Chlorocebus sabaeus. Next base: position 65,508,966 of record NC_132908.1, on the reverse strand, counting down.
GCTGGTCTGAAACTCCTGGACTCAAGTGATTCTGCCACCTCAGCCTCCTAAAGTGCTGAGATTACAAGTGTGAGCCTCTGAGTCTGGCTGGCCTCCTGGTTTCATTCTGCTTTCCCAAAGATTCTGTACTCAAGGTGAAGAATGTGCTAACCAGCAAGCAAACATCTGCTCCAAGCTGCTCATCATTTCTTGCCTTGATAGGGCAACCACTGGTCTCTGTTCTTTAATTATTGATCCCACTCCTCCTTTTTTTCCCCTGGGCACCATCAGAGTTACATCAAAACACAAATTTGATCATGTTCACAAACCCTTCACTGCGGCCGGGCCGAGTGGCTCACACCTGTAATCCCAGCACTTTGGGAGGCTGACGCGGGAGGATCATCTGAGGTCAGGAGTTCAAGATCAGCGTGGCCAACATGGCAAAATCCCGTCTCTACTAAAAATACAAAAATTAGCCAGAAGTGGTGACGGGTGCCTGTAATCCCAGCTACTCGGGAGGATAAGGCAGGAGAATCACTTGAACCTGGGAGATGGAGGCTGCAATGAGCCGAGACCATGCCATTGCACTCCAGCTTTGGTGACAGAGCAAGACTCCGTCTCAAAAAAACAAAAAACAAAAAACAAAAACCACAAACCCTTCACTGCCTCCCATTTTTCCCTATTCCTGTCACCCTCACCCTAGTTCAAGTCACCATCTCTTACCTGGACTACTGACTGCTACAACCTCCTAGTTCATCTCTCCTCTCACTCTTGCTCCACTACCCAAGTCCATTTTCCACATGACAACCAGAGAGATCTTGTTAAAACCTGCCAGACTGCTGGGCATGGTGGCTCACACCTGTGATCCCAGCACTTTGGGAGGCTGAGGTGGGAGGATCACTAGAGGCCAGGAGTTCCAGACCAGCCTGGGCAACATAGTGAGACCCCATCTCTAAAACAAACAAATTATTTTTTTAATTAGCTGGGCATGGTGGTTTACATCTATGGTCCCAGCTACTTGGAGGACTGAGGCAGGAGGATTGCTTGAGCCCGGGAGTTCAAGGCTACAGTGAGCCACAATGATACCACTTCATTCTAGCCTGGGTGACAGTGCAAGACTCTGTCTTTTTTTTTTTTTGAGACGGAGTCTCGCTCTGTCGCCCAGGCTGGAGTGCAGTGGCCGGATCTCAGCTCACTGCAAGCTCCGCCTCCCGGGTTTACGCCATTCTCCTGCCTCAGCCTCCCGAGTAGCTGGGACTACAGGCGCCCGCCACCTCGCCCGGCTAGTTTTTTGTATTTTTAGTAGAGACGGGGTTTTGCCGTTTTAGCCAGGATGGTCTCGATCTCCTGACCTCGTGATCCACCCGTCTCGGCCTCCCAATGTGCTGGGATTACAGGCTTGAGCCACCGCGCCCGGCCAAGACTCTGTCTGAAAGAAAAACAAAACAAAAAAGAATCTGCCAGATCAAGTCACCTCTATTTCAAGGCCTCCAAAGGCACCCTGATTCATTCCAAGTAAAGTCAAAGTCTTTACGGCCGCCTATAGGCCCTTCACAATCTGGGTGCCAACTAGCTCCCTGACTTCACCTCAAGCTTCCTCCCCCACGTGCAGCTCTCCCCTGCACCCACCCCATCCTCCTTCTGATTCCTGGAAGACACTAAACCTACTTCCTCCCTGGTGCCTGTGTTCTGCCTGTTCCCTTGACTTGAGCCTCTTCCCGCATGTACGCCTGTGGCTCCCTACTCACTGGCTTCAGCTTTGTTCAAATGTCACTTTATCAGAGCAACCTTCCCTCACCATCCTCCATAAAATAGCACCCCACTCTATTCTCACCGTCTTTTTTCACAGCCTTTGCCACCTGACATGTCATGTTTGTTGACAGTCTATATCCCATAGCAGAATGTAAACCCCAAGAGAGTAGGAATACTATTTCTTTTCTTTACTGTTGAATCTCCATTGCCTAGAATAGACCTGACATGTAGTAGGTGCTCCACAAATATTTAATACATTTTTCTTTTGAGACAAGGTCTTGCTCTGTTCCCAGGCTGGAGTGCGGTGGTGCAATCATAGCTCACTGCAGCCTTGACCCTGCTGGGCCCAGGCAATCTTCTCATTTCAACCTCCTAAGCAGCTGGGACCACAGGTGTGTGCCACCATACCTGGCTATTTTTTATTTTTATTTTTGTAGAGATAGGGTTTCTCAAGACTTGCCCAGGCTGGTCTTGGACTTATGGGCTCAAGCAATTCTCCTGCATCGGCCTCTCAAAGTGCTGGGATGACAGGTGTTAGCCACTGTGCCTCATCCACAAATATTTAATAAGTATTTGTCTTGAGATGAAAACTTAGATTCCTCAGTGTGAGCTTCAGAGCCCTTCATGGCCTAGTCCCCTGGGGAGCTCCACAGCCCCCACTCTGGCTTCTCCTCCCCTTAGACACTAACATTTGGCCGTGCAGAAGAGTTACAGCTCCTTGTAACCAGAACGCTCTTTCACCTCGGCAAGCATTGCTTCAAGCACTCAGGCTTTTTCCTTGGCCTGGCTAAGGCTTACTCTTCACTCTTCACCAAGACTTGGTCAAGTTCTCTCCTCTGCGGCTCCATACATACCCTAGGTCTGGGCTGTTGTCCCCCTCCCATCCCAGCAGCTCTCCTCCTTGGGCCTCCATCTAGCACAGCTCATAAGACAATACTACATTCAGGCGTTTTGTTACCCAGTGGTCACTCCCACCAAACTGTGCTTCTAGAGGGTCAAAGACCTTGGCTCAGGCACCTTCAAATTTCCAGAGGCCAGAACCAGTTTGGTACATAACGGACAATCAAAAGTTTGCCAGAGTAAATAGATAAAATGCACTCTGAGATCCTCGGTGGAAGTTAGTCACTCTGAGTCAGATTGACTTCAGGGCATTCTCATGCTGCAGGACACACCTTGAACCCTAATAAATGATCCAGTAACACCTTGCAGACAGCTGCTCATCCTTCTTCCAGATATAACAGGACCTCATCATCAACCCCTTTTAAAAATTAACAAAGTGGCCTGGCATGGTGGCTCAAGCCTGTAATCCCAGCACTTTGGGAGGCCGAGACGGGCAGATCACGAGGTCAGGAGATCGAGACCATCCTGGCTAACACGGTGAAACCCCATCTCTACTAAAAATACAAAAAACTAGCCAGGCGAGGTGGCGGGCGCCTGTAGTCCCAGCTACTCCAGAGGCTGAGGCAGGAGAATGGCGTGAACCCAGGAGGCGGAGCTTGCAGTGAGCTGAGATCTGGCCACTGCACTCCAGCCCGGGCTACAGAGCAAGACTCCGTCTCAAAAAAAAAAAAAAAATTAACAAAGTGGCTGTAATCCCAACACGTTGGGAGGCTGAGGTAGGTGGATCACGAGGTCAGAAGATTGAGACCATCCTGGCTAACACGGTGAAACCCCATCTCTAATAAAAATACAATAAAATTAGCTGCACGTGGTGGCAGGCACCTGTAGTCCCAGATACTCAGGAGGCTGAGGCAGGAGAATGTTGTGAACCCAGGAGGCAGAGCTTGCAGTGAGCGGAGATCATGCCACTGCACTCCAGCCTGGGTGACAGCACGAGACTCCATCTCAAAACAAACAAACAAACAAAAAAACAAACAAAAAAAACTAACAAAGTTATTAGGAAGTATCACATATTACAGCCAGGCGCAGTGGCTCACACCTGTAATCCTAGCACTTTGGGAGGCCGAGGCAGGCGGATCACCTGAGGTCAGGAATTTGAGAGCAGCCAGGCCAACATGGCAAAACCCTGTCTCTAGTAAAACTACAATTAGCTGGGCGTGGTGGCAGGCACCTATAATCCCAGCTACTTGGGAGGCTGAGGCAGGGAGAATTGCTTGAACCCAGGAGGCGAAGGTTGAAGTGAGCCGAGACTGTGCCACTGCACCTCAGCCTGGGCAACAGAGTGAGACTCTGTCTCAAAAAAAAAAAAAAAAAAGAAGTATCACATGTTCCCTTTCCTTATGCTGACATACAAGGATCTTGGCCAACTAGTGGAGCCCAAGGCAAGGAACTAGGAACAGCACATACTAAGTTGAGAAGACTAAATTTCATGGGCTTCTAAAAAGCTCCATAAAGCTCCTAAAAAGCTCCATAATGAATAAATGCATAATATCCTTGAGTAGATCTCACACCTCCTGGAGATCCAATTACCTCATCAATAACACAAGTTCCCTGAACTACAGAAACAAAGTTTTAAGAGCAGATGGGGTGAAAGGGCACTTTCAGAAAGGACATGGGCAAATACAGAGTTTGCCCAATTAGAAAACATCACATTTATGGCAATACAGTGTGGTGTCTCCACTTAAGTACTTAGTGGCCTCTGATGCCAGACCGATCATAGTTTAATAAGCTGATAGCTGACAATGTAACTAACAACGGTGTACAGACAGAAGAAACATCACTATCAACCTTTGCACACACACAGATTCCTACTGCATCACCATCTGCAGTATTGAAGACTGGAAACCTGGACCTCATCCTTGACTCTTCAATTTTCCTTTATGCCTTGCAGTCACCAAAAGCCTCAGAAATGTCTCCTGAATTCAATCCCTTGCCTTCATCCTTCAAATCCAGCTGAAATTCTCCCTTGCCAATGACAGACAGTATTAATCCAGGGAAAGGCAATCTAGAGCTACACGATCTAATATGGCAGCCACTGGCCACATGTAGCTATTCATTGTGTTTTTAAATTAAGGATTTAGATGTTCACCCAATTACAAACCGTTTTAAATACTGGGAGGAAAAGAAAAAGAGCAAACAAACTTACAAGCCACACTTGCAATGTAGCTAGTCCAAATGGGCATGTGTGATTAAGTAAAATACACACGAGGCCAGGCACAGTGTCTCACACCTATAATCCCAGCACTTTGGGAGGCTGAGGTGGTTGGATCACCTGAGGTCAGGAGTTTGAGACCAGCCTGGCCAACATGGAGAAACCAAGTCTCTACAAAAATACAAAAATTAGCTAGGTGTGGTGGAGCACACCTGTAATCCCAAATACTCAGGAGGCTGAGGCAGGAGAATGGCTTGAACCCATAAGGCAGAGGTTACAGTGAGCCAAGATCGTGCCACTGCACTCCAGCCTGGGTGACAGAGTGAGATTCTGTCTCAAATAAATAAATAAATTAAATTAAATACACACTGGATTTCAAAGACTTAGTACCAAGGAAAGAATGTAAAATACCTCATTAGTAATTTTAAAATATTTATTACATATAGAGATGATAATATTCTGGATATATTGTTTTAAATAATATATATTACTAAAATTAATTTCACCTGTTTCTTTTTACATTGTAGCCACTAGAAAACTTAAAATTATATATGGAATCTATATTTCTTTGGGACACCACTGTTCTACATTGTTATACATCTCCACCTCAGGGCATCTTCTTTCTCTCAAATGCTGCCTCCTGTCACACACCCAAGCTTCTGCCACATGGACTCTCTGTCCCAGTAACAACATTCTCTTTTGCGTCTCTTTGCCTTTATACATCCTATTCTGACCATAGTGTACTTTCTTCCCTCAGTTCCACAGGGAAAAATTCCTAGTCATCCTTGTAGAACCAGTTCACTGTTCCGTTCCCTCCTGAAGTTTCCCCACATCCTCTGTGCTCCCCATCCCCCTTAAGCATTTGGTCCCCATCTCCATTTCAGAACTGTAGCCATCTAGCTACATTTTTCTCCCTCAAGAATTTCTTAAACTCCTTTTTATTTCAGTTATCTCCGACACTGCAAGCGGAGAGTGTCCAGAATCACCTGGGCAGCTTTTCTAAATTGCCCATGCATGGAGGGTCCTGCCCAGCATCTTTTAAAAGCTCTTCAGGTGGTTCATTATCAAAGAGCAACAGTTCAGATTTCTTGAACGCTTGCTGCTAGGCAAGCACTGAGCTCAGTCATTTACGTGCACTCTCATCACATTTCCTCACTGAAATGGGGAACCCCAGAGGAAGCAGGCACCACTTCCTGACTGGTTCTGAAACATGACCCTGGTTAAGAACCATTGCCTGGTACAGGGCAAGCATTCCAAACACGTCTGCTGAGTGAATGGATACAGAATTTGGGTAATTCTCACTGAAAGAAAATGAGGAGTTGTTTCAAGGATTAAAAAAAAAAAAATGTGGGTTAGTGAATTAAATTCTTAGATTATAAAAAGTAGAGGCAAAAAGAAAACGATGGCATTAACAGCCAAATCTAAGGCTGGTTCCTCTCCAGCACCAGCCAAACAGAAAAACCTCTGATAAATCGAGTAAGAAGAAATCTTTAAAAGATTAACTTGAAGATAGGAGGATAAGGCCAGGCGCGGTGGCTCCTGCCTGTAATCCCAGCACTTTGGGAGGCCGAGGCGGGTGAATCACCTGAGGTTGGGAGTTTGAGACCAGTCTGACTAACATGGAGAAACCCCATCTCTACTAAAAATACAAAATTAGCTGGGTGTGGAGGTGCATGCCTGTAATCCCAGCTACTTGGGAGACTGAGGCAGGAGCATTGTTTGAATCCAGAAGGCGGAGGTTGCAGTGAGTTGAGATTGTGCCATTGCACTCCAGCCTAGGCAATAAGAGCAAAACTTCGTCTCAAAAAAAAAATAAAAATAAAAATAAAAAAGGATAAACAAAACAGTGAAATACACAAATAGTGTGTTAAGAAATGCAAAATATCTTAACAAAGTGGAAAACTTTAAAATTCTAAACTACCAATGTTGACACAAAAAAGCAGAAACCTTCATAATTGAGGAGGAAATAGAGAAAATTGTTGCCAAACCATCCTGTGTATAAAAATTCTGGGTCTAAATGTTTTATAGGTAAATTCTTTCAAAAGACAGAAAAAGGTGAAAAGCAATCTGAATGTTTCTATAAATTAAGGATAAGTATGACACCAAAACCTGTCCAAGAGAGTGCTTTCTCTCTGATGGCTATTTCCCTTAGTAATACAGACATAAAAAAGTGATCAATTGGGCTAGACGCGGTGGCTCACACCTGTAATCCCAGCACTTTGGGAGGCCGAGGCAGGTGGATCACTTGAGGTCAGGAGTTTGAGACCAGCCTGCCCAACATGGTGAAACCCCATCTCCACTAAAAATCAAAACTAGCCGGACGACGTGGACATGCCTGTAATCCCAGCTACTTGGGAGGCTGAGGCAGGAGAATCGTTTCGACTTAGGAGGTGGAGGTTGCAGTGAGCTGAGATTGCACTCCAGCCTGAGCAACAAGAGCAAAACTGTCTCAAAAAAAAAAAAAAAAAAAAGAGAGAGATCAACTGTATTTTGAAAAACTTATGTATTGTAACCAAGTGAAATTTTATCCCAGCATTATGTGTAAGAGTAAAAATTTCAGAAACAACCTAAATGTTCTGTAAGAAATGGCTAAATAAATGTTGGTACATTCATACAAAGCAATATAATACAGTCATTAAAACTGATTTGATTTTAAACAACAAAAAAAGAATCCTCATAAAACTTAAATGAAATTTAAAATATGCTAAAAATGTTTAAGGGGAAAAACATGCATAAGGAGAAAAAGAAATTCATCAGAACAAATACAGAAGTCCTAGGGAAGAGGGATCATAAATGACTTTTTTCTATTAAAAAGTCTAGATTATTAAGCAATTAATACCCAGAATATATACAGAACTCCTAAAAATCCAACAAAAAACCATTCAAAAATGGGCCAGGAACTTGCATAAACATTTCTCCAAAGAAGATATACAAAGATGTTCAAAATCACTAATTATTAGAGAATGCAAATCAAAACTACAATGAGATATCACCTCACACAAGCTAGGACAGCTACTATCAAGACAAAACAGAAAATAACAAGTGTTGGCGGGATGTGGAGAAATTGGAACCCTTTGTGCACTGTCGTTACGAATGTAAAAAGGTACAGCTGCTATGGAAACAGTATGGTGGTTCCAGGAAAAAATTACCATATGACCCTGCAATTTCTCTCTGGGTATACAACCAAAATAATTGAAAGTAGGGACTCAAAGAGATATTTGTACCCCCACGTTCAATAGTTCAATGCCTCATGTTCATGTTCAGTGCTATAGCAGCATTATTCACAACAGTTAAACATGGAAACAATCCAAGTGTCCATCAACAGATGAATGGATAAGCAAAATGGAGTTGTATTTAGCCTTAGAAAGGCTTTTGTTAAAGCATTGTATTCAGCCTTTAAAAGAAAGAAAATTCTGATATATGCTATGACTTAGATGAATCTTGAAGACATTATAATAAATGAAATAAGCCAGCCACAAAAAGATACATACTGTATGATTCTGGCCAGATGTGGTGGCTCACGCCTGTAATCCCAGCATTTTGGGAGGCTGAGGCGGGCAGATCACTTGAGGTCAGGAGTTCAAGACCAGCCTGGCCAACATGATGAATCCCCGGCTCTACTAAAAACACAAAAATTAGCTGGGCGTGGGGGCGCATGACTGTAGTCCCAGCTGTCAGGAGGCTGAGACAGAACTGCTTGAACCTAGGAGGCTGAGGTTGCAGTGAGCCGAGATTGCGCCACCACACTCCAGCCTGGGTGACAGAGCGAGACTCCATCTTAATAAAAAACAAAACAAAACAAAACAAAACAAAACATACTGTTTGATTCCACTTATATGAGATAGAGTGGTCCAAATCATAGAGATAGGAAGCAAAATGGCAGTTGCAGGGACTGGAAGAAAGAATGAAGGGTTATTGTTTAATGGATTATAGAGTTTTCAGTTTTACAAGATGAAGAGTTTTGAAGATGGATAGTGGTGATGACTGCACTACATATGAATGTATTTAACACCACTGAACTGTACACTTAAACTTAGTTAAGATTGTCTTATGTGTATTTTATCAAAATTTTTTAAAATTGAAAAAGATTATATCAAAGCTAAAAAGTCTCTAATATATATGCTCACATATATACTTTATTTATATACTTTATTTATTTATACAGTAAGATATACTTAATTTATTTGTTTTGAGACAGAGTCTTGCTGCGTCTCCCAGGCTGGAGTGCAGTGGCGCAATCTCGGCTCACTGCAACCTCCATCTCCTGGGCTCAAGCGATTCTCATGTCTCAGCCTCCCAAGTAGCTGGGATTACAGGCGTGTGCCGCCCCACCCAGCTAATTTTTGTATTTTTAATAGAGATGGGGTTTCACTATGTGGCCCAGGCTGGTCTTGAACTCCTGGGCTCATGCAATTTGCCCGCCTTAGCATCCCAAAATGCTGGGATTATAGGTGTGAGTCACTGTACCCGGCCATAAGATGTACTTTAATAAAAGTAATACAACACGGAAAAGTAAGGAAAATAATCTTATTTTTGAAACAGGTTTTTTTTTTTTTTTTTTTTGAGACAGAGTCTTGCTCTGTCGCCCAGGCTGGAGTGTGGTGGCACAATCTTGGCTCACTGAAAGCTCCGACTCCCGGGTTCACGCCATTCTTCTGCCTCAGCCTCCCGAGTAGCTGGGACTACAGGCACCTGCCACCACACCCGGCTAATTTTTTCGTATTTTTAGTAGAGACGGAGTTTCACCGTCTTAGCCAGGATGGTCTCGATCTCTGGACCTTGTGATCTGCCCACCTCGGCCTCCCAGAGTGCTGGGATTACAGACGTGAGCCACCACGCCTGGCCTGAAACAGTTCTAAGAGGAACAGGTTTTGACATCCTAACATCCAAAAGACAAATTTTTAAAAAACTGTTCAGTGCAAATCATATTATTTCATGTAATCATTTTATCGGAAAATAAAATGGGGTCATTGTGACTGAAAAATATAATTTGTGCTATATTAGGAGCAGAAAGTATAAAATTGCTGCTTCAACTTAAGCGGTTATGAATGATCATGTTACCTCGTGTTTAGTCTGGGCAAGGGGTTGAAGGGAGGAGTCAAATGGCCTTACTTGAAAGGAGCACAAAGCCTGGTACAGAGAAGGCTGGGTAAATGCATCACTCCATTCCAAGTAAGAACAGTATTATAATAGGTGTGCACGGGCCGGGCGCGGTGGCTCACACCTGTAATCTCAGCACTTTGGGAGGCCAAGGCGGACAGATCAAGAGGTCAGGAGATTGAGACCATCCTGGCTAACACGGTGAAACCCCTTCTCTACTAAAAATACAAAAAATTAGCTGGCCGTGGTGGCATGTGCCTGTAGTTCCAGCTACTCGGGAGGCTGAGGCAGGAGAATCGCTTGAACCTGGGAGGCAGAGATTGCAGTGAGCTGAAATCACACCACTGCACTCCAGCCTGTGTGACAGAGTGAGACTCCGTCTCAAAAAAAAAAAAAAAAAAAGGTGTTCACAGGTGTTATGGGCACACATAGGAGCAGTACCTAACCTTACACAGGGGAAGGTGCAATCTGTACTAAGGCTTAGAGACCACCTCCTGCTAGCTCAGGTCGAAGCTGAGAAGGGGAACCTCTGGACAGAGGGAGCTCAGACATCCTTAACCACAAGCATGCTGACCTGATTCAGCAAGTGGTCTGGTTTCCCCTGGTGGCCCCAGGAGCATCTTATCTGAGTTTGGGTGCCCTAAGCCAGGTTTTGCTGGGTCTGTTCACCCTGATGATCTAACCAGAGCTTTTGGGATCCAGAGTCAACAGAGACCAGGCTATGACCCCTCCTCCCCATTTCCTCTCTATCAAGGAAATCTCTTCTCTAACATGAAGAGATCTGGTCTCCATATGTAGCATTTTTCTTATAAAACTTCCCTCATTTTTCTTTCTGTGTTTTTTTTTTTTTTTTTTTTTTTTTTTGAGATGGGATCTCTCTCTGCTGCCCAGGCTGGAGTGCAGTAGGCAATCATAGCTCACTGTAGCCTCAAACTCCTGAGCTTAAGTGATCCTCCCACCTCAGCCTCCCAAGTGGCTGGCACTATAGCTGTGTGTGCCACTACACTTAGCTTAAAACTTCTCTCATTTCTTATTGTTCTGGTGGCTTCAAATTTAAGAATGGCAAATGCCTTTTTTGTTTCCTAACTAAAAATGTAGTACACGTGTGATGAAAAAAAGGCAAGCCAATGTGGTGGCTCACACCTGTGATCCCAGCATTTTGGGAGGCTGAGGCGGGTGGATCACTTGAGGTCAGGAGTTTGAGACCAGTCTGGCCAACATAGTGAAACCCCATCTCTAGTAAAAATACAAAAGATGAGTTGGGTGTGGTGGCGCACACCTGTAATCCCAGCTACTTGGGAGGCTGAGACAGAATTGCTTGAACCCGGAAGGCAGAGGTTGCAGTGAGACGAGACTGCACTACTGTACTCCAGCCCAGGTGACAGAGCGAGACTCCATCACCCCCCAGAAAAAGGGGCAGGCCAGATGCGGTGGCGCACGCCTAAAATCTCAGCACTTTGGGAGGCTGAGGCAGAGAGACCACGAGCTCAGGAGATCGAGACCATCCTGGTCAACATGGTGAAACCCCATCTCTACTAAAAACACAAAAATTAGCTGGGCATGGTGGCACATGCCTGTAATCCCAGTTGCTCGGGAGGTGGAGACAGGGAAGTCGCTTGAACCAGGGAGTTGGAGGTTGCGGTGAGTCAAGATCACGCCACCGCACTCCAGCCTGGCGACGGAGCAAGACTCCATCTCAAAAAAAAAAAAAAAAGAAAAGAAAGAAAAGCAAATGAGGATGCGTAATGTTTACATAGACATTGCTACTAATGATCCTACAGATACATAGCTATATCTATGTAAACATTCTAAATGGGTATCCCGGCTCCTCCATCTCTGCTCCCAGTCCCATCCTGCTTCAGATGGAGCCAGTTCAGGAATTTGTTAACTATGCTCAGGGGAACGGTCCCACTCATCAAAACACCTCTCCAAAGGAACTATTATCAAATATAATATCAAACTTTTTCTCCTAGGATTCATCATTCATGGCAATCTTTAAAAAAACCTAAGAAGTCGTATTAGTTCCCTGCCCCAAATCATCAGCTCAAGCTACACTGGCCTCTTTGCTACTCCTTGAATACACCAGACACACATCCTGCTGCTAGGCTGTTCCCTCTGCCCAGAGCATTCTTCCTCTAGACATTAACTCCCTCATCTCCTTCAAGTCTGCTCAGATGTCACCATCTCAATAAGGATAAGGCTTACCCTGACCACATCATTTTAAATTGCACCCATACTACAAAACCCCCACCTTCCCACTCAATCGCCCTTACCTTTCTCTACCTTTTTTCCCTTTTGAGATACTACTGCTTTCTAGGATACCATACAATTTACTTATTTACTGAATTCTTGTCTGCCCTCTTTAGAATGTAAGCTCCTTGAGAGCAGAGTCCTTTCTAATTTTGTTCACTGAAGTATCCCAACTGCCTAGAAAAGTGCCTGACACATCACAGGGCTCAATGACTATCTGGTGAATGAGCAGATGAATGAATGATGAATGAATGAATGAGTTACAAGGCCAAAAAGAACAAGTCCAAACTCCTTCTATTCTCCTCTACCCACTGCCAGCAGCCCATAGCTGATGTTACACAGAACAATGCTTTAATGAACATGCACCCCCCCATCTTCTTGCCTCCCAACTCGCCTGATTCACCAAGTCAATCAACTCTACCCTCTCCCTTTTGTTTTTTGGGTTTTGTTTTGTTTTGTTTTTTGAGATGGAGTCTCACTCTGTCACCCAGGCTGGAAGGCAGTGGTGGGATCTCAGTTCATCGCAAACTCTACCTCCCAGGTTCAAGTGATTCTCCTGCCTCAGCCTCCCTAGTAGCTGGGACTACAGGCGCCCATCACCATGCCTGGGTAATTTTTGTATTTTTAATGAAGACAGAGTTTCACCATGTTGGCCAGGCTGGTCTTGAACTCCTGACCTCAAGTGATCTGCCTGCCTCGGCCTCCCAAAGTACTGGCATTACAGACCCCTTTTGTTTTCACCTGCTTAGACTCTGCTCCTATTCAAAGGTGAAAACTGCACTGACTTCTTCCCACTGGCAGAACGTCCTGGCCCCTCTCTTAACTCCAAGCAGCCTCTGGACCTCTGTAACAACATGTGACACCAGCTGTCTTGTGCTCTACTTCTGCAGGAGACTGTCTGCTCCCACTAAATCAACTTCACAGTTAAGCAGTCACAGGACTCATTACTCATGTTTGCATTCCTCTGAGGGCCATGCTCAGAAAAGGGGAACCACTGCTAAAGGGAAATTTCTGCCTGAAAAGCCCCATTTAGGACCAGTATTCTGTCCGTCCTTCATCCCTGGTTATCATCTGCAGCCTGAGTTAGATAACCCACGTGGACATCATCAGGCCATTCAATGAGAATGCAACTGAGCCAGGGTGCTCGGGAAACACAGCTTTAAAAGTAAAGTTTACAGTGGTCCTTAAAATTCACTGCTCAGACCATGAATCCACTTTCACCACTAAAAAGGTATCCTCCCACTATAGAAAAGACTGGAGTCCCTGCTGAGGTGTTAAGTCATCTAATTCTCACAATCCTATGGAGGACACTTTGCATGTAAAAGGGATAATGATCATGATGTGCTCTGGCTCTCCTCAAACCAAGTAACTGTCTTGTTTTAGTACTGTCAGGTGTCTTACTCCTTAAGGCTCATCCCTGTAAAACAGAAACATATAATAAGAAGTAAATATAAATATATTTATTTGAAAAGGCAGGCCGGGCCTGGTGGCTGAAGCCTGTAATCCCAGAACTTTAGGAGGTCAGGAGATCAAGACCATCCGGGCCAGCATGGTGAAACACCATCTCTACTAAAAATACAAAAATTAGCTGGGTATGGTGGCATGTGCCCAGCTGTGGTGGCTCACACCTGTAATCCCAACACTTTGAGAGGCTGAAGTGAGCAGATCACTTGAGCTTAGGAGTTCAAGACCAGCCTGGCAAAACCCCATCTTTACAAAAAATACAAAAATTAGGCCAGGTGTGGTGGTTCACACCTGTAATCCCAGCACCTTGGGAGGCTGACGTGGGCAGATCAATTGAGCTCAGGAGTTTGAGACCAGCCTGGCCAACACGGTAAAACCAACTCTACTAAAATACAAAAAAGTTAGCTGGGTGTGGTGGTGCACACCTGTAATCCCAGCTACTAGGGAGGCTGAGGCAGCAGAATCACTTGAACCCAGGAGGTGGAGTTTGCAGTGAGCCGAGATCAAGCCACTGCACTTCAGCCTGGGCAACAGAATGAGACTCTGTCTCAAAAAATAAAATAAACAAAAAATACAAAAATTAGCCAGGCATGGTGATGTGCACCATGGCAGAGGTTGCAGTGAGCCAAGATCATGCCACTGTACTCCACACTGGGTGACAGAGACCCTGCCTGTCTCACAAAAAAAAAAAAAAAAAAAAAAAAAAAAAAAAAAAAAAAAAAAGCATGATGTATTGTATGCTTAATTTACTATAAACTGCTTTTAAATGACATTACTAAGTTGCTATTTTTATCTTTTTACTTTTCAATTTTTTGTTTTTTTGCAGAGAAAGAGTCTACGTTGCCCAGGCTGGTCTCAAACTCCTGGGCTTAAACTAAGATCCTACTGCCTCAGCTTCCCAAAGTGCTGGAATTACAGGTGTGAGCCACTGTACCTGGCAACTTGGTATTTTTATTTGGATTGATCTTGATGTCTCACACACCTAACAACTACGGTCTATCATTGTTCCTTAATTCTAAAGAGAGTGTAGATTCAAAGATACAGATATTATCTGGATCTTGGTGTATTTTCACCAATATGTAAATCAATGGATAACCTTAGAGTTGTGATGCTTCTAGAAAATGTCCCCTCTGCCACAAGAATAAATGGGTTCACGAATCAGCCTCGCACTAATTAAGGTGAAGGCTGGACTTCTGCCGGAGGGGAGTGGTGTGCTCTATGACATTTTTGTTAAAGCAGAAAAGGACACAAAAAGCTCTGGGAGAATCAGCCCTGGTTTTGTTTTTGGTTGTTTTTTTATTTTGTTTTTGCCTCCTTGCCCAAGAAAGCCCATCTCCAGCCTCTTCCTAGACATGTTCTAACCAGGCTTCTACAGCTCCTTACGGACACTCTATGGGCCCTGGGTCAGAAGCTGGGGCTCCTCTCTCCTCACTTGCCGACAGTCACTTCCTCCTCTACAGTGTTCCATCCTGTCACCTCACTCTCTCCATTCCTTATTGACAAGAATTCAAAAAATTGGCGTGACATTCAGGACTCTCAAAACTGACACTTCCCAACGCATCCAATCTCAACTCCTCCCATAAGATCACACCACACTGGCCCCCTCTACCCCACAGAGCAGCCTCCCCTTTGGGAATCTCGCTCCCCAAAGCCTGGGGAGCAAGGCTAGGAGGCTCCGATCGAGCCAAGCAAGCAAGGGAGTCGCCAGGAGGAGAACAATGACTGCTCCAAACACCCCTGGGAGATGGGATGGATGGATGGGATGCCCAGGAGGTTAGGAACGCGTTGCTCACCTGGGGAGCGGCCGTCGGAGGCCTCGGGGCCATTCCTGCCTCGCCAGGGCCCGGCTCCGGGGGCAGGAGCTGGGGAGAGAGGACAGGGCCCACTCACCCCGCTGCAACACCAACCCCACCCCATCCCGCCCCGCCTCCGCCCCTAAACCACATCTCCAGCGGAGACGGTGGCGAGGACCGCGGAACCAGCCCGGGCCTGCCGCTCCCCATCCCCGAAATGAAAGGCTCGGCGGCCTCCCGGACACCCCCTCCGGCCACGCCCAGTCCCCTTCGCAGGGCGGTGGGCGAGGCCCGGCTGACACCCGCCAAACCCAGGAGGGGTGCCGCCCAGACCCGCGCACTCGGAATCACCGCCTCTGGGGGGCTCCGGATTTCGCGACCTCCGGCCCACCCAGAGCCTCGGGCAGCTCCTCCCGCCCCCGCCGCAGGCTCGGTTATCTCCAATTCCGATCTGCTGAGGGGCTGCCTAAAGGGGCCTCAGCCGCACGGGAGTCGGACAATGGCCGCAGCGGCGGGGCAGAGCCGGAAGTGCGCCTGCGCACGCGGAGCCTCGCTCCCGCAACCCCGGGGCCTCGCCGGGCGCGCGAACTACGCTTCCCAGAGGCCCGCGCGCGCGCGGGCCCCGCCTAGGCGGCCTCAGAAGACGCATTAGGGACCCCTGCGAGGGCCAAGGGAGGCGGTCGGAGTGGCTCGAGTGTGCGTGTGTCCGTGTATTCCACAGTCACTGTGCGCCTCCTCTGTGCAAGGGGCTTGTTACTAGCCGGGGGATCGGCCGGGAAAGACCCTGGTTTCGGGGAGCAAGCGTACGCCCCGTGGGACGAGGCTGACAATAAAAACGCAAACATAATGTCATGTCTTGACTTCAGCTGTAAGAGTGACACACGAAGGGCGTAAGACAGCGTCAGAGGGTGGGGCATTTGCATCTTCATCAAAAGGCAATTTTCCATTTCTCATTTCAGAGAAAAGAGAAACTTCGGACTTCGGATAAATCCGTGGCCTCCTGAACAGTGTGCCAACGCAGACCGACTGCCGTGTTATTTCATTACTCAGCAGTCCCTTGCGCAGGATTTTGTGTTTGGGACAGGCCAATAGTGATGGAAATTTTCTTTCTTTTCTCTTCCTTTCTTTCTCTTTTTTTTTCTCTCTCTCTCTTTCTTTTCAGACGGAGTTTCGCTCTTGTTGCCCAGGCTGGAGTGTAACAGCGCGATTTTGGCTCACCGCAACCTCCGCCTCCCGGGTTCAAGCGATTCTCTCGCCTCAGCCTCCCGAGTAGCTGGGATTACAGGAATGCGATGCGCCACCACGCCCATTTAATTTTGTATTTTTTAGAGACGGGGTTTCTCCATGTTGGTCATGCTGGTCTCATACCCCTAACCTAAGGTGATCTGCCCGCCTCGGCCTCCCAAAGTGCTGGGATTACAGGCGTGGGCAACCGCGCCCGGCCGGATGGAAATTTTTAGCACAAAGATAGGTCAACTTTTAGATACAGCCATTAGGTTTATGTAATTATGTGTTATATATCACAGACATTCAGTCTACATTTCCTAGATTTCAGCTTGATTTCTTAACATTAGAGCATCGCATACCAACATGGTAGAAAATGAAACAAAATGTTCCTGATGTCACACTGCTTTATCAAAAATATGAACATTCAAAAATAAATGCTTTATGCCAGGTGCGGTGGCTCAAGCCTGTAATCCCAGCACTTTGGGAGGCTGAGGCAGGTGGATCACCTGAGGTCAGGAGTTTGAGACCAGCCTGACCAACATGGAGATATCTTGTCTCTACTAAAAATACAAAAGTAGCCAGGCATCGTGGCGTATGCCTGTAATCCCAGCTACTCAGGAGGCTGAGGCAGGAGAATCGCTTGAATCTGGGAGGCAGAGGTTGTGGTGAGTCGGGACTGCACCATTGGACTCTAGCCTGGGCAACAAGAGCAAAACTTCATCTCAACAAAACAAAACAAAACAAAAGGAAGAAAATTTCCATTACTGTTGGCTTGTCCCAAACACAAAATCCTGCGCAAGGGGCTACCAAGTAATGAAATAACATGTCAATTGCACAGGGAGGCTGAGGAGGGAGGAGCCCAGGAATTAAAAGACCAGCTTCAGCAACATGGCAAAACCCGTCTCTACAAAAAATACAAACATTAACTGGTTGCAATAGTGTGCACTTGTCAAGTCCCAGCTACTTGGGAGGTTGAGGTGGGAAGATCGTTTGAACCTGGGAAGCAGAGGTTGTGGTGGGTTGTGATTTCACCACAGCACTCTGGCCTGGGCGACAAAGTGAGACTCTGTCTCAAAATATATATATATATATGTAAATTAATGAGTGCTTTCTATCACTGCTTTGTGAATATAGTGCTCTGGAATTAGCAGAATGCATAATTCAGAAGTATGAATTAGAGTGGACCGGGAGGCCTGAGGCAAGTGACTTAGTAGCTGCAACTAAGGCAACTGCAGGCTGGGCACGGTGGCTCACGCCTGTAATCCTAGCACTTTGGGAGGCTGAGGGGGGCGGATCACCTGAGGTCAGGAGTTTGAGACCAGCCTGGCCAACATGGTGAAACCTCATCTCTACTAAAAATACAAAAATTAGCAGGGTGTGGTGGCATGCACCTGTAGTCCCAGCTACTTGGGAGGCTGTAGTAGGAGAATCACTTGAACCCCAGAGGTGTAGGTTGCAGTGAGCCAAGACTGCACCACTATACTCCAACCTGGGTAAGAGATGGAGACTGTCTCAAAAACAAACAAAAAAACCACCACCACCACCAACAACAAAAAAACCAACTGCAGGTGCACAAGGGGAAAAGAATTCCAGGCTGAAGAAACTGAAGGTGCAAAAGCTCTCCGATGGGAACAAGCTTGGTGTGCTTAGGAACAGATAGATGCCTAATGTAGCTTAGCAGAGTGAGGGATAAGAGAATGAGCAGAGCAGAGGTAGGGCAGGTAGACTGGGGCTTGATGGAGCAAGGCTTTGGAGGTTGTGATGAGGGGTGTGGATTTTACTTTGTGTGATGAGAGTCACTGGCTTAGTAACAGCAGTGGAATCACTATGAGAGAATAAGAGGAATTTTTCCTATTGTCCCAGAATTGGTAACCAGGACTCAGAATTGAGGATTAAGTTCTATATTCTTAGGAAAGATGAAAACATTTCGGGTGAGAACCTCTCAGGTCTTATCAAAGGAAGCTGGCTGCTGAATTCTGAATTTGCTCTGTTACTATTAACCATTGACTCAATGCCACCCTTCTTTCCCAGGCTATATAAGAGTATGATGGGAAAGAAAAGAAAAAGTCCCTACCCAGGCACGGTGGCCTGTAATTCCCACACTTTGGGAGGCTGAGGAGGGAGGATCGCTTGAGCCTAGGAGTTCCAGACCATCCTGGGCAACATAGTGAGACCTTGTTTCTATAATGGTAATAATAATAATAATAATAATAATGCCAGGTGTGGTGGCACACCAGTAGTCCCTGGCTACTGGGGAGCCTGAGGTGGGAGGATCACCTTGAGCTAGAGGAGGGTGAGGATGCAGTGAGCTGAGATTGTGCCACTGTACTCCAGCTTGGGTGACAGAGCAAGACCCTCTCTCAAAAGAAAGAAAAAGAATTCCTCAAACGAGCAAGCCTTCTACCTAGTGCAGAAGGCAGTGTTCACCCCCACTGCCACCTGCAAGATGAATGTGAGAAAGAGCACTGAAACACTGAGCCTACCCAGGAGAGGAGGAGGTTTTAAAAACTGCCCCGCTACCTCCCAGAGAAAAGGGAAAGAGAACAACGCTGTTTGTAAGGAGAGCACCCTAAATTTCTGCTCTTTGTGTAGAAAGTACATGTACTGGAAAATAATTGGGCTTTAGCCCCCAGGGGAGAGGTGTGCAGTTCACAATGGTAAGAGGCTGTGGAATTAACTGGGTGTGAGAAGAAGCTCACACCCAGTTGGAAAATGAAGGAAGCTGAAGCAGAGCTGGGTGTTCCAAGTCAGGTATCTATTGGTTTCCTCTAAGGAACTCACAGATGCACTTCTGCTTCTGAGAGTGTGGCTCAGCAACCTTAATGCTGGATAAAACATTTTAAAAATCTTTTAAAATGTACTGATAAGCTAGAAAATTGGTAAGGAATACAGAGAAGCCCAAACCCAAACAAAATGAATAACTTAGAGTAGTAGGCAGAACATGGAATGCTAGCTTTCACCTGGGAATCATTTGCCAAATGAGGCAAACTTGAGCTTTGTTTTTCTTTTTTTTTTCCCTTCAGTCTCCATAGAGACTGTCAAAAATTAAATTGCCAATGTCTAGTATAGTTCAAGTCATCATGGCAGTGTGTTGGGAAAAGTTTTCAATTAGCAGTAATTGTGCCTCGGATAAACCTCATTTTTACGATACCGCCATTGCACAAAGCTAAGAGCTTTGTTTTTCATAGTCCTGTAGGCACAAGAGCCAAGTGACAAAACCCAGACCCCATCCAAAGTAGGATATCTAATAGAAGACACTCCCCATCACCCAGTGAAAATTAGGACTCCATAGATGAATACTCCCATGGTAGAGACTGCAAGGTAAATTACCTGTTTCAAACTTTCACAATGAGTAGGGGGATTGGTGGAGGTGGTTGGTGGATATCTTTCCTGAGAATCTGTAACAAAAGCTGGCTCCTATGTGGAATTACAACCTGTATTCACAGTCCCTGGGTGGTTCAAAAAACTGCAAGCTGAGAATGTAGTTTAAATTGGTTCTCGGCTAACAGTGCTTCCAGGCATCTGGCAGAATCAAACATAAATCCAGTCTGGGAGAACTTACCTCCAGTCCAGGCTTCAAAGGACTTCCCCAAATGTAATCCCAAGAAATATGAGCTCACAGTCATGAATCACAAACACAAAGCACATGCAGAAAACATGGAACCATGAATGACAGTAGAAAAAACAGTATAATATTCATAACAACCTCAAATATAGGGAGTTGTCAGTGTCAGACACAAAATTTATAATACTATGTCTAATATGTTTCAAAAATTAATTTTATTTCATTTTTATTTGTTTATTTATTTTTTGAGACAGAGTCTCCCTCTGTCACCCAGGCTGGAGTGCAGTGGCGTGATCTCGGCTCACTGCAAGCTCCACTTCCCAATGGGTTCACACCATTCTCCTGCCTCAGCCTCCCGAGTAGCTGGGATACAGGCACCTGCCACCAAGCCAGGCTAATTTTTTGTATTTTTAGTAGAGACAGCGTTTCACTGTGTTAGCCAGGATGGTCTCAATCTCCTGACCTCGTGATCTGCCTGCCTCGGCCTCCCAAAGTGCTGGGATTACAGGCATGAGCCACCGTGCCCTGTCGTCAAAAATTTATTTTAATAGACTAAAGTAAGGGTTGGACATATGAATAAAGAACAAGAGTCCAAAATCTTAAGAACCAAATAGAATTTAAAAAATGGCCAGGCATGGTGACTCACACCTGTAATCCTAGCACTTCGAGAGGCTGAGGTGGGTGGATCACAAGGTCAGGAGCTCGAGACCATCCTGGCTAATACAGTCAAACCCTGTCTCTACTAAAAATACAAAACATTGGCCAGGCGTGGTGGCATGTGCCTGTAGTCCCAGCTACTCGGGAGGCTGAGGCAAGAGAATCACTTGAACCCGGGAGGCAGAGGTTGCAGTGAGCCTAGATCACGCCATTGCATTCCAGCCTGGGCTGCACAGCAAGACACTGTCTCAAAAAGAAAAAAAGAAAGAAAATCTTTAAGTTAAAAATGTAATGCACAGGGTTAACAACAGATTAGACACAGCCAAAGAGAAAATTAGTGAATAGAAGGTCAATCTGAGGAAATTACCCACAAATGGACAAGGAGATGACAAAAAGTTTAAAAAAGGCAGAGAGCTATAACACATCTAATCTGGGTTCCAGAAGAAGAAAAGAAGAGAATCGAGGCAATATTTGAAAAAGATAAAGGGTGAAAATTTCCAGAACTGATGAAATATATAAATTTAAAGATTCTGGAATCCTGACACTCCAAGCCAGATAAACAAAAATAAATTTATACTGAGACACATCATAGTGAAACTGTAGAACATCAAAGAAGATCTTTAAAATCCAAGAGAGAAAAAACATATTACCTTTGAAGGAATGAAAATTAGAAGATGGCTAGCTGGTGTGATGGCTCCCAGCTACTTGGGAGGTTGAGGCAGGAGGATGGCTTGAACCTGGGAGGTGGAGGTTGCAGTAAGCTGAGATTGCACCATTGCACTCCAGCCTGGGCAACAGAGCAAGACTCTGTCTCAAAACAACAACAAAAAAGGAGAATTAGAAGATGGTAACAATGGAAGACAGCTGGAATTATATCTTCATGAATGAGGATTAAATAGAGGGATTTTTTGAAAAACAAAAAACAGAATGTCATCAACAGAGACTTATTAAAGTTGGGTGTCTTTCAAATGGAAGGAAAATGATTCCACATGAAAAGTCATATATAGACAATGAAACAGCAAACAAAGAAAATGGTAAATCTATATGTAAATCTAAATTAAAATTGACTATATAAAACTATTGATTATGTCTTGTGGGTTTAAAAAAAGATGAAACTAAAATCCAGGTCAACAGAAGAAAATCAAGGTGCTCCTGATGAGAGATTAAAGGTTCTAAGGTTATTATATTGTTTTGGAGGATAAAGAGGGACTTCAGTGGGTTGACTATATGTCACAAAAGTCCCTATGGCCTCTTGGTCTCTCATTTTCTCTTAATGTCAGCATTTGTTTCTCTTCCTCCTTTATGAAGACCTCACAGCCAGTCAACTGAACTTTTTTCCTACCAGGGCTCTTGATTCTTTTATGCCCACCTTGTGCTGAAACTGACCTACAAAATCCAGTATCATGCCAGTTGAAAACTGCTGGGAAAATGAGCCTGTTGACAATTTTTTTTACCCATTTTCAAGCCCACTTCTCCACTTCACCTCCAGTCTTAGAGATAGACGTTCCTTTACTGATTTGGAGAACAGTGCTCTCTCTCGGGGTCCTTGGTCCCCAATCCCTTCTAATCTATCATCCATATTTCTTCTACATCTCACATTTTGTTTTTTCTTTCGTCTTTTTCCATCAGACTTATAACCATGCTTAAATCTCTCCCTTCTGAGAGTCAGATACACACACACACACACACACACACACACACACACACACAGATTTCTTGTCCCCAGATGTCTCTCAGCTGCCATTCTTCTTTACCCCTACCCATTTCATCTGAACTTCTAGAAAAAGTATACCATCTTGTGAAGACCAAGTCCTCATTTCCCATTCATGCCTTGTTTGACTGTTGTTTGGCTTCTACCTTCACCTTACTCTGATTTTGCCAACATGACCAGTGATTAGCTAGTTGATGACTTGAATAGACATCAGGCAGATTTTATCTTATGCTATCTGGCACTTATCTCCCTGAAACTCTTTCCTCCACTGGCTGCTAATACTGCCTTTTCTGGAGCTCCTAGAATTTCTCTACATCCCGCCTTTGTCCCCACTCCACCCATTTTTTTTTTTTTTTTTTTGAGACGGAGTTTCATTCTTGTTGCCCAGTCTGGAGTGCAATGTTGCAATCTCAGCTCAATGCAACCTCCACCTCCTGGGTTCCAGCGATTCTCCTGCCTCAGCCTCCTGAGTAGCTGGGATTACAGGCGCCAACCACCACGCCCAGCTAATTTTTGTATTTTTAGTAGAGACGGGGTTTCACCATGTTAGCCAGGCTGGTCTTGAACTCCTAGACTCAGGCAATCCACCCATCTTGGCCTCCCAAAGTGCTGGGATTACAGGCGTGAGCCACCACGCCAGGCCCTTTCTTTTTCTAACAGCTTTATTGAGATATAAATCATGTACTATAGAGCTCACAGTTTAAAGTGTACAATTCAGTAGTTTTTATACAACCATCACTACAATCTAATTCTAGAACATTTTCATCATCCCCAAAAGAAAACTTATGCCCAATAGTAGCCATTCCATAATCCTACCCTGCCACCTTGCAGTCCTAGGCAACCACTGTTCTACTTTTTCTCTATATAGTTTGCCTATTCTGGACATTTCACATTGCAGGCATGCAGTATGTATTTGTTTGTATGTGTATGATTGGCTTCTTTCACTTATCGTGTCAGAGGCATGTGACCCAGAGCAACTCCATTTTAAATAAGAGCTGGGTAAAATGAGGCTGAGACCTACTGGGCTACATTCCCAGAGGGTTAAGCCATTCTAAGTCACAGAATGACATAGGAGGTTGGCACAAGATACAGGTCATAAAGACCTTGCTGATAAAACAAGTTGCAGTAAAGAAGCCGGCTAAAACTCACCAAAACCAAGATGGCGACAAGAGTGACCTCTGGTCGTCCTCACTGCTATACTCCTAAAAGCGCCCTGACAGTTTACAAATGCCATGACAACATCAGGAAGTTACCCTAAATGGTCTAAAAAGGGGAGGCATAAATAATCCACCCCTTGTTTAGTAGATCATCAAGAAATAACCATTAACATGGGCAACCAGCAGCCCTCTGTCTATGGAGTAGCTATTCTTTTATTTCTTTACTTTCTTAATAAACTTGCTTTTGCTTTGCACTGTGGACCTCGCCCTAAATTCTTTCTTGCGAGAGAGCCAAGAGCCCTCTCTTGGGGTCTGGATAGTGACTGCTTTCCTATAACAGTAGTGCTTCTGAGGTTCACCCATGTTGTAGCCCATATCAGCAACGCAATCCTTTGTATTGCTGAATAATATATGATTATATGGATATATCACATTCTGTCTAGTCATTCATCAGTTGGTGGGCATTTGGGTTGTTTACACTTTTGGCCTTATTGAACTCCAACTCGGGCTCAAGTGACCCGCCCGCCTCTCCTCCCAGGTGCTAGGATTACAGGCGTGAACCATCGCACCGGGTCTCAAAGATTATTATTTATAAAACCTGGAGTTGCTACGGCAGAGGGGACCAACTGGATACTTTGGAGGGTGAAGCTCCCCCATTCACAGAGCTCTAGTGGTTGGCTCGGATTTCTGCACAGACGGAGACACATACAGAAAACACACACTCGGGGGAATTCATCAGCTCCTGCGCACAGTTCCAAAACGCCACCCCAACCAGAACCTCCCCTAAGCCCTCAACCCAGCGCACCAAGGTCCCAGGTGCACCAGAAGTGTAGTCTGACTCATGCAGGTCCGCTGACTGCTGCTGGGGAGGGGGCCCCGCCCAAGCTCTACGTCCTGAGCCTTGGAGAAGAGGCCGAGCACCTGAGGAATGGGGGTTGGTCGGCAGTGAGTCCCAGAGCAACGACGCGCGCCCCTAGACTGCGGCCCCGGGTTCGAGGCACTGCCCCCTCCTCTCCGCTCCAGGTCCGCGCTCGGGGCTGGGGGAGGGGGCGCAGGGAGGGAAGCGGCGGGCTAGTTGCAGAGGAAGTGCAGCTTTGCCTCGCCCATCACCTGCCGCAGGGGGTCTGGAAGCCAGACTCCGTCCCAGCCGTTGTCGTCGGGTTGCGAGGCGCAGAAGTCCCCAGGTGCTAAGAGCCCGCAGCCATTTTCTCCCGTGGGTCCTCATCTGAAAGTACCGCGCCGAGCCACCGGCGGGAAGGGGAGGGCGGGGACGGGCCTCCCAGCCAATCAGGAACCACATAGTTCGGCGCGCTGTCTCCATGACAACGGCCTGGGGTTCCGCTAGCTGCTCTGGGTTCTGCTAGCTACTCAAGAGTTCGAAGGCAGAAAAGACCTACTCACACGTTCACCGGAAACCGGGAACGCAGGGGCGGGACCAAAGAGACTGGCAGAGGTCTCCAGGTGCCCGAGTGGTGCCCCAAAACCTCTTCAAACCCCGCGCCCGGTGGGCAAGAGGGCGCTCCTGGGCTTGGAGGGCGGAGGATGAGGCATTCAGCGGGACCTAGTCCCATCCCAGCCTGGGAGAGCATCAGGGACCCGTCGTTAACGTCAAATGCCTTCCTTGTCTGCCTTCTTTGTTGCCTGTTCTATCTTTCATATCCACGAGGACCCCATTCTCCATGATGTGCTTATTTCACGTTGCATGTCTGTATCAAAACCTCTCATAGACCCCATAAATATATACACCTGCTGTGTACCCACAAAAAATAAAAAACAAAAACATCCACGAGGGACCGGGCTTGGTGGCTCACACCTGTAATCCCAACACTTTGAGAGGCCGAGGCGGGGGGATCGCTTGAGCCCAGGAGTTTGAGACCAGTCTGGGGAACATAGTGAGACTCCCCCGCCCCCCCCCGTCTGTACAAAAACAACAACAAAACAAAAACAGAAGCAAACAAAAATTAGCCAGGTGTGGTGGCCCAGCTACTTGTGAGGCTGGGGCAGGAGTATCGCTTGAGTCCAGGAGATCGAGGATGCAGTGAGCTATGGTCAGAGCGAGACCCTGTCTCTAAAAAAAAAAACAACAACAAAAACAAAAACAAAACCCAAAAAACAAAAGAAAACAAAACATTAACATTCACGTGGATTGGACCTCCAGTTCCTCCCGCGGCCCGGAGTGGGTCTCCCCCATAACACAAGAATATCCAACTTTCGGTAACTTAAAACGTTCATTAAAGTGCCCCACCCTCTGGTTTCCATGAAAACCGTGAGACGAGATGGGACCCAGCGAAGGTAGCCAGATCCGCTTCTGTTAAGCCAGAGAACCTGCGATTCCCAGAGCAACAGGGAACCCGGGTGCCCTGACGGGAAAACAGGGCTGAACCGCTAAGTGGGGCCTGGGTAGCTTCTGACCTCCTCTGCGGGGTCTGAGGACGAGATGCGCGCCCACCCGCTTTCGACCTCGAGAAAGCGTGTCCCAGCACCCCGGCTACCTTTCCTCTACTGACACCTGGCGCCTGCTTTGCCTCGCCTTTCTCGAGCGTGCATCTCAAAACTGCTGGGCTCGAGCGCCACCTGCCGTCCTCTACGACGCAATACTGCTCTAAAGCCAACCGCATAGCAGCAATACCGGCAGGGGACCAGGCGAGGCACTTCACCTCCGTTATCTCAACTGAATTTAACAACCTGTGAGGTAGATATTCTCATCCCCGTTTGACACCTGGGGTAACAGGTTCAGAGAATTTAAGAAACTTGCCAAGCCCACTCTGACACCAAGTGTCACCCAGGATCCAAGAAGCCGCTGTCCTCAGAGCTGTATACCTTCCCATGTCACAGTTGAGCCTCTGTCTTCAAGGGCCCTCCAGGGTCCCTTCTGGCCTGCCTCTGACTCTGTAGGCTCAGCATCGTTCTTCTCCAGGGCTTTCTGCCCCTCTGTGGTTGAGAGACTGGATGGCGCTGGTCTGATGACCAACACCGTGTGTGCAAGCCACCACACCGGATCCTGAACTGCATTAGAAAATTGTTTTTGGTTTTTTTGGTTTTTTGGTTTTTTTTGAGACGGAGTCTTGCTCTGTCGCCCAGGCTGGAGTGCAGTGGCGCAATCTCGACTCACTGCAACCTCCGCCTCCTGGGTTCACGCAATTCTCCTGCCTCAGCCTCCCAAGTAGCTGGGACTATAGGCGCTCGCCACTACGCCCGGCTAATTTTTTGTATTCTTTAGTAGAGACGGGGTTTTACCGTGTTAGCCAGGATGGTCTTGATCTCCTGACCTCGTAATCCGCCCGCCTCGGCCTCCTAAAGTGCTGGGATTACAGGCGTGAGCCACCGCGCCCGGCCTGAAAATTGTTTTCTTATAACCAATAGATTTAGGAACTAATTTTCTATTAATCAATATGTACGTTTACCTATTTTATACGTTGTAATGGGATCTCTCTCCTACCCCACCCACCCACCCACCCAGCATCACTTCCCTCATCTCTCAGTAAGAGCACCCTCTTCCTTTAGGGGCAGTTCTTCCTCCTCCTCTATGAAGTTCTGGTGATGAGGACAATCACAGACTCCATGTGACCCAAAGCAGGCCAATCAGATGCTTCCCTCTGGATGTTTTATGTAGATGCTCTATAGAAGGAAGCGTTTCCCCCTAGATTGTAGCAGAGCTATGAGGACTGGAAGCCATTACACAGACAGGAGTCCAAAGTGCAGGCTGAGAGAGACAGAAGGCAGGAAGAGATGAGGGATGGGAGAGGAGATGGGAGAGGGAGATGGGAGGAGGGAAGGGAGAGGAGGCGACAGAGAGAGAGAGAGAGAGGAGTTCTTTTTGTGCCAGTCCCAAGTTAGCTGGCCCTGCGTGCAGCTCTAGCCCTGCTAGTTTGACAGTTTAATTATATGCACCAATAATTTCTTCCTGTTTTGTTTTGTCCTATGCTAGTTTAAAATGGGTTCTCTGGCCGAGCGTGGTGGCTCACATCTGTAATCCCAGCACTTTGGGAGGCCGAGGCGGGTGGATCACCTGAGGTCAGGAGTTAAGAGACCACCAGCCTGGCCAACATGGTGAAACCCCATCTCTACTAAAAATACAAAAAATTAGCCGGACGTGGTGCTGTGCCCCTGTAATCCCAACTACTCAGGAGGCTGAGGCAGGGGAATTGCTTTGAGAGGCAGATGCTGCAGTGAGCTGAGATCGTGCCACTGTACTCCAGTCTGGGTGACAGAGGGAGACTCTGTCTTAAATAAATAAATAAATAAAGTCAATATATAAATAAACAAAGTGGGTTCTTTGCTGCAACCAGAGTCCTAGATAATATTCCATGACACTAGCCACCCCCAAACTCAAAATGTTCAAAACAGAATAAAGCTAGTACAGATTTTGTTACACTTTTGATTTTGAGTTAATGATAGACTCACAAGAAGTGCAAAAGTAGAATGAAGAGGTCCCGTGTACCCATCACCCAGTTTCCCTCCATGGTGGCACCTTACATAGGACATTCTCAAAATCAGGAAATTTATATTGGCACAACATATTTATCTAAAGACCTTACTTGGATTTTTACCTGCTTTGCATATATTTTTTATGTCTTTGTTTATAATTCTTTGGCACCTTATCATATGTATATATTAATAGAACCATTGTAAATTTAAGATACAAAACTCCTATTACCACAGAGAGACTTCCTTTGGTCTACTCTTTTTTTTTTTTTTTTTTTTTCCTTCGAGATGGAGTCTTGCCCTGTCGCCCAGGCTGGAGTGCAATGGTGCAATCTTGGCTCACTGCAACCTCTGCCTCCCAGGTTCAAGCGAGTCCCCTGCCTCAGGCTCCCAAATAGGTTGGACTACAGGTGCATGCCACCACATCTGGCTAATTTTTTGTATTTTAGTAGAGACGGGGTTTCACCATGTTGGCCAAGATAGTCTCGATCTCTTGACCTCGTGATTTGCCCACCTCAGCCTCCCAAAGTGCTGGGATTACAGGCGTGAGCCACCGTGTCCAGCCTGGGCTACTCTCTTATGGTGATACCCTTTCTAGCTCCTTCTCTAATCCATGACAACCACTGATCTATTCTCCATCTCTACACTTTAAAAATCTCTATTCCTTTTAAATGTTATACAAAGGAAATCATGCAGTATATGAGCATTTGAGATTGTATTTACTTTTTACTCAGAATAACGCTCTTGAAATCCATCCAAGTCATCATGCGTATTAATAATTAATTCCCTTTTATTGCTGAAGACTATGCTATTGTATGGAATACAATTGCATTGTATGGAAAACTGTACCACAGTTTGTCATTCGTTCAATCTAATTAAAGTTTCTTATTCAGATATATGTTGGGGAGGGCAGATAACAAAAAAAACCCGGGCACTCAGTCCCCCAGGCCCACACAGTGAGCTGTGAGCATCTGGGGCCTTGTCACAGACACCCTGTGGTGACATCTGATAGGTCTGATCTTAGTCAGGTTACTGACACCTCCACAAGCCCCAGAAAATGACTTTCAGTTCAACAAAAGTTCATCGAGCACCTAGTAGCCCCAGCTGTCTGAGTTCCTCTGGTGTTCTACCACCCTGGACCAATCTGAAGGGCTCTACAAACTCTTTATTTTTTATATATTTTCATTTACATAGAAATGGGGTCTCGTTATGTTGCCCAGGCTTGTCTTGAACTCCTGGGCTCAAGTGATCCTCCGGCCTCTGCCTCCCAAAGTGCTGGGATTACAGGCATGAGTCGCTGTGCCCAACCTTCCACACACTCTTGATTAATCTCAACCGGGGTGACTCAGGCCAGAACCAAGTGGTGTCACCTCAAGGCGATGTAGTCCCTCCAGGTAACAAGGGTCAGCAGTCAGGAGACCTCACACTGGGCTCCAGTTCAGCCACCTGGCTCTCCCAGAGAGGCCCTGCTCAGGCCAATCACTTGTCCCTTTGTCAGTTGATGGATGGGCCCCAGGAGTACCCTAGTGAGTGGTGAAGCCAGCTGGACTTCCTGGGTCCAGTGGGGACTTGGAGAACTTTTCTGTCTTACAAGAGGATTGTAAAACACACCAATCAGCACTCTGTAGCTAGGAAGGGGATTGGAAAATGCACCAATCAGTGCTCTGTAGCTAGCAAGAGGATTGTAAAATGCACCAATCAGTACTCTCTAAAATGCACCAATCAGCGCTCTTTAAAATGCACCAATCAGCAGAATCCTAAAAGTAGCCAATCACAAGGAGGATTGAGAAAACGGCACTCTGACAGGACAAAAACAGAATATGGGAGAAGACAAATAAGGGTCTAAAAGCTGGCCACCCCCTCCAGCCAGCAGCAGTGGTCCCCTTCAACACCATGGAAACTTTGTCCTTTTGCTCTTAACAATAAACCTTGCTACTGCTCACTCTTTGGGTCCATGCCAAAGAGTGGCAAGGGTCCATCCTTAAGAGCTGTAACATTCAGCTGCGAAGGTCCGCGGCTACGTTCTTGAAGTCAGCCAGACCATAAACCCATCAGCGGGAACCAACTCCCGACACCCTAGCATCCCATGTATGCCCTCACCCTGTGGCCTGGTCTCTTTTACCCCAGGCTTTCCTCATGGACTTGAAGTCATGAATGTCCACCCAGGCAAGGCTTTCCCCAGATACCTCTGCATTCCCAGGACAAGGATATTCAATGACCCTGGGATGTGGCTGGTTGTGGGAAGGGGACTGATCCCACATAGCCATTCAAGATGCAGATGGCATCTGAGGGTTTTTGCAGCCAAGCAGAGGACTGTGCTTAGAGACAAGAAAGTGGACAAGGCCGGGCATGGTGGCTTATGTCTGTAATCCCAGCACTTTGAGAAGCTGAGGCGTGCAGATCGCTGAGGCCAGGAATTCGAGACAAGCCTGGCCAACATGGCGAAAACCTATCTCTACTAAAAATACAAAAAAATAGCCTGCGCCTGTAATCCCAGCACTTTGGGAGGCTGAGGCGGGCGGATCACGAGGTCAGGAGATCGAGACCATCCTGGCTAACATGGTGAAACCCTGTCTCTACTAAAAATACAAAAAATTAGCCAGGCGTGGTGGCGGGCGCCTGTAGCCCCATCTACTCTGGAGGCTGAGGCAGGAGAATGGCGTGAACCTGGGAGGCGGAGCTTGCAGTTAGCCAGGATAGTGTCACTGCACTCCAGCCTGGGTGACAGAGCGAGACTCCGTCTCAAAAAAAAAAAAAAAAAAAAAAATAGCCTGGTCCAGTGGCTGTTCGAAATCATGCCACTGCACTCCATCCAGCCTGGGCAACAGAGCAAGACTCCATCTCAAAAAAGAAAGAAAGAAAGTGGACAAAATGAGCCAAGGACAGGATAGAGAAGGAGGGCAGAGAAAGAGTGAGGGACTAGAAATTAAACAAAATTGGGCCAGGTGCAGTGGCTCATGCCTGTAATCCCAGCACTTTGGGAGGCGGAGGCGGGCAGATTGCTTGAGCCCAGGAGTTTGAGATAAACCTGGCCAATCTGGTGAAACCCTATCTCTACTAAAACTACAAAAATTAGCCAGGCCTCATGGTATGCACCTGTAGTCCCAGTTACTTGGGAGGCTGAGGCACAAGAATCACTTGAACCCGGGAGGCAGAGGTTGCAGTGAGCTGAGATCGCACCAGTGCACTCCAGCCTGGGCCACAGAGTGAGACCTTGTCTCCAAAAAATAAAAATAAATAAAAAATTAAACAAGATTATTCTCATGCTATATTTATTGAATTATGTTTGTATCTGAATTTATTTATTTTTTTCAGGTGGAGTCTTGCTCTGTCGCCAGGCTGGAGTGCAGTGGTGTGATCTGAGCTCACCACAACCTCTGCCTCCCGGGTTCAATCGATTCCTCTGTCTCAGCCTCCCGAGTAGCTGGGGTTACAGGTGCCCACCACCACACCTGGCTAATTTTTGTATTTTTAGTAAAGGTGGGGTTTCATCATGTCGGCCAGGTTGGTCTCGAACTCCTGACTTCAAGTAATCCGCCCACCTTGACCTCCCAAAGTGCTGGGATTACAGGCATGAGCCACTGCACCTGTCCTTGTATCTGAATTTTTAAATAAACTTGCAAATTAATTAACTTGCAAATATTATAGCTGAGGTAGTTTTTGTTCATGGCTAATGTCCTCCAACATTACAATCAGATACATGAATCCAAGAACCTGGGTTAGATTGTCCTGAGGCTGGGCCTGCCAGGGGCCCAGTTACAGGGACATTTGACAGTCAAGCAGGTTCTGCCCGTAAGAGGAGCTTACTCACTCGTGTGCCCAGGGAATGTGCTGAATTAACTGAGCTAAGCTTATGACGTAAAAGCTTTACTTTATTTATTTATTTATTTATTTATTTATTTATTTATTTAGAGACGGAGTTTCGCTCTTTCACCCAGGTTGGAGTGAAGTGATTCAATCTCAGCTCACTGCAACCTCTGCCTTCTGCTTTCTAGTGATTTTCCTGCCTCAGCCTCCCGAGTAGCTGGAATTACAGGTGCCCACCACCATGCCCAGCTAATTTTTGTATTTTTAGTAGAGATGGGGTTTCACCATGTTGGCCAGGCTGATCTCAAACTCCTGACCTCATGATCCACCCGCCTCGGCCTCCCAAAGTGTAGGACCACAGAAGGCTTTGCTTTATTTTAGAGACTAATGGGTTTTGAGAAGAACTAAGATATCTCCTTCATTGTGTAGATGAAACTAAAGCCCAGAGAGAGAAAGACACTAGTTGGAGGAGGAAGAATGTGGTGTAGGAAGGAAAAGATGCCTGTCATCTGCTGGAGGGATTCTTAAGTTACACTGTAGCATTATGTCTTTTAAAATTCACCAGGTAAAAACTTATGCTTAAAACTATTTAAATTCAAAAGTGGTAATTTAAAAAATAGAATGTCAAGTAAAGTGGCTTGAACCTTTAATCCCAGCACTTTGGGAAGCTGAGTCCGGAGGATCACATGAAGTCAGGAGTTCAAGACCAGCCTGGGCAACAAAGCGAGATCCTGTCTCTACAAAAATACAAAAATTAGCTGGGCATGGTAGCATGAGCCTGTGGTCTCAGCTACAAGAGGAAGGTTAAGGTGAAAGGACGGCTGGAGCCCAGGAGTTCAAGGTTTGAGGCTGCAGTGAGCTGATTGCACCACAGCACTCTAGCCTTGGCGACAGAGTGAGACCCTGTCTCAAAATACTACTACTACTAATAAAGTGAACACATTGCTTGACTGGGCTTTGCTCATTTGCTTTGCTTTCTTCCATTTTGTTCCACTTTCTCTTCGCTGTTTCCAGGTCTGCTGTTGTGTGATCTCCAAGTGCCTTTCCCTCTCTGGGTTGCTATTTTTTTTTTTTTTTTGAGACTGAGTCTTACTCTGTCGCCCAGGCTGGAGTGCAGTGGCCGGATCTCAGCTCACTGCAAGCTCCACCTCCTGGGTTTACGCCATTCTCCTGCCTCAGCCTCCCAAGTAGCTGGGACTACAGGCGCCCGCCACCTCGCCCGGCTAGTTTTTTGTATTTTTTAGTAGAGACGGGCTTTCACCGTGTTAGCCAGGATGGTCTTGATCTCCTGACCTCGCCTGTCTCGGCCTCCCAAAGTGCTGGGATTACAGGCTTGAGCCACCGCGCCCGGCCTTGGGTTGCTACTTCATCTGTACAATGCAGGAGCTGTTTTGGCTGATCCCAAACAGCATTTTAATTTTTTCTCCCACAACTGCTAAGTCCGGTGTGTGAAGGTGTGACCTGAGCAGAGGTGAGAAAATACGAAGGTTAAAGTCAGCTGAGTCCTTCATCTCTGCCTGGACCTGGGTCTGGGCTCACGGCCTGCCTGGGGCTGATGGCCACAGGCCGCTGCCCCCCACTGCCCCAGCGTCTGATAAGCTGCGCCTGGGGCGTTCTCGGTACCTCCCCGCCACCGCCTGGGGACAACACAGCCGCAGCTCCGCGGTTACCATGGCGACCCAGCTGATGTAGTCTCGGTAGCCCCCTAGTGGACACTTATGGAACCTGAAGTTCTTTCCTTTCCCTCGGACGGCGTATTTCACCTGCAGCCCTTTCCAGAGAGGGGGCGGCTCTCTTACCCGGCCTCTGTATTGCTTCTCACTATCCTGAGCCTGGCCATCCGCCCCACCTCTCCAGACATTTCGGTTACTCCGCCAGGGACGAGGTTTCTCTGGCTTTGTCACCCAGGCACAACAGCTCTAATTACCCATCCCTTCCAGCTAGGGTCCTGGGGACTTCAGAAGGGCTGTCACCCACGGCACTTCCAAAGTCCCTCTCGAGAGTGTAAAAGTCTGGCTGGGCGCGGTGGCTCACGCCTTTAATCCCAGCACTTTGGGAGGCCAAGGTGGGCCAACATGGTGAAAACCTGTCTCTCCTAAAAATACAAAATTTAACCGGGCGTAGTGGCGTGTGCTGTAATACCAGTTACTTCGGAGGCTGAGGCAGGAGAATTGCTTGAACCTGGAAGGCAGAGGCTGCAGTGAGCCGAGACCATGCCACTGCACTCCAGCCTGGGCGACAGAGAGACTCTGTCTCAAAACAAAAACAAAACGAAAAAAGAAGACAGAGCGGAATTTATTATTATTTTTTTCTGAGACAGAGTCTCACTCTGTCGCCCAGGCTGGAGTGCAGTGGCACTATCTTGGCTCACTGCAACCTCTGCCTCCCAGGTTCAAGCGATTCTCCTGCCTCAGCCTCCACAGTAGCTGGGCTACAGGGGTGCGCCACCAGATCTGGCCAATTTTTGTATTTTCAGTAGAGATGGAGTTTCACCATATTGGCCAGGCCGATCTCGAACTCCTGACCTCAAGTGATCCACCCACCTCGGCCTCCCAAAGTGCTGGGATTATAGGCATGAGCCACTGTGCCTGGCAATGAGTGTAAAAATCTTATGTGATGTGGAATAAAATACACTTCCCTTGGCCAACTCCCCCTGCCCACTCCACCCCCAGCGACCCTCGACTCAGACTCTAGCTTTGGGATCCACTTTTCTTTATAGGCCTCATGCATCTGCATGATGGAATCCCATAGGCAGCACAGCCCGGCCAGAATCCAGGGAGCCATTAGTGCATGGGGTGGGGCAGCATCACCAGAACTGTGCATACAGCCTCAGATGGGAGACTGGCAAGCACACAGACAAGCCAACCCAATACAGGCCTGGAGGTGGGCAGTCACAAGGTTGGTGGCACAGTTTGCTGGGAGCACCACATGGAAGGAGGAGGACTGCAGCCTGAGCTGGGCAGAAAGGCTTCCCGAAGGAAGTGATGCATGAGCCTTGAAGGATGAGTAGGCGCTGGGCTGGGGTAGAGATCTCAGTGATGGCTTGAGGGGTAGGGGAGGACTTCTCTTCAGAGTCTGCCTTCCCGAATGTCACTCCTCATCAGGGCCCCTCCTTGCCCTTTCCCTCTTCTTACCCTGGCCCCATTCCCTGGGCAACCTTCCCCAGCCCAACAAATGTAACCAGCATCCCCTTGTTACATGTGATCCTTTTCCCCTTGTTACAGGCAGTCCCTGGATGTGCCTCGGACTTACTTGCCTTCCTGGTGAGTTTATTCATCCTTCAAGACCCAGCTAGAAGGCTGGGCGCAGTGGCTTATGTCTGTAATTCCAGCAGTTTGGGAGGCTGAGGCAGGCAGATCACTTGAGGTCAGGAGTTTGAGACCAGCCTGGCCAACATGGTAAAACCCCATCTCTACCAAAAATACAAAAATTAGCCAGGTGTGGTGGCGAGTGCCTGTAATCCCAGCTACTTGGGAGGCAGAGGCAGGAGAATCACTTGAACCCAGGAGCTGAGGTTGCAGTGAGCAAGATTGTGCCATAGCACTCCAGCCTGAGCGACACAGCGAGGCTCCGTCTCAAAAAGAAAAAGACCCAACTAGATGTTCACCCTTTCTGGCACCTTCCCAAAACCACCCTTTCAATCCTGTATTTATTCCACAAACTTCTACTGAACACCAGATATTAGGCCCAGGATGTGGCCTTACATTGCAACTTTTTTTTTTTTTTTTTTTTTTTTTGAGACAGGGCCTTACTCTGTCACTCAGGCTGTGGTGCAGTGGTGAAATCATAACTCACTGCAGCCTTGAATTCCTGGGCTCAACCAATCCTCCTGCCTCAGCCTCCCACGTAGCTAGGACAACAAGTGTGTCCCACTATGCCTGGTTAATTTTTGTATTTTTTGTAGAGATGGGATCTTGCTTGTTGCCCAGGCTGGTCTTGAACTGGCCTCATGTTACCCTCTCACACTGGCCTCCCAAAGTGTTGGGATTACAGATATAAACCACCACACCTGACCCCTACATTGCACCTTTCTGTTCATTTGTCAGTCTTCTTAGCTGGCCAGTATCTCCTATGAGCCAGGGGAAGCTGAGTTGTGTCTTTTATTAATCCTCAGCCTTTAACATTCACGCCCTGAATGAATGGGTTAATGAATGAGTGAATGTAAGTACAGCTTCTCCTTGCAAAAAACAAGTAAGAAACACCTCAGTTCACAGGGCTGGCACTCTCTGATTTCCAGTTCTGTCCCCTGCCACTGTCTCAAAGGTATTTGGTCATATGTTATTAAATTAAAGTGAATTAAAATTTGCTTGAAATAACTACAGACTCCCCCGCTCTCCTGGGCCTGCAATGACCAGATTACATCTCTTCCAGGCACAGAAGTTTGACATTTCATTGCAAAGTCATTTTCTTCTCATTTCCTTATGTTGCTAAAATATTCTATTTCTCTTCACTTCCCCTTTGTGTCCCCATTACTCACGTTTAGTTAAATTTATCTGCTGCCATTTAATCATCTGAGATAAGCTTGCTAGTGTGGCTGTTCCTAGGGCACTGCTTCGCCTTCCCAGACCATCTGTCTCCTCCTGGGCCACTTGGAGAATGGGATCCAGACCCCTCCCCCAGGGCACAGGGTGTCTGGGTTACCTTCAGACCCTGGGCTTCTCCCCAAGGCAACTGACTTCAGGGTCCTCCCTGCCCTGAACCCACCCACTGCCTTCCTCCCCAGCCACCTCCTCTTCTGTTTTCTGGGGTATGGTTTTCATTCTGCCTCCTGACCTGGCACTTCTGTAGCCCCTTTGGTCACACTGAGCAAGTGGCCTCATAACTCTTCTCTCAGTGGGATCAATGAGTAAATCCTTAAAGGGACAAAATACCTAGCAGGGTAGCCAATGTGGGAATCGTTCAGTGCCCACTTGGGATGCTGCCAGACCTGCCACATTCCCAGAGCTGGCTGGGGCACCTTTCTCCTCTCTGGTCCACCCATTCTCACAGTGTAGCCAGGGGAACATCATTCTCCCTGGAGGTAGTTGGTGGAGATCAGAAAGGCACATTTTGGCTGGGCATGGTGGCTCACGCCTGTCATCCCAGCACTTTGGGAGGCTGAGGTGGGCGGATCACTTGAGGTCAGGAGTTCAAGACCAGTCTGGCCAACATGGTGAAATCCTGTCTTTACTAAAAATACAAAAATTAGCCAGGCATTGTGGTGGGCGCCTGTAACCCCAGCTACCTAGGAGGCCAAGGCAGGAAAATTGCTTGAACCCAGAGGCACAGGCTTCAGTGAGCCAAGATCGCACCACTACACTCCAGCCTGGGCAATAGAGAAAGACCCTGCCTCAAGAAAAAAAAAAAAAAAAAAAAAAAAAAAAAAAAGCCTCCTGGGAGGAACACAAAGACATTGGCAGAAAGAAGTTGAAGGTTACTTCTGGGCCAAGGGGCGAAGAAGAGGTTGTCAGGGGACTTAGCCTAAATTTCACTGCGGGGCAAAGGGAAAAGAAACTCCATAGGGTCAGTTTAAAGGACAAAGGGAGACAAATAAAAATTATTTTATAGCTACATTTTATGAGTCATGTTTGTAGGACTATACATATATTATCTCATTTAATTTCTTTCTTTAAATAAATGTGCTTTATTTAATTAATTTTATTTTTTGAGACAGGGCCTCACTCTGTTGCCCAAGCTGAGTGAAGTGGCACGATCACAGCTCACTGCAACTTCAACCTCCTAGGCTCAAGGGACCTTCCCACCTCAGCCTCCTGAGAAGCTGGGACTACAGGTAGGTGCCACCACGCCCAGCTAATCTATCTTTCTTTCTCTCTCTTTCTTTCTCTTTCTTTCTCTCTCTTTCTTTTCTTTCTTTCTTTCTTTCTTTCTTTCTTTCTTTCTTTCTTTCTTTCTTTCTTTCTTTCTTTTTCTTTCTTTCTTTCTTTTTCTTTTTCTTTTGTTCGTTCATTCTTTTTTCTTTTTTCTTTTTTTTAATGTAGAGGAGTGTCCCTCTGTCACCCAGGCTGGAGTGCTGTGGCGCAATCATAGCTCACTGTAGCCTCAAACTCCTGGGCTCAAGTGATCCTCCTGCCTCAGCCTCTTGAGTATGTGAGACTACTAGTGTGCAACACCACACCTAGCTAATTTTTTAAAAGGTTTTTTGTAGAGATGTGATCTCACCATGTTGCCCAGGCTGGTCTTGAACAACTGGTCTCATGTGATCCTCCCACCTCCGCCTCTCAAAGTGTAGGAATTACAGGTGTGAGCCACTGTGCCTGGCCTGAAATGTACTTTATTCTCATGTCAATTCCAAATGTATGCATCTTTCTAGAATAAGATCCTATCTCCAGTCTACATTCATCTATATTTTCTATGATCTCCAATTGCATCTAGGTCAAACAATCTATTATCTTTATCATTTTCCAGTTTATGCTCTTAAACTCTTATTTAATTTTCACAACAACCCTGAGAGAGAAGAGCTCTTG
This sequence comes from Chlorocebus sabaeus, assembly GCF_047675955.1. Classification (NCBI taxonomy): domain Eukaryota; kingdom Metazoa; phylum Chordata; class Mammalia; order Primates; family Cercopithecidae; genus Chlorocebus; species Chlorocebus sabaeus. Next base: position 65,470,563 of record NC_132908.1, on the reverse strand, counting down.
TTCTTTGTGTTCTATGTCTGAGGACCAGAAATTAAGAAAGGGATCCAAGGAGTATGTGACAGAGTCAAGGTTGATTGGAAAAGTCAGGCCTGGCATTTGGGTGGGGGTGCAGGCAGTGGCGGTGCCAATAGGTGGTGTCAAGGGGCTTTAGGAGCGGGCGTCAGCAGCTGCCATGGACTGAATGTCTATGTCCCTCCACAGTGCACCAATGTGATTGTATTAGGAGTGGGTGTCTTTGGGAGGTGATTCGGTCATAGGGTTGGAGCGCGCTCATGGTGGGGATTAGCGTGCTTATAAAAAAGGTTCCAGAGAGCTAGCTCACCGCTTCCACCACATGAGGACACAAGGAGAAGGCACCCTCTAGGAACTGGAAAGCAGACCTCACTAGACACTGACTCTGCTGATACCATGATTGTGGACTTCCCAGCTTCAGAACTGTGAGAAATCAGTTTTTGTTGCATATAAGCTGCCCAGTTTATGGTATTTTGTTAATAGCAACCAAAACAGACTAAGACAGCAGCCCTCCCTCAGATCTCAGTCACACCTCTATTCTTAAGTACAGACAGTTGCTTAGATGCCCTCTGAGGAGGTTCTGGGTGGGGCCTTTTGATAGATGCCTCTAGGACAGTGGCACTGTGGCAACCAGGACTTCGACAATGGTGCATGAAGCTCTCTGTCTTTCTCTGTGTGTGTGTTTTGTTTGTTTGTTTTGTTTTGCTTTTGTTTGTTTGTTTGTTTTTGAGAGGGGGTCTCGTTCTGTTACCCAGAGGCTGGAGTTGCAATGGTGCGATCTTGGCTCACTGCAACCTTTGCGTCCCGGGTTTAAGCAATTTTCCTGCCTCAGCCTCCTGAGTAGCTGGGACTACAGTCACACACCACCATGCCAGGCTAATTTTTGTATTTTTAGTAGAGACAGGGTTTCACCATGTTGGCCAGGCTGGTCTCAAACTCCTGGCCTCAGGTGATCTACTCACCTTGGTCTCCCAAAGTGCTGGGATTACAGGTGTGTGTGTACCACCATGCCCAGCCTTCTCTCTCTTTTTGAGAAGATTTCTCACTGTGTTGCCCAGGCTGGCCTTGAACTCTTGGGTTCAAGTTATTCTCCTGCCTTGGCCTCCTAGGTTAGCTGGGAGTACGGGCATGCACCACACCCAGCTACTCTGTTTCTTGAAGATCCCCACGAACACTGGGTCAAGTGTCATGACCAGAACTGATAAACCCAGAGCCTTGCTTGAGCGAGCTCAAGTTTTGCAGGGAGCAAGAACCAAGAGTCTGTCCGCAGGGAAGAGGGTGCCCAGGCCCAGGAGACAGGTGAGCACTTCCAGGCTCAGTGCCAGGGGGTTGCTACCTGCAACTGGACAGTTCCCAGGAGGCCTGGCAAGGCTCTTACCTCTGATTCCCTCCCAGAGAGTCCCCTCCGTCTCTGCAGGGACAGCCTTCCCTTTGTAAACTTGGCTGTGGATGGTTCTGGTTTCACATCAACATATCCCTGACCAAGACAGAAATTCTAAAAACCTAGATTTCTTGAAAAATTTAAAATTTCTTGTATGAACTGGATTCTTACTCTCTTAATGCCACTTACTTATGGGTACTGTACCTTCAAGAATGCAACAGGCCCCCAAGAAGCCTGGCTTGTGTCCCCAGCCTCCTTTCTACCATTTCGTTCCCTTGGAATAGATGGATGAAAATGGGCAGGCCGGCCTACGAGCACCCGCCTAGTGCAGACACATGGCTGTCGTTTGCAGTAGGGATGGACTGAAGTCCCACAGGGTTTTCTGAGCCCAGCCACAGGTGCCTGGAGGTCAGAAGAGACATCTGCCAGGGGCTTAGATGCAGCTGACATTGGACTATTCCTTTTTTCTTTTTCTTTTTCTTTTTTTTTTTTTTTGGAGACAGAGTCTTGCTTTGTCACTCAAACTGGAGTGCAGTGGCACAATCTCGGCTCATTGCAACCCTGCCTCCCGGGTTCAATGTATTCTCCTGCCTCAGCCTCCCAAGTAGCTGGGATTATGGGCATGCACCATCATGCCTGGCTAATTTTTGTAGTTTTAGTAGGATGGGGTTTTGCCATGTTGGCTAGGCTGGTCTCGAACTCCTGACCTCAAGTGATTCGCTTGCCTCAGCCTCCCAAAGTGCTAGGATTATAGGCATGAGCCACCATGCCCAGCTGACATTGGACTATTTCTGAAGGAAAAGTCTTGCATTTTGCCCTTTAACAAGACTTCACAGGTGATTTAATGTGACTCCAATAGAGGCCACATCTGAGGTGTCCAATGGGTGTTATTTTTTGAAGCTCCTCTTTCATTTTTTCCAGTGAACGAGTTTCAGCAGGTGTTGAGAAGTCTGAGGCGGCATTGGGTGAGCTGCCATGAGACAGTGTATGTCTGGTGTCTAATTTGATTTGACTTGTTTTCATGTCCATGAGAACTTGGAGCCAGGAATAAAAAGCACAAGCGGCAGAGATGACAGCTCCTTGCCACATGTCCTGCCTCTCTCCACTCCAAGGGTTCACTCAATAGTCACAAAGAGATGGGAAAGGAGTGTGTCAAAGAATTCATGTCAGATACACATAGCATGGGTGATTGTTTTTGATTACTTTTTTTTTTTTTTGTGAGACAGAGTCTTGCTCTGTCGCCCAGGTTGAAGTGCAGTGGTGCAATCTCAGCTCACTGCAAGCTCTGCCTCCTGGGTTGAAGCGATTTTCCACCCTCAGCCTCCCTCGTAGCTGAGATTACAGGTGCGCACTACCACGCCCGGCTAACTATTGTGCTTTTAGTAGAGACATGGTTCCACCTTGAGGGCCAGACTTGTCTCGAACTCCTGATCTCAGGTGATCCACCCGCCTCAGCCTCCCAAAGTGCTGGGATTACAGATGCCCAGCCTATTTTTGATTACTTCTGAAAAGCCTCAGAAAAACCTCTTCCCCAAACTAGCCACCATAAGGCAAGAGGGTGATTTATTAAGCATGAGTTGGACTGGCTTAGCTCTCCTGGTTGGCTAAAATTGGCCAGAAAAATAAAGTAATTTGTGGTTGTCAGATTCTAAATTAAATGATTCAAATACTACTGTGGCTGATTAAAAGGCTTTATTCAATTTCCTCCTGACCACATGCTCTCCTGTGAGAGGAGGATATACTGTTTCTAGAAGAAATGCACTATTTGGAGCCTGTTGATCTAATCTAATGGATGGTGGTTATTAAATACCATCTCCCTACTTTTTTTCTAAATGAAAGGTGAGACTGAAGAAGAAGAAAGAAATGACGTCCTGTTTGTTTAACTATGAATGATTCTCTCTTGCCAGGTTTCTGGTTAGCACCCTCTACAGTGAACCAGGGTGGGTACCTAAGACATTTTTAAGTACGCTTAAAAGACCTCTAGGCAACCATAACAAAGGTCAACAAATGAAACTCAAGCATGAATAAACAGGAAGAAGAGTCTGGGATTGCAGTTGACCATCTAATGGTGCCGTGCATCACCCACAGTACCCGCTGAAGGGACAGTCTCGTGCCAGCCACCTTAGTGCCCTCCCTTCTCGGCCTTGCTGATTAGACCCCGAGGGAACCAGGACCCAAGGCGGCCAATCCAGAGATGTGTCATGTGCCCTGGCAGAAAACAGATGAGCTAGCTTAGGAACATGAATGAGGAACTCCAGCAATGAGGAGGTTAGCAGCAGCTGATGCAGGCACTGAAAGGGGGAGAGAGAGGTCAGAGAGAGACCACAGGACTCTGGGAGAGCGCTGGAGTAACCAGCTGGCCAGAGTGGGCCTTACTCTGGTCCAGGCTCTGTTCCAGTTTGTTGCACTCATCTTGAAAGCAAGCTCAGCCCTTCTTCTTCTTTTTTTTTTTTTTTGAGACAGAGTCTCACTCTGTCGCCCAGGCTGGAGCGCAGTGGCCGGATCTCAGCTCACTGCAAGCTCCGCCTCCCGGGTTTACGCCATTCTCCTGCCTCAGCCTCCCAAGTAGCTGGGACTACAGGTGCCCGCCACCTCGCCTGGCTAGCTTTTTGTATTTTTTAGTAGAGACGGGGTTTCACCGTGTTAGCCAGGATGGTCTCGATCTCCTGACCTCGTGATCCGCCCGTCTCGGCCTCTCAAAGTGCTGGGATTACAGGCTTGAGTCACCGCGCCCGGCCTTTCTTCTTTTTAAAAAAATTTTTATTTACTTATTTTTTTTTTTTGAGACGGAGTCTCGCTCTGTTGCCCAGGCTGGAGTGCGGTGGCCGGATCTCAGCTCACTGCAAGCTCTGACTCCCGGGTTTACACCATTCTCCTGCCTCAGCCTCCCGGGTAGCTGGGACTACAGGCGCCTGCCACCTCGCCGGGCTAGTTTTTTGTATTTTTTAGTAGAGATGGGGTTTCACCATATTAGCCAGGATGGTCTCGATCTCCTGACCTTGTGATCCACCCGTCTCGGCCTCCCAAAGTGCTGGGATTACAGGCTTGAGCCACCGCGCCCGGCCTATTTACTTATTTTTTTGAGACAGGGTCTTGCTCTGACGCTCAGGCTGGAGTGCAGTGGCGCCATCTCCACTCACTGCAACTTCTGCCTCCCAGGCTCAAGTGATTCTCCTGCCTCCCAAGTGAGTAGCTGGAACTTCAGCCACACATGACCACACCTGGCTAATGTCTGTATTTGTAGTAGAGATGAGGTTTTGCCAAGTTGGCCAGGCTGATCTCAAACTCCTGGTCTCAAGTGATCTTCCCACTTTGGCCTCCCAAAGTGCTAGGATTACAGGTGTGAGCCACCACTCCCAGCCTGCAACCCTTCTTAAGGTAGCCTAAGCAGAACTCAAAGGAGCCCAGCTGAACCCAGGAATCAACAGAAGATTTTCAGCAGGAACCACAGAGCAGTTCACCACCATATGAAACAAAGCGGCTTTTGGAGAGTGAGTTGTGTAATCTACAAGGGATATGATGAGGCCAGACCATGGGGGCAGGAAATGGCCCTTTGGCCAAAGCAAGGAGGAGGGTAGCAGGCACTGGGGAAGAATGGGGCTCACCTGCCTGCGGCCACCTCCCACTAACCGCACCTCTAGGCTTCCGTCTCTGGAGGAAAGGATGCCACAGCCTGGCCCTCCTACCCCAGGCCAACAGACAAGGGGGCTCACAGAAGGGAAGCTTGCTTCGAACTCCAAGTACCTCCTAGGTCTGGTAAGACAGCATGACCTTAGACCTTGGAAGGGAGCACAAGTGGAAACACACCCAGGCTCTGGCTTGGCCCATCCATAGGTGCAGAATCCCCCATCTGGGATTCCCTCGGTTTACTGAATGAATTTGTTTCCATTTACACTTTGGTTTTTAGCCAATGTATAATTTTCATTATGTTAAGAATTGGTCTCATGTAGTGAATAAGGCCATAGGCCTTGGTGCCAGGCTGTTGGGTGAGCTTCTGGCCCTGCTACTTAATGTGTCGCCTTGACCTAGTCACTTAGCCTCTCTGTGCCTCAGTTTACTCATCTGTAGAATGGGAACAATCTGCCCCTCCCTAGGAGCATTGTCTATGAGATTAAAGGAGCTGTCTGTTCTGTGCCAGGGCTTGTAACAGATCCTGCCCATGTCAATATCAGCTTGACTTTTTTTTTTTTTTGAGACAAAGTCTGGCTCTGTTGCCCAGGCTGGAGTGCAGTGGCACGATCTCGGCTCACTGCAACCTCCGCCTCCTGGGTTCACACCATTCTCCTGCCTCAGCCTCCTGTACTCAGGACTACAGGCACCCACCTCACGCCCGGTTAATTTTTTGTATTTTTGGTAGAAACGGGGTTTCACTGTGTTTGCCAGGATGGTCTCGATCTCCTGACCTTGTGATCCACCCGTCTCGGCCTCCCAAAGTGCTGGGATTACAGGCATGAGCCACTGCGCCCGGCCAGCTTGACATTTTATTGGACATTTGTGTTTCTTTTCTTTCTTTCTTTTTTTTTTTTTTAAGACAGAGTTTTACTATTGTCGCCCAGGTGTGATCTTAGCTCACTGCAACCTCAACCTCCGCCTCCTGGGTTCAAGTGATTCTCCTGCCTCAGTCTCCCGAGTAGCTGGGATTATAGGCTCCCACCACCACATCCAGCTAATTTTTGTATTTTTAGTAGAGATGGGGTTTCACCATGTTGGCCAGCCTGCTCTCAAACTCCTGACCTCGTGATTTGCCCACCTCAGCTTCTCATAGTACTGGGATTACAGGCATGAGCCACCGCGCCCGGCCCTTGTGTTTCATTTCAAATGCTTCTGTCCTGGCCCTTTGACCGTTTTTTATGGGGGGGTGTTTTTCCAGTTGACCAGCAGGAGGTTTTTTTTGTTTTGTTTTGTTTTGTTTTGTTTTTTGAGGCGCCCGCACCACGACCAGCTAATTTTTTGTATTTTTAGTAGAGACGGGTTTTCACCGTGTTATCCAGGGTGGTCTCGATTTCCTGACCTCGTGATCCACCCGCTTCGGCTTCCCAAAGTACTGGGATTACAGGTGGGAGCCACCGCGCCCGGCCCAGCAGTTCTTAATAACGCCAGCGCCCTCCTCCGTCTGCGCTGCGCGGCTGAGGCCCATACAACCTCCAGGGGGCGCCCGGGGCTCGCGCTGCCTCGACGCGGTGGCCCGTGGGTGTCCGGGCGGGAGAACTGCAGATCCGAGTGCGTCCTTCCTCTTGGTCCCCGAGCCTCCTCCCTCTCCCTTACCCAAAGACAGTGAGCTGGAGCGCGGGCGGCTGGATGCATAGCGCAGCCTTCGCAACGGGTCTTTTTTCGTCCCACTTTTTATGGGACCTTGGGCTTCCAAACCGACGTTGGATGGTTTGTCAGCGGATACTTTCACCGCCCACCGCAAACTTGCAGAGCCAAGCGGGGCTGCTCTCCGGAGGATCTCGGAGGACGCCCCCTGCCAGCTGCCAGCATCTGGGGCAGAAGGACTGCGTTTGGGGTGGGAAATGAAGTTCTGGTTTTTCACATTTACTGGCCTACACTGGCGTCTCACTGTGACCTAGGAACTGGAGATGGAGGCTAGGGGTGGGAGTTGGGGAGCCACAGGCTGTGGGACGGGGGTTTCCACCGAGATCGGTGGTCACCAGGCAACAGCTCCTCACCAGGCAGAGGCCTTAGACAGCAGCATCATGGGCGACGGATGGAGACCATGGGATTCAGGGGCCTGAGAGGGAGGCAATGGGATGGCCACAGAATCCAGCCAGAAATGAAGGGACAAAAAAATCCTTGGGGCTGCAGACCAGAGGCCTCTGTGGTGGCCAAGGATGAGGGAGACACAGGGTGCTAGGTATGGCAGAGGTGTTACCCTAAAGGCCAAGACTGTACAGGGCTGGACCTGGCAGCTTGGGTGTGGCAGGGAATGGAGAGAGACCAAGGAAGTTTGTGACCTGGACAGTGACATAGGTCGTTGTTACCCATCACAGTTGCCCAAGATGAAGGGAGGTCCTTGAGTTGAGAAAGGGGCTGGGTGCCTGCCTGTAATCCCAGTGCTTTGGGGGGCTGAGGTGGGAGGCCAGGAGTTCAAGGCTGCAGTGAGCCATGATCATGCCGCTGTACTCCAGCCTGAGTCACAGAGTGAGACTCTGTCTCTTAAAAAAAAAAAAAGAAAAGGAAAAAGACTGGGCGTGGTGGCTCCAGCCTGTAATCCCAACCCTTTGGGAGGCTAAGGCTGGCAGATGGCTTGAGCCCAGGAGTTCAAGACCAGCCTGGGCAACACAGTGAGACTCTGTCTCTACAAAAAATGCAAAAATGAGCCAGGCATAGTGGTGCTCACCTGTGGTCCCAGCTACTTGAGAAGGTGAGGCAGGAGGATGGTTCGAGCCTGTGAGGCAGAGGTTGCAGTGAGCCAAGATCGTGCCATTGCACTCCAGCCTGGGAAAAACGTGGGGAGAGAAAAAGTGAGCCAAGCCCCAAAGCAAGGGCTGGGAAGGGAGAACAGCAAGCAGGAGCCTCAAAAACTGGGGCAGTGGGGACAGGCGGTGTGAAGGGGGTGGGATTGTTCAAAGGCACAGGAGCAATGGTTTCCAGGGATACTGGGGGTTCTGGAGAAGGGACAGCAACTCCCAGGAGATGTGGGGAAGCTGTGGACAGCAGGGGTCACCTGCAAAGCTGGAGATGGAAGGAGAGGCTGAGGTCGTGTCTGTAACAGATGGCCCCGGCTTTCCAGAGTGTGGAGGACAGCACATGGGGAGTGGGTGAGAAGATATGAGACTTCAGTGGGTGGGAGGACAAGATGGGGTGACCAACAGCATGAGGGTGGGAGTCTGGACAGGACCCTGGGCTCATCACATGGGCCTCTGGGCAGAACCAGGGTAGCAGAGCCTCCACTCACAGCCCGGACACCAGCCTCTCCTTGGGAGGACCCATCTCCTATTCAGAACCCCGAGGCACAGTGGCTCATGCCTGTAATCCCAGCACTTTGGGAGGCTGAGGTGGGCAGATCACCTGAGGTCAGGAGTTCGAGACCAGCCTGGCTAACATGGCAAAACCCCATCTCTACTAAAAATACAAAAATTAGCTGGGTGCGCTGACTCACGCCTGTAATCCCAGCACTTTGGGAGGCTGAGGCGGGCAGATCATGAGGTCAGGAGATCAAGACCATCCTGGCTAACATGGTGAAACCCCGTCTCTGCTAAAAAATACAAAAAAATTAGCCGGGCGTGGTGGTGGGTGCCTATAGTCCCAGCTACTCCGGAGGCTGAGGCAGGAGAATGGTACGAACCCGTGAGGTGGAGCTTGAAGTGAGCCGGAGCTTGCAGTGAGCTGGAGCTTGCAGTGAGCCGAGATTGTGCCACTGCACTCCAGCCTGGGCAACAGAGCGAGACTCTGTCTCAAAAAAAAAAAAAAAAATTAGCCGGGCATTGCAGGCGCCTGTAATCCCACCTACACGGGAGGCTGAGGCAGGAGAATCACTTGAACCTGGAACCCGGGAGGTGGAGGTTGCAGTGAGCTAAGATCATTCCATTGCACTCCAGCCTGGTCGACAAGAGCAAAACTCCGTCTCAAAAAAAAACCCAAAAAACCAAAACAAAACAAAAAACCACGCTGCACCATGACAGGTCCTTAGTGAGTGGGTCATGGGCTCTCACTGCACACCAAGGAGCCCCACATGTAAAAATGCTTCCAGAAACATTGAGTGCTTGTAAAGACCTACTGCTGGGCAATATTGGCCCTATTAGAGGGAACATTTTATCACATTGGAGACAGAAGTAGGTTGTTTCGTGGTAATTGCTTTCCTAAACCATAGAGAAAAATGCATCACAAACCCAGCACAATTAACTAAAGTGGTCACATTCCTCTTCTTTGATTGAAAGCTGTTTAGAAATATTAGCAACTGACTTTGCTTCCAGGTTGTTGGTGCTTTTTTTTTCTCAACTGTAACTTTTTCTTTTGAATCCCATAAAATATCCTGAGGACACCAGGAGGGAGGAATGAAAAGATGCTTGTGTTTCCAGCTCTGCAGCCAACTGCTACTCAGACAATACCCTCAATGTGTAACCTGGGAGTTTAATATTCTCAAATATTTATAATTATGCAGAAATAGCCCTAAGAAATGTTCAGCTTCTTCACAGCTGGATAATTATCTACATTCAACGTTCACAACCTCAGAGCTGCTTGGGGTGCCTCTCTGCCACTTGGGCATGCAGAGTACATGGGTTCTGTGGGCAGATTCCTAAGGGGGCATAGAGGTGGCACAGGGAGATCCCAGCGTGCTCTCTCTCTCAAGAGTCCTGCTCTGTCGCGCAGGCTGGAGTGCAGTGGCATGATCATTGCTCACAGTACCTTCGAACTCCTGGGCTCAAGCAGTCCTCCCACCTCAGCCTCCCGAGTAGCTGGGACCACAGACGCATGCCACCACACCTGGTTATTATTATTTTTAAAAACTTCAATAGGTTTTTGGGGAACAGGTAGTGTTTGGTTACAAGGATATATTCTTTAGTGGTGATTTCTGAGATTTTGATGCAGCCATCACCGAAGCAGTCTACACTGTACCCAATGTATATGTAGTCTTTTAACCCTCACCCCTCTCCTACTGATTTTTTTTTTTTTCTGACTAATTAAAAAATTTTTTTTTTTTTTTTTTTTTTTTTTTTTTTTTTTTTGTAGAGACGGGAATCTCACTTAGTTGCCTAGGCTGGTCTTGAACTCCTGGCCTCAAGCAGTCCTCCCACCTCAGCCTCCCAAAGTGCTGGCATTACAGGGTCAAGACAGGCTCAATCATTCCCAGCAAATCCTGTAGTGGACCCATGAATAAAGTCCTACATTGAAGAGTCCCTGCGGAAGTGTCTCATGGAGTCCCAGGTGCGCCCCATAAAAGGGTGCTGTGGTCAAAGCAGCGCTGCCTCTGTCTGCCTTTGGAGAGGCACCATGCATTCCGCTATTCATACATTTTCTCCTTGCCTGTCATCTCTCCTGCTGCTCCCTCTGTTCCACGCATATTTGCAGAAGAATATCAAGAAAACTATTTTTCCTGCATAATTACCCGCCTCCTCTCCACCCACCTCCACACATCTTTTCAGCTTTGACGTGGCAGCTGCTCTGATTTCTTTAAGTGGACTGCATTCTGCATTTACCAGGCAGGTGGAATTCTATGAAGGGAGCCTCCAGCTGAGCCTGGGAGTGAGGGCCCTGGACATGATCATCCCTCTCTGCACCAGACCTGCGGCTCCCCTGTCTGCGTTGAGGTCCTCCTTCCCACAGCCCCTGGGGCACAAAGCTATTGGTTCCTGAATGAGTGTCACCAACCAACTGCCTGGTCCTCTTTCTCCCAAGCCCAGGCTGCCTCAGGCCTGACCCTGTGACCTGAAAGGAAATTCCTCTATAGTGAGATCAGCTGGCATCTTCTCAGTTGCAGCTTTCTGAACACTCCACCCAAACTAGCACAAGCTAAAGAGAATGGGCTGTCCCATGGAACCAAACAGTCTTGAAGCCCCAGCTGAGTTTCACTGTCGCTGCTGCTCTGGAATTCTTTCCACTTGCCCGCCTTGGGCTATGGGCTTCATCCCCAGGCTGGCCATGCCCCACACAGCAAAGGGGTCAAAGGTGTGCCAAACCCTGGTTCACACTGACTGCCTGGAAGAGCCAGCAGTTCCTTCTCCAGGTGGCTTCTACAAATTATCAGGAAAGCATCTTCCCTTGCTGGGTGCGGTGGCTCACACCTGTAATCCCAGCATTTTGGGAGGCAGAGGCTGGTGCATCACTTAAGGTCAGGAGTTTGAGACCAGCCTGACTAACATGGCAAAACCCCGACTCTACTAAACATACACAAATTAGCTGGACTTGGTGGCAGGCACCTATAATCCCAGCTACTTGGGAGGCTGAGGCAGGAGAATTGCTTGAACCTGGGAGGCGGAGGTTGCAGTGAGCTGAGATCGCACCACTGCACTCCAGCCTGGGCAACAGAGCGAGACTTTCTCTCTAAATAAATAAATAAATAAGAAAACATCTTCCCAGGGGCCCATCAAAAGTCCTGTGGGTCCGATTGGTCCCAGTGGGGTCTGGTGCCCGTCCCTTAGCCAACCACTGTGGCCAGGTGGCTGGGACATGCTCATGAGTGTCAGTCTATCAAGGCCTGTCCCTGAAGCTGGGAGAGTGTGAGAAGTCCCTGAGCTGCATAGGGGAAGGACGTACACCCAAGTCAAATGTGGAATACTGGACCAACGAAAGTGGGAATGGATGGCAGAAGATCCCGGAAGTGAATGTTCACTTCTTTGTGTAACTTGCAATTGAGTCTCATCACCTTCTGTCTCTGAGAAGCAAAGACCAACCTCTTTCTTTGTGCACCTCAAGAGATGGTTTTCCAAGCAGGGTCCTTGCCTGTCTCATGGACTTGCTGTGTCCCCAGCACCGAGGACGCTGACTGGCCAATGAGGTGCTCCACCAGGATGAGCAGATGGAAGGAACCCAAGGGAGGAAGAAAGAGGCATGTTTGCGTACAGGTGGCTTTGGGGCTCTGGATAGATAGAGACAGCCCTGGGATCCATGGAACCGTCTGGATGAGGGGCCCAGGGCCCAGAGTGACACATCTCTTCTTCCACAGGCCTCACTCTAAGGTGGCCAGGAAGAGAGCTGTTACCAACAGAAGTGTGGATGCCTGTCACTCAAGTGTTTCACTGCACGAGGCTGCGGGAATCATTCAGTAAGATTCCAGAAGCATTCATAGGACGTCTATTCATGCCAGGCCCGGGCATAGGCACTGCAGTGCCCACAACAAGTGGACAAGGCACAGCTAGTCTTTGCCCTGCAGGGGCACACTTGGCAAAATCAGGTCCCCACAAAGCCAGGACAAAAACAAAGGGAACCCTGTCATCAGAGGTGGGAAGAGCCACCCCACTGCCCCCTCGGCACCTCTGCCAGCCTTTCTCTCAGCAGCCAGAATGAGCCCCCAGGTGCCCTCACATAGCTGTGAGGTGTGCCAGACACTTTTCTTTTATATACATATGATTTGTGACAAGTCAACCCCAACTTGCATCATAAGACACTAAAAGGCTTAGAGGGAATTTTTCCCACATTGAAGACTCAGAGATGCCCAGATAGTCTCTCCTTGGTTGCCGCTAAGTCTGACATCAGTCATGGTGTTCCATTTGTTTGGTATGTCTATGATAATACGTAAATCATGAGCTTCCCATTACACCAAGGCTTAGAGGGAAGAGCCTCTCCCGAATTTTCCTTTTGAGGAAGTTGGTGCCTTGGAGACAATGTTCTTCTCCCTTGAGGACTCTTCTTAGTAAGCAGAGTACATTTTTTCTTCACTAAAAAAATCTATTTCTCCAAAATTTTGAAAATTGGTTTAATATCCTGCTTTAACTTCTGTGGCCAATTCCAGAGGCACCAGCCCTCACCAGGACCAGGCTGTGTTTAGCACCCCATGCAGGCGAGCCCCCCAGCAGTGTATGGGACATTCTGGGGGCCTCACCTGAGTGTCAGACACATCTGCAATTTCTCCAGCCACAACGCAGCCTCCACTGCCTGTGACCCTGAGGTGGTTGCTCGGGTCAGCGTGGTCAGTCTCTCTAGCCACCACCCCTGAGGCCCCTTTCTGGCTTCCAGAAGGGATTCTCTCTGCTTGGGGCCGAGACATCAGTCCTGAGAGGCCTTGTTGGCAGATGACAGGGATTTTCAAAGTCAGAGCCCCAGAAATGGCTTGACTTTGGCCACTGTTGTGATCGCCCCTGAGTTGTCACCACCAACCCCTCCCAGCCAACAGCAGCTAACTCTGTTATCTAGTCCCTTGCTCCTTCTGCCTCAGTGTGGACAGCTGGGTCCCACACTGGAAGCAACTGGGCAACCCCTCATAGGGTCGTCCAATGGTCTTGCTTTGCCTGGGTCTGAGCGGTTTCCTGGAATGCAAGACTTTCAATGCTAAAACTTTCAATGGGGTAGAATCCAGAGGTCTCTCAGGCATCTGCAGAGAGAAAAGAGGTCTCTTCCGTTACCAGTATCCTCCTTCTGTCCCCAAGAGTAATCACTTCTAAGACAGTTATCTAAGGAAATTATTTGTTTCTGGGGCAACTGCCCCTCAATCATCAAATAATCTGAGAGGAGTCCACATCCTGGCATCTGGGGAACCCCGCTCTGGGCATCACCCTCATTAGAGCTAACGTGAAACCATCCCTGTTAATAGAGCCTACTGCTGGCAACTCAAGAGGCCGTGAAGTGCCTGGGAGAGCCAGGGCGAGGCAGAGCTATTACTGAGCATCTTCTGTGTGTCCAGTGCTGTTCTAGAGCCCACAGGCAAGAGGAGGCTGGTGACCTATGACTCATGCCCTCAGGACTTACAAACCCCAATTCTTGGGAGAGAGTCCCAGTTATTTCCTACTGGGATACCCGGCTTGACTTGAAATCTGAATGTTGGGGTGGGTCTTACAAAGGAAGTTAAAACCTAAATTCCACCTGCCCCTTAAGAAGAAGCAACCTTTGTTGCTTCTTCAAGGGAAAGGCTTTCCTGTGAACAACCTCCATTTCTGCATAGAACACGCATTTCCAGAGCCAACTCCTAACCTTATGAAAACACGAGGACATCAGTGAGTGTCAGTTTATCAAGGCCTGTCCCTGCAGCTGGGGAAGAGTGTCTTTGCTTTGCCCCTTAGACCTCGGTTAAAGTTGCCTACAAGCCAAATACATTCCAGCTCTAGGTCATCAAGATGGACCCATCGAGGTACAAATGAAGTTTCCAATTCAAGCTTCTCCCTGGGCAGGCTGTGTTGCTCGCATATGAGTAGGCTCTGCTCGTCGACACATCCAGCAGGAAAATGCATGCATGGTGCCACCTACATTCTCACCCTGTGTCCCAGGCTGGAGTGCCGTGGTGCGATCTCGGCTCACTGCAACCTCTGCCTCCAGGGTTCAAGCAATTCTCCTGCCTCAACCTCCTGAGTAGCTGGGACTACAGGCGTGCGTCATCACACCCGCCAATTTTTAGTATTTTTAGTAGAGGAGGGGTTTTGCCATGTTGGCCAGGCTGGTCTCGGACACACAGCCTCAAGTGATCCGCCTGCCTTGGCCTCCCAAAGTGCTGGGATTACAGGCGTGAGCCACCGTGCTTGGCCAGAATACCAAGGTTTAGAGATGTTTGTGACTTGTTGATGGTCTTGTAGCCAGAAAATAGAAGCAGCTTTGGGGACCCAGGAAATTCAACTCCAGAGGCCACCAGCATAACCACCAACTTATAACAGGGACCCTTCTTAAAAGATAAGGAATCTTGCAACATTTGATGTGTGAACAATGTATTTGGGAAACCTTTTTTTTCTGGGAAGAGAGTCTAAAGCACTCATTGGATTTTGAGAAGGCACCAGGACCCCATACAAGTTGAAGAGAAAGTCTGGGGGTGGTGGACCACGCTGGGCTCACCTCCCTTTTACTCTGAAGATAGAAAAGGGCTGAACTGTGACATCAGGACTTGGGTGCAACCCCAGGAACACACGTGGAGCGTGGAACTGTGTGGACTAGAATGGACCCTGAGGAGTTGTGACATCATCTTCCCTGGAAGTGTTTGTGAAGGGAAGGGTCCCCTACTCGGCTGCGAGGAATCAAGTTTGACCTACGCGAAGCTCTGTGAATGTGACCCCTTGAGGACCCCGACTTAGGGAGGGAGGAAACAGCTTGAGCTTTAGCAGCCCGGCGAGGCCACCTGCTCCCATGCCTGCCTGCCTGATACAGGCCATATACCCGATATCCACTGGGTGCCTACAGTTTGAAGCACTGTGCTGCATATGAAAGAGCGTCTTCATGTCTCACAATAGCCCCAGGGGATAAATACTATTATCATTCCCATTTTACAGGATGAACTGAACCTTCAAGACGCTAATGGGCTTGCTGAGGTCACCCAGCTGGTAAGAGCTGGCCCTGGGATTTGAACTCTGGCAATCGGCCAACAGATCCCCTCTATCCAGCACTTGGCTGCTTGCTCCTTCAACCAGGCCAACCTCCGTGGCCTGGATGACTACTCTTGCTCCTTCTTTCGGGCACCAAGGGTGTTTGTCTGTGGGGTCCCTCTGGGGACGCTACAGCGATCAGCATGGTGACAGAGATGCTCATTCCTACAGTAAGAATGGAAAGTGAGAGGAGAGAGAAAGAAGGAGGCCTCCTCACTCCATACCCTTGTGCCCATCTCCAGGATGAACCTGGCAAGACAAGGCTAAAGAGACCACAGCCACCCAGCCCCCTGAGTAGCTGGGATTACAGGTGCGTGCCACCACACCTGCCTCGTTTTTGTAATTTTTTTTAGTAGAGACAGGGTTTCGCTATGTTGGCCAGGCTGGTCTCAAACTCCAGACCTCAGGTGATCCGCCCACCTTGGCTTCCCAAAGTGCTGGGTTTACAGGCATGAGCCACCACACCTGGCTCAGAAGTTGCACATCTGCCGTGGAGGCGGCCAGGGTGTCAGATCCCAGCTCCAGTGTCAAGAAAGCCCTTTTCAGGCCCTTGCTTCTCTTTCTCCCTCTCCCCAACTCTAGTCCATCCCTGAAGAGATGGACAGCACTTCAGCTGTCACATGGAGGATGAGTTGCAGCAGGGAAGAAGAGACCCGCCACAACCTCCTGTCCCCACTGCAGGACGTGATTCTAAATAGGATAGATTTTTGATGATGTGATGATGGCTGGAAAAACTGTGGAGCCTGCCCAGGAGTTTTTCCAATATGTGGGGATGAGAGTTGGAGGAAGGGCAGGTTTGCAGATGCCAAGCCCAACTTATTCCGTACACTGGGTACAGGAAAGTTGGAGATAGAAGGGTGCAAGGCCTGTCCAAGGAACAAGCCTCTGTGCAGCTCTTAGGTGGAATATGCTGGGGGAGGTTAGAGGGTGATGATGAGTAACTGGCAAGAATGGATCACATTGGCCTTATGGGCCAGGTCAAAGAACCTGGAACTTACCCTGAGGGCAATGGAGAGCCATAGAGGGTTGTAGGCAGGGAGTGTCATGATCCAATTCATGTGCTCTAAAAGTTTGTTCCAGCTGTAACTATGGAGAGTGGGGCGGAGAGGCCAGAACAGACTGGAGAGGCCTGAACTAGGACAGAGGTGACAGAGTTGGCAAAGAGGGGATGAGCTGGTGCAAAATTAAGGAAATGAAACTGGCAAGCAATGCTATATACTAGTCTCAAGGCCCCTTGCTGCCCCAGTGAGTCACTGAGGCCTAGGGGAGGAGCTGAGCACCTACTGCACACCAGGCCCCATGCTGGGTCTCCCCACTTGTTCTCCCAAATAACCCTCAAATAATCCTCGAGACAGGAATTATCGTCCCCACACAGTCAGTGAGGAGATGGCCTCAGAGAAGCCTAGTTACTTGTCAGAGGCCCCATCCCTCTGGGCAGTGATGCTGCCAGGACTGGAATCCTAGTCTGCCCTGGGGCGGAGGCACAGTCCTGAGTCTACAGACCGACACATCTGCCAATAGCTGGGGCAGCATCTCTTGTGGAGGGCACCGTGTGTGGCTTCATGGTACCCCCTCCAGGTACACCCTCACCAGGGACGTTCAGAGAAACAGCCAAAGTGCCAGAGGATTGCTGGGGGTCCCAAACAACACAGCAGGGCACCAGACATGGTGCACACCGACAAGGACCCTGAGGGCAAAGTCGTGGGGGAAGCTGAGAACTTGGCCAGAGCTCCTTCCTGAGCAGAGTAAAGTGGGCAGAGACGTCAGCAGAAGGTGAGGGGGGCTCGAATCCTACACGTGCCCAACACCCTAACCAGGCAGAGCCATAGCAGCTGGCAGCCTGCACTGCCTCACTGCCAGTCTCCGGTGCTGGGACTCTTCCTTCTCTGCCCTTTGTGGTGGAGTTGCAGGTGACTACCTGTCCTTCATCTACTTGCTGAGGAACAGAGCAGGGCCAGCCAGGGCTGGACTACAAGGGGCTGCAAAGTGCCAGGCACGGTTCTGGGCTCATACCTGTAATCCCGGGACTTTGGGAGGCTGAGACATGTGGATTGCTTGAGCCCAGGAGTTTGAGGCCAGCCTGGGCAACATGGTGAACTTTCATACTTAACTCACCCCTCTTAATGATCCTTGGTACAAGTGACTGTTACTATACCCATTTTACAGATGAGCAAATGGAGAAACAGAGAGGTTAAGCAGCCTGCCCAGGGTTATACCACACCTAGCCACTGACCAGGCTGGGGCTTAAACCCAGGCAGTCAGGCTCCAGTATAACCACCGTACACCTGCACCCACCCATTCCTCCCACTTACCCCTCCTCAGCCTTCCCCTCTCTGTACCCCCTCCCCACCTTTCCCATCTCCAGAGATGCTTCCGCACCCATGGCACGAGGACCTGGGCCACAGGCACACTGGCCCACAGGAGGTCAGATGAGGGCTGAGAGCTAGGCCCATGAGTCCCACCCACCACAGCCTCACCATGTGCACAGACCACAAAGACACGGAGCCCTTCCCTTTGTCCCAGTTTAAAATGTCAGGCCACCCTCCTGAAATGTGCAAGAAGATCTAGGCGTGCAACTTGGTAACCCACTGTGACCACATTAAACCACTTCAGCTGTCCCTCCCTACCTCTCCCGCTACTGGCTTCAGGGTGGCCTCTATGGGAGGCTTCAGGGTAGCCCCCATTTCAGACACCATTGCTTTTCTCATCTTGGCCTGGTCAGTCCAGGCTCTCCTGCCTCCCAGACCAGTGGTCACTGTTGAACAGAAATGGAAGGAGGGCAGCTGTTCCCTGGACACAAAGAGGCATGAGGATGGGGTCTTGGGCCCAAAGGACAGGCCAGACTGGGTCTCAGCCTCTCCCACTCCTGCTGCTCAACTGTTCTTTGTCATTGCCATGGGGACTCTGCATCCCAGCCCACCAGAGGCTGAGGCAACCCATTCTTCTCGTTTTATTTTATTCTTTATTCATTTTGAGATGAGTCTTGCTCTGTCATTCGTGCTGCAGTGCAGTGGCGTGACCATAGCTCACTGCAGCCTCCAACTTCTAAGTTCAAGCAATCCTCCCACCTCAACCTCCTGAGACGTTGGGACTGCAGGTGTGCACCACTACAACTGGCTAATTTTTTGTTATGTCTTTTTTCTTTTTTTTTGAGACAGAGTCTTGCTCTGTCGCCCAGGATAGAGTGCAGTTGCGTGATATCAGCTCACTGCAACCTCCGTCTCCCGGGTTCAAGCAATTCTCCTGCCTCAGCCTCCTGAGTAGCTGGGATTACAGGCGCACACCATCATGCCCAGCTAATTTTTTTATTTCTAGTAGAGACCGTGTTTGACCATGTTGTTCAGGCTGGCCTCGAACTCCTGACCTCGTGATCCACCCGCCTCAGCCTCCCAAAGTGCTGGGATTACAGGCATGAGCCACCCCATCCAGCCTCATTATTCTCACTTTAAAGACAAGGCAGGTGAAGTCTGGAGAGGTAGGACCAGCTCAAGGGCACTCAGAGAGCTAGTGGCAAAGCCAGAATTCAGGCTTCAGTCTATTTCTATAGCAGTGGGTGCCCTGCCCCATGAGACCCTCCTAACACGTGCAGGAAAAGCCATTTCAGGTTCTGATGCCCTACGACACCCTGGACATGCCATCGAAGCAGAGAACACAAAGCCCGCTATTCCCCTCGGTAGATTTTCCGAACCACAACACCCATGATTTTCCCTTTCATTTGTTTTCCCACTGATCAACATGAAGACAACATAAAGAAAACATAATGAGAGGCTTCCCGAATTACAGACGGACCATAATGGCAGAGAAGTTGAACTATAGATAGAAGAATGCTGGCCTTCTCTCCAAGCTGCCCCCAGGATGGTCTGCTCGGGCAGGGCTGGCACCCTCTCATTAAGCAGCCTCATAGCCTTCCCTTGGGTCCTGGGAGGCAGTTGGGTGGGGTCTGGGGCATGGGTGAGGTTGTTAGCAGGGCTGGGTGGGGGGCACTTGCCAGGTACATCACATAAAGTTTTGAGGAGAGAGTTTTAGCATCCTTCTATCGTGGACAACATTTCCTCTGTTGGGGCAGTGGGCAGGGAGCTGGGGGCAGGACTGGGGTCAGGTTGTGGACAGGGGTCACCTGGGCTTTGGCAAAATGCCTGGCTGCCCTCTTAGGACAGATTCTTAGACATGGATGATGGATGTTCTGGGAGATCCAGAGGCAGGCAGTTCAGCACGATCGTTAGCTGACCTTAGCTGACCTTCCTTGGCTACTTACTGTACACCAGCCTGACGCTAAGCATTTTCCATCATGGTCCCATTTAATCCTCTTAATAACAATATACAGTAGTATTAGGATTGTCCTTATTGTACAGAGAGGTTAAGCAACTTGCCCAGGGTCACACAGCAGGTAAGAAGAAGAGAGAGACTGAACCTAGAACCTGTCTCTTATGCCTGTTGGTGTAACCACAACACTACACTGCTTACCCCAGAGGGCTAGGGAAGAGACCTATGGAGGGAAGTCTCCAGCAGGGAGCCAGCAGGCTCTGGGCTCAGCCCCATCTGGTTTGACAGGCCCTGGATATGGGAAGAGATAGATAATTGCTGGCTATGTTTGAGGAAGACAGGAAGCCAGTAGGGGAAGAGGGAGGGAGGGACAGCTGACATGGAGGACAGTGTTCACGATCTTCAGAGCCTCCTGGCAGAAGTGACGAGTTACATTCACTAAGATGCCGCATACCTAGGGGAAACGGGGACAGCTGGGACTAGTCCCCAGAAACAGGATCCAACATGGGGGAGGCTGCACCGTGTCTTAGCAGTAGTGCACATAACTGGTACCCATCAAAGGGGGTTGGTTAGAAAAGACAACATACCAGAAGTTGGCCGGGGGGCACAGGCTCCAGGGTCAGTGGGGGGTGGGGACTATGGGTCCCCTGAGTTGAGGACACCCAGAGCCACACATCCTTTGGGCTGCAGATCCTCAAGTTCATGGGCCTCCAGGGTTCCTAAATTGAAGGATCCCCAGGGTTATCGGCCCCAGAGCTGAGGGCACCCAGGGCCACAAATGCTGGCTCCTGGCCCATATCTCCTTCTAGCTTCTACTCCCCTGGCCAGAGAACCACCCCAGTGGTTACAAATGGGTTTGTGGCTAGTATCTGAGGGCAGTGAGGCTCTGGTTAGAGTGGGAGGGGTTCCACATGGAATCCAGACACTCTTGCCATCAACAGGGACCCCTGAAGATGGCATGAAATGCTCCTGGGTGGGTGGCTTACAGGATGATGTGGTCTTGTCAGAGGCGTTTGAACCAGACCAACTCCATTTTGAGTAGGGGCTGGGTAAAATAAGGCTGAGGCCTACTGGGCTGCATTCCCAGATGGTTAAGGCATTCTAAGTCACAGGATGCAGCACAAGATACAGGTCATAAAGACCTTGCTAAAACACGTTGCAGTAAAGAAGTCGGCCAAAACCCACCAAAACCAAGATGGCGACGAGAGTGACCCCTGGCTGTCTTTGCTGCTACACTCCCACCAGTGCTATGACAATTTACAAATGCCATGGCAATGTCAGGAAGTTACCCTATTTGGTCTAAAAAGAGGAGACATGAACAATCTACCCCTTGTTTAGCATATCATTAAGAAATAACCATATAAATGGGCAACCAGTCGGAGTCGTCATTCTTTTATTACTTGACTTTCTTTCCTTTTTTTTTTTTTGATGAAGTGCAGTGGTGCCATCTTGGCTCACTGCAACCTCTGCCTCCCCGGTTCAAGTGATCCTGGTGTCTCAGCCACTGAGGAGCTGGGATTACAGGCATGTGCCACGATGCCTGGCTAATTTTTGTGTTTTTAGTAGAGACAAGGTTTCGCCATATTGGCCAAGCTGGTCTCTAACTCCTGACCTCAGGTGATCCACCCGCCTCAGCTTCCCAAAGTGTTGGGATTATAGGCATGAGCCACCATACTTGGCCGTTACTTGCTTTCTTAAAAACTTGCTTTCACTTTACGGACTCGCCCTGAATTCTTTCTTGTGTGAGATCCAAGAACCGTCTCTTGGGGTCTGGATCGGGACCCCTTTCCAGAGTCTGAGATGGGGTCTTGGAGGGGTGTCAGAACAAAGGAGAGGGGCTGTGCCCTGTGGCCTGAGGGGAGCAGGATACTTCTGTAGGGGGTGTGGGAGAGGGGTGGTTCTTGACCAGAGCAGAAAGGAGGCAGCAGGCAGGAAAGACTGGAGCTAAGGCAAGATGGAATGGCTCCCTGCCCCAGATTGCCCTAGGCTAAGGGGCAGTGTCAGTCCTCCCTGCAGGGTTCCAGAGAGCCTGGTGGTGCTTAGTCTAAGGAGGCACGTCTAACACAGGAAGGACCGGCCATCTGGGAAGGTGACAGGTACCCTCACTGGGAGTCCTTCTTTAGGCCTGGAGGGACAATCACCAAGACTGCTGCAGGGGGTCTGCCCTGTCGTCTCTCCAGATACCCAAAGTGGAGGTCTTCTACTCACTGTCCACTAAGAGTCTGGCCACGCCTGCTACTCAGGGTGGCTGCCCTGGAGCTCCCGACCCTAGGAGTGGCCTGGAAAGCACGAGAAGGGACACAACCGCCAGTGGCAGCCTGGCCTGGACTCCCTGGGACCAGCCCCTCCAGGGAGCTACGTGAGTGACCGGAAGGCTAGCTTCTTTCTCCTGCATAATGCACTGCTGTTAATAAGGCCAGCGTTGTACACATTTACAGAACCTTTGATTTCACAATCACCAAGGGCCTTGCAAGTATTAATTAAGCCTCAAAGCCCCTGGAGCCTGGAGCAGATTCTCATTAACCTCGTTCGGCAGAGGCTATGTCTCTGCTTCCCTGCCAGAGCCTCATGGATGTAGCATGGCTCCAGCCCTGGGAGCCTGGCTGGCAGAGTTCCCTCCCCACGTTATGGGATGGCGGAGGTCAGGAAGGCTTCGGGGCTTCTAATAACTCCGTGACGCTCATGACAGAGCCCAGTTCAGACCAGACAGATCACAGTCTTCTATTAGAGTAGCCGACACAGAAAGGATTCCCGCTCCCTTTAGGCTTTATTGAGATCTAAGTTACACACCGCACGCTGCACCTATTGAGCGCGTTCCATCCAGTGGCTTTTAGTGTATTCACAGAGCTGTGCATCCGTCCCCACGATCAATTTTAGAACATTTCATTAACCCAGAAAGAAACCCTACATCCCTTGGCCATTTTCCTGGCATCCTCCCCAGCCCTAGGCAGCCACGGATCTACTTTCTGTCTCTAGAGATTTGCCTATTTTGATTTGTTTTTATTTATTTTTGTTGTGGTAAAATATCCTTAACATACAACTTTCCACTTTAACCATTTGCAAGTGTCCAATTCAGAGGCATTAAGTACATTCACCTTATGGTTCGACCGTCATGGACATTCATCTCCAGAGCTTTTTCATCTCCCCCAGCTGAAACTCTGTGGCATTAAACATCAACTCCCCGTGCCCCCTGCCCCTGGCAACCATCATGCTACTTTCTGTCTTTATGAATTTGACTACTGTAGGACCTCATATTAGTGGAATCATATAGTATTTGTTCTTTTGTGTCTGGCTTATTTCACTTGGCATAATGTGTGTGTGTGTGTGTGTGTGTGTGTGTGTGTGTGTGTTTTGAGACAGAGTTTTGCTCTTGTTGTCCAGGCTGGAGTGCAATGGCATGAGCTCAGCTCACTGCAATCTCTGCCTCCCGGGTTCAAGCAATTCTCCTGCCTCAGCCTCCTGAGTAGCTGGGACTACAGGCATGCACCACCATGCCCAGCTAATTTTTCTTTTTTTTTTTTTTGAGACAGAGTCTTGCTCTGTCACCCAGGCTGGAGTGCAGTGGCGCAATCTCAGCTCACTGCAAGCTCTGCCTTCCAGATTCACACCATTCTCCTGCCTCAGCTTCCCTAGTAGCTGGGACTACAGGCACCCACCACCATGCCTGGCTAATTTTTTTTTTTTTTTTGTATTTTTTAGTGGAGACAGGGTTTCACCGTGTTAGCCAGGATGGTCTTGATCTCCTGACCTCATGATCCACCCACCTTGGCCTCCCAAAGTGCTAAGATTAACAGGCATGAGCCACCGCACCCAGCCTAATTTTTGTATTTTTAGTAGAGATGGGGTTTCATCATGTTGGCCAGGCTGGTCTTGAACTCCTGGCCACAGGTGATCCACCCACCTCGGCCTCCCAAAGTGCTGGGATTACAGGCGCGAGCCACTGTGCCCAGCCTTGTTTTGTTTTGTTTTCTTTTGTGAGACAGAGTTTGGCTCTTGCTGCCCAGGCTGGAGTGCAATGGCATGATCTTGGCTCACTGCAACCTCTGCCTGCTGGGTTCAATTGATTCTCCTGCCTCAGCCTTCCAAGTAGCTGGGATTACACACTTGGCATAATGTTCTTAAGGTTCATTTTGGCCTGTTTTTAAGATATGAAATACTTCAAGCAAAATTACAGAAAACAATATACAACACATCCCCGTAATTTAACTCAGACATCTCGGACTTAACAAGTGTTAACATTTTGCCATAATATTTGCTTTTTGTTTCTTTTTGTTTGTTTGTTTTGCTAATGCCCTCCCCAGAGCTAACCAAGTTCTAAAGTTAACGTTTATCTTTCTGTTTTCTTTTTTTTAAAAATTTTTTCTTAGCTACCCTATTAACTGAGAAGTTAGTTATGTATGTTTCTTGTTCCTGTTTTTTTTTGTTTTATAACCTAAGTTTATATCCATAATCCCATACAGTACTATTTTGTGTTTTTAAAACATATACAAATGGTGTCATATATGTTCATCTTATCACTTGTTCTCTTAACATTATATTCTGAGATGTGCCCATCTCGACACACATAGCTCTGGTCTATTTGTTTTTCCTGCAGTACGTGATCTGACTATGTATGATCAATAATTATATGTCCTATGTAACATGGAATTACACATCCTACGTAACGTGGAATTTATCCTGGGATTTCTCACTTCTGAATTCTCACCAGAAAACCATGGTGATATGGTTTGGCTGTGTCCCCACCCAAATCTCATCTTGAATTATAGTTCTCATAATCCCCATGTGTCATGGGAGAGACCCAGTGGGAGGTAATTGAATCACAGGGGCAGGTTTTTCCTGTGCTATTCTCATGATAGTAAATAAGTCTCATGAGATCTGGTGGTTTTATAAAGGGCAGTTCCCCTGCACACGGTCTCTTACATGCTGCCATGTAAAATGTGCCTTTGCTCCTCCTTTGTCTTTCACCACAATTGTGAGGCCTCACCAGCCATGTGGAACTGTGAGTCCATTAAACCTCTTTTCCTTTATAAATTACCCAGTCTCAGGTATTTCTTCATAGCAGTATGTCTTTCTTAACAGCATGAGAACGGACTAATACACAAGGCGACTCCTGTCTCACCTAGGCAGACACAGACACCTCCTGAGCAGAGGAAGAGCAACCTAGCAAGAAGTTGAACACATAAGTGGGCCCAGGACTTCAACTCCTCCACCACTACCCAGCTCTGTGATCAGAGCTGTGAGCGGCACATCTGGTGTAGGGACAGCACCTCATGGTTTTCATTTCAATTTCCCCAATGACTAATGATGTTGAATGGCTGTGTTTTATTACCAGTTAACCCTGTGGCAAATGGCCCAGATACAGATGCCCGTTTCCTGGGATGCTGGGAGCTCCCGACCACCATGAGACCTCTGTGAGGGAGGGCTGCAGGCCCAGGGCTGTCGCAGGACCCCCACTGTGCTCAGCATGAGTGGTGCTCACCACCCCTCCATGCTCAGTCCCTCACCTGTGACAGGCCAGCTGCTGGGTGACACCTGGTTCAAGCAGTACCAGGTGCTGAGAATTCCTCTGACCATCCGTAGTGGCCTCTCTTGGGACACAGATCCACTTGTAGTATCAGGAGTTGGGCCTTCCTCTATAGTAAGCCATTGGGTGGAGCTGCCAGTGCTAAAAGCCCATGCCAAAGGTGCTGTGCTGCCTCCCACGAGCTCCACTCCAAACTTGTCAGGAGAGGGGTGCTGCCCCATTGAATGGCTGGGGCCTCACAAAGAGGGGGAGTGTCTGCCTCTGCACCTGAAGTGGGCTCCCCAGTGACTCACTATCAGGTCCTGTCACCCTGTCCCACCTCCCAGCTCCTGCTGGCAAGAGCCCCAAGGGAGGCTGCAGGCAGTTGGGCCCCAGCCTTCACCCTACCATCCAGAGAGAGCCACACTCAGGTTTCTCACCCCTCCCCCATTGTCCTGTGTCTGACATTGACCACAACCCCAAGTGGTACCCCAATGAGGCCCCAGCTTCACCCAGGTTTGACGCTGGAAGTGCTTGGTGGCCATCGAGAAGGCCAGGGGCAGTGGCTCATTTGATCTGCTGGGGTTCCCTGACACACTGGAACCCCAGGACACCTTCCCTCCCCTGTGGGCCAGCAGAAGCCCTGGGGGCTGAGGGCCCATCTGTCTGGCCACCTTCCTCTGTAGGGGCATGCAGCCAGGGGTATTGCCACTCCTCCATGCAGGGCCCAGGTAGCACCTGAAAGACACGGAGGAAAGCCCAGAGGATCTTTGAGGGAGTGATTGAGCCTCAGGGCAAGGCCACACCACCCCCAGGCCGTGCATCTCACAACTGCAACTCCCAGGTGGTGCCAGGGGGCCTGGGGGAGTGTTTGCTGCACAAATACACACAAAGATCACAGCCTCCCTCCTCAGGGCACACCCCACCTGGTTTCCCCACATTCCTCTGCTCCTGAGGCAAGTGGCAGCCACCCCAGGGGACCTCCCAGCAGGGCTGCAGGAGGCATGAGGGGCACCCTGCAGGCTCCACCTGAGTTGCTGGCAGGACTTTGTGCTCCAGGTGCAGGGATCCCCAGCCTGACCATCTGGCCTGTGGCCAAACACCTCCTCACTGAGCCTCCACCCCAGATTCCTCAGGCTGCCCATCCATTCAGTGCCTGGCTCCAGTGTTCACTGTCTAAGCCCCAGGGGAGTGCCCTGGACTGAGAATAGCAGCTACACCCACAGCTCCCCACCCTGTGCCAGGCACAGCCCAGCTCCTCACAAACCTTATTTCCTGGTATTGGGGCAGAGGCAAGGCCTCTGTCTCCACTCTGGCTTTGGACTCCCCGCCTTTGTTATCTGAGCCTGGACCCCTGCACCAGGACAGTTCCCCCCACTCCAACCCTGTGACTGCTACTGCTGCATTAGCCTGGCTAACATGAAGGCCTTGTCCACCCACCAGGCCTGACTGGGCAGGCTCTCTTCTCTCAGGGATTTGATGTGCAAGGGGAAGAGAGCCCCACTGGTGGTGCCACAGGGCAAGGAACAGGACAAGGCGGTGGCAGTGACCAGGGCAGTGACCACTGGGTGTACCCTGCAGTGCAGCCTAGAAGGCTGAAGCGTTGAGGTCCCTGGGAGCCCTCAGAGCCCATGCGGACAAGGTTGACCATTTCTAGCCAGGGCCTTGCTGGCTGTTCCTCCCCTCGGGATCTCCATTTCATATTATATCAAATAAAGGGTTTGGTGGATGTGTCTAAATGCCCTTCCAGCTTTTGGAAACACTGAGACTGAAACCCCGGATGGTCCAAAAGACTCGTGAGTGGCTCACAGGCCAGGAGCCATGGCCAAATAATCACATTCCTCACAATCAAATGAAATTCTCCCAGCTGGCCTGTTGTAGATCTCGGGTCGAGATTCATGCACTGTAAACACTTGGTATCAACTGGCTGACAAGTTGCAGCCTGCACCAGAGAAGCAAGAGGGAATGGCTTCCATCTATCTTCCCAAAGCCAACTCAGAGGGTCTGTGCCATGTCTCAACCCTGGCAGGCCCAGACTGAAGGCACGAGAAGGGATTTACAGTCCCTTGTGATCAGGGGCCAGAATCAGCTCAGCAAGGTGGAGTGAGTCTCGTGGGCCTCTAGCAAGTGGCACAGGGGCTTGGGATCCAGGCCTCCAGGCTTCCCCGCACATCCCCGGTGCTGTCCCCTCCACACCACAGAGACCCACAACCCCTGCCCCACTGCTCCTTCGGCCTCTTCTTCTCTGCCCCGTGGCCTCACATAGTGTTTTGAAGGTGAACTCTGCTTACAGTGATACAGTGAATGCCATTTTGAGGTCACCTGTGGACGGAGCTTTCTGTAGATCAGTGTAAATGACAGAAACATGCCTGGCCAGTGCTATACTCGCCATGCATAACCAGAAAAAGGTTGTAGGATGCAAAGGCTCAGTGATCACAGCTGAGACCCAACTCCTCCTCGGCAGGGATCAAGTTCAGACTTTCAACCTCCTCACTGGGCGGTTTCCTCTCCCCTGCCCTCCTGTCCCTGAGGATGGGGGTCTCCAAAAAAACCTGAGTCCCTTCCTTCCTAGAAGTTCAAAGTTGTGGTCCCAGGGAGTCCACAGCCCGAGGAATTCAGGGCAAGAAGGGATCATGTGCCCTTGTTTCACAGGTGACTAACAGCCTCCCGGAGCCTGTCCAGGGTGAGAGCTGTCAGACATGAGTCAGTGGTTTCCTGCTGGACAGGGGAGGACAAAGCAGTCCCCACCCGCACCTGGCGGTTGCACACTGGCTGTTCCACAATGGCGGTGGATGGGTGGGCGGGGAGATGCATGCCCTGGCCCCACCGCCACCTCACAGTGCTTGTTCCAAGCTTCGCCCCTGAGCCCAAACACCTATCCCCCATCCCTCCCACCATCCCTCCATCTATTTACGCACACAGTGTGTGGTGGGAACTGGTGAGAGCAGCATTGCTGAAGCCATGAGAGGAAAGGGTTGGGGGCACAGGATGTGCTGACTGTCCTCTGCCCTCACCCCACATCTGTCCTTCCCTGTCCTCCTGACACGCTGCGCTGGTAGACCCTCCCTCACCTCCTCCTAATAAGCTTCCTGGGCTCTAAACCACTCTCCATGTTGCCTGCCAGGGATCTTTCTAAAACACAAACCTTGGCGGGTATAGGTGGTGGCTCACACCTGTAATCCCAGCCCTGTGGGAGGGCGAGGCAGGAGGATTGCTTGAGGCCAGGAGTTCGAGACCAGCCTGGGCAACATAAGACCCTGTCTCTTAAAAAAAAAAAAAAAAGAAAAAATCCTGGATAGGATTTAACAAGTGTCCCTCTTGTTAAATACTGTCTAAATCCCTTGGCAGGGAATGGGAGGCTTCACAACTGGATCCAACCTGCCTGAGTCATCTCTGGCTCCTAGGAGACATTGATAATGTTGATGAATGAATGGATGGATAAATGCATAGCACACCCCAAACTCTGGAGGGGCTCACACCCTACAGATTGTACCACCTCCTAACATCAGGGATCCTGAGTCACAAGCAGGGCCAGCTGGAAAGGCCAGGCCCCAGCAGTAATGGGTAGGTATATGGGCGTTGACATTGTCCTCTAGCCCTGGCACTGGCCCATAGCTCCTTCCAGTGGGGAATGGGCCTAGATCAGTATCCTTCCACCCAGGAGGGTCCTCAGGGCTCTAGGGCCCTCAGTTCTGCGGGTCCTTCCTGGGAAGTCTGCTGGGGGACACCTCCCTGGAACAGGTCTCTGAGCCAGTGACTATGACTGCTTCTGGGGGCCCTGACACCAGCTCAGATACTTAGTTATGCAAAAGCGAGTTTCATGAGAGTTGGGCTGTAATATGGGACGGTGGCCTCTTCAGGTGCAGCGGGATTTTTTTCCAATGCTGCGCTAGAGGTTCCCTCGGGCCCTGCTCAATATTTCCCACCCCTGGGGCATTCCTGGGGCCAAGAAGCTTCCTTAGAGAATGCAGATTCCTGACACTGTCTTCAGGAAGTATTTCTAGGACACCCCTCCCTCTTTGTCCTGGGCCCAGGGAGTGCAGGCCTCAGGGCTTTGGTTGTAGTCACCAGCCCGGTAAACCCAATGGGAGACTCAGTTCTGAAGCTTCCGATGCAGTTTGTAGCCAGCGAAGAAATGCTATGTGGAAGCCTCATACATGCTGATGGGAATGGCAAATGGAATGATGGCTTTAGAAGATACTTCAGCAGTTTCTTTAAAAGTTAAACATTTCCCCTGACATGGTGGTGCACACCTGTAATCCCAGCTACTCAGGAGGCTGAGGCAGGAGAATCACTTGAATCTGGGAAGAGGAGGTTGCGGTGAGCCAAGATAGTGCCATTGCACTCCAACCTGGGCGACAGAACGAGACTCCATCTCAAAAAAAAAAAAAGTTAAATATTTCTATTCTGCTGTATTGGCCTAAAGAACAACAACAACAAAACATTAAAAATATATCTATTACATGACCCAGCCTTTCCACTCCTAGGTACTGATTGATTGATTAATTGACTGACTGAGACAGGGTCTTGCTCTGCCACCCAGGCTACAATGCAGTGGTGTAATCATAACTTACTACAGCCTCGAACTCCCAGACTCAAGCAATCCTCCTGCCTCAGCCTCCTGAGGAACTAGGACTACAGGCTCATGCCACCTTGCACAGCTAATTTTTAAATATTTTGTAGAGAAGTGGTCTCACTGTGTTGCCCAGGCTGGTCTGGAACTGCTAGCCTCAAGAGATCCTCCCACTTCTGCCTCCCAAAGTGCTGGGATTATAGGCATGAGCCACCGCTCCCAGCCTTCACTTCTAGGTATTTACCCAAGGGAAATAAAAGCATATATTCACACAGACCCTTGCATATGAACATTCATAGCAACTTTATTTGTAATAACCCCAAACTGGAATCAACCCAAATATCCATCAACAAGTGAAGAGTTAATAAATTGTGGTATAATCTATGCAATGGAATACTACTTAGCAATGAGAAGAAATTAACTATTAACATACACAACAAGGATGAATCTCAAAATAATTACACTGAATGAAAGAACAAATAAAAATAGTACATAGTAGATAATTCCATTTATTTAAAATTCAGAAAATGCTAACTCATCTACAGTAACAGAGAGCAGCAGATGGGTGGTTGCCTGGAGACGGTGGAGATGGGAGGCAGAGATCACAAAGGGACAGGAGGAAACTTCTAGAGCTGATGGATGTGTTCATTATCTTGACGGTGGTAGTGGTTTCACAGGTGTATGCATACATATGTTAAAATTCATCAGATTGTACATTTTAAGTATGTGCAGTTTACATATTTCAACTATACCTTAATAAAGTTGTTTTTGTTTTTGTTTTTAGAGACAGGATCTTGTTCTGTTGCCCAGGCTACAGTGCAGTGGTGTGATCATAGCTCGCTGCAGCCTCAAACTCCTGAGCTCAAGCAATCCTCTCACCTCAGCATCCTGAGTGGCTGGGACTACAGGTGTGTGCCACCATGCCTACTTTTGTGAAGTTTTGTAGAGAAGGAGTCTCATTTTGTTGCCCAGGCTGGTCTGGAACTCCTGGCCTGATCCTCGCCGCTCAGCCTCCCAAAGTGCTGATATTTCACACATATGACACTGTTCAGGGGTTCTGAGCAGGTCTCTGGCCTGATGACTGTGCAAGGGAGACTCTTTCCCTACCCAGCCCCATGGCCTTGTCCTTCCCATTCAGCTCCAGCCTTACATGAGCTGGTCTTTCTTGGGGGAGCTGGTTCATACAGGCAGGTGAGAACTCCTCCCCTGCCTAGATCAATCAGGGAACAGTGCAGAGGACAAATATAGGAAGCCCTGGGGGAATCAGTCTTTGGGGATCAAATCTAGGAGAATAATGCCCCAAAATGATGCCCACCAAGCTGCTATGTTGGTAGCTAGAGACACATGTGTACCAAGGGCCAAAAGTCTTTGCACATAGCAGCATATTTGTGGGGAGGAGCAGCCAAGAGCCAGAGGCACTGTCCCAGGGGAATAGGCCTGAGCTGGAGGTAGAAGCACTGTCCAGTGATGATCAAATGATTTCCTGATGCCACAGGCAGGCAATCATTTATGCAACACCTCTTTCAAAACCCAAGTGACACCCACGGGGGCTGTTTGCCTTGTTCATCCTTGAGCAGAGGCAGCTGTGAGCTGGTTGTTCTCAGATCTCTTCCCAGCTGGGTTAGTAACTTGTTTTCCACCAAAGGGCTCCTCAAAGTTCAGCCTCTTCTAGAAGGTACCTCTTTGCACCTTTTTGGGGGATAGACCCCCTAATGTCACATTGCCTTAAAATTTCTCAAGGTGGCACCCCAAAGTGAAGTCCTAGAAACTCACTTCGAAGCCCACAGATTTTAGCTTAGGAAAGTTGCTAAGGCTCTTGGCATCCTCCATCGCAAAGGATCTAAAATAAAGTCCATTTTCTTTTTGCATTTCACAGTGTGTTTAAGGTAGCTGCTGCATGCGGAGCCCTGTACTAGACGCCTTGGGGAAGGCAGATGAATACCCTACTAGAGGGAGGCTTGCGCACTTGCTCACTGACTGCCACAGCCTTCAGAGCCAAGCCCAGCAAGGGTCCCTGGGGACATGGAGAGTGGGTGGAGTGGGTGTAAGGAGTGGAAGTCTCGGGACTTCTCTCAAAGAACTCACAATCCCATAGAGGCATGAAGAGGCAAACACAATGCAGGGTGCTTTATGCACTGCTGGAAGAATGTTCCAGAACAGGTGTACAGGAAGAAGGTGGGAATAGCACCTGTTTTATTTCATTCTCATTCATAACTGACTCTTCAGCAGAATTCAATGTGCTGGTCTTTCTGTTGGGAGTGCCAAGTGTCAGGGCAGGCTTTGTTGGGAGGTGCCATTTGAACAGTTTCTTGAATAATAAACAAAGCTTTGCCTGGCCGATAAAGGGAGGAGGGGCAGTCCAGGCCAAAGAAACAACATGAGCGAATCTCAGAAAACATCTTATGATGTAAGATAAGAAGTGCCTTAAAAGAAATACTAACTTTGCTATGGGAATTCAAAGAATTCCAGAGAAATTCCCAGATTACAAAAGATGCAGTGATGTTTGCCTCTTGATACCTGAATGTGTGCCTCTGAGTCTGGCACTGGCCTAATTCTCCTCCCTCCACCTCTGTAGGGAGGAGACAGCTCATGCTAAAAGCCCTTAGAAATGTTTTCCTCCAAAGACACACCGATTTCCCACTGGGTAATTAGGATGTAGTTGAAGCTTCCTAGAATGTTTGCGGTCTCTGAAGGATACAACTGCGGCAGGCCAGGGATTGGGACTTCTTAATTGATATATTTAATCCACATTTGAATCTCATTTTTCATTTGGCAAGGGCACATGCCTTTTTTTGCCATCTGGATGAGCTTGTTTAAAAATTCATCTATGCGGCCGAGGAGGGTGGATCACCTGAGGTCAGGAGTTCAAGACCAGCCTGGCCAACATGGTAAAACCCCGTCTCTACTAAAAAAAAAAAAAAAAATTAGCTGGGTGTGTGGTAGACACCTGTAATCCCAGCTACTTGGAGACTGGGGCAGGAGAATAACTTGAACCCAGGAGGCAGAGGTTGCAGTGAGCCGAGATCGTGCCATTGCACTCCAGCCTGGGCAACAAGAGTGAAACTCTGTCTCAAAAAAAATAAAATAAATAAATAAATCATCTGTGCATGTATACAGGTAAAATGGCCAAAGTGCTGCATTTGATTGGAAAATGGCTTCATTCTATAATATACTCTCTAATGATTTAGGATCAGAGGACTTTTCATTCTTCCAGACCTCGACTGCTCTATGGCCAATACAGTGTTTTCCAACCTGCTCCTGTCCCAACCTGATTCTGAAATCTAGAAGGGCTTCTCTGGGCTGGGACTTTCCAATGCACACTGTTAGGGTGGACATGACCAGCCTGCCTGGCCAGACCTCACCTTCCAGGGATTTTGTGTAAGGGCCATGGTGACAGAAATGACTGCAGTAAGCTCAGGGAAGGACAGGAGGCTCCCTAACCAATACCAAATGGGGCTGAGGGGACAGGAGGCTGCAGTGCCAGCTGACCCTGAGTGTTGGGAACCTTCGCTGGGGAGAGAATGGCATCCACATTCTCTCATTAAAACCCTCTGGTGGGCCAGGCGTGGTGGCTCATGCCTGTAATACCAACACTTTGGGAGGCCGAGGCGGGTGGATCACTTGAGGTTAGGAGTTCGAGACCAGCCTGGCCAACATGGTGAAACCCCATCTCTACTAAAATACAAAAATTAGCCGGGCATGGTGGCCTGCACCTGTAATCCCAGCTACTCAGGAGGCTGAGGCAGGAGGAGAATCACTTTAACCGGAGAGGCAGAGGTTGCAGTAAGCCGAGATCACGCCATTGCACCCCAGCCTAGGTGACAGAGTGAGACTCCATCTCAAAAACAAACAAAAAAACAAAACCCTCTGGTGTCAGGGAGGGCTATGGTGACCCTGGCCAGGTGGTGGGTGGCCAGGTGGGGGACTGTAATGGAGGGGATGGAGAGGTTAGAACTGACTCCGTGAAAAGTCTGCACTGCCCCCAGGAGACACTTATTCTAGCTCCCCACAGTGCAGAGGAGCACCCTAGCTTTCTGGTCTGGGAAGCTGGTCCCTCCAGGATAGGCATGTACCACTGGCTTCTAGATCCAAGTGGGAGGGTTTTCCCTAGAGGCCTGGCTCACAAGCCAGAGGCTACCCCAAGCCACTTGCAGTTAAGCCACCCTCACAAGCCAAATGGCAGCACTCCCAGGGATGCTGCGGTGCAGAGGCCATGAGTCCAGGCTCCCCCAGGGGCCTTTCATGCTCCCCGGCACTGGTACTGGGTCATGTGCCTCCCCTGCCATTGGCATCTGGCCCAGCTTGGTTAAGCTACAGGACTCCCATCTCTAGGAGCAAACATTTAGCTGGTAGCTCAGGGGTTGAAAAAGGATGAAGAACTCTGGGCATAGGCACACAAAACTCAGCTGCTGCCGTAACCTAGACCTTAGGCCAGATTGGATGACTAGGCTTCTGTTTTATCCCAAGGACCCAGCCCCACCAGGCAGTAAGAGGGAAGAGAATTCATGTGTATTGAGTACCCTACGTGCCGAGCACTGTGCTAGCCCCTTTACCTTCATGTTCTCATTTAATCCTCCCAATCATGCCATGGGGTAGGCGAGGTTACACAGCAAGATCTGCCAACTTCTGTTTTACAGGATATAATTGCTGAAAACAAGCAAAAATGCTGGATGAAACATGAAAAACACTTCGTTAGAAGCAACGAAGAACTGGCAAGAGAAAAAGGAATAAGGTCAGAATCTAAGGAGAGGTAAGAACCTAGACAAGTAGGAAGCACTGAAGTCATTTTGGCTCTGTGGGTGTTTGCTGATATATAAGTTTGCTGATATATATACATATATCAAGTTTTGGTTTTTTTGTTTGTTTTGTTTGTTTGTTGTGTGTGTGTGTGTGTGTGTTTGATATGGAGTCTTGCTCTGTTGCCCAGGCTGGAGTACAGTGGTGTGATCTCGGCTCACTGCAACCTCTGCCTCCCAGGTTCCAAGAATTCTCACGCCTCAGTCTCCTGAGTAGCCGGGATTACAGGCACCTGCCACCATGCCCAGCTAAGTTTTGTATTTTTAATAGAGATAGGGTTTCACCATGTTGCCCAGGCTGGTCTCAAACTCCTGACCTCAAGTGATCTGCCCCCTTGGCCTCCCAAAGTGCTGGGATTACAGGCGTGAGCCACCACACCTAGCCAAGAACCTCAGTTTTAATGAGCTTGTGGGCCAGTGTGACAAATGTCAAATCTCAAGGCCTGTCCCCAGTGGGGAATCTATCAGGAGGCTCTCCTAGATTAAGCTGGCACCCTAACAGGTCTCCCTGCCTTGAGAATGCAAGAGAAGAGGGGAGGAGATGTCACTGAGATGTTGTAACCACAAGCTGGCCATCATTTAGATTGGCGGCCCAAGTTCACATCATTTGGGTGATTCATAAAACCTCTACTCATGAATTTAAAGTACCCCTGGGGCCAGGTGCGGTGGTTCATGCCTGTAATCCCAGCACTTTGGGAGGCCAAGGCAGGCGGATCATTTGAGGCCAGGAGTTCAAGACCAGCCTGGCCAACATGGTAAAATTCCGTCTTTACCAAAAATATAAAAATTAGTCAGGCGTGATGGCACGTGGCTGTAATCCCAGCTACTCAGGAGGCTGAGGTAGAAGAATTGCTTGAACCCAAGAGGCGGAGGCTGCAGTGAGCTGAGATTGTGCCACTGCACTGCGGCCTGGGTGACAGAGAGAGACTCTGACTCAAAAAATAAAATAAAATAAAATAAAATAAAATAAAATACAATAAAATAAAATAATAAGGTACCCCTGGACTGCTAATGCCCCCAGCACCTGGTAGAGGGACCCATCATCCTTTCTGGGGAGAGGCATATTCATCCTAGGCCTCAGTTAAGTACCCACCAATAAGTTTTCAATTATACTCGGTGGTATATAAGCCCCAAATAAGTCAGCTACAAAAGGAAACCTGAGAACCAGGAGAAACAACAGACAGCAGACATAGACCTACAACAACTTGAGATCATGGAATTATCTAGCATCGATTAGAAAACATACTTACCATGTGTAACAAAATAAAAGACAAGCTTGAAAATACCTTTTGGGTGTAGAAAACTATAAAGAGTGACCTAACAGATTTGAGAAGGAAGCAAATTTTCAGCAGTCTTGAGAAAGGGGTATATTTTTCAGAGGTGAAAAAGATATCATAACTGAAATTTTAAAATGCAGTGGAAAGGACAGTTTGTGAGCTGGCAGATGGTTTAGAAAAAAGCAATGGGGGCCAGGCACGGTAGCTCTTGCCTGTAATCCCAACACTTTGGGAGTCTGAGCTAGGCGGATCACTTGAGGTCAGGAGTTCGAGACCAGCCTGGCCAACGTGGTGAAACTCCGTCTCTACTAAAAATACAAAAATTAGCTGGGTGTAGTGTCAGGCACCTGTAATCCCAGCTTCTCGGAAGGCTGAGGCAGGAGAATGACTTGAACCTGGGAGGTGGAGGTTGCAATGAGCTGAGATCGCACCACTGCACTCCAGCCTGGGTGACAGAGACAGACTTTGTCTCAAAAAAAAAAAAAAAAAAAAAAAAAAAAAAAATTGGCCAGGCATGGTGATGTGGGCTTGTAATTCCAGCTACTAGGGAGGCTAAGGCACGAGAATCACCTAAACCTGGGAGGCAGAGGTTGCAGTGAATCGAGATCACGCCACTGCACTCCAGCCTGGGCAACAGAGCAAGACTCTGTCTCAAAAAGAAAAAAGCAATGGAAAACAGCACAGAGAGACCAAAAGACAAAATATATGGAAGAAAAATTAAGAGACGTGGAAGAGATCAGCCTATGATTAGTAGGAGTTTTAGGAGGAAAGAAGAGGGAGAATGGATGGAGAGAGGCAATATGTGAAGAGATATTGGCTGAGAATTTTTCCAGAATTGATAAGACACACCACTCATAGATGTTAAGAATCCTAAGGAATTCCTACCAGGATTTTTAAAAAAGAAGAAAAGAAAGAAATACATATTTAAACGTGTATCATAAATTGCAGAATACACAGACATCACTCACATATGAGAGAGAGAGAGAGAGAGAGAGAGAGAGAGAGAGAGAGAGAGAGAGAGAAAACCAGAGGGAAAATGTCAGTATACCTTAGACTAACAGCTGATTTGTCAACTTCCACATAGAAAGGTAGGGAGGGATGACCTGACACCCTAGAATTCTTTATCCAGTGAAAATATCTTCCAGAATGAGCACCAAACAAACATATTGTCAGAAAAATGATAACTGAGAATATATAATTAGTGAACTCTTATTAAATGATATTCTAAAGGATGCACATTAGGTGGAAGGAAAGTGATCCCAGATGGAAGATCTAGGATGCAAGAAGGTATGAGGAGCTATGAAAATGGTAAATATGTGGGTAGAGCTAGGCAAACATGGACTATATAATATAATAATCACTCTAAGGTTTTCTGAAGTTACAACAAAACAAGAGATAATGAAAATATGCAGAGTCAAGATGGTGGGAAACAGTTAAAATGCTTTAAGGTCTTGCAATACCGAAGAGGAAGGTAAAGTGATTGACTAACTTTAGACCTTGATAAGTATGCATGTGGTAATTTCCAGGGCAGCCACTAAAAAGAAAAAGAAAAAGAAACACCATGTATAACTTTCAATTTGTAGAGGAGAAAAAAGACAATAACAAAAAAATTAATGCAAAAGAAAAACAAGAAAAAGAGAGAAAAATGGCACAAAATAGAACAGTGGATTCAGGATCACGTAGTATGTGTGTGACAGAGCTGGGCCTTGTTCCCTGTTCCATGGAGCTTTGGAAAGTTGTCCCCTACCCCTAGAGTACTCCAACTGTCTCCTACCCCTAGAATACCCCAACTGTCTCCTGACACAGCCCCCAGCACTACTTGTCTACTGTACCTGTCTGAGCACCACCAGGCTTCACACCCACCACTTCCTCTGCTCCCCGCTCAATGCTGGGATCCCTGAGGCCAGAGACTCAGACTATGGCAGGGGCTTATCCTGGGCGATGAGCTAATGACTATGTGTGGCCCTCTTAAGTGTCTGTACTTCTGTCACAGTCACCTGGGTTTTGCCTAACCCTGTCTTGAAGTTTGATACCTGCTAGTACTGTTGACCCACCTCCCCTTTCCTCTTTACCCCAGTTCTACTGGTGCCTGGATTCTGAACTTGTAAGCTCTCACCTGAGCCTTTGCAACAGCCTCACAACTGGTCTTCCTGATGCCACCTGACTCTTCTGATCCACTCTTTAAGAATGCTGAGGCATTGCTGCTCTTTGGCTCAGAAATGATCCATCCTATGAGAAGGCCCAGAGTCTGAACAGACAACATTAACAATGATCATCTGTTGGGCACTTACTGTATGCAGGCACCTACTGTGCACATCACAAGCAATATCTTCACTTACTCCTTACAGCTACCCTTTGAGTTGGTTTTACTGATGAGGAAACTGAGGCTTTGAGAGAGGAACCAACTTGCCCAAGGTTGCCCATCTATGAAGCAGTAAAGCTAGATCTACATGTCTGACTCAGAGAGGTCATGCCCATAAAGCATTAAGTTGGCTTTCAAGGATGTTGATAAATTGATCCCAAGCCAATATCTTAGCCTCATCATCCCTATATTCACCTATATTAGGCAACACAGGCCATTTGTTATCCCCTGAGCATGCCCTTGTTGATCTCCACTCCCTACCTTTGCTCACACACGTTCCTCCTCCTGAAATTTCCTTCTCTCGTTTCTATCCTTCCAGAAGTCTTGTCCTAAATGTCTCCTCCCCAGGGAAGATCTCATTCCTTTAATGATTGTCAGAGCCTTGCATTACACTCAAGCATGTTCATGTGTCACCTTCTCTAGTGGGCAGCAAGTTAATTGGGAGCCGAGACCAAGCCTGATTCATTCTCGGCTCCTCAGAAGTGCCCCGTACTGTGCACGGCACGCATGTTTTCTGAATTCTTTCAATCCAGTTCACGCAGACAGGTAGAAGCTGCACACAAGCAGATCCTTTCCCGAGCAGCACAGCTTAGAGGATGTGGCACGTTTTGCGGAGCTTGGCACGTGGGGCATTTGTGCATGTGCTGTGTAATCATCCCAGCCACATACCCTTTCTGTGTATGGTGCAAAGGAGACATTCTTGTGGGCAGAGGCGCTCCCGGGAGGTGTAAGCTCTGAGCTCAGGACCTCTTTTCGGTGGACACTCTTATTTCTCTTACCTTCAGAAATGAATGCCAGCTTTATTAACCCCAAGCCTCCATCCCTGACAGGGGCATGCATCTCACAGTGTCCTTCCCAGAACTTATAGGAAAACTGTAAACTGCAGCTTGCAAACCTCCCAGCTTCTCCTGCCAAAACTTGGACATGGGCAAATCACACTGAGAAAATCCATACTGGCCGGACGCAGTGGCTCACACCTGTAATCCCAGCACTTTGAGAGGTCAAGGTGGGTGGATTGCCTGAGCTCAGGAGTTCGAGATCAGCCTGGGAAACATGGCGAAATCCCATCTGTACTAAAAATACAAAAAAATTAGCCAGGCGTGGTGGTGCTCACCGGTAGTCCCAGCTACTTAGGAGGCTGAGGCATGAGAATCACTTGAACCCGGGAGGCGGAGGTTGCAGTGAGCCAAGATCACATCACTGCACTCCAGCCTGGGCAACAGAGCAAGACTCTGTCTCAAAAACAACAACAATAACAATCCATATAGATTTGGGCGGTGTGGAGGATGCCAGATGAAGAGGAGATATGATGGAATGAGGAAGAGTCAGACCTGTCTGTGCCCAGGAGTTTACAATTTAAGTGGGAAGATAAGACACATGGGAAAGCTATGCAGAGGGAAATGAGATGATGCTTAATTACCAGTTTCAGGTCACAGGTGAAGAGGTTTTGCAAGACTGAGCCTTGCAGACAGGCTTAGCACATGGAAGGGTGGCCAAGCCTGAGGGGTGACAGGGCAGGAAACAGGCCTGCCCACCTCACAGAAACTGGGATCCAAGCTGGGTCTTGGTCCCCTGAGAGGAAGGGCATTCGTGCATGCAGAGCCGAGGGTTAGGAGAAGAGTATTCACCTAGTAAAGGGTGTGGGTGTCCACCCTGGCTGGGTGGACAGAGACTCAAATGAAAAGGCTGGGAAAAAGGTTGGAAATTGGCCAGGTTGAGAGACTTAGGTCCTGAAGGGGTCAGCAAGGCATTGTGGAGGGCCTGCTGCAAGCAGAACTGAAGGAAGGTACATCCAGGCAGCCTTTACTTCCTCTCCTCCACAGCCTTGGTGCTGTGAACTGACACCCAAACCCTCCAGGAGCACTCCCTTTCTAGACCCAACAAAGGGCAGAAGAAAAAAATAAAGCCTGGATCCATTTGAAAAGGGGCCAACCAGCCCCTCCCAAACCTAGTTCTTTGACTTGCACCCAAGACTTAAATACACCCTTTGAAACTCCTCATCCATTGAAGTTCCTTTCCTTTGAAACCATAAAAGAATGTAGGGCTGCATTTTGCCTTGGTGGTAGGAAAATTCCACATGCAACTTGCAGCATTTACAGGGTGGAGACTTCTGTCCTGGGAGCAGGAGGTCTGAGCCCAGGCCTTTCCACAACAGTGACAGCCAGGGGCCTGGCAGTGCAGCCCAGAGGTCGAGGCATGTTCTGGAGTCAGGTCCTGTGTGATAAGCCAGTTGAGTGACCTTAAGCAGGCCACTGGATCTTGTGAAATCCCAGTTTTCTCACTCCTAAAATGAAGACAACATCTGCCCTCACTCTGGAAGGCTGCATACCTTTCATGCACAGGGGTGGTATGCACGTGCCAACAAGGGTATCAGGCCAGCTGACATCTGGTTGGTTTTCTCTCCCTGTGGGAACTTCCATATCCTTTGGCAGTCACTGCTGCAGATGAATATATGGGATGGCAAATTGTCACCAGAAATAAACAGCCATCAAGAGTAGAATGGCCTCAAAGGTATGCCATCTAGTCTTTGCCTCTGTGACCAACACCAAATGAGGCTCCATGACATCCAGAGCAGGGTGAGAGGGATCTCTGTCCCCACCAAGTGCTTAAGTGTACAGCAGGAGGTCAGCGGCTGAAGAATGTATTATAGGAGACATCAGAGACTGGAATAGATGGCAGCTTCATGAAGAGGTGGAGACAGAGGTGTAGTGGGGAGAGGGCAGAATACTGACTCAGAGCACCAGGAATCTTAAAAAGAAAATGGCTGAACCAAGACCCTTACCTCATACCATAGACAACAATTAACTCAAAA
This sequence comes from Chlorocebus sabaeus, assembly GCF_047675955.1. Lineage (NCBI taxonomy): Eukaryota > Metazoa > Chordata > Mammalia > Primates > Cercopithecidae > Chlorocebus > Chlorocebus sabaeus. Next base: position 65,429,644 of record NC_132908.1, on the reverse strand, counting down.
TGAATCATGGACCTAAATGTAAGAACTAAAACTATAAAACAACCAGAAGAGAACATAGGAGAAATTCTTTGTGGCTTTGGATTTACAAAGATTTCCTAAAAGTACACAAAAAGCACAAGCTGTAAAGATAAACATCAATACCTTGATCTAAAAATCATCATCATGATTTAAAACTTTTGTGGGCTGGGTACAGTGGCTCATGCCTGTAATCCCAGCATTTTGGGTGGCCGAGTGGGCGGATCACTTGAGGTCAGGAGTTCAAGACCAACCTGGCCAACATGGTGAAACCCTGTCTCTACTAAAAATACAAAAATTAGCTGGGTGTGGTGGCATGCACCTGTAATCCCAGCTACTCGGGAAGCTGAAGTACAAGAATTACGTGAACTCTGGAGCTGAGATCATGCCACTGCACTCCAGCCTAGGCAACAGAGTAAGAGTCCATCTCAAAAAAATAAAAATAAAAATAGCTTCCTGCCATCTTGGATCATGTGGAAGCCTACTGGGAACAGGACTTCTAAAAGAAAATATGTGTGGAAGGCTGTGGTTCAAGGCCATTTTTGCTGGGTGTAAGCGCGGTCTCCAGAACCAAAGGGAGCACACAGCTCTTCTTAAAATTAAAGATGATTATGCCTGAGATGAAACCGAATTCTATTTGGACAAGAGACGCACTTATGTATACAAAGCAAAGAACAACACAGTGACTCCTGGCGGCAAACAAAACAAAACCAGAGTAACCTGGGGAAAGGTAACTCAAGCCCATGGAAACAGTGGCATGTTTCGTACCAAGTTCCGAAGGAATCATCCTGCTAAGGCAGGAAGCCTGTCATGGGGACACAGAATCCGAGTGATGCTGTACCCCTCAAGGATTTAAACTAATGAAAAGTCAATAAATAAACATGGACTTGTGCTCTTGTACAAAATAAATAAAATAAAATAAAAATAAAAAAGATTTAAAACTTTTGTGCTTCAAAATGCACTGCTACAAAAATGAAGAAGTATGGGCCAAGTGCAGTGGCTCACACCTGTAGTCCCAGCACTTTGGGAGGCCGAGGTGGGAGGATCACTTGAGGTCAGGAGTTCAAGGCCAGCCTGGCCAATATGGTGAAACCTCGTCTCTACTAAAAATACAAAAATTAGCCAGGTGTGGTCATGGGCACCTGTAATCCCAGCTACTTGGGAGGCTGAGGCATGAGAATCTCTTGAACCCGGAGGCAGAGGTTTCAGTGAGCTGAGATGGTGCCACTGCACTCCAGCCTGGGAGACAGAGCGAAACTGTCTCAAAATACAAAAAAAAACCAATAAAAAGGGTAAAGAATTTGAAGAGACACTTCACCAAACAAGATGTTTGGATGGCAAGTAAGCATATGAAAAGATGTTCAACATCATTAGTCATTAGAGAAGTACAAATTAAAATTACAATGAGATACTACTACACACCCACTAGAATGGCTAAAATTAAAAAGACTGACCATACCTTGTGTTGACAAGGATATAGAGCAGCTGCAACTCTCATAAACAGCTGGTGTGGATAGAAAATGGTTCAACCACTTTGGAAAACAGTTAGCAGTTTCTTTAAAAGTTGAACATACGGCTAGGCGCAGTGGCTCACGCCTGTAATCCTAGCACTTTGGGAGGCCAAGGTGGGTGGATCACGAGGTCAGGAGATCGAGACCATCCTGGCTAACACGGTGAAACCCCGTCTCTACTAAAAATACAAAAGATTAGCCAGGTGTGGTGGCAGGTGCCTATAGTCCCAGCTACTTGGAAGGCTGAGGCAGGAGAATGGCATGAACCCAGGTGGTGGAGCTTCTAGTGAGCTGAGATCGTGCCACTGCACTCCAGCCTGGGCGACAGAGCAAGACTTGGTTTAAAAAAAAAAAAAAAAGTTGAACATACGCCAGTTATTCGATTTCTAGGTACTCTGCCAAGAGAAATAAAAGCATATATTCACATAAATACTTGTGAGTGAACAGTCATAGCAACTTTATTCGTAATAGCCCCCAAACTAGAAAGAACTCAAAAAGTCCACTGACTAATGAATGGATAAACAAATTGTGGTATATTCATATAATGGAATACTACTCAGCAATAGAAAGGAACAAACTGTTTATACAATGATATGGATGAGCCTTAAAACAATGACATTGAGTGAAAGAAGACAGACCCAAAAAAGTGCACATACTGCATGATTCTACATACATACAATTCTAGAAAATGTGAACTAATCCGTAGTGACTGACAGCAGATCAGTGGTTGACTGGGGGCAGGAGGGCAGCAAGCAAGGATTTCCATGGGTACAAGGAAATGAGTGATGGAGATAGTCATTGTCCACTGTGGTGCTGGTTTCACAGGGCAGACGTATGTCAAAAATCCATCAAAGTGTGCAGTTTACTGTATATCAATTATGCTCAATAAAGCTGTGCAAAAGACGGAGGAGGGGAGGGAGGTAGCAGCTCTTGGCCCCAGGGGGACAACCAGTCACTCCTTAGGGTTTATCTACAGAATCTATGAATTCACTCTCCTCTACCACCCAGGGGTTCTTTACCAACTCAGTTACACCTCCCCAACTTGTCCCATGTTCTTTGAGGGCAGGGACTCTGCCTTCTGTATCAAGTCTCTCCTGTTGAGAAAGTGGATAATGGCAATGATGAGGCAGCTTCCGTGGGTGGTAGGAGAGGGGCCGGTCTATCATTAGGACAAGGGCTGATCACATCTGGATCTTGGGGGAGTCTACCCAACTGTGGGGCAATAACACCACTGCCATTTCTACCTTGTTTGTAGAATTCATGGTGACTCACTCCAGGAAGACTCCCAGCACTGCTGAGGAACAGGATAAGGCAGAGGTGAGATGGTGAGCTACACTTGACTGTGAAGGAACTGAACCCCCAGGGCTCACCCTTCAAGTTGGGGCTGTTGGACAAGATGATCCTTATGTAATCCACAGAGAACCATTTACTTCTGAAGCGAGGAAGCCAATGCTGTGTGCAAGGTGCTCCTCCAAACCTGCTGAACCTAGATTCCACTGTTTACCACACTGACCTGATTGAAGTCTCTGTGGTCTGTGGTCACCATCATTCTGGTTGAGGCACCCCGAGGCTGACAACCTTGCTAAGCCAGAGCTGGAGCTCTCCCTTCTAGAAGCCAGGCCAGAATCCTGCGTGGCCACCAAGTCTTGACTTTCGGAGGCCAAACACTTGATTCAACATGATGAAGCTCATTTCTGTTGCATTCAAGCACCACGAGGGCCTTCGGTAGTGATAGTTCCCATAGATTTGTGTAAACCAAAGTATGGACTAGCTTACACATGCAATCCTTCACTTCGATGCTGGTCCTGCCAACCTCTATGATCTGCCCTCACCCCTGTGGATTTTCCTTGATAGCGTTACTCTTACTAAAGTAAAGCTTGATTCAAAAATCCAACCACATGGGCTGGTTCGAAGGTAGTGTGTTATCTCAGTTGATTGCTCACTGTCAGTTACAGGTTGAACTCCTTGTTCTACTCTTTCCCCCTTCTTGCCACTGCACTTGACTAGTTTAAAAAAATATCCAACTACAAAATGGACATATGTGTTGGGTTATATGACACTTATGTGACAAAGGAATAAGTCATTTGATGAATAAGTGTCCTGGGTGTCCCTTTAAATCAGACACTTGAGCCAGGCACGGTGGCTTAGGTCTGTAATCCCAGCACTTTGGGAGGCCGAGGCAGCTGTATCACCTGAGGTCAAGAGTTTGAGACCAGCCCAGCCAATATGGTGAAACCGCGTCTCTACTAAAAATACAAAAATTAGCTGGGTGTGGTAGCAGCGCCTGTAATCCCAGCTACTTGGGAGGCTGAGGCAGGAGAAGCGCTTGAACCTGGGAGGCAGAGAGTGCAGTGAGCCAAGATGGTGCCACTGCACTCCAGCCTGGGCGAAAGAGTGAGACTCCATCTCAAAAAATAATTAATTAATTAATTAATCACACAGTCTCTCATGGGCATTCACGAAATAATCTGGTCTGTGGAAACTCCCTGCAGGGGGATTTTCAAATGTGCCTGGGAAGTAAGGTGATACGTCTAGTGAGAGTCACCCTTTCCTCTGGGCCCTGCTAGGGCTCCATTTCCTCAGGAAGTTCCCCTGACTTTGAAAGGGGCCAAGCTGCAGAGGGGGGAGAAGGGCATGTGTGGTGGAGATCTGCACTTCCTCTCTAGGCCATTCTCGGTGCCCCGCTGACCTCCATTGACTCCACAGAACTTGCCCTGCTCTCTAGCCTGGCACAGTGGCTCCATAGACTTTGAGCTCACCTCCCATGCTCCCAGGCACTCCTAACCGAGCTCAGCTCCTCAAATGGTGGGAAAGGTCTGTTGTTTAGATCTCTCATCCATTAGACATCAGGTGACACCACTTGGCCAAGTAACCTAGCAATCCTGCTGATGCATTTTAATTGAAACCATATGCCCAGAATGGCCACCCCAGTAAGCAGGGCAAAATGAAGTGGCCTCTCCCCAGGATGAGCACCTACACAAGGCACAGCACATTGCCACAGCACACGTCTCCCCAGTACAAATGCACTTGTATCTTAACAGAAGAGCTCTCCTGGCCACTGCAACTGGGGACACAAGGGTGTGAAAATGAGCAGGGCACTAAGGCTAACTGCAGAGTCAGATGGAGGAGGACATAGGCACCTGAGATCTAAGACCGATCCTTGGAGCCCTGAGGCAAGCTGTGAATCCCACACTGGTGTGTGCATCTAAGTGGCACCAGGTGGAGGGGAATCACGGTTCTGACCCTGAGACCACCCACCTCCTTGATGGGAGCTCAGGCCCCTATCCAAATAGTTACGGTGTGCCCACTAAGTGCTGACACTGTGGACTCAGTGGTAAACAAGGACAAGCCCTTGCCCTCAAGTTTTCACAGCTTCATCTCTGTGGCATCAGCCCTGAGATATCATGAAGCAAGAGCAGGGCTGGCCAGATTGGGTGCCAAAAGTGGCCCAGGTAGAACTGCAGAACTCCATCTCTTAGTGAAGGGAGAGAGAACTCAGGATAGGACAGGGCAGGGCCAGACATTCTCAACTGAAGCCACTGAGACCTTGGCCAAAACCAAATAGGGACATGTGTGTGAATTCTGGCCAGGATCAGAAAGCAGCCAAGGCTGGCCAAGCTTCAAGAGGGCCTGAACCAAGTCGCAGGTCACATCACAGCTTCTTCTAAAAGGGCAGCTCCTATAGCAGCCTGGGGCCAGAGGTGCAGCAGCCTGGGCTGGGAGCAAAGGCTGGGCTTGCAGGGAAGAGCAAGAGTGTACAAGTGAGTGGAAAGATTCAGAAGGTGGCCTGATAGGTGGCAGAGGAGGAGCAACCCTAGTGGGCATAGAGGTGACAGCAAAGGATGGGGCCATGCTGTGCATCACAGCCCAGGGGGCAGACCCTAGTCAGAACTATGGCTCCACGCTACCTTCCCAAAAGTCCCCATCTGAGATGCTCAGAAGCCAGAGCCCCTCAGCTGCTCCAGCTGGCTTCTGGTTTCTGCTTTTCACTCACTACCTCCCTCCTAGCCACCCTTCATAGGCTTCAGCTTTCTTGACTGTGTTACCTGTGTCCCTGCTGTGGACCCCACATCAGGGTTAGGCTTCCTTGGTTTGGCTCTGGGGTAGCCCCATGTCCCGCTGTCTCTCCTATCTTCTGTCTATTGGGGTCCCACCTGACCCAAGTCTGGCCTCACCCCACAGCTACCTGACAAAGTATGAGGTTCGCTGGTGGTTCCTGACAAGGCTTTCCATGATCCCACTTTTTAAATTATTATTTTTATTATTATTTTTGAGACAGAGTCTCGCTCTGTGCCCCAGGCTGGAGTGCAGTGGCACGATTTCAACCCCTGGTTTCAAGCGATTCTCCCACCTCAGTCTCTCAAGTAGCTGGAACTACAGGCGTGCACCACGCCCGGCTAATTTTTGTATTTTTAGCAGAGACAGGGTTTTGCTATGTTGCCCAGACTGGTCTCGAACTCCTGAGCTCAAGCGATCCATCTGCCTCAGCCGAGTGATCCATCACTCAGCTCAAGTGATCCATAGCTCACTACAGCCTCCACCTCCTGGGCTCAAGCAATCCTCCCACCTCAGCTTCCCTAAGTGCTGGGATTACAGGTGAGAGCCATTGCTCTCGGGCCTTGACCCCACTTGACGTGGGATGGTCCAGACAGGAACAAGGAGTATGTGGCTCTAGAGAAGAGGGCCAAATGCAGGAAATCAGAAGGTTGACACTTCGGTAAGAAACCAGGGACCACTCAGGAGCTGGGTCTGGAGGCGCCCCAGGTCTGCTGGGCAGGCATGAACTAGAAGCAGGTTTGGCTCCAGATTCAAGAGACAGAGTTCTGAGGGCAATCAAGGCTGGAGACTCCAGGAGCTGAATGAGAGGTGTCGAGAGTGTCTAAGCTGAGGTTGGGGCCAGGAATCTGAAAGACTGCAGGGAACTAGGTAAGTGGCTGGGGACAACTGTCAAATTCGGCATCTTTCTCACCTGGGCTTTCCTGTCCCTCGGCATCTCAGAAATGCTGCTGATCCTTGAAGGGTCGGGGCCACGCAAGCCAGAGAGGTGGAAGAGGCTGGCAGGGTGAAGAGCCACAGTGACCGTGGGAGCTCGCCTTGTAGCCCTGGCTGGACAGGATCATCCCCAGGGCATCTCAGCCCTGGGGTCTTCAGAAAGTCCCTTAGCTCCTACAGGCCAGAGAGACATAGTTAGTAAGTCTTGTTCTAAGGAATTTCAGGTGAACTGCTCCCACCTATTCACCCCAAATCTAGAACAAAGTTGGGGTGAGACATGAGACAAATACTCAAGATCCCAAGATCTCAAATATCAGTGAGTGAATTTAGTTCGGGGAAACATATAATCAATTCCCAAGGAAAATGTGGCTCCAAGGCTCCTAATAAATGAGAATTGAAAATAGATTCAGAGACTTAGAAACTTATAGACTTAGAAACTTAGAAGCTTAGAAACTTATAGACTTAGAAGCTCAGAGACTTAGAGACTTAGAAACTTAGAAGCTTAGAAAAGCCACACCAGGTGGCTATCTAAAAGCACCCACCCAACGACCAGGTGGCCATCTAAAGCACCCGCCTGATGTCCGTGTGGCTATCTAAAACACCCACCCATATTCCTGGAACTCAAACAGAAGAACAAGTCCGGGAAATACCCCGCGCGGGTTCAAACCAGGTTCAAACCAACCAATTAAAGTAAGACATCTTGCTCAGGCCATAACCTGCTCCAATCATCTTGCGCCTCAAGCTTTGTGAATTTTTGTGGTTTTTTGCCTTTATAAACTGTCTGTAACAAGCATTCGGGGTCCTGTGGCCAACTTCGGACATAGGACCCTAGCGCGCTAGCAATAAATCTCTCCGCTGTGACTTCCGTGTCGAGTGGTCTCTCGCGGCGACCCCAGCCCAGGAAGGAATCTGAAAACTGGGTTCCTACAAATGACGCCAAGATACCAACACCCAGCAGTCCTACAAGTGGCATCTACAACCATTTGCAGCTGCATGGTCCATGCTGACTGGAGCAAAGGCTGCCAGAAGCCCAGTGCGGGAGCCACACTCTGCCACACAGTCTGTGTGGGGTCCTGGGCAGATCACTTCTCCCTGGCCTCGGGTTCCTGATCAGCAGGACACTTGCAGCTCTTGTCAGGCTGCATGGGGGAGCCTCACCCACTGAACACCGCTCACTCCCCGAGGGCTGACCTCTGGGGACAGGCTGTCAGGGCCATTCACCTTCTTCCATCAGATAAACTGAACTTCCCCTAAAGCTCTGCAGCTGGGGGAACCTCAGCCCTCACAGAGCACTCAGGAACAAAAACTGCCAATTCTCTCCACGTGATCAAGTGGAGTGACCAAGGACAACTGAAAGGAGAACAAAGAAAGGAGAACCAGACTAGAGGCATACATGCCCTCAGAGAACACGCAGCTTCCTCCCCCAGACTACAGGGCTCAGTAGCACCCAATTCCCTGCTGTTCTCGAGAGGGACAGAGTGGTGTCAGCTGGACGGGCCCTGCAGCTTCTCCACTTGTGGCATTGGCCAAGTGACTACCCTGCCCTGCACCTCAGCTTCCCCACGTGCCAAGTGGCATGGTTGTGAGGATAAAATAAGAATGTGTATTAAACAAAGGTCACATAACACACACCCTGTGAGTGTAACTTCCAGGCTTCCCTTCTGACCACACCATCACTCCACCTCCAAGCAGGGCCAACAACTGCTCTGTCGCTCTCAGTTTATCAAAACACAAATTAGAAGTCTGTCTCCCCAGGCTGTCAGAGGAAATGGTTAAGAACTGTAAACACGTGTAGCTGCATTTTGAATAACAAAAACGTGGGTGTTCCATGTTGCTTCCTTTACAATCTATTATTTTTTCTGCAAACGCTACCACTAACAGCACAGAACGTAGCATTTTGGAAAGTTTTAGTGGCTAGGAATAGAAAAAAAAAAAAAAACCCTATGTCAGCCCCAATTACTTTAAAAGATGAAGAAAAGAAAAAGAAAACAAAACAAACCAAATTTATTTTTAGAAATGCCGTTCTTTGGGCAAATATTGATTTTAAAACAGCAAGAATATTTATACACACACTAAACAGGATTTCTCTTACAAAATCTTTAGCTGCTGAATCTCAGGAAATCCTGGAGTTATTTTCAAATTTTTCATTCTGACACAAAGCCAATTTCAGTTCACGTTAAGAAGAGATTGCCTTCTACTCATATGAAACAATGTGAAATTGATTTTTCTATTCTCGATAATATTTGTTGAGAAAATAGTCTTATAGTTTTAAAAACAAATCTGGAAATATTTTGAAAGTAACTTTACACTATTTCTTAATATGACATTATTATTTTGATAGGAATATAGTTTCATTAGTCAAAAATCACCTTTACTTTTACTAGTGGTTATCATGCTCACTTCATGTTTCACTGCATTAGACAAGGAGCCACACAATGGATCAGCGAAACAGAGCTTTAGCCAGCTTAGTCTGTAGTGGGATTTCTGTACTTTTCCATCAAATCGTTTTAAACATTATTTTGGTACCCAAAGCCTTAGTGACATGACTGTAACCATCACGAACAAAACTATTATTACACTACAGAAACAAAGAGAAGAATTAGGTTAAGTGGCTGAGGCCACTGAGAAGAAAGGGGCAAATACAAACTCCAAATAGACACAAACAATTATTTGGGGATCTTTTTGCAGAAACCATGACATCTGTGCCAGTGAAACTCAATATACACGCACCAGGGCCTCCAGTGAATCCAGGCTATGACAGGCGAGGGGGTCTTGGGCACTGGGTCTGAGGAGTGAATCAGGCAGCTGCACAGGACCCTGAGCTTGAAGTTTAATGCTCTTCAGTCACCATCTCGAAATCCTTAATAATTCTATCATTGAGTTTGTGTTTTGTAAGTGATACCTGATGGGACAACACCTAGCAAAGAAAAGGAAGTAGGTATCTGAATTGAGGCAGGTGTGACTTGCGCCTTTTCCTTTGGTTAGAAATATGTTGCATGCTGGTACGAATGTACAGCCTTTAGCAGCAACTTGGTATTAACTAGTAAAATTCACGTGCCAGGAGCTGGGAGCCTCCATTCACTTGAGGTCCTACCTCCCTCCACCTCCCCACCTCCCTGGGACAAGTTCTGGGCCACCTGCCCCTCCACCCAGGGACTGCACCCATCCTGGCATGGGTCTGGGTGCAGATACGGGAAGGATCAGGGTTGGGCGTCTGTGTGAAGTGATGCTGCTCAGCCTTCCTGCCCATCAGCTTCCCTCTGTGAGCTTTTTAGTGAGAGGAGGTGTGAATGTGACCAGTGGCTGCTCAGCAGAGGGCAGAGCCTCAGGCACTGAGAGGATCTGCACTTGAGCTGTAAGGATCTCTTGTGCCCGAGGAAGAGCAGCATTAAATAGCAAATTAAAAAACAAAAAACAAAAAACCACCATACAAGTAGAGAGAGACTGGGGGAAAAGGAAAAAGCTTTTTCTTGCTTCGTGAACAAGGGGCGTTACATTTTCATTGGCACTGGGTTCCACATATTATGTAGCTGGCCGTGGAAGCAGGCACTTAGAGAGAAAGTGCCAATCCTGGAAAAAGTAGAAATAGCCTCACTGTAGGGTATGGGGACTTCTCCCAGTAGGGCTCAAGCAAGAAGGCTGATAAACAGCACTGAGGGCCCAAGTGAGGGTGGAACCAGGCATAGGGAGTCTGGTATCTTTTCCACATAGTCATGTGGAAGGTTCAACCATCACCTAGCAACCTGGTAGCAAAGAAAAGGAAGTAGGTATCTGAATTGAGGCAGGCAGGGCTTGTGCCTTTTCCTTTGGCTAGAATGTTGGGGACGATGTTGCATGTCAGCAGGAATGTACAGCCTTTGGGAGCAACATGGCATTAACCAGTAAAATTCAAGATGCACATAGACCCTGGAGAAATCCCTGCATGTGTGCGAGAGGAGACCAGCATGAGAGTGTTATGGCAGCAGTATGGGAAATACCTCAAAACTGGAAATAATCTTAATGTTCATCAAGAGAATGGAGATGGGAGCATATCCATGCAGCAGGAAACCATAGAGCTATGAAGACAAATCAATCAGAGCTCCATGTGTCAGCATGGAAGACTCTGGAATGTAATATGGAGCAGACCTGTGGGCACCCAGCCTTTATAGGCCGCAGTTCTATGTCCCCCAAGTTGGCTGAGTCTTGGAGCAGGGAAAGGCCTGGCCTCCTGTGGGGTAATATGGGGGTCATCTATAAGACCTACCTACATCCAGTCCACCAAGGGCCCAATGCCTGAGTTTCCACCATTAGAAATCTGTTCCTTTGGGTCGAGGCTACGTGCTCTGTAGGCAATCAGAGAGACCAGTGGTTTCATTCTGCAGAGCTCTGCTGAGCAGCTATGGGTCACACTCATACCTCCTCTCACTAAAAAGCTAACGGAAGGAAGCTGATGGTCAGGAAGGCTGAGCAGCAGGGTCAGGCCTAAATTCAAAGCACAATGGTATTTAGGATGGGTCTGATGACAAGAGGTCAGAGGAGGCAGCTAGAAAGCATCAGGAAACAGAAATGCCAATGAAATTACAAGAATTTTAAGAAGGAGTTGCAGAAACTGGTCAAATATCAGGAGGTAGGTCAATTCAGGAGAAGATCAAAAATATGTCATTTAATAATCCAACAAGAAGTCACTGGTAACCTTAGTGGGGACAGTTTCAGTAGACTGATGGAGATGGAATCCAGACTTAGTGGGTAGTAAAAGAAGCTGAGGAAATAGAGGCACAAAATTCGGGCTCCTTTCAAGAAGTTTGCGAAGGGCAGGGTGGGAACTCTGAGGAGAGAGAAGGTAAAGGTTTTCCAGAATGAGAAAGAATTATGCTTGTGGGCTGAAGGAAAGGAACCACACAAGGGAAGGATTAGAGAATCAGAGAAAGAGGGATAATTTATTGAACTGGATCCTCCTGGGGGAGGCCAGAGAGTGTGGGAGGGAGAGCTTGGGGGAAGACTGGTCTTGGAAATACCATGTGGATCCTGTTAGAAGCAAAGAAAAGAGCAGTGAACCTGATGTGCTTCACTCTCCCAGGGAAGGAGACGTTAAGGTCACTGGAGACAGAGGTAGGAGTGGGGTGAACAATTTGAGGAGAGTTGGACACACAGGAAACAGCCATCATGGGGGAATGGAATTAGAGTCTAGCCTAAGGTGTATTCGGTGTAAGTAAAAGGACCAGCAAAGAGCTGGCTGAGTTGGAAACCATGTCTCTGTACTGGTGCTAATTTTCTTCTGTCCCAGTAGAACTTCACAGCCCCGAAGCCCCACAGAGAAGCTGGAAGACTGGATTATTCCTGACTGGGGTAGGCAGGGAAAGTACAGCTGGACATGGGGCTTATGGCCACTGAGAGCTCTGGTTAGACAACAGCAGCTCAGGGACAGCTGGGGTTGACAAACAAAAGAGACTTTGCCAGTTCTCTTTTCTAACAGAGATCACTATCTGTTACAACTTTAAAAACGTTAAATAGAAAAGCATTTAGAATGGCTGGAGTTGATGTTTTCAACATTGAAGTAGCAACCTGCACCCCACCTTGCTCTGAGTCACCGACCAGGGTCAAGTGCCTTCTGTTGGCACGCGGCCTTGCCAATCTTCAGCTCTTGGCATAGCATCAGGTCTGCCCTACAAACCCAGAGGTCAGTCATAGCGGGATGAGATTCTTATCTACTTCCACCCCAGCCCCTGCAGGCAACTGCTGCTGCAGGTGCTTAAGAAGAAAAGTTTATAAGTTCCTCAAATGTGGCATTTGGGTTAACCTATTGACCTACTGAAAAATTGACTGGATTGAAAACTATTATGTCCAGCGACTGCTTTTTTTTTTTTTTTTTTTGAGGCGGAGTCTGGCTCTGTCACCCAGACTGGAGTGCAGTGGCGCGATCTCGGCTCACTGCAGCCTCAGCCTCCCGGGTTCAAGCAATTCTCCTGTCTCAGCCTTCCAAGTAGCTGGGACTACAGGCACCTGCCACCATACCCAGCTAATTTTGTATTTTTGGTAGAGATGGGGTTTCACCATACTGGCCAGACTGCTCTCGAACTCCTGACCTCAGATGATCCACTCACTTCGGCCTCCCAAAGTTCTGGGATTACAAGCATGAGACACCGCGCCCAGCCTTGCCACCGCTTTTTGAATAGGGAACATACTGCTGAACACCAGCAGTTTTCTAACCCTGGTAAACACCTTTAAGGAATTTTCAGTTTTCAGAATTTTGTTTATGGGTCTATTTTTAGTTTGTGTGTTTTATAACTTTTAAGTCATTTGTAGCCGATTATTTCTACTTGGCACTGTTTATACTTATAAAAAGAATTATTTAAATATCCAATGATAGGATCTGTTTACAGTTTCCTTTATTTATTTTATTTTATTTATTTATTTTTTGAGACGGAGTCTCGCTCTGTTGCCCAGGCTGGAGTGCAGTGGCCGGATCTCAGCTCACTGCAAGCTCCGCCTCCCAGGTTCATGCCATTCTCCTGCCTCAGCCTCCCAAGTAGCTGGGACTACAGGCGCCCGCCACCTCGCCCGGCTAGTTTTTTGTATTTTTTAGTAGAGACGGGGTTTCACCGTGTTAGCCAGGATGGTCTCGATCTCCTGACCTCGTGATCCACCCGTCTCGGCCTCCCAAAGTGCTGGGATTACAGGCTTGAGCCACCGCACCCGGCCTCCTTCATTTTTTTCTTACTAGAAAAGCAGAATTTTGGCCAGGTGCGGTGGCTCATACCTACAATCCCAGCACTTTGGGAGCTGAAAGCAGGAGGATCTCTTGAAGCCAGGAGTTTGAGACCAGCCTGGGCAACATAGTGAGATCCTGTCTCAACAAAATATTTTGAAGTTAGCCAGGCATGGTGGTGTGTGCCTGTAGTCCCAGCTACTCAGGAGGCTGAGGTGAGAGGATCGCTTGAGCCCAGGAGGTTGAAGCTACACTGAGCCATGTTCATGCCACTGCACTCCAGCCTGGGTGACAGTGAGATCCTGTCTCTAAAAAAAAAGAAAAGGAAAGGAATGCGTATTCATGACAAAAAAAATTAAAAAGCAGAGAAGCGGCCGGGCGCAGTGGCTCATGTCTGTAGTCCCAGCACTTTGAGAGGTTGAGACAGGTGGATCACTTGAAGTCAGGAGTTCAAGATCAGCCTGGCCAACATGGTGAAACCCAGTCTCTACTAAAAATACAAAAATTAGCTGGGTGTGGTGGCAGGTGTCTATAATCCCAGCTACTTGGGAGGCTGAGGCAGGAGAATCGCTTGAACCCAGGAGGCAAAGGTTGCAGTGAGCCGAGATCATGCACTGCATGCCAGCCTCGGTGACAGAGCAAGATTCCATCTCAAAAGAAAAAAAAAGGAAAGAAGCAAAAGAAGAAATGAAGGATGCGTGTATTACTTCTCAGAGATGACCACTGTTAGTTAACACTGAGAAACACATCTTCTAGCTCCTTTGGTAAGCCTGTATATAATGAATTCACACCATATTTACTTTTTGCAACCATTTATAATTGCTTTAAGGAATCCAGCTCTCCAGAGCTGAAGTTCCCCCCACCCACCCACCTGCTCTGTGCCCTAAGTAAGGGGTGTTGGAAGCAAGAGTTGAGGATGCTGTGAGGATAGCATAAGACAGAGACAGACATCATGGGCTCCCTTTGGAAGGTGAAGTGGCCACATCTGCTTCAGGGACTGCAATGCTGTCACTGAATTACCAAGCTAACAACCACTCCTAGACATCTGTGAATAATCTGGAACCTTATAATTTTGTGTTTTTGGAGAGTTTGACAAAGCCATGGTGACTCCCTCAACCAGGGTCACTCAACTTATGGCTGAGTGGAGCTAGTGAAACTTGAACTTGAACCATAAACAGACTAAGAGCAAAGTTTGAAAGATAAAACAAGCGAAAATATCAACAACCATACTAAATGGTTGTTATCCTGTAGTAATATGGTAAGGCCATCCCTTTCCTCACACAGCATGCCAAGGTGCCCCCAGCGGTAACAGTATGGGTGTCCAGTTTCCCCTGAAGTTTCTGGGACAAGAATTGGACAAAGGTCAGTGAAGAACATCTAAACCAGCAGCTTCTCAGCCCACAGGGCTGCACTATGAGTGGGCAGCAGTGAGGAAGAACAGAACCAAGGTGGGCATAGTTGTGGCACTGCAGATTGGGGTCAAATCAGCAGACGTGTCTCAAGACCAGTGTACCTTAGGGTCCTGCAGCCCGGAAAACACTGTTTGGGGACAAAAAGTCACGTACCCCTTATACAATGAAAAGTCACGGTCTACTTGGGCTTGGGAGGGACAACATTACACTTTATGCCTACATGCCTAGCTGCAAGGCCTGCTGGGGGAGAAGGGTTGGAAAGTTCTCCAGAAGCAAACTGGAGTTTGGGCCAGAAAAGTGCCAAGACAGAGGCCATGGGAAAGCCAGGCCAGAGGGGGCATGTAAACTGCAGACAGGACCTCAGATTTGGCCTCACAAGGTCCTGGGAACTGGACAGCTTGAAAATTTGAGAATAGGGATCTTAAGAGGTTTCAGTGAGCTGTGAGTCCTCCAGGAGAATCTGGTCCACAAATGGGCAAGAAAGATGAGATTTGAGACTTTCAGGAATGAGGATGATGCAGCCCCCACCTCTATCCACTCCTTACTCAACAGATGAAGAAACTCATTGCCCAAGAGATTCAAGGAAAAGGGGGCTGAGGGAGCTCCAGGAAGAGGCATGGGTGGCAGTAGAAGGGGGAGAGCTTCAGCTCCACCAGACCATGATGGGGGTACGCACTTTAATGGTAAGGTATGGAGTAATGAAGGCACCTTTCAAAGCTCTGGTTTTCAGGGTAGGAGCTGAGCTCATCACCCCTGATTTGCTGGGCCAACTGGGTGGAGGTCTGCATGTGCCTAGGAGTTTAAGATGCACAGCTGGTGTATATCTAGGCTGACTCCATCATCCAGGCAGTGCTGGAGGCCAAGGCTCAAAGAGGACAGGCTGATTTCCTGACTTGCAAGGCAGAGGACAATCAGGGCAATCTCAGCCCCAATTCTAGCTTCACTTGAGGTTCCAGTCCACTGGCTTAATCTCCAGCCTCTATGCAGAAAACTTCCTGCCTGAGATGGGGACAGGGCTGTCTTAGTCCCATTTTCTATTGCTATAACTGAATACCTGAAAGTAATCAGTTATACTGAATATTCGGTATAACTGAATACCTGAGAGAATACCTGAATACCTGGGTAACTTATAAAGAAAAGAATGTATTTCTTACAGTTCTGGAGGCTGGGAAGTCCAAGAACAGGAAGCCACATCTGGTCACCTTCTGGTGAGGGCCTTGTGCTGTGTCATAACATGGCAGAAGGCATCACAGGGCAAGAGGGGTGCACTGAGAGCCAAACTGGCTTTTATAATATTAATCCATTAATCTGTTAACCCATTAATCCAGAGCCCTCATGACCCAATCATCCTTAAAGCCTCCACCTCTTAATATTGCTACATTGGAGATTAAGTTTCAACATGAGTTTTGGAGGGACAACCTACTCTTGCTCACCAGAGTTCATTCCTCTTCCTCTGCCTGCTTGGCCCACTTGGGGAATGAGGAGCTGCTCCAGACCCTCCAAGATACTGCCTTCCTGTGCCCACCATCGAGTCCTACGAACCTTGCCCTTTCAGCCTTCAATAAGGAAGACAGACATAAGGAGTTTCTTTCATGTCCGCAGGACACAGAAGTGGGTCATATTCCCCACGCAGTCTCTAAGAAAATTGTGAGTGAACTGGCCTCAGGGGGCTATATGGTATATAAGGAGAGCAGAGCCTCAGACAGATCAGGAAGGATTCCTATCTTGGTTCTATCCTATTCCAGACCTTAAGAAAGTTCCCTAATTTATATGATTCTCCCATTTCTTGCTTATAAAATAAGCACCCTTATAGGGTATAAAGATTAAACTGAGGCTATGTAGGTAACACCTGGCACCTTACCTGGTATATAGGTGGGGTCCACTGAATATTAATGTATTTACCTCTCAGCCTAGTGGGCTCACTATGCCTTTTCAGACCTGCCAGGACCTCAGCAAGGGCATCCTGGAGATGGGGGTGAACAACATTCATTCAACCAACATTTTCATAAAGTCCCTGTGCACTGATCACCCTGGACATCAACTTCACTTAAAGATTTTTCTTGAAAATAATTATTTTGATATTAAGATGAATATTCTGGGCCAGACGTGGTGGCTCACACGTGTAATCCCAGCACTTTGGGAGGCCAAGGTAGGTGGATCATCTGTGGTCAGGACTTTGAGACCAGCCTGGCGAACATGATGAAACCCCATTTCTACTAAAAATACAAAAATTAGCCGGGCGTGGTGGCACAGGCCTGTAATCCCAGCTACTCGGGAGGCTGAGGCAGGAGAATCACTTGAACTTGGGAGGCAGAGTTTGCAGTGAACTGAGATCACATCACTGCACTCCAACCTGAGTGACAAAATGAGATTCTGTCTCAAAAAAAAAAAAAAAAAAAAAAAGAAAAAGAAAAAAAAAAGAAAGAAAAGAAAAGAAAAAAAAAAGTATAAAGACTAAGTTCCTCTTGCCTAGCTGTTTCCTAATGATTTTACATTCTGCATTCAAATTAGAAATTCAAAGCAGAAAGTCAGAATGTCTTTCCATAGGATACAAGGCTAGAAAGCCAATACCTCATGCATATTGCTCTTTATCAGGCTGAATCAAATTCAGATTTATACTTAGTGTTACACAATCAGATGAAATTACTTTAGAGAGCCTGGGCGCAGTGGCTCACACCTGTAGTCCCAGCAATTTGGGAGGCCAAGGCAGGTGGATCACCTGAGGTTAGGAGATCGAGACCAGTCTGACCAATATGATGAAACCCCGTCTCTACTAAAAATACAAAAACTAGCCAGGCGTTGTGGTGCACACCTGTAATCCCAGCTTGTCAGGAGGCTGAGACAACAGAATCACTTGAACCGGGGAGGCAGAGGTTGCAGTGAGATGAGATTGCACCATTGCACTCCAGCCTGGGCAGCAAGAGGAAAACTCTGTCTCAAAAAAAAAAAAAAAAAGATTGCTTTAGAGGCAGAGTTATTTATTCACTGTACTTTACATATTGTTAAGGCTATCTTCTTATGAGTCAAAATCACACAAAAATTAGAAAAATTGCTAGTAAGATAAGGGAAAACAAAATTCAAAGCATTGGACTTGGGAGATCACATGATTCCCCCCAAACAATTTAATAACACAAGAAAGTAGCACCAGATGTGGAATTGTACTGTTAATGCATTCAACAAATAGTTCAATATTTACTATTCTCCAGGCACCATTCTAGGCACTGGGAACTCAGCAGTAAACAAAATTAGCAAAACCTTCTGCTGTCAGGAAGCTTTCATTCTAGTCTGAGGAGCAGACAGAATATTCCTGTTCAGTAATACAATTCTTAGTGTAGTAGTAGTGCTGTTTCTGCTGTTTTGTTTTCTTGCCATTTTTCTTGGGGAAAGAGAACGTTCTACCAATCCCCTTCTAAAGTTTGTGGTCATGTTTATGATTTCTTGCCATGCCCCTGCCAGGAGTAAGACAAACTGAATACCAGAACCTTTGGAGTCAAAGTAAACAAAGAACTGGAGAGCTACCTGCAGTGATTCTTCTAAGAACTTAGCTGATACAAAATGGTTCAGAGGTTCCTAGAGGAAGAACTTGAAGTGCCCCCGGGAACAAATGGGGTAGAGAACTGAGCCAGAAGAATGGGAGACCAGGAGCCGCCACGATGGGCTACTAGCATAAGCAGAAACAGGAGTGGGACTGACAGGGAGAAGCAAAGTTCAGTTCCATGTGAGGAAAAGCATTTCAAAAACTAGAGCCTCCCCTCAGTGGAATGGGCTGATGGAAGGGCAGTTCTCAGTCTCTGGGGGTGGGTAAACAGACATTTCATGGCTATGTGACCTTGGGCTAGTCCTGTAACCCTCTAGGCATCCGTTTCCTTGGCTGTAAAACGGGGAATTCTTATATAATAGTACCTAGTTCATAGTGTTGTGGCTAAGATTAAATAATAGAAAGCATGTAAAATGTTGGAGCACTGCCTGACACAAAGTAACTTAGGCATTGAAAGCTGTCTAGATCAGATGATGCTTAAGAACGTACACTCTGTGTTGATTTTGTAATGGATTTTATTTTAATTGGTATCAAAACAATATTATAGTCATATTTGGCAAGAAAATTAAAATCTGTAGTTGTGATCTTAACAAAAACCAATTAGTCACAAAAACCAAACAGAACCTACAGTTCTGTATATGAGGATCCCTCTGAACGATGCTATCATATTTCTGATACGACTGTAGTCCAACCCCAATACGTGACCCCTGGCTGCTTTGGACACATGTGATCTCAGGCCTCCTTGAAGGTGTGCCAGGCTGCTAGGCAAAGACAGGCATCCGGCCATACCAGTGTCCAGTGTATACTGGGATCAGGGAACACCCTAAGGGAGGAATACCCCCCAGCCCAAACACACACTCCCCAGCAGGACTGACTTGGGGACAATCTTCATGATAGGAAGACCCCAGCATCGTGACAATGCTACCGAGAGCCCATTACTCTCCTGACCAGAGCAACAGTGCCAGCCTCAGCCCCAGGGCTGATGGACCCAGGTGTCAGTCTGAGGGCAGCAAAGGATGGAATCCCAACTCACTCATGACAGCTTCTGGGTTCCAAGGGCAGAGGGCAAATCCAAGCAGGTGTCCTCTTCCACCCCCTGTGAGAATGCCCCACAGGCAGCTACAAATCCCCAGGTGACCTGCTTATATCCTAGCCCCACTTCCCAGCCCTGACAGTTGGTAATTGTCCAAGGGTCAGAGAGGCAGGCAGTCAATCTGCTTATGTGTGCCCAGCAAGCCCTCTGGTCTCTGCCATCCCTATGTCAAGCTGGTGTGGCTCTGTTCACACCTGCTTTAGGATCAATGACCAGCCTTTAACTGTCAAGCCAATGTCCAGTCCCCAAGTTCTTTCTATCCCACCCTCCCACCGACCAGCTCTCTGGGCATGCTAGACTTGTCTGAACTCTCAGCAGATACGGAGCTCAGGCCTATCCCTTCCCAAAGCCCTCACCCCCACAACTTAAGAATGAAAATCTCAAACAACAATATCTTTTACACGTGCGGTGCTTAGCACTTTTCAATGCACTTTTCATATCCTGTATATATTGATGAGGATTTTTAGTTGCAAGCAAAAGTAACTACCTTTGGCTGTCATGTACAGCAAAGGAATTTATTTAAAAGATAATGAGTAGGAAAAAAAAAAAAGAAAAAAGAGAAAAAAAAAAGATAGCGAGTAGCTCATAAAATCTCTAGGAGGCTAGGAGAACCAGGCTTGGAAGCACACAGTCAGGAACAACGCCCCAAATCCCAACTCAGCACTAGTCTAAGAAGACATTATTGTGACCACCGAGGCTGGAATACTGTCCCCGACCCCCACCACAGACGGTAACCCCATGCTGGATGCTGCCCATAAAACTCTTGTCACTGGTAACTGAGATCATGCCCATCGAATCACTAAAAGCGCTGCTAAGCAAGCCCTGCCCCTTTGCTGTCTTTTGCTTCCAATTAAAAATTGATGAAGGAAGCCAATAGTGGGTATGGTTTGTCTGGCCAGAGAAGCCTGAGTCTCAGGCCAGTGCCCATGCCCTAGGTGCAAAGGAATATGGCTCTACCTCATGACACATGGAATTCCTCAAGCACAGAAAGGAGGCTCAGATGTCAGGCAACCAAAATGAGAGACACACATCTAACCCTGCATCTCACAGTCAATCATCACACCTACATGTGAAGTTGTCAGGATGATTCTTATTTCCTTTTCAGATAGGAGGAGTGGGACCAGGGCAGCTTCTCTACAAGCAGGTTGAAATAAAACAGGGAGAAAATCAAACTCTTGCTTTCAGGTTTCAAACATATACACACACACACACACACACACACACACACACATATATATATACACACACACACACACTGCGGGAGTGTAGGATAAGAGGAACTAGGTTTGGCTGCAGGTCATATAAAGATCTCAGCATCTCAGCTTACCATAAGCTTCACATGAACCCAGCTGGAAAGGCTGCTGATTTGGCCACTGTGAAGACTTATGGCCAGGACAGGGTCCTGGCCTCTGGCCCTGCCAGACTTCAGCTGGGGTTGAACATTCTGGTCTGGTCACATATTTGCTGAGATAGGCAGTTATGGTGGAGGAGGTTCTATAACACTTGGTGCATGGGCCCTGCTGCTTCTGAGGGCAGAACTGGGTCACATGAAAGCCACAGGGGTAGGCTGGGTGCAGTGGCTCACACCTGTAATGCCAGCACTTTGGAAGGCTGAGGCAGGTGGGTGACCTGAGGTCAGAAGTTTGAGACCAGCCTGGCCAACATGGTGAAACCCTGTCTCTACTAAAAATACAAAAATTAGCCAGGCATGGTGGTGCACGCCTGTAATCCCAGCTACTTGGGAGGCTGAGGCGGGAGAATCACTTGAACCTAGGAGGCAGAGATTGCAGTGAGCAGAGATGGCGCCACTGCACTCCAGCCTGGGCGACAGAGTGAGACTCCGTCTCAAAAAAAAAAAAAAAAAGAATGAAAGTCACGGGGGGAAAATGCCAGCTCAACACCTGAAGCACAGGTCAAAAACTGGACAGGCTGTCCCATGAGGTGGCAAGGTCCTCATTACCAGGGATATGTAAGCAGAGGACAGAAAGCCATCTGTCCGAAATTTTAGTTGAACTAGATGATGAACGCAGTCCCTTCCAACTCTAAGATGCTATGATAAGCTTCCGCTGTGTGCTAAATATTGGGCACGATCTACAAGGCAGGACATTGGCCCTCCAAGAGCCTCCTGGGGACCTACTGAACTAACCAATCACCAAAAAAAAAAAAAAAAAAAGAAAGAAAGAAAAAGAAAAGCAAAAAGGTGCATCCTTACTAGACATTAATTACACGTAAAAATAAAAGGAAGGATCATTTTATACTCTACATTAGGAAAACCTGAAAGTAATGCCTAATGTTGGTAAGGCTGCAATAAAGCTGAAACATTCATTCATATTGGTGTTAAGGTAAAATGGGTACTACCGTTTTTAAAAGCAATGTAGTGTGCGGTGGCTTACACCTGTAATCCCAGCACTTTGGGAGGCTGAGGTGGGCAGATCACCTGAGGTCAGGAGTTTCAGACCAGCCTAGCTAACATGGTGAAACCCCATCTCTACTAAAAATACAAAAATTAGCCAGGTGTGGTGGCACGCGCCTGTAATCCCAGTTGCTCAGGAGGCTGAGGAAGGAGAATCATTTAAACCCAGGAGGCAGAGCCTGCCGCGAGCTGAGATCATGCCACTGCACTCCAGCCTGGGCAACAGAGCGAGACTCCATCTCAAAAAAATAAAAAAATAAAAGCAATGTGGCAGATGGTATAAAAAAAACCAAAACCATATTTAATCCTACAACCCAAAAACTGCTTGGGAACTCACCTTAAGAATGATTTGTGGCCGGGCGCGGTGGCTCACGCCTGTAATCCCAGCACTTTGGGAGGCCGAGATGGGCAGATCACGAGGTCAGGAGATCGAGACCATCCTGACTAACACGGTGAAACCCCGTCTCTACTAAAAATATAAAAATTAGCCGGGCGCGGTGGCGGGCGCCTGTAGTCCCAGCCACACGGGAGGCTGAGGCAGGAGAATGGCGTGAACCCGGGAGGCGGAGCTTGCAGTGAGTGGAGATTGGGCCACCACACTCCAGCCTGGCGACAGAGCGAGACTCCGTCTCAAAAAAATAAAAAAATAAAAGCAATGTGGCAGATGGTATAAAAAAAACCAAAACCATATTTAATCCTACAACCCAAAAACTGCTTGGGAACTCACCTTAAGAATGATTTGTGGCCGGGCGCGGTGGCTCACGCCTGTAATCCCAGCACTTTGGGAGGCCGAGATGGGCGGATCACGAGGTCAGGAGATCGAGACCATCCTGACTAACACGGTGAAACCCCGTCTCTACTAAAAATACAAAAATTAGCCGGGCGCGGTGGCGGGCGCCTGTAGTCCCAGCCACACGGGAGGCTGAGGCAGGAGAATGGCGTGAACCCGGGAGGCGGAGCTTGCAGTGAGTGGAGATTGGGCCACCACACTCCAGCCTGGCGACAGAGCGAGACTCCGTCTAAAAAAAAAAAGAATGATTTGTAAAAGGTAATTGCTATAAACTTGAAGATATTCATTACATTATTATTAATAGACAAAAAGTCATAACTAGGGGAGAAGTTAAGTGTGGTATGGTAGATGATAGAATACTGGGCCATCATTACAAATGGTGTTTATAAAGAACCACTGTTTCTAAAAGGCAAATCCTGCATCTTGTTCACCACTATAGTCCCAGCACTGTCTAGAACATAGAAACGTTTCATTAAACATTTATTGAATGAATGAGTGAATGGACAACTGAACAAATGAATCTAAGCAAAGGAAAATGCTTATTATATGTTATATATTTTCTAAAAGAACCAAAAATTATTCCTAAGCTATGATTTCCAGAATATGAAAGATTATATACACATATGTCCTAGATGTGGACTATAATATGGAAAACTTAAAAAATTAAAAATAGGTCAGGCGTGGTGGCTCACGCCTGTAATCTCAGCATTTTGGGAGGTCAAGGTGGGTGGATCACTTGAGATCAGGAGTTCGAGAGCAGTCTGGCCCAAATGGTGAAACCCGTTTCTACTGAAAATACAAAAGTTAGCTGGGTGCGGTGGTGGGCACCCATAGTCCCAGCTCCTCGGGAGCTATGATTGCACAAGAACCGCTTGAACCCAGGAGGTGGAGGTTGCCGTGAGCCAAGATAGACTGCTGCACTCCAGCCTGGGCAACAGAGGGAGACTCTGTCTCAAAAAAAAAAAAAAAAGAAAAAGAAAAGTTAGGTTTATGTATTAGGGAGGAGGTGCTGTTATTCTTATTCATTCAAAGCATTTTGCTGAGTACTTATTACATACCAGATACTGTTCTACATGCTGAGTATAGCAGTGAACAAAATAGACAAAGTCTCTACCCTGATGGAGAGCTTATTCTACCGGGTCACTGGAGAGTTGGGAGTGGGTATACACAGACAATAAAGAAAAAAAGAAAAAGAGAGAGAGAGAGAATGTATGTGTCACATGGTGATAAGTGCTATTGACAAAAAAAAAAAAAAAAAAAAAAAATAGCAGGCAAGGGTGATAGTAAGTGTCAAGAGAGAAAAGGGTGCCATTTTATAGGACGACCATGAGCATATTTAGGGAAAGAGCTTCCAAGCGAAGAAAACAAACAGCAAGTACAAAGGCTACAAAGGTGCTGAGGCCACAGTGTTTGGTACAACCAAAGAAGATTAAGGTACTGGAGCAGAGAGTCTACGGGAGGGGTCAATGAGGCTACAGGAGTCAAAGTTCATGCTCTATAGGCTACCATAAGGACTTTAGGGTTTGCTCTCAATGACACAGAAAAGCCTCTAAGAGCAGAGGTGTGACATGATCTGACTTGGGTTTTAAAACAGTCACTCCTCTTGTAAAAATATTTTATGAAAGTTTAGGATAAAAAAGAAGAATTTTAAACACTGGCCAGATTATCATAACATTCATGAACTGATTCACAAAATATATTCTGAGCTGCCCCCAACCCCACTTCGAGGGGCTGGAATGCAGGCCTATTTCAAGATTACAAAGACATATCAACCATATGAAAATGTTTTAATATAACATTCTTTTTTTCAAAGATAGGGATTGCTCAAAGCAATTAACTGATTTTGTCCTTTTTTCTTTAGACATTACAGAGATTGTTTTTCTTAATTAACATTTAGATGCACGTTTCATATTCTATACCAAGTCCTGTAATTGCAAACTGAGCTCCTGCTTGGGAAATCCTAAAGTTGGCTGCTTATTTGACTTGTCTTAAATATCCCACGCACAGCACTTTGGCAGCATCACTCACAATCCGGCATTATTGATAGGAGACCCTTGTGGGAAGTCTAAATGTGCTGGCAAGATTATTTGAAAAACTAATAAAATCCTTGTAATCCCTTTCAAGGATGCAGAGAGGAATATGGCTGCATTTCAAATTCGTGGCATTTCAAAGGCATGAATTAAGCTCTAAGCTCTACATTTGGAAAAAAATAAATCAACACAAGTTCTCTAATTTATGTTCTAAACTGAGAAAACAAATCGTTGCTAAGAAATAAAATTTGCAAAAAATATTCAAATTTGTTTCCGAAACACATTTTCTAGTTAATATGCACATACTTAAGTCTACAAACTATACCAAAACATAAATTACAGGAATCACTACTGTTGAACTTGGTTGATACAACTTCACCATGAAATCTGGAGTCACTTCTTGGTTTGGTTAATTTTATTCTGATAGTCTGCCTTTTAGGGATGTATAAAACTGATCATGTGTATTGATTTTGACACAAGACTTCTGTGAAAATGTATGAGAGGCCAGATGTGGTGGCTCATGCCTGTAATCTCAGCACTTTGGGAAGGCGAGGCGGGTGGATCACCTGAGGTCAGGAGTTCGAGACCAGCCTGGCCAACATGGTGATTCCCTGTCTCTACTAAAAATACAAAAATTAGCCAGGCATGGTGGCACATGCCTGTAATCCCAGCTGCTCGGGAGGCTGAGGTGGGAGGATTGCTTGAACCCAGGAGGCAGAGGCTGCAATGAGCTGAGATCGTATCACTGCACTCCAGCCTGGGTGACAGAGCGAGACCCCATCTCAAAAAAAAAAAAAAAAAAAAAAAAAGAAAAGAAAAAGAAAGAAAGAAAGAAAACAAAATGTATGAGAAAGTTCATTGCCTCGCTTCCTCCTCACCCCACCTATCCTAGGCAAGAGGGCTTCTTCTTAGCACCCAATATCTTGGTTTGTGTGACTGTCACATCAGAGGGCTCTGTACTCCATCTCTCCACCTTGCCATCATCAAACACGCCACTCACTGTACATTGGAATGGAGCTACCAGGGTTCCTGTGTCCTTCAAACTGGTCATCTTTCCAGGAGACTTGCCAATAACCCATATAACAAACTTGCCTTTCTCTCTGTCCACCCCAGCCACCCTGCCCCCTCATTCCTGCCCAGAGCTCCTCCATCTCTGACCAGCATTGTTTGCCCTCCCTGCTCTTCCCTGCCACCCACAGCATCTGTCCTCTCACTCCACCAAGAACCTCACTACCTGCATCTGCCCTATCCATCCAGGCTTCACCTTCCTCTTAGTGGACCACCATTTCCACCTCTCTTGTCAGTATCTCCAAGTCCCTTGCCTTCTTGTTTCCCTTGTCCAGCAAAGCCCAGTCTGGACCAGCCTCACCAAAGCTATCTCAGGGCCGACAAGATGCTGGAGAAAGCCCATAACCGCATGGATTAGTGCTTCCACACCCATGGTCTCCAACTTCAGCAGGCCCCCACCACTATCCTGCAGCCTCTGTGGATTGCCATTAGCTTTCCCTCCTGTTTTCCACAGCAGCCATCTTGAATCTTTTCTTCTTTCTCCAAGTTTCCCACCCCACTCCACCTCCTCACACTGAGCACATATCCTTGCTTCCAGCATCGGAGAAGAAGTAACGGCCATGGAATATGAACTCCCTCAATTTCCAGAGCCCACTTCTCAACTACCTACCTACATGTTTATTATTGTTAGATGTTCTAATTTCTCCCAACTCAAAACAAAATTGTTCCTCAACCTATATTCCTTCTGGTTTTCTCTCTCCTCCCCTTCCAAAGCAATCCATTCCCCCCAGTTGTCTACATGTACTCCCATTCACAGAGACTTCTGTCCCTGCTACTCCCCTGCACCCACTCTCTCCCAGGTCACCAGTGACCTTTTTGTTGCTAATTTGGTATTTGTTTTTTCAGATCTTGGCTTATCTGAAGGTACCACGCCACCCCACTTCCTCCCTGTGGCTTCTGTGGCACCCCACCCTATGATTTTCTTCCAGTCTCTCTGACTGGTCTCACCTTTTCCTCTGGGCTCCTCTTTCTCTACTTGTTCCCTAAATGTTGGCATTTCCCAAGGAATTTTGTTCTTTTCTTTGACCCTTTCTACTGAAGGATTTCATTCATTCCCATGGGTTCAATTATGATCTATATGGTGATAGTTCGATAATTTATGACTATCCCTTAACCAGATCCCTCTCATAAGCTCCGAACCACCTCCTAGACACCTTGTTTGGATATACTATACCCAATTTAAACTTACCTACTCCTCTTCCTGCCTAAACTTGCTCCTTTACTGTATCACATCTCAGGGGATAGCACTCCCATCCATCCCCCTAGTTACCCGGGGCAGACACCTGAGCATCATCTTTGACTTTTACCACTTTCCTCCATGCCCTCAGCTCTCATTCACAAAGTCCTCGAATATTTACCTTCTTAATATCTCTTTGATGAGCTACTTTAAAAAGATGGGAAATTTGATGAACTATTAATACTTAAAAATAAACAAACAAACAAATAAAAAAAAATCTCTCAGATTTACCCCCTCTTTTCCACTCACCATGCTGGATCACCGCAGCACCTTCCCGATCCACATCCCAGCCTCATCTCCTGGCCGTTCTCCAAACAGCCCCTCGACTTTTTCAAAATGCACATCTCCTTAAAAACCTTCATTAGCTTTAGAATAAAATTATATTCTCAGCCTAGAATACCAAGCTCTTCAGGATCCAGCCCTGGTCAATCACTCTAACCTCTCAGTGTCTGAGCTTCAGCATTCTAGTTAATCTCCTCTGCTTACTGAGAAGACCCATGGAACTTCACTGAGATCTTTTCTTCCCCAAGAAGAAGGGAGAAGGCCAGCACAGTGTTCCCCTGGAATCTTTCACAACTCTAGCTTCAAAGCACTTAGAATTCCATTCATTCCTTTAGGTTCTGTGCCCTAAAACCACCCCTTAAAAATGACAAAACAAATATATTGAGCATTTTATCATATGAGTCAGGCCTTTCATCTCATTTAACCCTCACAACTCTGAAGAACACATCATTTTAATTTCACAAATGAGAAAACTGAGACCCAGAACAATTAAATATTAAATAACCTAATCAAAGTCATATAATTAGTAAGAGAGAGAAGGGGGATTCAAACTCAGATTACCCAAGAAATTATCCCCTGTTTATTCATAGTCAAACCAATTTCTGGTAATCCAAGAATAATGTGAAAACAGACTAACATTTGGTAAGTGCTTAATATTTATAAAGTACTTTACATAAGGAATCTCATTTATCCCTTATGACATTTTCAAATAAACAGACTGCAAATCCAAGAAGGTAGTTTAGGCAAGGTCACACAGCTAGTAAGTAGCTTTGAATTTCCCTACCTCCACGCTTAAAAAAAAATTTCTTTTTTTTTTTAAAAAGACCAGCCCAAGCTGGTCTCAAATCCCTGGCCTCAAGCAATCCTCCTGCCTTGGCCTGTCAAACTGCTGAGATTACAGGTGTGAGCCACTGCACCCAGTCCCACCTCCATCCTTATTAGCTGCTACCTAACACTAATAAATAGCATTTTACAACTGAAGAAACAGCTCCAGCCCAGGGTCACACATCTAATCAGAGGCAAAGTCAGGATTAGGATCCAGGTTTCCTAACTCTACTTGGCTGGGCAGATGCTGTTATAGTCTCTGAGTGCTGACAGAATTGTGGAACCCTGACTTTTTCCTATTTATAACAATTTGCCAAAACTGAAATTGGATTCCAGTGGTAGATGGATGGTGGTGCACTACTTCTGAAGGGGTAAACTGACCTCCAAAGGATTTCAGCTCTGGCTCCAGGTGGGCTTCTTTGGTATCCCTCTGCAATACTCGGGTGATACTCTGCTGATGCCCACCTGGTGGCATGGTCCTCCCTTGATCCACTTTTCCAACAGCCTCTGCTCTCACTGCATCCACTGAGCGAGGCACTCTGCTTTAGCACACGTCCCATTTCCCCCTGCCTCCTTACTGTTTTCTCTTCAGTAATAAGGCCCCATCTGTTCAGCCAGCTCCAGTTGCCTTCCCTGATGGTTTGGCCAGGATCAAAGCCCCTCTGCCATGCCTCTTAAAGTCCTGTTGGTTCTTCCCTAAATGCCATCTGTTTTACTCACTCCCCCACCTTAGCCTTCCCTTCCTGGATGTTACTAACTCAAGGATGACAGAGCTGCTTTCTCTCAGGCTCTCTCTCTTTGGTTTGAATTAGGTTCAGAGTAACAGTCCCCTTGGTTATTTCCTTGTTGGCCACAAGTTAATTATTCTCATATATTAAGGCATTCTCCCCAGAATATATCGGCTGACATACACAAAAAAAATCTGGAGAAGGTGATAAAATGAAATGTGTAGATTAACTAGGCCATCTAGCCAACAACAGAATGTTTAGTGGAGAAATATTCAGGAAAGATGCCACCTAGCAATGAGGCCTAAGATGCTGAGCAGACGGTAGAAAGAAGAGCAGGAGGCCAGGCACGGTAGCTCACACCTGTAATGTCAGCACTTTGGGAGACTGAGGTGGGCATGGGAGGCAGAGGTTGCAGTGAGCTGAGATCACACCATTGCACTCCAGCCTGGGCAACAAGAGCAAAACTCCATCAAAAGAAAAGAAATAAAATAAAATAAAATAAAATAAACAGCAGGAATCTTAGGACGTCTTTGCTTCACAACTGACAGGGCAGATCTTTCTCAGAAAAGGAGTGGGAGGTAGGGCATTTAGGCACAGAAAGGAGTAGGGCCAACAGCTAGAAATAGCGGAACATGAAGAACTGATGACATTTCAGGGAGAACTGACAGCAATAATAGGCATGGGTCTATCAGTCTCTAGCATCAAAGGATTAAAAGGGTACTCAAAGCATTCAGGTAAAATCCCAACCCACTGTACAAATGAAATAAACATTTCTTCAAGGGGGTGGCATCCCTCTAATTGAACACTTCCAGCAATGAGAAATGCCCAACTTTAGGAAATCAGAATTTTGGAGGTGTATGTGAATGAGGTTCCTTTATTTTCTTTTTTAAAATTTCCTTCCTTCCTTCCTTCCTTCCTTCCTTCCTTCCTTCCTTCCTTCCTTCCTTCCTTCCTTCCCTCCCTCCCTCCCTCCCTCCCTCCCTCCCTTCTTCCTTCCTTCCTTCCTTTTTTTGAGACAGGGTCTCACTTTGTTGCCCAGGCTGGAGTGCAGTGGTGCAATCTCAGCTCACTCCAACCTCTGCCTCCAGGGGTTCAAGCGATTCTCCTGCCTCAGCCTCCTGAATAGCTGGGATTACAGGAATGCACCACCATGCCTGACTAATTTTTGTATTTTTAGTAGAGTCAGGGTTTCACCATGTTGGCCAGACTGGTCTTGAACTCCTGGCCTTAGGTGATCCGCCCACCTCAGCCTTCCAAAGTGCTGGGATTGCAGGTGTGAGCCACCACGCCCGGCCCAATTAATTTTCAATTCAACAAATATCTATATTTATATCTAAATAGCTAGTGAGTGCCTACTACGTGCCAGATACTAGACACTGGACTGTAAGTATGAATAGTATAGACATGGCCCCTCCCCTGTGGATCTTATAATGAGGAAGATGAGTACATAAACATGAAAGTAGAACAGGGGAAGTAGAGGGTGCTGCTCAAACACAGGGTGGGGCACTCAACAGAGAGCCCAGCATCTAGATGTCTTCACAAAACAGGCGGTGTCTAGGTTGGGGCTTGCCGAGGAGTTAGCTGAGGGCAGGGTGGAGGGGCCCAAGGGAGTAGGAGACTTCCAAGCTTCCAAAGAAGTTAAGAGTGTTGCAAAAAGGTGGAGTCCAGATCTCGAAGGGGAGAGTGGGCTTAAGTCCCGGGGCATGGGAAGCGCCCTCCATCTGCTGCGTTAGGGGAGATGCTGCGGTATCCGGTAGTGGTGTGAAGGAGGCCAGGACCTGCGATGGGAAGACGGAGACGGGAAGGCCCTGGTAGCCCAAGGGATGACCAAAAGTGAAGCGCTCCTCTATAACAAGATTGAGACAAAAATAAAGGAATAAAGTTCTGAATGCGGTGGGAGAGTCTCCTCCGTCCTCCCTCACCTTTGCTGGGCAGGAACCAAAGCGGCTTGCCCTCGGTTTGCCCCATCACCGACGGGTGTGGTCGGGGGCACAGCTCTTCGCCCTTCTTCTCAGGAAAACTGAGGCCCCGAGTCCTGAAGCAGAAATCAAGGTTTTCTCCTCGAAATGACCTCCCAAGAGGCTGCCCGGGGTCTCACACGATCCTTCGAGGGTCCTGCGGCCTGCCCCACTTCTCTGCCAGCCATCCTCGGCTGGTCGTCTTTGCTATGGAAACGGTCCTCCCGCCCTGCTCCGCGCCTCCGTGTCTTCAGTGCACCCTGGGAAATGCAGTCCCTCTCTGTTTGTCTGCCCGCGGCGTGAGCCCACTCCGCGTCCTTAAAGAACTATAAGTCCCAGAAGGCTGTGTGAAACTCCACCGGTCTCTGGGGGATGTGGTCTTGAAGGAGAGACCCAGGAACCAGCGGGCGGGGCCGGAGGGAGAGGGGACGACGCCCCCAATGGGCAGACTCCTGGGCGGGGTCCGGGTCACCATTGGCTACGGCGGCGCGAAGGAGGCGGGGTCAGAGGAATGAAGCGCGGAGCTGTTCGCCGCTCCAGGTGCTGAGTCTGAGGGAGGCTCCGGACCCGAGAGCCGCGAGAGCAGCCGCCGCTGCAGCCGCCGCCAGATCTGCGGCCGGGAGCCCGGGCTGAGGAGCCGGGAGGAGCAGGGT
This sequence comes from Chlorocebus sabaeus, assembly GCF_047675955.1. Classification (NCBI taxonomy): domain Eukaryota; kingdom Metazoa; phylum Chordata; class Mammalia; order Primates; family Cercopithecidae; genus Chlorocebus; species Chlorocebus sabaeus. The sequence continues at coordinate 65,398,414 of NC_132908.1, read as the reverse complement.
GCGCTGCCGGACGCTGACCGCCCTCCCGCCCGCCGTCAGAGGTCGGTGCTGCTGAATTCGCTTTTGTTTTCTTGGGGAGGGGGCGAACCGAGCCGTGAGGGGCTCGGGGAGTTGACGGGACGTGTTCTCGCTGCTCTCAGGACCGTGGGTCCCGGACAGCCATAGACTGACTAGGGGCCTCCTGTGGCCCGGCGCCGGAGGTCGGAGCAGCTTGGGTTAGTTTTTGTTTTATCGTGGAGAAGGCTTTTGGGTATGAGGGTCGAGGGCTGGGGGACACCACCCCCAATCTCTCCTGGGAGAGCGAGGAGGCTTGGACCCTCCTTCCCACTGTGCCTGGCGACCGGACTGCTCGGATTACTGAGGACGGGAGGAGGGGGTGTTGTGGGTTGAGGGGACTGGAGGCAGGGGGACCCCTCCCCGCAACACTTCGACTGCTCGAGGTTACAAAGGAGTCTGGTGGTGATGGATGAGATCGCGGACCGCTATCCCCAGCCCAGACCCTCCCAGGGTTATTAAAGAAAGGCGTCTTGGGATGCCGGGAAGACCCTTCCCCAGGCCCCTTCCTCCACACTCGCCCCCTCCCTATCCCCCCTCCTCCCCAGGCCCTGGGGTTTTGTAAAGAGGAGGATCGAGGATGTGGATGAGACAGAGGACTCTTACCCCTTCCACTTGGACCCTCCTAGGTTATTGGTGAGGGGTGGAATTGGGATGTGGCAGGGAAAGGCTGGGAGACCCCTCCCCATCCTGCTCGGAGTCGTGGGTGGAGGAAAGCACTGACACTCGGAATCCCCCGCGCTCGGGCCCGCGCCTAGGGTTGGGTGGCCTGGGTGTGGGAGGTGGTGTAGGGGGATGTAAGAGGAGACAAGGGACCCCTCCCCATCTCTCCCCACCCGGGCCTTATCTCCCAGGCCCTCCCTACCTGGATCCAGGCCTGGGGCTCTAAGTCGAGACGACCCTTACTAGCCCACCACGCCCCGGGGACTGAGCCTCTGACACCTCAGCTGGGGCCCAACCCCAGATGGGCATGTGCAGAGCGGGACGGGGCGGATCTCCTCTCAAGCACTCAAGAGCTCCAGGTAGACGCTACCCCCAACCTCGTGCCCGCGAATCTTTGGGGGCTGCTCCGCTCCGATGCAGGGCGCACCCCAAACCGAGGCTCGGGGACCTGCTTCTAGGACGCATGGTGGCTGTTCCCAGGCACGGGGCTTTCGCGCTCGGCCCAGGCATCCTCGAGAGGACAAAGCGGCGGTCGCTGCACTGGCAGGCCTGCGCCGCGGGCTGGGCGGGGGGCGCGGCCTCGGAGGGGGGGCTTCGGGCGCGGCGCGGGCAGCTTCCACAGAAACGTGCTGGGAGCGGGGCGGGAGACAAAGCGCACGGGCTTCTAGCGGGCCAGCGCGAGCCGGGATGGAAAATCCCGAGGGAGGAGGCGGCTGAGCCGGGGCAGGGCACTATGCCCCACATCTTTCTCTTTTCCCATACCCCCTACCCTAAGGCCAGCCAGGCACCCAGGATTCTGTGCACACGATGGTAAACAGGGCCCCTTCGGGGGCCGGTATGGGGGGCGTTCAGGACCTGTGACCTGTGACCACTAGGACAGGGACAGGTGAGGTCTCCACCTTGAGCAAGGGGCCTGGAGTTCATGGGGCATGAGTGGACCAGGGTCCAGAGGGACATCCAGACTGGACCCTCCCACACCCCATCAGCCATGTTAGGTCAAATTTGGTTCTGGGGCGGGGATGTGTTTAAATGTGTGAGGGTTTCCATGGATGATGGTGTGGGTCAGAGTGTGGGTGTGAATGTGTGACCGGTTGAATGTACCCATGTGTGTTTCAGTCTTCATGTGTGTGACACGGCCAGAGCTTGTGCTTCTGGCTGTGTGTGTGTGTGTGCGTGTGTGTGTAGGTGAACCACTTACTCATTTACTGTTGGACTTGGATGTTGTGGGGGTGGGGAGCAGGGTAGTCACATCTTCAACTCTCAAGCCACAGCAATGGCCTAGGGTCTGAGCGGATGCCCTCAGGGTGAAGGCAGCTTCAGGTTGCTTTGTGCCTAGCCTGCCTGGCCGGTGTAAGGCCCAGTAAGTGGGGAGTTCACAAGTATGTGGAGACTTCTTCAGCCCTTCTGAGGTCTCAGGTCTGACCCTAACATACTCACCAGTGCCCTGCCCTTCCCATTTTATCAGAAGCTTTATCCTACTGTAATAGGCTGCTCCAAAGACCAGAATTCTGCCTCCTCGCCACCACCATGTGCTTCCAAGTGAGGCTTAGCAGGGGACTCATCAACAGAGTCACTTATGATGTGGGTGCAAGACTACGTGGCAAGACAACTTTTGTTGCTTTGGCCTCCATGCCTGGAAGGGCATGACACTGATGTTGCTGGTCAGTCACAGGTGGTGTCTCAGAAATACTAGGTACACTCAGGCAAGAAACAAGGGTAACACAGACGTACACTACAAGGTGATACCCCTAGAGGATGAGCATGGCCCTCCCAAACCTGCCCTCCCCAATAAGTTACCCTGATCTCACAGCACTTGTATAGCAAAGGTACTGTGCAGCTTTGAGATAATCTTCACAGAGATCTACTTCCCATAGGATGAGAGACCAGATGATGGCCAGCAGAACAGCAGAAAGAGCAGGTACCACACAATGTAGCCACCATCTATCTAACCCAGGCTGCCTGGTCCAGTTCCCACAAGTATCCACTCCCAGTGTCCACAGCGACCTCTGCTGGAAAGAGGTTAAACCAGACACAATTTGGCAACTAACACTCCCCCACGGTGTAGAGGCTCAGAGTGGGTGTGAGCATTGTTAGGTAAAATCACAAACCTTTCTACTGGGGGGCTCCCTCCTACCTTCAGAGTGTCAAGTTGATGTTCTTGTCTGAAGTTCTTTCAAGTTAGTTTAAGCCATGGAATTGCTGCTGTCTTCAGCAATGGAAATGTTTAAAGAGGGCTTGAAGGCCTTTGTTCAAGTTTCTGACCAGTGGAAGGTGGGCATCAAACCCATTTATAAGGATAATGCATGGAAAACATTTACCAAGGTCAAAGAGGTTTAGGCATCTCCTGTCTCTCCCTCTACCTCTACTACTCTCTTCTCCTCTTTTCCTGTTCCACATTTATCCTCTTCTTTCCCTCATTATTAAATTAGTCAATAACATTTTTCAAAGGCAAACCCTCTTTTCCTCAAAAACAATGTAGCCCAGAAAATGAAGGCATCTGGAGGCGATTATCAAATGCAAAAAGCTGCAAATACGGCTCTTCCAGGCCTAATGACAGAAGTGGGGGGGAGAGATGAGACATGCTCAATCCTAAATGCCCATCTGGTGACATGTGTCTCTTCTCCTGGAGTTACTCTGAAGGAATTTCGCACAGTCACAAAATCTTAAGAGCTCCGCAAAGGAAAGAAGGTATTCTAATACCTGGTATTGTTCTTACTTTGGCATCCATGTGATTTGCATTGAACTATGTGACTCAGTATCATAAAGTAAAAATAGGACTTAATCTCTTCCTTGCCTGTTTGGAAGGTGACTGCATATGGTGTGTTGTGTTCTGCATTGGAGAGTGAAAAGCTAAATTGCCTCATAAATTGAACCACCTGCTTATCCTGATTAGAATGGTGCTTAACATCACCTACAGGCAATAATGTTATTTTATGTTTCTTTTAATTTATACCTGAATCTTTGTCTTGTAAAACATTTCCTCATGCTCATACATTATTACTTTCACTTGAAATTAATCAAAAATGTTTAATCCTTGTACTGAAGCCAAACAAATTAAATATCAGCAGATTCAGGAAGATGTGGGTGGTGTTTCTGTTCTTTTTGGGCTCAAAAAAATTTTTGGAGTTCATAGAAAAGAAGGAAAAGGCCCTAAGATTTGGTAAATCTTGTGAGCATTTCTGAAAGGCTCCTTAGAAATTTCCAGAAGGGCTGGTCATGTTGAAGAATCTGAACATGCATGCAAGTGGCAGCATGCATGCTGGAAATGAGACTGCAGCCCTGGCATTCCTCAATCACTGCACTAATGCAGCCTTTGGAAAATTTCCCAAGACCCTCCTGTTCCCTGGGGCAGCCGGCTCGATCGCTATGGAGTAGAGCTGTCCAAGGTTCTGGAGTGCTGGCCTCACCCACCTGGTGGGAAGGGAGGACTTCAGGGTGTGGACTAGAAGCAAGAGCTGAGGGCCATGGCCTCCGAGAGGATTTCCCCAAAGCTGATTACAGAATGGAATAGGAGGAAACAGAGCTGTGGAGGGTATTACTGAATTACTTCGAATGAACTCATCAGCAATCCCTGTTTAAAGAATTATGAGCTAATAAGAGGAGACATTTTCTGACTCAGGCTCTTCACATGTAAGAATGTATTTAATCCTCACAGTCCTATGAGGTAGGTGGTGGCATAATTCCCACTTTCGAGGTGAGGAAACAAAGCTTTGAGGGCTTTCCCAGGGTTACACAGAAAGGGAAGAGTTTAGGTTCCATCCTGGATCTCAAACTCTGGAAGTTCCTCCTTACCACTGTTTTTCCCTATTGCTATTATAGAAATAAAATTGAACTATTGGATTGTCCTATGTAAGATTATAACCAAATGCCAGAGGAATAGGATTGGGGGCCAACTAGGATTTAGACACAAATCAGTCTTTTCAAGTTCAGCAAGGATAGTGCCACCTAGTTTATATCTTATCCAGGTTTGTTAACTGAACTTGTTTACCAAAGAATGGGGAGAGGGCAGTATAATGACCCTCATGACCAATAGCCCAGGGGTTTCTTTCCAGCGTGGAAAATTTTCAAAGGAAGCCAAGCGTAGACGGCAACAAAGTGTTGTCATTGTTTTTCCTTTTAAGTAAGGAAGGAAAATAAAAAAAAAAATCATGAGGAAGCTGTTATTATTTGACAAAGAGTACACATAGAGCCAAAGAAATAGAGCTTATCTTTATTTCCTAGCATCCTGTTACAAAGCTGAAGATACTCTTATTGTTAAGAGATTCCTTCCACCTATTCCCACTCTCAGATTTTCATAGCAAAGCCTCTAACACCTAAATAAAATTTTCACTGTGTGGGCCTCAGCCAATCTCAGGGAAGCATTACATTCCTGTCCTTATGCCACCCAACCAAAGCTCTACCTCCATATGTGGCTGCAAGACTCTAGAAGGTGGGCAGGTTTGGGGTTTGGTGAATTTCAGACCACAAGTCTGGTCCTCCTAAAAGTGGCAGTTCCAACTGCTCCAATCTTGCAACATACACAGGGACCGGTTTCTGAGAACTCCCCTTTCAGTTTGGGTGTCTAAAGAGGGTAGAAAGGAATTTTTACATTTTTTCTCCTCTCCCAGGGCCTCAGTCTATACAACACTCAGATAGGGGGTTAGCCTTTTAAGAAAAATGCTTCATATCCAGCTGAGTCTCCATTCCATTTTGAGTGATTCCTTCCCCTTCCAAGTTGGGGCTTCGCAGAGCTCTGATGAAAGGAGCAAAGGCTGCTACTGCTTCTCCCGAGGGCACTTGGAAGCCAAGGACCCGGCACCCTGTCTGGGTCTGCTCTGACTCATATGACTGCAGACAGATTTGATTGTTTTCTTATTTAGAGTCATTAATTAACTCTCCTCAGCATCAGAACAGCATGTAATAAGAAGGAGACCATTTACGGGGGTCTCTAGGCAGCCATGCCTAGGGCTGAATACTATCTCCTTTGCACACAGGATCAGGAAATGGTTTCTAATCCTGGCTATAACCCTTCAGAAATCTTAGATTGTTAAGATTTTAGGCCAATATGAGAAAGTGCAATTAATTGCTAAGGCGGTTATGATCATTCTGGCAAAAACTGGGAGGCCTAGGAGTCCCTCAAAGGAGGACTGCATTTCCATTCATTCAACAGACGTTTCTTGTGCCTACAAAAATGTGTCAGGCACAGAGCTGGGCACAGGGAACACAACCACAATGTGGGGTAAGTCCTTTCTTACAGAAATCTTGAATGGAACAAGGAAACAGGCACAGAAACCCTGAAAGAATGTGTACTGTAAGCAGAAAGAACTTTAAAAATGGAAAGAATCTTAATAATCATAAACCATCATGTATTTTTTAACATGAGGAAAGAGTGAGGGAAGTTGAGGGTTGCTCTGGCCACAGCCCTGGTTAGTGGTTCTAAGACGGGGCTTAGAACCCAGATTTTTTAATGCCTAAAGCATGTTCTTTCCACTGTCCTAAACTGTTGCTCTGTTCATTTAATAATCCAAAGGGCACATTTCCATTAATATAGGCTTCTTTGATCCAATACCAATGCAAAACCCAATTTTAAAGTTGAAATAGCCCAGGCACAGTTTCTCATGCCTATAATCCCAACACTTTGGGAGGCTGAGGCAGGAGGCTTGCTTGGGGCCAAGAGTTCAAGACTAGCCTGGGTAACATAGTGAGACCCTGTCTCTATAAAAAATGAAAACATTAGCTAGGCATGGTGGTGAATGCTTGTAGTCCCAACTACTTGGGAGGCTGAGATGGGAGGGTTGCTTGAGCCCGAGAGTTCAAGGCTGCAATGAGCTATGATTATACCACCACACCCTAGCCTGGGCAACAGAGCAAGATTCTAAATTTTTTTTTAATTTAAAAATGTTAAAAATAAAGTTGAAATAGAAACAAATAATAAAAAAATAGGAAAAGTAGAATGTCCTTCTATATATCTGTTGTCCAATATGGGGCCACAAGCACTTGAAATATATCTAGCAGCAATTAAGATGTGCTGTAAGTATAAAACATACACCAGCTTTCAAAATATTAGTATAAAAAATAATGTAAAATGTTGCATTAGTAATGGTAATATTGATTATAGGTTAAAATAATATTTTAGATATATAAAGTAAAATATATTTAAATTAATTTCACCTGTTTCTTTTTACTTTTGTAATGTAGCCACTAGAAAATTTATATTATATATGTGGCTTGCATTTATAACTCATATTATATTTCTACTGGGCAGTGTTGTTCTAGGCTGCTTCCATTTGGGAGGATATTTTCTTTATAAACTGAGGCATTTAGCAAAGTAAGTCTGCAATCAATTAGCCTGGGATTTGAATCCTGGCTCTGCTATTTGGGCTGTGTAACCTTGAGCAAGTTGTGCCTTTGTTTCCTCACCTGTAGAATGAGGTGATAATAAAGCCTGCTTCCTAGGTTTCAAGCTAAATCACTTAGAACGGTGACTGACAGGTCCAGAGTGAGTGTTCACTTAATATTAACTATTGTTATTACTATTGGAGGAAGCTTATGAAGTGTTACAAGATAAGGGCTGGGAGGCCGAGACAGGTGGATCACGAGGTCAGGAGATCGAGACCATTCTGGCTAACACGGTGAAACCCCGTCTCTACTAAAAAATACAAAAAACTAGCCGGGTGAGGTGGCGGGCACCTGTAGTCCCAGCTACTCGGGAGGCTGAGGCAGGAGAATGGCGTAAACCCAGGAGGCGGAGCTTGCAGTGAGCCAAGATCTGGCCACTGCACTCCAGTCTGGGCGACACAGCAAGACTCCGTCTCAAAAAAAAAAAAAAAAAAAAAGATAAGGGCAACAGGAAGGAGAACAAGCAGACAATTTTCAGATAAATCAAGCTAAAGATTTATTACTAGTTAAAATGTGATTGAAAACACTTGCTAAGTATGTGGCCCCTATTTTCTGACAGATAATGATGTTGAGGAAAGATTTCAAGCCATTTACATAAGCATACAATGAATAAACAAATTAGCTAACTGCATTATGCACAGGTCTTGACTTCAGCTAATGAGTTGAGGAAGAGGATGATTGTACCAGATAACTCAAGAGCTCTAAGTCTCTTGGACTCCCAGATTCCTCAGGGAATGACAACCTTGTGCTCTGGGAGAAAAATTCTGGACAGGAATCAGACATACCCAAGGTCAAAGCTACTCTGTCACTTATTGGGCTTGGTCAAGACACTGAGTCTCAGTTTTCTCTTCTGTAAAACGGAAGTAGTATCAACTCTCTCGCAGGTTGTAGTGAGGATTAAATTACATAATACAAATAAAACATCAGGTACATAGTAGGCACTCAACAAATGATAGCTGTGACTAAATGGGATTTCAGGTATTCTTTAATAGAGAACTTTTTGTTCTTTAATATAGAATTTGCAGCTCAGGCCAAGCACAGTGGCTCATGCCTATAATCCCAGCACTTTGAGAGGTCGAAGCGAATGGATTTCTTTAGTCCAGGAGTTCAAGACCAGCCTGGGCAACATGGTGAAACCCTGTCTCTACTAAAAATACAAAAAATTTGCCAGGCACGGTGTATGCACCTGTAGTCCCAGCTACTAAGGAGGAGGCTGAGGTGGGAGGATCACCTGAGCATGAGAGGTAGAGGCTGCAGTGAGCCAACATTGCACCACTGTACTCCAACCTGGGCAACTGGAATGAGACCATTTCAAAAAAACAATGAAAAACAAGAGAGAGAATTTGCTGTTCAGAATCTTCAGAGCCTTTCCTACAACTCTACCGTGTCATTCCCCATCCTTATTCAGTCCCTGAGGAGATTGAAAGGACAGTTTCACCTGATTAAGTGTGTCTACACCAAAACGTAGGATCTCAGGAACTTTGGGCACACTCTACACAATCTTTCATGTTCTTCTCTGTCTGATTAATGCACATGAGGCTCTTTCCTGGGATAATGAGGCAAGTAGCAAAATGGGCATTGTTCTCTATCATGTTTACTCTGAAGTTCTGACCTCAGTGTTTAGAGCACTTTACATGTAGCTTTGCTTTAAAACAGAGATAACAAAAATATGGAAACCAAAGCCCAGAGCCATTTCTCCCGACTCCTAGGGCAGACCATGGGTCCATTCACTGCGTAGCTCTGAGGGAACACATATTGTTGCTGTTCTCAACCATCACCTCTTCTTCCAAAAGCTTGCCTTCTGGAGGAAGACGGCCGAAGACATGTATTAAGCTCAGTGAAGGCTTATGTTAACAGAGCATGTTGAACTGTAAAGAAAATGCTCAGATTAGTCCTATAGGAAAAGTGAGGATCCCTTCAAATGTTTTAGCAGGAGAGCAACACAGTTTCTTGACTCAAAGAGTGGTGGGTGAATTGAGGTGGAGGGAGGCTCACCTCTGGTTCTGTTGAGAGGCCCCTGACTTCCAGGTACCAAGTACCAGTGATAAGTTATCTGGGGGATAGTCTGGAGTTAATATGCACATTTTCCTACTCATTCTTTCTTTTGTTCATTCAACAAATGCCAAATGATGGATAGCTATAGTGGGGTGTTTTGAGAACCCTTCCCCAGGAGGAGACCAAGGTCTGGCTGGGGAGAGGAGAGACGCTCATATGCAGATTGAACCAAGGAACAGGGGCTGGAGTAACCATAGGAGGCCTGATTAAGGCAGGTTGGCTATGGCAGTGGAAAAGCTATGGATGCCAACCAAACTTGAGTCTGAATCACACTTTTACCACCAAATGTGTGGCCTTGGGCAAGTGCTTTAACCTTTCCAAACTTCCTCTTTCTCCTCTGGAGCAATAAAACTAACTTTTCCTGGGCTGCCATGGAAATTACATGGCAATATATATGAAAATGGTTAGAGACAATACTAACCCTCGTTCAAGTGTTTACAGTGGGTCAGGCATTGTGCTCAGCAACACATATGTGTAAAAGAATACCATTATTATCCCTACTTCATAGCTGAGGAAAGCAATGCTCAGGGACTTTAAGTAACTTGCTCAAGGTCATGCAGATAGTAAGAGGACCAGGACCCCAACCCAGGCAATCTGACTGCAGAGCCTGTTCTTAACCCCTGAGATCACTGCTTCTCTGGTTCAAGATCAGCAAGAACCCAATAACTATTATTTTGAAGGAGAGAGAGGTGATTTGTGGGTCAGCTTGTGGAGAAGTCTTATGCTTGGTCTTCAAGCATGGGTACAATATGGAGAATCTCTGAGGGGTGAGTGGGATGGAGAAGGAAGGCAAGGGAAAGTTGTGATCAAATGAACAGGGGTAGGAATGAGAATGCTATGTTCTGGGAGCACTGAAATGGAGAAGTTTCCACATGAAATAGATGTTTGGAAGGAAGAGTTGAGGAAGCCTTGAATGTCAGACTAACAAGTGTTAGAGCATCAAAAAAGTTCATAGGCAAAGAAAGGGATATGAAATCTGAAGCCTTCAGTTTGAGGCATCTCACTGAATCTGGGTAATTTGTGGCAGTGTTGAGCATGCTCACCAAGTATCTCAAAGCCAGAGCTTCTGGAGGGTATTGCCAGGTAGCACCACAGTCGAGCATTCCTACCAGTACTATTTAGTTTTCAAAGAATTTACATGGTCTTTTCTCTCATTTGGTCTTCACAAAAGCCCTGGGCAGGTGAAGGGTAGCAGGTCTGCCACAAGGATTCCTGCCTGTGTCAAGTTGCAGGCAGGAAAGTCTGCCACGAAGCACAGATGCCAAGAACAGCTGCAGTGCCCAAACCTAAGCACAAAGCTTAGAAGAGGCTTTCTCTGTGAGGGAAGAGAGAAGATTTGCTCCCTGTGCTCTGGGAGGCAGGAAATAGTATCCTTTGGTTCGTGATTCCCAGTGACACCCCTGAGCAGCTGCCTCCCAAGGTGGCTGTTGGGAGGGCCTGAGTTGGGGTCACTGCAAATTCCACAGCCCTTTTTGGTTGCAGCACCATCAGTCACCTGTTCCCATGCAAACAGCTTGTTTCACAAAAGATTTTTTTGGACCTGCCATCTTGAATTCATTCTGCTTATTTCTCTGTAGGCTGCAGGGGCTGAAAACCAAACCCCATCCTTCTTAGGCTGGTTAGAAGGAAAATCTGTCTTTTCTAATGGCTGCAGTCGCACTCTGCGCCAGATTTCTCTCCATGGCTACGCTTCTAATGACAATGGAAAACAAAGGCAGGAAGGGAGAGGGACACAGATGCAGCATTTCTTCCAAGAGGCACCAGCAGTTCTGTGGAGGATGTAAGGCAGTGAGGAGGTAACTTTCACAGCTACGAGAGAGTCTCTTGATGAGTAAAGAGTTTTAATGTGCCCGATGATAGAGGATGAAAGAGATCACTGTGTTTTGTTTGAAAAGTCATGCTAGAATTCCAGATGCTCTCCACAGTTCTGGAAGGGTGAGTACAAGGGTGGGCAAGGCCACAACAATTTTGACAAGTTGTCCAGGGATAAGACCTTAGTGATTATAAACATATAACTAATGAGAAATGACAAACACCTGGAAATGAAATGTTAAGGCTCATCTGGCCATTGACCCCAGTAACAATGTGTGTCAGCACATGCTGAACTCGACAGGGTTGAATGGTGACTTCTGGAAAATAAAATCAAGTTGGGAAATCAGAATGATAATAATGCAGGCACAGATGTTTGGAATGGTTGTGCATCCGAAAGTAGGGCTGTTTGGTTACGTCAGAGCAACTTCATCAGCCAGGACCAAGTGTTCACACCTTGCTCACACACCTGGTTCCTACTCTGGGTTGAACCCTGTGCCAGACATTGGAGAGATGGAAGTGAATGAGACACAGTCCCTGTCCTCAGGGAGGTAGTCAATTCTAAAACAGAACAAGAGATGCAGTGTAGAAAATGTACAAACGAACATGGCCACTTCATGAAGTTCCCTTCTAGGTGCTTCCTCATGCCTCTGAAATTAATGTAGCCCAACAGGTGAGGCAAGTTGGGATCTTATAAATACTGCCAACCTTATCTCACATCAGGTCTATGCAGACCTAGTATGTGGAATCTGAGGTAGCAGAGTAAAGGCAAAGGAGGCAAAGGCTGGTGTATTTCAGAAGCTTGTATACAGTCAGTGAGGATGATTTGCCTTTGTATTCTTTATTTGAAAGACAAGCTCTTGAGACCCTTTGCCTGCAATTAGAGCATGCTGTCACAAGGGGCACCATGAATTACTGTGGTCCAAGCAGCCATGTGTCCCACAGGCATGGTATGCTAAGCAAAGTACAGTTTTTCCATTGTTAACCTTCAGAAGAATATAATTTTAAATTAATTGACTATAATGGGATTGCACATTTAATAAGATCAAGCCATAGTAACCTATATGTAGTGAGTGGAGGGTTGTGAATTCATCAACATTCATTTAACAAAATCCATTGTGTGCCTACTACTATGTACAGAGAAAAGCACAAAGTCCCTGCTTGGTACTCAAGTCCTAGAAGGAAGACAGAGATAGATAATTACAGTGCAGTGAGATAAGTGGTAATATGGAAGGAGGAGCAGAGAACACTGGGAACATAGAGGAGCGAATAATTCTACCGGGGAAACACACACCACACACACACATGCACCCTGTTGTGTGTTGGGTCCAGACAGTAGCACCTGAGTCAGAGGGTTTATATCAACACACACAGAAGGGGAAAAGCCAATGTATTGGAATACTTTTAGATGCTATAAGGGATTCAGATTGTTTATTGCATGAACTTGGACATATCACCTATGTCTCTTGACCTCAGTTTCCTAACCTGGTGCTCTGAGGGTTTGGCAGTGGCTATCTTGAGTATGTGGGTGGAGCAGCATGGAGGTTAGAGTAATGACTTTGATCTCCAGTGACCAAGCCTGGGATTGTCCTTGCCCTGAGACCTCCTCAGCACTTGTTTGTTGGGACCCTAGTGATGCCACCACTTGATTCCAGCTGAAATGTTCCAAGGAATCAGAGGATTAGCTAAGATTCTGGTTCCAGAGGAACTTGGTGTTTGTGGGGTACAGACTTTGGTGTAGAGTGAAAATGGTCTAGATCTCCTGAGGTGCCATTGGCTTCACCACCCTCCCAAGTAGCCAGGCTGGCCCTGCCATAGCACTGACCACTGCACACACTGCCTGCCCCCTTCTCAACAGTGGTCTTCTGACCTGTGGCCTGTCCCTGAGGCCACTGTTGGGAAAGCCTTGTCCTAGTCAGGCAGAGGATCGCCGATAGCAGGACAGTCCCACTCCTGCCCCTCCGGCCCCCGAGAAGATGAGGCCCTTCTTGGCCTGGGACTCCCTCTGGAGAACTTGGGCCCTGGCAGGATGTCCCTCCCACCCCAGCCAGCCCCCACCCTGTCTTTCCCAGGCCCCAGCCCTCCCTGTCTGTGGCCCTCAGCAGAACAGGCACCTCTGTGTTAGGGGATACAGAGGAGCAACCAACTTGAGTAAATGAAAAAAAAAAAAAAATGCCAGAGTGTTTAATTTTAAACAAACCATTTAAAGCTGCTAATTGCCCTATAGAGAGTTTTAATATGCAATATATTAGAGCAACACCTGGTTAAGAGAGCAGACAAATGGAGGCACTGAAAAAGCCCTCACTGAAATTCCATTTACAAGTCTTTAAAAGGACTTTTTAAAACAATTTGTATGCCCAGGAAATTTCACAGGTGAGACCAATAGGCCTTTACCCACCTGTCTAGGTCAGGGCCAGCTCAAGTCCCCTTCCCCCAACCTACCCTCACTCTGGTCCCTCAGCCCTAGAACCCTCTCTCTGCAGAGTTCATCCCTGCCAGCAGGGACCAGATCTGCTCAGGCTGCCTTTCTCAAACAAGGGCCAGTGGAGCCAGAAAGAAGGGCTTCCAAACACAGGTGGTAGTGATGACACTTTCTGCCACGCCTCCTACCCACCATTGCCAAACACACACACCCTGTGGCCTGGACAATCCCTTCATCTTGCAGGAAGCACTGGGGCACCTCCCAGGAGTGGCCTGCCACTCTCCTGCTCCAGGCCTGCAGGACTCCCTTCCTGGAGCTAGCAAACAAAGAAAAACCAACATAGGGCCTTTAAAACCACTCTGCAGAGGATGTCGCCTCCACCAAAGATGAGAAGGGCAGGCTGAGATAAGCAGAGCTGCTTAGAAACCGAACACAGAGTCAAATTAAAACATTCATTGGAGGCAATAGAACGCGGATCAGTGGAGTGAGAAACAAGATGTCTCCCTTCCAAATCACTGCAAAAGAGAAAAGAAATCATCAGCTATGGCTCAAAAGTCAGAAAAGAAAGGAAATGCAGAAAACATAAAACAGATGACAGGGGGCCACCTGGAATGGTTATGACGATAAATCTAAGCATTCAACATTCCCTTGTAAGAAGACAAAGGTTCTAGATTAAATTAATACAGGAGACTCACCTAAAATTAAATGGCTCCAGGGTAGGCAAAGCTATCCCAGGTAAATGCAAACAAAAGAAAAAGCGTGAGTGGCTATATCAGACAAAGCACAATTTAAGGCAATAAGCAGTGTCAAGCAGGATAAAAAGGGTAATTTTATATTCATAGGAGCAATTGTGAAAGCATAACTGTTCTGAACATTCGTACACTGAGTACTTCAGCATCGAAATACATGAGGCAAAATTTGTTACCGTTAGAAATACAAGAAGCTGGCCAAATGACAGTTGTGGGCATAAATTTACATTCTTCTCTCAGTACCTGACCTCAAATAACCAAAACATATATGACAACAGAAAGGAGTAATATAATGAAAATTTAATTAAAAGGTGGGTACTGAACTTTGTACCAGTCTGAATGATGCTTGCCATGTTTTAAAAGCCATAAATTGATGCCTGCGACATGTGTTAAATTTAGTACACATTTATGTATACAACATAATTATAATAGCAGTTTTCAAAATCCTAAACCACTGAAAAGCCACTGAAAGAAAATAGACTAAAATGTTAACATATGGTATGTTTAGAAAGGTTGAAATTTAGGCATTTTTAATTTTTCTTTTTTTCACCTTTTCTTCCCATGTTCTTTAATGATCAAATAAGATTCCATGACCTAAAAAAAAAAACAAAAAAAAAAACACAAAAAAAAAACGAGAAAAAAAAGAGTAAGACTCATTCTCATAGCACAGGGTTTAGAATTTCCAAGATTTGAGACCATGGGGTTTGGGTAAAATCTAACAAGCAAGGGCAGCAGACAGGAATCCCAGCAGGCCCCACATAGCCTGGGCTTCTTTGCTCCTCTAGGTCCTCCTAGGTCATTGCCTACTTGAAATCCTTTGTTTGCCCCAGGGCACAGCATTCTCCTAACTCAGTTCCCACTCCTCCTATCTCGTAGCTAAAACGTGGTTGCCCCAAGACATAGCCCGGTCTCCTTGCATACCCCATCTGCCATGCCCTGGTGACCTCACCCACTCTTGTACAGGGATATAGCTCCCCATTATGTGCTATGGACTCCTGAATTCATCTCTAGCCCAAAACTCAACACAGAACATCAAGGGTATACATCAGCCTGCTGACTGGACATCACTCCCTACATGTGGGGAAGGAATGGTAGATGCAGGTAGATGTGCCTGCAGTTAGTCCCTGTGAGCACATGAGGGTGGGGCAAAAGGATTGAGTGTGAGGCAGGGATGCCACAGAGGCTGGTGATGAGAGCATTTAAACATCCACAGTCAGATGTAGTAGAAGGTTCTTACGAAAGAATCAGAATAAATCATCACCTTGGGTACGGCCTACTCTATGCCATCCCAAAATAAAACCAATGGCTCTCTCTGACTTACATGATTATGAACTGTGCTTATTGCAGTAATCAAGAAAAGCAACAGCTGGGCACGGAAGCTCATGCCCGTAATCCCAGCACTTTAGGAGGCCAAGGCAGGAGAGTCATTTGAGCCCGAGAGTTCAAGACCAACCTGGGCAACATAGTGAGACTTCATCTCTACCAGAACCAAAAACATCAGCTGGGCATGGTGGCACACACCTGTAGTCCCAGCTGCTCTGGAGGCTGAAATGAGAGGATCACTTGAGCCTGGGAGATTGAAACTATAGTGAGCCATGATCGCACCACTGCCCTTCAGCCTGGGCGACCCTGTCTCGGAAAAAGAGAAAAAAGAAAAGAAAACCAAAGGGAAATTTTTAAAACCAGACCCAGGCTGCCCTAGCACTTGGAATACTCACTTTGGACCCCTCAGATTTTCTTCTGCCCACCTCATACATCTAGCTGCCAGACAGACTCTGCTCCCCCACTGAGATTTGTTGGTCAGTGGTTTCTGGTCTGGTCTCCTTACTTCCCAGGGCAGAGCAGAAAGTCTGTAAGTTTCCTGAAGTTTTTAATCTACCAGTAAAACAAGTAAGGATGAGATGAGGTTCTTAGCCCACTGATGTGGTATGTTAATTTAAAGGCTTTTATAACTACAAGGTACTGTCTCTTTTGAAAAAGACAAAAATAAACTTAAGTGCTTTTTATAAACATATATTCTTATCAATTTCAGCTCTAAGTGCATACTCTCATTGGAAAGTAAATTACTTTAAGAGAGCTTTCTAAAATTATTACATATAATTTCTCTTATATAAGAATCCTAGGTTTGGATTGCTATCCAGTTACCATTTTATTTTAAAAGGCAAACATGCATGAGACCACTCTGGAAAGATGGTTCCATGAAATGCTGCAGCTCTCTGGCTTTGGAGAAGGAAGTGAGTCCTCTAACAAGTCACATAACTTTTATAATTTGCAATCTCCTCTTTTCAAAAGTGAAGAAAATAATACCTACCATAAAGGATTATTGTAAAGAAAATCCTGTTTCTTTTTTTTTTCTTTTTTTTCTTTTTTTTTTTTCTTGTGAGACAGAGTCTCGCTGTGCCACCCAGGCCGGAGTGCAGTGGCACAATCTCAGCTCAGTGTATCTCTGCCTTCTGGGTTTAAGTCATTCTCATGCCTCAGCCTCCCGAGTAGTTGGGATTACAGGCCCGCACCACCACACCCAGCTAATTTTTGGTTTTTGGGTTTTTTTTTCTTTTTTCTTTTTTTTTGGAGACAACGTCTTGCTCTGTTGCCCAGGCTGGAGTACAGTGGTACAATCTCAGCTCACTGCAACCTCCACCTGCCGGGTTCAAGTCATTCTCCTGCCCCAGCCTCCAAAGTAGCTGGGATTACAGGTGCCCACAACTATGCCTGGCTAATTTTTGTATTTTTAGTAGAGACAAGTTTTCATCTTGTTGACCAGGCTGGTCTCGAACTCCTGACCTCAAGTGATCCGCCTGCCTTGGCCTCCCAAAGTGTTGGGATTACAGGTGTGAGCCACCACACCCGGCCAAAATCCTGTTTCTTAAGTAAAGTGTCTAGTACAGTCTTGCAGTACAAGCTCAGTAAACATAGCAGTTATTATTATTCTCATGTCAAACAGTGGTTTTCAGGCTCCCCACTCCTGCCCCATGTGCATTATAAATGGGAGTCCATGTGGGAAAAAATCCTAGGTCTGATACAATTGCCAGCAGGACAGCTTTAACTCCACATCCCTTCTCCTCTCACTCAAGAAACATCAGAAGGCACTGATTCTGACTGCAACTGAAGCTAATACAGAAAAAGTCCCTAGACTCTTTACTTTTATTTTTAAGTAAATTAGTCCTGGACCTTATTGTCTTATCATTAGTAACAAATTAAAGGGCATGCACTAATGTCTACAAGACAAGTTCCAATTATCTGAGAGCCTGTTTTCTCAGAACCAGGCATGTCATCACTTCCCTGGGAGTCAGCAGCCCCCTTTATTATGTGAGACTTGGTGGCCTAGCTCCTTGCCTCAGTTATAATCTCAAGTAACTGAAAATCTAAGGCCACATTTTCTTACTCCCTCAGTCCCTGTCTTCCCACTGGTATGGTGCCTTGCCTTTAGCTAACAGTTCCTAAATGTTTCATAAAGAAATATATCTGAATTCTGCCCCCACTCCCTGCACAGGGACTGGCGAATATGCATTATGGGCCAAAATCAGGTCAGATGACCTGGTTTCCAGCAACAATGTGCACAGAAGGCAAATGATTCAATAGTGCATGTCTATCCACTTGACACGACATTCTGCAGCCACTGGAAATGATGCTCTTGAAGACTCAAAGGCCACGTGGAGATGGATCTAACATTAATTGAATAAATAGACCATAAAGAGAGTGTCCCGGTTCAGCCATCACATGCATGAATCCAGGCAGAAGAGGAAGGCCAAACAGGATTTGTTGCTATGAGAGGGGCGTGATTCTACATGATGTGTTTTTAAATTCTCTTCCATGTTTTTTGGCTTTTATAATGAACAGTGGGGTGATAGGGCAGTGGGAGGGAGAAGGCCCCAAGACTTGAAATTAGCTCAGGGCTTCTTCATAGGCACGTAGCCAAACTCAGCGGGCTGAACTCAGAATGAAGGGTAAGGAGCCAGACCAGGGGAAAGGATGGGTAAGCTAGAGTCCATTTAGGGATGAAATGTGGACTTGACCCAAAATAGCCGTCATGCTCAGCCTCGGAGTCTAAATTAATCCTCCTCTTAGTTTATTGACATCTATGAAATTGATTCTCACAACAGAATCACAACCCATGGCCCTAGCATTGCAGTCGATAAAGCATGACTGGGGAGGAGGTAGGAAGCATCTGCACCCAATATTCACAGAGGGGCACCATGGTGGGCTTTTCTAAGGCCTGTGTGTTATCCTATGCATTACTAAGGAGAAAGAGAAACTTTGGTGGAGGGAGGGGGCGTAGAGGGGAGATGGGAGTATGTTAGTGGCTGGGGGAGGCAGGGCAGCTTTTGCTGCTGTCAGGTCAAAGCTGACCTTGGGTACCACCTCCTCTACACTCATGCTGGAAGCCTGGACCCACTTTAATTGAATGTGCTCCTAACCCCACTCCAACCCCACCCTGCAGATTTGGGGGGTAACAGGTGCAGCAGCAGAAGGGCCTGGATGTCTTGCTCCAGAGGGGACTCTTCAACCTAAACTTTCTAAGAGGGGAGTGGGTTTATCCCTTTGTCCTCATACTGTCTTGAGTCTGGACTTCAAAGGGCAAGAGGTAAATAGCAGAACTGGTCTCAGGGAGAAAAGGGCTTTCCAGGAAGTCATGCTGGGAATTGAAACATCTAACCCCTTCCTTTCCTTGCTGCTGACCCAGACTTCACTACCCTCTCCTAAGAAAGGACACAATGCTTGGTCCCAGGAACAGGTCCCTCCCTTCGTCCTCAAGTCCTTCATTTTGAAAAGCACAGAGAAGGGCACAACCCAAAGGGCTCATACTCATTGCTGACAAGAGTAACTAGGACAGGCCAGTATCAGCCCTGGGCTACACAGCCCCACCTCTCCCCAGCTGGGCTGCAACTCATCACGCTACCCTGCAGGAGTAAGGACCTGTGGTGCCCATTGCACGCACCCCAAGCTCCTTTTTTCTGCCCCCAAGCTCTTGCTGAGAGCAGAAACAATTATCCTCCTGGAATCAATACAGGAGCCTTGAAGCCCTGTGCCCCCAAACCTACCCAGATCCTTCTCAGGAAATCCAGCCCAGCCCCAACGTTTCCAGAGTAGTCAGAGTGCCCTGATCACTGGGCACAGAGACTAACTGAGATTTTCAGAACAACCCTTCTCAAGCACAGAGCACTAACCAGCCCTCATGCAGCACTGACTGGTGCCTGGCTCTGGCAGCCCCTATTACACCAAGCTTTGCAGGATCTGGCAGACAGCTAGACTGGAATGGAGCCCACTGTATCCAGCAAGAAAGCAGGCAGGCCTTGGCTTTGCCCACAATGGAGCCTAGACCACTAGCAATCCATCCCTGGGGCTTCCATGCACCCCACCTCAGGGTACCTGGTAGGCTGGGGCCAACTCTGAGTCTATAACCCTGCAATGGCCTAGCCCATAGCCCATGTCTGCCCTGTCTATGGCACCCAATGTATAGCCAGCAGAGAGGGGTTATCTCCTACAGGGCAGCCAGATATAATTACATCACTGAGATTGACTTTCCCCTGGCTTGACTAGGCTGACCTGCTCTGACCACAGTCACCATTGTCTGCTGGGATTTTTTTATGTGACCATATTTCCTAGACAGCAGAACCCAACTGGGCCTGGTCTCCTCTGGGCTCTCCACACACACTGCTGTGCATGACCATCTGTGTCCAGGTCTGCCTCCCTTCTCTAGGGCAGGGACCAAGTGTGACCTCCTCCAGTCCCTAGTTCAAGTATCAATGGAAGGTTCTGTGATGTGGGGACCTTAGGGACTGTCTCTTGCAAATCTCCCAAGCACACTTTTTCTCTTTCTTTGTCAGACATGGAAAAGAAGGGGTTAGATATTCCAGTTCCCAGCATGACTTCCTGGGAAGCCCTTTTCTCTCTGTGACCAGTTCTGCTATTTACCTCCTATGTTTTGAAGTCCGGACTCAAGACAGTATGAGAACAAAGGGATAAACCCACCCTCCCCTTTGAAAATCCAGGATGGGGAGTCCCTTCTGGAGCAAGCTGCCCAGGCCCTTCTGCTGCTGCTCCTGCTCCCCGCAAATCTGCAGAATGGGGTGGGGGCAGGGTGAAGGATGTATTCAATTTGTAAACCAGGGTGGAGTGGCTGTTTGAGGCAGCCTGTGTTTCTCCTCTGTTCAAAGCATTGCCTCTGGCACACTAGTTAAGGATTTGTCCTACTCTTTCTGATCATACACCGTTTATTGCCCTCTGCTTCCTAATGTCTTTTTTACCATGGCCAGATCTTCTTGGGAGATGCTCACAGGGCCTTTGAGCTGGAAAATCTTGGGCCATTAGCCACTGTAAGTGAAGTCAAGTGAGTTTGTCTCCATGACGTTTATTTCCCTGATCCAAGGATGAGGCCTTGGCCTGCTCAGATACTCCAAAGCAACATAGAAATGGGGTGTGGATGAAGGTGGACATAGCTCATGGGAAGTCTAGGACTCCAACAGAGGCACAGGAAGATGCTTCCCTGTGGGTAGATCCACTAAGTGGCATGGGACCCTCCCCTCTCTGAAGTCTTCATCTTTCCTTTGCATTTCTGGGTCTCAAGCACAGGGAACAAGGGACTGGATCCTCAGGTGAACCTGTCTTGTACCTGCCCCCGCTTGCAAAGCTCCTCCCGTCCCCTCTGTCCTGCCCACTCCCTTCTTCCTTCCTTTCTCTGATTCGATGTCTTAGCTCCCACATTTGGAGGTGACTGCTCACAATGCATCAGCACCCCCCAGTCATTTTTAACTCCCCATCCCACTCCTGTGACCCAAATGTTAGATGTTACACAGATCTCAACCCAGAATCATCCTGTTGACTTCTGCCCATAGCACTAGGGTTGTGCTGTCCAGTATGGGAGCCTCTAGCAACGTGTAACTATTTAAATATAAATAAATAAGATTAAATTAAAAATTCAGTTTCTCAGTCACCCAAGCCACATTTCAAGTACCTGATAACCATGTGTGGCTACAGGCTACCATATTTGACAATGTCGAAACAAAACATTTCCATCATTGCAGAAAGTTCTATTGGACAGTTGCTACCAGGGCCTCCAGATACCTTAGGGTCCCAATTCTTTCACTAAATGCATTCACTATTCCTCCCAGTTCTTCTTGCAGTCTGGCAAGTCTGACGATACAGAAAAGTGGAAAGATCATCTTTGAAATCAGATAGACCTTAGTTTAAGGCTAGGCATGGTGGCTCACTCCTTAATCCCAGCACTTTGGGAGGCCGAGGCAGGTGGATCACTTGAGGTCAGGAGTTTGAGACAAGCCTGGCCAAAGTGGTGAAACCTTGTCTCTACTGAAAATACAAAAATTAGCCAGGCATGGTGGCACACTCCTGTAATCCCAGCTACTTGGGAGGCTGAGGCAGGAGAATTGCCTGAGCCCCAGGGGTGGAGGTTGCAGTGAGCCGAGATCTCACCACTGCACTCCAGCCTGGGTAACAGAGCAAAACTCTGTCTCAAAAAAAAAAAAAAAAAAAAAAAAAAACACCTCTGATTTTATTTATTTATATTTTAAATCTCTAATTTAAAATAGGCTGTTGAGTGGACCTAGGAAGCCTCAGCCTCCTCACCTGTGAAATGGGAATAACCATATTGACCTACGTGGATTGATGGGAGGGTTAAATGAGTAAATTTACAGTAGCTGGCAGAAAGAAGCACTCCACAAATGAGGTTATTATTATTCTTGTTATTAATAAAAAGTTGAAGAGCCCAGTGTGAGGCTGAGTCCGTATGAAATATTTACAAGTGTACACACAGTCAGGGTTGGAAAATGAGTACAGTGACAGAAACAGCAATGACGAATGTACATCTATCCCTTGGCCTCTTGGGGATATTTCTATTTTGGGTGCTATTTCCACACCATATTGATTTTAAATCAATTGTTAAGAGCTTTTCATTGCTTCACAGTTTTCAGAAGCATGTCTCTCCCTCAGATATTCAGTAGCTCCCCCTGGCAACTTTCATCAATGAGTCACTTGTATGGAGGCCAAGCAGTAGGGACAAGCTAGTAGGTCAGCCAGGAGTCAGCTCCAGGCTGCTGTGGGGAGACCCACAGAAGCTTCTTGACATGGTCATGAACTGGTTGTCAGTGTGACCAGGGTCAGCCAGCTCACCACTCTTTGTTTCCTCTTCTTCCAGTCTCCAGTCCCCAAAATGACATAATAAATGGGGTTGTCAAAGATCAAATAAGGTTATTGAATCAACATTCATTTCCTTGTGGGTACACCTGTGTCTGACATCCGTGGGGCTTGGTTCTGCATTAAGCCTTAGTAGATTCTCTGTTCTAATGTTGACTAGATACCTGATCATATAAATGTTCTATTTAGAACTATGCTATGCATCTTGCAAAAGTGGAACAGGATTATTGATACTGGAGTAGATAAGATGGTCTAAAATAGAGCCTCTATTTTATTTTCACCTTTGTTGTGTCTTAAGTCTGAGGTTTATTTTCCTTGAGGAAAATCTAGCCCATCATCAGCACTAGTGATCCCTGCTTCTTTTTAAGCAAATCCACTGTCAGTGCTCCCTTAGCATCCTCCACATGGAAGCCTCTGTGCTGGGGGTACCTTGTTACTTCAGAGACACACATGTGATTGACTTCCCCGCAGCAGAGTACAAGGGAGGAGGGCTGGCAAACCCAGGTGTCCTTCCTTCTGGGTGGCACACCTCTCCCTCTCTTTCAGCAGAGAGGGCTTGTTCTCCAGATCCTCACCACCCAGCCCCAGCCTGGGCTGGGCCAAGGCCAGATATCTTGCTGAGTATCCCACCAGCCTTCCAGCCTGTAGGTTCATGCATCCTCATTGCCTCGCAGTGCTAACAACAATCTGAAGAGCTTAGGGTCAGCATTGATGCATCCCATGGGGCTGCCACCTTCCTGCCCCTGTCATCACAGCCTCCTTGGTTTCTGCCCATCCTTATTCTGACTCTGGCTCCTTAGGGCCTCCCCCTTGTCCTCATGACATCCAATAGAGTTTGCCTCCCGTGGCTGTCACTCTGCAGAAGCCAAAGACCCTCTCCAAGAGATGAGGAAGCTAGGCTCCTTCGCTCCCTCCCACTGATTATTCATGTGGAACTTTGGAACCATCCAGCTGGAGGAGACCCTCTTGGCATGCAAGGCTCTTGGCCCCCCCTTCACCCATCCCAAGCAGTCTATTTCTTTTGAATAGGAAAGATTCTCCCTCACCAGTTCCAGCCTTGACTTCAGAGCACCTCCAGAGACATCCATGCAATTCCCTTTTGCTTTCCCATATGCACAGAATTGACAATAAAAGGTCTAAAGCCATAGATTATAATTCTGGCCCTTGTAAGCCCTACTATCTGATAAGTGGGAGTGGGTGCTATGACTACCAACCCACAGGCACCATCCCATCAGCTGAGACCCAGGCCTCTCTTCCACATCTTCCTGGGAGGAGGTTTCTGCATCTTTTATTAGGGACTGTTTTCTTAAGAACGTTCTTCTGGTTTATAATACAGCCAGGCACAGTGGCTCATACCTGCAATCCCAGCATTTTGGGAGGCCAAGGCGGGCAGATCACTTGAGACCAGGGGTTCAAGACCAGCCTGAGCAACTTGGTGAAACCCTGTCTGTACTAAAAATACAAAAAATTAGCCAGGCATGGTGATATGCACCTGTAATCCCAGCTACTCAGGAGGCTGAGGTGGGAGGATCACTTAAGCCCAGGAGGCAGAGGTTGCAGTGAACCGAGATTGTGCCACTGCACTCCAGTCTAGGTCGCAGAGTAAGACCCCATCTCAAAAAAAAGAGAGAACATTCTTCTGGTTTATAATAGAGTCATCAAGACAATAGCTTTGCAGGAGAATGCCACAACATCTATTGAGCATGCTGATGCCTGGCATGGGGCTGAACCATTCTGTGTGGATTCTCCCATTGCATCCCCTCAGCTGTCGTATGACGCAGCTACTCTGATTACCTCCATTTTACAGATGTGAGAATTGGGGTTCAGAAGTAAAATTACTTTTCCCAGGTCACTGTGGAGTCAGGCCTAACATGACTTGAGGGCCTGACTGTTTGACCATGATCCACAGGCCCTTGCACACAGGACCAAAGCTCTGCAGGCAGTGCCCAGGAGTCACAAGGGTCTCTGCTGATGCTCATTCCCCCTGCGGCACCTGCAGCCCCATTGTGGAGGGACAGGTGAAGAAGGCAGAAAGGCAGACTTAATGCTGGGGCTGGGAGTTCAGGATTCAAAGCTTCAAGATGGTATCTTTAGGATAATTATATCCTGCCATGTATACACAGGAGTAAGGACACGGCAGTACTCCTGGCCAAAGAGAGGATCCAGGAGAGACTGCTGTCCCCACAGCCAATGACCAGGGCAGGCTTAGCCAGGGGGCTTAGGACCCTCTGGCCCCCTGGCTAAGCCTGCCCTGGCCATTGGCTAACTCCTTGGACTTTGTGCAGGGAGGGCCTAGACTGGGCAGGTGACCTCCCCAGGCCAAGCCTTTGGTCACCTTGGGCCATGTCCACCCTCAGTGTGGACTGCTTACTCCCACTGAGGCCTCCAGACCTTCCATCTCCCCTGCACTGCTCTGCTGGGTGACATCACTCCCTCCTCAGCCGCTGCTGGGGTCCAGAACCACCCACATCAGCCTCCATAACTTGCTTCACTTGTGCCAGTCTGTTCTTTCATGCTCAGAGTGCCCCATGGGGTCTGGAATAATGCTAGGCTTAGGAAGTACCTGCTGGTGGGTAAAAAATGAGGTGGTCCTAGGCTCCCTGGCTAAGCCTGAAGCAGAGATCTGGGGTGCAGGAACAAGACCACTAGGAAGAAAAAGACTCAACCCAGTCTTAGTTCATTTTCTGTTGCTGTAACAGAACACCTGAGACTGGGTAATTTAGAAAGACAAGAAATGTATTTTTCTTACAGTTCTGGAGGCTGGGAAGTCCAAGGTCAAGGGGTCGCATCTGGTGAGGGTCTTCTTGCTGTGTCATAATATGGTGGAAGATGGAGAGAGATGGAGAGTATGCCAGCTCAGATCTCTCTTCCTCTTATAAAGCCGCCAGTCCCATCATGGAGCCCCACCCTGACTACCTTAACTAATCCTAATTACTACCCAAAGGCCTCACCTCCAAATGCCATCAATATATGAATTTGGAGATTAGGTTTCTAACACATGAAATTTGGGGGACACATTAAAACCATAGCAGCTAGTAACTCTGAGGAATCCCAGGAAGCATCTTCAGCTACTCAGAGCAAGGTCACAAGAAGGGAATGATCTCTGAGATCCCTTTTGTGCCATAAAGGAGGTGACAAAGAGTCCAGAAAACCTGGATCAAAATCCTGACTCTGATGCTAACTTGAACCAATTACTTCACCTCTTTGAGCCTTAGTTTCCTCAACTGTAAAATAAGGTGATACAAGTGCATGTCTCTTAGGTTGTTGTGAAGATCAATGAGCTAATAACTTTGAAAATGACTGTAAAGCCCCCACTGAGGACTGTGTGAAGGTTTACCATTACAACTAAAATCCTCTAAATCAGGCTGGGGCTGTATATATGTACAATGGTTAAGGAAACTGGTGCTTTTCAAGGAGACTCCAACATTTTAGCTGAAAAGGACCTGAGAGATCCTCACATTAACCTCCTCACTTTAACGAAGGAACCAGTGCAGCCCAGCCCAGAATCTCCCAGCAGCCTACACGCCACCTCTTTCTCTGCAGCAGGTACACCCAGGGGAGGCAGAGACTCGCCCACTGTTCCCTGGAGGTTAAAATAAGGAGACTGCATGGGAAGCAATTTGCAGTCATCTCAGATCTGTGGCTAAGGAGAAAATTCCCTCCCCTTTTCTCCAAACCTTCAGCATCATCAAACTAAACAACCCCTCAAGTGGGAGGTGGAATTCTTCACCACCAGTTCTCACCTGACTGGAGGCCTCCAAGCAGCTGGGCCTGTACTCTTTTTTATTTCAGCAACAGCAAAATGTTCTTTTCCTCCCTCTTTTCTTCTTTACTATACTCTGTTTCCTGCACATTCTTCCAGCTCCTTGCTCGGGAGCTTTATACATCTATCTCGTCCAAGCACCTGCCCAGATCACAGGTCAAATGAGAACCAGGCACAACATCCATGACTTTCCCAGTTCTGGGCAAGGGAAGAAGTTAATTCAAATTCTGCGAGGGCCTCTGCCGAATCATAATATTTCCTCACTTAGGATAAATTCCACTTCTTTCTGAGGATTTCTGCTGTAGTTTGGTGATGCTGAGGAATATGTTTTCTTACAGTTTTGGAGGTCAGAAACCCAAAATCAATTTCACTGAGCTAAAATCAAAGCGTCAGCAGGCTGGCGTTCCTTCGGGAAGCTCCAGGGGAGAATCTGTTTCCTTCTAACTTCTAGAGCCTGCCTATATTCCTTGGCTCCTGGCTCCTTCCTCCATCTTCAAAGCTTCAGCCTCTGCTTCCTTGCCAAACTCTTCTTCCGCCTTCAGTGATCTTGCTTCCCTCTCATAGGGATCCTTGTTGTTACACTGGGCCCATCTGGATAATCCAGGCTTCTCTCCCCATCTCAAGATGCTTGACTTTATCACACCTGCAAAGTTCCTTTTGCCACACAGAGTAGCATATTCACCAGTTCTGGAGATTAGGGTATGGACATCTTTCAGGGTCTAATATCAATCCTATCATAGGCAGGTCACTGGACCCCTAAGCCTTGGTTTCATCAAACACGTAGGGAAGAAAACAATTGCCCACCCCTAGACTCTTTAATGGGTCTAACTCAATGGTGCCCTGGAATGTCAATGGCTAGGAATGGAGGCCGAGCTATGAGTATCAGGCCTCATTCCCTAGTCAAGCCAGAGAGATGTGTCTGGGAGGTGGTAGGGTGAAGGAGTGGGGCTTGGACGTAATTGTTTTACCAGACATGGCTTCTTCAGGTATACTGGGGGTGTGGTTTGCACAAACACTACCAGGTTGGTCATAAGTCTGTCCCCCTAGCTCACTGCCATGCTGGCTTTGGCCCCATTGCCTCTGGCCTCTTCATCCCCCACCCCACATACCTATCTTCCTGTGCTGTCATTCCAAAGCACACATATAACCACCACGTCTCTCCCTTTTGTGGCTCCCCTCATCCTTGGGTGGAGGTCCAAGCTCTTTACCTTGAATTACACAGTCTCTGCCATTTCCCACAAGCACCAGACAGAGCCACAGCAAGCAGGTGGCAGATGTGGGAAGGCAGAGCTGGGAATGGGGGTGAAGCAGATGAGGGAGGATGAGGATACTGTGCAGATGGTGTTGCAGGGACGGGCCTGACTCCAGAGGCCCCTGTGTACAGAGGCATTTGGTGCCAACATGCTGGTGGTCTCTGGCTGTGAACCCAGGTGGGCCAGTGAATGAGTATCAGGTAAAGCCCAGCCCATCAGAGCTGTTGGTCTGGTCCTGACTCAAATGGGAGTGGCTTCTGAGTGCTGGTTGTTGTTCTGAAGTCTGGAAGGATGAGAGGGGAAGTCTTTTCTCTGCAAATGATTTTGGCCAAACCCCAGGGATGGAGAATGCCCACTAGGATCTGGCTGAGCTGAAGGCCATAGCTTGCTGAGGGAGTGATTTGGTCTCTCTCTGCATTAGCTGAAGACATGTTGAAGTGGGTTCAGGGCCCCCACCTACCTGAGTCACCACCATGAAGCTTAATTAATGCTTACAAAGTGCTCTGAGGCCTTGAGTGAGAGGCCTCATGTGAACACAGAATGTCCTTATTAATCACTGTGACAGCACCAAGTGAGGTGGCCTATGGGGCAGCTGCCTCCACACACAGAACAATGGATGCAGCCGAACAGTTAAATTGCGATTTTGAAGAGTAGTCCTGATCAGCTGGTTCAAAAGCAGCTTAGCTGGAGGAGGCAGGCCTGCCTAGGAACCACTTAACTCACCTGGCCCTTATCTCCCATGCATTCAGTTGAGGCAATAAAACGCCCCTCCCTGCTGGGCAGGGATAATAGGAGGACTGGCAGGTAATGGTGAAGCATCCTTTTGAAACCTAGGTAACCAGGCTGTTAGCCTTGCCAGAGGGAGCCAACTGGAAGATCATATAGGCTCTGTACCAGGCTGAGTGTCTTTGGACAAGTCCCTCAACTTCTCTGAACCTCAATTTTGTCATCTGCAAAGTGGGACAATAACAATCACACCTTTTTCCTTATAGGATTGCGAGGTTCAAATGAAATGGATATGAAAGGTGCCTATAGTAATGACATCAGTAATAAGAATAATGGCCGGGCATGGTGGCTCACACCTATAATCCCAGCACTTTGGGAGGCTGAGGCGGGTGGATCACCTGAGGTCAGGAATTCGGTACCAGCCTGGCCAACATGGCAAAACCCCATCTCTACTAAAAATACAAAAATTACCCAGAAGCAGTGGCACGTGCCTGTAATCTCAGCTACTCAGGAGACTGAGGCAGGAGAATCACTTGAACTTGGAAGGCGGAGGTTGCAGTGAGCTGCGATCGAGGCACTGCACTCCAGCCTGGGCAACAGAGCTAGACTCTGTCTCAAAAATAAATAATAAATAAATAAAACAGGAAAAGAGAAAAGTAATAATAATAATGGTATCGGTAATAAGAAAAATAATATTAGTAGCAATAGGCTGGGTACAGTGGTGTATGCCTGTGGTCTCAGCTACTTGGGAGACAGGTTGGAGGACTGCTTGAGCCCAAGAGGTTGACGCTGCAGTAAGCCAAGATCACACCACTGCACTCCCGGCTGTATGAAAAGCAAGATCCTGTCTCTTAAAAAAAAAAAAAAAAAAAAAAAGGAATAGCTATTCAGGATACTACATGTTCCAATAATCA
Organism: Chlorocebus sabaeus; assembly: GCF_047675955.1. Taxonomy (NCBI): domain Eukaryota; kingdom Metazoa; phylum Chordata; class Mammalia; order Primates; family Cercopithecidae; genus Chlorocebus; species Chlorocebus sabaeus. Next base: position 65,369,477 of record NC_132908.1, on the reverse strand, counting down.
GTTACTCTGATCCCCATTTTACAGATGAGGAAGCCCAGGAACAAAGTGACCTCCAAGTTCCCACAATTAGCAAGAGGTGGAGCTGGAACTCAGGCAGTCTGGCTTCAAAGTCTGTTCTCTCCCCTACTCTATGATGCTGCCTTTATCATTAGTGTCATTATACTCATTTTAGGAGTAAGGCTTCATTATGGTTGTCATCTTCATCATCATCATTTCATGGGGTTCATGGAAGCTGGGTCCTGGGGCATCTGTGCTATGTTGGAGGTGGGGAGGGTTCTCTCTATTCTCCATAGGAAGGGAAGAAAGTTATTGTTGTCAAGATAAAGGTTAAGTACATGGATTTTCTCACTCACCAAAACTCTGGAAATGCAAGGAAATGTGTAGGTAACAGGATTTGAGGAAAAACAGTCAACAGATCCTGGATGCTCCATCCCCATCCTGCCCCACCCCTCAGGCTAGGCATTGAGGGGGACATTGTCCCCACATGTGATAGACAATAGGCTGCCTGTGGGTGACAGGGCAGTAGATTCCTGGTCACCCAGCCATCACCTGTTTCTCTTGCACTGGCTGATCCCCCAAAGGAAGGTTCCAGAGACCTGACCCAAAATCCTCAGTCTTGTTAATGTGCTCAATCCTTGTTCCAGAACGTCAGCCAGTCCCTGCAGTGGGACCCTGGCTCAGGGGCCATCAACCTTGACTTCTTCCTGTCTCATTGGTGGCCATAGCTGCTCTGGGGCAACTTCCTCCAAGACACACCTGACCCTCCTAAACCAGCCTCAGAAGTTATGGTCCAGCATCCCTCACCCCTCCAGGACTAGACAGCCCAGCCAGATACTAGCTGGGGCGGCTAGCCACTACTTCTTCATCCCTCTCACCCCTCCTGAGGCCTATTTCTACAAACAGATAATACTGGGGCCTGCCCTGTACCCAGCTTTGCCCTCATGCCACACTCTCTCCATCCAGCCCTTGTTCCCCTTCCTCAGCATCTGCATTCACACCATCCCTCTCTCCCCTTTAAGAGGATACACCTAGCAGACCCATTCTAGACCCAGCATACAGAAGGTTCCCTGCTCTGGCCTTCTCATCCCCGAAAAGGACAAGGAAGTCCAGACCCATCTTTAGACAAGCTCAAGACTATGGTTCAGACCCACCTGACATTTACAAGGAGACAGAGCCAGGGGCAGGCTTACTTTAGAAATGAACAAAAGACTTTCCCAAGCTACCTCCCCTTTGAAATGGGCTTCTCTGTTCTCATATGAGATCCAAACTGGTTTGCAAGGTACGTGTGGTATATGGGGTGCTCGTGTAGACTATAAAATGCACTGAATCCTCCTCTGCTGCCTGCAGGGGGATGTGATGTCAACATGGATGTTGTTCTTTGCCTTCCCCATTTGCCTTTTGGGGAACATGTCCCTATCAGGAAAGTGAGTCTCTCACCCTAGGAAAGCTCTCTACTTTAAAAAATTTAGTGCAATTCTTTTTATATCAGATGGTTATATTTAAAGTATTCAAAGGCCTAGATTTGCATCGTCTTAGTTAAATTACTCATCACCCATCTCTCATCTACAACCTTTTTTTTTTTTTTCATTTTATGAAGGCTTCATTTACATAAAGAGTCTAGTTTTCCTCCAGCCAAGTAGGTGCTCATTTCTCTTGTGGGTATTTGAGTCATGTATCTACCTGCGTGGAGGAACTTGGTGGGCATCTACACGGGGCCTTCTGCTGCTGCACACTGTCTGCTGTGAGCTGCAGGTGCCTGGGTAGGCATCTTTCTCCCATGAGAAAGTGAAACCCAACAAGCCAGAAACGCATCTTGGCTGACAGCCTGCACACAACAGGAAGGGGGTGGGGGCAGATCCAGCAACATGATAGGGCACTTTCTTGAGAGCATGTGATTTTATAAAAAGTTGTTATGAATGTGCACCATTTATTGAGCATTTGATATGTACCAGGCATGTGCTTGTTGTATTTTTCTTCAGAATAATTATGTGATGCAGGCATCAGGCCCACTCCTTGGCTGAATAAACTAGGGCTTAGAGAAGTTGTGACTTGGCAAATGTCCCAGAGCTGGTAACCGGCAGACAGGTCTGTCTGACACCACACCCCCATGGCTGTATGCATGTGTTTACTCATTTATACCCTACTTCATTCCACGCAGCGTTTGAGGCAGCTCAGAGGGAGCTGTGTGATATAGCAAAACAACACAAAGAACAATAGCAAGGAAGGCATGTTAAGGGAACTCTGAAAGTACCAGCACCTTTGTCTAGTAGCACACTGGTCTAGGACTGGCCTCCAAGCTTCCTCGCAGCCAAAGCAAAGAAAGCCCAATCTCTTCCCCAGTTGTTGGTGTTTGTACCATAAACACAATCCAAACAGACCAAAGGCCTAAAGAAGCACAATGTTTCCTAAATCCAAGTTCAAAAATAAACAAATGTCTCTCAAGTGACTCCTTAGGGAGGCTTGAATGCAATAAAAGAGTAACAGTAGAACAATCGAGGGGGCTTTGTCAGCAGCCCCAGCACAGCAGGGCAAGAGTGGCTCTGGAATGGGGTAAGAGGCTATCAATCAACCCAGCCTCTCTTAGCTGAACCGGGACAGCTGTCATTGCCTGGGTTCCCTGAGTGTATGAAGATTTGTTGATGAGTTCAGGGAAGTGAAGAAGGCAGTATCAGGCAGATGGAGAAACAGACCCAGACTGTGGGTGCAACTGAGACTTCGGCAGTTCTACAGGGAACTCAGGAGCTGAGATAGCCCCTCAGAGTTGTCCCAGATGGGGGCCAAGGGGCCTGGCCTTGGTACCCCCTTCCCATCTGCCAGTCGTTTGGAAACGGCTTAATTTTGAGTGAGGTAGTTTCCCTCGGCTGAGGGCAATGCCCAGGGAGGGACACAGATGTGAGATGTGCCCAGTATCCAGGGGATGGGTGCACCAGCCCTGAAGACAGGGTGTAAGTGGAAACCACAGCAGCCACCCCAAAGAGCCTTTGGGTACAGCTTTTGTGACTGAGTGCCCTGGCAATCAGGAAGTATCTTTCCAGCCACAGAGCTTTCCTGGGGACTGAGGCATCCTCCAGCGACACAGGCCTCCTGGACTTGACAGGCCTCAGGACCAGCCAAGTTGCCCCTGGAATATAGCACGGCCTATGCTCTGACACACCTGTGCTCTGACCCACCAGATAGATAGGGCTTGAAGCCCCAGGGGCTGCATGGGTGACAATAACTTCAGCCTGGAAACTATTAAACACTCACCTAAGGCACACCTACCTATATTCACACAACTTCAGAAATAAAAGCGCCACAAAGCACCTGGCTTTTGCAGTATTGTTACTTCCTGGTGAACCTGCCAAGGTAAACTGTTTGCTGAGCATACAAGGACAAGCTAGAATAAGGGGACGAGTTTGATGTTGCTGTTAAGAGGGAAACTGCCAAGGTTAGAAGACAACAACGGCCTTCGATTGTGTAAGGTTTGCCAGTAACATTCTGGACAGGAGGGTCAGGAGGGATTAGGGACAAACCCAGCTGGGCGGTGGAAATGATTTGTGGAGGGAAGAGTGGGATGGGGAGTAGAAGCCTGGGACAACACAGGGTCTGAGGCCCCAGAGAGAGGGATATGGGAAGGGGCTGACAGGGAACAATGGGGAGACTAGGGAAGAGGGCGAGGCCTAGAGTAAGACAAAGGGTCGGGCTCTGAGCCATGACCCATGTCAGTTTTCATTCACAGGAGTTCTCCCTGACCTGGGCCCAGCAGGAAGCGCTGGCACACACCTGATTATGGGCACAGTGGCAGCAGCAACCTGTTACTGTCCTTCATAGAGGTCTGGTCTCAGAGTCTTGCAGAATGCAGAATCCACAGTTCCATCCAGGTTCCATTTGGTTCTGCCCGGCTCTCCTAGCAGCCCTTGCAGCACAGATGTTGTCGGTTTGAATCTGATGTGATGAACTCTTTAAATAGCTACCCTAATGGATAATCAATCATTTCAGAGCTTTAATACTAAATCAGGCCGTTGGACACATTTGGGGGCAAAGCTGTTTGTAACGGAGCCAAAAACTGCCCTTTCTCTTTTACTTTGTGAAGCAGAGTATGTCACATTAAATACCTAAGGGTCTAGGGCAAGTCTCTTGTGACCTAAAAAAAAAAAGCTGAAGAGGTAGACTCTTGAAGAGTCTGCAAATTACATATTTGTAGATCTTTTTAAATTAGATTCTTCATCTGAAGAGTATAATGAATAGTAAAATAGAACCTCATGTTAACATTTAAAATAAGCATCTGCTATATATATTTTTGCTATATTTTTAAAAGTCAATATTAAAATAATACAAACACAGTAGTCATGGTTACACTTTTCAGGTTACCTAAATTAAAAAGGTACTGGAAGAAAGAAATTTTAAGCCGTAGGTTAACGTTTCCGTAGACAGATCTCGTGAAAATGCCTGGGAAGCCTGCTTTGAACCTTCTGTCCAGGAAAACAAACCATCTGCAAAGCTGCAGAGTTGGCTCAAACTGCAGCTAGACCCTCAGCATTGCTGACCGGGCAGAATTCCCCACAGCTTGACCCAGTGATGAGCCCGGCCTCTCAGACATCCCCCTACTACCTGACCCCTGTGGACTCTTGCCTCAGGGACCCACTCCATGCTCTCTAGCCACCCCTCTGCCGAATCCTTGGGTTTCTCCGCAAACCCAAATGTCAGTGACTCCAGGAGCTTCTTCCTGGCCCTCTTTAGGTCTCACTCTGAACTCTCCCCATGGGATTTTATCCACTCTCTGGGCGTTAATTACCAGCTACCTGTGGGGTGCCCTTGCCTACTTTTCAGTCTCTGGTTTGAGCTTCTTCCTAATGGCACAGTTTATGGCCCATGTTCTCATGGATCCACCTGGATGTCCGCCAGCCACCTTAGTTGTCCCCTGCCCATCTATGACTCATCATAGATGCCCAAACCCACACCACCCATTCCATCTCAAATGAGGCCTCAGCATCCACCCAATGCATAGGCCAGAGGCCTGAAAGACCCCTTGCTAGGCCCACTCCCTCTCACTGTCACTGTCACACAGGTCATTGGTCCATCAGTCTTCCAGATTCATCTCCTGCTTTCTGTCATCATGTCCCTGGGTGACCAAGGCCGCCTCCTACCTGGCCCTGCTGCCTCTGAGCCTTCCCCTCCCGGCAGCCCACGTGGCCTGTGTAGAACACAAATCAGAGCATGTCACTCAATCTGATGTCTGCAGGATCTGGCTGCTGCCAGCCTTCCTCATCTCATGCCATACCCTGTTGGCCAGAGCCAAGAGCCAGCACTTTCCCTTACAAGTCTTTGTGCATGCCATTCTTCTGTTCCTGCTTGGACACAAACCAGGACATGAAGACTGGCTCCTACCTGTGGGGCTTAGAGGCCTCTCAGGCCCAGAGTCTCCCACCAGGAAATCTGACTGCCAGACCTAGCATTAGGACTGACTCCATCTCCCAAACCCCCTCCTCTATCCACCAGTGGGTGGCCCAATGTGGGAGAGACCAGGCTGAGCCTACCCTACAGGTGGGACTGCACATAATTGAGCCTGGGTCAAGTCTTGCTAAAGAAGAGTCACAGACATTTCTTATATTCCCAAAGTTACTTTCACAGATTTCCTCCAAGTTCTGAATTAATAAAGAGGAAAGTGAGGCTTTTACTGACCAGGCTGTTTTCAAAATATTCTATTGTCCTCCCTTTTCTTGTTCACTTCACAAAAGCAGTGAAATTCCAAGTGCCCTTTTAAAATGTCGTCGAAATAGCCATCTTGAAGTTATTTATCTTCCAGCTGGAAGGACTTCACAGGTCACCCAAGCCCATACTCAGCCTAGCCCTGTTAGACTATGGGAACAGAGTTGAGTGGCTGAGGTGGGGACAGAGACCAGAGCAGGGAATCTGCCTCTACCATAGCCTGGCAGCGCCGTCCTCAGATTCTGTATAGCCAGCGGGCCAACCCTTATCTGTCCACACCTCAGGTGGAAAGTCACAGCTAGGATGGTGAGAAGGTTCTGAGTGTCCACCCACCCAGACCTTGATAGGAAGTGCCCCAGGCCCTGCAGGAGAGCACCAGAACAGCACCAGAGCATGCCAGGCTTTATACTTGGTGTGTAGCAGCTGGTCAGGGATTCTGATCCAGGACTCCTGCTCTGCACAGCCCATGCTCTACCCACTAAAAATCACTGACTTTGTGTCCTTGAACCTACAAGCAGGAATTTAACACACGGAGGGGAGAGTGGAGAGGGGATTATTATGAGCTGTTTCCAGAGGATTAAACCATTTTTTGGATCTATTTCAATGCACTGCCACGTTTTCATGACTAGCCTGGAGTTCTGAGTCCATGTATCTTTTTATAGTTTGACCTTTACACAGGAAAAAACCTCAATGATTTTCCACTATTTTGAATAAACTGAATGATTTTCTGTGTTTTCTGAATGATTAAGGAATGAAAAAACAGAGCCTTTCATCATCAAAGGCCTTCAGGGATAATTTTCTCTGGAGGACAGAGTTCACAAAACTCCCTTCCAGGTAAGCCAATCCCTTCCTCATGATGGAGCCCTCCTGTTGGATAGAGCAGCTATCGGACTATCTTCTAGCTGCAAAGGCTTCACAGCTCATGCTTTCCCATGTGGAGAGCGGAGCTTTATCCTGGAGCAGAGGCAGAAGCAGGGCTGGTCTTTCACCTCTCAGAGTGGCCAAAGCTATGGAGGCCAGGGCAGGAACATCGGTCCCCACAGTGAACTGATGGGACAGTGACAGCCATCACCACCACCCTGGAAAGCATCACCCAGACTCAGGCCCTGTGCATCCAGCAAAGCCTCATTCACTTGGTGTCAAAGAGCAGGCATTCCAGATAGGCCCCAGGCCAAGGACTTGAGCCACGCCAAGGGTGAAAAGAAAAAAGCATTAGCAGCATGAGCTGGGATGCATCACTTCAGCTCTCTAAGTCTGTTTTCTTTTCCATAAAATGGCATAGATAATAGTTACTTGTAGGATTGTTAGGAGATTAACGTGTTTAAGAAGGTGTGTATGTAGTAGGTACTCAAAAAATGTGCTTTCATCCCCTCTTCAAATGCCTAACTTTTAAAAGCACAGCATATTCCTCTAACGTCTACCATACACTACCCTGCCTTCTTAAGCAATGAAGATGGAATATTATTTTACAATGTCTTGATAACTTGGGGAGCCTCATTATGAAAATATGGGAATCATAGAATCTCCAACTTGAGTGGGAATTGGGAGCCTGTCCAGGCTGATTCCTCACTGTGATGATCTCGCACGTTCAAGATTTGCAGAGCCTCATAGTTTTTCTTTTGGGCTTGATTTTCTTTGTAATTGAAACCAGGTACCAATGTCTGTCAGAACTATGTGTTAAATGAAGCAGGTAGGCTCTGAGTGAGGGCCTCTGCCTACAAGTGAGTGTGCAGGGACTGGGGGTGCTACGGCCACCATTTTGACTCTTCAGAGCTGCTTTCTACTTACTCCTGGATTTATCAGTTATGTTTGGGAAGATAGGTATGGCTGGAAATCTGTTGGATTTCCTGATCTGAACCCTTTATATGTTTGATGTTAGGTGGTTTGGTCATTTGTGGGTCTTGGGGGCTATCATCCTGGCTGTGGGTTTCCTCCCTGCCCACTCCCAAGGGTTGTATCTGGCAACCAGGAATGGCAGTGTGTGTTGGCACAGGGCTTGGGCCGCTGTGGGCATACCATGGCAGGCAGTGAGATTTTCTTCTGAGTCCCCACCAACCCCTCATTCCTCGTCATCTTCATGCCGTCCCCTCCTTAGGCTTTTCCTAGGAAGTTGCCCCAGGCCTCCCTCAGCCTCCTCTGGCCTGCTGGGCACAGCTCTGCCTAGCAACTGCCTCTGCCTCCCTGGCCCATGCACTGCACTTTCCCAGAGCACATCCTGCCTCCTTCTTCCTTCCCCCATGCCCTCATTTCTGTTCCAGGCATGCTGGCCTCCCAGACACCATGTCTCAAAAGCTCCCCAACCCCAGCCTCTCCCCTCTGGCCCAGGGGGTGGCCAGGTGCTGATCCAGACTCCTGGATTTCTCATGTCTATCATTTTCATTCCTGCCCCCAGTTCTGAGCTGCCTCCCAGTCTTTGGCACTTTTTGATGCTGTCCCACTGCCCTAGCATCCCCAAGATGTCACAGTCACTTCCTCTGGCTGCTACCAGGGCAAGGCAGAGAAGGTATTAGAGCTCCACTTTACAGAATAAAACATCAAGGTTAATGCATGGGGCTTGCTTGAGTGACCCAGCTTGTTCTACAAGGATGCTCTACATGGCTGCTGTTCCTCCACTGCTGGGTGTGGGCCTCATCTTTGATTGTTATCCATTATCACTTCCACCTGCGCAGTCTCAAGTCCTGTGGCAGCCCTGCTGGCCATCAGCTCATGCTCAGTCTCTCCTTCCTCCATCACCCTCCCATCCCTCACTCCCCAGCCTCCACCCACGCCTGCAGTGGGAGGGTGGGAGAGGCCCTAAGCAGGAATCAAGATGGGTAGGTGTTCATTTGGGCCCTGCAAGACCAGGTCTGTAGCCTGAACTATCGTGGTGACCTTGTAGGTGATGGTGGTTGTCCTCAGACACCAGAGAGTTGTCGTCAGACACCAGCTCTGGGCCCCTATCTAACCAGGCAGTGTGGCCGCCACACCTGGAGCTCCCCACTCCAACACTGCAACAGCACCCAGGTGCCAAGAGCCCAAGGAGTTTGTGCCCCTCTGTGGTCACTGGACTGAGGTGGTCCTGGCAGGAGAACAGGCCTGGGCCTGAGGCTGGGGGAGGGCACTGTGCTGACACTCCCCGAAGATCTCTCCTGACCCAGGCCTGCTTTGCCTGGAGGCTGCCCTCCCTCACGCCCACAGGGACATTCTGGTCGTAGAGGAGTGCAGCCACATGGCCTCTTCCTGCTGGCTCCTTAACTCTGGCCTTCTCTCTCACCAAGTTGTGGCCACCCCCACACTCCAACACTGGCAGCTGATGATGCCCGCCCCTCCCTGCTTAGGCAGAACCCACTGGCATCTGCTGCGAAGTCTGAGCGATTCCTGACCTCACTGTGCAGATGCCACAGCCCATCATTAGGAGTCTTCACTCTGCCCGAATTCACAGATGCAGGGTGCCTCAATACTGCAGGCATTCCTATTACTCTTTATTTTACCTAAATGACTTGTAACAGGAACGTTGGGCCCTTCAGTTGGCCTACGATTTAAGTCCTTCTCTGTGTCTGGGAAGCTTTTGAATTAAAAACAAACAAACCAAAAAACTCGGGATGCTGGAGTATTTCCATCCGTGATGGTTGAGAAACAGATAAAATGACTCTCAGTCCAATTCTGCAAGAAAGTGAGGATTTATAGTCAGGAAGGCTCTGCGCTTACAGCTTTTTAATGAGCCTTAGGTGTCCAAAGTAGGGCTGATTTAAATCCAGTAGTATCTACTATGATTTTTAACCCCTTGGGTGGCCAGATTTAGCACATAGAAATAGAGGACACTCCTAGCCCCACTGCCCAAATAGCCTGAGGCTGGGGGTGACAGTGCTGATGCCTGGCGGAATGGGGAGGAGATTCATGTGTGTTTGTGCCTGGACCTCAGAGTGGCATCCAAGATGACAACACCAACAATGTTCATGTTAGTGGGGCCACCCCTGGTCTGTGGATGGCATGGCCCCTCGCCTCTGTCCTCACCTCCTCCCTCCCCCGGGAACATCTGGGGCCTGAGCCCTGTGCTTCCTGACACCTGCAGAGTAACCACAGTTTGTGACACCAGCTCCAGCACCCACGGTGCACTCGTGTGTGCCGGGTGCTGGCTGCAGGTCCTCTGAGTACTGTCATCAGTCCTCTTGTGGTGGAGTTGGGGACAAGGAACTGCCCCACCAGGGCCTGCACTTGATTCTTACAGCCCTCAGGATACAGGCAGGACTCGTCTCTGCCTCATTAGGGTCGGAGAGGCCATGGAGCTTGCCCACATGGGTGACTAACCTCAGCCTCCTCTCCCATGAGGTATAAAACCTCTGTCAGGTAGGTGACGGTCTGAGGGAGGGAGCTGGTGGCTCTTCCTACCTCCGGGACAGGATAATAACCAATCATCATGACCACGTACCAAGCACATCTGAGTTGGACACTGGGACAGGATTTTGTGTGCAGTTTATCCTCATGACACCTTCATCTCGTGTTACTTAGGTACTGTTAAAAATTCCCACTTCACAGATGAAAAAACGGAATCCCAGAGAGGAAACCTGACTTACCTAAATCCCCCCAACTCCAGCAGGCATTAGAGCTGCTGCCCACAACACAGACCCAACCTGAGTCAGGCATGTAAGACTCACACTACTCTGCCATGACCACAGGTGTGTCCTGCTTACGGATATGCCCCTCCCCTGGGGGCTCCATGTCCAAGTTATGGCCCTCTCCCCTCACTGCACCCCCTCCCCGCATCCCCAACCTCTCAGGAAAGGCACTCTCTGCTGGGGCCAAAGTGAGCCCTCCAGGCAAGGTTTCGAGCAAGATGATGAAACACAAAAGAGCTTTAGAGCCCCAAAGGAATGAGCACTGAGTAACTGAGTACAAAAGGTGACCGAAAAGCAGCTGGGAAAATGCAGTGCCTGCCGGAATTCCACCCTTAAAGCCTGCTGGGAGAACAGATAGAGACAGTTCAGCATTGTCAGCGAGGGCTCTCCCCCGGCCACACACACACCCCAGTCACCTGCAGTGCAGGACCCTTGTGAGACCTAGGTGACCTAGGCAGAGCCTCTTGGTGTGCACTCCATAGCAGCAGGAGTAGGGGTGCAAAACAGATCCTTCTAAAGCAAAGCCCACTTCGGGATTGTGCCCACTCATCCAACACTTCATAACTGCCCAGCTGCCACTGGGCAGGCCCACTGAGGTGTTCTCCATGGCGAAAAACTGGCAAGTTTGATTGTTGTCATCAAGAGCTCCAAAAAGTGCCCACTATTGCAAATGACATTTGCCGTTTTATGGACACTTTTCCCTTTTTTTTTTTTTTTTTGAGGCGGAGTTTTGCTCTTCTCGCCCAGGCTGGAGTGCAGTGGCACAATCTCGGCCCACGGCAACCTCTGCCTCCCGGGTTCAAGCAATTCTCCTGCCTCAGTCTCCTGAGTAGCTGAGATTACAGGCACCCCAGATAATTTTTTGTATTACATCACACCCAGATAATTACACCACACCCAGATAATTTTTTGTATTTTTAGTAGAGACGGGGTTTCACCATGTTGGCCAGACAGACCTCGGGTGATCTGCCCACCTCAGCCTTCCAAAGTGCTGGGATTACAGGTGTGAGCCACTGCACCGGGCCCACCTTTCCTGTTTTTAGTTTGTGAGCTATTATCTTCCAACACTAGCAGTACTGGTGTCAGCTACCAGTACCAGGCAGAAACCTCAGGGATGCTGGAAATGTGTCTTTGCCCTCCTGGAGTTCTCAACCCAGGAGAGACAGAACCATGGTTGAGTTATTTATGTGCAAAATGTACCAGGCACTGTCTGGGCAGACCAGAGAAATAGAACACAGCCTCTACCTAAGGATAGGAGACAGACTGCCAAATGCCTAGGTCCAGGTCCACGGCCTTGACCTTGGGAAATGATTCATTCAGCAATACGCTGATTGAATGGGAGCCATCCCAGAGTCACCCAGATCTTCACAGGCATGCCTGTCAGCATTGCCCAGGCTTTGCTTCTCACCAAAAAAATTTCTAAATCAATCTTTTCTTTTCTAAATATTCTTAAAATATTTCCCCCATTTTCCCAGAAGTTGCCCCTTACTCTCTTACTTGTATAAATTCACGAATAATTAAATACCCGTGTGGGCAGAATATTCCTCACAGCTCGAAGGTAACAGTGGTCACATTAATTCCATAGGCAGCTTTATGTGTGGCTACAACAAATTTTACTAGCTTTTTCATTGTCTTTCCACGAAATGAAGTTGAGAAAATAATTTTCCCTTTGCAGATTGAAGTTTTGTTTATGCAATTATCTTTTATTTAATAATAAAAATGTTTTAAAAATCCATGAATTGGCATACTTTGTTCATTTTAGTAGCTGGGGCTATGTAATGAATTATGTTTCCCTTTTTCCTTGGATTCTAGGAAGCGCAAAGATAAATTTGGAGCTTAGTCACAGAAGCAAGACAAGCCACTGGTGGTTAGAAAATTTGTATTCTTTTCTGCCTGGGTTCCATTTTCCTATTTCTATCTTAATAAACTCTCTGTTATATCTTTTGTTGTAAGCTTCACCAATTCTTTTTTGGTAAGAGGGAAATAAATGAAGTTGATTTTTAAAAGAAAGTACTTTTTTAAACACTTCTTTTTCCTCTGCCAGTAGAAACTATTATTTTCACTGTTTTTTATAAGTAGGCAAACACATATTACAATATTATCAATACCAGAACTTCACATTCAGCAAGTTAGAGTTCGCACACCAGCCCAAACAATAAGGCATAAGAAGCATTTAAGATCACAGGTTAAAAATACAACAATATGCTACACATTCTAAGAGGTGATAATAAAGATTTTAGAATAAAAATTTAAAACAATTTTTAAAAATACAACAAAAGGCTCCTGTAGTAGTTCACATCTGTAATCCCAGCACTTTGGAAGGCTGAAGCGGGAGGATCCTTTGAGGGCTGGAGTTTGAGACCAACTTGGCCAACATAGCAAAGACCCCGTCTCTTAAAAAAAAATAAAAATTAAAAATACAACAATAGACTCGAAAGTCAAACATTAAAGTTGAATGTAATTTTGAATACCTACCAATCAGGAATTTTAAATTACATAAAACAAAAAAATACTCTTAAAATAGTATTTCAAAAGAGGTTACTGGTCATTTAATTTATTCTTTTCCAGGAAAGATAGCTTTAATTTGTGCCTAAGAGCAGGGTTGTCTGCCCTTCCATGATGCTGTCTCAGACATGAATGTTATAAATTGACGGAGACAGTTCTCCTCGCCTACGTTTGGTTTTCCCTAAATGCCCTTAGCAACCTATGTATAAATCCATGCATCTTGCCAAGCTACACTTACGGTTAAGCAGTAATTATAGTGTGCCTGGACAGAGCCCTCAAATGTTCACCTCAAGCAAGATGAATCTCCCTTCAATATTCTCCTGATCAAGTTTCTGCCCTATTTCTGGCCCCCACGTCCCAATCTTACTGGGCAGGAATCTAAAGACCACATTAATGAGCAAACAGCCCAGAACAGCCATCCAATTTTACAAGACTCCCCCAGGCAAGCATTAAATCCTCTGTCTCTACTGCCCTACCCCCATGCCCTGATGTGCTGCTGAGAGCAGATTTTTCATTCCTGCCAGCTGATTGTGTTCAGCAAATGTTTGTAAATGTCTGTGGCTGTGTCTCCTCCACGCTACGGTGAGCTTCCGCCCCCTGAAACTGTGTTTTCTGAGTCTTTTGTGTCTCCTAATGGTGCCTGGAACATTTTGCACATGATAAAGAACTCAAATAAAATGAACAATAAGCGTCCCCAACCAGCTAGAGCTTTTACGAGCTCTCAGTGAAAACTCTGAACCACATCGGCGTCTGACAAAGGCAAACATCTGGAGATGCCAGTGGCAGATGCCCAATTATGCTGAGTCTGATGAATGGGCACGGAGTTATTTGGGGCTCAGCAGCAATCCTCAGCTGGACCTGCTGGTACTGAGGGCGACAGGCTTCCCTCTTTCCAGGCACCATCCTGGCCTTCAAAGGGCTGGGAACTTCTGCTCATCCACCACCAGCCCCAGCCATCCCAACCAACCACTGCCACAAGATCTGCTGCCCCATCCCCAAGGAAGAGGACGGCCAGGTTAAATTGATTTTTTCGTTCACTTTTTTATTTCACAGAAATATATTTTCTACAAGAAAGTGTTAATTATACCACAGACACCATCAAATGGTACTAAGTGATAACTAAATGTTCAGAAGGCTGACATGTATATTATTTCAAGTAGCTTCATGATTTATTATCTAATTTAGATAAATGGCAAATAGTGATATCATAATAGCCCCCTTTTATTCTGGTTTATGCCTCATTGTCTCTGGGTACAGAATAAAACGAATCATCAAACAGCCCCACGGGAAAGACTGGCAGACTGGTTAGGAGCATAGGCTCTAGCATCAGACCCTTGGGGGTTCAACTTCCCGCCCTGCTGTTGACCAAGGGCAAAAGTAGGCAGTACTAAGGGTGTCTCAGAGGGGACAAGGTTGATGATCAAGTGAGATAAACCACTTGACACTGTTCAGCATCAAGAATGTGCTCCACGTGTGTTAGCTGGAACTAAGTCTGGAGTTGAAGGCAGATGACAGCTCTGGATTTCCACTCCAGGGCTCAGGCCCAGCTGAGAGGTACATGCACCCATATCTGTCTCTGAATTGTACCCAGTGAGGATGGGGCTTCACTGTGAAGAGGCAGTAACTGTGGCATGCCATCCTGTGGCCAGGCGGGCATTTCTTCAGGGCCCAAGCTATGTTAACTTACATTTCTGAAAGAGGAAAAGGACTTTCAGGCTGAGACTTTTACACCAAGAAGTCACCATTTTCATCTGAGTATAGTTAGGCCCATGATGGGGGCAGAACACAAGGCCTCCCAGCCAAAATTATTCTTTCTTTGTCTTTTCTTTGTCTTTTTTTTTTTTTTTTTGGAGACAGGGTCTTGCTCTGTCACCCAGGCTGGAGTGCAGGGGCACTATCATGGCTTCCTGCAGCCTCAACCCTTAGGGCTCAAGCAATCCTCCTGCCTCAGCCTCCTGAGTAGCTGGGACCACAGGTGTGTGCCACCACATGGCCTAATTTTTGAATATTTTGTAGAGATGGGGTTTTGCCATGTTGCCCAGGCTGGTCTCGAACTCCTGAGCTCAAGAGATCTGACTACTTCAGCCTCCCAAACTGCTGGGATTATAGGTGTGAGCCACCATGTCCAGCCTATGCATATCTCTTAATGAAACCTGCCAAGGAAGCTGGCAAAGTAACGGAACCGTGTGGTCCAGGCCAGCAGGATGGAAGATACAGAGCAGTCATGAGTCCTGAGGCTGTGACCCCAAGTCCTCATCAAAACATCTGCCTTGGGGGAAGAAAGTCTGCTGGTAGAATAGGTGTCTACAAGCAGTCCCCAAAGCTATAGGTCCTAGAGGGCAGATGCCACAAATGACAAGTCCCCAAAGTTAAAAACAAAAGCAGCAGAAGAGGAAAAGTTCATTTTCCTCGAGTTACCAAATTCCCAGATAAGAGCCAGGTCCTACATCTGCTAGGCCCACAGGGCCTGGCAAGTCTGTACACATGTGCCTGGGGTTACAGAGAGAAAGTTCAGAACCGCCCCATTTCTGCTGCTGCCAAGGACAAGTCTCCCACACAGTGTTCCAAGTCACTGGAGTAGATCTGTCAAGTACCAGGGGCTTTTCATTTCCAATTTGGATGGAAAGACTTCTTTTCTATGCTGTGTTCCTGTGTTTCAGCCTGTGTTTCAGGTTGTCCTGATGCCCCCAGCATCTATACAAAGATGACAGCCTCTCAGGTCTAGCACCTCAATAGCAGGTGGGCTGGGGGCACAGGTAACCCCTATTTCCTACCTGGTGAACCCCTGACAAGTCCCTTCAGACCTGCTTCTAAAGGTTGCTTGCCAGTCCGTCCTCAAGCCCCACCCCCTGCACACCCGCTCTCAAAATTGCTAAGCTGAGGCCCATGGAGATTCCAGGAGAAAACAGAGAAAACAGCTGGGTGTGGTGGCTCATGCCTGGGAGGCCAAGGCAAACGGGAATCCCTTGAGTCCAGGAGTTCAAGACCAGCCCGGGCAACGCGATGAAACCCTGTCCCTACAAAAAATACAAAGGTTAGCCGGGCCGGGCGTGGAGGCTCACGCCTATAATCCCAGCACTTTGGGAGGCTAAGGTGGGCAGATCACTTGAGGTCGGGAGTTCAAGACCAACCTGACCAACATAGAGAAACCCCATCTCTACTAAAATACAAAATTAGCTGGGCATGGTGGCACATGCCTGTAATCTCAGCTACTCAGGAGTCTGAGACAGGAGAATCGCTTGAACCCGGGAGGTGGAGGTTGTGGTGAGCTGACATCGTGCCATTGCACTCCAGCCTGGGCAACAAGAGTGAAACTCCATCTCAAAAAAAAAAAAAAAAAAAAAAAAAAAAGGTTAGCCGGGCATGATGGTGTGCACAGAGTAGTCCCAGCTACTCAGGAGGCTGAGGTGGGAGGATCGCTTGAGCCCAAGAGGCAGAGGCTGCAGTGAGCCATGATGGTATCACTGCAGAGAATGAGACCCTGTCAAAAAAAAGAAAAAAGAAAAAAAGAAAACAAAAAAGAAAACAGAGAAACAATGGCAGGGTTGTCATCCTGCCCAGAATCCCAGCTGCACCTCAGCCTCCCTGGGACCTGGTGTTCCTGCAAAAGAAAGTGCATGGGACTTCTGACAGCTGGCCCCTCTGACTCCTGTGTGTGTGGTCACCCCTCTAGTCACAGGCACTCAGTAAGTGCTGTCACACAAGAGTGGGGAGCTGTTCCCCTTCATTATGGAATATTTGTCAGGGTATCCTTCAAGGCATGAGGCCCAGCCCTGGTTTTTAAATGAGCTGGGGTAAAATTATTGTGCAAACAATCAAACCTCAGCAAATCCATTCTAATTCATTTCATTTAAAACTTTTGTTTTCCATAAAGGATTAGGCTAGGAAAGAATTTAATCACATCAAATCCACTTCTAAAATGGTTACAGATCCCAGGATCAAGAGTAATGATTACAAAAAAAGAATAAAAATCCCTGGATATAGAGAACTCATGTTTGGTACTGAATTGGTCAAACCAGCCTTCCTGACGTCAAGAAGTAGCCTTTTTCCAGGACTAGGAAAACTGTATTTGTTGTTTTCAGGCATGAATGAAGGCAGAAATAGAGGTGAGGCCAGGTCAGGCCACTTCTCTTTACGCAAAGGTCAGTTCTGACCTGTAACAAATTTGTATTGGCATCTACTCTGAGCCTGGCACTGTTCTGGGTGTCACAGATCCAACAGTGAACACAACAGACAGAATCCCTGTCCTCAGGGAGCTCGTGTTTCAGTGGAAGAAGAAAGAAAACATAGAAATGCATAATGAGTTAAGTGGTGATGTTTTGGAAGGAAAAATGAAGCAGGGAAGGGAATAGAGGGGAGGGTGACAGGAGGCATTATTTGTCCGGGATGGTCAGAGAAAGCTATCCCAAGGGGGTGATGTTTGAAACAGGGACCTGAACAAAGTGGAGGAGGGAGCCACATCACATCTAAAATCAGAGCTGTAGGAACAAAGGCCCTGGGGCCAGAGGGAGCATGACACTCTGTGCTACACCCTGACACAGTGTCTACAAATCCATTCTACATACTCCAGAGGCAAGACTAGCTCATCATCATCATAGAAACAAAGCCTCCCTTCCAGCAAGTCAGCAGAGCACATCTCAGGCCCAACAAGCCCTTCTCAGCATCTTCCTGGAAGTCTCCTAACTCAGCATACACTGGTTTTCCAGGGGAATGGCATTCCAGTTGGAGGCTGCATTCCTAAGAATTCCTAACTATTGAATGCATTCCAGCATCCAATCAGGAAAGGCACTGACCTGCCATCACCTTGAACACTCAGGCATAGCACTCCCCATGCTATATAACCAATCACTACCGAACAGACCGCTGGAAGGAGTCACCACGCCCTCCACCACCAGCATAAATGTACCCACTGACCTCATGTGGGCCCTGCTCTGTGGGACTCCTACAGCTTGTGCAAGATGAAAAGCCACACTGAGTTGAGTCATGACTCTGGCTTATTGCTTGTCCTCAGATTATGACAAATGTGCACACAGAATCAATCCCTGCCTCCTGGCCCTCAGCACCCAGCTGCAGCCCCCTTCCTAGGGTGGTATGTCACATGTCACATACCATCTCCATTTTATAGAGGAGAGAAATGGAGGCCTGCAGAGGTGAGGTGCTGTATCACTCAGGGTTCAATCAGGGAGGCAGAATACTACAAGTATAATGGAATCAGAGATTTATTCTAAGAATTAGACCTTATTAATTGTAGGAAGAGTCAGGGAAATGACGGTCTAAAAGGGAGAGAGATGTGACTCAGAGGAAGGTCACTAGCCAGCCATGGCGTGGGTGAAGGAGAGTCAGCGCTTGCAGGGAGGTCCTGCTAAGGCTGGGTAGGATTCTGTAGCACCTTGTTGCCTCTTTGTGGCTACCACTTCTTTGAGTTTTCAGAGACTTGTCTGGTGTGGGCCTGGGGTCGCTGTTGGTCATCTAGGCTGGCAGACAGGAAGGAGAGCTGAACACAAAGCCATCACAAGTGAGGATAAACTGGAAGCTGCTGTCCTCTTAGCCATTTGGCATGTTTGCCTTGCTGGGATTCTAAAGATCTGCAAGGAAGGCATTTATAAGGTCCTAGGTGCTTTAAGAAGGCTTCCGGGCCGGGCGCGGTGGCTTACGCCTGTAATCCCAGCACTTTGGGAGGCCGAGGCGGGTGGATCACGAGGTCGGGAGATCGAGACCATCCTGGCTAACACAGTGAAACCCCGTCTCTACTAAAAAATACAAAAAAAATTAGCCGGGCGTGGTGGCGGGTGGCTGTAGTCCCAGGTACTCGGGAGGCTGAGGCAGGAGAATGGTGTGAACCCAGGAGGCGGAGCTTGCAGTGAGCCGAGATCCCGCCACTGCACTCCAGCCTGGGCGACAGAGCAAGACTCTGTCTCAAAAAAAAAAAAAGAAGGCTTCCAGAAAACCTGGTATGACAGCCTGCCTTGTACCTATGAAATTCTCCTGTCCTGGCCAGCACACTGCCCTGAAACTTCCACTTGCAATAAGAAGACTGAAGTTCCTGGCACCAGGCTACTGGTGTGGGGATCTCAGACAATTACCATT
Source organism: Chlorocebus sabaeus (assembly GCF_047675955.1). NCBI lineage: Eukaryota > Metazoa > Chordata > Mammalia > Primates > Cercopithecidae > Chlorocebus > Chlorocebus sabaeus. The sequence continues at coordinate 65,350,602 of NC_132908.1, read as the reverse complement.
TAGGCGAGGCCAGGATCAGGGAGATTCTTGGACAGATGCCCTGTCCCACCTCCACCCTGACTCTAAAGCATGCTCCAAAGACAGGGCCCTGTCTTCAAACTCACCCCCCGTAACATCCCACTTACCCCCCAGCCCCTGCTGCCTCCTATACACCATCACCCCCAATTCCACTTCCAGCCCCAACTGCCCAAACTCAAGTATTGCATTTTCTACTCCCTCCTGGATATCACCACTGAGCCGGGCAGCAAAAACCTAAAAAATTGGCTCAGAAAACCACCACTGCCAGTGACATCAGGTCCAAATGTGTCAGCTACATGTTGAAGTGCTCCCTGCAACAGGATATGGCATGCTGCTCCCCTCAGCCCCTGTTTTTCCCTCAGGTGGACTGGGACAGAAAAAGGGTGAGACCCAGGGATGCTGTGAAAAATGCCCAGACTTTGGAGCATGACAAATCGGAGCTCAAGTCCCAGTTCTGACACTCACTGATGCTGGCCTGGGTAGTTCATTCAAGACTCTGTACTTCTGTTTCACTGTCTGAGTTCTGAGGCCAGCACCTCACAGAGGGTGGCACTGGCAGTACTCTGAAGGCGATGGGAGGGGGTCGGGAGAAAAAAGTTCAATCCAGTGCAAAACTAACAGATCCAATCACAAGCATCCAATAATCTGATTATTATTTGGCCTCTGTGATCCCACAAACCACCACTTAGAAGAGAAATCCTCTCTCTCTCAGAGCTGGCCAGAAGTTGCCATGTACCTGAACCCAGTTACACTCCTCAGCCACAGACGGGGCTGGTATGGCCAGCCCTGCACACTGGGTGATTGCCCAGGTTTGGTTTTGAACAGAGCCGTGTTCCAGGTGTCTAGGCACCTTTGTTGGTGCTTGAGAGGCACAACCATGGCAGATCAAGACTGCAGGGACACATGGCCAGTCTGAAAGATGCCCCCATCTGTGTGTGGGACATACAAGTCTGTGTACTTATAGCATATAGTACTTAAAAAGTTCATCTCTTCCACTTAATTTTTAGGAAACTGTCAGAAAGTGCAAGTTGAGGATTCTTGTCTGAATCTAATCCAACCACTACTGTAGTCTAACCCATGGGCCAGCTTCTGTCCCTTGATAAATGTGACTTAGAACAACCATATTGAATTAGGAGCTGATTATATCTGATTTGCCTTGTAACAGGGTTAGGTCCATTTCCTGGGATGTAGCAGAAGGGCCTGATGGTCACCAGGCTAATCCATAATTATCATTTAAAATTACAGACCAAATGGGTCATGCTGGCAAGGTCAGGGGGACACCCTAGCAGAGCTGGGCTGGGCTTTCCAGCACCTCCACAAAGCCCTTGACCCTTACCCAGGACCACATCACCCCTGACACGTATTTGAGGTCGTTCCTTCTAGAGGCCACTTGGCAGAGGCAGGAAGTGGGACTAGGAGGTTCTGCGGCAGGGTGGATTGAGAAGAGCACTGGTTTTAGAGTCAGACAGACCTGGGTTCAAATCCCAGCTCCTCCACTGTGATCTTGGTAGCATGCTTTACCCCTCTGGGCCTCAGTTTCCTCATCTGTAAAATGGTGACTACAATAGTAGCTACCCTACTATGTCATAGAGTGGAGAGGTGTGGTGACATCCACACTCGTGCCTGGGGAGGCATGAAGCTATGGAGAGAAGTTGGGCCCAGGCCAACTTGGCCTTAGCCCTGAGACAAGGCAGGGCTTTGGGTTTATCGTGGATGTCACTGATGTACTGTGTTTATAACAAGGGGCTCCTCTCTGGACATGGTCACTACAAAGCAAAGTCCATACCTGGCCACTGGTGCAGTCTTCCAAATGAAGAGGACAAGGCAACCTGGCAGTCTAGGCAAGCAGCAGCTGATTGGGTTCTAAGTCATCCAGGAAGAATGGCCAGTGGGGGGTCTGACCACCATTCTTTCCTCCCCACCCACCCGCCCCTACATTGTATCAGCTGCCTCTAGGGAGCCTGGGCCTCAAGGCTCATTCTTTGTGAGTGTCTACAAGATGGGATGGATGGCACTTGGCTCTTAAAGGGGACCCCACAGGCCTAGAAGGGGTCCCTACTTCCCTCCATTCCAGGCAGCAGATGCACTGGGGGCGTGGGGACAGCAGAGTTTTTCTCTTTACATCCAAGGCCTGTGGGACCAGGGACTGACATTCATAAATGAAGGATAGTGGTGAGTGGACATGCTATGGGGCACCAGACCATGGGGCAGTGGGGTAAGATGGTGGCTCCTCCTTCTCACCTCCTGACCTTCACCTTGAACCCAGAACAGGAGCCAGGTAATAGGAGAAGCCAGAAGTCCCCATGTGGGGAAAATGGGGCCTCACTGCACAGCCTAGCCTGTCCTGATTTTGAATCCTGAAGTGACCTCCCCTCAAGCCCACCCAGAGGGACATTTTCTGGCTTCAGCATTTGCATGAGAGTCTGAGAACCCAGAGGTGTAGGCAGAGGCTGGGCGGGCCTGAGGAGGCCGGGAGCATTTGCTCTCTTTGCTCAGAGCCAACAACTACAGGCTCAGTGTTTTTAAATGTTTGAATCAACAGAGGGACTGTTTATCACTATTTTAAATAAGAAATGTAATTAGAGGTTAGTGAGCCCCCAGAGTTCCTGGCCACGATGTCAAAGGCTTCCTTAACCCGGAATGGGGAACAGAATGAAAAGTGACCACAGACACACTCCGCTTCGGTGTGCTCTGCCACAAATCCCGCCTGATGGGTGCTCCCACCAAGGCCCATAAGAGATTCTGTGGCTAATAGAATGGCATTTCACGTAGGTCCACGTTTTTCTCATTCCTAGGTGGCTTTTCTTTCTAAACTTGGGAACATGGAGATTCTATTTTAAGAACATGAATTACTGTCCAATTTTAATGTAACTAATGCCAACCAAAAACCAACTTTGAACTGAGGAAAGGAAACAAAAGCAATTTATGGGATAATGTTGTGTTCACATCCCTCAAGATTACTTGAGAATACTTGTCTGATGCATTTATTTCTGGTCAAGAAAAGTGAATAGCCAGCTCTTTGGTGGTTTCTGGAGAACAAGGTGAAGGTTGGCCACATCAGCCTGGAAGACTCCAGCTCGGCCACCTCAGGCCAGGATCCTCCTCGGGGCTCAAAGAGGTAGTGTCAGGAAGGTAAAAATAGCGCGAGGGATTCGGCACCAGCTTTCTGACACATGGTTTTCTCATCCCAGGGACTGCCACATAGGGCCCTCCTTTTCCAGCTATTCTAAGTGAAAAAGAAAAAAGTAAGATTATTTGAGAACTAAATAAAAACAGTGCTATATTTTAACCACCTTTTCCGTGATCTTCCTCTTTTCCCAAGTGCTCTTTTTGGCTCTTCTTTCCTCACCAAGCCAAAAATGGGATGAGCCCCAAGCTTCTGTCCTTGACCCCCTTTTTCCCTCCGCCTGTTCTCCCTGAGAACAACATCCACAGCTGCAGCTCCAGCAGGGGCCCAGGTGGTCACAGCCCTAGCACGTTCCGGACGCCCACCCACCTCTTGGACTCCCTTCCTCCCTGACGAAGCCCCAACATCCCAGAAGCAGATTCTGCATCTCCCTCTGGAAGGCTGCCTTGGGGGCATATTTCTCCCTGTGGTTGTCATCCCCTGGCCTTGCCTGTCTGCAGGAGGCCAGGACTGTTTGACATGTGACCCAGGTCCCAGACCCTCTAGAGGCCACCTCTGGGAGGGTGCCAGGAGCAATGGGGGCTCACTGTAGGAGGCCCTAAGACGAAGCACTGCCACCAGGGGAGGCGGGAAGGCTTCCTGAAGAGACCCCCCTGCAAAAGGCAAGAAGATGAGGAGGAGCTAACCAGACGAGGCGTGGAATTCCAGTTTGGGGAAAGGCCCTGCTGGAGAGAGACTGGGACCAAGGAGGAAAGAGAAGGGCTCTGAGGACAGGCTTGGCAAGAAGTGTGACAGGAGAGGAGGCAGGCGTGGGGCATGGATTTTATCCTGGGGGCCATGAAAGAGTTATCAGCTGGGAGGGTGCTCAGATATGTACCTAGAAAGATCACTCTGGCTTCTGTATGGAGAACAAATGGAGGGCACGAGGCTGAAGGACACTAGGGAGAGACAATGGGCTTGACCGGGTGTTCCCCATCATCCCTCAGCCCCACAGCAGAACACTACCTGGTTCCTGCTGGGTTTATACCTCCCAATCCCCGCCAATTTTCTGACCATTCAGATGTCCAGGACAACAGTTGATGGATGAATTCACACTCAAGTGTTAAGAACAAATCATGGCAGCATCCACCTTGAATCCCTCTGGGACAGAGGAGGAGGCAGGTGAGAGGGGAAGGCGGCGGCTAGCAAGACTTCCCAACCCCTGGGGTGTTCCTCCCTTACCTATGGGTGCTCCTGTGTATTAGAGAGCCCCATCAGTCCAAATGCTAACCAGGATGGGGCCATAGATAAGTCTTGCTCACAGAATCTGTGCCACCCTCTAGCTGTGTGACTGAGCAAGTCACTTATGCCCCTCCGAGCCTGTTTTCATCTCTGAGTACGGGATCGATAATACCTACCCTCCCCAGGCTGCTTAGGGGATGAAACAAGACATTGTGCATGGAATGCTCTGAACACAGTGCCTGGCACACAGTGGGTGCCCCAAAACATTTTTGATATAATCATATTGATGAAGATGATGATTCCAGTAAGCTATAGGCACTCATGACATACACGTGAGTTCACACAGTTTTTAGATTTCAAGTCTCCATGTTGCATTTTCGTTTTGTTTTCTTTTGTTTTACGAGAAAGTAGCCTCATTGAGGCACTAATTCAAACAGTTGGGAGTAGTTCTCACAGCTCCTGCTGTGCCCCCTGGTGTGTACAAAGGGAATCGAAGCTTCTGGTGATGGACATGCCCGCCTGGCTAGAAATCACTTTATTGATTCCAGCAAGGTTCCCGGAAGGCCTCTATCAGGGACTGGGCCCTGTGCTTGGAGCTGAGGGGGCTCTAGGCTGCCTGGAGTACAAAGCCCTGGGGTGTGAGACTGAGGGGAGGGGGTTGGAAGCTTTAAAGCCGAGCCTTGGAGGAGCTGGACCACCAGGGTGTTCCAGACACAGGGTACAGCATGTGCAAAGGCATGGAGGCGTGAAAGAGCATGGTATGTTCCAGGAACAGTGAACGCTAGAGGTCGGGGCCGTCAGATCAAATCAGTGGGAGAAAGGGAGGGGCACAAATGAGGCTGGGGAGGGCGGGGCCTGGTCACTGGGTGCCCTCAAGCCAGGACAGGTAGAAGGATTGATCCTGGGGGTAGAGGGAGATCTGGAGATGCTCGACAAGGGCAGAATGAGCTCAGAGCTGCTGGTGGTAGGGATCACGGACTTCGGCCCGACTGGGAGGGAAGGGGCTCAATGCAGGCAAGACAGGAGAAGGCCCTGGTGGAGATGACAGCCAGGGAAAGGTTGGGAGTAGGGACTAGAAATGGACTCAGGAACTAGGAGCAATTGGCCTTGACTCTGGACAGGACACTTGGGGCTGAGGGAGGGGCCAAGGACAGAGTAGACAACTAGGGGCTGCACCTGCTGAGGCTGGAAGGGCAGGGCTGGGCTGCCCAGGCTACGCACACTGAGCTGAGGCACCCATGAGACAGGACTCTGCTCCCTGCCTTCCCTCAACCACTTTCAGTCGTTTGTCTCTTTTCTTTAACTGCCACAATAGGAAACCAAAATCTTTTTCATTGTTTGATATATTCCTCATTTTTAATTTAAAAAAAAGAATAAGTGAAATGTTTTCTATTTCCTTCTCAACAGAAAAGCAACATTACCTATATACATAGTCTCTCATATACAGGAATGTCTAGATTTTACTTTTCCCTTGATGTATTTTTTTAAGACAGTTTAGACACTGGGATGAAATTTAGAGCTGTCTGTCACCTTGGTGCTCAGCTAGCTGCCACTCAGGGTCACCCCCTAAGTGGGCCCAGACTAGGGCAGCCACAGGCCTGAACTCACCTGCCCCATCTCAGGCTCATTGCTCAATGACTTGAGGTAAACTGGGACACGATGGCTATGGGACTCACCTATGGGACTGAGATCTTCCCTCAAAGCCAGAGGGCACGCTTTAAACCCTGGAGATGATGACATTTTGATAAAGTTTAAAAAACTATTTAACTTTGCAAGACAAACAGCTAATAAAATAGAATCTTTTTTGGTAACCACCCATACACCAATCAATCTGTCACTCGAAAAACTAGTTCCCAAGAAGTGTGAAATGAGGCCACTCTCGAGTTCTGTGGGAACAGAGAGCCCCTGAAAAGCCTTCCTCTCGACCAGATTACAGTTGCCACCCAACACAGGGAAAATCTCTGATTCTGAGCACAGGAAATACACGGCTAATGAGTAGCTCAATCAATACTGAGTTTTGGAAGGTGAACCATGAGGTTGGGGGTCACTGTTACACTATTTATGTGCCCCCAGCCCACATATGACCTATAATCCTGCCTCTTTTTTTTTTTTTTCCTTTTCTTTTCAATTCCGTCCCCCTTGGGAAAGATATATATAAGCATTTCCCACCCAGGGGGGCTAGCCAAGGGAGTGATGCCATGGGGGCCTCTTCTGCACTGCAGCCATTCAAGCAAGAATTTAAAACAAAGGGTCATTCAACACCACCAACAAAAATCAATAGGACAAGCCTCAGTCATAAAACACATCTCTGTGCCCACCTGAGGCCACCATTGGAATGAGATTTCACCTCACTCACTCTCTCTGTATCTCTAGCTCTGCCTGATTGCCTCTTGTTTTTTCTGTTTTCCCTTAGCTCTAATTCCCTATTTAAACAAACAAACAAACAAAGTCTCATACTGTGCATAGGATACAGTTTAAGTTATCTTAAATCTTTTGGGGAACAAGAGAAAATAAATGAATTAATTAATCAGAACCTGCCCAAAGCAGCTGTGACTGAAGAATTCTGAATCCTGCTGTACTAAGAAGGAAAGCAGACAGTTACAAGTGCTAAATGATGAGCAGCAGTGTCTGCATGCAGTAGGCACCCAATAAATGTCAATTAATTTGTTTTTTAAATGATGGAATCTGAAGGAACAAAGGAGATGAACTGGATTATAACTACTTTGAAAGAAATAAATGACAACAACAACAAAATACTAACAGAAACAGATCAGAAAAAACAATAGCCTTAATTCCATGGTGAAAATGATAAAAGAATTGGAAAACACCTGGAAGTAGTAATTGGCATTAACAGAAACAAATAGAACAAAGAAATTAGTTATGTTGAGGATAAGGTAAGACAAGAAACCTAAAATGTAGACAAAGAAAACAGAGGAGCAAATAACTGATTTGGAAAATGGAAAAATTGTATCACAGCCCTAAAGTAGTCCTAGAAGAGAGAGATGAATGGACGAGGAACACATAAAGAAGACATCAGGAAAGAAATAGCCGGGCGCGGTGGCTCAAGCCTGTAATCCCAGCACTTTGGGAGGCCGAGACGGGCGGATCACAAGGTCAGGAGATCGAGACCAGCCTGACTAACACGGTGAAACCCCGTCTCTACTAAAAAAATACAAAAAACTAGCCGGGCGAGGTGGTGGGCGCCTGTAGTCCCAGCTACTCGGGAGGCTGAGGCAGGAGAATGGCGTAGACCCGGGAAGCGGAGCTTGCAGTGAGCTGAGATCCGGCCACTGCACTCCAGCCTGGGTGACAGAGCAAGACTCCGTCTCAAAAAAAAAAAAAAAAAAAAAGAAATAATATAAGTTTCCAGAAATGAAAAAATAGCTCAGCCTAGAACTAAAGAAAACACACTGTGCCTTTCAAATTCAACTCTGAGGGAAAGAAATAAGCATTTGCTGGTTTAAATTTTGCATTATAAATTATCCAATAAGCTGAAGTGAAAGCTGAAGTGAAAGGAGATATGTTCTTCTGATATTGTGTAAGAATGACAGGAGAACTGACATCACAAATATTGAAGACAAAATGAGCCTCAAAAAAATGTGCAATTCTAACTGCACAAGTAGATTCTAACCACATCAGTTATGCTCCTAAACAAGACTTGTTCTCTACAAGTAGGGGAAAACAAAGTCATGTAAAAATTGGGGAAAGTTGTGCACAACTGTACTTTTTTAAAGCAAAGGAGAATATCTGATTTTTACAAAAATATAAAAGACAAAAGCTATCTTACATAACAAGAAATTAGAATTAGAATGGACCAATTGAAGAAGAAAGAAAGAGTAAGTGATCTGACAAAATGTAGTCACTCCCAAGAGTCCACCTACACACGAATAATTCTCAAACCTGCTCCAATCTGGACCTCAACTCTGAGTTCTGGGTCTGAATATCCCACTTCTGTCTGGATATGTCTATGCAAATGTCATTCAACACCACAAACCCTGCCTTCACTCATTCACCCACCCTCACTGCCAGCAAACAACTTCACTAGCCATACAGTTACCTGAATCAGGAGACCTCTGAATAAATTCCTGGTTCATTTTCCTTTTTGTTTTTTTTGTTTTTGTTTTTGTTTTGTTTATTTGAGACACAGTCTCATGCTCCATCGCCCAGGCTGGAGTGCAGTGGTGCCATCTCAGCTCACTGCAACCTTGACCTCCTGGGTTCAAGCAATTCCCCTGGCTTTGCCTCCCGAGTAGCTGGGACTACAGGGTCATACCAACACACCCAGCTAATTTCTATATTTTTACTAGAGATGGGGTTTTACCATGTTGGCCATGCTGGTCTTGAACTCCTGACCTCAAGTGATCTACCTGCCTCGGCCTCCCAAAGTTCTGGGATTATAAGTATGAGCCACCATGCCCAGCCTCCTGGTCCATTTTCATGTTACCCAGGTACCCCTTGGTCCCCATCCATTTGAATAAGTCTGCTTGGGCTACCATAACAAAATATCACAGACTGGGTGGGTTAAACAACTGAAATTTAGTTTCTTATAGGTTAGAGGCTAGAAATCTGAGTTCAATGTTCTGGTTGATTCAGTTTCTGGTAAGGGCTCTCTTCTGGGCTTGTAGATAGCTGTCTTCTCACTAAGTCCACATATGACTTTTCCTTGGTTCATGTGAGCACTTTAGCGTCTCTCTCTTTTTTTTTTGTTTTTTTTCCAGACAGCGTCGCATTCTGTCACACAATCTGAGCTCACTGCAACCTCCGCCTTCCGTGTTCAAGTGTGCCTCAGCCTCCCAAGTAACTGGGACTACAGGCGCACGCCACCATACCCAGCTAATTTTTGTCTTTTTAGTAGAGACAGGGTTTCGTATGTTGGCCAGGCTGGTCTCGAACTCTTGGCCTCCAGTGATCCTCCTACCTTGGCCTCCCAAAGTGCTAGGATTACAGGTGTGAGCCACCGCACCTGGCCTGGCATCTCTTCTTATAAGAACACTAATCTTATCAGATCAGGGGCCCATCCTTATGACCACTTTTAAACTTAATTACAAATACTCCTCAACTTATCATGGGGTTACATCCCTATACACCCATCTTTTGTTGAAAATACAGTTCCTTGAAAATGCATTTAATACACCTAAACTAGAAAACATTATAGCTTAACCTAGCCTATATTAAACATGTTCAAAACACTCACATTAGCTTACGGTTGGGCAAAATCATCCAACAAAGTCTATTTTATAATAATAACTAACATTTTATGATAAAAAAATTAAAATAATAAAAAGAAAAGGTCAAAATTCAAAGTACAATTTCTATGGAATGTCTCTTACTTTGGCACCATTGAAAAGTTGAAATATCTTGGCCAGGCACAGTGGCTTATGCTTGTAATCCCAGCACTCTGGAAGGCCAAGGTGGGCAGATCACCTGAGGTCAGAAGTTTGAGTCCAGCCTGGACCACATGGTGAAACCCTGTCTCTACTAAAAATACAAAAACTAGCTGGATGTGGTGGTGGGCACCTGTAATCCCAGCTACTTGGGAGGCTAAGGCATGAGAATCGCTTGAATCCGGGAGGTGGAGCTTGCAGTGAGCCAAGATGGCACCACTGCACTCCAGTATGGGTAACAGAGTGAGACTCTGTCTCAAAAAAGAAAAAAGGAAAAGTAGAAAATTCTTAAGTCACACCATCGTAAGTCAGAGACCATCTATACTTCCTTAAAGCCTGCAATGCAGCCATGCAGTGGGTTTAGGGCTTCAACATATAAATTTGTTGGGGACACAAACATTCAGTCCATAACACCATTCTATCCTCTTAGATGTCCCCCATATATGTGACCCTTCTCTCTTCCCACTGCCTTGGCCCTTCCATCTCCCTGCTTTGCCTACTGCACTGGCCTTCCTGCTTGTCTCCCCTCCTGCCTACCCCATGCTCCCTGCAGAATTATCTTTCCAAATGGATAACTGATCACTGAATGCTTACAAAGAGTTGTCACCAATATCATCTCATCTAATTCTCCCAACAGCCTTGCAAAGTAGTAGAAACCCAAGGCTCACAGAGACTAAGCGAAGGCCCAGTGTTGCCCAGGGCCAGGTTTGAACCTAGATGGGTCTCTGAAGTGCACAGTCTTTCCAAGTGTGTCTCTCACCTTTGTAATCCAAACTTCTGAAAGGGTGTCAGGTCCACAATATACATAACAATTAATGACTGACAGATGAATGGGCTTCATATGTAATCATAACTTCAACTTCATCTTCTTCAGTATTTATAGGCAAGTTGATCTCCCTACTGAGTCCAACTAACAGAGATCCAGGCCCTCTGTTTTGCTGCTTCTTTGAGGGAAATGAGGAGTTAACATTTTGTTAATCAAAATGAAAATGTGTACTTTTCCTGTTAAAGACAGCTCCCTCATGTGACTTCAATTATTTACTAGCAGATTTATTTGCACTGTTAAGGGCAGAACTTTTTCAAGCATAAAATGACAAACTACTGCTTTGTCTTAATTCCCCATTAGCTTATGTCCTAATCTTTGTTCACTGAGGTGGGGGCACTGTCCCACTCACTGGAAGATCAAGCTGAACAAACCAGGTGAGACACTCCCCACCCTAGAGTGTTACTCGGAGACCTAGGAGGTTTGAAGGGCAGCTCCTCTCGCCAACCATCCCTAGCAGCTACTCTGGGATACTTCTGCACCTCTCCCCCAGGGTCTCACCCAAATGCAGACAGGATGCCTGACCATGCCTGTTCAACCATGCCACCCCCCTTGCCTTGGTGTTGGCGTCAGAGGTGTTTGAACCAGGGCAACTCCATCTTGAATAGGTGCTGGGTAAAATGAGGCTGAGACGTACTGGGCTGCATTCCCAGAAGGTTAGGAATTCTTATTCTTTGTTTATTTTGAGACAGGGTCTCACTTTGTCACCCAGGCTGGAGTGCACTGGCGCCATCACAGCTCACTGCAGCCTCGAACTCCTGGGCTCCAGCGATCTTCCCACTTCAACAGTGCAAGTAGCTGGGACTACCGGCACACACCACCACACTCAGTTAGTTTTTGTATATTTTTTAGAAACAGAGTTGCACCGTGTTGCCCGGGCTGGTCTCACTCCTGCCTGAGCTCAAGAGATCTGCCTGCCTAAGCCTCCAAAGTGCTGTGATTACAGGCGTCAGCCACCACATCCAGCCTAGGTTAGGCATTCTTAGTCACAGGATGAGATAGGTCAGCACAAGATACAGGTCACAAAGACTCTGCTGATAAAACAGGATGCAGTAAAGAAGCTAGCCAAAACCTGCCAAAAGCAAGATTGTGACCAAAACCACCTCTGGTTGTCCTCACTGCTCATTATATGCTAAGTATAATGCAGTAGTATGGCAAAAGAGACTCCCACCAGCGCCATGACAGTTTACAAATGCCAGGGCAATGTTCCAGAAGTCATACTTGGCTTTATATGGTCTAAAAAGGAGAGGAACCCTCAGTTTCAGGAGCTGCCCACCCCTTTCCTGGAAGAGTCATAAATAATCCACCCCTCGTTTAACACACTATCAATAAATAACCATAAAAATAGCCAACCAGCACCCTCAGGGCTGCTCTATGAAGTAGTCATTCTTTTGTTTCTTCTCTAATGAACTTGCTTTCACTTTACTGTGTGGACTCACCCTGAACTCTTTCCTGTGCCAGGTCCCAGAGCCCTTTCTTGAGGTCTGGATCAGGACCCTCTTCCCGTAACACTGGGGGCTTAAAGGTAACCCCTTCACTAGGGTTCAATCAAGATTTTTCCCCAAGGTGAGCAACTGCTCTTCACCCTCACTCACCCCAAACTTCAACTGTAGCATGAGGCTGGGAGGCCCCAGGTCTGCATGAGGTCTGACACTGACAGTCAGATGGAAGGCTGTGTGACTTTGGGTACATTACTAAACCTCTAGGCTCCAGCCTCATCGAAGGTAGCTGGCCCCAGTATCACCATGTGGGTAAATAAATCAACCTCCTAGGTGCCAGGCGCTTTGCAAACATTATTTCTGGACCTGTAAAGTCAGTGTTATCCTCATTTTAAGGCAGAAACTGAGGCTTGGAGAGAGGCCCTGGGGAACACGTCCATCCATCTCCACAGCTGGTTCTGCTACAGAGGAGAGGTGGAAGTATCCAGGAACCTGACCAAGCTCAGTGCATCTAGGGACGTCTCCCTTGGAGCTGCACATCCATCAGGGGTCACCCCAGGTGCTGGTCTGCGGTCTTGGGGCCTGTGGGCTTGAGGCCTCCTGGTGGACAGGCAGGCAGGCAGGCGCGTGTTTGGGACCACTGCTGGCTCCAGACACTGCCTTGCTGTGCTAGGTAAATGGCCCACTTTCCACACCCACCCCCTAGGCCCTCCCTGCTCTGCTCCCACTGCCTATTTAAACCAGAGGCCTGACTCGGCCCAGGCACAAGCCAGCTGCCGGAGCCAGGAGAGCAGCACTGCAGGCCCTGCTCAGCCGGGATGAAAGGTTCTTCTGTTTCACCATTTCCTACCGGTGCGTTTTGAATGATGATGCTGAGCAGGTTTGGAGCAGGAGCTGATTCTGCTTACCTGGGAGTATATTGAGATGGGTAGCTGGCTGAGGGAGGCTCTGATTGAATTTTTCCCATTTCTAATCCCTACCTTGATGTGATCTTATTTTCAAAGAGGGAAAAAGTCTGTGGTTCGTGAAAGGATAGGGGGAGAGCATATTTTAAAACAAGGCCTGGCTCAGAATATCAAATGATCTGACGTGTTTCTCTTTTCTTTGAGAAAAGAGAAGGGCCTATAATTTCAAGGTTGTCGAGATTCCATTTCCCCTCAGGAACCCCTCCCTAAATAGTCAGTTCTTGTTATTTAATTCTATTTTGAAAAAAACATGCAGGGAGTTTTCAGAAGAGTTGGTAGGGCATGGGAGGTGGGGTGGAGAGTGGGGAGGGGCTGTGCAGCTGTGCAGCTGGTGGGGGACAGTTTGGGAAATGTCGGAGGCCAAAGATCCTGCTTGACAAACTTCTCACTCAGGGATGAGAGGTGAGCTCCTCCCCACTTAGAGAGAGGGCAGTGGGGGCTGGGAGTCACACAGGCCCAAATGGCTAGGAGTGGCCTGCCTCCTTTATGTCTAATGCCAGATGCTTGCAAGCCTGTGACCTGGGTCAGGTCAGTCCAGCAAGAGGGTGAAGGACAGAGGTGCATGCAGGTTGTCAGCCAACTGTGGGTGAAGAGGCAGGAGTCCCAGGGACAGAGGACAGACTGGGACAGCAGGTCAGCCTCCGCTTCCCGGCAGGCTGGACTCCCCAGGCTATGGGTGGGGAGGGATCCTGCCAGGTACTTGGCTCTGAAGGCAAAAGCCAGGGTGTCCACATGAACATAAGATCTCCTGGGGAAGCCAGGTCACCACATGCAGAGCATAGACCTGGGGGGCTCTGGCTTCCTTCTTCCCACTCTGATCTGGCACCAAATGCCGGTGCTCATTTGGTCCTGGCCATGGCCATCCAAGATCTTATAGTGGCCCCTAATGTTACAGAGGAGGGAGCCTCTGGGGCTCAGAGGTTAAACGACTTGCCCAAGACCAATGGCCTAGACCAGAACCGGGTCTCATTGGAGCCAAAGGCTTTTCTGCGCAAATTCCTAGTCAGAAGGGAGCCAACTGTTTGCCGTGGAGGAGACGCTCCTGCCAGCACTGCTGCAACATCTTCGGCTAGGGGACAGAGAATGGACGGGGCCTCGGCTTTCAGATTCTTCTGAAACACTGTTTGGGTGATTTGCAAAATAAGTGTACATAAGGGATGGGGTATGAAGAGTAATGGGTCACCCTACTCTGGATGGAGGAGTGGTAAGAGGGCTTTGGGCCGCGCCATGGGACTGGCTTAAGAAGGTGGAGCACACAAGGACAGCCCTGGCTGCACTAGGCGTTGGGCCGGGGGTGCTGAACTTGAAAGTAGAGACTGGGCCTGAGAAGCGGCAGGCCCTGGAGCCAAGGATTCGGCAGGTTAGTAGGAATGAGGCCTAGAACTGGGCCAGCGGGCTCAGGGAGCTGCCTGGGGCCAGGGATCAGGGGCGGGACTAGCCGGCAAGGGCGGGGACTACGAACTGGGACTGGGGCCCAAGTGTGGAGGGCAGCGTCCCCAGAGCATAGTGCCAGGATCCCTCACCTCAGTCAGCAAGGGGTGCGGGGAGCCAGTGACATCATGTCCAAAGCCCTAGGGTCACATGAGTTCCCTCCTAGCTGTCCCCTTCAAAGACCCCTCTGGGTTCACCAAGTGTCCCGCTGAGCCTCCCTTCCACTGATCTGCTCCCCCTTACCTGCCACCACATCCCTCTGGTTCCTCTCAGTGTTGTTCTTCCTCCCCTAATCCACCCCATCCCAGTGGCCACTGTCCCTCTTCCCTGGCCTGGGTTCAGCTGTCCCCTACCCTCAGTATCTTAGGGAAGCAGAGATTGCACAAAGCTCTCAAAGCTCTGATTGTTCTGGTTCTCCTATCAGATTAAACCTGGGCCCTGCGGCTGGAGCTTTTGAATTCACCTCTTCCCCACCCTCCACCTTCACCCCTGCAACCCCTGGGCCCGGCCTGGGTCCCGGGGTCCACGTGGAGGGCTCATCCATCCCACCCTCAGAGTCCTCTCCTCTTGGCAACCGTCCTCCCTGAAAATCCGTCACACAAACCTCAGGCCCCACCCACTGGGGCTGCACTTCGTCCACTGGAACTGCCGGGCACACACCCGCGCCCTGGCGACGTGGAGGGTGTGGCAGTGCCTCTGGGCGCAGGTGGGGCCCCTTGGTCTTTGTACCTGGCTCACCTGTTCTGGGCTGCTTGGTGGCTGTTAGGGGAGCTCTGGAGATTGTTCCGGGCACCCCTGTGAACTGCTCATCTCCTTTCAGGTCTGTGGTGACAGCTCTTCTTCAGAGAGAAGGACAACGAGGTCCCAGTGGCCCCTCCTCAGGTAAAACCAAGGCTTCTGGAACCAGAGGGGTGGGGTGGGGGTGGGCAAGGGAGGGTTCCAAGCCTTTCCTCACGGGCTTCTTGTTAGTGTTTTTATAAAGAGATGCTGTGTGAGATTAAGAAAAGGCTCTCCGTGGCTCAAGCCTGTAATCCCAGCACTTTGGGAGGCCGAGATGGGCGGATCACGAAGTCAGGAGATCGAGACCATCCTGGCTAACCCGGTGAAACCCCATCTCTACTAAAAAAAATACAAAGAAAACCTAGCCAGGCGAGGTGGCGGGCGCCTGTAGTCCCAGCTACTGGGGAGGCTGAGGCAGGAGAATGGTGTAAACCCGGGAGGCGGAGCTTGCAGTGAGCTGAGATCCGGCCACTGCACTCCAGCCTGGGTGACAGAGCGAGACTCCGTCTCAAAAAAAAAAGAAAAAAGAAAAGGCTCTCCTGCTTTTTAAAATGTTTGAAAACCACCACTCTGGGGTAAGCGATTTGGAGCTGACCGTCTGGGTCCCATCCCGAACCTGACTCAAGTGGAGTGCACCCAATCTATGGAGAAAATACTAACTCCTTCAATATATGGGAAAAGGATTTGAAGCAGCACTTCATAAAAGGAATACAAATTAAGCATTCTGAAAATGTAACCGGATACCACTGCCCACTAAACTATCAACAACTTTTTTTTTTTTTTTTTTTTTTGAGACCTGTCTCACTGTCTCTGGGGCTGGAGTGCAGTGGTGCGATCTCAGCTCACTGCAACCTCTACTTCCTAGGCTCAAGTGTTCCTCTCACCTTAGCCTCCTGATTAGCTGGAACAACAAGTACATGCCACCACACCTGGCTAATTTTTGCGTTTTTTGCAGAGACTGGGTTTCGCCATGTTGCCTTAGCTGGTCTCCAACTCCTGGGCTCAAGCAATCTGCCCACCTTGGCCTCCCAATGTGCTAGGATTACAGGCATGAGCCACTGTGCCCGGCCAAAATAACATTTTTTTAATGTTAAAACCCAGAGTTGGTAAGGATGTTGTGAAACACATATTCTCAAACAATCAGTAAATTGACAGAACCTTGGTAGAAAGCAATTTGGCAATATGTATCAGAAGCTTTAAAATTTACTGAGTAATTCTACTCCTGAATCCATCCCAAAGAAGTAATTCAGACTACTGGACCATTCTCAGGAATAAAAGCAGAAACTAGTGACCCCTGACAGTCAGGAACCTCAGACTGGGAGTCAAAACAAAACCACTGTAAGAACCCACGCTTTCCCAAATATTGACAAATTAAGTGTTTTCAGGGTTGCCAGGGTGGTCACCAGGCTGGGGGCAGGGAGATTTGGGGATCCAAGGTGGTGGTGACTGGATGGAAGAAAAAAAGCAGAAACAGATGAGACCAGCAGCTCGCAGGGAGGGAGGAAGATCATTGGAGTTTTCACCAATGGCTCAGTGGGGGTGGGTGACAAATGTAACCTTCAGGGGACTGAAAAAAGAGGCAAAGGTCTTGTTTTGTGGGAATTGAGGGGGAAGGACAAAGACAGTGTAGGGAATGTTACTCTTCCCCCAGAACTTGTCCTGGAAGTAAGGGTGGTGCTTGATGCTGCTCATTTACATATTTCTGGGTATGTTTGCATATCTCTTATATTCAGCCTTGGCAAGAAAAGTAGGGAGAAAAAGGAAATTGGAGTCAGGTGACTTGGCTGCACCTCTCAGGGACTGCCATTTACCTCTCTGAGTCTCCATTTCATCTGTAAGTGGGGCCAGCTGTACCCATTTGGAGTAGTTGTGCGGGGTAGTTGTGCAGTGCAGCTGAACCCCCCGTGTGAAAAACATATTCTCTGAGGTATGTGCTGGGCAGCACCTTCTCCGATGTCCCCAAGAGGCGGCTCTGTTACTCCTGCCTTTCTGATGCTCATGTCTAATCTCCCTCTTGTCTTTTTGCCATGGACTGGTTCATAGCTGTGTCCCCGCTACAGCAGGGAAAGAGAAAGGGAGGGAGGGAATGAGTTTGAGGTCCCAAGCAGGCCGCAGGTGGCCTCAGATGAGCCCACACTGGCTGCAGCTCCAGGTCAGCAGGGGGCAGGGCTGCCACTTGTTCTGAGTTGGCAGGGGTTCCTATTATCTGCCTACTCTACACACAGCTAGGGTCAGGTGGTGGAATAAAATACTGAGTGCTTGCGGGGGGAGTGGGGGGCACAAGCTTTGTTCTCCTCATGTGGCCTCAGAGTTAGAAAACAGAACCCTCATTTGCTGGGACTGGAAGTTGGGATGGGTGGGCAAGCACCTTACCCCCCAACCCCAGGGCTCCACATGGGGAGGGTCCCTGGTCCTGTAGAGACAACCCACAGAGCCACACACACAAGGCCGTCCCTCCTTCTGCTTTGAAGGATGGAATTTGCTGACATAGCTTGAGCCTCCTGTCTCTCAGTTCTGTTTCTAGCTTGATAGATCTGAAGGTGTCAGATCCATCAGGGGCTGGTTACCTACCTTTCTAGTATGCAGACTGCAAGCTTGAGCAATACATTCTCAGAAACACTCAGGTATCAAGACAGAAAGGGCCTGTTTGACCTCAGCCTAAGGTCCTCTAGTCATCCCAGGGGCCACGGGATGGCTGGCTGAGTTTTGACAAAGGGATCATCTCTGTGAATCTTGAACCCTGAGCTCCTCTGCTGATTCCACATTCCTTCACACAGATGACAGCTATCAGGGAACAGCCCCGACAGAAGTGTGGAGGCCTGGAAGGGCAGAGTTGGGGACTGCTCGTGTCAGGGCCCCTGGAGCTCCAGGAGCAAGAGGAAACAGAGCAATCAGGCCGCCTGCCCTTCCCTGCCTAGGTGCCTGGGCAACCTCCTGGAGTCAGCAGGCACTACTGAAGGGCCACAGGGGAGCAGTGTGGTATGATGTGTAGTTTAGAAAGACCCCACCAGCTGCCAGGTGGGCCAGACGAGGGAGATCAGGTGGAATCTGTTGCGGTGTCTAGGTTGAAGAGGGCGAGGCCTGAACTGGGATATGGCTGTGGGAATGGATCCAGGGGACTAGAGGGCAGAGTTGTAAGCTGGGAAGAGGAGACAGGGTATGGAGGAGATCCAGGGCCCAGAACTACTTGGGAGACAGAACTGTATGTGGGGAAGTGGGGGGAGGAGGAGTAATAAACTTCTAGAGGAAGATGTAGAGTTGTCAATCAAATACATGTGGTCAGAGATCAGGAGATACCTGGGCTGGCTGTCCCCTGGAAAGAGGTGACCCACAAGGGATCAGCCAAGAAGGGAGGGAAGAGGCAAGAGAAAGTCCAGCCCCTAAGGAGTGGGCAGGGGAGGGGCTCTGAGGGATCCCCCAAGGGCCCTGAGAAGGAGCAGTCCCATAGTGCGGGGACATATCCAGCCCTTCTGGAGTGCAGGATACAGATGCAGCCGGCATGCTCTGAGCAGAAGGGATGACTTGAGCCAGCTTGCTCTACACGGTGTAGGTGGGATACTATCCGGACAGGCTAAGCATTTAAGTTAAACAAACCTGGCTGGGCGCAGTGGCTCAAGCCTGTAATCCCAGCACTTTGGGAGGCTGAGGCAGGTAGATCACCTGAGGTCAGGAATTCGAGACCAGCCTGGCCAACATGGTGAAACCTCATCTCTACTAAAAATACAAAAAAAAAATTAGCTGACACATGCCTGTAATCGCAGCTACTCGGGAGGCTGAGGCAGGAGAATCACCTGAGCCCGGGAGGCAGAGGTTGCAGTGAGCAGAGATTGCACCACTGCACTCCAGCCTGGGCGACAGAGCAAGACTCCCTCTCCAAAACAAAAAACATAACAAAAAAACAAAAACAAACAAACAAACAAAAACCTAACTCGGGGCAAACTAGGTGAATGCGGGGCATCTTCCCCTCAGGCCCATGTTCCCCAGCTGCCCCTCCTGGAGGACGCCTCCTTGTCTGCAGTCAGTGATCCGGTAGTCATTACAGTCCTCAAAGGCATGGCCCTGGCAAGGCAGGATTCCCTAAGTGGCTCCACCTCCCTGAATCCACCCTCAGTTCCCTTTCTGTCCCACCACCACACCTGTTTCTCCCTTGCGCATGGCTTGCTCCACCCAATACCCACCACCTTCCTATCTCCACACCCTCCCTAGGGGACACCCCACCCTCAATTATACACATCTAATAGGCAAAGTCTCTGCTGCCAGAAACCCTAGGCCCTTTCCGTGCAATATCCTGAGCAGCCACGGTGCTGCATCTGACTCGCCCAGTGCCCCCAGCCTCCCTGCTTACCAGCTGCTGCCCAGCACTGCCCCTGCCAGCCCTGGGTACACTGTCAGCCAGTCAGACCTTGCAGTGTCTCGCCAAGCTGGGCCTCTGGGCTCTGACACTGAGTCCACCTCAAAGGACCCTCAGTGCCGCCTCCTGCCCCTTCCCTGCAGGGCTCACTTGGCCCCTGTGACCAACCCATACCCTGACCCCTGGCAGAGGTTTCTGGTGGATTTACTTCTCCACGTCTATGGATTTACTGTGCTACCTGTGTCACCAAAGCAACTGCTTCTCTGAGCAGAAAGTTTCCACTACAAATTAAAAGATTAAGACTCAGCTCACCTGATGCTTCGTGGTGCTAGAGGAACTTAGGTAGGTAGGAATGGACTTTTTTAGGCTACATTGAGGGGGTGTGGAGTGAGTCTTCCACCTGGCCTGGATTCAGGACAAAGGAACATCATTATTGCTTCATTATCCTTGAGAGCAGGAAGAGTTGGATTGGTTTGGAGGGTAGATCTGGCTGCATTCTTGGGAAACTGCGAGCTGTCCATAATGAGGCTTGTTTTCAGCATCAAGTAAATTGACTAATTACACAGCCAATCAGAAGCTGTCCTCTGTTGGTCAGGATGGGATGGGTCACGTGGTGATTATAATCTAAGGTTTTCTTCTTGCCCACATTACATGTGGGTTAGCTAGGGCCCTGCTCCGTGTCTCTTCACTCTGGACTGAGGCTGACGGAGCAGCCACCATCTCCAACACTGCAGGTCAATGTGGCAGAGGGAGAGAGCGCTGGAAGTTTCCACATCTAATGTTTAAGTACTTAAGCGCAGCAATACCCGATATCACGTTCCCTCACAGCTCATTGGTCAGAACTCATCACATGATCCCACCCAACCACCAGGGGACCAGGAAGTGCAGTCCTACCTCTTGGCTGGACATCAGGTTCCAGGTGCTCCAGGGGCCAGAGGAAGTGAGGCAAGAGTCCCGTCCCCAGCTTGGAAGTACAGGTAAACTAAAGGGAAAAGAGCTCTGGCCTCCCCTTTCAGATGTACAGCAGCCCTTGGTTGGGCCTGAGCTGGGGCATCCTCTCTCAAAGGGGAGGGTGTTCTGGCTGGTTCTCTTAGAGCCAAGGGCTTTCATGGTACCGTGTGCAGAGGGAGGGTCTTCCATGGTGCCGTGTGTAGAGCAGTGGCCTGGGGTCAGAGGTCTCCAAAAGGGCTCAGGATGGGGCCTCAACCCTCAGCAGTGAGGCCTTGCTTCAGTTCGGAAAGCCCAGCCGCCTGGGAGGGTGAGTGAAATGCTGACACCTGATTTTATTTACTCATTCTCACTCACTTGCTTTTTAAGCTCTGCATAAATTTTCCTCTAGGACTCAGTTTGTTAAATGTTCTTTGCATAGAAAACTTTAGGCTGAATGTGAAATGATTCTGTTCTGAAGAATGTTAGCCCGTCTGTTCTGTTTTAGGAAGGTTTGTCGTCTTAATCTGTGTTCTCTGGTGCCTTGAAATGCCTACACATCATGCAGTCGGCCAATCCGTTCCAGAAGGAAATGCTGTACTTGAAATGCAGCCGACACAGGGTCTACCTAAATCCTAGCATTTGTGTGGACTTGTGTTTAAAATTCTACTCCCACAGAAAGTATGCTGTCATCCCCTCTTAAGTAAAGTATATTCCAAGCCTTGTTTGGCTCATGAACCATTAACATCAGCCTTTGTGTCAGGGAAGTAGGGACTTGACTGGGACAGAAACCTCAACAGCAGAACCTGAGAGAAGCAAGGCCCTCCTGGTCTCCTTCCTGTGAAAGGCAGAGGTGGCGCTGAGGGCAGAGGGCCTCCTGAGGATGGAGGTGGTGCTGGTCAGCCAGGAACAGGTGACGTGACCTGCTTTGGTAGGATCCCTTGCTTTGGCGACTTGCAAGGCCCAGCCCAGGCACAGGCCTCAGCACTCAGGCCCAGAGCACTTGAGGTTGGAGGCCTTGCCTGGCTAGATGCTCAGCTGTGGCCTGCAGCCTCCTGACTCAGGACTGCTCTAGCTCAGCCCTGGAGCTGCCCCAGTTGGAGGAGGTTCCCCATCTTCATCCTGAAGCAAGCCTTTGCCCCTGGCCGCCTCTCTATCTTGGGCTCAGCCTCCATGAGGGCATAGGACTGGTGGGAGCCCCGCGGGCTTCTGCCCTTGCAAACACTGGCAGGTAAGTCTGGTCGCCAGGCGGGTTCGTGAGCAGAACACAGGAATGAGAGGAGGTGCTGCCTGGTGTGGCTCAGATGTGGGTCTAGGTGTCAGCCTCCATCCAGTCATCTCCTTGCTGGCACCCTTTGTGGTCACCAATAGATGACTTTGGAGTGGCAGGTGGTAGAGAGTGGGCAGTCAGGTCTTCAAACTCAGCTGTCCCCCTAGGATGGGGTCCATGCCTTCAGTGCAACTGCCCATGTCACCGTGGCACAAGGTCCTGGACCCAGGGGTACTGCTGTTTGAATCATCACGTTGGCTGTTGCGCCTCTAGGGAATGCACCACTCACCTGGCTTGAGATTTGCTTTCCAATCACGCCCGAGTTGGCTTCATCTGGGCTTTCTGACTTCACCAGGGAAATGCCGAGGCTGGCTGATTGAAGGAAGGCCCCAGAGCTGCTCACAGCCTGTTCCTATTCTCAGAAATCACACAGTGCAGTAATACCTCCTGTGGGAAGTTTCTTTTTGAAAATTGTATGGCCCCTTTGCCTGCACCTGGCTTCTGCAGAAGCCTGTGCCTCGGGCTTGCACAAGCAGCCCACAACAGATGGCTCTGATCACCTCCTGCGAGGAGATGGAGGCCCTGACGTCGTCCCCTGTACTGTCCTCGCCATGCACCTGGGAAAGCAGAGAACCCTCTTTGTAAGGCAAACCAGCCTCACGAGGAGGAGACTTTGAAGGCTCTGGCTGTATCTTCAGGCCTTTGCAGCAAGGGAATTAATAGTGATAGCAAAATGATAAAAGTAAGCATCCTAGAGATGAGGCAGGCACCACACTCGGTGCTGCATGTGCACCATCTGCAACTACCCTGAGACGGTTATTACCAAGGCTTAACATGTGAGGAAACTAAGGCACAGTCAGTTGAGCAGCCTGTCCAATATCCAGGAGGACGACCTGGCCCCGCATGTCCAACACCAGAGTTTGTGCTCCCAGTGTCTGAGCCACTGTGGTCTCCCAAGGGATGCTGATAAGGCACAGGCCAGAGGCACCAGGTTCTGCAGGGCCTCCCAGGACTCAGGGCAGCCTCCACTTTGCCCAGTGGGACGTCAAGGGGGAGCCACAGGAGGTTTGCACAGGAGAGGAGCTGATAGAATTGCATTTTAGAAAGATCACAGAGCTGGCATATCTGAGACAGGATCCCTTCGGTGGGAAATGCCAGAAACCAACTCAAAGGGACTAGAGCAAAGAAAAGAGGAACTGCTGAATCATTCACTGGAAAGTCTGAGGGTTGTGCTGGCTTCGGCTGCAGGGAGATCAGAGCTCAATGATGTCTCTAGGACTTGGTCTCTTTCCTTCCAGCCCTAAGGTCTGTTTTCCTCTGAACTAGATTCATTCTCAAAGAAGGTTCCAGAAGCTTCAGGTTCCTAGCCTTCCATCTCAGATACAATGCAGGCCTCTTTCCTCAAGGGCCCAATAAGAGTTTCAGGGAGAGCTTAGGGTAGTCTAGCTGGGTTTTGTGACCTTCCAGATCAGGAGGGCTGGTACTGAGTGGCCTGGCTGGCTCACTGCCCTCGCTGTGGAGTGCAGCAGGGTGGGCTTTGGACTTGTGGTGGTGCCAAGACTTGGAGCTCCATCCAGGACGTGCAAACAGACACGTGCCTGATTAGAGTGACAGACGCTGGGGGTGGGGGCATGGCTGTGTGCACGTGCGTGGGGTGTGCAGGTCACGGAGGACTGCAGGGAGAAGTAGGCAGGTGCTTTGGATCTAGATGGATGAACAGGCATTTACCTGGCACACCTGTGTCTGTAGGAGCCGCTGCCACAGCACACGTGTTCTTGCCGGACCCCAGACCCCAATTCTGCCTGGGATGTGGCTTTTGGGAGTTAGCGTGGATGTGTCCGACCTGCATCACTCAGAAAGGCATCCGCTTCTGTCTTTCTGTCCTCCCAGCCATGAGTTGACTTAAGTTTCAGCAGCTCAGAGCTCATGTTGCCATGCCAACTCCTGTGCAGCAGGCATCCAGGCAGAAATGGCCCGGCCTGAGCTCAGTGCCGCAGGCGGATGCAAGCACCTTGGGTAATTGGATTGGAGCAATCCACGTGGCTTTTCCTGCGGAAACCAGGGGCTTGGCGCAGCTCCTGTTTAGACATGAGCTTGTGGACACAACAGGGACTCAGAGGAGGCCTGTCTGCTCTGGGACTCCCAGCCCTGCTGCCGGGAAGAGCGGTGTCAGCAAGCATACAAGCCAGAGGAAAGGGCAGTGGAGGGGAGATAGGCCTCACCTTAGTGCGAAGGTGGGGAAACTCCCAAACCTCCTCAATTTTTCAGAAGCCCCCCAGACTCAGAGATCCCTAGAAAATGATGTAGGCTTCCTCATAGAGGCCAGGGCTTGCCTTACCAGCAGAACTGGTCTGGTTTGTTCACTTTCCCACCACCAGAGAAATTCAAATTCAAAGCCAGGATCCACCTAGGACCCTTTGCACCACTGTGCAGGCAGAGCCTGTGTGCCATTACACCTGCAAGTCTGTTGCCAGGGAGCTGGCGAATGGGATGGCTGTCTTGGTGCTGGTGGTATTTGACGTCCAGTAGCAGAGCTCCTGGCCACCATGGCTTGTCCAGACGGGACCAGCCTGGCCAGGCCTTATTCCTGGGATCACCCTTCACTGGTGATGGCAGATCAGCTGCCCTCTGAGCCCTCAGGCCAGCATCTAGGGAGAGGGGCTCTGCCTCAGTGCAGGCCTCTGAGCAGCCATAGTCTCCCACTGTTCGTGCCGTGATGCCTCAGCTCACATGTCAGCAACAGGGGTCTCAGGGCTGCAGACTGACTGCAGATCATCAGTTGCTCACAGGAGCAGCCACAGTGTGTGGCTGCCGGCTGTCAATGCCACACACCCACCAGGAGTGGCTGGGGCTGTGGCCTCTTGGGTCCTGCCCAGGACTTGTTCACTTCTTCCCCTCACATATGGACTTGGGGTTGTCTGGGCTCCCAAACTCCCAGGGCAAGTTCCCCTCCTACTTGGGTCAACCTGCAAACCATGGAGTTCTCTGCTCCCTGAAGCCCAATCCCCTTGTCACAGTCAGGCCCAGTCCAGTCCCCACTGCAGGGAACAGCAACAAGCTAGTGAAGTCCAGCAGCTCCAGCATAAGCAGTGTGACTGACGTCTCTGAGGCTCCTGAAGGCACTCTGGGACAGTTAGGGTCCTGAGAGTTCTGTGGGTGGGCTCCAGTGACCCCCAGAACCGTGCCCAGGACCACAGGCTGGGGAGAGCAAACAGGGCACACAGGGGCCAACCTCAGGGGAGGAGTGGTTGGGAGGTCCTACCAGGAGGGGCACAGCAGGCAGGGAAGGAAGCAGGGCCTGGCCAGGTCACCAGCCTGGTCCCTTTCTGTCCTCATGATCGTCCTGGGAGGTGGGAAGTCCTGACTAGTGCAGGGTTGCACTCAGGTCACCCTGAGTCCCAAGCCCAAGCTAAGCAGTGGCCAGTGAGGCTGAGGGAGGTCTAAAGTCTCCTTTTCTAGGTCAGGGTTGACTCCCAGGAGCCCGGCCTTGGGGTGCCGTGTGGCCTCCCACACTGACCCCAGGGCTCAGGAGTGACCATGGGGCCTGCCAGGACCCATGACGACCTGGAGGCATCAGGACTCCAACTCAGGCCTGGAGAGCATGGTGTCGGGGATGTCATTCTGGGCAACCTCGGAAGCCACACACACCAGGATTCACAAAGGGGACAAACCCACAGATGACTGTGGACTTCAAAATAAGGAGCCCTGGGGGAACAATGCAGTCTGAGGTTGAGCTGCAAAAACTCAGCCCACAAGGCCTTTGGGGGTCCTGCCAGTCCCCTCAGAGGGGTCCACAGTGGACTCTGCTTGGCAAAGTTGCCAGTCCAGGGACATGGAAGCAGAGAGCGGGGGCACGGAGTCCCCCACCTGGAGATAGAACCTGCACCGGGCCCACTCTGTGGCCCAACTAGGCCAAAGGAGTGCAGGCAACAGGGAGGGGCAGGCACCGGTGCGGCTGAGCACCACCACACAGCGGGCCCGGGCCAGGGAGCGCGTCCTGCCTTGGCCACCTCTCTGAGGACTCGGGGTTTCTCTGAAAAGTTGCCAGCCTCTAACGTTTAACTCTAGTTCTCCTCTTTCGTGGGAAAGTGTAGATCAGACTAATTAATGTGTTGTTGCTTATTTACCCTCCTTTCATTTCCCTGAGACAAGATAATTAACCACAAAGCCTTAGAAACCAGCTCCAGGGTGGCGATCCCTTTTGTGTCTCCTGCACCAGCAGCTTCTGTGCAGAGTCAGGGGCCGCACACAGGAGCAGGGCAGGGGGCAGCAGCTGGGAGGCTGCGAGGGGCTGTGGATGGGGGACCTGGAGTCACTAGAAGGGGCCTGGAAGGGCAGCAGGAAGGGCTGACGTGCTTGGGTCTGCCACCTCCTAGAGGAATGCTCTTGGGCCACTCCTGCCCACCAGCTGCCAGTCACCTCAAATCCCATCAATTCCTGAATAAGGACCAAAGACATTCCTCTGGCCAGCCCAGGAGAAGCATAAAGATCAGGACTGGCCACTCACTACCATTGCTGGCAGGGCCATGGGGAGCTTGCCCAGAGGGTTTCTGGGGTCACAGCAGGAGAAAGGGGGGCCCAGGGCAGCTGAGGAGAGAGTCTGTCTCTTCTACACACTCCGTAGCCCCATCTCAGCCACTAGCAGATCCCAACCCTGATGGACCAGTGTCAGGGATGCGCCACACGGGAGAGCAGGTTTGTGGAATTCCCTTAGGAACCCTTTGATGAAGTGAGTCTGCACCCTCGTCTGACCCATAAGGGAGCTCTGGCCACACTGTGGAATACCAGCCAGTTCTGCCAGGAGGGCAGCATGGTGCAGACAGGATAGACCTTCTCCTCCCAAATCCTTCTGCAAAAGTGTCCTCGGCCGGGCGCGGTAGCTCAAGCCTGTAATCCCAGCACTTTGGGAGGCGAGATGGGCGGATCACAAGGTCAAGAGATCAAGACCATCCTGGCTAACACGGTGAAACCCCATCTCTACTAAAAAAAAAAATACAAAAAACTAGCCAGGCGAGGTGGCAGGCGCCTGTAGTCCCAGCTACTCGGGAGGCTGAGGCAGGAGAATGGCGTAAACCCGGGAGGCGGAGCTTGCAGTGAGCCGAGATCCGGCCACTGCACTCTAACCTGGGCGACAGAGCGAGACTCCATCTCAAAAAAAAAAAAAAACAAAAAGTGTCCTCGTGCCAGAGCTCAGCCTGCACAGCCCTTCCTGCTGGTGGAGCCCAGGGTGGGGGTGGATGAGGGAAGAGCTGGTAGGGGCAGAAGCATAAAGGGCCTCTAGACAGAGACTGGGAGACTGGACTTTGTCCCCCAAGACAATGAGACCACCAAGGGGAGAGAGAAGATCAGCTGTGTCTAGGAAGACCTTCTGCACACTGATGGTGGGCTTGGGGCTGTGGCTGAGGTGGAGGGCAGCAGGACAGTGCCAGGGTGGGACAGGAGCTCAGGTGAGGATGGTGCTGGCCAGGCTGGGCTGGTGACCTCAGGTCACAGAGATGAGGGAGACTCGGGAATGGCCTTGCTTCATGACACTGGGGCGACTTCCAGGTGGCCCCAAGAATCTGGGCTGGACCCCTAACCTGAGGCCTTAGTGCCAACTACAGGGACTACTGGTGGCTGGAGAGCCTTGGGAGACCCCATCCTACCCCCATTGTCCCCAGAGACAGGAACTGCAAGCTCTCCCTCTGGCCCCAGCTGGTCCAACAGAGACAGGTGCCTGTGGGTGGCTCCGTGTCCCCTCCTGTGGCTGTCAGTCCAGCCAGTGTGAAGGCAGCCAGCTCCACACAATGAGGGCTGCAGGTTTGCAGGGGGGAACCCTCCAGCTTGATGAGGGACAGCGAGTGGGCTGTCGCTCCCTCTGCAGGTTTGATTCATCTTGCAGCAATTGCTGGGATTTTAAAGAAAGAATGAGGGAGTACGTCCTGGAGTCTCCCAAGCCAGATGGCAGGCGGGGGCGGACCTGGACACCCACCAGTCCCGCTGAGCACTGAGCCACAAGCACTGGCCGCAGAGTGAGATGCCCATGTCCCAGATTTCACTGAGGCCCAACGCAGAGCTGGTTTCCCAAGGCTCCGGGTTGCCCGGCTGTGGTCTGCATAGACACATGTGCTATTCCGAACTGCACCCTTCCAGTGTTGGCTTCAAAGGCATTTCCCCTGAGGAGAGTGACAGCCTTGTGAAGCTGCTTATCAGAACCAGATACAGACCCAGCTCAAGTTCACCTTTAGACACTAAGCCCTAGAGATAGTGGCTGCAGGCTTGTCCTGGACTGACATGCCCCACAGAAACCCCCTCTGCTGGCGGGAAAACAGCTGCCCCCGCTCTGGCTGGAGGCATCCAGGTGAACCTCCCCTCATCCCCCATCTCCTGCATACCTGCCAGGGCAAGCCTGGGACTCGAGGGCACCCCTGTGCAGCCTGTTCTTTTCTGAAGCTTGCGGTCTGCTGGGCAGGTGGCCACATCCCATGGCATTTGTGATATAGAACTGCAGAGACCGGGCCACACGTGGTGGGGATGGGAGCCACCAGTGGAGACACCTGAGCCACCGGGGCAAGAGGCCCAAAGGTCTTCTAGGGAGGGAATTTCTAAGTTGAGTCTTAAAAGAGAAAGGGTGAGTGAGGCGAGGGGCGGAGGGATGGGGAATGGCAGGCAGGGACGGGACACGAGTGAGAGGCAGGCGTCCAGGGGAGGGGGCTGCAGAGACCCGCAGGCCTGACGGAGGGGCTGGGCTCCCCACTAAGGGCGGAGGGAGCTCCAGTAGGTGTGAGGCAGCTGTGACACAGCGGACTACACAGAGAACGTCCCTGCAGCCCTTGTGGAGGCTGATAAAGTTGGGGAACCGTGATGCAGTCCCGGGCCGGCACAGGGGGTTCAGCAGGAGTGGCAGGGACTGATGGGGACTGAAGGAGGGCAGAGTCTGGTGACACCTAGGTCCCTGGCTTGGGTGACCATGGATTCAGGAGGAGGTGAAGGTGTGGGGCCAGGACAGATGGCACCGTGGGCTCAGACCCCCCAAAGTGCCAGGGCAGGAGCTGGGCTGAGTCAGCAAGAGAGTGGGTGGAGAAAGAGTGGCCCAACTGCTCCAGTTATGAAAAGTCTGGGTTACACTTCTACAGGCTCCCTGACGGGGTGATGACACGTGGGTCCCTGGAGGCTGGGCAAACACTCCAGATGCTTGTCTTTATTGATTTTACATTCAGCACAATAGATGCACCTGGCAGCCTTGCCCAGGCAGAGCTCTGAGTCTGCTCCGAGACCCACTGTGGCTCCCACAGGGGACCCAGGGTGGGCTTATTCAGATGGCTGTGGGTCTCGACTGGGCTGCATCTTGGAGCACATGAGGGACAGCGGTTAAAGCTTAGACCAGACCCATACAGCCCCAGGGAGCTTCTCCAAAAGTCACAGGGACTGTCGGGAACTCTGATGGTTCTGGAAGTTGGTAAGACCCAGGCTGTGCTGGGATCCTCATTGCTGGGGGGTTTCTCCCACGGTCAGTGGAGTGGAAGCACCAGGCTTGGTGTGATCCTGCAGGCTGGGGCCACAGTGAGAGTCCAGTTGTGCATGGAGGGGGACCGCCCTTCCCTGTGGCTCTGCCAGCCATACTGCCCTCTGCTCCAAGCGTCTCTGGCCCCTTTGCTCTGCCGTTTGTTCCTGCTCTGTCCTTACCTGGCAGGCACTCCGTGACAAGTGGCCATGTTTGTGGCTCCTCTGACCCAGGGTTACTGCTCTCCCATTCTAAACACCGCCCTGGCTCCTGAAGGGCTTCCAGCGGCCCCCGGCCAGGGTGGGCCCAGGCGTCCTCTAGGATGCCCTGCCTGCTCCCTTTGCACCCACAGATCTGTACCTCTCTGGAAACCAGGGCTATTTTCAAGCAATTGGGTTACAAGGTCAAGAAGATTAGTTGGGGGCAGTCATGTCACCAAGCTATTCGCTCCAAGAGAAAAGCACGCATGGAGGAAGTGGTGTGCGGGGGCTGTCTCGCAGCCACCCGCTGAGCCTCCCGGCTCCAGCCTCGTTCTCAGAACTGTCCTGCTCACACCAGGGGAAGCAGGAGTGGGATGAGCTGGGGTGACGGCCCCATATCTGACCCGCTGCCTTAAGATCACTAAAAACAGTCCCCCTACTTTCTGTTTCTGCAGGGTCTACAGTAGGCCTCGGCATGGCCCGCTGAGGTGAACCATGACCGACTGGCCAATACTCACCATTGACCAGCCAGAGTTGCATCTCACCAGGAGGTGACCCCTCCTCCAGCTGCCCCCAACTCCTCGCCCACCCTCGCCCAGGAAAGTGCCCGCGGCTGCCACGGACACCATGTAGTAGGGCCGGCTGCGGCGCCCAGTGAGCTGCGATGGTTTTGTACACGACCCCCTTTCCTAACAGCTGTCTGTCCGCCCTGCACTGTGTGTCCTGGGCCCTCATCTTCCCATGCTACTGGCTGGTGGACCGGCTTGCTGCTTCCTTCATACCCACCACCTACGAGAAGCGCCAGCGGGCGGACGACCCGTGCTGCCTGCAGCTGCTCTGCACCGCCCTCTTCACACCCATCTACCTGGCCCTCCTGGTGGCCTCGCTGCCCTTTGCGTTTCTCGGCTTCCTCTTCTGGTCCCCGCTGCAGTCGGCCCGCCGGCCCTACGTCTATTCACGGCTGGAAGACAAGGGCCTGGCCGGTGGGGCAGCCCTGCTCAGTGAATGGAAGGGCACGGGGCCTGGCAAAAGCTTCTGCTTCGCCACTGCCAACGTCTGCCTCCTGCCCGACTCACTCGCCAGGATCAACAACCTTTTTAACACCCAAGCGCGAGCCAAGGAGATCGGGCAGAGAATCCGCAATGGGGCTGCCCGGCCCCAGATCAAAATCTACATCGACTCCCCCACCAATACCTCCATCAGCGCCGCTAGCTTCAGCAGCCTGGTGTCACCACAGGGTGGCGATGGGGTGGCCCGGGCCGTCCCCGGGAGCATTAAGAGGACAGCCTCTGTGGAGTACAAGGGTGACGGCGGGCGGCACCCCAGTGACGAGGCTGCCAACGGCCCAGCGTCTGGGGACCCTGTCGACAGCAGCAGCCCGGAGGATGCCTGCATCGTGCGCATCGGTGGCGAGGAGGGCAGCCGGCCACCCGAAGCTGACGACCCTGCGCCCGGGGGCCAGGCCAGGAACGGAGCTGGCGGGAGCCCGAGGGGCCAGACGCCCAATCACAATCAGCAGGACGGGGATTCGGGGAGCCTGGGCAGCCCCTCGGCCTCCAGGGAGTCCCTGGTGAAGGGGCGAGCTGGGTCAGACACCAGTGCCAGTGGGGAACCAGGTGCCAACAGCAAGCTCCTGTACAAGGCCTCGGTGGTGAAGAAGGCGGCCGCGCGTAGGAGGCGGCACCCCGACGAGGCCTTCGACCATGAGGTCTCTGCCTTCTTCCCCGCCAACCTGGACTTCCTGTGCCTGCAGGAGGTGTTTGACAAGCGGGCAGCCACCAAATTGAAAGAGCAGCTGCACGGCTACTTTGAGTACATCCTGTACGACGTTGGGGTCTACGGCTGCCAGGGCTGCTGCAGCTTCAAGTGTCTCAACAGCGGCCTCCTCTTTGCCAGCCGCTACCCCATCATGGACGTGGCCTATCACTGTTACCCCAACAAGTGTAATGACGACGCCCTGGCCTCTAAGGGAGCTCTGTTTCTCAAGGTAGGAGGCCTCGGCCCAGCCCGAGGACCACGTGCCCGCCGGTCCTAGAGCCACGCGGGCATGGGTGCTGCAGTGGGGAGTCATCATGGTGGGGGCTAGAGTGGGAGGTTGGAGTGGGATGCAGACGCGGTCTTTCCTGGAGCTGAACAACAGGGCCCTGGCTCGGGGACACAGTCAACAAGAATGCAGGGATGAGCACCGAGGCTCTGGGCTCAGAAAGACCCATCTGGGTGATCCTGGGCCTGTTCCTCAGATCTCTGAGCCACCATTTCCCCAACTGTAAAGTGAGGGAGACGGTGGGAGTGGACCAGAGCAGTAAGACATGGGAAGGGTTCCAAGTTGGCGCAAGAGTGGCGATGGTGGTCATGGAGATGGTGGCAGTGATAAAGCGAGGAAGAGCAGAAGGCAGGGCCCCTGTCTGTTCATACGAGGCAGAGAGACCAGCCCAGACCAAGCGCACCAGGCAGGCAGATGGGACCCTCATGTCTCCAAGCCCTGACACCGCCTGGCTCACTGAGGTCACTAGCTTCCCTGGCCTGGACACCCCTCCCTCCTGGCTGTCGTGCAGCTGCCCTGCCAGGCTGTCTGCCCACCAGCCATGGTTTCGCTTCCATAGTCACTAATTAAAGTGAATCATAATTATTTCTGCTAATTTGGATTCGATTGGAGGAGTTTTTAGGCCGTGGTAATTTGGTCATTATACATTATCTTCCAATGCGCCTGAGACGCTCAGAGTGTCGACTTTTGTTCTCTATCCAAAAGCCGCTCATGGTGCTTCCAGAGTTTTCTGAAGCATCATTTGGCCAGTGGATGCAGCACAGGGCTTTCTGCCTCGAGAGGCAGCAGCCGCTTCAGATGTGGGATCTGTCCCTTTAGGGTGAGACATGAAAAAGAGGCAGCTCTGCAGGGAGGGCTGTGGCTCAGAGGCCTGCCCAGGGCGGGTTTCCTCACTTCACAGTTCCCCTCCAGAAGCAACCACGCTCTGCCTGCCCAGGGAAACACTGGTGCACGACCCGGTGCCTGCCAGGAGTGGCGGTGCTTGTCTCCAAGCCCTGCGGGAGCCAAGGCAGACAGCAAGGGCCCTGGCCCCCACTTCTGGTTCCTCAATGGCTTTAGTGTGGCTGTGCCAGGTCCAGAGTTTGGGTCCTCTGCTCTTCATTAACTGCAAGGGATGCTGAAATTGAAGCAGCTCCTGACAGATAGATCCAGCGTTCCCATTTTGGCATATGGTTCGTTGGTGTTCTGTTCTCTGGATATATTTTTGTCTCAGCAGCTAGAGTGACTTTCTGGGGAAGAAGGGGATGTGTTGTCAGGCCCAGGGTGGGAGGGTGTGCCCCTCACTCCCACCCTACTACAGGTGGCTCAGAGGCCGGGGCCTCCCCTGCCCCCTACCCCAGCCCACTTCTGCACAGATCAATCCACACATCCTCTCCCCACCTCCCACTTCCCTCCTCCATGGGGCACCCTCACAGTTCCCACCGAGGTCAACAGTGTCTCCCTGGGACAGCCTCTCCTCCCAGGTTCTGTCCTGAAAGTTCTTTTCATCTTCCTGTACCTCCTGGGTCTCAAACTGTAACCTGATCTATGACATTCAAAAAATTTTTTGTATTGACCTTTTTTTTTTTTTTTTTTTTTTTGAGACAGAGTTTCACTCTCATTGTCCAGGCTGGAGTGCAATGGCACAATCTCGGCTCACCACAGCCTCCGCCTCCCAGGTTCAAGCAATTCTCCTGCCTCAGCCTCCCAAGTAGCTGGGATTACAGGCATGCACCACCACGCCCGGCTAATTTTGTATTTTTAGTAGAGACGGGGTTTCACCATGCTGGTCAGGCTGGTCTCAAACTCCCGACCTCAGGTGATCCGCCCGCCTCGGCCTCCCAAAGTGCTGGGATTACAGGCGTTTTCCACCACACCCAACCTTGACCAATATTTTAAAATCAAGATATTTCACAGACTTTGCAGGTTCTCTCAGCAGCCCCAGGCCCGCCACATTCCACACCCCACGTGGCTGCAGTAAGCTGGAGCCGTGGTTGGCTGCCCTGCAGTGGGGTTTCCCAGAGACCACCATGGTACCTGCCTGGGAGTGGGACTCTGCAGCTTCCATTTCTGTCCTTTCTGAGGCCCCTCTGCTTTGAACTAGCCCAGACCTCTCCCCCAAGCCCCCAGCCCTGCATTTGGCTGCCTCCAGGACACATCCCCATTCACTCGCAAACCAGACTCAGCCTCTGCCCCAGGCTGCCCCTTTTCCGGGTTCTGCCATCCTGAAGCCAGAAGGACCACCTTGGCTGCTCCGTCCTGTGCCCGATCCATACATCCCCGGCCCCTAGCTCACTTTCCAGATGGCCCTGGGTGCACCCCACATCTCCAGCTCCCTTGGCCCAGGCCCCCTCCTCTGCATCAAACCTGCTGTGGTTTTGGTCACCCTCCCCCTCCAGCTGTCCCTCCTCCTCCTTGTCCAAGGCCAGGTGTGACTCCTCTTATGCCCTCTACTGCCTCGGGAAAAGTCTGACCTTCACTTTGTACCACCTCCCCACCACCCACCCCCCCGCCACCCTTAGCTCCAGCCCTGCCCCAGCCACAAACCCCACGAGGGGTCCCTGCACCCCTTGCCCCTGCCTGTCTTGGTCCCATACTGGATGTGGCCACACCACCTCATGGAGCTCCCTCAGCGGCCGCCCGCACAATCCACTCTTCCCTTCGTGGGCTCCTCTGCCCTCATGCCCAGGGTCTTGTCTGTCCATCAGACAGAGCAGCAGGACAGCAGAGCTGTGGTGTGCCCGCCACACGCGGACCCCAGGGCGGCGAAGTGAAGTACATGGGGCTGCCTCAGGGAGGGGCCCAGCCGGAGAGGGGCCGGGATGCCGGAGGGACTCGCTTCAGAAGCCAGCGGTCCCCTCCTCCCCGGAAGGCCCTCGTGGTTTCCCGTGTGGGACTTCAGAGCCTTCAGGGAAATGTGGCTCTGTGAAGGAAGGGACTGGAATCCCTTTTTCCTCACCTACAATAGAGCCTCATTCTGGATGCCTCTCCTGTTGACAGTCTTTGCCCACCAGGACTCAGAGGCACAGCCTCTTGTGTGATTGTTTGTTTTTGCAAGAGAAACACAAGGCTCTGTGGCTCCCAAGGTCATGAGCCAGGAATCAATAAGGCCCAGCAAATAATCAAGTGGGTCTTGGCAAGATCACACAGCCGATGAGGAGGGAGAAGCGGGGTGGGAGGCAGCAGGGCCTCGCCACTCCTCCCTCCAGTGGGTTCTCGTCGTGCAGGCCAAGTCTGAGGCCTCCCTGCGGGTGTCCGACCCTGCCCGGG
This sequence comes from Chlorocebus sabaeus, assembly GCF_047675955.1. Lineage (NCBI taxonomy): Eukaryota > Metazoa > Chordata > Mammalia > Primates > Cercopithecidae > Chlorocebus > Chlorocebus sabaeus. The sequence goes on along the minus strand of NC_132908.1, from coordinate 65,315,890 downwards.
ACGCAGCATGGGGCAGGTGACACGAAGTGCTGGGTGAGTGAGAGGCTTATGCCTTAAGACCAACAAATGGGCTGCTGAGGAGACACCTGGCAAAGACACCAGTCCCTCAGAAAGCAGCGCAGAGCAGCTCCGACCAACAGATCCGACTGGAAGCTGCCTAGACCACGTGAGCCTGTGACCCCGGCCCACGAGCAACTTCTGGCCTCAGTGTGTTCAACGGTAAAAGTGGCATCGCTTTACCACGTGCCTGAGCCGTTATAAGGACCCAGCAAAGTAATGTCCATGCGCCGCCCCACCCCAGCACAAGCACGCCCGGCCTGAGATGATCCTCACGGAGGAGGAGCAGTAGTTGCCTGGAGATGGCGCCCCCGTGTGGCCATTTATTTATTTATTTATTTAGAGACTCGTTCTGTCGGAGTCTGGTTCTGTCGCCCAGGCCAGAGTGGTCCAATGGGGGATCTTGGCTCACTGCAACCTCCGCCCCGCAGGTCCAAGGGATTCTTCTGCCTCAGCCTCCTGGATAGCTGGGATTACAGGCATGCACGCCCAGCTAATTTTTTTTTTTTTTTTTGGAGACAGAGTCTCACTCTGTCGCCCAGGCTGGAGTGCAGTAGTATGATCTTGGCTGTGACCTTCGCCTCCCAGGTTCCAGTGATTCTCCTGCCTCACCCTCCTGAGTAGCTGGGATTACAGGCACGTACCACCACGCCTGGCTAATTTTTGTATTTTTAGTAGAGAGAGGGTTTCACCATGTTGGTCAGGCTGGTCTCGAACTCCTGACCTTGTGATCTGCCCGCCTCGGCCTCCCAAAGTGCTGGGATTACAGGCGTGAGCCACTGTGCCTGGCACGCCTGCTAATTTTTGTATTCTTAGTAAAGATGGGGTTTCACCATGTTGGCCAGGCTGGTCTCGAACTCCTGAACTCAGGTGATCCACCTACCTCCGTCTCCCAAATTACTGGGATTACAGGCATGAGCCACCATGCCCAGCCTCATGTGGGCTTTTGAGCATGGCAGCTTCATAAATATTTTGTTTTTGCAGCAGAACCATCAATGCTGCGTGATCTCACAGCCATTCCAGGGGCAGGGATGCTGTTAGGCTAAGGTTTGGGTCTGTCTGTGAGCAAGAAGTGAATGGTGAACCTATGGGGCCGAACAGCCAGACGTTCCATACCCCTGGGTGCCGGGGAAGGAAGGCTGTGCATGTTAGGGCTGGGAAGGGGATGGAGAGCTGTAGAAGGCCAGGAGCACCTGCTGCTGAGGACTTCCAGAGGGAGGAGATAATACCAGCCCGACTGACTGCAGCAGCAAAGGAAGGACAGAGCCGACTGAAGCTGTCGGAGCAGATAGGCTGTGATGTTCGCGCTGCTGTGAGCTCCACAGATGCGGGGCACCCACCCTGCAGCCCTCAGCCCTCAGCCAACAACTGGGACAGGCTGCATGTCCTGCCCAGCCACCTCCCTGGAGTGCTTTTTGGGTCTGGGGTCTCCTCATCTTGGGAAACCCAGTCTGGAATGGATTTGCATAGCTCGGGGAGGGCACAGAGGCACAAGAGGGAGGGAATCCCAGGGGTAGGGGATGAGGAGCCAGCGAGCAACCTCTCTGTGCCGGGTGTCTCCATGGCCATCCCTCACCTCTCCTGGGCCGGGCACTGACGAGGGTCCCATCTCGCCCCCACCTGGGGTAGGGCAGTTACGAGTTGCCTGTGGGGTACAGTGGAGATGCTCATTTGTATTAAGCCCGTCTTTGGGGGCCTGCCAGGGTCACCAGCCACCTGGCGGGTGGAAGGCTCTGTCTTGGGTAAAGGAGGTAAGCAGGAGGTTGGGGCAGAGGGGAGGCCTGAAGAGGCTGCCACCACAGTGGGCTCAGGATGGAGCCAGGGGTGTGCAGGGGCCAGCCTAGGACACGGACCAGGGAGCTCTCATCCAAGACTGGGGACGACAGGACCACGGCCTATAAAGCAGATGGCTCACCATGTAGCCAGAAGGCGACGAGGCCAGGAGGGGCAGGGTCTGGCCCTCTTACCATGTGGGGTGGGCTCTGAGGCCACATCATGGCACAGGGGCAACCCCCTGAGATTTCAGAGGGAGAGAGCACCAGGGTATGACTGAGGGAGGGAGGAAAGAGCCACAGGCAGGAGTGGACAAGGAACTGAGAGCCGTGGCCATGCTGGTCACTGGGAGATGGCAAGACCTGGGCCTCGGGGGAGCCTTGGTGTGGTTCGGCACTTCCCCCACGCTTTGCACAGATGGCCACCGGCTCTCCCCACGCCACAGGCCCAGAGTTTCTTTCAGCATCCGCCTCCAGCCCAGATCCGTAAGCTCTTAGAAGCAGGATGCGTCCTGTCCTTACTCGGGCCCCGGAATCTAGCCAGGAGCCTGGCTTGTGAGGGTCTGACCTCGTGGGTGGGCACTGCCAGCGTCCTGTGCTCTCAGGGCCATGGCAACTGGCAGGTGGCAGCACTGACCCCCTCCTCCCCCAGGTGCAGGTGGGAAGCACACCTCAGGACCAAAGAATCGTCGGGTACATCGCCTGCACACACCTGCACGCCCCGCAAGGTAGGGCTGCCGCCCGCCTGGGATTTTCTAGGGATGGGATCAGCGCCTGGCGCCTAGCTGGGGTCTGGGGCCAGCTTCATCATCCAGTCTCTGTACTTCTGCCCTGCAGAGGACAGCGCCATCCGGTGTGGGCAGCTGGACCTGCTTCAGGACTGGCTGGCTGATTTCCGAAAATCTACCTCCTCGTCCAGCACAGCCAACCCCGAGGAGCTGGTGGCATTTGATGTCGTCTGCGGAGATTTCAACTTTGACAACTGCTCCTCTGGTGAGGCCGGGCTCCTCCCCACTCGGGTCTCCAGCTCTGGGGAGGCTGTGGGCTCAGTCACAGTGAGACAGACTTCGTTACCAGCTCAGAGAATTCCTGCTCCTCGAGAGCGTGTGGGTGGGGTATTTAGCAAGACTGATTTCTCTGCCCCCTGGAAATCCTAGAACAGGAAGAGCCCACGCTCTGCCTAGAAAGCTGGAAACAGAGATGCCCTAAAAATGAACCTCTGACAAGAAAGGCTGGGGGCCTCTGAAGCAGACGCAGGACGAGTCCACTAGTAACACTCATCAACGGGGTGCCGCGCTCTCACTTTGAGCCAGCTGCCATTCTAATTGCTGTTTCACTTAAGTTTCTTAACAACCCTGAGAGGGAAGCATTGCATGTCTCCACGTGGTGTGGTGGAGGAAGCTGAGACTCAGAGAGGCTGCAGAACCAGCCCAAGGTCACACAGCCAGGCAGTGATTGCACAGGGATCTGAACCCTGGGAATTGTACCTTAAACCATTAGGGTAAAAGACTCATCATCAGTGAAACAGCAAACACTTGCTGTAAATAACTGATCTGTGGATCCGATGACCATACGGACCTTGTGGGGACCTTCTTTCCTCTGCCCAAGGACAGTGGTCACTGTAACTGTCCTCAGAGGGAAGGCCGAAGACCAGGGCGTGTGCTCGGGGAGGTGTTCTCAAGGACACAGAAAAGCAGTGACAAATGAAGCATGGGGGCACCTGACTGGGACCGAGATCCCACTCAGGGGCAGTGGCCTAAAGGACGGGGACCTGGCAGCATGTGGGGAGTAACTGATGGGAAGCAGGGGCGCAGGTCGTGTGGGACAGCAAAGCCCCCTGATGCCTCAGTGTTTCCTCCCTCCCCGCACAGATGACAAACTGGAGCAGCAGCACTCCCTGTTCACCCACTACAGGGATCCCTGCCGCCTGGGGCCTGGGGAGGAGAAGCCGTGGGCCATCGGTGAGCTGGGACTGGGGGAGGAAGATGGGGACTGGGCTCACCACAGGCTTCCCTCAAAGACCACTAGGACCTGCCCCCAAGACCCCACTGCTGGGAAGGGCCCCACTCTGCTGCCCCTGGCTAGCCCGTGCCCACAGAGACCACCCCCTAGAGGCTGCCTGGGCCCCACCTGCAGCAACTACTGTCGTCCCCTTTTCCCCCGCAGGTACTCTGCTGGACACGAATGGCCTGTATGATGAGGACGTGTGCACCCCCGACAACCTGCAGAAGTAAGCACTGTACTCCCAGGCTGGGGACAAGGCACTGACGCCCTGACTCAGGTGGAGACAGGGACTGGGCTGGACCCACACGGGAGAGCTCAGCTTGGGCTCATGAGGGCTTTTGTTTGGCGGAAACCTGTCCCTCATCCCACCTTTGATAGCTTTTGAGAGCTGGGAGCTGGGCCAGGCAGGTGGACGTCAGGCCCTTACGCCCAGGGGGACTGGCCTTGCTAAATCTCTAGGGGTGTTTCCTAAACCTGTTTTCAGGAGCTGGGCCCCGGCCTGCTGGGTACAGGAGAGGGCCTGGAATTTCCCAGGCCCAGGCCACAGGTCGACCCCTGTGAAAGAGTTGCTGGGTATGGCGCCTCCTGCAGGCAGCCTGGTAGCTTGCAGTGCCAATCAGGCAAATAGACACTAGCAGCAATAACACAGCCGACCATTTTCAAAGTAGACACAGTTCCATCCCAGCCAACATTCATTCTTGAGCCCAGTGAGATGTCCATAAAGAACACATCTGAGAGGCCAACAGCAGAACCAATTTATAATTCACAGCCTGAGACTGCAGTCATGGCGATGGTTCCTTGCAGCTAATTTAAGCCAATTAATTAGATTATAGACTAAATTTGAAACATCATCCTATGCTGAGAAAATTCTTTTTATGAGATGATGATTAAAAAATGACTACCAGTAACTCTCAGATCATTGATGCTGGAATTAATTATCAAAGGCAAAGGACAGTGATAGATTCCATTTCTGAGCTGTAACAATGTTCTGAATGTCATTAGTGTATTTATCTTAAGGCTGATGAAAACCTTGTGGAAGCCCATGTTTGCAGGCCCTGCCTCACCGGGTGCCCCTTTTCCATCCGTCCAGGCACTCACTGACCTGGCGGCCTGTGCAGGGTCTCTCACCACTGCACTTCCCATTCCAGGCTCTGGCCCAAGCCTGCCCTCTGTGGTGGGGGCTCCCAGGAGGGGGTCCTAGGTCTCTGGCCCAGTGGTGTTGAGGCCCCAGGGGACAGGCTGACAGGAAGGAGACAGGCACACTGCTTGTCTCAGGGCAACAGTGCCAGAAAGGGATTCCAGATGTCACATCCCCCCGCTCCACCGTCCTGCCCTCCCTGTGGATCCCCTAGCACCATCACGGGTTTCCTCACTCAGAAGCGTGATGACAGCCTGTTGCCTGAAGTGTCTTGGGGCCCACAGCAACCACTCTCGTTTCAGAGGAGGAAACGGAGGCTTGGAGGCTCGGTGACATAAGCAGAGTCACACAGCCATGTAGGGACAGCCCCACATGAGACTCCTCGGAGGTGCTCTCCTGGTTCCCTCAGCCCAGTCAACCTGGGAACAACAGTCACAGGGGTCCCTGAGATTCACGGCAAAGACCAAGCTCCCCAAAACAGCCCCCCTATTGGCTCAGGGCAGAAGCCCATTCTGGGGAACGGGTGGGATCAGTTTTGTCCGAGTTCAGAAAGGGAAAGGGAGTGCTGGCCAGGCTGGGGTGGACGGGACACCTCGACAGGCTCCGGAGCCCCGATTCAGCCAGGAACCCGCAGGCGACTGGGCCTGCCCCCAGCTGAGGCCCTTTTTGGGCCTGCAGGAGAGACAGATCTTAAACCCAGAGCTTTGGTGCCACCACCCGCTCCCACACTGGGGGGAGACCATGGCTCCACAAACAGCCCCTGCCAGGCCCAGGGGCGGGCATGGGGGCTCACCTGCCTCCTGCATGTGTGGACAGGGTCCTGGAGAGCGAGGAGGGCCGCAGGGAGTACCTGGCGTTTCCCACCAGCAAGAGCTCGGGCCAGAAGGGGCGGAAGGAGCTGCTGAAGGGCAACGGCCGGCGCATCGACTACATGCTGCACGCAGAGGAGGGGCTGTGCCCGGACTGGAAGGCCGTGAGTCGGGCGGGCCCATGCAAAGACAGAGCGGGGCCTGGGCCCTGCAGCTCTCGACAGCTGACTCCCTGAGACCCCACGCCCCGTCACTCCCTCAAACCCTTAGGGCCCCAGGTCCCAGCCCACCCCAGCCAGGGGCCTCACTTCGGGGATCCCCAGTCCGCTCCCTGCAGGATGCTCTTGGAATCTGACCAAGGCTGTTTCTCCCCTCTCCCACTCGCCCCAGGAGGTGGAAGAATTCAGTTTTATCACCCAGCTGTCCGGCCTGACGGACCACCTGCCAGTAGCCATGCGACTGACTGTGTCTTCAGGGGAGGAGGAGGCATAGACCGTCTGGAGCAGCGGGGCCTCTGCCAGCCCTTGGAGCCGCAGCCCATCCCTGGGCCGTGTCCCCTCCATCGAGCTCCCGGTGCTTGGGGGAGGAGGACAGGGACAGGGAGGGAGCCACAGTCAGTGCCCGGGAACCTGGAAGCTGCGCTGCTCTGCACCTCTGGGCCTCACTGCAGACAGACACAGGAGTCAGGCCCGCCCCAGGAGCCTCCGGCTGCCTAACCAGTGCCATTCTTTCACAACATGATTTTCTACAAATCTACAGCACAACCGAGTTTGTAACCCGTGGGTTAGTATGAGGACCGGGTTCATGTACTCTCTGTATCTCTTCTTAAGCTTCGTCCAGGGTTCTTTATTTTTGTCTGCTGCCAATGTCGTCTCGCATGCCTGCACCCTCGCATGCACGCTGCCCGCATGCCACGTGCCACGCTGTAGCCACAGACCCCTTGCTCGGGCCTCACCCAAGGCCAAACTCCAAACACAATCAGAACCAGCCAAAGAAGCACTTCCTGGGCACGGCCGCCAGCTCTCCCGCCTCCAGTGTGAGCTGGCTCCCGCAGGGTCCCAGGGCTGCATCTCTACCAGCCAGCCAGGGCTCTTCCCAGGGTCTCCCATTCAAGGGCGATTACATTTTAAAAAGAAAAATAGAAAAAGGTTAATCACAAAACCAACCCTCACTTCACAGGGTCTGTAAGTCACTCATAGAACTTTGCTCTTCCCGAGACAGGGTCCCTTCGCCAGCCCAGGCACAACAGGGTCCGGCAGGCTCTGGCGCCCCGGGCTTCCTCCGGGAGCCTCCCATCTGGGCAGTGGAGCCATAAACGGGGAATCCGAGAAGACAGCATCCACTTTTTTTTTTTTTTTTTTAAACAGGAAGAAGGGACTCACAGCATAAAGGGGGGTGGGGGGATCCTGATTTTGAAAATAACCTATTTGTAGCTTCTCTTCTATCAAAACCAACACATCCTCCTCTTTCTGCCAATCCTCTCTCCCCTCCGGACACCTCTCTGGTTCGGGACCAATCCCTCCCTGGGGACGTGCCCCACCCGCGTGCCGGCTGAGCTCAGGAACCCCTGCCTGCCCCCTGGGTCTGCGGTTCTGGTCTCCCAGGCCCATCCTCAACAGCTACCCCAGCCAACACCAAGGCCACAAGGGGACCCCGGCCTAGGAGGCAGGAAGCCAAGGTGCAGACAGCAGCCTGGCCCTCACCAGTGCACGGGCTGGGGCAGCAAGGCTGACAGTTGCCGCATGCCCAGGGCAGGGTGTGGTACTGGCACCCAGGTTCAGCATGGCACAGCTGGCCAACAGCCTGTGGTCCCCGATCTGCCTCCAGCCCCCAGGCCCCTTCGGCAGCACTGCCTCTGCCCACCTGCCTTTAACAGACGCCAGGGCTGCTCCTGTCATGCCGCAAAGGTTTTGTCTGTTTCAAAGTTTGAGACTCAACTTGAGGGACTTTTTGACAATCCCCGCTGACCTCCGCTCCTCGTGGTGCCCTGGCCCTGCACCTAGCCTGGCCCAGGGCCGGCTTTGCCTGGCGAGGCTGGAGGGAGCACCAGGACCTGCTGTCTGCTGTCAGCCCCTCCTGGTGCTGGTGCCCTGATGCTGTGCCTTGTCACCCATTGAGCTGCAAGAGGGACCAAGAGGAGGCCACGCAGCCAGCCAGACGCCCAGCCCTCTGCTGGGGCAGACAACGTCGCGGAGCCCGGGGAGCCTGGCGCTAGGACGTGCGTCCTTGTGACACTGGCCTGTCTGAACTCCCCTGGCCTGGGAAGCACCGTCTGTGCCCGGATCCAAGCCCTGCCACCTAGAGTCCAGAGCCAGGAAGGGGCTGCCGAGGGAGAGCATCCTGCTGGGCTCTCTGCTTGGCCCGCCCCTCCAAGGGTCTGGCCTGTGAGCCTTGACTGGGCTTCACGCTGTGGAGGCCCCCACTACTCCCTGAAGCAGCTGGGACTCTGCTCACACAAGCGACTGGGCTGGCCCTGGACCCTTAGACCCCAAGCCCATGCTGGCTTCCTGCACACAGAGAGCAGCTGAGGCCCAGGCAGGGCCCCCACACCAGACCCCAGCATAGCTTCCCCACCTAGGCACCCCCTTCCCAGGGCAGCAGGTGTGGGAGTCAGGGCCGCACGCTCCTCCCCTCCCACCTCACAGGCAGCCTTAGGCAAGTCATTTTCTGTCATCACAAGGTTGCCTCTGCCTAGTCAGGTCCTGGCGTCCAGAGTAAGGACGTGCGGCCCCTAGGCCCCTGCGCACACCTCCCTCTGCGCCAAGGCCGGGATCCCCTACCCACGTGTCTCATAGTGGCTACCTGTGGATTCCCGGGCCTTGTGTACAGGCCAGGCCCTTCCACTGATGTTTAAGTGAAACACTGCTGAATCTCAGATTCTGTGGCATCTAAGGCCTAGCAGGGGTGGGCACACGGGTCACCCGAGGCCCACACCAAGGCACTTGCCTGCCCTAGGCCCAGTCTCAAAGGAAGCCACGAGGCGCGGGGGCCGCTGAGGAAGGAAATGTTCATTTTCATTCGTCCATAACCACCTTAAGTTTTAAGTGTATCAATCTTGATGCTTTTTAACTATTTGCTTTTTAACTATTGCTTTTTAACTTGCTGAGATTTAGAAATACTGTTATAAAAAAACTTTTTTAATTTCTGTATTTTTTCTGTATTGTATCTTCACGGGACATTAGGGGTTTTCTATGGTAAGCACACCTACGGTTTTGGTAACATTATCAAATATATATCCAGACGGTTCTTCCCTAGAAGAAAAACAAATCTTTACACCTGATAAGATATTTTGAAAAGAGAGGTGTTCTTTTTCCTTATTGGTGCTGAAAGGAAGGATGGAAAACGAGGAGAAAATAAAACTGTGAGGCTCAAGGCTGGTGTTCTCCACTTATTTCAGAGACAAGCTGGGGCCAGGCCTCAGGGGCATGCCTGGGGGCAGGGGATGGAGTTCCTGCCTCCAACTGAGGACAGGAGCTGCCCAAGTCTGCCTAAATCCGAGGACACCGGAACTCTGCTCATACAGGCGGCTCACCTCCTGAGCTGTGAGCCAGAGGCCACTGGGTTCTCTCACTTGGTGTCTGCTGTTACCTGAGAGCTGGGACATAACCAAGGGGGGTCAGTGTGTGAGAGAAGCGAGGCCACGGCGCCTCTGGCCTCTCGGGTGAAGCGGGGCTGGGCAGGGGCTGCTCCCCGCTGTACCCCACCTGCAGGAGGGGCTTTCCAATCCGAGGGCGGTGCAGGGAACAGGGCTGCCTCCCGGCTCCTCTGAGAGCCACTTTCCTGGGTCTGCATCTCAGTAACTGCTCTGGGACAGCTGCCTTGTGTCCAGTCTCAGGTCCTGGCAGGCTACCAGCTGGTGCAACACTGAGGCCAGACACCTATGGATGTGGCTTGAAGTTACCTGGCAGGTGAAAGGGCCAGAACCCAGGCCCAGCCAGGGTCTTCAAGCCCCAGAGACCCAGCCACATTCAGTGTCTCCACCCTCCTAGCAGAAGCCAGAAGAGCAGGGACCCGGAGATCCCCGAGTGGGACGGGCAGGACAGGCTCCTGCCATGGGGACTGCTCGCCAAGGGTGGCGTGGACAACCCCACCCGCCAGCCCCACAAGCCCCCTGTGGTTCCACTTCCTCCCCAGCTGGGGAGAGATGTCTCCACACTGGAGCTTTCTCAGCACCTCAGAAGCACAAGCAGGGGGGTCTCCCCCGCCCCTCCAGGGCTCCAAATTCAGTCACCCTCTCATGCTCCCTGCCACAGCTGGAGCCAGAGGCCAGCAGTGCAAAGATATAACATGGCGCAGTCTTTTCCATCCCCGAGGCCGAGCAGCTCCCGGAGAGGAGAGGAGAGCCTTCAGCCTTCCCCACTAGAAAGCCATGAGCCACTCAGAACCCATAGCCCTCAGGCCACTTTATTGCTCAGGAGTGGTGAGTCTGCAAGCCTGAACTCCATGGTGATGTTGCCTGTGTCGGGGTGAAACTCCACCACATAGCTGACTGTCTGCGGGCTGCCCAGTGGTGCTCTGGGATCCGGGACAGGGCTGAAGAAGTAGACAGCCTGCTTGCAGTGGGGGTTCCAGCAGCAGCCTCCCTGTAGGATGAAGAGCAGGAAGACGGTGAGAGCTCCCTGGCACCCGAGCCTCCTTCCTGGCCAGCCTCCAGCCCAAGCAGCTCGCAGCAGAGAGAAGCTGCACAGGGGCCAGATGTCCCAGGGGGTCATCATCTGGCCCGAAGAACTTGTGAGACACACCCAGAGCACAGGGGCAGGGAGGCCTCCCCAGGCGGCGCCTGCTCTCAGGGTCTGCATGCACACTGGGCTCGGCGCGCAGGCACTACCTCGGGGTCTGCAGGCTCCAGGAGGCCAGTGCTGAGCGTGCACTCCGGTGTCAGGTGGTACTCCATCCACAGCACTGCTGCGTGGCTCCTCCCAGGCCTGCCAAGGAGAGGGGGTACCCAGCAGAAGCAGTCACACAAGAGGCAGGGGGGCACGGCTGCAGCTCCTGCTGCTTTCCAGAAACCTGTGGTCTTCCCCATTTCCTTCCTGCCCCTCCGGGAGCTCCTAGTGCCACATCCAACTGAATGTTCCTCAGAAAAACCCCAGCCAGAACAGCCGCAGCCGAGCCCCGACCTGAGCCAACCCGAGCCCTGCGGCCAGGCCACACATGGGGCAGGGGCAGGGCCAGTGTGGCTGCAGCGTCTGGGGGGCTTGAGGCACAGCCTGGCACTGAAGGCTGGAAAGCCCCTCTGATAGCCCAGACAGCAACCCTGGGAGCTCAGGTGGCGGCGCCCACCCTGCCTGGCTGCCTGTCCCAAGTTGGGAGGCGCTTCCGGGGAAGAAGTCACTCCTCGGGCGAGGTGGGGTGAGGGCCAGAGTGGGACAGGGCTGCCCGTGCCTGGACGCCAGCAGCACTCCCTGACCCTGACCTGCTTCAGCTCCCAGGAGGGTTCAGGAAAATGGTGCATCGGTGACCACAGGAACTAAGCTCCCATCTTCCTGAGGTGTGATCCAACAAGGGAGCCTCAGCTGTGGGGAGTGAGCAGAGCCCTCCCTGGCTCCCCCCGCCGACTGGCACACACAGGACCGTGGGAACCACCACACACGTAGGGCCGCTCTGACAGGGAAGGGCAAGGTCATGGGAAGGACGAATACCCCATCCACGTGTCAGCATCTCCCAGGCCAGCTGTGCTCACCATGGGGGTGAGAACTCCAAGGGCAAGCAGCAGCTCCTCCCTGCCCCCCGGGGCCCTCCCTATACCCACCTCCTGAGCTCCATGGTGCCCTCGGCACACAGGGGCCGTGGGGGCACCAGCTGCCGGAAGTCAAAGGCCAGGATCTGCCGGGGCTCGGAGAGGCTGCGGCACGGGTACTCCCACAGTGGGTGGGGCTCAGCCTCCCTGCTCTCCCTGAAGTCCAGGGCACGCTGCGAACAGAAAGGGGCCTGGGGGCTGCAGAGACAGGCTGGCAGCCAGACAGAGGGACCCCTCCCCGGCTTGGCTCTCACTGACTGCAGTCACAAGGGGTGTGTGTTCTCCCATAAAGATGCCGAGCGCCCAGCAGACCAGCGGCTCCCCAGGCACCGCTGGCTCTGAGCCCTCGCTCTCCGGATTTTTAAGATGGGGTGGTGTCGCCTGTCTCAAGCTGTTCTGAGGACCACATGTCTACGTCACTGGTGAGAACACCCAGCACCTAGAAACCTGGTGACCACCAAAGCTGTGTGGCCCTGACAGGTGGGCCCCAGGCCATGGGGAGGGATAAATGCGTGACAGTACAGCCCCGGTGCCTGGTGGCAGGTTGGGGGCACCTGCATCCAGGAGGGATGCAGAAAGCTGCATGGAGGAGGGGAGCTGACAGTCAAATGGGAGCTGGCAGAAGGGCCAGAGGGGGCCTTGAGGATAGGGCTAAGCCAGGAGAGCAGGCCAGGGCATCCAGGCCAGCTGGGCCACTCTGCAGGGGTGGCGTGCGGGAGCTATCCAGGGCATTCCTGCAGTGGGGATGCGGCCAGACTCAGATCTACAAGTTCATGTGGGTTCCTTGTGGAGGAAGGCCAGAGCAGGAGGGGCCCAAACCAGGACGGCAGCAGTCCGGGGACAGCCTGGGTTGGAGGCTCACTGGGAACACGAAGACCAATGGCAGGGGATGGGAGGACTCGTGAGGGAGGATGCCCAGGGCCCTGGGCCTGGCTGGTCGTGTGAAGTGGTGCCAGGTCTAAGACAGGGCACTGGAAGGGCCAGGCTGAGGGTGGGGAAGGGCAGGTGGATTTGGAAAGCGTAAAAAAATGCCTGGCGCCCCACTGTGGGATACCCACCACTCTCGGCCATCTGCCTGAGCACACAAGAGACAGACACTGGCCCAGGACCAGAGTGGCAGAACCGTATCAGCAAGAGGGGACAAGGACAGCCAGGGTGGGCAGGCCGAAAGCAGGGGCCCAAGGGAGCACATGGATCCAGAGCATGTAGGGCTCAGCACGAAGGAGATTTCTAGAAGCATGGAACAGTCAGTGATCTGCTGTGAGGGGCAGGCAAGATGCAAACTGAAAATATCCACTAGGTTTAATTTACTTAAAAGTGTTCACACACAGGCAATCCATGTTCACTGTGGGAAAATGTGAACAGAAAGGTGGGCAGAAGCAGAAAAGCCCCACCTCCCGATGCACAGCCGCTGCTGCGGGGCCGCCACTGCTTCCCGCCCCTCTGGTGTCCATGAGATTTCTTTTTCTTGAGACAGGGTCTTCCTCTCTCACCCAGCCTGGAGGCAGTGGCGCAAACGCAGCTCACTGCAGCCTCGACCTCCCAGGCTAAAGCCATCCTCCCACCTTAGCCTCCTGAGTAGCTGGGAATAGAGGTGTGCACTACCATGCCTGGCTTTTTTGTCGACACAGGGTCTTGCTATATTGCCCAGGCTGGTCTCGAACTTCTGGGCTCAAGCAATCCACCTGCCTCAGCTTCCCAGAGTGCTGGGATGACAAGCAGGAGCCACGTGCATCTCCTTAATACACAGCACGGCCCATGCTCCTCACCCTGCCCCTCTCACATGGATGGAACAGGACTCTCAGCTTCAGTCCCCATGAATCCAAGAACCACTGGCACTGTCAGGACGGCCCATGGTTCTGGGGAATGTGGGCCCAGTTACTACTGTTCAGGGCGCTGCCAACCCCTACACCATGTAAATAACCTGTGGGACACTCCTCAGGTACCCCTCCCCGGGAATGGAGCCCCCACCGTGGAAATGACTGCCTAAGAAAGTTCCCAGACTGTTTTTGGAAAGGCTGCCCCAATAGGAAACAAGCTGCGGGCACTGGCGGGGGCAGTTCCAATGACGGGACATGTGGGCCCAGTGGAGATTCTGACTCAGGGTGACAGCACGGAGCCAAGAACAGGGCTGGTTCCAAGCAATGCTCATGGTGAACCATACAAAATGGCAGCACCTGACCTCACTGCCCCAACAGAAGAGCCTGTGCTGCCCAAGCCAGGACCCTGTCAGAGGCCTGTGCCACAGGAGCAGGTGGGCGGGACTGCGCAGTGTGGCCCTGCCTACCTTAATCATGTCGTCCATGATGTGCACATCGAAGCCTTCGCAGTCACCACAGGGGCTCCGGATCCGCCACAGGTCCTGTGAGGAAGGAGCAGCCCCGTCCATACCCGCCCGCCAGGGCGCAGGGAAGTGTGGCAGCAAGAACAAGAGGCACATCTTGCTGTTCCCTGCACACCTGAAAGAGACCCCCAAGCATGAAGGGGCTCAGAGAGAACAAAGATCCACAGCGGTTTCTGTAACAGACTGGGTTGGGCGGGAACCTGCAAGCTCTGACATGACACGTGAGTCCTCTCCTATAAGGGACAGTCAGCCAAAGCTACCAGGCTGGGGGCTGCACACTCCTGTCTGGGCCATCCTCAACACCATTTCTTCAGGAAGAAATCTGTAAGCCAGTTCTCTCCCCAGCATCATCTCCAGTTCATGAGGATGCCGGGGAAAGAAAAAGGCCCTGCCAAGAGGAATCCAGAGGACACTCAGGCCACACGGCCTTCCCTCCCTTCCTCCTGGTCACACGCATGGATCATGACATCCCCTCTTTGGCCACGAAAACCAGTATTCATGTGGAAATCTGATTAGGTAAACAAGTAACACAGGAGAAACGCCCAGAATTTGTGATGGAGCCACTCAGCTGAGAGAGAAAACCACTCTCACCAAATGAGATACGCTCTCCATCCAGGGTAAAGCTTTTCGAAATCCTTTTAACAAAACTGCCCTTCCCAAAATGACTTTGTGACTATGGTTCTGCTTTGATGAGAAAATTAAAAGGAAGCTTTTCCATTTTTTCTTGCATAAAGCAGCTGACTCTCCCATCTCAAAATGCTTTTAACAACTAAAGCCTCAGCTCTTAACGAGAGCAGAGCAGGCCACACAGCATGGCTTCTGAAACACTTAATTTGTATTTTTTAATTATTCTGATAAGCCACAATTGTAAAATGACAACACTCAGCCATTTCCATTTCGTATGTCAAATTATCGCATTTTTAAAAAGGCAAGCATCTTGAATAGAAATTCAACCCCACAGTGTGCTGACACAGAAAGAAAACACAAGCTCCAATCATCAAGGCCCAAGTTGCTCTACAGGCGCCCAAGGTTCCTGCAAGAAAACAAGGTTCCCCACTCGCCTCCTCTGCTTTTTTCTGCAACACCCCCTGCGTGGCTTACCCTGAACTCCACAACCACAGCGTGCAGCGAGGCTGCCTGGGGCATCACCACGGCGCCTGGCCCCAGGTGCTGGTCCACAGCGGTCCGCACGTACCAGAAGTAGAGGTTGTGCCACGGCAGCAGGCTGGTAGTGAAGAACGGCTCGCCCAGGAGGAGAGAGACCTGGTGAGCAGGGCGAGAAGCAGGGCCCAGGTGTCAGGAGCGTTCACAGGAACAGGGAGCAATAGGCCACTCAGTCACTCAAGTTACTCCCTCGCTCCCTCCCTCCCTCCGTCACTCACTCATTCAGTCACTCATTCCCTCCCTCCCTCCTCAGTCCCTCTCTCCCTCAGTCAAAAAGCAAGGCAGCAAGGTGCTCTGTACCTGCCCTGGAGGCTTTAAAGAATACAACCAGATATGAGTCCCCTGCTCAGGAGAGCAGAGTGGAAGAGGGAAGCAGACAAAGTGCAGCTGACCCCATGTGACAGAAAAAAGCAAGGAAGGGGGTCATGGCGGGACCCCAGAAATAAATGTGCCAGAGGGGGCTTCCAGAGTGGCATCCTGCCAACCCTCACTGGACACTTTATCTCAGGACTTACTCCATCTCCCTCCCCAGGCTCTGAACACCACAAGAGCAGGGACTGGTGGCCCAGCAGCCCCAGCAGTGGGCCAGTGCCATAACCAGATGTTCCGTGAACATTTGTGAGTAAATGAACAAATGCATGGCAAGGAGCCTGAATGGCCAAGGGAGGAGCAGCAGAGGCAAGAGTGAGGCCAGGAGACAGCAAGGTCCCCCAAGGTGAGGGTGTGGAGCTGGACAGGAGCCAGGACGGGATAAGGGGCTGGACTCATGCCGGACGCGGCAGCGGCAGGGGTGGTGGGTGTCACCAAAAGCTTTCAAGAGGGGTTCAAAATCAGAAGGAATGTGATTTAGAAGATCCTGCTGAGGACCATGAAGTGTGGAAGGGAATCTGCAGGTGCTCGGGACGCAGGCGACCTGGGAGAGTGCAGAAACAGTCCAGGCAAGAAATGGAGACTGCAGGGTGGGAGGGGTGGGAGGGGAGGAAGGGGTGGCAGAGGGTGAGGCAGCCGACCCCGGGCAGGCCCAAGCAAACAGGCACCAAAGCGGGGCCAGTCAGAGATGAGGGAGATGCAGCGGGAAATGCTGGGAGACAGAAAGGGCTGCCCTGAGTGCTTCCTGGCCTCTCCCCGACAGCATCAGGAACAAGGCAAGAACGCCCACTCCCACCACTCCAATTCAACATGACCCGGTCTACCGGTACACCACACAATGGCTTTCACAATCATCTCCTATGCCCTCATCTATGACGGAGAAAAAGGGTGACTTGTGGATGAATATTTATAGCAGCATTACTCACAACAGCCTCAAAGTAGGAGCCACCCAAATGTCCATCAGCTGATGAACAGATAAATAACATGGTCTATCCACACAATGGAATCTTATTGAGCAAGAAAGAGAAATGAGGTATTGATTCAGGCTACGACATGGATGAGCCCTGAAAACATGAAGCCATATGAGAGGCCAGCCACGAAAGACCACACACTGTCTGATTCCATTCACACGAGACGCCCAGAATGGGCAAGCTGAAGACAGAAAGGAGGAGAGTGGGTGCCCTGGGCTGGGGGACTGCAGACAAATGGTGTGTGACTGCCAATGGGTAACGAAAGCGTTCTTAAACTGATGTGGTGATGGTTACACAACCTTATGAATACACAAAAATCACTGAATCATAAGGTATGTGAATTATATCTCAATAAAACTGTTATTTTTAAAATGGGCAAAAGGCTTGAATAGACATTTCACCAAGCAAGACATAAACACACGAAACGATGCTCACCATCATCAGTCATTAGGCAAATACAAATTAAAACTATGCGGAGACATCACCGCACTCCCACTAAAATGGTTATGCTAAAACAAGCCAATGCCAAGTGCTGGTGAGGATCCAAGAACCTGGACCCTCAGACGTTATCGATGGGGATGTCAAATGGACAGCCACTTCGAACAACAGTTCAGCAGCTTCTTAAAAAGTTGACCGTAACTACCACACGACCCAGCAATCCACATCAAGGCATCTGCGTAAGAGAACTGAGGACCCATATCCTCATTAAGACCAGTGAACCCATGTTCACAGAAGCCTTATTCAAAGTGGCCAGAAACTGGACACAATCCAACCGTCGACAAGCAGGTGAATGGACAGCCACACCACGGAATGCCATGCAGCCTTAAAAAGAATGAAATGGGTGAACCTCAAAGACACGATGCTCAGTGAAAGGAGCCAGACTCGCAAGACCACACACTGTGTACCTCACTTTTCAGAAAAGCCAGAAGAGGCACACATTGGAGACACAAACCAGACCAGTGGCTGCCAGGCCTGGGGCATGAGCATGGTGACTATCAACAGGCTCCCGGGAATTTGGGAGGTAACAGAAATGTTCTCTTATCATTCCAATTTTTTTTTAGAGACAAGGTATCACTCTGTTAGCCACGCTGCAGTGCTCTGCCATAAGAATGGCTCACTGCGGCCTCCAACTCCTGGGCTCAGGCGATCCTCCCACCTCACCTTCCTGGGACTACAGGCACATGCCATCACGCTGGGTTAATTTTTCTTTCTTTCTTTCTTTTTTTTTTTTAATAGAGACAGGGTCTCCCTATGTTGTCCAGATTGGTCTTGAACTCCTGGGTCCAAGCGACCCTCCCACCTTGGCCTCCCAAAGTTCTGGGATTACAGGCATGTGCCACCATGCCTGGCCTGGAAATGTTCTAAATGAGACTGGGTGATGGTTGTTGAACTCCATACATTTACTTAAAAAATCACTGAACTGTATACTTGAAATGCATTAATTTTGTGGTATGTCAACTACATCTCAATAAAGCGGTTTTTTGTTTTGTTTTGTTTTGTTTTCAGACGGAGTCTCGCTCTGACTCCCAGGCTGGAGTGTAATGGCCGGATCTCAGCTCACTGCAAGCTCGGCCTCCTGGGTTTACGCCATTCTCCTGCCTCAGCCTCCTGAGTAGCTGGGATTACAGGCGCCCGCCACCTCGCCCGGCTAGTTTTTTTGTATTTTTTAGTAGAGACGGGGTTTCACCGGGTTAGCCAGGATGGTCTCGATCTCCTGACCTTGTGATCTACCCGTCTCAGCCTCCCAAAGTGCTGGGATTACAGGATTGAGCTACTGCGCCCGGCCTAAAGCTGTTATTTAAAAAAAAGACTGGCAGGAAAGATGAAAGATGACAGCTCTGCTTTGGATAAGTCTGGTTTGTGGGATATCCAAGGAAAGGTGACAGGATAGCAGCTGGACATTTGAATCCAAAATTGCAATGAGGGAAGGCCGGCTCTTATGGTCACTGACTCACACATGAGAAGGAACAGGATTACCAGAAAGGATGCAGTAGGGAGAAGTGGGGGACCGGGAGAGACTGCCACGGAGCAGCGCGAGGGAAGGACAGCCACGAAGGTGAGCGGAAAGAGACTTCCCCAGCACAGGAAGAAGTCCCAGGTCACAAGGACAAGCAGGTAGAGTAGATGAAGCCTGCAGGGAGACCATGGGAGTAACGACGAGGTTGCTGGCAGAAGCAGTTTCAGGGCCTGGAAGCCTGACTGCAGCAGGAAGCCATGGACAGGGAGTGAAGACAGGAGTGCGGTGGAGAGGAAAGGACACGCTCTGCTCCTAGGAAAGCTAAGAGAGAGGCTCTGTCCTGACCGGAAGGAGCAGAGATGAGGCCGAGCTAAGAGCAGTACAGCCAGGTGTGGTGGCTCATGCCTGTAATCCCAGCACTTTGGGATGCTGAGGCTGGCAGATCGCATGAGCACAGGAGTTTAAGATCAGCCTGGGCCACATGATGAAACCCTGACTCTACAAAAAATACAAAGATTAGCCGGGCATAATGGCATATGCCTATAGTCCCAGATTCTCGGGAGAGATGGGAGGATCGCTTGAGGCTGGAAGGTCAAGGCTGCAGTGAGCCAAGATCGTGACACTGCACTCCAGCCTGGGCGATAGTGCCAGACGCCGTTTTCAAAAAAAAAAAAAAAAAAAAGAGCAGTGCAACCATCTGCTCACCAGGCAGCTCCATGAAAACCTCACTACATCCTTGACAGTGGGAGCTCCTAGGAGGTAAGGTTACATGGAGGACCCACTGTGAGACCCCAAGGATGGGGTGGGGCCTGGGCTACTTCAGTGCCGTGCTGCCTACCCTAACACAGCCCAGCGCGGCCAGAAGGCTCCCGCTACTCACCTTTCTGCCCTTCAGGTCCTCACTTGTTAATAATTCCGGCCGTTTCTCTATGATGTTAATTTTATCTTCCAAGTGGTTAGCCTTGAAGATCTTAGAAAGAAAATCATAAAATTACTGTATTCATACTATTGTTTTTGTCAGGAAAAAAAATCTCTCCAAGTTGCATTCTCCGCTTTGAATTTTCTGGCAAATAGTTCTGGAGCACCACTTTTATCTGCTTTGTGGAAATTCTCTCCTTGGGGGGCATCCTATAGACCACAGATGAGATCAGGAGCAGAATGTGATGAAAGCAGAAGAAATTTCTCCCGCAGGCGCACACCAGGACTCAGTGCAGGCCTGGAGTTCTGGTGAAGGGGGTTCCCCTTTGGAGATGAAATGAAACCAGTTACTGGCCAGGGAGAGAAATGGCATCTCCCATCATGCTGTGAGCACTGGCTCCCTCAGCACGGATGTCCCAGAAACATGCCCTACACTCGGTTCTACCACAACAGTAGCTTTATGCGAAGTGAGGAGAAAAGCCTCAACTTCAGACACAAAACAACAAAGCAGAGTGCAAATGCCTGCCTCTACTTCAGTGACAGCTCCCAAGGCCTTTGGCTGCTCTCCAGGCAGCAGCCAAGACAACACAGGGGTGCAAGTGAGCTGCCACTCCTTCGTTCTCCCGGGCCAATGCCACTTCAAAGCCATCAACCCAGACCCCACAGGTCCTCTCCTATTTCAGCAACAACAATTCTCACTTACTTTTCTCAACAGTTTGTGAGAAGCTGCTGAGCTCTCGACTGTGAATACCTAAAGGGAACACCATGCTATTAGTTGTAAGATATTCACTTAACAGAGAAGAAATTAAAGATTAAAATGCGACAAGACCATCCCCAGGCAGAGGACACACCTGAATAATCCTCCCTGCACTCATTCCCTCCCTGGGGCAGCTTGAGCACCAGCTCAGCAGCCTAACGCCTGCCTGCACGCACAGGCAATAAACCCCAGCCCCTAACCCGAGCATGCTGCACCCACGACAGTGGCCCTAGCAAAGAGCCTTGATCACAGAATTGTGCACCCAGACCACACAACGCCCTAACTCACGAGCCCACCTCAGGAGGCTGACAAGGGTGCACGTCTGTACCTGCTCCACCCCCAGGTGATGGGCCAGCACGGAGAGCAGGCTGCCATCGCTGACACACAGGCACACGCTGTCTGGCTTCAGCACCTGCGGGGAATGGGCACCCTCAGCACAGGGCTTCCTCCAGTTTGCCAGAAGATTCCTGCTGGCAAGCTGTCAGAAATGCGTCCCTTCTCACCCCACTTGCCCAGACCTCAGACCATGCCCCTGTGTCCTCATGCAGTAACCACCCCCAGCCTCAAACACGCCCGCCTCGCTCACGTCTCCCCACTTGTCCCCACTGTCAGAAAAGACGCTCCTCAACCCAGCCTAGAGGCCCCGCTGAAGGCTGCCCCACGTGCAGGCCACCTCCCAGGCCATGACAACAGGCTTCTTCCCTGTCTGGTGACAGCACAGACAGCTAAGGGCCTCCAAGGCTCGAGGGTTCACAACTGACTTCCCAAAGGCAGGGATGCCTTTCTGGGTGACAGATCCCTCTGAGAGAAACTCAGGATGGCTTGGATCCTCCCCCATCCTCCAAAATGCACACATGCACACTTATTTCTGTACACACCCCCAAGGGCCTCAAGAGACCCTCCCTCTAAGCCCCATCTATAATCCCCAGGCCGAGTCCCCTGCTACAGGTAGCAAGGAGCAAAGGTTTTCAGGCAGGAGAGTCCCATGATCAGATCTACATTTTAGAAAATTGGAGAAATGTGGCAACTCATGAAAAGAGGAGAGGGGTGGCCGAATCCACTGCGACCACCCACAGTAACGACTGTGCCTGACAAGGCGAAGGCATCCAGCAGGAGCCCAGCCAGAGGCTCTCCCAGTACAGCAGAGAGTAGCCCCAGGTCTCCAGCTTTCTGCTGCAGTGCCCGCCCCAGAAGGTGCTCGCTGAAGCCATTCAGAGACAAGAGGACACAGGAAAGAAACTTAGCAAATCATAAGCAGAGTGCTGGGGCTCGTGGGACAAACTTCTTTTTCCCTTATCCCCTACAACCAGCCAAGGGGCTGGACACTTACGGTGCTCAGAGCCTGGATGTATCGATCAGTTCTGTCCTGATCATTGATCTCTCCAAACCGAGGCCGGTTCCAGAGCAGGTGAGCCTGGCAGTCGCACACGGGGCGCATCTGGTGGACTCTCTCATTCTTTTCAGGGCTAGGCCAGGAGACGAACAAACAGACGTGGGCTGTGAGCGCCTCCACAGGTCTCTAGAAGGCATGAATCTGGACACTGGTTTCCAGCTGGCATGAGAAGTTACAGCACCCGCTAATTCCAGACTTTTCCTACGCATCTGCTCTAAACAGATTCCAGCAACCCATGACAGCCTCTCCTGGGTACACACGAATGGACACTGACACATCGGTCACAAATCTTTGTTCTTATATTATTCTGTCCAGACACAAATCAACCCACTGGCGCCTCCAGAGGGTCTGTAAATGGGGAATTTACATACAAGTTTCAGAGGCTCATCCTCCACCCCAACGACGCTTGGCGTACCTGGTCCTCTGCAGGCTGTACCACACGCAGTAGTCATCGTGGTGGGCTACCAGGCAGAGCGCTGAGCCCTGCACCACAGGCTCCTCTTGTGGCAGGAAGTACACACACTGCATCCAGTGGTCCCGCCACTGAAACGGGGAACAGAGTCAGCTGTCAACATGCCGCAGCATGAGCAATGCTTCTAATCCAGGAGCCAAATGCCAGAGAACTGCCAGTTTTCAGGCGTCCACAGTGTAGACTGCAGCTGGCTATTGTGGCCAAAGAAACAAACTCTAAACTCAGAGGCCAGTGGCCCAAAAGTTTGTGGGAACCCTGCTGGCTTTAGGAAGATACAATGTGGCCAAGGGCAGCGATCTGCCAGAGTGGCTCATGGGAGGGGACAAGTGCAGGCTCCAGTCCCCACCCCATCAGAGGAGCACCAAAGCGCTCTCTTCAACACGCAGGGCTGTGCCAAATGTTTCATTTGAAGGAAAAACAACGGTTTAAACCTCGTGGTTTGAGGGGAACCTTTTCGGAATAGTCCCATGGCGCACACTCCAAAGGCTTTAACACACTCGGAATTTACAGAACAGTCAAATGCAATGCACTACACCTAACTGGATTGTAGACTGAGGAAACAAAAGCTATCAAGGACTTTTGGAGACAGAGAAATTTTATTTTGAACCATATGTTAGATGATACTATGGAACCACTGTTTTTCTTAGGTGTGATCATGTGTTTCGTTTATGTTGCAGACTGTTTTCATTCTTGGGAGATATGTGTTGAGGTATTTAAAAGTAAAGTGTCAGATGTCTGCAACTTATTTTCAAATGATTTTGCAAAAAACTCCGCGAGCGTGTGCGTGTGCATGTGTGTGTGTCTGTGTGTACTGAGAGATGCAGGGAGAGAGGCAGAAGACAAAGACAAAGCAGGTGTGGCAAACGTTAACAACTGGTAAATTTAAATTAATAAAGCGACTATGAGTGTTCATTTTCACTTATTCTGTGGATTGATAATTTTTCAAAATAAAAAGTTGGGAAAATACAAAAAGGTTTTGGCTTATTCTTTGAATTAAATTGAAGTATTTAAATAACCGAAGATTCTAAATTGTGAAACATGGTTGACAATGATCCAGAGTCAATTTTTAATAGGCTGTGCTAGTCCTTACTACAAAGCCCACATACAGGATTTTATCCTAAGAAAACCCAAACAAACAAACAAAAAAAAAAAAACAAAGAAAAGAGTTATATTCCCATAAAAATGCAAATCACAGAATTATTTATACCAGCAAAAACTGGAACCCACCCAAATGGCCAGGGCTCAGAAAGGGATATAAGCCGTCGTGCAGAACACAGACAGACATCTTAAACGCTGCTGCTGAAGGCCCGGAACAGAGATGAGCACCGACGACACCCACGCATTTGGAGAGGGACCAAAGAAAGGGAGCTATTTTGAGTGAAAGGGAGGACCATGAGTGATATTTTTATTTTATATAATGAGGTTTATTTCTCTCATAATTGTTAAGCTTCTTTTTGAAAAAGGAAGAACTGTCCTAAAAAGTAGATGCCAGCTGGATGCGGTGGCTCATGCCTGTAAATCCAACACTCTGGGAGGCCAAGACTGGCGAATCGCTTGAGGCCAGGCGTATGGGACCAGCCTGGGTAACATACCGGTGACCCCCATTTCTACAAAAAACACAAAATTAGCCAGGCATGGTGGCACATGCCTGTAGTCCCAGTTACTCAGGAGGCTGAGGTGGGAGGATCGCTTGTGCCCAGGAGTTCACAGCTGCAGTGAGCTAAGAGGTGCCACTACAATCCAACCTGAGCAATAGAGCAAGACCCTGTCTCTAACGAACAAAAACAGGAGATGCCTGGCTCAACTCTGATGAGACAACTGCCTGCTCATTCTGTTACCTTCAGGAACTAAGAAAAACTTTGCCCTGTGGGACTCCAAGAGCACAGGTAAGGAACGTACCCACCCGCCTGGTCTTGAATTTAACAAAAAGGCAGGGAATGACATTCCCACACACTTAAGATGCCTACTTGAACATAAAAACTAGAAAATGAAAATCTGACCAGATATGTTCTGGAAAAATAAACAGTAACAGGAATAATACAGGTTCTTTTACACCTTTTATTCATTCCCACACTATGCAAATGTATGTGAAGAAGACAGGAGAACCCTTTCCCAACCCCTCCTAGGCTCCCATGGCACTGCCCTGTCATCATGTCCTTCCCATGTTCCCACCACAGGGACCTCCTGGGTCCTAACGCCGAGCGCCTGGTGACAGAACCCACTGTGCCAAGGTGGGACAGGCTAAGTATACTTAGGATCAAAGCAGTTTGATGAATTCATGAGGAAGATTCATTAGCAGCTTTCAAATTTCCAATCCCAAAGTCAACGCTGGTAGAGAAACGACACAAGACCCACAGTCAAGAGACCAGGGGCAGGACCCGCTCTACTGCTCCCGGACACAAGGTCCTGCTCTAATCCCTGGAGCCTGCTGAGTCCCGGGCTGGCTACGGTTGTGGTTACCTGGTTTGTCTACTAAGAGGATTCAAGGAGAAAAAATACATAGTAGTGTTCTGAAGATATGCAAATTAAAAGTACTAACTTTTTTTTTTTTTGAGACGGAGTTTCGCTCTTGTTGCCCAGGCTGGAGTGCAATGGTGCAGTTTCGGCTTACTGCAACCTCCACCTCCCGGGTTCAAGCAATTCTCCTGCCTCAGCCTCCCAAGTAGCTGGGATTATAGGTGCCTGTCACCATGCCCAACTAATTTTTTTGTATTTTTAGTACAGACGGGGTTTCACCATGTTGGCCAGGCTGGTCTTGAACTCCTGACCTCAGATGATCCACCCACCTTGGCCTCCCAAAGTGCTGGGATTACAGGAGCAAGCCACCGGCCAAAAGTCCTAACATTTTAACACTATTCTTACGCTAATTCTGCAACACAGTCTTAGGAAGAATGTGGTGCAGTGCCAATCTCAACTCTGTGGGTGAATTCAGAGTGACACACACATACAGCCTGCAGAGGGAAGCTGGCACGCCCTAGCTGGACACACACCCACCCGGGGCCAGGCACCTGGAAGGTGGAGGGGAGACAAAGAAGCTCACATACTTCTAAAGCTCACATACTTCTTAGTCTCACATGCTGCTGTCGGTAAGGGTACGCTGATTGACAGCAATCCCCCAGCAGTCATGACCCTTCGGCCTACACAGTAATTCTGGGAATGGGGTAGGGGAAGCTGCTAAAGCCTTCCAGGAAGTCAATGTTGTGGCCACCTAGAACCAGCAGGTGGGCATTTAAAACAAAGACAGTGGTTAAGGCCAGGCAGGCTGGACCATGAACAAAGGATGGTGCCTAAGGCGCTCCTGGGTAGAGACAGGTTCTATTTCTTGGCCCTGAAACCAAAACTGCCTTTGCAAAAAACAGTGAGAGAATTATGACAGTGAAAGAGATCTCAACTAACCAACCCCATCTCGCTTTAACGTCCAAACTGCCCTTAATCATTCCTGGGTCTGGGCCAAGCGAACTTTGGGAGACATTTGGTTAATAGTTTATTTTTTATTCGTCTCACTCTGCCACCCAGGTATGAGTGCAGTGGCATGATCTCAGCTCACTTCAACCTCCCATTTCATGGGTTCAAGCAATTCTCCTCCCTCAGCCTCCTGAGTAGCTGGGATTATAGCCACGCACAACCACATCTGGCTAATTTTTGTATTTTTAGTAGAAGTGGGGTTTCTCCATGTTGGTCAGGATGGTCTCGAACTCCTGACATCAAATGATCCACCCACCTGGGCCTCCCAAAGTGTTGGGATTACAGGCGTCAGCCACCGAGCCCAGTCGATTAATACTTTAAATGATAACCGCCCTTCCCCAAAATTAAACTAAAACTTAATGAAAGATCATCAGGTTACGAGGAGGAGAGGAGGTTGAATTCTGCTAGGGTGAAGCCATTATTAGGTCACAAGATCTGCAACCTTCCCTGACTCCTCCTGCAGATACCACCACCCTTGTAGACCCTAAGATTGACCCTTTGAAATGTCTTTTTGGGTTTTTACATTTCTGTCTGATGACTCCACCCAGAAGTGGACTCCCTGGCCTTCCAAACTGTCCTTGAAAAACCCTAGCCTGGGCCGGGTGCGGTGGCTTACACCTGTAATCCCAGGACCTTGGGAGGCTAGGGGGGCGGATCACCTGAGGTCAGGAGTTTGAGACCAGCCTGGCCAACATGGAGAAACCCCATCTCTACTAAAAATACAAAATTAGGCAGGCGTGGTGGCGCATGCCTGTAATCCCAGCTACTTGGAAGGCTGAGGCAGGAGAATTGCTTGAACCCAGGAGGTGGAGGTTGCAGTGAGCTGAGATCGCGCCACTGCACTCCAGCCTGGGCAACAAGAACGAAACTCCGTCTCAAAACAAACAAAAAACTCAGCCTGTGAATTTTCAGGGAGACTGATTTGAGTAATAACTGTCTTCCATGTGGTGTGGCTGGCTTCATGTCAGTTAAACTCTTTATTGCAAAGCCATGGTGTCAGTGAATTGGTTTTGTCTAACGGTGGGTGGGAAGAACCCATCAGGCAATGACGACAAATCTTTCCCACTTTCTTCTCCTTTGAGTGTGAGAGGGAGGGAGGGAGGGTGGATGGGGGTGTAAATAACACAAGCACATAACAGAAAATTCAAAAGATATACAAGGACGCATAGTGAAAAATATGTTTCCTTTCTACCCCTAACCTCCAGTCCCCATTCCCAGATGCAGTCAGTTTTACCAATTTCTGGGAATTCTTCCAAAGATATCCTTATATGTACACCAGACAACTATCCACTCATAAACACACATATTCCTAATTTTACCAACACCAGTGCTACCACACGACACACCATTCTGCACCTTTATTTTTGTGTCAGGTAATAATCGACCCTGAAGCTTGTCCCACATCAGTGCACAGAGAGCTACCTCACCCACTGAAAGGATAACGGACTTGATCCCTGCTAGTGGCCTTTAGGTTGGCCTTTTTCTACTAAACCAGGGCTGGACACAACTATTCTGTGCAGATGCAAATCCAGCCACAGCCCCACGTGTGGAAGCAGCATTGCTTTCTACCTGAGACATTCTGACGACTGGCTTTCCTGCTTTTTCCCTGAGCTTCACCAACAGTGTGCTTGCAAACTGTTTCAACTTTATTCACTAATAGGTGAAAATGATATATCATTGCAGTTGAAAGTTGCATTTCTCTTTTTTTTTTTTTTAGAGACAGGGTCTCATCTTATTGCCCAGGCTGGAGTGCAGTAATGCAATCACGACTCACTGCAGCCTTGACTTTCTGGGTTCAAGCAATCCTCCTGTCTCAGTCTCCTGAGAGGCTGGGAGCACAGGTGCTGTGAACAGCTAATACTGCATTTCTCTTATTATGAGAGAGAGTGGGCAACTATCGCTGTCATCTCTATTTCCTTTTCTGTCTTTCATGTCCTCTGCCTACTTTCTATCGGGGTGGAGAAAGTAGATTTCGAGGCCACAGAAGGTGAGGCCGTAGTTCTCTATTCCAAGCTGATGGGAGACCCCTGGGATTACTCGGGGGCTGAGCGGTGGTATCTAAGGAGAGCTGCATCATAATGAGGGGGAGAGGACAGCCAACTTCTCTGTTGCCCACTGTGTCCATGGGTGCTGACCATGAGCTCACCCTGGAAAGGCTACCTCACTACAGCTAGCCTTTGCTTGCGTTTTAAAAACTTTTGTCTTTGATTCTGACACAGTCCTCCTGTCTCTAAATTCTCATGGGTCTAAGGTCCAACTGCTACTTTCCCATGAACAGCAGTGGACAAGTTTCCTGACAGGGCACATGCTCGGCTGCTCTTACCTGCATCTCCTCTGGGTCTGAGTGTGCCCAGAAGGGGGCCGTGGTGCACCTGATCTTCCCCTCAGGGTCCATTTCAATGTCCCACCACGAGAGAACCACCTGAGCTCGGCCAGATGTCAGAGGTTCAAATTGTCTGCTATGGCAGGCTGCTGAGCTACTGACTTGCTTGCTGAAGTCTATGCTGAGGAATAATATTCAAGAATGTAAGCAGAGTTTAACCTCACACACTCCCATTTTTTAAGCTTTTACAGTGACCTCAGCGGCAATGACATTTGGCTGCAAAGACTCTTGCCTTCGAGGCAGGTGACAGCAGCTAGGTTTCCTTCCCACGCAAAAAGAACTTCCTAAGACCCAACTTCCATCAAATGTCTTAAAGTGCCATCACCTATGGTGGCTCCTTGGTACCTGAACATGGGCAGCACATCGCTGAGGACTGTAAAGTCGGCTGGTGACACCTGGTTCAGCTGAATGTCACAGACAGAGGGTGCGCCAGGGCAGTTCTCCAGGTCCACAGGAGGGACGATGACCTGCTCTCCGAGGCTGGTCTGCACGTGGATGGGAAACAGCTTGTTCCACGACCACATCCTCCTGGACTCCACCAGCTGTGCATAGACGGTAGCTCTGTGGGGCACTGCCTCACAATTTTCCTAAGTTTGTATTAAAAACAAAACCAAACAAAAATCAGGTGCTCAGACCCACAGTAATTCCCATTGATCAAAAGAGGTTTATTCCTTAACATGAGGTTGGTTCAGTAATGCCCAAAACCTTATACTATTAGAATAGTGAACTGTTTTCAGCCCCATGCCCTTGGAAAAGGGAAAAAAAAAAAGGTACTAGATTTCAAAAAGAATACACACTGTGCCTAAAATGACTTATGTCAGCTAAGTTCCTGGCTACCTGGCATTCTTAAATGCTTTAAGTCCTGCTGCTGGCCAGTGATCCTGGCTCTGGGCTCAGCATCCCTTCAGTGCCGCTCTTGCCCAGCACCAAAACAAGAGCCTCCTTGTGGCAAAGCCCTACGGACCATGGTGCCCACTCAGCTGCCCAGCCTTCTGGCGCCACTGGGCATTGCTGCGCACTCAGCCCCCACGGCTGCGGCTCCGGCTCCTTGTCCAGCTTTCCTCCTAGCTCATGCATCCACTCCACATCCTCCATGCACCAGGCAACAGGGATCCGACAAGAGCACACTCACAGCTGCTACCCACGTGGCTTTCACCGCATGATACCACTAGCCTCTTGGACCAAATGATTCTCTGCTGTGGGGGATGCTCCGGACATGGTAAAAGGTTAGCAGCACAAATGGCCTCCCCGCAAGGCGTCTCCCAACCTTGGTCTGGTAGAGAAATGCCACTCTAACTGGACTCGCTCCCGCCTCCTTCCCCAGGCTGTGCTTCCTTTGCCCCACCTCACAAGGGGACTCCCTGGTCCGGACCTTCTCCCTCCACACTCTCCAGTGACCTCAACCACCCCCTCTTCACTGACTAAATCCATGCATCTCGGCCTCTTGGGCCTCTCTACTTGGCTGACCTTTAGAGAGCTCAAACTGTCTAAACCAGAAGAATCGCCCTCACCACTTTCCAACCTTCCCAAGGCTACCCCTCTTCCTGTGCTCTGAGGTGCCCAAACCCTGGCATCAATACCTCTACATCTAAGGGACCACCAACTCCTGGGACCACCCATCAGGCCCTTGGCTGAGGCCCACTGCACCACAGCGTCTGGAAGGCTCCACAGCCTTTTAACCCACCCGCAACCTCCAGCCCTATACCCCAACTGCCCTGCACATGTCTGCCTGCATAAATCTGCTATCAATCCTCTGCTTCAAATCCTCCTACGACGCCACCCCACCTTCTAGATGACAGCTACCCTCTGGGCATGGCCCCCAAGCCCCGCTCCATCTAGCCCCTGCCCAGCTCTCTAACCTCAGTTGCTAAGCCCATCTCTCCTGCCTCCCACACAGCACAAAATCCAAAGCAGGCTCTGGAGCCACACCAATTCAGTCTCACGTCTAGCGCATGCTACTCTCCTCTACCAGAAATATTCCATCTGCCAGGCCAACACCTGATCACTTCTCAGGATTGACAGCTCAAGCATCGCCTTCCTGAGAATATTTGCTGAACTGAACTGAATTTGAAAATAGTTTCTGGCTTTTCAACTCTAACCTATTAAGCTTTGGCATTCAAGGGACATGAAAGTCACAAGTGAGGAGAACCACAGCTCCCCAGGAATAGAGGGGTGTCCCAGGTGCATGAGAGGTGCTGAGGGCTTGGACTGTGTGGAGCACGGTGCATGAGTGAGTGCTGTGTGAGCTGGCTGGGACCAGACACGTCTGAGGGAGCCCTCTGTCCACTACCTCCGCGAGATGCCTGTGTGCGTGCTCATAGGAGGGCAGCGCCCCCTCCCCGATCAGCTCTGTGTCAAACAACTCTGTGACCAGGATGTTGGCACGGCACGGCATGTCACCCTCTGAAAAACATAAGAAAACAGAGTCAGACGTAAGCAACAGACTAGGAAAAATATTTACAGCAAATATGGGAAAAATAAGTGGTTAAGGGGTCATCACACTAAAAGCACATACACATGCTGAGGTATTCAGAAGCGTCAGGATGTCTGCGACTGATTTGCCAATGGTTCAGCAAAGAAAAAAAAAATCCATATGTAAAATGTATGACAAAATGCTAACTGCTGAATCTAGGGTAAGGGATCATGGGTATTTACTGTACCGCTCTTTCAACTATTCTGTATGTTTAATATTGGGAGGGAGACCTGGAAAAAATGATAAGAAAACTATAAATACCCAATGGATTGCTTGAGCTCACGAGTTTGCAATCAGCCTGGGCAACATGACGAAACCCCATTTCCACAAAAGATACAAAAATTGGCCAGGTGCGGTGGCTCACACCTGTAATCCTAGCACTTTGGGAGGCCAAGGCACGAGGATCACTTGAGGCCAGGAGTTCAAGACCAGCTTGGCCATCATGGCGAAACTCCATCTCTACCCAAAATACAAAAATTAGCCAGGTGTGGTGGCACATGCCACCCCAGCTACCCAGGAGGCTAAGGCATAAGAATCACTTGAACCTGGGAGGCAGAGGTTGCAGTGAGCCAAGATCGTGCCACTGTACTTCAGCCTGGGTGACAGAGTGAGACTCTGTCTCAAAGAAAAAAAGAAAAAAATACACAAAAAGAAACCAGGTAAAAATATAAACATACAATTCAAAACAGAAATCAAACATATGGAAATTTTTTCATCCCTATTAGCAATTAGAGAGATACAAATTAACAAACTATTAACCACTAAATTAGAAAAATTATTTGAAAAGCAAAAACCAAATGCTGGTACTTCAAATACTTTTAGGTTGCAGGGAGATGGAGGGAAAGCCAAAGCAAGACAGCAAGGTTCTTTGATGATCTTCCAGCTACTGTGTGTACAGCTCTGGCAGCCAAAATTGAGATCCATGACTTAGAATCCCCAGATCACTATGGTAAATCCCCTTAATGAACTTAGCACCTTGTCACCAAACAATCTCTTAAATAACAGTTGTTTTAGGACAGTAGGATTTTAGAGGAGGGTAGGATTTGGGAGGGTTCTTCTGTTAACTGTTTTCTAAATCTCAGTAACGTACTGCTACTTCTACAATTATAATTTTTAATGAGCCAAGAGCCAAAACAGACTTTGGAAGGGGCTATTCATCAGGGAGAATTAACTGTAAACACTTTTAATGCCTCATGAATTATAATCTGACAAAGCCCACTCATCTCCCCTGAACAGAGCACAAGTCTCACAGATGACACAAGAAAAAGAGAAACATGAAAGCAGCTGACGGGGGCCAGGCACGGTGGCTCCCGCCTGTAATCCCAGCACTTTGGGAGGTCGAGATGGGCAGATCACCTGAGGTCAGAAGTTTGAAACCAGCCTGGCCAACATGTTGAAACGCTGTCTCTACTAAAAATACAAAAATTAACCAGGCATAGTGATGGGTGCCTATAATCCTAGCTACTTGAGAGGCTGAGGCAGGAGAATCACTTCAACCCGGGAGGCAGAGGTTGCGGTAAGCAGAGATCGCACCATTGCACTCTAATCTCGGCCAAAGTGAGACTCCATTTCAAAAAAAAAAAGAAATGAGCTGATAGAAAAGCACAACAGAGACAGTGTGAACCTCGAGCTCGAGCTCGAGGCTGGAGCCTGGCCTGGATCTCACTTCCTATCCCTGAGCCCTAGTTCTGACCATCAGTTGCCTCATCAGTAAAGTGGGTGAATGGGCTGTCTCATGTGGTGGTGGTTGGGATGATGAAGATTAAAAAAAACACGCACACTTCCTATGAAGCTCACCTGTGCTCCATGACAGTATCAGTGGACGAGCTTAAGAAAAAACTTCTGTCTTCTGCCACAGAGACCACCCTCCCGAGTAGCCCTGCCCATCCTCTCTGATGTCAAGCCAAACTCCAACTGGAATACACCGTCCAAAACTCATCCAACCCACCCCACCTAACACACCTGCTCCTCCCTCCAGGGGTTCTGCCTCAATGAGTCACACAGTCCAGGAACCTAGGCATCATTTACTAGCTCCAGGACAGCAGGACCGCTGACTGCCTGTCCACTACTGTACCCCAGTGCCCACAACAAGGTCTAGTGCCCCGTAAGTGAACACACACTAGATAAATTCTTGATTTCTGTCACCCTACAACCCACTGATCACCTACTCTGCCAATTTTATCTCCTAAATGTTTAAACCAATTATATAACTTAAAATGCTTTACAGTCCAAATTGCTTCATTAAAATAAAAATCAAGACCAAGGCACAGTGACTCACACCCATAATTCCAGCAGTTTGAGAGGCCAAGGTGGGCGGATCACTTGAGGCCAGGAGTTCGATACCAGCCTGGCCAATGTGGTGAAACCTTGTCTCTACTAAAAATACAAAAATTAGCCAGGTGTGGCAGCACGTGCCTGTAGTCCCAGTTACTCAGGAGGCTGAGGCATGAGAATTGCCTGAACCCAGGAGGCAGAAGCTGTACTGAGCTGAGACTGCCCCACCACACTCCATCTTGGGCAATACAGTGAGACTGTCTCAAGAAGCAGGCAGCCACCCCAGGAGCTTCCTAAGCCCTTACCAAATGAACGAAACAGACGGATGAACACACGCTGCTTCCTGGGTTGGCTCTCCGCAAGCCTCAGCACGTAATCCAGCTCTGGGGAACAGGACACTTCAGATGCCACTTTTAAAAAGGGCTGAGAGCAGAACCTTGGAAAGCACACATTTGGAGCAGAAAGAAAGCAACACAGGAGAACCAAGATGAAGAGATGTCACTAAGGTCCAGGGAGAGTTTCAAGAAGGAAGGAATGGCAGAAGTACCAAAGCCACAGTGATTAGAGAGGAAAAGCAGAGGAAAGGCCACCCAACCTGGCAATGAGGAAGTCACTTATCACGCTACAGGATCGGAAACAAAGTCGCATTTACAAGGGATTATGGATGAAGCACGACTGACGATCTACTCACTTAACAAAAATAACTGAACTCCTTTACATGACAGGCCCTCAGCAAATAACAGAATGGAATAGTTAATACAACCCACGCAGTGCATGACCTCAGGATGCCTCAGCTGGGTGGGGTACAGACATTAAATACATAACTACATAATGATTTAATGACTGCAGTGGTAAGTGTTATGAAGAAAAAGTATTAAGAAATTGGCCAGGCGTGGTGGTCCACGCCTGTAATCCCAGCATTTTGGGAGGCTGAAGCAGGCGGATTGCTTGAGGTCAGGAGTTCAAGACCAGCCTGGCCAACACAGTGAAACCCCATCTCTACTAAAAATACAAAACTTAGCCGGGTGGTGGTGCATGCCTGTAATATCAGCTACCTAGGAGGCTGAGGTGGAAGGATCACTTGAATCCAGGAGGTGGAGGTTGCAGTGAGCCAAGGTCATGCCACTGTACTCCAGCCTGGGCAACAGAGCCACTCCCTCTAAAAAAAAAAAAAAATTTTTTTTTTTTAAAATAAGAAATCATATGTGGGGTCTGGCCTAAGCTGAGGTGCGTGTGAACAATGCTGCCTGGAGGCAGAGTCAGCACACTGCACGGCCAACCTTGCCATCAAAATGGATGGATTTTCAAGAATAAACGATCTCGGCAGATGCAGTGGCTCCCATCTGTAATCCCAGCACTTTGGGAGGCCGAGGCAGGAGGACTGCTCAAAGCCTGGCGCTCAAGACCAACCTGGGCAACAAAGCGAGACCTAGTTTTTCTTTTCTTTTTTTTGAGACAGAGTTTTGCTCTTGTTGCCCAGGCTGGAGTGCCATAGCGCAATCTCGGCTTACTGCAACCTTTGCCTCCCAGATTCAAGCAATTCTCCGGCCTCAGCCTCCCAAGTAGCTGGGATTACAGGCAAGCGCCACCACGCCTGGCTAATTTTGTATTTTTAGTAGAGACAGGGTTTCTCCATGTTGGTCAGGCTGGTTGCGAACTCCCAACCTCAGGTGATCTGCCTGCCTTGGCCTCCCAAAGTGCTGGGATTACAGGCATGAGCCACCACACCCAGCTACAGACTTAGTTTCTAATAAAAATTTTAAAAAAACAAAAAAAACTAGTTGGGTGTAGTGGCGTCTGCCTGCGGTCCCAGCTACTCAGGAGGCTGAGGCAGGAGGATCACTTGAGCCCAGGAAGTCGAGGCTGCAGTGAACTGTGTTCACAGCACCACACTCCAGCCTAGGCAACAAAGTGAGATTGTCTCAAAAAAATATAAATCAATCTCCACTCTTGCCATAGTGGAGTAAGGGGGATCAAGGTTACCCTCCTGCTGTTATCAACTAGAAAACTGGACAAAATGTAAGAAACAAGTGTTTTCAGATGTTGAGCAAGAGGCAACACAGTTTGCTCCCTAAGAAGGGAAACAAACCAAGTAACCCTTACCCTGCTCTGGCTATCAGCCAGGAGACCCTTTCCAGACCACAGTACAGGGTAAGAGGTCACGCAGAGCACAGCAGTCTTGCTGAGTTAAACAGACAGGAAATAAGTTCAGGGAATGGAAGCAGCTGGAACTTGCCAGGCAGAGAATCAGAGAGGAAGTTACACAGAAAAAAAGCCTTCAGAATGCTGCACAGGGGTCCTCTAGGGTCTGTGTTAATACATTCACACACACAGAGGGTAACACTCTGTAAAGCCGAGCAAAGGGTGCATGAGCGATAACAATCTCCAGAACTCTCAGAGGCCTGGGAAACATTCAAGTTCTGATCAGTCAGACAATGGAATCCCTGCTGAACACCTAGGAGCTCTCAGGAGACACCCCAGAAAGGTTGCAGTAACTGTCTGGCTAAATAGCCTTAGAGCAGTGGTTCTCAACAGGTGATAATTTTACACACTCGAGACCAAGGAAGACATGTGGCAATCTGGAGACATCTTTGGTTGGCAAGAATGGTGGGAGGAGGGAGTGCTACTGACATCCACTGGAAAGAGGCCAGGGATGCCGCAAACAACCTACAATGCGAAGGACAGGGTCCACAACAAAGAATTATCAAAATGTCACTTAGTTGGAGAATGCCAAAATGTCACAACGCTATTGTTGAAAAGGCCTAACTTAAAGCTACTCTAACCCTGCCCCAAAGAAAGCTTAAACAAGCCCTGAAAGGATCAATCTGAACTGCAAGTAACCCAACTGCATGCCAAAGTTTAAAAAGCAAAAATAAAGTCTAGCACTCAACAATGGGGAAATCCCAATAGCCACAGCATCCAAACAAAAATGATTAGACATGTGAAGAAGGAAAATGTGACCCAGAACAGGGATAAAAATGAGTCAAGAGAACAAACCCAGAAAAAACAAAGATGGTGGGAACAGAAGATAAGATGTTCGAAAAGCTAAAATAAATGTGCTTACAGGAAACTATGAACATGAGAAAAAATGGAAGTTATGAAAAATAATCAAGTGGTTAACTTTCAGAGATAAAAAATACAGTATCAAAAATGAGACCAGGCACAGCAGCTCACACCTGTAATCCTAGGACTTTGGAAGGTGGGAGAATTGCTTGAGCCCAGGAGTTTGAGACCAGCTTAGACAACAAACTGAGATCCCATCTCTACCAAAAAAAATTTTTTTAGGCTAGCCAGGCATGGTGGCATGAGCCTGTGGTCCCAGCTACACAGGAGGCTGAAGCAGGAGGACTGCTTGAGCCCAGGAGGTCAAGGCTGCAATGAGCTGTGCTCACACCTCTGCACTCCAGCCTGGGGGACAGGTCAAGACCCTGTCTCCAAAAAAAAAAAAAAAAAGAAAAAAAGAAAAAGAGAAATGAAGAGTTTACTAGATATACTTAACATTAACAGCATATTAGACACTGCAAAAAAAAGATCAGTGAATCTAAAGACCCATCCAAGAAATCCCTGTCCATCAACAGGTGGAGGGATAAACAAGCTATGGTTCATCTAATAGAGTGCTGCTCGGTAATACAAAAGAACGAAACCCCAAGACACGAACGGTGTGGAAGAGCCTTATCAGCATCACGCTATATAAAAGAGAACACACACACAAGAGTCCACACTTCTATGATTCCACTTCCTTGAAATCCTAGAGAAGCAAATCTAATCTACAATGAAGAAGTCTATGAGTGGATGCCTAGGACCAGGATATGGGGGGACTGACTAGAAAGGGTCATGAAGAATCTCTTTGAGCACGATGAAGATATTCTATTACCTTAATCATGGTGGTGGTGGTTACAAGTGTGTTTATATTTGTCGAAACTCATCAAACTAATGAAAATGGATATTCATTTAATGTAAATCATACTTCAATAATGTTGATTGTAAATGGAATGACTTGTAAACTTGTTTGTATGTTTTAAAGATAAAAAAGGCCGGGCGAGGTGGTTCACATCTGTAATCCCAGCACTTTCAGAGGCCAAGGCAGGCAGGTCACCTGAGGTCGGGAGTTCGAGACTAGCCTGGCCAACATGGTGAAACCTCGTCTCCACTAAAAATACAAAAATTAGCTGGGCATGGTGGTATATCCCAGCTACTCGGGAGGCTGAGGCAGGAGAATCGCCTGAACATGGGAGGCAGAGGTTGTAGTGAGCTGAGATCCTGCCATTGTACTCCAGCCTGGACAACAAGAGTGAGACTCTGTCTCAAATAAATACATAAGATAGTATCTACTTCTTTTGTACATGTTTCAGATTCTCCATTTAAAAAAAAAAAATTGTTAAATGGGAGAATAATGTTGACCTTAGGTAGAAGCTTCAATTCAGAATGATACTGCATTCTTCAAAACCGTGGAGAAAAAGTCAGGCGCAGTGGTGCACACCTGTAGTCCCAGATACTTGCGTGGCTGAGATGGGAGGATCACTTTAGCATAAGAGTTAGAGTTCAGCCTGAGCAACATAGTAAGACCCTATCGCCACAAAAAATTAGAAAAAACCCATGGTGTTCTCTATAACTTCACCACGGAAGTTTTTCCTTTGCAAATCTTTCAACTATGTTTTCTAAGTGTCAGTGGCATGTGAAATTTTCAATGACTGAAACAAAGTTCTAGACTATAAAAAAATATTCTGGGCTGGGCGCGGTGGCTCAAGCCTGTAATTCCAGCACTTTGGGAGGCTGAGGCAGATGGATAACTTAAGGTCAGTAGTTAGGCCGGGCGCGGTGGCTCAAGCCTGTAATCCCAGCACTTTGGGAGGCCGAGACGGGCGGATCACGAGGTCAGGAGATCGAGACCATCCTGGCTAACACGGTGAAACCCCGTCTCTACTAAAAATACAAAAAACTAGCCGGGCGAGGTGGCGGGCGCCTGTAGTCCCAGCTACTCCGGAGGCTGAGGCAGGAGAATGGCGTAAACCCGGGAGGCGGAGCTTGCAATGAGCTGAGATCCGGCCACTGCAGTCCAGCCCGGGCTACAGAGCAAGACTCCGTCTCAAAAAAAAAAAAAAAAAAAAAAGGTCAGTAGTTAAAGACCAGCCTGGCCAACATGGTGAAACCCTGTCTCTACTAAAAATACAAAAATTAGCCAGGCATGGTGGCAGGCACCTGTAATCCCAGCTACCTGGGAGGCTGAGGCAGGAGAATCACTTGAACCTGGGAGGTGGAGGATGCAGTGAGCCAAGACTGCACCATTGCAACACAGCCTGGGTGACACAGTGAGATTCTGTCTCAAAAAAAAAAAAAAAAAAATATATATATATATATATATATAAAAAATATATAATATATATATATGTGTGCGTATGTGTACATACACATATTCTGGAAACCTTAAGAGACAATGTAATACAGGAAAATCGTTCATGTCGTATGCAGAGGCAGGATGTCAGAACTAAGTACTCTCTACCTGATGAAACTCAGAGTTGAGCTTTGCACAGTGGCAGTATCATAGCCAATGAGGTTTATCCAAGGCATGATTATTGGTAGTTGAAACTCTAGAGTTGAGCCCCATAAGAATTCCAACTTGCTTAAAGCAAATGCAGGCTTTGTTTGCGTCTCCACTGCTGGACCTGACTAGCTCTAGTCTACTCCTTGCCGGCTAGTTTTAACTAGCAGGAAAATAAACATCAAGAGAAACCAAGTCCTTATTGAAGGGAGCTCCACACAGAGAGGCCCCATTTCTATGCTCTGACCTGCATTTGTTCCAGGTAACTGGAATAACCCTTTTCCTCTCTTACACAAGGGCAAGCAAAGCTTTCAACACAGGATGTGTAGATCTCACCTGGACCTACAGTCACCTCGGTGGAATGCTTGTTGATAACCATAATCTTATCACTAAAGCCATTTTTCTCCACAATCTTCCCAGCGGCATCAGCCATAGGCTTGAAAACCTAGAAAACAGAGCCAAAACCCAAGGAAAAGTGAGCAATAAATTAAACAGTAGTCTGACCTTTAAGGTGAGCAATCTATTGCTTGATTCTGGTCCTAAGATACGTAACTCAAATACTTTACTCCCCAAATATGCATCATGAAAAAGGGCTGAGAGTCAGCTGGCTTTAACTTGTGGTTAGGGCCTCCCATTCCGTGCCAGGCACAGCGGGGTTGCCGGGGATCCCAAGGAGGCTGCACTACTTATCAAGAGCAGTAGGTGTCAGTGCCACACCAAGGGGACGCCAAAAAGCCAGGAAAGGGATTTGCCTTGTAAACCTGGGAGATGTGCTGTGCCCTCCAGAGGAGAGCAAGACTGCAGGTGTGAGTAAGCAGGTCATCGTCTAGGCTCAAAATTGTCCCAAATCCCCACTGTTGGCAGAACACAGCCTACATTTTCTTACAGTGCAGCAGTGCCTCTTGTCCATGGGGGATATATTTTAAGACCCTTGGTGGATGCTTGAAACCTCAGATAGTACTGACCCCTATATATACCTTAATTTTTTTTTTTGCTACGCATACACACATACTGTTCCGTGGTGGGCAGCTCTATGTAAACCTACCCCAAGAGGTCATGGGAGCTGAGAGGTTGAGGAAAGAGACTGGCAAATCCAGCTTCTCAGAAAGACACATTTTATAGGAATGTACAAACATAAGCCTTGTCTCGGGCAGTGAGACACTGGGCCCCCACACTGTTATGGCTCAGACGCAGGACTTACATACCACAGCAAATTTGACTAAGGGCAGGATTTATGGCAAGTATGTATTTATGATAACATCAAAGTTATTCTGACCTGAGGGCAGGATTTACATCAAAGTGCATGAGAGTGGAAATTTTAGAGGCATTCCTGAAGCTGGGGTTGGTCAGAAGTCAGCGTGGAGGATTAGCATTCATGGTGGAACTGCTCCAGCCTCCAAGCTTACCTATGACCAGGTTTAATTTAAAAATTAGGCACAATAAGAGATTAATAACTAAAAATAGAACAATTACATAATAATACTCAGAATGGCACACAATTTACAACTTACAAATAATTTCTGGAATTTTCCATTTAATTTTCTTTTTTTGAGAAGGGTCTCGCTCTGTTGTCCAGGCTGGAGTGCAGTGGCATGATCACAGTTCACCGCAGCTTCCACCTCCCAGGCTCAGGCAAACTCCCACCTCAACCTCCCGAGTAGCTGGGATTACAGGCATAGACCACCATGCCCAGCAACTTTTTGTAGAGGCGAGGTTTCACCATGTTGCCCAGGCTGGTCTCCAACTCTGGGACTCAAGGGTTCCACCTGTTTCAGCTACCCAAAGTACTGGGATTGCAGGCTGAGCCACCGCATCTGGCTCCATTTAATATTTTTGGACCTCAGTTGACCACAGATAACTGAAATCACGAAAAGTGAAACCATAGATAAGGAGGAACTACTGCTTTGGAGGCCCTCCCTTACCTTCCCAGCCTTCCTTCCCCTTTCCCCCAACAACCAACGCTCCAGCCACACTGATCTCATGATCACTAGGCAAGCCTGAGCCTTCCCTGTCCCAGCCCCACCTGCCAAATCAAACCCCACTTCCCAGGGCAGCATGAATCCCCAGTACAGAAATCTTTCCTGAACTCTTCGTCTCCCTGAACATAAATAAGCACCTCCAACTCTTTGTTTTCAATTTATCCAGTTTAGATTCCACAGCCCCAAGAGCTCTAGCACGTAAAACAAACAGACTCACATGTGGCCCCTCACACGGAGTGGAAACAACAAAATGATAACGAGACTGATCCTGATAAGATTTTCATGTTTTCAAAATCCTTTTCTGTATTTCCCACATTTTCTACCATGAATACCTATGTTTTTGACTACAATCGAGGGACAGATGCTGTATCCTTTCGTAAAGAGTACAAGTACATACGTGAGCAGCTCCAGTTTCACAATTGATTAGCGTGCGGTACTTACGTGGAATACACACATATGTTCTGCTAGAAAAATCTTCATCATCTATTTCAAATAATTTCTAGGATTTGCCTTGATGTTTTTAGATGTGGTTTGAGGGCCTTAAACCCTGGTTCTCACCAATCACTTTGCCTCTACCCTGACAATATCCAAAGCCAGTGTCGTCCCTCATCCCTGCTGCCTTCTGACTCATCAGTCACCTCTCCCTGAACCTGCAGGCTGGTACCTTCACACCTCCTTCTCCTCAGCCGCTCAGGATCTCACCCAAAACACTACCAGGAGTGGACACTGAAGATGACTTCCCGACATCCACTCTGTCCTCCCTCTCCCCTGAAATCAGGTGAGGGTACAGCGTGGGGAACTGACCTTTGCAGTGGTGCACTTGTCTGAGCTAAGAGTAACTGAATCCCTGAATGAGATTTAACCTCATTCTAGCCAATGGTACCCAAGCAGAGGTTTGCTATAACAGAAATTCCTGTGAAAGTTATTCTTCCTTTTAAAAAAGAAACAAGGCAGGGCATGGTGGTTCA
Organism: Chlorocebus sabaeus; assembly: GCF_047675955.1. Classification (NCBI taxonomy): domain Eukaryota; kingdom Metazoa; phylum Chordata; class Mammalia; order Primates; family Cercopithecidae; genus Chlorocebus; species Chlorocebus sabaeus. The sequence goes on along the minus strand of NC_132908.1, from coordinate 65,274,944 downwards.
CACCTGTAATCCCAGCACTTTGGGAGGCCAAGGTGGGAGGATCACCTAAGGTCAGGGGTTCAAGATCAGCCTGGCCAACATGGTAAAACCCTATCTCTACTAAAAATACAAAAATTAGCCAGGTGCAGTGGTACACACCTGTAATCCCAGCTATTTGGGAGGCTGAGACAAAAGAACTGCTTGAACCCAGGAGGCGGAGGTTGCAGTGAGTAGAGATCACGCCACTAAAAAGAAAGCAAAAAACTATAATTATTTATATAATTTATATAATATATTTAAAAAACTGTAATTTTGAGGCTTTATTTCCAACTCAATCACTACAGGAACCCAGTTTTGTAGGGAAAGTATTTATATCATGCTCCCTGCCTGCCCCAAAAACTCAGAAGAATATACATAAAAATGTTAACGGTACTTAACTTTGAGTCAACATACTATTTTTATTTGGTATTTGCCAACTTTCCTACAATAATATAATTTGTTGGAGAAAAATAACGTTTAATTTTTAATTTTGGTTTTTAATTTTTCTCGCTCTGTGGGCTCAAGCTGCTCCATGTTTTATTAAAGAGATGACAAATTGGTAAACATAAGAGAGCTGGCTCTGCAGGGACACTGAAGGTAGTGGTCCTCAACCTTGCCGCACATTCCAAAGTCCCAAGGCTCAGGCCTCACCAAGGAAAAGTTAAATCAAAATCTGTTAGGGGTGGGGACTAGGCATAAGATTGCTTTGCTCTGTTTTGAGATGGAGTCTCACTCTGTCACCCAGGCTGGAGTGCAGTGGCACGATCTTGGCTCACTGTAACCTCTGCCTCCTGGGTTCAAGCGATTCTCCTGCCTCAGCCTCTTAAGTAGCTGGGATTACAGGTGTGCACGACCACGCCCAGCTAATTTTTATATTTTTAGTAGAGATGGGGTTTCACCATGTTGGTCAGGCTGGTCTTGAATTCCTGACCTCATGATCCACTCGCCTTGGCCTCCCAAAGTGCTGGGATTACAGGGGTGAGACGCTGTGCCTAGACTTTGTTTTGTTTTGATTTTTTTGAGATAAAGTCTCACTCTGTCACCCAGGCTGGAGTGCGGTGGTGTGGGGGCATGTATTTAAATACTTTCCCCTACAAAACTGAGTTCATATACTGATTCATTGGAAACAACAAAGTCCCACAATAACTGGCTTAAACACGGTAGAAGTAATTTTTTGCTTTCTCACATAAAGTCCAAATCGTGGCTCACTGCAGCCTTGACTTTCTGGGCTCAGCCTCAAAAATAGCTGGAACACAGGCACGTGCCACTATGCCCAGCTAATATTTAAAAGTTTTTCTGTGGAGACGGGATCTCACAAGTTGCCCAGGCTGGTCTCAAACTCCTGGGCTCAAGGAATTCTCTTGCCTCAGCCATCCAAAGTGCTAGGATTATAGATGTGAGCCACTGTGCCCAGCCTGTAAGTATTTTCCAAGGCTCCTAGTGATTCTGATGTGCAGCCTAGGCTGCCAGAGGAGAAAACTAGCCACTGGAGGAAGGAATTGTGTCTGACTCATCTCTATACACTCTGTGCTTGGCACAGAGCGAGCACTCCACAAATGTTTGTGAAGGAACAGATAGGTAAAGTCCAAGAGCATAGGAGATTTCCCATGCAAGACGCAGAACACACACCTGAAGGGGGTGGCTTACCTCAATGGCATAGCAGAAGTCGGCACCTGCTGTGACCGCCATCATTGACAAGAGTCCCGTGCCAGTGCCAATGTCGAGAACCAAGGCCTTCTGTCCTCTGTCCTTCACCCTGCTCACGGCAGCCCGGATACCTTGGTAGTATTTTACATTCTAAGGAAGACATGGCCGTCACTTACTGCCAGTTATTGTCAGTGGAAAGGTGCTTTGCAAAGTTCTAGAGTCACAGCTGGCAGCGGCCGTGCAAGTCAGGGCCCTGTGGCCTTTCTGGCCCCTGGCGGAACAGCGCTGGCTGAGTTGGGCAGGCCTTGTGAGTCAGCCCCTTGCCCTTTATTAAGCGACTATCTCTGCTCCTCACTCACTCTTCTATCCTCTACTAAGTGATGCCAGAGCCCTGTAAACCATGTTCTCCTTTTTCCAACTGTTAGGTACAGCCAAGAGGAGGACCAAGAGGGCGACTGGAAGGCAGGAGGACAGAGTAGGCTTGCTCCTTTCTGCATGCTGCTGCTCTCATCAGGGTCCTCTCGGTAGGGGCAGTTAATTGCAGACTCCAGCTTCTCCCAGTGATCCCATAACCAGCTCCTTGGGTCCCTCAGAGCTGCAGCCGTACTTGGACAGTGGTCCACAGGATCTCTCCTCAATGCTTGTGGCTTCTGGAAACCCTAATCTTCTCACTTAGTTTCTCAGTCCTAGGCAAGGTAACTGTTCCCTGCAGTCTCTACTGCTAGGTTACTCAGCGTTCCCATTTGCTTTCTAGCCCTCCCACAGCTGGGTAACCAGCTCCTTGCGTTAAAGTCCCTCTGTTGCATATGTAACGTGGCTTCTATTTTCCTTTACCGACTCTTAACTCAGAAAGCTTGACTAAAAAGTATTTTCCCCATCAGAAAATAACCTCTCTGCATCATGAAGATTTTTAGTTCTGGTCTTTAGTAATGTAAACAGATACATCTTTCATCTATAACAGTCTGACTCAATAGGAACAGTGACCCTTCTGTTGAAAATAGCTAAAGATGATGGAAAAAATATGTGCAAATCTTTTAAATAGACTGAAGACCTGCCAAATTAGTAAGAAATATTAAGAGGCTATTAAAATTTAAGGTAATTTGTTAAATAACAGTAGACAGCTAATACAGAACTGGCATCAGAAGGGCGATATTCTCTGACCACAATGCAAAACAAGTTAGAAATCTTAGTATCAGAAACACAACTAAAGAAAAAAAAATTTTCGAACATTAAGAAACACACTTCTAAGATAGGCAAAAGACTAAATCAGACAGGAATTAGAAAATATCTAGAACTGAATATTCTTTAGAATTACCAGGCATGGTGCGGTGACTCACAACTGTAATCCCAGCACTTTGGGAGGCTGAGGCAGGTGGATCCCCTGAGGTCAGGAGTTGGAGACCAGCCTGGTCAACATGGTGAAACCCCGTCTCTACTAAAGATACAAAAAATTAGCCGGGAGTGGTGGCACACGCCTGTAAGCCCAGCTACTCGGCAGGCTGAGGCAAGAGAATCACTTGAACTCGGGAGGTGGAGGTTGCAGTGAGCTGAGATCGCACCACTGCACTCCAGCCTGGCAACAGAGGGAGACTCATTCTCATTTTAAAAAAAAAAAAAAAAAAAAAAAAAAAGAAGAAGAAATGACGTTGCCTCTGAGGTAAAGCACAAAAATGTTTAGTCTGGGTGAAATATTTTTCACAGAAATATCTTATAGAACTATTTCACTGTTAAAGTACATGCATTTATGTCTTGGATACCATCAGTATGGTACGTTTATGTTACGTGTTTTTACCACAATTTTTTTTTTTTTTTTTTTTGAGACGGAGTCTCCCTCTGTCACCCAGGCTGGAGTGCAGTGGCAGGATCTCTGCTCCCTGCAAGCTCCGCCTCCCGGGTTCACACCGTTCTGCCTCAGCCTCCCAAGTAGCTGGGACTACAGGCCCTGCTCACCACCATGCCTGGCTAATTTTTTTTTGTACTTTTAGTCAAGATGGGGTTTCACCGTGTTAGCCAGGATGGTCTCGATCTCCTGACCTCATGATCCGCCCACCTCGGCCTCCCAAAGTGCTGGGATTACAGGTATGACTCACCATGCCAGGCCTTGTTTTATTTATTTTTAAGTTAAAAAAAATTGATGAACCGTGTCCTCAATTGTAAACCAGGGATGGCACAGCCTTCACTTTAACGATGCCATTAAATTAGCTGTCACTTTTTAATGACCCAGTTTTGAAGATTCTACAGTGAAACTGGAACCCTTTTTGAAGGCAATGTGGCAGTGTCTATCAAGAATCACACCTATGTTCACAACCCTAGACTATGCCAAAGATATACGCATGGTAAATAAGCACGTGAAAAGGTATTTGATGGCCGGACGCGGTGGCTCATGCCCATAATCCCAGCACTTTGGGAGGCCGAGGCGGGTGGATCACTTGACCTCAGGAGTTCAAGACCAGCCTGGGCAATACGGCGAAACTCCATCTCTACAAAACATATAAAAATTAGCCGGGCGTGGTGGCGTGCCTGTAGTCCCAGCTACTGGGGAGGCTGAGGTTGGGGGCTTACTTAAGCCCGGGAAGTCAAGGCTGCAGTGAAGCCAAGATCACACCACTGCACTGGGCAACAGAGGCCCTGTCTCAAAAAAATAAAATTAAAATTAAAAACGGCAATTAAAACTACAGTGAGGGCCAGGTGTCGTGGCACGCACCTGTAATCCCAGCTATTAGGCAGGTTGAGACAGGAGAATCGTTTGAACCCAGAAGACTGAGGTTGCAGTGAGCTGAGATCTCGCCACTGCACTCTAGCCTGGGTGACAGTAAGACTCTGTCTCCAAAAAAAAAAAAAAAAAGTTGAACTCATAGAAAGCCAGAGAATGGTACCTGCTGAGGGAAAGGATCTGATGTTTCAGTTAGACAGGATGAATAAGTTCTGGATATCTGCTGCATGGCATGGTGAACTATAGTTAATAATGTACACTGAAAAATTACTAAGCGAGTAGATCTTAAATGTTCTCACCACACACAAAAAAGTATGAGGTGGTAGATATGTTAATTAGCTTGATTTAATCACTTCACACCATACACATATATTCATCACATTGTACACCATAAACAATTTTCATCTCGATAAAGCTGGGAGATTAAACAACAACAACAAAAAAAACAGAGCCAGAAGCAGGACCCAGCCTCTCAACAGATCTCCTGACCACTACACCATACTGCCTCTCAGTGTCATTTAACATCATGACCCCCAGGGATTTTTAACCTTCTTGTAATCCAAGACTTCAAAACACCCCACATCAAGATAATAGTTTTCTTTTACACTTACTCTGTCTTTGTCATGTAGCATATCTGCATAGGAGGACCTAAAAGACAAAAAAGACAGGTCAGCAACCTTTGCATAATACACATCAACACACAAGAGTATTCACATATATAAACACATTCCTAAACAGATAGAACAAACGTGTCATCTATTTTAAACTATTTTTTGTTGTCTTTTATTTTTATTTTTTTTGGGGGGGGAAAGGGTCTCACCCTATTACCCAGGCTGGAGTGCAGTGGCACGATCTCGGCTCACTGCAACATCTGCCTCCCAAGTTCAAGCGATTCTCATGCCTCAGCCTCCCAGGTAGCTGGGATTACAGGCACTCACCACCATGCCTGGCTAATTTTTGTATTTTCATTAGAGATGGGGTTTCACCATGTTGGCCAGGCTGGTCTTGAACTCCTGACCTCGAATGATCTGCCAGCCTCGGCCTCCTAAAGTGCTGGGATTACAGGTGTGAGCCACCGCTCCTGGCCTATTTTTTTATTTTTAAAAACAGGGTCTCGCTATGTCACCCATGCTGGAGTGTAATGGCTATGAACAGTCTCAATCATTGGGCACTGCAGTCTTGAACTCCTTAGCTCAAGAGATCCTCTTGCCTCAGCAGAACTACAAGCATCCGTCCCTGTACCTGGCCACTTTAATAGAGTTTTAAGTTGTTGTTCTCTAGTGCTGCAGAAAGAAGTCTCAGAGAAAGATGTTCTCAGACCTAAAAATGCTTCAGTAGTTAGCTGTTGGGAACAGGCCCCAAAACTGGCCATTAACAAAATCTCTGCAGCACTGTGACATGCTCTTGATGGCTGTGATACCCACACTGAAGGTTGTGGGTTTACCGGAATGAGGACAAGGAACACCTGGCCCACCCAGGGCGGTTTTCGCTTAAGGTGTTCCTCAACTACAAACAATAGCATGAGCGGTCTGTGCCTCAAGGACATGTGCCTGCTGCAGATAACTAGCCAGAACCACCCCTTTGTTTCCCTGTTTTAATCTATAATCTATAGGAACAATGTTTATCACTGGCTTGCTGTCAATAAACGAGTAGGTAAAACTGTTTGTGGCTCTCAGCTCTGAAGGCTGTCAGCCCCGATTCCCACTCCACACCCTATATTTGTGTGTGTGTCTTTAACTCCTCTAGCACCGCTGGGTTAGGGTCTCCATTACTGAGCTGGTCTCAGCAGTTAGCCCTGTCACAGTAATTCCACAGCCACTAGCATCCTGATCTTGTTATATGCTACACATTTTCCTCCTCAGGAAAAACTCTGAATCAGTCTTCCTAATACTTGACCTAACCTCGTGCCTGGGGATAACCATTGATGTAATATTAGGGAGAGCAGCTGGGGAAAGAGAAGCACTCACATACACCCACTGTATATGTGACAGGTACCCCACTGGGTATGTTCACTTAACATCATCAGGGAAAACTAAGAGTTCACCAATACCGTTCTAAGGGGAGGAGAGTCACGTCTCCATATTTCCTATTGCAGTAATTCACACATTGAAACTCAGGCGGGGTCGGGATGAGCACCCAAAACTAGGCAGGCCCTCCCATGCTTTCTGGGAATTCTAGGGGACAGCTAAGGAGCTCACACTAAAACAAAGGCCCTCCAGCCTTGGGTCAACACCAGAATCACCAGAAAGCTTACTTTAAATGCAGAGCCCCCCGCCCCCCGCCCCCCACACACACTCTCTCTCATTGAGAAGGCTGGGCTAACGTGCTCCAGGCAATTGTGTCACAGGCGGTCCACATTCCACACTTTGAGGAGCGGTGCACTGAAAGAAGGGGGATTTTTTTTTTTTTAATGGCACGTAAAGGTTTTATATCTGAAGCCAGCTATGGATGCTTAACTGAAATGTAGTCATTTCTACCTCTGCTCACTATTTAAAAAGCATCTCACTCACCACCTTCCTGGTCTCTTCACACACTTGCTGCCCACCATTCCACTGACATCACTCTCGGTAACCGCCACCAGCTCACTCCTGCAGCTGATGTCAGTCATCAGGATCTGGGACTTCCCAGTGCCTCTGACCCTGCTAGACACTCCTTCTTTCTTCCTTTCCACGCTGGTCATCTCCCTTGCCCTTCTCCTTTTGCCTCCTCAGCAATTCCGAGATTCCTTCTTCAACCCTCTACCTTTCGCATTTCAAACCCCCTTGAGAGACAGCAACCTCTCCCAGTTTCAATTCTAACAACTAGAAATTCTGTCTCCAGACCCAAAATTCTACCTGCCACTGGCATCTCTACGTGGATGTCCAAACTTAAACGCCTGATCTCCATCGTGTTCCTCTCCCCCACGCCACCCATTCCTCCTGGGTTCTCCCTTGCAGTCCCATCCACTTTGTCATTCTAACCAGAAGTCGTGGTACTTCTTGAATCTTCTCTCTCCCTCCATCATATGCAGTGAGTTACCAAACTCAAGCTCCCCCGAGCTGTCTCCTCTGGGACTATGCAGCTCGGGGACTGCAATATCCCCAAATGCTCTCCTCTCCATACTGCTCTCAGTGAGTGCTCCAAAATGCAATCCAATCCTCTTTCTCTCCTGTTTAATATATCACTTAGAAAATCATGTCCAGGTCAGCTGCAGTGGCTCACACCTGTAATCCCAACACTGTGGGAGGCAGAAGCAGGTGGATCACCTGAGGTCAGGAGGTCAAGACTAGGCTGGCCAACAGGTGAAACTCCCATCTCTACTAAAAATGCAAAAATTAGCCAAGTGTGGTGGCAGGTGCCTGTAATCCCAGCTACCTAGGAGGCTGAGGCAAGAGAATCGCTTGAACCTGGGAGGCAGAGATTGCAAGAAGCCGAGATTGCGCCACTGCACTCCAGCCCGGGCAACAGAGCAAGACTCCGTCTCAACAACAAAACAAGAAAATGTCCAAAATGTTTAGAAATATTTTAAGCCCTGGCCAGGTGCAGTGGCTCACACCTGTAATCCCAGGACTTTCGGAGGCCGAGGTAGGCGGATCATGAGGTCAGGAGACGGAGACCATCCTGGTTAACACAGTGAAACCCCGTCTCTATTAAAAATACAAAATAATTAGCCGGGCATGGAGGCAGGCGCCTGTAGTCCCAGCTACTCGGGAGGCTGAGGCAGGAGAATGGCATGCACCTGGGAGGCGGAGCTTGCAGTGAGCCGCAATCACACCACTGCACTCCAGCCTGGGTGACAGAGCAAGATTCCGTCTCAAAAAAAAAAAAAAAAAAAAAAAAAAATTTAAGCCCTAATTCTGCACCAGACACTGTATTACACTTAATCATCAAACAATTCTAAGATAATTGTATTACACTGTGAGATAATGTATTATCATATTGAAGTATATATTGTTAGATTAAGGCTCAGAGAAATAACTTGGCCGAGAGAGTAGAGAAGTGGCAGAGCTCGTGTTCCTCTTCCTGCATTTTGCTACCATCCTTTACAAAATGACCCCGCCTATGCTTTTGGCAGCCTCTCTTACCATAGTACTTTTGCACCACACTCCAGACACGCTGAACTGCTAGGTGCTCCCCAAACTAGCCCATCTGTGTTTTTTTGTGGGTTTTTTTTTTTTTTTTTTTTTGAGACAGAGTTTCGCTCTTGTTGCCCAGGCTGGAGTGCAATGGTGTGATCTCAGCTCACGGCAACCTCTGCCTCCCCGAGGCAGAGTGATTCTCCTGCCTCAGCCTCCCGAGCAGCTGGGATTATAGGCGTGTGCCACCACGCCCAGCTAATTTTGTATTTTTAGTAGAGACTGGGTTTCTCCATGTTGGTCAGGCTGTTCTCGAACTCCCGACCTCAGGTGATCCGCTCACCTTGGCCTCCCAAAGTGCCGGGATTACAGGCGTGAGCCACAGTGCCCGGCCTGTTTTTGGTCTTTTCTGTTTGTGAGACAGGGTTTTACTATGTTGCCCAGGCTGGACTTGAACTCGTGGGCACAAGCAATCCTCCTGCCTTGGCCTCCCAAGTAGCTGGGACTACAGGTGTGGGCCACTGCACCCAGTCACAAACTGGCTCATCTGAAAGCTTACATGTAATCCCTACAGCTCAGACTTCAGCTTCTCTTCCTTTAGAACTGAGAAATTATTCAAACATTACCTCCCACCCCAAGTCCAGCTGGTTTTTATTGCTTCCATGACCTTTTGTGCCTTTATCTCACTGTGCTGTAATTTTTTTTTTTTTTTTGAGACAGAATCTCACTCTGTTACCCAGGCTGGAGTGCAGTGGCACAACCTCGGCTCATTGCAACCTGCACCTCTCGAGTTCAAGTGATTTTCCTGCCTCAGCCTCCCAAGTAGCTAGGAGTTACAGGCACCCACCACCACTCCCAGCTAACTTTTTTGTGTAGAGACGGGGTTTCACTATGTTGGCCAGGCTGGTCTCGAACTGCTTACCCTCAAGTGATCCCAAAGTGCTAGCATTACAGGCGTGAGCCACCGTGCCGGCCTTTGTGCTTTTTTTTATGTGCCCGTCTCTTCCACAAAACTGCATGGTCCTTGAAGATGAGAACGGGATCTTCCTCATCTGGTATCCACAGCCTTAGCACAATGCTGCCACACCGAATGCACTTAACGATTGCTACATAACAACTCACATACTTTTTTTTTGAGACAGAGTTTTGCTCTTGTTGCCCAGGCTGGAGTGCAATGGAGCGATCTTGTCTCAACACAACCTCTGCCTCCCAGGTTCAAGCAATTCTCCTGCCTCGGCCTCCCAAGTAAGCTGGGATCACAGGCATGAGCCATAATGCTCGGCTAATTTTGTATTTTTAGTAGAGACTAGGTTTCTCCATGTTGGTCAGGCTGGTCTCAAACTCCTGATCTCAGGTGATCTGCCCACCTCAGCCTCCAAAGTGCTAGAATTACAGGCATGAGCCACTGTGCCTGGCCAACAACTCACATACTTTTAAATATTTCTTCTAAGGGAAAAAAAAAAAATCTCACTTTTTTTCATTCAAAAGAATTTAACCATATGATGAACATTGTCATCATTTCAGTAAGGCAAGTAAATGATTCAACTTCATCAACACTACAGAGGCTTGGGTTTTCTTTGCTCCACTAAACAGATGCTGAGGCTCTGCTAAGGCTGCTACATAATGTCTGACACTCCAAACAAGCATAACTTTGCCTAACTGCCACATATACCTACCTGGCTGAGCAGACCTGCTCAGCACCAACACCAGCACTCATCATAAGCACTGGGTGACAGTCTAGCCCACGCTCAGACTGGATCCCAAGGCATCTGCTTTGAGATCAGTGCCCCACCCAGCTGCAGCCTGCTATAAACCAAGCCAGTACCTTGCAATCTCCTGGTGGTAATCATAGTGTTCATCCTCCTCCAGCCACTCCACAGACCCCGTAGTCGGATTGGCCCGACTGCAGAAGATCTTCATGGTGCCCACCAGCTCCCCAGTTTTAGCACAGAAAAGCAGCCTTGCCAGTTGAGTTCTTGTGGACAAGTCTGACTGTCAGAAACCTATTAACATCAGAAGGAAACAGGAGGTGTATAAACAAACGAACAGAAAAAAATCTATTAACAGCATAATGCCCCAAAATGTGGAGGGGGGGAGGGGAGACAATCAAGAAACTGACAAAAATGTCAAAGCCACTGACAGTATTTGTTAATCAATATTGTAAATGTTTCCAGCAGGAGTTACTTGGTTTTATATCCAGCATATAACATTTTAAAAACTACAACAGATTTATACAGATGTCCAGAAACTTCAGCAGGCTTCAGTGCTTCCAAAAGGGTCAAATGAGCCTCACAGGTTCATCTAGGTGCAGCCCTCAAGGCTAGGAGGAGAAGAGATGGGGTGCTGGTAAAGAAGTACCACCAATACTGCCTTTGTATCCTGAACCCTTAGCTTAAGGAAAAATATGAAGATAGAGCAAGTCAAACCGGGAAAACTTTCACCTAAACAATAAACCACAGCAACACATAAACCTAAAAATGGATAACGCCAGGAATATAATGATGAGCAAAAACAGCAAATCACACAACACATGCAATACGACTCCATTGCTATGAAATTTATAGCTATGCAAAATGGAATGATACATTCTTCAGGAATCACACTAAAAAGCATAGCAGGGAATCAGGACAGTTCACTTCTAAAAGAGAAGGGAGAGATGGGATCAAGGAGGGGTACACAGCAGACTTCAAAAGTATTGTTCTTTTTCTTAAATTGGGTGGTGGGAACATAAATGTTCATGATATTACCATTCTTCTTATTTTTAAGATGGGGTCTCGTTATGTTGCCCAGGCTGTACTCAAACTCCTGGGCTCAAGCATTCCTCCTGCCTCAGCCTCTCCAGTAGCTCGAACTACAAGTGAGTGCCCTACTCCCAGCTAATACTAGCAAGTAAAAAAGTTTACTAGTAAGTAAACATGGAATTCTTACACAAATAGATGAGAAACAGGTCGGGCTCGGTGGCTCACACCTATAATCCCAGCACTTTGGGAGGCCAAAGCAGGTGGATCACCTGAGGTCAGGAGTTCCAGACCAGCCTGGCCAACATGGTAAAACCCCCGTCTCTACTAAAACTACAAAAATTAGCCAGGCATGGTGGTGCACATCTGTAATCCCAGCTACTCAGGAGGCTGAGGCAGGAGAATCGCTTGAACCCGGGAGGCAGAGGTTGCAGCGAGCCGAGACCATGCCACCGTACTCCAGCCTGGGCGAGAGAGTAAGACTCCGTCCCCAAAACAAACAAACAAACAAAAAGCAAATAGATTAGAAACAACCTTCCCTGAACAAACTCAGTCAGACAGTCAGGTTCAAAGTAGACAATCTGTCCAGGTAAAACTCTGCTTTTAAAATCCCAGCATACCTATCCCCAGTCTAATGGCTTTCAAACTTTCTGATAACCCCAGTAAGAAATATACTTTACAATGAGCCTCAATACACACACCTGCATATACGCATGTAACTAAAAGTTCCACGAAACAATACTGACTTCCTACGAACAAGGCCCTCTGATACGCTCTATTTCATTTCTGCTGTTTTTAAGAGATGGGATCTCCCCGATGTCCAGGCTGTAGTGCAGTGGCTATTCACAGGCATGATCATTATACTCTACAGCCTTGAACTCCCGGACTCAAGGTCCTCCTACATCAGCCTCCCAAGTAGCTAGACTACCAGCATGCACCACAGCACGCAGCTGCACTTTTACTTGCTGGTCAGGACCCATCAATGGGTTGCAACCAGCAGTTTAACAGCATTGCTATAATCCACTTTATCTCGTACTAACACTTATTTTACAGATAGAATATCTAGAACTATCAGAATCTGTAATGTGCATTGGAAAACTGTGTCCAACAAATGCTAGAGTAGAGAAAGAAATGGCCATATCTGGCTGAATGTTCAGGGAAGGCTTAAAAGGTGGACTCAGCTGAGGCACGAGGAGAAGGTGGGGTATGTGGAGGGAGAAGGCATTTCATCCAATTAGAAAGGCTTGGACAATCACGCACATTAAATCAATCAGTTTGGTGAAGTAAAACTGGACCAGGTGTCAAACATTGTCAATAGGCTCCACATGGTAGAGTCCTGAAATACTAATCCTGTGGTCCACGTGGAATCAATTCTGAAGTTAAAGGTTAAGAGTGATCCTTTTGTAATTCACAAGCGTGATGACTGGATGTTCATGCGCCTGTGTCAGACGTGCCTCCCCTCAAACCTTTACTACACTGGCACGTTACCTATCTGAAGTGGAGGGGAAAAAAAAAAACCATATAGTAAAGAACTTTAATCCATAGGATTGCTTTCCTGTCTGTGATGTTGCTGAGTCGAACACCAGGACCACAGTGTTTTCAAAACCTGGAAGAGCCCAGGCGCGGTGACTCACGCCTATAATCCCAGCACTTTGGGAGACCAAGGCAGGTGGATCACCTGAGGTCAGGAGTTTGAGATCAGTCTGGCCAACACGGCAAAATCCCATCTCTACTAAAAATTTAAAAAATTAGTGGGCGTGGTGGCAGGTGCCCACAATCCCTGCTACTTGGGAGGCTGAGGCAGGAGAATTGCTTAAACCTGGGAGGTGGAGGTTGCAGTGAGACAAGATCACGCCACTGCACTCCAGCCTGGGCAACAGAGCAAGACTGTATCTCAAAAAAAACAAACAAACCTGGAACCATGTCTTGTGTTAACAATTTTATGAAGGCACGAACCTCTTCTGCTGGGCCACTACACACCTTCTCTGGCTAAATGCCCTCATCCATTATTATTTGTCCTCTCCCAGAAGAAGTCTACACTACAGATTCAGGAGATATTCTCTGACCCCCTCCTCATTCTCCAAGAGTTGTAAACTCGCATGGCCATTTACAAGGAGGAAATAGAAACCACCATGCCAAGCCCTAATTGTATTACCCGTCAAACTGCAAAGCAGATGGTCCTTAACATTCATTCAAAATGTGTTTGCTAGGGTGTGGTGGCTCACACCTGTGATCCCAGCACTTTGGGAAGCCGAGGCGCAAGGATATCGGATCTGGGAGTTCCAGACCAGCCTGCGCAACATAGTGAGACCCTGTTCTCTACAAAAAAATTTTTTTTAAAAATTAGCCGGGCGCGGTGACCTGTGCCTGTAGTCCCAGTTACTCGGGAGGCTGAGGTAGGAGAATCACTTGAGCCCCGGAGGTGGAGGTTGCAGTGAGCCGAGATGGCGCCACTTAACTCCAGCCTGGGTGACAGAGTGAGACCCTGTCTTGAAAATATATATGTATACATTAAATATACATACACTAAAATTAAAAATTAGCCGAGTATAGTGGCGCATGCCTGTAGTCCCAGCTACTCTGGAGGCTGAGGTGAGACGATCGCTTGAGCCCAGGAGGTCAAGGCTGCAGTGCGCCTTGATCACACCACTGCACTCAGCCTAGGCAGCAGAGTGAGGCTCTGTCTCGAAAAAATAAAATAACAAAATTGATTGAATACCTTCTACGTGCCAGGCACTATATTAGGGACTGGAGCCACGACCACAAGCTAGAGAAAACCCTTGCCCTCCAAGAGCTTAGACTAATGAGAGTAATACAAATTACAGACTACATGAATGCAAGAAATACACAGAGCGTTGTAGAAAGAGAAAACCAAGGTTACAGAAGGACTCTTTGAGGAAGGCAGCATTTGAGATCTACAAGACAGACCAGGATAAAAGTTGGGGAACAGTTTTTACAGGTCAGGAATCCTTACCCCAAATTTCCCAAGAAAAGGCCCTAAGGTAGAAAGAACTAGGTGCACAAGCAAAATGTGCCAAAAGCCTGAGCGACCGAAGCACTTTTGCAGAAGTCCCCACTCCTCATCTCCTATCACATCTTCTGCTCAATCAAGCTGGGCCTTGTCGACTTTGGAAAGGCGTTTGGATCTTGTTCCAAAAGCAGTGGGAGCCACTCAAGAGCTTTAAGCAGAAGCATATCTACACTGGACGTACGCTTTTACAGGACCACTCTGGCTGGCATGTAGTGAATACATGACTCTCCAATTACTCAGAACACAGTGAGCGGGGAAGACATCAGCAGGTCAATCAGAGAACTCGTGGCCCAGTTAGGGATGCGATGGTTGGAGCTACTGCGGTCTCTAAGGGGAGGCGCCAGGCACCAGTACTGCGACCCAGCCCCGCGAGCGGCAGGCACCCGGCTGGACTGCAGAGCCGGGGCCAGCCTGGAACCCCGCTCTCCTGCAGGCCAGGGTGCTCCGAGCTGCCCCACGCGGACTCTAGAAAGGTCCCCGGAGTCCAAGTACGCCCATGCCAGGCTCCTCTGCCGAAGCCCTGGTGCTAAGGACATGATGCTGGCTGCACCCTGAACCCCAAAGCGACCCCACCTTCCCCGCATACCCAGCGCCTCACCTGCCGCGGAAAACCCTTCGCTCGCCTCCTCTGCTACCACCATTTTGCCGCGTCCAGCACGCGGGGCGGGATCTATCTGCGCCGAGGAGCGTGCGGGGGGCGGGGGGCGGGGGGCGGGGGGCGGGTCTCAAGGCAGAACTAGAAGGCTATCCCATCACACCCCGCGCGTTCCCACAGTGCTCAGCGGCAGCCACTATGGAGGCCGGCAGGACAGCTGTGCTGCGGGTGAAGCGGAAGCGCAGTGCGGAGCCGGCCGAGGCTCTTGTGCTCGCTTGTAAACGCCTCCGGAGCGACGAGGTCGAGTCGGCTGCACAGAAGACGTCGGAGGGTTTGGAGAGAGCAGCGGAGAATAATGTCTTCCACTTGGTGGCCACTGTGTGCTCCCAGGTATTGGGCGTGGTGCAGTGATGTGGAGGGCATCTTAGGGTGCAGCCCTTAGGAAACCCGATCCCTGACCCGCTCGCGAACTCCTGCTTACGCTGGCCTCCCTCCCCTGTTGCCCCCTAGGAGGAACCAGTCCAGCCTCTCCTGCGGGCAGTTCTGCGCCCGTCACGGGACAGCCAGCAGCGTGTCCGCTGCAATCTCCGCGCCTCGGCTCGGGAGATCCGGCAGGAGGGCCGCTACCGGGTGGTTTCCAGCCGCCGATCCTTGGGGACCACCTCGAGCGGCCAGGAGTCCGAGTACACGCCGGGGAACCCAGAAGCCGCCGGAGACTCGGGCTTTCAGTTGTTAGACCTTGTCCACGAGGAGGGAGAACCTGAAGCCGCCGCTGCAGGCTCCTGCAAAGTGAGTACGCCTCGGAAGGTGGTCGCTGGGCTTCTCAGGACGGTAATGTCAGAAGACTGGGCCCAGTAGCAGCACAGTTTCATCTTAAGGGATGCATGATCCATCCGGCGTGACGGCCTCATTTTACAGTTTTGGTTATTCATCCAACATGTGTTTACTACGTGCCTACTAAATGCCAGGTATTTTTTTTAGATTCTGTGGATACAGCAGTGTGAACCTAACATGCAGGTAAACAAACAGTAAACAAGTCAATTCAGTGTCAGATGATGATAAGGGATGTAAGGAGGCGGGGAGACAAAGCAGAAAGAGTTATGCCACTTCAGTGAGAGTGTCACTGAGAAAATGACATTTGAGTGAAGACTTGCAGAAGGTGAATGGCAGGGCATTCCACATATGGAGAGGACTTCTAGGCAGAGAACCTGAAAGTAAAGAGGCTCTGAAGCCGAGTTTCCCTGCTCCTTGCAAGGTGCCTGGAGCCCGGTGAGCTAGAGGAGAGCAGTAAGGAATTTGAGGGGAGGAGTGCCTGCTAGACACTCTAGGTACTTGTAAGGAAATGTCTTTACAAGTCCTTTCAGCCTGAGTGAGATGGGGTCACTGGAGCAAAGCAGAGAGAGAGCAGGTAGGAAAATTGATCAAAGAGAGCTTAAAGGAATAGTTCTGGGTAGCATACCAAGTTTGAGGTAGATTGAGGTCTAGAATGCAAGTCTTCTAACATTTAATCCAGTGCTTTTCTTTATATTACATTTGCCAAATTCATTTGCACTCACTTCCAGAAGAAGTCTATTACATGCAGCAAAACTACAGAAATGGAAAATTTTCCTCGAGGCTGGGCACAGTAGCTGACGCCAGTAGTCCTAGCACGTAGGGAGGCCCAGGCGGGAGCATCACCTGAGCCTAGAGAGGTCAAGGCTACAGTGAGCCATGATTGTGCGGCAGTGGCATTTCAGCCTAGGTCACAGAGTGAGGCCCTGTCTCAAAAAAAATAAAATAAAATTCTTCTTGTAATCCCAGCGCTTTGGGAGGCTGAGGCAGGAGGGTTGCTTGAGACCAGCCTGGGCAATAAAGCAAGACCTTGTCACTACAAAAAGAAAAAGGAAATTAGCTGGGCATGGTGGCATGCGCTTGTAGTGCTAGCTACTGGGGAGGCTGGGGTAGGAGGATCATTTAAACTCAGGAATTAGAGATTGCAGTGAGCTATGATCAAGTCACTGCCCTCTGGTTTGGGCAACAGAGCAAGATACTGTCTCTAAAAAAAAACAAAATTCTCAACATAAGGTGTGCCTTCTTTTTTGAGCTGGACTCTCACTCTGTGGCCCAGGCTGGAGTGCACTGGCATGATCCTGGCTCACTGCAACCTCCAACTCCCGGGTTCAAGCAGTGCTCCTGCCTCAGCCTCCCAAATAGCTGGGATTACAAGTGTGAGCCACCACATCCAGCTAACTTTTGTATTTTTAGTAGAGACGGGGTTTCGCTATGTTGGCCGGGCTGGTTTCAAACTCCTGGCCTCAAGTGATCCGCCCACCTCAACCTCCCAAAGTGCTGGGATTACAGGCATGAGCCACTGCGCCCAGCCAATGTGCCCTCTCTTGATAAACATTTTTATAGAACTCAATCATTTTTGAAACTTAAAAAAATTACAATTCAAAATGAATCCACAAGCAACAAGCAAATGGTACTACTGTAATTGTTTATTGTTGTTGTTTTTGTTTTGTTTTGTTTGAGATGGAGTCTCGCCCTTGTCGCCCAGGCTGTAGTGCAGTGGCGCGATCTTGGCTCACTGCAGCCTCCACCTCCTGGGGGTTCAAGTTGTTCTCATGCCTCAGCCTCCCGAGTAGCTGGGATTACAGGCGTGAGCCACTACATCCAGCTAATTTTGTGTTTTTAGTAGAGACAGGGTTTCACCATGTTGGCCAGGCTGGTCTTGAACTCCTGACCTCAGGTGATCCACCCACCTCGGCCTCCCAAAATGCTAGGATTACAGGCATGCGCCACCGTGCCCGGCTGGTGCTAGTGTAACTGGATAGCAATTTGTGTATGATGTCCATAGTGACATCTTTCACCAAAACATTCCAGACTAATGCATGACTTATAAAATGTGTAAAGTAAACTAATGCTCAGTGGAATTGAATCAAGTAAATAGTTCATTAGGCCGGGCACAGTGGCTCATGCCTGTAATCCCAGCACTTTGGGAGGCCGAGGCAGGTAGATCACTTGAGGTCAGGAGTTCAAGACCAGCCTGGCCGATATGGCGAAACCCTGTTTCTACTAAAAATACAAAAATTAGCCGGGCGTGGTGGTGAGTGCCTGTAATCCCAGCTACTTGGGAGGCTGAGGCAGGAGAATCACCTGAATGCAGGAGGCGGAGGTTGCAGTGAGCCAAGATTGCACCACTGCACTCCAGCTTGGGCGAGAAGAACAAAACTCCATCTCAAAAAAAAAGAGTAAATGGCTAATTTAGTTTTAATAAAGAAAATTAGGAGATAAACTGATGATGGATATGAACAGAGATTTTTCCAGTAAAGCAATACTGACTCTAAACATACCAAAAATGTTTGCATAAAGTAATTATAGAGGGAAAAATGAATTTAAGCTTAAAGCATGCTTGAGGTTTTATACATACTAGACTAGCAGGAAAAAAGTAGTTGATAGCACTGCTGGCAAGGCAGTGATTAAAAGTGTATACAATTGTAGGAATAAAATTGATGCAAGCCTTTTGGAAAACAGCATGGCTTTATAGGGGTGGGAGCCATATTTTTACATATGTAAACTTATTATTGTTTGGATCTAAAGTCATACATAATCTAGGAAAATTTTAAAATTAAAAATTTCTAAGGAAATTTTAAAATGACAGCATTTCTGTTATGTTACAATGAATTTCTCCTTAAATTGACATAATTTACATTTTAAGCAAATAAATTCCTATTAGATAAATTTAATAGGAAATTTAAAAATTAAAGGACTTCAGTTCCTTTTAACTAGTAGTCTCACCTCCAAGATTTATCCTAGGTTAATTGAGCAGAAGCAAATAGCTAAGCTATGATATTAACGAAAGCTACCATTGATTGACTAAGTGATTATGTCAAATAGTGTGTTAGGTACTTGTTATATTTTCTTTTAATTAAGTCATTTAATCCTCACAAAACCCTTATGAGTTAGATACTTTCATCTCCATTTTCAAATGCAGGAAATGGCACATTCATTGCAACACTATACGTGGAGGTTAAAAATTGTATCCAAGAGATTGACACATGTAACTGTCTGGACCCTTAGAACTGATAACCGTGAAGACTGGTTGTAGGGGAAAATATACATGTTTAACAGTACAAATGCTGTGTGTAGTGTAACTGAAAATATGGGCTGGGCTCAGTGGTTCACACCTGTAGTCCCAACACTTTGGGAGGCCAAGAAAGGAACACTTGAGCCCAGGAATTCAAGGCTGCAGTGAGCCATGATCATACTGCTGCCTTCCAGCCTGGGCGACAGAGCAAGACCCTGATTCTGAGTGAATGAATGAATGAATGAATGAATGAATACACATAGACATAGACTTTAAAATAATTTTCAGCAAGGGCATGGTGGGTTACTCCTATAATCCTAGCACTTTGGGAGGCTAAGGCAGGAGGATTGAGGCCTGAAGTTTGAGACCATCCTGAGCAACACAGCAAGACTCCATCTCTGCAGAAATAATAATAATTATTTTTCTTCTAGCTAAGAGCAGTGGTGCACACCTTTAGTCCCAGCTATTCAGGAGGTTGAAACAGAAAGATCACCTAAGGCTCAGAGTTAAAAGCCAGTGTGGGCAACATAGTGAAAACCGCCTCTTTAAGCAATAATAGGCCGGGCACGGTGGCTTATGCCTGTGATACCAACACTTTGGGAGGCCAAGGTGGGTGGATCATGAGGTCAGGAGTTTGAGACCAGCCTGACCAACATGGTGAAACCCCATCTCTACTAAAAATACAAAAATTGGCCAGGCATGGTGGTGCGCACCTATAATCGCAGCTACTCAGGAGGCTGAGGCAGGAGAATTGCTTGAACCCGGGAGGCAGAGGTTGCAGTGAGCCGAGATTGCGCCGTTGCACTCAAGCCTGGGCGACAAGAGCGAAACTCCATCTCAAAAAAAAAAAAAAGAAAATAATTTATACTCATTATAGGAAATTTGAAAAAATACAACAAAGGAGAAAATCTCCCATTTTACTACCAACCCAAAAGTAGGTAGAATAGAACTGGTTTCTTGTACAAAATTCTGTATTTGTCATTTTCCTGTATTGCTACTGTTGTACTTCTTTTTGAGACAGCATCTCACTCTGTTGCCCAGGCTGGAGTACAGTGGCATGATCACAGCTCGGTGCAGCCTCCACCTCCTGGGCTCATGTGATCCTCCTGCCTCAGCCTCTTGAGTAGCTGGAACCACAGGCCTATGCCACCACACCCAGCTAATTTTTGTATTTTTTGTAGAGACTGGATTTTGCCATGTTGCCCAGGCTAGTCTCAAACTCCTGGGCTCCAACATTCCTCCCACCTTGGCTTCCCAAAGTGCTGTGATTACAGGCATGAGCCACTGTGCCCAGCAATCTTGTATTTTAATGGCTGCATAATTTGACTGAGTGGAGGGACTTGTGGATTGGAGCCAGAACTTTTGTAATAGGTAGCTTTAAGTTTGCTCAAGAGCCTGCAGAAAAACTGGCATCTCTAGTTTTTGACTTAGGAGCAAGGAAGAATTCCTTAGTCTGTAAATTATAGCATTGGTCTCCCCTTATATGCCTCAGTCGTGGGATCCTCCCCATTTTCCTGCATGGTGTCTGCTTGGAGCTATGCAGTGTCCTCTGATGAACCTATCAAGAGGAGCCATCTGCAGCATGTCCCTGTGGTTAACAAACTGACCCATGCCACCAGGCCCCTGGATGACACAGCCTGTCAGCACTGGAGCACATCTTACCTGGGCCATTTCTGTTCAAGGGCATTGCATTTCAAACTGTTCTTTCCAGTAGAAAGACTATAGGTGAGCCCACTCCCAATTTGTAGTTAAAAGCGGGATGTAAATATATGGCAAGCCAAATGATGGGCAATGGTAGAGGTCACCAGGAAACACCTGTTGGCTTCTACAGGAGGCCACACAGAGACTCATTTCAGGTTCAGCCATAGGGGTGCTACTGTGGGCCTACTGATCCCCAAAGAGAGAACATTGTGTATTACCAAAGGATCTCAGAAGACCTATAGAAGCAGGTCTGACTCAGAGCTTGGGGTCAAGACTGGCCAGGTCTTCTGTCTTTCCCCTCTCCTTAGGCCAGTCTTCCCATATTTTTTTTTTCTTTCATTGTTTTGAGACAGATCTCACTCTGTCACCCAGGATGGAGTACAGTGGCATGATCACAGCTCTCTGCAGCCTCATCCTCCCGAGTACCTGGAACTACAGGTGCACACCACTACACCCAGCTAATTTTTGTATTTCTTTGTAGAGGCGGGAGTTTTGCCATGTTGCCCAGGCTGTTCCTGAGCTTCTGGCCTCAAGCAGTTTGTCCACCTTGGCTTCCCGAAGTGTTGGGATTATAGGTGTGAGAGCCAAGCACAAAAGAGCAGGAGGCTGTCTTGTAGGTTTCTATCTTAAAATAAGAACTACACAGTAATTTTATAGTGATTCTTGATTTTTTAATGTAATAACTAGTTAAAAGACTAGGAATTCATGGGGATAAGAATCTTGACCACAACATTATGGAACTGTAGCTGGGCAAGGTGGCTCATGCCTATAATCCCAGCACTTTGAGAGGCCGGGGTGCGCAGATTTCTTGAGGTCAGGAGATCGAAACCATCCTGGCTAATATGGTGAAACCCCATCTCTACTAAAAACACAAAAAAATAGCTGGGTGTGGTGGCACATGCCTATAGTCCCAGCTACTTGGGAAGCTGAGGCAGGAGAAACACTTGAACCCGGGAGGCAGAGGTTGCAGTGAGCCAAGATCATGCCACTGCACTCCAGCCTGGGCAACAGAGTGAGACTCCGTCTCAAACACACACACAAACTGTAGGGAGCCTTCCTTCACCCAACTCATCAGTTCCTCCTCATGGAACATCATGTTTTGGGGCATGCATGTGTGTGTGTGTGTAATCTGTGGTTTCTTTACAGACATCTGACCCAGATGTGATCCTCTGCAATTCTGTAGAGTTGATCCGTGAGCGATTGACTGTGTCTGAGGATGGACCTGGAGTCAGGCACCAGGAAGAACAAAAACACGATGACTATGTGTATGACATTTACTACTTGGAGACAGCCACTCCAGGCTGGATTGAGAACATCCTCTCCGTGCAGCCCTACAGCCAAGAGTGGGAGCTGGTAAGGGGCCCCATGAGGAGAGGGGGCATGAGGCATCCTAAGCTCTTTCTCTAATCAGAATGCTTTGCTTCCCTGGCCTCCACTCCTGATCAACATTGTCCTTAGTTCTTTTCCTCCTTAAAAAGAAAAATTTATTCTAAGTGCCTTTTAGGAACCTGACTTTATAGTACAGGGAATTTTGGGAAAGATCATCTTAGATTGATAATTTTTACATTAATGAACATTTTAGAAGGTTTGCAACATCATCTTTATTGTTTATAGCTATCCATTCTTGGGGGGAAATATGTATATGGGACTTATGATAAGATAAAGACAAGATAAAACCAGAAATTCTTAATGTGAATGACAACAAAACCTATTTTTTAATTCGTACCTTAGAAGTAGAGAAAACCTTGCATGAAGGAAGCTAACAACCTGACATTATTATTTTTTTTTTCTTTTTTGAGACAAGGTCTCACACTGTTACCCAAGCTGGAGTGCAGTGGTGCTGTCTGAGCTCACTGCAGCCTCTGTTCCCAGGCTCAAGCCATCCTCCCATCTCAGCCTCCCAAGCAGCCAGCCAGGAGTATAGGCATGCACCATGATGCCCAATTTTTGTTGATTTTTTTTTGTAGAGGCAGGGTCTCACTGTGTTGTCCAGGCTGGTCTTGTGGTCTTGAACTCCTGAGTTCAAGTGATCCTCCCACCTTGGCCTCCCAAAGTGCTGAGATTACAGCTGTAAGCCACCACACCTAGCTGACACCATTATCTTTTTTTTTTTTTTTTTTTTTTTTTGAGATGGAGTTTTGCTCTGTCACCCAGGCCGGAGTGCAGTGGCACCATCTTGGCTCATTGCAACCTCCACCTCCTGGGTTCAAGCGATTCTCCTGCCTCAGCCTCCCGAGTAGCTGGGATTACAGGTGCATGCCACCACACCCAGCTAATTCTTGTATTTTTAGTAGAGACAGGGTTTTACCACGTTGCCTAGGCTGGTCTCAAACTTCTGACCTCAAGTGATCTGCCCACCTCGGCCTCCCAAAGTCCTGGGATTACAGGCGTGAGCCACTGCACCTGGCCTGTTCTTAAATTCTAAAATGATTAACAAGAAAACTTAAGGTGGCACCTAACTGTCATGCTTAGACTGTAATCGAGAAGCACTGTATCCTGCACCTGCATTAGGACACAGAGTTGCAGTCAGGTACCCACCTTGGACCACTGCATGGCCCTTCCTCCTGCCTTTCTGTACCTCTTATGCTTGGGTTTTGGTTTTGACCTTTGGAATTTAAAGGAATCGCTCAGAGCCATCACTTCTCTTTTCCCTGTATTCCCTTCTCATGGAGTTCAGCGTGTCCTATCATTCTGGAGCTGGACTCTGGGTGGAAGGAGGCTATTATCTCCCTCTTGTGCAACGAAGTCAAACTAACTCCTAGTCTGCAGTTTTTTCACATGGCACTTTTACATGACATCCCTCCAACTGGTATGCTAACAACTTCCCCCATAGCATAACCTTAGAGGTTTTGATTTGGACTCATGTTTGTGTTGAGATGTGTAGGTGAATGATGATCAAGAACCAGAGGACATTTACGACGATGAAGATGATGAGAACAGTGAGAATAACTGGCGCAATGAGTACCCAGAGGAGGAGAGCAGTGATGGAGATGAGGATTCCAGAGGTGGGTGGCAGCCCCAGTCGGGGAGGGACTGGTAGGATCTGAGACTGAGGTGCAGGCATAGTTGACAGGTTCATCTTAACTGCCTTTCCTTCTCTGCCATTGAGCAATTCGTGCTGTAGGAGACCCAAAGACCAGTGTTTCCCAGGGGCCTCCTGGGGGTGTAATAATCCATCAGGCCTGGGTTCAAATCTGTAGTTGTCATTACTTTGCTGTGGCTCTTGGGCAGTTACTTCACCTCACTGAGCCTCATTTTCTCTGCAGATGAGATGGTTCTATATGAATTTTGGTGGTTGACATTGTGTAAAATATGTAGCTCATTGTCTCTTTCCCTGCCCCAGTCAAGAAACCAAGGAAGAGAGAGGTTTGCTAGTAGGAATAAGCCCAGAGTTTTCACAAATCAGTTATCTAACTTCTCAAAAAACTGCTGCATGTACAACTGTTTTGAGAAAGATGCAACACAGACATAATACCTGGGGGAAGAAGAAAGATGACCTGACAACATAATTCCTGTGGTAACTATGTTAAAGAAAGTAGAAGAAGGCCCAAAAAAAAGAATTTATTGGTGTCTGACAACAGAGAAATGAAACAAACAATTGAATATTCTATTGGGGAGGTTTGTCAATAACACATTAAAAGGAGAAAGGTACAAAAATATTTACAATATGACTACAACTGTTAACAACAACAAAAAATACTATACGGAGGGGAGAAGTGACAAAATACTCCAGTGTGAAGGAACTTGTTTTAGATGATAGGAAAGTGATTGCTTCTTAAAAAAAAAAAAAAAAAAAAAAATTCTATATGCTTTATTTTCTTTATTGAGCAAGCATTTTGCATTACAATCGGCAACAAAAATAGACCTTTCTGAGAAGAGAAGGGGTTCCTGCAGTAACCTAGGAAAATCACATTTAGAATCCATTCCCGGGATCTCATTCTAGGCTCTGCTGACTATAACAGCCTGAGTGAGGAGGAAAGAGGCAGCAGCAGACAACGAATGTGGAGCAAGTACCCTCTGGATGTGCAGAAGGAGTTTGGCTATGACAGCCCCCACGACCTGGATTCAGACTGATCGTCTTGTGATGCCCAGCCATGAGGTTCTGCCACAAGCCCTTGAGGGCTCTGAGTCCAGGGTTAACTGCCCTGCTGACATCCTCTTAGGTTTCCTAGCTTAACACGTGGAAGGAAAAGCATATCAAGCATGTCAGGCAGCACCATCCTACCACAGTGAAAACTTATGTTAAAGGAGTGAGTCTTTTCCATTTACAGTAGGGCCCCTTTGCCTCAATCAAAAGTGACCCTACAGTTTGAAAGAAAAAAAAAAATGTGTAAAAAGGAAGGTTTCTTTAGCTTTAGCGTCTTGGCCCAGGAATTTTTCCTGGCATTCAGGTGCTGTGCTGAAACCACAAGGGAAGGAGAGGTTCCCGTTTCATTAGCAGTAAGTTTCTGCTCTGCCATACCACCAGGCTGCCTGCCTCTGGGAAAACCCTGTTCCTTTTGATAGAATCTAAAAGGGGGACCGTGGGTCCCTTGTAGCAACACAGACTGGATAGTAATGGCCATTAGGGCAGAAAGCAGTCTGTGAGCTGTGGGAGATTTCAGTTAACAGCTAGTTCGGCTTCCAAACTCTGGTAATAGTTGTGAAATGACTGACTGACTTCCTTTGGCAATGGGGCCAAGAAACAATGTATATGAATGTGATACATGTATTTAGTAAAGTCTAACTTTGAACATGGAAGAAAGTAATTCTTTTAAAAAGCCTTTTAAATCTGAATATCTAAAACGGAGTGGTAGTGAGACGGAAGTTTCAGCATTAATTATAAATACCAAGGACTTAAAGCAAAGGAGGAAAAACAAAGCACATTCTGAACTTAGCTTTCCACTGAGTAACATTTACTCTTCACAGCACTCACCACAAAAACAAACTACTATCAGCAGGATCAGTTTTATTACCACAACTTGGATCTCTTGTAAGCACACTCTGTTCCTATGCCTTTCCAAACCATAGCTGCCTTAACTGACTGCCTTGGTGTTTATTCTAGTGTAACATTGTCCAGTAGAACTATCTGCAGTGACGCTGTGTTCTGTGTCTGCGCTGTGTAGTAGTAGACACAGGTGGCTGCTGAGCACTTGAAATGTGATTAGCGCAACTGAAGCGAAACTGAGCTTTAGTTTTATTTCATTTTAATGTAATTAGCTACATGTGGCTAGTAGCTATTTCGGACAACGCAGAACATTCAGCTAGGGCTGTGCCCTCATAGCCTGTGAGTGTCTCTGACTCACTGTCATGGGGGAAGGGAATTTACACAGGGAGATGCCTTCTTGCCGCCTCTTTTAGGATTTCCTAAGTATCTCTCCTTCATCCTACCTGCCATCACTTTGACTTTATGTCCATTTTCTAAATGTTTACCTACACTAGCTCTTATCTACATGGAGTTGTTCAACCTGCCGAAGTGATTAAATTCTGTGTACACAGGCCCTATATATTGCAGCTAATTAAAACAACAAACATCCTAGGTATGCACAAAGGTATAACTCAACATTATAACAGGCAGCAACTTGTATGTCTAATATTAGACATCTCATTTTCTGTCTGTAGACATAGAAACAAAGGATTGAAAGCCATTCTTGGACTCACAGCAACCAGGTGAAAAAACAAAACACTGCTGTTACAGTGTGCTCCCTGCCATTTATACTCATTAAGTTTCCCCAATATTAAAGGGCTGATAACTTAATAAACCGTACTCACTGCAAAAGGGATAAGCACACCAGGAGAAGGATTTAAGGAGACAGACAACAAAGAGCTGGCAGAAATTAATTCCACCCTGAAGCTTGAGTGCTGTAGGGATTGTCTGGCTTCGCTCCCAAAAAAGGGATCCTGGGAGAAGTCTGTATCCAGCACAAAGGGGAAGAATGCTGTCACCATCCAAAAATGAAAGGAGGATGACACGGCTCACTGAGCAAGTACTAGGGCACCTGGCATGTGAGGTCCTTGCTTTCCCTAGAAGCCACTGGGGGCAGGGGCGGGGGGCAGTAAATTCCTGGGATTAGCTGGTTATCTGGTGGAGAAAGCTAAAGCTGGGGTCAGGGATCTTTCAAAGATCTTTAAAAGGCAAGCACATTTTGCTTAAAGGATTAGCTCCAGAGGAGCCCTGGGATGGGTGCCAGCTTGGCTCAGACAAAAGTCATGTTCTTAGAGTTCAGGCAAGTCAGCCTTTGCACAAGACACCCTGTCTTCGGGCAGGAATTTGCCGTACAAATCCCAAACCCATGACAGTAAGAATGTCACCCCATGCTTCACATATGCATTATGCTCTGAACCCAAGGCAACTGTGACCATGCTTTCTTCAATCTTTATTGAGCAAATATATGGCCAAGGTTATTCCCTTATCTGTGAGTGGGTGAAGAATGGTCAGAAAGGGAGACTGCCTCACTGTTTACCAATTCCAAAACCTAAGAGTAAGAAGCCCATGGGGTATGTCAAGCTAGCAGGTTTTTCTGGGCCCAGAATGACAGTGTCCGGGAGCATCACAAAACAGTTGTACAATCCAGTGCAGCCATCCTGCTCATACAGTAAGATCTGTTAGGCCAGAGCAGGCCTAACTTGGGTGGAGAACCCAGCCTGAGCACCAGAATTAGTTGCTTCCACTTGTGCAGCCTGCTGAAGAGCCCAACTCAGGTTGAAGCAGCTTTCCTCCCAGTCTTCACTGATCTCCACAGGGAGAAAACAGAAGTCCCCACAAGTACCAAGCTCTTCCTGAGACTGCAGCCACCACACCTCGGGGAAGGGGAGGCTGGCAGGAGAGGAGTACACTGTCCTGGTTACCCACACCAAGGCGGCTCCAAGTGTAAACAAAGCCTGGTGCCAGGGACAGAAGGGGATGCAGTCTGATGTGAGGTTTTCAGAAAAAGTGAAATGACCTCTTCTAGCACCAGGGTGGGTTTGCTTGGGTCTGCGCAGCAGTCCCTCACACTTCCCTTACGGAGAGGTTATTTGATGACTTGGGCCCTTGAGATGTTCTCCAAGCCACTGACAGCTGAGAGAATTCAGGTGATCCACCTGAATTTCAGAAGTTTCAGCCCTCTTAAGAGTTCATAACAGAAACCCAGAGATTTACTGTCAGCTAGAACAAAGATGCAAGGTCTCAAGTAAAATAAAGGATTATCCTTCAAAACAGCCATATTAACAGACTTCTGACTTATGAATTTGTTCATCTGTCCTTGCTGGACCTGAGCCAAGTGCTTGTAACATGATCTATCTATATGCTAAAGTGTAACAGGTACGTGAGTAAAAAAATCTGTAAGGTTCATTGTTGCAGGTAAGACTCAATAGAAGATTGTGCTAAACAGCATAAAATCTGTGGTCAGAGTCTGACCCAATACCACAGACATTTCTGAGCCCAGAGGGACTCAGTTTTGGGTACTTTGAATTTTAAATACAATCAGCCTATTGCATCCTGTAGATGAAGAGACACTCATGCTTCGTTAGAACTGGTGTTCTGGACTAAATATCAATAAATAAGGAACTATAACTCTCTCCCCAGGGAAGAATTTTGAGCTAGAGGAAGAAACGGTAGCATTTCAGGCCTTTAAAGTCAGGTGTTGGACCTGGTCAGAGGAAAACTTCCCATAGAGCAGCCCCTCTATAGGGACTCCTAGTTCAAATCTCAAATACCAAATTCAGAAGCCACCAGCCCTATCAACCTAGCATTCTCTCTTCCCCACTGCACCTTACCAAGTAAGTATCTGTAAGAGCTGCCTCTGCCTATCAGGAATAAAACTAAATGACCATTCCCCTGTTCCCCAATCTTCCCCCCACCCTCTGAAGCCCCCACCTTGAGGTTGGCCCAGATCCTGAGTCTCCTATAGCTTACCAAGAAGAGTGAGCACTGGCCCTGAGCCCCGTTATATGATGTGGGTCAAAAGGCTCCTTTAATTCAGGAGAGTTGGGCCCATAGAGTCTTGTTATCAGGATTTCGCTGTGTGGCCAGCCTTCCAGGCCTAGGAAAGCCACCTCTGACCTCTAGTCAGTTTTCATCTCATCCTTTTTCTCTTCGGTTACATCAAGCTCAGTCAGGACACAAAAACAAAGGTGCTGGATGCCTCTGGTGATAGCAGCTGAATGAAAATAGAGCAAGCACAGGATTTAGTAAGTAGCTACAGCCCTAACCTGAACACAAGGCTGACTGGTAGCATCTATGGCTCCCTCCCCACCTGCCCCTTGAGTACTCTATATCAGGCTTTGCCCCTGTCTCCCAACAAGCCTCATCATCCTCTGCCCCATTCCCAGCCAGTCTGATGCGTGACTCTTCTTCCCAGGTGATTTGTGTTGTCAGAAGGTAATGTTTTAGCCCCAAAATAGGACATAAAAATTAGAACTAAAGTGATCATGTCAAAATCAAAAGGGAAGTCGTCGACAGCTGGGTCTCATGGCCTCCAGCAAATTCTGAGTATGGGGAAGCTATTAGCCACCCCCCCCACCTCTGCATGCGCATGCACACACAGCCGCCAGTGAGTAATGGGGCGCAGAGAAGCTCACCCAGGACATTCCGAATAAACAGTGGCCTCTGCGACTCCGGCAGGTAAACACCCATGAAGTAGAAAGGGACTCCAGAAAGGGCAATCGCGATGCCAATGAGGGAATTAATGGTGTCAGTGAAGAGGGGCACTATCACCAGAAACACGGAGCATATGCAGAACACGATGGGGAAAAACACGCTCAGCTGAAATAGAAGGGGTGAGATACTAAGTAACGTGGGGAGAGGAAACAGCTCATGGGCAAAAAGCCACCTGAGGGAGATGGCCCACTCCTCCTAGTCTGCCCAGAGCTGCTGACCTTGAGAGGCCGGGGCCTTTCAGGCTCCTTCCAGCGGAGGTAGAGCTGTCCAACCACAGACAGGCCCACAAAGAACCAGTAGCTGAAGCTGAAGTAGTTGATGAGCTGGAAAACATCCTCCACGATGAGGTAGATGAGCGTCATGGTGCACTGTGGGAAAGGGGTGGGGAGACAGGTGAGCATCGTCACCACCTGCACCCCCAGGAGACTCCCCCACCCAGCAGTCAGTACTAGATCTGATGCCACTTCACCAGATTACCTCCAGGTCTTTTCATTGACCCCTTGGCATCAGATAGGTCCATCCTTGATGTACCCTGAGGTACATTAACCCTCAGGGTAGCAGCTTTCCCTCTTCTGTTGCAGCCATTCCTCCATGCAGTGCCTCCCCCTTGTTGCAAGCACTTTAGAAAAAGGCAGACGCTGAGGCCTTCCTCACTTCAGTGCACCAACCTTAACATGGATTACACAGTGTCCTAGAGAAGGCTTAGACCTGGGTCCCAACTACCTGGCATACAAATGGGGGAAACGCCTTCAGAACCATCTCACTGTTCTGGGGCCTGAGAAATGCTAACTAGCAAAATGGATCCCTACCTATCTGGACTAAATAATGTCAGTAAATAATGGAATATAACTCTCTCCCCATGGACAAATTTTGAGCCACAGGAAGAACTAGTAGCATTTCAGGCCTCTGAAGTCAGGTGTTGGACCTGGAAACTAGCAAAATGGATCCATCCAGACATATAACAGCATTAGCATCTGAAACAAAAGAATCCTAGAAGACAAGGATCAGGGCCTAGAGTCCTGGGACAAGGTCAAATGTGTTTAAATTTCAATAATCTTTTCATTACAAATTATCAACAAAGGATTTAAAACAAAATAGCTCATTCTATGGAGATAAGGGAGAACCCTGTATTAAGAAGAGAAGGCTGGGCATGGTGGCTCGTGCCTATAATCCCAGCACTTTGGGAGACCGAAGTGGCAGCTCACTGGAGCCCAGGAGCTCAAGACCAGCCTGGGCAACATAGTGAGACCTCATCTGTACAAAAAATAAATTAGCCAGGCTTAGTGGTATGTGCCTGTAGTCAGATAACTTCCTAAATTTATAAATTCAATGCTGACCCTGTCAAAATATCAAGAGGATTTTTCTATTATTTTGATGAAATGATAGAAAAGTTCATCAAGACAAATAAACGAATGTGAGAATTGCTAGGAAAATTCTAAGGGTGGGGGACTAAAGAAGTACGCTTGGTCCCTCTTTAGTTTTCAGATAGTATGAAGCTAAACTAAGGAGGCTTGGCACTGATGGGGAGGATTAGTTGAGATGGCACATTTAAGGGGCACACAGTAATAACTGGCACATATTAAGGACCCTAAAAAATTAGCTATTATTACTTCTCTATGATAAAAGTTTGAAAACTGTGGAAAAATGGATTGTTCAGTAAACAATATTGGTGTAGCTGGCTGCCATTTGAGAAAAAATTAAGTGAATCCCCACCTTTCTCAACACTATGCTATAATATAAATTCCAGATTAATCCAAAATTTAAACTTAGTAAAACTATAAAAGAACTAAATGACAACAAAAAATGACCTGTTTTTCAAATCTTAGAGCAAGACCTTTCTCAGTGTCCCTCTTATTTAACAACTTAGCACAAATCAGAAGGAGCAATGCACAGATCCGCCCAAGCCCCATGGTCCTGGCAAAACTTACATTGAACAGTAAAGCAGGGATAGGTGTAAAACGCTCAATGTGGATCATGGACAGAAGGTCTGGGAGGTGGCCCTCCCGGGAGCCCACGAAGAACAACCTAGAAGGATGAGAAATGTGTCAGCGGGATCCTTTTACTCCTTTTACTCAGCGATACAACCACACTCCTCACTCAGACAAACTCAGCTCAGAGCCCCCCAGGAAAGCAGGACGCAGCCTCCCAGGAGCATCCTGGGTCCTTGGTGCATCACCAGTCCAACCTCCCCGCTCCCTGCTTCCTTACAGACTTTGCCTCCCTCTTCATCCCCGGGCACCTCACCACTACCCAGATGCCCCATCCACCATTGTCCACTGACCAACTGCCCAAGGCCCTCAGCTATGAAACCCACCATCACCCAGACACCCCCTCTTCTCTCAGCCACAGATACCTCACCAACATCCAAAAGATGCCTCACCCTGCTGTCACCCACTAACAGACTCACCCAATCCATGCCACAGATTCATAGCTAACATAATGGCTTTTGAAGGGCAGCCAGATTTCTGTTCATGCCTTCTATATATTTTCCCTGAGCTGATGTATGATACACCAAGGCAAGACTGAGGGTCAAAGAGAAAACCCAGGCTTCCTTTCTACACCTAAAGAGCTCCACCAACTGAGAAAAAGACTGGCACAGTGGCCGGGCACGGGGGCTTACACCTGTAATCCCAGGACTCTGAGAGGCTGAGGCAGGCAGATCACCTGAGGTCGGGAGTTTGAGACCAGCCTGACCAACATGGAGAAACCCCATCTCTACTAAAAATACAAAATTAGCCAGGAGAGGCCAGGTGCGGTGGCTCATGCCTATAATCCCAGCACTCTGAGAGGCCGAGGTGGGCAGATCACCTGAGGTCAGAAGTTCAAGACCAGTCTGGCCATGGTGAAACCCCGTCTCTACTAAAAATATAAAAAATTAGCCGGGCATGGTGGTACACGCCTGTAATCCCAGCTACTCAGGAGGCTGAGGCAGGAGAATTGCTTGAACTCAGGAGGCAGAGGTTGCAGTGAGCCGAAATCGCACCGTTGTGCTCCAGCCTGGGCAACAAGAGTGAAACTCTCTCAAAAAAAAAAAAAAAAAAAAAAAAAAAAAAATTAGCCAGGTGTGGTAGCACATGCCTGTAATCCCAGCTACTCAGGAGGCTGAGGCGAGAATCACTTTAATCCGGGAGGCGGAGGTTGCAGTGAGCCGAGATTACACCATTGGACTCCAGCCTGGGCAACAAGAGCTAAACTCTGTCTCAAAAACAAACAAAAAAAGACTGGCGCAGAAATGAACTGCCCCTCAGCATGGTCAGCATCACCTTGGAGTACACGACACTCACTCGCTAGGCTAGAGGCTTGTGCCAAAACGCTTTGCAAGAGAAGAGATGCATCAAGCCTGTAATCCCAGCACTTTGGGAGGCCGAGACGGGCAGATCACAAGGTCAGGAGATCGAGACCATCCTGGCTAACACGGTGAAACCCTGTCTCTACTAAAATAAAATACAAAAAACTAGCCGGGCGAGGTGGCGGGCGCCTGTAGTCCCAGCTACTCGGGAGGCTGAGGCAGGAGAATGGCGTAAACCCGGGAGGCGGAGCTTGCAGTGAGCCGAGATCGCGCCACTGCACTCCAGCCTGGGCGACAGAGCGAGACTCCATCTCAAAAAAAAAAAAAAAAAAAAAAAAAAGAGAAGAGATGCAAAGAAGAGTTTCCAGAAGCAAGTCGGTAGGTGGAGAAAACGAGCATGTGCAAAGGCAAAATGTGTGGAGGCATGAAAGAGCGTGGTCTTTTTGGAGGTTGATGTAGAATGCCTAGAGGCCCAGGACAAGCTGTGTGAGAAGAGGGTGCTGGGAAGAACCTGCATGCAAGGCCACACTGTGGAGTCTGAACAAACACAGAGTCAGCTGTGGCTTTGAGGTAAGGGCCTGACAGGATTTGACACCAGTCTGGAGGGCAAACTAGAGGAGGGGAGGCTAGGGTGTCAGGGAAAGGCTAGACAAGAAGTCCATCTATCAAAACGAGGCTGAGGAAAGGGAAGATGACACTACTTTTTTTTTTTTTTTTTTTTTTGAGTCAGAGTCTCGCTCTGTCGCCCAGGCTGGGGTGCAATGGCACAATCTCAGCTCACTGCAACCTCTGCCTCCTGGGTTCAAGCAATTCTCCTGCCTCAGCTTCCCGAGTGGCTGGGACTACAAGCACATGCCACCATGCCCAGCTAATTTTTTTTTGTATTTTTAGTAGAGACAGGGTTTCCCCATATTGGTCAGGCTGGTCTCGAACTCCTGACCTCAGGTGATCTTCCCGCCTCAGCCTCCCAAAGTGCTGGGATTACAGGCGTGAGCCCTGCGCCCAGCTGGACACTATGTTCTTTTACAAGGCCTTGACTTCTCTAATTCTTCGGTTGCCCCAGGGAGGCACAATACATGGACTGGTGTGTGAAAACCAGTAAAAAGAATGAACAGGACAAAACTCTTTTATTTTTCATCCTTCTCTGTGTTCATGTGGCAAATATTTATTGGATGACTATTATACCCCCGGCCCTGGGGACAACACCAGTTATAGGGTGAGTGGAAGAGAAATCAGGATACTTTCTTCTCAGGTATCTTATGTCATAGAAGCCATGGAGATCGTTTCAAAATTGGCAAGTGGTCAGCATCACTTGCTTCAGAGGTCCAATAGGATGAGGACTACAGACAGGCTAAGAAAGAGATAGCCTTAATAAGAATATTTTTCAGGTAGTAGAAGCCAAACTGTAACAGGTAGGAAAATGAATGAAAGTTGAAGCACAGACTGCTGTCTCACAAGTGCATCCAGGGCGAGGCATGGTGGCGCATGCCTTTAATCCCAGCTACTCGGGAGGCTAAGGTGGGAAGATCACTTGAGACCAGGAGTTTGAGACCAGCCTGGGCAACATAGTGAGACCCCAATCTCTAAAAAAAAAATTAATTTAAAAATAAAAAGAAGTACATCCAGTAAGTGGGAAGAGGGCAGATGTGAAATGCTATTTTGTGACTCGCCTAAGTGGAGAGGAGAGAAGCTCATGGAGAGCTGGTCTCCAAGTGAGCACCCACCAAAGAGAAGGGCCAACTGATGAAGCAAACTGCTGAAGAGGGGAAGCGCTGGAACCCTGAGCCCAGGTAGGGTCTGCCAGGAAAGGCACACCTGCTCCTTCCTCTGCAACAACAGGAAGGACCAGCGCGCTTACTGATGTCTGCACAGAGAGGAGATCAGGAGACCTGATGGCCTCGGCATTTTCTGGGAAGTGAGGGGAAAAGTCTTTCTGTACACAGCACCAATACCTGGTACACAGCAAGTGGTATTATGATTTACTGAAGAAATGAATCCCGGGGCTACAGCATAACCCACAAGGAGCCTAGAATCTGGTCCCTGCCTGAGTCACCACTCCAAGCTGTTGCCTTTCTCCCCTATACCTTTCATCAATCTGTCCTCATCTCAGATGGAAACATGAGCTACCAGTACATAAACATGAGCTACCAGCACATAAAACATGAGCTACCAGCACACAAAATATGAGCTACCAGCACACAAAATATGAGCTACCAGCACATAAACATGAGCTATCAGCACATAACATGAGCTATCAGCACACAATCTGTCCTCATCTCAGATAGAAACATGAGCTACCAGCACACAGATGTGCTACTTGCACAAAGGCAAGTACATGCCCACATATCAAACACACACACGCACACACACACACACCCCATATGCCCATGAGAAGAAGGGAAAAAAGAACTCTTACCCCGAAGCCCCAGGGAATGAAATATTGTGGTCTACTATCAGTGACACAGAGACACAGTACCTTGATGAAGCAAAGATGGATGCATTGAGGCCCCCAAAGCAGGACAGGGCAACAGCAATGGGGATGGTCCAGCTGAACATGCCAAACGTCTGGTCAGCAAATGTCTGGGGGCAGGGCAGAGAAGAGGCACTTAAACAGGACAGGGTTTCATAATCCTCCTGCATCTACGATCTCGGAACAAATGCAATCACTGCTCAGCAGCCCACCCTCTGGCCTAGACTCATGACCTCATCCTGCAGAGCTGAGGAGAGTGCAGTAAGAGAGACTGAGCTGTGCAGGGTGGCTCAGCATCATGAGATGATGAACAAATGGGGATCCCAAGAGACTCACCACAGCCACGGCATCACTGCTAAGGACATCTGAAATGTTCAGCACTGTGTAATAGGCCACATTTGTCAGGATGTAGATGAGCGTCACAATTGGCATAGAAATCCCAATGGCCAAGGGCAAATTTCTGTCAGGACAAGTGAGAAAGGACTACCTAGAACCAACTTCTCCTTGGGAATAAAGTTTATCAAGTCTCCACTAGGATTTTCCTAACATTTCACAGTTCACTGGCCTCTGAGTCTTTGAGGCAGGCTCACCTTCCCCTTGACCCTGGGCTCTTTCTACTGAAAAAGAGAACTTTCTCTGTGAAGATAGCTCATGATCAATATTTGATCTTTGTCACAGTAGGGCCAGTGGGTCCCATTGGGTTTCATAATCCTCCTGCATGTATGATCTCAGAGGAACAATGCAAGGAACAGTGTCCTGGGGACTAGATGCCAGGCTGGGGACCCAGCTGGCCAGAATAAGTTTTGGTTCTGTGGGCTGTAGTGTCAGCACCACAGTGCAAGGTCTAATTCCTTTGCCCCAGCTGGGCCTGCTGCTCCCCACTGAAGGTTCAAGGTCCTAATTCCTTAGCCCCAGCTCGGCCTGCTGCTCCCCATTGAAGGGCCTCTCCTCTAGGAAGGACCCTATGTATCCTCCAGTGTGAACATAAGGACAGGGAGCCAAAGGCTTTCCCACCTTCACTCACTCCCATTCTAGCCCTCAGCCCCTCCTAGCTGGAGAAGGGGGAGTAGGGAGAAGAGGGGAGGAGAGTCGGAGGGAGGAGGAGAAGGATGGGGGCAGCCACGCCCACTATCAGCAGGAGTTCCAGCCAAGCTGGGGAGTGAGAGAGTGATCCCGCCTTTACCTTTCTGGGTTTTTGATTTCTTCTGTTACAAAATTAAGGGTGTCCCAACCTGAGTAAGAGAAGAGGGCAGAGTAGAGGGCAAGAGAAAGGTTTCCCATGTCCCAGGAGGAACCCTCAAAGGCGTCCTGAAAGTGCTCAGAGTGTCCTGTGGGGGCAAAGGCAGGTGAGGGGTTCAGAGAGAAGGAACAGGCCAAAGAAGAAAGGAGGAGATGGGAGGTGTAAGAGAAAGATATGAAAGGAGAATAGGGAAGAGGAAGGGAAGATGAAAAAAAGGAGGAATGGGGAGGAACAAGAAAGAAAAAACAAGAAGGTAGGGGAAAGAAAAAAAAAAAAAAACATAATTTAACACCAAAAGATCAGCAACCACTAGCTCCCTACACTTTACCACACCACCCACTTCCTCAGGAAAGCTCCATTCATCTAATAAAACTAGACAATAAAAAACCAAAGACATTCCTGGCTGCCCTCTGATGTGACAATACTTCTTCCAAAACCCTAAGGAATTTCCATTTCCCGCAAGTGATCTCACAGCAAGCCCCAGCTCTTCTACCTATTTATGTCAAGAACCCGTTTCACAGGAAGGAGTCATTTTTCATCGAAAATTAGACCTTCCTGTGAAATACCTCTCCTGGGCCAGACTACTACAGAATTTGGTCAAATGGGTTTATCAGCCTCATGGGAAGGACTCTCTGCTGCTCTACTTGCGGTGGCTATGGTTGCATGGGGGAGATCACATGCTATAGAGGAACTGAGACCTTATCTTTCACTAGGCCTGGGCCACCCCTACCCTTTGGGGAGCCAGCTCAGGTCCAGACGCCTGTCATTCTCCTCAGAGGTCTCAGAGACTGCAGACCCAAAAGCCCAGGGGACAGCACCCAGCTACCCAGGACAGAGACCCTCTGGACACACTGGGGTTTTTAACAAGACCCAGACTTCTAAGGAACCCCATTGTCATACCCTGAAGAAAGCCTAGACCCAGCTCTCATGTGGTAAAATGAGCTGGTTATGCAGCAAGAGAAGAGAAAATAGAGACCCCTGTCCTCAGGGGTGTCCATCCTCATACACAGCAGTGGTTCCCTAAGGAACAGATCTTCAGGGGAGGATTACTCAAAATGCAATTTGACCCCAGGATGCTCCCGAGCCTCCAGGAACATCCATGTGGCTAGCTCTACTAACTTGATATAAGTACACGGGCTAGACCAGCAGCCCGAGAATCAACAATGGCAATTCTATTTTTCTTTTTCTTTTTTTTTTGAGATGGAGTTTTGCTCTTGTTGCCCAGGCTGGAGTGCAATGGCAAGATCTCGGCTCACTGCAACCTCCGCCTCCCGGGGTTCAAATGATTCTCCTGCCTCAGCTTCCCAATTTCCTGGGATTACAGGCATCTGCCACCACGCCCAGCTAATTTTTTGTATTTTTAGTAGAGACAGGGTTTCTCCATGTTGGCGAGGCTGGTCTCGAACTCCTGACCTCAGGTGATCCACCTGCCTCAGCCTCCTGGCCTCCCAGAGTGCTGAGATTACAGGCGTGAGCCACCACACCCAGCCCAACAAGGGCAATTCTTTTTTTTTTTTTTTTTTTGAGACTGAGTCTTGCTCTGTCACCCAGGCTGGAGGACAGTGGCACAATCTTGGCTTACTGCAACTTCCACCTCCTGGTTTCAAGCCATTCTCCTCCCTCAGCCTCCCTAACTAGCTGGGATTACAGGCGCACACCACCACGCCCGGCTAATGTTTTTATTTTTAGTAGGGATGGGGTTTCTCCATGTTGGCCAGGCCGGTCTCAAACTCCTCACCCGCTGATTCACCCGCCTTAGCCTCCCAAAGTGCTGGGATTACAGGCGTGAGCCACCGCGCCCGGCCAAGGGCAATTCTTAAAAGCACAGCTTCTTAGACTCCAAACCAACCAGAATGTGATCCAATAGATTTGAGATTAGGGTCTCAGCTCCCCCAGCCGGGGAGCTGTGTACAATCACTAGGACTGATGACCCAGAGAACTAGGCTGTGAGATGATTGAGATATCTGTGGCTAAATACACCTCAAGACCTCTCCAGGGCTCATGAGATCTTGGTAGGCCTATTACCCTCACTGCCAGTCCTCTCTGATCCAGGAACGAAAAGTTTTCTAAAGCCAACATGCAGGAAAGACACTGCCAATTTCACAACATTTTAATATTTTTCTGAGAGCTGACTTGGGGAGGGATTGTTGAATACAAGTTCAGATGAAAAGTAAAGGCTGCAAAATAACCACCCATTTCCATACCCCACTTTCCACTCCATATCCCCTGCCACCTGTCTCAAGGAGGGCCCAGTCTTCCTACTTGTAGCTTGGCAGTCACAGACCA
Source organism: Chlorocebus sabaeus (assembly GCF_047675955.1). NCBI lineage: Eukaryota > Metazoa > Chordata > Mammalia > Primates > Cercopithecidae > Chlorocebus > Chlorocebus sabaeus. The sequence goes on along the minus strand of NC_132908.1, from coordinate 65,236,475 downwards.
CAAATAGGAGCCACTGTATCCCCACAGATCACTTTTATGACCCAATCATGACCCAAGCTTCAGGAGCTCCTAGGCCTTTGGCTGGCTTCCTGCAGTGCTCCCAGCCTCCACCAAAGGAAACCAGCCCTGAGGGAGAGGCTGACTCATGTCCACTTGGCCAAGCCAGCCTGGCCCAGAAAGCCCAGAAAGAAATCTACTCCCATCTCTTGCACTCACTGACACATGCTAGCATGTACATAGAAACAGCTGAGCAGTGAAGCTAACAGAGTCCCCATGTCCTCCTCAGGGAATCCAGAGGAACTCCTGGTGGTACCGCCCCTTCCCACCACTTACCCTGGCACAGTTTAACAAGGCCCATGACAATGATGGCAATGAGCGCTACGACCTTGGCGTAAGTGAACGTGTCCTGCACACGTGTGCCCCACTTGACATAGGCACAGTTCACAAATGTCAGCAGGCCTAGGAGGAAAACCACAAAGTCACTGGTAGGCTTGAGTTGAGGGCACAGGGGCCCAACCCCTCTTTACAGAGAGCACCACTTTCTGCCCTTCCTGCCTAAGGCAGAGGGACCAATAGACCAGTCAGAACAAGGTGAACTGGCAAGTGAGGGGACACCCTGCACCCGCCTCAGCTGACAGCACACAGGCACGTCCATCACTACTGGCAATCGAGGATACGAAGGCATGCGTGAATACATACTTATGCATCCTGATGGCCAGCACCATTTCTGGGAATCCCCCCCAGGCCCAGGGATGGGTGATTTCACCCACTCTTTCCCACCCAGACTCCCAAGGTTCCAAACCACAGGAGACATAAGACCTCTTCATGGCCAAAAGAAACACATCAGTAAGTGAGGTGAATTTGAATGCAGATGGCAGGTTACCTAAGAAATTAGAGAGACAGTGTTTTGCATGTAAGTGTAAAAATGAGGCCAGGTGCAGTGGCTCACACCTATAATCCCAGCACTTTGGGAAACTGAGGCAGATGGATCCTGTGAGCCCAGGAGTTAGAGACCAGCCTGGGCAACATGGAGAAACCCTGTCACTACAAAAAATACAAAAATTAGCTGGGTGTAGTGGTGCACACCTGTAGTCCCAGCTACTCAGGAGGCTGAGGTGGGAGGGTCGCTTGAGCCTAGGAGGTTGAGGCTGCAGTGAGCTGTGCACTCCAGCCTGGATGACAGAGTAAGACCCTGTTTCAAAAAAAAAAATTAAAAAAAAGAAAGAAAGAAAGAAAAAAAGTCTGTTATATGCCTGAAAATTTCACATATACCTCTGCATCAATTCTCACGACTCCAAAATACAGATATTCCTATTCCCATTTTATGGATGAGGAAACTGAGGCTGAGAGAAGCTAACTACCATTTCTAAGTTCACATTCCCAAGCCCACTGATCACTTCCACCCTCATTCCTACCCATACCTCCCAATTCTCAATGAAGTCCATGGAGAAGCGCACCCACTAGGGTACTCCCTAGGCTCACGTGGCCTTAAGTTCTAGCTCCTCACACACCTCAGTGACATCTGGGCCCTGTGCTGAGGGCCCTGGCACTTTGCTCCTGCTAAACAATGACTGCTCTGATCCATAGGGAGGACATAAGAGCAATATCCAGCAGGAAGGAACGCAGTGACATCTGTAAGTACTGCCTCTAGCATCCAAAAATAGAACTTTTATGTGCACCTCAAATCTTATTACAAAATCTTTTGGGCCCATCTCTAGGCCAACTCCACTTACTCCTACCCACTTTGCACTCTCTCCTTCAGCCAGACTCTCTCTCTTATTCGTACCAGACATACACGTAAAAAGAAATGTCCTCCCCTCCTCTTCCTGCCACAGCTAACAGCAACTCCCACTTTCAAGGTCTAGTTCAGCCCCCGCTTCCTCTTCCTCTGTAAACCTTCTCTAAATACACCAGCCAGCCCCTCTCTGAGCTCTTTGTCTCCTGAACCACATGGCATTCCTGCTTCTTAGCACAGCTTAGTGTCTATGCTATCGTCACGTAGACACCTGTCTCAAATCTCTCCCTCAGGTGACTGGGTCATGCTTCTCCCAAGATCACAAATTCTCAGAAGGCAACAGCAGTATATCATTTTATTTTCTTTCTTCCTCGTTTTTTTTTTGTTTTTTTTTTTTTTTGAGACAGGGTCTTGCTTTGTCACCCAGGCTGGAATGGGCACAATCACAGCTCACCACAGCCTCGATCTCCAGGGCTCAAGTGACCCTCAGCCTCCTATTAGCTAGGACCACAGGTGCACACAACCACACCCAGCTAATTAAAAAAAAAAAATTAGAGACAGGGGTCTCGCTATGTTCCCCAGGCTGGTCTGGAACTCCTGGGCTCAAGCAGTCTTCCTGCCTCAGCCTCCCAAAGTATTAGGATTACAGGCATGAGCCACTGAACCTGGCCATGTTGTTTTCTTAAGCTCATCACCAAGCAAAGAGGGGTACTGATAAACTCTGGTTAGAACCAAGGTGGTAAGATTTTCACTTTAACTTCCAATTCCCTGGGGCAAGGCAAATTGTCAGAAAGTTGGATATTCTTCCATTCAAATGGAGAGAAGTGCCTACGGCCAGCCTGTGAAAATGAACACAGGTGGCAGGTGGCAGGCTCAATGGCTTCAAAGAGCTTTCACTCAGTACACTGGCAAGTAACACAGGTGCTTACTAGTCAATCATGATGTGGAAGTAGGGGGACAGGGGTCAAATGGGAGGGGAGAAGAAGCCCAAAGAAATGCATGCTGCTGGCAGGTCTTCCCAGGACCCTACCCTGATGATCAAAGCTACCGGTATGGGGTTAAGCCTCAATCAGCTAACATACGGATTACCTAGTTAATAGACATCAGTAATCCATAGGCCCCTGTACAGTACAGTAGCCATGTTTTGAAGTACCTGCCCAGCTCCTTCTTGGGAATTGCTCCCCCTTCCCTATCATGACTGATGGAGCCAGACACTGGACCCAAGTTGACTCTGTTATATTGCCTCTCCCAGAAACACAGAATTGGAATACCAAGAAACTGAATCTAATAGTAATGGACAGAAGGGTCAGGAGCTATAGCAAGTCAAAGTCACATACAAGCCCTTAGTAACAAAGGGACAGAAACCATAAGTAAGTAGAGGAAGGAAGCAGGACCACAAAAAGAAGCAGAAGTGGGAGGGCATGCAGCTTAGACAAAAAGACTGACGGGGTCGGGGCAGCGTTGCACACCTGGAGTCCCAACTGTGTGGGAGGCTGAGGTGGGAGAACTGCTGAACCCAGGAGTCCAGGCCTATAGTGTACTGTAATAGCGTCTGTGAATAGTCACTGCACTCCAGCCAGGGCAACAGAGTGAGAACTTGTCTCTAAAAAAAAAAAACAAAAACAAAAAAAGAAAGACGAGAAAATACACAGAAGACAGAGACGGGGTGAGAGATAAGAGACAAGGAGGCAGAGACAGAGAGAAGAGGACAAAAGGAGAAAGACACAAAAAGGTAGAAATACAGATGGAGAAAGAGACTGACAGTATCCTGGCAGTGCTAACTGTGCTTCTTGTTTGCAGCTCCAAGGGGAAGAGAAGCTGATGCACTCCTCAGACCCACTAACAGGCAGTGGGTCTCACTTCTGATCCTTCTCCTTCCCTCTATCTTGCTGTAAGTGTCCTACAGGTTTGGTCTCTCTGCACACAGGTAAATATTACACACAGTGGAAATTCAACAACTGTGTGCTAAACTAATGAATGAAGGCAACTGTTTGTGGAAATGCCTACAGAGTCCATTCCAGTAGACCAGCTGGAAGGATACAAAAGCACCTGGTGAGAGTGGCTCCTCTGGGGAGAAAGACTAAAGCTGTAGAGAAGGAGGGAGACTTTTTCCACTGTGTGCCCTTATGACTGGTTTACCATGAACATACGCCTCTTTCTAGATAAAAATAAAAATAGTTCGTGCTCACTTCAGCAGCACATATACTAAAATTGGAACAATGCAAAGATTAGCATGGCCCCTGAAACATTTTAAAAGAATTTGTTTAAAAATAAAAATTGTTCATTAGCAACAATGTAGCACCAGAAGGCAGAGCCAGGGCAGTGTGAAGTTAGGAGGCACCTAGAGCACAAAATTTAAGGAGGCACTCATTCTCAGGGGACCACATACAGGAACCTGAGAGTGAGTACGCCCTTCAACGCTGGCCCCAGGCATCTCGCTTGCCTCACCCTATTCTCAGCCCTGCCAGAGAACAGAGAGCTCCTAGAACAGTCTGTCAAGCAGAAGCCAAGTCTCTTGACTGTTCTCCTGTTTCTAATTAAGAAACAAAATTTCACCATCTGATCCTTGCTCCTTTATTGCTTCCTAGAACTCCCAGCCCCTCTAGCCTTACCATAAACTATCAGAGTTCAAACAAAGTCAACAGCTGGGCCTTAAAGCCAGATGCTAAGATTCAGCTACCACAGTTAAAACCTTCCCTCTTCTCCTGATCTCATTTCCTTGCTGGACAAGCCTGCACCAATGAGCGTGGGACCTACATGAGGGTCTTCAAGGCTCTCTAGGAGCTTATTGCTGAGAAAGGAGAACTCAAATGGCAGATCCAGACTGAAAGCCAAAGCAGAAACAAATCTCCAAAGTCTCTGTGGCACAGATGGCTAGTTATCTTCCTCTATCTGTTCTTCCCTTTTTCCTTCGTAATAGAAATTTTAGCTGAAGTCATGTCTGTCCAAAATAAAGCTGACGTGTCCTAGCCTCTCCTGCAGGTAGGTATAGCTGTGCAACCAGGTTTTCTCCTGGGATGTACGCAAACATTTCATATAAGACCTCAGAAAGTGTCTTTAAATGAGGGAGGCAGTGTCTTTGTCCTTCCTGTCAGTTACAATGCAGACATGACAGCTAGAGCTTCAGTAACCATCCTGGACCATCCTGGACCACCGGCTAGAAGTCACAGGCTGAGGATGGCAGAGCAGGAAGACAGAAGGAATGAACCTGACTCCCTGAAGAACTGAAGTCATCCAACCCACACTGCCTCCTTTTAACATGTGAGAGAAACAAACATCAACATGTTTGAGCCATGCTGCTAAAGGTTTTCTGTTGTCTGAAACCCAAGTTAATAGTGAATAACATATGCACCCTCTGGCAGAACTGTGCCTTTCATACTCTCTTTCTGATGAGGAGATGGCCTGGCAATCTGAAGCTGTACTCCCAGCTAAGCTGACAGTAGTCACAACTCTCTTTTCCCACAGGCAACAGAAAGCGGAGGGAAACCTTCCAATTCCTCCCAGACAGGCTGAGTGTTATAAAGGGGCATTCAAGGACAAAGGAGTGCAACCCTAAACAAAAAATAATTTTAAAAATGTGGAAGAAAGGCCAGGCGCGGTGGCTCATGTCTGTAATCCCAGCACTTTGGGAGGCCAAGGCGGGTACATCACAAGGTCAAGAGTTCGAGACTAGCCTGGCCAGTATGGTGAAACCCCGTCTCTACTAAAAATACACAATAATTAGCTGGACATAGTGGCGTGTGCTAATTAGTCCCAGCTAATCAGCAGACTAAGGTAGAAGAATCGCTTGAACCCAGGTGGCAGAGGTTGCAGTGAGCCAAGATCACGCCACTGGACTCCAGCCTGGGCAACAGAGTAAGACTCCGTCTAAAAAAAGAAAAAATGTGGAAGGAAGAAAGGCAGGGTAGGGAGGGGACAACTACAAGACATTCAGGAGTGAAATGTTCTCCAACACTCTAGGGAAGGTAAACCCTTCCAAATGGGGATCCCAGAATCAGTAGCTACCTCCTGGGATGTATATAAATATGTAATGTATGTATCTTTTTTAAAAGTATTCTTGCCTGGCGCAGTGGCTCATGCCTGTAATCCCAGCACTTTGGGAGGCTGAGGCGGGCAGATCACCAGGTCAGGAGATCGAGACCATCCTGGCTAACACGGTGAAACCCCATCTCTATTAAAAATACAAAAAATTAGCCGGGTGTGGTGGTTGGCACCTGTAGTCCCAGCTACTTGGGAGGCTGAGGCAGGAGAATGGCATGAACCCGGGAGGCGGAGATGGCAGTGAGCAGAGATCATGCCACATAACTCCAGCCTGGTCAACAGTGCCAGACTCCGTCTCAAAAAAAGTAAAATAATACAAATAAATAAATAAAACTATCCTTGTTTTTCTGTGTGGTTTTTTGTTTTATTTTGTTTTTTAAGAGACGAGTTCTTGCTATGTTGCCCAGGCTGGTCAGGAACTCCTGGGCTCAAGTGATCCTTCTGCCTTGGCCTCCCAAACTGCTGAGATTACAGGCATGAGCCACTGAGCCTGGCCAGTGTCTTCGTTTTTAATTACACAAATACATTTAGTCCCATTATGAAGACATTCAAACTATATATATAGGGTTGGAGTCTTGAAGCAACTATGATCAAGACCTAGTCCTCCCTAGGTCCATATCACTCTCAGAACATGAAAGCTGTCTGTCCATAGCAACTAGCCAAAATGAGGAGTGTATCCTTTCTACTGAGAACTCTGACCAGGCCTGGGTCCAAGACAGCAAGAAACCATGGAAACAATGGATACTCAGGGATCATACAGTGTTTCTTCTTCCCTCCAGTCTCATCCTTCTCAGTCTCCCTCCTTCTCTTCCTCCTGCTCACTGTCACCCTTGCCAAACAAACCCCCGCTGAGCTTTGATGCTGCTGTGTCAGCAATGAACTACTTCCATGTTGAAATCTTCAAAGCAAATACTTTCCATTGATGTGTATGAGCCTACACAAGAGGGAGGATCCTGAGGTCAAAGCCCACAAAGATAAATGGGCTGAGAATACCTAAGCCAGAAACATCACCCTTCTGCAGCCAAATCAAGTACTCATAATACTTGGCACCTGGGTTACTGTGAATCCTGCTGGTCACCTAGGCAAAGAGGAGACCCTGTGTACCTACCTCAAGAACGAATATTTCTCCCCATTCGTCCCACAAGTGAGTATGAGCCCCTAAACTTCCTGAGTTCAGTCAGCAGCCTGCGGCCCTGCCTCACCACATTCCAAAACCCCAGAACACATATGAACAGAGTGCACCCTTAAGACAGAGTTTCTCAACCTCAGCACTATTGACATTTTAGGCCAGGTAAGTCTTTATTGTGAGAAGCTGTTCTATGCATGGCGGTATGTTCAGCAGCCCCCGTGACCTCTGTCATTAGAAGCAAAAAGCAGGCCGGGCGCGGTGGCTCAAGCCTGTAATCCCAGCACTTTGGGAGGCCGAGACGGGCGGATCACGAGGTCAGGAGATCGAGACCATCCTGGCTAACCCGGTGAAACCCCATCTCTACTAAAAAAAATACAAAAAAAAAAACTAGCCGGGCGAGGTGGCGGGCGCCTGTAGTCCCAGCTACTCGGGAGGCTGAGGCAGGAGAATGGCATGAACCCGGGAGGCGGAGCTTGCAGTGAGCCGAGATTGCGCCACTGCACTCCAGCCTGGGCGACCGAGCGAGACTCCGTCTCAAAAAAAAAAAAAAAAGAAGCAAAAAGTACCTTCTCCCAGGAACTGTGACAACCAAGTGTCTCCAGATATTGCTAAATGTCTCCTGGAAGACAAACTTCCCTCTGGCTGAGAACCACTGTTCTAGGATAATTAGTAGGTAAAATAAAATAGCCTGAAATCCGCAAAAAGTTGCTTGGATCTCCTTGCCAGTATAACCTGGGAATGGCATGGGGTACAGCCAGAAAGCCAGGATCTGAAAGTGCAGTGCCTTCAGGGGCCAGGAAACTAACATGAGTGAGCAAAGGCAAGAAAGTCTGGGTATAATACAAGAAGTGGAGGACTACAGTGGATTGGGGAGTCCATACTCCTTTAAAAGGAGCCATAGCCGGCCGGGCGCAGTGGCTCACGCCTGTAATCCCAGCACTTTGGGAGGCTGAGGCAGGCGGATCATGAGGTCAGGCGATAGAGACCATCCTGGCTAACATGGTGAAACCCCGTCTCTACTAAAAATACAAAAAATTAGCCAGACGTGGTGGCGGGCACCTGTTGTCCCAGCTACTCGGGAGGCTGAGGCAGGAGAATGGCATGAACCTGGGAGGTGGAGCTTGCAGTGAGCCGAGATGGTGCCACTGCACTCCAGCCTGGGTGGCAGAGCAAGACTCCATCTCAAAAAAAAAAAAAAGAAAAAGGAGCCACGGCCCTCCACAGCGGCTCACACCTGTAATCCCAACACTTGTAGAGGCTGAGGCGGGAGCATCACTTGAGCCAGGAGTTTGAGACCAGCCTGGGCAACATAGGGATACTCCTTTTAAATAAACAAAAACAAAAACAAAAACAAAAAAATTTTTAAAGGAGCTACAACTACTCAAATCCAGCTCATTGTATCAGGCAGGAATTTGGGTCCAACAATGCCAGAACTTTTGATTTTTCAAGAGAAAAGGCAAGTCCTGATTTTAAATTGTTGGCAAATAATTCAAAATTATTTACAACACCACAAACCAAACAGATCTATCTCTGGGGCCCAAGTCTGGCTCACAGGCCACCAGCTTACAGCCTCTGCCCTAGAGTTGGTTATATACAGACTTCCTGGGCCCTCCCTTCTAGGATGGAACTTTTAAGTGTCTAGAATGGCATGGCTATAATTTGTTTAGGCAGGCTCCCAACCAACAAGCCGGACCCCTCTCATGCCTCAATTTCAAGACTAACTTAATTCTCCTATCCTATCGAAGTCTTACCCTAGATTCAGTGCAGACCTTTGGTTTTTTCCCCCCTAAATAACCTAATTGGTTTTGTGCAATTTATGTCTCCTGAAACCATGTTGTTCCCACTGCTGCCTTTACTCAAGGAAACTCTCTCAGCATATCCTAGCTCTGTAGAAAGTCTGATACTGCAACCTAAGTTCCAAGAAGGTAAGTAAGCTGAACCCTAAAGCCTACCCTTGTCGGAAGAGGATATGGTTTTATGACTTGGCCATTACTATGGCAAGCAAGTTCTTGCCCTCAGGCCTGGATTCTGGAAAAGCCAGTGCTTCTAGGAGAGAAAGCTTGCAGGAATTCAGATCCCCAGGAATCTGGATGAAAGTACATGTTGAATGAAACAGGCTGGCCTGCCCGACTTACAGGCTCACACCTATGATCCCAGCACTCTGGGAGGCCAAGGTGGGCAGATCACTTGAGCTCAGGAATTCGAGACCAGTGTGGCCAATATGGTGAAACCCCCTCTCTACTAAAAATATAAAAATTAGCCAGGAGCTCGCACCTGTAATCCCAGCTACTTGGGAGGCTGAGGCGGAAGAATCACTTGAACCTGGGAGGCGGAGGTGGCAGTGAGCCAAGATTGAGCCACTGCCCTCCAGCCTGGGCAACAAAGCAAGACTCTGTCTCAAAAAATAAAAATGAAAGAGAAAATTGAGGTAGCAATTAGTTAACTCCCCAAGATCAACAGTTGGTCAATGATAAAGCTGAAAATTAAATCCAGTCTGGTATGGGGGCCTGCAATCCTAACCACTATACTATACTGCCTGGAAATTGCTTATGTGTCTTCAAACCATGTTTTCTAAGAGTATTTGATGAAAGAGATTAAATATTAATTTTTTTGAGACAAAGTCTCATTCTGTCACCTAGGCTGGAGTGCAGTGGCATGATCATAGCTCACTGCAACCTTGAATTTCTGGGCTCAAGGGATCCTCCCTCCTCAGGCTCCCGAGTAGCTAGGATTACAGATGCACACCAGGGCCACTGCCACCACGCCTGATTTTTTTTTTTTTTTAGAGGTGGGGTCTTGCTTTGTTGCCCAGGCTGGTCTCAAACTCCTGTGCTCAAGTCATCCTCCCTCCTCAGCCTCCCAAAGTGCTGGAATTACAAGGCATGAGCTACCATGCCCAGCCAATATTAGTTTTTAAAAATTTTTATAAAGCAGTGTACAACCTACAAGAAAAGATGACTTCAAAAGGTACTTATGACTGGGCATGGTGGCTCACGCCTGTAATCCTAGCATTTTGGGAGGCCAAAGCAGGGGGATCACGAGGTCAAGAGATCAAGACTATCCTGACCAATATGATGAAACCCCGTCTCTACCAAAAATACAAAAATTAGCTGGGCGTGGTGGCATGCTCCTGTAGTCCCAGCTACTCAGGAGGCTGCGGCAGGAGAATCTCTTGAACCCGGGAGGCGGAGGTTGCAGTGAGCAGAGATCGTGTGCCACTGCACTCCAGCCTGGGCGACAGAGCAAGACTCCGTCTCAAAAAAGAAAAAAATGATAATAATAATAGATAAGCTGGGCGTGGAGGCTCACACCTATAATCCCATCACTTTGGGAGGCTGGGGTGGGCAGATCACCTGAGGTCAGGAGTTCAAGACCAGCCTGACCAACATGGAGAAACCCTGTCTCTACTAAAAATACAAAATTAGCCAGATGTGGTGGTGAATGCCTGAAATCCCAGTTATTTGGGAGGCTGAGTCAGGAGAATCGCTTGAACCCAGGAGGTAGAGGTTGTGATGAGCCGAGATCATGCCATTATACTCTAGCCTGGGCAGCAAAAGCAAAACTCCATCTCAAAAAAAAAATTTTTTAATTTAAAAATAATACATATGCACACAAAAAATACTAGAAAGTATTTCACCCAAATAGTAACACGAGTACTGTAGGAGGTAAAATCATGGGTGATTCTTAATTTTCTTTTTTCTATTTTTCTGTATTTTTAAAATTATGTATAAAATCTATGTTTTACCTTTTAATTAAAAAATACTACGCTGGGTGCGGTGGCTCACACCTGTAATCCCAGCACTTTGGGAGGCCGAGGCAGGTGGATCATCTGAGGTCAGGAGTTCGAGACCAGCCTGGCTAACATGGTGAAACCCTGTTTCTACTAAAAATACAAAAAATTAGCCAGGTGTGGTAGAGCATGCCTGTAATCCCAGCTACTTGGGAGGCTGAGGCAGGAGAATTGCTTGACTCTAGGAGGCAGAAGTTGCAGTGAGCCAAAATCATGCCATTATACTCTGGCTTGGGCAACAAGAGCGAAACTCCATCTCAAGAAAAAAAAAAAAAAAAACACTAAAAAGTGTTGCTTTTGAAGAGCATTTTATGAAATGGGGAAAAGCTTGTGATACACTAAGTTTAAAAAGCAGAATATAAAATTATAAGCAAAGTATGGTGCCAAGTCTACAAACAAAAGAAAGACACTATCAAACTATTAAAAGTACTCTTCTTGGCTGGGCGCGGTGGCTCACGCCTGTAATCCCAGCACTTTGGGAGGCCAAGGAGGGCGGATCATGAGGTCATGAGATCGAGACCATCCTAGCTAACATAGTGAAACCCCATCTCTACTAAAAATGTACAAAAAAATTAGCTGGGCATGCTGGCAGGTGCCTGTAGTAGTCCTAGCTACTTGGGAGGCTGAGGCAGGAGAATGGCATGAACCCGGGAGGTGGAGCTTGCAGTGAGCTGAGATCACCCCACTGCATTCCAGCCTGGGCGACAGAGCTAGTCTCCATTTCAAAAAAATTAAAAATAAATAAATAAAAGTACTCTTCTCGACCAGCCTGACCAACATGGTGAAACCCCCCCTCTACTAAAAATACAAAAATTAGCTGGGCGTGGTGGCGGGCGCCTGTAATCCCAGCTACTCGGGAGGCTGAGGCAGGAAAATCATTTGAACCCAGGAAGTGGAGGTTGCAGTGAGTCGAGATTGTGCCATTGTACTCCAGCCTGGGCAACAGAGCAAGATTCCATCTCAAAAAAAAAAAGTACTCTTCTTTTGGTGGTAGATTTTGGATGACTTAAGAGTAATTTAATTTTCTAAATAAACATGCTTTGTGAGGCTTTTCTGTTTTGTTTTGTTTTGTTGGAGACAGGGTCTTGCTCTGTCTTGTTGGAGACAGGGTTAGGCTGGAGTGCAGTGGCGTGAACACAGCTCACTGCAGCCTCAACCTCCCAGGCTCAAGAGATCTTCCCATCTCAGCCTCCTGAATTGCTGGGGCCACAGGCACACACCAACATGCCCAGCTAATTTGATTTTTTGTAGAGACAGGGTCTTACCATCTTGCCCAGGATGGTCTCAAATTCCTGAGCTCAAGCAATCCTCCTACCTCAGCCTCCCAAAGTGCTGGGATTACAGGTGTGACCCACCATGCCTGCCTTAATAAATGTATTTTATTATCAGAAAATTACTCCCTTTTTGAGAAAGCTCAGTCAGACCAGAGTCTCCCTAGCCAAAGCCTATCAGACATATAGCTGAGCAGCTGCCTTCTCTGATCCTAAGGGTATCTGTTTCCCTCTCACTATCCTAAGGAATATGGAGCGTTTTCCCTTTAATTTGTCTTTAGCAAATTTTATAAAGTCAAGAGGCATGGGTATTCTACAGTCCTTTATTGCTAACTCCAAGGTACTCTCAGGCTATTTTTAACACTGGATAAACTGCATATACTGCCAATGCTTTTGCAAGCGGAGATGTGGAAAGAACAGAATATTATTAAGTACTTCTGGCAGTACAGTGCTAAGGAACATAGAATTCTGGGCCTTTCTCATTTAAAACACTAGTTCTGCAAGGCTAGGTAAATTCACAGCAATCTTTTCTCCTTACTACCCCGTAAGAGAAAAAGGAAAATCAAGAGGGATCAACTGGGATCTCTCAGGTTCTATCTGCAGAAACTCAAATGTGACTGCAGGCAGAGCTTGTTTACGAAGTCAGTGTAAAGAAGTCTGGTACAGTAGGAAGAAAAGGTGTTTCGTTGTCGACAGTACCTGCTGCTCAGAGCAAGCCACAAAGAGCAGCAGTGGCAGACAGGAAAGGGTCCTGTGGGCCTCAGGTTTAACACCGTAGGACTCCCAGAGTCTAGTGAAGCCTATTTTCTCACTGATGCCTTTAACTGGTTTAAGATGAAAATCTGGGAAATAAAATAATTCTTTTTTTTTTTTTTTTTTTTTTCCCTTCAGCAACAGAATAAAGGCCTCAACACTGGTGGGGTTTTTTCTGGGCTTACAGCTAGCGATGTTGACTTCAACCAAAACAGCTGTCAAGACAAAAGACATGCCCCAACCTGTCACACAGACCACAAAACAGAACAAGGGCAGCCAAGAGAGGAGGAATATGAGGCACCAAAAACCATGAACAGATTCAAACTTCTCCCGTCTCCATCCTTTATGCTTGCTTATCTTTCAGGACCAAATGACTGGTAAAATTACTTCCTCAAAAGGTAAGAAGCCTCCCTCCCCTCCAAAATGCAAAATATGCTATTCAAATATAAAGTATCTTTTTATTTTTTTTGGAGACAGAGTTTTGCTCTTGTTGCCCAGGCTGGAGTACAATGGCGTGATAACTGCTCACCGCAACCTCCGCCTCCTGGGTTCAAGCAATTCTCCTGCCTCAGCCTCCCGAGTAGCTGGGATTACAGGCGTGCACCACCACGCCTGGCTAATTTTGTATTTTAAGTAGAGACAGGGTTTCTCCATGTTGGTCAGGCTGGTCTTGAACTCCCAACCTCAGGTGATTCGCCCACCTCAGCCTCCCAAAGTGCTGGGATTACAGGCATGAGCCACCACACCCAGCCTAAAGTACCATTATTATAGTACCCACCACCCCCCAACATCCTCCCAATCTCAGCCCCCACTTACATACGCAAGCAGCAGCGAGGAGACGGCAGGCCAGGTATGGGGGATCACAGCTGGGGAAGGACGGCTGGATGATGTAGTTGGCGAAGGTGATGGCGATGATGGCCTGACTGGTGGGCTCAACAACTAGCAGTGAGACCCACAGGCGGATGAAGGCAATGAAGCCCCCAAAGGCCTCTAGAATATAAGCGTAACTGGCTCCCGACTTGGTGATGGTGGTCCCCAGCTCTGCATAACAAAGGGCACCCACAACAGAGAAGAGCCCACCAATGGCCCACACAATCAGCGACATCCCATAGGAGGCAGTGTGTACCAGCACACCCTTGGGTGAGACGAAGATCCCTGAGCCGATCATGTTGCCCACCACCAGGCTGACCCCATTCAGCAGGGAGATCTCCTTTTTCAGCTGCATACTTTTGGAGGACCTTTGAGGTGGCGAGCTGACATCTTCTTCCACCTGGGACGGGCTGGTGTTAGGGACAAGATGGTAGGTGGGTGTGGGCCTCCCAGGCTCCCTGGCTTCCATGACAAACAGTTCCTGCACACCTGTGTTTACTGTGGCCTGGCAAAGAATACAAGTATGTCAGTCTAGGGCAGGAGCTGGTGAGGCTCTATTTAGACCAGATTTCCCTGCCCACTTCCTATTTAGGGATAGCATGCCATGCACACAGCCCTAACTACAATAGGCCTGTCTCAGTTCCCACCACAGGACACAGGGAAACAGAAGTGGGCAGACCTTCACTGCTCCCAAGAAAGACACCAGGAGAGCTCGCGCATGATGTGATGACGACTTCCAATGACAAATACCTGTCTTGCAGCCCAGAGTAGGCTGGCATTAAATTTGTCCAATGATTGGATTCTCCCTGAGTTACAGATTTTTGCTCTGTTCTCACCAGCTTAAAACCCACAAACCTGCCCTGCAGAGAAGACCAGAGTCCCTGCACCTGGTACACAGTCGTCACCAGCCTGAAAGGCTTCTCACTGTCCATACCCAGGTAATCCTGCCCACTCACCTCCACCCAAACATAAACTGGGACTTCTGCAATGTCCAGCGAGACATGGAGACGTCTGCAGCTACTCTCAGGCCAGTACAGAACGTGAGGAGGTGGTGGGAAGGGTGAGGAAGACGCTAAGACAGGCTCATATCATCACTGTAGTGACTAGACCAAGGGGAAGTCCCTCATGAAAATACACGCCTGGCCGGGCACAGTGGCTCCCACCTGTAATCTCAGAATGTTGGGAGGCCGAGGCAGGCGGATCACAAGGTCAGGAGATCGAGACCATCCTAGCCAAAATGGTGAAACCCCGTCTCTAGTGAAAATACAAAAATTAGCTGGGCATGGTGACACATACCTGTAATCCCCACTTGAGAGGCTGAGGCAGGAGAATCACTTGAACCAGGGAGTTGGAGGTTGCAGTGAACCAAGGTCCTACCACTGCACTATAGCCTGGTGACAGAGCGAGACTCGGTCTCAAAAAAAAAAAAAAAAATACATGCCTATGTATCACTGTGTCTGCAACACCTACCTTACTCTCTCACATTGCTGCTTGCCCATTCAACATCTTTCTTTTTCCAAAGTATTCAAAAGAGAGGGGTTAGTAATAAGACAGGGTGGAGAAAGGACATCCAGGGGCATCCCAACCCAGGGCTAATTTGCCATTGGCGTATTTGCTTTCTTCCGCAGCATGCCCCTCGTGTTGGATTCCACATTAACCTACCTAGGAAGGACCCAGAATCTATCAAAGGAAAATCAGCACCTTCTTGACCCTGCACCCAGCGTGACCTTCTCCCTCCCTCAACTCCTATGCCAGTCACACTTCCGATCCCTTGATCCCATCTCATCTTCAGAAGAAATCTGGTGGGCCATTTGATTCCCACCCACGAATTAGTCCTTTAAGGTCACGGAGATAACCTCCAAGAATCAGCAATAGGAACAGGATTAGCAAGCACATCATCTTTCCAGAAGCCTCTTATCTATTCAACAAATGTGTATGTGATGTGCCAAACCTGGCCTCATGGAGCTCAGAGCAAGGAAACCACAGTCAAGGGTGAGTAGTTCTTAGGGAAAATGCTGATCTCCACAGCTGCCACCCAAAACTCCTGCCTTCCCTATCCCAAACCCCTTCAAGTCTGGACCTGAGCCCAAGTGAAAAGGCCCCTCCCAGGCCCCAGTCAAGCCTTCCCCCAGTCCCAGGAGTGCCTACCTCTGCTTCAGTGAGTCTGAGCTTTAAGGCAGCACCACTTTTGCTCTCTCTCTGGCACCAAGTCATGCAGGTTTCCCTACAGAGGCACGTGGAAACATACTTGTTTTCATGTGCCTGTCAGGTGAGCTCCGGCATCCATTAGAACAAAACCAGTAAACAACTGGGGAGCCTATAGTCTCACATAAGAGTCAGGTGCAGAGAGACCTAGGATGCCTTTTCTACCCAAGTCAACATGGAGACCAGCAGAGAAATCTGACCCCAGTGACCAATACAGCTCCCCCTATTCCATCAGACTCTAGCTAGGAGGAGGGATTGGGGTTACTAGGTATTCCCTTTGTATTCATAAAACCTGGCACTGGTGATGCCGATATGGCTTTATCAGGTTTGTCAGATACACTGGTGAAACTACCCAGTGGCCTTATTTGGAGAGATGGGGCACAGTCACAGCCCCACAAGACCTCATGCCTAGGATTTCAGTCGCAGCACCTGAATGAAAGACAAGGTTCCTGCTGGAAGGTTAAGGACTCCTTCTGCCAAGGAGAGTATCAGAATCATACATAACTGAAGGCAGATAAGACTTCTTTCTCTTTCAATCTCTCTCTCTCTTTTTTATTCAAGAGACAGGGTCTCACTTTGTCGCCCAGGCTGGAGTGCAATCATGCAATCGTAGCTCACTGCAGCCTCCAACTCCTAGGCTCAAGCAGTCCTCTATCTCGGCTCCTGAGTAGCTAGGACTACAGTTGCTCGCCACCATGCCCAGCTATTTTTTTTTTTTAATTTGTTTGTAGAGACAGTGTTTCACTATGTTGCCCAGGCTGGTCTTGAACTCCTGGCCTCAACTGATCCTCCTACCTTGGCCTCCTGAAGTGCTCACATTACAGGTGTGAGCCACCATGCCAGGCTTCGTTCTCTTCATTCAGTAACAAAATGCATGCTGGGTGCAGTGGCTCACACCTGTAATCCCAGCACTTTGGGAGGCTGAGGCAGGTGGATCACAAGTCTAAGAGATTGAGACCATCCTGGTCAACATGGTGAAACCCCGTCTCTACTAAAAATACAAAAAAAATTTAGCTGGGCATGATGGCATGCACTTGTAGTCCCAGCTACTCAGGAGGCTGAGGCAGGAGAATCACCTGAACCTGGGAGGCAGAGGTTGCAGTGAGCCGAGATAGCACCACTGCACTCCAGTCTGGTGACAGAGCAAGACTCTGTCTCAAAAAGAAAGAAAGAAAGAGAGAGAGAGAGGAAGGAAGAGAAAGAAAAGAAAAATGCAATTGTTCTCAAGAGCCTGTCCTTGGCAAAAGTAATTAAAGTTCCTACCTGTTTGCTAAACACCCAAGAGCAAACTTGTGATGTAACCCTAGCAGGTCCCAAGAGCACGTGACTAAGTCCTAGGCTGGCTTGGCCACACATACAACCTCAAGGCCATCCCTTACCTCCTCCCCATATCTAAACTTCACCTTGGCAGGGCACAGTGGTGCACACCAATAATCCCAGCACTTTGGGAGGCCAAAGCAGGTGGATCACTTGAGCCCAGGAGACCAGCCTGGGCAATGGCAAAACCCTGTCTACACCACAAAACTACAAAAGTTAGCTGGGCATGGTGGCACACACCTGTAGTCTTAGTTACTCAGGAGGCTGAAGTGGGAGGATCACCTGAGCCCAAGAAGGTTGAGGCTGCAGTGAGCCATGATCACACCACTGCATTCCCACCTGGGTGACAGAGAGAGACCCTGTCTCAAAAAACAAACAACAAAAATTACAAATAAAATGGGGCCAGACATGATGGCTCACGCCTGTAATCCTAGTACTTTGGGAGACCAAGGCCGGAGGATTGCCTGAAGCCAGGAGTTCAAGAGTAGCCTGGGCAACATAGGAAGGCTCCATCTCTACAAAAAAATGAAATAAGAAAAAACTAGGCCAGGGACAGTGGTCCACACCTGTAATCCAGCACTTTGGGAGGCTGAGGCAAGAGGATTGCTTGAGCCTGGGAGTCCGAGACCAGCCCAGACAACATGGCAAGACTCCATCTCTACAAAAATACAAAAATTAGCTGGGCACAGTGGCACACGCCAGCTACTTGGGAGGCTAAGGTGGGAGTATCTCTTGAGCCAAAGTAGTCAGGGCTGCGGTGAGCCATTATCACGCCACTGCATTCCAGCCTGGGCAACAGAGCAAGACTCTGTTTCAAAAAACAAAAAAATCTAGTATAAAATGGAAAGTCCTCAACTTCCACCTTCCACTCAGGATGCATAGCACCATTCCCACTCCAGTGACAAACCATACTTTTTCTTGGAGCCATCAGAAAGCTGAAGTTACAGGGCAACCAACTAGATTGAAATTCATGGGGCCGGGCACGGTGGCTCACACCTGTAATCCCAGCACTTTGGGAGGCTGAGGCGGGTGGATCATGAGGTCAGGAGATCAAGACCATCCTAACTAACACGGTGAAACCCCGTCTCTACTAAAAATACAAAAAATTAGCTGAGCGTGGTGGTGGGCGCCTGTAGTCCCAGCTACTCGGGAGGCTGAGGCAGGAGAATGGTGTGAACTTGGGAGGCGGAGCTTGCAGTGAGCAGAGATCGTGCCACTGCACTCCAGCCTGGGGGACAGAGCCAGACTCCATCTCAAAAAAAAAAAAAAAAAAAAAAAGAAAGAAACTGATGGAAAGATGGCCACCTCCAAGGAGATAGAGAGATACAAGGTCTGGCTCACCTGTGGCAGTGGGAGAAAGATGAGACAACCATTTAGGTGAGTCAGAAGAATTCAGGTAAATTTTTTTAAAAATTACCAAATGTCAAATGTGGGTCAGGAAGAGCCACAGACACTCAGGTTTTTTCCATAGACCTCAGTGGGTACTCATAAGAAATACTGGGCAGGTAACCTGAGAAAACCTCTCTTGGTAGTGCTGGCTTATGGGAGGGAAAATACAAAGGCCAACCTATACCCTTCTTCTCTAAAGAATAAATACCGCTGGGCGCGGTGGCTCAAGCCTATAATCCCAGCACTTTGGGAGGCCGAGACGGGCGGATCACGAGGTCAGGAGATCGAGACCATCCTGGTTAATACGGTGAAACCCTGTCTCTACTAAAAAGTACAAAAAACTAGCCGGGCGAGGTGGCGGGCGCCTGTAGTCCCAGCTACTTGGGAGGCTGAGGGAGGAGAATGGCGTGAACCCGGGAGGCGGAGCTTGCAGTGAGCTGAGATCTGGCCACTGCACTCAAGCCTGGGCGATAGAGCAAGACTCCGTCTCAAAAAAAAAAAAAAAAAGAATAAATACCATAAACCCCTGGGAAAGGGCAGCAAACTCTGTCACTCCTGAGGCAGCTGGGGCAGGATAAAAACAAAAACAAAAACAAAATAAAACAAAACAAGACTCTATGCCTGGAGGAGGGGTAGGAAATTCTGGGCAAGACCACTGGAGGTGCTTTCTCCTGGGAAAAGGGCAGGAGCACCCAGAAAGATCCACTCCCAAGACCCAGGGAAACAAACAGGGCCTGCCTAAGACTGAGGCTGAACCAGGACAACAGAGAAATCCCCACTCCCTACCACCAGGTTAGCAAGCACCCAGGAACAAGCAACAGTAGTCTACCACTGAGACTGTGTACTGAGGCATAGGTGCACAGAGAAATCCTAAAGCTGAGGGTGGCTGGACGCAGTGGCTTACACCTGTAATCTCCGGGGGCTAAGGCTGGAGGAACTTGAGGTCAAGAGTTCGAGACCAGCCTGGGCAACATAGCAAGACCCCATCTCTAAAAAAAAAAAAATTAAAAAGTAGCCAGGCATGATGGCACACGCCTGTAGCCCCAGCTATTTACTCAGAAGGCTAAGAGGTAAGTTTGAGCTCAGGAGTTGGAGGCTGCAGTGAACCATGATGGCACTACTGGCACTCCAGTCTGGGTGACAGAGTGAGATGACTGAGTAAGACCTTTTTTTTTCTTTTTTTTTCTTTCTTTTTTTTTTGAGACAGAGTCTTGCTTTGTCACGCAGGCTGGAGTACAGTGGTACGATCTCGGCTCACTGTAACCTCTGCCTCCTGGGTTCAAGGGATTCTCCTGCCTCAGCCTCCAGAGTAGCTGGGACTACAGGTGTGCACTACCATGCCTGGCTAATAAGCTGAGGGTATGGATGGAGGATAACCACTGAGAAAAAGCCTCCCTCCAGCAAACCAACCATAAGCTGGCAAGGAAACACGAGAAGAATTTGAAGCCACGGGTGCACCTAACGTAACCATAGCAACAATAACACCCAAACACAACTGTCTCCTGACTAGGAGTTCAAACTCCCATAAAAACAGTCTAGCAAAGAAAAGCTGTACCCAGTTCCCAAAATAAATGCTATATACCTCAGTCTCTACTGCTCCACGTACCATATCTGGCAATCAATAACAAGTTACAAGCAACATTAAAAAAGCAAGAAAAACAACCCACTATCAAGAGCTAAAGTAATCAATAGGACCAGACTTAGAGATGACCCAGATAATGAAAACATCAAACAATGAATTTAAAATGATTGTGTTTGATACATTAAAGACTCTACTGAAAATGTTGAACAGCATGAGGAAACAAATGTGGAACTTTAGCAGTGAGATGAAAACCAAAAGGGTTAAAATGGAAAAAGTGAAAAAATAGAACAGAACATCAAGCTGTGGGGCAATACCAAATAGCCTAGGTAAATATTTTTTAAATATATATTTTTGTGTTTTTGTTTTTTGTTTTTTTTTTTTTGAGACAGAGTCTCGCTTTGTCGCCCAGGTTGGAGTGCTGTGGCGCAATCTCGGCTCACTGCAATCTCTGTCTCCCAGGTTCAAGCAATTCTCCTGCCGCAGCCTCCTAAGTAGCTGGGATTACAGGCGTGAGCCACCGCGCCCAGCCCTTTTTTTTTTTTTTTTTTTTTTAGACGGAGATTCGCTCGTTGCCCAGGCTGGAGTGTGGTGGCTCGATCTCAGCTCACCGCAACCTCCGCCTCCCAAGTTCAAACAATTCTCCTGCCTCAGCCTCCTGAGTAGCTGGGATTACAGGCACATGTCCCCACACCCAGCTAATTTTTATATTTTTAATAGAGACGGGGTTTCACCACGTTGGCCAGAATGGTCTTGATCTCTTGACCTCGTGATCCGCTCGCCTCGGCCTCCCAAAGTGCTGGGATTACAGGTGAAAGCGATGATGTCCGGCCCCGGCTAATTTTGTATTTTTAGTGGAGACAAGGTTTCTCCATGTTGGTGAGGCTGGTCTCGAACTCCTGACCTCAGGTAATCTGCCCACCTCGACTTCCCAAAGTGCTGGGATTACAGGCGTGCGCCACCGTGCCCAACCACATTTTTGCTCATTTTTAATAACTTTAGAATATAACTGACCACCCAAGACAAAAATAGTAGTAATGTATTATGGGATTATAGCATATTTAAATGTAAAAATGTCAAGCCGGGCACGGTGGCCCACACCTATAATCTTTGCACTTTGGGAGGCTGAGGCAGGGGGAATCATTTGAGCCCAGGAGTTTGAGACCAGCCTGGGCAACACAGCAAGACCCTGTCTCTACAAAAAATACAAAAATTAGCCAGGCATGGTGACGCACGCCTGTAGTCCCAGCTACTCAGGAGGCTAAGACAGGATGATCCCTTGAACCCAGGAGTCAGAGGTTGCACTGAGCTGAGAGATCGCATCACTGCACTCCAGCCTGGGCACTTGAGTGAGACTTGGTCTCTAAAAAAACAAGTGAAATGTCTGGCCAGTCAGTGGGAGGCCAAAAAAGGGAGGGAGGATCACTTGAGGCTGAGTTCCAGACCAGCCTGGGCCACATAGGAAGACCTCTGTCTCTACAAAAGGAAGGAAAGAAAGAAGGAGGGAAGGAGGGAAGGAAAGAAGGAGGGAAGAGGAGGGAAGAGGGAAGGAGGCAAGAAGGGAAGAAGGGAGGAAGGAAGGTGAACTGGCTGTATTAACATCAGACATTTTCTGTCACAGTACTTATTCTTCAGGTAACAATTGATAAAGAAGAATAAATAATGGCAAAAGCTACTAAGACTTGGTTTTGAAGGAATTTGCATTTAATTAATCACAACAGTAGCTACATACATTCCAAAAACAGCAGTGCCTACCTGTGTGAGACGCGTTGTCTATCCTGTCCCCAGAGTAGATCTGCAGACCCTCTGCAACAATGGAATGAAAACCGCTGATTCAAAAGGCCAATAATTAAGACATTACCTCCAGCTAGGCATTATGACAGAGTCATCAAAATTCTACCAGATCACCCTCCTGAATTGGCTATCCTTTCCCTCAACTTTTATCCAATTCATAAGAGAAATTGCTACTTCCAATTAGTTACAGGTGCAATGAAAAAAAAGAGAGAAATTGGTATGTGAGGATCACACACAATATCAATCTCTCTCAGCCTGGGTAACATGGCAAAATCCCATCTCTACCAAAAAAAAACCCACAAAATATTAGGCTGGGTGCAGTAGCTCAAGTCTGTAATCCCAGCACTTTGAGAGGCCAAGGTAAGAGGATGGCTTGAGGCCAGAAGTTTGAGACCAACCTGGGCAACACAGCAAAAACAAAAAAAAATTTTTTTTTTTGAGACAGAATTCTGCTCTTGTTGCCCAGGCTGGAGTGCAATGACGCGATTTTGGCTCACTGCAACCTCCGCCTCCTGGGTTCAAGCGATTCTCCTGCCTCAGCCTTCTGAGTAGCTGGGATTACAGGCCTGCGCCACCATGCCTGGCTAATTTTTTGTATTTAGTAGAGACGGGGTTTCACCATGTTGGTCAGGTTGGTCTTGGACTCCTGGGACCTCAGGAGATCCGCCTGCCTCGGCTTCCCAAAGTGCTAGGATTACAGGCATGAGCCACCGCGCCCAGCCAACAAAAAAATTAAAAAAATTTTTTTTAATTCCTGCAGTCTCCTGCAGCAGGTAATAAAGGAATTTAACAGACTACTAAAATTTCCCCATGAAAATTTAACCACGAAACTGCCACAAGCAATTTTTGGAATAAATGAATTTATCACAATTCAATTACCTCAGAAAATGATAGGATGCAATGGGAGAAGCTCAATTACAAAGGAAGTTTTACAAACTGGATTTGAAACCAAAATTTTTATAATGAATAAAGGAAAAAATGCTATTGAGAATGTTTGGAAAAACTCAAAACCATTTTTACTGTGTACTCTCACACCACAACAATCAACACAGAAGAGTTCTGTGACCAAATGCGGGGGGGAGGGTTCCCCACTAACAAGCAATCATATCTCCCCAGGGACACCAGCTGAGTGTCCTCCAGTTCAATCCCAACACTATCTACCTGCAAACAGCATCAGATCCCACAGCGGAAGGGCTCAGTCGCACAGACTGCCCCTCCCCCACAAGATACCTGGCACAAATCCAGGCCTCCTGAACTTCTGACCGAACTGTTTGAAGTTGGGGCTCCCAAGACCCCTCTTTCAGTTCAATTATTTTGCTAGAACGGCTCACAGAACTCAGAGAAACACTTACTTACATTTACTGGTATATTATAAAGGATGTTACAAAGGATACAGATGAAGAGGTTTGCAGAGCCAGGAAGGGGGAAGGGTCACAGACTTTCCTTGTCCTCCTAGGGAGAAGTACCATCCAGGAACCTCCACGTGTCCAGCTATCCGGAAGCTTCCCAAACCCCCGGCCTCTTGGGTTTTTATGCAGGCTTCATTACATAGGCATGAGTGATTAAGCCACTGGCCATTGGTGATCAACTTAACCTCACCCTCCTCCTTCTCCCCTCCCCCGAGGTTGGGGGTAGGGCTCAAAGTCCCAACCCTCTAATCCTGACTTGGTCTTTCCAGTGACCAGTCCCCATCCTGAAGCTCTCCAGGGGCTGCCAGCCACCAGTCATCAGCATACAAAAATACATTACTTTGGTCTTTCTAAGTATTTTAGGAGTTGTATGCTAGGAAATAGGCTGAAGACCAAAAAATATTTTGCTGTATCACAGAGAAATACATCAAAATATTTTTATTTCCCCCTCTGGTTGAATCAAAATCTTAACTATGATGAAAACACAGAAGACTTTTTCTTATAAAACTCTATGAGTTATGGCCGGGCGCAGTGTCTCACGCCTGTAATCCCAGCATTTTGGGAGGCTGAGGCGGGTGGATCGCCTGAGGTCAGGAGTTCAGGACCAGCCTGGCCAACACAGTGAAAACCCGTCTGTGCTAGAAATATAAAAAATTGTCCAGGCATGATGGTGGGCGCCTATAATCCCAGCTACTCGGGAGGCTGAGGCAGGAGAATCACTTGAGCCTGGGAGGTGGAGGTTGCAGTGATCCGAGATTGCACCATTGCACTCCAGCCTGGGCAACAAGAGCAAAACTCCGTCTCAAAAAAAAAAAAAAAAAAAAATCCACCACAATTGGGAGGCCGAGGCGGGCAGATTACCTGAGCTCAGGAGTTCGTGACCAGCCTGGCCAACATGGTGAAGCCCCGTCTCTACTAAAAATACAATAATTAGCTGGGCATGGTGGCAGGCGCCTGTAATCCCAGCTGCTTGGGAGGCTGAGGCAGAAGAATCGCTTGAACCCGGGAGGCGGAGGTTGCAGTGAGCAGAGATCACGCCACTGCACCCCAGCCTGGGTGACAGAATGATACTCTGTCTCCAAAAAGAAAAAAAAGAAAAAACCCACCCAATTACGCTTTAGAAAGAGTTGTAATATAAATAAATATATAATTTATTTTTATAATAAAGTGTTATTTAACATGTAATACTAAAGAATTGTTAATTATGTGTAAGCCATTCTCTTTACTAGTATTGTGTTCATACTGTATACAAATAAGTAAAAACTCTTTGTAAATCACACAAACAAAAGAAAAGACAGCGCAACAATATTCACCTGTCAAGAAATACGTGAACATCACACTTTCATAAGCCACCTCCTCATAAATGGGTCCAATACTGAGAAGGAAATGAAGTCCCCGCAGCAAGGCCTAATTTCACTTGTCTGCCTTGGCCACATAAACTCTGCAACAAAGAGTGGGAGGGAACTGATCAAAAAATGAACCCTTTTAACCTGAGAAAGCTGATTTAAAAATATATGTATATGTATATTTATGTAATTTTTAAAAATTAACCAAGAAAGCAGCAGAATGATATTTCCTTGTAAAATCTAAATTTTACATGCCCGGCAGGGGCAGTCCTAATTACTGGCAGGTTCCATGACACCCACAGGGTGGGTATAACTGAAGCAGTCAGTCCAAACCTGTCAGAGAACTGGCCTTGTCACATTAAATCATGCATGTCTAGGCAGCTCTGGGGCCCCAGGTCCCGTGGGCACCATTTGCATAACTTTTTTCTTTTTTTTTTTGGAGACAGAGTCTCACTCTGTCGCCCAGGCTACAGTGCAATGGCGCACTCTTGGCTCACTGCAACCTCTGCCTCCTGGGTTCAAGCCATTCTCCTGCCTCAGCCTCCCGAGTAGCTGGGACTACAGGCACCCCCCACCACGCCCGGCTCATCTTTTATATTTTTAGTAGAGACGGGATTTCACTGTGTTAGCCAGAATGGTCTCGATCTCCTGAACTCATGATCCGCCCACCTCGGCCTCCCAAAGTGCTGGGATTACAGGCCTGAGCCACTGTGCCCGCCTGGCCTGCATAACTTTTTTAGAAACTAATCTACATCCAAGAGATTACAGCAGGAAACACAAAGGTCAGCAAATTTCTACTACTAAGAAGTTCCAGGGAGATGGGGATCATAAAACTGGTATATGCCATAAAAATACATCCATGGCCAAATAGGGAAGGAGGATAAGGAGAGGAAGAGAGGAGAAAATCAGGCTGGTGGTTTTCCACACACTTGCCAGGAAAATAAACTCCAGTGTAACGACTTAAATGACGATCTGAGATCAAAGCTGGGAAGCAAAAGCCATCTGCACAGCACACACGGGACCTGAGTAATGCAGGTGGCCTGGGCAGGTCCCCAAAGGGCCTCACCGCCACCAAAAAGAGGTGGAACTGATATCAGGAAGCAGTTACAGCCTTTCAAGTCTGCTCCTCCCAGATCTGAAATCTGGGAACAGCTTTGAGAGATAAGCTCCCGATGGCTGGGCACTGAACTGCCGCCCTGCGAACTGAGCTGGCCCTGGTTTTTTCCCCCATCAAGGGCAGAGACTGAATTCTTTTTAACTGTGTCACCAAGCCCAGGGCATACAAGAGGTACTCAAAAACGTGTTCGCCGACACCCTGATTCCTATTTATACTGACCATTACACAACATGTTTGCTTAGAGCCCAGCAAAGAATTTTCAGAATGTTTCACGTCTATCTCCCCACATTCAGGACGAGAGATAGTCACACAAGATGACAGGCTATGGGGACGCTCAAAAGAGCCATAATCACCGGGGCCACGTGGGTTCCCCAGCGCCAGCAGCCCAACGCTCCAGGCCCCAACACGCCGCAAAACCTTGCGGCATTCTCTAAAGTAAATGGACTGATTTTAAAATGATAATCGTCATTCTTGCGACAGCCCCAGGAAGCCTGGCTCCTGCAGTCCTGAGCCCGCATCTTTCTCCGCCCCACCGCGGCCGCCACACAGCACAGGTTCTCTGTCCTGCAGTCGGAAGCGCAGTCACAGTCCCACTCAGGGTCACCGTCGCACAGTCTCACGCTCGCAGCGCGGCCCGCACACACAGAGTCCCTGTCACCCTGGTACTTGGGGTTTCCCTCTCCGCACACACCCCCGGTCTCCCTCACAACTCGCCGGGTCGCCAGCACACTCCAAGACTGGTTCTCTCGCGGTCACCATCAGCCTCCGGGGCTCGCACCCATACAGCATTTCTCCCACACTCGGCCCTCACGCTCGAGGTCCCTCGCTCCTCGTGTAGCCACCCCTCAGCCGCAGCGCCTCTCGCGCGGCCCCGACCGGCCAGCCCCGCGCCGTTTCTGGGCCGCATCCCGCTCCCGACGGCGGTGGCCAAGACCTAGAGGGTTCGGCTTCCACAGAATGCGGCCCGGCCCCGGCCCCGCTCCCCGCGCGCCCGCCCATGGCCCGGCCCGTTACCTCCCAGTGGCCCGGCGCCGCCAGGATGCTCGGTCGCGCCGCCGTCGCCGCGGCCGCTCAGGCCCCGCCCCGCCACGTCACCCGCCACCGGATCGCGACAGCGCGCGCCGCGTCGGGACACAGTTCCGTGCGGGGCCAGCTGGCGGCGGCGCTTCCAGGCCCCCGTGGCCGCCACGTCCTGGCCGGTACGGGGTCCTCTGGCCCAGACCGTGAGCGTGGACGCCCGACAGCCCCCAGTGGCCTCGCCAGGGCCGGCGCAGCCCGTGACCTGGGCCCGGCCACCCTCGCCGCCCTGGAGTTAGATGGGGCCTCCGGGGGCTTCCACACCGGGACATTCCCGCGGGGAGCTCTCATCGGCCCCCGCACCCTGTTCCTATCTCGCCCTTGACCTGGGCCCGGCGCCCAGGGCGCCCCCTACAGCTCACACAGGGATCCAAACGGCCTCCGCCGCCGCCGGGCCACTGCCACCCTGCGTCTAGGAACCCCGAGAAGACACACACTCTGGGGACTTGTCCAAACACATGCACAGCTCAGACTCGCATCCCTTGAGGCCCCCACACCCACAAAGAAACTGCAGCCTCCCTTGGCCAACCCCAGACCTCCCTGGGGCTCTGTCCTCATCTTCCCAAGAGAGCTGCCACCCCTCTTGGGGGAGCTGCACCTCCTGCCCACTTCTCCTCCGTTTGCTCCTCCATCTTCCTCTCGGGTTCCTTTTCCTCTAGTGTTTCTGGGGCTCTCTTGTCTAGAGCCTCCTGACCTCATGGGCCCCTGAGCCCTCCACCGAAATTTCCTGTCAACACCTCAAGCACTGACTTGGTCCAGGGCCCTGGAGTCTTTTCCCCCAACCTTATGACCACAAGTGCACGTCCTCTGGTTCCAGACCATACCCAAGACCCTGCTCCCTGCCACCCAGTGACAGGGACCCAGCCAGAGATGGGTAGCACCTCAGACCCTTCCTCCCCACTCCTCCCACAGCCTACACCCTGCTTTCTTCTCCCCAGCCACAGTGTCTTCCCAATCCCTTTCCTCCTCCCCTTAACCCATCTCCACAGAGTAGGGGATGCTCCTAAATTACAGATTGCGATGACTTTGTATCTCCCCTGCCTTAAAACCCTTCCATTCTCCTCTCTGCAGGCCTGGATGACAATGCTTGAGGAGCCCTCGCTGGTGCTGCCCTCCTGCCCTCTGCTTGGAACACCTCCCGTGTCAGTGAGTGGACATATATATTTGGATCAATCGAGCTGCACCCTTTGCCTCCCAGATCAGTTCCTCCAGCCTCCCTGGCTGGGCAGAAGTACGACTCTGGACACTTGTGTCAGCACCCAGGCACTTGTCCCTGCCACAGCTTCATATAAGGTATGCCGGCTCAGCTGGGCCTGGTGGCTCACACCTGTAATCCCAGAACTTTGGGAGGCTGAGTCAGGCGGATCACCTGAGGTTGGGAGTTCGAGACCAGCCTGACCAACATGGAGAAACCCCGTCTCTACTAAAAATACAAAATTAGCCTATTGTGGTGGCACATGCCTGTAATTGCAGCTACTTGGGAGACTGAGGCAGGAGAATCGCTTTAACCTGGGAGGCAGAGGTTGCAGTAAGCCGAGATCGCGCCATCGCACTCCAGCCTGGGCGATAAAGAGTGAAACTCCATCTCAAAAAAAAAAAGGAAACAAAAAAAACATATGCCGGCTCCCTCTGGCTTTGCAGTCTCACACCCAGTTACCTAGCCCATCAGCTAAAAGCCCCATGTACACCACACCCTGAATCAGATGTTCTCTAACACCATCAGTGTTCCTCAGGACCACCCTGCAAGATACATTTATTTGTAACCATTCTTTTCTTTTGCATTCAGAGATCTGTTGCCCAGGCTGGAGTGCAATGGCTATTCACAATAGCTCACTGCAGCCTCGAACTCCTGGTTTCAAGCGATCTTCCTGCCTCAGCTTCCTACTTGGGACTACAGATTTATTTTTATTTCATCTTTTTTTTTTTTTTTTTTGAGACGGAGTCTCGCTCTGTCGCCCAGGCTGGAGCACAGTGGCACGATCTCGGCTCACTGCAAGCTCCGCCTCCCGGGTTCACGCCATTCTCCTGCCTCAGCCTCCCGAATAGCTGGGACTACAGATGCCCGCCACCATGCCTGGCTAATTTTTTGTATTTTTAGTAGAGACGGTGTTTCACCGCGTTAGCCAGGATGGTCTCGATCTCCTGACCTCGTGATCCGCCCGCCTCGGCCTCCCAAAGTGTTGGGATTACAGGCGTGAGCCACCGCGCCCGGCCTTTTTGTTGTTGTTGTTTTTTTTTTTAAGATCTAGCTCACTCTATCTTACCCAGGCTGGAGTACGGTGGCACCATCTTGGCTCACTGCAGCCTCCACCTCCCAGGTTCCAGCGATTCTCCTGTCTCAGTCTCCAGAGTAGCTAGGACTACAACGCAAGTGCCACCACACCTGGCTAATTTTGTATTTTTAGTAGACATGGGGTTTCACCATGTTGGCCAGGCTGGTCTTGAACTCCTGACCTGAGGTGATCCACCCCCCTTGGCCTCCCAAAGTGCTGGGATTACAGGCGCAAACCACGGTGCCTGGCCTATTTCACCTTTAAAGTCTTGCCCAGGCTGGTCTCAAACTCCTGGGCTCAAGCAATCCTCCTGCCTTAGCCTCCTGAGTAGGTGGAACTACAAGCGTGAGCCAATGCACCCAGATGTCCCCATTCTTTGGATGAGGAAACTGAGGGTCAGAAGGCTCCCCAAACAACTTGGCTGTAGCTAGTAGAGCTTTGAACCCTAGTGTGCTAGTCCTAAAGCTGTCTCTGATTCCATGCCCTCTCTCTCTGCAGCTATGAAACTGAGGGTGACAGTGAAGCTAAAATGGGTCAGGGGTGAGTGGGGTGCCATGAGTAGGGGGGTGTCAGGGCCAAGCAGGGAGTGAGGTTGGGCAGGGCCTGGGGTGAAGCTCCCTTTCATGTTGTCATCCTTTTACTGAGGCCAGAGCTGCAGCTGGACCCGAGTATTTTTACCCCAGGCATTTTTACCCCCCGCTGGGTCACCCTGTCCTTCCAGGTTTAGCTAACAGGTGGTTCGGTGAGAGGGTTCAGAGCGCCCCCTTGTGGCCTCTGGTGTATCAAAGCCTGGCACCCCAGCTGGTGGGGCTGAGCGAACACAGAACTGGGTACTGGCTGGGCTCTGGACTACAAAATTCAAGCCAGGACCCTATCCCCTATCCATGTTTCCCTGTCTCTGTCTCTGTTTCTGTCTTTGTCCATACTAGTCTCAGCCCAGTAAAGAAGGGTGCAAAGAAGGGTGGCATCCTAAAAAGAACTCTAGCTTCAAAGGATGCTGACACTTGCAAGCTGAGGGAAGACAGAGGCTGGGAAGGAGGGTCTAGCCAGGTGACCTGCAGGACTGTCCTTGCTCCCAGCTCCTGGGTGGCATGTGGGGCCTGCTGACCAGGCAGAAGCAGGGGGAGGACAGGACCCCATTTCCACAGGAATGTTTCAGGTTCTGGTTCTTAGTCCCAGGAGGGGAACTGGATTCCAGGAGAGAGGGCAGGAGGATGAAGTCCACAGAAGGGCACAAAAACCATGCTTTGATGCTGACAGAACCTGTCAAGGCTCCTGTAAAGGCCCAGCCCCTAATTTCCTGCCTCTCCAGACACCTTGTACCTCCATCACCTCCCTCCCCTCATGCTCAGAGCATTGCGTAGGCCAGGGCACCTTACAGCATCCAGAGTACTTTTATTGCCAGAATCCAGATTCAGCCTGCTCAGAGCCCCATGCGGGGCCCACCACTCAGGAACAAAGGGAGACAGATGCCAGGCATGTATGCAACAGAGAAAATCCAGCTGCACAGAAATCCTGTGGGAGAGCAGCTCAGTCCAGCCTGAAGGTAGCTTTGGCAACCCCACCTAGAGGCTGTACCCTTTTCTCAGCCTGTGGCCAGTCACCCACTTAAAGCCTACTGCCATGAAGGCAGCTCTGACTTTCCATGCCTGCTACCATAGGGAGACCCATGGAGCACCCTGGGGCAGACAGAAAGCCCCTAGGGGGGCCTCAGGGGACCCCTGGCTCTCTCAGGGTCCCACTCAGCCCCGTCCTCAGCCCCATGCTGACCCACTTGGGTACTAGTGAGACCCTAGGGCAGGGTGGCAGTGTGGTGGTGGGGTTAGCAAGAGGTACAGCTCAGGGAAGCTGCGAGCAGCCTTGGCTGCTTCCTTGGATTCCCTTTCTCCACAGGTCCCTAGAAGGCCGTGGCTCCAACCCCTGCTCTCATCCTTGGAACCACAGTCCCAGAGTGAAGGGAGGCAGCTTCAGTCCTGGGGCCAACAGCACATCCGAGGAAATCAGAGCTCCTGGGACACAGCCTTCAGGACTGGGGGCACATCTGCTGCCCAATCCAGAGCTTGACTGCTCCTGGCGGTAAGGGAGGTAGGAGTAGAGTGAAATGTCCCAGGGCCTGGGAACCATGAAGAATGCAACAAACTGCCCCTGCCTGCAGGAGCTACTGGGCTCATCCAGGAAGCCAGTGAGGCTGGCCACCAGCTAAGCCACAGGGAAGCCAGCAGCTCTAGCTACCCATGACCAGTGGCAGGCCTACCTGTGGCTGGTGTGTGGGAAGGATCACCCGAGGGGCCAGGAGCCCATCCCTGGGACCTCTGGGTACAGGACCACAGCACAGTAACATCCCTCATAGGAAGGCAGTGGGGCCAGGGCCCAGTAGGCAAGTATGAAAAGCCCATAGGAGTAGGGGGACACATGGCCCCAGGTAGGGATTGGGACCAGGGCCCAGCCAGCCCACCCTGTGGAGCCAGTCCTGAGGTCACAGCAATTCCACCATCAGCAGCATTCTTGCCATCCAGTGTCCCTGAGTCCAGACTCTCATTTCTTCCTTCTTCACTGCCACAGAGAAAGGATAACAAACAGCACTTCCCCATGGCAGATGCTTCACAGTCCAAGACTCGGGGCCTTGAATGGTCAGTCACAAACTCTGTGAAACTCATGGCCATGACAGCACCAGAGGCCAAGAGCAGGTCCACAGCTGAGCCATCCAGCCCTGCCTGGCACAGGAGTCAGGGCCCAAGGAGCACACGTTTCAGATAGGCCAGGGTGGTGGCGTTGGCCAGCATCTCGATGTGCTCGCTGCCTGGCAGCTCCTGTAGCGACACTTGGTGCTCCTGGAGGCTCTGCCAGGCCTGGCACTGCAGTGCACTCTTCAAGTTCACAGTACCATCGCCGTCACCAAAGCAGATTTTAGGGTCACGGTCAGGGAAGCTCTCATAGTAGAAGGAGTCTGGTGTGGGGACACCAGTGCCATAGAGGCAGTGCAGTTGCACGCCAGGTGGCATCGTGGCTTCCACCAGCCCTTCTGTGTCCTGCCGCATGAGCCAGCCGTCTTCAAAGCCGATGTCCTGGAAGAACCTGCGGTAGTCCCGCAGTGTGTAGTTGGTCGTGGGCGTCTGCACGAACACCTTCTCAGGTGACCACGTGTAGCTGTAGGGCAGCAGCCAGCTGGTGGAGACAGCTGACCGCTGCTGCTCCCGGATCTTCAGGGGCCCGATGACTGGGATCCGGTTGTTGTCTCCTGCAGGGAGAAGGCTCTGGTCAGTCTGTGCTTAGGAATGCCAGCTGGTTGGGCAGCATGTTCACCACCAGGCCCCTGCCAGGGGCCCAGTCCACAGTCCCGCATCTCTACCCTCTTATCATCATTGTAATCACTGTGACTCCCTTCCCTGCCTTGGCTTTTTTTTTTTTTTTTTCTTTTTGAGACAGGGTCTCACTCTGTTGCCCAGGCTGGAGTATAGTGGCATGATAATGGCTCACGGCAGCCTCAACCTCTCAGGCTCAACCAATCCTCCCGCCACAGCCTTCCGAGTAGCTGGGACTACAGATATGCGCCACCATGCCTCATGCCTGGCAAATTTTTCCTTTTTTTTTTTTTTTTTGAGGTAGGATATCATTCTGTCACCCAGGCTGGAGTGCAGTGGTGCAATCTTGGCTCACTGCAACCTCCACCTCCTGGGTTCAAGCGATCCTCCTGTGTCAGCCTCCTGAGTAGCTGGAACTACACTCACGTCCCACCATGCCCAGCTAAAAATGTTTCCACTTTTTATACAGATGGGGTCTTGCTATGTTGCCCACGCTGCTTGCCTTGGCTCTGTTTCTCTTTATTTTTGCTACATCTGGGAACCACACATCCAAGATATGTTTTGTTTCTTTTGCTTTCCTCACCAGGGAGTGAGGCGGCACATACCCACAGTGTGATTTATGATGCTTCCTTGTCTGTAAACTCTGCCATCCTCCGAGTGCTGATCAGTCTGTGGGCACTGACCTAGTCTAGTGAGTCAGCAGGTTGGCAGCCCAGAGATGACATGTTCTGCTTTCCCTTTTATGACACTGAACTGTGTACCAGCTTTTCTTTTCCTAAGCTCAGACCAGTGTTCAGCCAGCAGTGGCCTCATTCCGCCCACTTGCCTGTGCGCTGACCTGGGCAGCCAGGCATGCTGGAGACAGGGCAGGAGGGGAGGCTGCAGATGGAGGTGGAGTCCCTGTACACAGGAATGGGAACAACACAAACACCCGGCAGCCAGGGAGGCCTCCGGGAAGTAAAAGCTGCAACTTGGGAACAGGGGCCTCTGGACTGTTCAGGATCCATGGTCGCCCATCACTCCACCCTGTATCTGAAAGCAGGGAGGCCTCTCGGACTGACTGTAGGGCCTCAGCTCTGCCTGCTGTGGCCTGGCTGGGGGACCCCTAAGGCAAGGAAAGCCCCGAGGGGTGCACGGACACCTCCCTGCACCCCCCCCCCCAGTCCTGGACTGCCAAGGCAGGACAGAACAGCTTCCCAGCCTTTGAAGCAAAGCTCTAAGGGGACTCACAGAGAAACTCTGAAAGGGGCCAGGGTTATCTGTCTAAACTCAGGGTATGCCCACATCCGTCCCTCCAGGCCCAGGCTAGACAAAAGGAGTGGCTCTAATGAGTCCTCACTAAAGCTGAGTGTCTTCCAGCCAATTCAGAGTCACTGGGCCTGACCCAATCACAATGCCAGTAGACCAAGCAGGTCAAGCAGTGGCAGGGACTTGAGCTCATGAGATGCTTGGCACAGCCCTGGCTCATAGCTCCCAAAGCGAGGGTCCATAAGCCTCCCTCAAGTCCTAGCAGAGGGAGGAAACTCCATAGCTGCAGCTGGTGAGCTGCAACAGTCATGAAAAGATGGGGGAGGAACCAGAAAAGGGGTGGCTTTCCCAACTGCCAGGCAAGCATGTGCAGCCAGATCTGCACCTGCTTCCTCCCTGTGTTGCCTACAGAGGCTCCTTGCTGCCCACAGATGGAGGTGCAACTCATAAATTAAAAACTGTAGTCTAGAGGCCAGGTGCAGGGGCTCATCCTTGTAATCCCAGAACTTTGGGAGGCCAAGGTGGGCAGATCATTTGAGGTCAGGAGTTCAAGACCAGCCTGACCAAAATGGTGAAACCACATCTCTACTAAAAACACAAAAAAATCTGGCTGGCCGTGGTGGTTCATGCTTGTAATCCCAGCACTTTGGGAGGCTGAGGCAGGCAGATCCTCCTGACTTGAGGTCAGGAGTTGGAGACCAGCCTGGCCAACATAGCAAAACCCAGTCTCTACTAAAAATACAAAAATTAGCCAGGTGTGGTGGTACACGCCTGTAGTCCCAGCTCCCCGGGAGGCTGAGGCAGGAGAATCACTTGAACCTGGAAAATGGAGGCTGCATGAACCAAGATCACGCTACTGTACTCTAGCCTGAGTGGCAGAGTGAGAAAGACCCTGCCTCAAAAAAATAAAATAAAATAAAATGCTCTAGCCTTCCTCCTCTGCGGTGAAGGTGGGAATGAAGCAGCAAGGATGGGGGTAAGAGGGAGGGACAGCCAGGCACAGAGGCTCACGCCTGTAATCCCAGCACTTTGGGAGGCCAAGGCGAGTGGATCACCTGAGGTCAGGAGTTTGAGACTAGCCTGGCCAACATGGCGAAACCCCATATCTACTTAAAATACAAAAATTAGCTGGGTGTGGTGGTGAGCACCTGTGATCCCAGCTACTCGGGAGGCTGAGGCAGGAGAACTGCTTGAACCCAAAAGACAGAGGTTGCAGTGAACCGAGATCATGCCACTGTACTCCAGCCTGGGCAACAAAGCAGGACCTTGTCTCAAAAAAAAAAAAAAAAAAAAAGCCAGGTGCGGTGGCTCAAGCCTGTAATCCCAGCACTTTGGGAGGCCGAGACAGGCGGATCACAAGGTCAGGAGATCAAGACCATCCTGGCTAACACGGTGAAACCCCATCTCTACTAAAAAATACAAAAAACTAGCAGGGTGAGGTGGCGGGCGCCTGTAGTCCCAGCTACTCGGGAGGCTGAGGCAGGAGAATGGCGTGAACCCGGGAGGCGGAGCTTGCAGTCAGCCGAGATCCGGCCACTGCACTCCAGCCTGGGCGACAGAGCGAGACTCCATCTCAAAAAAAATAAAAATAAAAATAAAAAAAATAATAAAATAAAATAAAATAAAATAAAAAGAGGGAGGGACAAGGTTTAACTACACCTGAGCACTCTGGCCAACCACGCCTGAGCACTATGTGTATATATGTGTGTTTTATGTGTGTGTTGTGTGTATGTACAAATGAGTACTTGTGTGACCAACAGTTATGCTACTCTGTATACATGCTTTAAGAAACCTATACAGATTACAAGGACTATCAGCTAGATAGGTGAAATTAGGAGTAGTATTAGATTTTCTCTCTCTCTCTCTCTCTCTCTTTTTTCATACCTAGTCCCCCAGAAGATTCTCTTCTGGAAAAAAAAAAAAGATATTTGAAAAAGAATGGGGCTGGGCACGGTGGTTCATGCCTGTAATCCCAGCACTTTGGGAGGCTGAGGTGGGCAGATTCCTCGAGCTCAGGAATTCAAGACCAGCCTGGGCAACATGGTAAAACCCTGTCTTTATAAAAAAGTACAAAAATTATCCAGATGTGGTGCATGCCTGTGGTCCCAGCTATTCAGAAGGCTGAGGCCAGAGGACTGCTTGAACCCAGGAGGTGGAGGTTGCAGTGAGCTGAGATAGCTGTACTATCAGCCTGTACTTCAGCCTGGGTGAGACCCTGTACCAAAAAAAAAAAAAAAAAAAAAAGAAAAAAAGAAGAAAAAAAAGAACGCCACTCTGAAGGAAAAAGAGTGCTGGCCGGGCACGGCGGCTCACACTTTTAATCCCAGCACTTCGGGAGGCCGAGGCGGGCGGATCACCTGAGGTCAGGAGTTCAAGCCCAGCCTGGTCAACATGATGAAACCCCGTCTCTACTAAAATACAAAATTTAGCCAGGTGTGGTGGTGGGCACCTGTAATCCCAGCTACTCGGGAGGCTGAGGCAGGAGAATAGCTTGAATCCAGGAGGCAGAGGTTGCAGTGAGCCAAGATTACGCCACTGCACTCCAGCCTGGGTGACAGAGCCAGACTCTGTCTCAAAAAAAAAAAAAAAGGGGGGGGCTGACCCAAGAGAAGAGTCACTGTGGAGACCAAAGCAACTCCATCTTGGATACTAATCCACCATGTTGGCTTCTGATTAACCCCAAATCCAGGAAGGCCACTGAGATTTCCACTCTATCTACTGTTCCTTGTGCATATATTTACCATAAATCTCACACAGCCTCTGTGTTATCATCCTTCAATGTTCAACACATCGCATCAGAGTCGCCCTTTCCCTATAGAATATAAGCTCTGGGTCTGGGGGCTAATAGTGTGGGGATCCACCATCTTGTCTAGCCACCACCTGAGACACAGATGTGGCTTCTACTCGTATGTCCCTATTAAATGTTTTTCTCTGAGAAACTAGATTTGTCAGCCTCTTTCTTCCTTGGACTTTTAAGGGTAGATTTGCATAGACCCCACACACCGTGGGACAGACATGAGGCATGCTGGCCTAGGACACTTTGGAAGGGAAGAGAGGGCAGAATTCCTGGCAACAGCCCCCCACACTGGGCCAGGCAGCGTCTTACCTGAAGCCAGGACGCGCAGGGTCTTGGCCACGCCCCCCCAGGGCGCACCCAGTGACACGAAGGCCCGGATATACTTGTCCTTCCAGGCCTGCGGCTGCCGCTGCAGAAAGTAGAGCGTGTACATGTTGCCCATACTGTGGGCAACCAGCACCACGGGGCCCCCATACAGCTGGTACATCTCCTCGATCATCTCGCGGAGGGCCAGGAAGTAAGGCCCGTTTTCATCTGCAGGCCAGAGCCAGGCAGGGGTCAGGCGGGAAGGGTCCTGGAGCCCGAACCACTGAGCTTTTCTCAGGCCAGACACAAGATGAGAGGGGAGGGGAGGGTGCTCACATTCAAATGGAGTGGTCTGGGTCCCCCTGCCTTCCATGAAGGGAGGAAGCCTTATATTTCTCCCCAGGGCTCAGAGGCCCAGAGGTCCCAGGGTGGGAAATGGAGGACAGGATAAGACTGACCAAGGGTGGTGGCTGTGACCACTAGACTGGATGCCAGAGGCCCAGGGACAGGGGACAGCCAAGGACAAGGGGAGAGCCCAAGACCTGTGGTGCCCATGATCACCTCGCCCCTACCTCCCGAGACTTCAGGGAGGGAACGAGAGTGCCTGCTTACTTGGGGCTCGGCGCCAGTCATAGGGAGCCCCTCGGACATCCTCACCCCGTGTGTAGCCCCAGCCCACAAGGCTCTCCACCATGGTGTGGAAATAGGAACCTGTAGACAGAAATACAGAGGATAAGAAAAGATATAGCTAGTGCCGGCCACCTACACTATGCCCAGCATGGAGACTGTGACAGTCGGCAGGTCCCTGGAAGAATGCTACAGGGCTCTGTGCCCACGCTGATCAGAGACAGCTCACAGGCTGTCTGTACAAACCAGCAGAGTTCCTCCAGCTCCAGCTCGAGTCCAGCAGAACCCCCATCCCAGCTCCCGGAGGCCTTGAGTGAGGGCTACATACCCACGCTGCTTTTGCTGGGGTCCAGGAACTCCAGTGAGAAGGTCTTCCCAAAGCCAGGGACACGTACATCCACACCATCAGGAAACTGGGTGGCCCTGGATGTTTTGTTGTAAACCAGCCTGTTGTGAGAGGATATCGAGCCAGTGACCCAGAGGGGACACGGAGCTTGGTGTGTCCCAACAGTGCATCATGTCCTGAGTCATACTCCCTTCCCATGCCCAGGTTTAGTCAGATGGATAGGAGAGACCAAAAACTAACAAAGCAGGTTGATAAAGCACAGATGTCCTATAATCCCAGCACTTTGGGAGGCTGAGGCGGGCAGATCACCTGAGGTCAGGAGTTTGAAACCAGCCTGACCAATGTGGTGAAACCCCGTCTCTACTAAAAATACAAAAATTGTCCGGATGCAGTGGCTCAGGTCTGTTAATCCCAGCACTTTGGGAGGCTGAGGCTGGCAGGTCACCTGAGGTCAGGAGTTTGAGACCAGCCTGACCAACATGGCGAAACCCCGTCTCTACTAAAGATACAAAATTAGCCAGATGTGGTGGCAGGCTACTGTAATCCCAGCTGCTCAGGAGGCTGAGGCAGGAGAATCGCTTGAACCCAGGAGGCAGAGGTTGCAGTGAGCCAAGATCACGCCATGGCACTCGAGCCTGGGCGACAGAGCAAGACTCCGTCTCAAAAAAAAAAAAGCACAGATCAGAGTAATTACATTCAAACAAGAACCTCACCAACACATACTTACTCCAAACACTGACCCCAGGACCCCTGTCGAAGCAACGTTCCCCTCTCCCCCATGACCCTACCCTAGAATGAGGGTCTTGGACCTGGTTGGGAGAAGGAGGCAGCAGTCCTGGTTCTGCTGTGAACTTCACACTGGACCCCAAGAGGCAGTCCACCCTCTTTCAGCTTCCCATCGCTCCATCTCCTTGCATCCAGCTCCTGCCACCCAGCATATCCCAGGCAAAGGAGATGGTGAGTGCAGTACACAACAGAATCAGATAAGGGCCGGGTGCAGTGGCTGACACCTGCAGTTCCAACACTTTGCAAGGCCAAGGTGGGAGGAATGCTTGAGGCCAGGAGTTCAAGGCCAGCCTGGGCAATATAGTGAGGCCTTGTTGCTACTAAAAATAAAAAATTAGCCAGGCATGGTGGTGCAGGCCTGTGGTCCCAGCTACTTGGAAGGCTGAGGCAGGAGGATGACTTGCACCTGGGATATTGAGGCTGTAGTGAGCCATGATCATGCCACTACACACCAGTCTGGGCAGCAAAGTAAGACCCTGTCTCATAAAAACAAAAACAAAAACAAAAAAACCACTAGGCCAGGTGCAGTGGCTCACGCCTATAATCTCAGCATTTTGGGAGGCCGAGGCAGGTAGATCACTTGAGGTCAGGAGTTCGAGACTAGGCCTGGCCAACATGGTGAAACCCCATCTCTACTAAAAACACAAAAATTAACCAGGCATGGTGACGTGAACCTGTCATCCCAGTTACTTGGGAGGCTGAGGCAGGGGAATTGCTTGAGCCTGGGAGGCAGAGGTGCAGTGAGCCGAGATTGTGCCACTGCACTCCAGCCTGGGCAATAAGAGCAAAACTCCGTCTCAAAAAAAAAACAAGGCCGGGCGCGGTGGCTCAAGCCTGTAATCCCAGCACTTTGGGAGGCCGAGACGGGCGGATCACGAGGTCAGGAGATCGAGACCATCCTGGCTAACACGGTGAAACCCCGTCTCTACTAAAAATACAAAAAACTAGCCGGGCGAGGTGGCGGGCGCCTGTAGTCCCAGCTACTCCGGAGGCTGAGGCAGGAGAATGGCATAAACCCGGAAGGCGGAGCTTGCAGTGAGCTGAGATCCGGCCACTGCAGTCCAGCCCGGGCTACAGAGCAAGACTCCGTCTCAAAAAAAAAAAAAAAAAAAAAAAAAACAAAAACAAAAAAAAACCCTAGAAAGGCACCATGCCTCAGGGCTGCTATGTGGGTGGGTAGGCAGACAGAAGGGGCAAGGCCCAGAGAAATGACAGGAGCTGGTGGGGAGAGACAGGAGGAAGGCCTTGTGTGGCCCCAGGTAGGTATAATTGGGTCCCACTTCCTCTGGGCATTGGACACAGCAGCCAGTCAACCTCCAAACACATCCTACATGGAGGAAGGGAATGAACCACGCTCCTATGACCCCCTGGTACCCCAGGGCTGTATCACCTGTCGGACTGCAACCACAAGGCCCAGGGCTTGCCCAGCAAATTCCTAAGCGCCATGACATAGGACATGGACCACCAGCTACTGACTTGAGACCCCTAACAGCCCTTTCTTTTCTTTTTCTTTTTTGAGACAGGGTCTCACTCCGTCCAGGTTGCAGTGCAGTGAGGGCATCATAGCTCACTGTAGCCATAACCTCCTGGGCTCAAGTGATCCTCTTACCTCATCCTCCTGAATAGCTAGGCAGGCACCACCGTGCCTGGCTTATTTATTTATTTGTTTATTTGTTTATTTATTTTGTAGGGACAGGGCCACACTATGCTGCTCATGCTGGTTTCAAACTCCTGGGCTCAAGTGATCCTCCTGCCTCAGCCTCCCAAAGCACTAGGATTACAGGCATGAGCCACTGCACCTGGCCTATTAGTTTTCTGGAACTGTGTAATAAATTACCACAGACTCAGCAACTTCTAACACCACACACATTATCTCATAGTTTCTGTAGCTGCAGTGCCAAACAGAACCAGACAGGACAGACCCCGCCTCAGGGCTAAGTACACGGCTATGGCACCATATCCTGTGGGAAGAGGGTTGTCAAGGCCTGAATAAATGATGGGAACAGGGCGAGGGGCAGACGGACACCTTATACCAGAAGAAAAGCCTTGTGCCTTCGTGCTAGGCCGGGAACCTTGCTCTGGCCTCACCTCACACTGAAGAGGTAAATGTGCCCCCCAAAACACAGGAACCTGGAATTTCTGGTGGTTCTGAGTCCCACTTGTCCCCTTAGATATCAGCCACAGAAAGCTGACAGGATCCCCACAACTGACCCAGATAACAGGTCCTAGAGGCCCATGCTCTCCAGAGGAATTTGTAGATTATCCCAATGGCCACACAGCAAAGTAGCTTGTTGCTACTAAAAATAAAAAATTATCAAACAGCAAAATGCAGAAAACTGTTCTGGAAAGCCAAAGCAGTTCTGTCTGGGTGAAAATCTAAACAGGTCAGAGAAGCAGTGAAGACAGACAGGCCCCTGTTGGTATCAGCTGGCACTCTAACTGGCAACACCTGAGGCCGTTGCCCCAGTATAAAAATAGAAATGCACATCAACAGCCCAGAAATAACCCCGGTCACACAACACACAGAGGAGGAAGGAGTCAACAAAACGGGCATCACAAACAGCCGGCAGGCCAGGGCGCCTGGAGGAGCAGCTAGAAAGTCTCTGGGAAAAACTTTTTTTTTTTTTTTTTTTGAGACAATCACATTCTGTCACCCAGGCTAGAGTGCAGTGGCCCGATCTCTGCTCACTGCAACCTCTGCCTCCCAAGTTCAAGTGATTCTCCTGTCTCAGCCTCCCGAGTAGCTGGGATTACAGGTGTGTACCACCATGCCCAGCTAATTTTTGTATTTTTGTATTTTCTTTTTTTTTTTTTTGAGACAGAGTCTTGTACTGTCCCCTGGGCTGGAGTGTAATGGCACAATCTCAGTTCACTGCAGCCTTCACCTCCCAGGTTCAAGCGATTCTCCTGCCTCAGCCTCTTGAGTAGCTGGGATTACAGGCGTGAACCACTACACCCAGTCTTAATTTTTGTATTTTTAGTAGAGACAGGGTTTCACTGTGTTGGCCAGGTTGGTCTCGAACTCCTGACCTCATGATCTGCCCACCTCAGCCTCCCAAAGTGCTGGGATTACAGGCATGAGCCACCGCACCCGACCGGGAAAACTTTTAATTTGGGAGACTCCATTCAGCTCAAACATGTATCGGGCACCAACTGTGTTTCTGGTTCTACTGCTATAAAGATAAAACAGAGACACACTCCCTCCCTTCACGGAGCTCAGCCTGGGAGGGAACCTCAGCTCAGAGCCACATATTCTGGGTTTGAATTCTGATTCTACCACTTATTAGCTGAGTGAGCACAGGCAATCACTGTAACCTCGTTGAGCTTCCAGATTTTCCAGCTGTAAAGCAGGTTTAAAAACCACCTGTTGGCAAGTAACACTGGTGAAAAAAAACAAAAAACAAGAAAACCATCACCTATTTCAAAATGGGGTTGCTATAAGAGTAAACGAAAGTAAGTATATAAAATGTGTAGTGCCTGTGCAATTTGGGGAAACATGCCTGGAGACAAATTTGGGCACGTGATGACATTTACAGGAAACAAGCATGGGGCCTGGGAGGAGGAGAGGCGAACCTCTCTGGGGAGTCAAAAGGGAGCTGTCACAAAGGGACCAGAGTCAGGTTGATTTGTTGTTGTTGTTTTGAGACAGGGTCTTGCTCTGCCGCCCAGGCTGGAGTACAGTGGTGTGATCTCTGCTCACTGCAACCTCTGCCTCTCTGGCTCAAGCAATTCTCCTGCCTCAGCCCCCTAAGTAGCTGGGACTACAGGTGCATGCCCAGCTAATCTTTTTGTAATTTTGGAAGAGATGGGGTTTTACCATGTTGCCCAGGCTGGTCTTCAACTCGTAAGCTCAGGTGATCTGCTTGCCTCAGCCTCCCAAAGCGATGGGATTATAGGAGAGCCACAGTGCCTGGCCTAGGGTCATGTTTTAAAGGGTGAATGGAAGCACATTTATCAGGCAAAGGGTGTAGAAATAGATTCCAGGCCAAAAGAACAGGAGGTGCAAAGACATGGCGTGTCCCAAGAAGAACAAGCAGCTAGAGACGTAAGGGAGGCCAAGTCACAGACAAAGAAAAGGGTGGGGGCCATGCCAAGGCTCTGAATAGCGGCTGGGGCACAGAAATTTTGTGTAGGCAGGCACAGTGGCTCATGCCTGTAATCCCAGCACTTTGGGAGGCCAAGGT
Source organism: Chlorocebus sabaeus (assembly GCF_047675955.1). Classification (NCBI taxonomy): domain Eukaryota; kingdom Metazoa; phylum Chordata; class Mammalia; order Primates; family Cercopithecidae; genus Chlorocebus; species Chlorocebus sabaeus. The sequence goes on along the minus strand of NC_132908.1, from coordinate 65,193,784 downwards.
GGGCAGACCACTTGAGCTCAGGAGTTCGAGACCAGCATGGCCAACATGGTGAAACACCATCTCCACTAAAAATACAAAAAAATTAGCCAGGCATGGTAGTGGGCGCCTATAGTCCCAGCTACTTGGGAGGCTGAGGCACAAGAGTTGCTTGAACCTGGGAGGTGGAGGTTGCAGTGAGCCAAGAAGGCACCAGCCTGAGTGACACAGCGAGACTCCGTCCCAAAATAAAAGAAAAAAAAAATTTGTGCGTAGGCATGAGAGGCCAGGGCTGGAGAGTAGAAGAACAAGGGTAGCTGGAAGGAAAGTTAGTTCTGCCTGGGAGTGCAGAGGTGGTGCCGACCAGACCAGACCAGACCGAGGACCTGGGGAAGGAGAGAGGTCAGTGACCTTGAGATGAGGATAGAAGAAACAGGCTCTGGAGGCCTCTCAGGCCTGTTGGTGAGCAGCACCCCCGCTGTGTGCCCCAGCCCCCACCTGATATTGTCAATCCAGCAGTCAATGATGACAGGCAGCAGCAGTTCCAGGTTCAGCCAGATTGTGAAGTAGCTTTCAGTCTTCTTGGAGCAGAGGTAGTGCACCACTGTCGGTTTATCCAGCTTGGCTTCCAGCTGGTTCCCCAAATCACCAGGGACTGCAGGGGGCACAGGACATGTGTGAGCCCTCACCCTGGCAGGTTCAAGACTCCCAAGAACTTTGATGTCTGCAGCAGACCCCCTAAAGAGCCACAGATACTATGGCAGACCTGTGCAGTTCCACACCTCAAATTAAAGCACAGTGCTGGTGGCAGAAAATTCAGAGAGCAGGGACCTTGACTCAAAGGCCAGGGAACCATTTTTGTGCAGAAAAGCTGCTACTGCTGTGTAGTGCAGAGATGCCTGTGGGGGGCTTGGGAGAGGCCTGACATGTTTGGGGAAGGGCCCTAACACTGTCTCCAACTCCAGATAAAGTAAGTCTCCTAGATATTCACTGGAACATCCTCCTGGGCCATTCAGATTATTGGAGAGGGGTTTAGGGTGAAGTCACTCCCCATGCTAGGCCTCTGTTTCCATATCTGTTAAATGAGATTTTGGTCTGAATCACCCCCAGCAAACACAGACACACCTTTACACATAGTTTCTATGGTTAATGGACCCAGATGGGAGCTGTGCCTGGGAGGAGGGGCTTGGAGACCCCTTTGCATTCCAGAACCTCCAAAGTTTGGCCAAGGCCCTATCGTTAGATATATACCCTTGAGGCGGGGTATGGTGGCTCATGCCTGTAATCCCAGCACTTTGGGAGGTGAGGAGGCGAGTGGATCACTTGTGGTCAGGAGTTCAAGACCAGCCTGGCAGGCCGGGCACAGTAGCTCACGCCTGTAATCCCAGCACTTTGGGAGGCCGAGGTGGGTGGATCACGAGGTCAGGAGATAGAGACCATTCTGGCCAACACGGTGAAACTCCGTCTCTACTAAAAATACAAAAATTAGCCGGGTGTGGTGGCACGCAACTGTAATCCCAGCTACTCAGGAGGCTGAGGCAGGAGAATCGCTTGAACCTGGGAGTCGGAGGTTACAGTGAGCCAAGATCACCACTGTACTCCAGCCTGGCAACAGAATGAGACCCTGTCTCAAAAAAAAAAAAAAAAAAAAAAAGTCCAGACTGGCCAACATGGTGAAAGCCCATCTCTACTAAAAATACAAAAAATCACCTTGGCGTGGTAGCACATGCCTGTAATCACAGCTCCTCGGGAGGCTGAGACAGGAGAATTGCTTGAACCCAAGAGGAAAGGTTGCAGTGAGCTCATGCCATTGCACTCTAGCCTGGGCGACAGAGCAAGACCCGGTCTCAAAAACAAACAAACAAACAAAAAAGATATATACACTGGGGGCTTGAACCCAAAGTCTTCCACCCATAGCTATCCCAGGCTACAGAGAAGACAGGGTCCTGTTCACCGTGAGAGAGGAAGAAGGAAACAGAACAGAGCTCTTGGCCACTTGGCTAAAATTCAACCAAAGTATCCAGGATAGGCTTGTGGGAGGGAAATGAACAGAAACATAGCTGAGAGAAGCTTACATTGGCACCCGCCAGCCTACCAAGGGCCCAGGCCTTACTAAAGAAAGGCCAGAGTCCAGTAAGGTGCCAGAGAACAGATCATCTGGAGGGCCCTGGCATGGCTGGGAGCCCATGTTGGAAACAGCCACCCTGAACCAGCACCATTATCACCACAGTCCAGGCCCTCGGGTGACTTCTCTCCATCCCAGCCAGCCCGTTCAGTCTACTCAGAACTCTGGGGCCCTGGTGACACCCAAATCCCTCCCCACTGCTTCAAAGCCCTTCACAGTTTCGTTACTCTCAGTGACCTTTCAGGCCTCACCTGCCCCTACATGCCATGCTCTCACCACCTCCCAGACACATCCCCGTTTAGGGTCCACGATCATCTAATGAAAAACCAGCACTGGGCTCTCCTGGACATTCACTGGGCACTGACTGTAAATCCAGCCCTGCACAGGGCACGCCCTCCCTGGGCACCATCCCAGTGTCTTCAGGGTGCCATGAGAGGCAGGGGTGGCACCTGCCTTCACCTCCCCTCATGGTATGGGTGCAGAGGTGGGGAGTCCCCATCACAATAGCCTCTGGATGACATGCCTGTGGACTGGACAGGGCAGGGCGAAGACCCTGGTCACTGTCTCTACCAAACGGGAAATGGCTAAAAGAGGAAGTCACCAGATCTGCTTTGCTCAGATGCTCCTTGCCCTGGTCAGGCTGTGTGGCCTCTAAAAATAGCAGTGGCCACTTCCTGAGCCCCTCTGTGCCTGGAACTAGGACAAGAGGCATCTGCATGCCTTTCACCTCAAGTAACACTGGGAGGGGACAGCCTTACTATTCCACTTAACAGATGAGGAGACTGAGGCTGCGAGAGGTGGAAATGGCCTTGCCATTTCCTTCCCCTTGCCCAGGGTCTTCTGTATCACATCTCTCCGGCCTCTCTTTCCTCCACCACCATTTCAAGACCCACCCCTAGAGGATTCTGGTCCTCTGACAGTCAAGGTCAGATCCCTGCTCTGTGCCCAGGAGCTGCTTGTCCAACTGCCCACTACGATGTCTCCCAGGGCTAAGGCCAGCAGCCTCCCTCCCTGAGAAGCTGGGCAGGTTAGGACTCCTGCTTCCCTGTGATTCTGGGTGGGGTCTGAGGCTCTTCTGCTGTGACCTAGGATAAACAGACTGACTGAATTGATGAGTGTGGTTAGCATTAATCCAGGCAAAATGGCTGTGTGCCAGCCACAGACCACGTGTTTCCCAATGCCATGCCCCCTCAGACTCAGAAATCTGCAGGCCCATCCAAGACTCCCTGAGGCCCTCAAGATAAAGTCCAGATGACCCAAACAGTCACAAGGCCTGTGCAGTCCACTCCTCCCCTGACTTGATCCCAGGCAGCCTGAGATGCTCACCTCTCTCCCCCTGCCCAGTACTTTCTCCTGGCTTTAGCTCCAGCTATATACTCCAGGAAGCCTTACTTGACACCCACCCATCTGCTGGGTTGGTGGATTCTCTGTGCTTGCCCCACACAGGCTTCCTCTCTGGGGATCATTGTTATTACTATCCTGCAAGCTTTGGGGAGGCAGGGCCAAGTCTGCCCAAATCCCATGGTGAACCTGGGCCTAGAATCCCCCTGGAGCACTTCCTGGCTGGGAACTCCTGGTGGGGCCTGCCTGGCACCACCCTGCCTGCCAACTCTACCCTTCTGTGATTTGCATCGTACTCATTTAAAGTACCTCAGCAGAAAGAGCACGGAGATCACGCTGCACTAGACTCCGCTTGTAACTCATGCCTCGGATGCCTCTGCTTTGAGGAATCCTGGCTGGCCACCGACACGCCAGCTGTGGATGGGAGTGACAGCCTGAATGAGGCACCCAAGACCCCTAGACAGAGGTCTCATCCCTGCCCATCCCCACAAGGAAATACTGTGGCCGCTGTAAAACTGCCAGGGTTGTGATCAAGGAGCGGCGTGGGCAGGGGAGGTCACCCAGCCTCGACATAGTCTAGTCCAAGCATGTGTGGCAGGGCAAGAATACAAGCATGTTGCCTGACACAGGTTCATGGCCATTGCCCCAACCCTTTCCCCCGACTTCAGCGTCTTCAGTTTCCCTTAGGCCTTTTCCCTCAGGAAATGCCACACATCTGATAAGTTGTGGGAGTTGGTGGCCAGCTAGGAGAGCAATCCTTTCCCTAAGGAGGTTCCCTTCAGTAATGCCTTCTGGTATACGTGGCATTGGAAGGGTCGAGGGTGATAGCCTCCTAGCCAGGCCCACGTCGATGCAGAGGTCAACTCAGGAGCCACTCTACACACCCCCACCATCCCTCAGGAGTGGGGCTGAAGCACCTGTCTTTCCAGCTAAAAAATGGGGTAAGGGGAGGCAAGGCTTGGGAATGATGCAGACAAGTGGAACTATGAATAACCAGATGGTAACTCGCCCACTCACCCCCATTTTCTACCAGGGCAGGAGGTGGGGAGCTGACCACACCCGGCCCAGCATGGCGGGAGGTGGGCCGGCAGATCTAGATCACCTAAGTGACAAGACAGACACCAATACGCTCCCCTATTTCGTGACTGGAACAGATGCAGCCCGGGAAGGTAGCCCCGCCCGCGGCCCGTCCCGCCCGACCGACTGACCCACCACAAGACCCGTGCCTCACCCAGCACCACTGGGGGGTGACGTCCGGCCGGGAGCGCTGGGTCTGCGAGCAGCATTAGCAGCAGCAAGAGGAACAGGAGGCCATTCGGGAGCAGCCCCACACGGTAGGGGCGGAGGTGGAGGCCCATGGTGTACGACGGTCGCTGCAGGTCCAGGGTGCAGGTTCAGCTCTCGGGGCTCTCGCCTAGGCGGGGGCGGTGACGACGCACTTAACCCCGCCGCCCGCATCCCCCGCATCCTCCCGGCCAATCAGAGCCCTCCTCCCGCAAACGGTCTGCCAATAGGGACTCGCCGCCATATACGTCCCTCCCAGTCGGAGCTCTCCGCCCTGCGCTTGCCCAACCCCCTGCTCCCGGGACCACGCTGCGCGCCGAGCGCATCGATAGATCGAGGTACCTACCGCCTGGCTCCGGGCTCTCAGTCGCCCACCCGGGGACCTACCTCGCCGCTGCTGTGTACCCCGCCCAGCCCTGAGTACCCGAAATCCGCGCTGCGCAGCCTTCACCTGGCGACGCCCTGACCTGGAGGATCTGGAACGGACAAGACCGGGAGAGGATAAGGGGTGCAGCGCTCGCTGCTGCTGAGCGACCCCGGTTAAAGCAAGAAGAGGGGAAGTGAGTCCCTGACAGTTCTTGGGCCTCAGGTGACCAGGAGCTGACCAGGACCTTTGTGCAACCCGCACACCAATTCTTAGCACACCCTGCCCCGAGGGCACCTGGGTTCGGCCAGTCAGCCTCTGTAACTCTGCCCCGGGGTTACAGATGCGGGGGGAACCGGGAGAGGCCAGGTCAGCATGTTCAGTTCCCAAGAGAGGGGTTAATCTGTTCGTTTTAGGGGCGCAGAGTGCAGCGTCACCCCGCTAGTCCGGTAGTTCGGGCGCGGGGTTGGGAATGGGCTTCAGCCTCGATCCTGCGCCATGGGCCATCTGCAAGTTCGCCTGTAGAGCAGGAGAGGCATCGGGAGCTCGTGATCCCTCTCCACTCACGCAAACCTGGGGAACCGGAGAGGACACAGACTCCCTGCGCCAGGAAGCAGGGGCAAACAGAGTGGACAAAGACCTGACAGCCGGGCACCATAGGTCACTGTGGAATAGAGAGACGAGAGTATTTGGGAAATAGAGGTCTTGATCCTCCACACACACATCCCTTCGAAGGGGCGGCTGCACCCTGGTTATCCCATCTGGTCCCAATAAATTTGTCCTGCCACTTCCTTCTTCTTGGTAAGCAGCTGACCTGGCTATGAAGCCACGATCTTGCCCTGCCCTTCTCGAGTTCTTATAATGAAACATGTTGGTGACTGGGCTACCACTACCCTCCCTCTTTATTTTATTTTATTTTATTAATTTTATTTTATTATTTTACATTTTATTTTATTTTATTTTATTGAGACAGGGTCTGTCTGTCACCCAAGCTGAAGTACGGTGGCACAATCACGGCTCATTGCATCCTTGACTTCTCAGGCTCAAGCGATCCTTCCCACCTCAGCCTCCTGAGTAGCTGAGACTACGGGTGTACACCCCCACTCAGCTAGTTTTTTTATTTTTTGTAGAGTTGGGGGTCCCACTATGTTGCCCAGGCCAGTCTTGAACTCCTGGCCTTAAGTAATCCACCTGCTTCAGCCTCCCAAAGTGCTGAGATTACAGGTGTGTGCCACTGTGCCCAGCCCCACCCTCTCTTAAGGTCCAGCCATCTCCCCCTAAGGCCCTGGCTCAGGACTCCCAAAGCCCCCTCCTCCCCCACCTTCACCCGACAGAAGATCAGTGAAGGCCCATCTGGTGAAATCCCAGCGTGGGAGACCATAGAGACTCTTCTGCAGGCCTAGGGACAGGCAGGAGTCCAGTCAAAGGTTAAGTGGAGGAAGGGAAAGATCAAGAGGTGCTGGGCCACCTTGGACTCTGGCCACAGTCTAAATGTCTTGCCAGCCCAGCAGCATCCAGGGGCCCTGTCCTCAAGAGGGGTTCCCTCGTGCTTCACCCCCACAGGCCCTGCATGTGTTAGGAACCACAGCCATTAGGGGCAGGATGGCAAGGCCCAGTCAGCAATGACCCATGCTGGCACTGTGGAGAAGAGTCAGAAGGTGAGGTCCTCCCTTTTCACAATGACTCTGCCATCCACCTGATCCCCCAAGCTGCAGACTTGGCATCATCCTAAGCTCTAGATGCCTCCATGCTTCTCAGAACCACAACTCAGGTGGTCATAAGGGCTAGCCAGCTCTACCCTTCCCAAACCACACTACCCTATTCCCACAACAGCCTCATCACTGATGTCCCAATGCATGCCCTCGTTCCTGTGGGTCATTCTCCACATGCCAGGCTGACACTGTTTTTTTTTTTTTTTTTAGAGACAGAGTCTTGCTCTGTCACCCGGGCTGGAGTGCAGTGGCGCGATCCCAGCTCACTGCAACCTCTGCCTCCCGGATTCAAGCGATTCTCCTGCCTCAGCCTCCAGAGTAGCTGGGATTACAGGCACCCGCCACCACGCCCAGCTAATTTTTGTATTTTTTAGTAGAGACAGGGTTTCACCATGTTGGCCAGGCTGGTCTTGAACTCCTGAACTCAGGTGATCTGCCCACCTAGGTCTCCCAAAGTGCTGGGATTACAGATGTGAGCCACCAGGCCCGGCCCTGATTTTTTTTTAAATCTTGCTCAAATTACTATCTCAAATTGTATGGTTTGCCCTACAAACCATAAATTCTCATTGGATGGGTTTTATTTAATCCTATATATTGGGACTTACTTTGCAATCTGACTCTGGCATAACATTAGGTGACAAGAAAGTCAAAATATTCCAAAACAATGTTTCTTTGCCATACTTTGAAATGGCCCTGCACAACTGTCCTTTGTGGAGGAAAATTTGCATCTATAAAGAATCTCTATTGGCCTGGCACAGTGACTCACGCCTGTAATCCCAGCACTTTGGGAGGCGGGCGGATCACGAGGTCAGGAGATTGAAACCATCCTGGCTAACACGGTGAAACCCCATTTCTAATAAAAATACAAAAAATTAGCTGGGTGTGGTGGCGGGCACCTGTAGTTCCAGCTACTTGGGAGGCTGAAGCACAATGGTGTGAACCTGGGGGACGGAGCTTGCAGTGAGGCGAGATGGTGCCACTGTAAGGGAGGAGACTACCCCTCATATCATCTTATGCCCAATTTCTGCCTCCAAAGAAAGAAGAAGTAAAAACTAAAAGGCAGAAATGAAATCCACAGGCAGACAGCTCGGCGCCGTACCCTGGGCCTGGTGGTTAAAGATCGACCCCTGACCTAATTGGTTCTGTTATCCATAGATTACAGACATTGTATAGGAATGCACTGTGAAAATCCCTATCTTGTTTTGTTCCGATCTAATTACTGGTGCATGCAGCCCCCAGTCACGTACCCCCTGCTTGCTCAATCAATCACAACCCTCTCACGTGCACCCCCTTAGAGTTGTGAGCCCTTAAAAGGGACAGGAATTGCTCACTCGGGGAACTCAGCTCTTGAGACAGAAGTCTTGCTGATGCCCCCGGCCAAATAAACCCCATCCTTCTTTAACACGGTGTCTGAGGAGTTTTGTCTGCCGCTGGTCCTGCTACAACTGCACTCCAGCCTAGGCGACAGAGTGCGACTCCGTCTCAAAAAAAAAAAAAGAAATTATATTAACATAGCTAGTTCTTTTTCTTCCAGGCCCTCCCAATCCTGAAAAGATTAAGAGTCTCGCAACTTCTAAAGGTCTGATCATCTGAGGTCAGGAGTTTGAAACTAGCCTGGCGGCCAACATGGCGAAACCCATCTCTACAAAAATAGAAAAATTAGCTGGCCATGGTGGTGGGCACCTGTAGTCCCAGCTACTTAGGAGGCTCAGGCAGGAGAATCACTTGAACCTGGGAGGCGGAGGTTGCAATGAGCCAAGATCACGTCACTGCTCTCCAGCCTGGGAGACAGAGCAAGACTCCATCTAAAAAAAAAAAGTGTCCAAATATTTTACAGAGTTTGACTCTTTTCAACAGAATAAATCCAGAGACTGAGGAGCCAGTCCAGTTGTGGTATCTTCCTTGGGTGAGCACACAGCCAACACCCTTCACCCCTCCTGCTACTGGGCCCTTTGCACTCCCTCTCGCTGTCCTAAGCTCCAAGCTCCTGTACCAGAACTAGGTGGATCCTGGGCTTGAGGCAACCAAACTAAGACCAGGGCTTCCAGGCTCATTTGGTGGCCAAAGCTGAGTCCATTTAGAGGCTGGTGGAATCTCCCTAAAGCTCATGGCTCAGCAGGTCCCCATTCCTCTGCAGCCAGTCTCCCTGCAGCCAGGAGAGGCCTAACACTGATCCAGCCACAACAGAACCCTGGAGGCAAAGAGCCCAGAACAGAGATCATGCCACTGCACTCCAGCCTGGGCGACAGAGGGAAACTCCGTTTCAATAAAATAATACAAAATAAAAGGCTGGGCACGGTGGCTCACACCTGTAATCCTAGCACTTTGGGAGGCCAAGGCGGGCAGATTGCCTGAGTTCAGAAGTTCAAGACCAGCCTGCGCAACGTAGCAAAACCCTGTCTCTACTAAAAATACAAAAAATTAGCCAGGCATGGTGGTGCACACCTGGAATCTCAGCTATTCAGGAGGCTGAGGCAGGAGAATCGCTTGAACCCGGGAGGCGGAGGTTGCAGTGAGCCAAGATCCTGCCACTGCAATCAGCCTGGGTGACACAGCAAGACTCTGTCTCAAAAAAATAAAATAAAATAAAACAAAATAAAATAGGCCAGGCGCAGTGGCTCACGCCTATAATCCCAGCACTTTGGGAGGTGGAGGCGGGCAGATCACCTGAGGTCAGGAGTTTGAAATCAGCCTGGCTAACATGGTGAAACCCCGTCTCTACTAAAAATACAAAAATTAGCCGGGCGTGGTGGCGGGCGCTTGTAATCCCAGCTACTCAGGAGACTGAGGTAGGAGAATGGCCTGAACCCAGGAGGCGGAAGTTGCAGTGAGCCGAGATCGCGCCATTGCACTCCAGCCTGGGAGACAAGAGCAAAACTCCGTCTCAAAATAAAAATAAAAATAAAGCCAGAGGGTATTGGCCTGATGGGGGCATCAAGGGGACCCCTTTGTCACCACTGTCCTGGTGCTTTGCTGGACCTCGAGCGCACGCCCCTCCCCCTCCGCTTCTAGCAACGGAGTCAGCGCGCCCTCTGGCGTGTGCTCTGCAGCCACTCTGCACAGGTGCGGGGATCCCAACTCAGCAGGTGGGGCCCAACGCGCTGCCTAGTGGGGTGGCCCCCACATGCCATGCTCTCACCCTCTCAAGGAGGGTCGCTGAGAGAGGGGACGGGTCTGGGCAGGCAAGTGTGGATCTCTGCGGTGTTCCCCAGCGTCGAATCCTCTTGCACTGCGAGATCTTTCCTGGCGGGGAAGGGAAGGAGGGAGGGTGTTTTCACACCGCTCCTAGACGCCCTGGAGGTTCCCGAGACCCGCCGCACTTCCCGCCTTACACCCTGTATCTGCCCGGGCTTTCATGTCCCCGCAGCCACAGCGCCGGCTGCCTTTAGGGGTCCAACCCAGGCAAGTCTGAGAGCTAAGGTGAGGGTAAAATTTTGCGAGTATGAGGCCCACGGAAGTCCTTTCTTCCAAATATCTGGCACGCGGTTTTGAGAAAGGCGTCTGACCTCGGGCGGCCTGGGCCTTGCCTACCTCTCTGCGGTACCAATCTCCTATTCATTAATTCATGAACCCCAGGGGAGCGAGGAGTGGGGTGGAGGTGGGAGACAATTTTCAGAGAAGTACAGAAATCTCAAACTACAGAGGGGACCCCTGCTGCGGAAGGTAGAAAATCTAGAGGCAGGCCGGGAGCAGTGGCTCACGCCTGTAATCCCAACACTTTGGGAGGCCGAGGCGGACGGATCACGAGGTCAGGAGTTCGAGACGAGCCTGGTCAATATGGGGAAATCCCATCTTTATTAAAAATATAAAAATTAACCGAGCATGGTGGCGTGCGCCTGTAGTCCCAGCTACTCGGAAGGCTGAGGCAGAAGAATCGCATCAACCCGGGAGGCGGATGTTGCAGTGAGCCGAATCGTGCCATTGCACTCTAACCTGGGGCACGGAGCAGACTCTTAAAAAAAAAAAAATTCTGGAGGAAGAACTGGGGTTAACTAGACAAGGGGCAGGACTGGAGGGGAGGAAAGGACACAGATGAGACCCTACTGCGAAGGCCTGTGTCTTACCATTGCTGAAATACCCTATGGCAGAAGCAGCTAGCCTTAGACAACAGTTCATTCATTCAGTGACAGGCAATGGGGGTAAGTCTCTATCTTCGAGGATGGGATGATGGAGCAGGGAGACAATAAACGATTAATAAACATGTTATAAGTTGGTTAAGTTGGGGGGGTCGGGGGGGGCAGAAAGAAGCAATGAGGGACGGTTGGGGTTAGCAGTGTGGGTTGTTTAGTAATAATGGGGTGATCTGGGAGGACTCATCTGAAGATAAGTAAGGGATCTCAGCAAAGCAGGACCGCACCCTCCGGCCCGGTATTTAAACGAATTTGGTTTTTAAAGAAGAATCCAAGGGTTGGAGCTGGGCCCGCGGTGGCTCACGCCTGTAATTCTAGCCCTTCGGGAAGCCGAGGTGGGCGTAGTTCGAGACCAGCCTGGTCAACATGGCGAGACCCCGTCTCTGCAAAAAATACAAAAATTAGCCGGGCGTCGTGGCGGCGCACGCCTGTGGTCCCAGCTACTTGGAAGGCTGAGGTGGGCGGATCGCTTGGGCGCCGGGGATGTTGAGGCTGCTGTGATCAGAGATTGCACTGTTGCACTCCAGCCTGGGTGACAGAGTGAGACCCTGTCTCAAAAATAAATAAATAAATAAATAAATAAATAAATAGAATATGCCGGGCTCACGCCTGTAATCCCAGTACTTTGGGAGGCCAAGGTGTGTGTATCACTTGAGGTCAGGAGTTTGAGACCATCCAGCCTGATCAACATGGTGAAACCCAGTCTCTACTAAAAAAACACAGGCGTGGTGGTGCACGCCTGTAATCCCAGCTACTTGGGAGGCTGAGGCAGGAGAATCACTTGAACCTGGGAAGTGGAGGTTGCAGTAAGCCAAGATCGCGCCATTGCACTCCTGTCTGGGCAACAAGAGCGAAACTCCGTCTTAAAGAAAAGAATAATAAAAATTAAAAAAAATAAAAAATAAAAAGAATCCAAGCGACAGGAGTTGTCTTGCTATGGGGCCGGCCGGATGGGCTCTCGGGGTAGTTTAGGGGAGTCGCGCTGCGCTACCAGCCCGCGCCTCAGGTTCACGACCCAGCGGCAACATGGGCACGCATAAGCGCGTCATCTATGGGAAAGCGCTCAGGACGGCCAGAGACGCCACAACGGAGCGGTCACCTCGTGAAGGAGGCTTCCGTGAAGAGTGGGTGTCGAGACTCACGCTGAAGAGGAAAAAGGGCCTAGAGGCTGCACAGATGAAGTCGCCAGGAGGGACGAAACGGAGATCGAGTAGCGGCCGGACCCCCGGGCAGGGACGCTGTGACTCTGTGCTGTAGGAGTGGAACCCAGACAGGAGCCGAGGAGGAAACGACGTGCTTCAGTGGACCTTTAGGACTGCGGGGGTTAGGGACACAGGTTCACGGGAATTGTCTGGAAGGGCGTGGCCGCAGGAAGGGCCTCCTCAGCCAGGCGCAGGCGCGCTACAGGGCGGGAGGGGGAGGAGCCTTACTCGCGGATGCGCCCCGCCCCGCGAACAAATATTTGACATTCCGGGCTTATCGGGAGGCGGGGCCCGAGGAGCAACGTTCTCCCTTCCCCCCGCGCCTGATTTGCTTACCGTTTCGGGGGGAGGAGACACATGGGCCAGTGCCTGGGTGGGCGGTCCGGAGATGGGCAGCCGCGCACCGAGGCCCGCCTCCACCTGTAAGGAAAGTAAAGTGCTAGTGGCTCGAACCTGCCAGGCGAAGGATGCACTTTCCTTTCTCTCCCTGTCGCCGTGTCCGGGCGGGAGTCATTTCCGTCCCAGGCGCCTGTTTCTTTAGCTGCCAAGTGGAGCTACGCTGAGCTCTCTAGCCCCGGGCCTCGCCCCTTCCCCGGGCATGAGCTCTGGGGATGCGCCCGGGTGCTCCGCTCTCTCCATTGTCCGGGGGCGGAGACGCAGCACCCTCCTTGTCCAAAAGCGCGTGGCGCGGCTCCCGTCTCAGTCTCGAGTCGGGCTAGGCAACCGCGTGACTCTGTTCCCGCCAGGCTGGAGCCCCCTCCTTCCTGCTGGATTATTCAGTTTCTCAGTCACTTATTCAGTTTCTCAGTCACCTCCCTGGGAGAGTTTGGGAAAGTAAGGAACGGCCGGGAAACGCACTATAAAGGAGCCTCACCAAGCTCCACTGGGCGAAGGGGGCACTGGGAGCCCCCAACGCCGGACTGTCAATTGGGCTGTAGGTGCGGGATGGAAAAGGGAGGATCCGCAGCCCGCACGCGCGCGCACACGCTCAACGCTAGCTCCCCCATCAGCCAGAGCGCTCGCAATCTCCAGGCAGCTTCTCCATAGTCGAGAAAGGGACGAAAGCAGGCAGGCCCCCACACGTGGGGGTTCCGAGGCTCCAGGCCCCTTCTACCCCTCTCGGCCTTGTCTAGGGTGCAGCTTTCTGGGGTTGGGGGGGTTCCTTTCCCCAGCATTGAGGCCTGCTCACTTCCAGCCCACAACGACCGCGCTCTGGCACTTCTCAGTGCCAGGCTACCGCTCGGCCCTAGCGTCTGCATGGACAAACCCTTACCTGTGATCCCTGGTGACCACCCCACAGCTCTAACAACCCTTATGTTCCCGCCGCCCTCCCCTTTCCCAGCTGACTTCTGGTGATCCCCCCACAGGGTGATACCCGGCAACTCTCACCGCCCCCTTGACCCTTTGACTTCCATCAACCCCAGACCTGCCGTGGTGACCCCCACAGCCCCTAGACTGCCTCCTGGCGCCTTCCATAGGTCCTGTGTGACTCTCTCGGAGTAGAGAAGGCCTCTTGCATGGTCCTTTGCAGAGGCCTGACGGCCCCCGGGGAAGAGTGGGGGGAGAGCGAAGAACGGGTTAGCCCCAAGAATCAGGCAGGACCAGCCCTAGAAGTAGGAATCCGAATCCTGAGCGTGCACCCAGACGGGGATTATGAGTTCTTGCGTCCTGGGCCGGGTTGTGGCGGCCCTCCCACAAGGTTCCCGGGGCCGCCCCGGTCACGTGGCAGGCGGGGCAGGCAGGTAACTAGCCTGGAGACGGCTTGGGCCGGTAGCCGCCCCGCCCCGCGGGGCGCCACGGGCGGGTCTCGGCAGCGCCCACTGAGCCAGCCGGGCCGCAGGTGCCGCCCCCGACACACGGTGTCCCGCCCAAGCTGATCCGCGTCTGCCGTCGGTCGGTGCCTGCGTGCGCCTCGTCGGTCCGCGTGTGTCTGGCCGAGCGCCGCCTTCCTCTGCGGCCATGACTCCGCCGCCGCCCCCGCCCCCAGGCCCTGACCCTGGGGCCGACCCCGCCGCAGACCCCTGCCCCTGTCCCGGATCACTGGTCGTCCTGTTCGGGGCTACGGCGGGTGCGCTGGGACGGGACCTGGGCTCGGATGAGACCGACTTAATCCTCCTAGTCTGGCAAGTGGTTGAGCCGCGGAGCCGCCAGGTAGGGTGGAAAGGAGGCGGTGAGGTCCCCAGGGAGCTTCCGGGGTCGAGGGGCGCGGCTGATCGGTTTTCCCCGCCGCTCACAGGTGGGGACGCTGCACAAATCTCTGGTTCGCGCCGAGGCGGCCGCACTGAGTACGCAATGCCGCGAGGCTAGCGGCCTGAGCGCCGACAGCCTGGCGCGGGCAGAGCCGCTGGACAAGGTGCTGCAGCAGGTGAGCGCCGGGGTGGGTGGCGGCACGGCCTGGCCGTGAGGAGATTTCTGGACAGGAGAGGCTGCCGGAGGCTAGGCCTGGCGTGCCGCAACCAACCGGCCCGGGCGGCAGGACGGGGTCTTGTTTGAAACTTTGAGCGACTCTCGCGTGTGCGTGTCCCTTTCATCTGCCCGTGCCGGCCATTCCCCTGGGCGCCTTACTTTTCAACCATTGCAGGAACCTACTCCTACCGAAGGGATCGGGACGCAGGCTTTGGGATCCATCCCCAGTTCCCGCCCGGGGAGCAAGGCCGAGACGCCTTTGGGAGACCTGCTGGGTCAGGTCTCCCTGAGCCGCAGATCGGAAGCGAAAAGGGTCGAGGGGCCCATATAGGTCACCAGTCCTTGCCGCCCGCGTCTTCGGCCCGCTTGGGAGCCGCTGGAGTGGAGGCGTAGGGCGGTGTCGGCCCTAGAGGTAGACGCCGCCAGGTGTAAACTGCTCGTCTAGGCCTGTCCCGGCCGGCTGGCCAGGCGTGGGCGCTGTCCCGGCCTGGCCTGGGGGACTATCTGCCTGCTGAGTGCAAAGGCCTGGGGTGCTTCCTGCCCTAGCTGAAGTGGGAGGTGGTTTCCATTGCTGTTTTCTTTTCCTTATCTTCACTACGTCGCTCACTCTGTGTCTGACTCTTGAGTGTAATAGTCTAAGTCCTTTATACGCACACATTCTTTCATCTTCCAACAACTCTTGTGGTTCCTGATGAGGAGGCACCACGATGATGATTCTTGTCTGTTCCAGAAGGGCTCTGGGCCCTTCACTTGGGGAGTTTGCTGGAGGAGAGCTGGGTTGCCTTGCTCTGTCAGCCTAAGGTTGTAAAGTTTCACAGAATTGGCAGGGAGGGTCCGTGGGTCAGTGATTAGTGCTTATACTTCTCCAGCCAGGATGGAGGCTGGGGGAGGGCTGGGCAGCCTCAGGAGTGCCACCCCCTCTATGAGCAAACAGCTCAGTGCCAGCCGGTCGATAGGGTGTGGGTCAAAGCTCATGCTGCCCCTGATGTCCAAGTGTAGAGCTCTGTCCTTGGAGTTTCTCTGCCCCTCGGTTGGTCAGACCTGGAGGCGGGGCTGCCATTGACCATGAGCCTTCTGGGCCTCAGGCAGGACTGGGCCTCCCCCACCTGTCTGAGGGTGGTGCCTGGTCAGAGACAGGTTTAACCTGCTTTGCTCCGCCTCTTCCCACCTGTTTGTCCCACTCCAGGTGTTTGCTCTGGCCCCACTCCAAACTCCTGGAGTGTGTGTGTTGAGGGCTTGGGTTATGTGTGATTGCCCTCATTTGGCCTGGAGGAGGTGACAGTGGACTGGAACAAGGTTGGGGGGTGAGGGGAAGGGACATAGGGCTAGGCTCAACAGGTGTGGCCTCTTCTTCCCAGGCAGGATAGGGTTGAACATCTGACTGAACCAGCTTTGCAGCCTGCCTCCTTCCTCCTCCTACCCTCACTTCCTGCCTGCCCAGCTGTGAATCTGTGTGTTTCTCTCTCCCCACTCCCTATCCCCAGTTCTCACAGCTGGTGAATGGGGATGTGGCTCTGCTGGGCGGAGGCCCGTACATGCTCTGCACTGATGGGCAGCAGCTATTGCGACAGGTCCTGCACCCTGAGGCCTCCAGGAAGGTATGCCCCTGAAGGAAAACCGGGCAGGGGGGGCAGGGTCAGTAAGGGTCCCAGGACCCCTGTTGTCCTGAGGGTGGGCAGGGCACTCATCCCCAATCCTATGTGCCCCTAGAACCTGGTGCTCCCTGACACATTCTTCTCCTTCTACGACCTCCGAAGAGAGTTCCATATGCAACATCCAAGTACCTGCCCTGCCAGGGACCTCACTGTGGCCACCATGGCACAGGGTATCTGTGATCCAGAAGGGTTAGGGTGGACAAGCCACTGTGGGTGCATGTATCTGAGTATGCGCATGCTGGTGGGTGGGTAATATGGACACATGCAAGTCTGCATCATCTGCTAAATCCCTGAGTGTACCTGTGTCTGTGTGTCTGTGCTAGGATGAGTTTGGAATGTGGGTATGTGTCTTATGTCTGGACTGGGGATCTGTAAGTGCACACGTGAACTGGGCCAAAACAGATGTATATGCTGGTCTCCAGCATGTGTCTATGGAGGGGAGTTGGGCCCAGGGGTAAACAGGATTCGTGCTTACGCTGTCTTCACTGTCACTTCTCTGCCCATAGATTTAGGACTGGAGACAGATGCCACAGAGGATGACTTTGGGGTCTGGGAAGTGAAGACAATGGTAGCTGTTATCCTCGATCTACTCAAAGAGTCCAGCAGTAAGTTTTCCCTCACTGCCTGTCACCTGTTCTCAGGGATAACGAATGCCGGCCTATTACTCCTCCCCCCTGTGACCTTCTCTAAGAGACCACAGGGGAAGCCTCTTTGTCATTTCTTCTTTTTCTTTGTGACAGAGCCTTGCTCTGTAGCCTAGGCTAGAGTGCAGTGGTGCAAACTCAGCTCACTGCAACCTCCACTTTCCGAGTTCAAGCTATTCTCCTGCCTCAGCCTCCAGAGTAGCTGGGATTACAGGTGCTCGCCACCACGCCTGGCTAATTTTTGTATTTTTAGTCGAGACTGGGTTTCACCGTGTTGGCCAGGCTGGTCTCGAACTCCTGACCGCAAATGATCCACCCACCTTGACCTCCCAAAGTGCTGGGATTATAGGCCTGAGCCACTGCGCTCAGCCTGTCATTTCTTCATCTCCCTCAACTGTCCTCTTTTTGCAGAACTTGGTGGGGAGACCCCTCTCCAGCAGACCCTGCTGACCCCCACACCATCTTTTCTCAGGTCAATTGTTTTCGAAGCCTGAGGTGATAAAGCAGAAATATGAGACGGGCCCTTGGTGAGTGTGGGAGCAGGGACTGGGGGGTGACAACAGCTGGATAACTCTGACAGCAATGTGCCCTGCCCCTACAGCAGCAAGGCAGATGTGGTGGACAGTGAGACTGTGGTACGGGCTCGTGGGTTGCCCTGGCAGTCATCAGACCAGGACGTGGCTCGATTCTTCAAAGGGCTCAACGTGGCCAGGTGGGTGTGGTGGGGTGGGTGGGCCCAACTGGACAGGCCTACCCAGGAGGCACTAACAGCACTGGCTCCACAGGGGTGGTGTAGCACTCTGCCTCAACGCCCAGGGCCGCAGAAATGGTGAGGCCCTCATCCGCTTTGTGGACAGCGAGCAGCGGGACCTAGCGCTGCAGAGACACAAGCATCACATGGGCGTCCGCTATATTGAGGTGGGGCTTTGGGCTGGGAGTGGAGCAGGGCCAATCTGAGCCAGGCCTGAGACCCACGGGCTGCTGCTCTCTGTACCCACAGGTGTATAAGGCGACAGGGGAGGAGTTTGTAAAGATCGCAGGGGGTGAGTATACCCCAAACAGGGCCTGGCTCCCCTGGTCCTTGATCCATATCTCACTTCCCCACCACCCCCTTGCCTGCCTGCTCCCCTGCATGGGTGAGTGTCTGAAGGGGCACGAGTGAAGTCAGCAGGTGACTCCCATGTCCCCCACACAGGCACATCACTAGAGGTGGCTCGTTTCTTGTCACGGGAAGACCAAGTGATCCTGCGGCTGCGGGGACTGCCCTTCTCGGCTGGGCCAATGGATGTGCTAGGCTTCCTGGGGCCAGAGTGCCCAGTGACTGGGGGTGCTGAGGGGCTGCTCTTTGTGCGCCACCCTGACGGCCGGCCGACTGGTGATGCCTTCGCCCTCTTTGCTTGTGAGGAGCTGGCACAGGCTGCACTGCGCAGGCACAAGGGCATGCTGGGTAAGCGATACATTGAACTCTTCCGGAGCACTGCAGCCGAGGTGCAGCAGGTGAGCACCCAGGGCTTTCCACCCCTAGAAGTACTGTTACTCCAGGGTGGCCCTCTGTGCCCCCACCCTACTTGGCATGACCAGCCTGTTGCTGCCTTCCTTACTAGGTCTTGAACCGCTATGCATCTGGCCCACTCCTTCCCACACTGACTGCCCCACTGCTGCCCATCCCCTTCCCACTGGCACCTGGGACTGGGAGGGACTGTGTACGCCTCCGAGGCCTGCCCTACACAGCCACCATTGAAGACATCCTGAGCTTTCTGGGGGAGGCAGCAGCTGACATCCGGCCCCATGGTGTGCACATGGTGCTCAACCAGCAGGTGAGGCCACTGCTTGGTAGGGGGAACACATCAATAGGAAGGGGTGTGTGTTAGGGGTAAGGTACTCTTACACATGACAAACTGCTCACAAGATGGTGTGCACAGGGCCGGCCATCGGGCGATGCCTTCATCCAGATGACATCAGCAGAGCGAGCCCTAGCTACTGCTCAGCGTTGCCATAAGAAGGTGATGAAGGAACGCTACGTGGAGGTGGTCCCCTGTTCCACAGAGGAGATGAGCCGTGTGCTGATGGGGGGCACCTTGGGCCGCAGTGGCATGTCCCCTCCGCCCTGCAAGCTGCCCTGTGAGTGCCCTAGGGGCTAGGGAAGAAGGAGGCCTGTGGGAGTCAGGCTGTTGTAAGCCCCTACTACTTTGTATAGCGGGAACTCCTTTCTGGCTGCCCCACCCAGGGCAGTGCTAGGCTCCGTGCACATGCACTTCCTCCTTCTGTCTCTAGGCCTCTCACCACCTACCTACGCCACCTTCCAAGCCACCCCAACACTCATTCCCACGGAGACGGCAGCTCTATACCCCTCTTCAGCACTGCTCCCAGCTGCCAGGGTACCTGCTGCCCCCACCCCTGTTGCCTACTATCCAGGGCCAGCCACTCAACTCTACCTGAACTACACAGCCTACTACCCAAGGTACCCTGCAGCTAAGAGAACACCACAGTCCCGCTCCCTGTGCCAATCTGGGGAAGGGTCACGATCCCCTTTTTGGACTAGATGACAAGGGAGTAAGGTGGGAGCTGGCTAACGCCATCTACAAAACAGATCGGAGATGACTCTGTAGAAGCTGGGGCTTCAGGGAGGAGGAATTGAACTAATCACAAGGCAGAAGCAAGGGAGGAGGGAAACAGGACTCGGTCTAGGCCACATGTGGCATGCATGACTAAACCTTGTCTCTCCCAACCTAGCCCCCCAGTCTCCCCCACCACTGTGGGCTACCTCACCACACCCACTGCTGCCCTGGCCTCTGCTCCCACCTCAGTGTTGTCCCAGCCAGGAGCTTTGGTCCGCATGCAGGGTATCCCATACACAGCTGGTATGAAGGATCTGCTTAGCGTCTTCCAGGCCTACCAGGTGAGATTGTGTGGCTGGAGGGCCTGGCGGGTCTGGCTGAGCTCTTTGCCCTAAATCTACATCCCTTCTGTAGCTACCTGCTGATGACTACACCAGTCTGATGCCTGTTGGTGACCCACCTCGCACTGTGTTACAAGCCCCCAAGGAATGGGTGTGTTTGTAGGAGAGAAAGCCAGGAGGTAAGAGCCAGCTGATATCCTCAGTGAACATGTCTCTCCTGCATCCAGAAGACCAGCACCCTCAACCTGGTAGCTTCTTTCTGGCTTGTCAAAGCTCTCAGAAGGTACCTAGAGGAGCCCAAGCCCCACCCTCCACTTATTCTTCTGCCTGTTTCCCCCAAAGACAATGGCTGAACCCTGCATGCAGGGCTAGGGGTGGAATGGGGCTAACCGGCTCCTGATGGCCTGAGCCAGGCATCTTGACTGGCACCTGGAGAGCCCTTTAGTGTGTCCTGGCTGTGGCCCATGCCAACAGATATGGTGGGGCTGATAGGTCCACGGCAGACTTGCTTTCTTTTTTAAAATGGAAGCTCTGGTACCTTCAATGTATGATTCCTGGGAGAATCAAGGGTCCATCTGAGCCTCTGAGTAAAGATCCCAATGTTCCACCTCCCCCTGTCCCTCTGGTGGGGGATAAGGAGGCAGAGAGAGCCAGCCCTACCCTCAGAATATCTGGACCTCAGAGACCATGTTGTGCCAGGGATGGTCCCACCTAAAGATGCTAGCCCCTCTCCAGGTGGGCATAAGGAGTAACAGATGGCAAAACCACGATCTATTTTGATGGACTGTGCTGCAGTATCACCAGAAGACATTAGGGGGCAGGAGGCCCCCACACTAAAACTCAGGCTTGACTTTTAAAGGGGACTTTGCCAACTTTTCTTGTATGCCTTCGGAAAGCCCGTTGCCCTGAACCCAGCAGACACTGTGGAATGTCCTTTGCACGCATTAAATGGTACAGAACTGAAGCCTCGGAAGCAATTTGGAACTCGATTTTCTCTTCCTTAAATGAAAAGTTATTAACCAAATGGACTTTTTAAAAGCCACAGGACCCTTAACTTTGCCCCAAAGTGAGGAGTTCCACACCAACCCCAGGCAGAGGAACACTCAGACAGATTAAGGAGACTGTTGACCTGTCATTGTTTATTATTTCAGCACTAAAACTGAGGAGCCTCAACTGCTGGCTCTTCTTCCCTTTGTATTTGTGTAAGGAGCACCGCACTCCCATAAAAGGTTTTAAAATACAAAATGTACAAGAACACACAATTCCAAGTGCTGTAAACATAACTGAGAACCAGTTCCTTTACTAAACATCCATTTTATAAATCACAAGGTTTCAATTTGAGCCCATCTGAGCCTTAAAGATCCATTCTGAATACCAAAGACAAGGCTTCACAGCCAGGCCCAGAAGAGGTCTGGTGATAATGGCTGGCCCTGGGTGGGGATAGTTTACACCTGGGCAGCAGCACCACACATGAACCCGAAGACATGTTCCTTTTAAAGCTGTTTTCAGCCATGTTTCTCTGTGCATCTCCAGTAAGCAGAAGGCTACTCATTCCATTCCTCAACCCAAGAGCTAGCACAGTTAGAGTAGGAGGGGGTGCATACTAGCACGTGCCCAGTTGCTCAGTGCTGCTACTATAAATTGATTTGCATAGTCCAATGGATGTGTGCTTTAACACCACTAAGTTGCACAAAAATTTAAGTCTTTATCTACAAAGCCAAAAAATATTGACTCTTAACACCAAAGCTTTTACAAAGCTGATATAAAAATGCTTACATAATATACAAAGCTCTATTTTAAAATTTAATGTTTATTTTAAATAGGAAAGCATTTCTAGTGCTACAGGCATCAAGGTATTTAGAAGGCATCAAAATTTGGTGCATAGCAACTCTGGATCATAGAGGCTTTTAATTCTTGAGGGCAGCAAAGCAGCCCCCAAAGGGTATTGCAAGGGGAACTCTTGCAATAATCCCATGTGAGGCAGCTACACCAGGGGCAAAAGGGTAGAGGCAAGTCTGGCCATTTCTCTGGAATGTCAATCGAGAGGCCAACTTCTTGCCCCTCCAAAGGAAGCTGTGGGCTTCCAACCACAGGCCCAGAAGCAAATCTCACTATCCACATTCTGTGACACAACTCACTTTTCAAGAAAATTTGAAACCACCCAGCTCCAGGAGGGGCCACAGTGATCTGCTGAAGGACAGACCTTTTTCTCTAACTTTAGGGGAGAAATCTGAAATATATTTTTGTTTTTTTTTTAAAGACCATACTTCCTCATCCTGAGTCAACAGCTCCAACCCTACTGACAACAGGTGGTGGGCAATAGGCCAGCTCCCTTTCCCAGGCCTGAATTGGCCTCAGTAGAGAGAGTCCTGGCATCAAGGGCCTGCAGTCTCCTGGAATAACAGCATCAGGCCTTCAACCAGCACACTGTCTCACATATAGGCACTCAAAAAATCTGCTTCCTGAATCAGTGGAAGTATATTATTTCATTTGAAAGCATACTGCAAACTTCAGAGGCTCTGTAATAGGCCCAGGAACAGGTAAAAGATCCCATTAGGGAGAGGGGTAAGGGCAGGTTTTTTTTTTTAAAGTACCCAACTTGGGTACCTCCTTTGGTAGACAGCAGGCTGCAGTTTCTGCTGGGCCCTGCCTTGGACACCAGTCTCACCAGCAGCAGCACCAGGGTGTCTTTGGTGTGGAGGGTCAGGTTATCACTTCTGGATGTGCTCAGAGCCTTCTGGGGAAAAGGCTGGTTTTTAGATCATACAGACAGGACAGGGTAGGTCAGAATCATTTTGGGCTATAAACAGAATGGCAGATAAGCCTTCCATGCTAGTGTGACTCTTAAAACCTTCACATCTGGAGTCCTCTATTTTCTCTGCCCATGCTGATGTACAGCTCACCTGTGCTTTAGCTCTGCACACAGCCTGGCCTCTAGAGAAGAGTTAGAACTGCGAAGCTGCCTAAACCACCGTGAGACTGACTTCAAAGGTCACAGAACAGCCAAAGGCAGATGCTCCTGTTTGGAAAAGGTTCTAGGACCAGATGACACAAATAGAAAGAGCACTGAACAGCTTACTAGTTTTTATCATGGCAAGAAATGAAAGTGACCAAGCTAAAACCCCACCATTCAGAGTCACCTTAAATGTAGCCATGTAACCCAGGGTCCTGAGGGAAAAAGCAATTTCAACATGGAGCCAGTATGGAGAGATTGCAAGATTACCTAGAAAGTTACCAAAAGGCTATGCTCTGGAATGTCTTTTTATATTCCAACACTTCAATGATGGAATGGTCTCTTCTCATTTTATCTAACAACAGTTTAGTTTTATAAAGAGGTATGAGCTACATTTGGCTTTATTTCCTCTAAATCTATGAAAATCTTTAGGACACATGCTGACTTTCTGAGGCATAGGTGTGGGCTTGGGATTTTTTTCTTTTTCTTCTTTTTTTTTTTTTTTTTTGCTTCTGGAAGGTCTTATCAAAAGTTCCTATTTTAAAAATTTATCATAAAAACTAAAGGGCCCTTCAAATGACCATAAAGCAGTACAAATCACCAATCCTCTCTTAAGTAGCCAGGTGACCTGCAAAAGCAGCACCTCGGAAACAAGAGCCTGCTGCATTCACACTCAAAGCACCCATCACGTAAAAGTATCCTAGTTAAATATAAAAAGCAAAGCTCGTTTCTCCAAAGCTCAAACAGCCTATGCTGCTCCTGTTCTTTTACAAAATCTACCCAAGGCCTGAGGTGGAGGAACGCTGCTTTCCCCACAAATGGTGAGTCCCACTCCTGGTGCCAGACCTGAAGGCTGCAGAGTTGGAAACCCAAGGTCCAAGGAGAGAAACATGCTGAGAAGTTGGTGGTGGACACAAGGCTGCAGTGAGCACTGTTAGAGTCCATCAGATCTTCCTAAATCCAGGGACTCAGGACTCGGGAGGGGAGCCTGCCTGCTCACCCCTGCTCCTTGGGAAACAGAAATCTGGGACATGTCTCTCCCAATTATCTCGTTCACTGAAAAACAAGAAAAGGGAGAGTGATTAGTGACCTCTGAGTGACTAGCCTTATGATGTGAAGTGCTGAGCTCTACCTCAGACATTTTCCTTCCCATGGCTTTCTGTAACGATAAAGGCAGTATCTGAAGCCTGCTCCTGAGCTAAGTGGCATTACAGATGGAAACATCACTCCACAAACTGCTCTGGACCTCTTTTTCTCTCCCTCTCATTCAGTTCATTTTGGGTTGGGAAGGGGGCTTACCCTCACTCTAAAGGTACTTTTAAACAAGTATTCACCTTACTCTAACTTTTCTTTAATTCATATCTCTTCGAGAAAGTTTTTATTTTCTACAATGCCACCTCCTATATAAATGGAATGAAAATAAATGCTTTGGTCAGAATAAACCACTGTGATGTGGGGGTGATTTTGCTACTCTATCCTAATACAAGCACTCTTTATTATGTGGGGGCATTTCTGTTGTTTGTGATCTTTTCTGATTGGAGGCTCTAGCTTTTCTGTTAATTTCTCTGATGTTCCAAGCACCTCAGGGAGGTACAGTGCTCTGTGAGGTCCAGAGCAAAGAATTTCCATCTTATGGAACTAACATAGAAGGGAACATCCCAAATCCCCCCAATAAGAAACTTTAGTTCTCATATCATTTCATTCCTTGCCTTATCAACTAAAGTCTATGCTAATTCCACTCCTAGGCATATATACAAGAGAAGTGAAAACATATGTCCACAATAAAAACTTTCAAATGTTCACAGCAGCATTATTAATAATAGCCAAAAAGTGGAAACAATCCAAATGTCTACCAAGTGATGAATGGATAAACGGTAAGTTGTCTCTATCCATAAAATGGAATATCGGCCTTGAAATGTAATGAAGTTCTGATATATGCTTCAGCCTTGAAAACAGTCTGCTAAGTCAAAGAGGCCAGATACGAAAGGTCATATATGATTCCATTTATATGAAATGTCCAGAACAGGCCAATCCATAGAGACAGAAAACAGATTACAGGTTGTGGAGAGGGAGAAACGGGGAGTGATTACTAATGGGTATGGAGTTTCTTTTCAGAGTAATGAAAATGGAGTTATAAAATTAGATACAAGTAGCCAGGTGCAGTGGCTCATGCCTGTAATCCCAGCACTTTGGGAGGCTGAGGCGGGCGGGTCACCTGAGGTCGGGAGTTTGAGACCAGCCTGACCAAAATGGAGAAACCCCGTCTCTACTAAAAATACAAAATTAGCCGGGTGTAGTGATGCATGCCTGTAATCCCAGCTACTTGGGAGGGTGAGGCAGGAGAATCGCTTGAACCCGGGAGGTGGAGGTTGCAGTGAGCCGAGACTGCACCATGCACTGCAGTCTGGGAAACAAGAGCGAGACTCCATCTCAAAAAATAAATAAATAAAAATAAATAAAAATAGATACTAGTAATAGTTGCAAAACTCTGACTATACTAAAAACCACTCAGTTGTATACTTTTAAGGATAAATTTTTTTTTCGTTTTTGAGACGGAGTCTCGAACTGTCGCCTGGACTGGAGTGCAGTAACGTGATCTCAGCTCACTGCAACCTCCGCCTCCTGGGTTCAAGTGATTCTCCTGTCTCAGCCTCCTAAGTAGCTGGGATTACAGGTGCCCACCACCACGCTCAGCTAACATTTTTGTATTTTTAGTAGAGAACGGGTTTCACTATGTTGGCCAGGCTGGTCTCAAACTCCTGACCTCGTGATCCACCCACCTCAGGCTCCCAAAGTGCTGGGATTACAGGTGTGAGCCACTGCACCCAGCCTTTAAGGACAAATTTTATGGTATGTGAATTATATCTCGTTACAGCTGTTATAAACAAAAATAGACCAAAACAAAAAGTTTTCTATACTTAGAATTTGATGTGATCATAGAGCAAAGAAACACTAACAAACATTTAAAAAATCTTGCAAGTATTAACATCTAATCTTTTCTAGTTTACCACAGTTAAGAACAAAAATTTCTCAAACTCATATGGTTATAAGGAGAAGGGAATTAATATTTACTAATTCAGTTGCTTGAACCCAGGATGTGGAGGTTGCAGTGAGCCAAGATTGTGCCACTGCAGTCCAGCCTGGGTGACAGAGCAAGACTCCATCTCAAAAAAAAAAAAAAAAAAAGGCCGGCGCAGTGGCTCATGCCTGTAATCCCAGCACTCTGAGAGGCCGAGGAGGGCAGATCACCTGAGGTCAGAAGTTCAAGACCAGCCTGGCCATGGTGAAACCCCGTCTCTACTTAAAATACAAAAAATTAGCTGGGTGTGGTGGTACGCGCCTGTAATCCCAGTTACTCAGGAGGCTGAAGCAGGAGAATTGTTTGAACCTGGGAGGCAGAGGTTGCAGTGAGCCGAGATCATGCCATTGCACTCCAGACTGGGGGACAAGAGCGAAACTTTGCCTCAAAACAAAAACAAAAACAAAAACACTACTAATTCAGGACGGGCGTGGTAGCTCACACCTGTAATCCCAGCACTTTGGGAGGCCGAGGCGGGTGGATCACCTGAGGTCAGGAGTTCGAGACTAGCCTGGCCAACACGGTGAAATCCCATCTCTATTAAAAATACCAAAAAGTTAGCCGGGTGTAGTGATGCACACCTGTAGTCCCAGCTACTTGGGAGGCTGAGGCAGAAGAATTGCTTGAACCCAGGAGGTGGAGGTTGCAGTGAGCCAAGATGGCGCCATTGTACTCCAGCTTGGGAAACAAGAGAGAAACTCTGTCTAAAAAAAAAAAAATATATATATATATGTGTGTGTGTGTGTGTACTGAATGTAGTTAGTACTGAATGTAGAACAGTAAAGTAGGGACTAGAAGCCAAATACATATATATATTTACTAATTCCACAAATATTTACTGAGCATTTATAGTTTAGGTTTTACAACTGAAATTAAATCTTATTTCAGTTAATCTTCACAATACTTTAAATATTATCTCACTTTACAGATGAATTAACTGAGGCTTTGACAGGTCACATAATTTGCCTTAAAGTTACATGCTCGTGGAATCAGCCTCAAAATACCAGTTGCGTTCTTAGAAGTCAAAATGTAGAGATGGAAGGAAATGACTGAGATAAAGAAAATGCAAAGGAGCTGGGTAAAATGTGGTGATCCTAGTGGGAGAGAGAGCAAGTGTGATGGTAAGGAGATAAAAGAAGTGGTGATTTACCACCACTAAAGTTTTGAGACTAAAAGAGAAAACAATGGTGCAGTCACAACAGGGAAGGGGGAGTTCAGAGGAGGAAGGTGGTAGGTTAGGTCTGGAATTGGAAATTAGAAACCCCAAATGGAAAAATCAGTGGGCATGGGGCTACAATCAATGGTCAGAGCAAGAAGAGATTTAGGTATATTCATACTCACTAGAGACCTAGAAGCATGGGGGAAATTTTGCACAGAAGTTATATCACTGAAAAGCAGAGGCTGATAATAATAAGTGGGAGTAGTATCATTGTGCTCTGATGAGAAGATAGGACCTGGGAAGGCAAATATGTGAGTAGAGGAGTGGCCTAGAAATTAGGTTTGGTTTGAATTCAGGCTCTGCCACTAACTTCATGTTGTGTCCTTGGACAAATTATTTCATATATCTAAAACACCCTTTATTTGTACTATGACAGTGTTGGATTAGTACGATGTCTTTTAGCTGCAGTAGTCAACAGTTTTATGTCAGTAGACAATTTTCAAGTGGCAGTACTCAAAGGTATGCAGAGAAATAAAGGATGAAGGCTGGGTGCAGTGGCTCACTCCTGTAAACCCAGCACTCTGGGAGGCCGAGGCGGGTTGATCACAAGGTCAGGAGTTCAAGACCAGCCTGGCCAAGATGGTGAAACCCCCGCCTCTACTAAAAATACAAAAATTAGCTGGGCATGGTGGCAGGCGAGTGTAATCCCAGCTACTCGGGAGGCTGAGGCAGGAGAATCGCTTGAACCTGGGGGACGGAGGTTGCAGTGAGCCAAGATTGCACCACTGCACTCCAGCCTGGACAACAGAGTAAGACTCTCAAAAAAAAAAAAAAAAAAAAAAAAAGCTTTGGCTTGGCTGTGGTTAGTACTGAATGTAGAATAGTAAAGAAGTAGGGACTTGAAGCCAAAGGACTCTACAAAACAGTGAAGATTAATCAATACTGGTGAGCTAATAATCACTAAGTGATAAGCCTTTCTTTTTTTTTTTTTTACAGGCTCCTGTCACCACGCCTGGCTAATTTTTTGTATTTTTAGTAGAGACTGGGTTTCACCGTGTTAGCCAGGATGGTCTCGATCTCCTGACCTCGTGATCCACCTGCCTCAGCCTCCCAAAGTGCTGGGATTACAGGTGTGAGCCTCTGCGCCCGGCCAGCGATAAGCAATTTTTTTTTTTTTTTTTTTTTTGAGACGGAGTCTGGCTCTGTCACCCAGGCTGGAGTGCAGTGGCCGGATCTCAGCTCACTGCAAGCTCCTCCTCCTGGGTTTACGCCATTCTCCTGCCTCAGCCTCCCGAATAGCTGGGACTACAGGCGCTCGCCACCTCGCCCGGCTAGTTTTTTGTATTTTTTTTTTAGTAGAGACTGGGTTTCACCGTGTTAGCCAGGATGGTCTCGATCTCCTGACCTCGTGATCCGCCCGTCTCGGCCTCCCAAAGTGCTAGGATTACAGGCTTGAGTCACCGCGCCTGGCCGATAAGCAATTTTTTAAGATACAGATTGATAAAGTACTTTGTCAGTTTTTTTTTTTTTTTTTTTTGAGATAGAGTCTTCCTCTGTCGCCCAGGCTAGAATGCAGTAGCACAATCTTGGCTCACTGCAACCTCTGTCTCCCGGGTTCATCTCCTGCCTCAGCCTCCAGAGTAGCTGGGATTACAGGTGCCCACCATCACACCTGGCTAATTTTTCTATTTTTAGTAGAGACAGGGTGTCACCATCTTGGCCAGGCTGGTCTCTAACTCCTGACCTCATGATCCACCTGCCTCAGCCTCCCGAAGTGCTGGGATTACAGGTGTGAGCCACCGCGCCCGGTGTTTTATTTTTTGTTTTTTAAGAGACAGGGTCTCGCTCTGTTACCCAGACTGGAGCGCAGTGGTGCAATCATAGCTCAAACTCGAACTCCTGGGCTCAAGCCATCCTCCCACCTCAGCCTCCCAAGTATTCGGTTGGTACAAAAGTAACTGTGGTTTTTGGCATTACTTCTAATGGCAAGAACCGTGATTACTTCTGCACCAACCTAATAGCTGGGACTGTAGGCACACACCACCACACCTGGCTGATTTTTAAATTTTTTTTGTAGAGATAGGGTCTTGCTATTTTGCCAAAGCTGATCTGTAACTCCTGGCCTCAAGCAATCCTCCCACAGTGCTGGGAATACAGGTGTGAGCCATTGTGCCTGACCTGTCGGATAATATTTAAGTAAATTTGCCAGGCTAGGATTTATTAACCATTCATAATGGATGCTGCAAAGAATAATGGAATATAAACTAAACTTACTCCTGACTTTCTAAAAATAACTCACTAGAATAGCTTCTTTGTAAATGAAAAGTTGTGAGGATGCTTTGCATAGTAATATATTTTTCTCTTCAGTTTCCTCATCAGTACAATGGAGAGGAAAAATACCTCTTATATAGTACACAGAGAAGGAATATAAAGGGAGCATAAGAAGGCAAGGCAGCCCTTGGTACCTGTTATTTCAAGCCACAAAAAATACAAGGAACAGTGTTTTCCACGTAGATTCTGGGGGTTCTACAGGCTAGTCTTGTGCTAAGACGGAGCACAAGGATGGCCCACAAATCTCTGTGCATGACTTCTAACATTCCTCCTCATCATTATGTCTCCCAAATAGGCTATGAGCTCCCAAAAGGCAAGAACCTTGCCACTGAGGAAACATCCATTCCTGATGACTGAATAAATGGACCCTAATTCAATACAATCACTTGGAAGCTATTTAGAACAAGCACAGTGAAAGTTCATTAGGTGGTAGGTAGGAAGGGGACCACAGAATGTTAAAACTAATGCATGTCATTTGATTTTCACAGTGTCTATTTCAGGCAGGGGTTATAGCAGTGGCAAAAAGCCAAATATATAAGCAAGCACCTGGCTCACAATCAAATCATCTTTTCTTATCACTTATCACTTCCAAAGGCGGTAACTTTAAAGATGTTCCAGGCTGCTATGAAAAATACTTTTTACAATTTGTATTTCACTGCTCAAGTTTTAAAACTACAAACTGATTTAAAATGGTGCTTTATCATCAAAAACCACATGATGTGTTTTCTCTCTCTCTTTTTGTTTTTGGCAATAGAGTACTCACTCTGTGGCCCAGGCTGGAGTGCAGGGGGCACAATCACGGCTCACTGCAGCCTTGAATTCCTGGGCTCAGGTGATCTTACCACCTCAGCCTCCTGAGTAGCTGGGCCTATAGGCATGTGCTACCACGCCCATGACTGGCTAATTTTTGGACTTTTTTTTTTTTTCTGCAGAGACGAGGTCTCGCCATGTTGCCCAAGCTAGTCTCAAACTCCTGGGCTCAAGTGATCCTCCCGCCTCAGCCTCCTAAAGTACTAGGATTACAGGCGTGAGCCACTGCACCCAGCTGAGGTGCTGTTCTATGTCTTATAAGAAGTCAATGCTTACATTTTCCTGACGATGAGGGTCCATATCGAGCACTGTCCATCCACTTACCAAGTATACTTACGTAAGGATGAAACCATCATTTTCTAAAATAGGCATGTGGTATTGTTTATAACAGAAGCTTGTTCAATGCTGTGTTATTTCTGCTCCCCCTTATCAAAGCTCTGCTGTTCCCTTGCCTGGTGTGCCTCACCTTACTTAGCTGAAGGAACCTGGAAAGTTCCTGACAGTTTAGGATTTCAAGACTATGTTAAAGTCAGAAGATTTTCCACAAAGTAGCACTCAAGCCGACTATACGCAACCATACATTATACTACAGGATTCACTTATTTATAAATTCACCAGCAGTCAGGAGATTTAAGTTCCAATGGGGCAGACTTTCTCTATCTTGTTTTCCCCTGAATCCCTAGAGCTTACATATATTGAGTACTAAATAAAATTACTTGCCAACTGAATCTTTAATACAATTTGGGGACTTGGAACAATGACAACAAAAATCATGTTCACGTAATTGCTACAGGTGAGCACTGAATATGAATTTTAGGCTAGGGAGTCAGAACTGCAACAAAGTGCTTTCACAGACCTTTAGCAATAACTTGAACCAAGTGTTAATCATGCAAGTCCTCTGCTTTCCTTCTCCCTCACTTCTCCCTCGAGCCGAGGGCTCTGGGTTCAGGCTCTCACCTCTAGATTCTTCAGATATCTTCCTGCTGGGACTGGCCAAAACATAGGTCTCAAATGAAGCAAGTCAAAATTATTAATGGTAAACAAATCTATGATGTAATGTAAATTTAAGTCATTAACAATCTTGATAAGCACAATTTTTAAGTTGTTAAAAATACTGCTTACAATTTAATTTTTCAAGTCATTTTGAATGGATATATGCATGAATTTGCTGATTTATTTAAACCATAATCCAGGCCAGGTGCCATGGCTCATGCCTGTTATCCCAACACTATGGAAAGCCAAGGCAGGAAGACTGTTTGAGGCCAGGAGTTCAAGAATAGCCTGGCCAACAAACAAAGGGACAATTTTTTTCTTTCTTTTTTTCTTTTTTTGAAACAGTCTTGCTCTGTCTCCCAGGCTGGAGTGCAGTGGCATGATCTCGGCTCACTGCAAACTCCACCTCCCGGGTTCACAACATTCTCCTGCCTCAGCCTCCCGAGTAGCTGGAACTATAGGTGCCCACCACAATGCCCGGCTTTTTTTTTTTTTTTTTTTTTTTAGTAGAGACGGGGTTTCACCACGTTAGCCAGGATGGTCTTGATCTCCTGACCTCGTGATCTACCCACCTTAGCCTCCCAAAGTGTTGGGATTGCAGGCGTGAGCCACCCCGCCCGGCCATGACAATTTGCCTTTTTCTTAAAAAAAAAAAAAAAAAGTAAAAATAAACCCTAGTCCACTAGGTATGTTATGTGGCTTCCTATTTTTTCACCAAATTAAGATAAGAGTATAAGGAATTGTTTATGCCCCTAATGTACAATTTTATCATTTTTCTTCCCAATTTTTTTTTGAGATGGAGTCTCACTCTGTCGCCCAGGCTAGAGTGCAGTGGTGTGATCTTGGTTCACTGTAACCTCTGCCTCCCACCCAGCTAATTTTTGTATTTTTGGTAGAAATGGGGTTTCTGCCATGTTGGCCAGACTGGTCTCAAACTCCTGACCTCACGTAATCCGCCCACCTCGGCCTCCCAAAGTGCTGGGATTACAGGCATGAGTCACTGCACCCGGCCCTCATTTTCCTCCCTTTAACGAGCAAAGTGAATTAAAAGCCTAGAACAAGAGTGAACAGTCCTCAATAAGGGTGCTAACAGGTTATGTAGGTCACAGGATCTGGCACACTTTTGGCAGCCACCATCTGTGACTTCCATTACCTCAACATCTAAATTTGCCTGTGCCACCACAACAAAAGTAGTCAGAACTATCAATAATGTTTGCTGTAAGAAAAAAAATGTTCCTATTCAAGAAATGTTCAAATTGGCAGTCCACTGGAATGCTATTTCTACACACAAGAATGAGGTGCTTGAGTACCAACAGGCCTCTTATTTAGAGCTATTTCCCATGCTTAAGAATTCAAAGTTAGAACTGACAAGTATATAGTATGGAACCTCACAACCAGGTAGAGAGGGGTAGGGTAACCCAGGGCACTCCCTCTTTGAAGGAAGTAGATACACATTGCCACATACACAAAATCCCAACGGACCTTTCTAATTTGCAACTTTGTAAAGGATTTTTGGGTATTATTAGACTCCACTTATATGTTATTTCCTCTTGAAGCTACAATGAACATTCACCAGTTGGTCACATTAATCTTTTCTTTCTTTTCCTGAGCCTGAAGATTAAAGGTATTAATTCCCTGGGTAAACAATTTTGTGAAGGTGTTATTTTATTATTATTATTACTATTATTATTTTAGGAGAGAGTGTCTTAGCCTGCCACCCAGGCTAGAGTGAAGTGGTGTGATCATAGCTCACTACAGCCATGATCTCCTAGGCTCAAGTGATCCTCCTGCTTCATACCCCTGCCCCAAGTAGCTGAGACTGCAGGCATGTGCCACCATGCCCAGCTAATTTATTTTATTTTTTTTGAGATGGAGTCTTGCTCTGTCACCCAGGCTGGAGTGCAGTGGCATGATCTCAGCTCACTGCAACCTCCACCTCCCGGGTTCAAGCAATTCTCCCGCCTCAGCCTCCTGAGTAGCTGGAATCATAGGTACCTGCCACCATGCCCAGCTAATCTTTTTTGTATTTTAGTAGAGGCAGGGTTTCACCATGTTCAGGCTGGTCTCAAACTCCTGATCTTGTGATTCGCCCATCTCAGCCTCCCAAAGTGCTGGGATTACAGGCGTGAGCCACCGTTCCCGGCCCAGCTAATTTATTTTTGGGGAGGATAGAGACAGGGTCTTATTACGTTGCCCAGGCTGGTCTTGGACTTCTGGCCTCAACTGATCCTCCCACCTCGCCTCAACCTCCTAAAGTGCTGGCATTACAGGCATGAATCACCGTGCCCAGCCGAGATGTTATTTTTATAAAATAAAGATTAAATGTTTTTTTAAAATGAAGCCTACATGTATGCAATTGTTATAAAAGCACCATCTAAACTAAATACAGGAAATACTGAATTCACTTTTTTTTTTTTTTTTTTTTGAGGGTCTCATTCTGTCACACAGGCTTGAGTGCAGTGGCACGATCTTGGCTCACTGCAACCTGCAACCTAAGCAGCACCACAACTGGCTAATTTTTTCTTAAATTTTTTGTAGAGACAGGGTTTTGCCATGTTGCCCACGCTGGTCTCAAACTCCTGAACTCAAGTCATCTGTCTGCCTCAGCCTTTCAAATGCTGAGATAATAGGTGAGTCACCATGTCTGAACTGAATTCACCTATTTATGGCATGAGTTGAGGAATTAATTTGGATTTTTCAAAATCTGATTAATTTGGCTAGGTGTGGTGGCTCATGCTTGTAATCCCAGCACTTTGGGAGGTTGAAGCAGGAGGATCACTTGAACCCAGTGAGTTCCAGGCTGCAGCAAGCTATGATCGCACACCACTGCACTCAAGCCTAGGCAATAGTGCGAGATCCTGTCTCCAAATAAAACAAAAAAAAGGGAAAAACCAAAAAAACATTAATTTGACTTTTCAAGCTACAGACAGAAATAAGTTCCTGAAAATTTAGAAGGTATCTATGATAGGCTGCTAATTATCTTAATTCATTCTTCCACAGTAATTGAGGTTTAGTTAGTCACACTGGCACCCAGCTACAGAGTATATTTCTTGGCTTCCCCATTGTAGCTAGGTATGGCCCATGTAATTCGTTTTCTTCAATGAAATGTGAACAAAAGTGACGTATGTATCTTCCTCATCACTTCCTTGGCTTCTTTGTTCCTCCCCTTTTCCCATCCCTTCCTGGGGCTAAGACTCAGTCATGACTAAGTGGTTGCTCTGCTTTGACAAAACCTAAGGAGAAAGAGGAACAACAAATTGAAAGGAATCTTGATCTCTGAATTATCATGAGGTGTGAGAGAAATTTCCTATGTGGAAATTTCTTTGAGATCTCCATTATACTAACTTAGCTAATACTACTAACAAAAATAAAACTTACCACCATAATTATAACACAGGAAGAATAAGCATTATAAGCAAGAAAACCAGCTTGAGCTCTTTTATGCCAGATTTTTTTTTTTTTTTTTTTTTTTGAGACAGAGACTAGAGTCTTGCTCTGTTGCCCAGGCTGGAGTGCAGTGGCGCGATCTCGAAGGCTGGAGTGAACTGGCATGATCCTGCCTCACTGCAACCTCACCTCCCATGCTCAAGGGATCCTCCTGCCTCAGCCTCCCGAGTAGCTGGGACTATAGGCGTAAGCCACCATGCCCAGCTAATTTTTGTATTTTTTTTGTAAAGACGGGGTTTCGCCATGTTGCCCAGGCTGGTCTCAAA
Organism: Chlorocebus sabaeus; assembly: GCF_047675955.1. Lineage (NCBI taxonomy): Eukaryota > Metazoa > Chordata > Mammalia > Primates > Cercopithecidae > Chlorocebus > Chlorocebus sabaeus. The sequence goes on along the minus strand of NC_132908.1, from coordinate 65,159,008 downwards.
CTCCTGGGCTCAAGTAATTGCCTGCCTTGGCCTCCCAAAGTGTCGGGATTACAGGCATGAGCTACTGCATCCAAGCCTAATTATTTTTTTTCTTCTTTTTACCTCATACAATGGGGTGGACTGATAGATTTTTAACTAAGTTATCTTAAATTTCACCTTGAATTCTAGACAGCTTCCTACCATTGGACAGATTAAAAACACATGCACAATGATTTGAAGATATCCTTTACTTTTTTTAATATAAAAAATTTCACCAGCAATAGGTCAGAGATTCACTTTTAACATTAGCTCTAATACTAGTAAAGGAAAATTATTATACCTTCCCCCCACCCCACCCAATGGATTGAGGGGGAAAATTAGTCCTTTTAAGACTTCTTCCTTTTTAAGAAACCTCTTCTTGGCCGGGTGTGGTGGCTCACGCCTGTAATCCTAGCACTTTGGGAGGCCACGGTTGGCGGATCACTTGAGGTCAGGAGTTTAAAACCAGCCTGGCCAACATGATGAAACCCCATCTCTATTAAAAATACAAAAAAAAATTAGCCAGGTGTGGTGGCAGGTGCCTGTAATTTTAGCTACTTGGGAGGCAGGAGAATTGCTTGAACCTGGGAGGCGGAGGTTGCAGTGAGCCAGTATGGATGGTGCCAATGCACTCCAGCCTGGGTGACAGAGCGAGACTCTCTCTCAAAAAAAAAAAAGGAAACCTCTTCTATGTGTGATGCTATAATCAGTGTCATAACAATCTTTCCTCTAGGAATGTTTTTAACGGAAAACATTCTACAAAGACAAACATTAAATCTCCAGCTGAGTAAACAGTACACAGGTACTTGAAAGTATATTCAAGTATCAGCATGTACTCTTTTCTATCAGCAAAAGCTGAAATGTGAAAAAATAAACAACTTCTCTCAATTTGGCTTAAGATGTGGGGACTCAGAAGCATTTCAAAATTATCAGAAGAATCCTCATCCCTATTTTGTTTTCTCATTTTGTACATTTTCCTCTGAATAATCTTGTCCACTGTTGACTCCCAAATCTACTACCTCTAAGGGCCAAACCTGAGCTCCAGACCCAAAAATCCACAGGATCCATTCCACTACCTGTGCTCTGGATCCCCTTGAACACCTTGCTGCATCAATTTTCTTCACTTCTTTGTCCCTATCAACTCATCTCCCCAGATCCTTCTCATCAGCACTTAATATGTGTAAATCACAGCCGGGTGCGGTGGCTCACGCCCGTAATCCCAGCACTTTGGGAGGCTGAGGCGGGCGGATCACGAGGTCAGGAGATCAAGACCATCCTGGCTAACACGGTAAAACCCCATCTCCACTAAAAATATAAAAAATTAGCCGGGCATGGAGGCGGTCGCCTGTAGTCCCAGCTACTCGGGAGCCTGAGGCAGGAGAAAGGCGTAAACCCGGGAGGTGGAGCTTGCAGTGAGCCAAGATCATGCCACTGTACTCCAGCCTGGGTGACAGAGCGAGACTCCATCTCAAAAGAAAAAAAAAAAAGTGTAAATCTCTATCTCAAAAAAGCAAGCAAGCAAGCAAGCAAGCAAATAAAAACACTGGACCCCACATTCCCCTCTGTATCTAATTCTTTCTTTCATGGCTTAACATCTTAAAGGAGTTGTCTACCACACTGCTGTTTCTTCTATGTTCTCACACTTATTCACTCGGTCATCCATTGATCCCATCACTTCACAGAAATATTTCCTTCATACCAAGATTATCAGTGACCAACTTGTTGTTTCACACATGGGAAGCACACTGGGCTAAACACTGGAAGAAATAAGTTTTAGTCTTGGTTTAGCTGTGATGTGACTCGGGTGACTTAACTAATCTTTCTGCAACTTATTTTCTCACCCCTAATATGAGGAAATTATTTTAAATCCTCTGGTTATAACTCTCCTGAGAGTGTTATATACATTCAATGCAGGAATTCAGTTACCACTCCTCTCATGGCTGGACAAGAATGATGTGAGACCAGGGTAGGCCCAGCTCTGGGAGAAGCCAGGGTTTTGGTATCTTGCCTGATAAGTCATCAGGAGGCTGCAGAAACCTAAATATAAAGGTTTGGGTAGTGAACATGATTTCCAAGGCCCCTTCCAAATCCAAATTCATTTTAAAATAAAATTCAAATGGCATTTAGGAAGTTATAATCTGTATATTTATAATTTCTTTTTTTTTTTTTGCATTTTTTTTTTTTTTTAGTAGAGACGGGGTTTCACCATGTTAGCCAGGATGGTCTCGATCTCCTGACCTCATGATTCGCCCGTCTCGGCCTCCCAAAGTGCTGGGATTACAGGCTTGAGCCACTGCGCCCGGCCCTTATATTTATAATTTCTATCACATATTTTCTTAAGTGGCTTTGACAGTATTTGAAGAAAGGAGCCAACATGACAGCAAGGAATAGCTTCGTTCCTCCTTGGCTGCTGAGTCTAGAAGCCTAAGCCTAGACACAGACTAACTGGCTCTAGTGCTACAGCTTCCTTCCAAGTAGAGCCCCAGAGAACTACCAGAAGTGCAAACATGGGCCCACAGGGCAGGCTAGGGATAAATATTCTGGGTTGCCTCTGAAAAATGGACAAAATTTCCTGATTTCATTCACATCAAAACCTAAGAGTACTTGACCCAGGAATGAGTAGGCTTACAAACCTGATCAGCAACCAAATTTACTCAGCACCCAAACCATAGAATTCACAGATATGGAACCTCTTTCTGCTTTGGTCTAATAAATCTAAGTCAACACTTGCCTTTCATTCAATAATAAAATCATAAGAACAAGTGTAAGAGCCTGAGCGTGATTAAGTTTAAAAAGCAGAGTCTTTTAGTCAAAGTGTAGTTCCAAAGATAATGAGTGGGCCTACTAGAAAGTGCCCGTGCATACCCCCTCCTCTGTAGCACATGCAAATCCAGCCACTGCATGCAAATACCAGACTTGGGCACAAAAACAATGACACATTTCAATCAACACTCACCCTCTAGATTCTCCAGAAAGGAGCTGGACATGAGAGCACACTGTGGTTAGGCCATTTCTCTGCTGAACCTGATGGCTGGTGTTCCAAGTCAGATATAAATTGGTCTGTGTCAAAGAAGACAACATCACTACTGAATGGAACAAACCAGAGGGTAAACTTAATCTACTACAGTGTCCAGCCTGTTTTTTTTCTATAAGCAAAAGAAATTTAACTGTCTTTTACTCGTCAATCACTGCATAAAATGGCTCTCCACATTTTACTAGATAATATAAATATTGGAGTTCAGACAGCTTAGGTACTAAGATGATTTTTTAAAAATTTGAAGGACAATAACTTTGAGTTACAATTATGGTTTTCAGTGGTTTTAAGGGATAAATTTAGCTTTAAATAAACTAGTTTTTATTACATTATATCTATTAGTAGTTCCCAAACACTTGGCTAAGGCTACATCAGAATTATCTGGGCAATTGATAAAAATATAAACTCCTCAATGCTTTATAAAAATATAAACTCAAACCACAAAATCAAAATCTCTACAGGTAGCAGCCCAGAAAACTGTATGTACAGACAAATCTGAGTCATGAAGGAGTACTTTTTTTTTTTTTTTGAGATGGAATCTTCACTCTGTCACCCAGGCTGGAGTGCAGTGGCACAATTTCTGCTCACTGCAACCTCTGCCTCCCGGGTTCAAGTGATTCTCCTGCCTCAGCCTCCCTAGTAGCTGGGACTACAGGCACCTGCCACCGCGCCTGGCTAGTTTTTGTATTTTTAGTAGAGATGGAGTTTCAACCATGTTGGACAGGTTGGTCTCAAACTCTTGGCCCCAGGTGATCTGCCCACCTAAGCCTCCCAAAGTGCTAGGATTACAGGTGTGAGCCACTACACCAGGCTGGAGGAGTATTTTTTAAACTAAAGTTCACATCCATCAGAAATTTATGAAATCAATTCAAGTTGAAACTAGTATTTTAAAAAAGAGAAAGAAATAGGCCAGGCGCGGTAGCTCACGCCTGTAATCCCAGCACTTTGGGAGGCCGAGACGAGCGGATCACGAGGTCAGGACATTGAGACTATCCTGGCTAACAAGGTGAAACCCTGTCTCTACTAAAAATACAAACAAAATTAGCTGGGTGTGGCGGCAGGGCCTGTAGTCCTAGCTACTCAGGAGGCTGAGGCAGGAGAATGGCATGAACCTGGGGGGTGGAGCTTGCAGTGAGCCGAGACTGCACCACTGCACTCCAGCCTGCGTGACAGAGCGAGACTCCGTCTCAAAAAAAGAAAAAAAAAAAGAGAAAAAAATAGAACAAAAGAGAAGATAGCAGGCTGCGTTTCCTCTAATAAAGGTTAAGAATTGGTTTGTGAGACTTTAACATTAGTTGCATATGTATATATTTTTTGTGTACTGGGTCACAACATAAACCTGGTTTTTTATTGTACGCAGTTGTCAAAAATGTTTGAAAGTCACTACACAAAAGAAGAGTCACCACTGGTCAGTTTTGCAGTACTGGCTAAAGCATTCAGATGCCCCAAGAGTCTAAAACACAATAACAAAATAGGCAAACTCTCATCTTTTTGCCTATAAGGAATTATTCTTGGCCTCTGTTGTACAACTTCAAGCAAAAGGACCTAACCTTCTTAGAAGGGAAAAATCTGCATGTAGTCTCTATGAACACTAACTAATACCCTCATTTTAAGCAGATAAAAGAAGAAAAACAAAGGAAGAGCCAATCTGTACAAAATGCACCCTAAGGGTCAAAACAAAACAAAATCCAGAAATCCTTTGCTTAAGCAAAATTTTTCTGACTTAAGCTTGTTTATTATTTAATCTGAGATCACTCACCTAGTTCTCAGAGGTGATTTAAAGATTACGGTGTGCGCGAAGTATTTTAAAGACTGAAAATATCAAAATATTCTTTTTTGGGGGTTCCTAATCTCCACAATTGAATCCTCCAAAACAGACTTGAAGGTATAGAACGTGTGATTACAGGTAGAGCAGCATAAAAATCATAAGAAAGCAGCCCAGGAACAAAGCAAGAGGCCAACACACACTATGGGAGCTTTTGTGAGTGGATGAATTAAGTGGTACTTTCAGATTGTGCTTTACAGAAACTCGTAGTGCTTCAAAAATCCTTCTAGTTCCTTGAAGCACTTTTGTGAGCTCCAAAATATACCTCATTCATCTCTCCTGATCACAAAAACTTTGACCAAACATTTACAAAAGTGGGCCGGGCACACTGTCTCACGTCTGTAATCTCAGCACTTTGGGAGGCCGAGGCGGGTGGATCACCTGAGGTCAGGAGTTCAAGACCAGCCTGGCCAGCATGGTGAAACCTTGTCTCTACTAAAAACACAAAAATTAGCTGGGCGTGTGGTAGGTGCCTGTAATCCCAGCTACTCAGGAAGCTGAGGCAGGAGAATTGCTTGAACCCAGGAGGCGGAGGCTGCAGTGAGCCGAGATCATGCCATTGCACTCCAGACTGGGCAACAGGGCGAGACTCCGACTCAAACAACAACAACAACAACAACAACAACAACAAACATTTAGAGAAGAAGAGTTTCAGCTGGGCACAGTGGCTCACGCCTGTAATCCCAGCACTTTGGGAGGCTGAGGCAGGAGGATCACAAGGTCAGGAGATCGAGACCATCCTGGCCAACATGGTGAAACCCCGTCTCTACTAAAAATACAGAAACTAGCTGGGCGTGGTGGCGAGTGCCTATAATCCCAGCTACTTGGGAGGCTGAGGCAGGAGAATGGCGTGAACCCAGGAGGCGGAGGTTGCAGTGAACTGAGATCGCGCCACTGCACTCCAGCCTGGCGACAAAGCGAGACTCCATCTCAAAACAAAACAAAGAAAAAAGAGTTTCAATTCTTTTGAAACTCTTACAAAAAATTAAGGAGGAGGAAACACTTCCTAACTCATCTATGAGGCCAGAATTTACTCTGACACCAAAGCCGGAAAAACATACTATAAGAAAAGGCTGCGTGCAGTGGCTCACACCTGTAATCCTAACACTTTGGAAGGCCAAGGTGGGTGGATCACGAGGTCAGGAGTTCGAGACCAGCCCAGCCAATATGGTGAAACCCCATCTCTACTAAAAATACAAAAAAATTAGCTGGGCATGGTGGTGCGTGCTTGTAGTCCCAGCTACTCGGGAGGCTAAAGCAGAAGATTTGCTTGAACTGGGGAGGCAGAGGTTGCAGTGAGCCGAGATTGTACCGCTGCATTCCAGCCTGGGCAACAGAGCAAGACTCCATCTCAAAAAAAAAAAAAAAAAGAAAGAAACAAAACTACAGAATATTCTTTATTCACATAGATGAAAAAATCAACAAAACACTAACACAATTCAGCAGCATATTAAAAGGATGATACATTAAGACCAAGGGAGTTTTATTCCCAGAATGCAAGGATGATTCAACAAATGAAAATCAATTAAAGTAATATGTCAAATTAATTGAACAACAACAACAAAAAAAACCCCATATTCCTGATCAGCATGGGCAACATGGCAAGACCCTGCCACTACAAAAATTAATTTATAAACCACATGATCATCTCAACAGATGCAGAAAAGCATTTGTAAAAATTCTTTTTTTTTTTTTGAGACAAGGTCTCACTCTGTCACCAAGGCTGGTGTGCAGTGGCACAATAATGGCTCACTGCAGCCTCTACCTCCCAGGCTCAAGCAATCCTCCCACTTCAGCTTCCCAAGTATCTGGGACCACAGCACCTGGCTAATTTTTTGTATTCTTAGTAGAGATGGGATTTCATCATGTTGCCCAGGCTGGACTTGAACTCTAGGGCTCAAGCAGTCTGCCCACCTCGGCCTCCCAAAGTGCTAGGGCTACAGGATTGAACCATCGTGCCCAGATTGAGTGTGACTGTGTGTGAGTGTGTGTGTGTGTGTGTGTGTGTGTGTGTGTTGGGGAAGAGGGGGGTAAGCCAGAGTTCTATTTGTTCATTTCTTGCATTTGAAGTACTCTTCAACTACTACGCAACTGCAACCAACCACTTTATGGGGTTTTCCCTTTCTGTCAATTTTACAGAGACCTAACTATTCCCGCTAGTTTCTTGCCATCAACCTTAATTAGGTTGATTTGGTGTTCAGCACAAAGAACCTTTATGAACTTGACATAGGCTCATCACAGTAGGATGCAAACACAAAAAAGATGGGCCTATTGCTTCAACAGCTTCGCGAATTCCACGTGCCAGGCCACCATGGGTGAGAACAGTCTTCAACACCTTTTGTAAAGCAGTATTAACATCCACTACACCTCCCAACAACACCTTCCTTGGCCATGGTGGTGGTCTACGGGTGAAGTCGAATCGTGAACACATCCAAGCCTCTGCCTCCACTTGACTTGGCAGTGGCAGGGAAAGTACTCTTTTTCGAGACAGGGTCTCACTCTGTTGCCCAGGCTGGAGTACAGTGGCATCCCAATCACGGCTCACTGCAGCCTCCCCCTCCTGGGTTCTAGCTATCTGCCTGCCTCACCCTCCCAAAGTGCTGGTATCACAGGTGTGAGCCACCGCGCCCAACCCATTTATCAAAATTCAATGCTCTTTCAAGATGAAAACATTCAATAAACGAAGAATAGAAGGAATTTCCTCAATATGAAAAAGGCCATATATGAAAAACCCTTAGTTCCTGTCATTATCAACAAAGAACAAAAGTTTTTCCCCTAAGATCACAAAGCAAAGATGCTCACTCTTTCACCACTTCTACCAGCCTACCACTAGAAGTTCTAGCCAGAGCAATTAGGTTAGAAAAATAAACAAACAAATAAATAAAGGCCATCCAAATTAAAAAGGAAGAGATAAAATCATCTCTGTTCACGAATGGCATGATAGTATAAATATAAAACTCTACAAACAAAACTACACAAACAAAAAAATGTTAGCACTAACAAAGTCATCAAAGTTGCAAAATATAGAATCAACACACAATATTCAGTTGTACTTCTATATACTTGGAATAAAAGGTCCAAGAAAACAAGTCTTGTTTTTGGGTTTTTTTTTTTTCGTTTGTCTGTTTTTGAGATGGAGTCTCAGGCTGGAGTACAGTGCCATGATCTCGGTTCACTGCAATCTCCGCCTCCGGGTTCAAGCGATTCTCCTGCCTCAGCCCCCCGAATAGGTTGGGATTACAAGCATATGCCACCACGCCCAGCTAATTTTTGTATTTGTAGTAGAGACAGGGTTTCCCCATGTTGGTCAGGCGGGCCCATGTTAGCCAGGCTGGTCTTGAACTCCTGACCTCAGGTGATCCGCCTGCCTCGGCCTCCCAAAGTACTGGGATTACAAGTGTGAGCCCCCACGCCTTACCGACTAAAAAATACAAAAAACTAGCCGGGCAAGGTGGCGGGCACCTGTAGTCCCAGCTACTCAGGAGGCTGAGGCAGGAGAATGGCGTAGACCCGGGAGGCGGAGCTTGTAGTGAGCTGAGATCCGGCCACTGCACTCCAGCCTGGGCGACATAGCGAGACTCCGTCTCCAAAAAAAAAAAAAAAAGAAAAACAATTATATTTACAGTAGCATCAAAAATAATAAAATACTTAGGAATTAATCAAAAAGGTATAAGATTTCTACATTGAAAACTAAGCCGGGCGTGGTGACTCATGCCTGTAAATCCCTGCACTTTGGGAGGCTGAGGCGGGTGGCTCACCTGAGGTCAGGAGTTCGAGACCAGCCTGGACAACATGGCGAAACCCCATCGCTAATAAAGATACAAAAAATTAGCCAGGCATGGTGGTGTGCTCCTATAATCCCAGCTACTTGGGAGGCTGAGACAGGAGAATCGCTTGAACTCGGGAGGTGGAGGCTGCAGTGAGCCGAGATCACACCACTATACTCCAGCCTGGGTGACAGAACCAGACTCTGTCTCAAAAAAAAAAAAAGAATAAAGGATTTGGATAGACAAGCAAATATACAAATGGACAACAGGCACATGAAAAGATGCTCAACATCACTAGTCGGTAGAGAAATGCAAATCAAAATTATAATGAGATATCACTTAATACCCAGTAGAATGGCTATTATTTTAAAAATGGAAAATAACGTGTTGACAGGGGTATAAAGAAACTGAAAGCCTTATACATTGTAAATGTAAAATGGTGTGGCTGCTGTAGGATAAAAAAAAATTCAGTGGTTCCTCAAAAAGTTGAACATGGAGGCTGGGCTCGGTGGCTCACGCCTGTAATCCCAGCGCTTTGGGAGGCTGAGGAGGGCGGGTGACCTGAGGTCAGAAGATTGAGACCAGCCTGGCCAACATGGTGAAACCCCGTTTTTACTAAAAATACAAAATTAGCTGGGCTTGATGGCATACGCCTGTAATCCCAGCTACTCAGGAGGCTGAGGCATGAGAATCGCTTGAACCCAGGAGGCAGAGACTTCAGTGAGCCCAGATCGTACCACCGCACTCCAGCCTGGGTGACACAGCGAGACTCCATCTCAAAAAGAAAGCCGAACACAGAATTACCATAGGACTCAGCAATTCCACTCTTATGTAAACACCCAAAAGTACTGGAAAGAGGGACTCAAACAGTATGTATGCCAGTGTTCACGGCAGCATTATTCACAACAGCCAAGGGAGAGAAACACCACAAATTATCTTTTTTATTGAGACAGAGTCTTGCTCTTGTTGCCCAGGCTGGAATGCAATGGCGTGCTCTCAGCTCACTGCAACCTTTGCCTCCTGGGCTCAAGCAATTCTCCTGCCTCAGTCTACCGAGTAGCTGAGATTACAGGCGCCTATCACCATGCCCAACTAATTTTTATATTTTTAGTAGAGATGGGGTTTCACCATGTTGGTCAGGCTGGTCTCAAACTCCTGACCTCAGGTGATCCACCTGCCTCAGCCTCCCAAGCGCTGGGATTACAGACATAAGCCACCAAGCCCCGTCCATCTTTTTTTTTTTTTTTTTTTTAAATATGTGTGTGTTCATCAACTGTTTTTTTGAGACAGGGTCTCTGTTGCCCAGGTTGGAGTGCATGGTGCAATCTCAGCTCACTGCAACCTCCGTCTCCTAAGCTCATGGTGATCCTCTCATCTCAGCCTCCTGAGTAGCTGGAACTACAGGTGCACAGGACCACATTTAGCTAATTTTTAAATTTTTTATAGACATGGGGTCTCGGCCGGGCGCGGTGGCTCAAGCCTGTAATCCCAGCACTTTGGGAGGCCGAGACGGGTGGATCACAAGGTCAGGAGATCGAGACTATCCTGGCTAACACGGTGAAACCCCATCTCTACTAAAAAATACAAAAAAAAAAACTAGCTGGGCGAGGTGGCGGCGCCTGTAGTCCCAGCTACTCGGGAGGCTGAGGCAGGAGAATGGCGTGAACCCGGGAGGCGGAGCTTGCAGTGAGCTGAGATCCGGCCACTGCACTCCATGCTGGGCGACAGAGCGAGACTCCGTCTCAAAAAAAAAAAAAAAAAAAAAGACATGGGGTCTCACCATGTTGCCCAGGCTGGTCCTGAACTCCTGGGCTCAGGCAATCCACCCACCTCAGCTTCCCAACATGCTGGGATTAGAGACGTGAGCTACTGTGCCTAGCCCCAAATTATTTTTCGCCAGATGAGTGGATAAGTAAAATGTGGTGTACACACACAATTGAATATTATTCCTCCATACGGAATATTATATGTAGATAATATGCTATATAAAAATATTCTAATAGATTATTCCTCCATATGCTTACAATATGGATGAGCCTTGAAAACATTATGCTAAGTGAAATAAGCCACAGAAGAAAGGAAAAATATTGTGTAATCCCACTTATATGAAGTATCTAGAGTAGGGAAATCATAGAGACAGAAAGCAGAGTAGTGGTTACCAGGGGCTGGGAGTCAGGAAGGAAATGAGTAGTTATTACCTAATGGTTATAGAGTTGTAATGTTTGGGTGATGAAAAAGTTCTGGAAACAGATAGTGGTGGTGGTTATACAATATTGTGAATGTACTTAATGCCACTTAACTATATACTTAAAATGATTAAAATGGTAAATTTTAAACAAACTTTGGCTTTTCTCATGAGAGAACATTGTGTGAAATGACTTAATTAGGTTTTCACAGCTCTAACCATTAACTCAAAGCAAGACTTGGAGGACTTTTGTAAATTCCTCTTTTAAAATTTATAAATCTGGGTATATTTAACTCATACCTCAATGAGCTAATGAACCTAACAAAGGGTTTCTATAAATCAGTAAGAGGATGGATCAACAATCTAATAGAAAAGTAAGCAAATATGAACAGAGATCATAGATTTGGGAGGTGGGGGTTGCAGTGAGCAGATATGGTGCCACTGTACTCCAGCCTGGGCAGCAGAGCGAGAATTCATCTCTAAATAAATAAATAAATAAATAAATAAATAAATAAATAACAGTGGTACAAATATTCACAGCAGTATTTTATGGAATATTTAATGGAATATTCTATTTTAAGAATATCTTTCAAGGAAGCTCTTTTATGTTACAGTATAGAAAAATCTCCCAAGATTCTATATTACATGGGAAATGCAAAGTATAAACTAGTATACATAATATGCTAGTAAAAATAAGGAAAAAAATATGCAACTGTTTATAAATGCACAGAATGACAACCAAGAAACTAGTAAACTCCAATTCTCCCTACAGAGGACAACGGAGTATCTACCTAGAAGACAGATTTCTTTTTTTACTATGTATAATTTGTAATTTTAGCATTTTGAACCATATGAATGTATTACTTGTTCAAAAAAATTATTATATTAAGAAACACAGGCCAGGCATGGTGGCTCACGCCTGTAATCCTAGCACTTTGGGAGGCCGAGACCAACCTGAGCAACATAGTGAGAGCCCGCCTCTACAAAAAAATCTAAAAATTAGCTGGACGTGGTGGTAGGCACCTGTAGTCCCAGCTACTAGGGAGGCTGAGGTGGAAGAATTGCTGGAGCCTGGGAGATCGAGGCTGCAGTGAGCCATGATTGTCACATTGCACTCCAGCCTGATCAACACAGCAAACTCCTGTCTCTGCTACCTCACCAAAGAAATAAACACAAATAAAATGTTAAAATTTCCATTTTACATAAAATCATCTATAGATGTTTTTAAATATACAACATGATTATCAAGAACTTAATCTGTACCACATTCTTGTAGATGTAAAGTTAAAATGCTTGTAACCATCACTCTCAACTCTACCCTATTTTCCAGCATAAATTAGACTTTCACACTTTTTCTCTTGCCCAGATAGAGAGGCTAACCATAGGCTTTAGAAATGTCTTAAAAAAAACAACAAAAAAAACAGAGCCAGGCATCTTCAAGCACAGAAAAGCTGTTTGCGCACATTTATCTAAGTCTATCAAATGCTATGATTGTTGGCAAGAGGAAACCTTGTAATGCCAAGGCAGAAAACTGCCACCAAACCACAAAAAGCTTGTTTAACTGCTGAACCTAAAATTAAACAATTTATCTCTCATTAAAAAAATTTTTTGTGCCTGTGAATAATCTATCTTCGAAGGAACTCGAAAAAAGGATATCAATTTTAAAATAGAATACATCTTTAAGACAGGTTTTGCTATCTTACACATGGCAGCACATTAGAAAGTTACAATGCTATTATCTTTACAGAAGCAAGATTATATAAGTAATCAATTATAGCTATTTTAGAAGCCACTAAAAACACGTGAGAAAATCTACATTTCAGACAGATCTGGATTCAAATGCCTGCTCCAATTATTTGTGGCCATATAACACTGGGATGTGCGTAAGGTCTCTGAGCCACATCTATGCAAAATTAAGATTAATAATTCACATTTCACACATTGTTGGAAAAAATGAGCTACTAGCAAAGTGTTCAAAAAATATGAGTTTATCAAGAAACTGTAACCATAATTTATTACCTTTTCTTGTATTTTTGAGACAGAGTATCACTGTGTTGCCCAGGCTGGAGTGCAGTGGCATCACTGCAACCACCGCCACCCAGGTTCAAGTGATTCTCCTGCCTCAGCCTCATGAGTAGCTGAAATTACAGGCGTTCACCACCATGCCTAGCTAATTTTTACTATTTTCTTTTTTTCTGAGACGGAGTCTTGCTCTGTTGCCTAGGCTGGAGTGCAGTGACACCATCTCACCTCACTGCAACCTCTGCCTCACAGGTTCAAGTGATTCTCCTGCCTCAGTCTCCCAAGTAGCTTAGATTACAGGTGTATGCCACCACACCCGGCTTATTATTATTTTTTTTTTTTAGACGGAGTCTCGCTCTGTCGCCCAGGCTGGAGTGCAGTGGCGCAATCTCGGCTCACTGCAAGCTCCGCCTCCCGGGTTCACGCCATTCTCCTGCCTCAGCCTCCCAAGTAGCTGGGACTACAGGCACCCGCCACTGCGCCCGGCTAATTTTTTTTCTATTTTTTAGTAGAGACGGGGTTTCACCATGGTCTCGATCTCCTGACCTTGTGATCCGCCCGCCTCGGCCTCCCAAAGTGCTGGGATTACAGGCGTGAGCCACCGCGCCCAGCCTTATTTTTGTATTTTTAGTAGAGACGGGGTTTCACCATGTTGGCTAGGCTGGTCTCGAACTCCTGGCCTCCAGTGATCCGCCCGCCTCAGCCTCCCAAAGCGCTGGGATTACAGCCATGAGCCATTGCGCCTGGCCCAAGTTTTACTATTTTAGTAGAGATGAGGTTTCACCACATTGGACAGGCTGGTCTTGAACTCCTGATGTGAAATGATCCTCCCATCTCGGCCTGTCAAAGTGCTGGGATTACAGGCATAAGCCACCGCACCCAGCCATCAACTATTTTTAAATGTACATTTTGAGGGGAACTTAGTTTGAAGACTTCTGATATGCTGCTTTAGTGGTAGCCTCTCTTGGACTTTTCCTAGCTTATGCATAAATTTATATTTTTAAACTGCATTTTATTTATTTATTTTGAGACAGGGTCTCATCTGTCGCTCAGGCTGAAGTGCAGTGGCATGATCTTTGCTAATTTCAACCTCTGCCTTCCAGGCTTCAGTGATCCTCCCACCTCAGCCTCTCGAGTAGCTGGAACTATAGGTACACGCCACCACACCTGGCCTAATTTTTGTATTTTTTATAGAGACAGGGTTTCACCATGTTGCCCAGGCTGGTCTCAAACTCCTGAGCTCAAGCAATCTGCCCGCTTTGGCCTCCCAAAGTGCTAGGATTACAGGCATGAGCCACAGTACCTGGCCATGTATAAATCTTAATGTAGGTCGATTAAAATAAATTTTTTGTTCAGAAATAATACATTCATTAAAAAAAAAAAAAGGTCAACTTATTTATGTTCATGGAAGTACACAGACACATTTGATATAAAATGTAAAAAATCTTCTCAAATGTTTGTTGTTCTTTCTTCATTAGGCCTAAAACTCAATTTTTCTTATTGTATGTCCCAGGGTGATTGTGTCTAAGGTCTTAAATTCCCATTGTGATCCATCTCGCATAAGCCACGATTTAAAGTCTACATGGGCATTATTTACAAGACCTTTCAGCTTCTGGAATCAATCATTCTAAATATGTTTGAGGCTGTATAGTACATGCATGCTTCCCGAAGGAGAATTCGTGAGTTATCTAGTGTCCAAGTTAATAGAGAAATTTCAGCATTATCTACCTCGCTCCACTCCTGTGCCCATAGTGATTACACCTCCTAGATGACACACTCTCACCACTGGCTGTGCATGGCTTTTAATTTAATTAATTAATTTATTTAAGTTTTATTATTTATTTCGAGACAGAGTTTTGCTCCTGTTGCCCAGGCTGGAGTGCAATGGCATGATCTCGGCTCACTGCAACCTCCACCTCCCGGGTTCAAGCGATTCTCCTGCCTCAGGCTCCAGAGTAGCTGGGATTACAGGGGCCTACCACCACGCCCAGCTAATTTTTTGTATTTTTAGTAGAGACGGGGTTTCACTATGTTGGCCAGGCTGGTCTCCAACTCCTGACCTCAGGCGATCTACCCACCTCGGCCTCCCAAAGTGCTGGGATTACAGGCTTGAGCCACCACGCCTGGCCTTGTTTTATTTATTTTAATAAAATAGGCACCAGTGAAACCACTAACCAACAGGTGCAAGAGAACACTGACAATATTAACCTCTCTGTTCCTCCTCCATACCAGTCTCCTGCTTCCCACATCCAAGTAACCACCTGAATGTTGTGTTTATCATTCCCTTGATTTTAAAAAGCACCTGCTTTTTGAAAGCAGGCTCTTCTGCTTGTCTTTTACATACAGAACTGAAGCAGCTGAGGTCATGACTAGAGTCCCTGTTTACTGCTCAATTACCAAATGCCCTACATTCAGGATCAGCATGTTACTGAACAGAGCCTGCAAGTGGCAGTGTCAGTTTTCACCACAGCAGCAGGTCAGGCTATATTTAACATGCATCCTCTTCTCTGCTGAAGAGCTGCAGCTGTGGCTCTGTTAGTCTGTGAACAAGGAGGACAAGTGGGAACTGAGGGACTTTAATGGAAAGTTGTAACAGGATTCGGTTAACTCAATCATAAATTAAATGGGCCTGTATTTAAACGTCTAAGACAGTCTAGTTTCACAATACTATAATTTTTTTTTTTTTTTGAGATGGAGTCTCGTTCTGTTGCCCAGGCTGGAGTGCAGTGGTGCCATCTCAGCTCACTGCAACCTCCACCTCCCAGGTTCAAGTGATTCTCCTATCCCAGTCTCCCAAGTAGCTGGGACTACAGGCATACACCATTACGCTCAGTTTTTATTTTTTATTTTATTTTTTTGTATTTTTGGTAGAGATGGGGTTTTGCCATGTTGGCCAGGCTGGACTCGAACTCCTGACCTCATGTGATCCACCCACCTCTGCCTCCCAAAGTGCTGGGATTACAGGCATGAGCCACTGTGTGTGGTCGCTATAATCTTTCTTTAAAAAAAAAAAAACCAAAAACCAGTATCACCTACCACACTGAATCAAATCTTAATTAAAATGTTTAAAACAGCTTGACAAACGGGCACAGTAGCTCACGCCTATAATCCCAGCACTTTGGAAGGCCAAGGAGGGCAGATCACTTGAGCCCAGGAGTTTGAGACCAGCCTCGGCAACATGGCGAAACCCTATCTCTACCAAAAAAAACAAAAACAAACAAAAAAAAAAACAAAAATGAGCCACGCATGGTGGTGTGTGCCTGTAGTCCCTGCTACTTGGGGAGCTAAAGTGGGAGGATCACCTGAGTCCCGGGAGGTCAAGGCTGCAGTAAGCCATGATTGCGCCACTGCACTCCAGCCTGTGCAACAGAGTGAGACCCTGTCTCAAAACAAATTTTAAAAAGGCCAGGTGCATTGGCTCATGCCTGTAATCCCAGCACTTTAGGAGGTTAAGGTAGGCAGATCGCTTGAGGTCAGGAGTTCGAGACCAGCCTGGCCAACATGACTGAACTCTGTCTCTACTAAAAACACAAAAATTAGCTGGGCATGGCAGCGGGCACCTGTAACCCCAGCTACTCGGGAGGCTGAGGCATGAGAATTGCTTGAACCTGGGAGGCAGAGGTTGCAATGAGCTGATATCACGCCACTGCACTCCAGCCCAGGTGACAAGGGAAACTCCATCTCAAAAAATAAATAAATGAAAAACAGCTTGACAGTTTCCATATCTATTATAAAATCAAGTGTTTTAATGTTTATTGTCTGGTCCAAAAACTGCAGCATAAAAACCATAATGAACATAAATGTTTACAGAAAATTACATTTCCAGGCATACAAATTGTAAATATGAGTAAAATTCAGTGATAATTGGATAGCCATAGAACATGCTTTTCAAGGAGGTACCATGATATATGGAGGTAGTGAAGAAAATATAAAGGCAAGAAGCAAAATAGTCATGAACTATGCCTTAATTGTTTGATTAAGTTTATATTACAGCCTTCCAGGGGGACTACTTGAAAGAGACCACCACTTGGTGAAACGTCAGTACTGTGCTGCTGTTGTAACCGCCAAAGGATTATCTGCCTTGCCCCAGGAAGCCTGAGACTGAGAAATGCTTCTGGGATTCTTCTGAGCTTGGAAAGTTGATATGAGGCACCAAAATCATCTCAATGAAACTGAACAAGGATAATTATAAACTTTAGCCTTTGGTTCATCTAACACTTCATCTACTACTGAAAATCCATAATACTTTTTTTTTTTTCTTTTTTTAACAGGGTCTTGCTCTGTTGCCCAGGCTGGAGTGCAGTGGCGCCATCTCGGCTCACTGTAACCTCCGCCTCCTGGGTTCAAGCAATCCTCCCACTTCAGTCTCCTGAATAGCTGGGACTATAGGCACACATCACCATGATCAGCTAATTGTTTTTTTCCTTTTGAGACGGAGTCTCGCTCTGTCTTCAGGCTGGAGTGCAATGGCGTGATCTTGGCTCACTGCAATCTCCACCTCCTGGGTTCAAGCGATTCCCCTGCCTCAGCCTCCTGAGTAGCTGGGACTACAGGCACGCACCACCATGCCTGGCTAGTTTTTTTGTATTTTAGTAGAGACGGGGTGTCATCATGTTGGCCAGGATAGTCTCGATCTCCTGACCTCAGGTGATCTGCCTGCCTTGGCCTCCCATAGTGCTGGGATTACAGGTGTGAGCCACCATGCCCGACTATGCTCAGCTAATTTTTAAATTTTTATTGGAGACAGGGTATATTGCCCAGGCTGGTCTAGAACTCCTGGGCTCAAGCGATCCTCCCACCTTGGCCACACGAAGTGCTGGGATTACAAGGCATGAGCCACTGCACCCAGCCAGAATCTATAATCTTAAGATTACCCTGGTCCCTCTCACAATCAAGGCTCTATGGAGAAAATGGCATTCTCTTTCATGTATTCCTTGTTTGACACCCATTCTAAAACCTCAACACACTGACTAGAAACTTGATTACACATAATGGAAAAACTCCTAGAGTCAGGAAACAGGTTTTAGTCTTTATTCTGCCATAATTCAAGTGTGTTACCCTGGATGAATACCTTAGGCTCTGTGTAAAATTCAGATGCTTTATCCATAAAATGAGAGCTATATTAGAATATTTTCCAGCTCTATAACTATTTTTGAGACAGGGTCTCATTCTGTCACCTGGGCTGGAGTGTAGTAGCATGATCACCGCTCACTGCAGCCTTGACCTCCTGAGCTCAAGCAATCTTCCCAGTTCAGCCTCCCAAGTAGCTGGGACTACAGGCACATGTTACCATGCCGAGGTAATTTTTGTAATTTTTCCAGACAGGGTTTTGCCATGTTGTCCAGGCTGTTCTCAAACTCCTGGGCTCAAGTGATCTGCCTGCCTGGGCCTCCCAAAGTGGTGGGAATCCAAGCAAGAGCCACCATGCACAGATTATAACTCTTGAAATTCTGAGCTGAGTTACACTACTCTCTTCTCTAGTAAATGTCACTGAATTTATAATAAAAAATTGATGTTAACGTCCACATTTCTAAAAGTAACAGTCAACTAATACATGAATGATTCCTAAGAGATTCCACCTTACTTAAAAACTTGAAAAATTAAAGAAAGTGTGTTTTAATCTTTGATTTGGTTAAAGGAGGATATATAAATTTGAATATAAAACAGAATTAACAAAAGTTATTAGGATAAGTATCTTTAAGTAGTATAGCAAAAAAGTTTTTAAATTACTGTGCCCTCTGGTTGTAGAGTGGAAATTACTTTGGACTTAACATAATATGAAAAAGTTTTAAAAAACTGAGCTTGGGCTAACTACAAAGTTCACTTTAGTCCCTTTCAATCTTTTCTGGTATGTTCTATGACTCACTTACAATATTTAGAGACAGGGTCTTGCTATGTTCTCCAGGCTAGCCTCAAACTAGGCGCAAGTGATCTTCCTGCCTTAGCCTTCCTTAGTAGCTGGGATGACAGGCACACACCACCATGCCTGGCTCTATGACTTTTCAAGTTAAGTATTAGCAGGGCATGGTGGCATGTGCCTGTGGTCCCAGTTGCTCAGGAGGCTGAAGCAGGAGGATTGCTCAGCCCAGGAGGTTGAGGATGCAGTGAGCTGTGTTCACAGCACTGCATTCCAGCCTGGGTGACAGAGTGAGATGCCATCTTCAAGAATAATAAAATGAAATAAAGTAAAATAAAATAAACCTAACCAGAAAGGGGACATTTGGCCAGATATGATGGCTCCCAGAACTTTGAGAGGCCAAGGTGGGAGAATTACTTGAGGCCATAAGTTCTAGACCAGCCTGGGCAGTATAGCAAGACTTCATCCCTA
Source organism: Chlorocebus sabaeus (assembly GCF_047675955.1). Lineage (NCBI taxonomy): Eukaryota > Metazoa > Chordata > Mammalia > Primates > Cercopithecidae > Chlorocebus > Chlorocebus sabaeus. Next base: position 65,139,829 of record NC_132908.1, on the reverse strand, counting down.
CAAAAAAAAAAAAAAAAAAAAAATTTAAAAAGGAGATATTCCAGTGCTATAGAGTTCAAGGCCTATGATAATTTTTTTCTTTTTTTTTTTTTTCTTTGAGATGGAGTTTCACTCTTGTTGCCTAGGCTGGAGTGCAATGGCACAATCTCGGCTCACTGCAACCTCTGCCTCCCAGGTTCAAGCGATTCTCCCGCCTCAGCCTCCCAAGTAGCTGGGATTACAGGCATGTGCCACCACACCAGGCTAATTTTGTGTTTTTGGTAGAGACAGGGTTTCTCCATGTTGGTCAGGCTGGTCGAGAACTCCTGACCTCAGGTGATCTGCCCGCCTCAGCCTCCCAAAGTGCTGGGATACAGGTGTGAGCCACTGTGCCCAGCCATTTCAATTTTTATTTTATGGATTTATGTTAAAAGGTTGTTTTTTCCTTTTTTGAGATGGAGTCTCTCACTCTGTCACCCAGGCTGGAGTGTAGTGGTGCGATATCCGCTCACTGCAACCTTCACCTCTTGGGTTCAAGCAATTCTCCCTGCCTCAGCCTCCCAAATAGCTGGGATTACAAGCGCCTACCACCACACCCAGCTAATTTGAATTTACATTAAAAGACTGCAGAACTTTAGGATTTTCTAAGCATCTAGAAATTCTTTTTTTTTTTTTTTTTTTTTTTTTGAGACGGAGTCTGGCTCTGTCGCCCGGGCTGGAGTGCAGTGGCCGGATCTCAGCTCACTGCAAGCTCCGCCTCCCGGATTTACGCCTTTCTCCTGCCTCAGCCTCCCGAGTAGCTGGGACTACAGGCGCCCGCCACCTCGCCTGGCTAGTTTTTTGTATTTTTTAGTAGAGACGGGGTTTCGCCGTGTTAGCCAGGATGGTCTCGATCTCCTGACCTCGTGATCCGCCCGTCTCGGCCTCCCAAAGTGCTGGGATTACAGGCTTGAGCCACCGCGCCCGGCCTAGAAATTCTATCTTCAAAGGCAAATCCAAATATCATAATAAATGAGTCAAATTAAAAATATTAAAAATTCATTTTAGGCTGGGCATGGTGGCTCTTGCCTGTAATCTCAGCACTTTGGGAGGCTGAGACAGGCAGATCACCTGAGGTCAGGAGTTTGAGACCAGCCTGGCCAACATGGCGAAACCCCATCTCTACTAAAATATACAAAAATTAGCCAGGTGTAGTAGCGCATGCCTGTAGTCCCAGCTACTCGGGGGGCTGAAGGAGAATCTCTTGAACCTGGGAGGTGGAGGTTGCAGTGAGCGGTGATTACACCGCTGCAATTCAGCCTGGGTGATAGAGACTCCGTCTCAAAAAATAAAAATAAAAATAAAGATAAATTCATTCTGGAGCTTAAATTAAGCATCAAAAATTCAATTTGCAAAAATTATACAGCCAATAATCTAAGGTGTTCAGAGTGCATTTAAACAAAAATTGGTCAGGTGTGGTGGCACATGCCTGTAGTCCCAGCTACTCAGGAGGCTGAAGTGGGAGGATTGATCCGTTTAGCCAAGGAAATCGAGGCTGCAGTGAGCCAAGACTGCACTACTACGCTTCAGCCCAGGTGACAGGGTGAGACTACCATCACAAAAAAATAAAAAGAGCGTATTTCAGTTTTTTCTGTCCTTATTTTTTTTTAATTTTAGAGACAGGGTCTCATGGTATTGGCAAGATTGGACTCAAACTCCTGAGCCCAAGTGATCCTTCCATCTCACATTCCCAAGTGGCCGGGACTATAGGTGCACACCATTGTGTCCAGCTCTTCCCCCTCTGTAATTACTGCTTGGCAGCACTGAGCTTCTATCAAGTCCCCTGAGGGGTGGCAATGAGCGAATGTGATAGCTAGTCCCTGGGGGTCTACAATCTAGGAACATTTCTGGCTTTTTTTTTGAGACAGAGTTTTGTTCTTGTCGCCCAGGCTGGAGTACAATGGCGTGATCTCAGCTCACTGCAACCTCCACCTCCCAGGTTCAAGCAATTCTCTTGTCTCAGCCTTCCGAGTAGCTGGGACTACAGGCGCCCACCACCACGCCAGCTAATTTTTTATTTTTTTGTATTTTTAGTAGAGACAGGGTTTCACCATATTGACCGGGCTGGAACTCCTGACCTTGGGTGATCCACTCACCTCGGCCTCCCAAAGTGCTGGGATTACAGGTGTGAGCCACGGCACCTGGCCCCTTTCTTGCTTGTATGCTCTACCATAATAAAGGGGGCAAAAATAAAATTGCTTTTACAGCTGCCCTCACAGACCCCACCTTTCCAGAGCTTCTGCTTTTGTAACAAATCTTACTATATTCAAATAATGAAATACATTTTCCCAAAACCTTTCTAGAAATCTGATTTGTTGCCTATCCTACCTTCCACCCCCAAATCTCTCAACTTGTGGTAAATTAGAAAGAGCAGGTTCTAGCTTTGGGCTCTTTTTAGAAGGAAAAAATATCTTCATTGGTAAAGAAAATAAGCTGAAATGCCCTTAAAGACCCACTCAATATATCTCCTATCTTCAGTTATATCACAAATGAGTGACTCAAGGTCTCACTCCTTGTTTCAGGGTGAAAAGCAATGTGAAGAGTTAGTCTAAAACTGCTAAAAGAAGAAACAGGTAACAATTTTAAAGCCAATATTTGCATAAGCCTTTATTTCAAATCTGTTTTGCATAAAAGTAGCAGCCTGCTCTCCATGTTTTGGTTTCATCATTTCGTAGGGAGTGACACTTATGCCAGCTATGCACAAAGAACAGCAAAAAGCTTAAATAGCAGAGCCCTCAAGTACGCCAAACACAGTGTGGCAGATTAGATGCAGTTGTGAACGTGGGTTAATGCAGTGAAATTGTGCACATGCGTTTCTGGAGAATATTCTCCAGGAATTAGAAAAACCTTGAAGGATTCCGTTTAGTACAGAGTTCTATTCTAACCACCATGGCCTGCTATTTCTGGGAGGCAGCTGTAGTGCCACAAGAAAAAGACTGGATTGATCCAGTCTCAGTTCTGCTGCTTACTAGTTGTGTGATCTTTCAAAAGTCCAACTCTGTAAATGTCACTATCTACCTCAGAGTTTGAGGAATGATAAGATTAGATAATAAATAGAAGAATGCTATGCAAATTTTAGGTGTTGCTCTAGTTTACACATATACCTTCTGTTTACACACAAATGACCTGACATGTCCCCTCATGGCTTTAAAACCATCCTGCACTGTACCAATCACCCCATCCCCCAACTCCATCCCCATACTTCACCCCACCACAGACATATCCTTCCCTGACAAACACATCCTCCTTCTCTATTTCTGCTATATTATCTGACTTGCCTCTGATCTTCATTTACTGAAAACATACTCAGGTGACCCTTGAACAACAAAGCTTTGAGCTGCCTGGGTCCACTTATACACAGCTTTTTTCAACCAAACATGGATCTAAAAAAGAATATTCTCAAATGTGAAATCTGCATATGTGGAAGGCTTTTTAATTTTTTTAGAGACAGGGTCTCACTTTGCTACCCAGGCTGGAGTGCAATAGTATGCGATCAGTTCACTGCAGCCTCAAACTCCTGGGCTCAAGCAATCCTCCCACTTCAGTCTTCCTAGTAGCTAGGACTACAGGCACACACCACCATACCCAGCTAATTTTTGTGTTTTTTTTTCTGGTAGAGATGAGGTCTCATTATGTTGCCCAGGCTGGTCTCAAACTCCTAGTCTCAAGTAATCCTCCTATCTTGGCCTCCCAAAGCACTGAGACCACAGCTGCTTTTCTTGCATGTGGGTTCCACAGGGTGACCGTGGAACTTGAGCATGCATGATTTGGTTGTACACAGGCAGTCCTAAAACCAATTCCCTGAGTACACTGAGAAATGACTATGTCCATGGAGACTGGTTTTACAACCCCCCCGTACCAAAATCCATGAATGCGCAAGTCCCTTATATAAAACAGCGTACCATTTGCATGTAATCTACTCACATCCCCCCTTTAAATCATATCTACATTATTTATAATACCAAGTACAATGTAAACGCTATGGGAACAGTTGTAATATTATATTATTTAGGGAATAATGACAAGAAAAAAAAAAGTCTGTATGTACATGTTCAATATAGATGCAACCATCCATTTTCTTCCCCCAGATATTTTCAATCCACAGATGGTTGAATCCAAGGTGCGGAACCCATGCATACAGAAAGTCAACTGTACTCATCCTCCAAAACTTGGCTCAAATGTCCCCTACTCACAGAAGACTTGCTGAATCCTTCCTGTGAAATCTGTTACATATCTCTGCTGATATTTTTTTTCATTTGAGGCAGGGTCTCACTCTGTCACCCAAGCTGGAGTGCAGTGGCATGATCACAGCTCACTGCAGCCTCAACCTCTTCAGCTCAGGTGATCCTCCCACCTTAGCCTCCTGGTTAGCTAGGACTACAGGCCCACACCACTATGCCTGGTTAATTTTTTGTATTTTGTTTTGTAGACATGGGGTTCTGCCATGTTGCCCAGGCTGGTCTTGCAGTTCTGGGCTCAAGTGATTCACCCGCCTCAGCCTTCCAAAGTGCTGGGATTACAGGTGTGAATCACTGCACCCGGCCGAGATCTCTATCTTAATACATCCTTCATATTCCCAGCATCTAGCTTCATCTTGCAAAAGGACAGGATTCAGTAATATTTATGGAACTAATGACCTTGAATTCCATTCTCTAGACACTGTGATCTCACTATATATTCTGGAAGAAAAGATGCTATATTCAGCAACAGGTATTAGTGGCAAAGCAGATGCTAAGGCATGGATTTTCATATCTATCCTCAAAGTTATAAATATATAATTTTTTTTCCCCCTCGAGATGGAGTCTTGCTGTGTTGCCCAGGCTGGAGTGCAATAGTGTGATCTTGGCTCCCTACAACCTCCACCTCCCGGGTTTAAGCGATTCTCCTGCCTCAGCCTGCCGAGTAGCTGGGATTATAGGCCACACCACCATGCCCAGCTAATTTTTTGTATTTTTAGTAGAGACAGGGTTTCACCACGTTGGCCAGGCTGGTCTCAAACTCCTGACCTTGTGATCCACCCGCCTCAGCCTTCCAAAGTGCTGGGATACAGGCGTGAGCCGCCGTGCCAGGCAAAATTATATATTAACATATATTTCTAATAACAACTTATTTAAAAGTCCAACCATATGCCAATAAGCAATCCATAGAAACTTTTTCATGACACTTGGGAGAATAAAGTTCCTGAATCTACACTATTTCAAGAACATATCATAGATGAACTTACCATCATCTAAAGTGATATCCTGCAGACCAATGGTTGCAAAGTTAGGCTCCCGATCTTCTGGTTCAGGTTTAATGCTCACGGTTGCCCCATCAGGTGGAAATGAAGCTGGATCACACAAACTGTGACATATTAAGGATGAAGGTGCAGAAAGACCCCCCTGGCCTGTACTTTGTGCTTGAGTTGAGTGCTGTCCAGAATGCATTCTGGTGGCTGGAGACGGTGATGAGGCAGTTCCTGAGCTAGGAGATTGGTAAGGCATAGACTGAAGCTGAGGAGACGGTGGCCCAGAAAGTGGTGAACTAGCCAAGGGATGAGAAGCTGCTGGGGAAGCTGTTGTAGCAGACCCTGAATGTGAAGGACCATATGTAATAGGTTGTAACTGAGAAGAAGGCTGACTGGTAATCTGGTCAGCCACTGGAGAAGAAAGAGATCTTTGTCCTGTATTTGAACAATGATATCCCATTGATTGTAGATGAGGCAGGGTATGCACAGAATTAGGTGTATGGGCTAAGAGATGTCCTGTTGAGCCTGAATTTGAAGAATGAAATGGTATGGATGACAGTGGTTGACAGCCAAGATTCACTAAACCAGGAAGAGTTGCATCCTGCTGAAACAAAACTGAATCAAATTCTTGACTAGAGGCAGCATTAATAGGAAGACAAGTTGGTCCATTGTACACAACGTTAGTTTGCATAGGCTGATAGGAAGACCCCACAGGAGGTGTTGGTGTGACTTGAAAAGGCTGGTGTACAACTGGAGAAGGAATCATATGCTGTTCTTTACTAGCACTCTCATCTCTACACTGCAACTGTGGCAGATGGGATGAGGTCAACATGGATGCATATGTTTGTGGGATGGAACAAACCAAACTTCTCTGTGCTGACAGTACACTGTCATGTGAATGCCCTGAATCAGAGGAAGACCTCTGGGTCTGAGCAGGATGAGGCACAGGCAAAGATGGAACTGAAGACAAATCAATCTCTTCTCTGTGTTCTTGCTTCATCAAAACTGAAAATAAAATGATTAAAGCAAATATTATTATACAATACATAAAATAATTCGGACAGGCCTTCATGCTAGGTTACACAACTACAGCATAAGCTGAGGGGCAAACTCAAATGCCTTTAAGGAACTTCATGTAAAATATCGGGTATTTCTGTGTATGTGTAGATGTACATACACATGTATACACATACACGTTTTGCTTGTGTATAATATGAATATCTTTGGGAAGAGGCACAAGAAACTATGCTAGAGTCACTGCTAGGAAGGAAAACTAGGTGACTAAAGGACAGAATTCAGAGGTTTACCTTTTACTATATACTTTTTTAGTCTTTTGAATGTTTTTCACTGTGTATTTATTACCTATTCAAAATTAAGTAACTAAAACAAAAAACAAAGCCCTAGGGCCTAATAAAGTATTGAATTTGGGATCCCTAATTGGAAGCCTACCAATCATCTGGTTTTACATGTTGTATCATACACCAGAAACCATGACTCTGACATTCATAGAACTTCTGCTTTACAATGGTTCTCACATACATCTCACTTGATCCTCTGCCACCATGTCGGGATCAAAAAAAGTACTAAAATCCACAAAAAAACTAACAAATACATTCTGCAAAGTTGCAGGATACAAAATCAACATACAAAAATAATGTTATATTTCTATAAACTAGCAATAAACATCTGAATAAAAACTCAGAAAACAATTTCTTTTTTTGCTTTTGGGAGACAGGGTCTCACTCTGCCAGCCAGGCTGGAGTGCTGTGGTGCAATCTTGGGTTACTGCAGCAAGTGATCCTCCCACCTCCGCCTCCTGAGTAGCTGGAATACAGGCATGCGCCACCATGCTCATGCTTACTTTTTGTAGAGACGAAGTCTTACTGTGTTGCCCAGGCTGGTCTCGGACTCCCATACTCAAGCAATCTTCCCACCTCAACCTCCCAAAGTGCTGGGACTATAGACATAAGCCACTGTGCATAGCCAACAATTCCATTTATAATAACATCAAAAAACAATAAAATACTCAGAAATGATTTAACCTTGGAAGGCAGGACTCATAACTGAAATCTCTAAAACACTGCTGAAAGAAATTAAAGCAGCCCTAAATAAATGGAAAGACATTCCAGGTTCATGGATTGAAGACTTAATATTGCTAAGATGACAACACTCTCCAAAGTGATCTTTGTCAAAAAAAAATTGATGTCCTTGAATCATATAAAGTGATCTTCAGATTCAATGTAATCCCTATCAAAGTCTCAGTGACAGTTTTTGCAGAAATAGAAAAACTCACTCTAAAATACACCTGGAATCTCAAGACATCCCAAATAGCCAACATGATCTTTTTTCCCATGTGTCCAAGGCATAAACCAAGTATGTGCACAGACCAAAAGCCAAGCTGGGATAAATAAGGCATTGATTCATCCCTGGCTTATATGAGATAGGCAGCACCAACCAGACATCACTCTACCCAAGTCAAGGACAACCAACATCATCTTGAAAAAGAAGAGTTGGAGGAAATCAGGACTTCCTGATTTAAAAACTTACTGCACAAAGCTATAATAATTAAAACAGTGTAATATTAACATAAGGATATACATAATCAATGTAATAGAATAGAGTCCAGAAATAAATCCTCACATATTTGGTCAACTAATCTTCAAAAACAAGGGTGCCAAAACCATTCGATGGTTTTCAACAATGGCGCGAAGAAAACTAGACATCGACATGTAAAATAATGAAGGTGGGGCTGGGTGCGGTGCCTCAAACCTGTAATCTCAGCACTTTGAGAGGCCAAGGTGGGAGGATCACTTGAGGTAAGGAATTCGAGTCCAGTCTGGCCAACATGATGAAACTCTGTCTCTACTAAAAACACAAAATTAGCCAGGCGTGGTGATGCACCCGTGTAATCCCAGCTACTCAGGAGGCTGAGGCAGGAGAATCACTTGAACCCGGGAGGCAGAGGTTGCAGTGAAATGAGACAACGCCACTGCACTCTAGCCTGGGCCAACAAGAGTGAAATTCTGTCTCAAACAAAAATAAAAATAAAAAATAAAACTTAAAAACCCTAAAAGAATCAGCCATTTGCAATTAATGATCATCCCTCCACTGGATATTGATATTGGTTGGATCCCTATTGCAAAGGGATTGCCAAAAAGGTAATAAATTCAGAAATACTTTAATAATAAAAAAAAGCAACTACTGATGGCAGTGGTTGCCCATCTGGAGTGGTCACTGCCATGACACTGGCTGCAGTGGGCGAGGTGCGGCCAGCACTGCATGCTCCACAGAGCTGGTGAGAGCTGGGAACAGGTGGAAGCCCCGCCATCTTCTGAGTTGGCAGGGCGGGAGCCTTGTACTTCCTGGGTGCAGTTGTGGCCACCCAGCTGTGGCTGCTGACCTGGGCATCCCTGTGCTCTTGGCGGGGGGAGGGGGGTGATAGCAGGCAGAAGCCCCACCATCCTGGGTACAGCTACAGCCATTCAAACCATGGCTGCTGACCTAGGCATCTCTGCACTCTCAGGGACCCAGAAAGTCCACCTCCCCCAACAGACTCAGAGGTGCCTGCTCCTGGTGCCTGGCCTGTCCCTGCTCCTGGTGCCCATTTCAACCTTGGAGGGAAGTTGAGGCCGAGCCCAGGCGATGTTGCAACTCAGCAGGGTGTGTGTATGCTTGGGGCAGTGCTGACACGCCAGCCCCCCGCTGCCTCAGCCCCCTTCCGTCTTCGGGCACTGACGAGCACAGGAGGGATGTCGAGGTAGGGGTGAGAGCAGCTCAACCCTGGTTTGCAGGCACCCCTTGACACAAACAACCTGGGCACCAAGAAAAGCAACAGGAGGCAGACAGGTTCCTGGGCGGAAAGGGGTGGGTCACCAGTGAAGCCCCACCTTCAAGCTGGAGAAGGCCTGAAGCCTGGGGACTGGGCTGCCAGTCCTGCGGACCAGAATGCAAACTTATGGTGCTTTTTCCAGGCCCACCCACGGCCACCCCATGGAACAGTTAGCATGCACTTTCTCTCCTCTGAAGCCCATATAAAACCTGGACTCAGCCATACTCAAAAAGAGAAAACAGGACAACCAGCTGTGGAAAGGAGCTACCCACCTCAGGGTCTCCTCTCTGCTGAGAGCTGCTGAGAGCTGAGAAGACAACAGGACAACCTGCCTGTGGAGAGGAGCTACCCATTCTAGAGTTTCCTCTCTGTTGAGGGCTGAACACTTGGGACACCCTGGCTGCAGAGAGGAGCTACCCTCTGTGGGTCTTCTCTGAGCTGTTCTATTGCTCAAAAAAAGCTCCTCTTCGTCCCACTCACCCTCGATTTGTCCGCGTACCTCATTCTTCCTGGGCATAGGACAAGAACTCAGTGGGGCTGAAAGAGTTGTAACACAAACAGGGTTGAAAGAGGCCCCTTGCTCGCCATGTTGGCAGCACCAAGAAGAAGAGAAGAGCTGCGGTCTTTAGGGAGCCCAGACCTAGAAGCTCCCTGAGCCAGGGCTGCGACAGTCTCTTTGGGGCTCTGAGGTTCCTGGCATCTCCAAGTTTCTGGGGGCCACCATGTTCCCCAGTGCCAGCCATGGAAGCTGCCTGTGGTATCCCTGGTCTAGCTGCAGCCTCACAGGGAGCCACCACCCATGCTGGTGCCTAGAGCTGCCAGCCCCTCCATAGCCAGCGTGCCAACTCCACGCTCGCTCACTCACACACCCCTTCCCACTCTGCTCAACCTTGGCAGGCATGGGATCCAGGCCGGTAGCGTGAGCCACATGTAGCTTGCCAGGCCGAGTGGGCCCAGAGGGGCTGTGGGCAAAGGTGCCACTAGACACAGGGGTTTCCGGCTGGCAAAGTGACACCTCAAGGGTCCCGTTACAATATGACTATCTAAAAACTGTATAAGTAAAATTTTAAAAGGAATAATTTCCCATAAACAAAGAAAAGGTTAGAATCTCTAAATAAAGAATTCATACAAATTAATGAGATAAAATAACACTAACATAACAGAGATCAGGTCATACAACAGAATACTAAGAAGTTATTACAATTCTGTAAAACTCTGTAGATGAAGAAAAATTAAAATGTTCAGTTACAAAACAATATACAGGCTGGTCCCATTTCCATTTTTAAAAAATTTTGTTTATATGTGGGTCAAGGGAATCTGGAAGGACAGAATGACAGTCTCAGAAGAGAAGAGAATTTGATTTTTTTTTTTTTTTGAGACAGTCTTGCCCTGTTACCCAGCCTGGAGTGCAGTGGCATGATCTCAGCTCACTACAAGCTCCGCCTCCCAGGTTCACACCATTCTCCTGCCTCAGCCTCCCCAGCAGCTGGGACTATAGGCGCACGACACCATTCCCGGCTAAATTTTTTGTATTTTTAGTAGAGACGGGGTTTCACTGTGTTAGCCAGGATGGTCTCCATCTCCTGACTTCATGATCCGCCCACCTCGGCCTCCCAAAGTGTTGGGATTACAGGCGTGAGCCACCGCACCCAGCCGAGAATTTGAATGTTTTTTTAAAAAACCTATCTTTAAAAAAAAAATTACAGTAATGTACTGGCTTTTGTAAAAATTTTATTAAAAATTTCATTTTAGAAAAATTTTATTCAAAATTTCATTTTAGAAAAAAATGAAAAAAGTTAAATGCTACAGAGAAAGACAGTAACCAACCAGAATGAGTACTATACAAACATTCCTGTGTGCCTATTCTTCTGTTAGTTTATGCCACCTGATTTGTCATCTATCAACCATAAGGGCAGTGATGAGTTATAGTGCAATCGAATGTTTTCTTTCCATTCCAGAGCTCTACTGATTTCCATTCCCAAATTAATATCCTCTAGGATTCTGCCTTTTTATTGTCTTCCCAATTCACGGGCTGAAAGGCAGCAAACTCTCCTGGTTTGCCTTTCAATTACTACCATTATGAGGTAGTAATCAAACCCCCTAATCTGCTTGACTGATTTTGCTTTTCTTATTGCAATCTGGAAAGCCCTCTTCTTTCTCATTCAGGTTAGAGTCTACAATCCCTCATCTCAACAGTATTTAATAACCTCTTTGGACAGGACGTTTGCTATACCCCATTCTGGAGGAGATGCATACCTTGCCACCTGCCCTGAAGAATTTGAGTGCTACTTAAGAAAGTTAAACGGCAGGTCAATTTGTTACCAACTGGTATGAAAAACAAAAAGGGAGGAAAAAGAAAATTAAACCCCTGGGCCAGGCACGGAGGCTCACACCTGTAATCCCAGCACTTTGGAAGGCCAAGGCAAGCGGACTGCCTGAGGTCAGGAGTTCAAGACCAGTCTGGCCAACATGGTGAAACCCCATCTCTACTAAAAATACAAAAATCAGCCAGGGTGCCTGTAATCCCAGCTACTTGGGAGGCTGAGGCAGGAAAATCATTTGAACTTGAACCTGGGAGGCAGAGGATGCAGTGAGCCAAGACTGCACCACTGCACTCAAGCCAGAGCAACAGGGTAAGACTCCATCTCAAAAAAAAAAAAAAATTAACCCCCTAATTATAGGATTAATTACAATAGTATCTGTAAACTGATGATCAACATCAACCTTCAATCAAGTCTAGAGTGCTACCAGGTTTCTGTAGAGAACTTTCTCTCTCTTTACAAAAACAATTTCAAACATTCTCCATGATTGTCCAACTGTGAAATCACCCAACCTTCCCTCTGCTCACAATAGGATACTTCCTGTCATTTTTTGTGGAAAAAAAACCTAAAGCTATCATATGGAAGCTCCTTAAACTCTCCATTACTAAATCTACAAACTTTCTTCATCTACATCCATCTCAATCCGTCTTTTTTATTTTCCCTTCTGTTCCTTCTCCCCTCTAAGGCCCATTTTAAATCCTATCCCCTCTCATCTTTCCCCAAAACCTGATATTCTTTATCATCACTGATGTTCTGTCTGTATATTCAAAACACTCTTGGTGTTTGAATCACCTCCTTTGACTTACCTCATGTAAATCTCACTCCTCAGTCACTAATTTCAGAAAAGATTAAACTGGTTCTTGACACTTTATAAAGAAAAGAAATATGGGGAAAATGGTTTTTGAAACACAAGTCTGATCATGTTACCTTTCTGTTAAAGCTCATTTTGTGTGTGTGTGTGTGTGTGTGTGTGTGTGAGAGACAGAGTTTCGCTCTTGTTTCCCAGGCTGGAGTGCAATGACGCAGTCTCACTCTCTGCAACCTCCACTCCCGGGTTCAAGCAATTCTCCTGCCTCAGTCTCCTGAGTAGCTGGGATTACAGGCTTGCACCACCACGCCTGGCTAATTTTGTATTTTTAGTAAAGGGGCAGTCTCTCCATGTTGGTCAGGCTGGTCTTGAACTCCCGACCTCAGGTGATCCTCCCGCCTCGGCCTCCCAAAGTGCTGGGATTACAGGCATGAGCCACTGCGTCTGGCCACACTGCCTTTTTATGGTGCTAAGGGTACAAGGGGAGTTCATAACCCAGGAACATACACATACTCACAAACACCTGCCCCTCTGTAATGCTGGGAATTTTTGATAAAAATTCTTCTGAAAAAAAGACATTAAAACTACCATTCATCTTCTAATTTCCTTATAATACATCATCACAAAATAACAACTGAGACCACATATAATATTTAAAGTCAACAAAACTTTCGAATGAGCATCTGTTGGTGTTTTCATTGTTTATAAGCACTCTACCTTAAACATTCTAATATAGGATTCATTAAATAACTTTTTATTCATTAGGAAAGAAAGCTCTATAGTAAACCATCATGACTCCTCCTCGTACCTGGTGTATAAGTAAAACGTTGAGACTGGCTTTTTTTCCTCTTGCCATTGCAAAGATAAAAGTGCACCTGCACTGCAGCTGTAACTGCTGGGTTATGATATGGAGGAACTTCAAGGACAATGTGAGCCTAAGGATGGAAAGCAAGATTGTGTTACACTCAGAACTAAAAATGAAATGCACCTGTTAAACACATCACAACTCATGAGTCTTAACTACAAGGCTCCAGCATAGATAATTCTGCACATCAGTTAGTCATATACATCATCTGGAAATTTACTATAGGGATACTTCAGTCTCCTTTAATCAATAAAAGAGAAACTGCTTTTTACTCACCCAATTGGGTTTCTGGTTGTAGCAGAAGTAAAAAGACTTACATACTACGTAGTAAGATGTTTTGCTCTACTGAATATTACATGTTACTATGTTTTGTTTTGTTTTTTTTTTTTTTGAGATGGAGTCTCGCTCTGTTGCCCAGGCTGGAGTGCAGTGGCATGATCTCGGCTCACTGCAAGCTCTGCCTCCCGGGTTCATGCCATTCTCCTGCCTCAGTCTCCCGAGCAGCTGGGACTATAGGCGCCCGCTACCTTGCCTGACTAATTTTTTGTATTTTCAGTAGAGACAGGTTTTCACCATGTTAGCCAGGATGGTCTCCATCTGCTGACCTCATGATCCGCCCGCCTCAGCCTCCCAAAGTGCTAGGATTACAGGCGTGAGCCACCGCACCCGGCCCTAGTTTAGATTTCTTTTCTTAAATTTTACATTCAAAATGTTCTAAACTGGAGCCAGGTACAATAGCTCACACCTGTAATCCCAGCACTTTGGGAGGCTAAGGCGGGCAGATCAGTTGAGGTCAGTAGTCTGAGACCAGCCTAGCCAACATGTTGAAACCCCATCTCTACTAAAATTACAAAAATTAGCTGGGCATGATGTTGCATGCCTGTAGTCCCAGCTACTCAGGAGTCTGAGGCAGGAGAATCGCTTGAACTTGGGAGGCAGAGGTTGCAGTGAGCCGAGACTGCACCACTGCACTCCAGCCTGCATGACAGAGCTAGACTCCATCTAAAATAAATAAATAAATAAATAATTTAAAAAATTAAATAATCCAAAGTGTTCTAAACTAGCATTAAACAAAACGTCTATCTACATCAAAAATAATTTTACAAAACCAAGGTGAAAATCTTTAGCCCCAAACCAAATGCAATCCTCAACCTAAATTGCTCCAGATCTTTGGAAAGCACTGTAGGAAGTGGTATTCCCTAGCCCAGAAAATACTCTGTCTCCATTCCAACCACGATAACAAGACCAAAACTTTCAATGTAGAATCCTAGAAGGCTTAACTAAATAGCTGAAGGGTTAGAAATAGTGTGTTAAGTACACAATTCCCTAAGGACTTGTCTTGCTCCTATCTTTTACCTACTACATATGTTCTTTCTCTTTTTTATTTCTCCATGAAGGCCTATACCTATGTTCTTTATTGAATTTGTTTTTATTCCTAAATGAGTTCAGAGAAATTAATGATAATTTCAATAAGAACCTTCTGATGGTCTTTCATTTCTAGTTTCTCTTCCCTGTATGCAATAGGGAGAAAACAAGACACTAACTGGCTATCTTTTCTAAACTTTAATTTAATTTGCTTTAATATTAGGTAAGTATTTTACTTCCAAACCTCTAGAAATTTTTTTTGCAGCTGGAAACCATCATTCTTAGCAAACTATCACAAGAACAGAAAACCAAACACCGCATGTTCTCACTCAGAGGTGGGAACTAAACAATGAGATCATTTGGACTCGGGAAGGGGAACATCACCTCTAGAAATTTTACTTTTTTAGACAGGGTCTCACTCTGTCACCCAGGCTGGAGTGCAGTGGCATGATCATGGCTCATTGCAGCCTTGACCTCCTAGGCTCATGTGATCCTCCCACGTCAGCCTCCCAAGTGGCCGGGACTACAGGTGCATGTCACCACACATGGCTTATTTTTTGTAGACACAGGGTTGCTCAGGCTTGTCTCGAACTCCTGGGCTCAAACAATCCTCCTGCCTCAGCCTCCTGAAGTGCTGGGATTATAGGCATGAGCCTCATGCCCGGCCTAATTTTACTTTTTTATTAATCAATATACAAAAGAGTCATCCATACCATAAAGCAGCACTATTCAATTTTCTATTCAGTGTCTTAAATATTTCTTAAGAATTAAGGTGGGCCGGGCGCGGTGGCTCAAGCCTGTAATCCCAGCACTTTGGGAGGCCGAGACGGGCGGATCACGAGGTCAGGAAATCGAGACCATCCTCACTAATCCAGTGAAACCCCGTCTCTACTAAAAAATACAAAAAACTAGCCAGGAGAGGTAATGGCGCCTGTAGTCCCAGCTACTCGGGAGGCTGAGGCAGGAGAATGGCGTGAACCCGGCAGGCGGAGCTCGCAGTGAGCTGAGATCGCGCCATTGCACTCCAGCCTGGGCGATAAAGCGAGACTCCGTCTCAAAAAAAAAAAAAAAAGAACTAAGGTGAATTTCTTACCCCTTGACATTTTTCCCTGATTATCTTCCCTTCTACCTCCCACTGAGGTCGTCCATCTATTGAAAGAAAGAGTTTATAGTTAAAAGAAATTCATATCAGAAAGCATACAGACAAAATCTAATGCATGTAGTATCACAAATTTATTAGCAAAGGGGATCTTTTTTCCACTGACTTCCATTATGAAAATAAAATGTAAATGCATACAAATGGGGAAAAAATAAGGAGAAAGATCATGGGCTGCCCAGGTTAGCAGATCCCACAGAGTTCATTCTAACCATCCACCCAAGTGATGTTTAAAAGCCCTCTGAGAACACCCCCATCAAGTGGTGGCCAACTTTTGCTTGTGTAACTAAAATGATAGGAAACTCACTTCCTCACCAGGTAACTCTTTCCATCTTGGATAATAATTGCTGCTAGGAAGTTCCTCATGATAAATGAAATGTCTCTTTATGGTATCCAACAACTAGTCTAAATATTATTCCTTGCTGTCACAAAATAAAATCTTGATTGCTTCTCTGTGAGATTATATTTCAGATGTTGAAAAGCTGTTACATCTGCTTGTGTCTCCTCTCCTACTGGCTAGCATCCCCAGTTCTGTGCCTACTCCTTACATAATATTTTAGACTTCATGGTCTCTGGTTAAATATGCTCCTCCAAATTCACAAGGCCCAGGACTGAATAGCCTACGTGAGAAATGACCAAGTGTGGTACAGAATGACTTGAGGCTCCAACCACTATACATGGAAATGCTGTGTCTTTGTCAATGAAAGCTTTCTTGAGGTGCGGGGGGGAAGTTTTCTTGGGAGCACCATATGCTGACTCTCACACTAAGTATATGACAAAGTGTCTATACATTTCCTACTGCCATGTTCCCACACTGTGCACTTATGCAGCTGAGTTGGTTTTTTTCTCCCAACCCTTTGGAACATTACTTACTCCCAGCAGGGAGACTTCATTTTGTTGGATCCCTTGACTTGTCAAAATATTTTTTAGATACTGATGGTCCTAAAAAAAGTTTCCTAGGCTTTCCAGATTTCTGTCACCTGAAGATTTGGCCAACACATTTTCTGTCTCTTCATCCCAAGTGAACTACTCATTTGGAGACAGCCTTATCTGCTATTAAAGCTCTCCAACTGATGTACAATTATTCCAAAGCATTTTGTGTGTGTGTGTCACGGGCATTCACTCAGTGACTAAGCCACACACAGCTTGCAGCACTTCTTCATCTGGTCTGCGAAGTTATTGTGAGAGATTTCATCAAATGCTTTCCAGGTTGTAACCATCATTTTCCAGTCCAGTAACTAGACAATGGCTACTTCTGCTGCACAAGAGATACTACAGGCAAGTGCTACACCTACTTAGAATTATAGCTCAGTTCAGCAATCATTTGCTGGATCCTTATGTGCCACTTTGTGTTACTCACATAACTGAGACAGGATGCCCTGCCTTCAGCCTGTGGATGAAAGGCAAATGCAAACAGTTCATTATAATAAAATGTGTTGGGTACAATAATTAATAAAGGTACACTCTGGATAAACCAAGAACACAGGGATCAGGGTCTTTAACCTAATCTTGGGGAGGGGTAGTGAGACAAGGAAGGCTTCCTGGAAGAGCTCTTGAACTGAGACTTAACATGAGACAGAACTCATATGAGGAAAGGGTAAATTATAGACAGAAGAGACAGCATGAGCAAAGACAGGATGACAAGAACCCCTAAGATACAGAGACAAGTAGCTGTGATGTTGTATAAAGTATGAGGCAAGGAGCAGTAAGAAAGAGGGTTGGAGGCCGGGCGCGGTGGCTCAAGCCTGTAATCCCAGCACTTTGGGAGGTCAAGATGGGCGGATCACGAGATCAGGAGATCGAGACCATCCTGGCTAACACGGTGAAACCCCATCTCTACTAAATAATACAAAAAACTAGCCGGGCAAGGTGGCGGGCGCCTGTAGTCCCAGTTACTCGGGAGGCTGAGGCAGAAGAATGGCGTGAACCCGGGAAGTGGAGCTTGCAGTGAGCTGAGATCCGGCCACTGCGCTCCAGCCTGGACGACAGAGCGAGACTCCGTCTCAAAAAAAAAAAAAAAAAAAAGAAAGAAAGAGGGTTGGAAAGACTGGCATTAGATTACGGCCTGAATGCCATAATAAGGAGCCTAGAAAATGAAGGGGATTGCTGAAGGTGCTTTTAAAATGGGAGTTACATGTTTACAACTGCAATCTCCTCTAAAGGCAGTAACTGTCACCATTTAACATGATTCAATTTCAATCAAAAGTTCTTAAATGTGAAGCTCTGGGTCAAATAAATGAATTCAATAATACCTATTAATTGTATTCAGGCACAGATGAATTTTTAGAGTGGAAAGGAAGGGACGGCTCTGAGACACCGTCTCTTTCTCATGCTCCTTATTCACGTAAAACGTGACACCTACAGAAAGACATTCCTTGATGACTTGATATAAACAGTTCACAATCAGCCTCTATCACTCTACCCTCTTACTTCATACAGTTTTACCTGGAATAATCTTGTTCATTTATTTGTTTATAAGTGCTTCCCCACTAGAATGTAAGCTCTATCAGAGCATGCAACCTGAAGGTTGTATTCAACATTATATCCCCAATGCCTAGACTAGTGTCTATATCACATAGCAATGCTTCATAAATAATTGATGAATTAATAAATGATGAAACAGAACTGATGTTTTTTGAAGACAGGCAGGGTATGGGTCAGGGTTGAAGGGAAGTGAATTTTAAAGGAAAAGAAGACAGCCACATACTTTCCAGCTCAAAGAGAAGATGCTATTATTAATCAAGTTAAGAACCCAGAGAGATAAACTAGTTTGTGAAGCCAGGTATGTTTTCATATTTTAAGTCTCAGTGAGACATTTATAAAGTAATATCTAGTGGGTACTTTAAATTTCAGGTTAAAGTTTAAGAGAAACATGTTGCTACAGAGAGAGATTTGGGAGCTAATAAAATTTCTCAAAAAGAAGAAAGATAATGAGAAGAAAAATGAATATAAAACCTTAGAAAATATCTATATTTAAGAGCCAGAAAAATTCATATAAAAAGACGAACAAGAATAAAGATGTGTGAGAACCGGACAACAACAAAGTCAAGGGGGAAAAGTGTTAAGAAGGAGAGGAAGTAGCTGGCTATCAAATTTTTAGGCGATTATGATTTCAATGAAGTGAAAGACAAAAGATTAAAGAGTAGCAGGTAAGTAAATGAAAGCAAATGACACTACTTTTTTGAGAGGGTGGATGCTAAGCGATAGAGAAATGAAACAAAAGCTTAAGAGGATGACAGATTTAAGAGAAAGGGAATGTTTAGGATGAGAAGACAGAAACATAATTAAACTCCAAAAAGAAGGATCCAGTAGAAAAAGATAGAGAAATTATAAAAGAGAGGTGATGGGGGCACAGTATAGCCTTTAATACTTAAGTTTTAAAAAGATAAATGAAAACTGATATTAAAATTTTAATTAAGAAAAAACATAATAAACAAAAAAAAAGTGAAAAGAAGTTAAATACAGAAATCAGTGAAACAGAAAGGCACACTGAAAGGTTTGATAAAGCCAAGAACTATGGAAAGACTGGTTAAAAATCCAGAAATGGCATAAATAAATAGCAGGAATAAAAGAATGGGGGATATAACTCCAGATGCAAAAAGAGAATACTGTGAGCGAATTAATGTCAATAGATTTGAAAATGTAGGGGAAAGGAATAAAGTCCTAGAAAAATATATATGACCAGGCGGGCACATAGGCTCACACCTGTAATCTGAGCACTTTGGGAGGCCAAGATGGGCGCATCACCTGAGATCAGGAGTTCGAGACCAACCAGGCCAACATGGTGAAACCCCATCTCTGCTAAAAAAAATACAAAAGTTAGACGGGCATGGTGGCAGGCACCTGTAATCCCAGCTACGTGGCAGACAGAGGCAGGAGAATCACTTGAACCCGGGAGGCAGAGGTTGCAGTGAGCCAAGACTGCACCATGGCACTGCGGCCTGGGAAACATGAGTGAAACTCTGTCTCAAAATTAAGAAAGAAAAGAAAGAAAGATATACATGACCAGAACAAACTCAAGAAGAAACAAATCTGACTAGTCCTGCAACCACGAATAGAAATATATCACAAGTTAATGGCTCCCCACAAAGACAGTTCCCTGTCCAGACGGTTTTGGAGGTGAGCTCTGTCACATGTGCAAGAGAATATGAGTACCCAACACAAATGCTGTTAAGGAATGGGAAAAGATGAGGCACTTCCCCCAATTCACTCTGATATCCAGAATATATAAAGAATTCCTTAAGTCACTAAGAAAATGAAAAATGATCCAATGGAGAAAATAGGCAAGGACACAGTTATTGCACAGCAAATGAATATGAATGGTCCATAACAACCTCAATAGCTATCAGGGAAATTCAAACCCAAACTTCAAGATACCATTTCACCCCTACTGGATTAACAAAATTTAAGAATTTTAATATTTTTGCCTATGTTTACCAGGTACAGCAGTGTCAAAAACTGGACAATATCCAAATATCCAGTAAGAGAAACGATAATAAACTGTGGTACATTCATACAATGAAAAACTTTATAGTAGTGAAAGGTCTTCAGTTACATGGATCAGTCTTAAAACATTAAGACCTCTGAAAATACAATTTTTCAAGAATACAGGCAATATTGTACAAAGCCCAAAAACAGGGAAAAAAGAAAAAAGATGTGAGCATTTACGTTGTTTCCACTTTTTGGGCACCTGTAATCCCAGCTACTCGGGAGGCTGAGGCAGGAGAATCGCTTGAACGTGGGAGATGGAGGCTGCAGTGAGCTGAGAAAGTCCCACTGCACTCCAGCCTGGGTGACAGAGTGAGGCTCCATTTCAAAAAAAAGAAAAGCAAGGGTCAATTCAGGTGGCGGTTCCATTTGAGAAGGGGGACCCAGAGGCCTTCAAAGGTAAATGTATTTCTTAAACTTGGCAGTAGGTTTAAGTATTTGTTATATTACTCTTATAAAAATAGTGTTTCATGACTGGCACATAGATCTTAGCATTTTGGGAGGGTGAGGTGGGCAGATCACTCGAGGTCAAGAGTTCAAGAACCAGGCTGGTCAACATGGCAAAACCCCATGTCTACCAAAAATACAAAAATTAGCCAGGTGTGGTGGCACATGCCTGTAATCCCAGCTACTCGGGAGGCTGAGGCAGGAGAATCGCTTTAACCTAGGAGGCGGAGGTTGCAGTAAGCCAAGATTGTGCCATTGCACTCCAGCCTAGGTGACAGAACAAGTCACTGTCTCAAAAAAAAAAAAGTCTTTCATAAGCTCTAAATGTTTTTAAACCTGAGAGGAAATAACTGACGTAAAAGTGTTTTAAATATGCACAAGAAAGAATAAAATCAAGGCCGGGCACGGTGGCTCATGCCTGTAATCCCAGCACTTTGGGAGGCCAAGACGGCCGGATCACGAGGTCAGGACATTGAAACCAGCCTGGCTAACACGGTGAAACCCCGTCTCTACTAAAAATACAAAAAATTGGCCGGGCGTGGTGGTGGGCACCTGTAGTCCCAGCTACTTGGGAGGCTGAGGCAGAATGGCATGATCCCAGGAGGCGGAGCTTGCGATGAGCCGAGATCGTGCCACTGCACTGCAGCCTGGGAAACAGAGCAAGACTCCCTCTCAAAAAAAAAAAGAAAAGAAAAAAGAAAAAATCAAACACCCTGATAAATATTGAATTCTTCTACTTTAAAAATAATTGAGGTATAATTCAAATACTATAAAATCCATCCTTTTAAAGTATACAACTCAGAGGGTTGGGGGATATTCACAGAGCAGTACAATCATCACCACTAATTCCAGAACATTTCCATCACTCCAAAAGGAAACCCAGTTCCCATCAGCAGTCACTCACCACTGACAACTTCCTCCAACCACTGGTAACCAGTAATCTACTTTTGGTTTCTGGATTGCCTATACTGGACATTTGATATAAATGGGGTCATATATTATGTGTCCTTTTGTGCTGGCTTTCTTCTCTGAGCCTATTTTCAGGGTTTATCCATGCTGTAGCATGTATGAGTACTTCATTAATTTTTATGACTAAATAATATTCCACTGTGTGGATATATCACATTTTGTTTACCCATTTATCAGTTGGTGAGCATTTAGGTTGTTTACATTTTTTTTGGCAATTATAAATAAAGTTGCTATAAATACTTGTCTGTAAGTTCATGTATGGACATGTATTTCTAACCCTTTCAAGTATATACCTAGGAGTAGAGTTGCTGGGGGAATTCTACCTTTCAGACATCTTAAATTACTATTATTATATTATTATTTAGAAACAAGGTTTCACTTTGTTGCCCAGGCTGAGGAGTGAAGTGGCACAATCAGAGCTCACTGTAACCTAGAACTTCTGGGCTCAAGTGATCCTCCTGCCTCAGCCTGAGTAGCTGGAACTATAGGCATGTGCCACCATGCCCAGCTCCTTAAAGATAATTTAACATTTATATGAAAATTTAATAAATATTTGGTTTAAAATAGACTTTAGTGCAAAATGACACCCATAGCTTTATGAAAACTACTTTGTAATTTTTGTTACTGAAACATCTAAATAATTTATTTTACCCTTTGCCCCTTAGTTTGAAGTCAATCAACTCATATATTACTTACCTTGTCCTTTTTCAAGAAAAATGATTTTGGATTCTGGAAGAAAATTAGATCCAGTCACAATCATTTCATGACCTCCATTTACAGAACAACTGTTGATACTGTACTTCTCAATATGAGGAAGTTCTTGAGCAGACCGCTGGGCTGTTTTGAATTTTTTTAAAGAGTTGAGAAAAAACAAAATATTAGTTAAAAATCTTTCATACACAAATAACAAACTCAAGCTACAAAAAGAAAATAAAGAGAAGCAAATTTTGGGATTAATTCATTCAGGCTTTTAAAATTCAAGACAATGGTAACACAACACACTAGAAGAACTAAGTTGTTTATAAAACAAAATAGATATATTAATGTGATTTCTAAGTATATTTATTTATTTAAGACAGGGTCTCACTCTGTTGCCCAAACTGGAGCACAGTGACGTGATCATAGCTCCCTGCAGCCTCCAATTCCTGGGCTCAAGTGATGCTCCCATCTCAGCCTCCCAAGTAGCTAGGATTACAGATGCACGCCACTGTGCCCAGCCAATTTTTTTTTTTTTTAAACAGCAACATGGTCTCACTTTGTTGCCCAGCCTGGTCTCAAACTCCTAGCTTCAAACAGTCCTCCTGCTTTGGCCTCCCACAGTGCTGGCATTATAGGCTTGAGCCACCACACCCAGCCAATTATTTTCTTAGACTACAACTATAAAGAAACTAATAAAACTTCATAATATCTTCAACTTCATACTGACTCCAACACATTTACCTCATCTGCTTTTCTCTTTTTTGCTTAAATGTTTAATATGTTTCTTCCATGCAACAACTATCCATTAAAATCTATAAATCTAATTATAAAAAGTATGTTAAGTTCAAAGATGTAAAATTATATTGCATGCAATGAAGAGAAGACAAGTTCTAGGGAACTACTAGCGGACAAACACCAAGTAAGCCTTTCTTTTTAAATTCATTTTTAAAATTTTATTTATTTATTTTTTGAGACGGAGTCTCGCTCTCTCGCCCAGACTGGAGTGCAGTGGCGCAATCTCAGCTCATGGCAACCTCCGCCTCCGGAGTTCAAGCGAATCTCCTGCCTCAGTCTCCTGAGTAGCTGGCATAACAGGCACGTGCCACCATGCCCAGCTAATTTTTGTATTTTTAGTAGAGACGGGGTATCACCATGTTGGTCAGGCTGGTCTCAAACTCCTGGCCTCAGGTGATCTGCCCACCTCAGCCTCCCAAAGTGCTGGGATTACAGGCGTGAGCCACTGCGCCCAGCCGATATTTTTATTTTTTCAGAGACAGAGTCTTGCTCTGCTGCCCAGGTTATTTATTGCCCAGTGTAGCATGATCACAGTTTACCGAAGCATCAAACTCCTGGGCTCAAGTAATCCTCTCACCTCAGCCTCCCAAGTAGCCGGGACTACAAGCATGTGCCATCGTGCCTGGCCGATTTTTAAATTTTTATTTTTGTAGAGACAGGGTCTCACTTTGTTGCCCAAGCTGTTCTCGAATTCCTGGGCTCAAGTGATCCTCCCATGTTGGCCTCCCAAAGTGCCGGGATTACAGGTGTGAGCCACTGTGTCTAGCTATTTACATTATCAACTTTTATAAACAGCATTTATGGTGCCACCTTTCTCTGATAATGACTGGTTCCAAGTTGCTACATTTTCTGGAGATCCTATTTCTGGCATTTCTTTCTTTCCTTTTTTTTTTCTTTTTGAGACAGAGTCTCGCTCTGTCGCCCAGGCTGGAGTGCAATGGCCGGATCCCAGTTCACTGCAAGCTCCGCCTCCCGGATTTACGCCATTCTCCTGCCTCAGCCTCCCCAGTAGCTGGGACTACCGGTGCCTGCCACCTCGCCCTGCTAGTTTTTCTGTATTTTTTAGTACAGACGGGGTTTCACCGTGTTAGCCAGGATGGTCTCGATCTCCTGACCTCGTGATCCGCCCGTCTCGGCCTCCCAAAGTGCTGGAATTACAGGCTTGAGCCACCGCGCCCAGCCCATTTCTTTCTTTTAATTGCTTGAGTTTCAAATTGTAGATTATACTTATTTTCATTGTGTAGGTTCTCTAACGGTTGTTTTTGTTAGATTTCAGAAAGGGTCATGCACTGTCACCCAGGATGAAGTGCAGTGGCATGATCACAGCTCTGCCACCTCAATCTTTTGTGCTCAAGTGATCCTCAGATTTCACCCTCCCTAGGAATTGGGACTACAGGAATGCATTACCATACACAACTAAAAAAAATTTTTTTTTGTAGAGACAGGGTCTTATTATGTTACTCAGGCTGGCTCAACTCCTGGGCTCAAGCTGTCCTTCTGGACATAAGCAGTACTCCTGCCTATGCCTCCCAAAGAGTTGGGATTACAGGTGTGAGTTGGCACACCTGGCCTCTAATGGTTTCTCCTTGCCAACTACCTAGATACCTAGGTTTCTCTCTGAATTAAAACAAAATTTAAAAGTGTTGATTATATCTCTTCACATTTGGAAAACAGGTCCACTTTTATTCCTAGTATGTGGGTGGGAAAACTGGTGGGTTTGAAGATCAGCTGTGTTTTGTTTGGCTAGCAGAGTATTTTAAGGACATTTAAAAATCAATGCCGTTAGGAAATCATCCATTCCCAGGTCACAACAGCTCTCAACTACTTAATACCTAGTCATAAAAGTACATACATTTGGACCCCAGCCCCATTCAAAGAGAGTATTGTAATCAATTATTTCATAGACGATGCCTATGCAGACCAGGTGTGGTGGCTCACGCCTGTAATCCCAGCACTTTGGGAGGCCGAGGCGGGCAGATCACCAGGTCAGGAGTTCGTGACCAGTCTGACCAACACGGTGAAAACCCGTCTCTACTAAAAATACAAAAATTAGCCGGGCGTGGTGGTGCGTGCCTGTAATCCCAGCTACTCTGGAGGCTGAAGCAGAAGAATCGCTTGAACCCCGGAGGCGGAGGTTGCAGTGAGCCAAGAGATCACGCCACTGCACTCTACCCCTGGGCAAAAGAGTGAGACTCCATCTCAAAAAAAAAAAAAAAAGAAAAGAAAAGAAAAGAAAAGAAAAAGATGTGTATGCAGCCAGGCACAGTGGCTCACGCCTGTAATCCCAGCACTTTGGAAGGCAGAGGCAAGTGCATCACCTGAGGTCAGGAGTTTGAGACCAGTCTGGCCAATATGGTGAAACCCCATCTTTACTTAAAAATAAAACAATTAGTCGGGCGCGGTGGTGCATGCCTGTAATCCCAGCTATTTGGGAGGCTGAGGCAGGAGAATCTCTTGAACCTGGAAG
The DNA here is from genome assembly GCF_047675955.1 of Chlorocebus sabaeus. NCBI lineage: Eukaryota > Metazoa > Chordata > Mammalia > Primates > Cercopithecidae > Chlorocebus > Chlorocebus sabaeus. The sequence continues at coordinate 65,114,375 of NC_132908.1, read as the reverse complement.
GCAGAGATTGTAGCAAGCCAAGATCATGCCATTGCACTCCAGCCTGGGCAATAAAGTGAGACTCTGTCTCTAGAAAAAAAAAAAAGAAAAGAAAAAAAAGATAGGTATGGGATTTAGGATTAACTATTACTTGGGATGTACCAAGCACCAACCTAGATCTCAGAAAATACTCATGTCTGTACTGTTCTAAATAGGTCATGGAGAAGGGGCCTGAAAACAAACACTGATTACAGGTACGTTCTCAGTAACAGCAAAAGTGTGTTCAGGCTGGGTGTGTTGGCTCACACCTGTAATCCCAGCACTTTAGGAGGCCAAGGCCGGCAGATCATCTGAGGTCAGGAGTTCAAGACCAACCTGGCCAACATGGTGAAACCCCATCTCTACTGAAAAATACAAAAATTAGCCAGGCGTAGTGGCAGGCACCAGCAATCACAGCTACTCAGAAGGTTGAGGCAGGGTGAATTGTTTGAACCCACGAGGCAGAGGCTGCAGTGAGCTGAGATTGTGCCACGGTACTCTAGCCCGGGTGACAGAGCAAATCTCCATCTCAAAAGAAAATAAAAATGTGTTCAACAGATGGCATAAACATGCCAAAAAACTACTCGTGTGGTGAAGATATTTTTGAAGAATATTTATTATTTAATAACATTTAAATAATACTTAATATTTAATAACAGAAGAAAATGTCTATGATAGTATAAGTGAAAACTGCAAAATAAGATATAAAACTGTATCAGATAAGGCCAATTAAAAACATTGTGTGTATGTGTATTTATAAAAAGACATACAAATACAATAAAAGAAAATCCAGGCTGGGCCTGGTGGGATTACGCCTGCAATCCCAACCCTTTGGAAGGCTGAGGTGGGCAGATTACTTGAAGTCAGGAGTTCAAGACCAGCGTGACCAACATGGTAAAACCCCATCTCTACTAAAAATATAAAAATCAGCTGTGTGTGGTGGCCGGTAATCCCAGCTACTTGGGAGGCTGAGGCACAAGAATTACTTAAACCTGGGAGGCAGAGGTTGCAGTCAGCTGAGATTGCGCCACTGCACTCCAGCCTGGATCACACAGGGAGACTCCATCTCAAAAAAAAAAAAAAAAAAAAAAAAAAGCCAGAAAAGGTTAATACTGACTATATATAAATAGTAATATTACAAAATAATTTAATATTATACTATTCTTTGTACCATTTTGAGTTTTCTTTTTTTTTTTTTTTTTTGAGACAGAATCTCATTCTCTTGCCAGGGTGGAGTACAATGGCATGATCTCAGCTCATAGCAACCTCTGCCTCCCAGATTCAAGCGATTCCTCTGCCTCAGCCTCCCGAGTAGCTGGGACTACAGGCACACGTCACCACGCCCATTTAATTTTTGCATTTTTAGTAGAGATGGGGTTTCACCATGTTGGCCAGGATGGTCTTGATCTCTTGACCTCGTGATCTGCCCAACTTGGCCTCCCAAAGTGCTGGGATTACAGGCGTCACACCATGCCCAGCCCCATTTTGCATTTTCTATATTCTCAATAATCACATGCTAATTTTATTTTTATTTTTTATTATTTATTTTTGAGATGGAGTCTCACTCTGTCACCCAGGCTGGAGTGCAGTGGTGCTCCTAGAATTTCTCTACATCCCATTTTTCTCCCCACTCCATCCATTTCCTTTCTTGTTTTTTGAGATGGAGTTTCGCTCTTGTTGCCCAATCTGTAGTGCAATGGCGTGATCTCGGCTCACTGCAACCTCCGCTTCCCGGGTTCAAGTGATTCTCCTCTCTCAGCCTCTGGAGTAGCTGGGATTACAGGCATGTGTCACCACGCCCAGCTAATTTTTGTATTTTTAGTAGAGATGAGGTTTCACCATGTTGGCCAGGCTGGTCTCGAACTCCTGACCTCAGGTGATCCACCCACCTTGGCCTCCCAAAGTACTGGGACTACAGTCATGAGCCACAGTGACTGGCCAATTTTATTTTTAAAAAAAGGAAAAAAAAAAAAAAAAAAGAATCGTTTTAGCGTAACTTCATCTTAAACACTCAAACTACTCTATGAACTTAATTTATATTACTTTGCCAGCCCAGCATGGTGGCTCATACTTGTAATCCCAGCACTTTGAGAGGCCAAGGTGGGCAGATTACTTAAGTCCAGGAGTTCAAGATCAACCTGGGCAACATGGGGAAAAGTACAAAACTTAGTCAGTTGTGGTGGCTTGTGCCTGTAGTCCCAGCTACTTGGGAGGCTGAGGTGGGAGGACTGCTTGAGCCTGGGAGGCAGAGGCTGCAGTGAACTGAGATCATGCCATTGCACTCCAGCCTGGGCAAAAGAGTGAGACCCTGTCTCAAATAAATGAATGAATAACTTTGCTTTAAAAATAGAGTGATCTATGCTTACATGGGCATAGAACACTCTGGCAGGATAATTAAGAAGCTGGCAATGGTAGCTGTTTCTAAGAAAGAGAACTGGTTGACTTGGAAATTTATCTTGTACTCTATATTTTTGAATTTTGTAGCATATACCTATATTAGCCATTAAAAAGTTAATATAGGCTGAAAGTGGTAGTTCATGCCTATAATCCCAGAAATTTGGGAGGCTGAGATGGGAGGATGACTTGTGCTCAGGACTTCAAGACCAGTTTGAGAAACGCAGTGAGACCCTATCTATACAAAGAATACTTTTTTTTAATTTTAAAAATACAAAAATTAGTTCTACAGCTAATTCACCACAGATTTACTCAGTGATTCCCACAGTCAACTGGCAAATGATAAAGTATCACTCCAATTCAGCAAACAGCAAAAGAAGGCATGAAAGATTTTATAGCAGATGTGGCCCCAAATGAAGAATACAGGGCTAGGTCCGGTGGCTCACGCCTGTAATCTCAGCACTTTGGGAGGGCAAGGTGGGCAAATCACGAAGTCAGGAGTTCAAGACCAGCCTGGCCAATACGGTGAAACCCCATCTCTACTAAAAATACAAAAATTAGCTGAGCGTGGTGGCACACGCCTGTAATCTCAACTACTCAGGAGACTGAGGCAGGAGAATCGCTTGAACACGGGAGGTGGAAGTTGCAGTGAGCCGAGATCGTGCCATTGCACTCAAGCCTGGTTGAAAGAGTGAGGCTCTGTCTAAAAAAAATAATAATAATAATAATAAAAGAATACAAGCTGGGTGCAGTGGCTCATACCTGTAATCCCAGAACTTTGGGAGGCTAAGGTGGGCAGATTACTTCAGGTCACAAGCTCAAGACCAGCCTGGCCAACATGGTGAAACCCCATCTCTACTAAAAACACAAAAATTTGCTGGGTATGGTGGCATGCCCCTGTAGTCTCAGCTACTCAGAAGGCTGAGGTGGGAGAAACGCTTGAACCCTGGAGATGGAGGATGCAGTGAGCTGAGACTGCACCACCACATTCCAGGCTAGGCAAGAGAGTGAGACTCCATCTCGAAAAACACCCAACCCCCTCACCCCCAAAAAAGAATACATGTGTTTGGCCAAGCGCAGTGGCTCACGCCTGTAATCCCTGCACATTGGGAGGCCGAGGCAGGTGGATCACCTGAGGTCAGGATTTCCAGACCAGCCTGGCCAACATGACGAAACTCTGTCTCTACTAAAAATACAAAAACTTAGCCAGATGTGGTGGTGGGTGCTTGTAATCCCAGCTACTTGGGAGGCTGAGGCAGGAGAATTGCTTGAACCTAGGAGGTGGAGGTTGCAGTGAGCCAAGATCACACCACTGCACTCCAATCAGGGTGAGAAGAGCAAAACTCCGTCTCAAAAAAAAAAAATAAAATAAAATACATATGGTTAACAGAAATAAAGCATTATTATATAACCAAAAGAGTATAAGAAAACCTGTTTTCTAGGCAGGACAGCTCTATCACCAAAAAGCAAATAACCTAGAGATACTTGTGCCTGTTTCCTCCTATGCAAATAAAACATGGAATCAGAATAATCTGAATTATGTCCTAAAGCTCTAAGTACTAGTCTCAATATTTCAAGTCATACCAGCTAACCTGCCCAAGGTCCACAGTTCCCCAGGATTGAGTACATGTCAAGTTCCAGGGTCTTTTCTTATATCTGGCTTTTGTATATGTCAGGAAAAATCATTCACTATCTCAATCGGATGTTGTAAATAATTTGAACAAAAGCTCTGTTAAGTCTTATACAGCTAAAGTGTCAGCTTACAGAGGTTAAGCACCTCCTAGCATGAAGGCTGACATTTTAATGAAATGAAGATGATCAAGTGATACTTAAAGCATCTGAATCATAGCTTCATGATTTGGTCCTTAGATGGCATCAAGCCCCCATTCTCATTTACAGATTAAGAAAACTGTGGCCAATAGAGTTTGTCTATAGTTCACAGAGCTACCTAGTCAAACTATCATGAGAAATCATTTTCTAATTCCAAGATCAGTACTCTTCCACCCAAACATGTTAGCTCATTTCCACACAAGAAAATCAAACCAGCAACCCAGACTGTATGCCTCAGCTTACACTTCAGACATACATTATAAGTAAAACAGAAAATAAGCTATTATAAATAAGATCTTAAAACATGATCAAAAGCTCACTTACAGCACTCAACGGGTATAGAGGCTATCTGCAGAGAAAGGACTTTTCCATTGGGCTGTGGGATGTGTACACGAAACACAAGTCGTACTCTAGTATTCTTTCTGCCAATATCAGTTTCTCCTTTTCGAAGTTCTATATCTGAATTGCGGAGTTTCAAAATACCTGCACAATCAATACTAAAGAGAAAAATATAAAAATTTAATTTGTTTATTGATAATTGTGGTTATAAACAACTCAACTACACAGAAATTGTTAATTTGTCAGAAAAAAACTACCCAAAATTAGGTCAAAACAGAAAGATATGTATGATTGCTATTCTCTGCTAAACTGAAGTTTAGGCATTAAAAATATTTTTGTATGATAAAAGTGCAAAACTAAGTACAGTAGATTGTCTGCAAAGTTAGTAATTTCTCTTCATTCCTGTACTTGCATGCCTATCCTCCTGCCATTAAGATGTACAGTATCTATGCCTGCTCTCCTTGAGAATTGGCCTATGACTTGCTTTGACAAATGGAGTGTGGCCAAGTGACAGTATGCAAGTTATGAGCCTAGCACTGAAGAACGCTGGTAACTTCCACTTTTGCTATCTTGGAGTCCTGAGTAAGAAGTCCAACTAGCATGGTGCAGAGAAAGGCCCAGACAATCCCTAACCACTCCAGCCACCCTAGCCATTTTGGATGTTCAACCCCAGCTGAGCTCCCACTGAATCCAGGTACTTAAGTGACCCCAGCTGACACCATGTGAATGGACCAGCTGAGCTCAGTCAACCCAAAGAATCATGCAAAATAACAGAGTGATTACTATAAGCCATTAAATTTTTGGAGTGTTAGAACTAAACAGTTGAAATAAAGACTCTTTAATTCTATACATGTAACTAGGTCAGAACAACAAACAATTCATTAACAGCATATTTAGACTTTTATAGTGATGTATTTATTAATAAAAACAATCCATCAGGCTAAAATTCTTGAATTTTTAAGGAATGCACATATAAGATGAAGGTTCTGCATTTAAGGTATAACATTTCATCATCTGCTAACTTTATTATTAAGTATGACTGTTTAACACACTATTGTGGCAGGAAACAACAGAAGCTACAAAATACCTTTGTTACTCACATATTGGAAGAATAAAGTAAACGGATAACTAATTATGATCAAATATACTAGTTAACCTTGCTAACAAGGCATTCCTTGTTATCTGTCCTCTTATTGGATCTATCAACAGTTCCAACCCCAATGCACAGAGGTTGCAGAAGTCACTTTGAAGGACAATATATTACAGAACTAGGATACCAAGACAAGAACTGGCCAGGTGCACTGGCTCATACCTGTAATCCCAGAACTTTGGGAGGCTGAGGTGGGCAGATTACTTCAGGTCATAAGTTCAAGACCAGCCTGACCAACATGGTGAAACCCTGTCTCTACTAAAATACAAAAATTAGCCAGGCATGGTGGCGTGTGCCTGTAGTCCCAGCTACTTGGGAGGCTGAGGCAGGAAAATTGCTTGAGCCCAGGAGGCAGAGGTGCAGTGAGCCGAGATCATGCCACTGCTCTCCAGCCTGGGCGACAGAGCAAGACTCCATCTCCACAAAAAAAAAAAAAAAAAAAAAAAAAAAAAAAGACAACCAGTAAAGCAGAAGAATAATCCCAAAAGGAATTAAACCACTCCAAATTTTTCATCTTCAGAAAGACACAGAAGACATTTTTTAAATGCAACAATTTTGAAAACTAAAAAAGCATTTGCCATTTATAGATAACAAATTATATAACTGATATTGAACAATTGCACTGTAGCTCAAAGCAGTATTCATCAAGTTACATCAAATTAGTGATTATTCATGCTAACATGTCAACATGGGTCTTCAGGGGAAATAGCAGAGATCATCTGTGTTATTAAGTATTGAGCAAAGGCATTCTAGCAGTAAGCTAAGTTTCTAATAGATGTGAAATAACAGTACTAGAAAGTACATCTGAAAACTCTTAAATACAAAAAACAAAAAAGCAAGCAAAACAAAACAAGAAAAAAACTCTTATGTAGCAATGAAAATAAGTATTAAATTATCTTTAAAACTACATTTATTTATTTATTTAAAGTATGTATTTATGTTTTGAGACAAAGTCTTGCTCTGTTGCCAGGCTGGAGTGCAGTGGTGCCATCTCGGCTCACTGCAACCTCCGCCTCCCAGGTTCAAGGGATTCTCCTGCCTCAGCCTCCCAAGTAGCTGGGATTACAGCCACGCACCACCATGTCCAGCTAATTTTTTTGTATTTTCAGTAGAGACGGGTTTCACCATGTTGTCCAGGATGGTCTCGATCTTCTGACCTTGTCATCCGCCCACCTCAGCCTCCCAAAGTGCTGGGATTACAGGCGTGAGCCATCAAGCCATTTTAAATCAAGGTGTAGCACTGCTACATTGATATTAATCCAATGTTAAAAAACAGAGGAGCTGCAAATAGCTAAGGCAATAAATACTGGCATCCTATATTTAAAGCATCTTGTAGGGTAGGCTTATGGGTTAGTGTAATGGTCTTAAAAAAGAGATTAGGCTTGAAATAACCAAGCCTGTGGCTTAGTAGGCAAAACCAAGGGAATATCTACCAATTTTTCCACACCTTATTGCCTTAAGAGAACAGTAAAGACACTTAATACATACTTAAGGCTCACTTATGCATAAATTATTTTGAACCATGGTCTTATCTGTCACCTGGGAATTTTAAACCCACCGTTACCTGAAACTATTATTACATTTAACCACTGTACTGAATAATATAGTTACATTCAACAAGCTACTAGGATACTAGAGTCTATCCTAACAATTAGCTACTGAGTAAATAGGCTCATTCATCATTAGCTACCCTGTTACCTACAGTACCTAAAAAAGGTTTCTTAGGTTTAGTAACATCCTAGTTGCCCCTTATTTAATCCTCTCTCCAATATACATAATGCTTGGGTCCTACAGAACTCCTGTTCCACAATCTACCAGTACAGACAGAATGGTCAAGAAGTTTCAGGTATGTGTGCGGTAGGGTTGCAGGGGGAGGACTAGCTGTATGTTACTAGTCATAGTGGTACTTCTGCAGCCTGGTCCTTTCTGGTCTAATACACACAGACAGTATATGCCAGATCTGGCTGAGGAAGGGCCATAAATTATGACTATTACCCTTGTTCCACGCGCTAGTAAATGGAAGATGATGGAGGAGACAGGTAAATTTAGATCCTACTGCTCCAATTCTTTCACATTATTTGGGATATGAGCCTTTCCCAATTTCTTGATAATTTTTCATAGAAATTAATGTACTCTTTTCTATTTATTGGTTTATATACTATTTTCAGAAAGGATATGAGGCATTTTACAATATAGATACAAATAAAGCCAAGAAAAAATAAATAGAAAAAATTTTAAAACACAATAGGAAGTAAATCCAAGTCTAGAGTTGAAGAAATTACTATAATTACTGTAAATGAGCTTGACTATGAAGTTCCTGGAAGCCAAGGCAAAAAGTAAATGTGATAAAGTTGTTATAGGCCGCTTGTTGTATGGTAAAGCAAAATCTACCACGCCATCAGGAAACACTAACATTTTTCCTTTAAGTTGAAAGGACTCTGTGTGTGTGTGTGTGTGTATGTACACATGCATGCAATAGTGACCAACCTAAGAGAAACTGTCTTTAATAGTGGTTTTTCAGATTATGAAGTATGTTTATGGCTATTTCTCATACTGTCCCTCAAGTCAAGAAACAGAATAAACTTGTAATTCTTCTATTTAACTTGATTCGAATATCGTGCTTTGAATATCCAGAGGAATGAATGCAAACATGGCCTGCAAACTATCGTCTAGGGATCAATTTCTTGAGTTTTTGGAAAAAGATAGTTCAAAGGTGATTTTTAAATGTCCCTCTACAACTGACTAATCACGTATCACATGCTTCTGATGCTATATAAAAAAGTAAGATGCCAGAAGAAAAGGGAAGAAGGCTACCTGCATTCTCATTCAGAGGTTGGGCACCTTATTTGAAAATGTGTCCAATAGGATGCCTGGTGTCAATATTTTTCTCAAGAAAAAGTTTTGCTCAAGTATCTGAATAAATACAGGCTGAGATTCCAAAGTTCTTTCTACATTATAGAACACAAATGTTTAAGGCCGGTGCAGTGGCTCACATCTGCAATCCCAGCACTTTGGGAGGCTAAAGCAGGTGGACTGTTTGAGGCCAGGAGTTCGAGACCAGCCTGGTCAACATGGCAAAACCCTGTCTCTACTAAAAATACAAAAATTAGCCAGGAGTGGTGGCGCACAGTGTGTAACCTCAGCTACTTGGGTGGCTGAAGCACGAGAATCACCTGAGCCTGGGAGGCAGAGGTTGTAGTGGGCCGAGATGGTGCCACTGCACTCCAGCATGGGCAAAGACTCCGTCTCAAAAAAAAAAAGTCTGTAGTGTAGTTTGAAAACAATTCCTTTAATAAAAATCTAAGTTTCCCATGCCTGGTTGTGCCTACTACATTGATAGGTGCCTACTCAATATCCTTCCTTTACTTCTTCCTTAGTAACAGGCCCCTACATTGTTTTGTTTGTTTTTTGTTTTTAAAGACAGGATCTCACTCTTGCCTAGGCTGCAGTGTAGTGGCACTATCTCGGCTAATGGCAACCTCTGCCTCCCGGGCAAGCGATTCTCCCACCTCAGACTCCCAAGTAGCTAGGACTACAGACAGGCACCACTACACCCGGTTAATTTTTGTAATTTTAGTAGAGACAGGGTTTCACCATGTTGCTCAGGCTAGTCTCAAACTCCTGAGCTCAGGTGATTCGCCTACCTCGGCCTCCTGAAGTACTGGGATTACAGGCATGAGCCATGGTGCTTGGCCTCCCTAAATTATTTGAGGTGACAATGTGTTCTGGTAAACATAACCATGTGTTCCTTACATATAAGCATCATCAATGAGATGCAGAGTTGTTAAGTAGGTTTTAGGGAAAGGCTATTAAAAGGGGATTCAACTCCAATGGAAGTTCCCTTTTACCTTTCCTCCACACCTTTCTCTTTATTATCCCTTCTGGTAATAAGGATGTCATGGCTAGAGCTCCAGCAGCCATTTTAGATCATAAGACAATCTTTAGGATGGAAACCACATGCTAAAGATGTCAGAGAAGAAAAAACTTGCTTGGGGCCCTAATGACTTACACAGCTACTGTGCTAGCCCTAAAATGTCTACCTGTATATTTCTTTTATGTGATAAAACACTAAACCTCTAACTGTTCAAGCCACTGCATATCAGGTTTCTATTAGAGGCAACTATATATAATCCTAACTGATCCTTCGGTACAAAACTCTATTGCATTCTCTTTCAGAAGTTGGCCACCTTATCTTATTTGGAAATGGGTCAAGTGGGATGCCTGGAGGTAAAGTCAAAAGTTTTCCTTAAGGAAATAAAAAAATTATAATTGTATCATAATTGTTTATTTATTGTCTACCCTATTAGATAGACTGTGAGCCATTTGATGAAAATCCAGATACATTATTTATATCTCTCTTACCTAGGATAATGGCTTGCCTGGTAGTATATAGTATAGAAACACTTACTGAATTGAATTTTCCTTCTGGAAATATGCTACCACTCTTAGAAAATGTACTAAATGTACATTATTTATGTAATGCCATTAGAACAATATTTTATATTTATATTCAAAAATATATTTACTTTTTTTCTGAAAGTATAGAGAAAAAAAGAACTGCACATTTTAGGTATATTTCAAAATACCTGGCTGACATATTGTTTTCAGGAAGAAGTGGAATTTCCAGAACTTTTGTACTGGCAATTATTATCTCTTGGCTTGCAGTAGCGACTGTCTTCCCAGTGATTCGATGCACCTGGTAAAATGCATGAGGTCGTAAATATCGATCATCTGCTGTCCCAATAAACATTTGTAGATTTATCGGCTTTTCGTTATAGCCCAGGAGCTAATCAGGAAGAAGAAACATAGAAAAGCACAATTCATTATCCATTTGCATTTTACAATAAGCCAACAATAGTAAGTCTATTATATCTCTATCATATACTATTGATACACAAAATATTATTTCAAAAAATACAACCAAAAGTAACCAGTGAGCAGCCCTCCAAATTTCCAAATTTGTTTAAGAAATAAAACATTGGATATGTTACATAAAGGGATGTGGGTTTTTTGTTTTTTTTTTTTAAGATAAATATCTAGATAGACCAAAATTGTACAAAGCTTTCTGACTCTGCTATAGAAAACACAAAAGAAATACTGATTCTGCACTCTGGGCAACATTAACCATTCAGACTGGACCTAAAGATTTGGGTATATGGGAAGGTCCTCTAACAGACTGTTAAATCAGAGGCACTTTGTTTTAGTAGAAAGAGTCTGAAAACCCCTATTGCATATATTATAAACTTACAATTTCAACGGACTTAACAGGCCTGGGCTGACTTTCCTTGGTATCCTTCACTACTGCTAAGGTTAACTATGTTAGACTGACATGGGAGAGCTGCTGGAGGCAAAAACAGTGATCACAAGAAAGCAGGCAATTAAAAGAAATAGAACCTGAAGATGTATACAAATAGCACTTAGGGAGACATGGATGGCTGAGTAGCACCGACTTGACCCATCTTCCTGCAGATAACAACTATAAACTGGAAAAAACATAAAGAATGACCTGATGGAGAGCAACCAAAAACAAGCAGATACTGGAGGTGAGTTGAAACATACACGTTATAACATATGTGTTATTACAAAGGGCATGTTTCCTGTTTTTATGGCTTTTAACCTGAGAAAAAGCCATAGTCTATGCCTTACAGACCAGCTAAAATTCCCATAAAAAACCTATAGCCCGCGGCCAGGCGCGGTGGCTCACACCTGTAATCTCAGCACCTTGGGAGGCCGAGGCGGGTGGATCATGACGTCAGGAGATCAAGACCATCCTAACACAGTGAAACCCTGTCTCTACTAAAAATACAAAAAATTAGCCAGGCATGGTGGCATGCACCTGTAGTCCCAGCTACTCGGGAGGCTGAGGCAGGAGAATTGCGAACCCGGAAGGTGGAGGTTGCAGTGAGCCGAGATTGAACCACTGCACTATAGCCTGGGTGACAGAGCAAGACTTCGTCTCAAAAAAAAAAGACACACACACACACAAAACAAAACAAAACAAAACAAAACAGAAAAAAACAAACCTACAGCCCAAAGCCTCTGGAAAGTGATAAGGAAACCCCAGAAAGGAGTCAGAGGCAGGGAGCTCCAAGCTACACATAGAAATTCTGCCCAAACCTTTCTTTGGCTGACTTCTGAAACATGATCAAGCAGGACAGACCCCAAGCAGCCTAGCTAAGGCTAAAACTGAAATGAGATTTTGAGCTGCCACCAACCTCAGGGAGACAAGTTTTCCAGGCTGACTTCAACCAAGTTAAATGCCTACTTAAGCAAACAATTTCAACAATCTTCAGGGGAGAGACAGACAGAGAGACAGAGAGGGAGAGAAGGAGAGAGACAGAGGGAGAGAGAGAGAGGCGGAGAGGGGGGAAAGGGAGGAGAGAGAGAGAAAGAGACAGAGGCAGACAGAGACAGACAGAGAGAGAGAGAGAATGTGTCTGTGCCTTTGTTTTCTATGTCTTTTTTTTTTTCTTTTTTATTGTCTAATTGCTCTGGCTAGGACTTACAGCATAAAGCTGAATCGCAGTAGTAAAAGCAAGCATCCTTGTCTTGTCCCTGACGTTAGAGGGAAACCTTTCAGTCTTTAATCATTAAGTATGATGTTAGCTGTGGGTTTTTTCAAGATTCCCCTCTATTCCCAGTTTGCTGTTTTGTTTTGCCCCTTTTTTTTTTTTTTTTTTTTTTTTTGAGACGGAGTCTCGCTGTGTCACCCAGGCTGGAGTACAGTGGTGCGATCTCGGCTCACTGCAACCTCCACCTCCTGGGTTCAAGCGATTTTCCTGCCTCAGCCTCCTGAGTAGCTGGGATTACAGGCACCCGCCATCATGCCCAGATGATTTTTATATTTTTAGTAGAGACGGAGTTTCACCATGTTGGCCAGGCCAATCTTGAACACCTGACCTCAGGTGATCCGCCCACCTTGGCCTCCCAAAGTGCTTGGGATTACAGGCACTCATGAGCCACTGCGCCTGGCTGTTTTGCTTTTTTTTAAATCATGAAAGGCTGCTGAATTTTGTCAAAGGTTTTTTTCTCTATCAACTGAGATGACCACATGGTTTTCCCCTTCATTCTACTATGTGGTATATTACATAGATTAATTTTCATATGTTGAACCCACTCTTGCTTTCCTGGGACAGATCCCACTTGATCATGGTGTATAATCTTTTGTAGTGTGCTGTTGGATTTGGTTGCTGAGCCTTTTGTTGAAGACTGTTGCATGTATATTCATGAAGGATATTGGTTTGCAGTTTTCTTCTCTTGTATCTTTGTCCCCATCATTATCCATTTGTTTGTTGTTGTTTTTGAGACGAAGTCTCGCTCTTGTCCCACAGGCTGGAGTGCAGTGACATGATCTTGGCTCACTGCAACCTCCACCTCCTGGGTTCAAGCAATTATCCTGCCTCAGCCTCCCAAGAAGCTGGGATTACAGGTGCCTGCCACCACACCCAGCTAATTCTTATATTTTTAGTAGAGACGCAGTTTCACCACGTTGGCCAGGCTGGTCTCAAACTCCTGACCTCAGGCGATCCACCTGCCTCAGCCTCCCAAAGTGCTGGGATTACAGGCGTGAGCCACCATGCCCAGCCAATCCATTTGACTTAAAAAAAAAAAAAAAAAAAAAAAAACTGTCCCTGCCCTACTGAAATTCTTCCATCTCTTCATGTATACAGAGCCCACCTTTCCCTCAAGGCAATTTAGGAGTTCTATTATAGTAATTCCAAAGTCTCTTTCCAATATCTAATCTAAGCCGCCTCTCAGTCTGCTACCATTGAGTGTTTTCTCTCTTTAATGTCGGCCACATTTTCGTGTGTGTGTGTGTGTGTGTGTGTGTGTGTGTGTGTGGTTGTTTATTGTTTTAATGGACCTTTAGTATAAAAAAGTCTAGAGACTCAGGCCGGGCGCGGTGGCTCAAGCCTGTAATCCCAGCACTTTGGGAGGCCGAGACGGGCGGATCACGAGGTCAGGAGATCAAGACCATCCTGGCTAACACGGTGAAACCCCGTCTCTACTAAAAAATACAAAAAAATAGCCGGGCGAAGTGGCGGGCGCCTGTAGTCCCAGCTACACGGGAGGCTGAGGCAGGAGAATGGCGTGAATCCGGGAGGCGGAGCTTGCAGTGAGCCGAGATCTGGCCACTGCACTCCCGCCCGGGCGACAGAGCGAGACTCCATCTCAAAAAAAAAAAAAAAAAAAAAAAAAAAAAAGTCTAGAGACTCAAGCAGAAAATATTTACCTCAAGAAAGGGGCATGCTATTTCTTTTGTAAGGTCACAGTTCTTAAACTGTGTCTGGACTTTAACTGAAGGAATAGTCTGATTCAGTATAGCACCGGCTTCAAAGGTCTGGCGGGTGGAATGTCTCTCTCTTTTGCCTGGCACGGAATCTGAGAGCTGGCAAGATTCCAGAGATCTACCTATGCTTCACAACCAAGTCCCCGATCCTTGAAACTGTTGGAAGACCTTCCTCTGATTTACCACCTGGCTGCTGATTTTTTAATCTATGAGGATTTCTCCATGCTCTTCAGTCTTGCTTTTTGTTTCTGAGCCTCAGGGTATCTCTTCAGCTTTGTTACTAGATCTTGGGTCTTTTGAGATTGGCTTGGAGAGACTTCTTTCAGCTCTCCTGATAATACTCCAGTCTTTGTAAATGAGAGCCTAAGTGCCTAAGGGTTTCTGCCTTCAGCAGGTAAAACTATGAAGAGAGGGGGTCTCAGTTCTCCCGCCATGCCTCCTCCTCCTTGGGATGGTAGCCGCCCAGTCTTGGCTTTACAGTGGAATTTGTAGCCAGGCAACTTCATAATTTATTGGTTATCCTCCCTGTACCCAGAAGAAGACATTAAGACTTTTGCCTATTATTGGGTAATATAATTTTACCCAGGATATTTTTCAGTGCGGTAACATTTATAAAGAAGCAATTAAAGCCTGGACTATTGCAATAGCCTTATAATTGCTCTGTCTTCCCTCTTGTTGCCCTACAGCCCATTCTCTATCCAAGAGTCAGAATAAACTTGTTAACATGAATTGGATAACTTTGACTCCCCTGCTCAGAACTCTCTAATGGCTTCCCTTCACATTTAGAACTAATTCAAATTCCCTATGATGGTTTACACAGCATAAGGTGATTCGGGCCCTGGCTAAATTGTTGGCCTTACCTTTGCCTACTCCCTCCCTTCCACAGTCTGCTCTAGCCTTACTGGCCTTATTGCATGAACCACTCAAGCTCATTCCTACTGTCAGGGCTTTCACACTAAATATTTTATCCCTCTGAAATATCATTGCCTCTGATCTTCATGCTACTTGACTTGATTCAAATACATAAAGGTCAGTTCCCTCAGAGGAGACTACAATATTTAAAATATTGTATCTGTCTCCTTATCTTATGCTTGCCTACATCCTATATTAAGAATAAATTCCTGCCCTTTCAGGAGCTTCAGGTAAGCATATGATAAGAATCAATTAAGGCTCTTTGAAAGAGAAAGGATGAAATCATGGAAACAAGTTGAGAGAGCTGAAGCACTAAAATCATGTGTGCTGAAAGTTTAAACTAGGGTGGAGGCAGGATCATAAATAGAAAACAGAAATGGAAAGGGATGAATGCAATAAATCTTTCCTAGAAGGCCCTAAAGAGATTTTCATAACTAACTATACATAGAATAAAAGAGGGATCAAATAAGTCAGAAGTTCTGAGCTTCAGTACCCAGGAGAATGATGGTATCACTAGCAAACAAAGTATAGGCCTGGCCATCATGGCTCACACCAGTAATCTCAACACTTTGGGAGGCTGAGGCAGGAGGAACTGCTTGAGGCCAGGAGTTCAAGACCAGCAACACAATGAGACCCCCATCTCCACACACACACACAGACACACACACACACACACACACACACACACACACACACACACTAGCTGAGCATGGTGGTGTGCTCCTGTAGTCCTAGCTACTTTGGAAAGCTAAGGTGGGAGGGTTGCCTGATCCCAGGAGTTCAAGGTTACAGTGAGCTATGATTATGCCACTAAACTCCAGGTTGGGTGACAGAGTGTGGGACGTTGTCTCTTAAAAAAATACTAATGTGAAGAAGTCACTGATTTTGGAAAAAAATGATGTCAATGCTGGTCACACTGTAGTCAAGGTAACAGTGAGACATCTATATGGAAATATGAAGTTACATAACATGTACATGCTTTTAGACCAGCTATAATGCTATGGCACAATAAATACACTGCTTTGCTATCTAACTTTTTTTTGGGGGGGGGGAGGGGATGGAGTCTCACTCTGTCACCCAGGCTGAAGTGCAATGGTGCCACCCAGGCTCACTGCAACCCCTCCTGGGTTCAAGCAATTCTCCTGACTCAGCCTCCCAAGTAGCTGTGAGTACAGGTGTGTGCCACCATGCCCAGCTAAATTTTTGTATTTTTAATAGAGACGGGGTTTCACCATGTTGGTCATGCTGGTCTTGAACTCCTGGCCTCAGGTGATCCACCTGCCTCAGTCTCCCAAAGTGCTGAGATTACAGGCGTGAGCCACTGCACCCAGCCTGCTATCTAATTTGATAACAAGGTAACACACAGTCCACTGTGCCTCAAAATAATGACATTCGATATCTGCTTTCTTTTTCTTGACATGATGAGTATGTACTGATTATTATTATTATTATTTTTTTTTTTTTTTTTGAGACGGAGTCTTGCTCAGTCGCCCAGGCTGGAGTGCAGTGGCGTGATCTCGGCTCACTGCAAGCTCCACCTCCAGGTTCACGCCATTCTCCTGCCTCAGCCTCCCAAGTAGCTGGGATTACAGGTGCCCGCTGCCACGCCTGGCTAATTTTTTGCATTTTTAGTAGAGATGGGGTTTCACTGTGTTAGCCAGGATGGTCTTGATCTCCTGACCTCGTGATCCACCCGTCTCGGCCTCCCAAAGTGCTGGGATTACAGGCGTGAGCCACCATGCCCGGCTGATTATTATTTTTTTAAAGTCCCAATGTAGCAATATATGTGGCACTTGAAACACTACTGAGTTTTAACTGCATCACTGTGATTTGTACTGCCCTGAGCAGTAGTGTGAAGTGATGAGAGTGCCACTTATGTTCTCTGCCTTACTCTGTCATTGTAACACAAAAGTAACCAGTCAATACATAAATGAAAAACAATCGTTATGGATGCTTAGTGTGGAATTCCACATAATTTTCAAATAACAAAATAGTATTCTTTTGATTTTTTTTTCTCCAACCATGTAAAAATGTATAAAAACCACTCCTAGATCACAAGCTGTACAAAAACAGGTAGAGCCAGATGTGAAGGCATGTACCTGTAGTCCCAGCTACCTGAAAGACTGAGGCAAGAGGATCATTCCTGCCTCTGAGGCCAGTTCAAGGCTGCAGTGAGCTATGATTGCACCACTACACTCCAGCTTGGGGGAGAGCAAGGTTCTTTCTCTTTAAAAACAAAACACCAGGTGTAGGGCCCATTTTGGCCTATAAAAGCCATATTTTGACAACCCCTGGTTTAGAATGGTATTTCTTTTTCTTCCTAGCAAATGCTTTAACATCCAGTAGAATGGTACTTCTTTTTTTTTTTTTTGAGACAGTCTCACTCCGTTGCCCAGGCTGGAGTGCGGTGGCATGATCTCGACTCACTGCAATATTCGCTTCCCCGGTTAAAGCGATTCTCCTGCCTCAGCCTTCCTAATAGCTGGGACTGCAGGCACACACCACCATGCCCAGCTAACTTTTTTTTTTTTTTTTTTTTTTTTGGGTATTTTTAGTAGAGATGGTGTTTCACCATGTTGGCCAGGCTGGTCTTGAACTCCTGACCTCAAGTGATCCGTCCACCTCAGCCTCTCAAAGTGCTGGGATTATAGGCATGAGTCACTGCGCCCTAACTTTTTTTTTTTTTTTTTGAAACGGAGCCTCACTCACTTTGTCAGGCTACAGTGCAGCGGCGCAATCTAGGCTCACTGGAACCTCTGCCTCCCAGGTTCAAGTGATTCCCCTGCCTCAGCCTTCCAAGTAGCTGGGATTACAGGTACCTGCCATCACACCCAGCTAATTTTTGTATTTTTAGTAGAGACGGGGTTTCACCGTGTTGGCTAGGCTGGTCTCAAACTCCTGGCCTCTGGTGATCCACCCGCCTCGGCCTCCCAAAGTGCTGGGATTATAGGCGTGAGCCACTGTGCCCAGCCTAGAATGGTATTTCTTAACTTGGACAGTATCACCCTCTGCAGGGGAAGGTGGTGGTAGAGCAGAGGCATTTTTTAAATGTTGTGAAGATGTGTTTAGTTGCCTACGTAAGTGGGGTGCACTATAGGTACTTAAGGAGAAAGGGCCAGAGATTCAAATTTCTCTTAATACATGGGATAACTACAGTTCTTCAAAGTGAATAGTCTACATCTCACAGAACTTGAGAATATCCCATCAGACATTCATGTATAAGTAAAATGTTTATAAACTTAGAACTCCTTACTATATATTAATACCCCCAAATGACGCAGTTTTAACATACATGAATTTTTCATGAGTACAACTTACCAGGAAAAGAGCTCATCATTTCAGAAAATCATGTCATTTTCAGTAATGCCACTCAGGGAATTTAGGGTGATGATCAAACGCCTGCCTTTGTACCTGGCAACATTCACACTGATAGTGCTCTAGTCATTATCAAGCAGGTGTAAGTGTCCCAACTACTTCACTGTGTCTTCTATAGTCATTATCAAGCCTTTTCACTTTGAAACTTTTTTTTTTTTTTTAAGATGGGGGCCCACTACTTGGCTTAAGCTGGTCTCGAACTCCTGGACTCAAACGTCCTCCTGCCGCAGCCACCCAAGTAGCTGTGATTACAGGTGTGAGCCACAATGCACAGTCATGCTTTTAAACTACTCTATTAGTCCATTCTCATACTGCTAAAAGAAACTGCCCAAGACTGGGTAATTTATAAAGGAAAGAGGTTAAATTGACTCAAAGTCCCCCATGGCTAGGGGGACCTCAGGAAACTTACAGTCATGGTGGAAGGTAAAGGGGAACCAAGGCACCTTCTTCACAAGGTGGCAGGAGGGAGAATGAATACAGGAAAAACTACCAAACACTTATAAAGCCATCAGATCTCATGAGAACTTACTATCAAGAGAACAGTAAGGGGAAACCACCGCCATGATTCAATTACCCCCATCTGGACTCTCCCTTGACACGTGGGAATTATGGGGATTACAATTCAAGATGAGATTTTGGGTGGAGACATAGCCAAACCATATCAACTATAATGTAGTTTATATATTTTTTCCTCTTAATAGTATTGCATTATAACTGACATTCTTAAAATTATACATGTAGTCAATTATATCACTTTTTTTTTTTTTTGGATTCAGGGTCTTGCTATGTCACCTAAGCTAGAGTGCAATGGCACAATCATAGCTCAACACAAACCTGAGCTTCTGGGCTCAAAGGATCCTTCCACTTCAGTCTCTAGAGTAGCTAGGACTTCAGGAGTGTGCCTCCAAACCTTGCTTATTTTTTGTTGTTGTTGTAGATATAGAAGTCTTGCTAGGTTGCCCTGGCTGGTCTTAAACTCTTGGTTTCAAGCAATCTTCCTACCTTGGCCTTCCAAAATGCTATTACAGGCATGAGCCACTGTGCCTGACCTAACTGTATTATCTCTAAATTTCATGTTAATAAAGTAGCATTACAAAATGGATGTGGGGCTTTTTTTGAGTAAGGCTGGGTCTGATAAGAGTTGAGAACCACTGGTCTAGAAGACTTGTAACCCAAGAGGCACGAAGACCTCAGGATATAACCACCAAAGGTTTATAACAATGTTTTGCAAGAGGCAAGATTCTTTATTATAATTCATACTGCAGAAACAATTCCACATTCAAGGAAGATGACAAATCATAATTCCAACTACCCTTCTCAAAGGATAAAAGTAGAGCATATAAAGCAGGAAAAAATAGCTAATAAATAAATGGAAAAATGCTCAATCTTATTAGATATCAAATAAATAAGGAAACCATTTTTAACCTATCAAAAAAGCAAAGAACAGAGAAGTGGTAATAGTCTACACAGACTTTTCCCCTTTGTGACTGTTTATATGATTTGCTCATTTTCTGTTTTGATTTTAGTATTATTAATTTTATAAGCCCTTTATATATACTAAGCATATTAACCCTTTGTCTGCCTTACAAGTTATAAATAAGGGTTTTGTTTTCCATTTAACACCGATTCTGGATCAATTTCTGCTCCTCAAAAGGTAACCATTTGTAAGCCTTTTCACCGTTTCTTTTGGAACTTACTTCCATATTTCTAAGGAACATGTTAATACTGCTATTTCCTAATGTTTTTCAAGGTTAAATATATTATCTTTTGAACTTTCAATGTTTGCATTATAACTGTATATATGTTACTTGCAGCTCAGCCATGCAGTGTAATTATATTTCCTTTTTCATATAACTTATTTGGTTACAATTAATAATTGCCTTCTATATTAGGATTAAGTTTGGCTGCATAAACAAAAATCCAAAGTAACAGTAACTTAAACATGTTAAAAGTAAAGTTTATTTCTTACAATCTACAGGTCTTTTCTACTGGACCAGTGAGTTTGCCTAAAACACATCCTGCAGTCTTCTGCCTAGAGAGCATAATAAACCTATTGCAAGCATTGTAGGAACTAAGAAAATGGTCAGACGTCTCGCAATTCAGTATGCAGACTTCCATTATACCATTATGCCTTCCCTTCCACCCACCCCTCCCCCATTTTAAGAACAGATCATTAAGCCTTGCCTTTAGCTCTTCTAGAATCTAGAACCTCCACTTCATTCTATAGAATCACCAGATTCTCTCAGGGTAAGACAGGCATTATCACTAGGCTGTAACACACAAGTAAGAAACATCTGGGAAATTTAACTCCTTTTTAAATTCAACTTAATTTTTTTTTCTTTCTTTTTTTTTTTGAGACGGAGTCTCGCTCTGCTGCCCAGGCTGGAGTGCAGTGGCGCTCCAACCTCCACCTCCCAGGTTCAAGCAATTCTCCTACCTCAGCCTCCTGAGTAGCTGGAACTACAAGCATGAGCCACCACACCCAGCTAACTTTTTGTATTTTCAGTAGAGACAGGGTTTCACCATGTTGGCCAGGTGGTCCCAAACTCCTACCCTGACGTGATCCACCCACCTCAGCCTCCTAAGGTGCTAGGATTACAGGTGTGTGAACCACCATGCCCAGGCTTAGCTCCTTCTTTTATAAACCTTTTTTTTTTTTTTTTTTTTTGAGACAGAGTCTTGCTCTGTCGCCCAGGCTGGAGTGCAGTGGCACAATCTCGGTTCACTGCAAGCTCCGCCTCCCGGGTTCATGTCATTCTCCTGCCTCAGCCTCCTGAGTAGCTGGGACTACAGGCGCCCGCCACCATGCCTGGCTAATTTTTTGTATTTTTAGTAGAGATGGGGTTTCACAGTGTTAGCCAGGATGGTCTCGATCTCTTAACCTCGTGATCCGCCCGCCTCGGCCTCCCAAAGTGCTGGGATTATAGGCGTGAGCCACGGCGCCCGGCTTTTATAGACTTTTTATCCAATCTTCTTGTTTTCAGTCTCACCTCACATCCCACTTTCAGAGATACCCAGTATCTCAAATTCCTGAACCCTTCCAGAGCTCTTAGATGCAAAATGACTTGTGCTGCTTATTGGTTTTTTCTCACCTGCCAGCAGGCTTAAGCTACAGTTGTCTTATGTTTAGTGAAAGTAAACATGTGTTCAATTTATTACATTTATGTTTCCATTTTCTGTAAATATTTTAATTTTTATGTAGTCAAGAAATCTATCAGTATTCTAATTTGTGATTTTTTTTACAAATTTTAGTGTAAAATTAATAAATTTCAAAGCTTTAATTAATGGAAACTATTCCATAAAACTATAAAATGCCAATAGGATCACAATAACAAAAATAAAGCCTAGGCCAGGTGTGATGGCTGATGCCTGTAATCCCAGCACTTTGGGAGGCCAAGACCGGCGGATCACCTGAGGTCAGGAGTTCGAGACCAGCCTGACCAACATGGAGAAACCCCGTTTCTACTAAAAATACAAAATTAGCCAGGCATGGTGGCAAATGCCTGTAATCCCAGCTACTCCGGAAGGCTGAGGCAGGAGAACTGCTTGAACCCAGGAGGCGGAGGTTGTGGTGAGCCAAGATCGCGCCATTGCACTCCAGCCTGGGCAACAAGAGCCAAACTCCGTCTCTAAATAAATAAATAAATCCTAAATAATCAATAACTAAAAAGAAATTGGAAAAGTTTGAGCATATATTTTATGTGTATCTGTGCAAAAACAAATTTCAGCCATTACTCTTTGGGTTTATGTGGAGGCAGATGGGGTAAGTAATAATGCCACATGAGATTCATCCAGATTTATACCCAGAGATAAAAAAATGAAGGTAGAGAATGGTTATAGTTCATTGCATCCTAAAACTCCTCTGGACTATATGTCTTTTTTTTTTTTTCAGTTCACAGTTAAAGAACCTGAAGCTAACAATGATTAGGCAACTTCCTCAAATTCATGGCTATTAAGTGATTAGTCATTCCTTTTTGGAATACCTGTTGCTCTTTCATATTTAATCATAAATTTAACACATTATTCTACATGACCAACTGTTCATCTAGTGGAGAAATAAACAGTAACAACTTTACCACTTGCCTGTGAGTACTGTGAAGAGGACAGTATCTATCTTGTTATCTCCAGAGCCTAGCAGAGCACCTAGCACACTACACACATTCAATCATTGTTGAAAGAATAAATTTTAGAATAACAGAGTACAATTTGGTGAAACAAAATAACTCATGAAGTTAGCCAATACGTTATTTTTCAAAGAGTTACAGGAAATTTGCTTTTATACAGAAAAAGAAAAAAACAAAACAAAAGATTACAGGCATTCAAGTAGCTGGTCAAAATAAGGTAGTTAAATCTAAAATAGAGAACACAAATAAAAAATTTTGCTATTACCTATTAAGTCATCCAAATATCAAATAACATACTGGCAAGTACTCTATACCAAAGAATCCTAGTCATATTAAATGGCTGACATGTATAACAGCTTGGCAAAGTCATAAGCCACTTGCTTTTTATACTTTGATAAAATAAACTGATGTTGGAGGAAGGTATTCACACATATAAGATTTCAAAGGGAATATATTTCATAACACATATTTTGACCAACATCTGCTCCAGATGTATATATAATACCGTAACATAGGAAAAATAGGGCTATGCCGGCTAGGCATGGTGGCTCGCACCTGTAATCCCAGCACTTTGGGAGGCCGAGGCGGGTGGATCACAAGGTCAGGAGATCGAAACCATCCTGGCTAACACGGTGAAACCTCGTCTCTACTAAAAACACAAAAAATTAGCCAGGCGTGGTGGCGGGTGCCTGTAGTCCCAGCTACTTGGGAGGCTGAGGCAGGAGAATGGCCTGAACCCGGAAGGTAGAGCTGGCAGTGAGCCGAGATCGTGCCACTGTGCTCTAGCCTGGGCAACACAGCGAGACTCTATCTCAAAAAAAAGAAAAATAGGGCTATGCCTTTCTCTCTGAGAGATTTTTAAAGGAAGATCAAATAAACTAATTAGACTATTATCCCATCTGATTTCCAGAGAAGCATTTATGCTGCAGGCAATAAATAAATTACTATTACTATTAACACTAGTCACTAAAAACTTTCACCAGTATCAATATTCTCTTCAGTCCACCCACTGCTTCGCAGAAGAAAGTAAGCCAAGTTGTTTGTTATGCTTCTGTATCGTTTCCATAGCAAAGGTCTGTGCCTGCTTAATTTAACTAAAGCTGGAGGGTTAAAGCCTGAAGGTCACTACAGGACAGACTACAGCAACTTCAATAACAGCAGTTCTATTATCAATTCTGCTAATTAGTTGGGGGGATGGGCTCTAAATATATTAGACCCATGACAACACATTGTAGAAATACAAAGAATACAAAATTAAATTTCTATAATATAAATTGCTTAAAACAAAAGTATGCATAAAAATGAAAAAATAATACAAACTTCATTTTTCAAATTTCAGTAACTTTTGGGATAAGATTAAAAATATGTATACCTTAATAAAATTTATCACTGTATAATATATAAGCTTTTTAACCCCCCCACTTTTTTTTCTTTTGGGAGACAAGGTCTTGCTATGTTGCCCAGGGTGGTCTTGAATTCCTGGGCTCAAGTATTGATCCTCTTGCCTCAGTCTCCCAAGTAACTGGGATTACAGAATCACACCACTACACCTGGCTAAAACTTTTATTCTTAAATAATTAGACTCATAGGAAGTTGCAAAAATAGTATATATATGTACTACAGGTGCAAAATGCTCCAAAATTTGAAACTTTCTGAGCACTGATATGACATTAAAAGTAAATGCTCACTGGAACATATTGGAATTCAAATTTTTGAATCAGGGATGCTCAACCAGTATGTATTCTGGAAATATTCCAAAATTTGAAAAAATCCAAAATCTAAGACACTTCTGACTTCTGGCCCCAAGCAGACAAGCGATACTACAGCCCCATGTATCCTGCACCTAGCCTCCCCCAACTATAATACAGTACATAGACCCAGACCCACAATATTGAACTGTAGTTAGTACAATATGAAAACCAGGACATTGACACTGGTATAATACTGCTAACTAGATTACAGATCTTATTCAGTTGCCATTGTTCTACATGCATTCATTTGTATGTGTGCATAGTTTTACGCAATTTTATCCCATGTATAGATTCAAGTAATACTACCACAGTCAATATATGAAGAAATTCTCTTGGGCCACCCCTTCATATTTGCACCCCTCAACCTGACCCTGTTTCCTGGCACCAATCTATTCTCCATCTCTACAGTTCTGTCATTTTGAAAATATTATATAAATAGAATCATATAGTATATTTACTTTTTTCCACTCAGCATAATTACCTGGAGAACTGTACAAGTTGCTGCATGTATCAATAGTTTATTCTTTTATATTGCGGAGTGGTAGTACGTTGTATGGATACGCCAGAGTTTATTCATGTATTTAGTTTGTTTCTAACCTTGGGCTATTAAAAATAAAGTGTGGCAGGGCGTGGAGACTCATGCCTGTAATCCCAGCACTTTGGGAGGCTGAAGTGGATGAATCGCTTGAGCTCAGGAGTTCAAAACCAGCCTGCCTGGACAAGATGGTGAAACCCCATCTGTACAAAAAGAAAAAAAATAGCTGGGCATGGTGGCACACACCTGTAGTCCCAACTACTAGGAAGACTGAGATGTGAGAACGGCTTGGGCCCGGGAGTCTGAAGTTGCAGTGAGCTGAGATCGCATCACTGCACTCCAGCCTGAGTGATCTGCAATCTGCAGAGCTAGGCCCTATCACAAAAAAAAAAAAAAAAAAAGAAGAGACAGAGAGAAAGAAAAGTTGTTAGGCCAGGCACAGTGGGTCAAGCTTGTGATCCCAGGGCAGGGAGGTCAAGGTGGGAGGATCACTTGAGGCTAGGAGTTGTAGACCAGCCTGGGCAACAAAATGAGACTGCCATCTCTACAAAAAATTTTTTAAAAATCAAGTTGAGGCAGTCAGGTGTGGTGGCTCATGCCTGTAATCCCAGCACTTTGGGAGGCCGAGGCGGATGGATCACCTGAGATCAAGAGTTCCAGACCAGCCTGGTCAACGAGGTGAAACCCCGTTTCTATTAAAAATGCAAAAATTAGCTGGGCATGGTGGTGGGCACCTGTAATCCCAGCTACTCGTGAGACTGAGGCAGGAGAATCTCTTGAACCCGGGAGGCGGAGGTTGCAGTGAGCTGAGATGGAGTCACTATACTCCAGGCTAGGTGACAGAGCGAGATTCCATCTAAAAAATTTAAAAAAAAAAAAAAAAAAAAAAAAAGTTGAGGCTAGGCGCAGTGGCTCACGCCTGTAATTCCAGCACTTTAGGAGGGCAAGATGGGCAGATCACTTGAGCTCAGGGGCATATGGGAAGCTTAGTTTTTAAAGAACCTAACAAACTGTATTTCAGAGTAGCTGTATCATTTTAACTCTCACTAGCAGTTTATGAAGCATCCAGTTTCTGTGAATCCTTGACAACATTTAGTATTCTATTTTTTATTTTAGCTGTTCTAATAGGTATGTAATGATAACTCATTGTGGTTTTAATTTGCATTTCCCTAATGGCTGGTGATATGAGACATCTTTTCACATGCCTATTTGCCATCTTATCTCCTTTTTGGTGAAATGTCTGTTCATGTCTTTGGCATATTTTCTAACTGAATTGTTTTTTATTGTTGAGTTTTGAGAGTTCTTTATACATTCTAGATACAATATCTTTGACAGATATATGCTTTGCACGTTTTCTCCCTGTCTGTAGCTTATCTTTTTATCCTTTTAATAGTGTCTTTCACAGAGTTAAAGTTTTTAATTTTGATGAAATCCAATTTATCAATTTTTTTCTTTTAGGTATGGTGCTTTTGGTATTATGTCCTAGAGATCTTTGCTTAGCCTGAGATCTTAAAGATCTCCTGTTTCTTCTAAAAGTTTTATACTTTTATGCTTTATTTTTTATGTTATTCTATTTTTTGAGACGGAATCTCACTCTGTTGCCCAGGATGGAGTGCAGGGGCATGATAGCAACTTACTGCAGCCTCCACCTCCCGGATTCAAGCAATTCTCCCGTCTCAGCCTCCAGACTAGCTGGGTCTAGAGGTGAGCACCACCATGCCCAGCTAATTTTTGTATTTTTTAGTAGAGATGGGGCTTCATTATGTTGGCCAGGTTGGCCTTGTATTCCTGACCTCAGGTCATCTGTCCGCCTCAGTCTCCCAGAATGCTAGGGTCACAGGTGTGAGCCACCACGCCTGACCTATGTTTTATAACCAAATTCACAACCCATTTTGAATTAATTTTTGTGAAAGATGTGAAGTTTGGGTTAAGGTTTATTCTTTTGCCTTATGAGTGTCCAACTGCTCCAGCACTATTACTAAAAAGACAATGTAAAACCTCTTAAAGAATACTCATCTTTGTCTATAAACAGTATGTTACATAGAGTTACTATTACCTATTTTAAATTAAAAATTGACAATTCCAACTGATTTTCACATTTTGAAAAACAGTAACATATCTCAAGTAATTCCTACAATGCTAACATTTTTTAGATAAATAAAATCAAATTTTATAACTATATAGCTTTTTTCCCCGCCTAAAGCAAGGTCTTTCTCTGTTTCCCAGGCTACAGTGCATAACTCACTGCAGCCTCAACCTCCTGGGCTCTAACAATCCTCCCAAATAGCTGAGACTCCAGGTGGGTACCACCATGCCTGGTTAAATTGTTTATTTTTATTTTTTGGTAGAGACAAGTTCTCACACTATTGCTCAGGCTGGTCTCCAACTCCTGACCTCAAGTGATCCTCCCTCCTCGGCACCCCCAAGGTGCTGGGATTACAGGTGCAAGACACTTCATGTAGCTACTATATATTTCTTGTGATTTATTAATACAGGAAATCCTAGCCAGAACAATCAGGCAAGAGAAAGAAATAAGGGGCATTTAAGTTGGAAAACAAGAAGTCAAACTATCTCTATATGCCAAAGATACGATCATATACCTAGGAAACCCTAAGGACTTACCCAAAAGACTCCTAGATTTTTTTTTTTCTTTCCTGGAGACAAAGTCTCATTCTGTCACCCAGGATGAAGTGCAGTGGCATGATGTCAGCTCACTGCAACCTCTGCCTTCCAAGTTCAAGTGATTCTCATGCCTCAGCCTCCCAAGTAGCTGGGATTACAGGCACCCACCACCACGCCCAGCTAATTTTTGTATTTTTAGTAGAGACAGGGTTTCACCATGTTGGCCAGGCTGGTCTCTTAACTCCTCCTGACCTCATGTGATCCGCCCGCCTTGCCTCTCAGTGTTGGGATTACAGACATGAGCCATCATGCCAGGCCGACTCCTAGATTTGATAAATGAATCAGTAGCCTCAGGTTACAAAAGCAATGTACACAAATCGGTAGCACTGCTACACACCCCCACCAACAACAGCCAAGCTAATAATCAAATCAAGAACTCAATCCCTTTTACAACAGCTACAACAAAAATAGTAAGATACCTAGGAGTGTACTTACACAAGTAGGTGAAAGATCTTTACAAGGAGAACTACCAAACACTGCTGAAAAAAATCACAGATGACACAAACAAATGGAAACATCCTATGCTCACAGACTGGAAGACTCAGTATTGTGAAAATGACCACACTACGCAAGGCAATCTACAGATTCAATGTAATTCCTATCAAAATACCAACATCATCTTTCACAGAGTTAGAAAAAAAAAGTCCTAAAATTCATATGGAACCAAAAAAGAGTCTGCATAGCCAAAGCAATCCTAAGCAAAAAAAAAAAAAACAAATCTGGAAGCCTCACATTACCTGACTTCAAATTATACAAGGCTATAGTAACCAAAACAGCATGGTACTGGTATAAAAGTAGATATGCAGATTAATAGAACAGAATAGAAAACCTAGGAATAAAGCCAACTACTTACAACCAACTGATCTTTGACAAAGCATACAAAAACATAAATTGAAAAAATGATACCCTGTTCAATAAATGCTGCTGGGAAAACAGGACAGCCACATGTAGAAGAATGAAACTGGATCCCTATCTCTCACCACATATAAAAATCAACTCAAGATGGATTAAACACTTAAAAGACATGAAACCATAAAAATTCTAGAGGAAAACCTAGGAAAAACTTCTGGACATTACCCTACGCAAAGAATTTATGATTAAGATCCCAAAAACAAATGTAACAAAACCAAAAATAAATAAATGGGGCCTAATTAAACTAAAAAGCTTCTGCACTGCAAAAGAAATAATCATTGCAACAGACAAGTCACAGAATGGGATAAAATATCAGCAAACTATACATCCAACAAAGGACTAATACAGGGAACTCTATCTTGTAGAACAGAATCTACAAGGAACTCAAAGCAGCAGGAAAAAAAAATAATCCCATCAAAAAGTAGGCAAATGACATGAACAGACACTTCTCAAAAGAAGAAACACAAATGGCCCATAAACGTATAAAAAAATGCTCAACATCACTAATAATCAGGTAAATGCAAATTAAAACCACAACGAGATACCACCTTACTCCAGCCAGAATGGCCATTATTAAAAAGTCAAGAAAACAATAGAAGTTGGCAACACTTGTACACTGCTGGTGGGAATGTAAATTATAAATTAATACAACCATTATGGAAAACGGCATGGAGATTTCTCAAAAAACTAGAAAGCAGATCTACCATTCAATCTGACAATCCCAGTACTGGGTATCTATACAAAGGAAAAGAAGTCATTATATCAAAAAGACACCTGCACACATACATTCACAGCACAATTAACAACTGCAAAGATATGGAACCAACCTAAACGCCCATCAGCCACTGAGTAGATGAAGAAAATGTGGTATGTCTACACCATGGAATACTACTCAGCCACAAAAAGAATGAGATAATGTCTTCTGCAGCAACTTGGATGGTGCTGAAGGCCATTATTCAAAGTGAAGTAACTCAGGAATGGAAAACCAAATAGTATTGGAAATTCAGTATGTTTTCACTTATAAGTAGGAGCAAAGCTATGGGTACACAAAAGCATAGAGTGGTATAATGGATATTGTAGACTCAGAAAAGGGTAGGAGGGGGTGAGGGACAGAAAACTACATATTGGGTACAATGTACACTAGTTAGGTAAGAGGTGCACTGAAATCTCAGACTTCACCACTACACAATTCATCCACTTAACAAAAAACCACTTGTACCCCAAAAGCTACTAAAAAAATACACAAATAACTCATTAATATACTATAGTCTCTCTGTCTTACAGGCTTCTAAACCAGCACTGTCCAAGATAACTTTCTGCAGTCACTAAAATACTCCTTTTTTTAAATTTCAATAGGCTTTTGGGTAAAATACTCTATATCCAATTTTTTTTTTTACATCCATGACCATTTTGTATTAATTTTATAAGATATAAGGCTTAGGTCAAGGCTTATTTTCTTACCTATAGATATCCAGTTGCTCTGGTATCATCTGTTGAAAAGAAAATGTAGTCAGTATCCACATGTGGCTACTAAGCCTTGGAATGTTGTCAATGCAACTGAATAACTGAATTTTTAATTTCACTTAATTTAAATTGAAATGGCCACGTGTAGCTAGTGGCTTCTGGATTCCACTTTTGGACAGTGCAGCTCTAAACCCTTCCCTCTACTTAATACTTTTGCCTCCTTAGTATCTCCCTTTTCCCTAGATGTCTGCTTATTAATTAGCTAGACACTATCTTCAAATAAGAAGTCCCCTTTCTGGCCAGGCGCAGTGGCTCACGCCAGTAATCCCAATGTGGGCGGATCACCTGAGGCCAGGAGTTCTGAGACCAGCCGGACCAACATGGTGAAACCCTGTCTCTACTAAAAATACAAAAAAACTAGCTGGGCATGGTGGCATGCGCCTTGTAGTCCCAACTACTTGGGAGGCTGAGGCATGACAATCGCTTAAATCTGGGAGGCAGAGGTTGCAGTGAGCCAAGATTGTACCATGTACTCCAGCCTGGTTGACACAGCGAGACTCTGTCTCAAATAATAATAATAATAATAATTTAAAAATTAAAATCTCTTTTCTTTCTTGTGGAAAGAAAAAATAAGCACCTGATTCAATTCTGTCAAATTTCAGGTCTCTATTTGCTCTCACAAAGATCTGAATTTCCTCCACTAAATGTTTATCATACTTTATTATTACTATCTTATTTGCAAGTCTCAATGGACAATAAAATTCATGGGAGTAGGCAACATGTCTGATTTCCCTCAGTGAATCCCCAGCTACATTAGCAAACTGCTTTGAATGTATTATTTGGTGACCATACTAAGGAATCAGATAACTTATTTGGAAGAAAAGAAAAAGTTAATTTGTCAGTTGGCTACAAGGTAGGTGGTATTTTCCAACAGCACCACAGCTTGCATTCCTTCATAATTTCAAAAAATATGTATTTCAGAAATTTCTTAGCTCTCTTGAAATTGTCCTTTGCAGAATAACAGGAAGATCATCATAACTGATGTTTAAATACCCTTCTACTATCCATTTTCACATATCACTAGCCCATTAACTCACAACTCCTTAAAATGTCAGTAACAAACCTAGCTTAATTCTAGGATGCCAATGTAGATAGCTTATTCTGCTACATACTCTTCATCAGTGTTGAAGTGTTGGTCAAACTGTTCCAAGAAACTTAAGTAATAATACTAGCCAACTTTTACTGAGCATTTACAACGTGCAAGGTACCACGCCATGTTCCTTACAATGTTTCATTTACTCCTCACAACAGCTCTTAGGTAGATTATATTATTATATATTATCCTCATTTTATAAAGAAAAAAATCCCAAGGTAAACTCTTCACAATTAACCTCTACCACACCACATACTGATTTCCAATATAGCACTTACTATATTCTAATGTTTTGTTTGTTTATTTACTTACTCATTGTCTCTCTCGGTATATAAAGTGAGAAAGGCCCTTGAGGACAGGAGTTTTGTCTGTCTTGTTCATCTCTGCATCCCTAGCACCTACAATATTGTCTATAATGTAGTGAGCAATCAAAAAATACACATTGAATGAGTAAATGGATAGATAAGTGAATAAATTAAGCAATGAACGACTAAACAAAAGGTCTAGAAAGAAAAGTTAAGTTACTTGGCCAAGGATATAGTAAAATCCAGGATTCAACCGAAACAATCTGGCTCTAGAGCCCATATTAGTGACTTAGCCATGATTTATTCCTGTGTGGAGCATGTGGCATAGAAGGCAAGCTAACCACCAAAGATTTAAGTATAGAGTTCTATATTATACTACAGAATACAGAGTTTTGCTGAGGAAAGGCTGCCCAGCCAGGGACTACTTTTCCCAGTACTTCTGCATGTAAGTAGGGCCATGTGACTACTTCTAGCCAAAAAATTGTAAGTGGTGATAATTGACAGTAATTTCCAGGTTAGTGTAGTTAAATATTTTGAATGCTTTCCGTACACCTTCTTCTTTCCCAGGGACAGTAGAAGCTTTGCATTAAAGATGGCATCAAAAGATGAACATATCTTGGATTCTTGAGTAACAATTTGAAAGAAAATGCAAAATAAACTTTTTTTTTTTTTTTTTTGGGTCTTAAACCACTGAGAATTGGGGATTATTAGTTACAGTAGTTAGGCTACCATGATTAATCCAAGGAAGGAGAGTTTGAACTATAATAATAGTAAAAGAGCATTAAGATTTTTATCAGGGCCCGGGCACGGTGGCTTACACCTGTAACCCCAGCACTTGGGGAGGCTGAGGCGGTGCATCACTTGAGGTCAGGAGTTCGAGACTAGCCTGGCCAACATGATGGAATCCCGTCTCTACTAAAAATACAAAAATTAACTGGGTGGGTGTGTTGGTGGGTGCCTGTAATCCCAGCTACTTGGGAGGTTGAGGCAGAAGAATCACTTAAACCCAGGAGGCAGGGGTTGCAGTGAACTGACATATGGGCCATTGCACTCTAGCCTGGGCAACAGCACAAGACTCCGTCTCAAGGAAAAAAAAATTTTTTTTTAAAGTAAGAGAAAGAGTATCTGACTTTAAGTCAAAGACCAGGCTTTCTAAAATAGTTTATTTGGAGAATTAAATGAGATAATGTGAAAGTGCTTTAGAAAATGAAACATACTAAGAAATTATGAGATAACTAGAGTATAAGAAGTAATATGGTAAAACAGAAAGAGAAACGACAGTCAAAAGACCTGGGCTTAAGATCTCTCTGCCAATTACAACATACATAACCTCAGATCACCTGTAAAATGTACAGTCATGAGCTACACAACAGTGGTTCAGTAAATGACAGACCGTATACAATGGTGGTCCCACAGGTAATAACGGAGTTGAAAAAGTCCTGTTGCCTAGTGACATCTTGATGTTCCTGACCCTGTGAAGGCCTAGGCTAATGTGTGCGTTGGTGTCAGCAATTTAAACAAAAAAGTTTTAAAAGTAAAAAAAAAAATAAAAATAAAAAATTTGAAGATAGAAAAAAGTTCATGGAATAAGGATATAAAGAAATAAAATATCTTTGTAAAGCTGTACAACGTGTCTGTGTTTTAATCTAAGTATTACTACAAAAGACTTCTTTTTAATTCACAACTTATAAAGCTAAAAAGTTAGATTATTAAAGAAAAAAATTTTTATAAATATAGTATAGTCTGGGCCGGGCGCGGTGGCTCAAGCCTGTAATCCCAGCACTTTGGGAGGCCGAGACGGGCAGATCACAAGGTCAGGAGATCGAGACCATCCTGGCTAACACGGTGAAACCCCGTCTCTACTAAAAAATACAAAAAACTAGCCGGGCGAGGTGGCAGGCGCCTGTAGTCCCAGCTACTCGGGAGGCTGAGGCAGGAGAATGGCGTAAACCCGGGAGGCGGAGCTTGCAGTGAGCTGAGATCCGGCCACTGCACTCCAACCTGGGGGACAGAGCGAGACTCCGTCTCAAAAAATAAATAAATAAATAAATAAATAAAATAAAATAAATATAGTATAGTCTAAGGGTACTGTGCTTAGAAAGTCTACAGTAGTGTACAGTAATGTCCCAGGCCTTCACATTCATTCACTATTCACTCACTGATTCACCCAGAGCAACTTCCAGTCCTATAAGCTCCATTAATGGTAAGTGCTCTATTCAGGTATGCCATTTTTAATATTTTATACCATATTTTCTTTTTTTTTTTTTTTTTTTTTTTTGAGATGGAGTCTCACTCTGTCGCCCAGGCTGGAGTGCAGTAGCTCGATCTCGGCTCACTGCAAGCTCCGCCTCCCGGGTTCACGCCATTCTCCTGCCTCAGCCTCCTGAGTAGCTGGGACTACAGGCGCCCGCCACCGCGCCCGGCTAATTTTTTGTATTTTTTAATAGAGACGGAGTTTCACCATGGTCTCGATCTCCTGACCTTGTGATCCGCCCGCCTCGGCCTCCCAAAGTGCTGAGATTACAGGCGTGAGCCACCGCGCCCGGCCTTTATACCATATTTTCTTAAGTAAATCTTTGTTGTTGTTGTTTTTTAAGAGAGAAGCTCTCAACATGTTGCCCAGGCTAGACTCTAACTCCTGGGCTCAAGCAATCCTCCTGACTCACCCTCCCAAGTAGCTGGGACTGCAAGCCTGGTGCCAACGTGACTGGTTATACCATATGTTAGGGTATACCATCTAGGTTTGTATAAGTACACTCTCCCGTGTTCATAAAACGAAGAAATCGCCCAATGATGCATTTCTCAGAACATATCCCGGGTGTTAAGTGGCATATGACTGTA